>NC_064562.1:25068871-27568871 GCF_937001465.1 Orcinus orca
ACATCTTGCAT
This sequence comes from Orcinus orca, assembly GCF_937001465.1. Classification (NCBI taxonomy): domain Eukaryota; kingdom Metazoa; phylum Chordata; class Mammalia; order Artiodactyla; family Delphinidae; genus Orcinus; species Orcinus orca. The sequence goes on from NC_064562.1 coordinate 25,068,883, forward strand.
GTTCTATTTGCTTGCGGCTGATATATAGAAACAAGAGTAAATTCATCTTGTATCCAGCAACCTTGCAGATTTTCTCATTAGTTCTAATATTTATCTGTAGACTCTCTTTGGTTTTCTCTGGGAGAAATTTCTTTGTTGACAAATTTTTTCTTTTATTCTGTCTAGTGCTTTACCAGTTATTTCTTTATTTTATCTATTGCATTGGTGAAGACCTCCAGCACAATACTGAGCAGAAGCAATGATAATGAGAATTCTTGCATAGTTCCTGATCTTAAAAGAAAATGTTCCTAAAGATACCGTTCATAGGCTAAGGGAGTTGCTTTCTATTTCTATTGCTAAGAGTTTTGTTATCACTGTGGTTGTTTACTTTAAAATCATGAACACATGTTAAATTTTATCAAATTATTTTTCTAAAAGGTAGCAGGCTGAATAATAGCCCCCAAAGATAGCTGCATTCTAAACCCCAGATCCTGTGAATATTTTGTTTTATATAACAAAAGAGACTTTGCAAATGTAATTAAGAATTTTGAGATGGGGAGAATGTCCTAGAATGTCTGGGTGCATTCGATGTAATCACACTGATCCCTATAAGAAGGAGTAAAGAGCATCAGAGTGAGAGAGAGAAAGAGATTGGAAGAGGTTACACTACTGGCTTTGAAGATAGAAGATGAGACCCTAAAACCATAAGAATGTGATCAGCCCCCAGAAGCTGGAAAAAGCAAGGGAATGAATTTTCCCCTAAAGCCTCCAGAAAGAATGCAGCCCTGTCAACACCTTGATTTTAGTCCACTGAGACTGATTTTGGACTTCTGACCTCCAGAACTGTAAGATAATAAATTTGTGTTGTTTTAAGCCAGTAAATTTGTGGTGATTTCTTTACAGCAGCAGTACAGGATACAGGGGCCATTGTATGGGTTTTAACCTTGCTTTGCCTGTGATTATGGTGAATTACTTTATAAAATTTCAGTTAGTAAATCATTCATACATTCTTGAGAAGATTCTTGCTTGGTTAAGATGTTTCTTTTTTTAATTCAGTGGTAGATTTAGTTTGCAAATATTTTTTTAAGAGTATTATAACTATGTTCATAAATAAGACTGGCCTTTAATTTTCCTTTCTCATACTATCTTTTTTGGGGTATCAAAGTTACCTGGACTCATGAAAGGAGTTTAGGTGTACACCCTTTTTACTATTGTGTAAACATGTCTTATAAGATTGGAATCATTTTTTTCCTTAAAAGTTTCATAAAACTCAGCTTAAAAAGGTTCTGAGGAGGGTGCCATCGTTGTGTGTCAATATTTGAATGTTCCTTCAGTTTTTTAGTGTGTATAAGTCTTTTCAGATTTTATAATTCCTTTTGAATCCATTTTCTAGAAAGGTATTTGTTTCAGCTCTTTTTCAATCATGAACATAAGTCTGTTTATAGTATTCTCTTCTTTTTAAGTTTTTACTTTACATATAGTGATGCCTGTTATTTAATATCTAGCCTTGTTTATTTGTGCTTTTTCTTTATTTTTGATCTTGTTCAATCTTGGAAAAAGTTAATTCATTTTGTTACTCTTTTCCAACAATTAGTTTTTGGTTTAGTTGATCTTATATTGTTTGATTTCTATTTCCTTAATTTATGCTTATATCATTATTCTTTTCTTTCTTCTATGTTTTTTGGGCTTAGACTATTTTTCTTTTTAAAAAATTTTAGCTGAATACTTAGTTGATGAATTTTTAGTCTTCTTGTTTGCACATGTGTTTATTACATTTAAAGAAGAAACTGGAGTACAAACAAAATAATTGTACCCCTTCTTGCCCAGTGAAATTTTATTAAGCTAGTTCTTTCCTGTCCTTTGAGTAAATTCTATAACAGAACTCATGACTTTTTCCTTCATCTCTGTCAGGGCGGAAGAAATTTTCCTCGACCCTTCTAGCTGGTCTAAGAATTAAATTGACATGAGACAGATTAACAGGAGAAAAGCAAACAAAAGTTTAATAACATGTATACATGAGAGAGACCTAAGAAAACTGAGTAACTCACCAAAATGGCCGAAACCCTCACCTTAAATACCATCTTCAGCTAAAAATAATAAATAAATAAGATATCAGAGGTAGTGATTTGGGACTTCAAAGGGGAAGAAGGTGATTGACATGGAGATGGGAAAGCAGATGTTTGGTAAGCAAATTTTGCTGGGCCATGCAGAGAAAATGGGACCCAGAAAGCACTGATCTCTATGGACCACACCTAGTCCAAATTCTTTTCAAATATCTCTGGTGATAGCTCTATTCAGAAGACAGGTCCTCTATCTAAATTCTTTAGGCAACTAAGGAGGAAGTAAAAAGCAAGACTTCCCGAGTCTTCTGTTTCTTAAAAATAATCAGCCTAAATTTATCTTCATGCCAAAGAGACACATTTTGGAGTAGGAAAATTGTTTCCCTATGTCGCAAATGATAAGAATCTTCTGGTCACTTCAGTCCGAAGAATAGTCTAAGTGTAATACTTAAAAGAGTTGGCCCCATGTAATAGTCAAAACTCTGAAATTCATGAAAGGTTAAAACATATTCCCACTTCTCATTCAGGCCTGCTTCAGCAGGGGAATCTGCTGTGCAAAAGAGAGTTTTGGTCTATGCTGCTTTTCTGATCCCCACCCTCTCACCCTTTCCTCACTGAAGATTATCCCCCTCAGCCCACTAGCAATGGCAGCCAGGAATTCTCAGTGTTCGGAGCAGGAAGGTCTTTCTGTAACAGCATCTAAGGGTTCGGTGGAGGTCCAAAGCTACCCTTCTACTCATTATATTAGTTAGGACTCTCTAAAGACCCAAATTAAGGGACATTTTACAACATAACTGGCCAGTACTCTTTAAGAATGCTGTGGTTATGAAGACAAAAGATTGGTCCTGATGAAAGGAGACTGAGTAGACATGACAACTAAACGCAATGTGTGATCCCAGATTTGGATGTTGGATGCAAAAAAGGATACAAGTTGGACAACTGACAAACTTTGGATAACGTTTGTCATTAGATAGTGCTGTATGAATGGTAATTCCCTGGTTTTCATAATTGTACTGTGGCCATGTAAGATTTTAACATTTAGGAAACCTGGATGTATAACAGGATTTTTCAGTACTATTTTTGAACTTTCTTGTATGTCTGAAACTATTCTAAAATAAAACATGAAAAAAAAAAGAGTATGCACCTTTGATCTCATGTTTAAATCTCTAGTCCAGATCTCTCCTCTGGACTCCAGACTAGTTTATCTAGTTTGTTCACTTTCCTGTTTGATATCTCCACTGGGATGTACCACAAACATTTCAAGCTTAAAATTTCTCACATTGAACTCTTACCTTATCTTCAAAATCTCTTCCACCAAAAGTCTTTTTCCTGATCCCTAAATGCCACCACTACCTATCTAGCCTCTCAAAGCAGATTTCTTGCCATCATGCACCGTATTCAACCCATCACTAAAACCTGTTGATCCTATTTGCAAATATATATCTCAAATCCATGTGATTCTCTCCATTTCTATTACCATGACTCTAGTCTAAGAGTCATGACCTTGACCTCCTGTGTAGTCTACTGTAATAGCTTCCTAACTAGTCTGTCTGCTTTGACTAGGGCCACCCTCCAAGCCATTCTCCAAACAGGTTCCATGTGATCCCTTTAAAATGTACATTAGATCATGACTCTCCCACTTTGAAAATACTTCAATAGCATCTCATTGTACCTAGAATAAAATTTAAAATTGTTAACCTGGTTTAAGGCAAACTGAGCCTGTACAATTTGTCTGCCCTCCCTAACTCTCCTCCAAACACACATACACTGTTACTACACTCTACATCACCCACCAGGCTCCAGAACACAGCGTGCATGAGAGTCCTCAAGAACTGCAAACGATTTGTTGCCTCAGGATCTATGCAATTGTTATTTCTTCTTCATTGGATGCTCCTCCTACTGCCTAGGATCCTCTTCCTAATAGTTTCCCCTTGACTAGATCCTTTCCATCCATCACATTCAGAGCTCAGATTAAATGTCACCTTTTAGAAGTTTTTCTTTTATAGCACTTAGGGTAATTTTTAATTATAACTCTATTTGTCACTTACTTGGTTTCTATGTCTCCCACTAGACTTCAAGCTCATTGAGAGCTGGAATTAGGTCTGTTTTGTCCACCTTTACGTACCAGTACCTAGCTTATGCCCTACAAGTACGTGATAACAACTACTTTCTGAGCAGCATGCTAATTTTGTTTTGTGATGATGGTCTCTGTAGGCTAGAGATGAAGAGTTATTTCCATACCTAAACAGGTGCAGAAGAGGTATCTTCTTCCATAATGTAGTTCAGCACCTCCAGTTGGCAGTCATTCTGTGATTTAACGTGAAGTGAGTAGCTTGGCCTCATATGCTGGCTGGACATTCCTCTCCCCACCAATTCTCTTCTGGAACTGTAGTCTGCAATGCATTGGGAAGTGTACAATGGGCCTCTCCTTGTATGTCAAAAACATGCACAAAAATGTAATGATTTCCAAGTCTCAGAAATATGCTGTTGAGAAGATCCAAATTATGAAGCAAAATTGGCACTTCTTGTATTTGGGTCAGAAAATTCTGGGTATGGAGTTGCAATGGAAATGTTCTTATATAACATTCTGAAGTTTGGAAAAATGAGATTCATGAAAGCTGGCTTTAGCATAACTGGCCTTTGAAGGTTTTGTTGGGAATGTATAAATTCCAGAAGTAAAATAAGAAGAAATGAGAAGGAAGATTTCACTTAAAGGATTTTAATTTCACCGTGGAAACTTGATAATAGAAACAGAAAGTATTTAGATTTCAAGCTTTTCGTCTTACTGCCATTGTATTAATAGGATTACTGGCATCTGTACATAATCCTCTTTAATTAACTGAGTTGCATGATCCAAGAAGAACTGAAACAGGGGGTGAATGTTTTCAGAAAGTGTGACCTAAGAACTAACAAAATCAATATGATGTGGACTCATTTCAGAATCTCTTGTGATCATTTCTTGATCTTTTTTCTTCCCCCATGGGAGACATCCTTGACCTTAGATTTGGCTTTTAAACCCAATGGATCAACAAGATAAGTAGTGTGGACAGTAGAAGAGAACACAGGCAAAATATTCTGTGACATAAATTGTACCAATGTTTTCTCAGGTCAATCTCCCAAGGCAATAGAAATAAAAGCAAAAATAAACAAATGGGACCGAATCAAACTTATAAGCTTTTACATGGCAGAGGAAACTATAAACAAAACAAAAAGACAACATATGGACTGGGAGAAAATATTTACAAATGATGCAACTGACAAGGACTTAATTTCCAAAATATACAAACAGCTCACACAACTCAATAACAAAAAAACAACCCAATTGAAAATTGGGCAGAAGACTTAAATAGACATTTCTCCAAAGAGGACGTACAGATGGCCAATAGGCACATGAATAGATGCACATCATTGCTAACTATTAGAGAAATGCAAATCAAAACTGCAATGACATACCACTTCACACTGGTCAGAATGGCCATCATTAAAAAGTCTACAAATAACAAACGCTGGGGAGGGTGTGGAGAAAAGGGAACCTTCCTACACACTGTTGGCAGTAATGTAAGTTAGTGTAGCCACTATGGAAACAGTATGGAGGTTCCCCAAAACACTACAAATAGAGTTGCCATATGATTCAGCATTCCCACTCCTGGGCATATACCCAGACAAAACTATAATTCGAAAAGATACATGTACCTCTATGCTCATAGCAGCACTATTTACAATAGCCAAGACATGGAAGCAACCTAAATGTCCATTGACAGATAAATGGATAAAGAAGGTATGGTATATATATACAATGGAATATTACTCAGCCATAAAAAAGAATGAAATAATGCCATTTGCAGTGACATGGATGGACCTAAAGATTATGAGTAAGTGAAGTAAGTCAGAAAGAGAAAGACAAATACCATATGATATCACATATAAATTCAGAATCCAAACTACGACACAAATGAACATATCTTCCAAACAGAAACAGACTCACAGACATAGAGAACAGAATTGTGATTGCCAAGGGGGAGTGGGGATGGGGAGAGGGAAGGATTGAGAGTTTGGGATTAGCAGATGCAAACCAGTGTATATAGGATGGATAAACAACAAGGTCTCACTGTATAGCACAGGAAACTATATTCAGCATCCTGTGATAAACCATAATGGAAAGAATATGAAAAAGAATACATATATGTAAAACTGAGGCACTTTGCTGTACAGCAGAGATTAACACAACATTGTAAATCAACTATACCTTAAGGAAAAAAAAAAAGTAGAAGTTAGCAATGCCCACCCCCCAGAAAAAAACAAACAGTGAGGTCAGGGGACAAAGGCATTATGGGAGGGAAAATAACATTTTAATTGGGACTCTTTTAGTTGTAAGAAACAAACTAGATTAAGCAAAAGGGAGATTTATTGGAAACAAACGTGGGTAACTCATAGAATCAAAGAGAAACCAAAGCAGCTTTGAAGACCTCAAAGAATAAAATCAAGGACTAACTTACCAGAATCATCTCTTTCTGTCCTCATCAGTCTATTGGTTTCTCCAAGGGGTGAAAGGCATAGAACCAGCAGCTCTGAATCATATACTTTTAGCTTTCTTGCAGCAAGGAAAGAAAGAGTAATGTCCCCCCATGGAGCCACTTATAAAAAAAATCTCAAGGCAGTATTCTGATTGGCCCAGTTTGGGTTAAATGCCTGCTACTGAACCAATCACAATGTCCAGCTGGATAAGATAATCAAATTGGATAGGGGGGCCCTGAGGCAAAGAGGTAGAGGAGTACTATGATTGGAAACCCTACCAAAACATCAGGATTAGAGTGGACGACAAGAACACTCACTTCCCCTACCAAAGGCTTGTGACAAGAGAAGAGAAGCTGAGTAGACAAAAGTACAGTATTCATCTCACTTTCTTTCCATATCTGTCCCCAAAAGAAGAAAACTGGAGGGGAGGGAAGGAAAGAGGTAAGAAGAGGAGAGGACAGGAGAGGAGAGTTTTAACTGAAAACAGCAGGATTTCTATACAGGGAATTTATAGGAGTTACATGTATATGTTTCCCAGTGCTTTTTTTTTTTTTTTTAAGAAAAGGGTGTGGTAGCAAAATAATGGCCCCGAAGATGTCTGCATCTTCATCCACAGAACCTCAGAATACGTTACCATACATGGCAAAAGGGACTTTGATAATGTGGTTATGGGTATGGCCTCTGAGAAGGGCAGATTTCCTGGATTATCTAGGCAGACCCCATCTAATGACATGAGCAGTTAAAAGCAGAGAAACTTTTCTAATTATGGTTAGAGAGGGACCAGATGATGAAAGAAAAGTCAGAGATATGTGAAGTGATTGGCCTTGGAGTTGGAGGAAAGGGACCAAGAGGTAGGCAGCGCAGGTAGCTTCTAGAAGCTGGAAAGGGCCAGGAAACATGCTCATCTAGAGGCTCTAGAAAGGAACCTAGCCCTGCCAACACCTGGACTTTAGCCCAGTGAGACCCATTGTCAGACTTCTGGCCTACAGAACCGTCCGATAATAACTGTATCTTGTTTTACACCACTAAGTTTGTAGTAATTTGTGATTGTAAATAGAAGTTTTCAAATAGAAAACTTATTATAAGGTGCTATAAAACCCAATATAAGGTGCTATGAAGCTTAAGAATAGGCCATATACATAGTCTGTTATCTCATTTGCTTTCAATGACAAAGAAAAATTGTAAAGAACTGTGCTTGGTGGGGGAGGGGGAGCAGGTGGTGGTTTCAGGTTCTATCTAGAGGATTTTTCCTATGAATTAGTGGATGTGAGGGCAGAAATGACACCATGCTCACAAGTGATATTGCCCCTTGTGTCAAAAGGTCAGTGTGTGAATGTAGTTTGTTTTTTCTTTTCTGAATTTTTCTTCTATGTAGCCTAAATTATGGAAAAATTTCAGAAAAAGCTATTGAGTCTATAACAATTAGACTCCACTGGGTTTTAGATTTCAGTCATTGAGGGATAAGTTTCTGCATCTCCTATTATAGACTTAAGGGACACGAATCATGAAGAAATAACCTGACCTGATGGATGGAAGCTAGGTAGGGAGTAAGGGGGTACCATGTAAGTCTAGGTCTGCATTAGAGACCAGGATGGTACAAATAAGCCATTATAACTGTCGGGTTTCTGATGTCAGCAGTAATGCTCTGAATCTTTGTAGGCAGGAATAATTGCACCACATCTATCCTCAGGAAAATTCCCACTGTTGAAGGAGCCCAACTGGGATTGGGACAGGAAAATGGATATCCTGACAATCAGTGCCATTTCCTTTTTTGTTCAACTACCCAATAAATGAAAGAGTTCTAAACTTAATCAAGCACTGGCTGGACTAAAGAGAATTGAAGTAAACCATGTGTGGGTACATAAGCCATGATGTCATCAAATACAAGCTCCTTGAGGGAAGGGACTTTTGTTCTGTTCACTGCATTATACTCTATGCCCAGGAGTAGATACTTAACGTATACATATTGACTACATGAAAAGCATTCCAATCCCATTGTGGCTTCAGCGGGTGCCAGGAGGTCCTGTTTGGCTTGGAGTCATCCTAATAGAATATAACCCTGACCTTCCTTAGCTAAAGAACAGTTAATTCCAGAAGAGTTCTTCCTTCTTCCTGGTAGTGAGTGCCAGTCCCTTAAAATAAGCAACAATCCCTTGGTTGTTGCAAAGATACACACCAGTGTCTGCTTATCTTCAAGGGAAGCCAGGACAGTAGATGTCTAACATCAACTGTGTCAAGGGCATAAGAGTGATACTGGACAAATCTTTTAGTGCCACACAGCTTGTCTTCCTTCCAGACTGAGATCAATCACCTCCCTAGCTCAGCCTTTGTACTGGCTGTTCTTTCTGCTTGGAAAACTTTTCCCCAGAATTACAAACACCTGGCTCCTTCTTATCATCCCTGGCTTAGCATCAATGTCACCCTCTCAAAGAGGCCATCCAACCTACAGGAGAACCTCAGTCACTCTATGGAATCACCATGCTTTTTCATGCAAGCTCCAATTCTCTTGTTTCTCTGATATTGCTTTTGCTTTTGTTTTTGTTTGATTTGTATCTGTCTTTCTTCTAAAATGTACCTCTAGTTATTAGCTGGGTGACTTTGGCCAGCCTCAGACTCTCAGAGCCTCAGTTTCCTCATCTAGTTCATAAGTATCAAATGAGATAAGGATGGAGACTGTCCTGGCATACCATCAATGTTCAAGAAGCATTCGTTTAGAAAAAAAGGGCTACTCAATTTAGTAAGCTTAATCTTTTGAATGAAAAAAAAAGGGAAAAACACCTTTTTGAATTCTAAGAAGAAATGTAATTTATTGTTCCATAAATAGGAAGACATTTCAATTTTATAGAGAGGAATATATGGAAAGAGTGATAAAGATAAAACCTTTTTTTCAAACCCACAAGAGGGAATGATAATTAAATAACACTACAACTTTCCTTTAATAAAATTCTTTAGATGAATAAAGAAATGAGTAAATGTTGCCAGGATTTGCCACTAAAAGCATTTTAATTCATCTTTAAGATTCAAAAACATGTATGAAATCTTCCTAACTTTTTGCAGAAAATTGTTAATTTCATGATTGAGGAGTGTTTTGCAAACTTCTACAGTGTAATGAGGCCATCTTGTGGCCTTTTATAATATTGCCACTTTTAAAGTGAAACATTTTTTAAACCATAGGTTTAAATGGTGTCGTTTATTCAACAAATAAATTTTGAGCACTCACTGTGTGCCAGGTGTTATGCTCACTGACTGCTGGAGAGGTAGTGATAGGAGATGTAAGAAAAACAAGGTCCTTGCTCGAATTCATACAGATCTAAAGGAGAGAGAGACTTTTAGTCAGAGATAATTACAGTAGGAAAGTTAAGTGCTATTATACAGAAGTATAAATTTACTATACCAGCGTTAAGGAAGTGTCTGCAGAACTCAGAATGATAACGGTATAGCTCCATTTTCAGGAATTACTCTGATCACTAAAGAAATCATGTATCATTAGAGGTTGGGTTAAATATTAATTTCCAGTCTTCCATTCCACAAAGAAGTACTGCGGATTTTTTTAACCTAGTGAACCCACAGAAAGCTCAGTGTATCTGGCTCTAATCTAAATCACCCATTCTCAGAGTGCAGCAAGTATAATATTTTTAAAATATCTTATGTATGTTGCCTATTGGTAAGCAGGTTTTCTATCTCCCTACACCCACTCACAATCACAGCTTTAAAGAAATGGAGACACAAAGATCTTTGGGGAAGTGAAGGATATGACACAGAGTATTTTAATCAGCCAGGAAGAGAAGGGGAAAGTCTGTCCTTTCCAATATGATGGTTTGGGAGAGAAAATGTGAATAGAAGTAGGGGAGATAAGCAATTAGATGTGTGCCCAACCTCCCGGCTTCAAGGCTCTACAGGAGGTGATAGACCGGGAGGAGCATCCCATATTCAGGACTCTGGGAGAAGATTGTTATACAGAGTGGCCCTTGACCAACAAATGGCCACGCCCTGTGTGGGCGAGACAATGGATAGGCTGGTCAGCCAGAGACAGGATCAACCTCTGTTCCTATGTAACAGGGCTCCTGGGATGAGAATGCACAGGCCATAGTTGGTGTGGGGGGAGCTGAGCAACAGCCTCTGCTGCAGGGTGGACATCCTTGGACAAGGTCAGATGGAGAATACAGCAGAGACCCAACAGGCCTCCGCAGTACCAAGAGCTAAAGAGAGGCCATGTCAGCAGGAACGGGCAATCACAATCAGTACTGGACCAAGCTGAGAGAAAGTAAAGCACAAGTTTACCAGGGAGAGAAGTCGGCAGTGCACGCAGGCGGAACACAAGGATTAAAACAACAAACATTATAAAAGCCTCAACCCATACCCAGGAAGGAAGACTTTCAACCCAAAAGCCAGGATGTCATGTGGGCAACATCCATATACCCTGATGTCTGGGTTTCTCCACCCTTCTGTTCAGAATACAGTCTTCACTTGCTTCTACATCTTACACCCACATATCATCTCATTTAGCAAAACAAAGGTTCTTCCTAAGAGTCCATCCTCCTTAAGAAGCATAAAAGACAGAATTGGAAAAAGCTAATTATTTTAATATATATTCTTTCCTAATACTTACATGATCGTAAGATTGGACATGGGGTTTCATGGCAAAAGCACATTAAAAATTAATATTGAAGGTAATAGGGAATAGAAGATGTTAAGCTTGATAGCGCTTCTCTGGAAAGATCTCTGATAGAAGTGTGCAAGGGAGCTGAAATTTTCTTTCCCTTCTTTCCTCTTTGGTCATTCAGTTTCTTCAACAAATATTTTTGAGCACCCACTTTACACCAGATGCTATGCAGATAATTAGTACAAATATGATTTAAGAGAGGGGGGATTTTTTCCTTCCTCCAAAGTTTTCAGATATGGAGATGAGATGAATTCTTCAACAATCCATTCAACAAATTTGTTTTAAGTATTTTCTAAGCATACTGTGCTGGCTCTAGACAGTAAAAGTTGTATTAGAAACTAAGAATATAAGAAATGAAACAGCTTGTAAAAGGATTAGATCAAGTAAGCTGTCACAGTTTATCAAGATGACTGACAGTCCATGGATTCTGGAGCCATGTGGATTTTCCAAGGATCTAAGGTTTTTATGGACTTTTTTTTAGATCACTTGCTTGTAGATTTGCTTTCCTGAAATTAAAGTAAGATTAATTTTCCAGTTAAGTGCTTTATGTCAAGTGTCAACATGACTGTTTCCTTCAAATATCCTTTTAAATAAATAAAAACTCAATTTCCTCCCTGTTTTCCCATTCTTCATTCATTCGATTTATTCAACAAATATTTATTATCTGCTTCCATGTGCCAGTAAACTGTACTAGATATTTGGGATACAATCATAAACAAGACTTTCTTTCAGTTCTATAACATGTTTTTCTCCACTGACCCTCTCTACCTAAAGGGATCTGAAATTCTAAACTAGTCTAGACTTTAGACTATTCCAGACCTCCCAGTCTACAGTTCTGGATCCCTTTAGGTAGGGAGGGTCAACCCTTCCCTGTATCAAGCCATTCACTGGGTCACCTGTATCAGCATTGCTATCAACCTGTGTGCCAGGTTGCTCCGGCGCCATGCTACACTCAGGGCCTCTTCTCTAAGAGGCTCTCACCTTCCCTGAGTCATGGAAAGGGAAGCAGGGCATAAGTCTTCCTCTGGATTTCTCAACCCCATCTTGGGGCTTCTGTTGCCCCCAAAAGACCTACACTCTAGGAGAAAGAGACAGGAAAGTGTGAAGGCTTCTCACTTGGAACTTATACTCCTTTCCCTCATTCCAGGCTTCTCTGCCCAGCCCCAAAAGAGCTTTTATCTTCTCCCTGTGTGACATATCCTGTAGCCTTTCTACTCTGGAGCTTATAGTAAAATTCTTCCTTAGCCCCCCAATCTTTTGTTCTTATTAAAGGATAGCTTTTGGAATTTGGGAAACACTTTTCTCTTTGGAGGTGACTAGTTTTTGCAGTTGAAAGTCTGGCCTTCAAAACTATTGTCTCCCTATGGACTATGAACTTCAAAACTGATCGTGACGTCATTCATCTAGCCTGACTTTGCCTTCTTCGTAAATCAATGAATGGGTGAAGAACCATAAGAAAACAAGAATAATTTCAGTAAAAAGGGTCAGGGAACCTCAGTTTAAAAATGCAGCAGTAGGGCTTCCCTGGTGGCGCAGTGGTTGGGAGTCTGCCTGCCGATGCAGGGGACACGGGTTCGTGCCCCGGTCCAGGAGGATCCCACGTGCCGCGGAGCGGCTGGGCCCGTGAGCCATGGCCGCTGAGCCTGCGCGTCCGGAGCCTGTGCTCCACAACGGGAGAGGCCACAGCAGTGAGAGGCCCGCGTACCGCAAAAAAAAAAAAAAAAAAAAAAATGCAGCAGTAGTAGTAGGATACTGCTACTTATATTTCAGTAATACATGATAAGTATCTGTTTCTCTCACTATGCTGCAGTGTCTGTACAACAGAGACTATGTCTGTTTTCCCCTCTAGTGCCTCCCCAGTTAATAAAGACATGGTTCTTACCCTCCGCATTACGGTGTTCACACAGACAATTAAACAAACAATTACAATGCAATGTGTTCTGCTCTATAACAAGAAACTGTAAAGTGCCTTAGGAGAACATTTGAGGATGACTTACACCAGACTTGGGTACCAGAGAAGGATCCCAGAGGAAGTGATAGATAAGCTGGGGCTTGGAGGGTAAAGAGAAGTTCGTCAAATAAAGGCCACTTGTGAAGGACTCAAAAATTATGCTTTTGTGTTTGGATTTATTTCTAAAAGCAATAGAAAACCAATTGAATGGTATAAATAGGGACGGATGCCTTTTAAAAGGTCATTGTGTAGGACAGAGATTGAATATAAAAGAATGTCTGGGGGTGGGAGAGGCTGTTAGGAGATGCTTGCCTACTCCAGGCAAGTTTGCAGAATTCCAGGTGGCCTGGCCCAGGGTGACAGTATGAATGGAGAGAAGGACTGAGTTGGTGATGAAGCAGAGAAGGAATGAAGAGGACACTGGCTAGATTTCTGCCTTGAGTAACTGGGTGGTGCTGATATAAAAAACAGGAGTATAAATGGTTTTGTGAGCAATCTACAAAGCCATTTGGAATGTTTGTGCATAAACATCCCCATACTCATTTATTCTTAATAGATATTTTAATTGCCAGAGGTTCATTTTTACAAATTTTTCCTCACTAGCAATAATCATGTTACCTTTCTAAGATTTAGGGAAAGTTAGAGACCTTCTTCTCTAGGCCTGTCATACATCTCACATAAGCAGGAGTAACAAACTTTTTCTGTAAAGAGCCAGATAACTACTTCACTATGCTATTGTAGAAAGAAAAAAAAAGCCATTAGAAAACAAGTAAATGGATAGGTTTGACTGTCTTCCAATAGAACTTTACTCACAAAAATAGGCAGTGGGCAGAATTTGGTTCATTGGTTGAACTTTGCCAAACCCCCAATCTAGAGCTGTGTTTCCCAACATACTCCAGCAATGTGTAATCTTTAAACACTTCTGGACATACTACCACTTAGAGATTTTTTAAAAATCACTTCATTTTTGGGTAGTATCTTAGCGTGGGCTGATATAACAAATTACCATAGACTGGGTGGCTCAAACAATAGACATTTATTTCTCACAGTTCTGGAGGCTGGGAAGCCCAAGATCAAAGTGCCAGCATATTCATTTTTTGGTGAGGGTCCTCTGTCTGGTTTGCAGACAGCTGTCTTCTTGTACCTCACATGGCAGAGAGCAGAGAGAAAGGAAGCAAGCTTTCTTGTGTCTTTTCTTATAAGGGCACTAACCCCATCATGAGGGCTCCACCCTCATGACCTAATAACCTCCCAAAAGTCCCATCTCCAAATACCATCACACTGGGGATTAGGGTTTCAACATATGAGTTTTGGGGGGACACAACCATTCAGTCCATAACAGGTAGTATATGGCAAAGAAGTAATTTTAGATCATCATATTGTTAAAGAACATTATGTTAACTTTATAACCACAGCATCATTATTTAAAATATTCATAATATATGAAACTAGATATTTACTTTCTCCCCATGAACAAGTAACATATATTTTATTTTTTATCCTTTGGGCCAAGCATTATTTTCTAAATGACAAGATAATAGAAAAAGCTTCAATTTCCTATTTGCAAGTTGGATAATACTTATTGCTACTAAATAAAAATGTAATTTGGATAGAACCATCACTATATATTTTTCCTTTTCAAATACCTAGGTATTTAAAATACTATAGATCGCTTAACATATAATATGACAAAGTTAAATAATGCAACATTCTTATCTGTTGAAAATCAAATTGAGATAAAATTGGAAAATTATTGTCATCTCCCACTTATCAGCTCAAAACTCCCCACCCCCCAACTAGATCACATTCTCTTGCTACATATTCTCATGATCATCTAAACTTTTTATTTGGGAGGATGACATAGGAGCTGACAGCTGAAATCAGGTTTGAGCTGAGATTTTGCATAAGTCAGATCACGCCAATCCTCTGCTCACAACCCTCCATGGCTTGCCATCTCAGTTGAAGCAAAAAATCAAAGTCCTTCCACTGGCTTGCTTACAAGTCCCTGACCTCCATTTACACCTTCCTCCCCCTTGTTCATTCTATTTCAGCTTCCTTGCTGTTCTCAAACATGCCAATCCCTTTTCTATTTCAAGGCCTTTGTCCTTAACCTGCCCTCTGTCTGGAGCACATTTCCCCCAGATTGGTATATGGCTTATCTTCTTATCTGTTTCTTTCAGGTCTCTGCAGAAATGTTACCTCCTCAGTGATGTTGACTCTGGAGGGCATCCCATGTAAAATACTACCAACTCCATCCTGTTCCCTTTCTCTCTTTTTATTTGCCTCCATAATTCTTATCATCTTATTTATTATATGTATTTGTTTATTTACTCTCTGATATTGTATGAGGGCAGGAACTTCGTTTATTTCACTGCTCTATACCCACCTCTTAGAGCAATAACTGGCAGGATATATGTGCTCAGTAACTATTTGTTAAATATGAATGAATAGCATGTACTTCAGCTTGTACTTGTGTGATAATTTGATTGATCTTTGTATTACTGTAAACTCCATTAAGACAAAGTCTTTATCTGTTTCACTCATTCTATTTATTCAGCATATTTGTTGAGTGCCTACCTTATGTCAGCAATGTTCTAAGTACTGGACGATGTTTTGTTTTCATAGAGCCTACATTCTAAAAGTCACCAATTTATCACCTATACATAAGCCAGTGACTGCTAGTTAGTACAATGTGGAAGATTATATTTCCCAAAGAAGATACATTTGTCATCTGTCACAGGTTGAATTGTGTCCCCAGAAAGATATGTTGAAGTCCCAATTACCAGTACCTCAGAATGTGCCCTTATTTGGAAATTGGCTTGTTGTAGATGTAATTAGTTAAAACAAGACCATACTAGAGTAGGGTGGGCCCCTAATTCAATATGACTGGTGTTCTTATAAGAAAAGGAGAGAGACAGACAGACAGGGAGGGAATGATCATATGTGATGACAGAGGCAGAGATTGGAGTTATGCATCTGCAAGCCAAGGAACGCCAAGGATTAACAGCCATACCAGAAGCTGAGAGAGAGGCATGGAAGAGTTTCTCCCATAGAGCCTCTGAGAGGACATGACCCTGGCGAAAACTTGCTTTAGGATTTCCAGCCTCCAGAACCATGACTTCTACAGAATTTTTATTCTTTCAAGCCACCCAGTGCATGGTACTTTGTTACAGAAGCCCTGATACAACATAGATACCCCCTCCCCTTGAACCTGAGTGAGCCTTTATGGCTACCTCAGCCAATATAGAGGAAATGACACCATGTGACTTCAGAAGCTAGTTCATAAAAATGTCATAATTTCTGCCTTTTCTCTTGGGATCTTGCTCTTGAAATCCACCCACTATGCCTTGTGGAAGCCCAAGCAGTCCATGGAGGAGCCATGTGGAGAGGTACCAAAGTCCCTGGCACAGAGGCTGGCTGAGCTCCCAGGTATGTGGGTGAGCATCTTGAAAGCGGATTCTCCAGCTCCCAACAAAGCCACCCCAGATAGAAACATGTGGAACAAAGATGAGCTATCCTTACTGAGCCCTGATTCATGAGCAATGTAAGTCACTGTTTTTGTTTTAAGCCACTAAATTTGGAAGTGGTTTGTTACACAGCAATAGAAAATTGATACATACATGTTTATTAAATATTTATTGTGTGAATAAATAAATGCACTGATACTTCATACTGCTACTGTGGCCTAGTGACTAGGTTGATCCTTCAACATGGTCTAGTTTAAATCTGGAAGGTATTTCTTTTTTATTGTCTGAACAGTCAGATACCATACCAAAAGTACACACTAGTATAAACAACAGACCGAGGTTCTGGAAGAAGTGTGAAGGGATGGAATCCAGTGAAAATGTAAAGGCTTACTCTGGAGAAACTGAGACAATTCCTTTTCTGAGATGGAGTGATGAAGGTAAGAATTTTCCCACAGACTAGCTTCTGGCCCCAAACATTTTAATCTTTGCTTCTCATCCACTAACCACTTACTTTTGCTCCTGGCCCCACAGGACACATTCATATCACAATAAGACTTTTAGTCCCATACCTTCATACCATAACAATAGGTTAATTGACACAGCAAGTGGTAGTGAGGCAGAAGATAGATGGGCCCCAGGCTGAGCAGCTGGAGTTTGTCCCCTGTGGACAGATACTCCAAGATGGAGAATATGGCAGGAGCGAAGAGGAGCTTAGCCCTGTCCAGATAAAAAGATAAAGAGACCACATATTTCTCATTCTTGAGAAGGAGACCTTCCCAACTACACATGCTCAGAATGGTTCCTGGGGAGCCAAAAAGAGAGGGGACGCCACCCCATAGTAGGTGATGTCAACCTACCCATAGGCCTCTTCACTAGAATCCATCTTGGCTAAGAGATGCGTGCGCACACAGGGGAGGACCCTGACATAAACCAAATATGGACTCAGAGCCAGGCAAAGTAAGACGATTGGCCAGAGGAAACCCAGAAGGAATGCCGCATATAAGTGATTCAAACTACCACGAGGGTGCGACTCTTTCTCTGAGTCTGCCAGTGTGAGTCACACACTCTTCCTCCTAATAAAGACTTTACTTGTTTCACTACTTTCCGTCTCTTTGTGGAAATTCATTTCTACAAAGCCTTTGGGCCAGGGCCTTGTCACTGGCCACTGGCCTTTGTGGTCTAGTGGCTAGGATACAGTGCTCTCACTGCCACAGCCTGACTTCAGTCTCTGGCCAGGGAACCAAAATGCTGCTTCAAGTTACTGCAGGCCGAGGCCACCCTAGATTAGTAGGCATATTCTTAGAATCCATTCCTACAATGTGATAGCTAGTAGTATAGAAATGACTACAAACCATGCAAATACTATGCACTAAAAGCCAAACTAATTCTATTTCCTATTCTACTCTCAATTAGCTTCATGTCATATCACCTGGAGACCAGAGGAGGCCAACGATGGCACTTGAAGATGCCAGCACTTCCCCACCTTGATAAGGATGTTTTAGCCCCACCCATCCTCCTCCCCATCATCATCCCTTTCCCCATAGACACTGACACTGTCTTAGGAAGAAGGCAGGGAAGAGGAGAAAGCTGTATGAAAGGCTCCACATTTTTATCCAAGAGGTAATAAACACTGCTTAAATAGCCAGTTTTAAATTATTGAGCCGGATAAGCTTTACATTGGATATTAAGTTGGTTTTTCTCCCTTCCAGTTAGTTGATGGAGGTTATATGGAAAGGCCGAATTAGTTGTAGACTACATTCAGTAACTATAATTTTTCTGCACACCCAAGTTATAATGTAGGTTGAATTTTTTACCTCACTAAATTAATATCTATCGAATTGCAACAATGTGTCTGATATTGTGTCCCTCCTCCCTACAACGAAACTTAGAGATAGAATCATGGGATTTTGAAATATTAGCATCTGAATAGAAATGCAGAAGAAATCTAGTCCTTCCTAAAACGGTAAATGACCTGTCCAAAGTTATTAATGGGACAGTGGCAGAGCCAGGACTTAACCTTGGCTTCCTACCTCTGGGCCTGTGCCATTTTCCCTAGAACAACTAAGAAGGGGGGAAATAGAATTTAAAGACTCTAGTAGGCAGAATTCTAAGCTGGCCCTTAAAATTTCCATCCCCTGATGCAGAAGCACAGCCTTGTATAACCCCCTCCTCTTGAGTGTGGACAGGATCTGTGGATATGATGGGATTTCACTCCCATGACTAGGTAACATTAGATGACAAAAGCAATAACGAGAAGGGTTGTTATCCAGGTGAGTTTAAGTTAATCAAGTGAAAGCCTTTAAAAGAGGGAATGGGCCCTTCCTAAAGAGAGAATCTTTCCCCTCCTGGCTTTGAGACAGGAGGGAAGGGGAAAGAGCATAACCATTAAAAGAATGATACAGCTTTTGAGGATACAACAAAAACTGGTTAGAACCAATTAGGCCCAAGATGGTGGAAGATTTGACTTCCAGCAGACCTTGAGGCTCATTATATGCTCATTGTAACACATTAGCATATGCTAAACGACACACCCACAGGTGCCATGACAGTTCCAAGGCCCACCATAAAAGGCCAAAAATTGGGTAGTGGCCCCATTCCTGGAAATCCCCACCCCTTCCCCAAAATAGTTGGAATAATCCTCCCACTCATTAGCATATGAAATTACCCAGTCCATAAAAACTAACTACCCCATATTCCAGAGCCACTACCCTAACTTGGAGTAGCTTTGAGGAGCCATTCTACCTTTAGAAGTCTCTGTAGGGACAGGGGAGTCTTCCGTTAAGACTGCATCACAGCTTGAGTTCTCCCCTGGCCCAGTCCTACCCTTATCTTCCCTTTAACAAGTATTGATCCAAAGAATACTACCCAGTTAACCTCCTGCACACTAATATCCATCAAGGAGTGCATTTCCTAAGAAAGTCAACTTAATGGCAGACAGGACAAAATCTGAGAATGCTACTGGGCTGCAAACACCAGTCATTTATCATGGACAGTATTCCACTTCAACTAACTGCATGTACTTCAATACAATACAGGCACAAACCATCCCAAGTTAGCGCAGACCCCACAAGTTAAGGGCTCAGTCCTCTACTAGATTGCCCTGACCTCAGATGCCAGCTGCAAGTTCAAGGGGTCCCCAGGACACCCACACTTCTGACCAACTGGTTGCAAATCCAACAGTTCTCATGACCCCCTCAGGTTCTATAACTCACTAGCATGACTCACAGAACTCAGGAAAGCATTATACTTACAATTATAGTTTTATAATAAAGGATACAACTCTGACTCCTCCCAAACTTGTAAAATAGAGAGTCAAAACCACGTATCACTCATCATTTTATATTCTAAAATGTCATTGTGCTTCCTAATATTCTGTTACATTGCGTTTCCCTTTCAGTTCCAGAAAATAATTTGGCAAGTATAGACTTCTTAGAAATTAATTTCAACTTTCATAATAAAATCTAAAGGTCATGTTTCCATTTGTTTATACACTCCCAGACTAAATAAGTTGTCCTTCCCAGTCTCACATTAGGCATGATCATACCTTTTTGAAACATTAAAATTTTTTGATGTTAGATTCTACATCTGTCTTTCAAAGTTATTGACATCAATGGAAATGAGTATAAAAACTTCTCAACCTTTCCTGATTTGTGTTTTTAAATATTCTTGGTGAGGTCACCTATGATACTTCCTTCAGGAAGTATCCTTCACATTCATTTATCCCTTCAATGACATTTTCAATTATTCATTTAACATGCACTTATTGGACATACATAATATATACTAGGTATTTGATGGGCATTGTGAATGAAGAGATCTTAAATTTTCTCTAGTTTGGAAAACCTACAATTATAAAGTTCTAAGAGCCCCACGATGACTTCTTGCATTTAAAGAAATAAAGGTTTAGCATTATATACAACTTATTCATTCTAACTATTAAATTTCAAACCAATGCCTTTTTCCTTTTCATTACCTAGGGTAATGTCCCCCTAACATTATGTTATAATAACAATTTCCATCTAACAAGCTGAGCTTCTTTTGGTATCAGTTAGGATTGTGTTTACCCCTAAATAACTAAAAATTTGACTAACAGTTATTTAAAACATGGGAATTTATATCATGCAACAAGAAGTCTAAGTGTTGGCAGTTGAAAGCCTCAGTAATGTTATCAAGCAAACAGACTCCTTCCGTCTCCTGTGCCAGCATCCTTGGCAGGGAGTCCATGTGTGCAAGATGGTGCTGCACCTGCAGGAACCTGCTAGGAACCATCTCATCCAGAAAGAAAGGG
Source organism: Orcinus orca (assembly GCF_937001465.1). Lineage (NCBI taxonomy): Eukaryota > Metazoa > Chordata > Mammalia > Artiodactyla > Delphinidae > Orcinus > Orcinus orca. The sequence goes on from NC_064562.1 coordinate 25,089,806, forward strand.
GAAAAGAAACACTTCTGTTTCATTTAACACATCTCTATCACATGGCTCATCCTAGCTTCAAGAAAGTCCAAGGAACATGAATCTTTAAGATTTTCAGTGATTGTAGTAGAAGAACAGAAAGGGAGGGGATTACAAAAGAATCTGGGGCAGCCAATCTATAATATCAACCACACTCTTCTGAAGCAGCTATTTTCAATATTTTTCATCCCCCCACAAGTCCTCTCACTCCAAAGCCAGAAGGGAGTGGCAGGACAGATTTCAAGTGATGAAAGGGAAAAAACTACAATCAATATTACCCTACCCAGCAAGGATCTCATTCAGATTCGATGGAGAAATTAAAACCTTTACAGACAAGCAAAAGCTAACAGAATTCAGTACCACCAAACTAGCTTTACAACAAATGCTAAAGGAACTTCTCTAGGCAGGAAACACAAGAGTAGGAAAAGACCTACAATAACAAACCCAAAACAATTAAGAAAATGGTAATGGGAACATACATATTGATAACTACCTTAAATGTAAATGGATTAAATGCTTCAACCAAAAGACATAGACTGGCAGAATGGATACAAAAATAAGACCCGTATATATGCTGTCTACAAGAGACCCACTTCAGACCTAGGCACACATACAGACTGAAAGTGAGGGAATGGAGAAAGATATTCCATGCAAATGGAAATCAAAAGAAAGCTGGAGTAGCAATTCTCATATCAGACAAAATAGACTTTAAAATAAAGAATATTACAAGAGACAAAGAAGGTCATACATAATGATCAAGGGATAAATCCAAGAAGAAGATATAACAATCGTAAATATTTATGCACCCAACATAGGAGCACCTCAATATATAAGGCAAATGCTAACAGCCATAAAGGGGGAAATCAACAGCAACACAATCATAGTGGGGGACTTTAACACCTCACTTTCACCAATGGACAGATCATCCACAATGAAAATAAATAAGGAAACACATTAGACAAGATACATTAGACAAGATGGACTTAATTGATATTTATAAGACATTCCATCCAAAAACAGCAGAATACACTTTCTTCTCAAGTGCTCATGGAACATTCTTCATGATAGATCACACCTTGGGTCACAAATCAAGCCTTGGTAAATTTAAGAAAATTGAAATCATATCAAGCATCTTTTCCAACAACACTAGGAGACTAGATATCAATTACAGGGAAAAAAAACTGTAAAAAATACAAACACATGGAGGCTAAACAATACACTACTAAATGAGCAAGAGAGCATTAAAGAAATCAAACAGGAAATCAAAAAATACCTAGAAACAAATGACAATGAAAACACAATGACCCAAAACCTATGGGATGCAGCAAAAAACAGTTATGAGGGAAATTTATAGCAATACAATCCTGCCTCAAAAAATAACAAAAATCTCAAATGAACAACCTAACTTTACACCTAAAGCAATTAGAGAAATAAGAACAAAAATACCCCAAAGATAGCAGAAGGAAAGAAATCATAAAGATCAGATCAGAAATAAATGAAAAAGAAATGAAGGAAACTATAGCAAAGATCAATGAAACTAAAAGCTTGTTCTTTGAGAAGATAAACAAAATTCATAAACCATTAGCCAGACTCATCAGGAAAAAAAGGGAGAAGACTCAAATCAATAGAACTGGAATGAAAAAGGAGAAGTAACAACTGACACTGAAGAAATACAAAGGATCATGAGAGATTACTACAAGCAACTCTATGCCAATAAAATGGACAACCTGGAAGAAATGGGCAAACTCTTAGAAACGCACACTCTTGCAAGACTGAACCAGGAAGAAATAGAAAATATGAACAGACCAATTACAAGCACTGAAATTGAAACTGTGATTAAAAATCTTCCAGCAAACAAAAGCCCAGGACCACATGGCTTCACAGGTGAATTTTATCTAACATTTAGAGAAGAGCTAAACCCTATCCTTCTCAAACTCTTCCAAAATATAGCAGAGGGAGGACCACTCCCAAACTCATTCTATGAGGCCACCATCACCCTGATACCAAAACCAGACAAAGATGTCACAAAGAAAGAAAACTACAGGCCAATATCACTGATGAACATAGATGCAAAAATCCTCAAGAAAATATTAGCAAACAGAATCCAACAGCACATTAAAAGGATCATACATCATGATCAAGTGGGGTTCATCCCAGAAATGCAAGGATTCTTCAACATATGCAAATCAATCAATGTGATACATCATATTAACAAACTGAAGGATAAAAACCATATGATCATCTCAACAGATGCAGAAAACGCTTTTGACAAAATTTAACACCTGTTTATGATAAAAAAAAAAACTCTCCAGAAAGTGGTCATAGAGGGAACCTACCTCAACATAATAAAAGCCATATATGACACACTCACAGCCAACATCATTTTCAATGGTGAAAAACTGAAACCATTTCCTCTAAGATCAGGAATAAGACAAAGTTGCCCACTCTCACCACTATTCTTCAACATAGTTTTGGAAGTTTTAGCCACAGCCATCAGAGAAGAAAAAGAAATAAAAGTAATCCAAATCAGAAAAGAAGAAGCAAAACTGTCACTGTTTGCAGATGACATGATACTATACATAGAGAATCCTAAAGATGCTACCACAAAACTATTAGAGCTAATCAATGAATTTGGTAAAGTAGAAGGATACAAAATTAATGCACAGAAATCTCTTGCATTCCTATACACTAATAATGAAAAATCTTAAAGAGAAATTAAGGAAACACTCCCATTTACCACTGCAACAAAAAGAATAAAATACCTAGGAATAAACCTTCCTAAAGAGACAAAAGACCTGTAAGCAGAAAACTATAAGAAACTGATGAAAGAAAATAAAGTTGATAAAAACAGATGGAGAGATATACCATGTTCTTGGATTGGAAGAATCAACATTGTGAAAATGATTATACTACCCAAAGCAATCTACAGATTCAGTGCAATCCCTATCAAACTACCAACAGCATTTTTCACAGAACTAGAACAAAAAATTTCACAATTGGTATGGAAACACAAAAGACCCTGAATAGCCAAAGCCATCTTGAGAAAGAAAAATGGGGCCGGAGGAATCAGGCTCCCTGACTTCAGGCTATACCACTAAGCTACAGTAATCAAAACAGTATGGTACTGTCACAAAAACAGAAATATAGATCAATGGAACAGGACAGAAAGCCCAGAGATAAACCCATGCACATATGGTCACCTTATCTTTGATAAAGGAGGTAAGAATATACAATGGAGAAAAGACAGCCTCTTCAATAAGTGGTGCTGGGAAAACTGGACAGCTACATGTGAACGAATGAAATTGGAACACTCCCTAACACCGTACACAAAAATAAACTCAAAATGGATTAAAGACTTAAATGTAAGGCCAGACAATATAAAACTCTTAGAGGAAAACACAGGCAGAACGCTCTATGACATAAATCACATGAAGATCCTTTTTGACCCATCTCCTAGAGAAATGGAAATAAAAACAAAAATAAACAAATGGGACCTAATGAAACTTCAAAGCTTTTGCACAGCAAAGGAAACCATAAACAAGATGAAAAGACAACCCTCAGAATGGGAGAAAATATTTGCAAATGAAGCAACTGACAAAGGTTTAATCTCCAAAATATACAAGCAGCTCATGCAGTTCAATATCAAAACAACAAACAACCCAATCCAAAAATGGGCAGAAGACCTACATAGACATTTCTCCAAAGAAGATATACAGATTGCCGACAAACACCTCAAAGGATGCTTATCATCACTAATCATTAGAGAAATGCAAATCAAAACTACAATGAGGTATCACCTCACACTGGTCAGAATCGCCAACATCAGAAAATCTCCAAATAATAAATGCTGGAGAGGGTATGGAGAAAAGGGAATCCTCTTGAACTGTTGGTGGGAATATAAGTTGGTGCAGCCACTGTGGAGAATATTATGAAGGTTCCTTAAGAAACTAAAAATAGAAGTACCATATGACCCAGCAATGCCACTAATGGGCATATATCCTGAGAAAACCATAATTCAAAAAGAGTCATGTACCACAATGTTAATTGCATCTCTAGTTACAATAGCCAGGACATGGAAGGAACCTAAGTGTCCATCAACAGATGAATGGATAAAGAAGATGTGGACATATATACAATGGAATATTACTCAGCCATAAAAGGAAACGAAATTAAGTTATTTGTAGTGAGGTTGATGGACCTAGAGACTGTCATACACAGTGCAGTACGTCAGAAGGAGGAAAACAAATATCATATGCTAACATATATATATATGGAACCTAAAAAAAAATGTTTCTGGTGAATCTAGAAGCAGGACAGGAATAAAGATGCAGACGTAGAGAATGGACTTGAGGACACAGGGAGGGGGAAGGGTAAGCTGGGACAAAGTGAGAGAGTAGCACTGACATATATACACTACCAAATGTAAAATAGCTAGCTAGTGGGAAGCAGCTGCATCACATGGGGACATCAGCTCAGTGCTTTGTGACCACCTAGAAGGGTGTGATGGGAGGGTGGGAGGGAGGCACAAGAGGGAGGCGATATGGGGATATATGTATATGCATAGCTAATTCACTTTGTTATACAGCAGAAACTAACACAGCATTGTAAAGCAATTATACTCCAATAAAGATGTTAAAAAAAAAGAGTGAAGATATTTTATGACATGCAAGTTCTCAACAATTTTACTCCAATTCACCATTTCTTAGGCATCTACTGGAGAATGTGCTGCACTAAAATAAGGGGATAAACCAAGTAGGAGGAAGACATGGAAAGCAGCACACAGATGAAGGCAGAGGCAGAGAGGATTCCCAGCACGATGCTGAAGGGGTGTCACAACAGGTCTACAGAGCAGTTGACCCCAACTGCAGATCAACAAGCGCTCTAAGAGGGGTGTCAGCAGGGAAAATATAAATCTGACAAATTATCAATGTATTTGACTATTCTAAGAAGAATTTCACACTTCTGTGGGAAATTTGGGGGCTAAATTAATAAAAAGGAGTGCAGAAAACAAAGTAAAACTTTTTAAATAAAGCAAGTGATTCCATGAAAGATAAAAATTGTCCAAGAAAAGTAATGTAAACATGGCTTAGTTATGAACAATATTGACATGTTTATAACTATGTACACAGTTACTGTTCATTTACACAAAAATTATGATATGGGTGTATGGGAAGGAGAGAGGGGGAATGTGTGTATCTGTGGCTGGGATTGCAGTGGGTAACAGAGGGGGACATCTGAGAGCTATATCCTCATCTCCCATAGGAGGAAGTCATATTACTCAATTTAGTTAAACAGGCCCTATTCATCAATGCATCTAAGTCTTTCCTTTGTATCATTCACCAACACTCATTCTTTAGCATAAACTTTGCTTTTCTTCACATTCTGTGCAATAGGTGCTTGAGAACAAACATCCAATTATCAACACCATCATTATTGTCTCTATCTTACAATATCCTACAAGGGCAGTGTGGTGTAGTGGAAAGTACATGAAGTTTGAAATAAGGAAGATCTTGGTTAGAATCCCAAGATCACTTACTAGACATATGTCCTTGGGAAATTTTCTCACCCTGAATCTGTTTCATCATCTGGAAAATAGGAAGAATAATACTTCATTTGCAAAGTTGTAAAAATTAAATGTAGTATATATACAAAGTACCCCTCCCCACCAAATGATAGATACATTAAAGCAATAAGTTCTCATTCTCTCTATCTTTATGAAGAGCAAGGTCATACTTTGTATTACTATTTTAATAATGATGACAAGGCCTCCATGAATTACTTAATTTCACTCCCTGCAGTCCATAGTTATCACTGATCCATTTCCCACCCCTGCTGCTTTCATTCCTACCCAGGTGACCCTACAAGAACTGGAGTCAGCTCCAGAATTTCTATATAGAAGGAACTAGGGGCAAAAATCTGGTAAGAAAGAGACATTAGAAAAATTGTCTTGAAGCTGAATTTGCACAGCAAGGACACTGTTTTGGTTCCAGTAAATAGAGGGATTTTTGCATTGATGCTGTGCATACAAAGCAAGCACCCTGTTTTTACATATGCTGCATGTTTCGGGAGTTTTCAGGAGGCCGATGGAGATACAAAAGACCTTAAAAATCCGCCTTCTCCTATTGTGTCCAGCCATCACTTAGCCCATCGTCAAACATTACCCTCCATGACACGTTTCAAAATTCTTAGATCACATTAGTAACTACACCTGAAATACTCTTCCTTTCTTATAACCGATTCGTTGCTCCATGCCTATCCTAAGAAATATTCAAAGTTACAAACTGCTCATTGCTCATCACCTAACTTTGACCACAATTTCAGTCAGGAAAACTGCAATATACGGCTAGTACTGGAGCCAGACTGCCTATGTTCGAGCAGGTGTGTGACACTGGGCAAGTTTCTTATCCTCTCTATGTGTCAGCTTCCTCATCTACAAGATGAGGATAACAGTAGTAATCTATCCCATGAATTGTGGCAAGGAAGAAATGAGTTAATCACTGTAAAGTTTGCTGTGAAGTTAGTGATATGTAAAGGTTAGCTATTACTATTGCTAAGTTAAAACGGTACCATCTTATATATACAGCATTCCTATAGGCACTTATCTAAAAGTGACTGCCTCTGAAAAAGAGTGGATATATGTATTTGTATAACAGATTCACTTTGCTGTACATGTGAAACTAACACAACATTGTAAATCAATTATACCCCAATAAAAATTTTAAAAAATAAAAGCAACTGCCTCAGAATCAGTTCATCTAGATATTTGGTAATAAAGCCCCACTGAGTAATGCCCAAAATCCTTTTTTTTTTGGTTAGAGAACAAAAAGGAAAATAGTTTTTTTTTTTTTTTTTTTTTTTTTTTTCAGTACGCGGGCCTCTCACTGCTGTGGCCTGTCCCGTTGTGGAGCACATGCTCTGGACGCGCAGGCCCAGAGGCCATGGCTCACGGGTCCAGCCGCTCCACGGCACGTGGGATCTTCCCGGACCGGGGCACGAACTCGTGTCCCCCGCATCGGCAGGCGGACTCTCAACCACTGCACCACCAGGGAAGCCAGGAAAATAGTATTTTAAATTCCATTTTGATCTATAGCAATGTGTTATTTTGTAATTCATTGTACATATATTTATTGAGTACTTACTATGTGCCAGACACTGTGCCAGGAGCTAAGAATAAAGCGGTGAATGAAAACAGATATAGCCCCTCCCCCGGTGATGCTTACATACAGTGGGGGAAAGCACCACCAATCCAATAATCATAAAACAAATGGAAAACATTAAGTATGAAAAATGTTGCAAGGTGAGGTACATGATGCTGTAAGAAGGCCAATTTGCCAAAAAACAATTTGCAGAAAGCCAATTTGCCAAAAGTCAATTTTCCAAATGACTGATTCACTGAATTCCCTAACAGACAAATCACTGAAAGCTAGTTCACCAAAAACCAATGTCTAGAAAATCAATTTGATGAAAAGTAGTCTGCCAAATTATCATTTCATCAAATGACTAATTTACTGAATTATTAAGGATTTTTCAAAGACTTCATTTCACAGATACTGCAATGCAGTCCTTTCATGACAGCTCTTTAACTCCAAATTTGACTGTCTGTCTGGGCTGGATATCAATTTCATGTTTTCACATTTTAGATGCCAAGTCCTTCTCTAAAGCCCAATGATCCAGTACTCCAATGTAAGCAAATGGTGGGCTTCTCCTTAAATGCAATTTACTGTCTTTAGACTTAAGCCTCTTCCAGAAAGATTGCTGCAGAGAACCACCCTAGACCAGGATGATGAACTGGTCTCCTGTAAGTTGGCTTTTGCCAACTTTGTTTTTAGCAAATCTGTAATTCATGGAACTGACTCTAAGTTAACTGTTTTTCATTGAAATTACCTAAAGTACATGCTTTAGAACTGGGGAGTTTGGCCTTGTCAAACAGGTGAGAGAAGGCTTCACTGAGGAAAAATATAACTGAACTAAGGTCAGTAGGACAAACTTTAAGAACCACCAAGCAAAAGGTGGGGGCGAACAAAGGGAAAAGCGTATGCAAAAACTATTTGAAAGGATGAAGCACTGAAATTAGAAGAGTTTGCAAAATGGCCACTGTGGGTGGAATACAAAGAACGTGGGGAAGCATAGTGTGAACAGAGGCTAGAAATATGGTTGAGAGCTAGACCTGTTGTGCCCCATAGACCATAATAAAAACTTCTGTTCTTACTTTAAGAATGGGGAGCTTTAATACATTTAAGTAGAGGAATGACATAATCAGATTTGCATGTTCAAAGATTAGCTTGCAAGTGGTGTGGAGACAATATTTTAAGAGTGTGCCGGTATAGGCTATTTTCTTACCTGGAAATTTATTATTGTGGTAGTTCAGAAGACAGAAGATAGTACTTAGACTAGGGGAGGCAGAAAAAGTGGAGCAAAGTAAATTACTTATAGACCTATTTAGGAGGTCAAAACAACAGAACTTGTTATGGGGTATTGGATATGAAGGTGAAGAAGAGGAAAGGGGGAAAGTGTCTTGGACAACTCCTATATTTCTGGTTTGCATAGCTAGATGGTGGTGTCATTCCTGAGAAAGGGAAAACTAGAAGACCAGGTTTGTATAATATTCCCTCAGTGTATTACTGTATATTTGTATATTTTATGTACCTATCAGAATATATTCTTTCAAATTTTAAGTTATTTAGAAATGAAATGTTATTTAGAAACTCAAATGATTGAGTTTGGTTAAATGTGAGTCTGGTTGTATACAATTTAGTGCCTTGTGTGTGTGGCGGGGTATTCCATAGGCCATAATCCTTTTCATCCAGCCTCCATTATTACTAGACTTGAAGCAACTAACTAAGCCTCTCTGTGTCCCAATTTCTTCAGCCTTAAAATGGAAATACTAGCGCCTGCCTGGGAAGAAACTAGCTAGCATATTTCTACAATCCATTCTCTCCCTTGACTGAAAGGAGGCCCCTAGAAAAGAAGGAAGTTGACCTAGTTAAATTTCCTTATGAACATGCTAATGACAAACCTCCTGGCAAACTTGAAGCAAAGTTAATTGTGCCAAATCATCATTGCACCCAATGATGCCAGTGAGATCTCTGATTCCTGTCTGACTTGATAATGCAATCTTTTGTGTTAAGATTAACACAGAGGACACTGGTGAGGATTAAATGAGTCAATGCTTGTGAAAATGCAGTGCCAAGCTTGTAGCAAGCACTCATTAAGTTGGCTATTATTAATAATATATTATTATAATGCCAAGAAAGAGTAAGAGCTATCATTTATAGAGTGAATATTATGTGAAAGGCACTTAAGTGTCTTCTACGGATTAACTCCTTTAATCATCAAAAAAGTCTATGTTGTATGTTTATTACCATTATATAAGAAGCCTAAAGCCTGGAGATTAGTTTTCCCAAAGTCATATAGCTAGTAAATTGTGGCACTAGGTTTTACACCCAGGCAGTCTAACTCTCCAGTTGAGCTCTCATTCCTAATTCCAAATAACAGTGCCTTGTTACACCCTGTCTCTGAAAGCCCACTGGAATGTCCATCCAGGTGCTATTTTAGTATGATGAAAGCATAATTTATTAATGAGCATCAAAATGGCCTTAAAATGTTAATGCACTTTCTAAATATATGTGACTCCTACTGAGGGAGTTACTAACCTCAGGAGAAGTAAAAACAGAAAGAACTATTATTTTTACTCCATTTCTCAAAATGTAATGACCCTTTGATATTCCACCGAGCACAACCCCCCTGTGCTGCCCCCAAAAGAGGCATAGGGATGGTCAGTTATGAAACAATAAAATAAAACTGGAGTTTTAGGAAAATTAGCAAGAGATTTGGTGAGTTTCTCTCTGTGCTCATACTATACAAGCTATTTTATCTCCTTATTGCCGTCTTATAAACAACAATTGGGATAAGCAAAGCAAAAGAAGAGATATAAGTTAACTCTATCAACTTTGCTAATAGCAATAATTAACATATATGGCTAAAATATTATTTTGGAGGGTAAAAGAGTATTGATTTGATTTGATTTGAAATTATATTTAGAAATGGCATTGGTATTCCACAGCCTTTATTACATAAATGATAGTTATAAACTATGGGCAGTCAATTTAGTCTTATTTTATTCATTAAGGACATTCTTTTTTTAAAACAACACCATAGATTGGATATTAAATCATATTTCCATGGATTTTTACAACTCACACAATACTGAGAATAAAATAATTAAACAACAGTGTTCCCGGCACTGACACAGGAAGGTGGAAGATTATCTAAGGTTACCCAAGAAGCATTATGGTAGCCATGTTCCTGCCCATTGTGGTTGTTTTCAGTCTAGGTATCAAACAGGAAGCAATTTTTCCTGCTAAAGCAAGCAGACCCTAGCCTTGAAGAAAACAGGGCATGGCAAAGAGAACAAGGTACACAGCAGCCAAATGAGGAAAAGGCCATATTTAAAGTAAGCTCTAGGAACTTCAGATGCATAGGTAAAGAAATTTCTGCAAATAGTTATAAAGGCTTTGATACAAAAAATGTCACCATTCTATGGCAGATTTGAATGGAACCCTCCAAAGTAAGATCAGCAGGACTTGAAAGAAAATCGGTGCTTGTGACCAGCTAGAGGGGTGGGATAGGGAGGAAGGGAGGGAGGGAGACGCAAGAGGGAAGAGATATGGGGATATATGTATACATATAGCTGATTCACTTTGTTATAAAGCAGAAACTAACACACTATTGTAAAGCAATTATACTCCAATAAAGATGTTTAAAAAAAAAGAAATCTAGATTGGAACAGAACAGAGAAGAATGCTTATTAAGAAGGAAATGGAAATTGACATCAGTATCCCATTTGTGAAGAACTCATATTTAATTTTATACACATATGCAAGTCAACTGTACATAAAAATGCATGTTGTTTTTAGAAACCCCAATACGAATAATTTCTTTCCTTACATATTGTTGGAGATACCAGAACTGAAAGGACCTGTTGGGAGAGACAATCTGCCATGGGCAGTTATCACACTGCACATTTTTGCAGGGTGTGCCATGAAAGCAAAGCCCTGACCACTCTCTGCCCAGGCCATTTCTGAAATTTGTGCTTGCAGAGAGCAATCTTGAGAGATAAGGTAATGCAACCATCACAAATAAAGAGCAGGCTTGCTTAGTGCTTGCTATAAAAACAGTGGATTCCCAAATTTGGTTAGAATATAACTGACTGCATGTGCAGGCTCCCAACTAGGCCCTCTGTGTACCCCCATGTAAATGAGGGGCAAGGGGAACCAATGCAAACATACTGCTGCTCATGAATTGATGAAACAGTAACAGGCTAATTTATTAGCTTGCAAGCATGGTAAAATCAAATCCTGGAACTGAAAAACCCTGCTTGACCCTATAATAAAGATTCCAGATTCCAGAATAGATGAATACTATCTTTCATAATGCATTTGGGTTTCAAAAATAGGGTTTATTTTTTAGAGCAGTTTAAGGCTTAGAGAAGAATTCCCCAGAAAGTTTAAAGGATTTTCATATTCCTCCACCCCCAATTTTACCCTATTATTAATAACTTAGAGTGGTACATTTGTTACAGTTGATGAAACAATATTGATACATTAGGGTTTACTCTGTGTCCTACATTCTGTGGGTTTAATAAATGCATAATGTCATGTGTCTATTATTATAGTATCATATACAGTAGTTTCACCACCATAAAAATTCCCTGTGCTCTACTTATTCATCCCCTCTTCCCCCAAAGCCCTGGAAAACACTGATTTTTTTTTACTCTCTCCTTAGTTTTGCCTTTTCCAGAATGTCATATAGTGGAGATCATAAAATATAAAACATGCAGCCTTTTGAGACCCGATTCTTTCACTTAGCAACATGCATTTTTCTCCATGTCTTTCCATGGCTTGATGGCTCTTTTTTTTTTTTTTTACTTTTAATTTATTTTTTTATACAGCAGGTTCTTATTAGTCATCCATTTTATACCCATCAGTGTATACATGTAAATCCCAATCTCCCAATTCATCACACCACCACACACACACCCCCGCCATGGCTTTCCCCCCTTGGTATCCATACATTTGTTCTCTACATCTGTCTCTATTTCTGCCCTGCAAACTGGTTCATCTGTACCATTTTCTAAGTTCCACATATAAACGTTAATATGCGATATTTGTTTTTCTCTTTCTGACTTACTTCACTCTGTATGACAGTCTCTAGATCCATCCACGTCTCTACAAATGACTCAATTTCGTTCCTTTTTATGGCAGAGTAATATTCCATTGTATATATGTACCACATCTTCTTTATCCATTTGTCTGTCGATGGGCATTTAGGTTGCTTCCATGACCTGGCTATTGTAAATAGTGCTGCAAGGAACATTGGAGTGCATGTGTCTTTTTGAATTATGGTTTTCTCTGGGTATATGCCCAGTAGTGGGATTGCTGGGTCAAGTGAGGTGTTAAAGTCCCCCACTATTATTGTGTTACTGTCGATTTCCTCTTTTATAGCTATTAGCAGTTGCCTTATGTATTGAGGTGCTCCTATGTTGGGTGCATATATATTTATAATTGTTATATCTTCTTCTTGGATTGGTCCCTTGATCATTATGTAGTGTCCTTCCTTGTCTCTTGTAACATTCTTTATTTAAAAGTCTATTTTATCTGATATGAGTATTGCTACTCCAGCTTTCTTTTGATTTCCATTTGCATGGAATATCTTTTTACATTCCCTCACTTTCAGTCTGTATGTGTCCCTAGGTCTGAAGTGGGTCTCTTGTAGACAGCATATATGTGGGTCTTGTTTTTTTTCAGCAAGCTTGTGTCTTTTGGTTGGAGCATTTAATCCATTCACGTTTAAGGTAATTATCGATATGTATGTTCCTATGACCATTTTCTTAATTGTTTTGGGTTTGTTTTTGTAGGTCCTTTTCTTCTCTTGTGTTTCCCACTTAAAGAAGTTCCTTTAGCATTTGTTCTAGAGCTGGTTTGGTGGTGCTGAATTCTCTTAGCTTTTGATTGTCTGTAAAGCTTTTGATTTCTCCATGGAATCTGAATGAGATCCTTGCTGGGTAGAGTAATCTTGGTTGTAGGTTCTTCCCTTTCATCACTTTAAGTATATCATGCCACTCCCTTCTGGCTTGTAGAGTTTCTGCTGAGAAATCAGCTGTTAACCTTATGGGTTGTATGTTACTTGTCATTTTTCCCTTGCTGCTTTCAATAATTTTTCTGTCTTTAATTTTTGCCACTTTGATTACTATGTGTCTCAACGTGTTTCTCCTTGGGTTTATCCTGTATGGGACTCTCTGCACTTCCTGGACTTTGTTAGCTATTTCCTTTCCCATGTTAGGGAAGTTTTCGACTATAATCTCTTCAAATATTTTCTCGGGTTCTTTCTCTCTCTCTTCTCCTTCTGGGACCCCTATAATGCGAATGTTGTTATATTTAATGTTGTCCCAGAGGTCTCTTAGGCTGTCTTCATTTCTTTTCATTCTTTTTTCTTTATTCTGTTCCGCAGCAGTGAATTCCACCATTCTGTCTTCCAGGTGACTTATCCGTTCTTCTGCCTCAGTTATTCTGCTATTGATTCCATCTAGTGTATTTTTCATTTCAGTTATTGTATTGTTCATCTCTGTTTGTTTCTTCTTTAATTCTTCTAGGTCTTTGTTAAACATTTCTTGCATCTTCTCGATCTTTGCCTCTGTTCTTTTTCTGAGGTCCTGGATCATGTTCGCTCTCATTCTGAATTCTTTTTCTGGAAGGTTGCCTATCTCCACTTTGTTTGGTTGTTTTCTGGGGTTTTATCTTGTTCCTTCATCTGGTACATATACATAGCCCTCTGCCTTTTCATCTTGTCTATCTTTCTTTGAATGTGGTTTTTGTTCCACAGGCTGCAGGATTGTAGTTCTTCTTGCTTTTGCTGTCTTCCCTCTGGTGGATGAGTCTATCTAAGAGGCTTGAGCAAGTTTCCTGATGGGAGGGACTGGTGGTGGGTAGAGCTGGCTGTTGCTCTGGTGGGCAGAGCTCAGTAAAACTTTAATCCATTTGTCTGCTGATGGGTGGGGCTGTGTTCCCTCCCTGTTGGTTGTTTGGCCTGAGGCCACCCAACACTGGAGCCTACCCAGGCTCTTAGGTGGGGCTAACGGTGGATTCTGGGAGGGCTCACCCCAAGAAGTACTTCCCAGAATTTCTACCACCAGTGCCCTTCTCCTCACAATGAGACACAGCCACCCCCCGCATCTGCAGGAGACCCTCCAACACTAGCAGGTAGGTCTGGTTCAGTCTCCCCTGGGGTCACTGCTCCTTCCCCTGTGTCCCGATGCGCACACTACTTTGTGTGTGCCCTCCAAGAGTGGAGTCTCTGTTTCCCCCAGTCCTGTCAAAGTCCTACAATCAAATCCCACTAGGCTTCAAAGTCTGATTCTCTAGGAATTCCTCCTCCCATTGCCGGACCCCCAGGTTGGAAAGCCTGACGTGGGGCTCAGGACCTTCACTCCAGTGGGTGGACTTCTGTGGTGTAAGTGTTCTCCAGTTTGTGAGTCACCCACCCAGCAGTTATGGGATTTGATTTTATTGTGATTGCGCCCCTCCTACCATCTTATTGTAGCTTCTCCTTTGTCTTTGGATGTGGGGTATCTTTTTTGGTGAGTTCCAGTGTCTTCCTGTCGATGATTATTCAGCAGTTAGTTGTGATTCCAGTGTTCTCGAAAGAGGGAGTGAGAGCACGTCCTTCTACTCTGCCATCTTGAACCCAATCTCTCATTTCTTTTTAATTTTAGTCCTTTGTGATCAGAGAAGATACTTGTATGATATCTGTTTGAAACTACTGAGACATAATGTGTTGTCTAACATACAGTCTATCCTAGAAAATGTCCCATGTGACCTTGAGTAAAATGTGTGTGCTACTGTTGTTGGGTACAGTGTTCTGTATGTGTATATATATATATATACACACATATATATTTGATCTAGTTAGTGTACTGTGTTGTCTTCTATTTCCTTACCTCTGTCTGTTCTATCCATTATTTTATTTATTTATTTACTTACTTACTTACTTACTTACTTACTTATGGCTGCATTGGGTCTTCGTTGCTACGCATGGGCTTTCTCTAGTTTCAGAGAGCAGGGGTACTCTTCAGTGTGGTATGAGGGGTTCCCATTATGGCAGCTTCTCTTGTTCCAGAGCACGGGCTCTATGTGTGAAGGCTTCAGTAGTTGTGCCAAATGGGCTCAATGGTTGTGGCTCGCAGGCTCTAGAGCACAGGCTCAGTAGTTGTGGTGCAGGGGCTTAGTTGCTCTATGGCATGTGGGACCTTACTGGACCAGGCTTGAACCCATGTCCCCTGCAGTGGCAGGCAGATTCTTTACCACTGTGCCACAAGGGAAGTCCCTGTTCTATCCATTATTGAGACTGTATTGAGGTCCTTCAATGATTATTATAGAACTGTTTCTCCCTTTATTTTTTCTGGTTTTATAATTGACATATAACATTGTATTAGTTTAAGGTGTACAACATAATGACATATGTATTGCTAAATGATTATGATAGTATGTGTAGTTAATATCCATCACTTCATATAGTTATAATTTTTTCCTTATGATGAAAACTTAGCAACTTTCAAATATACAATATGGTATTGTTAACAGTATTCACCATGCTGTACATTACATCCCTAGAACTTACCTTATACTGGAAGTTTGTACCTCTAAACTCCCTTCACCCATTTTCTCTACCCCTCACCCCCTGTCTCTGGCAACTACCAATCTGTTCTCTGTTTCTATAAGTCTGTTTTTTAGATTCCACATATAAATGAAACCATACAGTTTTTTCTTTCTCTTATTCCACTTAGCATTATGTATAGCTCACTTTAGTTCTGTCTGTTTTTGCTTCATATATTTTGATGATGTCATTAGGTGCATAAATGTTTGTTATATCTCCATGATGTATTTAAACTTTTATAAATGTTCTTCTTTGTCTCTTGTAATCTTTTTTTTGGATTTAATGTCTATTTTGTCTGATAGAAGAATAACAACCCTTGCTGTCTTTTGGTTACTATTTTCATGGAATATCTATCCCCATTTCTTCACTTTCAATCTATTTGCACCTTTGGATCTAAAGTGAACCTCTTATAGTTGGATCATATGTTTTTAATCCATTCCTCTAACCTGTCTCTTGTTTGTCATTCACATATAAGTACTAATAAGGAGGGACTTCTGTCACTTTTTTCCAGCTTTACTGAAATATAATTGACATAACATTGTGTAGGTTTGAAGTGTACAATGTGATCGTTTGATACACATGTATATTGTGAAATATTAACTGAAATAAGATTAAAACATTCCTTATCTCACATAATTAACTTTGTTGTTGTTAGTGTGAGAATGCTAAAACCCTACTCTCATAGCAACTTCCTAGTGTACAATACAATAATGTTAACTAGAGTCACCATGCAGTACCTTAGATCCCCAGAAGTTGTTCATCTTCTAACTGTAAGCTTGTACTGTTTGACCAAAATCTCCCCATTTTCCCCATCCCTCAGCCCCTGGCAACCACCATACTACTTTTTGTTTCTATGGGTTTGATATTTTTAGATTCCACACGTGAGTTCATAAAGCATTTGTCTTTCTCTGGTTTATTTCATTTAGCAAAATGCCTTCAAGGTCCATCCATGTTGTCACAAATGGCAAGATTTCCTTTTTTATATGGATAAATAATATTCCATTCTATAAATATACTTCAGTTTCTTTATTCATTCATCTGTCAATGGACACTTAGGTTATTTCCATGTCTTGACTGTTGTGAAGAATGCTATAGTAAACATGGAGGTGCAGATATATCTTTGAGATAGTCATTTCATTTCCTTTCAATATATACCCATCAGTAGGATTGCTGAATCATATTATAGTTGTATTTTTAGTTTTTTGAGCACTCTCTATACTTTTCCAATAGTGGCGATACAAATTTACATTCCCACCAACAGTGCGCCTGATTTCCTTTTCTACACATCCTTGTCAGCATTTATCGTTTGTCTTTTTGAGAATACTCATGCTAACAGATGTAAAATAGTATCTCGTTGTGGTTTTGATTTGCATTTCCCTGATGGTCAGTGATATAGAGCTCCTTTTCATGTACTTGTTGGCCATTTGTAATGTCTTCTTTGGAAAAAATGTCTATTCACATCTTTTGCCCATTTTTAAATTGAATTGTTTGGGTTTTTGCTGTTGAGTTCTGTATGTATTTTGGGTATTAACCCCTTATCAGATATATGGTTTGCAAATATTTTTACCCATTCCATTAATTGCCTTATCATTTCACTGATTGTTTCTTCTGCTGTGCAGAAGATTTTTAGTTTAATGTAGTAATGCTTGTTGATATTTGCTTTTGTTGCTTGTGTTTTGGAGTTCATATCCAAAAAAATCATTGCCAACACCTATGTCAATGAGCTATTTCTCTATATATTTTTCTAAAAGTTTTATAAATTCAGGACTCATGTTGAAGTCCTTAATTCATTCTGAGTTACATTTTGTGAGTGATGTAAAATGAGGGTGTAGTTTCATTCTTTGGCAAATGAATATCCAGTTCTCCCAACATCATTTACTGAAGAAACTATCATTTCCCCATTGGGTATTCTTGGCTCCCTAGTTGGCGGTATGCAAGAGTTTATTTCTGGGCTCTCAATCCTGCTCCATTGGTCTATGTGTCTGTTTTATACGAGTACCATACTGTGTTTATTACTATAAATTTCTGATACAATTTGAAATCTGGAAGTGTGATGCCTCCAGCTTTCTAAGACTGCTTTGGCTATTTGAGGTCTTTGTGATTCCATATGAAATCTGGGAGAGTTCCTTCTATTTCTCTTAAAAATGCCATCGGAATTTTGATAGAGATTGCACTGGATCTATAGATGGTTTAGGTACTGTAGCCATTTTGATAATATTAACTGTTTAGATCCATGAGCACAGGCTATCTTTCCGTTTACTTGTGTCTTCTTCCATTTCTTTCTTTTTTTTTTTTTTACATCTTTATTGGAGTATAATTGCTTTACAATGGTGTTAGTTTCTGCTTTATAACAAAGTGAATCATCTATACATATACATATATCCCCGTATCTCCTCCCTCTTGCATATCTCTCCCAACCTCCCTATCCAACCCCTCTAGGTGGTCACAAGCATCAAGCTGAACTCCCTATGCTATGCGGCTGCTTCCCACTAGTTATCTATTTTACATTTGGTAGTGTATATATGTACATGCCACTCTCTCACTTTGTCCCAGCTAACCCTTCCCACTCCCCAAGTCCTCAAGTCCATTTTCTACGTCTGTGTCTTTATTCCTGTCCTGCACCTAGGTTCTTCAGAACCTTTTCATTTTTTTGTAGATTCCATATACATGTGTTAGCATATGGTACTTGTGTTTCTCTTTCTGACTTACTTTAGTCTTTTTTTTTTTTTTGCGGTACGTGGGCCTCTCACTGTTGTGGCCTCTCCCGTTGCGGAGCACAGGCTCCAAGCGCACAGGCTCAGTGGCCATGGCTCACGGGCCTAGCTCCTCCGCAGTATGTGGGATCTTCCTGGACCGGGGCACGAATCCGTGTCCCTTGCATCGGCAGGTGGACTCTCAACCACTGCGCCAAGAGGGAAGCCCAGCTTTTAGTTTTATTGATCTTTGCTATAGTTTTCTTCATTTATTTCTGAGCTGATCTTTATGATTTCTTTCCTTCTGCTAACTTTGGGGTTTTTTTGTTCTTCTTTCTCTAATTGCTTTAGGTATAAGGTTAGGTTGTTTATTTGAGATGTTTCTTGTTTCTTAAGGTAGGATTGTTTTGCTATAAACTTCCCTCTTAGAACTGCTTTGTCTGCATCCCATAGGCTTTGGGTTGTCATGTTTTCATTGTCATTTGTTTCTAGGTATTTTTTGATTTCCTCTTTGATTTCTTCAGTGATCTCTTGGTTATTTAGTAGTGCACTGTTTACCTTCCATGTGTTTGCATTTTTTACAGACTTTTTTCCTGTAATTCATATCTAGTCTCACAGCATTGTGGTTGGAAAAGATACTTGATAGGATTTCAATTTTCTTAAAATTACCAAGGCTTCATTTGTGACCCAAGATATGATCCATCCTGGAGAATGTTCTATGAGCACTTGAGAAGAAAGTGTACTCTGTTGTTTTTGGATGGAACGTCCTATAAATATCAACTAAGTGCATCTTGTTTAATGTATCATTTAAAGCTTGTGTTTCCTTATTTATTTCCTTATTTATTTTCATTTCTGTCCATTGGTGAAAGTGGGGTGTTAAAGTCCCCTACTATGGGAGGGGGAAGGGAAAGCTTACCTTGCTCTCTCATCTCTGTGTATTTCTCTGTCTTATCATTTTGCTTAACTTACTGTGTTTGGGGTCTCCTTTTTGCAGGCTGCAAGTTCGTAGTTTCTGTTTTTTTTGGTGTCTGCCCTCAGTGGCTAAGGGTGGTTCAGTGGGTTGTGTAGGCTTCCTGGTGGAGGGGACTGGTGCCTGTGTTCTGGTGGATGAAGCTGGATCTTGTCTTTCTGGTGGGCAGGACTGCGTCCGGTGGTCTGCTTTGGGGTCTCTGTGATCTTGTTATGATTTTAGGCAGCCTCTCTGCTATGGCTGGGGTTATTTTCCTGTCTTGCCAGTTGTTTGGCATAGGGTGTCCAGCACTGTAGCTTGCTGGTCATTGCATGGAGCTGGCTGTTAGCATTGAGATGCAGATCTCTGAGAGAGCTTTCGCCATTTGATATTACGTGGAGCTGGGGGTCGCTGGTGGACCAATGTCCAGAACTTGGCTCTCCCACCTAAGAGGCACAGGCCTGACACCCGCCCAGAGCACCAAGACCCTGTCAGCCACACAGCTCAGAAAAAGGGAGAAAAAAAGAAAGAAAGAAAGAAAGAAAGAAAATAAAGTTATTAAAATAAAAATACTTTAAAATTATTAATAAAAAAAATTTAAAGTAATTTAAAAAAAAGTAAGAAAGAAAGAAGAGAGCAACCAAACAAAAAGACAAATCCACCAATGATAATAAGCACTAAAAACTATCCAAAAAAAAAAAGACAGACAAACCCTAGGCAAATGGTAAAAGCTACACAGACAAAATCACACAAAGAACCATACACATACACACTCACAAAAAGAGAAAAAGGAAACATATATATATATATAAAGAAACAGGAAGAGAGCAACCAAATCAATAAACAAATCTACCAATAATAATAAACTCTAAATACTAAACTAAGATAAACATAAAAACAGAAATAAATTAGATTCAGAAAGCAAACCCCAAGTCTAATGTTGCTACCAAAGCCCACCATTTTGATTTTGGGATGATTCGTTGTCTATTCAGGTATTCCACAGATGCAGGGTACATCAAGTAGATTGTGGAGATTTAATCCGCTGCTCCTGAGGCTGCTGGGAGAGATTTCCCTTTCTCTTCTTTGTTCGCACAGCTCCTGGGGTTCAGCTTTGGATTTGGCCCCACCTCTGCGTGTAGGTCACCTGAGGGCATCTGTTCTTCGCTCAGACAGGACACGGTTAAAGTAGCAGCTGATTAGCAGGCTGTGGCTCACTCAGGCGGGGGCGGGGGGGAGGTACGGATGCAGAACGCAGGGCGAGCCTGTGGTGGTAGAGGCCGGCGTGATGTTGCACCAGCCTGAGGTGCACCATGCATTCTCCCGGGGAAGTTATCCCTGGATCACGGGACCCTGGCAATTGTGGGCTGCACAGGCTCCCAGGAGGGGAGGCTTGTATAGTGACCTGTGCTTGCAAACAGGCTTCTTGGTGGCTGCAAGAGCAGCCTTAGCGTTTCATGCCCGTCTCTGGTGTCTGTGCTGATAGTCACACCTCGTGCCCGTCTCTGGAGTTCATTTAGGTGGTGCTCTGAAGCCCCTCTCCTCACGCACCCTGAAACAATGGTCTCTTGCTTCTGAGGCAGGTCCAGACTTTTTCCCAGACTCCCTCCTGGCTACCTGTGGTGCACTAGCCCCCTTCAGGCTGTCTTCACACAGCCAACCCCAGTCCTCTCCCTGGGGTCTGAACTCCGAAGCCGGCTCCCAGCCCCCACTCGCCCCAGCGGGTGAGCAGACAAGCCTCTCGGGCTGGTGAGTGCTGGTCGGCACTGATCCTCTGTGCGGGAATCTCTCCACTTTGCCCTC
Organism: Orcinus orca; assembly: GCF_937001465.1. Classification (NCBI taxonomy): domain Eukaryota; kingdom Metazoa; phylum Chordata; class Mammalia; order Artiodactyla; family Delphinidae; genus Orcinus; species Orcinus orca. The sequence goes on from NC_064562.1 coordinate 25,110,977, forward strand.
TGCACCCCTGTTGCTGCACTCTCCTCCGTGGCTCTGAAGCTTCCCCTCCCCCAGCCCTGCCAGTGAAGGGCGTTCCTAGTGTGTGGAAACTTTTCCTCCTTCACAGCTCCCTCCCAGAGGTGCAGGTCCTGTCCCTATTCTTTTGTCTCTGTTTTTTCTTTTGCCTTACCCAGGTACGTGGGGGAGTTTCTTGCCTTTTGGGAAGTCTGAGGTCTTCTGCCAGCCTTCAGTAGGTGTTCTGTAGGAGTTGTTCCACATGTAGATGTATTGCTGATGTATTTGTGGGGAGGAAGGTGATCTCCACATCTTACTCCTCCGCCATCTTGAAGGTCTCCCTGTGTCTTCTTCGATTTCTTTGATCAATGTCTTATAGTTTTTGGTGTATAGATCTTTCACTTCCCTGATTAAATTTATTCCTAAGTATGTTATTGTTTTTGATGCTGTCACAAATGGGATTGTTTTTTCAGATATTGCATTGTTAGAGTATAGAAGCACAACTAAGTTTTGTATTTTGATTTTGTATTCTGCAACTTTACTGAATTCATTTATTAGTTCTAAAAGTTTTTCAGTGGAGTCTTTAGGATTTTCTATATACAAGATGATGTCACCAGCAAACAGAGACAATTTTATTTCTTCCTTCCCAATATGGATACCTTTTAGTTCTTTTTTTGCCTAATTGCTCCGGCTAGTATTTCCAGTACTATATTGAATAGGAATGGTGACAGTGGTCACCCTTGTTCTGTTCCTCATCTTATAGGGAAATTTTTTTATCTCTCACCATTGAGTATGATGTTAGCTGTGGTTTGTCATGTACAGCCTTTATTGATATATGTTCCTTCTTTTTTTTTTTTTTTTTGACTGAGCTGCATGGCTTGTGGGATCTTAGCTCCCCAATGAGGGATTGAACCTGGGCCCTCAGCAGTGAAAGCACAGAGTCCTAATCACTGGACCACCAGGGAATTCCCAAGATACGTTCCTTCTATACTGTTTTTTTGAGAGTTTTTATCATGAAAAAAAATGAATTTTGTCAAATGCTCTTTCTACATCTAATGAGGTGATCATATGACTTTTGTCTCTCATTCTATTAATGTGGTGTATTACATTTATTAATTTGTGTATATTGAGCCATACTTCCATCCCAGGGCTAAAAACCATTTGATCACTGTGCGTGATCCCTTTATGGTGCTGTTACACTTGATTTGTTCTGATTTTGTTGAGAATTTTTGCACCCACAGTCATCAGAGATATTGTCCTGTAGTTTTCTTCTCTTGGCTTTGGCATCAGTGTAATGATGGCCTCATAAAATGAATTTTGGGAGTGTTCACTCCTCTTAAATTTTTTTGGAAGAGTTTGAGAAGGATTGGCATTAGTTCTTCTTTAAATGGTAGATTTCACCACTGAAGCCATCTTGTCCTGGGCTTTGACTGGGAAGTATTTGATTACTGATTCAATCTCCTTACTTGTCTGTTCAAATTTTCTATGTCTTCATGTTTCAGACTTGGTAGGTTGTACTTCTGTCATATTGTTCCATTTTCTATGTCTCACAGCTTTTTTGTCCCACATTTCCTGTATTACTGTCTTCTTTTGTGATTTGTTTTTTTGTAGTGAAGTGCTTAAATTCCTTTTTCATTTCCTTTTGTGTATATTCTCTACCTATTTTGTGGTTATCATAGGGATTACATTTAACATCCTAAAGTTACATTCTAATTTGATTTTGTATCAGCTTAACTTCAATAACATATAAAACTGTCCTCCTTTACACCTCCATCCTCACCCCTTTTGGTTTGTCACACAATTACTTCTTCATACATCATGTGCCCCAAAACATAAATTAATAATTCTTTTAAATACATTAGTCTTTGAAATTATGTAGAAAATATGTGGAATTACAAACCAAAGTTACAATAATACTAGCTCTTTTAATGTATTAGTCTCTTAAATCATGTAGAAAACAAAAAAAATGGATTTACAAACTGTTGTTACAATAATACTAAATTTTCTAATTGCCCATATATTTACCTTTATTGCAATCACTGTTTCTTCATATGGTTTTCAGTTACTGTCTTGTATCTTTTATTTGACCCTGCAGGACTCACTTGAGCATTTCTTGCAGGTAGGTCTGGTGGTGATGAACTCTCTCAGTGTTTGTTTTATTTATCTGAGAAAGTCTTAAATTATCCTCACTTTTGAGGAAGTTTTGCCAGATATAGGCTTCATGGTTGAAAGGTGTTTTTTTTTTTCTTTCAGCACTCTGGATATATCAGCCCACTGCCTTCTGGTCCCCCAAGTTTCTGATGAAATATAATCTTATTGTGGATCCTTGTGACATGTTGCTTCTCTCTCGCTGCTTTCAAGGTTCTCTCATTGTCTTTGGCTTTTGAAAGTTTATTTATAATGTGTCTCAGCATAGGTCTCTTGAGTTCATCTTAAGTTCATGAATTCAAGTAAGTTCATCTTACTTCAAGTTCACTGAGCTTCTTAGATGTTTATATTCATGTCTTTCATCAAATTTGGGGAGTTTTCAGCCATTATTTCTTCAAATGTTCTCTCTGCCCCTTTCTTCTCCAACTGGATTCCCACAATGCATATGTTGATCCATTTGATCATGTCACACAGGTTCCTTAGGTTCTGCTCACTTTTAATGTTTTTCCTTCTATTCCTCAGTCTCAATAATTTCCATTGTCCTATCTTCAGGTTTGCTGATTCTTCTTCCTGCTCAAATCTGCCTTTGAATCCCTCTATTGAATTTTCATTTCAATAACTGTACTCTTCAGGTCCAGAATTTTTCTTTAGGTTTTCTATATTTTCATTGATTTTTCCATTTTGTTCGTATGTCATTTTCTTGAGTTGAGCATCTTTAGGGCAGTTTTTTGTTTGTTTGTTTTTGCTATCAGGGACAGTTTTTCAGGGACAGTTTCTGTTCATTTTTTTTCCCCTTTGAATGGGTCATATTCTCCTGCTTCCTTGTATGCCTTTTGCTTTTTTTTTGTTATTGTTGAAAACTAAATATTTTAATCTAATAATGTGGCAACTCTAAGAATCCAATTCTCCCCATTCCCCAGGGTTTGCTGTTTTGTTTTTGTGATTTTTGTTTATTGTTTTTGTTTTCTTGATTGCTGTAGGTTGTCTCTATGCCAAGAATGAGTCTGAGGTGTAAACTTAAGGTCTTCCCAGGTCTTTTCTGAGCCTGCCCCTGAGCATGCATAGTCATTTTCTAACTTTCCCCGTATATACAGTTGTTTTTGAATGTCCTAGTTTTTAATGTCTGGCTTCCAAAAGGGTAAAAAGAGAGAAATGGATGGGAGAGAAAAAGGGTCAGTCCTTTAAATCTTCTGGAAGTCACTTGAGGGGGAGGGGCTTACAACAATGGGAGGTGTAACAACAATGACCACCCACCTCTTTTTCTGCATTTCTGCAATCAGATCTCAACATTTTGAGGACAGAGTCTTTTTGTTAACCCACTTTGGCTCCCGCAAGCTGTGTGCAAGGTTCTCCAGGAGCATGTGCACATCTGCCTGCCATGCGGCTGGGGGTGGGGAATAGGTATTTGCTCCTGTGCTAAGAGCTGAAATTGACCAAATTAACTGCATTTACCATCCAATATTTCCCCTGGAAACTGCAAGACTTCAATAGACTCCAGAGTTCCAAAACAGTTACATCAGACAGATTCTGCCAGTGCAATTGTTGTCTAGATGGAGAGACAGGTTCCTGGCACTTCCTATTCCACCATCTTCCCAGAATTCTCTATAATGTGTTTTCAACATTTAGTAACTTTATAGATTTTTTTCCCACAAAATGCCTCAAACAATAATATAAATTGTATTACAAATCTAACATTCATGATAGATTTCACGTATATCATTTGAATTTTATTACTATGTATCTTTTGTACATTTATTTCTCTAACTCTTGAAAGTACACATTTAGGTACAAATATATTTACTATCTGGTTCTATATAATGATGCTGTTCCTATACATCAACAAATGGCCTTTGGTAATAATGCTTTGCTGATTGTATTAGTGATGTATTTTAATCATAACAGTTCTATTAAACAAACATAATCTCATGAGACATATATTTCTGCCATGTAATGAAAAGATAGTTATTTGGCTATTTCATTATGGCACCATGGTATTTAAAAGTGATGTGAGCAATTTGAGGGTTTTTTTAAAAACTGTTTTTCAAAAGGTTATATTGCTATTCTTTCTAGATTTGGTAGGGTAGGGTTGGCCTTTATTAGTTCCTGGGATAGCAAAGTATTTCAGTAGATGTATAACTGAAAAATAGTCACTGAAATAATGAGAGTGATTTTTCAGGGTAGAATATTATAAACCCATAAAGATACAAAAGTACCCAAGAGCAGGTAGTTCTCCCAGCAAGAATAATGATATCCAATTTTTCCTGAACAATATCATCTTTTTAAAATCTGATTAAAATGTGATTATAGGAAAATAATTTTGATGTTCAATTACTAAAATTAGATCATACTTTTGATCATATAAGTAGTTAATAAAACCTTTTTATGACAAGTTAAAAGTATATATGCTAAAGTGAACCACATAGTTAAGGCTAGCTTAGCTAGTAATTCTCACTGACGCTAACTAAGGCAGGACTCCTGAGTTACGAGAGTCAAATGAACATTCTCTTACATACAGTTTAAATAGTGTAAGGCATCTATTTTATGAAGTGTTATTAAAATATTGTGAGTTACTAAAGGGCAAGTAGATAAGATGACAAGATTGAGGAAAGGAACATGTCTGCCTTTTGAGGTAAAGCAATTGATTGATAATATAAGGATGTAATAGATGAAGCAAAATATCGCAAAAGGTGAGAAAGGATGAAAGGTATGAGCATCAAAATTAAAAAGGAGAAAGACATTTTCTCCTCTGAGAATAGAAGGAAGATGGGAAATGTGTGTTAATATACAAAAACTTTTTTTTTTCCAGTGAAGAGAGAAATTAAGAGAGTTGATGTGATAGTCCTCAATCTTCCTAGTGGAGTTAGAATGAACAATGTTACCAAGGAGAGGCAGGGATAGGATGCTTGGGTTCTGGGGGGAAATGAAATATTTAGAGATGAATATGAAACTTGTTTAACAACAGTAATGGCACCACTGAGGGTGGATAACATGAATTAGCAGTAAAATCAATTAGTCTGGTTTCCTGACTTACTCTTAATAATATTTCAGCAATTGGGGAACTGGAGTAAGAGAATTGAATTATAGGGCTGACCCAGCACTAGAATCCAACTATAAAAATTTAACTGAATTAGGTAATGCCTGTGGCCAATGACTACTGATTAGTTGAAACTCTTTCCTTTCTGTAAGGAAGATCTTTTTATTAATCTTACAAAAATCTACAGAGTTCAAGCTACTATGGTATATATCATTGGTAAGAATCAAGAAACCTTAGAGTAGAACAAATGAATCATTTAAATAACTAGAATTTGCATCTGCTATAAGCTAAACTAGATAGATTGGTAATTTATCTTGGTGATCCATCACTCCCAGATGATTTGACCAGAATCATAATATGGGACCTAATTATGAGATACATTAAGACAGAAAAATCTGGAGTTAGACAAATACAGTAGCACTGACTTTATAAATGCCATTAAAAGGGAACAGGCTTTCTTTAGCTTTGGGACAACAGACTTGTGGATTGCATTCAGTTACCATTAAAAGCTTAGGAAAAAACACCTTGTTATCCCTTTCACTTCAAACAAGCCAATAAACAGCCAAAAAACAATTTCTAGCTTTCCTACCAATACCACACTTCTCTTTTCATGGGTCCCTTTGTAATACAGAAACTCTGTAAATAGTACTTACATCTATATTATGAAGTCAAGAATAATAAATATATTTAATAATCCTTCACCTGCTTTCTTCAATGCTTTTATTAGACATTTTCTTCCCAATAAACTTACACAACTCCCCAGTTTTCTGAGTTTTCTAACCCAATCCAAGATCCAGACATAGAGAGTTGAGAAAGTATATACCCTCCATTCTCCTCATCCCCTAAAGAACTTTATCATAATTACAAATGACAATCCAAACTACAACCTTTTCCTTTTCTATTGAAAAAAAAAAAAAACGGAAAGAAGAAAAACAGGAAGGGAGGGAAGGAGGGGGCTGGTTTGAAGTGTCAGAGGATATGTTAAAAGATAAAAGTTTTTAGGCTGTTTTTTCTCAGCCTAAAAACTGTTAAAAAACAAAAATTCAACCAAATAAATTTGAAGATCTAATTGGCTTTATTAGGTAAGTCATGAATCAGGTAGCATCCCATCTAGCAACTAGAAGGGCCCTTCAAGGGGTTGTATAAAATGGAAGGTTTTTACAGGAAGAAGGGTGGGGCAAAGGAGCTATTAGCAAAAGAAAGGAGGGGATTATTTTAGGCTGGAGGACATCTTTTGGGGGAAAGGGAACTACAAGGGTTTTATCATGCAGATTGCCTCTCTTCCTCTGGGGGACGGAGAAGGCCCACAGTGGCAGATTACCTCTGGTCAAATTGGTGCTGACCAGAAAGTTCCAGACTGGTTGACTAAGATTAAGGGCAAAACTGTAATGAGGTTAGATATTAAATCTAGGCTTGGTATCATAAATGTTAGCACAAGTGACACCATTTTGGGCCTGTGATTTTTCTCTTTAACACCAGCAATGAGGGGAAAGAAGTATTTGTTGTGTGCCATTATTTGCAAGACATCTGATATACACTAGATTATTTAATCCATAGAACATCCCTGGCAATAAAGTGATATTATCATTTTGCAGATGGGAAAGCTGAGGTCCAAGTATTTACCACACCCAAGGCCACAACATAAAAGAGGGAGGTACAGTCAATCTACTTAGGTCTGTTTTGAAAAACAGTTAATATTTCTTCTTCACTAATCTGCAACTGAAAATAAAAAGCATACAACATATTAAAAACCAGAAAGATTATTTGGCCTGCTTTGGTACCAATTCTCTGGTTCTTTGTTTGCTACCACAACAGTCTACTTTTTAGAGCTAAAAGGGCCACTTCAAATAAACATTCTAGATTGTTCTTCATGTGAAAATGCTTTATAACTAAAGCTGACTTAAGCACTATCTTCCTAAAATGCAAATAATTTCTTCTACATTGAAGCCTATAAAAGACTCACATCTTATTTCATCTAAGAAATAAAATTCCCTGGTGATACATCTTTGAGAAAGAGTATGTACAAAGCCTCAGAAGTAAGGCAATAAAACATTACTTGAAACATTTAATAACCTACATGTTGGCAATGTCCACATCACCTTAAGAAAACTCTTCAACATATATATAATAATATATATAACATTTCATATATATTTTTTCCAGTTACAGTAGAGGAAGCTAACATACATAATCCCTAAAGAGTTATGATACCACTGAAGAACTTATTTCCTGTCAAATTTCTCTTTAAAAATATTGATACATGCCAAATGAGCATATCCCCAAAAGGATTTTTACTAAAACCAAGATTCACTAATAATTATTAATAATTTATTAATAATTATTGAGTGCTGAGTACTGGGAGACACTGTGCTGGGTGCTGGGCAAGGAGCAGGAAGAAAGATAAACATGATGCCTAGCCTCACAGAACTTAATTCATCAGGTAGAAGACAGACGTTCAAAAATTACAGAAAAAGTAATTATAATTGTGATAGGTGTTAGAGAGTAATAGGATACTCTGAGGAAATTTTATAGAATACTTGATCTATTTTGTGAAGTTAGGTAAAATTTCCCCTGAAGATAGGACATTTAAATTGAGCTCTGAAAGAATGAGTTAGTGACACTTGAGGAAAGGGACCACAGCAGGGAAGATCTACTATGATTAAACACACACACACATACATATGTGTATAGCTAGCACAAGGTTAAAGAGCTTATCTAAATAACTACAGAGGTTTTTTGCAACCAGAAGTTGTTATTTTATTTCTGTAAAACATTCGAAAACTAATGAGATAATTTCCAGAAAACTTTTAAGAAAGGAGATGCAACTTAAGCCAAGCACTGGGCTCTGTACCTTGCATATTTCATTTAATTTACTCTTTCAACAAAATCATGAGGTAGCTATTTGTGGGCCCTGGTTTTATTCCTTCTACAATTTGCCAAGCCAAAGTGTGTCTTGCACACTGACTGTCACAGCAGAAACTTTAAAAAGAACCTAAACAGTAAATGATAAAGTTCTCTGTCCTGCCTTCCATCTAAATCTTAAACCTGTACACAAACACTGCATAATTATCCATTCCAGCCCTCTCCCCTTCTTAGCAAACTTGAGTTTTCAGACTCCGTCGTAAACACCCCAATCACATAACAAATAAAACTGCAGCTATGCCATAGCCATCTACTTTCTTGCTCTCCACCTCATTCCTACTTACATCACCCTGTGATTACACGGCCCTCTCTGAGCCAGTCAAAGCCTTGGTTGTCCCTGACCAGAAAATTTTTCACCTCTCAACGTTCAAAAGTAGCAATGATAGTTGTGAATTCTTGTTATAAATAAATGAAGAAGAGACACACAGATCTAGTCTTAGGGAGAAGATAAGTGAGTTGACCAAAATAAGAATTAGATAAAAATTAATAATCCCACACAGTGTTTCTTCCTGTAGCACATGTTGATTATTTTAGGCAGAATAGGAAAAACTGTTACAGTTTTTAATGTGCCTATAAATATTTATGTCCATTTTCTAGGTTTGGAATCTTCCCACCATTTCTTTATTTTGAATTCATGTTCAGCCAGTTATGCCTGTTTTGATCTTTTGGGATTTTTAAAACATCAAGTTTCAAATTTTGTTTGAATGTAACAACAGGTAAAATGTCTATAAATCAACAAGATGATACTGATATTCCAACTCCCCTCAGGCAAGAGGGCAGAAACTTACTGCCTAGATTTTGAGAAAGGTCCTCTTATGATGATGAAAGTCTTTGAGATAGCAGCAATAATTGCTGTATGGTGTAAATTGAAGGTAACGAATAGTAAACCTGCTTATCTCCAAGGTCTTCAGATTCCTTCCTAACCCCAAAGACCACCCTGCACCCTTTACAAGGCAGACATTTGGCCAACAGGCATTTCACTCATGACTAATCCAAGCCCAAGATTGTCCTTGAATAGGCACTGAGGTTGCACATTTGTTTAATTATAGTTTCCTTTCTGAACTTAAAGCTTTTTTCAAAGATGTTCATCAAGATGAATCTCACTATGCACCTCATGCCTGTTGATTTTAGTTGCCACAAAAAGCCAAAGTTAACTCTCATCTTCAGGACTCTAATTCCTATAAGACTCTGAACATCTCCTTTTCTGACCCATTTCTTATCCCTGTCAGACACCTGAAAACTTTCCACTGGGCCCTCTGAGACTCAGTCATCAGCAAAATCACCTTCTCTAAACATTTCCTTCACTTTTTTGCTTTAAAACCTGATCAGCCCTCTCCTCTGCAGCCCAAACTCCCAAACTCCACCACTACGAAGCCTGGAGGTGGAGAGGATGACATTCCTGCTCCCTGCAGCTCCTTCCAGACCACTCTTCTTCCCTCCTCCAAAAGCTGCCCATTTAAATTTTATGACATCAAACGACCACACGAACTCCCTCTCCCTGCTGCGGTTCTCAAACAATCCCCAGGCTAGTCTCCCTCCACCCCATTCCTTGGAGATTTTAGTTCTTAGCTCCCTGACACTGTCTTAAACCACATTCCTGTCATAATTCTCAGCGGGCTTCAGTGTCCACATAGACGATCTACCCAATACATTGTCACTCAGTGCCTTGACCTCCTCTCCTCCACTGATTTTTTATTCTCCACCTTACCTCAGCTACTTACTCGCATGGCCATACCTCAATCTTCCTCTTTCCCAATAACTACCGTCAGCCCTCCATATCTGTGGGGTTCCACATCCTCTAATTCAACAAGTCGTGGATTAAAAATATTCAGGAAAAAAAAAAATCCAGAAAGTTTCAAAAGGCAAAACTTGAATTTGCTGCGCACTGGCAACTATCTACACGGCATTTACATTGTATTTATATAGCATTTACAGTTGACTCTTGAACAACATGGACAGTGCAGGTCCTTACACGTGGGTTTTTTCACTAAATCAGTACTGCATGATCCACAGTTGGATGAATCTGTGAATGTGAAACCGAGGATACAGAGGGCCGACTGTAAAGTTAAACATGGATTTTTCCACTGCACAAAGGGTCAGCGCCCCTAACTCCCACACTGCTCAAGGGTCAGCTGTACATTGTATTAGATATTATAAGCAATCTAGAGATGACTTAAAGTATATGGGAGGATGCGCATAGGATATATGCAAATCCAATGCCATTTTATATAAGGGATTGAGCATCCATGGATTTTGGTATCCATGAGGGCACCGGGAAACAACCTCCTCAGATACCAAAGGACGACTGCATTGCCTCTTGATCATCTCAGTTTGAGGTTATCTCATTTTGACTATCATCTCCTATTTTTCCAGCTCACCACCTCTACTTAGAATCTGGAAAATTCCAACAATCCTCTGACCCCACTAGAACCTACAGTTCATTGATTCTAACGTCTTTTTCTCGTCTCCCACCCCTCATATCTTAACTTCTGTCCTTGTCCAGCTTAAATTGCACGGTCAATAATAATCACTCCTTTGCATACACTCTTCACTCTCCTGCCCTTTTCTTGTCTCCCTGTACATGGCTAAACCACAACCCTGGTAATGTCCAACTCTCTGCCTATTCCATGGTTGTACTTGTGCATGTACACATGGCTGGAGGAAACAAATAAACAAACTGACTGGTTTCACTTATATTCATGACCTCTAACTTCAATGGGCCCCTAATGCTGCCTGGAATCATACTGTATTTCCATTCTCCTCAACACTAAACAACTATTACATGGCTTTACCTCTCTCCTAAAACCTCCAACTCTTCTTTCAGTCTCACTCTCAACTGACGACCTTGCTTTCTATTTTACTGATAAAATAGAAACAATCAGATGAGAATTTCTGCAGACTCCCACAACGACATTCACCCACCTACCTGCAGCTGCTGTCTCTCCCTTTACTGAGTGAACTCGTTCATGCTCCTAGCAAAGGGAAACCCTTCCATTTGTGCACTAGATCCTTTCCCATCTACTCAAAGTCATTGTCTCAGCAATTCTTCCTTCTCTCTCCAGTATCAAAAATCTCCTTTCCTAGATTTTTTTGCCATTAATGAACAAACATGCTTTTTCTCTTTTCTTAAAATTTCGCTTTATCCTGCTCTGCGTTATAGCTACCACCCCATTTTTTCCCTTCTTGTTAGCAAACCTCCTTGAAAGAGTTGTTTATTCTTGCTGTCATCAATTTCTTTCCCATTTTCTCTTCAGTCTCCTACAGGCTTTAACACTCACCACACCACTCCATCCAACTGCTTATCTTTACATTGTTAATTCCAGCAGCAATCCTCATCTTATTATAATATTTAGCAATATATAATGTAGCTAATTGTTTTCTTCATGCAGGATACCAGGATACTTGGTTTTCTTTCCACCACGCTAGTAGCTTCTTCATAGCCCCTTCTGTTGCTTCTTCATAGCCTTCCAAATATCTTAATATTATAAAGCCCAACTTAGAGCTATTTCTCTTCTCCCATCTACACTAATTCCCTTAGTGATCTCAATCAACCACCAGTGGGCAAATGAGAAATGCTAGACCTGCCTCGGTTTAACATGGAGGAAGGGATTCAAAGGCTTAAGGAGATTGGAATGTTAGAGTGGATTTGTCATTTAAGACCTATGTATCCATATCGGAAGGGTACAGAAAACATATCTTTCACCACTACCGTGAGAAATAAACTTGTGAGAGGAGCCCCAACATCTCTGAAGAACTCTGTGATCACTCTTCTTTATAGGCGAGGCCTTATAGCAGGGACTGCAGTCACTGAATTGGAAAACCTAAATGCAATGGGAGTGATTGAATCTCAGAGAGCAGGGATCAAGTGGCACTGCCAAAGGCAAGGTGCTCTGGTTACCATAATGGACAGCAGAGACGTAGCAACCAGAAAAGTCTGACTTGCATAGACCTAAGGCACTGGCTAGTGGATCATGGTGTTCCTAGAAATGAAATAGATAGGAAGCCTACTAAATTCTTACTTGATCTGTATAAGCAGGAAAGTTCTAGGCCAAATGAAGACAAGTCTAACCTGAGTCATGAAAAGAAAGAGTCATGGTCCTTCATTTAGTTCCCAGACTTGAGCCAGTTTGTAGACCCAGAACCCCTTGGATGAACTGCCCAAAATTTATACTGTTAATCTTTCTCCCAGCCTTCCCCAAAGTAACCTACAGCTTTTTGCCAGGGTAACTGTGATTGGGCAAAAGGAAATACTCAGAGATTTGGGGGACTACTGGATTCTGACTCAGAACTGACACTAATTCCGGGAGATCAAAAACATCATTATGATCTACCAGTTAGAGTAGGAACGTATGGAGGTCAAGTGATCAATGGAATTTTAGCTCAAGTCTGTCTCACAGTGAGTGAGCCCAGTGGGTCCCCTAACCCATTCTGTGGTTATTTCCCCAATACCAGAATTAATTATTGGAACAGATATACTCAGCAACTAGCAGAATCCCCACAAAGGTTCCTTAACCCGTGTAGTGAGGGCTATCCAAGTGGAAAAGGCCAAGTGGAATCCATTAGAACTGCCTCTACCTAGGAAAATAGTAAACCAAAAGCACTACCATATTCCTGGAAAGACTGCAGAGATTAGTGTCACAATCAAGGACTTGAAAGATGCAGGAGTGGTGATTCCCACCACGTCCCCATTCAACTCACCTGTTTAACCTGTTCAGAAGACAGATGGATCTCGGAGAATGACCGTGGACTATCGTAAGCTTAACCAGGTGGAGACTCCAACTACAGTTACTCTACCAGATGTGGTTTCATTGCTTGAGCAAATTAACACATTCCTTGGTATCTGGTATGCAGCTACTGATCTGACAAATGTTTTTTCTCTATACCTATTGGTAGGATCACCAGAAGCAGTTTGTTTCCAGCTAGCAAGGCCAGCAGCAATACACCTTCACTTTCCTGTCTCAGGGGACTACACTCTCCAGTCCTAACTTAGGGGATCATAATTTAATTCACAAGTATCTTGATTGCCTTTCTCTTCCAAAAGACATCACACTGCTCCATTACATTGATGACAGTATACGGATTGGACCTGGTGAGCAAAAGATGGACCTGGAATAGGAACTACTCTAGACTTAATGGTAAGACATTTGCATGCCACAGTGAGAAATAAATCCGCATCTGTGGCCTCATGGGGAGTTCCCTAAATCAATTGACAGAGGAAGAGAAGACTCTGGCCTGGTTTACAGATGATTTTGGACAATATGCAAGCACCACCCAAAAGTGGATGGCTATAGCACTACATCCCCTTGTTCTGGGACATCCCTGAAGGACAATAGTGAAGGAACTCCTCCAAGCAGGTGAACTTCAAGCAGTGAACCTGGCTGTTCACTTTCAATGGAAGGAGAAATGGCCAGACATATGATTACATACTGAATCACTTTTTCCCCAGCCACCCCTGTATTCACCCAATGTTCTCACGGACAAAGTGGTCATGGTGACAGGGATGGAGGTTATGCATGGGCTCAGCAACATGGACTTCCACTTACCAAGGCCTGGCTATGGCCACTGCTGAGTGCCCAACCTGTCAACGGCAGAGACCAACACCATGGCACGAGTTCCTTGGGTGGTAGCCAGCTATCTGGTGGCAGGTTGATTACACTGGACTCCTTCCATCATGGAAGGGGGAATATTTTGTTCTTATTGGAATAAACATTTACTCTGGATATAAATTTGTCTCCCCTGCACACAATGCTTTTGCCAAAACTACCATCCATGAACTTACAGAATACTTTATCCACCATCATAGTATTCTACACAGCATTGCTTCTGATCAAGGAACTCACTTCACAGCAAATGAAGTGAGGTAATGGACCCACGCTCATGAAATTCACTGATCTTACCATGTATCCCACCATCCTGAAGCAGATGGCTTGACAGAATGGTGGAATAGCCTTTTGAAGACTCAGTTACGGTGCCACTAGGTGACTAGAACTTGCAGGACTGTAGCAAAGTTCTCCAGAATGCTGTATGTGCTCTGAATCAGCATCCAACACATGGTGCTATTTCTCTCATAGCCAGGATTCACAGGTCCAGAAACCAAGGGATAGAAATGGGAGGGGTACCACTCACTATTTCTCCTAGTGACATTTTTTGCAAAATGTTTGCTCCCTGTTCCTGTGACCTTATGCTCTGCTGCTGTAGAAGTCTTAGTTTCAAAGAGAAGAATGCTGCCACCAGGAAACGCAACAATGATTCCATCCCACTCATTAAAAAAAAAAAAAAAATGAGACGGCAAAAAAATGTCACAGATGAAGAAGCAAGGTAAAAACCTACAAGACCAAATAAATGAAGAGGAAATAGGCAGTCTACCCAAAAAGGAATTCAGATAATGACAGTAAATATGATCCAGAATCTTGGAAATAGAATGGAGGTATGGATTGAGAAAATACAAGAAATGTTTAACAAAGATCTAGAAGAACTAAAGAACAAACAGAGATGAACAACACAATAACTGAAATGAAACATACACTAGAAGGAATCAATAATAGGATAATTGAGGCAGAAGGACGAATAAGTGAGCTGGAAGACAAAATGGTAGAAATAACTGCTGATGAGTAGAATAAAGAAAAAGCAATGAAAAGAATTGAAGACCACCTCAGAGACCTCTGGGACAACACTAAACGCACCAACAATCAAACTATAGGGGTTCCAGAAGAAGAAGAGAAAAAGAAAGAGTCTGAGAAAATATCTGAAGAGATTATAGTTGAAAACTTCCCTAACATGGGAAAGGAAATAGTCACCCAAGTCCAGGAAGCACAGAGAGTCCCAAACAGGATAAACCCTAGGAAAAACACACCAAGACACATATTAATCAAACTAACAAAAAAATAATTCAAAGAAAAAATATTAAAAGCAGCAAGGGAAAAACAAAAAGTAGCATACAAAGAAATCCCCATAAGGTTATCAGCTGATTTTTCAACGGAAACTCTGAAGGCCAGAAGGGAGTGGCAGGATACACTTAAAGTGATAAAAGAGAAAAACCTACAACCAAGATTATTCTACCCAGCAAGGATCTCATTCAGATTCAGTGGAGAAGTTAAAAGCTTTTCAAACAAGCAAAAGCTAAGAGAATTCAGCACCACCAAACCAGCTTCACAACAAATGCTAAAGAAACTTCTCTAAGCAGGAAACACAAAAGAAAAAAAAGATTCACAAAAACAAACCAAAAACAATTAAGAAAATGGTAATAAGAACATACATATTGAATTTAATAACCTTGAATGTAAATGGATTAAATGCCCAAACCAAAAGACACAGACTTGCTGAATAGATACAAAAACAAGACCCATATATATGCTGTTTACAAGAGACCCACTTCAGACCTAGGGACACATAAGGACTGAAAGTGAAGGGATGGAAAAGATATTCCATGCAAATGGAAATCAAAAGAAAGTTGGAGTAGCAATACTTATATCACATAAAATAGACTTTAAAATAAAGACTGTTACAAGAGATAAGGAGGGACACTACATAGTGATCAAAGGATCAATCCAAGAAGAAGATATAACAATTATAAATGTTTATGCACCCAACACAGGAGCACCTCAATACGTATGGCAAATGCTAACAACCATGAAAGGAGAAATTGACAGTAACACAATAATAGTAGGGGACTTTAACACCCCACTTACACCAATGGACAGATCATCCAAACAGAAAATTAATAAGGAAACACAAGCTTTAAATGACACAATAGACCAGGTAGATCTAATTGACATTTATAAAACTTCCACCCAAAAGTAGCAGAATACACTTTCTTCTCAAGTGCACGTGGAACATTCTCCAGGATAGATCACATCTTGGGTCACAAATCAAGCCTAAATAAATTTAAGAAAATTGAAATCATATCAAGCATCTTTCCTGACCACAATGCTATGAGATTGGAAATCAATTACAGGAAAAATACAGTAAAAATCACAAATACGTGGAGGCTAAACAGTGCACTACTAAATAACTAAGAGATTACTGAAGAAATCAAAGAAGAAATAAAAAATACATTGAAACAAATGACAACAAAAACACGACGACCCAAAACCTATGGGACACAGCAGTTCTAAGATGGAAGTTCATAGCAATTCAATCTCATCTCAAGAAACAAGAAAAATCTCAAATAAATAATCTAACCCTACATTTAAAACAACTAGAGAAAGAAGAACAAAGAAAACCCAAAGTCAGTAGAAGGAAAGGAAGCATAAAGATCAGAGCAGAAATAAATAAAATAGAAATGAAGAAAACAATAGCAAAGATCAATAAAACTAAAAGCTGGTTCTTTGAAAAGATAAACAAAATTGATAAACCCTTAGCCAGACTCATCAAGAAAAAAAAGGAGAGGACACAAATCAATAAAATTAGAAATGAAAAAGGGAAGATCACAACTGACACTGCAGAAATACAAAGGATTATAAGAGATTACTACAAACAACTATATGCCAATAAAATGGACAACCATGAAGAAATGGACAAATTCTTGGAAGGTACAACTTTCCAAGACTGAACCAGGAAGAATTAGAAAATACAAAGAGACCTATCACACGTAATGAAATTGAAACTGTAATTAGAAATCTTCCAACAAACAAAACTCCAGGACCAGATGGTTTCACTGGTGAGTTCTATCAAACATTTAGAGAAGAGCTAACACTGATCCTTCTCAAACTCTTCCAGAAAATTGCAGAGGGAGAAACACTCCCAAATTCATTCTACAAAGCCACCATCAGCCTGATAACAAAAACAGAAAACGATATCACAAAAAAAGAAAATTATAGGCCAATATCACTGACGAACATAGATACAAAAATCCTGAAGAAAATGGTAGCAAACAGAATCCAACAGCACATTAAAAGGATCATATACCATGATCAAGTGGGATTTATCCCAGGGATGCAAGGGTTCTTCAAAATACACAAATCAATCAATATGATACATCACATTAACAAATTAAGGAATAAAAACCATATGATACTCTCAGTAGATGCAGAAAAAGCTTTTGACAAAATTCAACACTGATTTATGATAAAAACTCTCCAGAAAATGGGCATAGAGGGAACCTACCTCAACATAATAAAGGCCATATATGACAAACGCACAGCAAGCATCATACTCAATGGTGAAAACCTGAAAGCATTTCCACAAATATCAGGAACAAAACAAGGATATCCACTCTCACCACTCTTATTCAACATACTTTTGGAAGTCCTAGCCACAGCAATCAGAGAAGAAAAAGAAATTAAAGGAATAAATATTGGAAGAGAAGAAGTAAAACTGTCACCTTCTGCCAACGACATCATAATATACATAGAAAATCCTAAAGATGCCCCAGAAAACTACTAGAACTAATCATTGAATTTGGTAAGGTTGCAGGATACAAAATTAATGCACAGAAATCTCTGGCATTCATATACACCAACAACGAAAAATCAGAAAGAGAAATTAAGGAAATACTCTCATTAACCATTGCAACAAAAAGAATAAAATAAAATACCTAGGAATAAACCTGCCTAAGGAGGTGAAAGACCTGTACTCAGAAAACTATAAAATACTGATGAAAGCAATCAACGATGACATAAACAGATAGAGAAATATATCATGTTCTTGGATTGGAAGAATCAATATTGTGAAAATGACTATATTACCCAAAGCAATCTACAGATTCAATGCAATCCCTATCAAACTACCAATGGCATTCTTCACAGAATTAGAACAAAAAATTTTACAATTGGTATGGAAACACAAAAGACTCCAAATAGCCAAAGCAATCTTCAAAAAGAAAAACAGAGTTGGAGGAATCAGGCTCCCTGACTTCAAACTATACCACAAAGCTACAGTAATCAAGACAGTATGGTACTGAAACAAAACCAGAAATATAGATCAATGGTACAAACAGAATGCCCAGAGATAAACCCACATACATATGGGCACTTAATTTATGACAAAGGAGGCAAGAACATACAATGGAGAAAAGACAGCCTCTTCAACAAGTGGTGCTGGGAAAACTGGACCGCTACATGTAACAGAATGAAATTAGGACACTACCTAACACCATACACAAAAATAAACTCCAAATCATTAAAGACTTAAATGTAAGACCACACACTATTAAACTCTTAGAGGAAAACATAGGACAAACACTCTTTGACATAAACCACAGCAAGATCTTTTTTGACCCACCTCCTAGAGAAATGGAAATAAAAACAAAATAAACAAATGGGACCTAATGAAACTTCAAAGCTTTTGCACTGCAAAGGAAACCATAAACAACACCAAAAGACAACCCTCAGAATGGGAGAAAATATTTGCAAATGAAGCAACTGACAAAGGATTAATCTCCAAAATTTACAAGCAGCTCATTCAGCTCAATAACAAAAAACAAACAACCCAATCCAAAACTGGGCAGAACACCTAAATAGACATTTCTCCAAAGAAGATATATAGACTGCCAACAAACACATGAAAGAATGCTCAACATCATTAATCATTAGAGAAATGCAAATCAAAACTACAATGAGATATCATCTCACACCAGTCAGAATGGCCATCATCAAAAAATCTAGAAACAATAAATACTGGAGAGGGTGTGGAGAAAAGGGAACACTCTTGCACTGCTGGTGGCAATGTAAATTGGTTCAGCCACGATGGAGAACAGTATGGAGGTTCCTTAAAAAACTACAAATAGAAGTACCATATGACCCAGCAATCCCACTACTGGGCATATACCCTGAGAAAACCATAATCCAAAAAGAGTCATGTACCAAAATGTTCATTGCAGCTCTATTTACAATAGCCCAGAGATGGAAACAACCTAAGTGTCCATCATCGGATGAATGGATAAAGAAGATGTGGCACATATATACAATGGAATATTACTCAGCCATAAAAAGAAACGAAATTGAGCTATTTGTAATGAGGTGGATAGACCTAGAGTCTGTCATACAGAGTGAAGTAAGTCAGAAAGAGAGAGACAAAAACCGTATGCTAACACATATATATGGAATTTAAAAAAAAAAATGTCATGAAAAACCTAGGGGTGAAACAGGAATAAAGACACAGACTTACTAGAGAATGGACTTGAGGCTATGGGGAGGGGGAAGGGTAAACGGTGACAAAGCGATAAAGAGGCATGGACATATATACACTACCAAACGTAAGGTAGATAGCTAGTGGGAAGCAGCCGCATAGCACAGGGAGATCAGCTCGGTGCTTTGTGACCGCCTGGAGGGGTGGGATAGGGAGGGTGGGAGGGAGGGAGACGCAAGCGGGAAGAGATATGGGAATATATGTATATATATAACTGATTCATTTTGTTGTGAAGCTGAAACTAACATACCATTGTAAAGCAATTATACTCCAATAAAGATGTTAAAAAAAAAAAAAAAAAGAAACGAAATTGAGATATTTGTAATGAGGTGGATAGACCTAGAGTCTGTCATACAGAGTGAAGTAAGTCAGAAAGAAAAAGACAAATACCATATGCTAACACATATATATGGAATTTAAGAAAAAAAAATGTCATGAAGAAACTAGGGGTAAGACAGGAATAAAGACACAGACCTACTGGAGAACGGACTTGAGGATATGGGGAGGGGGAAGGGTGAGCTGTGACAGGGCGAGAGAGAGGCATGGACATATATACACTAACAAACGTAAGGTAGATAGCTAGTGGGAAGCAGCCGCATGGCACAGGGATATCGGCTCGGTGCTTTGTGACCGCCTGGAGGGGTGGGATAGGGAGAGTGGGAGGGAGGGAGACTCAAGAGGGAAGAGATATGGGAACATATGTATATGTATAACTGATTCACTTTGTTATAAAGCAGAAACTAACATACCATTGTAAAGCAATTATACCGCAATAAAGATGTTAAAAAAAAAAAAAGGGTGGAAGACCTAAATAGACATTTCACCAAGGAAGACATACAGATGGTCAAGAGGCACATGAAAAGATGCTCAATATCACTAATCATTAGAGAAATGCAAATCAAAACTACAATGAGGTATCACCTCAGGCCCATCAGAATGGCTATCATCAAAAAATCTACAAACAATAGCTGGAGAGGGTGTGGAGAAAAGGGAACCCTCCCGCACTGTTGGTGGGAATGTAAATTGATACAGCCACTATGGAGAACAGTATGGAGGTTCCTTAAAAAACTAAAAATAGAACTACCATATGACCCAGCAATCCCACTCCTGGGCATATACCCTGAGAAAACCATAATTCAAAAAGTGACATGTACCACAATGTTCATTGCAGCACTATTTACAATAGCCAGGACATGGAACCAACCTAAATGTCCATCAACAGATGAATGGATAAAGATGTGGCACATATATACAATGGAATATTACTCAGCCATAAAGAGAAACGAAATTGAGTTATTTGTAGTGAGTTGAATGGACCTAGAGTCTGTCATACAGAATGAAGTAAGTCAAAAAGAGAAAAATACTGTATGCTAACGCATATATATATGGAATCTAAAAAAAAAAAAAAAAAACGGTACTGATGAACCTAGTTGTAGGGCAGGAATAAAGAGGTAAACATAGAAAATGAACTTGAGGACATGGGGTGGGAGGGTGAAGCTGGGGCAAAGTGAGAGTAGCATCAACATATATACACTACAGAATGAGAAGCAGCAGCATAGCACAGGGAAATCGGCTTGGTGCTTTGCGATGACTTAGAGGGGCGGGATAGGGAGGTTGGGAGGGAGGCTCAAGAGGGAGGGGATATGGGGACATGTGTATGCATATGGCTGATTCGCTTCATTGTGCAACAGAAACTAACACAGTATTGTGAAGCAATTATACTCCAATAAAGATTTATTTTTTAAAAAAACATGCAAAGAAGGGAATTAGTGTGCTGGCTGGGGTGATTAATCCTCACTATCAAGAGGAAATTGGAGAGCAACTCTACTATTGATACAATGGAGATAAGGAATGCATTGTCTGGAATACAAGAGATCCCTTAGGGCATCTCTTAGTATTACTATGCTCTGTGATTAAAATTAATGGAAATCTACAACAATCCAATCCAGGTAGGACTAGTAATGGCCCAGATTCTTCAGGAATGAAGGTTTGGGTCACTCCACCAAGCAAAGAACTACAACCAGCTGAGGTACTTGCTGAAGGCAAAGGAAATACGAAATAGTAGTGGGAAAAGGCTGTTATAAATACCAACTATAACAACTATGACCATTTACAGACTTATAAGTATTTCCTCCTTTTTTTGTTGTGAATGTGTAATATATTTGCTTAGTATATATAATAAAAATATTTGCTTAGACTATATATTAATATATATAACAAATATAACAAATATTGTTTTCTTTCCTCTGTTATTCCCTTGTCACATAACATAGGATGTAACAGATAGTTATTAAGTATTGTTAATTTTACATCTCAGCATTTAAGTTACAGGATATCAGCAAATCCACAATCCTACCACTCAGTCCTCTAATGCTTTACTTTCTACCTTATTCTTGTCTTCCAACGTGGCACCATTCCCAGTAAAGGCGAACTTTTCTCTGTAGTTTTACTTCCATCTATTGGAAAAGGAAAAGTTCCAAAGCTATTCCTGTGTTCTAGCATGACTGTCTTAGATCCATCAATTACTTCATATCTCTTTTATCTTCAATCTCTTCCTGCAAACTAACTCGGTCTCAAGTTTCCTCTACCCAGCTCCTACCTTGTCTAAACAGCCATTCTTTTCAAGATTATCCTTACTGATGTGTTAAATATATTGGTGTAACCATTTTGTAAATTGGTAAAAACCAAAACACTATTAAGCAAGGTAAACAACTTACAATTTTGTTCCTTTTTCTACTGGACATTTCAACTAAACCGTTTTAAAGTTTCGTCTGTATTACAGGCCGTTAACGTCTGATATCACAATCATATTAGTCAAGTCTTAACGGAGCTATAATTAGGCAATATTTTCCAATTTAAAGGTCTCCAATTAAAGCCTAAATTCTTATGGTGAATCCTTGGAATTTAACTTGAAAGAGTACAAGCGTGATGACTCCATCTATTCTTCTTTATTGTAAACCATCTTCAAGGTCAGCCTACACGTAAATACTGTGAAAATTTCACCTTTTTTATTTTCAAAGTACTCTTTCATTCTTTCTCACCTGTCATTTTCCTTACTCTCCCCCCATTTTTCGGACAACATAAATTTTCGACATGCCACAAAAGCTCATTAAAAAGATATTTGCTAAAGATAACGGATCGTCTCTAAACGCATACGGCCACCAGTACAGCCCTTACTTCAATAACCACACGCAAGAGAAAGGCAATCTCATTTAGGAATCCTAGCTCATTTCTTGATGAATGAGCCACGACCTCAAACGATTTCCCTTCAATCCGGATTTTGAGTTCTTTTCCTTACTTTCTCCCCAAATGCTCTTCTACTCGTGTTTCCAAAACTTTCCCATTCACAAGATTTTACCTAAATAAAACTTTCTCGGCCTTTCACAAGTAACCTGACTCGGACAGAACGGATAGAGATAGGAAGGTGGAACTCGTAGAGTCGTAGTCACCTCCAACGCGTCCGCTCCCGGCCGCTTCTCCCGGGAAGCCTCCTGTGACTTACACACGATCCCCCAGTGACACTACGGTAGCCGCCCCACTCAGCCAGAGGCAGCCACGCCAGCGCAGCAGCTAAGCTGCGGGTCAGCGAGGGTGTCCCAGCGCGGCCCATGAGGGAGGAGGCGATTGTGGGCGGAGGACGGTGAGAGGGGAGGGAGGAAAGGAGTGGGGCGGGGCGAAGGGGCGGAGGGGCGGGCCTTTCCGGAGGTTCCAACGTCCTCCACTTCCTGTTTGCCGGACCTTCTGAATCCGGGTCAAGGGTGTCCACCCCCTCTTCTCCCCGGCTGATCCGGCACCGTCCGTGACAGCGGCTCCTGACTCAACCCGGGGCGGTTTTCATCCCACGACCTGCCGGAGCCCGGACGCCCACAACTGCCGCAGAACGCGGAGGCGTGCTTCCTCATCCACTGGCTCGCAGCCCCGGCCCCTGAGCACCCGTAGCCGCCAAGGGACCCCGCTGGCCCCTCAGAGCTGATGCTGAGGCCCCGCGGGCCCGGGGCGGCGGCGGAGTGCGGGCCTCTGGCTTCTTAGGCCCATCGCGGGCGGTGCCGGTTCTTACGCGCCCCAGGCTTGCCAACTCCCGCCCGGGCTTGGATGGGCCCCTCTGCCCGATAAATGTGGCTACTGAGGCAGCGGTGGCGGTGGTCGGTCCCGCTGCTGCTGCTGCGCTCCAAGTTCACCTCCGCCCCGGGGCTCTCCTGGCCCACCCTGGGGCCGTGGCCGCCCGCTCCTTCCTCACTGGGCCGGGCCTTGCAGCGTGGCGACAATGGACAAGATCCTGGAGGGCCTGGTGAGTTCTTCGCACCCGCTGCCCCTCAAGCGGGTGATCGTGCGGAAGGTGGTGGAGTCGGCGGAGCATTGGCTGGACGAGGCGCAATGCGAGGCCATGTTTGACCTGACGACGCGGCTCATCCTGGAGGGCCAGGACCCCTTTCAGCGGCAGGTGGGCCATCAAGTGCTGGAGGCCTACGCGCGCTACCACCGGCCAGAGTTCGAGTCCTTCTTCAATAAGACGTTCGTGCTGGGCCTCCTCCAACAGGGCTACCACTCGCTGGACAGGAAGGACGTAGCCATCCTGGACTATATTCACAACGGCCTGAAGCTGATCATGAGCTGCCCGTCGGTGCTGGACCTCTTCAGCCTGCTGCAGGTGGAGGTACTGCGGATGGTGTGTGAGAGGCCGGAGCCGCAGCTTTGCGCCCGACTGAGCGACCTCCTGACCGACTTCGTGCAGTGCATCCCCAAGGGGAAATTGTCCATCACCTTCTGCCAACAGCTGGTTCGAACGATAGGCCACTTCCAGTGCGTGTCCACCCAGGAGAAAGAGCTGCGGGAATATGTCTCACAGGTGACAAAAGTGAGTAACTTGCTCCAGAACATCTGGAAGGCCGAGCCCTCCACCTTGCTGCCTTCCCTGCAAGAAGTTTTTGCAAGCATTTCTTCCACAGGTAAGGGTCATTACATTCCCAGAAAATCTCTCTTGGAAATTTAGTGTGTGTCTCTTACGTACACACCGTGTTTGTTTCCCTGCTCTGAAAACATCTTAATGGGAGAGGACATCTTAACACCTTCATCCAGATTCTTATCCACTGCCCTATTCAGGCTGTCACTTTGGACATTAAAAAACGGGCAGTGTTTCCAGTTTAGAGGCTGAGAACGTCGAGGTCTAAGACCTTTGGCAGCAAACAAGTTGCTTAACTACCCAGCTCCTGCTCAAGTTATGGAATGCTTTGAAGATGACAGCTACTATGTAAAAGCTTCTATTCATTAGTGACTAATGGCCGCATAATAATGTTTACTGTATCATCATTGTACTGTGATTCTGTCATCTTGCTGTCATGAGTTTTTCCTTAGTTTCTGAATTTTTCCATTTTTTAATTCATGGACTGTGTGCCATTTATTAGTAGATTATCCTAGTTAACTGTGTCGTTGTTGAATATTGACATTTTATGTCTGCAGTAGTTTGTGAGAGTAGATACAGGTGGCCGAGTGAAGGGAAAGAGTATGAAGACTTAAATAGGTGTTTTTGCGCTCCAGGTGTCAATAGCCCACGGATCGTGTCCTTAGAAATCCGGGAGGGATCAGGTGATACTTAGCAGGAAAATGCTTTCTCACTCGGGAATTTTACCTGTATGTTTGCATTCCTTGTTCGGACATGGAGCTTCCAGCTCTGTAAGTTGTGAAACAATAGATCCAAAACTGTGTTCACTCCCTCTCTGCTTGGTACAATCGTTCTCTGGCTGTTGTTCGAAATTGAACTTGTGAAGGAGGTATCCTCCTTTTATGTTGAGAATAAGAAATAAGAGTAGAGTTTTAACAGGCTCCATGCTTTCCTGATGAATTAAGTACATTTATGAAAGAATTACCAACTATATATTTGCATTATCTGAGTTTTGGTTTATTTTTTAATTGTAATTTTTCATGTATTGCCTGTGTTGCTATAACAGTTCGATTTCCCCAGAACTTTTTCAACTGTAGTAGTAAAGCTGCTCATCTTGGATTTGCTTAATTTTCATGTAGTTTAAGCAAAGTCCCCCCCCAAATTTATCTTAGTTTCTACTTCTTTAAGTGATTTTAAAAAGTTTCCTTAGAACAATGTGATGACTACTATAATTAATAGGGGTAAGTTACTTTGGAGGATCTAAAATGGGAATTATGATACCTTGCATGTCCTTTCTGGCTACTGCTTTACAAATGAATATTTTAACACGACAATAACAATATTAAAGAATGCAAGAAAATAAAGTAATTTACGGACTAAATATGGCCATAGTGAAGAATAGTTTTTATGTTGCAGTATTGTCGAACTACTACTCTTAATCTCTCGTTTCTGCAGTTTAACATTCCTTGTATGTTAGAGTCTACCCATGAGATGGAGTGTAACAACTGCCTGGTGGAGGGGTGGTAAATTGTTGTTCTCTCTGAATACTTCCCTTGAACCTTCTTGCCATGTTCCTTTTTCTTTTCAATTAAAAAATAGATGCATCATTTGAACCTTCTGTGGCATTGGCAAGCCTTGTGCAGCACATTCCTCTTCAGATGATAACAGTTCTCATCAGGAGCCTTACTACAGATCCAAATGTAAAAGATGCAAGTATGACCCAAGCTCTTTGCAGGTACTTCTTCATAACACCATAGATGGTAATTGTAGATTTGGGAGGAGGAGATATTTTGCTGTATTTTGTGGGTAATGAAAAACTTAGGGAAATGTTTAAAACTGATATTGTGGAATCAAATATATAAAGACTCTCCAAATTAATTGAAATGAATTGTTTACCTTACTATAGGCTTGACAGGCATCCAGTAACTCACATATCTGTTTTCTATTCAGCTTTTTTAAATTCCAAAAATATAGCACACATATACACTTACTGTTCAGCCAGGAGTTGGTTGGATTATCAATATATTTTACTAATTTCTTTGCTCAGTATTGTTGCCTGCAACCTATTTCCTCCCTCTGGGATCTTTTTTTTTCTGGCTAAGTATATACTTTTACTTAGTACATACTTTTACTTTCTCTTTCAACCAGGACCTCTGGGTAATACTTTCTTAGCCTTTGTTTGAAATGGGGTTTTTTTCTTGCTTATTCCCAAGTAGATGATTTGGCAAGATACAGAATTCTAATTTGATAGTTATTTTCTCTTAGCATTTTGAAAATAATACTGCATTGTCTTGTGGCATCTATTGTTGCTGATGTGGAGTCTGCAGTCAATTTGATTATCGTTCCTTTGTGAGTAGTTAGGGTCTTCTGGTAATGTTTATGCTTTTCTCTTTATCCTTGATGTTTTGCAGTTTTATTCTTATATTTCTAGGTGTAAACTTAATGTTATTTTTGCTTCTCAGAACTCTTGTGCTTTTATTAATTCAATCATTCATTCTTTCAACTATTAAAATCACATTTATTGGGCACTTACTATGAGTGCCAAGCAGTGTTTAAAAACCTCATTGAACAAATGGGTAGAAATATCCTAACGGGCTTCTAGCTGGGGAGGCAGGCAGGCAATATCAGTAACGTATTTGAAGAGATACATCCTGATCTCAGAGATGCTAAAATGTGGAAAGGTATAGTCATTGGTGTTCTAGTTTAGATTACAGGACTTTTCTTGCCTTAGTGGTACATAAACTACATTTTACATCCTAAAACTGATTTTGTTTTAGATTTCATTAAGTATGGTAAGTAAAATAATTTTGTATGTTGGATAGTGATGAGCGTTTTTGGAAAAAAGTAGATAGGAAAGCAAGAAAGCATGGGGAATGGTTTGCAATTTTAAATATGATAGATGAGGAAGGCCTCACTGAGAAGGTGACCATGAAATAAAGATATGAAGGAAATGAGGGTGCAGACCTTGTGGTGATCTAAGGGGAAGAGCATCAATACTGTCTTATAATTTACTAGTTTTTCCTTCAAAGGTACCCATTTATAGAGATTATTCCAGTTATTGAGTGTCTTTATTTCAATGACTATATTTTTCTAATTGAGCTTTTCCTGTCTTCCTGTTCTTGTTTCATATCTGTCTGGTTTTGTTTTATAATTTTTTTCTATTTATTTCCTGTGTGCACATATATGTGTGTATGCATAGCACATTTAAATAAAATGTAAGAATTTATTTATTTATTTTTGGCTGTGTCAGGTCTTAGTTGTGGTGCGTGGGCTTCTCTCTAGTTGTGGTGCGTGGGCTTCTCTCTAGTTGTGGTGTGTGGGGTTCCTCTTCTCTAGTTGTGGCACGTGGGCTCTGTAGTTGTGGCACATGGGCTCTAGTTGAGGCGCATGAGCTCAGTAGTTGTGGTGTGCGGGCTTAGTTGCCCTGCAGCATGTGGGATCTTAGTTCAAGAAGAAGACAGGAACCCGCGCCCCTGCATTGTAAGGCAGATTCTTTACCACTGGACCACCAGGGAAGTCCCCTAAAATGTAAGGATTTAGAACAGTGGTTTCTGTGCACCTGTTGTAAATTACAGTCATAAAGTAACCTGTAAACTTAAGTATTTATTTTGGGTTCTCAGAAAGCTACATGTGTACAATTCTCGCCCTCTAGCATTTAGTCTTTTTTTTCTCTTTTTTTCTTATAGTTGATTTATAATGTTCTGTATGGCACTCTTAGTCTTAATTTTTTAACCTCTTCAAAACAACCATAGTGTCCAATTTACGAATTTATTTTTAAGATATTTGTAAATTAATTTTTACCTATGTTTCTATGGAAAGTTGTGATCCAGTTTCCACTGCATTTCCAATTTATCTGACATGATCCTATTTAACTTATAATATACCTGGAGTAATTATTCTTGTATTGCAAATGTAATTGAAAAGAATAGTAATGTTTACTTTTATCACACTCCCACCTTCTACTCCCCCATACTCTACGCTTCCCCACACATAGCACTTGTCATGCTTTACTGTCATTTTCTGTAATCCAAAGAAATGCAAATGCAGGTATTGTACAAGAACCAGATAGTAACATTAAAGTATGAAATAGGCCGGGGTAACTGAAGTAATAGGGAATGGGGTATACAAGCATTTTCTGAAAGAGAAAGCTGATCCTCAACTCCAGTTGTCTTGTTATCACAGGGAAATTTGAGTTCAGTGTTGCTAATCTGATTTTTCAAAAGGAGACTGAAATCCAGTTTTTATGTGGAGTTTTCTAATATTTAAAACATTGGAACAAATAAAACTGAAGGCTGGATCTAGCCCTTAAGCTGCTACCTACAATAAAGTGAAAATTGGCTTTATTCTCTACAAATTAAGATTAAATCTATTTTGTGGCCTTTCATAATATTGCCAATTTTAAGATTTTCAAGTTGCATGTACTTTTTTTGGCTATAGAGAGAAATGGTTTCATTTGTTCAACAAATTTGAGCTCCATTTTAATGCAGATCAAAGATTAAAGATTAAAAAACAAAACAACAAGATCGCTGTTCTTAAGCCCACAATCTAACAGAGGAAACAAGATTTATTACAACTACAGCTAACTGTTCTTTAAATAGTAAGAAATTAAATCAGCCTATCAGAGTTAAGTGTCCTTAAAATTCAAAGTGTAACCAATACATGGTGGATAAGATTACTGTAGTTAACCATAAAAATAACTGATTCTATAGTGCCTTTGTCTGAGAGGATTTGAGCATACGTAAGTCCAATCAAATTGAAGCAAGACTAGAATATAATTAAAGTGTAGCCAAAGGTGTTGCATTATACGCCAGCAGAGCTTAGTTCAGATACCAGTACTAGTACTTATTGTGTGACTGTTGAGAATTTCCTAACTTTCCATATCAGTTTGAGGGCAGAAACCATATTTTACTATTATATTCTTAGCACTTAACACAGTGCCTATTATATAATAGATACTCAAATATTTTTTGAATGAGTGGCTTCTAATTTGTGTTACTTCTGACTTGAAGTATCTTTAGGGTGGTTAGGAGATTGGGTACACATGGGATAAGATAAAGACTAGAGGCTTATGAGATGGGAAGCTAGAAATGGAGAGGATGGAGGAAAAGGCTGATTGGGTGATTAGAGATAATGAAAAGCCATGGCCAAGTGGAATTTTCTACTCTGCCCCCTCACTCTTTACTAGTACCCCCCCCTTAGACCTGAGCTAAAGGGAGTTCTGGCCTTGGGCCCTGTGTGCTAGGGAGCCCAACCTGGTTCTACTCTGGGACTTTGGTCCCCATGGGGAGGAGTCCATACAGCCAAAGAGATGTGCGCACATATATTCCTTATCTAAACCACATGTTTTTTTGTGCACGTATTTACGCTAAAAAATATATATACAATATGTACTCATATGTTTTCCTTTAAACAAACAAAAAACAGTTTTAAAAAGATTTACCGGGCTTCCCTGGTGGCGCAGTGGTTGAGAGTCCGCCTGCCGATGCAGGGGACACGCGTTCATGCCCCGGTCCGGGAGGATCCCACATGCCGCGGAGCGGCTGGGCCCGTGAGCCATGGCCGCTGGGCCTGTGCGTCCGGAGCCTGTGCTCCGCAACGAGAGAGGCCACAGCAGTGAGAGGCCCGCGTACCACAAAAAAAAAAAAGATTTACTGGCATTTTTTTCTTTTTTAATTCAACAATATCTCAGACCTTTCTGTGTTAGATCCCTGTTGGTAGATTCATATTGATCTATCTCATCTTTTAAAACTCAACATAATGTTTCATAGTATCAATACCATAGTATATTTAGCCATTTCCTTATGATGGACATTTAGATAATTTGCATTTTTTCTGTATCATAAGCAGTGCTGCAGTGAATATACTCTTTGTACACAAATGCAAGTATCTCTACTTTCTACTTCATGTACTTAGAGTGGCCACAGACTTGTGAAAACCAGGCTAACAATAGTTGAGAGACGTGGAACAGCTGTTAGGGACTACTTTAATGACTTACAACCATCATTGTTGGCCAGAAAAACAAGAAGGGAGATAAAATGTGTGCAGGGAGCAGAGGGAACATACAAATAACTCGTAGTAAAATGAGTTTGAACTTTGGAGCCACTCTTAATGTCTGATGAAACATTTTAATCTTAAGAGCAAAAACCTTAATAAAGATAACACTCCAATGTTAATGTATTGATAGATAGTTTATAACATATCATATGAAAGTCAGTCCTTTTGACATGTTAGTTGCTCTTTTGGTCACGTGTTTATGTACTTAGTATTTATATTTTACATTTTGTACAATCAAAGTATTTATTTATTGCCACATGTGTAAATATCTGGAAGAAAGACATTCACAGTATTTCCAGTGTATTAACTCATTTAACCTTCACATCGGTCCTGTAAAATTTATCCATAATCTACAGATAAGGAACTGAGACACAAAGAAGTTAAATAACTTACATAAGTATTTAGGGTTCCCCAGCTAATAAATGGTGAATTGAGATTTTTAAACTATATCATTCTGACTTTAAAATCCTGGTTTGTTTTACTATTTTTTTTATTATATAGTCCTCCCAATTGGATTACTGGATCAAATAATATGAACATTTGGCCCAGTTGCTTTCCAAAAGAGTCATAGCAGTCTTTTTCATTGTGGTTGATGTGTAACATTAAGGATAGTCTCCATCATACCCCATATTACTTTATCTTTATTTCCATTAAACGCGATTGGTACTCAAAAAGAAAAACACTCATTATTACAAAATGAGGCCACTTCAGTATTTACACATTTGGTGCCCTTTTTATCTATTTGAAATTTCTTCTTGTTGTCTTTGTATGGTAAGATTTTGAAAGGGATGAAGAGACCTGTTTCACAATTCAAAATATAGTCTTTTTTAACACTGCATTTCATATTTAGACTGTAATCACCAGAAAGGAGAAATTTTGGTTCGTATCCATATGTCTCAGTTCAGATAGCCATATTTTTGTTTTTTTAATATTTATTTATTTATTTATTGGCTGCATCTGGTCTTAGTTGCGGCACGTGGGCTCTTCATTGCAGTGCACGGGCTTCTCTCTAGTTGTGGTGCAGGCTCAGTAGCTGTGGCATGTGGGCTCAGTAGTTGCAGCACTCGGGCTTAGTTGCCCCGTGGCATGTGGGATCTTAGTTCCCTAACCAGGGATTGAACCAGTGTCCCCTGCATTGAAAGATGGATTCTTAACCACTGTACCACCAGGAAAGTCCCAGATAGCCGTATTTTAACTGTTCTTCTTACAGTAAATTTGCCTAATAAATTATTGATACCACTCACTATATAGCATGTTTAAAACTTTGCATTTATGCAAAATGCTTGTTTATCAGAAATTATTTTTAATGCAAATATGTTATATAAGAAACTGTCAGCTTACAAGATTGGAAACTCCTTGAGTTCTAGCACCCATTATAGTCATTTCTACATCTTGAATAGTACTTTTCACAAGCAAGCTCAGTTTGAGTCACAAAGTGAGTGATTATCTAGTATAACTCCTGTTATTCCTCAATAAGTAATGTTAAAGATATTTTCCATGCTGATAGTTTTGTTTTCCTTCAATTTTCAGAATGATTGACTGGCTCTCCTGGCCGTTGGCTCAGCATGTAGACACATGGGTGATTGCACTCCTGAAAGGACTGGCAGCTGTCCAGAAGTTTACTATTTTGATAGATGTTACTTTACTGAAGATAGAACTGGTAAGTGGGAGTGTATAAATCTATTGGAATATATGGACCCATATAATAAGTCTTTTTATCTTTGGGTTGTCCCCTTTAAAGTGTCTAATTTTGAATGTGGTCTTGTTTTTGGTTTTCTTTTGAATGGGCTTTAGAAATTTAAAATGCTACTTAAGATTAGGTAATTAAAATAATTTTGCTGTTTTCAAATATTTATTATGAAAACACACTCCTCCCGTTATCTCTTGAATCCCAGCTAATCAAACTTTTACCACCATTATTCTGCCAAAGCTATCTTTGACACCAGTGCTTTCCAGTGTTGCTTAACTCAGGAGTTATTTCTCAAGCCTTCTCTCGTTGACCTGTTAGTCATTTGACATAGTTGATCACTCCCTCTTGAAACACTTTCTTGCTAGTTTCCAGGACATTATACTCTCCTGACTTTTGTCCTAGTTCACTGGCTTCTCAGTCTCCTGTAGTGGATCTTTCTAACTTTGGAGTGCCTTAGAATCACATCTCTGGTTCACTTTCTTCTCAGTCCATACTTATAGTGACCCATGGCTTTAAATAATGTCTCTAAGTTAATGACTGCCAGGTTTATATTTCAAGTCCATTATTCTCCCATGAACTCCATATTCACTTACCCAACTTAGACAGTTGGATCTCAAGTTCAACTTATCCACAATCTAACCCCTGATTTTCCCCTCCCACCCCTTGATATATATAGATAGATAGATAGATAGATAGATAGATTTTTTTTTTTTTTTTTTTTGCCATACGCGGGCCTCTCACTGTTGTGGTCTCTCCCGTTGCGGAGCACAGGCTCCGGACGCGCAGGCTCAGCGGCTATGACTCACGGGCCCAGCCGCTCTGCGGCACGTGGGATCTTCCCAGACCAGGGCACGAACCCGCGTCCCCTGCATCGGCAAGCGGACTCTCAACCACTGCGCCACCAGGGAAGCCCACCCCTTGCTATATTGATTGCAGTAGCCTTGCAGCTCCTGCCCTTAGTCCTCTTCAGGTGTCACACAAGGTCCTACCTGATCTGGCCCACTGCTACTTCTCTCATCCGGTCTCCCACTATTATTGCCTCAGTCTCTGTGCTTTACTTACACTGCCCTAGTTGTTATATCTCTAGTCCACCAGGGTGGAGGCCTCAGGGTCTTTGCTCTGCTTCCTACGCTTTTCTCCAAGTTATCTGTCAGACTTACTCTCATTGCTTTCAGTTTTTTTAAGTCAGGTATCACCTTTATCACGATGCATTTTTTAAATTCCGTATATAAAATAGCAGATCTTTTTGCCACTCAGCACTCCCTCTTCAACATACCCTGCTTTCATAGCATTTCTCTCCCATGTTACTTTATATTGTCTCTACTCACCCTCTAGACAGTAAGCCCTGTAAGATCAGAGATTTCTTTTTTTTTAATCTACCATTGTATCTCCAGTACTTAGAATAGTGCCAAGCAGCAGTAGGTGGTCAATAAGTATTTGCTGAATGAATTGAATGAATAAAGGACCAGGGAGATATCACCTTGTAAACATGGTTTGACAGATTTTTATTTGATCAGGGAGTTTTCAGAGTTGGTTAGGTCCTTTTATTCTCTTGATCTCTGTCATATTATTTCCCAACTTTCTCCATTTCCCAGAATTTAATAACATATGTTATGACAGAACTTCTCAGGAAAGGGGATATTCACACAAATAATTTTTGGCCCTAGGAAGATAATCACTGATTGGATTAATTATTTCCCTACCAACTCTTAAAGTGGATGTCTTGTCTTTTCTGCAGGTTTTTAATCGGCTTTGGTTTCCTCTTGTGAGACCCGGTGCTCTCACAGTTCTTTCTCACATGCTGCTTAGTTTTCAGCATTCTCCAGAGGCGTTCCATTTGGTAAGTTATGACACAAGCTTTCTACACTGAAAAGACTTGTTTTAAAATTTCAATTTAATATTGAGTCACATTTGTATTTGTGAAAACCTTGTAGGTTGGTCCTAAATCTAACTATTTTCATGTAGCTTTATGATTCCTTTTAAAATTGAGATTGTGAGATTTCCTTCCAAAGAATATGTTTTTAGAATGTTTTGGGTCTCACCAAAATTGCTCCACTTGCAATCACAACCAGCAATTGAAAGTTAAAAGTTACTCTTGTACATGAGAGATGTCACGTCAGTGTCACTGTTGGTTGTGTGTTGCACAGGTGAACAGTGTAGGAGAAAAATGGTTTAAAACCACTGACTAGGGCTTCCCTGGTGGCGCAGTGGTTGAGAGTCCGCCTGCCGATGCAGGGGACACGTTCGTGCCCCAGTCCGGGAAGATCCCACATGCCACGGAGCAGCTGGGTCCGTGAGCCATGGCCGCTGAGCCTGTGCGTCTGGAGCCTGTGCTCTGCAACGGGAGAGGCCACAACAGTGAGACGCCTGCATACCACAAAAAAAAAAAAAAAAAAAAAAAACCACTGACTGCTTTAGAATTTCAGGAGCATGAAACCATAAGTCTTTGTTTTGTTGCCCCAGAATTAGGGCTTTTCATTCTCTTTCAGGCCATATCCTACAAATTCTGTTGATTCCACCTTTAAAGTATATCCAGAATCCTTCCACTTTTAACCAGCTACATCACTGCTTTTGATTTGATTTGATTTTGATTATTTGATTATCAGTTATTGCAGGTGAAAAATGACAAAATGTTATTTTAGGAACCTGTCCATTTTTCTGTCTAGGGGATCACAGGAAAGCAGTGGTGTATGTGGTTACGTGCTTCCTCCAAGGTCTGATCCTCAGTTTTACAGGACTAGAAACTCATTATCAACACACCCACAATGTTAAAATCTTAGGAATACTGACCCACCACAAACAAATTCAAAGGAGACTGATAAAGTGCAGAATTTCAGTTGTTGATTGTCAGCTAGAAATGTAACTAGCCTCAGAGAATTATATACTCACATAGGCTACTTGGTGCCTCATTTCCAAAATCTTCAGGCTTAATAGAAGTAAACCTTACTAACAAGTAATTACATTATACATTATCTCTTAGGGTGAGTGATTTCTGCAATTCATTGCCCTAATTGGTGAGCTTGATCATCAGTTAATAACCTTATATCCATTACACAAACAAAACTCACACTTGAGCTAATACAGCAGCTATACTAGCAAAATCTTCCAAGGGAAAAAAAACAACTATTTTTCCCTGTCTTCAGGCATGATCATGTATAGGCCATTTGAGAAAAGGTTTATTTTCAGAATTTCTGGGAAGGAAATCATCCATTCTAATATTTATTGCTCTCCATACATTCCTTAATCTCTCTGAAAAGTCACTTTTGCTGTACTCTAAACCTATTTCTCTGCTCAATTTTTTTAAAGATAGAAGATATCTCCTTACCTTGTATTGCTTTTTTTTCCCCTGAAAATAGTAATTGAAATGGCAAATGGTTGACTTTGAAATATTTGGCTACTGAAATAAGTAAATATTAAATCATTTATTTAAAGAACAGTTAGATCTAAAGTAGAAAATTGTGATCTGGCCTAGTAAAGTCTAAAAACAAAGACCTACTAACTCTCTACATTCTGTGTGTATCCTGACCTGCTACTCAACTAAAATTAACTTGGGCATCTAGTAGTGGATCATGTGGTAGTTAAATCACCTATAACTCTAAATAACTCAGCGAAGGACTCAGGTTTAGGAGTTGCTAAGAATGAACAATAATCTGGAATCACCAGCATCATTATTCATTGTATTATACATTTAGAATATTTTAGAGCAAACTGAGATTGAAATTATAGTGTGTGTTATTATGGACCAAGTTGCTTTCCGTATGCTTTTTATAAGTGGAAAAAAAATTTTTAACAAAAGAGAAAATATCAAAGCTTCTACTTAAATAAGTTATACACATTTTCTCAAATAGTAACTTAAGTTTAATGAGTATCACAATAATGTCTGCATATATTTAGATTTGCTCATTCAGAAAAAAAATCAACTTTCAGATATTTAGAAGGTAATAACCTGCTTGGATGTCTATCTATATGCTTGTGAAGAACTTAGTGTTATTTCCACGTCAGTGATCATTTTGACATAGGATGTAGTAGTAGACAATTATGTGTATTATCTGACTGCAGAGATCCAATCTACACTAGGAAGATTGTACACTAGCTTTTAGAAGATTTGGATTTGTAAATTAAACAATCATTTTAAAAATTCTTTCCTCTTCCCTTCCATCTTTGTCTCTCCTGTCACCTCTGAGGAAACAATAATTTGGATTTCTGACTATTTTAGCAAGAGAGTATCTGATAGATATGGCTTTATGGAGCAAACTTATAATTCAGATTTGCTTTGAAATGTAGAGATGATAGCAGTAGAGTGAACCATTAGGAACTGGTAGTTTTATGGTCAGATTAATACCTTTTTTGGAGGTAAGATTAAAGAAAGTGGTGCAAAAGCTAAAGTGTGATTTCAGACCTCAAAGCATAAGAGTAAAACCAGAGACAGCAGAATGAGGATAGCAGTGTTAATTTAAGAATATGATTTTCTTTCTACAGGAAGGAAGGGAGTTGATTGGGATATAACTATAATTGTTGTCACTGCTGTTTGATGATAAGTCCATGGAGCTATAACTTCACTTTTATCACGAGTTAGCAACCAAAAAAAATGTTCTACACTGCTTTTTATTTGGTTCGTTTGGCTACTTTGAAAATAGTCTGAAGAAGGGCAAAGGTGGAAACAGGGAGACCAGTTGGGGGGTTTTGCATGAATTGAGGCAAGAGGCGATTGTCAGTTGAGATAAGAAAAGTTCTAGATGGTATATGTGGTATATGCCATGACATGTTATATGTTATATGAAGTGATATACAGCAAGCAGTGTCTTTCACTGGACAGTGGGACAGACTTTTTCTTTTACTTCATACAAGTT
Organism: Orcinus orca; assembly: GCF_937001465.1. Classification (NCBI taxonomy): domain Eukaryota; kingdom Metazoa; phylum Chordata; class Mammalia; order Artiodactyla; family Delphinidae; genus Orcinus; species Orcinus orca. The sequence goes on from NC_064562.1 coordinate 25,147,675, forward strand.
TGTATTGTTAAATTTATTTTTTTACAATAAGTGTATAATTCATTCAACAAAATTAAACTTTTACAGAAAGATAATATAACAATATAGGAAGTTAGTGAAATTACCCTCAATCTCACTACATTACAATTTTTACGTTTTCCATCACGATGTTTTTTTCCCTATATATTTTAACAAGGTATTTATATTTGTAATCTATATGCAGTTTTTGTATCCTTGTTTTAAAATTTAACATTACATAATAAATATTTTCCCATGTTGCTACACAGAAAAGTTCTACAAGTAGAAAATAAGATGCTTTTTACATATGAACTGTAAATATGTAGTATCAGATTATAATTAATAATTAGTTGAGACAAGTATAGCACTGTACTAATGGAATGAGCCATTACTGCAAAATAGAATTTATTTTATTTTGTTAATAACCTCTTAAATATGTGATTGGCTCTGTATTGACTTTTTATTCTAATTTTATAATGAAAGGACATTGTTGTGCTTATTATCAGTATTAATAGTTTTCTGCATATTTATGAGCAATGAGCATTTTAGATTTCGCCTTCATTTTTAACCCCAATTCCTTAAAAATAAGAGAAATTTCTAATTCACTTTAGCTTTAGAACTGTCTCTTCTTTTCAGAGGTGGGGCATAGGGATTGTTAGCAAGGATAACCATGCTTACATAAGACACCGACCCTAAAATAGAGGTAGTCCCTTATCTTAAAGAGAGGTACTGCTGTAGCCTGAGCTGTAATTTTATTTTTTTTTATTTATTTATAATTTTATTTATTTATTTATTTATGGCTGTGTTGGGTCTTTGCGCCTGGGCTTTCTCTAGTTGCGGCGAGTGGGGGCTACTCTTCGTTGCAGTGCACGGGCTTCTCATTGCGGTGGCTTCTCTTGTTGCAGAGCACGGGCTCTAGGCACGCGGGCTTCAGTAGTTGTGGCTCATGGGCTCTAGAGAGCAGGCTCAGTAGTTGTGGCACACGGGCTTAGTTGCTCCGCAGCATGTGGGATCTTCCTGGACCAGGGCTTGAACCTGTGTCCCCTGCATTGTCAGGAGGATTCTTATCCACTGCGCCACTGGGGAAGTCTGATCTGTAATTTTAGTTACATGTATAAATTATCTTGAAGGTTTTTTGAAGTAGACTTTAATGTTCATACTCCTGTATAATTCTTTTAAGTGAAAAATCTAAAATTCACACTAGATGGAGCTCTTAAGCTAATTCTGGGTTTATCTTTTAAAACTTTCTCCCTACTGAACAATCTGGTAAATATAATAGCCCTAACATTTTTCAACTTAAGCCAGTTTTTAGCATGGCGGCAGTGACTAAGTCTCCTATTTTGTACCTTAATTTGTTTGTACCTTAGTTTTAGATGGAGTCTAAGAATGAGGAGAGGGGTCTTCTATGGAATTACAATTATATGTGATTTAAACCTAGATTTACCTTGATATTCTAGAAATGTTTAGCTTCATAACTTTTTTAGAAAAAGGCAGTGACTAAACATACAGAAAAGCATTTGCTGATCGTGTAACATTTGCATTCCATTTGTAGGCTAGAGGATTTGTTGACAATTTGTATAAATAGAGGAATGTTTGTCTTCTTTTCTGTTCAGATTGTTCCTCATGTAGTTAATTTGGTTCACTCCTTCAAAAGTGATGGTCTGCCTTCCAGTACAACCTTCCTAGTGCAATTAACAGAACTGATACACTGTATGATGTATCATTATTCTGGATTTCCAGATCTCTACGAACCTATCCTGGAAGCAATAAAGGTATGATAATAGTTGCACCAGTATTTGCGGAGCTGCAGCCCATGATGTGATAGATGAATGCGGTGAAACATTCCTATAAGCAGCTATTCATTTTAGTATTTTATGGAACTATGCCTTTTATATGTAATAAAATATGTAATTGGAATCAAGTTTCATTAATTTTTAGGGAGTAATCTCTTATTTACTATAACTAATCTAAATTAATAACCATATTTCTTCAGTTCTACAATGCCAACAATGATAAGGTGTCCCTGTAAATTTGTAATACCTTTGGGGGAGATTTGGTTTAAAAAATGCTACATTAAGTTAATACATATATCAGAGTTGCATCCCAATATCAGAAACGTTAAAATATGTAAGATATGTCTTAGAATCAAGGAAAGACACTTTAATAAAATATTTGACTTATGTTTCTTCTGTTTTTTATTTCATTTTTGCTATGCATTGTTCATGAATGTCCATATTTCATAGAATCTTTACTTGAATTATTTGTGAACTTACTGGTTTTCAACTTTGTATAGATAACTGGATCTAAAAAGCGTTGATTCTGTTTGTCTTGAAAAATGGGTCACAATAAGCACACTTTCCTCTTAGTAGATTTATTGCGTGATCAGGGTAGAGCAAAAGAATTGAAGAACTTGCCTCAGCTAGGTGTATTTAGAAGTTATTAGAAATCATTTCTATTAACAGTGTTCCTTTTTGAGATCTGAAATAAAATATAAGGTCTCATTATCTTTACTTCTTATGTATCTGAAGTGAATTCAGAGCATGCTGTTTTTACTGTAGAGTTAGCTAAATCAAACTGAGCCCAGAACACAAGACTGTTCAGCAATTATTGTGTACTAGTGGTATGACAGTTTGACACTTCAGAAGTAAATGTCTTTATGTATAAAAGGGTTTTTTGGGGGGGGTTTTGTTTTCTTTTTTTACTTTTTTTTTTGAACTTTAGAATTTTATTTTTTTACACAGCAGGTTCTTATTAGTTATCCATTTCATACATATTAGTGTACACATGTCAATCCCAATCTCCCAGTTCATCCCACCACCACCACCCCCTGCCACTTTCCCCTCTTGGTGTCCATACGTTTGTTCTCTACATCTGTGTCTCTATTTCTGCCCTGCAAACTGGTTTTTGTCATGGATTTGATAGTAATGTTAATCTCTATCTGCAGTGTCGCTGTGTCCATAGATGAAAGCTATTGCTGTTGTTAAATGTCATTCTTCACTGCTGAATGTTGAAAATTCTGATAACTGAAATAGGCTCGGAAGAATCAAGGATCTCCCTCTTAAACCAAGGGAAGCACTTTCCATTAGCTGTCAACAACAACAACAGCAAAATCAAATCCAAAGATTAAAATTCCTTCAGAAAATGTTTTCTGAGCTCTAAGTACCTTCGATGGTAATAGTCCAAAAAAGCCTGAATGATTTTACCAACTTTCCTTATTCTCCAGTGCTCTACTCATGCTTGAAACTACTTACACTTAAAATTTTATCTCATATGTCACAAAGCAGGGAAGAAACTGTATCCTATAATAATTTTTCTATATGGTTAAACATGAGATTGAGTTTTATTTCTTAAAGTCAGAGGTCATTGTGCTTAGATGCTTTCATTTTTCATTCCCTGATTACTTTGAGCTTTTATTTCTAAGGGTTAGTACTGGGTAAATATTAGTATTGAATGAAAAGGAGATATTATTTTCACTACAAAATTTGAAAGCAAATTGTTTGTTAAGCTTATTCAATTCTGTACTAATTTAAGTCCTTATTCTACTGCCTTTGAATAGCACTGCAATATACTCTCTGATGTCAGAGGTTTATTTTGAAAACATTTTGCTGGCAAATAGGAAATATAAATAGTTCAAATGTGACTTCAATTCCTGGTTCTTGAGTATTCCTCAGCTTGATAAACTCTACCTTAGGAGATACTTATTCATTTTAGGAGACAATTATTTTTGCCATGTAGTGTAATTTGATTTTTTGATGACTGCTCAAGTATTATCAGTGATTTCCAAACTAAGTGGGAGAAAACAAAGGTTAAGTATCAGTGGAAGAATCTTCTTTATGGTGTTAACTTAATAAAAAAAAGTTTATATTTTTACACTACTTTTCCTCTTTATGATCTACAGGATTTTCCTAAGCCCAGTGAAGAGAAGATTAAACTGATTCTCAGTCAAAGTGCCTGGACTTCTCAATCCAATTCTTTGGCATCTTGCTTGTCTAGACTTTCTGGAAAATCTGAAACTGGGAAAACTGGTCTTATTAATCTAGGGAATACATGTTATATGAACAGTGTTATACAAGCATTGTTTATGGCCACAGAGTAAGTTTAAATTTGAGCTTTTTTGTTTGTTTGTTTTCATTTTAACTGTAGAAATTATTGCATGTTGATGAAATGTAAATGGTGGGATTATCTTCACATTATTTCCTATATATGGCAGAAATATTCATATTTTCATATAATTACCTTATTCAGAAATGAATTGCTTTTACTGCTCAGGAACTTCTAAAATGTTAACTTATATAAATTCTACTTCATGTTTATATTATATATTGCATTTAGAGTCTTTTGAATTACTCCAAGTTGATATTTATTAATGTAACAGAGGTATTGATTGAGCTTATTTCAGAATTTAAGGGTCCTCAAGTACTAATTTGTTATTATCCTGTTTCTTTTAACCTGTGTATCTTTTAAGGTGGTCATGTTTTTTCTACTTATAGATATTTTGCTGTTTTATCAGATCAATAACTCCTTTGTTGCTGTTAAGGAAATTCAAGCTCTGCTTCCCACCCCAAGTTGATAGATACTGAACAACTGTATAAACAGACATGTTTCTTTGCCGTCTTACAGATTTACTTTCAAATTCATTTTCTTTTGCAGCCAAGCAAATAGGAAATCAGAGGTTGTTAGCTATGTGAATACAATCTGTAAAGGTACAAAATAATGATAAACTTTTCCTGAAGGCAAAAGCATGGTTGAATTTTTCTCTTCTGTACCAATAGAGTATTCATGGGACTTGAGCAAAGATGCTTACAAATTGAGTTCTAAGCCTGTGTAAGTTTTTATACCTACATAGAGGAATCATAAACTGAAAGATAAAGAGTTTAGCTTTATTTTCTTTCCTGGCCTCAGAATATACTGTCAACACTGAGGTGTTTTTCATTTGGTCTAGTGTTTTCTTTTGTCTTTCGGTTTGTTTGTATTGGGGATTTTTTTTTTTTTTAAGAAAATGTATACTCTTAGACACAAGTGATACTAGGCATAAAGCTAAAGTAATCCATGTCTCACCACCAGAGGTCATCTAATCCAGCCATCTCATTTTACAGATGATAGAGAAAGCAGGTCTAGACCCAAAGCAGTTATAACTGGCAACCACAATTCAAAGAGCACATCTTATTGTACAGTGGCCAATACTATCTCAGAATAAGCAGACAGGATATTTTATTTCTTTGGTAATATGTAAATTCTTTGTGGTTTTAAAAAAATAAATCTAGAAGTACATAAAATAAAAATCAGACATTCCCATCCCCAAGGGTAATTTGTTAACAGTTTTGCTTGTATTGTTCCAAACCTAGTTTTTGTACAGAGATAAGATTTATCTAGTACAAGAACAAATGAATTGTTTTTTTAAAAATATGTTTATAAAGGATCCTATTTATATATTCTTTTCCAGCCACTTGTTTTTTTTCTTTTAATGATTTGTGTTGGAAAGAGTCCCACGTTAGTGCAAATGACAGAACTGTGTCATTCTGAGTAAATAGGTGTACCATGATTTATTTAATCATATTCCTACTGATGAATATTAGATTGTTTTGCTTATAATTAATATCTTTCTGCCCATATGCAGTTATAGAGGATATTCTTTGACTAGGGTGTGCCAAATTGCTTCCAGAAAGGCTATAGCATTTGAACTTGCATACTAATACATGATTGTACCTATGACCCCATGCCTTTAGCAGTGCTTGATATAATCAGTCTTTAAAAATTTTTCCAATCTGGAGGAAAATGTGTATTGCTGACCATTACAGAGTTTTTCCCTCTCTAGTTTTCTTTGTTCATTTGTGTTTCTTTTTTTGAATAACCTATTCTTTCCATTTTGTACCTTTCTGTTGGGTCCTTTTCTTTTTCATACTGATTTATATATACTATGGGTGATAATCCTTTGTTTCATGCTTTCTTCCAGTCAGTATGATTCAAATTTGTGGAGTGTTTTGTTTGCAATTTTTTTATTTTATGTAGTCAAATCTGCTATTTATCATTTATAGTGTCTGAATTTTAGGAAGCCTTCCCCTCTATACCCCTTCCCCACCTTTTTTTTTCTTTTAAATACTTCAGTACTTTTGTATTTTACATTTAGCTCATTACTCCTCTGTGGCACCTGTGATGATGTGAAATCTTAATCTAATTCCATTTTTTTCCAAATGGATACCCATTTGTTCCTATACTGTTTTTTGTATAGCTTCTTTTCCCATCTGGCACTAGTACCACACTCTTTAAATCACTCTAACTTCATAGTAGTTTTGATGACGGCATATTTTTTTATTTCATGCAGATGTGAAAGAATTCAAAAGTTGTTTACTTAAGTTTTTAGTTAATAGCTTAATCTATTTCTATTTGCTAATCCAGAAGATAGGAATAATATGTGACTGCACGTGGCCATTGCCAGGCCATGTAGTAAGAGTTCAATTACCATCATTCTCTTCCTTCTTCACTACATGGTAGGCAGTGAATTTGCCAGGTAAAGGGCCTTCAGGTAAGTGAAATTTTCCTTTGAGGATAATAAGTTCTTGAACTAACTTCCTTTTAGCTTTTAAAAAAATGCATCATGTGTATACATGTATACAAAAATCATATTTTATTATCTTTCAGTTTCAGGAGACAAGTATTATCTTTAAATCTAAATGGGTGCAATTCATTAATGAAAAAATTACAGCATCTTTTTGCCTTTTTGGCTCATACACAGGTGAGTGTGTGTGTAGTGTGTATATGTTAATTGCATTGAAAATCTTCTTTAAACTTCACATTATACCAAACTTGGTGAACCTTTTTAACTGATGAAATAATATATGTCCTCCCAGCACAACAAATCCACATAGAAATCTAAAAAGATACTGCCTAAAATCAGGATATGCTCTAAGTTTTTATTTCTCTCTTCTGCTTTACATTCTTGTAGATGAATATTTTACTGACTCATTATACTCATTATTATGTATCTGATTTTCTATCCAAAAGTTAAGCTCCTTCATGAAGAAATCGTTAAAAATGAATCTTTAATATTAAGTTTATAGATACTAATCGGTAGATCTTCACAGTAATGAACAATTAAAATAATTTTGTGGCATCTTGGCTTCTTTTTTATCTCATTTCTAACATATGTACCCTTTAATTATGACTACTTCTAAGCTCTAGAACTAATGGATAAACTGTTTACCTATTCTAGAGCTTAAAATTTTGTGATAATCATTTATGTCCACAGATTAATCCAAGGAAATGAGTTTATGCTAATGGCAAGAACATCACATAGTAAACAGACATTTATTGAGAGACACAATATGCAGTCTGATAAGCATTCAAAAAGGAATCCTTATGCTTGAGGAACTTATACTTTAAGTTTTGAGTAATACATATGAATAATATATATCATTTATAAATAATACATATTATTTTCTGGTTATACTCTGATTGTCTTAGTTTCACAGAGGTCTAAAGGAGTAGGTAGTTACAGCCAGAAGAGAAGATAGATTCGGAATCGGTGGAATTTAGTTGATAGGAATGGTTTGTTTCCTGTCTACAAGCTGAGAAATATCTCAGGTATAACTTCTTAAATGGAAAGAATCAAGACAAGATTGACATATGAGATGATTAGTGATGGCCTATGAGATACTCAAAGGATCATTTATACTATTCTCTATCTGGGGGAAATATGTTCATATATTAAATTTAACATCTCAGGACCAAGGGAGATGAAATCTCCTCCCTGCAACTCCCCCCAAACATTGTTTTCTAGTAAATGGATTTATGCACTTGCTTTATCACTAGTCTGTATTTACTGTATACTGTGTAGAGTCGGCCCTTGAACATCACAGGTCTGAACTGCAGGAGTCCACTTACACATGGATTTTTTTCAATAAATATGTACTATAGTACTACATAATCCATGGTGGTTTGAGTCAGCAGATGCGGAACCACAGATACATGAACAGATACACAGTATAACTTTTCAGTATACTGTAAAGTTTTTGACTAAGCAGAGGATAGGCACCCCAACCCCTATGTTGTTCAGTGGTCAGCTGTATAATATATATGTGTGTATCTCTGCGTATACATGTAGATATTAATACATTATATATACTATATTAACTTATTAAGTCAGAGCTATTGGGAAAAAATTTTTAGGAGGCTTCCAAACTCCCAATAAAAGACAAAAGGAATTAACAGGAGAACCTAATTAAAGTTCTGTCATAGTTGAGACCCTATCTGATAGCAGCCTGACAAGGATTGTTTTAGGTAGATTTTCCCTATATAATTTAAAAGGCTTTTCTTCTTATAATTAATAAAACTAACATTTATTGAGCATTTAAATTTGTCTAGCTCCTGTGCTAAGTGGTTTACATATATTATCTCTTAATCCTCAAAATCAATCTATGAGGTAATAAGGTAGCATACCCATTTTACAGGTGAAGAAATGGGGCTTACATTACTTGCTTTCATGGTCATGCAAACAAACAGCAAGATTGGAATGTAAACCAAATGATTCTGGAACCCATGTTCAACCAATCCACCAAATTCCTTTCCTTCAAAAAACCATAAACACTCCTATTTTGATAAAAAAATTTCCTTAACTGAGAACTCTGTCATATACCACAAATAAATTATAAATTTTCAACTTATAATCACAACTCTTCAGATGCCTTTTTCAGTTCTTTTTTTTTTGTCACGGCAAAATCTAGGATTTCAACCTAGCTTGCTCTAAAGTCCACTAGCAGCCACTTCACTAAACTGCCTCTGTACTAAAAAAAAGAAAGTCAGCAACCAGTGAAAAGTCCCTAGCCAGTGTGTTCATATTCTGTACATTTATGACATGTGTACCCAGTCAAGGAAATTTTCACCTAAAATAAGTACGCATGGCTCTGTAGAGTATGCCCCTTATTACTTTAGCAAGGATATATATTCACTAACATTTTTTTCAGATTTGATTTTTTTTTTTAATTGTGGACTCAAGCACATAGAGGGTAATGCCAGGAGCATTATATTAATTTAAAGAGACTTGGGTTCTGATATAATCCCCTCTGCCATTAATTTAGCTATATGACCTTGGGCAAGTCCCATAGTTTCTCTAGATCTTAATTCTCATCTGCAGAATAAAAAGTTATGACTGAAAGTTAACCTAAATTTATTTCTAACTAATTTTATGTGCCCTCATGTTTGGCACTTTGTGGTAAAGGTTAAGCCAGTGTAATTTTAGTAATCTTTATTAAGCATTATATATTAAGATTTCAGTTATTTGGTTCATGGTGTGAGAATCACTCCCTTGTGTTTTCTCTGTCAAAAGAGAGAAGCATATGCACCTCGGATATTCTTTGAGGCTTCCAGACCTCCATGGTTTACCCCCAGATCACAACAAGACTGTTCTGAATACCTCAGGTTTCTACTAGACAGGTAAGAAGTATTTCTAAAGCTATGATTTGAATTATGTTCTTTCATAACAGATTATTTCTACAAAACATCGTTTCCTTTAAAGACATATTTCAACTGTTAATTCCTAAAATACCTTGCATTTATTGTATTTTTTAAAGTGTTCTTTTGTTTTCAATTTGGTTTCTTTTTTAAATTTTCTTACTTTAGACCAGCTGTTCTCAAAGTGTGGTACAAGGACTCCTAGGGGTTCCCAGAACACTTTCAGGGCTCTTCCCTTTTCGAACTGCATATCTGTTTATATGTAGTTGAGGCCAGATTTTCTTCATATACTTCATCCAGAACAACATATCACGATAGACTGAATGCAGGGCAGATATGAGGATCCAGCCTGTCTTCTATTAAGCCAGATACTTGAAGTATTGGCAAAATGTAAAACAGCGCCATTCTTCTAAGTTTTGGGGGGTTTAGAAAATATAACTATTTTTTTATTTTAAAAAATGTTATTTATATTAACATGTAATGAGTTTATTATTGTTTTTAAATGTATTATTACTTTTATTCTCAATTTTTGAATACAGTAAATATTAATAGGTATAACCACATAAATGAAAGCTCTTAGGTTCCTCAATTTTGTTTAAGAGTATAAAGTATCCTGAGACAAAAAAAATTAATAACTGCTCTTTAAACCAGTTCATAATTCAGTGGGTTTGGTAAATTTTATTGTCTTCTTACCACTTAGTTAATAAAACCTATTATCTTCCTATATTTCCCTGTCTTTGCCTCCCTTCTGTTATGTGAATGACTAGTAAAGTTAGTTGAACTCAACCTTCCTTCCATTCAGCAAGGATATGTTGAGTAGTTTCTTTGTGCCAGGCTTTCTGTGAAGTGTCAGGCAAACAAAGATATATAAGACAGTTAGTGGACATGTATAATTAACTATAATAAGTGCTATAAAATAGCAATATGACGAAAGTGTAATGAGAATATAGTGTAGGAACAGTTCCTAACTTCTCTTCTGATCTACCTTCTCAAACTGTTCAATATTCCTCTTGATTAAAGGAGGAGAAACTTGATTTTTTTTTAGTTAAGCATTATATTTGATAAGAATAATTTGGCTATTTATATAGGCAACCAATATTTTAAAGTAGAAATGACATTTAAATTTAAGCAAAGTAGCTATATAATGATATACTCTTCTACAGGCTCCATGAAGAAGAAAAGATCTTGAAAGTTCAGTCCTCACACAAGCTTTCTGAAAGTCTGGGGTGCAGTGAAACTTCTTTACAAGAAGTAGCCAATAAGGCAGCTGTACTAACAGAGACCCCTTGCACAAGTGATAGTGAGAAGACATTAATCGAAAAAATGTTTGGAGGAAAACTACAAACTCACATATGTTGTTTGAACTGCAGGAGTACCTCACAAAAAGTGGAAGCCTTTACAGATCTTTCACTTGCCTTTTGTCCTTCCTCTTCTATGGAAAACTTGTCTTTTCAAGAACCGGCATCATCACCCAGTACACAAGATGGTGGTCTAATGCAGGCCAGTGTACCTGGTCCTTCAAAAGAACCAGGAGTCTGTAATCCATCAACAGCTGCCTTTGCCTGTTACTCAGCTGTGAATGAAAGAATGGTGGACAGTCCTGATGAGTTTCGCTGTAGTGAAAACACTTCTGTCCCTAATGACTCTAGCAAGATGCTTGTTAATAAAGATGTACCTCAGAAAGCAGGAGGTGAAACCACATCTTCAGTAACTGACTTACTAAATTATTTTTTGGCTCCAGAGATTCTTACTGGTGACAACCAATATTATTGTGAAAACTGTGCCTCTCTGCAGAATGCCGAGAAAACTATGCAAATCACGGAGGAACCTGAATACCTTATTCTTACTCTCCTAAGATTTTCATATGATCAGAAGTATCATGTGAGAAGAAAAATCCTAGACAATGTGTCACTGCCACTGGTTTTGGAGTTGCCAGTTAAAAGAACTACTTCTTTCTCTTCGTTGTCAGAAAGTTGGTCTTTAGATGTTGACTTCACTGATATTAGTGAGAATCTAGCTAAAAAATTAAAGCCTTCTGGTACTGAAGAAGCTTGCTCCCCAAAATTGGTGCCCTATCTATTGAGTTCTGTTGTCGTTCACTCTGGTGTATCCTCTGAAAGCGGACATTACTATTCTTATGCCAGAAACATCACAGGTACAGAGTCCTCATACCAGATGTGCCACCAGCCCGAAACTCTGACATTAGCCTCCTCCCAGAGTCATTTATTAGGGAGAGATAGTCCCAGTGCAGTTATTGAACAGGATTTGGAAAATAAGGAAATGTCAAAAGAATGGTTTTTATTTAATGACAGCAGAGTGACGTTTACTTCATTTCAGTCAGTCCAGAAAATTACGAGTAGGTTTCCCAAGGACACAGCTTATGTGCTGTTGTATAAAAAACAGAACAGCACTAATGGTTTAAGTGGGAATAATTCAACCACTGGACTCTGGGTAAATGGAGACCCACCTCTACAGAAAGAACTAATGGATGCTATAACAAAAGACAATAAACTATATTTACAGGTAAGTTGGAAATATAAGCTTCATCATTTGTGGAAAATATTTAAATAATTGACAGATGGTTAAATGAGTGCCTTAATTTTGAAATCCAACTTCTGCATTTTTAAGGAATTTACAACGAGGTGATTTGAAATTTGAATCTGGGTTTATATGAAATGGGTTCAACCTATATAGGTAAATTTTCTTTCTAATGTTGCAAATTAGTAATGAAAAGTCACAAGTACATGCAATATAGAAGCCCTTGTTTGTTTTTTTCTGTTTTTTTTAATTTATTTATTGCAGTATAATTGCTTTACAATGGTGTGTTAGTTTCTGCTTTATAACAAAGTGAATCAGTTATACATATACATATGTTCCCATATCTCTTCCCTCTTGCGTCTCCCTCCCTCCCACCCTCCCTATCCCACCCCTCTAGGTGGTCACAAAGCACCGAGCTGATCTCCCTGTGCTATGCGGCTGCTTCCCACTAGCTATCTATTTTACGTTTGGTAGTGTATATATGTCCATGACACTCTCACTTTGTCACAGCTTACCCTTCCCCCTCCCCATATCCTCAAGTCCATTCTCTAGTAGGTCTGTGTCTTTATTCCCATCTTGCCCCTAGGTTCTTCATGACCTTTTTTTATTTTCTTAGATTCCATATATATGTGTTAGCATACAGTATTTGTTTTTCTCTTTCTGACTTACTTCACTCTGTATGACAGACTCTAGGTCCATCCACCTCACTACAAATAACTCAATTTCGTTTCTTTTTATGGCTAATATTCCATTGTATATATGTGCCACATCTTCTTTATCCATTCATTTGTTGATGGACACTTAGGTTGCTTCCATGTCCTGGCTATTGTAAATAGAGCTGCAATGAACGTTTTGGTACATGACTCTTTTTGAATTATGGTTTTCTCAGGGTATATGCCCAATAGTGGGATTGCTGGATCGTATGGTAGTTCTATTTGTAGTTTTTTAAGGAACCTCCATACTGTTCTCCATAGTGGCTGTATCAATTTACATTCCCACCAACAGTGCAAGAGTGTTCCCCTTTCTCCACACCCTTTCCAGCATTAATTGTTTGTAGATTTTTTGATGATGGCCATTCTGACCCGTGTGAGATGATATTTCATTCTAGTTTTGATTTGCATTTCTCTAATGATTAATGATGTTGAGCATTCTTTCATGTGTTTGTTGGCAATCTGTATATCTTCTTTGGAGAAATGTCTATTTAGGTCTTCTACCCATTTTTGGATTGGGTTGTTTGTTTTTTTGATATTGAGCTGCATGAGCTGCTTGTATACTTTGGAGATTAATCCTTTGTCAGTTGCTTCATTTGCAAATATTTTCTCCCATTCTGAGAGCTGTCTTTTGCTCTTGTTTATGGTTTCCTTTGCTGTGCAAAAGCTTTGAAGTTTCATTAGGTCCCATTTGTTTATTTTTGTTTTTATTTCCATTTCTGTAGGAGGTGGGTCAAAAAGGATCTTGCTGTGATTTATGTCATAGTGTTCTGCCTATGTTTTCCTCTAAGAGTTTGATAGTGTCTGGCCTTACATTTAGGTCTTTAATCCATTTGAGTTTATTTTTGTGTATGGTGTTAGGGAGTGTTCTAATTTCATACTTTTACATGTACCTGTCCAGTTTTCCCAGCACCACTTATTGAAGAGGCTGTCTTTTCTCCACTGCATATTCTCACCTCCTTTATCAAAGATAAGGTGACCATATGTGTGTGGGTTTATCTCTGGGCTTTCTATCCTGTTCCATTGATCTATCTTTCTGTTTTTGTGCCAGTACCATACTGTCTTGATCATGGTAGCTTTGTAGTATAGTCTGAAGTCAGGCAGCCTGATTCCTCCAGCTCCATTTTTCATTCTCAAGATTGCTTTGGCTATTCGGGGTCTTTTCTGTTTCCATACAAATTGTGAAATTTTTTGTTCTAGTTCTGTGAAAAATGCCAGTGGTAGTTTGATAGGGATTGCACTGAATCTGTAGATTGCTTTGGGTAGTAGAGTCATTTTCACAGTGTTGATTCTTCTAATCCAAAAACATGGTATATCTCTCTATCTATTTGTATGATCTTTAATTTCTTTCATCAGTGTCTTATAATTTTCTGCATACAGGTCTTTTGTCTCCTTAGGTAGGTTTATTCCTAGATATTTTATTCTTTTTGTTGCAATGGTAAATGGGAGTGTTTTCTTGATTTCACTTTCAGATTTTTCATCATTAGTGTATAGGAATGCCAGAGATTTCTGTGCATTAATTTTGTATCCTGCTACTTTACCAAATTCATTGATTAGCTCTAGTAGTTTTCTGGTAGCATCTTTAGGATTCTCTATGTATAGTATCATGTCATCTGCAAACAGTGATAGCTTTACTTCTTCTTTACCAATTTGGATTCCTTTTATTTCTTTTTCTTCTCTGACTGCTGTGGCTAAAACTTCCAAAACTATGTTGAGTAACCTTGTTTGTTTTTAATTAGAAAAGATGTGATCATTATAAAATCATGCCATACAGAAATTTAGGAAGCTTAATAAAATGGAAGTATTTTCCTCTTCCCTTCAGTCCCACCTGCCAGGGGAAACAACTGCTAAATTTGTATTTATTCCTTCTAGACCTTTGTATAAATATTTTAAGGACTGTTTATTGACAGTCAGGTGGATAAAATAAAGGACACTAAAAGGTAGAATATGTAAAGAAAGGATATTTGTATTCTTTAAGGACCTGATCAGTAGAATCATGGCAGTAATAGAACAATTAGTAAATAAAAACTGTGGAGTAAAGGTTTCATATGAGCTGAATTTACTTATACTTTTCGTACAGAGTTAGCGCTTTTTCTTACTTTAAAGTTAATAAAGACCTTGCTGAAAGCATTTTTCTTTGAAACCTGCCAACTTGCTATCAACATAAAGGACCAACAGTAAATTGTAGTTAAAATTGTAGGTGTATTGATTGGGTAGTCCAAATGATTGTATGAGTTTAAATAAGTAAGTTTCTAAAAATTTTTTATTACAGACTCCTAAAGGATACAGAATAAGAGAAAAAATAGTACTGATTTTTAGAGGGAAGTTTACTCAAAAAGTTTTCAAATTTACTGTATTAAACAATACTCAGATAACGATACATGATACATTTTTAAAGGAGTATGGCAATGTTCCAGAGTCACACAAAAACAGTACATTTTACAGAAAAAAAATTAGAAACTCAGAATATTCATTATTCACTACCAAAGACTCTAACATCCAGTCAGAAGGCTTATGTTCAAGGTAATAGAGTATACTCAAACATGTCCTCCTCACTACATATTGAATAAACACTTAGATAGGACTCATGATTCTTGAGGATTAGAGAGGTGGAGTGTGAGAAGGTTAGGTTAAAATAGAAATTTTCTACAGTATAATATAAGGAAATAAGGCCCAGTGCAATCTTGACTTTTGGAAATATGCAGAAACTACTCTAATTTGTGTAATTGTAATGCTAAAAGCTCTTTTAACCATAACAACTATTTGTATTGCAACCTGGCTCTACATGATTTTCTCTATCTTGCCGTTTACCCCATTACATCCTGATTTTACAATGTTTGTATGTGATGAGCCATTCTTTTCATTATTATTTTAATACCCTTATGTCATTATAAAGGAAAACCATTATGTACTTTGTTAATTCAGTTTCTCAGTGTTGTGCAGTTGTTCTGAATTCCATTTTAAGTCTCAGGCCAGTTGTTTAATGCAAAAAAGATATCACTAAATTTTACATTAAGGTATTTATTTATTTACCTGTATTAAGACTCTTAGGCTATTAAAGCTTCATTATCAAAGTGCTTTTTTAAAGCAAATTACAAAAACATACTCAACTCTTAATTAGAAACTTAAATATATTTAGACTTTACTTTAATTGATAAGGTTTGAATTGTGATGTTTCTCATACTGTGTAACTGAATCATCTGGCATCTTAAGTTTGTATTAGGAGACTATAGTGTTTCTTCTGTTCTACTGATGAACATGTTCTCATAATTGCCAGGCAGTGAGAATGTGTGATGTTGAGATTTTTGTATACAGCCGTTTTCAGCTATCATTTCTTAGTTTTGAACAAGTGGAACCTGTATGTGTATGTTTTTGCTCTTATTCTCAGTTTTGTTTTTACATTCATTCCTGGGGTATAGTTAAAAGTTTGTGCCCATTTCATAGTAATAATGCTGTGTAATAGATTGCTATGTCTAGGATACAACTTTGGCTTTAAGAAACAGCATTATACCTATTTATAAAACAGTTGTAAAAAACTTAATCAGATCTTAGTAAAAATAAGGGTGTGGAGTTGAGTAAAGTCACAACTAGATTTACAAGTGTTAGAAAGACTCTTGCTGTTTCTATAGTATTAGCAGGATTAGTGGTTGTGAAAAGCCTAGGCAAAAAAATCCTGTCTGACAAACTATTTTCTACTCTGTATCATAGCCTGACACATAAGAGAGCAATGCGAATTGTGGATCTTAAAGTAAATTTTGGAAAGGGCTTATCTCTTCATATATATTTCTCTCCCCAACTTCCATTAGGAGTATCTCCATTATTTTAGTGTCTGGACTACCAAAATCATGCTTTCAGTTAGGATCCAGTGAGAGAAAAGCTGTGTGAGTCGCACCACCTATCCCCATGTGTCCCACACCAGCTGCAGACAGTTCTCTCCTTTCGTGTTCGGTTTCTTTCCTTTGTTTCTTTGGAGAAGGTGGGAGTTTGTCTTAATTTTTTTCTTCATCACACATACAGAAGAGTATACATTATATCTGTGTAAAGGAAAAAAAAAGATGGATTAATTTAATGTTTACAGATTTATTTAAATGAGAGATCTAAGTATACTGAAAGGTTTTTGTCCCAAAGCAACAGGAACTCCTTTTTGTCACTAGATGTACAGTCCACTGCTGAAATAAGAATTAATTTTAATACTTGATATAAATTTGGGATATAAATTACATATGCACTGAGATTCATAGTTTGTGACATTTACCTAATATTGTCATCTGTATTAAAAGAAATAAAATGAAAAGCAGTTTCCCCTACTTCTATCCATAGTTTAAGCTTATCTTCTGAAAACAGAATATCATACATTTTTCTCCCTCAGCCATGTATGTATGTATGTATGTATGTATTTATTTAACATCTTTATTGGAGTATAATTGCTTTACAATGGTGTGTTAGTTTCTGCTTTATAACGAAGTGAATTGGCTATACATTTACATATATCCCCATATCTCCTCCCTCTTGCATCTCCCTCCCTCCCACCCTCCCTATCCCACCCCTCTAGGTGGTCACAAAGCACCGAGCTGATTTCCCTGGGCCATGCAGCTACATCCCACTAGCTATCTGTTTGACATTTGATAGTGTATATTTGTCCATGCCACTTTCTCACTTCGTCCCATCTTACCCTTCCCCCTCCCCCTCCCCGTGTCCTCAAGTCCATTCTCTACGTCTGTATCTTTATTCCTATCCTGCCCCTAGGTTCTTCAGAACTTTTTTTCTTTTTTCTTTCTTCTTTTTTTTAGATTCAAGCCATGTATTTATATAAATAGCTAAGAAAGTAAAAATGGAATATTTCTTTCTTGGGAAGCTCTCTATCTTAAAATATAATATAGGTTTCAGGTGTCTCAGAAGCAGTGGAGTTACTAAGTTTTGTATTTTGTAGGTCCTTCAACATAGTTTCTGGTGAGAAGTCACTTTTTAACAAAGTCCAGGCAAAATTTGCCGTATCTTTTAGGAGCAGAACTTCTTGAACTCTGCCTTGCATATTTACTCAGTTTTATTTATTTCATTGGGGAAGATGATCTGTATCCTAAACCAGATATTGTTTCTTAGATCCAGAGTCATATTTTCATTGCTTGTTTAGATAGCTTAATAGATTATAGAGCCATAATAGAGGATTTTTGTTTCTTATTTTTGTGTCTATTTCTGATAGATCCATTGCAGCTTTTATTTTCTCTCTGTAAAATGTATGTAATTCTTACTTTAATTTTACAAATTGAAGAATAAATTACTATAGCTCCTGAAAAATATTGTGTGGTTGGACATGATACAGAGGAGCCAGCAGTTATAAATGTTGTAAATGATAGAGTTAATTAAAAAAATGTTTTTGAGAAATATCCTGCAAATTAAGTTTTAAAAGCCTTTCTAAGGCCTGTCAGAGACTGGTTAATTAGGCCATTCTGCTATAAGGATTTCTTAGGTCACATTCAGCCCTAAAAATATGTGGTTCTTGATAATTTTGTGTATTGGGAATCACACAGCAGTTGCTGTATGCTTACTGAGAAACAGGGTGTCCGTAATATGAGGGACAGATGTCAGGTTAAGCCTAGGATTTTTTTCTCCATAATAAAAATTGGGCATCTCATGAAGGGGGTAGAATAGTCAACCAAGAAAATTTAGCTAGAAATGGTAAAATAAAATTACCTTGCCAGGAGGAGCAAAGTAATTGGGCTTTTAGTTGAAAAATTGAAAGTAGTACAGTTTTTGTTATTAATGTTGACTGTACTATGAAAGTTCTTCAGGATGATTATACCTAACCATTTAAGGGTTATGCTGTTGCTAGTGGCTTTTAGACCTTGTTGACACCGATGACCTCACTTGAAAGTTATAGACTCTTTCCCAGGAACATGGACATATATCAGAATATTTTCTTCCTAGGAGTTTGTGCCAGTTTTAGAATCCAGTTCTACACCTTGCCAAATGAATTTGCAGTTTCTTTATAAATAAATAAATAAGTGCTTATTCACATTTGTTCCTTTCGTGGCCAAGTACCTAATAGTGTTCTAGTCTGAAATCATTAATATTTACTGAGCACTTAATATGTGTCAGGCACATAGATGAATATGGTTCCTTATAAAAGTTCTAATAATCTGGTAGGGGGAAGTTTTAAGTAATACTGTAAGGAGACAGGCTCCTTTTCCTTAGCAGTGTTTTTGAGCTGTTATTTACTGAGAAATATTCTGAGGAAAGGGTAGGAAAAAAATTCAGCCTTCTTTCATTATTTATACCTTTTACTGTAATCACCCACTTCCAAAATAGCTCCACTTGACAGAAGGTGTAACCTTTGAATCCTGTGTTCCGTGTATTAGAAAAGAAATCCATTCTTGTATATGGTGATGAGTGTTGCAACAACTGTGATATTTCTGTAGAGAAATTTTAAGACTGTGGAGCTTCAGTTTCATCTTCTGTAAAGGAGGGTACTGAAAGAGAATGGCCTTTAGGATCTGTCATTCTGTAGAGTTATACTAGGATTTTGCTCTCTACCTTGTTCGCTCCATCTGTGATTAGGTACTCGACTTTAGTAAGATTTGGTAAAGACTAGTGTAATCAATATTTTTAAAGTTACTGAGATTTGAAGGATGCTTATTAAGGATTAAGGCAATTTAAAAATATTTGTGTAGGTGATACCCATCCACTGTATTTAGAATTTTAATTTCATAAAAACAATTTTTAATTTTAGGAACAAGAGCTGAATGCTCGAGCCCGGGCCCTACAAGCTGCATCTGCATCCTGTTCATTTCGGCCCAATGGATTTGACGACAATGATCCACCAGGAAGCTGTGGACCAACTGGTGGTGGGGGTGGAGGAGGGTTTAATACAGTTGGCAGACTCGTATTTTGATGCTGAGAGAGTCCAAAATGCACTGGTCACAAAACATCCAATACTATGACTGTTTAAATGTCAGACTGTAACAAATATCGTATCTATCTTTTTATTTTTCTTTTCATTAGACCGTTATACAAGAAAACATAGTGCTTGTTTTTATTTTGTTGACAAAACGTTTATTAACAAAATGCATCATTGGGAAAAAATCTACCTCTTAAAATTCCATTTTCTTTTATGGTTAGACATGCTTGACCAAAAATTTTCAGAGGCAAATATGTACCTGGTCCCTAATTAAGCTGCATTAAATTTAGTAGAGGCAATTAAATGGTCCTGTCCTCAGTTTTACTGAACAAAAGATAGATTTCATTTAGCATCCTTTATAAAAGAATTGGTGTTAGAGGTGAAGGAAATATTGTTAGTAAGGAAAGAAAGAAAATCTTTTATTTCCTGTGTAGTTACCCCATTATTAAATTCAAGTCTTTGAGAATACTAGAGATGATATAGTCTCTCATGAAGGCAATAACATAAACTTTATCGAGCTGTAGTACTTTTCAGGTTTGTTCAGTGCTGTCTTCAGCATCACTGTGTCTACATTTCAAGTACAAATGTTTTAAAAAAGGATTATTTATACATATGTGCTGAATTGATTTTAAGAAAGGTGCATGATCCTGTAGGAGCCACATTTTTACCTAAAAATTGCTAACTTTGTAGTGTTTCTAATTGTTTGAGGATTTTAAAAATTCTATTTCAGGGAGTATATCTTCTGTGTGTTTTGAAGGAGGTGAGTTCTGTATGTGCCTTGCAGTACTGTAATTCAAAAATAGGAATCTTTGGCTGCGGAAAAGTTTTTTACAAATGAAATGTTAGGAAGTAATTTTTTGTGCTAATGTTAAAATTATAACCTTTTGAAAGGTATTAGATTTTCCTGAAGTAAAATCTGATGGTTCTAAATCAATAAGTGTAATAGTTTGTTTTTAACTCTTAGAAGAATTCAGAGGAAATCAACCTAGTCAAGTAAAAAAATTTTTTCGATTTTGTTACTTAATCCTCAGAATATTAAACATTGATCACATATTTTTAGAGTTATACATTTGTGGGGTTTTTTGTTTTTTCTCGTTTGAGTCATGCGTTTTGCACAGTTGTCTCTGTTTCACAGTTTCAGATAAAATGTCGAAATGTCAGCCCCTGTGGTCCCACATTTTCTTTTGCCAGGAAACTGGAAACAAGTCACTTCTCCTGGGTCTTGATTATACAGTATTTAGAAGTTATCCCAATTGTCCCCATTCCTAAAAGTTTTAACTTATCCATGGTGTACATTGTTCTGAAGATTGGTCACATATTTATTTTGAAAACATTTTAAGGAAAGAATGTTCTTTGGTGATTTGGGGTTTATCTTTTTCCCAAGCTTTTAATGGCAGTGGTTAAAAACAGAACTCCTCATCTTCATTCTACTACTTCCCACTCCTAACCTGTTTCTAGTCACCAGGAAGATTAGGAAAACTGACTGGATTAGTTAAAAACTGGAAATTCTTTTGCAGAATTGAGACTTCTCTTGCCTATAAATCACTGAACCAGAAAGTTTTTTTTATCAACTGTCTTTCCTCTGGACTTCCTATTGTTCTAATAATGAATGTCTAAGCTATGCGTTCAGTTATCCACTGGCTAGATAATGATTTATAGTCAGACTATATCAGTCTTAGCATCTATTGAAATTGGTAAAGTCATGTAATACTTGGTGGGTTGATAGTGGGCTCAGCTGCTTCTACTAGAAACTTCCATAAAGACAATTAGACCTACACAAAGTTTTATCTATGAAAATAGCAAGTCATTCAAAGATTTTTATGTGTCAAGGTAATACATATTGAATTTTCAAAATGATAAGAGAAAGATGAAACTCTAGTTATATAATAATACTGAGCATATTTAGATAACTTCATACCACTACCAAAGACTGGAAATTAAAGATTTCCTTTTAAGATTAAAAATATAGTAACATTAATTATTTGCTGAACTTTTATTTATTTTAGAGAAAATTGTTAATTTTTTCCTTTTTTTTTAAACATTTTTATTGGAGTATAACTGCTTTACAATGGTGTGTTAGTTTCTGCTGTATAGCAGAGTGAATCAACTATACATATACATATATCCCCATATCTCCTCCTTCTTGGTCTCCCTCCCACCCCTCTAGGTGGACACAAAGCATGAAGCTGATCTCCCTGTGCTATGTGGCTGCTTCCCACTAGCTAACTATTTTACATTTGGTAGCGTATATACGTCCATGCCACTCTCTCACTTTGTCCCAGCTTATCCTTCCCCTTCCCCATGTCCTCAAGTCCATTCTCTACGTCTGTGTCTTTATTCCTGTCCTGCCCCTAGGTTCAACAGAACCATTTTTTTTTAGATTCCATATATATGTGTTAGCATACGGTATTAGTTTTTCTCTTACTTCACTCTGTATGTGAATTTTTTTAATTGAAGTATAGTTGATTTACAATGCTGTGCTAATTTCTGTTGTACAGCAAAGTGATTCAATTATACATATATATACATTCTTTATTATATTCTTTTCCATTTTGGCTTAGCTCAGAATATTGAATACAGTTCCCTGTGCTATACAGTAGGACCTTGTCGTTTATCCCTTCTATATGTTATAGTTTGTACCTGCTAACCCCAAACTCCCAGTCCATCCCTCCCATGCCCCTCCTCCGCCTTTGTAACCACAAGTCTGTTCTGTATGTCTGTGTGTCTGTTTCTGTTTTGTAGATATGTTCCTTTGTGTCATATTTTAGATTCCATGTATAAGTGATATATTGTCTTTCTCTTTCTGACTTATTTCACTTAGTATGGTAATCTATAGTTCCATCCATGTTGCTGCAAATGGCATTATTTCATTCTTTTTTATGGCTGAGTAGTATTCCATTGTGTATATGTACCACATCTTCTTTATCCATTCATTTGTTGATGGACATTTACATTGTTTCCATGTCTTGGCTATTGTGAATAGTGCTGCTATGAACATAGGGGTGCATGTATCTTTTTGAATTATAGTTTTGTCTGGATATATGCCCAGGAGTGGGATTGCTAGATCATATGGTAATTCTATTTTTAGCTTTTTGAGGAACCTTCATACTGTTTTCCATAGTGGCTGCACCAACTTACATTCCCACCAACAGTGTAGGAGAGTTCCCTTTTCTCCACAGTCTCTCCAGCATTTGTTATTTGTAGAGTTTTTAGTGATGGCCATTCTGACTGGTGTGAGTTGGTACCTCATTGTAGTTTTGATTTGCATTTGTCTAATAATTAGTGATGTTGAGCATCTTTTCATGTGCCTATTGGTTATCTGTGTGTCTTTGAAGAATGTCTATTTAGGTCTTCTGGCCATTTTTCTATTGAGTTGTTTCTTTGTTATTGAGTTGTATGAGCTGTTTGTATATTTTGGAAATTAAGCCCTTGTCGGTCACATAGTTTGCAAATATTTTCTTCCATTCCGTAGGTTGTCTTTTCATTTTGTTTATGGTTTCCTTTGTAAATTTCATTAGATCTCATTTGTTTATTTTCGTTTTTATTTCTATTGCCTTGGGAGACTGACCTAAGAAAACATTGGTACAATTTCTGTCAGAGAATGTTTTGCTTATTATCTCTTCTAGGAGTTTTATGGTGTCATGTCTTATGTTTAAGTCTTTAAGCCATTTGAGTCTATTTTTATGCATAGTGTCGGGGTGTGTTCTAACTTCACTGATTTACATGCGGCTGTCCAGCTTTCCCAGCACCCCTTGCTGAAGAGACTGTCTTTTTTCCTATTGTATATTCTTGCCTCCTTTGTCTAAGATTAATTGTCCATAGGTGTGTGGGTTTATTTTGGGGCTTGCTATTCTGTCCCATGTATCTGTATGTCTGTTTTTGTGCCAGTACCATGCTGCTGTGATTACTGTAGCTTTGTAGTATTATCTGAGGTCTGGGAGGGTTATGCCTCCATCTTCGTTCTTTTTCCTCAGGATTGCTTTGGCAATTCTGGGTCTTTTATGGTTCCATACAAATTTTAGGATTATTCTAGTTCTGTGAAAAATGTCATGGGTAATTTGTTAGGGATCTCATTAAATCTGTAGATTGTTTTGGGCAGTATGGCCATTTAACAATATTAATTCTTCCAATCCAAGAGCATGGGATACCTTTCCATTTCTTTGAATCACCTTTAGTTTCCTTTATTAATGTTTCACAGTTCTCAGCATTTAAGTCTTTTGCCTTCTTAGCCAGGTTTATTCCTAAGTACTTTTTTTTTTTTGGTGCAATTATAAAAGGTAGTCTTTTTTTTACATTCCCTTTCTGATATTTCATTGTTAGTGTAAAGAAATGCAACTGATTTCTGTATGTTAATCTTGTATCCTGCTACCTTGCTGAATTTGTTTATCAGTTCTAGTAGTTTTTGTGTGGAATCTTGAGGGTTTTCTATATATAGTATCATGTCATCTGCATGTAATGACAGTTTTACCTCTTCCCTTCCAATTTGGATACCTTTTATTTATTTTTCTTGCCTGAGTGCTGTGGCTAGGACTTCAGAAGTATGTTGAATAAAAGTGGTGAGAGTGGGCATCTTTATCATGTTGTATTGATTTTAGTGGGAAGGCTTTCACCTTTTCACCGTTGAGTGTTATATTGGCTCTGGGTTTGTCATAAATAGCTTTTATTATGTTGAGATATGTTCCTTCTATATCTACTTTAATAGGAGTTTTTATCATGAATGGATGTAGAATTTTGTCAAATGTTTTTTCTGCATCTGTTGAGATGATTGTGTGGTTTTTGTCTTTTGTTGATGTGGTGTATCACATTGATTTGCATATGTTGAACCATACTTGTGAACATGGGATGAATACCACTGGTTGTGTAAAATCCTCTTCCTGTATTGATACTTCTATCATGTTATAGTGTCCTTATCTTTCTTTATGGCCTTTGTTTTAAAGTCTATTTTGTCTAATATGAGCATTGCGACCCCTACTTTCTTGTCATTTATGTTTGCGTGAAATATCTTTCTCCATCCCCTTACTTTCAATCTATGTGTGTCCTTTGCCCTAAAGTGACTCTCTTGTAGGCAGCATATTATAGGCTCTTGTTTTTTTTATCCAATCTGCCACTCTTATGTCTTTTGATTGGATCATTTAGTCCATTGACATTTAAGGTAATTATTGATATGTATTTATTACTATTTTAAACCTTGTTTTCCTGTTGTTTTTATATTTCTTCCTTGTCCCTTTTTCTTTTTTGCTTTTCCTTTTGTGATTTGATTTTTTTTTTTTTGGATTATACTTATGTTCTCTTCTCTTTGGTGTTTGTGACTTTATTGTATGTTTTTGATTTGTTTTGGTTACCCTGTTTTTCAAGTATGTTAACCCCTTCCTACATCTACTTTGCCTTAGACTGGTAGTCATATAGGCTCAAATGCATTCTTTAAAATTAAAACCAAAAAAAGAATCTAAATTTTCTTTCTCTCCTCCCCCACATTTTGTGATTTTGATGTCCTCTTTTACAGCTTCATGTTCATCCTTTTGCTGTTCCTTGTGGTTATCATCACTTTCACAAATAGATTTTTTTTTCTTTTTAATCTGTATACTGGCTCATTTAAGTGATTTACTTTCCTATTGTGATTTCCTCTTTCCTATAGCTTCTTGCCTCTTTTCTATTTAGAGAAATCCTTTCAATATTTCTTTTAGGATAGGTTTAGTATTGCTGTATTCTTTTAGTTTTTGCTTTTCTAAGAAATTCCTTATCTCTTTCTATTTTAAACGGTAATCTTGCTGGGTGGAGTATTCTCGGTTGCAGACTTTTCCCTTTCAAGACTTTGAATATATTTTGCCATTCTCTTCTGGCCTGTAACATTTCTGTAGAAAAATCAGCTGATAGCCCTATGGGGGTTCCCTTGTAATTAACCTTGTTTTTCTCTTGCTGCCTTTAGAATCCTTTCTTTAACATTTGCCATTTTAATTATAATATGTCTTGGTGTACGTCTGTTTGGGTTCATCTTCTTTGGAACCCTGTGCTTCCTGTACCTGGATATCTGTTTCCTTCTTTAAGTTTGAGAAGTTTTCAGCCATAATTTCTTCAAATACATTTTCAATCCCCTTTTCTTCTTCTCCTTCTGGAATCCCTATTATGCATAGATTGGCAGGCTTTTAATTATCCTATAGGTCTCTCATACTGCTTTCATTTCTTTTCATTTGGCTTTCTGTCCGCTGTTCTGACTGGGTGATTTCCATTATTCTATCTTCCAGATCATTTACTCATTCTTCATTCTTACTTCATTCTTACTGCTGTTCATTGCCTTTAGTTCAGCTTTTGCCTCTGCAAATGAATTTTCTAATTTTCCTTGGCTCCTCCTCCTATTTTCTAGTTCCTTTTTAAAGTAATCTGCATTTCTGTCGACAGCCTTTCTAATTCCTTTAGTATTTTCATTATCTCCTCTTTAAACTTGGTGTCTATTAGACTGAAGAGGTCTCTTTCGTTGTTCTTTCAGGGGAATTCTCTTGGTCTTTTAAGTGGGAGTGGTTCCTCTGCTTCATTTTACTTACATTTCTCTTACTCTGAGTTTAGGAGAAACAGTTATCTACTGTGGTCTTGGAAAGCTATTTATACGTGGGAGTGTCCCTGTGCACCTTGGGTAGGTTTATTATTTTGGGCGCAAGGGCTCTTTTTAGTATGGATGCCTGCCACCTTTTTCCTCAGCGTGTGCTGGCTGTTATCCCCTTGATAGGGGATACACAGATGTGGTGGCTCGTGCACCCTCCCAGAGCCCTCAACAGGGCAGTGGTGGCCAGTACGCACTCCCAGATCTCAACAGCAGAGGCTTGTGCACGCTCCTAGATCCCACAACAGTGGTGGCAACGGCTGGCACACACTCCCAGATCTCTCAGTGGTGGCAGCTCACACGTGCTCCAGAGCCTGCAACAGCAGAGGCAGCAGTTGGCACCTGCTCCCTGATATTTCAGCAGTGGTGTGCATTGGTGGCAGCAGCTCACACCCACCCCCAGGGCTCGTGACAGCAGTGTCCTGTCACCTGAGAGTGCGCACATGGGGAAAGAGTCTCCTATGGCAGGGCCGGGCCCTCCCCTCGCCCGCCCCCCAGCAATGGCGCCTCACCTCTACAGCAGGCCAAGGATTCGTCTGCTTGCACGCTCGGTTACAGCCACATCACACTCCAGCCCTTTCAGGCTGTCTCCTCACAGCCGAGCCCAGTCCTCTCCCTGGGCCTGACCTCTGAAGCCTGAGCTTCAGCACCCAGCCCCCATCTGCACCAGCAGACATGCATCTCAGGCTGGGGATTGCAGGGCAGCAGCACTGACAATCTGTTCGTCTCTCTCCATTTTGCCTCCCAAAAACAGGTTGCTGCACTCTCCTCCAAGGCTCCAAAGCTCCTCCTCCATCCAGGCTGATCTCCCCACCAGTGAGAGGACTTCCCAGGGTGCAGGAACCTTTCCTCTTTCACAGCTCACTCCCAGGGCCACAGGTCCCATCCTGATTCCTTTTTTTTTTTCTTTGTCTTTTGTCCTACCTGGTTACATGGAGATTTTCTTGCCCTTTTGGAAGTCTGAGGTCTGCTAGCATGCAGTAGATGTTCTGTGAGAATAGTCCCACATGTTGATATATTTTTGATGTATTTTTGGGAGGAGGTGACCTCCATGTCCTACTACTATGCCATCTTGATCGCTCTTCTTATTTGCTGAATTTAAAGTATTTATACCTATGGAAGGTTTGGAACCAGAATAATGAGACACTTCATTCAAAAACTCATCTAACTGACCCTTTTCAATAAGCTAATACTAAGGATTGCTAAGGATCATTTTATTCCTCAGTAATTAGCATCTCCATTGCTTTCATGCAGCTTTATTTGATTGTCGTATTAGGTCTTTTCTTTCTCCCATATTCCTAACCCTTGTACTTTCCTCTGACTCTTGCATATAAGGTCTGACTGAAGGCTGACTAGAGAACTACTGTTTCTCTTTAGTTCAGCCTAAGGTAATCAGTTTAAATGAAGCTGCTCATTGCTGCTGAGAAGAGTACATTAGGCCTCACTAACAAAAATAAAAAACTAGAAATCTAAGTCTATACTTTCAAGGATGTTTATTGACACGTTGAGAAAAGTAGAATTTTTTTCCAGAGAGATATACAAAGAAGAAAATACATGTGATGTTGTTGGATATGTAAGCCCTTGTAACCTATCCACTAAGAAAATGCCTGTACACCTCTGACTCATGACATTTACATAGCTCATGTTGGAGAAAGGAATGCAGCTCATTCCCCAAGTATCTTCCCATCACTTCTCTTCCAGCTGAATAATCAGAGAAACAGGGCAGCATTGTGTTAGAGATCCCTGACTTTCGTTTCCATACTTTAAGTTTCCAGAAGAATCCTTTGGATGTAGAAGTAAAGATCTCTCATAATGTCTAGAGGTATTGTGGGACTTTGTGGCAGGTTCAGAAGGCCTATTATATTTTTAACTCACATTTGGAAAGAACAATATTTCGAAGGTAAGTCTTAACCTCAAATCCATAATGTTCTTTGTCATTTAGTTCCATTCTTTTTATGATAATGTTATTTACAAAAGCAGTTATATTTTCATAGACTACCTCTTCAAAAACTTTTTGCTACATCTTTTAAAAGGGGATTGAATGCTTATTGTGTGCCCAGCACAGTTTAAGGAAAACATAATTGGCATAATCTGTCCAGTACACATATCTTAATATAAATCACCATTTTGATGTTGTATTCTTAGTTCCAGTTCTTAATTCCCAGTATATATTTTCCTATGATTATGCACTTCACATAATATGCACTATACAAAGAGAGCTTTTTAAATGAATATTTCAGAGAAAATAATATATATATGGCATCTTATCTCATAAGTGTTGTACTTTGTATATATTTTTACCCTCTGTTTTTTCTAATAACTTTAGATTTCTGAAACTAAATAGTCCTGAAGTAATGGATAAGTTCTTCACATCTTAGGAAAACTTATTAGGAAATGTTAACTATGATTAATAACTTAGTAACATAATCTACAGGAATAAGGTTAAACCTTGGATAATGTGATCTTGTAACTAACAGGTTAAAGTGAAAGCAAGGAAATTTGAATTGAAGTTAACCCAATGACTCTCTTCCACTGGAAGGGAACCAGAAAGCATGTTGCCATTGTTGCTGCTCATGGTCTTCTTTCAGTAGTGAAGGATGTCACCTTGAAGACAAAGCCTACACACAAAGGAGGGCAAAGCAAGAGAATTGTAGAGAAATAGTGCTGGAGTCCTGACTGTACTTCACTCAGTCCTCATGACCCGAGTTTCTTGCTATATCAGGGATGGAATAAGAACTAACTGAGAGGAGCTTGGGACAAGATGGCAGAGTAGAAGGATGTTGGGCTCACTTCCTCTCACGAGCACACCAAAATCACAACTGCTGAACAGCAATCAATAAAAAAGACTGGAACCTGCCAAAAAAGATAGTCTTCATCCAAAGATATAAAGAAGAAGCCACAAGATGGTAGGAGAGGTGCACTTGTGATATAATCAAATCCCGTACTCCCTAGGTGGGCAATCCACAAACTAGAGAAAATCATATCGCAGAAATTCTCCCACAGGAGTGAGAGCTCTGAGCCCCACGTCAGGCTCCCCAGCCTGGGGGTCTGGCATTAGGAGGAGCCCACAGAGTATTTGGCTTTGAAGGCCAGTGGGGTTTGATTGCAGGAGCTCCACAGGACTGGGGGAACAGAGACCCCACTTTTGGATAGTGCACACAAGGTCTCACACATACCAGGACACAGGGCAAAAGCAGAGTTTTCATGGGAGCCTGGGCTGGACCTACCTGCTGGTCTTGGAGTGTCTCCTGGGGAGGCAGGGTGTGACTATGACTCTCCCTGGGGATGTGGACACTGGTGGTAGAGATTTCAGGGAAAGTTCAGCTATGTGGACTTGAGGAGGCAGACGTCTTGCTTGTGTCATCAGCATGAAGACCTGGCCCCACCCAACAGCCTGTAGACTCCAGTGCTGGGACGCCTCAGGCCAAACAACCAACAGGGTGGGAACACAGCCCCACCTATCAGCAGACAAGCCACCTAAAAACTTCCTGAGCCCACAGCTGCCTCTAGACACACCCCTTGACATGGCCCTGCTCACCAGACTGCCAAGACCCAGCTCCCCCTACCAGTGGACAGGCACCAACTTCTCCCACCAGGAAGCCTGCACAAGCCTGTAGACCAACCTCACCCACCAGGAGACAGACACCAGAAGCAAGAATACTACAATCCTGCATCCTGCGGAACTGAGTCTGCAAACACAGAAATTTAGACAAAATGAGATGGCAAAGGAATCTGTTCTAGATGAAGGAACAAGATAAAACCCCAGAAGAACAACTAAGTAAAGATAGGCAGTCTACCCAAGAAAGAGTTCAGAGTACTGAATGTAATGATGATCCAAGATCTCAGGTAAAGAATGAATGCACAGAGTGAGAAGTTACAAGAAATTATTAACAAAGAATTAGAAAATATAAAGAACAACCAAGCAGAGTTGAAGAATACAATAATTGAAATGAAAAATACACTAGAAGGAATCAACAGCAAAATAAATGAGGCAGAAGAGTGAATAACTGAGCTGGAAGACAGAATGGGGGAAATCACTGCCATGGAACAGAATAAAGAAAAAAGAATGAAAAGAAATGACAGTTTAAGAGACTTCTGAGACAACAATAAATGCACCAATATTTGCATTATAGGGGTCCCAGAAGGACAAGAGAGAAAGAAAGGGCCTGAGAAAATATGTGAAGAGATAACAGATGAAAACTTGCCTAACATGGGAAAAGAAACAGTCATCCAAGTCCAGGAAGTGCAGAGAGTGCCAGGCAGGTTAACCCAAGGAGAAACCAAGACACATAATAATCAAACTGACAACAATTAAAGACAAAGAGAAAATATTAAAAGCAACAAGGGAGAAGCAACAAACAACATACAAGTTCATCCCCATAAGGATATCAGCTGATTTTTCAGCAGAAACTCTGCAGGCGAGAAGAGAGTGACATGATTTTTTAAAGTGATAAAAGCAAAAAACCTATAACCAAGAATACTCTACACAGCAAGGCTCTCTTTCAGATTCGATGGAGAAATCAAAAGCTTTACATACAAGCAAAAGTTAAAAGAATTCAGCACCACCAAACCAGCTTTACAACAAATGCTAAAGGAACTTCTCTAGGTGGAAAAGAAAATGCCACAACTAGAAACAAGAAAAGTATGAAATGGGAAAGCTCACCAGTAAAGGTAAATATACAGTAAAGGTAGGAAATCATCCACACACAAATACATCAAAACCAGTAATCATGAGATCAGGAGAGTACAAATGCAGGATATTTTAAATGCATTTGAAATTAAGAGATCAGCCACTTAGAATAATCATGTATATATAGACACTGCTATATCAAAACCTCATGGTAACCACAAACCAAAAATCTATAATAGATATACACGCAAAAAAGAAAATGGAATCCAAACACAACACTAAAAATAGTCATCAAATCACAAGGCAAGATAACAAAAGAGGAAAGGAAGGAAAAAGATCTACAAAAACAAATCCAAAACAATTAACAAAATGGCATTAAGAACGTGTATATCAATAATTACCTCAAATGTAAATGGATTAAGTGCTCCAACCAAAAGACAGACTGGCTGAATGGATAAAAACACAAGACCCATATATATGCTGTCTACAAGACACCCACTTCAGATCTAGAGACACATACAGACTGAAAGTAAGGTGATGGAAAAGGTATTCCATGCAAATGGAAATCAAAGAAAGCTAGAGTAGTAATACTCATATCATACAAAATAGACTTTAAAATAAAGACTGTTACAGGAGAAAAAGGAGGACATTACATAATGATCAAGGGATCAATTCAAGAAGAAGATATAAAAATTGTAAATATATATGCACCCAACATAGGAGCACCTCAGTATATAAGGTAAATGTTAATAGCCATAAAAGGTGAAATTGACAGTAACACAATAATAGTGGGGGACTTTAACAACCCACTTACATCAATTGAAAGATCATCCAGACAGAAAACAAATAAAGGAAACACAGGCCTTAAATGACACATTAGACCAGGTGGACTTAAGTGATATTTATAGAGCATTCCACATGAAAGCAGCAGAATACACATTCTTTTCTAGTGTACATAGAATGTTCTCCAGGTAGATCACATGCTGGGCCATAAAGCAAGCCTTGGTAAATTTAAGAAAACTGAAATCATATCAAGCATCTTTTCAGACCACAACACTATGAGTGAAAATCAACTACAAGAAAAAAACTGTAAAAAACACAAACACGTGGAGGCTAAACAATATGCTACTAAACAACCAATGGATCACTGAAGAAATCAAAGAGGAAATCAAAAAATACCTAGAGATAGGGCTTCCCTGGTGGCGCAGTGGTTGAGAGTCCGCCTGCCGATGCAGGGACACGGGTTCGTGTCCCGGTCCGGGAAGATCCCACATGCCGCGGAGCGGCTAGGCCCGTGAGCCATGGCTGCTGAGCCTGCGTGTCTGGAGCCTGTGCTCCTCAATGGGAGAGGCCACAACAGTGAGAGGCCCGCGTACCACAAAAAAAAAAAAAAGAAAAAAGAAACAAAACTGGCGAATAAATAACCTAACCTTACAGCTAAAGCAACTAGAGAAAGGAGAGCAAAAAAAAACCCAAAGTTAGTAGAAGGAAAAATATCATAAAGATCAGAGCAGAAATAAATGAAATGGAAACAAAGAAAAGAATAGCAAAGATCAATGAAACTAAAAGCTGGTTCTTTGAAAAGATAAACAAAACTGATAACCCTTTAGCCAGACTCATCAAGCAAAAACAGGGACAGGGACTGAATGAACAAAATTAGAAATGAAAAAGGAGAAGTTAACAACAGACACCACAGAAGTACAAAGGACAATAAGAGACTACTACAAGCAACTGTATGCCAATAAAATGGACATAGAAGAAATGGACAAATTCTTAGAAAGGTACAATCTCCCAAGACTGAACCAGGAAGAAATAGAAAATATGAACAGACCAATTACAAGTACTGAAATTTAATCTGTGATTTTAAAACTCCCAACAAACAAAAACCCAGGACCATATGGCTTCACAGGCAAATTCTATCAAACATTTAGAGAAGAGTTAACATCTATCCTTCTGAACTATTACAAAAAAATTGCACAGGAAGGAACACTCCCAGGCTTATTCTATGAGGCCAGCATTACCCTGATACCAAAACCAGACAAAGATACCACAAAGAAAGAAAATTACACACCAATATCACTGATGAACTTAGATGCAAAAATCCTCAACAAAATACTATCAAACTGAATCCAACAAACAGTAAAAGGATCATACACCATGATCAAGTGGAATTTATCACAGAGATACAAGGATTTTTCAACTTCCGCAAATCAAGCAGTTTGATACACCACATTAACAAACTGAAGAATAAAAACCATATGATCATCTCAATAGATGCAGGAGAAGCTTTTTGATAAAATTCAACATCCATTTATGACAGTAAAAGTGTCACTGTTTGCAGATGACAGATACATAGAAAATCCTAAATATGCTACCAGAAAACTACTAGAGCTTATCAGTGAATTCTGTAAAGTTGCAGGATACAAAATTAACACAGAGAAATCAGTTGCATTTCTATAAACTAACAATGAAAGATCAGAAAGAGAAATTAAGGAAACAAACCCATTTACCATTGCATCAAAAAGAATAAAATACTTAGGAATAAACCTCCCGAAGGAGGCAAAAGACCTGTACTGTGAAAACTATAAGATGCTGATGAAAGAAATCAAAGATGACACAGATTGAAAGATATACTGTGTTCTTGAATTGGAAGAATCAATATTGTTAAAATGACCATACTGCCCAAGGCAATCTACAGATTCAATGCAATCCTTATCAAATTACCAATGGCATTTTTCACAGCTCTAGAGCAAAAAAAAATCTTAAAATTTGTATGGAAACACAAAAGACCCCGAATCACCAAACAATCTTGAGAAAGAAAAATGGAGCTGGAGGAATCAGGCTCCCTGGCATCGGACTACGCTACAAAGCTACAGTAATCAAAACAGTATGGTACTGGCACAAAAACAGACTTATAGATCAATGGAACAGGATAGAAAGCCCAGAAACAAACCCACACACCTACAACAAAGAGGCAAGACCATACAATGGAGAAAAGACAGTCTCTTCAATAAGTGGTGCTGGGAAAACTGGACAGCTACATGTAAAGAATGAAATTAGAAAATTCTCTAACACCATAAACAAAAATAAACTGAAAATGGATTAAAGACCTAAATGTAAGGCCAGATACTATAAAACTCTTAGAGGATAACATAGGCAGAACACTCTTTGACACAAATCACAGCAATATCTTTTTGGATCCATCTCCTAGAGTAATGGAAATAAAAACAAAAATAAACAGATGTGACCTAATTAATCTTAAAAGTGTTTGCACAGCAAAGGAAACCATAAACAAAATGAAAAAGACAACCTACAGAATGCGAGAAAATATCTGCAAACAGTGTGACTGACAAGGGATTGATCTCCAAAATATATAGATAGCTCATACAGCTCAATATCAAAAAAAAAAAACCAATCAAAAAATGGGCAGAATATCTAAATAGACATTTCTCCAAAGAAGACACACAGATGGTCAATCACATGAAAAGATGCTCAATACTGCTAATTATTAGAGAAATGCAAGTCAAAACCACAATGGGGTATCATCTCACACCAGGCAGAATGGCTATCATCAAAAAGTCTACAAATAATAAATGCTGGAGAGGGTGTGGAGAAAAGGGAACACTACACTGTTGGTGGGAATGTAAATTAGTAGAGCCACTATGGAAAATGGTGTGGAGGTTCCTTTAAAAACTAAAAATGGAGCTACCATATGACCCTGCAATCCCACTCCTGAGCATATATCTGGAGAAAACCATAATTCGAAAATATGGATGCACCCCAATGTTCATGGAAGCACTATTTGCAATAGCCAAGACATGGAAACAACCTAAGTGTGCATCGATGGATGAATGGATAAAGAAGACGTGGAATATATATATCAATACAATGGAATATCACTCCATCATATAAAAAAAGCCATAAAAAAGAATGAAATATTGCTATTTGCAACAACATGGATGGACCTAGAGTTTACCATACTAAGTGAAATAAGTCAGAGAAAGACAAATATCATGATATCGCTTGTATGCAGAATCTAAAAAAATGATACAAATGAACTTGTTTACAAAACAGAAGAGACTTGCAGACAAAGGAAACAAACTTATGGTAACCAAAGTGGAAAGGTGGACGGAGGGATAAATTAGGAGTTTGGGAGTAACATATACACACTACTGTATATATATAAAATAGATAACCAACAAGGACCTATTGTATAGCATAAGGAACTATACTCAGTATTTTATAATAACATATATTGGAAAAGAATCTGAAAAACTGAATCACTTTGCTGTACACCTGAAACTAACACAACATTGTAAGTCAACTATACTTCAGTTTAAAAAATAAAGAAAATTTAAAAATAAAGAAAAAGATAAGCCAAAACAATTTAACCCAATGAAGCTTAAAAAAGAACTCTAAAATATAAGTTGTTCCATATATATTCTTAAGCATTTACCAAACTGTCATATCATTATAATGTTAGCCTTATTTTTTGTTTTACTAAGTTAATTTTCTTACAGAGTCCTTTTTGGAAGTGAATGAACCTCAAAATGAATGAGGGATTTAAAAAAACAAGGATTCAAAGTAAACAGTTCTTTAAAAAAAATAGGGCTTCTCTGGTGGCGCAGTGGTTGGGGGTCCGCCTGCTGGTGCAGGGGACGTGGGTTCGTGCCCTGGTCCAGGAGGGTCCCGCATGCCGCAGAGCGGCTGGGCCCGTGGGCCGTGGCCGCTGGGTCTGCGCGTCCGGAGCCTGTGCTCCGCAACGGGAGAGGCCGCGGCAGTCAGAGGCCCGCGTACCGCAAAAAGGAAGGAAAAAGAAGAAAATAATAAAAAGGAAAAAGTTAGCTTATAAAGAAACTGCAGGTTTCCTGTATGAAAAGAAGTTTTGCTATAGAAATAATTTTAAAGAAATAAAGAGTTTTATTCAACAAATTAACTATCTGGGTTTTACAAAATCAAAGGGATTTGTTATGTAATACCTTTAGCCACAGTGTTACGTAACAAATGTGGATTTAAAATTAAAAATAGAATCTAAGAAGTCAGCCAAGTGTGTAGCCAGCTCTCATCTGTGTCAGTTATGGCCTGCAGTCGTTTTTCTCTTAATAAATCTCATGTTTTCAAGTTTTGCTTTGTATGCTAGACACACACACACACATCTTGATTTCAGAGGGATAAAAAGGTTAGCCTTTCCTAGCTAGATCAGCAGTTTTCAACCTTGTATTATGTTAGTAACACTTGGAAAGCTTTTAAAAAATAATACCATGCCTGGCCCTGCCCCTGCCCCAGGCCTATTAAATTACATGGGGAGTGGGCACCAATATTTTTTGAAGTTCCTCACATGATTTAAATGTGCAACCTTGGTTGAGAACTTCTGGGTTAGAAAAGGAGTTGTTTTCTCTAGGGCTTTTATCCAAGGACACTAACATGTTGAGTGTCTATCATGTGCTGGATACTGATAGATATTTATATGTCTTGTTAACTTATATCAGCCCTGTAAGTGAGTTCATACCTTTACCCTCCCTTACTCTTTTATGGATAAAGTGAAGACTCAGATTAAGGAACTTGCTCAAAATTTTGAAGCTAAAAAATCAGAAATTGAGATTTTTAAAAATCATAATTGAGATTTTAATCCAGGTCTTCAGAACTCCAAAGTCAATGCTCTGACAGAGGGACAGTAACAAGTAGGAGAAAAATGTGATCAAAAGACTTAAGCAAATTACATATTAATAAGGGTTTGCAATAAACTTAATGAAATAAAATTTCTATAATCTGTATCAATTATACTTTTGCACTCCAAACGTTATTCAAAAAAGAAAAAATGTGAGACTTGCTCTGTTAAAACTTATATGGTTGAGAAACACGGTTCTGAGCAAACTCATTTGCTACATCTGTTTAATCTCTGTTTACTAGCCTTATTTCTTCCATTCTTCCTTTTCTGTCCTCCCAAGTCATACTGGACCTTGTATAGTTCTTATTCAGACAACATTATATACTTGCCATCTCTAGGCTTTTGCACATGCAAGTCTCAGTATAGCACACCATTCCCCTCACCCCACTTTTCCCTCCCTGTTTTCATTTGACTAATTCCTGCTCACCTGTCAATATGCTCAAGTCTTCTCATAAAAACCTCCCAAACTGACTAGTCTCCCCTTTTGTCCTGGGTTGTGTCTTGTGCTTCTCCTTGAAAAGACCATGGCTTAGTAATGGAGCTAAATTAGCATTAAAGGCTGATCCCCTATAGCAACAAAGATTAAAAGCAGGTCTTAACACAAACACGCTATTTTAGTTAGCATAAAATTCAAGTTAACTCACGTATAAGCCAGAATGACTTCCTTATATCTCAATATGTGACATTTTCTTTTATCATTTCCCTGTTACAATGACAAGACGTTCTTTCCAATCTCCTTCTTCTACTCTTCCTGCGAAAGACCCTGCACCCCACTAAATCATGTTACACAAACATATAACTATAATCCAGGTACACACATTTCCCCAAAGACCCTATTTTTCTATAAAACAATAGGTCGATGCTTATATTTAACTCTTAATAAACACTTAAATTTTGGGGGAGGAAAAAAAAGCTGACTTTCAAAGGATCAAACTCATCTGTAAGTAATTTAACTGCATGCAGAACAAAATCCAACACTCTTTAAAGTAATATGACAAACCCAGTACTTAAGAAAATAAAATTCACAATATTCAGGATCTGATAAAAAAATTATTAGGCATTCAAAGGAGGAAAATATGACTCATACCAAGAAGAAAAACCAATCAATAGAAACAGACTCAGAGATTATGGAAAGGAAGGAATTGACAAACTAGGAGCTTAAAAGAATGTAAAGAAAAATATGAACAAAATGAACAAAAAATATGAATAAAGAAATGGGAAATCCAAGAAGCTCAACAAACCGTCAACAGAATAAACATAAAAGAAACTACACTGGCCTTCCCTGGTGGCTCAGTGGTTAGGAATCTGCCTGCCAATGCAGGGGACATTGGTTTGAGCCCTGGTCCGGGAAGATCCCACATGCCGTGGAGCAACTAAGCCCATGCGCCACAACTACTGAGCCTGCATGCCACAACTACTGAAGCCCATGTGCCTAGAGCCCATGCTCCACAACAAAAGAAGCCACCACAATGAGAAGCCTGTGCACCACAACAAAGAGTAGCTCCCGATCGCTGCAACTAGAGAAGGCCCGTGCACAGCAACAAAGACCCAACTCAGCCAAGAAAAAGAATCATTAAAAAAAGAAAAAAAGAACTACACTAAGGCACACCATAATCAAATTTGTTAAAAACAGTGATAAAGAGAAATTCTTAAAAGCAACTGGAGAAAAAGAACACATTACATATGGAACAGAGGTTAGCACACTATATACAGCCCTCAAGCCAAATCTATCATGCCTCCTGTTTTTCATAAATAAAATTTTATTGGAACACTGACACACCTATTTATTTACCTATTGGCTACGGCAGTTTTTACACTACAATGGCAGAGTTGAGTAGTTGTGACAGAGACCATTTATCCTGGAAAGCCAAAAATAGTTATTAAAGTACTTTACAGAAGAAGTCTGTGATACCTGATATAGAAAAACAGCAGAAAGACAGCAGTCTTCTTACTAGAAAATATGCAAGCTGGAAGGCAATGGAATCATCTAAAAAGTGCAGAAAGAAAAACTGCTAGTGAATATTTGCTATATTATACCAGTGAAAATGTCATTCAAAATGAAGGTAAAATAGACGTTTTTAGACAAAAGCTGAGAATTTTTTTTTTTTTTTTAGTGTTTGCACTACATTTATGTTAAAGAAAATTCTTGGCTTCCCTGGTGGCGCAGTGGTTGAGAATCTGCCTGCCAATGCAGGGGACACGGGTTCGATCCCTGGTCTGGGAAGATCCCACATGCCGCGGAGCAACTAAGCCCATGTGCCACCAACTACTGAGCCTGTGCTCTAGAGCCCAAGAGCCACAACTACTGAACCCGCGTGCTGCAACTACTGAAGCCTGTGTGCCTAGAGCCCGTGCTGTGCAACGAGAAGCCACTGCAATGAGAAGCCCGTGCACCACAATGAAGAGTAACCCCTGCTCGCCGCAACTAGAGAAAGCCCACATAGCAACAAAGACCCAATGCAGCCAAAAAAATAAATAAATAAATTTATTTTTTTAAAAAAAAGAAAGAAAATTCTTCAGACTGAAGGAAAATGATACTAGATGGAAACTTGGATTTACACAAAGAAATAAAGAGTGCTGAAATAGATTTGGCACAATTGACTCAATATTCAGGAAAGGAGGGACAGCTTTGGAAAGCTCAAGACTCACCCTGTGCCCATGAGCAGCAATTTGGACCTCCTGCTGCATCCACCATGCATCCAACATACCATACAGACAGACAAGACTCCCTTCCAGGAAAAGAAGTATAAACATGGACTAAAGCACAATTTGGCAAACTACAGCCTATGAGCCAGCCATCTGTTTATGTAGAAAATCCAAAATAATTAAGAATGTCTAACTTACATATAAAATTTTAAAATTAATAAGCAAGTTTAGCAAGTTACCTGAATATAAAGCCAATATACCAAATTCAAATGTATATTTATATATCAGGAATAATTATTAGAATATGAAATCAAATCATGATACAGCAATATAAAAAAATCAGTTTTTTAACACTTAACAGTAGATACACAAGACCTTCACACAGAATGCTAAAAAACATTACTTAGGAAATTAAAGAAGACCTAAACAATTCATGGCTTTGGAAAACTCAATATTATAAATACCTAATTTTCCTCACTGACCTATAGAATCGATGCACTCCCAATCTTGGAATTTTTACTTCTATTAATTGAAAAGCTGATTCTAAAATAGAAATGAAAAAATTCTAAAAATAGCCAAGACTCTCTTGGAAATGAACAAGATAGGATGACTTTCTTTATAGGATAACAAGGTTTATTATAAAACTAATTAAGACAGAATGGGCTTATTATTCTGTTCAGAAAAGAGAATCCAGAAATAGACCCATACTTATGCACACATGATTTGTGACAATAGTAAGATAACCATCCATCCTAGTTTGCCTGAGCTTGAGGCTGTTCCCAGGATATAGAACTTTCAGAGCTAAAACAAGGAAAATTAGTATAAGTTGGTCTCCACAGACAAAGGTAGCACTTCAGAGCAGTGAGGAAAGGATGGCCTTTTCAATAAATTATAGTGGGGCAATTGGATAATCATATAAAATAAAAGACTTAACCCTTACCTCACACTATATACAAAAATATATTTCAGATGGGTTATAAATCTAAACTGAAGGGCAAAATAACACTTCTTAAAGATTACTTGGTAGAATATCTTCAAAACCTTGGAATATGGAAAGATTTCTTTAAAAGGACCCCAAAAGCCCTGTCATGAAGAAAAACAATGATAAAATGGATAACATAAAATGAAAAACTTCTGATCCTCAAAGACACCATTCAGGATGAAAAAGCCGTGGAGTGGAAGATATTTGCAACTCATAAGTGAATATATAAAGAAGTACAAATTTAAAAAAAAAGACAATCCACAGAAAAATGAGGAAAAGAGAAGCAGGAACTTCAAAAGACAACAAATTTCTAAGAAACATACAAAAAGATACTGATCTTCATTAATCATCAGAAAATGTAAGTAAAACCACAATGGTACACCATTAAATGCTCATAAAATGAATCAACTTAAAAAGATTGACAATATCAAATATTGATGAGGATGTAGAATGTAAAGTCTCATACTTACGGGAGTATGGATTGATAAAACCATTTTGGAAAACCAGCAGTATCTTCAAAAACTGAACCTATGAGTACTCTATTACCCAGTAACTCACTGCTAGGAATAGATTCTACAGAAATGTGTTCACAAAACACATTTTAAAAGGTTTAATGTAATATAAATCATAATGACCTAAAACTTGAACTAATCAAAGTGTTTATGAAGAGCAGAATAGATAAATTGTGGTATATCGTATGTTAGATACCCATACAGCAGTGAAAATGAATGAACTCCAGATACACATTACAACGTGGAT
The DNA here is from genome assembly GCF_937001465.1 of Orcinus orca. Taxonomy (NCBI): domain Eukaryota; kingdom Metazoa; phylum Chordata; class Mammalia; order Artiodactyla; family Delphinidae; genus Orcinus; species Orcinus orca. Next base: position 25,188,542 of record NC_064562.1, read on the forward strand.
GAATTCCACAAGCATAATTTAAGGAAAACAAACCACTAATATAAAGCAGGCAGTCTGTGGATGTAAGAAGTATAGATGTTACCTTTGGAGAAGGGGAGGGGGAAGTGATCACAAAGCATCATGAATGGGGACTTCTGTGGTATAATTCACATTCTATGTCTTACCTAGTTGTTCATTTATCAGTTGTGTTCACTTTATGATAACATATCAAACCGCATACTTATAATTTTGTACTTTTCTGTATGTCTTTTTTACTTCAAGAAAACATTGAAAAATTTCATTATAACTGGCATTTTTTTGAGACTGGCCTAGCAGAGTGTAAAACTAAAGGCCAGAAAGCAGTTAAGAAGCTACTCTGAGAGCCCCAAGGATGGATGATGGACTTAAGAGAGTTGAAGAAAACTGGAGAGGATGAGAATGAACTGTTTGCATACATCTAAATTGAGTATCTATTTTAAATTTTAAATTAAATTAAAATGTCAGTTCCTCAGGTACACTAACCACATTTTACTGGTGGTAAACTACATCTTATAATTTTATGCTTCCTTCCCATCCTAACTAACCATCATCTGGATACCCTTATAAAAAATTAAATACATGTCTATTCTCTATGAAATAAACGAAAATGTTTAAGAAAAAACTTCTGGGTATCCATCTTCCTGGAAATTTCAGGCTCAGTTCTGACTTCTGAAAGGGGAACTTGTAACAATATTAAAGACTTCCCCATTATTAAGGCAACAGAGCAATAGACTTATTTTAATGCTCCTCCTGTTGACCACTTATTAACCAGTCTGTCCATGGCTATAAGAAAGGAAACAACTCATAATGTTTACTTGCCCTTTCAGAACATCTTGTCTTCTTTTTAAGTTTATTTTTACTCCTTGCGTTTTGGGTTATATTCTGTCCTCTACTTCCTAGCACTGACCCCAGTTTCTTTAAACAGACAATAATAGAAGGGAATATTTTTCAGGATGTCTGCCTTGTGGTATGTGACCTTGCTACCTCACAATATTCCAGTAGAGCGCACTGCTGCCATTCAGTTTCTCCAGGATCATCCATCCGTGGCTAATTCCCAGGCACATGTTTATAAATACTATTCATGCTGTAATTTTGACAGCTTATATTTCCTGAGAGCTTTTCAGGTGTGAAGGACAGGTTTGACCTTAATCTGGTTCTGTCTGGAGCAGTTTGTTCTTAAACATGGTCCAGAGTTAATGAGGAAAATATTAAAATCTAGGTTCAAAACATGGAAAAGTAATTTGCTGTTGTAATTGATGGTACACTCCTGTATGTCTCTGCTGCAGTTTCTTCCCTTGTATAACTTCTACCCTCTCAGCTTTCAGTAATAATAGAAGCAACCGCATACTTAAACCAGCCAATGGTCAGAGAAAAGTTTATTACTTTCTTCACCCATGGCTAAGATGAACACAAAAGAAAAGTAATAATAATGGTAATAACACAAAACTGGCCTCTCAATCTCTACCGCCCTCCCCTGAATCCCGACAAAATAGTATTAGGGGAAAATTCCAAGCTAAACTAAGAATCTTGCTTTGGGAACTGACTGCCCAGAATATTCTATTGTGTCTTCAGCCAGACACTGGCTGCCGATATAAACAGGTCAGCAATTGTCTGGAACAGTTTTTGAATATTCCACTACCCCATGTTGGAACATCATGGGTAGACATTTATAAGTATGCAAAGGGCTGAGTTTGTGTTAAATACGAGACAAAATAATAGATTGGCTGCCATCTGGCAAATAAATTCTCTTCCCAGATCTACTATTGACTCAGAATAAGTGCCTTAAGCAATCCACATCTCAACGCAGTGTCAGTTAACAACACCTAGTACCCTGGAGGCGTGGTTTTGAAGAAGAACAGTCAGAGTAATAGTATTTTTAATAAAGAGGATCTTCATTTAAAAAACAATGTATGATTACAGTTGACAAGACTTCAGTGAGAACCCCAAGCCTCACATTATTCAATTATTTTACTCTCTCCATAGAAATTTAAGAGAGCTGCTAACAAGAAGCCACATGACTATTCTCCTCTGATACACCATTTCTAAGTGGAGAGGTGGTTTTAATTTTCATACTTTAAATAAATTGATTGACGTAACTTTTTGCCATTTCAGTTTCCAACAAAAAGGTATGTTTAACACAGTCTTTGTTAAAGTGTCGAGTACGTGAAGACAGCCTACTGTTAATTTTGTATATTTGGGGATATGCCTGTCTGCAAATCGATTGAATGCCCACTAAAAGAATGCCTTCATTTTTGCATCCCAATGTCTACTGTATCATCTGACATTTAGTAGGCACTAAATAGATGCACACGAAACTGAACACAAGGTTGTGTTAGGCAGGATCATTTTCTGAGAGCTGAGAATTATGAATCTTGAAGAAGTTGATAGACCTAATTGGTCAAGAAGTGTCTGGATGGTATGTCAAGGAGAAAGCATGCATGAGGATAAGTGGATGGAAGTATTTCATGCTTTGGGGGATGTGCACCCAACCAACACTCTGGGCATAACTGGGCCAAGAATTGACATCCCACCCAAGGTGAACAAATTAGATTTCCTTCCTAGAAATTTGGGATTAGGACTTATAGATAATAGTAATTCTATACTAATGTATATCTATTATATTGTATCCTATTAGAATTTATAAGGCTATATATAGCACTTCAAATGACAGAGTAAGATAATGTGTAAAAATTTCCATTTGGGTAGAGTAGGCACTAGATTTTTTAATAAATGGGGGAAAAGTATTTGGCTCAGTTGTGCCTTAATCTGTTTAATTACAAGGCAGAGTAAAAATCCATAGGGAAAGAGTAGTAATTTTTTAGCAATTTTAGTTATCTTTAAACTCGTGTGGCTTCTGTTTGGCATTTATTTGATTCTTGGACTCTCTGACTTTTAGAATCATGCATTGTTGTAGCCCCTATTTAATTTGCTTAGATGTTCTGCCCATGAATTTTCTGAGTAGGTACAACTACTTTCTTTAGTAAGTGTAACCTGGTCTTGCACATAGAAAGAGACAACGTGGAGTAGGCTGGGCCTGAGGCCAGTTTTAGATCTTCCCTGTGCTTGAGGATGGAATGACAATTTCTTAGGGACTAGCTGAACTGCTGAGAAGAAAGAAAAAGGGAGTGGGGAGAGGAAAAGGAAATAAGGAAGGAACAAGAGATTGGGGTGGCAGGCTTGAGAACTGCTACTGGATTTTTATGATTTTACTTCATACCTTAAGGTGCAGTTTTATGCAAAATATTATTTAATAGTTTTAATGATAATTGAGAATTGATCTAATGATATACATAATTATTGGTTGATATAAATATCTTGTATTATGCATGTGGTAGGAACCTAAATCGACCAACTCGAAAACTTGAACAATTAGTCTTTCTTTAAGCAGCTGCCACTGCTGAGGGCACTGCTGCAGCTACGACCTCAAAGGGCTGTTGTGAGGCAGGGCGGTGGGCAGTATAGTCCTGTCTCCAAGGACAGATGTTAAGAAGAGAAGCTAGAATCCAGGATCCGAGAAGGATAGGCTTGCAAAGGGAGTGACGCCCTCCTTTGCCATTCTCTCTTTCCTACCTATTCCCCAATCTCTGGCCTTCCCCATCTTGCAGTGGTGGATCTAACACACTGTCACTTAAGTCAAGATACCTTTTATTAAAAATCCCCATGGTTTTGGTCTTCCTAAGAACTCACAATTCTGAAACTAGGGAGACAAGAGGCAAAAGCAGGATTGTCTAGTTTTATCACTGTTTTTAACTGTCAATTTTAGGACACTGCTAGAACCCAAAGCAAAATGTTCATGGAAATCCATCAGTGGATTCAGGCATATGCTAGTTTTAATTCTCATTTACACTGGCCTGTGATTATTTATCTGGAAAAGATGAAATGCTCCAGTTGTCAAGATCAAGAAAGAATTTTTCAAAACCAAAGAAAAAAATTAACGTGAGGCAAAGATCTTTTCAGAATTCTCTGTGCTGACTGTGTAAATGATAGTCCAGAAGTAAAAAGGAGCCCTGAAAAATCACAGATTAGGGAAAGTTAAGGATTACTCAATAACTATATTTAATTTACTACCATTTGTGATATATAATTAGGTTTTCTGCAAATATATTTACAATATTGCTGGAGGAATACACAATAAACTGTTAGCATTAATGTTTCCAGGAAGAGAACTGGGCAGGGGGGTGGGTAGAGATAGAAGGAAGACTTGTTTTTTACAGTATTTTTTTGAATTTTGTATCATGCAATTGTATTTTTTCTAAAGAAATAACCATTTATCTAACCAGACAGTAAGTGTAAATACATTCTGATCACTGGTGTAAAGTGTTTTTAATCAATAGTGCCTCTCCATTCTATGACTTTTTGGTTAGACCTTTTAAAAACATCAGTGTTTAGGGAGGTCTTAAGTGTGTTTACAATAGAGATAATTCTGTCCTATTAGCCTTATGCTAAGGGAAGAAGTAATAAGGTAGTTACTATAATAGCCTTGGCATGAATTGGCAAAACAATGGTATCAGGCTGAATTGGAACTGGCAACAGAAAAAAGGAAACAAATGAGGAAAATGAGTATTGAGGTCAGTTTTTAAATCAGCTGGCCCTTGAAACTCTGAATTCTGACATCCTTAAAGGCATTGTCATTCTCTTGTGGCCTGAAAGGGTACGTTATCTTTAGAGGTTTGAATCTCATGGAGTCACAGATACTCTAAGAAAAAGCCCCAATTGTGTGACGAATACCCTACTAATATAACTTGCTAATGAGAATTTGCTCTCTCCTGCTGCCCTGTACAAAACTTATTTTTTAGACTGGAAAACTTCAAAGATACGAAAAGATTAGATGTATGATGAATCTCCATATACCTGTCACTCACTTTCCCTCCGCCTTGGGATTATTTTGAATAAATCCCAGGTATCGTTTCATCCTTAAATATATCCATTTGTACCACTAAATCCTGAGAATTCTTTTTAAAATAAACTTAACCAGAATAAAATGGTCACACCTAAAAAATTAACAATAGTTTCTTAACATCATGAAATTTCAGTCAGCATCCAGATTTCCGGAATTGTCTTAGAATGTTTTGTTTTTTACATTACTTAGAACAATTTCTGTTAGAATGTTTTAATCAGAATCCAAATATGGTCCATACATTTCAATTGACTTAGATGTGCCTCCTCAGACTTTTTAAGTCTATGGGTTTCCGTTTCATCTCTTCTTCTTATTTTCCTTGCAAATTTTGTTGTTTTCATTGTTGAATAAACCAACAGCCTTGTTCTATAATTGCCCATAGAGAATATCCTTCTAGGGGCTACAATCAAATTACCATTTTAAAGGCACTTAGAATAGTTACTTACTGTAATGCCTCTAACTTCATACAGAGTTAAGTTCATGTGTCTTTTTTTTAATTTCTATTTTTAGGAATTGTTTTTAAATTTAGTTTTTTATTTTATAATTATGTAAAGTATATACATGATTTCAAAATCAAAACTACAAAACAAGGTATACACAAAGATCAAATTCTATCCCTTTCCCCATCCTACTACTTCCCCCATTAGTAAGCATTTTGTTTAATTTCATAGCTTATCCTTCTATTGTTGATTTTTAAAGCTGTATATATATGTGTATCCATTCCTTAGATAAATGATAGCACACCGTACCTGATTTTATTCACCTAATTTTTTAAAAAGTACCTATATCCTGGAGATCACTCTGTAGTGGTAGAGAGAACTAGTCCTTCCTCCCTTTTAGACCTAGAATCGTCCCATTTTGTGGATGGACAATGGCTCATTAGTCCTCAGTGGTGGACACAGAGTCGCTTGCCTGCTGCCCTGTTGTGATGTGTTAACCTGCTCATGGTCATGCGCACTGCGGAGGGTGTCGGGTTCCACTGTCTTTCCATGAAGACCAGAGGTGCTGGCAGGGCTTCTGACTCCTGTCATCCCTTCTCAGCTGCCCTCTATTTCTCAGCTTTCTCCTTCCTCTGTGGAAGGCTTTCTCTTCCTCTCTGTTCTCCTACCCTCTCTTGTTCTGTATCTCCTCACTTCACTCTGGCGGGGGGGGGGGGGGGGGAACCATTCTCTGCGATATCTTCAAGGACCTTATGTCTCCTCCTTTCTCTCTTGGTAGAAGGTTGCAGGAGCTCTTTATGTTCCTTCAGAAACATTATTATTTTGATAAAATGAGTGGGCATTCAGGCAGTGACACCGTGGAGAAAACCTCCTCACAAAATAAAACCCTTGGTTCCAGCACTTCCTGGTTTCTGAGAACATAAATCACTAAGCATTCTCATTTCAAACTTTTCTAGCCACAGCCCTTCAACAAGTACCAAAGGCACCACCACGCCTCAAAGGTGCCACTATGGAAAGGACGGGAGGCATTTGCGTCTTGTGGGTCCTCGTCTGAAATTCACTTACAACCAGGAGGATTTCTACAACAATCCACTAACAATTAAATGTGATTGTGTTTACAGAGAGATTGGCCTTGCTGAGAGCTAGAGCAGGGCTCTGGCATTGAAGGGCAGGGTTAAGAAAACAAATGAAGAACTAAGAACCAGAAAAGGGTTAGGGTGGGAGGGAGGCTACACAAGACAAGTCATGACTACTTCAGAGTCTCTCCCTATTAAGCTTGACCTCCCTGATCCCCCAAACACACATTCTAGGCAGATCTGGACCTGCCCCCTCATTCATTCATTCATTCATGCATCCCCTCCTTCTTTACACGAGTATTAGCACACCCTGCACATTGTTGTATCGTTGGTTTTTTAACTCAGATTTTTTAAATATTAAAATGAAAAATGCTTTCTTATTTTTTATAGCTGCCTAGTATTCTATTGTAAGCATATATCATAATTTATTTAACTAGACCTCTATTCATTAACATTTAGGTTATTTTCAATAGTCTGCTAGCACAAACAATGACGATACCTTGAACAGGCACCATTTTGCCTGTCAAAAGTGTACCTGCCATCTAAATTCCTAAAATTGGAACTACGGGCTCAAAGGGCATATGCATTTGTCATTGTGATAGGTACTAGTCAACGGCCCTCTATGAAAGCTAGAAAATTTGCCCTCCCAACCACTGTATGGCAGGGCCTGTTTCCCCCAGGCTTGCCAGCATCATGTGGTATCTTTTTTATTCTGTCCTATCTGATAGCTTATAAAATGGTGTCTTGGTGTAATTTCCATTTTCATTTCTCTTATTGTGAGTGAGGTTAAGCATCTGTTCATGTGCTTGGTGTCTTATGTATTATGGAATGTTTTGTTCACATTTTTTGCCCATTTTTCTATTGGCTTCTTTATAAACTGGTTGGAACTCTTCTATTAGGGACACAGTCCTTTGTGATTTGAGTTGTAATCATTTTTCCCATATTAATCTTTTCATCCATATTTTTATCTTACTCATGGTGTTTTTGTCATGCACATGTTGATTTTTTTAAATGCAGCAAAATGTAACAATATTTTTCTATGGCTTGTAGATTTTGTGTCTCGGTTAAGAAGAGCTGGTGAAGAAGAAAATTGACTGTGCCTTGAAAACGTTCAGTAAGTCTTGAGGAAAAGAAATATTTAAAAGACTAAGAAACACTGGCAGATTATGGGGAGTTCAGAAAGCCCCACCTTCAAAGTGTTGCCATAATAAAAGTCTAGGGGAAGGGCCACGCCTGTTCTTGTGCCAGTTTTGGGCAGGGATAGAAACTGTCAAGGAACTGAAGACTAGGGTTGTTTCCAGTTGATCTATAACACACGTAGAGTAAATTGGATAAAGTGCACCAGCCTTAAGTATACAGTTCAATAAATCCTCACACACATATATTTCCTGTGTAACTACCACCCAGATCAAGATACCATGAATGCCAAGTTCTCGATCACCTGGCTAATGGAGGAAGAAGAGATGCTTAGTTCTGAGGGTTAGAGAAATGTGTCCTTAACGCAGCAGAGTGGGAGGAGGAAACAGAATGAAGGTCGATGGACAAGAGTCAAACAAGTATACATGGGAGTAGCCCACCTCAGTCTGATCTCAGGGCCTAAGGGTCCTCCCTGAATTCTCATTGTGTTAGAATTTATTCACGTGGAAGAAAAGAAGAGGCTATTGTGCATCCCAAAAGCAGGAGAGGGTGACTGAGATGTCATCTCAGGCCCACGTCTAAGTGAACAAAATAAAGGTAACTCAACAGAAGTAGATTGAAATGTGGCTTCCATGTTAGAGAGGATGAGGGTTGATGATAAACATTCAGGAGAACTGACTTACGGTACTGAGCCAGCATTTGCTCCTTTCTTCTTTAACTTTGTCATCCTCGACTCTGCTCAGGTGGTCCAACCAAAATCTCCAGGGGGATGAAGGAAGGACAAGGTAGCAACGAAAATAGGCCAAAGTGAAGGCAAGGCACAGACCAAACCTCATTCACCTCCCACCTTCGACTGCTATTCTTCCCATACAATGACAAGCAAAATCTTCTCCAGTCCACCCTAGGCTCAATACATATTCAACTCCCTAGAGGCAACTGTTAAGGGGGAAACTCCCTCATCCTGAAGTTTCCTTCCACATGTGCCAGTCCTGGCCTCTCTCCATTCTACCGTGGAATTCATTTAAAGAATGGCTTAATCTGAGTGGGAAATTTGAGAAAAATAAACTGTGCATGCCTGGCTCAGCTCCTTCCTTTCTTTCTCCTGGGGTTGGAGCTTCAGTGGGAAAGGCATTCCCCTGCTGCTTTTCCAGGTGTGGGCTCTTCCTGCAATGTGGGAAGGGCTTCCCTGGTCCAGAACTTTTATAATTGATGGAAAAAGTTCCTCCTCCTGGCGTGCATTAAACAAGCCTTTCAGCTCTCAGAGCAAGCCGTCTACTCCAAGTTGGCCTTTACTACTAATGAGTAACCTTTGAATCTCCCACCAGCATTACTCCTTACCTTATTCCCCGATTCATTCAGAAACTGGATGGGCAAGAGGGGTTCCTACACTTCTGTTTCCTGATGTGTCAGTTTTCCAAGTAGCTGTTGATCTTATTTCATAAATAATGAGGGATCTAGCTCATAACTTAGCTCCTTTCCCTCCAAGAACTTGTTAACCTTTTTTTATGTTAACTCTACTACTGGTGATTTTTGTAACTTTAAAGAACTGTCTTCTGTTCCTTAATCCATCTACTTCAGATCGTACTGCTCAACTCTCTAATTTATAAAATGAGGAATTAACTCCCTCCATTTTGTTCCAACTCTCCTCCTCTACCACCTTCCAGCTTACCAGCTCTACCTTTAATTTTTACACTTTAAAATGTTATATTTTTATTTTATGTAATTTACATACATGTGCATACATGCAATTATTATAATTAAATGTACTAAGATTTGTCTAAAGGCTGAATCTTGAAAACTGAAAAATGGAAAACTTGAATATATAAAATATTATCATAAAGGAAATGCTGTTCTCAGCAGAACAAAGGGGGTCTTTGGACCCACAACAAGTGAAAAATAATCCTATGTCGATAAGCTGTGCTGCTTGAAGGACCTTTTCCAATGTCAAGGTCAAATGGCTATTCTTTTCTTACGTTCCATCAGTTGCTCAATATCATGCCACATTTTTTGTTGGCTTTATTTTTAGACAGTGAGTTTTATACAGATGATTGCTTTATCCCATTGTATTAGTCCGTTTGGGCTTCCATGACAAAACACCACAGACTGGGTGGCTTAAACAATAGACACTGATTTTCTCACGGTTCTGGAGGCTGGAAATCCAAGATCAAGGTGTCATCAGGGTTGACTTCTGGTAAGATCTTTCTTCCTGGCTTGTAGACAGTCACCTTCTCACTGTGTCCTCACATGGCCTTTCCTCTGTGCATGGGTGGAGAGAGAAAGACCGCTGGTGAGACCTTGCTCTTCTTAGGAGGACACCAGTCCTATAGGACTAGGGCCCCACCTTTAGGACCTCATTTAACCTTAATTACCTTCTTAAAGACTCCATTTCCAAATACAATCACATTGGGGGTTAGGGTTTCAACATATGAATTTTGGAAGGACACAAATTCAGCTCCCGACACCCATGTTAATTCAAAATCTATTTAGTAAATACTATAATAAGTACTCCCCTATGTCTATAAACAGAGAAAAGTATCCTTTACCAAGTGTCTAGACACACCTGAGGATGCTCTAAAACTAAAACAGGGGCTTATCTTCTCTAGAAAATATGCATAAAATTATAAAATTCCAAATTATGCTTGTCCTCAGAGAAAGCCCAAATTCTTATCTAAGGTCTAGAGCTGCCCAGTAGACGATCTAGGATGAGATAATTGTTCCTAAAGACACTGGGGACTATGCTCTTGCCCCAGCTTCCTCCCTCCATCACTCCCATGTCCTAGCAAAAGTGAGTAATAGGGCTTCCCTGGTGGCGCAGTGGTTGGGAGTCCGCCTGCCGATGCGGGGGACGCGGGTTCGTGCCCCGGTCCGGGAGGATCCCACATGCCACGGAGCGGCTGAACCTGTGAGCCATGGCCGCTGGGCCTGCGCGTCCGGAGCCTGTTGCTCCGCGGCGGGAGAGGCCACAGCGGTGGGAGGCCCGCGTACCGCAAAAAAAAAAAAGTGAGTGATAGATACTCTGACCTACATCAAGGAATGAAGAGGTGACGGCTCAGGTGAGCACCACAGAGTGAAAGGCATCTTCAATACCCGTTTGTCCAGAGTTCCTCATTTCACAGTTGAGAAAACTAAAACCCAGAAAATTTGGATGATGTTGTAAGTCCAAATTATACAGCAAGGTATATACTTTAGAGCCCAAGACTTCCGGCATTTCATTCTGCGTCCTGTCCATGAAACCATGATGCTTTTCAATTCCCCTCAAGGGGCTGACGGACTCTGGAATTCAAGGGAGATGCCTGATTGTTCTGAGTAAGAACTCTAAATTGTGTCTCTATTCCCAAATTTGATATCTAATTACTGTCAGGAGCTGAACTGGAGAAAGCTGAGCTGCCAGGTGTGAAGGCGGTCAATTAAGACAACAAGCCAAACAGAGAGTAACAATTAAGCCTTTATTCACTTACCGCAACAGTATAATCAAAAGGCAAAACAGGAAAAAGCACTGGCTCCCAGTGTTCCATTTTCCCTCCCAAGAGCAGCTCCAGGCAAGGGTCAGATGTATTAGCACAGATCGGGGGATTGTCTCCCTGCCAGGGAAGCCCTGGGATGGGGATGGGGGTGGGGACAGGGCAAGGAGTGGAAAAGTACTGTGTCAGAGTGTAGAAAAGCGACTGGAAGGCCCCTTGAGAAGGCGGCCTCTGAACGGAGGTATTTGGACTAGGAATGCAGTTGTATGTGAGCCTGGCCGCCCTGTGGGGAAGTGAGTCTGACTATAACTACCCCCAGGCTGTGCACCAAGTGTGGTGAGTGCAGCTTTCTCACAAAAGCCTGCCAGTTAAAGCCTTTACAATTGCCTATGGTCGGGCTTGAGAGATCACCCATGGGATCTTGGCCGGCAGCCAGACTCCTCAATTACATATGGTAACAGCACCTGTGCATATCCCTAGAAGTGTTTACAAATAGTCTATAACTCTCTAGACATAACTTCTGCTTAAGGCATATTTCGATTATTCCAGTTAACCGTAGTCAGAATAACGCTGATCATCACCAAATTCTCTCCAGGGTGAAGACGCCAAAGATGCTATCATTGGACATTATGATGCATTATTATGAGTGGTTTTCTGTGTTCAAATCCAGAGCTGGGCAAATTGCAAGAACTCACTCCATAAATATAGGCTTATTTTTCTTCTTTTGTTTTGGTTATGTAAAGATTCAAATATAAATTAAAGGTCCATTATGGGGTGGGTTTTTTTTGGCCTGCATATATGACTTTTAAATTGACTTCCTAATCTTGTTACCCTGTTCGTTGTATATGGTTTTAATTGTAATCTCCTCAAACCTTTCTTGGTAGAAGTAATTTTGGTAGAAATAATCTTGGTAGAAATAAAGAAGATAATTTTGTTAAAGATACTAAAGCTATGTCAACAGGTATGTATTGAGTAAAAAGTTGTGGCTGGGGCTTCCCTGGTGGCGCAGTGGTTGAGAGTCCGCCTGTCGATGCAGGGGACACAGGTTCGTGCCCCGGTCCGGGAAGATCCCACATGCCGCGGAGCGGCTGGACCCGTGAGCCATGGCCGCTGAGCCTGTGCGTCCGGAGCCTGTGCTCTGCAACAGGAGAGGCCACAGCAGTGAGAGGCCCGCATACCGGGAAAAAAAAAAAAAAAAAAAGTTGTGGCTGCTCCCTGATGAGATTTCATCCTAAAAAAAAAGATATTCCTGATAGTATATATGGACCCCCTTTCCTCTTCCTGGCACCAGACCCCACCTGCTTCCCTGACCCTACACATTCCCTAAACTAGGACAGGAGGACCTGGAGAGAAAGAAAGGGAAAAGAGAAGAAATTCACAGCCTGTCTCCAATCATTTGGTAGAACTTTTCAAAGCATGCTAAAACCAATTTAGCTCTGGAAATGTGTCTTTTAAAAGGTTGGATATTGAACGTGGAAGGGAAATTGAACTGCAGAGCAAGATTGAAGCGTTGTGTGAAATTTCAGTAATTGTGCCCATTAACTGAAAAAATATTTGCTTAGGCTGTCTTTGCAGGACAGCCCCTGGGTTAGCCAACAGAGCTGGAATGTGCTGGCCAGGGCGCTCCGCGGCCATTTCCCCTACCACATTTGCAAAGCTGGAACATCTCCAGCTTTGCCCTCCTATATTTAGTGTATTTACATACTGTCTTCCATTTAAATAAATAACATGCAAGATGTTAACAGGCTGGATGAAAGTAGAAGTACACTGCAAGGGAGAGAACAACCATTAAGCATCCTCTTTCTGCTTCTCCCCAGCTGTGCCTCAGGCTTGGAACAATTTTTTTCCCTAGGTTTTAAAAAGAAATTATTATTTTTATTTGACATACAGTAAAATTAACTTTTTTCTTGGGGTACTGCCCTATGAGCTTTGTTGGTTTGGGTTTTTAGGAACACTTTAAATAGGCTTGGGTGGAAAAGATATTAAAATGAGTTCTTAATTTCCTAGTTTTTTTGTTGATTTAAGAAAACTCATAGGCATTATTTAAAAGTAGGGATCCAGTATTTCTTTTCCTCATATTTTTTTGATAACTAATCTGAAAGTCTTCCCCACTCATTTTTTTCCTCATTTTTTCTCCGTCCACTCCCTGCGCGATTTTTTCTTTCTTCAGTCCAGCTCAGTCTGCTTCTGTTCGCAGGCAGCCAACAAGATACACACTGTAGAATCCATTTGGCCTGACTTGCTGTTTTCTATCTTCATGTTTGGACATAGAAAATAAAAATCTGGAAGCACAGGTTTTCCATCTTCTGAAAAAAATAATCCATGCTGTACTGATTGTCCTAAATCTTAAAAATGTGAGTTCCACTGGCCTATGCTATGAGGTTAATCACAGGTTCTTTGTGTGTGTGTGTGTGTGTGTGTGTGTGTGTGTGTGTGTGTGAGTAGGTATATTCCCAAGTTTATTCATAATTAAAGAAATGGACATTAAAACAATAAAATCCCATTTTCACTTAGTGGTGAATACTGGGCGTGGGCCAAGCTGAATCACAGGTTCTTTTGATTAGAGCCAAATCCCAGCTGCCCAAATGCCTTTTAGGCTGGAAATAGGCAGTGCTGTTGCCTGGATCCTTTTGGATCCTCCTGGATTACTTTCCTGGCCCCCAGTCAGGAGATCTGACCACGCCCACTCCCAACCCTGCCCTTCTCAGCACTGGTCAGAGTACCACCCTTTCAGTGTAAGGCAGGATATAGAGCTTGAATGAAGTTAAAAGTCATGTCTCAAGGGCCTGAGACTCTCCATCAACCAGAAGCACTAGTGGTCCCTGGTTTCCTTCTGGCCACTCTTTGGGACCACCACGAATACAGTGAAGGCTTCTGCCTCCTTTATTTGCGAATAGAAGTAAGATTACCCTCAGTGATATCTGGGTGAATTCTCTCTCCCCATTTACTAAGAAGGACAAAATATATACATGAAGTCATACATTTCCATCATTTATCCACAAGTATATTACTTAATATTTCAGAATATTTATATAATGTATTAGAATAAACTGTAGAATTATCCTTTTTAAAGGAAATTGCTACCAAACTTAGTCATAAGCAATGAGTCAGTCTCATCCCAGAAATCATTCAGAGGTAGAAGAGCAAAAATAATGTGGACTTCTTCGTGGAAATATGCCAGAAACAACATAGAGATAAGAAACCTCTCCAGACTATTTTATGTCTAAATCTAAACAATAAGAGAAATATGTTAAACCATTGGCAAGAAGGGACTTGAATGAGAGTGCTACTAAATGTTATCAATCCCAGTAAAACAACTTGCCAAGGCTGGAAGAGAAACTGTGCTGAACTTCTACTGCTGCTCATAACGAGGGGGAAGTTTGGTTTTTCACACAGGAAGAAAGTGTATCCACATATGCATGTGACACCAATTAGCAAGGAAGACAGAGAGTGTCATCCCTATATTAAGGGTCCCAGGAAGATGAAGTTCCCAGACAGGGCCTTGGACTCTATGCTCTTTCCTAATATGGAGAATCAGGTTTCTGTTTGGATCTGCCATCAGGACACTTATTATCCCACCAGGAATAATTGCCTTAGGCACAATGAGACACTTAACACAAAGAAACAAAGGAAAGAGCATCCAGTCTCAGATTTCAAGATCAAATCAAAGCAGTGGGATGAATAGGGCAGAGATTTCTGCTTGTTTTGTTTCCTGATGTGTCCCAGTGCTTATAATGATTCTTGACAGGTAGTAGGTGATCAATAAATATTTACTGAGTAAATGACTCTATGCAAGAATGTATAGGCAATGATTCAACATTACTCACACTGAGGGATAAACTATTCCTTGGTGTATGTAATCATTAGACATTTTGCAGAATGTTTTAGAAGTATAGTAGCCTCCTTTATTTGCCATTTAGCTACAAATTATTGTATCTAAGATGAACATAAAGCAAGGCCATAAGTATAGTTCATTTTGTTTTTAATTCAACAAATAAATATTGTAGACCTACTGTGTGCAGGCTGTTGTAACATATAAGAGTAAGCGCTCTTTCATGGAAAGCAAATCACAATACGAGACGAAACAGGAATGAAACACAAAAGAGGATGAGCAGTGTTTGGACAGCATGAGAAAAAAAATGACTCCTGTTTTAATCATCTGAGCCTTGATGAACAGTAACTAAAATCTCATATCAAAGATCCACCCTTTACCTTTTTTTTTTTTTTTTGTCTGTGCGTGGGCCTCTCACTGTTGTGGCCTCTCCCGTTGTGGAGCACAGGCTCCGGACACGCAGGCTCAGCGGCCATGGCTCACGGGCTCAGCCGCTCCGCGGCATGTGGGATCTTCCCGGACCGGGGCACGAACCCGTGTCCCCTGCATCAGCAGACAGACTCTCAACCACTGCACCACCAGGGAAGCCCCACCCTTTAGCTTTTGTAATTGATTATATAGATTGTATCAGGCAGAGTCTGGTCAAGAAAACAGAAACCACTATAGGTATTTCAAGCAGGAAGGGATTTAATACAGAGAATGAGAGCCCTTATACAAAACCACTGTAGGGGGGAGGAGAATAAAGGTCTGGGCAGCTCCTCATAGTATTCAGAAAATCAGGAAGTTCGAGGATCAGAACAAACCTGAGCCAGTGATCTCAGCTTCCTATAGCACCAAAGTGGGTGATTTTCAAAAGAATACTGTACCTAGAAACTTCTGGCAAAACCTCATGTCTGTGCTTTGCCAAAGCTTACATGCTTGTCCACAACTGCTGAGTCAATAATAGCTTCTCTTTTTATTCTGTTCTAAATCTCAAGGGGGGCTCCCATTCCTGGAACCTAAACTAGACACCCGATGACAAAGCAGTTTGGAAAATGTAGTTTCCAGGCTTCCAGACCCTATAATAGCTGGGGGGGGGGGAATAGATGGGAATTGGATGGGTGCTACAATCCCAACAGAAAAGCCAGCACAAAGATTTAGTCAAATGTAAATGGTTTTCATGTAGACTGAGTTCTTCTTTCGAAGAGCTGTTGCTATTGTCATTGTCATCTTCCTAAAAATCTCAAGTTCAAGAATCCCTCTAGATACCGTCACAGAAAGATATGTGGATGAGATAGACCTTACTGCCTATTTGTTCTGTCACAGAAGGGACAAAGCCTGGTGAGCAGCTTGCCTGTGGACTGCTTAGAGAATGATGTTTTAATAAAGCTTCATTTCCACCAGGTTGTGTTACTTGATGCAGTGAGAGGACATAAAAGCTAGGGAGGAAAGGGCGGATGCTTTCAGGGAAGGCTTTGCCCAGGAGGGTTGAAAATTTAGTGGCATTTCTCTCAACAGCAGAGAAAGCAGTGGGCATTCAAGGCAACAGAAACAGCTTGTGATAAGCCTCTACTAGAATTTAACAGAAGGGGGAAAATGTGACTCTCCTGACTGCGTTGCATGTTTTCTTGTATCCACTCAAGAGACTTTCATTACAAACCCTTTTTAAGTGAGTGACATCTGTTGAGAAAAATGGCATACTCAAGAAGTAGGGCTAAAGTGAAGATAAGAGTGGAATAATATAATCATATTCCTCTTATTTAAAACAACACAAAACAGAAAATTGTTTCCATCAGCCCTCCCAACTGGAGCCCCCAACTGAGGCCTCCTGGGTGGCATAAGGAAGAATGATCCCAAATTGCTCACCTGCCCTCATGCTCTGGCCACTCCCTTGCTCTCACTGTGTCTCTCCAGGAGGAAGCTTCCCTGGCCACCCAGGCTGTGAGCAATGTTCTGCTCTGGAAGGAATGCCTCTGGGACCAGGATTATGGCCTCCTAAGTGGAGAGAAACACCCTGCCCTCCCTCTTCTGACCGTTTTCCTTGGGTTAGGGAGTGCTGAAAAATAAGACCAAGTGTCAGGTTCCCATTTTGATCGGGAAACTAAGAAAAACACTCTTTTATCTTTTTCCCTCCAGTCCCTAGAGAGTTTTTCTTCTATAAGTGCAGTGGGAGTTCAGGCGCCAAAAAGCCACCTAGGAAGATGACCCACGGCCAACCCAAGATCCATGCCCCTTCTCTCCTGTAACTTAGCAGTAACTGTCCCAGGACCTCAGCTAAAATCAACGTGGCACAAGCTGTTCAAGGAGAGAAGAGAAGGGGTGAGAAAGCGTATTAAGATTTTAAAGTTACTTCTTCTTCACTGGGTTCCATTACTCAAGATGGGTAAAGATAAAGCTCAGAGAACAAAAGTACATTGAGAACCAGCCAAAGCACTGGAATCCTTTTCACAAGGGAGGGAGAGGGAAGTGGGTGTGGGGGGGATTTTCATTTTTCTTTAAGGGAAACTAAAATCTCTAATGTGAGAAAGATGAGATTTAGGGTTGCAAACACTTTCAAATACGTTAGTAGCATATAGAAAAGACCGAAAATAAATTGATAGCATTTCTCTTTTCAGTGTGTTCACTTGTCCTCAGCTTGACAGGCGGTGGGCTTCAATTTACGCTTTTCCCCATTATATAGAATGCAATTAAGGAAGGATCACTACTAGACTAATCCTTTCCTTATATTAATCCTTTATAATAATGAATAACCAGTCACAGGGAAACGGATATTAAAATTAAAAGGCTTAGTTAAACCCTAAAACTACAGGTTAACCAAACATAACTGCAGTTGTGTGACTGCAGGAAGACCTTTGCATGAAGCTTATAGATGAATGTGTTCCAGAGACTTCCTATGCTCAATCAGCTCATCATGTGATAGTTTTAATTAAAAGTCTATCATGGGTCTTCCATAACACAGTGGTTGCAGTGGTTGAGAGTCCGCAGTGGTTGAGAGTCCGCCTGCCGATGCAGGGGACACGGGTTCGTGCCCGGTCCGGGAAGATCCCACATGCCGCGGAGCGGCTGGGCCCGTGAGCCATGGCCGCTGAGCCTGCGTGTCCGGAGCCTGTGCTCCGCAACGGGAGAGGCCACAGCGGTGAGAGGCCCGCGTACCGCAAAAAAAAAAAAAGAAAGAAAAAACTCTATCATGCTGCATGGCTAAACATATTGGCACAAACTGAACTATCCCCAGATTAGAAAAAATATATATGAGGCCAAAAAACTATTGGATTATTTTCATTAAGAGTTAGGCTCAAAATGAAAGATGTAAGTAAAAATATTTTTTCTTTATCTCATTGACGAATATTCTCTGTCATCAGATTTTCCATCCCAGAAGCCTAGATGAAATTATAAAACCTAGAAAAATGATAAAGGTTGGTAAAAATTCCAGCAGGTATATTTTCAAAACCTGATTTTTAAGCTTCTCTCTCAAATAAATCTCTCAATGCCACCACCTTCATAAAGCATCTAACTGGAGAATTCCAAAGCAGCTGGTTTTTCCTGGGACAATGATGTATAAGGATATCCAATAAAGCCCTTCCTAATATACTAGATCCATTCCTGAATCATTGAATCATTACCATCAAAACAAAACTCAACACTCAGAGAAATATGCTTTTCTTCTATAGTCCCCCTACTCTTTCCATTTTTGATGATAACTTCACGATTCTTCCCAGCTTTAAATTTCTAGTGTTTTCCTACAGAAGCATTATTGAAATTTTATAGAGGACGATTCTTCAGTGTTCAAGACAGTCTACAACACTGTAGGAGATTGGTATTCCTCGCCTTTGCTCACTAAATTGAGTAATATCTCCCAGTTATTCTGACATCACAAATTCTCCCTCACATTTCCAAACACCAAGAACCACTATACCTCAGACATATGTTTCTATATGGACACTGCTCTGTCTCACAGCCCCCAAAGGCAATTTACTTTCTTGTGGCTGGGACACCAGACTTCTTACTCATAAGACTGAGGTTTCTCTCCAGGGTTGTATTCATCTCTGCTGAAGGTATGGTTCCTTCTAACAGGGGTCCATTCTTATCACTGAACATGGCCGTTGTTATGGAGTGTTTTCTTATCTTATTTAGAGACACAAATAAATATGGAAGTAGAATTTAATGTGTTCACTCCCAGGTCATCTCAGCCCAGCCCTGCCCTGCCCACACTCATTATATGTCAGTACTTCCTATCAGAAAGGACAAATGAAACTATTTTCTAGGTGTTGCTATTATACCAATTACATTCTTTTCAAGAAAAGGCCTATTAAATTCTGGTAGGAAGAACGACTTAAATTCTAGCAGGAGGAACTATTTTATTGAGATCTTTTCCAGGCAATATATGTGGTATGCCCTTGAAAAAGACCTCAGCCACATGAATGAACTTCAGAAGGCCTAGGAGAGAACTTCTTAGGCTCAGGAAACTTGCCAAGGATAAGAGATCAATAGCCACCCAGTAGACCACAGGGAGAAATTATGGATCAGGAAGAATGTAGGCCGCTCTGATACCCCTTAGACCAGATATCATCAATCCTGCTAAGGCCTTGGAGAACTTTTTCTGAACATTCATGTCCCTTCTGATGGTGGTCCTGTCAGTTCTCAGCTAAAGACTCCTCAAGAGTTTTCCATCGCTCAGATTATTCAGCAAAAGAATATAAAACAAGCAAAATTTTTAAGTCCACATGAGGTTTGGAGTGAAGGAAAACTCTTTTTCTATGCACAGGTGATAATCTTGGCATGACACAATGCTTGGCATGAAGGATAAAACACATTGGAATAACACTGAAAAAAAATAAAAGAATAAAACACATTGGAATAACATTGAAAAAATGAAAGAAATTACTCTCAATTCCACCTAACTCCAAAAACTATTTTTCAATTTTTTTCATATACATTCCAGATCTTAGCTATAATTACAATCATAGTTTACATATCACTAGGTATTGTGCTTTAAAAAAAAATGACAAACATTTTCTATATTCTTACCTTGCTTACATCATTATTATATCTAATGGTTGGATTGTAGGCCCTCTAGTTGATATATTGTAATTAACGACATTATCTTCTTATTGTTGAATATTTAATGTTTTTCTTTTTCAGTGGTTTTTTTTTTTCATATTACAGATAGAAACATCTGTCCTACATCTGTCAAAATATTTCCTTAGGAAAAATTCTCTAGCGTAGAATTACTTGGTCAAAGGACATGAATATCTTTGCAGCTTTCACTAAACGTTATCTCATCTCTTTAAAAAGGAGACATGCCAATTTGAAATGCTCTTCACTACATATTTTTATATAAACTTTACTCTCACCTCAGGTGACATAAAATGCTAAGTTCGAATTCCATTCCCTAGGTTACCAGCAAGAGCATCTACCTTTGATTAAGCCATGCTCGAACTCTCTCATCTCTCTTTTGCAATTCTCTCTCAAAGCTAAGAGTATAATAGCAACAGTAGCTTTTGAGTTGATTGCTGCTTTCATCCAGAGTTAAGTCAAAATGCCGAGGAAAATACCCAAGGAAGCAGAGGAAACAAATACTCTCTACATTTGGACGATCATTTTTCCTGATTTCCTCCTATGATATAAAAAAAAAAAAAAAAAAACCTCAAATATTTTGTGAAAAGCCTATGTAATAAGTTAATAAGCCGACATAAGAAGTTAATGCTTCTTTGGTTGCACAAAATAGAAATTTACTCTGGTTACCCAAAGGGGGAAAAGAATCTATAGGAAGTATACTAGTGAATCTAATGAAATTCAAGGAAGATCTGGGTCAGATGGTCTAACCTTAGGATACATTTTACTGCAAATAACCAAAATCTGACTGAGTGGCTTTAGAAAAAAAAGACATTTAATTCTCTGACAAAATAACATTCCAGATATTCCAGGGCTGGTTCTGCCACTTAACAGTGTCATCAAGGAGCCAGATCCTTTCCATCCTTTCATTTTACCAGCCTCTGTGGGCCAGTCATTCTTGTACTTGGTTGCCTCATGGTCACAAGATAGCTGCCTTAACACCAGGCTCTTGGTTTAAAGGCAGGAAGCAGGGGGTGAGGATGGTGGCAAGGGCAGAGAGAAACTTATTATTCTTTCTCTTTTTCTCAAGTAGCAATAAGTATTTTATAGAAGACCCTCAGCAGACTTCCTACTACGTCTCACCAGACAGAACTGAGTTTATGATTATCATTGGATAGAACAGCATTAATAGGTTTATGATCATCGCTAGACTGGAATCTCATTTTTCATGAGCTCGAGGAATTGTCAGCTGACACCGGAGGGAAACTGTGATGTTTGATGGTGGATAAGAATGGAAACTATGCCTCTTGATGAACGGCCGGAGTGTGTGCCTCATACAGGGACCAGGGAGTTTGTGGACCTTGCTTTCTTCTGATAATGGGTTTCCATTGGCAGGAAACTCTAATGTCTTTTTCCTCCTTCTCTCAAATGCCAAAGGTCTAAGAGAAAGACTCATTGGCTCTGCTTGGCCTATCAGGGAGAATCTCAAAGTGAAGGCATGGCTCTGGTGCCACCTCTGATGATTCCCAGGTGCAAAAGAGGAGAACATCAGTCCTCAAAAAAAATGGGAATTGTCTTGACCTGGAGATAAACACGATGGACCTCCCTTACATCTACGTTAAATGAAATACCATCAAAAGGTATTTACTGACCTCCTAACTTGTAGAAGGAATTGTACAGGACCCTGCAGGGATACAATCTATAAGCTTTGGTCCTCGCCCCTGAAGAGACTATAATCTATTTGAGGAGAAGCCCGTGCAAATAGCACGATGGGGAGAAGATGAGAGCTAATTGTGAGGTAGAGACAATAAATGTTTTGACCCCAATAAGCTTTGCTGAAGATAATGGGATATAAACTACTTCACGTAGAGGAAGGAAAGGCCTGGAAATGTTTAATTCATCCAACCAAACTTCATGTAGTCAGCTCTGCCACAGCTCTTTCTTGGTCACCCCTGACCCCAGGGTCACAGCCTCTTCCGATGTTTATATCCCACCATTCTGGTGGCAAGGGCCAATCGTGTGGCCTTAGAGATTGCATCCAGAAATCCTGCTTTCCTCAGACAGCCTTCAACGCCAACTTCTCCACCTTCTCCTGCCTTCCTCAAGGTGTTCATTTTTTTTTCCTTTTTTTTTTTTTGGTTTGTGCCACAAGGCATGTGGGCTTAGTTTCGAACCCATGCCCCCTGCATTTGAAGCACAGACTCTCAACCACTGGACTGCCAGGGACGTCCTCAAGATGTTCATTTTTAACTCCTTCATTCCTAGTCCCACACCCTCATTTTCTGAGTCGTTAGTGAACACCTAACTATTATTAGGGGCAAAGGTCTTTTTTCTAGCCACAAAATAAGCACATCATATAAGATACAGTCAGCGACTCTGCTCCTGGTCTGCTGTGTGATAAACAGCAAGTCACCTAACCTTTCTGTGTTGAAGAAATCATTTAAAGAAAAGCAATATGATTTGCCTCTTTCCCACCTTTTCAATCAAGTTCCTGGTGAAAAATCAGTGAGGCAGCCCCAAAACATTTGGCGATATTTTAGCAAAATATTTTATGAAAATGTGCAGGCTTTTTATAAGAAAATAACAGAGTTGAATTGGATTTGTTATATATTCTCTCTTCTTGAGAGAGTTAATAGCCCTTCCGTTGGAAAATCCAATTACCAAAGTTTATACAATTTCTCTTGGTCATTGGAGAAGTCAGTAATGCTATGAATCCAATTAAGAAAAAAAAATGTTCACACCCTTAAATGAATTACAGTCAGCATGACTGAGACCTAATTAGAAGGCTATTGCCATCTGAGATTACTTATGAGCCAAAACCAAACTGCTAAACCAAAACAACGTGACTCCCAACGGCCCTGGAATAGTATTTGAGTTGAAAATTTGGTTAATATTTTCCCTCCAGACTTAGCACCCAGATCTGGATCTACTATTATCCCACAGAGGTTCTTTTTAAATCATTGAATGCTATCCAGGACTTTCCGCAGGAAGTAGACCCTTAGTAACAGGAAGACTTTGTGAAATTTTCTCCTTTGAGGAAAAAGAAGTCAGGAAAACGGGGATGCACTCTGGAGAAGGAATTTACATCTACCAGACTGCATTATTTCCAGATGAGCTGAAAACCGCTTCCTGTGTAAAGCCTTCCTTGATCCCATAAATTAGTAATTAACCTCCCTGTGATGGTGACTACCAGGGCTGATCATTTTAATCTCTTCCTAGCATTTATTTGAATGACTTATACCACCGTTAGTTATTTCCCCATGAATCTTCCTCACCAAAGTTGTAAGTTCTTGGGGAAACAACCAGTTCTTCCACACTTTGGACTCCTTCTCACCCCTACCAGTGTCTGGAATAGTTAATTATTATTATGTTTTTACTTTTCTGTTATTTATTTACTTTTTTAAATTGAAGTATAGTTGATGTATAATACTATATGTTATAGGTGTACAATATGGTGATTCACAATTTTTAAAGGTTATACTCCATCTAAGGGTCTTATAAAATATTTGCTATATTCCCCGTGCTGTACAATACATCATTGTAGCTTATTTTATACCTAATAGTTTGTTTGTTTATGGCCTATCTTTCCCACTAGAAAGTAAGCTTTGTAAGAGAAGGAACTTGGTTTACTCACTATTAGAAGAGTACACCGTAGAGAACCCACAGTGGAATAGTTAATTATTAAATAAGAACACCCGCTGTGTGTCAGACATTGTGTTAGCTACTGGAGAGAAAATGGATAGCAAAATTAGCACAGTTCTCTTCACCCATCGCTTAGAGTCTAGATGGATATGACATATGATTGAATAAGCAATCACAGCAAAATGCCGTGCATCCTGTGATTGGACGTGAGGTGTCCAGAGAGGGTTCATTTCGATGCCTGCATCATGAATGCCCCAAGGGTGGTATTCCACAGGTAAAATGAAGTGTGGTTTGTTCAGTAGCATTCCATTGGAGGTTGAATATGAATTCTTGGGAAGCTGAGTAAGTTCAGATGTCAGTTCCTAATCATTGAGAAGAATCATGTGAGCCTCGCATCCAGACTGCACATGTACTAAACCGAAGGGGCCTCTGAAGACATCTCAAGGCTCTGGGGTGAGGAGGAGGGAACTCTAGCTCCCCAACTCCCCACCTTTGCTGATTGTTCCTTTTTTTTTTTTTTTTTTTTTTGCGGTATGCGGGCCTCTCACTGTTATGGCCTCTCCCGTTGCGGAGCACAGGCTCCGGACACGCAGGCTCAGCGGTCATGGCTCACGGGCACAGCCGCTCCACGGCATATGGGATCTTCCCGGACCGGGGCACGAACCCGTGTCCCCTGCATCGGCAGGCGGACTCTCAACCACTGCGCCACCAGGGCAGCCCTGATTGTTCCTTTTAATGAATGTCTTTCTACATATTCCTAAAGTCAATTGTTTGCTTATGTGAACACGAGTATAAGCTCCAACATTCATGAGGAGCTCGAATGAACCGGACCAGAAGATATCTCTTGCATGAAGGGAAGTGCAGGAAACTATGGAAACACACAACCAGAGCATTCAACCTACTTTCAAGACACATTCAATCAAATTATGAATAAATGATTATCTTAAGAAAAATGGGGATTCAGATGAGAATCTAAGAAAATAAAAATGTAAATTGAAATTATGAATCATTCATTCAGCTGATAGTTATTGGATGACCTATTACACGTATGTTATCTTATAACTATGAGATCTGTAGTTACTTCAGAGTTTGGGGACAGTTAAATCTGGTAAGTACTGAGGTTGCTGTTGCTGCCTAGAAACTTTGTCTGCAGCTTGGATAAAGGTAAAGTCGGACAAGGCAGAAAGGCAAATCTCACTGCTCAGCACATCCTGTAGTTTTCTAGGATATTGTGAGCAGAAAGAGTATGCTGCCAGTTGTACAAACCTAGGCAAGGACAAAAAAAAGTTGCTTGGAGAAAATAATGTTTTGAGGCAAATGAAGGGACAATCTTCAGGAAATAAATTTATAAGGATTATTAAATTCTAAGCCAATGAGAAGTAACTCTTCCCTTACTTTAATTAACGTGTGTTTGCTGCATCAAACAGCTTTCTTCCCTCCATACGCCAGCCTAGCATCTTCAAGGAAGACAACAGAAGTCATAAAACACACATACACGGACCTCCAGTCTGGACCCAATGGCACAGACTCATTTATTTCCTGGTCAACTATACACTCTGGAAACGGCATGCAAGGCACCCAGAGGAGAACTCTGAGAAGTGGTGAGAAGAAGGCGAGCTGGTCTGGGACCCCAGGAGGAGAGGAATGGCACAGTGGTAGGGCATCTTGCACCAGCCATCTACCCAACAGAAGGTCACCAGACATGTTGTTTCCCAGCTCCCCACCTAGGAAAGGAAGGCAGCACAGGTGGGCTCACTCTTCTCCCATATTGAACAGGAGACCCTCTGACAGCATCAGGCAAACCCAACTCCACAGGCAAGGGGGATGAATTGGGAGCCCTGAGCTAGGGGACGCACTTTCCTTCCTGCAGGGCCTGAGACATCTTTTCTGCCAAGAGAAACTGAGGTGAGTGGGCAGAAACAGGAGAAAAGACCCGGCGACAGCAAGCTGCCTGGTCCAAGAAGCCTCTTTGTTCCCAAGGGTCCCAAACTCTCCTTTGCCCAGAAGTAGCCAGGGGACATTGACAGGGGCATCCTACCACACCCCTCCTCACCAAGTCTCGCCCAAGCACCCAGGCCTGGGGACCAGCCTCCACCCGCTTAGCCAGCACCAGCAGGGAGCACAGGGAGCCCCAGGCACTGATAAACCAAACCCATTAATATAGCACCACAAAGGCTCTAGGAATTAAACTGCCATTGGAATCACAGCCACAAAAGTAGGTCAGGAGCTGCATGCCAAACCTGAAGAGGGTGAACGCCTGCTAAAATAAAAGCTTTAAATGGGACCCAGAGTATTGCCAACATAATTGGCAAAGTGTCCAGAATACAGCTGAGAATCACCATCATACCAAGAACGAAGGAAGTTACAACTCGAATAAGAAAAGCCAATCAGCTGATGCCCACACCAAGACAAAGCAAAGGTAGGAATTATCTGACAAGGATTTTAAAACAGAATAATAAAAGTGCTTGATCAATAACAAATTCTCTTGAAATAAATGAAAAAAAAATAGAAAACCTCAGCAAAGAAACAGAAGTTATTTTAAAAAAAAATAGAAATTATAGAACTGAAAAATACAAATTTAAAAACCCACGGTACGTGCTCAATAGTAGAATAAAGATGACAAAGGACAGAAGCAGTGAACTTGAGACAACTGCCTGTGGGACAATAACAAAAAAATCAACATTCTTACTATTGTAGTTGCATAGGGACCAGAGAAAGATTGTAGAGCTGAAAGAGCATTTGAAGAAATAATGGCTGAAAAAGTCCCAAATTTGGTGAAAAATGCAAGTCTGCACAGAGGAAAATCTTCAGGATGTAGGGCTAAGCCAACAGTTCTTAGACTTGACACCCAAAGCACAATCCAATACAGAAAAAACTGGTAAGCTGGACCTCATGAAAAGTTTTTTTAACATCGTTATTGGAATATAACTGCTTTACAATGTTGTGTTAGTTTCTGCTGTATAACAAAGTGAATCAGCTGTATGTATACATATATCCCCATATCCCCTCCCTCTTGCATCTCCCTCCCACACTCCCTATCCCACCCCTCTAAGTGGTCACAAAGCACCGAGCTGGTCTGCGCTAGGCAGCTGCTTCCCACTAGCTATCAATTTTACATTCGGTAGTGTATATATGTCAATGCTACTCTCTCACTTCGTCCCATCTTACCCTTCCCCCTCCCCGTGTCCTCAAGTCCATTCTCTACGTCTGCATCTTTATTCCTGTCCTGCTCTAGGTTCATCAGAACCTTTTTTTTTTTTTTTTAGATTCCATATATATATGTGTTAGCATACAGTATTTGTTTTTCTCTTTCTGACTTAC
This sequence comes from Orcinus orca, assembly GCF_937001465.1. Lineage (NCBI taxonomy): Eukaryota > Metazoa > Chordata > Mammalia > Artiodactyla > Delphinidae > Orcinus > Orcinus orca. The sequence continues at coordinate 25,215,397 of NC_064562.1, forward strand.
TTCGCTCTGTATGACAGACTCTAGGTCCATCCACCTGACTACAAATAACTCAATTTCATTTCTTTTATGGTTGAGTAATATTCCATTGTATATATGTGCCACATCTTCTTTACCCATTCATCTGTCGATGGACAATTAGGTTGCTTCCATGTCCTGGCTATTGTAAATAGTGCTGCAGTGAATATTGTGGTACTTGACTCTTCTTGAATTATGGTTTTCTCAGGGTATATGCCCAGCAGTGGGATTGCTGGGTCGTATGGTAGTTCTATTTTTAGTTTTTTAAGGAAGCTCCATACTGTTCTCCATAGTGGCTGTATCAATTTGCATTCCCACCAACAGTGCAAGAGGGTTCCCTTTTCTCCACAACCTCTCCAGCATTTATTGTTTGTAGATTTTTTGATGATGGCCATTCTGACTGGTGTGAAGTGATACCTCACTGTAGTTTTGATTTGCATTTCTCTAATGATCAGTGATGTTGAGCATCCTTTCATGTGTTTGTTGGCGATCTGTATATCTTCTTTGCAGAAATGTCTATTTAGGTCTTCTGCCCTTTTTTGGATTGGGTTGTTTGTTTTTGTGATATTGAGCTGCATGAGCTGCTTGTATATTTCGGAGATTAATCCTTTGTCAGTTGCTTCGTTTGCAAATATTTTCTCCCATTCTGAGCATTGTCTTTTCACCTTGTTTATGGTTTCCTTTGCTGTGCAAAAGCTTTGAAGTTTCATTAGGTCCCATTTGTTTATTTTTGTTTTTATTTCCATTTCTCTATGAGGTGGGTCAAAAAGGATCTTGCTGTAATTTATGTCATAGAGTGTTCTACCTATGTTTTCCTCTAAGACTTTTATATTGTCTGGCCTTACGTTTAAGTCTTTAATCCATTTTGAGTTTATTTTTGTATATGATCTTAGGGAGTGTTCTAGTTTCATTCTTTTACACGTAGCTGTCCAGTTTTCCCAGCACCACTTACTGAAGAGGCTGTCTTCTCGCCATTGTATATTTTTGCCTCCTTTATCAAAGATAAGGTGACCATATGTGCATGGGTTTACCTCTGGGCTTTCTATCCTGTTCCATTGACCTATATTTCTATTTTTGTGCCAGTACCATGCTGTCTCGATTACTGTAGCTTTGTAGTATAGTCTGAAGTCAGGGAGTCTGTTTCCTCCAGCTCCATTTTTCTCTCTCAAGATTGCTTTGGCTATTCGGGGTCTTTTGTGTTTCCATACAAATTGTGAAATTTTTTGTTCTAGTTCTGTGAAAAATGCCATTGGTAGTTTGAGAGGGATTGCATTGAATCTGTAGATTGCTTTGGGTAGTATAGTCATTTTCACAGTGTTATTTCTTCCAATCCAAGAACATGGTATATCTCCCCATCTGTTTGTATCGTCTTTAATTTCTTTCATCAGCATCTTATAGTTTTCTGCATACAGGTCTTTTGTCTCCTTAGGTAGGTTTATCCCTAGGTATTTTATTCTTTTTGTTGCAATGGTAAATGGGAGTGTTTCCTTAATTTCTCTTTCAGATGTTTCATCATTAGTGTATAGGAATGCAAGAGATTTCTGTGCATTAATTTTGTATCCTGCTACTTTACCAAATTAATTGATTAGCTCTAGTAGTTTTCTGTGGACCTCATGAAATTTAAAAATTTGTTCTGTGAAAACCCATTTGAAGAAGATGAACAGACAAGTTATAGAGTTGGAAAAATATTTGCAAAGTACATATCCAACAAAGGATTCATATCTAGGATACATAAGGAATTCTCAAAACTCAACAGGAAAAAAAACCACCCAACTAGGAAATGGACAAAAAACAAGAACAGACACTTCACTGAAGAGGATATATAGATGGCAAATACACACATGAAAAGAGGCTCAACATCATTAGCTATTAGGGGAACATGAATTAAAACCACAATGAGCTATCACTACATAGCTACCAGAACAACTAAAATAAAAAATAGTGACAACATCAAATGCTGACAAGGATATGGAGAAACTGGATCATGCATACATTATGTAAATTTAGGGAGTATAGTTAATATGCTGATTAGAGGCCTCAGCTACAGAAACAAGTGCTGGTTTACAAGAAGAAGCAGGAATTAATCTTCTACCATTCCTGTCAGCCAGACCAGGAGGGAATAAAGCTAAAGAATGACACCTTTCTTTAACCAAGCTGCACTGCAGTACAAAAAGCTGCTCAAGTGTTCAGGAAAACAAAGACTGACTGAAAAAAAGGTGCAGAATACAACATGTGAATTTTGAACATAACCTAAGAGTGAGCACCATACTCTCAGGCAGAGGGGGCAGGGTGTACTGCTTTGGGACAGAATGCATAGTCTAGGTCAGAGGTCAGCTGGAGACTGAGTGGCCTAGAGAGCACAAGGGATTCCTACAGTTTGAACTGGACAGTCTGCTCAGCTGCAGCCAACCTTTGGGAAACTGCAACAAACTAACAGAGGGCAGACCTAAGGAAGGCTGGTCCAAGGCAGTGATAAAACTGAGTCTACCTATACAATCTCTATTTGTAAATGATTAGTACTCTGTAATTTCTTGAGACCTTTAGTAACTGTACACACACACACACACACACACACACAGAGAGAGAGACACAAAACACATAGAGAACACATACAGTGGGAGCCAAGCAAGTTGCAGGCTGACTTAGACACACCAGGCTGTGCACATGGCAATCTTTGCCTAGAATTAACTCTGCTTCTTGTCCCTCCTGCAAATAGCAACCAGACTGGGCACAGCTCTACTGCCTGTTGATTCAGAGCCTCCCCTCACCACTCCATCTCCTGCTGCCTGATTGCAGGAAGAGTCCTGATTATGTGTGTACATGGGGCCCAGGAGAATCGGAAGAAATAGGATGGGAGGGTAATCTACACATCTTTTGACTGCTTTGCCCCAAATATAGGTGTGATCAGAACAGTTTGGGTGTTGGCTACTTCATTCAATCAGCCTGGTACAGTTTAAGAGGAAATTAGAAATCAGAGGGAATGTCTTTGGCCCACCCTAAGCCAGATCATCTGTAATAGGAATTATGGTTGGACTGTGATCTCATGGTTTTCAAGATGAGGCCATTCACAGGTATGGTTACTGGGATGAAGATCTTAGTATATTCTTCCTCTCAATTATGTTTCTAAAAACCATCACCATAACAAAATAGAGCTCTTCATTTAGGAAAAAAAGTCTAGGGATAAAGATGAACTGTTTTTTCCAAATGCCAAATTTATATTGAAAGCAAAATCATCATAACAGTTAAAGAATGCGGGCAACCAAGATCTTTTCTCAGTTTTCCTTCCTTGTTAATAACTCCTTGGCTGAAATCTAATTACCTTTTCCAGGTTTGTTTCTCCCTAACTGACCCTGAGTTTTTTTTCCACGTTAGGCCCTCTCAGGGCTTTTCAGTGTCAGGATGGTGGCAAAAGCCACAGCACTTTCCTCCCGACCATGGCCTCTTTCCTTTACCCTGTGATACAGGCTGGCAGGCCTGAGAAGGTGGCTGGTCTACCAGATGTTCCTTTTAACTGCTATTCTATTCATGTCTCCCTTGAGGCTTTTGCACTTGGCCAGACTGAAAAAGGAAGAAACTACTTGGTAGCACAATGACCTGCATTCCAAATATTTCCTTCTGCCCTTCCCCCTAGCCCCAGTCTCCCTGACAGTGCCTCTTTTCTACACCTTTCCAGCTTTATGATGTTCTAATGGAAAACAATCTGCCAAGATCCTCCTTTCCTTCTTCTCGACTTTTTAAAACATTAGCAAAGATGTTCTTATGATACGAGTCATCAGCACTTTTTCATATTGTTTTTGAAATTCTTTTAAAAACTAACTATTGCTTAATTTGCATTAGAAAAACTTCTTAACCAAACGTTGAAAACTATATAAATAAGCAGAGTTTTTATTTAGAGGTGCTAGTGGTTTACACATGGAAGTATAAAATTTATAAAAAGTCTCTATTTTTTTTTTAAGATTGGATTTTTACATTTATCTCTAAATTCTCTGAAAATTATTTTGACATATGATATAATTTATTTTGATATGATGAAAGTTTAAAACCTTTGTTATATTTTTCGTTATAAAAGCAATACACCCTCGTTGCAAAATATAACATATTAAGAAGTTTACAAAGTAAAAAGAGAAGAATTCTCCTTTTCCCATCTCTCAAAACCCACAGCTAAAACAACAAATTTTAAGTTTCTTAAAGAAAACTTAATCTGAAGTATACACAATTACTTTTACTATTACTTTTACCTTCAAGTCATTTTCCCATACATATACAAATGTATATAACATACATAAATGCATATCTATGTACCCATTAAACATGCAAAATATATATGCATATATAAAACATTTTAAACAAAACCACTGCGCCACCAGGGAAGCCCTATATATGTATATTTTAAATGTTGATAGATGCTTTCAAAATTGCCCTCCAAAAAGATGACTTCAATATATGCTACCTGCAACTATACATGAGAATACCTGAAAAATAAGGTTTTAAATGAGTCATGAAATAGGGGAAGAATACATTAGCATAAAACAACTAAAGGCTATTATAAAGCTACTTATGAGAATATAAAATAACAAAGTATAAACAAAGACAAATATGATTTAAAAGGTATAGTAAATATATATTTGAGTAAATATGAATTTCTTTAAAAAAGTAATGTAGGTACTGCAGATCTTTTTGCCAGAAAGATACAGTTTTGCACCATTATAAAAATAAATGTTATGAGTAATAAAGGATTTAGGGAGGGTACTGGTCTAAATTTTGAAAAACTGAAGACTAACCACCAATTTCAATTCATAAAACTTGTTGGATACTTTAAAAAACAGCTATAACGGGCTTCCCTGGTGGCGCAGTGGTTGAGAGTCCGCCTGCCGATGCAGGGGACGCGGGTTCATGCCCCGGTCCGGGAAGATCCCACATGCCGCGGAGCGGCTGGGCCCGTGAGCCATGGCCGCTGAGCCTGCGCGTCCGGAGCCTATGCTCCGCAACGGGAGAGGCCACGGCAGTAAGAGGCCTACGTACTGCAAAAAAACCCAAAAAAAAACAAACAAAAAAAAAATAAAATAAATGTTATGAGTAATAAAGGATTTAGGGAGGGTACTGGTCTAAATTTTGAAAAACTGAAGACTAACCACCAATTTCAATTCATAAAACTTGTTGGATACTTTAAAAAACAGCTATAATGGGCTTCCCTGGTGGCGCAGTGGTTGAGAGTCCGCCTGCCGATGCAGGGGACGTGGGTTCGTGCCCCGGTCCGGGAGGATCCCACATGCCACGGAGCGGCTGGGCCTGTGAGCCATGGCTGCTGGGCCTGCGCGTCCGGAGCCTGTGCTCCGCAACGGGAGAGGCCACAACAGTGAGAGGCCCGCGTACCGCAAAAAAAAAAAAAAAAAAAAAAAAAAAAGCCATTTGGGGTGGCAACTGAGGAAATTTGAAAATGAACTAGATATTAGATTATATTATGGAGCTACTGTTAATTGTCTTAGGCATGATAATGATATGATGGAAGAATGTCCATGGTTCTCAGGAGGTGCATGTTGAAGAATTGTGGTCATGATATCTGAAACTTACTTTCAAATGGCCCAGCGTGGCAAAATGTATCAACGTTTGAATCTAGGGAGAGGGTAAATAAGTGTGTGCTGTCCTATTGTTTCAACTTTTCTATGGGATTGAAAATTCTTAAAATAGAAAATTGGAGAAGGGACTTCCCTGGTGGTGCAGTGGTTTAGAATCCACCTGCCAGTGCAGGGGACACAGGTTCGAGCCCTGGTCTGGGAAGATCCCACATGCCTTGGAGCAACTAGGCCCCTTCCCCACAACTACTGAGCCTGCCCTCTAGAGCCTGCGAGACACAACTACTGAAGCCCACATGCCACAACTACTGAGCCTGCCCATCTAGAGCCCGTGCTCCGCAGCAGAAGCCACCGCAATGAGAAGTCCACGCACCACAACAAAAAGTAGCCCCCGCTCGCTGCAACTAGAGAAAGCCCATGCACAGCAACGAAGACCCAACACAGCCAAAAATAAATTTAAAAAATAAAACAAAATTTAAAAAGAAAGTCGGAGAAGAAGGAAAATAAAACGGTGAAGTTGCAGATCTGGTGTCGACAATTTTATTTCATTATGTTAGATTCTCTGAGGAGAAAGAGAGGTGCTTTGGGGGAACCCACATTTGATTTAGATCTCTGAGGTTATATTTTTAAATTACCATTTCTGTGTCCTCAGTATTAGGCCAGGTAGGTTTGCAAGGAACAAAGCATCTCCCTGACCACTAGCTATGCCTCCCAAATACACAGCATATATCCCAAGGGGGTCGACCTAGGAATATGAGGAACTGGGGAGAAACCTCTTCACTGCTAGAAAGACACCCAAGGCTCAGGCCTCCATGAGGGCAGACCACCAGGGCTGTCATCACATAGAGGCAGGACACTGTGACTTCTGACCACTCTAAACGTCGAGCCTAACACCAGGGAGTGGTCCAAGCAGAGGATGCTCTAGCTCATTAGCGCTCAGGCCAAAATTACTGAACGTGTCCAGACTATTTTAGATAGTGAATTTGATGGGTTGATGATGCTTGCATCCAGCCCTGGCTGAGTCAACCTTTCTGGCTTTTCAGACACTTAAGTAAATAGAGTAGGAATTGGCTCTTAAAATAATTCCCAAGAGCAATTTGCCACAAGATTAATAGCATTCTGTCATGAATACAGGATTTGGAGAAAACATATATATCCATATGTATTTATATATTTACATATGCATATAGTATACATATATATGCATATATACACACACATCTATATTATATTTTGCCTTTGCTAGCTTTAGTTGACAATTACTTTTACTGTTTTTAAATTTTTTTATTTTCAGGTAACTAGTTCTTTCTTAATTATCTCATTAGTAAGAAGAGTCAGAAATATTGACCCTGTAGAGTGATGACATTTTGCATAGTGGTCATTTTTTTTAATTCAGAAAGAATTTTAAATTTTAATTACTTCTTTTTCTTACTTATCACTGTAATTTGAGGAAGTAATAAAAGCTTTAAGCATTATTTCTAGACTTATCAATAGCTAAGAGACTGGAAGGCTATGAAAAAAAATGATATGCCAAATAAAATTCTAGGGGCAGCTACACATCCAAAACAAACTTAAAAACTCAGATATTTGTCCATATGATAGGAAATGACTGAATTTGGAGACAAAGACAAGAGTATCTGACTCCTATTTCATTAGCCGTCATATGTGTCCACTACCATATGAGTTCTAGGCTTAATTATACATTTTGTTTTTCATCTGAAAAATGCAGCATTCTTAATTCTATTTATTATTATTTTTTAATTTATTTATTTGGTTGCACGAGGTCTTAGTTGCAGCATGCGGGCTCCTTAGTTGTAGCATGTGAACTCTTAGTTTCGGCACGCATGTGGGATCTAGTTCCCTGACCAGGGATCGAACCTGGGCCCCCTGCATTGGGAGTGTGGAGTCTTAACCACTGGACCACCAGGGAAGTCCTTAATTCTATTTAGTATTGATTTGAATTAAACTATGCAGGAACAACTCATAGACTATTTTTCTTGGGACCTGTAGTGTGTTATTTCAGGGGAACTCTCTGCTATGAGCCTGTTTCACAGAAAATGGACGATGTTAAGTATAACTAAAACAGAGACATGTTTCTAAACATTTCAGAGGTATGAGTAGTATCATTAAGTAACACAGTCCTCTCTTCAAAACTGGTCTCACAAGCAGAAAGAGTAGCCTTTGAGTCTTGAGCACCACACAGCAAGGCCCCTTTCTATCACCGTATCTCCCATTCCATCTGTCTTTCAAAGCCCATGGCTGACAAGAGAGTAAGCTCTCATCACGTACTTTCAGAGTGAGCTCTCATCTTGTTTATAGCGTCCAGACTCTTCATAAATATAATTAACTTCATCTACAAAAAACAGTGAAACTTTAACTATTGCAAAACAGCCTTCCAGAACCCTAAGGTTTTCAAAATGGATTTGAACCTGGAAGTAACCCTGATCCCTCCATTCTTGCATACACACAAAATAATAATAATAAAACAACAGTAGTGATAATACCTGAGCATTGAGCAAAACAAAACAAAATAAAAACCAAAAACTTCCTCAATCTATACATATCACACCTGATATTCTGATGTGCTGAATATGATTTATTCATTCATTCACTTGTTGATTGATTCAACAAATACTTATTTACCAACTATAATGAGTTCCATTCAAGGCAGGGGGGGGGCCATGTGTGGGCATGGCAGTAAATAAGACAGACAAGGTTTATTTGGATGGTTGAACAGGAAAGGGCTTCAATCTAAGTCTTGGAATGATGAGGATGCTACAATCCAAGGACCAGCACCCCAGAGAGAGACAATGGAAGAGCTAGGGGTCTGAAGTAACAATAAACTTAGTGTGTTGATGGACAAAGGCTAAAGCATGGGAGCAAGCAAGAGAGTGGTAGGAGGTTAAGATCGGAGAAGTATTTAGTAGCCATAGGACGAAGTTTTATTTTTATTCTATGTGCAGTTGGATGTCACTAGAGGATTTTAAGCAGAAAAGTCACTAATACCTTATTTATGTTTTTAAAAGATTGTTCTTGCTGCTTTTAGAAGAATGGACTGTAGGAGGCAAGATAGAAGCAGAGTAGAGCTTGGACCAAACTTTTAAGGCATAAATGATGCATTCTGATTGCCTATAATATATATATAAGACCACTATGTCAGCACAATGGATGAAGTAAATGGGAGAATCAAGGGAAACTAGAAAAAGCAAGGAGAGAAGATGAGGGAAGAAATTGGGAAAGATCTGAACCTAGGAATGGGCACTGTGTAATGAGTAATGAGCAGTCCTAAATAGGACTTCCATGACTTCCATGAGCCTGGGACACCTTGTTATAGAAAAGTAAGGAAATGCCAGAAAGTATGATGATGCTCCAAACTAATGAGGGCATGTCAAAAGGTTGTAGGAGTCTGCATGAAGGGGCAACCACTGGCAGTATTCTAGGCCATGCATTCATCAGAATGAATACTGAATGAAATGGATATTACACGTTGAAGAAAAAGGATCCATGAAGGTCATACTGACACTGATAAAAATTCTTTACAAAGCCCAAGTGGAGGAGGAGTTATACTCTACAGAAAAAAAAGTGCCAACTAATAAATGCAAAGGCATGATGTAAGTAGAAAATCCCCATTTTTACAATCACTACAGTAATAACTGATTCAGCAAGAACCAAAAATGGGTGGCTAAGATCAAAAGTAGTATCTGTTCTTATCAGTTTAAGATCTGATATGTCCTCTATCCAAGGACAATATATTATTAGAAAGGAATGAAGTACTGATACATGCTACCTCATGAATGAACCTTGAAAACATTATGCTAAATGAAAGAAGCCAGCCACAGACAGCCACGTACTGTATGGTTTTATTTATGTGAAATGTCCAGAAGAGGCAAATCCATTGACAGAAAGTAGGTTAGTGGTTGCTAGGGGCTGGATGGGTTAGGCGGAAATGGTGAGTGGCTGCTAAGTGGTCCAGGGTTTCTTTTGGGGATGATAAAATGTTATAAAATTGATTTGGGTGATGGTTGCACAACTGTGAATATACTAGAAACTAATGAATTGTGTAATTTAAATGGATGAATTTTATAGTATGTGAAATATATCTCAATAAAGCTGTTTTTTAAAAACAAAAAAAGTAAAGTAAAAAATAAAGTAAATAAAAGGAGCTAAAACTCAAAAAAAAAAGAAAGGTGAGAGGGTTCTGCTTGTGCTTAGGATGTAAAAAGCTGCTAGACAAGGTTGCTCCCATTCTAACAACAAGAAAAAGTTGTATAATCAGTAAAATGATAACTTTTCTAGAACTCACCAGAGAGATGAGGTCACAGGACAACCAAGTAAATTGAATTCCACAGAGTGACAATCCCCTCTGCAGAGAAGTGGGACTTTTGCCTTTGAGAGGGCATGAGTAGAAGAGGTCATTGCCATAAAGGTGGATAAGAAGAAATCAGCTAATATTGCTTAATAAATTCTTAAAATCAGTACAGGCTGATGAATCAGTTTAGAATAACTGGGAGTCCCTGACACAAAGAGAATCTGCACTCACTTGCAAGTTCTTTTCTGCAGGCTTCTACTAGGTCAAAACTAAGCACAGGGCATAAGACTCGAGAAAGTCCCTGCTGATGTGCAATGGTAATTGACTGATGCGGGAGGAAAAATGCATAAAAGACTGCCTGCTTCCCTAGATCCTTCTTTCTTTGGAGCAAAAGCTTTTTACCACTTGTTAGGGGCAGCAAAACTTTATGAAAGATCTACTGCTTGAAGGAAGGGTAGAAATAAAAGCCCTCTGCATCTGGGGAAAGCACAGGAATACCTCTTGGGCTCAGATTCCTATACTGATATAAGTTAGAAGTCTGCTACCACTGGAGAAGGGGTAAGACCACCATAAATACAATGCAGAGTTTGGCTACCATGGGGGAATATGGGCAGAATTGCAGAGAAAGTTCCACCCTCTGAGTTCCAGGGTCACAGGCTTGCCTAAGACTACGGCTGGATCAGGATAACTGATAACCCCCTTTGTCCCCACCACTACTACCAGGAGCCTACCATTAGTAACTATCAACAACAGTCTTCCACTGAAAAAAAAGAGACTTCCTCTTCCGTGCAAATGTTAAGGGACTACTGGAAGCTATGGGTAGAGCAGGAACACTGCCAGGTCACACGCTAAGCACAAGGTAACCATAACCCACTTCTGGTTGAATTTCAATCTTGTATCACACTGAAGATAACAACAACAACAACAAAATCCAAGTTTAGTTCAACCTGTGACTAGATGGACCCAGTGCCCCACACTAATGGCCTGACTGAAGAAGCAGCATGCCTATTTCCAGACATAAGGACTATACATGTCTCAGTGTCTACAGTTCTTCAATACATAATGTCTGACATTCAATCAAATATTTGAGTCACACAGAAAGACAAGGGAAGAACCTACCCATTGTCAAGAGATTAGGGAATCAACAGAAGCAGACTCAGAGATGACCCAGATGTTGGAGCCCTTAGTCAGGGATGTCAAAATAACTAGAATTAATATGTTAAAGGACTGAGTGGAAAAGGTCTATAACATGCATGAATATTTGGGGGAATTTTAGCAGAGAAATAGAAAATATAGAGTCCAGTGGAAATGCTAGAAATTTTAAAAAGTAATAGAGATGAAAAAATCTTTTGATTGACTTGTTAGCAGAATCAATACAACTAAAGAAAGATTTAGCAAACATAAAGATAGGCCAACAGAAATTATACAAACTGAAACACAAATAGAAAAAAAAGAGTGAAAAAAATATAATAGAGCATCCAAGAGCTGTGAGACAGAATCAGTCTAACATATATGTAACTAGTCTCAGAAGGAAGAGAAAAGGAATTCTCCGGTGGTCCAGTGGTTAGGACTCCATTCTTCCACCGCAGGGGGCACAGGTTTCATCCCTGGTTGGGGAACTAAGCTCCCACAAGCCACATGACATGGCCAAAAAAAATAAAAAAGAAGAAGGAAGAGAACAGAGTAATGATGATAATAATAACAATGATGATGATAGCTAACCTCCAAGAATCCCAAGCAGGATAAATACCAACACCACACACACACTTAGACATATCATAAACAAACTGCTGAAAACTGAAAAGCAAGAAAACACTGAAGGCAAGAAGGGAAAAAAGGAAACATTACATAAAGAAGAACAAAAGTAAGAATTATAGCAGACTATCAGAAACTACACAAAGCCAGAGCAATGAAGCAATGTCTTTAAAGTACTAAAAGAAAACAACCTGTCAACCCAGAATTTTATACCCAGTGAAAATATATTTCAAAAATGAAAGAAAAATAGAGACTTCTTTCAGACAATAAAAGCTGAGATAATTCACTGCCAGCAGAACTGAACCACAAGAAATGTTAAAGAACATTCTTCAGGAAGAAGATATATGATATTAGGTGGTAGTTTTTAAACCTACACAAATCAATAAAAAGCACCAAAAAAATTTTAAAATGGTCAATATAAAGAGACTTTATCTTATTTGTAAGCTCTTTTTAAAAAAGAAAAAACCCTGACTATCTAAAGCAAAAATGATGATGTATTGTGCATTTTATAACATGTAGAATTAAAATGTATGACCAACATCCTACCAAAAGTGGGAGGAAAGAATTTGAAGTATAAGAATGAAATAATGCCTTTTGCAGCAACATGGATGTACCTGGAGATTATCATAGTAAGTGTAGTAAGTCAGAGAAAGACAAATACCTTATGATACCACTCATATGTGAAATCTAATTTTTTTAAAAAAATGATACAAATGAACTTATTTACAAAACAGAAACAGACTTACAGATATCGAAAACAAACTTATAGTTACCAAAGGGCAAATGTGGAGGGGAGGGATAAATCAGGAGCTTGGTATTAACATACACACACCACTATATATAAGACAGATAACCAACAAGGACCTACTGTATAGCACAGGGAACTCTACTCAATATTCTGTTATAACCTATATGAGAAAAGAATCTGAAAAAGAATGAAAAAAATATATATATATATGTATATAACCGAATCACTTTTCTGTACACCTGAAACTAACACAACATTGTAAACCAACTGTACTCCAATAAAAATTTTTTTAAAAAATTGATTCTAAAAGAAAAAAATTTTTTGAAGCATAGCACTGTAAGATTATTACACTATACAGGAAGTAATATAATCTTACTTGAAGGTAAACTGCGATAAGTTAAAGATGGATATTGTAAAGCCTAGAGCAACCACTAAAAAAATTAAAGAGATGCAACTAATGACACAAATGGTAGTAATAAAATGAAATCAGAAATATGTGACACAATCCAAAAGAAGGTGGTAAAAGAGGGGAAAGAGAACAAGGAACTGATGGAAAACAGTAGCAAGATGTTAGATTTAAATTCAATCATACTACTAGCTACATTAAATATAAATAATCTAAACAACACAGAAGTCAGAGATCGACAGATTGAACAAGCAGCAAGATCCAACTGTAGGTTGTCTATTTCTTCAAATAAAAAAAAAACGCAAGGCAACTATGAAAATATGTGCATGGAAAAATAAACTCTTTAAGAGGAATAAACATATTTCAAAGTGAATAAATAGGCCTTCTAAAAATTAAGAATATAATATTTTTTTAAGATTTTTTTTTTGACGTGGACCATTTTTAAAGTCTTTATTGAATTTGTTACAATATTGCTTCTGTTTTATGTTTTGGCTTTTTGGCCAAGAGGCATGTGGGATTCCAGCTCCCCAGCCAGGGATCAAACCCGCACCACCTGCATTGGAAGGCTACGTCTCAACCACTGGACCACCAGGGAAGTTCCAAGAATATAATATTCTTTAGAAAACAAAATGGATAGATTTTAACATATAATCAAAAAGAGAATTAGTGAACAGGAAGAGATTGGAAAAATTATTCAGGAGTCATCATAAAGAAACAGGATAGCTGTGAAAGTGAATTTATGAGAAGTTATAAGAATAGAGTGAGAAAGACTAACATAAATCTAAGTTGATTTCCAGAAAGAGATAAGAGAGAGAATTTGGCAGAGAAAATATTTGATGACAGAACAGTTAAAATTTTCTTAAAATGCAGCACTCAGAGATTCAAGAAGTCTTACAAATCCAAGCAGCATAAATCAAAAGAAATCGACAACCAGATGCTTCACAGTAAAACTGCAGAAGACTAAAGTCAGAGAGGATTTTAATAGTGGTCAGAGGATTGGAAAATTAGACAGACACCTAACTGTTCATCTTTCAAAAAAAAGCCAGAGGCTTCCCTGGTGGCGCAGTGGTTAAGAATCCGCCTGCCAATGCAGGGTATACGGGTTTGAACCCTGCTCCAGGAAGATCCCACATGCCGTGGAGCAGCCAAGCCCGAGCGCCACAACTACTGAGCCTGTGCGTCTGGAGCCCACGAGCCATGACTACTGAGCCCGAGTGCCACAACTACTGAAGCCCGTGCTTGTGCTCTGCAGCAAGAGAAGCCACCGCAATGAGAAGCCTGCGCACCGCAACGAAGAGTAGCCCCTGCTCGCCACAACTAGAGAAAAGCCCACGCGTGGCAACAAAGACCCAACACAGCCAGAAATAAAAATAAGTAAATAAATTTATTTTTTTTTTTAAAGCCAGATGACAGTGAAATAATAGTCAAAGTACTGAAGAACCAATGTCTCCAAAAATTCTTCGGTTAATATATTTAACAGTGAAATGTTGTAAATATTTTCTTTCAGATTGGGAATTGAGATAAGGGTGCTCGTTTTCACCACTTGTGTTCAATATTATGCTGAAAATTCTAGTCAGTGCAGTAATTCAAGAGGAAAAGTAAAAGCATAGAGTTTCAAAGGGAGAAACAAAACTAACATTATTACAGATGGCATGGATGTACACACAGAAAATGCAAAAGAATCTATGGGTAAATTATTAAAATTAACGAGAGCTTAGCAGTGCAGCTGAATATACAGTTAACATACAAAAATGAGTTGCATTTTCATAAACCTGCAACAAATAGATAAAATGAACTTTTAAAAATGTCATTTCCAGTAATATTTTGAAAATGTACCTAAGATAAATCTAACAGAAGATGTGGAAAACTTTTATGGAGAAAGCCATAAACATTTTACTACATATTAAAGATGGCCTAAATAAACTGACATGTACATCATATTCCTGGATTAGAGGACTTATTATTGTGAAAGTGTCAATTCTTGAGAAAGAAGAAGGTAGGGAATTGCCCTACCAATTATCAAGTTTACTGTAAAGTTATTGTAATTAAGACAATGTGGTTTGGGCACAGGAATAGACAAACTGTGGAAGAGAATGGAGACATAGACAATCATTTGATAAATGATAGAGTCGCTATTGCAGTTTAGTGCAGAGTGATTGTGCAGTTCAATGTACCACTGAACCAGTTTCAAGTGGAGAACAGATCTAAATGTGAAAGGTAAAAAATAAAGCTTTAAGAATATCACAAAGGAGAATATCTCTGTGACCTTGAGGGTATTAAAGGATTTTTAAAAAGATTTTCTTTAATGGACAATTTTAAAGGAAAAGTTAATAAATCCAGTTACACTGAAATTAAGAATTCCTCAAACGCTATCATGAAATGGAGTAAAAAAAACAAACTGTAAAGAGGTATTTGCAACACATATTAGCACAAAAGACTAGCATTCAGAATATACTAAGAACACTACTGAATTGATAAATAAAATGAGAAAAAAACAAAGCTGAGCAAAGATAGATAGGTAGGTAGATAGATGATAGATATTACTAAAGAAGAAACTCAAATGACAAAAACATTAAAAGTAATTAACTTCAGGCTTCCCTGGTGGCACAGTGGTTGAGAGTCTGCCTGCCGATGCAGGGGACACGGGTTCGTGCCCCGGTCCGGGAGGATCCCACATGCCGCGGAGCGGCTGGTCCCGTGAGCCATGGCCGCTGAGCCTGCGTGTCCGGAGCCTGTGCTCCGCGATGGGAGAGGCCACAACAGTGAGAAGCCCGTGTACCGCAAAAAAAAAAAAAAAAAAAAAAAACTTCATTAGTAATTAGAGAAATGAAAATCATAATCAGATACCATTAAACACCCACCTGTTTTGCAAAATTTAAGAACTGTGGCAATATAAAGTGTAAAAGTGAATCAGTGAGGATTCTTATATACTTTGTTGGGGGTATAAATGGGAATGACTGCTTTGGAAAACAATGTTTCATCACTATTAAACTTGTACATACACTGCAATTTCAGTAATTACTCTCCAACATATATATCCTCGATCAACTCATGTTCGTGAGCACCTGGGTACAAATATAAGAATAATCAAAGCAGATTGTTCTCACTAGCTCCAAACTTAAAACAACCCAAAAGTATATAAACCACAGAACGGTAAATAAAACATGAAACAACCAATGAAAATGAAGGAACTACATCTACACGATTGAATAGCAGAATTATAATGTAGAATAAAAGAAGCAAGTCATAAAAGTATACATACACTATGGTTTCATTGATAGAAAATACAAAAACAGGCAAGACTAAAAAATATTATTTAAGCATGCACACATGGGTGGCAAAGATATTTTTTAAAAAGTGAATAATAGACATAAAATTCAGAGGAATTTTTTTCTTTGCGGAGAAAAGAAGGGAACAGAATTGGGGAGAGGCCTAGAGAAAAATTCTAATATACTCTTAATGTTCTAATTTATAACTTGGTTGACATGTGAAAGGGTGTTTTATTATTAAAAATGTACATATGTATTTTAAATGCTCTTAGGTTTATATGAAAGATTTCAAAAGAAAAAAGGAAAAACAAATTTAAAAAAATAATGAACCTTTACTTGCAGCCAAGATGGAGTAACAGAGACAAGACACTCTACTGCCTGAAACAATGGACCAAAAAATGGACAAAATATATGAAACAATGGTTTCAAAACACTGAACACCAGGCATTGAAGGAAAGTGATCCCTGAGAGGGGAGCCCTACAACTGGCCCAGCTTACTGCTTTGAGAGAATTTCTAGCTGGAGAAATAGAGGGGGGACTCAAGCAGAGCCCAGGAGACTCCCCGAGTTGAGATGTAAGAAAGTCCCGAGAGACAAAAGTGGCCAGGGTTCACAGGACCAAATACCAGAAAGAGGACAGCTGCATGGAGAGAGAACTCCAGAGATCTGCAGAGTCCCCTTTGAGAATTCAGTAGAATTCTGATGAATGCATGCAAGTGAGGAAACCACCCAAGTATGGGCAAAGCACCACCTAAAAGGATCAAACGGTATAACACTGAGTGTGGGAAAATTTACACCCCGTAGGATATTTATTGAGGCTCCTCTACGCTAGGCAAGTTAACAAGTATATCTTAGCTTCACAAAAACCTGTGAGATAGATAATACACTCATTTTACAGAAAAGGAAGCTGAGGTTCCAGAAGGGAATAGCTTTTGCAGGATTACAGAACTAGTAAATGTCAGTGCCTCGATCCAAGATTAAGCCTTCTGACCAAAAAACACATGTCTTTTTGCAGTTTGCTGTGCTCTCTCTCCTTGCACCATGGTCTGTGGTTGACAAAATTCAGAATTATCTTTCCTTTATCTTACTTACTGGAAATCTCTCTTCCTTCAGTAATTACTTGAAACTGGCACTCAACACTAACAATGTACGTACTCAACATTTTTCATAAATGCTGCAGTTTTTCTTCATCCTTTCAAGGTCAACTTTCTTTAGAGAAGGGTTATAGTTTTATTCAAATTATTTTAAAAATGAATTGAGTACCTTCAGGGCACCAGAACAAACTTTGTAAAAACATTTACACAGAGTCTTAAATATTGGGGTTTTGGAAATGATTTTTTTCTACAAAACCCTTTCTGTCTTTAAGAATGTGAGTTAAATCCAGAGGATTTAATTAAGTCATCCCTAAAGTCAGCATCACATCACATCTTGCAAGGTTTGGTGGAATGGATGCATGAAATTCCTAATCGAAGAATCATGGAGTTGGGGATAGTGTGGGCCATCTCAAATGGAGCAATACTGTGAATACAAAATATCACCTGCCACATCAGTAAACAAAGGCTGTTGCAGCCATCAAGCCATCACATTACAGCTGCCCAGATGATGAGCCCTGAGGGAACTCAGGATGAAAGAACATAGGATACTGGCCCCAGATAGGTGAGGTGCATATCAAAGGAATGATGGCGGTGAGCCCACGTTTTGCATCTTCCCATACAAAGAAAAGCACTAAATTCCCTACCTTGATATATCTGGTTTTCTTTAATTGACAGTAATCTTTTGATTCCAACTACCTGGTCTTTTGCTGCAAAAACTCTTATATATCCTGGCTCCCCCCTTGCCTCTTCGGAACAGTCTCTCAGAATTACCTGAGATGCTGTGTCCCAGGCTTAAGTCCTGAGTTTCGTCTGCCAAGTACAACATGACTCTCAACTTTTAGGTCGTGCATTTTTTTTTCAGTCAACAATACCTAAGGGGTATCCTTAATCTGGATCACTGAATCCTGAAACTAGACCCCAAATTTCACATTTTTGTTTGTGCAGTTTTCCAGGGGGACTCTAACAGCTTTCTTCAGATTCCCAGTGGAGTCTATGATCCAGTTAAGATAAACTTTTACTCAATACTAGTCGTTCTCAAAGTGTGGTCCCTGGACCAGCAGCAACAGCATCACCTGGGATCTTGTTAAAACTGCAAGTGCTCGAGCTTCACCTGGACCTGCTGAATCAGAAACTCGGAGGGTGGGGCCCAGTGATGCATGTTTTCAGGATCCCTCCAGGCAACTCTGATGCGTGCTCAAGTTCAAGTTTAAGAACACAACTCTCTACTTCCCTTGGATTGGCCTCTGTTCTCATCCAGCTGAAAAGGCTTCCCTTATCTCCTCAGAGACCTCCCTTTTTTTTGACCTTGTTCAAGCTCATCTCTAATTCTACTGAATGGCGGAAGTTTTCCAAGCCTGGAGGAACTAAATTCAATTTCTCCCATCATCTGGAAAAAGTCACCTCCCCCAACTCCCACCCTAACACAGGATATTCACATTGTTTCTTAAAAGAAAAATAAATAAATACAGAAACCCAGAATCAAAACTTCAAACCAACCACAAAAAGTACTTGGTGTGTGTTTGGATAATATGTGCATAAATATGTGACATGTTTATTTTATTGTTGTAGAGCTTAAACTTCCGGACTAAAGGAACTATCACTTATATATACTCTTGGGCAACAGAGGAGCTAAAGCATTTTTTAAACACTGGGAAATAGCAAAAATATCCCCAAATCATGATTCTGTCTGATAATCTGCTATAAACTCACAGGGCTAGGTTTAATCGGTATCCCTGGAATTGCCTGAATTTAAAATGTTCATCAAAGGTTGTGTCCCCGTGGTGCTCTAGCTACTGCATGGAATATATGACAACTCTGACCCCTCTTCCCATGGTCGCCTCCCTGTGGCATTCTGTGCATCTGGCTTAGCTTTCCTGGGAAGAAAAACTGAAAACTTTCTTGGTCCTGAGCCATGCTCTCATCTGGGATAAAGATTAAGAAAGAGGAAGGGAGCTTTTGCTCAGATTATAAATGCCAGATGCTGCCAAATTAATGGTCCAACACAGCCACGTGGAGCTTACTTCAAACTTTTGGTTCTCAAACCTCCTCTCTAAAGAATGTGCTGGAAACTGTCAGGAATCACGGAGGAGTGGCCCCCTGCATTCATGAACACTCACTCTAAGATTGCCACCGATAGAGTAAAGGGAAATCCTCAGACCTTATTGTGGTTTATCAGCTTTTATGTAGCTCAGAGTTTCCCAGATTGGACTTCCATACCCCAGGGAACCATGAGAATTGTTAAAGAGGTCACCATGGTGGCTTCAAGTCAAGAGGACATATACCACCATTGACGAAAGGCATTTTGCCTGAGACTTAGTATTGACTGATAGGAAACCACTCAGTTATTATAAATGAAAGAGCTCTTTGATCGTTTTCCTTGCAAAAACTGAGGAAGAGTAAATGGGTCAAAGTTAATGTGTATAAAGAAAGTAGCAAAAAGAAATGCGAGTGATAACAAAATAAAAAGGAGAGAAAAAATAGTCTGAGAAGAGAATGTAGAGAGAGAGATTAAGCAGTGAAGAAAGGAAAACAGTGCAACAGAACCAACTGTTTCTAAGCGAATATTTTTAATTACAGTAATAACTTTGAGCAAACCTCCAGGGAAGAAATAGTTATGAAGGGGTCTAAATAAGATTTATTGGATCAGTATTACTGAATTTTTCTTTTGCCTTAAGCTCAAATGTGTTTTGGCCAGCACTGTTCCTGAGCCTGTCTTTAGGTAATTTTTTTTTTTTTTTTTTTTTCGGTACGCGGGCCTCTCACTGTTGTGGCCTCTCCCGCTGTGGAGCACAGGCTCCGGACGCGCAGGCTCAGCGGCCATGGCTCATGGGCCCAGCCGCTCTGCGGCATGTGGGATCTTCCCGGACCGGGGCACGAACCCGCGTCCCCTGCATCGGCAGGCGGACTCTCAACCACTGCGCCACCAGGGAAGCCCTAGGTAAAATTTTGAAATTTTTTTCAGTTGGATTTTGTTCAAATGGATTTTAATTTTTTTTTAATACTGCATTAAAATATCATTTATCTTGATGACTAAGTTTTTTTGGCACCCCTTAAATTTTTCCCCCAAGGCGAGTGCCCTATTTGTCTTACCCTAATGCTGGCCCCATAGGGCATACCGTTCTTCAGATTTTGATTGGGTACTGTCAGAAGAGATGGAGAAACAAAGGTACTTCTTTCAAGTGGAAAGTCTACTTAAGTGTCTGGGTTCAGCCGAATGTAGACTTTGAGGCTGGAAGTTCTCTTGGGAAGATACTTTCACAAATTATGGGGTTGGAGAAATGCTTGTACCTTGAATTAGACGTGAAGACTTATTCTGAATAAAGTTTCTTCCATTTACATCATCTAGCAAAAGCCAGGCAAACACTCTTCTCATAGTTATCTCTTGCTCTGTCACAAACATAAGGCACTAAAGTGAAACCAAACACTTGTCCTGCCAAGTCTGATGAGAAAGGCAAACCAGAAACATAGCAACTCCCAGGTTTAAACTGCAGTGTGAACCTGACAAGATTCTCCCTGGAGTAATTTAAGAAGGTTCAAGAAACACATGCTTTGAATGTTTATCTGTTCATGTGGGAAAGGATATATAGATCTGGGTTCATACATATTAAGTCTGGATCTGTAGACTCCATCAGGAGACCACAGAAATGCATTTGGATGAAGAAAATCCTTGTAGAATGAAAGTAAAGTAACTGACTTGAGAAAATCGGATCTCATGCTACCTTTAAAGAAAACTACAATGGTGTGTTCATATTGCAAAGGTGGGTGACTGTGAATTTTGGTACATGCAGTTAACAATAATAGTTTTTATTATCTTGTTATCATTTGTGAAGGGAGAGCAGAGTATTAGGCATTTTACTTATGTTGTTATTTTTATACTCATAATAATCATGAATGGGAGACTGTACTATCTGCATTTTCCATGTGAGGAAACTGAAGCTTAGAAAAGTGATCTGCCCACAGCCAAACCAAGCCGTTTGTGAGTTGTGGGTGGAGCCAGATTTTTAACCTGAGTATCTAATTCCAAAGTCACCGCGTTTCCCTCTAAACCAGGGGTATACAGACTACAGACCACATGCCAAGTCTGCTGTGCCACCTCAGTCTGCAAACTAAGAATGGTTTTTATATCTTTAAATGGTTGACAAAAATCAAAAGAAGAATGTTATTTTGTAAAATGTGAAAATTACATGAAATTCAAATTTCAGTGTCCATAAGTAAGATTTTATTGGAACACTGCCACACCCATGCATCTCCTTGCTACCTGTGCTGCATTCACACTACAACGGCAGAGTTTAGTAGTTGCTACAGAGCCTGTACAGCCTACAGCCTAAAATATTTACTATCGGGTCCTTTAAGATGACATTATCCTAAGTTGGTAGTAACATTTTTTTAAAAGGTCATTTTTTTTAAATCCCAGCAAAAAATTAAATAACCCAATCGAAAAATGGGCAGAAGAACTAAATAGACATTTCTTCAAAGAGGACATACAGATAGCCAACAGGCACATGAAAAGGTGCTCAACATCGCTAATTATTGGAGAAATGAAAATCGAAACTACAATGAGATACCACCTTGCACCCGCTGGAATGATCATCATTAAAAAGTCTACAAATAACAAATGCTGGAGAGGGTGGAGAAAAGGGAATTCTCCTACACTGTTGGTGATGTAAGTTGGTACAGCCACTATGGAAAACAGTATGGATGTTCCTCAAAAAAATAAAAATAGAATTACCATACGACGCAGCAATCCCACTCCTGGGCATATATCTGGACAGAACACTAATTCAAAAAGATACATGCAACCCTATGTTCATAGCAGCACTATTCTCAATAGCCAAGACATGGAAACAACCTAAATGTCCATCAGCAGATGAATGGATAAAGAAGATGTGGTGTATTTACACACACACACACACACACAATGGAATACTACTCAGCCATAAAAAAGAATGAAATAATGCCATTTGCAGCAACATGGATGCAACTAGAGATTATCATACTTAGTGAAGTAAGTCAGAAAGAGAAAGACAAACACCATAAGATATCACATAGGTGGAATCTAAAATATAACACAAATGAACTTATCTACGAAACAGAAACAGACTCACAGACATAGAGAACAGACTTGTGGTTGTCAAGAGGGAGGGGGGTGGGAGAAGGATGGAGTGGGAGTTTGGGATTAGCAGATGCAGACTATTATATATAGGATGGATAAACAACAAGGTCCTACTGCATAGCACAGGGAACTATATTCAATATACTATGATAAACCATAATGGAAAAGAATATTTTTAAAAACGTATGTATATATATGTGTGTGTGTGTGTAACTGAATCACTTTGCTGTACAGCAGAAATTAACACAACATTTAAATCAACTTTACTTCAATAAAAAAAAAAAAATCCCAGCATTAGCAGGTTTTTTCCCCACTATAGATATAACCAGTACTCCTGAACCACATCTCTGCTCTGCTCCTACATGAGTTAAACCTCCCTGCTCACACCTCCAGCCTACAAGGGAAAACTCATTCCTACCATAACATTCTACCAATCAGATCAAGTTACTTTCTTCTTTAATTTAATTCCCATCTACACGGAATAGAACAATCTAAACAAGCATAGATGTGACTGCTGGTTTCTTGATAAGTCATGAATTTTTGCCAATCCCATGGCTGATTACAGGAATTACAACGAAGCCAAGAGAGATCACATTTAAGTAGCAGCAAGAGAATATTTTTTCAAGCTGTATAATTCTACGAATAAAGAATAACAAAATTATGGCAAGGTAAACACCACCACACCACAATGCAAACACGACGAAGATACTACAGCAAAATTCTCTGTCTACATATCTAGTTTTTAAGGCCTTCTTCCAAAGGATTCCTGCTGCCTACATTTCCTCTGACATCACTCTGCTGACTTGGCATCCCAGACATCATTGTGCAAAATGTTCTGGGAATCCAACAGTCAGTTCTCAGCATCCTAGATCTAGCCCCTGAGCGTTATTCATAATGCTGGTGTCATCACCAGGAGCCAATTGTACGCCCATAATCCCCTTCAAACAGTGGGAGGAAGAAAAGTGAAGAAATGTCAGTCCCAGGCACATCAAAGGTAAAGCTAAGAGGGATGCTGTAGTTCACAACAATGATGGGTAGGGAGACTGTTTCTCTAGCTCTTGTCCTGACTCAGAGAAGCTACCGTGGGTTCTCCATGAGTGCTTTCCAGTGGTGCCCTCCAGCTCACAATTTTTTTTTTAATGACTCTTGCCATCCACTAAAGGAATTCATTGAACAGTAATGAAGTATTATTAACAGGGCTGGTAGAATGCTCTTCCTTGGCTAATGAAATACAGGTTTGTAGACCAATATAAATTTTCTTAGGTAGAAATTCTATTTCTTTGCCTGATCGTCAGTGGTTTAAGTTTTCCCCCCTCATCTTCAGCCTTCGTTAAATCATCTTTTCATAGGGAAAATATTCTCAGCGACCTAAGCACACAACCAACTTTCCATGAAAATGAAGTCCATTTCTCCATTCCCCCCACTCCCAGATTTCTGACACGTTTAATATTTTCTAGAGTCTGCCAAAGTCCAGGGAGTGCCAAAAATACCTCATGCACCAATCTGGTTTTCAGAACGACCTGATATGACGCAGTTGAATTTTGACAGGCTAGCAGAAAGGAAATGACTTAAATCAGAAGCAGGCTTGGTTTAAAACTGTCTTGTCTGGTTGTTTTCTTTTTTTCCTAGATGGTTCCAGAAAAAATAAATACGATTCTTGTGATCGCCTACTTTGGAAATTGTTTTTTCCCTTCTTTGTCATTCTTTGTGTGAATCTCAATGGACCACTGAAGAGAATTTTCCAAGAGCAAAGGAAAGAGAAGAGCCAATGAAAAGACTCAGTTTGCTCTTACTAACCTAACTCTTTTTCACTTGTGGGTGAGCTGTTGAGTCAGCCAGTAATAGGATCATTGTTAAAGACTTACCGGGTTCCTAGACCTCAGGAAAATAACCTCCTTTAGTCTAGAACAAAGACCAGTTTGCAAAGTTCTCTTTAGGACTCTTGAGAACTAAGCCGAAAATAACTTAGATAACTAAGTGGCTCTGGACCAAACCTTTAAAATTTAAAGTACTTAGGAAGGGCTTCCCTGGCGGCGCAGTGGTTAAGAACCCGCCTGCCAATGCAGGGGACACGGGTTTGAGCCCTGGTCCGGGAAGATCCCACATGCTGCGGAGCAACTAAGCCCATGCACCACAACTACTGAGCCTGCGCTCTAGAGCCCTCGAGCCACAACTACTGAGCCCACGTGCCACAACTACTGAAGCCCGCTCACGTAGAACCTGTGCTCGGCAACAAGAGAAGCCACCGCAATGAGAAGACCGCGCACCACAATGAAGAGCCCCTGCTCGTGGCAACTAGAGGAAGCCCGTGCGCAGCAACGAAGACCCAACGCAGCCAAAAATAAATAATTTATTAATTTAAAAAAATAAAGTACTTAGGAAGAAAAGCTTTAAAAAAAGACAAATCCCAAGGAGAGCAAAGATAACCCTTTAAAATGTGGGAAGGAGCTGAGTCAGACCCTGTCAGCAAGCTTCACTGAGGCCTGGGGACTTGTAGCAACACGATTTTTTTTTTTTTTTAACTTACACAGCAACTTTGATCCAAGGATCTCAAAGTCTTCTACAAAAGTCAGATCTCCTAATGTTCCATTCAAGGGGGGGTGATTCGAGGGGGTTGTTTCCCTAAAGCGGCGTTTCTCCTCCTTGGCACTACTGACATTTTGAACTGGATAATTCTTTGTTGTGGGCCCACCCTGTGCTATCTGGGACGTTTAGCAGCCTCCCTGACCTCTACCCACTAGAGGCCAGTAGCACCACCATCCCTTCCCCTGCTGGTGACAACCAAATATGTCTCCGGTCCTTGCCATGTGGTCCTTTGGGGGACAAAATGGCCCCCAGTTGAGAAGCACTGTTCTAAATGGAAAAAGCAAGGCACGGAGCAGTCAATGAACTCAAGTAATAGCGTCCAGCCAAAAAGCAGTCGCTTAACTGGAAAAAGAAGATGATGACTCCCAAGTCCCAAGCATAAGACCCTGACAGCCACTTTACCCCACCCTACAGGAAACTCACTGAGACCCTAATTTATTCCTTGAGTTGGTTAGTTCTGAAAACTCATCCACTAAGACTGAGCTGTCAGTATACATTTGCCCTCTTGCTGCACTGAATCCTTGGCTGGGTTGAATATGTCTGGTTGGTGTTCTCCTCCTGGGGAGTCACTAGGTCAGTTCTGAGACTAATTGCACTCTCAAGGAGAGCAAGTCCGTATAGCATGAAATGGACCAGAAGCAACCCTGTAACTGTACGTGTGGAATCGTTTATAGCTTAAAGCCTTTACTAAGAGCAGAACCGCTTGTATGCAGGATCAGGTGGGATGAGACCACAGGATGACTGAGCCGAGCAGACAAATGCTTTCAGATGTTGTTATCTGATAAGTCAACTACATTAATTTTATTAATGTATTAATGTTGTTATCTGATAAGTCAACTACATTCATTTTCGTCAGAGCATTGCTTGGAAAGGATTGCAACATGGACTTCCGTTAATTGATTTACTTAAACAGAACATGTCATTGGCATACACGTTTTTTTGATATGTCAGTGCGCGTCTCTTGTTAAATTATAAGAAGCCTGTCCCCTCCCTCCTCTTCATTCACATCGGTGTGTGAACTTGTTGCTCTCCCCAGGTGAGTCAGCGAAGTCAGGTACAGATTAATTTGAACAATAAACCACCTCAAGCATTTTGGGACTAGAGACAGGTGTAAGAAATTATTTTTAAAACAAACTCTGCAAGACACACAATAGAAACGGGCTGGCATGCTGGTGTAACTATTACGCAAAGCTGGGTATAAGTCTCCACCACTCAGCTCTGTATCATTCAATGAGTATATGTCGAGAGCCCACTGGCTCCAAGGCCCTGTGCTGATGCTATGGAGAATACAAGAACGCCCACAGTCAGGCTCTGATTTGATTTTTTTTTTTTTTTGCATAGGCTAACAGATAAACTATTGCATATGCATAAGTAATTATCCTGTGAGGCAGAAGGTAATCAGTGCCTTAAAGAGGAACAGGCAAAGTGTCTGTTTTTGGCATTCACAATTTTGGGTCTCATTATACCACAGAG
Source organism: Orcinus orca (assembly GCF_937001465.1). NCBI lineage: Eukaryota > Metazoa > Chordata > Mammalia > Artiodactyla > Delphinidae > Orcinus > Orcinus orca. The sequence continues at coordinate 25,241,737 of NC_064562.1, forward strand.
AATTAAGTTTTCATCATGAGAGGGCAGCTGGGATAGAGTAAAAAGAGCCCTAAATTTAGGGTCCCAAAACATCTGGGCTGAATCCTGGGTTTTTTCATTCTCTAGAAGCACACCTCTGAGCATGTCATTGTACATCACCTCTCTGTGCCTCCATTCCTTGTCTATAAAAAGAGAACAAGAGTGCCTCAAAGGGTTACTGTGAAGAGCACAACTTTTGTTAAACTTTCAGATGAATATTATAATTTCTAGGGCTAGGATTTAATCACAGCTATTATTTGTTTACTACTTACTTTGTGCAAAGTGCCTTCATATATTATCTTTACCCTAGACAACAGTCCTATGAGATAGCATCATTCATTTTCCTTTTATAGATAAGGAAATTGAAGGTCAGAGAGGTTAAGTGATTTCTCTGAAGTCACACAGCTGGCATCCAACAGACTCTTGAGTCAATTGAACCTAGGTCTATTGAACTTGAGAGCATGCATAATTTCCACATCACGAGGCTGCCATTTCACCATAGTCCCTATTTTGCATGAAATAACAGAAAGTATAAATAAATGAGTTAATATGGCACCTGATAAAATATGGGGATTGATAAAATAACCATCAAGGAAAATCTTGGTTTACCATATTTCAAGAAAACAAACAAACAAATACAAGTTACCCTCAACAAGATTCTTAAGAAAATGAGACAAAACACATGTCCTTTCCCTGTTTCAATGCAGGAGCAGAATGAGGGCCTGAAAACGTCAGGAGATTTTCTGGGTTCATGATTGAACTCAGAACCTAGCATGCCTCTCTCACCCAAAAAGAAAGAAAGGACCAGCCTGTCACTGTGTTCTCCTCAAGAAACAAAGACATTTTCTTCTTGGCAGACTGCAGTAGGACATATCAGGTAGAAATCATCTATTCTTACACTTTTCAGATTGAGAATGGTGCTTTTCTGGGAGAAAACAGGGAGATACAGAAACATGAAAAATAATGAAGGCCAATAGGATTTAGAGAGACTCCTCCAGTAGAAAGTATTCTATTATGGGCTGTCTACATAGAGCCATCTCATTTAATCCTTAGGACCACGAGATGTGAGGCACAGGCTATATCACTATTTTGCAGACGAGAAAACTGAGGTGTAATGACCCTTGTGTTTTGCCCAAGGTGTCTCTGGAGTAATCGTCAGTGTTGCTTTATGAGAACCGGCCGCCATCAACATGGAAGTGTGTCCTCTCTGCCCAACCCCTGCCCCCAACCTGGGCCCGCCTTATTCCCTGAGCTCAGGCTCACTTCCCAATCCCCTGCTCTGCTCACCCTCCATCAGGCACACGGGGGTCACCAGCTGGAATGTAAACCAGCACAGACAGTATTTCCAATGACCTATGACCTTTGAACTGATCATAATTTGACAGCCAACTCTCAGTTATCTGCAAAAGGTTTGCATGTCTCCTTGGCAAACTCCAGCCACAAATGTGTTCCCCCAATACAAGGGAATCATTCCCACCATGGAAGGGAATCTTCATCTCCACTTAAGCAAAGAATTAGGAAGATAAATCTTTAAGAAAAAAGGAATCACATGATGCCTCCCAAACCAAAGAGAAAGCGATTCTTTTTGGATGATCTATTGCCCTCCTCCATTAAGGCAGATCAATGGGGTTACCTAGAATCTCTAACCTCACACCAGTACTGAAGACTAGGTATTAGTCTACTTTTATAAATGATGAAAATAAGTGTCAGAGGTTAAGCAACTTGCCTCAGGCCATCCAGGCGGTAGGTACCAGCACTGAGGCTCTTCACCCTCGCTTACCTTTGTAAGGCACTCTCCTCCCAATAAAACAAACAGCAGAGTGAAAAGAAGGGGAAATACTCCTTCTCTTTAAAAGCATGATTAAAAACAGTTAAAACTTTTGGCTCCATTATCCAGCCTTACACCTTGCTGGCCACCTACGGTGACTGTTACATTTTATTCCGGCCTGGTTATCTAGTAACTTTCAGGCCCCTGTCAAATGTCTCGGCTCATTAACTGAAGAATACTATTAATATTACCTCCAATATTCGAGAAGCAGATTGGTTCAAAATCCTGATTCTTCAGACAGATACTTACTGCTGCTGCAGGTCCAAAAGGACAGAGTCATCTGTGCCCACATACTTTGTTACCTGCTGAAGTTCTTCCCTACTCTGCAGAGCTGGGCAGGCGCAGCCCCTCTAGCTGTGCCTAGTTAAGTAATTAAGCCTTACCCTAGAAATAGGCTTTCTGAGGCCAGCGGTCTCCACTTTTAATCTACAATAGCAAAACCCGGAGGGCTTGTTAAGACATGGGCTACTAGGCTCTGCGCACAGAGATGTTGAGTCAGTACATCTGGTGTGGGGCCTGAGAACTGGCATTTCTTTCAAGTTCTCTGGTGATGCTGATGCAGATGGTCTGGGGACCACATTTATCTTAATTAATTAATTAATTAATTTTGGCTGCACTGGGTTTTCATTGCTGTGCGTGGGCTTTCTCTAGTTGCAGCAAGCGGGGGCTACTCTTCGTTGGGTGAGTGGGTTTCTCATTGCATTGGCTTCTCTAGTTGTGGAGCATGGGCTCTAGGCACGCGGGCTTCAGTAGTTGTGGCACGTGGGCTCAGTAGTTGTGGCTCGCGGGCTCTAGAGCGCAGGCTCAGTAGTTGTGGCGCAAGGGCTTAGTTGCTCCTTGGCATGTGGGATCTTCCCGGACCAGGGCTCGAACCCACGTCCCCTGCATTGGCAGGCGGATTCTCAACCGCTGCGCCACCAGGGAAGTCCCTGGGGACCACATTTTGAGAATCACTATTATAGGCCCCCACTCAGACCGTGTCCCCAGGGTTCTCTGTCTCCAGATGCAGGAGGACACAAGACAAATTCAAGGCAAGAGCGGAGCGTGCTTCTGCACCAGGGCAAGAATTGCTGGTCGGTCTCCCTTTCCCAGGGCCCTACTCAGTTCCTTCTAGGACTTCCAAAGGCCCAAGGGGCCCTTCTGATTGACAAGTACTTCAGTCCCACCTCTTTGAACCAGCCTGGTAAGAAAAAAAAAAAGGAAAGAAAAACAAAATTGAAAGGACGATCTGAAGAGCAAAATAAGTCCCCCTCCCCTCCCAAAGAGGACTCTAAGCAGTAGCAAAAGTGTTAGCCTCCTTGTCCCTCCCCCAGAAACTCTCCTCCTTAGTATCATGGCCCAATGATTGACCTTCCTCTCTGTGTGGGGAGCTAGATTAAGCTTAGATGTGTCACTCTCAAGGTTTATAGTCTCCTGCTGTGTCAGACAAACTACATTTCACAAATTACCATAAAATAAAGGAATTGATATATCTACTAAAAATATTCTTCCAGAAGTTTTATTTGACCCTCCCAAAGAAACATGCACAAAAACGAATCAACACATCTGCACACGGCAACTCCCCAGTTATTTTTTCTCTTTAGAGAAAGAAAACCTATAGTTTCCAAAAGTGCTTTTAGCCGTGCAAATTAGAGAGGTTGGAGTTAATTCTATAACATATTAGATGGTTGCTTGGATAACGATTGATTTTTTTTTTTCACCTCAAATGACATTCAATTAAAGAACATGTATAAGTCATCAGCTGTTCCCAGCTTGAACGGTAATTTATAAAGTTTTAGGGGTGAGAACATATAAAATATTTTGCGCTTGGAAGATGTGTTACAGGCTGAAATGTTTGTAGGAAATATCCTCTCCGTGAAGAATTCCTGCTCCAAAATGCCTTGATTAATTACCATAAACAGCTTTGAGGAAAAAGGGCGCAGCATCTCACATCTGGTAGGACACTGGCAGGGTTCGTTGGAAACTCCAACGCAAGCCAAACCCAGAGAAGCCAGGCCCCTTCCATTCAGGGCTGCTCCAGCTCAGGGAAACACCTTGGGCTGGGGACAGCTCTGGAAAGGCTCTGCTCTAGTTGGCACTGAACCGAAGTCCATTTCTTCTTCTGTTCCCAGATCCCCCGAGAGAATGAGTCAGCTTCAGGGCCCTGAAGGTGTGGGCCATAGCTGAGACCTGGAGGACCCTTTCAAGAATAACCCCAGTGCCCTGCCAGCTCTTCACTGTGAGACTGCCCTTCCAGAATTCCAAAATGGAATGAAGCATTACAGAAAAGAAATAATAGTATTTACTGAAAGTATCCTGCTGAGATTTTTTTTTTAACATACATTATTTTATTTAGTTCTCACATTAAACCTGCGAGACAGGGATTATCGCCTCTTTTGTTACACATGGGGAAAAAAGCGTGCTCCGGGAGGTTAAGCCATATGCCCAGTATCACACAGCACATTTGTGCCAGAACTAGGATAAGGACAAGAGCCTGTCTTGTCTACCAGATCCCTCTCATTATCCACAGGAAGAGGAAAAATTCAAAACAGGTCTATAATACTTACTTAAAGCCATTCAGACATTGAGTGGGAAATAAGCCGTTAGCAGGTTTTCTTCAATGTCAAGGAGTGATTCCTACCACCAGGTCCTTGGGCAACATTTTGAAGTAGGTAATGTTGGGTTTACAACATTCCCAGCCCCCAGACTCCCTCTCCTACCACCCAGGGCCTGAATTACCCCTGCTATTAGAGTCCTTCCAGCTCCTGGAGTTTTCCAGAACCCTGTATGTGGTCTCTCATTCGGTGTTATAAAGACCGTGTAATAGTACTAGTGTCTCCTCTACAAGAAAAACAAAACAAAACCATCTATAACAGACAGGCAAACATCTCTTGCTTAAAAATGAACCTTTCCCTTCCCACCACCAACCTCTTGTCAATATTTCCAAATGCTTCCATACACCCGGGCTCAACTTGTGAAATGAGAGTAAAACGTACCTGAGTAAAGTAATTTGTATCACTGAAATGAGAAACGGGTTCAACTCTTCCAAGAGAGATCTGTATTTTAGAACTCTCAGTGAATTTCTAATGCTATGTGGGGAATTTTATGAGCTGGGAGGTTTATCTAGATGTTTTCCTTCCCGATTCACTCACTTTTCACTTTCATTCCCCAAGCGGTGAGAGGACTGCTTACATAGGTATCACCCATACGAAAGTTTGTCAAATCAGGTTTAACATAACCAGGTTTTGACTTGGTGAGCCTTCCTGCTGCTGTGGTTTCTCCCAAATAAGGAGACTGGATCTTTCGATGAACAATCTTCTACCTAGAAATGGAATCATGCCAAGAACACCCACTGGAGTCAAGGCAGCCATGGGACTTCCCCAAATTCCAGAAGAATTGAATGGTGTAGTTTCCTCCCTCAAATACTTCTTTAAATACTTATGTCACCAAAATATTACATCACCAAACTTTTAAATTTTTTATGCAAAGTAGTCAAAATATTCTTCGTTCAGACATGCTACTTGCTTAGGATTTTTGAATAGCTGGTAAGACCTGTCTTGCTTATTAGCATCAGAGCACACACAGCTAGAGCCAGAGAAACTCTGAGAAACTGTAATGTTAAACTGGATATTTACTTTTGAAGCCAGTGTTACATAACGTTTTCTCTCACTCATTACTGTTTTTTTTATTTAACATCTTTATTGGAGTATAATTGCTTTACAATGTTGTGTTAGTTTCTGCTGTGTAACAAAGTGGATCAGCTATACATATACATATACATATACTTCCATATCCCCTCCCTCTTATGTCTCCCTCCCACCCTCCCTATCCCACCCCTCTAGGTGGTCACAAAGCACCGAGCTAATCTCCCTGTGCTATGTGGCTGCTTCCCACTAGCTATCTATTTCACATTTGGTAGTGTATATATGTCACTACCACTCTCTCACTTCGTCCCACCTTACCCTTCCCCCTCCCCGTGTCCTCAAGTCCATTCTCTACATCTGCATCTTTATTCCTGTCCTGCCCCTAGGTTCATCAGAACCTTTCTTTCTTTTCTTTTTAGATTCCATATATATGTGTTACCATATGGTATTTGTTTTTCTCTTTCTGACTTACTTCACTATGTATGACAGACTTTAGGTCCATCCACCTCACTACAAATAACTCAATTTCATTTCTTTTTATGGCTGAGTAATATTCCATTGTATATATGTGCCACATCTTCTTTATCCATTCATCTGTTGGTGCCACAACTTCTTTATCCATTCATCTGTTGATGGACACTTAGGTTGCTTCCATGTCCTGGCTGTTGTAAATAGTGCTGCAATGAACATTGTGGTGCTTGACTCTTTTTGAATTATCGTTTTCTCAGGGTATATGCCCAGTAGTGAGATTGCTGGGTCATATGGTAGTTCTATTTGTAGTTTTTTAAGGAAGCTCCATACTGTTCTCCATAGTGGCTGTACCAAGTTACATTCCCACCAACAGTGCAAGAGTGTTCCCTTTTCTCCACACCCTCTCCAGCATTTATTGTTTGTAGATATTTTTCCAGCTTTTTTTTTTTTTTTTTTTTTTGCCGTACGCGGGCCTCTCACTGTTGTGCCCCCTCCTGCCCCGTCGCAGAGCACAGGCTCCAGACACACAGGCTCAGCGGCCACGGCCCACGGGCCCAGCCGCTCCGCGGCACGTGGGATCTTCCCGGACTGGGGCACGAACCCATGCCCACTGCATCAGCAGGCAGACTCTCAACCACTGTGCCACCAGGGAAGCCCCTGTTTGTAGATTTTTTGATGATGGCCATTCTGACTGGTGTGAGGTGATACCTCATTGTAGTTTCGATTTGCATTTATCTAATGATTAGTGATGTTGAGCATCCTTTCATGTGTTTGTTGGCCATCTGTATGCCTTCTTTGGAAAAATGTCTATTTAGGTCTTCTGCCCATTTTTGGATTGGGCTGTTTGTTTTTTGATATTAAGCTGCATGAGCTGCTTGTATATTTTGGAAATTAATCCTTTGTCAGTTGTTTTGTTTGCAAATATTTTCTCCCATTCTGAGGGTTGTCTTTTCGTCTTCTTCATGGTTTCCTTTGCTGTGCAAAAGCTCTTCAGTTTCATTAGGTCCCATTTGTTTATTTTTGTTTTTATTTCCATTTCTCTATGAGGTGGGTCAAAAAGGATCTTGCTGTGATTTATGTCATAGAGTGTTCTGCCTATGTTTTCCTCTAAGACTTTTATAGTGCCTGGCCTTACATTTAGGTCTTTAATCCATTTTGAGTTTATTTTTGTGTATGGTGTTAGGGAGTATTCTAATTTCATTCTTTTATATGTAGCTGTCCAGTTTTCCCAGCACCACTTATGGAAGAGGCTGTCTTTTCTCCATTGTATATTCTTGCCTCCTTTATCAAAGATAAGGTGACCAGGGCTTCCCTGGTGGTGCAGTGGTTGAGAGTCCGCCTGCTGATGCAGTGGACATGGGTTCGTGCCCCAGTCCGGGAAGATCCCACATGCCGCGGAGCGGCTGGGCCCGTGAGCCATGGCTGCTGAGCCTGCGCGTCCGGAGCCTGTGCTCCGCAACGGGAGAGGCCACAACAGTGAGAGGCCTGCGTACCGCAAAAAAAAAAGAATCCACCTGCCAAGGCAGGGGACACGGGTTCAAGCCCTGGTCTGGGAAGATCCCACGTGCCATGGAACAACTAGGCCTGTGCGCCACAACTACTGAGACTGTACTCTAGAGCCCACGAGCCACAACTACTGCCCGCGTGCCACGCTACTAAAGCCCATGTGCCTAGAGCCCATGCTCCGCAACAAGAGAAGCCATTGCAATGAGAAGACCACGGACCACACGAAGAGTAGCCCCTGCTCGCCAGTAGAGAAAGCCCACACACAGTAATGAAGACCCAACGCAGCCAAAAATAAATAATAAATAAATTTATAAAATAAAATACAAAGTCCACATGAAGCAGAATGTAGACAGCTAGTGGGCAATTCTCAGCAGCAGCAATTCCATTTCCAGTTTTGCCTAAGTATAAATTTGGCTCAGGGCAATTCTGGAGCGAGAGAGGAAGTAATTCTTTTTCATAATTTTTTTCTGTATCAAGGGAATATAATGACACATTGCAGAACTTACTTAAAAGGGAGACTTGCATTTTTAATCCAATAAACACCTTGGACTTTTTAAAAGAGCACTGTGAAAACAGAAAGGAACTTTATTACTGTTAAGTTCGTGTCAGGAAACTAACTAGAATTTCTGAGTATGTAACGGGGTATTAGGCACGAATAGAGGGGATGTTATGCAGATTAGATATAAGTAGACATAATGATTAGACATAATCATTACCATCAAGGAGCTTCTAGTGTCAAGAGCAGAGATTCTTAACCTGAGGGTTATGGATGAACCGTGGAGGACCCATAAAGCTCCTGAAATTGTATACACAAATGTGTGTGTATTTGCTGGCAACTTCTGGTCAGAAGGCCCAAAGCTTTCTTTAGATTCTCAAAGGGATCCACAAGAAAAAAAAAAAAAAAAAAAAAAGGTTAAGAACCACAGATCAAGACTAAAGAATCCTTTAATTGTAGTAATTTTTCCTATGGAATGCCACAAAAATAGACTATTCACAGTCATCTAATTCTGGGTTTCTAACACTGGTGTACATAAAGGACAAGCTTAATTCTTGGCTTGCTGAATTTAAAGATAGCCCAAGTCTTTCAGTCCTCTGTAAACATGTGATTTTTCAATACATTTGGATTTCTCAGAAATCGTGCACAAAACATGTGCCAAGATCTATGGCCCCATTGGTATTCCATTTGGGCTGCCTTGAGCTGCACGATAATTTATGACCAGCCCGCTGTGTTGAGCCCTCCTCTCTGGATGACTAACAGGAAGAGAACTTTGGCAGCAACGCAACCTTAATGAATGAAAAATGCAAACCTTGCAAATCTCTCTGCATTGAAATCCCCCAGAGTCTGGAAGCAGACACAGTTCCAAAAAGCTTGCATTTCCAAGATGCAATTTACTGCCCTTAGAGGTTTGTTGTGGGCCACCCAAAGTACACAGGCCTGATTCAAACAGATTTTATTGGCCAAGCACATATGGGGATTTTTTTTTTAACATCTTTATTGGAGTATAATTGCTTTACAATGGTGTGTTAGTTTCTGCTTTATAACAAAGTGAATCAGTTATACATATACATATATCCCCATATCTCCTCCCTCTTGCATCTCCCTCCCATGCTCCCTATCCCACCCCTCTAGGTGGTCAGAAAGCACTGAGCTGATCTCCCTGTGCTATGCGGCTGCTTCCCACTAGCTATCTATTTTACATTTGGTAGTGTATATATTTCCATGCCACTCTCTCACTTCGTCCCAGCTTCCCCTTCCCCCCTCCCCGTGACCTCAAGTCCATTCTCTATGTCTGCATCTTTATTCCTGTTCTGTCCCTAGGTTCTTCATAACCATTTTTTTATTAGATTGCATATATATGTGTTAACATACGGTATTTATTTTTCTCTTTCTGACTTACTTCACTCTCTAAGATCAAATGGGGAAATATGTTGATATGAAAATCTTCATGATAATGATAACACATATTATCACTGCATACTTCAGTTTGATTTGCACACAGGGTCAGGAGAGAGAGCTGATCTCTGCTTCCACATTGCTCTGCTGCATTCCTCCACCGTATTTTGAAGAAGGAAGGAGACTCTTAGCTAGTGATACCTTTGTATGGGGTTTTCCTCATAAAAACAAATGTATATTGAGGAAGAAGCTACCACTGAATTCTCACGGGTAGTAGCCAGGAATTTCATTCATAGACTTGAGCTCAGTGAGGTGAAGACTCTGGGGAGGTGCTGCATACAGAAAGGCTGCCTCTTTGTCAGCATATGAAAAACAGGCTTTCCTGGGGCGAGGGGGTACTAGTCACCCTAGAAATGGGATTTTATTTCCCCATGCAGGATACAAATTATAGTGCAGGTCTGGAATCCATTATTCAAAACCCTTGAGGCCAGATGTGTTTCAGGATTTGGAATCTTTCGGATTTTTAAAAAGTTAATATGGGGCATATACATAGAATGGATAAACAAGTTCCTACTGTATAGCACAGGGAACTATAGTCAATATCCTGTGATAAACTATCATGGAAAAGAATACGAAAAAGAATGTATATATATGTATAACTGAATCACTTTGCTATACAGCAGAAATTAATACAACATTGTAAATCAACCATACTTCAATAAAATTTTTAAAAACTTAATAGGGGGCATATAGTCTACACCTCAGAGGATGGGACAGCACCCCATAATCAGATAGACTCCATTTTTTCCTTCTGCCCCCATTAAAGTATTGATCATGCCTCCCCTCGTGCTGCCAAGATGGGTACAACAACTACAAGAATATTATTCTCATACAGGGACAAGCAAGAGCAGGGAGAGAAGGACATGGATTTCTCCTCATGTCTCTCTTTCTTATCATGGAGAAAAAGTCTCTCCTAGAAGCCCTGAGGAGACTTGCTCCAGACACTATTGCGCAGAACTGGGTCTGAGATATCATCTAGTACAAATTCCAGGAAAAATTTACTCCCTGCACTTGGGAGGGTTATATCCTCCCTAAGCACGCTGCTGCCACAGCTGAACAAAAGTCAGAGTTCTTACACTTACTCAGGGACTATGGAAGGAATAGCATTGGATAAGGCAACTAATGGCAACTACAACCCACACTGTAATATAAGAGTCAAGGTGGGGTCCTACTTCCTAGAAAAGGAACAGTAGAAATTGCCTAAATGGCATCGGATTCAATTATTAACCATCTCTGACCCTAATCTATGCGTGTCCTCTAAGAAACCCCTGTGGCCACTGAAGCTTAAGACTTGTTACTCAAGTATACACAGACTCGTTTTTATTGATATAACCAGTGTTAGTTAGGGTCCTATCTTAGCATTTGATATTAAGGCATGGTGCTTCACTCAAACAACAATATAAGGGAAGAGGATGAAAGTAGAGGAAATGGGAGTAACAGAGTGGAAAATAAAGCTACAGACCAGACCAGGGCATCAGCAAACTATGGCTCTTGGGTCAAATCCAGCCTGTTGCCTGCTTTTACAGATAAAGATTTATTGGTACACATTCATACCCATTGGTTTACACATTGTCTATCTGCTACAATAGTAGAGTTGAGTGACTGCAACAGAGACCACACAGCCTGCAACGCCTAAACATTTGCTATGTAGTCTTTCACAGAAAAAGTTTGCTAATCCCTGAGCTGGACCAATTCCCAAAGCCAGGGGATAAGAGAACAAATATAAGAAGATGATGCTCTCCATTCTCAGACCAAGGAAGAGTCCTGGAGAAACTGACAGGGATCCCAATAGATGGGGTAGCATGGCAACAGGGAATCTAGGTTAAGTGTCCTAAAATCTAGTCACAAGGCATCTGGGAACTCACATGGCTGTGGTCATTAGGAAGAAGGGAATAGCCAGGGAAAAGCTGGATCCCAGAGCTCACTGGCAGGACTAAAGGATTAAACAGATGACTTGGATAGGAACTCACAATGAAAGCCAAAGTAGATGCATGGCTCTTCCAAATGGGTGTATGAACGATGGAGGAGTGGGGAAGCGTGTGCGTGCATGGTTGTGTGTGTGTGTGCATGCACGTGCATGTGTGTGTGAAAATAAATTCAAAAGTCTGAAGGCAACAACTCCGTAATTAGGGTGAGAGTCCCACAGATGAGCAACTGCAAACCAGGAAAATTAGGTCAGCACAGATTTGTAGCACAGAGTCAGAGCTTGGGTATTCTATTTGCGATAAACCTGCCAGAGAGCTGAATAGTAATCCTTCACTGGTTAGAGGGGAACCTGGGACTGTTAAATGATTCCTGCCTCAAGTCAGAATTGTTCTGGGAAGTATCTGGAACTGAGCCCCATGGGGAGAGATCAGTAGCTCAGTTGAGAGTCACTGGGAGCAGCAGAGGCAGGGAGACTGGGCAGATGAATAAACCTAACTACTTCCACTGGGGGCAATTACCTGGTACTGTTGATCTAGAATCACCATCCTCTACCTTAGATAGCATTAAAGAAAAAACAATTATTTTTCAACTCTCTTTTTTTCAAGATTCCCTTCTATTTGTCTAAGTACAGATCCATCAGCTACATCTTTCTTCCCCAGTCTGTACTTTAATGATGTTGTTGTACCATCATGCAAGACTATATTTTAGGTTAATATTTCCTGGTGGCAGCTGGAAAGGCGCCTTAACATCAATATTAAAAAATACCTGGGGATTGCTGGGGAAGACGGCGGAAGAGTAAGACGCGGAGATCACCTTCCTCCCCACAGATACACCAGAAATACATCTACACGTGGAACAACTCCTACAGAACACCTACTGAACGCTGGCAGAAGACTTCAGACCTCCCGAAAGGCAAGAAACCCCCTCCCCACGTACCTGGGTAAGGCAAAAGGAAAAAGAATAAACAGAGACAAAAGGATAGGGACGGGACCTGCACCAGTGGGAGGGAGCTGTGAAGGAGGAAACGTTTCCACACACTAGGAAGCCCCTTCGCGGGCGGAGACTGCGGGTGGCGGAGGGGGGAAGCTTCGGAGCCGCAGAGGAGAGCACAGCAACAGGGGTGCGGAGGGCAAAGCGGAGAGACTCCCGCACAGAGGATCGGTGCCGACCAGTACTCACCAGCCCCAGAGGCTTGTCTGCTCACCCGCCGGGGCGGGCGGGGCTGCGAGCTGAGGCTGGGGCTTCGGTCGGAGCGCCGGCAGAGGACTGGGGTTGGCGGAGTCAACACAACCTGCAGGGGGTTAGTGCGCCACGGCTAGCCGGGAGGGAGTCCGGGGAAAAGTGTGGAGCTGCCGAAGAGGCAAGAGACTTTTTCTTCCCTCTTTGTCTCCTGGTGCGCGAGGAGAGGGGATTAAGAGCTCTGCTTCAAGGAGCTCCAGAGACGGGCGCGAGCCGCGGCTAAAAGCGCGGACCCCAGAGATGGTCATGAGAAGCTAAGGCCGCTGCTGCCGCCACCAAGAAGCCTCTGTGCGAGCACAGGTCACTATCCACAGCCCCCTTCCCGGGGAGCCTGTGCAGCCCGCCACTGCCAGGGTGCCGGGATCCAGCGACAAATACCTGGGAAAACGCACGGCGCGCCTCAGGCCGGTGCAACGTCACGGCGGCCTCTGCCGCCGCAGGCCCGCCCCGCACTCCGTGCCCCTCCCCCCACCCCACCCCCCGCCCCCGGCCTGAGTGAGCCAGAGCCCCCGAATCAGCTGCTCCTTTAACCCTGTCCTGTCTGAGCGAAGTACAGACGCCCTCCGGCCGACATACACGCACAGGCGGGGCCAAATCCAAAGCTCAGCCCCTGGGAGCTGTGAGAACAAAGAAGAGAAAGGGAAATCTCTCCCAGCAGCCTCAGAAGCAGCGGATTAAAGCTCCACAATCAACTTGATGTACCCTGCATCTGTGGAATACATGAATAGACAACCAATCATCCCAAATTAAGGAGGTGGACTCTGAGAAGAAGATTGATGATTTTTTTCCCCATTTCCTCTTTTTGTGAGTGTGTATGTGTATGCTTCTGTGTGAGATTTTGTCTGTATAGCTCTGCTTCCACCATTTGTCCTAGGGTTCTATCAGTCCGTTTTTCTTTTTAATTTTTTTCTTTTTTTCTCTTAAAAATTATTTTTTATTTTAATAACTTTATTATTTTTTATCTTACTTTATTTTATTTCACTTTATCTTCTTTCTTTTTTCCTTCCCTCCTCCGTCCCTCCCTCCTTTCTTTCTTTCTTTCTTTCTTTCTACTACTAATTCTTTCTTTCTACTTTATCTCCCTTTTATTCTGAGCCGTGTGGATGAAAGGCTCTTGGTGCTGCAGTCAGGAGTCAGTGCTGTGCCTCTGAGGTGGGAGAGCCAACTTCAAGACACTGGTCCACAAGAGACCTCCCAGCTCCACATAATATCAAATGGCGAAAATCTCCCAGAGATCTCCATCTCAACACCAGCACCCAGCTTCACTCAACAACCAGCAAGCTACAGTGCAGGACACCCTATGCCAAACAACTAGCAAGACAGGAACACAACCCCACCCATTAGCACAAAGGCTGCCTAAAATCATAAGTCCACAGACACCCCAAAACACACCACCAGACGTGGACCTGCCCAGCAGAAAGACAAGATCCAGCCTCATCCACCAGAACACAGGCACTAGTCCCCTCTACCAGGAAGCCTACACAACCCACTGAACCAACCTTAGCCACTGGGGACAGACACCAAAAACAACGGGAACTACGAACCTGCAGCCTGCAAAAAGGAGACCCCAAACACAGTAAGATAAGCAAAATGAGAAGACAGAAAAACACACAGCAGATGAAGGAGCAAGATAAAAACCCACCAGACCTAACAAATGAAGAGGAAATAGGCAGTATATCTGAAAAAGAATTCAGAATAATGACAGTAAAGATGGTCCAGAATCTTGGAAATAGAATAGACGAAATGCAAGAAACATTTAACAAGGACCTAGAAGAACTAAAGATGAAACAAACAATGATGAACAACACAATAAATGACATTAAAAATACTCTAGATGGGATCAATAGCAGAATAACTGAGGCAGAAGAACAGATAAGTGACCTGGAAGATAAAATAATGGAAATAACTACTGCAGAGCAGAATAAAGAAAAAAGAATGAAAAGAACTGAAGACAGTCTCAGAGACCTCTGGGACAACACTAAACGCACCAACATTCAAATTATAGGGGTTCCAGAAGAAGAAGAGAAAAAGAAAGGGACTGAGAAAATATTTGAAGAGATTATAGCTGAAAACTTCCCTAATATGGGAAAGGAAATAGTTAACCAAGTCCAGGAAGTACAGAGAGTCCCATACAGGATAAATCCAAGGAGAAATATGCCAAGACACATACTAATCAAACTGTCAAAAATTAAATACAAAGAAAACATATTAAAAGCAGCAAGGCAAAAACAACAAATAACACACAAGGGAATCCCCATAAGGTTAACAGCTGATCTTTCAGCAGAAACTCTGCAAGCCAGAAGGGACTGGCAGGACATATTTAAAGTGATGAAGGAGAAAAACCTGCAACCAAGATTACTCTACCCAGCAAGGATCTCATTCAGATTTGATGGAGAAACTGAAACGTTTACAGACAAGCAAAAGCTGAGAGAGTTCAGCACCACCAAATCAGCTTTACAACAACTGCTAAAGGAACTTCTCTAGTCAAGAAACACAAGAGAAGGAAAAGACCTACAATAACGAACCCAAAACAATTAAGAAAATGGGAATAGGAACATACATAACGATAATTACCTTAAATGTAAAAGGACTAAATGCTCTCACTAAAAGACACAGATTGGCTGAATGGATACAAAAACAAGACGCATATATTTGCTGTGTACAAGAGACCCACTTCAGACCTAGAGACACATACAGACTGAAAGTAAGGGGATGGAAAAAGATATTTCATGCAAATGGAAACCAAAAGAAAGCTGGAGTAGCAATTCTCATATCAGACAAAATAGACTTTAAAATAAAGACTATTAGAAGAGAGAAAGAAGGACACTACATAATGATCAAGGGATCAATCCAAGAAGAAGATATAACAATTGTAAATATTTATGCACCCAACATAGAAGCACCTCAATACATAAGGCAAATACTAACAGCCATACAAGGGGAAATCGACCGTAACACATTCATAGTAGGAGACTTTAACACCCCACTTTCACTAATGGACAGATCATCCAAAATGAATATAAATAAGGAAACACAAGCTTTAAATGATACATTAAACACGAAGGACTTAATTGATATTTATAGGACGTTCCATCCAAAAACAACAGAATACACATTCTTCTCAAGTGCTCATGGAACATTCTCCAGGATAGATCATATCTTGGGTCACAAATCAAGCCTTGGTAAATTTAAGAGAATTGAAATTGTATCAAGTATCTTTTCCGACCACAACGCTATGAGACTAGATATCAATTACAGGAAAAGATCTGTAAAAAATACAAACACATGGAGGCTAAACAATACACTACTTAATAACGAAGTGATCACTTAAGAAATCAAAGAGGAAATTAAAAAAAATACCTACAAGCAAATGACAATGGAGACACGACCATCCAAAATCTATGGGATGCAGCAAAAGCAGTTCTAAGAGGGAAGTTTATAGCAATACAATCCTACCTTAAGAAACAGGAAACATCTCCAATAAACAACCTAACCTTGCACCTAAAGCAATTAGAGAAAGAAGAACGAAAAAACCCCAAAGTTAGCAGAAGGAAAGAAATCATAAAAATCAGATCAGAAATAAATGAAAAAGAAATGAAGGAAATGATAGCAAAGATCAATAAAACTAAAAGCTGGTTCTTTGAGAAGATAAACAAAGTTGATAAACCAATATCCAGACTCATCAAGAAAAAAAGGGAGAAGACTCAAATCAATAGAATTAGAAATGAGAAAGGAGAAGTAACAACTGACACTGCAGAAATACAAAAGATCATGGGAGATTACTACAAGCAACTCTATGCCAATAAAACGGACAACCTGGAAAAAATGGACAAATTCTTAGAAATGTACAATCTGCCAAGACTGAGTCAGGAAGAAATAGAAAATATGAACAGACCAATCACAAGCACTGAAATTGAAACTGTGATTAAAAATCTTCCAACAAACAAAAGCCCAGAATCAGATGGCTTCACAGGCGAATTCTATCAAACATTTAGAGAAGAGCTAACACCTATCCTTCTCAAACTCTTCCAGAATACAGCAGAGGGAGGAACACTCCCAAACTCATTCTACGAGGCCACCATCACCCTGATACCAAAACCAGACAAGGATGTCACAAAGTAAGAAAACTACAGGCCAATATCACTGATGAACGTAGATGCAAAAATCCTTAACAAAATAGTAGCAAACAGAATCCAACAGCACATTAAAAGGATCATACACCATGATCAAGTGGGGTTTATTCCAGGAATGCAAGGATTCTTCAATATACGCAAATAAATCAACGTGATACACCATATTAACAAATTGAAGGAGAAAAACCATATGATCATCTCAATAGATGCAGAGGAAGCTTTCGACAAAATTGAACACCCATTTGTGATAAAAACCCTGCAGAAAGTAGGCATAGAGGGAACTTTCCGCAACATTATAAAGGCCATATATGACAAACCCACAGCCAACATCGTCCTCAGTGGTGAAAAACTGAAAGCATTTCCACTAAGATCAGGAACAAGACAAGGTTGCCCACTCTCACCAGTCTTATTCAACATAGTTTTGGAAGTTTTAGCCACAGCAATCAGAGAAGAAAAGGGAAAAAAAGGAGTCCAAATCGGAAAAGAAGAAGTAAAGCTGTCACTGTTTGCAGATGACATGATACTATACAGAGAGAATCCTAAAGATGCTACCAGAAAACTACTAGAGCTAATCAATGAATTTGGTAACGTAGCAGGATACAAAATTAATGCACAGAAATCTCTGGCATTCCTATACACTAATGATGAAAAATCTGAAAGTGAAATCAAGAAAACACTCCCATTTACCATTGCAACAAAAAGAATAAAATATCTAGGAATAAACCTACCTAAGGAGACAAAAGACCTGTATGCAGAAAATTATAAGACACTGATGAAAGAAATTAAAGATGATACAAATAGATGAAGAGATATACCATGTTCTTGGATTGGAAGAATGAACATCATTGTGAAAATGACTCTACTACCCAAAGCAATCTACAGGTTCAATGCAATCCCTATCAAACTACCACTGGCATTTTTTACAGAACTAGAACAAAAAACTTCACAATTTATATGGAAACACAAAAGGCCCCGAATAGCCAAAGCAATCTTGAGAACGAAAAACGGAGCTGGAGGAATCAGGCTCCCTGGCTTCAGACTATACTACAAAGCTACAGTAATCGAGACAGTATGGTACTGGCACAAAAACAGAAAGATAGATCAATGGAACAGGATAGAAAGCCCAGAGATAAACCCACGCACATATGGTCACCTTATCTTTGATAAAGGAGGCAGAAATGTACAGTGGAGAAAGGACAGCCTCTTCAATAAGTGGTGCTGGGAAAACTGGACAGGTACTTGTAAAAGTATGAGATTAGAACACTCCCTAACACCATACACAAAAATAAGCTCAAAATGGATTAAAGACCTAAATGTAAGGCCAGAAACTATCAAACTCTTAGAGGGAAACATAGGCAGAACACTCTATGACATAAATCACAGCAAGATCCTTTTTGACCCACCTCCTAGGGAAATGGAAATAAACACAAAAATAAACAAATGGGACCTAATGAAACTTCAAAGCTTTTGCACAGCAAAGGAAACCATAAACAAGACCAAAAGACAACCCTCAGAATGGGAGAAAATATTTGCAGATGAAGGAACTTGCAAAGGATTAATCTCCAAAATTTATAAGCAGCTCATGCAGCTCAATAACAAAAAACCAAACAACCCAATCCAAAAATGGGCAGAAGACCTAAATAGACATTTCTCCAAAGAAGATATACAGTCTGCCAACAAACACATGAAAGAATGCTCAACATCATTAATCATTAGAGAAATGCAAATCAAAACTACAATGAGATATCATCTCACACCAGTCAGAATGGCCATCATCAAAAAATCTACAAACAATAAATGCTGGAGAGGGTGTGGAGAAAAGGGAACCCTCTTGCACTGTTGGTGGGAATGTAAATTGATACAGCCATTGTGGAGAACAGTATGGAGGTTCCTTAAAAAACTACAAATAGAACTACCACATGACCCAGCAATCCCACTACTGGGCATATACCCTGAGAAAACCATAATTCAAAAAGAGTCATGTACCAGAATGTTCATTGCAGCTCTATTTACAATAGCCCAGAGACGGAGACAACCTAAGTGTCCATCATCGGATGAATGGATAAAGAAGACGTGGCACATATATACAATGGAATAATACTCAGCCATAAAAAGAAATGAAATTGAGCTATTTGTAATGAGGTGGATAGACCTAGAGTCTGTCATACAGAGTGAAGTAAGTCAGAAGGAGAAAGACAAATACCCTATGCTAACACATATATATGGAATTTAAGGGAAAAAAATGTCATGAAGAACCTAGGGGTAAGACAGGAATAAAGACACAGACCTACTAGAAAGTGGACTTGAGGATATGGGGAGGGGGAAGGGTAAGTTGTGACAAAGCGTGAGAGAGGCATGGACATATATACAATACCAAACGTAAAGTACATAGCTAGTGGGAAGCAGCCGCTGAATCTAGGAGATTAGCCAGAATCTCCTTAATCTAACAACAAGGTTATTTCTAGAGACAGAAGAGGAAAAGCTCCAGGAAGAAATGAAGGCCCTGAGTTCATAGGGCTTCTCAACATTTTATTTTTATTTATTTATTTTTTAATTTATTTTTTTCTTTTATTTTTTTTTTTTTTTGGCTGCAGCGTCAGGTCTTAGCTGCGGCATGCAGGCTTCTCTCTAGTTGTGGCATGCAGGTTTTTCTCTCTCTACTTGTTGCGCTTGGGCTCCAGAGAGCGTGGGCTCTGTAGTTTGCGGCACGCAGGCTCTCTGGTTGAGACACGAGAGCTCAGCGGTTGTGGCACGGGGGCTTAGTTGCTCCATGGCATGTGGGATCTTAGTTCCCCTACCAGGGATCAAACCCACGTCCCCCGCATTGGAAGGTGGATTCTTTACCACTGGACCACCAGGGAAGTCCCTCTCATCAGTTTAGAGAACAGAACTTGAACAAGTCTCCATATCACTGCCCACTATGGTCTGGTGCTTTTTTAATGCCTGAAAGGCAAATGATGTAAAAATAAATCCTGGACACAGAAACCTGAGTCTGAGAACTGAGTCTACTGCTCCCTCAGTGTGGGGCTTTGAACAAGTTACTCTCCTTCTGGAGACAGAGGCAGGAAAAGGAGTAACATTTATGGAGTGCCTGTTTTAAAGAAGCTTAATATACTTCATACCATTTTATCCTAACAATGGTGAGGCAGATACACTTAATTCAGGGTATAGATGATTAAACTGAGGATCAGAGAAGGTCTAACATCCATAAGGTAGTCTAGTCCCTTAGGGAGACCTCTGGCCGAAAACCCTTGATAATGCTACACTCCAACCATATGGAAATCTTTCCAGTTCTTCAAATGTTCTACCCCATCTTTCCTCCCCACCTTTGCGTACACCATTCCCCCTGCTCGGCACACTCTTCCACCTCTTCATCTGGTGAACCCCAACTCACCCTTCAAGTCTCAGCTGAAAATTCCTTTTGCTCAACAAAGCCATTGCCCAAACCAGAAACAAGGTTCTGTTTCCTGTCTATACTTCTTCTTCCCTTGTACTTCCCCCGTCAGAGCGCTCATCACTGGGAATGTCTTGTTTAATGACTACCTCCCTCACTGGAACAAGACCCACTGCTGTTTACTACTGTGGTCCTCACCTCCAACAAAAAGCGTAGTGTGGGCTTCCCTGGTGATGCAGTGGTTAAGAATCTGCCTGCCAATGCAGGGGACACGGGTTCAAGGCCTGCTCGGGGAAGATTCCACATGCCGCGGAGCAACTAAGCCTGTGCACCACAACTACTGAGCCTGCGCTCTAGAGCCCGCGAGCCACAACTACTGAGCCCACGTGCCACAACTACTGAAGCCTGCACGCCTAGAGCCCATGCTCTGCAACAAGAGAAGCCGCCCAATGAGAAGCCCACGCACCGCAACGAAGAGTGGCCCCCGCTTGCCGCAACTAGAGAAAAGCCCGCACACAGCAACAAAGACCCAAGGCAGCCAAAAATAAAATTAAATAAATAAATTTATTTTTAAAAAAAATGCCCGGCGTATCCCAGGCACTTAGGAAACATGTGCAAGAATTCACGAGTTGTTTAATTTAATCTGACGGTAGAAATACATGCTTATTTATTTACATTAACTGAACCCATTTTAGAAAATACTGTTCCACATATTAAAACTATTCTCCTTACCTGGGATTCAAGGGTCTTCAGAATCTTTCCAGCCTTCCTTATCAGTGGTCTCTGTTCTCATCTTCCTATATCGGGGCCTTGAGGATAATTATTCTCTCCATCTGGAATGTAAGATTCTGGTCTCTTATCTGCCCCGAAACATAACCACCCAGCAAAGCACAGCTTAGATTCAACCTCCTCCATGGAGCCTACTCTGCCTCTGCAATTAACACTAATTTCTCCCTTCCTTGAATACTTCTTAGAGCACTAAAATCCTGTCCTGGTCATTCTGCCTCTGGTGTTCATGGCCTTCTTGTTGTACAGTTGTATTTTTCAAACATTAACCACTATTTTCTCCCTGGGTCTTCCTACTTCCTTCCTCTCCCTGACTCATTTAAGGACACGGTCAGACCTGGCCATAGGGAAGGAAGCAGGGAAAAAAGAAATTTCTGGGTTTGTGTCCCACTGATGAAATTTCCAGAGTGATTTTAAAAATGAGATCAAAGTGAGGAAAGACTAACAAAGGGTCCCCCCTTGGGGCAGGGTGGAGAGAGGAGTAGGAAGGAGCCGTGCTGAGCCAAGAGACATCAGTGGAGCCGCACAGCGTGTTTCTCCACCCGTTTTAGGGCAGAAGCCTGGGGAGGGAGCGAGATCCCTGAGAGGTGTGGGGTCTGAACAGGCATCTGCCTGATGTTGACTGCACAGAGCTCCAGGGAGACGTAAGACCCCAGAGGAGCTCTCTGAAGATGGGTCTGAGCAGAGAAGCACCGGAACATCACAAATACTCTTAATCTCGGGTTGGCAAGAAGGAAGCCGAATAACTCCTGGGCCTCCCACGCACAGCATGGGAGTATTCGAGAAATTTACAGGACCTAAAAGGACCATGCAGACCCTTTAGAAATGAAGGACATCTTAGTGGCAATCTCTACACAAAAGCAACTAGAGCGGTGGATGCTGCCTAGACAAATCATTCAAGGAATAGGTGGACCCCCTCCCAACACCTGGCCACTATTTATACCCTCTAAAGTTTAGACAACTTGAAGATTAACCCTACTGGACTATAAGCTTCTGGATGGCAGAGATGCCAAAAAACTTCATATTGACTAAATCGTGTTTCCTAGAAGGAAATGCCTGTTCTTAAACTGGAGTCTCCTAGAGGTATATTCCTCTAAGCCAACCCACTGATACCTTGAAGCCTGGGTTACTACACATGGAGCTCTGGGGGAAAAAAAAAACTACTTTATCCCACTGTAGAGAGAAAAGGCCCCCTGGTGGCTCTATGGAACAGGGGCTGCTGAAGGGGTATCTGGGAGCCACGTCTCACCTCATCATGATTGTGCTTTCAGTATGGACAGTAGGCCATGGAGCTCTTTGCGATGATGACCGTCTCAACTAGGCCTCAGAGCTCCTACTTCTGCAACGGTGGAAGTGGACTAAGGGTCTTCGTTGAATGTTCTCTACCTTTCTATACTGTTGTTAATGTATGTGTTTCTATCAATTTACTGAAATTTTATATTTAGGTATCTAAGTGCAGGGATAAAAGGGAAAAAAGAAGGCTCTTTGTCGGAATATATTAGTGCTTACATTTATATGACCTTAAATGACCATGAAAAAATGTGTAAAAGAAATCCTGCGAAAGTATGCACAGGTTATAATAGTTTCATACTCCGCTACAAAACTGCATATGCTTGTACAATAATTGCATGAAAATTCTTAAGGTATGAAATAAGAGGATAAAACATTGACTAGAAAGCAGTACCATTTTTGGAAATTGCCAAGCAGTGTACAGATTTTAAACATCCTAACTTTGTTTTTATTGACTCAGAATGGCTCACAATTATAATAAGATAGTAACTATGGTTTTTGTTTCAGCCTTTGCTCATTGCCAACTTTTTGTCATGCAATTAACAATCTGAAGATCATTAATCCCTTATCCAGGAATTCAAAGATGTAACTGTTTCCAGATAAATATATCATCATTTTTCACTGAGGAAATCTCTGGACTTAACATTCTCATAAAAAAAAGAAAGAAAAGAGAACCACAATAAAACATATGGCTAAACCATTAGCTATAATTTGTGCAAAATAATTTTGACAATGAACGTAGGTAGACATTGGGTTCTGGAAATCACACTTTTTACATCAGGGGGTTTGGAAGTCTGAGGTGAAAGGCCTGACATTCACAAGCATCCCAATGGCAACAAAACACTGTCAGCGTCTCCGTGGGCACTTTCCAGCCTTGCGCCTTGGATTCTAATTGCTATTTAGATTCGGCATCTCCTTTTCTCTCATGCTTCCCGAGCTCGGCTGTTCGTAGATCTATAGATCGAGCAATACCAAGGTCTTTAGTGGCTTTGTCTTTGGTGCTGTCTGGATCAGCATTTTTATCAAGCAGTTTGGAAGAAGGTGGAGGTGAGGGAGAAGGTTGCTCCCCGGTGACCAGGTGAGGCCAATGAGGCAACCAAGGTCATTCACTCATGTAGACAAGAGTACTTCTAGGCTGAGTCCTCTATCAGGATGACCGGATTCTCCCAACTTCCTTTCTCTCTTACTGAAATTTGTATCTGTAGTTGCCCCCAGTTCTAGTTATTCCATTTGGTTTGAAATTCAGGTTTGTCCCGGGCTACAGATTTCTGACACCCCCATCTCGGTACCTTTTACAAAAATATCTGTGGCCAGCTCAGCTGTCTGACCACAGTCCAGCCTTATAGATATTGTGCAACATCTGATACCCAATTGAGACCCCAGTCACTGACTGAGTATGCCCCCAGATTGAGTTTCAGACAAGCCTAATCATGCTAGGGTACAAGAGAGCAAAGTCTTCACATCTGTGGATGACCTGAAGCTAGGAGAGATGGCGAATATGAAGACTTTTAAAAGCTCTTGAGTGTTTTGGAAGCCTGGTTCAAGAGCAACAAAATGAGATTTAACAGCCGTGAGTTTGAATTCCAAATACCATCTCATAAATATAGATGATGGAAAAAATGCCTTGACTGTTTTATGTGAAAAGACCGGGCTGTTTTTGTTGATCATAAGTTCAGTGTGATGTGACTTAGCTGCTCTAAAAGCTAATCCTCTTGTGGGCTGCATTAATAGGATTGCGTCCAAATCACGCAAGGCAATAATCTCTGTAGGCGCACCTTCAACTGGTCAGGCAACAGCTGACTACTCTGTTGTGACCGTCGTTCTACAAGGGGATCATTAACAACCACAGACAATTCTGGGGAAGCAGAACCGGGT
The DNA here is from genome assembly GCF_937001465.1 of Orcinus orca. Classification (NCBI taxonomy): domain Eukaryota; kingdom Metazoa; phylum Chordata; class Mammalia; order Artiodactyla; family Delphinidae; genus Orcinus; species Orcinus orca. The sequence continues at coordinate 25,265,780 of NC_064562.1, forward strand.
GCAGAGGTCTGCGCTCTCCATGGCACAGAAAATTGTTGGGCCAACTGTTTAGCCTGAGCAGTGGCTCTCTGTTGAAACTCTTGGTTCCACAGAAAACTCAGCAGGCTTAGGCAAGAGGGGGTCATGAATCCTAACGATATAGACAGGGCTGCCACTCAGATCAGATACATAGGTATGGCTGAACTAGTTTTTTATCTCTGGCATCTGCTCTGATTCATTGGTTCCCATAGAGTACTGGCTTTAAATATTTTGAACATCACCCCTGGAAACAGGAGTGCCTCAGAGAATCCAGGGCTAGAATACAGCTGAGCTTTAGGAAGGGCTAGAGCCAGGAAACGGAATGTCACTGGAAGGCTGGCAGTATTGGCTCTCTTCTCCTCCCGTCTGTTTCATTCGTCTTTGTCTGTATGAGACAGCTTTCTCTAATCCCTAATCCACTTGCCAGAAACTGGCTTTCTCTCGATTCCAGCTCCAAGTTCCCAAAAGGACTTGGGTTAGCATGGGATGCCTACCCCATCCCTATCAACTGTGGCCAAGTGCATGGAGTACATTAGACAAACATGGCTGCAAGAAACCCACCCCTATGGGGAATTCCCTGGCGGTCCAGTGGTTAGGACTCCATGCTTTCCCTGCCAGGGCCTGGGTTTGATTCCTGGTCGGGGAATTGAGAACCCCCAAACCCCGGGGCGCGGCCAAAAAAAAAAAAAAAAAACCGTCCCCTATGATTGAGATGGGGATGACTAAGTAGGTCATTCTGTGGCGGGAAAATACCCAAAACGTTTTGTATCACTTTCTTAACTTTCTTTGATGTCATAAGCCCCTTTGAAAAGTTGGAGAAACATGTTTTACTCTATACAAAAATACACGCAAATTTTGTTTAGACTTTCAAGAGATTCCTAGAACCTTGGAATATATCCGTGAACCGCACAGTAAGATACCCTGACCTAGAGATGAAATACTTAGGGGAGAAAATATGAGTGTCTTCCTTCAAATAGCTGAAGAATTGCTGGAGAAGAATATTAAAATTATGTAAACGCATGCATAGGAAAAAGATTAGAATGCTATATAAAACTGAAAACGGTGCTTCCCTGGTGGTGCAGCAGTTGAGAATCTGCCTGCTAATGCAGGGGACACGGGTTCGAGCCCTGGTCTGGGAGGATCCCACATGCCGTGGAGCAACTAGGCCCGTGAGCCACAACTACTGAGCCTGTGCGTCTGGAGCCTGTGCTCCGCAACAAGAGAGGCCGTGATAGTGAGAGGCCCGCGCACCGCGGTGAAGAGTGGCCCCCGCTTGCCACAACTAGAGAAAGCCCTCGCACAGAAATGAAGACCCGACACAGCAAAAATAAATTAATTAATTAATAAACTCTTACACCCAACATCTTCTAAAAAAAAAAACAACAAAAAACTGAAAACGTGGTTCCCTTTGGAGATAGTGTAATGGGTGATTCTTTTTTGTGTGTTTCCCAATTATCCTGCCAGGGATATCTATGGTTAGTTTTATAATCACGTAAAGCATACTTTTTAAAATAAATTTATTTGTTTATTTGTTTGTTTTTATTTTTGGCTGTGCTGGGTTTTCGTTGCTGCGCGTGGGCTTTCTCTAGTTGCAGCGAGCGGGGGCTACTCTTCGTTGCGGTGCGCGGGCTTCTCATTGCGGTGGCTCCTCTTGTTGCAGAGCACGGGCTCTAGGCGTGTGGGCTACAGTAGTTGTGGTGCGCGGGTTCAGTAGTTGTGGCGCACGGGCTTAGTTGCTCCGCGGCATGTGGGATCTTCCCGGACCAGGGCTTGAACCCGTGTCCCCTGCATTGACAGGCAGATTCTTAACCACTGCGCCACCAGGGAAGCCCCATGTAAAGCATTTGTTAAAAAGAAACGTAATCAAAATTTCAAATGCTTCAGAGTTTAGAAGAGTGGGTAAAACTGGTAAGAACGGAGATTTTGACTCAATGGTACTGGTGGCCTTAGGAGTAATCACAATGTCCCTGAATCGATCCTTGCCCTCCCGTAATCTGTTCTCAGAGCAGAAGTCACTTGTGTTAACACATAAGTCAGAGTATTTCTCTCTGCTCAGAACCCAGCAAGGGCTCCCCGATTCACTCAGAGCAAGGGCCAAAATAAGGCTATAAGTCTCCATGTGACCTGTCCCATGTTGTGCCCCCATCTCATCTCCGACAGCTGTCCTCCAGCTCATTCTGATTCCTTGTTCCCCAAATTTCGTCACTTCCTGAAGTCTCTGCACATGACATGTTCCCAGTGAGACCCCCTCAGTTTTAAGTTGCATACCTCACCACTGCTGTCACTCTCCATGGCTCTTGCCCTACTCTCTTTCTTCCTTTCTTTTTTTTAAAAATAATTAATTAGGGACTTCCCTGGCGGTCCAGTGGTTAAGACTCCTGTGCTTCCACTGCAGGGGGCATGGGTTCCATCCCTGGGCAGGGAACTAAGATCCCACATGCTGCACGGCCCCCCCCCACCAAAAAAAAATTTTAATTGACTAATTTTTTTTTTTTTTTTTTTGTGGTACGCGGGCCTCTCACTGCTGTGGCCTCTCCCGTCGCGGAGCACAGGCTCCAGACGCGCAGGCTCAGCGGCCACGGCTCACGGGCCCAGCCGCTCCGCGGCACGTGGGATCTTCCCAGACCGGGGCACGAACCCGCGTCCCCTGCATCGGCAGGCGGACTCTCAACCACTGCGCCACCAGGGAAGCCCTAATTGACTAATTTTTAATTGAAGTACAGTTGATCTACAATGCTGTTTCAGTTTCAGGTATACAGCAAAGTGATTCAGTTACATATCTATCTTTCTATCTATATCTATGTGTATCTTTCTCAGATTCTCTTCCATTATAGGTTGTTCCAAGGTATCAAAGATGTGGTATATGTGCACAATGGACCTACTTGCTTTCTTTTTCTCATAGGACTTATCACCTTCTAAAATACTATGTAAAATTTTTATCGTCTGTTTCTCCTCACTGGAATGTAAGCTCCATGAAGACAGAGGATTTTGTCTTTTCTTTCTTTCTTTTTTTTTTTTTTTGGTCTGGCTTGCTTAATCCCAAGCACCCAGTGCCTGGCTAAGAGTGGACACTCAACAGACATTTGCTGGAGGAAGGGAGGGAGGGAAAAAAAGACTTGCAGTGGTCAAGCAGAGACAGAATGGTTCTCTCATAGAAGGAATTCCTGATATGGGGGAGAAGCCTGGACAACTTTGAAGTTTCATTGCAAATGTGAGAGTCTACGTGATAGGACTCTTCCCTTCCACCACCATAACCCAGATTTTTACTTACTTAGATTACTTGCTGATTGTCTTAGACAGGAATCGTTTGGATGCAAGGAAGAGAAACCACTCAGGTTACATTAAATAAAAAGCAAAGTTTTAATTTAACGCATGGAATCTCATGGATTCCAAGGGCAAGAACTCCAGGGTGGCCCCTTGAGGAGCTGAAACCAGGATTGTCTCTGCCTTTCTGGTACTTCATGAGATTTAATCTCTCCCTCAGCAGACATCTCATTTCTCCTTCCTGGAGAGCTACAAGACCTCCCAGCTCCAGGGCCCATCACTAACTAATTAAAGTCTGTCTCAAATCCAAATTCTTCAAGAGAGAATCTGATTGGCTTATCAATTGTTTTCCCATTCATCAAGTGGTACTGTCAGCTGTCAACGGAGGCAAGAGCATCAGAGAGTGCAACCATGACCAAAGAATCCACCCTGGTGGGCTTGGGAAGGGAAGCAGTTCTCAGAGAAGCAGCACATGAGCTGAACAGGCAAATTGGCTAGCACTCCAAGGCACCACCCCACTGGAATCTAACTGCACTAACATTCTCAACAATCTAATTTCATTTCCCCAGCAATTTCCTGTCTGGAAGAGGTTGCTGATTTCTTTGAAGCTAAAATCGGCACATCCCTCACTTATAAAAATAATAAACAGCTTTCTGAGAAACTTCTGAGGAAATTTTTCTACCACCTGGAAAAGCACAGTGAGAGGATTCATCTCCTAGAATAAGAGCTGCAGGGACTTTACCCTGAAACAGAGCTGCAAAATGTCACAAAGTTCTGCACCATGAACACAGATGTATATAAAATTGCTTTTTATAACAAGATTTTTTAAAAAATTGAAGCATAACACAAATACACAAATGTGCACAAATCGTAAGTGTTCAGCTGGATGAATTTCCAAAGTAAACACACCCTCGTAGCCAGCACCCAAATCGAGAAATCAGCATCATCGTCCTACTTCCCACCTCCCCTCTGTCTGCCCCACCACCCCCAAACACACACTATCTCCTGACTTCCATAGATTAGTTTTGCCTAAGTTTAAAGTCTTTGGTCCTTTTTTTCCTACTGGGTTGGCCATCTTGTTTTGTTTTATTTTTAAAGCAACTTTATTGAGGTATGATTGACATGCAATAAAGTATACACATTTAAAGTGCACAGTTTGATAAACTGAGGTATGTGGACATATCATGAAACCATCACCACCATCAAGCCCTCCCAGCCCCAGACAACCACTGATCCATCATTGGCTGGATCAAGGATATCATAATCAATTGTTTCTATTTCTAGAATTTTATATAAATGGAATCACATAGTACATTTTTGTCTGGCTTCTTTCACTCAAAATAATTATTTTGAGATTCATCCATGTCAGTACACGGATTACTAGTTCATTTCTTTTTATTGCTAAGTAGTAACCCGTTGTATGGATATACTACCCTTTGTTTATCCATTAACCTGTTGATGGGCATTTGAGTTGTTTCCAGTTTGGGGCTATTTAAAATAAAGGGGTTAAGAACATTTGCGCACAAGTCTTTGAGTGAACATATGATTTCATTTATCCCAGGTATTTAGGAGTGGAATGTCTGGGTTATATGTTATGTGTATGTTTAACTTTACAAGAAGCTGCCAATACGTCTTCCATCATACATTCTCACAAGCGGTGTATGAGAGTTTCAGCTGCTCAATCTTCTAACTCTTGGCATAATCAACCTTTTCAATTTTATGCATTCTAATAGGTGTGTGGTGGTATCTCATTGTGATTTTAATCTGTGTTTCCCTAATGACTAACGATTTTGAGCACATACATGTTTTGCTATGGCTTATTTGCCATCTGTATGTCTTTTTCAGTTGTGTGCATAAAAATCTTCTGCCCATGTTTTAATTAGGTTGTTTGTTTTCTTATTATTAAGTTTTTTTTAAAGAATTAACTTTTTTTAATAGATTTTTAAAAATTTATTTATTTTTGGCTGCGTTGGGTCTTCATTGCTGCACGTAGGCTTTCTCTAGTTGCGGCGAGCAGGAGCTATTCTTCGTTGCGGTGCGCAGGCTTCTCATTGCGGTGGTTTCTCTTCTTGCGGAGCATGGGCTCTAGGCGCACCGGCTTCAGTAGTTGTGGCATGTGAGCTCAGTAGTTGTGGCTCGCGGGCTCTAGAGTGCAGGCTCAGTAGTTGTGGCACATGGGCTTAGTTGCTCCACGGCATGTGGGATCTTCCTGCACCATGGCTCGAACCCGTGTCCCCTGCTTTGACAGGCAGATTCTTAACCACTGTGCCACCAGGGAAGCCCTTATTATTAAATTTTGATAGTGCTTTATTTATTCTGGAGACAAATCCTTTATCAAATATGTGATTTGCAAATATTTTCTCCCTCATTTTGTGGCTTGTCTTTTCATTCTCTCAATGATGTCTTTCAAAGAGCAGAGATTCTTAATTTTGATAAAAGTCCAATTTATCATTTTTTTCTTTCATGGATCATGTTTTGAGCATCATATTTAAGAGATCTTTGCATAACTCAGTCACGCAGATTTTCTCCTATGCTTTCTTCCAGAAGTTTTCTTTTTATCAGGTTTTACTTTTCTATTTATAATCTATTGTGAGTACCCTTGTGCATGTGCCAAAGGTATGGACTGAATTTATTGTTGTTGTTTTTGCATTTTGATATCCAATTGCTTCAGCATCAATTATTGAAAAGTCTATCCTTTCTTCTTTGAATTGCCTGGGCACCTTTGTCAAAAATCAATTGACGATATATGTGTGAGTCTATTTCTGGACTCTCTATTCTGTTCCATTAATCCATTTGTCTACTTTTTTTCCTTTTCCATTATAATTTATTATAAGATATTGAATATAGCTCCCTGTGCTATACAGTAGGACCTTGTTTATCTGTTTTATATATAGTAGTTTGTATCTGCTAGTCCCAAACTCCTAATTTATCCCTTTCTCCTTCTTCCCCTTTGGTAACCATAAATTTGTGTTCTGTGTCTCTGAGTTTGTTTTTCTGTTTTGTAAATAAGTTCATTTCATTTTTTTAGATTCCACATGTAAGTGATATCATATGATATTTGTCTTTCTCTGTCTGACTCACTTCACTTAGTATGATAATCTCTAGTTGCATCCATGTTGCTGCAAGGGGCAATATTTCATTCCTTTTTATGGCTGAGTAATATTCCATTGTGTGTGTGTGTGTGTGTGTGTGTGTGTGTGTGTGTGTGTGTGTGTGTGTGTGTGTGTGTATATCACATCTTCTTTATCCATTCATCTGTCAATGGACATTTAGGTTGCTTCCATGTCTTGGCCATTGTAAATAGTGCTGCTATGAATACTGGGGTGCATATCTTTTCAAATTAGAGTTTTCGTCTTTTCTGGATATATGCCCAGTGGTGGGATTACTGGATCATATGGTAACTCTATTTTTAGTTTTTTAAAATTTGTCTCTCTTGATGCCAATACTACACTGTCTTTATTACAGTGGGTTTATATGTCTTGAAGTCAAGTAGTATAAGTTCTCTAACTTTGTTCTTTTTCAAAGTTGTTTTAGCTATTCTAGGTACTTTGCATTTCCATATGAATTTTAGAATCAGCTTATCAATTTTGCAAAGAAAAAAAAACCCAGCTTGCTGAGGTATTGATTGGTATTGTGTTAAATTTACAGATCATTCTGGGAGAAAACTGATAACTTAATAATATTGTGTTCCCACTCATGAACTCAGTATATCTTACTTAGGTCTTTTTAAATTTCTCTGAGCGATACTGTGTCTTGAATCTATGGATTTACAGTTGCAACAAATTTGAATATTTTTTGGCCATTATCTTTTCAAATATTTTTCTGTGCTCCCCACTTTGGAGACTCCAATTACATGCCTATAAGCCATTAGAACTGGTCCCATTTTCACTGATGCTCTGTGCATTTTTTCAATCTTTTTTTTCCCTCTCTCTGTTTCATATTTTTATGTGTTTAAATTCACTAAACTTTTCTTCTGTGATGTCTAATCTGCCATTAATTGCACGTAGTACATTTTTCATGTCAGTCATTATAATTTTCATCTCTAGAAGTTTGATTTAGGTCTTTATAATATCTTCCATGTCTCTACTTAACATGTTAAGTCATTCCTCTAGCTTATTGAACATATGAGATATAGCTATAACAACTATTCTGTTTGCCAAATAATTTTACCATCTATATCATTTCTGGGTTGGCTTCCATTGATTTTTCTCCTCATTGTGAGTCATACTTACCTGCCTCTTTGTAATTTTTGATCAATGTCAAATCAAGAATTTTTGATTATTAAATCAGATTTTATAAACAGTGGAAGAAGCATGGACTTAAAACAAGGCATGCTAATTAGGTTTTGTCAAATTTTACAAAATATGTGATATATATTTATACTAAAACTAGATAATCTTCAGATTTAGGAGAGCAGTCAGTTAATATTTTTAGCAGATTAAAAGAGTATTAAATACTGGTACAAGTTGGAAATTGAGAAAACTGTGGGTAGAATTATAGAAAATGAGTTGGTGTTAGACATTTTTTTTTTCCTATGAATATACTGAGCTCTGATTTAGGACATAGTTAAGTTTCTTGGGAGCAGTTTGAACCTATGGGATCTTGTTATTAAGTTTTCTTAGGCAGAGTCACAGCAGCATTTAGTCTAGGGCTAATTTTTAATTTTGCCCACTACTAAGACAAAATCCTACAGTGCTTTGTGAATTATGATGTTTTTTGCTCTGGCTGAAAGAACAGGAGCTATTTCCACCCTGAATGATTCCCTGGTGATTTTTTTTTTTTTTTAGTTTTTTTTTTAATAAGTTTAAAAATATATATTTATTTATTTGGTTACACCAGGTCTTAGTTGCAGCACATGGACTCCTTAGTTGAGGCCAGCGGGCTTCTTAGTTGCAGCACGCATGTGGGATCTAGTTCCCTGACCAGGGATCAAACCTGGGCCTGCTGCATTTGGGAGTATGGAGTCTTATCCACTGCACCACCAGGGAAGTCCCTTCCCTGGTGATTTTTCCCTGTAGTTCTTTCCAGTGACTCTTGTCCTAGTGTCAGGAAGTTTCTTCACCTTCATCTGCTGATTCAGCTGAAGACAGGAGGGGACCACCTGAGTGGGGATGGCCAGAGCTCTCGCTCAGTGTAGCTCTTTCCTGTCTGGTCTAGTGTCCTGCAATCTCTAACTGCATTAGCCTCCCTGAATTCCCAGATCCATCTCCTCAATTCAGAGAGGACTGCAAGCACGCTGTGCTGTGACCCAGAAAGTAAGGCAGTAAACAAGCAGTGCTCTCCTTGTTTGTTTTACCTTGGGTGTTTCATATATTTTGTCCTTTTAAAAAAAGTTGTTTCAGTAAGGTGGGCAAATCTATTCTCTTTCACTCCATCTTGGTTGAAAGCTGAAGTCTTGGATTGCCTATCATCTTCTTATTGATTCTAGGAGTATCTATATATTCCAACTACAAGCCCTTTGACAAATATAGGAATTAAAATATCTTCTTCAACTCTATCTTCTTCCACTCTGACTTGTTTTTGTATTCTCTTCAACATGATCTTTATGAAGACACGTTGTCAATTTTAATGTTGCCCAATATATTACTTTCTAAACTTTAGGGTTAATGCTTTCTGTGTCTGTTTACCTTTCCCAAAGTTAAGAAGACACTTCTCTGTGTTTTTGTTTGGAAATGTTCTGGGTTTTTTACTTTAACTTTAAAATCTATAATGCATTTGGCATTGATTTTTGCATATGTTATGAGCTAGAAATCAAGATTCTTTTTTTTTTTTTATATGAGTATCCAATTGACCCAGCACCACTTACTGAAAAGTCTATCATTTCCCCACCGTACTGCAGTGTCAACTTTGTCATCCATTTAATGACCATGCATGTGTGGGTCTATTTCTTGGTTCTCTGTACATACAGTTTTAACCTCTGTCTGGTAAACAGCATTGATCTGAAGCAGTCATTTCATAATTTTCAGTTTAAAAGACAACTGAGTTCATTTTTCTTTCTTTTTTTTAAAATAAATTTTATTCCATTTACTTATTTATTCTTGGCACCTGGACAGGGACTTGAACCCTGGGCCCTCAGATTAAAAGTCTGATGCTCTCCCAGCTGAGCTACCCAGGCACTCTATTGCCTTTCTTACTTTAACTTAAGTATACATAAGTTTTAACTTAGTAGACTATTGTTTTTCATCCAAAATAAAGTACAGTTTGAACACAAGAACTGTGTAAATGTAATTATATTAAATAACTCTAATACTATTATATATAATGTTTTAATGTCATAATTACTAAGGGATTTTGGTTTACATTTTACAAAATAAAAACTCTCTTTTACCCCATGAGTAACCTAAATTTTGAAATATCAGGTTTGAAACAAAATGATGCAATTCAGGCAGTGTTAGCATAATCTGTTTAAAGTTATCATAGCCCCTAATAAATTATAACTGAAATATTCTAAAAACAAACAGTATTTTATTCCTTTGCAAAAGACCATCTTCTCACTATATCTATATAAACCTTATTCCAAGGATATTTTCGTTTCTTTTTTAGAAAATATACTGAATTTCATTAATATGCTGTAGACAGCCTGAAGTGTTAATCTCCACCTCTACCTTTAAGACTTCCGTTATGATGTACAAGGTGTATTTACCCTCTAACCAAATAACTTTTGAGCAACGTAGTGGAGCCTCCAGTTTACATATCTTACAAAATATTTTCATTGCAGTTGCAAATTCTTATACTTTGCATTGCTGGCAACTTTTAATGATATATATGTGGGGTTATAGATTTTATTTATTTATTTTTTATTGGCGTAGAGTTGCTTTACACTGCTGTGTCAGTGTCTGCTGTACAGCAAAGTGAATCAGCCATACGTATACATACATCCCCTCTTTTTTCGATTTCCTTCCCATTTAGGTCACCACAGAGCACCGAGTAGAGTTTCCTGTGCTGTACAGTAGGTTCTCATTAATTATCTATTTTATACATATATAGTAGTGCATATATGTCAATCTCAATCTCCCAATTCATCCCACCACCCCCCTCCCCCTTGGTATCCAAACGTTTGTTCTCTATGTCTGTTTCTATTTCTGCTTTGCAAATAAGATCATCTATACCATTTTTCTAGATTCCACGTATATGCGTTAATATATGATATTTGTTTTTCCCTTTCTGACTTACTTCACTCTGTATGACAGTCTCTAGGTCCATCCATGTCTCTACAGATGACCCAATTTCATTCCTTTTTATGGCTGAGTAATATTCCATTGTCTATATGTGCCATATCTTCTTTATCCATTCATCTGTTGATGGACACTTAGGTTGCTTCCATGTCCTGGCTATTTTAAATAGAGCTGCAATGAACATTGTGGTACATGACTCTTTGAATTACGGTTTTCTCAGGGTATATGCCCAGTAGTGGGATTGCTGGGTCATATGGTAATTCTATTTTTAGCTTCTTAAGGAACCTCCATACTGTTCTCCATAGTAGCTGTATCAATTTATATTCTCACCAACAGTGTAAGAGGTTTCCCTTTTCTCCACACCCTCTCCAGCATTATTGTTTGTAGATTTTTTGATGATGCCCATTCTGACTGGTGTGAGGTGATACCTCATTGTAGTTTTGATCTGCATTTCTCTAATAATTAGTGATATTGAGCATCTTTTCATGTGTTTGTTGGCCATCTGTACGTTTCAAGGATATTTTCATTCCAAATTATTTAAACACAACTTCCTTAGAAATATTTAGATGTGTGAAAATTTCAACGTTTAAAGTTTAGGTTTAAGTTACTTATTAATTTGAAAATATTACATCACTTCTGTTTTTTAGAACTTGGAATTTCCTATTACTAAAGGAATACATTTTTGTTATAGGAAAATCATCAAATATACCTAAGTGGAAAATTTTAAAAAGAAAACCAATCTCACCTTTAGGTATCAATAATAATATAAAGCACAGTTTGTCACTTTTTGGAGTCTGGTTATTCAGGGGACAATTCCTACCTGTCTTAGTCCATTTGGGCTGCTATAACAAAAAAACCATAAACTGGGTAGCTTATAAATAACAGAAACTTATTTCTCACAGATCTGGAGGCTAGGAAGGCCAGTATCAAGGTGCCAGCAGATTCGGTGTCTGGAAAGGGCCCAATTTCTGGCTCATAGTTGGCACCTTCTTGCTGTGCCCTCACTTAGTGGAAGGGGGGAAGGGAGCTAGCTCTGCCTCTTTTACAGAGTCATTAACCTCACTCACTAGGGCTCTGTCCTTACGACCTAATCACCTCCCTGAAGCCCCACCTGGGGGTAAGGATTCTAAGGGGACAGAAACATTCAAACTGTAGCAATACCCAAACACCTCGACTCCAACACCAACTCCTGTTACCATGTCAGAAGCGAGCAAACATCTGGGTCATCAGCCACCTGAGGAAAGCCCTTCACTTCCTTCATTCACTCATTCATTCCACAAATATGCATTAAGAACTGATTACATGCCAGGTACCCTGGTAGGTGTTAGGGGTACAAATAAAGTGAATAAACAGAACAGACAGGGTCCTTTCCCTCCACAGAGTCTATTACCTAGTGAGAGCAGTCAACATCAATAAAATAATCTCACAAACGATGTAAAATGACAACTATGATATCTATTTCTTACAACAGGACAGTAAGAGGGTAGAGTAGGGAATATGACTCAACCAAGGTCTGAGGAAACTTTTCCAGAGGGAGAGATGGGTGACCCGAGATCTGAAGGGTGGGCGGGAATGAACCAGTCCCAATAAAACAAAAGGAAAGTCACACAAGGGAGATAGCAGCATGCCAGGTGCAGGAACAGAGAGAACATAGAGGCCCTGGAGGGGAAAGGAAAAAGAGTGTGTTTGAGGAACCGGAAGAAGGCCTGAGTGATTGAGCACAGAAGGAGATGGGTAAGTGGTCCAGATGAGGCTGGATGGACACCTGTGGAGGGGAGAGGCCACTCACATCTGGTTGGCCACGTTAAGGATGTTGGTTTTTATCCTATGCTCAATGGGCAGCCATTGAAGTGATTATATTTGTGCTTTACAATGATTTCTCTGGCTGAAAAGTGGAGAATCTATGGGGCAGGGGAAAAAGGAACCAGATACATTAAGCATATGACCAAAAATCCAAGAGAGAGAGGAAGTAGCTTGAAAAGAAGTGGTAGTACAGAAATGGATGGAATGGAAAAATAATCCATAGACAAGCTCATCTACATTTGGTAGTGGGTTGGTAATGGAAGACAGTAAAGGAAGATGTAAAGAGTGACTCCAAGAGAAATAAAAAGAAACTGGAGTTGATTTGGTGAGAGTTGAGGAAGAGATCATGATTCTGATTTGGTTGATTTTTGTAGAGCAAAGTGGCATGTAAAGAAGGCAGTTATATTTACAGGTCGGTGGTTCAGAAGAGAGAACTGGGCTGGGGATGAAAATTTGTGAAGTGTCAAATACCACCCACGTGAGAAAGTATAGGATGAGAAGAGTGGTGGGCTAGACTTTAGAATGCCAAGGGCCAGTAAAAGAAGAGCCTGCAAAGAAATCTGAGTGGAGCAGGGAGATAGGAAGGTTCAAACCTGTGATGTCTCAGAGGCCAAGGTTCTGAGAGTTTTAGGAAGGCGTGAAAATTCTCGTCTGATTTAGTGACGTGGGGGTCATGACCTTGGAAAATATAAGAGAGAAAGTGGGATGGAAGCCAAGGTGAAGCAGATTGAAGAGTAAGGGAGGATGAACAAGAGATAGAAACTATAGCAACACTCAACGGAAGTCTGGCTGTGAAAGAGGAGAGAAAAGCTGGTAGAGAAAAAGGTAGCTAAAAAGCAATATATGGGGGGCGGGTAGTGGTGGGAGATTGGGATTGACATACATACACTAATATGCATAAAATAGATAACTAATAAGAACTTGCTGTATAAAAAATAAAATAAAGTTCAAAACAAAACAAAACTAAATGTGCAGGGACTAAAATACCTACAGAGAGACTTCCCTGGTGATGCAGTAGTTAAGACTCCACGCTCTCAAAGCAAGGGGCCCGGGTTCGACCCCTGGTCTGGGAACTGGATCCCACACACATGCCGCAACTAAGAGTTCACATGCCACAACTAGGGAGCCCGCCTGCCGCAACTAAGACCCGATGCAACCAAATAAATAAATTTTTTTTAAAAGGCAATATACGTTGTAGAGGATTTTTTACATTGTTTTGTCTTAAGAGATGTGAGTATATTTAAAATGGAATGGATAATTTCACTCAGTTTCCAGTTAAAACTGAAGAGAACTGTAGTCTGTTGCCTACAATCCTTTTGTCAAATACAGTGCAGCCAACTTTCATTTTAATGTTATGGTAGTTTATTCAGAGGAACAGTGCTAACATTCAGAGAGAATTAAATAATCTGTACCTGCATGTTATCAGCAATTTCATATAAGATTCCTCTCACAATAGCTGTTTGAAAAGGCATCATAGTAATGGCTCCTTTCCATTTAAAAAAGAGTTGGGTGTGTATGCGTGTGCATGTATGTGAATGTACACCCTATCAGAACATGGTGGTATCAAACAAAATTTGGCAAACTACAGCCCTTTGGCTAAGTCTGGCTACTTGTTTTTTTTGTTTTTTTAATTTATTTTTGGCTGCATTGGGTCTTCATTGCTGTGCACGGGTTTTCTCTAGTTGTGGCAAGTGGGGGTTACTCTTTGCTGTGGTGCACAGGCTTCTCATTGCAGTGGCTTCTCCTGGTGCAGGGCACGGGTTCTAGGTGCACAGGCTTCAGTAGTTGTGGCACGTGGGCTCAGTAGTTGTGGCTTGCAGGCTCTAGAGCGCAGGCTAAGTAGTTGTGGCGCACGGGCTTAGTTGCTCCACAGAATGTGGGCTCTTCCCAGCCCAGGGCTCAAACCCTTGTCTCCTGCATTGGCAGGAGGATTCCCAATCACTGCGCCACCAGGGACGTCCCACTATTTGTTTTTTTAAATAAAGTTTTATTGCAACACACACCAGTGATACAATTACATAGAGAGTATTTAGATATAGAGAGAAGAGATCATTTATAGGGTGATGTTCTTGAAAAGATGCAATGGCATGAAATCCAAAGCATAAGTGGAGGGACTGACCTCTCATAACAGGAAAGCAATGCCTTTCATTTGCCGTGGGAAGGGGGGAGTAGCAGGACTGAAGATGGTATGTAGGTTTGCACGTTTGATGGCTAGTGGCTGAAGGAGTTTCCATCTGAGCACTTTGGTTTTCCGATGAAACTATAAGATCTTTGGCTGATGGAGGGTTTGGACATTTGAGATATCTGAAGCTGGTTTAAAAATTATTGCAAGCATCATTCATAATAGCCAAAAAGTAGAAACAATCCAAATGTCCATCATCTGATAAATGGATAAGACAAATGTGAAATATCCATATAATGCAATAGTATTTAACATTTAATGTTTAACATTATAAAGGAATGAAGTACTGATGCATGCTACAATAATGGAAAAACCTTGACAACATTATGCTGAGAGGAACCAGTCCCAGAAGGTCACATGTTGTATGATTCCATTTATATGAAATGTCCAAAGGAGGCAAATCCATAGAAACAGAAAGATTACTGGTTGTCAGGGATGCAGGGGGAGGAGGAATGGGGTTTCTTTTCGGGGTGATGAAATATTCTGAAATTAGATAGCGGTGAGGTTGAAGAATTTTGTGAATATACTAAACTCACTGAATTCTATATTTTAAAAATGTGAATTTTATGGTAGGTGAATTATATCTCAATAAAGCTGTTGTTTAATAAAAAGAAGACAGAAAGAAAGAAAACTTTTTGCAGAGAATATAGTGCACTGTCCAGATAAAGGAAGTGGGATTGCCAGGTACCAGAGACATCCATGAAGCTAATGAAGCTGGCTGCACAGGTCCCCACGAGAGTAGGGAGCTGCTGGGAGAGGTTGGGTGTCCTAGCTGGGAGGGGAAGTTAGGATGCACTCAGAAAGTATATCCGTGTAAGGATTCTGGCAAATTATCACAGAGGTCTCAAAAGAAAGGCATCTGTATCTCAAAGGCGCCAGTAATTTGTTCCTTATTCATTTCCTCATTCTAGATTCATATTCATCGTAATTTGTAATTTGTAATTGTATATTCTTTTCCTTTAAAATGACTCCCCAAACTGTATATGCTTCAGGTTCCAGAAGACCAAGATCTGCCCCTGCAGAGAGCTGAGGATCTATCTATTTGAGGTCACTGAACATGAATTTACAGTGACATCACTGTTTCTGTTGTGTAACTTTCTCCAACAGCGCTTGGCTGTTTGGGTGCAGAAGAAAGTGCAGTCAGGTTCACCCAGTGTTGGGGTTTTGTGAGTCGGAAGCATGTTATTAAAAATGTGGACCGCAAAATTCAAACTGGATAAGGTGGGGGGAGTGAAGACGCAGAGGTCTGATGGGATATGCAAAAGCAGAGGTGTCAACAGGCTAGAAAGCTGTTGGAGAAGAAAGATGACAGAGGAAGAACTTGAAAGATCAAGTTGGAAGACGCGTAGCTGGAGTGGGCTGCTGGAGGTGAATGACAAAGTCCACAGAGGGGTGATGGTTTGAGGCGATTTGAAGGCCATGGGAGGTGACAATTGGCACTTGCTCTGAGGAAAAGTCTAAACTCTAAGAAGATCTCCAGGCCTCAGCACAACCTGTCCCTTGTCTGCTTCTGTCACCTTACCCAGTCCAATGTCCCTCTCACTCATCTGCCTGCTGCCTTCATTCAGGTCCTCCGGAGTTTCTTCCAGCCTGAGGATTTAGACACCTCGTAGTTTCTCTGTTGTCTGGAATACCCTTCGCTGCTGCTTGGCCAGGCCATTTCTACTCATCCTGAGGATCTCAGTTTAAAGTCAGTTCCTCAGGGAAGTCTTTCCCCACATACCCACCCTTCTCCCAGGGGGTAGAGCCTCCAGTTGTAAGCCCAGGTAAGACTCTTTGTTTTTCCTTCACAGCATTTATCAACTGTATTGTTGAAGTTAAGGGGCTAATGACTAGTAAAATGCTCTTCTCTAGAATAAAGGAGTGAGGTAATAGGTCTGGCTAACCTCCCTATTATATCCTGGGTCCTCAAGAACTTGTATATACAAAGACATTCCATAAATATTTGTTGTATGAATGAAATTTAAGATACTGATGTGTAGTAGTGTTTTCCAGCATACCTTTTAACATATAAGGATACAAAATGTAATTTTACAATCATCTAAAAATGGCATATAATGTAAAGATAAAGCCAATTTCCTTTCTAACATACATACATGAAGACATATCTATCTTCAACCTCTCCTCACTTATTTGATCTCTAGAAATATAAATCTCAAACAACATAGTCGAAGATAAGGGAAAATACTTAATGATTTCTTATATGGAAATGAGATCATTGAATCCCTTATTTGAAATAATGAAAAAGATTACTGGGTATACAGTCGGTCCTTCCATATCCTTGGGTTCCTCATCCGAGGAGCCAACCAACCTCGGATGGGAAATACTCGGAAAAAATCCAGAAAGTTCCAAAAAGCAAAACTTGAATTTGCTGCATGCTAGCAACAATTTACATAGCATTTACATTGTATTAGGTATTATAAGTAATTAGAGATGATTTATAGTATAAAGATGTGACTACTACACCATCTTATACAAGGAAATTGAGCAGCAAAGGATTTTGGTATGGGGAGGGGTCCTGAAACCCATTCCCCAGGGATAAGGAGGGCTGACTGTATTACAGTCTTCCATTAAAAAGAATCTGAAAAAGCAGATATGTATATATATATATATATATACATATATACACACACACACATACATAAACACACGTGTATCACTGAATCACTATACCGTACACCTGAAACTAAAACAACAATTGTAAATAAATTATACTTCAATTTAAAAAAGAAAGAACTTTAGGGATTTCCCTGTCTGTCCAGTAGTCAAGAATTCCTCTTCCACTGCAGGGGGCATGGGTTCCAGCCCTGGTTGGGGAACTAAGATCCTGCATGCCACATGGGTGTGGCCAAAAAAAAAGAAAAAGAGACAGACACAGAGATTTAAAAAAAGGACTTCATAACAGGAGTGGAGGAAGTGGTAAATTATCTAGCCAACAGTTAACTATGAAAGAGTGGACTAGTCTTAGCAATGTTAATTATAAATACTTTGACTCAGTGAACAGACACACTGCCTGTGGGAGAAGTGGAAAATGAATTCAGTGATTTATTTTCATTTGCACGCTTGTGGTAAAACCTGAGTTCACATAAAAATTGCTTTGGTTTATGAACTGCCATAAAAATTACACTCACTTGTATTCTAAAAAGCCTTAAAATGTAAGAAAAACAATGAACCCCCTTTGCTTGTTTTTTCTCTCTCAATTCTCCTTACGGTTATCCCTTTGATCCTTCACAAAACAAGTCTGATTCTCTTCTTCACAACATCTTTCAAATCTCTGGCGAGCTGCCTCTTTAAGGAAGACTTGTCTCATCCTATCTGACCTGGTCCCACCCTGGTTATTCTTCTAATTTACTGTGTTTATTTCCCCCAGGGCACAACATTTATCACAATCTGTACTTGTGTTGACCCCTGTTTACTATCCAACGCAGCCACAGAAATGTCACTTCCATGAGTGCAGAGACCTCTAGTTCTCACCACCCCAGCACCTAATTTCCTACAACTGTACAAGCTTTTCAAACTCAGAGGAACTCCTGAAAGTGAATGTTGTATTAACAAGAAAATGCCTGAGGTTATTTTTTCCAGAAACGTTCACTTATCTCCTACTATTTTTAGCACTTTTATCTGATTATTTATATTACCTTCCAAAATTTGTGTGAGGTCTTTGTTTTCCATAAATAAACTGGAAAAGATATTTCTATTACAGGATCGTGTTAAACTCAGGACCACGTATCATAATTGTAAAGCACACGCAAGAAAGCAAATAGCGCTAAGACATCCAGTAAGTTTCCCTTTTCTGGTCCAACACCCCAAAGGTAGATTTTAAACAAATGCCAAGTCAAGTGGAAGAAACTGGCAACAAATGGAGGGAGTGTGAGACTTCAAAATGTCCCAGAGATCGATTCAACCAAATCCTTTGGCCCCGCTAAGCGTTCCCACACCACTCAGGCAAGGCTGCTCCGGGGACCAGCCCACACCAGCCCGGAAGGGTCCCCCTCTGCCCTCCGCTCCAGGCTGGTCGCCTTAGCGCGTTCCCCCGAGTCCTCGCCCTCCTGGTCCCTGCCCCGGGCAGGGATCCGGGGGTCGCAGACTCTCCAGGGCGCGCGGTCTCCCTCCGGGCTGTTTTGCTTTGCGCGCTGTCAAGTACAAACACCCCAGCCCCTCCCCCTCCAACTCCTGATCTCGTGCACAGTACTAACTCCGAACTGACTGACACTCGGCTGAGCCAAGATGGCAATCTCCAGACTTGAACATTCGAAGGTTCCTCGCTCCGCCCGGAGCCCGAGCCCCGGCGGCACCGCCCTCGCCGAGGCCTCGCCGCCTTCCCCGGCGAGCAGGCCGCCGGGGGCTCCGGTCTCCACGGCCGCCGGGCGGCCGAGGACCCCTCTCTAGCTTTCCGAACTACAGATCCCAGGGTGCCTCTCGGACTCCCGCTCCCTCCCTCTCTCGCTCCCTCCCTCCGTGCGTCTCCTCCTCCCTGGCCCTTGTTTTGGCTGGAAGCGCTCCGGCGGAGTTAGAGAAAGTCTGGGCAGAAACCGCAGCCGGCCCGAACGTGGGAAGGGGAGGAGGAAAGGAAGAGGGAGCCGGGAGGCCGGGAGAGGGAGGGATCGGGGCCGGGGGCCAGGCCGCTCAGAACCTGCCGCGCGCCCGGGGGTGGGGGAGGCGGCGCGGGAGGAGCGCGAGGGGACTGGACGGTGGGCTCTGTCCCCGCAGCCGAGCAGCCGAGAGCTTCGTTCCTTCGCCGCCCTCCGCCCTCTCTCTCCCGCGGCGGCGGCGAGCGCGGACCCACCCTCCGGCGGGACCTCTGCCCTGCCCAGCGACGCCGAGCCGGCGGCTCCCTCCGTGGCCCTGGACCAGCCCTGCGCCCGCTGTCCACGGGACCCTCGCGGCTTCCCCTTTCCTCCCGGCTGCCCAGGCGCCGCGGGGAAGTGACCCACCCTCCCGCGAGGAGGGGGAAGGAGAGGATCGCGCAGGGCGCACCGAAACCGAGAGCGGGCGAGCCGGAGTGGGCACCGCGCAGGGCATTGTGTGTGTGTGTGTGTGTGTGTGTGTGTGTGTGTGTCAGTGTGGGTGTGCGCGCGTGCAGCGTCGTGTCTGTCTAGAGAGCGCTCTGGGAGGTCCCGTCCCGAGGGGGCGGAGCGCAGGGGGCCGAGGCTTGGGCTCCGCGCCGGGGCAGAGTCCCGTTGAGCCCGAGCGCGAAGGAGGCAGCCGGCGGGACTGCGCGCCTGGCGGCTGGGCGGGCGCACTGAAGGGAGGCCGGGGCGCCCTCGGCCCGGCCGCGGACCCTGCCCCGAGGTATCGGCCTCGGCGGCGCGGCCCGCTTCTACTCAAGTCCGCGGACCTGCTTGCTGGGGAAGAAGCTCGGAGGCCGAGAGCCGGCGCGCCGCGGAGCCCGTCCGCCCGGGGTGCGCCGCGGGAGAGCTAGGTCCCCGCCGCTGCGCGGCTGTCCGGCGTCGGCGGTGTCGGGAGCGCGCCCGGCCCGGAGCCGGAGAGGCGCGCACCATGAGCGGCGGCGAAGTGGTCTGCTCCGGATGGCTCCGCAAGTCACCCCCGGAGAAAAAGTTGAAGCGTTATGTAAGTAGAGCTCGGCCGCCGTTCCCCTTCCCGGGAGGCTCGCGCGCGGGCTGCTGCTTACTCTTGGTCCCCATCCTTTTCCCGTGGGCCCTTTCCCCGGCAGGCTGGGGACCCAGGCTGGACACTCACGCCCGGGCCTCCTCTTGGCCGGGCACGTTTCTTTCTCCAGATTCCAGACATCGGCCCGTAGGAGGGCCCGGCATGGCCAGCTGAGCGCCGGCTGCATGTTTTTATTGTTCCTTTTAGCAGGGGCGAGGGGGAGAGCATTCTCCTTTCGTTATATCTGCAGGGAATCCTTAGGGACTGCTGTATAGTAAATTTCCCGCAGTGGGAAACCCACGGAGGTGTTGGAACTCATCAGCCTTCTATTTGGTCCGCGCTCCCTCCCGCCTTCCCCTCGGGGTGGTTGCCGGAAGCGGGCGGGGGACCTGGGAAGTTGGCCTTAGAGCCGAGCATCTCCAGTCCGCGCACACGGGAAAGAAAAGTTATTACGCGCCCTACCGTTTGCTTAGCACGGTTCACATTTTCGCGGTTTTGAAGCGAGGGACCTTGGAGTTTGGCCCGAGAGCCTTGGCAGTTTGCTGCGAAAGGAGGGCGCTGTGGGGAGCCTGGTGGCTGGTGTTCGGGCGCCGTGGACACGCTGTCAAACCCCGCAGGAGAGGACAGCTGGGGCCAGTCAGGATTTCTGTGTGTTACGGTACTTTCCCAGGCCACCCGAATTGCTTCTGCTGATTATGTGTTAAACCGTTTTAGCTGTTAAGGAAGATATTCCTTGAAAGAACCAACCTTGCTTAGGTGGAAATCTGTGTCCTCTTCGGGGGGGGGGGTGTCTGCGATCTTATCCCCTTCTCCCCCATTGGCTCTTTGTTGCTGCCCCCTGCAAAAGACAGAAATGACACCTTCGCCCTGGCATATGACGCAAATATTTTTCTAGTAAAGTATGTCTCGAAAACAAAATGTATGCCCCCTTAAATATAAATTTACTACCAGGGGGCCGACACTAATAATGGAACCTGTTTCTTGTGGAAGGGTATCTACATCCAGAGAGCTCGAGGTAATCCTATTAGTCACTGTTTGCTTGCATAGAACGGAGTGAAGTGCAATATTTAACTTCACCAACAACTCACCGGTGAGTTTCTGGTTTACTTTCTGCCAGAATTTGTTATAGGCAAGTAATTCTTATTTAAGGATTTGATGCCACAAATCCTAAGAAAGTTCTCCAGAGATTTTTTGAATCCTTCCAAATCCTGTCTCTCCACCTATCACACTTTGCCTGAATATTCTGGTAAATATGCTGACTTTAATACAAAAACTGGGGAGAGGCAGTGTTGTTTTCAGCTCTGAGTTCTGAAGAGAAGGCTGTATGTGTGTGGGAGAGGGAGTGGATTGATAGATGTATTTGTTTTGAGAAGGTGCTGTTTAGGAAATGATTGGGTCCTTGGGGGAACTGAAGAACACTACATTAGCTGAAATAGGTAGTGGTAATAGAGGTTTAATGCTTTCTTTCACATGATTGGTTTATGGCTCTCTCAAAAGATGCCCCGCACTGGACTAGGGACCATAAGATTAAAAAATACAGTAGGAAAAAAGACTTGCCTCTTGGGCTTGCAATTTAATGTAATACAAACCAGGAAGAAAATCAGCCCCAAAGATTATGTCTTAACAAGGACCAAGAAAATGGAAAATCTGAATTTAAAAAAATTTATTATTTGATCATTACAACAGTTTTATGAGGCGGGTATTATCTATGTGTTTAACAGATGAGAACACAGTCTACATAACTAGAGTGTGCCAGAGGCAGGGTTTGAACCCAGATCTGCCTGCCTGACTGGCCTTTAAAAGGTTAATGAGTCATCTAGTTGATTTCAAGCGGCACTCAGGCGGGTCATCTGTAAACAGCCTTTCAAGTTGTAACTTTCTGTGAGTCTATGGATATTGGTTGAGCATGCAAGGAAGGGGCGGGCTGTGCATCAGAGGTGCAGTGCTGAAGAAACACAAGACAAGCATGTGTGCACAAAAGGTAGCTAGCAACGCCACACGGTTTCTGATTGTGTGCCCAAGTGGATCACTATGGGTATCGCATAGATGTTTTGAGGAACAAGCTTCTTGTAGACTGAAACCACAGGAATACTTCAGGGAGACAGTGGGCTCCCTAAATTGTTGTCAGCTGAGGGGAGAATATGCCTAACAGCGGAGGGAGGCGGGCTTTTCTTTGGCTGGGCACTGGGGTTTTCTTTCCACACCAGTGAAGTACATAGAGACAGCCCAGGAAGAAAGTGGGCAGGGTGGCCACCAGAATTGAGGGGTCCAAGAGGGTGACTGGAGACTTACAAGTTAAAATGAGTCTTGTCTTATATTTGCACTGTCAAGTCGGTTGCCCAGATTTTGACATTCCCAGATGATTGCTCTTTGGCTTGGTATCCAATTCAGACAGTTTTGGCTAAAGCAGCTTTGCCCCTCAAAGACATTGGCATATATACATGCATCTCCTGTGCTGGTTTGGTTTTCATGTAGAATCTTTATTTTCTGGATGAAAGGAAACATTGTTGGCCACCCAGTAGGCAAAATGTTGCTTGATAATGGTTTTGAATGAACAGATTCACTGTGATAAGATATCTTGGATGCCTGGTACTGTAATTGTTAAATGAAACTTCAGGGAGTTTGAACATTGATTTTGTTGGGGAACATTTGGCCAGAGAACTTTGACAGTTGTCTCGCTGTTTACAGTATTTATAGGGTAGTCCAAGCATTGATTAAGATGATCCATCAGGGCTTTTAAGTGACAAAAAATTGTTTTAGTTTTATCTTCAAAGTCATCTCAAGGTATGGCCCCCATGCATTCCATTTACAACTCCATTTTATGTTTGCTTTTTTATAGTCAACAGCATTGTTTTTTTATATTAGTATGTTCCTCAGATATGGAAGCTTTTCTTGAATTTCCTAAAGAGAGTGGAAGTGGCATAAAAGACGGTTAAAGACTAGCGAGCAGATTCTCCAGCCTTTTTGCCTCTTTTTAATTTTTTCTATATTTATTTGCAAAAGGGTAAGAACCTCTTGTATGTGTTCCATCCTCTGAGAATTTTTAGAAGTCCACTTAATATGGAGGTGAAGATTTTTCTGCTTTCTCTCAGTTTTGCTACTACTGTGTTGCTGTTTTCATCCTGTGTTATATATTAAACACCTGATTTTTCACTCTGTCAAGGACCTGAGTAGAATCACATACAGATCAATGTCACTAGGGTTATAGAAACCAAGTAGACTCTTGGTAGTATGCACTCAACGGCTGCGCTCAGCTGTTTAAAGGGCTGTTTAAAGACAAATCAGCCATTTGAAATAATGGTAGAATTTTCATCAGGATTTGAAATTTTAGCTGAGATAAAAGGTGAGTCTTGAAAACAAAGGATTGCTCCAAGCCAGCTGGCTGTCTCCCTGTCTCTGCAGCGGGGAGCTTCCCTATGGCCTGCCTCAAGCCAAGACACCAAGTTTGGGCTCCTCCATGGCCCAGATGTCTGCCTTGGGCCGGTGTGCAGTCTCAGCAGGAGAACCTGCTTCTGGACCAGGGCAGGGTGGCCTGCTAGCTGCCAGCCAGCTGGGGAGCAAAACGTCAGCCAGTTCTTGGGTGTGTAATCTGCACCCAGCTTGGGCTCTGCTCTTCAGCTGTCAGCTTATAGGATGTTTTTTGTCTGAACTTGTGGTTCTGGGAATGGACTTAGAAATAGCATCTTCCTCTGGGTGGGCACCTGACATCTTACATGGAGGAGAGAGGCATGGGGAAGGCAAAATAACAGCATCTCCTTGGTTCAAGGACAACCCAGGAGCTGGGCTAAGTCCCTGTTCCATAGTGTCACTACAACAAAGAGGGCTGGGATGTTTGGAAGCTTTTCCTGCCCTTTTTTGGCAATTCCCAGTAGCAGATTCTGCTACTGGGAATTGCCAGTAGTCAACAGATTCTGAAGCTTTTGCTTACAGTGACTGAAGGAGCATAATTATTCTGTTCAAGGAAATTTTTTTCCTGCAATTCTCCCATTAGTGAACATACCATTCAAATTTCGAATGTTTTCTTTTTACCTTTTCCAATAAGGCAGGAACATTGTTTCTACTAAGAAAGATCATCAACTAGCAAGTACATTGTCTTTATGAAAGTTAATGATAGTTAATTCTTTTGTTGTGCCTGGGCTTAGTGATATGAGTTGCTGAATCCCTAAATCTGATTGTTGTCTTTTGGGATTCAAAATTACTAAGAAGGTGGATCAGCTTGGAGGGTAGTTTTAGAATTCTGCTGTTTTTAAATTTTTTTTTAATTGATCATCTTTGAACAAATACAAAAACATGGCAAGAATTTATACTTGGATAATCTGGTTGACAGGTGAACTGGTTATTTCAGTGTGTTTTGCCATAATGAGTCTGCTTAAATATGAAAGAAATGAAGTGACAAGGCACTTTTAAGCCTAAGTAAGATTCCCTAGTTTGGAGTTGACATAAAAAATACATAGCTAAGGTCTTGATGATTTGCAGGTTGAGGACATTTAAGAGGTGATTAACTGTCGGCACTGCTAATTTTCTTACAGAGACTAACACACGAGAAAGAACATCGTAGCAGGTGGATTACCACTTTATTTTTGAAGGGTTTTGGGTAAATTGGGCCATGGTGGAAGGAACCCTGAACTGAGTGTCAGGACCCAGAATTCACCTGGGCTTTGCCACTATTCACGTGATCTTTGGAGCCTTCTGATCCTCAGTTTCCTTATCTGTAAAATGGGGACGTGGTGGGCACCACATCTACACTCTAAGCTCTCTTGCCCTCTAACATTCCTCTTCTCAGACTTTCCCTTGGCAGGGAGGGGCAGATGGGGGGGAAATAAATCTTCCATTTCTTGTTCATCTTAAATAGCTAGTGAATATATTAGAACTACAGAAGCAGAATTCTTTGGGGACCCTTCGGCGCCTCCCTTAACAGAATGCAGGCTCACTGAGCCCAGGGCTGCCGAGTGCCTGTGCTGCTGTGTCTGATACAGAGTGGAAGCTCACCAGGTATCTGTTGACTGAATCGATAAACAGGTATCTCTGGAGCTTTTGTAAATGTGCCACGTGTTGAATACCGTGGAGGGAAAGGCCCACTCCCTTCCCGTAAGGAGTTTCTAATCTGTTCCCCAAGACAAGCTGTAAATGCATGTTCCTTTAAATCGTTTTACAAGAGCTATGTTTATAAGGCTGTATATGATGAATTGCCAAATGGTTGATACAGACAGTAATTGCTTAAGAGCTCAGACTAGAGGGGAGGGGGAGGAGGGCAGCCAGGGGAGACTTCACAGGTGAATTTCAGGCTCTATTCTTGGAAGAATCCAGGTGCTTCTGACAGAAATAGCAAAATCAGAAGGGCAGCCTGGTTTTCAAGGAAGAACGGGGACTTTGTGTTGAGTTCAGACATCCCTGTGAAAAGAACAGAACAGCTCCGTTTCATGCATGGAATTTGGATGTCAGCTGTAACTTGCAGTTTGAGAAGTTTCAGTTCTGCCATGACCTAATGCTCTTGATGGGATCCTGACCACAAGTGAATTTTCTGTCCCAGGCTAGACAACAAACCAAACAACCCCACTTGTCCGGTCACCTGAACTTATTAAAATTCCAAGGGACATGTGTTATTTAAGATTTCTTTATGTCTGTTTGGAACTAAATAATTCATTCTGGCAAGCATTTAGTTGACAACAGAGAGGGAGCATGTTCTGGTAGGAGGGAGAATAAAAGAGCCTTTGATTCATTTGCTTCTGAGCTCCAGCAGGAGGGCAGGGGCTGCCTTGGGCTAGCGTCTTATTTTGGACTTTGGAAGCCATCTTAGCCCAGCTGTGTGAGTGCCAGCCAGTGCTGGAGGAAAGAGAATAACACCAATGGATCACATTAAACCCCTCCTGACTGTTGATGGAAGGGTTTCTCCCATTTCACATTCCTTGCATTAACATGATGGCTCACTTCCCCCCAAGTCAGAGTTCCATCTGAATTTGCCACTTGAACTTGGATTGAAGGCACAGCGCTTCTGTGACTCTTTATCTCAGTCGACTAAGTACAGGAAACTTAGCAAGACCCAGGTCCCTGTCTGCTCCCCCTCTTCAGCTACAGGAACAAATAAAATCAGCATTCTTTTCTTCTTTAGATGACTCCTGGGCGAAAGTGGCTCATTGTACCATGGATTTCCACGGCCCTTAAATGTAGCCTCTTCATTTGCCAACTCAATGGCTGGGGGAGCCTTAATGAATTGGAGATGGCGATGCAGGCCTGTGGAATTACTGGGAAAAGTCATTTTAGGAACTTGGAAGCTTCGACCATTCCAGGCTTGTCTGTGTGAGCACCTCAAATCCTACAAGAATGCCTTAACTGGAAAAGAATCTTTTATATTTTAAGCAGTTCTTTTATTCGTAGGAGCAAAATGCTCCCTAACTGAAGAGAAAAATGCTCATTGCTGAATGTGTATAAAGTAGAACCCAGCAGCTTTTGACCCTCCCACAGCCTGCTTTATGAAAAAAAAAAAAAAATAGTTAAGACTCTGCACCGAAATGCATGCTTGGTCGTTATCTGGGTTACATTAGCCCTTGAAGCATTCTGATTACAGCTTGTAGCTGCCAAGCCCTGTCCTGCAGTGTTATCTGGAACAAAAATTTTCCATGTGGTTGTTTTTAGCAGAGCTACTATATGCAAACTGCATGTGAAGATGTAAGTCGCAAAGAAATAGAGCTTCTAGAAGGGGAAATGTGAGTGATCTTAATTTTTTTTTCTACTATTTAACTGTTCTTTCCTTTCTGTGTATTTCAGAAATTTTTTTCATATTTCTAAACTGAGTTTTCTTTTACTTTTATACACTGGAAAGAATCCCAAATTTACCACAAGTTTTTCATATGGTGGTGTTTTTTTTCTCCCAGCTTTTTTCTTTGAATTCATACTTGGCCTAGGTAATTCCCCATGTGTTCAAACAACAACAACAACAACAGCAGTGTCCTAAAAGGAAAAAAACAAATGGCTACATTGTTCCATGAGTTAAAAACAATATACCAAGAGTCCAAACATTTCTCTTCAGTGTAGAAATCTTAGGTCTTTTTTTTTTTTTAAGGAAGAAAAATACCAAACTTTGCTTTAACTGTCCTGCTCATTGATTTTCTTTTCCCTTTTTTATTTATTTTCCTTTGTTTTAACTCGTGTCGTTTAATTTTTTTGAAAAGTTTTACATATGGTTCTTCTTTAAGAATATCACACATGGAAAACGAAAACATTAAAATTTCATTTTACTTTTCATCCTCTGGTCTGAAGAGGGGAAAAATGTTAATTAACGGTAAGGGTTTGTAACTGACTTCGTGCTGCTTGGTTGAATTGAATATTTGTCATTATTGCCTAGAGATATTTAGCAGTTTTATGTGAAATAAGCAGGTAAATATGTTAGTTAAGAGGCTTTTTTGCTTTTATGAAATAAAATATGCAGGACGGTAGCGTCAGGGGATTGAGAACTCAATCTATTTTTGTCATTTTTACTGTAGTTAATATTTGGTAGTTGATATTTTGTATTAAATATTTATTGTATTTAATACATCGGCTAGCCAGTTGCTATAAAATTTTATCTGCTAACTTTTTTAAGTGGGAGAGAAGTAAAAAGCACTCTTTCCCCCAGGAATCCCTACCCACTTGCCCTTTTCCCCTTTTCCCCTTGCTTTCCACTTCTTCCTCTGTAATAGAAGCCTCACTACCAACACCACAAAGTATTCATGTCAAAATCCTTACACACACAGTCTTTCACCTGTTCTCTAAAAAAGGGGGAGTTATTTATGTCCTGTTATGTAGTAATCAAGACTAGGAATCATAATGTTCTACCCAGCAGGTAGATTGTTGTTCTCTCCTGAAATGCAGTTTTTAGTTACTACTGTATTGGGAAATGCGGTCAGGCCACTTTCTGACTAGCAGGACTCCTCCCTGAGATGACTACCTGGTTAAAGAATTAAGTACCTGGTGTGCTTTGTCAACTCCAGTCCATCACACATTCCCATCGGTGCCTTGGCTAGGGTCATGGTAGCCAAGAGGAAGGTGCTTCTGATTGGAGGGATGACCACTTGATTTGCGGGAAAGAAGTGCTTTTATCTTTGTCACTTGGAAGAGAAACACTTGGTAAAATGCTACCTCCAGTGCTGTGAATTCCAGTGGCGTTAAGTAGAACTTGGTGAGGAAGGCTCACCTCACTGGGTTAGAGAAGCATCATATGAAGCCCCTACCCTCTGGCAAAGTTATAATTGACCCCAGAGTCGTGTAGGAGGATTGGATTTTACAAGTTCTCCCCGACAATTTCAGATTTAAATGTTTGAAGTGTTGGAAAAAGGTAAAAGGAAATACTGAGCTAGGAAGAATGCGAAATATTTGGGCAGTTAATTTGTTCCTGGTGGTGCTGTTACATAAAACCAAAGCCTTCTGAGTAATCTTCACAGGGTATCTAGGTCATTTATCTCTGAAGAAAAGTGCACAAAATTAAACTGATGCTGTAGTTCTTTTTTCTTTCTCTTCTTTTTTCTTTCTCTTCATTTAAGCAGTGGAAGAGTCAAAACAGGAAAAGCATGCCTGGTACATTTTTCGTTTTAACATATCTTTCTAGATGATTTTCCTAGTGGCCCACAGTATACACAGTAGAAAGCGTGTACACATGATCTATTTACAAAGAAAATTATGGCTTCATTTATCATTCTTTGGTGTTTGTAATAGGTTATTAATTTCCAGAGGACAAAGACGGCATTTGTTCTCTGCGTCTGAAATGCACAGAGTGGTACCTGGCACAATCTCTTGAGTAGCGTGACCAAATACTTGTTGAATTTTAAGCCTAAAATGATAAATCATCTAGTTCAATGTTTCTCAACCTCTTCTAACCCATTTCTCTATCACGTATTGTTTGAGTTTCCCATGGCTTTTCATCCAGTTTTATTTTCTATGATTTGCATTACAAAAACAATAGCTATATCAAATATCTCTCCCAATTATACTTATCTCCTTCTTCCCTAGTAGAGAGTCCAACCTCCTCTTTTTACAGGGAGTGAAAATAAATAGCCTCCGAGAGACTTAATTGATTTGTCCGAGGTCATACAAGTTAACCAGCTGTTCTGGCGGGGCCAGATCTCTTACTTCTCAGGTCAGACCCTGCAGTCCTTGAGGGGATGGCCGCTGAGAACAAGGCATTGCAAAGAATTCAGAAGAAGCCCAAGAGGGCACTGCGTCTACCTTTCAGGAGTTTATATGCTACTAGGGACATAGGAGGCACTCAGTACTGCAAATTGTGTTGTGATCAGTGATGTGTGAGGCCAGGCTTTAGAAGAATTCAGCCGAGGGAGGTGGATTCAGGGATTCCGGGAAAGTTTCATGAAGGTTTCATGAAGAGAGATTTCACCAGGACCTTAAAAGATGGATTCAGGGCTTCCCTGAATGGCGCAGTGGTTGAGAGTCCGCCTGCCGATGCAGGGGACGCGGGTTCATGCCCCGGTCCGGGAAGATCCCACATGCCGCGGAGTGGCTGGGCCCGTGAGCCATGGCTACTAAGCCTGCGCGTCCGGAGCCTGTGCTCCACAACGGGAGAGGCCACAGCAGTGAGAGGCCCGCATACCAAAAGAAAAAAAAAAAAGATGGATTCAATTTTCAAAGATGGGGCTGGAGCGAGACTCTATTGCTCCCTTTTCCAGCCAGACTCGTGGGTGGGTTGTGTCCACCTGGCGGCCCCCTCTTCCTCACCTGCTGCTCATCTCAGAGTGGAATACAGCCCGGGTCCTCTTCCACCATCCTTACCTAACCCGGCTCCCACTAAGATCCCAGATGGTTGCCCAATCTAGCAGAACTAGATCTGAACTTTTTAGTTTTTATTTTTCATGAAACTCTTGACTACATCGTTGGAGATAACCAGTCCATTTTCTCAAAATATGTTCTTCCCTGTGCCTTCCTGATACCAGGCTCTGGTTTCTGGAAGTGTTGGAGTTCCTAAGCGTTCTAGTGCTGGCTAGCCCTGGATGCTCTCTACTCCCATGTCACACCGTTAGTAGTTCTTCATCCATTGGGCGTTCATGAACTTTTTTGAAAATTTGATAAAAGCTCCATGTTCTCCATTTCCATAGAATTCTTTCTTTTTTTTCCCCCCCTGCTTGGCCAGTGCCCACATCATGCTGGTTGTTAGTTGATTTACAGTTTTGTTAGTTTCAGGTGTACAGCAGAGTGATTCAGTTATATATTCTTTTTCAGATTCTCTTCCATTGTAGGTTATTACAAGATGTTGAGTATAGTTCCCTCTGCTATACAGTAGGTCCTTGCTGGTTATCTATTTTATATATAGTAGTGTCCACAGAATTCTTACAAACTTACACACAAACCTTATTATCCCGTTGCACGCTTCCTAACTTTTAAAGCCCATCTGTGGATCATAAAGCCCAGTGAAATGCCCCTGAATTATATGCTGATGATCTGAAGACACCATTTCAGCCCATTTGTCACTCCACATCTTTGGCTCTAACTGGTTAGTAGATCTCTAACTGCTTAGATCCCCACAGCAACCGGAGAGTCCGCATGCCCACAGCAGGGCTTACCATCCTCTCCCTAAACTCCGTCCTCTCGCTGTTCCCTCTCTCAGTCAGTCACGCCACCATCCCTTTCCCAGTGGCTTAAGCCAGAGGGTTTTCTTTGTTCTCTTCTCCTTCTCCACATCCAGTGACCAAATCCTGTCAGCTTTACCTTCCAGAGATCTCTTGACTTCCTGACCTCTGTGTTGCCTAAGCTGCCTTTGCCTTTCTGCCGGATTTCTGCAATAGCTAGTTCATCTCCCTGTCTCCATCCTTGCGTCCCTCCAAACCAGCTTCATCAAGGCAGCCAGCATGGCCTTTCTGAAACCCAGATCTGATCGTCCCGGGCTCCAGTTTGAGGCTGTTCCGCAGGGTTCCTTTGCTCTGAGGAATGCCCAAACCCCTTCTCTTGGCTTGCAGGGTTCCCTGTGATGTGGCCCATGCATGTACCTCCTTCTCACTCACCCGCTCCGCTTCAGCTGTACTGAGCTTTCAGGTCCCGGATTGGCTTTGTGATCCCTCACTCTGGCCTTGGCCTGCGCGCTTCTCTCCTCCAGGGATTCCTGGCCCTCCTCTCTCTGCCTCCACACCAAGGCTACCCCGGAAGCCTGCCTTGAGCTCCCGCCACCACTATCACTCACCCACGCAGACCCAGCGGGCCAAGAGCATCTGTTTTGTTCCCCTTCGATGCTCAGCCATTCCCCCAGGACAGTGCCCATCGCACCGGATTGCACTTGTTTGTTTAATTTCTTGTCCCCCCTTTTGATGCTGGGGCTCATTGTGATTCTTCACGAGCCCCCAGTACTTTTGCCTTCAAGGGCTCCCTTCCTCTAACAAAAAAAAAAAGAATAAAAATTATATTTTGCAACTGTGTCCAGATAGATGAATATATTCCAAGCTGGATTTATTATTAGATAGTTATTATCCTTATTATGTTCATGTTTTATTCTGATTTTAAATGAATTTCATATGAAGACACTTTCTGTGGGCTCCTGAAAGTTTTACGGGCTCTAGCACTTGGTGGCCTGTACCTGATGGACACCTTGGCTGTGTCAAGTGGACATGAATCCTTCGGCGATAAAGTTGACAGCTTCTTGATTGTGACTCGGAAAGGCAAGGAGCCCACTAGTTATTTCCTTACGTGGCACGTTTGTAGTGGCTTGAATAGCTCCCTGAAACCATATTAAGATTGTGTATTGTAGTCCCTGGTATCGGAAAAATATATTTTAAAAAGTAGGATCACAGACTTAAGAGGCGTATATATATGTATATTTAAAAGCAAAAATCATGAGATCTTTATGATGTCAAAAATAAGTTCCTCGAGCTAATTCACTAATACGAACGTTTCCTCGTGATGTGTCCGTGTACAGCGGTGGTTTTTAGTGGAAGTGGGAAGGTGATTTTGCCCCCGCCAGGGACATTTAACAATGTCTGGAGATGTTTTTTGGTTGTCGCCACTGGGGGTGCTACTGGCAGCTGGTGGGTGGAGGCAGGGATGCTGTTAAACATCCTACAATGCACGGGACAGCCTTTGCAACCAAAAATGACCCAGCCCCAAATAGCAATAGGGCAGAAGTTGGGAAACCCTCAGGTAGAGGAATCCTTCATAAAGCTTGGTTCCTACAGCTGTATTATTCATTTGGTTTATTTCCCTGTGTTTCCTTTAAAAGCCATAATTCAGGTACAGGACTGTGTTGCAGCCTTGGACCCAGGCATTTCCTTTTCTGGCTTCAATAAGGTTGAGAAAAAGTCATTTAGATGCCTGAGCTTTTGAACCCCAGAGGTTGGGGCCATGCACCCCTGTCACAAGGGTTTCTGCAAGAGACAGAAATCTCTCTCCAATGGTAAATGGTCTGTTATCATTTAAATCATTGCCCCAAATACTCTCTCTTTTTTTTTTTTCCCCATGCTAATCCTAGCTGGAGTACAACCAATTGTTGTCTGGGTGGGGAGGGGGATGCTGAGTCATTTATTCATGCTTTTTATTACCTCTTGGCTTGAATATCACCATTCATTGTTCACAAGCTGCTCAGCTTGTTTACTTTTTATAAATTACATGTAATCAGTCTTCTTGCAGGTCTGGCTACTGTAATTGGCAGCAGCCATGGAGCAGGGCTGATGAGTCTGCATTTGTGCTGATGTCTCACAGTCAGCTCAGTCTCCAAACTTTGTTAGCTCCTCTATCTGTATTTCAAAAGGAAGGTGAACAGAACTGCCGTGCTGCTCTCTCTTCTCAGATGCTCTGACGGCACTTGTTCATGTAATAGTTCGGTGGAGTCCCTGTGTCCTTTGGTGAAGGAACAATCAAGGGTTTGGGGCAGTGGACCTCAAACTTTAATGTGCATACAAATCACCTGGGTAACTTCTGAAATGAACATTCTGGAGCCTTTGCCCTTTCTGAAATTTTTAGTAAATCTCGGTAGAGGTCCAGAAAACTGCATTTTCTAACTCTCAAATCCCTGGTGATTCTAATGTAGGTGGTCCTTACCTTACACTTGGATAAGTGCTGAGTTAGCATGGAGGAAACATGGGAAAAGGAAGAAAATCCAGTAGAAGTAAATGTGTATAGAGAGTGGGATAGGAAGGCAAGAACCAAAACTCAGAAAGTAACTTCAGCCTCTGTTCTGTGAGATAAGGGAAATATGCGGTGATCCTTTAAAAAATATGTGATTTAGATCAAAGCTTCCCCTAAAGGGGACATATTTAGAGGATGACAAAAGTGAAAGGGAATTTTTAGAAAGGTAAGAACATGAGAAAGTACCTAACCATCGCCAAGAAGCTCAAAGATGTGATGAAATCAAGGAAGGTACTGAGCAGGTATAGATTTGAAAAAGAACGCGCATTCGTGAATCGAGAGCTTTATGAACGGCTTAAAGATGAAGAGGATTGGGCTTCCCTGGTGGCGCAGTGGTTGAGAGTCCGCCTGCCGATGCACGGGACGCGGGTTCGTGCCCCGGTCCGGGAAGATCCCACATGCCGCGGAGCGGCTGGGCCCCTGAGCCGTGGCCGCTGAGCCTGCGCGTCCGGAGCCTGTGCTCCGCAACGGGAGAGGCCACAGCAGTGAGAGGCCCGCGTGCCGTAACCAGAAGTTCTGGTTATTCTGGTTATGGGATCTGAAAGCCTATTATGAAAATACAGTCCAGGTTTCCTGGAATAGTTATAATTTCAGATATTTTTTTCCCACTGTCTTTATAGTACATGTCTAGTTTGCCCTAAGTTTTGGTTAGTTGAGATGTGGTTGGTTTGTAACAGAGCACCAAAATAGTTCTACATGACTAAAGAAGTTCTGTTTTCAAATTTCTGTCTGCCTGTCTGTCTGTCTCTCTTTCTCTCCCTGTGTGTAATGTATATATTCTAATCTGTTTCTTTGAACCTAAACTTTGATGTTAAAGTCCGTTTTAAAGAACGAGAGCAAGAGAGAGAGAGAGATAAGACAGACTCTTAGAAAATTGGCCAAGAAATGGCCCAGGTGGGAATGGTTATTTAATCCTAGCAGAGGAATAAAGAATTTATTTCCAACTACCTACTGAGTTCACTCTGTTTTTAGAAAGCTATCAGATAGTATTTTCTTAGGGGAACTTTATGATTCTATTTATACCTTGCAGAAAGAGATTGACACCCTCCTCCCAAAATAAAAGGCATTGGGGGAGTTACTTATAAAATGATGGCTATCATCAGCTTTTGTTAATTCCTTCCTTACCCTGCTCTAACCATCTCTTCATCAGAGTGTGCGTCTTTCAATTTACTCTACCCTAACCGTCTCGGTGTCAAGAGTGTTCATTTCTCCATGCTGGGAACCCAGATTGTACTGTCGACTTTTCACCACTGTGGTGTCATACTGATGAGCTCCCTCCCTTCCTTTTCCTCCCTCCCTTCCTTTTCTCCATCCTTCACTCTCTCTCCCTTCCCCTCCATTTCCTTACTCAGGGAGATACTCTGCCCATCTGCCTGCAAGATCTTAGAGACTCTTCCCATCTGCTTTGTAAGTGTTGAGTAGCATTATTGCTGTTATACGGTATCACTATTGTTATTATACGAAGTGTCTGCCACACCCTCTCACTGCACCGAGAGTTCAAGTACGTTCAGTTAGTAGATCACTTTCCTCCCGAAATGAATAGAAGGGCTGTTGCTGGCTGGTGGTGGAGACCCAGAACCAGCTTCTATCAAGAAAGGCTAGACTCCTGTGACTTCTGTCCTGCACGAAGGATTATACGGTATCACTATTGTTATTATACGAAGTGTCTACCACACCCTCTCACTGCACCCAGAGTTCAAGTACGTTCAGCTAGTAGATCGCTTTGCTCCTGAAGTGAATAGAAGGGCTGTTGCTGGCTGGCGGTGGAGACCCAGAGCCAGCTTCTATCAAGAAAGGCTAGACTCCTGTGACGTCTGTCCCGCACGAAGGCTGGGCTCACGCCTTGCTCTTTTCATTTCAGGTGACTTTATTGCCTTGCTTTCCTGTATTTTTAAAACCATATACTTGGTAGACCTGTTTTCTTAGGAGTCTCTTGATAGTTCTAGTTATTTTTTCAGATTTTTTTCTATAATTTATTCTAACCCATATGTTGTTTAACACAGTGATAGATGTTTCCAATGAATATTTAAATTTGCTGTAAACAAGTGTAAATGCTCCTGGGGAGAACCGCAACATTAGTCATCCAAGTGCAGCATAAAAAAATATATAGCTTATCAGTTTTCAGTGGGAGTATTTTAACTTTAAAATTTCTGGCTTTGCTTTAACGTATAGGAAAAAAAAGTTATCAAATGTTAGTTAAGCAGAAGTTGTAAAATATTAGGTAAGCAGATGTATTGCCCTTTGCATGTTACTAAAATGTCTCTTTCATAATTAAATAAGACATCATTAAACTGAATATACATATTTTAACTTATAATGATTTTATATTTACTTAAATAGAAAATGCATAGATTGACTTAAAATTCATAGGATGTTGATACTTTGATTATTTCTGTTTTAAGATATAATTTTTAATACTCAGATATATTTAAAAGTTTCATATCTCCCTACTGATTTCAGTGATGCTTATTAAACAGCTAAAACATACTCTTTTATGGTAGGTTTTATGCATACTAAATATTTTAGCAAATGTGATATTTATTCCCAAGCTGGAGAAACAGTTATATGTTGAGAAACCCATGTTCTTATTAACTGAGGGATATTGGAACATGGATATTGAAGTATTTTTAATGTTTCAGTTAAGGTTCTCGTGTTGAAAACATTCATGTTTGTTTTTCAAAGAGAATCTGTTGTTTCTAAACCGTGTATTTCCAAAGCAGAATAACTTTTCATAACTTTGAGATTTTTATTGAAATACTTAAGGAGAAGAAATACTTTTCTTAAAGTAGTGAAAGGAGGAAAACTTAATTACTGATCCTATTCGCAGTGAGAAAATGAGGACCTAGGGAATTGAGGCCAAGGAAATACCCTGAGTTCAAGGCCAGTTGGTTTTAGCAGGCAGAGGTAGTCATGGATGCAAGCTTCCCGACACCCAGCCCGGCGCCATTCCCAATCTGCCACATCTATCCCCATCTTCAGAGGGTTGTTGTACTTTCCAAAATCCAAATGCTTTGACATTTTAAGAGCATTTTAGCTGCCCCTCAGAGCAGTGACAATGTGGTAAGTTCACCCCAGTCTCTCACTCTTTTTTAAAATTTTAATTTTTTTTTCTTTTCTTTTTTTTTCTTTTGCGGTATGTGGGCCTCTCACTGCTGTGGTCTCTCCCACTGTGGAGCACAGGACCAGCAGCTCCGCGGCATGTGGGATCTTCCCAGACCGGGGCATGAACCCGCGTCCCCTGCATCGGCAGGCAGACTCCCAACCACTGAGCCACCAGGGAAGCCCTAAAATTTTTATTTTTTAAAAAAAACACATAACATAAAATTTACCCTCTTACCCATTTTTAAGTGCACAGTTCAGTAATGTTAAGTGTATTGACACGGTTGTGCCACCCCAGTCTCTTTTGCTTCTCCATCTAATCTCTGGAGCCTTGGAAACATCTGAAGGGGCTTTAGACTGGCACCTTTTGGGAAGGCACGCAGCTCACCTGTGTTTGCTCCTTTCTTGTATTGATAGTAGGAAGTTAATTATGTGGGATTTGCTCACCTAATCCACACAGGAGATCCTACTTCAGTGCTCATTTGGAAATGCCACACCCCTTTCTGCCCCCGAGAAAAAATTCTTTCCCGATTGTAGATTCCGTGCTCAGTTTAATCTTGATCACATGAGCATGAGTCACCCTGGGTAAGTATGTAATCCCATTTATACCTTCCTTCCAACCTCCCTTTAATTTTTAAACTTAAAATACTGGATCCTGTTTTCCTGTATAAGGTCTGGTGATTTGGGGCTAATTTAGGGACCAGGCGATGCTGAGATTTTTTTGGAACCGGCAGTTTCTAGTCTCCTGACAGTGAAGCTGCATGGCCTATTTTAAAATTCAGACTATGTGTGGAATGTCTGTGTGGATGAAGAAACAAGTTAAAGCTTTTTTTGGGGGGAGGCAGGGAGAAAGAGGAATGAAAACGTTTAGGTAGTCTGATTTTGTGGGGGAAATTTTGAGATTTTTTTAGAATACATACAAATCAAAGATGAGGCTTTGTGATTTCTTTGGGTTCACAAAGGAAATACTTAAGGTTGGGCTAAAGAGATATTGTTGAATAAATTCCTTAACCGATAAATTAACAAATTAGTAAACCTGCCGGTGATTTCCAGTTATCATTATCTTTCCCAGTGTGTAACCACTAATTCCATGTCTTCGTTTGCAGAATGAAACATATGTCACCGGGAAGTTCTTTTTAAAAGAATACTTGTCAAGTACCTTGGAATCTTTAAGATACTTTGAATATGGCACCGAAAGAATGTAAATCACTGATGCTTATATTTTTACACCCATAGAGGATTACTGGAGTGGGAGTGGGTTGAACGTCGAAATATTCCTTTCAAAAGACAACATACATTTGAGCAAAGCCATTCTCCCTAAATGCTTATTTTAAATTGGCAGTCACTTAGCTAACAGTCAGTAATCTCACTTAGCAAGTGTCTGGCACACCTGTTTTAACCTGCACAGGTTCAGTTCACACAAAGAAAGGGAGGGTGGGGTGACGTGGTGGGAGCACCCTGTTAGTCTCATTAACATATTTGGAATAACTGTATTTGAATATTTGCCAGCTGAACTAGGCCATCTGGACGCCTGCCAAGTGAGCGATGGGAATTTCTGGGAGGAGTGTGGAGATTCGAGCCTGTGAAGTGTTGACGTTTTCTTCTTGAAGGGGAAACCTTTTAGAAGATGCTATTTAGGATACTTCCCTTACCCTCTGAACAAAATAAATTTTTCCTGTTCTCCGTTCAAATTCTGCAGAAATTTCAGATCTTCTCTTTCCACCACCTTTTTGTGTTTTTTTTTAGAATAGTACTTTAGGACTTGTCTCCCAAAAAGCTTTTGGTAATCTCTCCGGGATGAGTTTGAGTTCTTGCTCTGCCTGGTTTTTGTCTCTGCAGAATTAGTCCTGAAGCTCTTTCCGTGAGCCTCGCTGGAGCACCTCTTCCGCAAGATTATCATGTGAACACAAATATGGGAACAGGACAGACAGGATAAACTAGGGCACCTGTGGAGTCACCGCCTACCCAGTGGTTGCTCAGATCATAAAGATGGCAGCCTGGCTCAGCTCTGAGGCGTAGAAAAATGGTCTTTACAAGGTTCTCTTTTGGGGGCCTGTATCACAGTTGATGCCTTGACACCTGTCTGGCTGCAGCCACAACTTTGGGCTCTAAAACTAGTCAGGGGAGTAGTCAGTTGAAACCAGGTGTTCTCAGGTATTTGGATATAGTGCATTTAAGGGTGAGATGAGGCAAGGCATATCTTGAGTTCTCATGTTGGGGGGCAGCACACAGATGCCCAGGAGTATACTCAGGAGAGTATAAAAATCACCAGGGGGCTTCCCTGGTGGCGCAGTGGTTGGGAGTCCGCCTGCCGATGCGGGGAGCGCGGGTTCGTGCCCCGGTCCGGGAGGATCCCACATGCTGCGGAGCGGCTGGGCCCGTGAGCCGTGGCCACTGGGACTGCGCGTCCGGAGCCTGTGCTCTGCGGCGGGAGAAGCCACAGCAGTGAGGGGCCCGCATACCGCAAAAAAAAAAAAAAAAATCACCAGGGAGCTTTTTCAAAAACCATGCAGTTTGATTTTTTTTTTTTCCTGTTTCCTAGTGCAGCAAAGGGTAGGTAGGGATGACAAAGGAATGAGGTGAATCTAGTATCTGTTGAAGCTGTGGGTGCCTGCCACAGTGTGGCAGGTTGCATAGTTTAGGCCTGTTTGCTCTCCTGTCTCATGCTTACTCTCAGGAATGGAAAGATACCCCCTGATGACAGTAACATTCACTCCTCCTGCGAAAGATTTTGAAATAATGTGTTAAATGTACATTTAATAAGATTGTCAGAAAAGGGTTTATTTTTCCCCTGATTGGAGCTTTGTTTTTTTCCTTATCTCTTCAAAAGTGGGCCATAAGACTGATATTTTAAAATCACAAATATGGAGTATCAAAAACAGAAAAGAACAAATTTGATCATAGCTATTAAAACTTGAAAAAAATGAGAACCTAAAAAAGAAAGGGCTGGTGCATTAAACCGAGCTTAAATTTTTTTTTTTTTTCTTTTTTTTTTGTTTTTGCGGTACGCGGGCCTCTCGCTGTTGTGGCCTCTCCCGTTGCGGAGAACAGGCTCCGGACGCGCAGGCTCAGCAGCCATGGCTCAGGGCCCAGCCGCTCCGCGGCATGTGGGATCTTCCCGGACCGGGGCATGAACCCGCGTCCCCTGCATCGGCAGGCGGACTCTCAACCACTGCGCCACCAGGGAAGCCCCTGAGCCTAAATTTTTAACAAATATTATAATGAGCATATATATTTACATTTTATATGCCAATCGTGTGTGTGTATAAATATATATGCTTTTAAGTGTCTAGACCAAAGTTA
Source organism: Orcinus orca (assembly GCF_937001465.1). NCBI lineage: Eukaryota > Metazoa > Chordata > Mammalia > Artiodactyla > Delphinidae > Orcinus > Orcinus orca. The sequence continues at coordinate 25,305,326 of NC_064562.1, forward strand.
TTAAATTGCAGCCAGCTTTTGTTGAACTTCACTGATTTCTCTGTAATTTTTTCAGTGTTCTATATGATTCTTATATTTACAAAATCACCATCTACTCTTTTTTGTTTTTCAAAAATTTTTATTTATTTGGCTGTGCCGGGTCTTAGTTGCAGCACGAGGGATCTTTAGTTGCAGCATGCGGGATCTAGTTCCCTGACCTGGGATCGAACCTGGGCCCCCTGCATGGGGAACATGGAGTCTTTTTTTTTTTTTAATTGGAGTATAATTGCTTTACAATGTTGTGTTAGTTTCTGCTGTACAACAAAGTGAATCAGCTATATATATACCTATATCCCCACCCTCTTGGACCTCCCTCCCAAATGCCCCCCCACCTCATCCTACCCCTCTAGGTCATCACAGAGCCCTGAGCTGAGCTCCCTGTGCTATACTGCAGGTTCCCACTAGCTATCTGTTTTATACACGGTAGTGTATTTATGTCAAACCTAACTTTCTAACTCATCCCACCCTCCCCTTCCCCCTGCCATGTCCACATGTCTGTTCTTTATGTCTATGTCTCTATTCCTGCCCTGGCACTAAGTTCATCTGTACCATTTTTCTAGATTCCACATACATGCGTTAGTATATGATATTCGGTTTTCTCTTTCTGGCTCACATCACTCTGTATTACAGACTCTAGGTCCACCCATATTTCTACATGACCCAATTTCGTTCCTTTTTATGGCTAAGTAATATTCCATTGTATATATGTACCACATCTTCTTTACCCATTCATCTGTCAGTGGACACTTAGGTTGCTTCCATGTCCTGGCTATTGTAAATAGTGCTACAATGAACATTGGGGTGCATGTATCTTTTTGAGTTACGGTTTCCTCTGGATATATGCCCAGGAGTGGGATTGCTGGGTCATATGGTAGTTCTAGTTTTAGTTTTTTAAGGAACCTCCATACTGTTCTCCATAGTGGCTGTATCAGTTTACATTCCCAGCAACAGTGCAAGAGGGTTCCCTTTTATTCACAACCTCTGCAGCATTTACTGTTTGTAGATTTTTTGATGATGCCCATTCTAACTGGTGTGAGGTGATACCTCATTGTAGTTTTGATTTGCATTTCTCTAATAATTAGTGATATTGAGCAGCTTTTCATGTGCTTCTTGGCCATCTGTATGTCTTCTTTAGCAAAATGTCTATTTAGGTCTTCCACCAATTTTTGGATTGGGTTGTTTGTTTTTTTGATATTGAGCTGCATGGGCTATTTGTATATTTTGGAGATTAATCCTTTGTCCATTGCTTCGTTTGCAAATATTTCTCCCATTCTGAGGGTTGTCTTTTCATCTTGTTTATGGTTTCCTTTGCTGTGTAAAAGCTTTTAATTTTCATTAGGTCCCATTTGTTTATTTTTGTTTTTATTTTCAGTACTCTAGGAGGTGGGTCAAAAAAGATCTTGCTGTGATTTATGTCAAAGAGAGTTTTTCCTATGGTTTTCTCTAAGAGTTTTATAGTGTCGGGTCTTACGTTTAGGTCTTTAATGCATTTTGAGTTTATTTTTGTGTATGGTGTTAGGGAGTGTTCTAATTTCATTCTTTTACATGTAGCTGTCCAGTTTTCCCAGCACCACTTATAGAAGAGACTGTCTTTTCTCCATTGTGTGTTCTTGCCTCCTTTGTCATAGATTAGTTGACCATAGGTGCATGGGTTTATCTCTGGGTTTTCTATCCTGTACCATTGGTCTGTATTTCTGTTTTTGTGCCAATACCATACTATCTTGATTACTGTAGCTTTGTAGTATAGTCTGAAGTCAGAGAGCCTGATTCCTCCAACTCTTTTTTCTTTCTCAAGATTGCTTTAGCTATTCAGGGTCTTTTGTGTTTTCATACAAACTAAAATTTTTGTTCTAATTTTGTGAAAAATGCCATTGGTAATTTGATAGGGATTTCATTGAATCTGTAGATTGCTTTGGGTAGTATAGTCATTTTCACAATATTGATTCTAACTGTCCTTGAATGTGGTATATCTCTCCATTTGTGTCATTTTTGATTTCTTTCATCAGTGTTTTGTAGTTTTCGGAGTACAGGTCTTTTGCCTCCTTAGGCAGATTTATTCCTAGGTATTTTATTCTTTTTTTTGAGATGGTAAATGGGATTATTTCCTTAATTTCTCTTTCTGATCTTTTGTTGTTAGTGTATAGGAATGCAAGAGATTTCTGTGCATTAATTTTGTATCCTGCAATTTTTCCAAATTCATTGACTAGCTCTAGTAGTTTTCTGGTAGCATCTTTAGGATTCTCTGTGTATAGTATCATGTCATCTGCAAACAGTGACGGTTTTACTTCTTCTTTTCCAGTTTGGATTCCTTTTATTTTTTTTCTTCTGTGATTGCTGTGGCTAGGACTTCCAAAACTATGTTGAGTAGTAGGGTGAGTGTGGGCATCCTTGCTTTGTTCCTGATCTTAGAGGAAATGCTTTCAGGTTTTCTCCATTGAGAATGATGTTGGCTTTGGGTTTGTCATATATGGCCTTTATTATGTTGAGGTAAGTTCCCTCTGTGCCCACTTTCTGGAGAGTTTTTATGATAAATGGGTGTTGAATTTTGTCAAAAGTTTTTTCTGCATCTATTGAGATGATTATATGGTTTTTATTCTTTAATTTGTTAATATGATGTATCACATTGATTGATTTGCATATATTAAAGAATCCTTGCATCCCTGGGTTAAATCCCACTTGATCATGGTGCATGATCTTTTTAATGTGTTGTTGGATTCTGTTTGCCAGTATTCTGTTGAGGATTTTTGCATCTATGTTCATCACTGATATTGGTCTGTAATTTTCTTTTGTTGTGGTATCTTTGGTTTTGGTATCGGGGTGATGGTGGCCTCATAGAACAAGTTTGGGTATGTTCCTCCCTCTGCAATTTTTTGGAAGCGTTTGAGAAGGACAGGCGTTAGCTCTTCTCTAAATGTTTGATAGAATTCACCTGTGAAGCCATCTGGTCCTTGACTTTTGTTTGTTGGAAGATTTTTAATTACAGTTTCAATTTCATTACTTGTGATTGGTCTGTTTATATTTTCTAATTCTTCCTGGTTCAGTCTCAGAAAGTTGTACCTTTCCAAGAATTTGTCCATTTCTTCCAGGTTGTCCATATTATTGTCATATAGTTGTTTGTAGTAGTCTCTTATGATCCTTTGCATTTCTGCAGTGTCAGTTGTAATTTCTCCTTTTTCATTTCTAATTCTATTGATTTGAGTCCTCTCTCGTTTTTTCTTGACGGGTCTGGCTAAAGGTTTATCAATTTTGTTTATCTTCTCAATGAATCAGCTTTTAGTTTTATCAATCTTTGCTATTGTTTTCTTCGTTTCTATTTCATTTATTTCTGCTCTGCTCTTTATGATTTCTTCTGCTAACTTTGGGATTCTTTTTGTTCTTCTTTCTCTAGTTACTTTAGGTGTAAGGTTAGACTGTGAGTTTTTTTTTGTTTTTTTTGTTTTTCTTTTTGCGGTACGCGGGCCTCTCACTGTTGTGGCCTCTCCCGTTGCAGAGCACAGGCTCCGGATGCGCAGGCTCAGTGGGCATGGCTCACGGGCCCAGCCGCTCCGCGGCATGTGGGACCTTCCCGGACCGGGTCACGAACCCGTGTCACCTGCATCGGCAGGCGGACTCTCAACCACTGCGCCACCAGGGAAGCCCCCAGACTGAGTTTTTTAACCACTGGACCACCAGGGAAGTCCCAGTCACCATCTACTCTTAACTAATTATATAAATACAACTTTGATTCTTTTTCTTTTTAATATATATATATTTTTTGGCCATGCCACGTGACTTGCAGAATCTTAATTCCCCGACCAGGGATTGAACCTGGGCCCTTGACAGTGAGAGTGTGGAGTCCTAACCACTGGAACACCAGGGAATTCCCAACTTTGATTCTTCATAGTTTTTTTTTTCCAGTTGATTCCTAACAGCCTGTTTAAAATTTAAAAAATGTATAAGTGATTGTAATCATGTCATTCATGAAGCAATGTAGGATTAATATGAAAAACTAGCAGTTCAGTGTTTTCCTTTTTTATTATAAAATGTCAAGTATTATATTCTTGGGGCTTCTCTGTCGGTTTCTTGTATTATAGAATTAATAAAATATGCAATGTTACCAGTTTCACTATTTAGTACATCTTGTTACCAGTTTCACTATTTAGTACATCTTGAACATCTCTGAGGGTGGTAGATATAGCATCTATTTCTTAAACAAGTACATGCATGAAACTATAAAAGTTTATTGGCGTCATAGAACAGCACTAGTGAAACTTGAGTTCAGGCTCTTTCCCCACATTTAAACTGGCAGCACATGTGTGTGGGAAGAAGCTATTAATTACTGATAACCCCTTTAGAATGTGTTAATATTGTTAGGTCCGAATATGAGTTATTCAGTAGGTGCACCAGATTAAAAAAAAACTAGACGAAATGTAAATATTGACTTTCATGTCCCTTTTAATTCACTTTAGTGACTTACTGGTCGGTATTTGTGGGGACACATCTAATAACTTTTTTGAGTCGGGTTTTTGTTTTCTCCTTATTTTAACTATAAAGTACTAGGAGGGAGCAGGGAAAAGGCTGCCTTCAGGTATACTGAGGTTGAACCGGTTTAACCATAGTTGCAGCTTGTCTGCTGTCAGCTCCCTCCTCAGCGCCCAGGCTTATCTCCATGTTATATAATCCAGACTGGTTTGTCCTGTTTGGTAGGTTTGTTATAAACTGCAGAGCTAAGTAAACGTGGGAGAACATTTTAAATGGCATTAAAAATTAACCAGTACTTGAGGAGGGATGTAGCAGAGGGGCCCAGCTGTCAGGTGGCCCAGGGTCAGCCTCCTGGGGAAAGAGGGGGGCATTTCTGTTTCCTCTGAGGAACAGGAAGTCGACGTGAAACTATAGCAACTCCTGGCCAGAGGACCACTCCTCAGTGCAGATGACAACCAGCCTGCCATGTCTGATACCAGAAACATCTGATCCTAAAAGCAGATGTTAACTTTGTCCGTTAATGAACTGTGTACACAAGCAGAAACGGACAAACCAAACCAGTGGGACCATTTTCATCCGTCTGTGCCCAATACAGAAACAGTGAAGGAGAAAGTGACTCGGTGAGTCTTGTCCCCCTCCTAGCTCAGTGCACAATGAGAGAACGTGTCCACATGCTTTGTGATGAGCGTTTCTGATGCCTGCTCACTGTGGGGTTACGCTGACCTATGGTGTTTAATTCACCCACAGTTATAGGGTTATTGGGTTTCCTAAGGCATCCTCTGTCCTTGTCAGTTGAACTTTCTGACAGGTGTGCATCCTCTCGTGTGTGATTCCCCTAAACCCTCTGTAGGACTGTGTGTCCCATTCCATATTGACCGTGTCCTTCCCATACTCGTTTATCATCAGGCCCCCTACCTAGAAATTGGGATCTCCTGGTGGATATTTTGGAGTCTTCCCTGGAATGCCTCTCCCCTCCATACAGGGCCTCTCTGAGGTTTGCAGCGGCTCCCAGGGCCAGAGGGTGTTGGTCAACCTAGAGTGATGGTGATGACCTCCTCCACCATATAACAGTCTCTCCCTCTAACCTGTGCCCATCGCGGGGCTTCTCTTTGAGCAAAAACCCGGGGAACCCTAACGTGGAAGATCTCAGTTTAACAGCAACCCACTTTCCCCCATGAGTCACTCTTAGTTCGAAATATCCTAAAAGAGGTTCTTATTTCTGAAGGTCAGGCAGGTTGCAGCCTGCTTGATTTTTCAGGATCTCTGGTTAATAAGGATTTTAGAGAGTAGAAGAGAAAGCAGATCTTTTATGAATGTGGCATAAAACTGTACGGCCTTGTGCAAATGATCTAACTATATGAATCCTGGCTTATAGACAGAAGCTTCCTTTGTATGACTAGATTCACCACTCTATCCTTCTCTGAAATACTGAGAGACAAAAATCCCATATATATCACATAATTAAAAAAAAATCAGAATTCAGAACTGGAAAAATTTACAAACAGTTCACGTTCTTCTGATTCTGATTTTTTTTAAACATTTTTGCTGTTTTAAATTTGCTTTTATTGTTTGAGATCGAAAATACATTTTTCTATTCTGACAGTTTATTTTTTGAACTGAAACCTACATCCATGGAATTACCATCTTTTCAGTGGTTGACTATTGGAGTTTATAGTCAGAAGATTGTGAGACCTTTGGAGGATAAAATAGAAAATAAAGTTAGGTTTAGGACAAGGAATTCTTCTTGGACATTGCAAAAATAGCAAAAAAAAAAAAAAAAAAGCGTGTGTGGCAACACACGCTTTTTCCTGTAAGTTCCTTTTTCCCAAACCCTTGCCGTCATACTAAAAAAAGTTTTTTTGTGCGTTGCTTTTTCTCAGAATCCTGCTGCTTATTGTTAGTAAGAATTTCATGTGCCAAAGATTTGTTTTTCATGTGATTTCTACACATGAAATCACATGGGTCTTATTGAAAATATGTTTTTTTTTAAAGTACAGTGGTAAACGTTGCTGATAATAAACCAAAAGAAAAATTTAATATGAACTTCTATACAATTGAGTTATAGTGACTAGGGGAAATTCAAAAATGCATTATCCAAGGTGAATGAAGTTAGATGATTGTAGGGGAAATATCAATTCTAATTTAAGATAAAGTATATGAGTGCTCTTTTCTAGTTTCAAAAATTACACTTTTCATTTCCTACCTGGTCTTTTCCCCAAGGATGTGTGTTTTTAAGATTTTTCTGTCAGGCTAGTATAAGGCAATGCTCCGGACTGAGCTCGCTTAATGGAATGGCATCACAGTTTCTTTGCGAATAATCAAGCAGGGAGGTAAAAATTTAAGTCTGTGGAGGGAGTCATTGGAATTCTTGAGCAATAGGATACCTTAGAGCATGTGAGAAAGAAACTGAATGCGTTTGAGGGGATGGCCAGTGTTCTGCATCTCTCAACCTGATAGTATCTAAAATAGGACTGATTTTTTCGTACTATTAAAACAGTGTGGTGACGCATTCATCCTGTCATGCCTTTTAAGAGAGGATTTCAGAAATGCTCAGTAACATCTTGTTCAGCTGCTCACTCTTGACTCCCTGACTTACTGGTAGGATCTCACCGTAATTGTTTACTCTGTAAATCTTACAGTGGCCTTTGACCGAAAGTAATAAAATGTCACGTGACTTGGTGTAGCAGTCTGGATTCTCAGGTGTAAGCAACAGAAACCTCTGGCTCATTTCATCAGGAAAGGAGTTTCTGAAGGCAATTAGGTAGCTCACAGGTTCCCTGGGAAAGCTGAGAACCTAGCTCAGAACCTCATCAACCAGGAACAACGCCACTGAACTGGTCCAGGGAACATCACTACTGCCTCCTGGGCTGTGACTTTAGACCCGACATCTTGCACCAGCAACATCACTGACACTGCACCCCAGACGCTGCCACTACTGCCTCTGGAAGCTGCTCACACTGCCCCAACCCCAGATCCAGGTTTCTGTACAGTACTTGTTTCTTGAGATTTCTTGGGATTCAAAATCTGGGGTGAATGTGTTTGGCGGAGCCAGCAGACCTGATTATGTGCCTGCTCTGTATTGCACGGGGGAGTGGGGTCAGGGGGAGGGCTAAGAAAACTGTCATCTGGAATTTTCTGCTTTTGTAATATTAGGGTTAATGATTTTACAAACATAGGAAGGGGAGTTTAGATGCTGGACAACCTAACAGAGTCAGGTAACTCTACCACACCCAGCATATTGGTGGTAGAGGCAGAAGGATTAAAAATAAGGACAGGGGCTTCCCTGGTGGCGCAGTGGTTGAGAGTCCGCCTGCCGATGCAGGGGACACGGGTTCATGCCCCGGTCCGGGAAGATCCCACATGCCGCGGAGCGGCTGGGCCCGTGCGCCGTGGCCGCTGAGCCTGCGCATCCGGAGCCTGTGCTCCTCAACGCGAGAGGCCACAACAGTGAGAGGCCCGCGTACCGCAACAAGAATAAATAAGGACAACAGTGACTCTCCCACAGAACTTCAAAAATAAAAACTCTGCTACCAGTATGAGGAAACGAAGTCATCACAAAACCAATAATTTCTTAGCAGACAGTCCCCGACTTACGATGGTTCGACTTACGATTTTTGTGACTTTACAGTGGTGTAAAAGAGATACGCATTCAGTAGAAAATGTACTTTGAATTTTGCATTTTGATCCTTTGTGGTACAATCCTCTCTCATGATGCTGGGCAGAGGCCGTGGCAGCTCCCGGACAGCCATGTATAATCACAAAGGTAAACGACCGAAAGACACACAATCATTCTGTTTTTCACTTTCAGTACAGTGCGCAATGCATTACGTAAGATATTCAACACTTTACTATAAAATAGGCTTTGTGTTAGATGATTTTGCCCAGCTGTAGGCTCATGGAAGTGTTTCAAGCACATTTAAGGTGGGTAAGCTATGATGTTTGGCAGGTTAGGTGTATTAAATGCATTTTCAGTTTACAATATTTTCAACTTACAGTGGGTTTATCAAGATGTAACCCCATCATAAGTCGAGGAAGTTGTGTATTCTCCTAACAGCCACCTCCACAGACATAGGAGCAAGCACTTTGTTTAGTGAACAACTGTTATGTGCTGGGTGGTGGTTTTTTGGTTGTTTGGGGTTTTTTTGTTTTTAAATTTTTATCACTAATCCACTCAACAACCTTGGAAAGTACACATTATTGCCACCACTTTTACAGGTAAAGAAGCTGATGCTCAGAGTAACTTAGCAAAGTTACTCAGCTGGTATATGGCAGTGCTGAGATTCAAACCCATTTGTGACTGTTTCCAAACCTCTGTTCTTTCTGTTGCACCAGGTTTCCTCCTCACAGAAATTCCGTGGAAGAGCACAGATGCCCTCCCTGATTTAAACCAAAAAATTTTATGTTTGCTTCTGCATTGTTTCCCTTAATAATCCATTACTTACCATTAATGTGAGTTGGGAGATGCTCCTAGGCTCAGGCAGGTGACTGGGGCTAGAGCTACAGATTCAGGAACCACAAGAATGTAAGTGTCCCTTGATGCTCTGGGCATCAACGTGGTTGTCTGGGAAGAGTTTGTGGAGTGAGAGGACAAATGGTGAGACCTTACAGAACACTAGTTTGGGGAGTGAGTCAGAAGGAGAGGAACCAGCAAAAGAGACAGATTGATTTTCTCTTAGTAGGAGGAGATCGTGTTAGGGGAGCCAAAGATCACAGTGTAAGAGGGAAGGTGTGGTTGGGAGCCAGGTGCTTCAGGAATCAAAATTGGGTGGAAAATAGGCTACTGGGGTAGACCAGTCAAGCAGGAAGTTAGGGTGGCCTTTTGTAATTTGAAGTAATGTTCTCTGAATCTTACCCTTCTCTGTAAATCTGATAGAAACACCACCCTGTATTTTAGGTTCACACACTCAGCGGGCCCGTGCAATTTTGTGTTTAAAATTTTAATTCCTTTTTTTAATGATGCTTTAGTTTTGGTGGTCTTTGGGCCACACCCATAGAGTGACCAACCATTGGACTAGTGTTTCCTACGTCCCATTCTGGAGTCATATTTGTTTATCTAGAGGCCATCATCCCTGAAGAATGACTTAGATTGATTCCCCCTCAGTCTGTTATTTTATGTCTGCCCATGTGGAAGCTAATCTGCCTCCTTCCTTCCAACCCACGGGGCCTGGTGAAGTCTTCCAACCACTTAACCTATTTGTTTGTCTTTTTGCAAATCAAAAGAGCCTAATGTCATCCTAAAGCATCCCTGTGATTAAGCTTCGGAAAGAATGAATGATTAAAAATTAACTATTTTCAGTTTATCTGATTCCTCTCTCTTTAGAGAACCTCGTTAGAATATACAGGCATAGGAGTGGAAGTATTCCTGAGTGAGTTATAGAAAATGATGGGGAAAATTGAGAGGTGTTGTGATGGATTTTAATGTCTGTGAGGTTATATGTCCAGAGCAGAGTCTGTCTTGGGTGGGCCCTGAGCGGGAGGGTGTTTTTCTCATTTAGGTGCAGCCTTGTCTTGTCCATTCTTGATCACAGTGTGATTTCTCCTTTGTTCTGGGGTGGTGAGATTTCCTTCCTCTGCGTCCTGTGGTCCCTGCTGTAGCCCTAGTGTCTGCTGGTCCACTCCCCCCAGCCCACATCAGTGCCAGTCATCTCTGCCTGTGCTTGTTGGCATTGGGATTTATAAAAAAGGGTGAAAACAGGGGAGATGAAAATGAAAGTTCTCCCTGCATCTGCTTTTTAGTTGTTCGTTTCTGTCCCTCACCTTCTCTCCCTCCAATGAGGAAAGGAATGCAGATGGGAGAACAAAGAGGAAATGATACCTTACATTTCTAAATACTCTTCCTTTTCCGCTCATCAGACCTCTCCCCTCTCCCCTCTCCCCACTCACCCTCACGCCATTCTCCTTTCTGACCCTTCAGTGTTTGTCTTCCCTGTTAGACTGTAAGCTCCGGAAGGATAAAAACCGTGTGGGTTTTGGTCTCTGCTGTGCCTCCCAGGGCCTAGTATACTGCCTGATGTAGAGAGAAGGTGCTCCAAATACGCACATTTAGTGGATGAGTGAGGAACCGACAGCGAGTTTGGGGTGGAAGGGCGAGTAAGCCATGATTTCTATTGTTGCTGACAACCTTGCCCTGGTCCCATTTCTTAGTCATCCCCCATCTCTGATCTTCAAGGAGCCCACCTCCTGGCAGCAGCAAGGTGGTTCCCACAGAGGGGTGCTGGACACATTTTCCCATGGCACGTTTTTCTGCATGGTCCTTAGTCTGTTGGAACTATATACTTAAGGGAGTTTTACTGGGCTGGCCAGAGAAGGGAGCCATTATGTACCACATTGTTTCTATGGGAAAGTGCATTCTGAGTTCAAATGAATCTACTTACTTAGAAACTTTTGGATTGCATCCTTTCCATTAGTTGAGGACTGCCATTGCATGATCTCCCATTCAGGCTTTTATTCATTACTGTTATGTAAATGAACAGTAAGCCATTTCTTTGTAGAAGGAGCAGAGCCAGAAGTCTTTCCTTCTGAGATGATAAACTGTTACATTAAAATGAATTTCCTGGGCTTCCCTGGTGGCGCAGTGGTTGAGAGTCCGCCTGCCGATGCAGGGGACGCGGGTTCGTGTCCCGGTCCGGGAGGATCCCACATGCCGCGGAGCGGCTGGGCCCGAGAGCCATGGCCGCTGAGCCTGTGCGTCCGTCCGGAGCCTGTGCCCCGCGGCGGGAGAGGCCACAACAGTGAGAGGCCCGCGTACCGCAAAAAACCAAAAAATGAGTTTCCTTCATCTGACAAACATGGTGGTTCATTTCAAATGTATTCATAGAGTGCCTGTTACATGCTGGGCTTTGTGGGAAGGATTCACACGTGAATAAAATAGGGACTCTGTCCTGGCAAGGGCACAGGCAGGTTTCCATTTAAAAAGGAATTGCACTCCTATAGCACCCAAGGTCGCTTCCAGGCCAGTAATTCTGTGGTTTTGAATTGCTCTATTCATTTGCCCATTTTCCTTATCACATGTGGTTCTGTTATGAAATGTATTTTTAGATAATGATGGAGAAAGCATATTGACGTTCATGAGTAACAATTAATATCAATAACCCCACCTTTACAGCTTTTCAGTCATTCTGAATTTGTCTGTATTATTGAGAATGAGAAATCCAGGAGCAAACCATTTATTTTTATTCCAACTTTTTATCATGAAAAGAATGAAGCCGGACCCATCATGAAATTGACATAAAAATAGTGCCGTGGTACTTTAATTTGAAAGCATATTCCTCAGGGATAATATGTATGGGTGTTGGCGTTAACAGATAGTTTTAAAATGCTCTCCTGCAATTTTCAAACTTTTTACAGTGTTTCTCCTCCATTGTCACCGTCACACACATACACACGTAACACATGCGTACAACACAGCATCTCTTCGTGTAAGTAAAAATATTTCAGTGAGATGTCCTTCTGTCCCCAAATTGTTTACCCATGCATCTTAATAAATACTTGATGAACAGAATCTAGTTTCTGGGAACTGGAATGTGGGAAATGTGGATGTGTATATAAAAAATTCTACAGGTATTTATAAAATATACTTGGAACTCCCTGTAAAAAAAATAATGGGTTTTTTTGGGGAAAATAGTTGTGTTTGTGTGGAAATAGTCTTATTAGTCTGCCTTGAAACTTGGAAAAGTTACCTGGTAGTTTATTTCAAATCTGATTTGAGCCACAAACTTCTTTGTTGCTGGATCTCTTTTATTTTTAATTACAGTCTATAATTCAAGTAGTATATTAACTGTTTCTGGTAAGTGAATTAATGACTGGTTCCTCCCAGGATCTGGAGAGAAACTGGTACTATATCTAGCTTCTGGAATTCCATTTAGTGATCAGGGTAACAGGATAATTCCTGAATTAGTGCTTAAACTTGAATTTGCAAATACGTTTTGGAGTGTTATTTTTCCTCTCTACAATAACTACTAATAAACTACATGTTTTCTTGCCTTGTTGGTTTCTTATTTAGCAGTTTCTTTTAATGTAAAAAATCAATCCTTAGCTAGAATCTGGTCCCTGTAGTTATGAGAAGTTGAAAACCCACATTTGAGGAGTAGTTCGGTTTTAATGATAGAACAGTTCATAAATTATTCAGTAGCTTGCTTCTGTGAGCAAAATACTTTCAGTATTCTTTGCTGTTCTGTTTAATACAGAATGATACTTCATGCAGGTATATATCACGGTGTTCGTACTGTCAAAAAGATCATTATTTAAAGTTGGCAAGAACCTTGAATTATTAAAACAAACTGTATGCATATTAACTTGGTTTAATCAATACTTGGAAGATTGTTTTTAACTAAAGTTTCCTTATAGGAGAAAATCAAATTATTGCAGTGTAATGAACCACGTTTGAAATGAGGGAAATGCTTTTCTTGATAACTGGCACATAATAGGTACCCAATAAGTAATCCTGTCACTTGTGCTAAAGAACGTAAACATTTAGACTCAGAAGTTCAGACCGTCTCACAATGCACAGGTCGGCACATTGTGAGACATTTTCCTTCTGTTTATGCCTTAAGTATGTGCACATGGTATAAAACTGGTAAACTTTTTATCGTTTTATGTGCATCTGTATTATCTTTTTCGCTTTCATTTCCTTTTACTCATAGAATGAACATTTAGCTAGATTTTTGCTTGTGATGAGTCGTTTTGCTCCTACTTGAGTTTTTTCTAAGTTCATTGTGTACAAAGCAAAGCACAAAATCAGAAATTTATGATAAATTTGACCCAGAAGAGGAAACTGTTAGCTTTCTAAAGTCTTTGAGTCTTTCTCAGAGGAAGACAGAATAAATTAAATACTAATATCAGGCCACTTTCTGTAATTAAGAACAAATAAATGAACCATCAACATGCACAAAAACGTGGCATCTGAAAATGCATGATTGGTCTTTTTTATATTGTCTTGGAGAACATATACAATGGAATGCAGCCCCCTGAGCTTCAATAAAAATGCCATTCGAAAATTAAACCTGATGCTATATAAAGGACACTAATCTTTTATACTAACTACTTTGTGTTCCAGTGTTAAAAAGCTTCATGTAACTTATTTATCATTTATTTATTTATTTATTTATTTTTATTTATTTTTTTGTGTGTGTGTGTGTGTGGTACGCGGGCCTCTCACTGCTGTGGCCTCTCCCGTTGCGGAGCACAGGCTCCGGACGTGCAGGCCCAGAGGCCATGGCCCACGGGCCCAGCCGCTCCGCGGCACGTGGGATCCTCCCGGACCGGGGCACGAACCCCTGTCCCCTGCAACCGCAGGCGGACTCTCAACCACTGCGCCACCAGGGAAGCCCGATCATTTATTTTTTAATACTTGAAATGTACTTTGCAGGGTTTGGAGGGTTAGGAAGACAGCAGGTTCATTTCTTCTAGGAAAGTTCTAAGGCGGTGAACCTTAAACTTAAAAATTTCAACCTGCTGCTATGTTTTATGTCCTGTACATATGTGGTATTCTCGATACATAGTTAATATATATGTCAAAGTGAAAAATATGTATAGGGCACTAGCCTAGGTATTCAAATTCTATATAAATGTAAATATTAAATGGATTAATTTTATTTTCTATAACAGCTCTATTGAGATATTAAATCACATACTATCAAGTTCGCCCGTTTATATAAGTGTGTACAGTTCACGGGGTTTTAGTAGACTCACGGGACTATGCATCCATCACCACTATCTGATTCCAGAACATTTTCATCACCCTAAAAAAAGAAACCCCATAACATTATCAGTAACTCCCATCTTCCTGCAGTGCCCCTCCCCCCACCAGCCTTAGGCAACCGCTAATCTACTTTCTGCCTATATAGATTTGCCTATTCTGGCTCTTTCATATAATGGAATTACATGTGGCCTCTTGTGTCTGGCTTCTTTTACTTGACCTAGTTTTTTTTTTTTTTTTTTTGGCTGTGTTGGGCCTTCGTTGTGGTGTGCAGGCTTCTCATTGTGGTGGCTTCTCTTGTTGCGGAGCACGGGCTCTAGGCGCGTGGGCTTCAGTAGTTGTGGCACGTGGGCTCAGTAGTTGTGGCTCGCGGGCTCTAGAGCGCAGGCTCAGTAGTTGTGGCGCACGAGCTTAGTTGCTCCACGGCATGTGGGATCATCCCGGCCCAGGGCTCGAACCTGTGTCCCCTGCATTGGCAGGTGGATTCTTAACCACTGCGCCACCAGGGAAAAGCCCCTGGCCTAATGTTTTTAAAGTTCATCCATGTTGTGGCATATATCAGAATGCCATGCCTTGTGATTGCCGAATAATCTTCCATTCTATGAATATATCACAATTTGTTTATCCAAAGTGGATTAAATTTATTTTTTCATTTTTTGCAATCCTCAAGACCCTCTGTAATTTTTCCAGGCTGCTTTCTCTTCCCTCTCCCTCTGTTCACATTCCATACCTTTCATGGCTGGGTTTTCACTGTACTGTTTCCTTGTTTGAAGACTGTCTCAAATGCTACTTCCTTTTTGAATTTTTTTCTTTGGTCCCTTGAGTGATAAGTAATCTCTCTTCCTTCAAATTGTCACAGTCCTTTGTTGTGCCACAGTTTCAACTTGTGCTTTTGGTTATTTATATAGTTGTCCCTCATTTCAGATTTTAATGCATGAGACAGGGACATTTCTGTTGCTACCAGAAATAGCCTTGCAAAGAGCCAAAAATCAGTAAGTAGTTTTTAAATTAGTGAATGAAATCATTGGAGATCACCTGGGTGTCATAAGACTAAAGCCATAATTGATAGTTACTGTGTCTAGTCAGGATGCCAGAAAACTGAACCAGGAATTAAGGGAGATAACTACATTTTTGGAAAAACTTATCTTCCCATTATTCAGTGTCTGGCACATAACTGGAACTCAGTACATGTTTGTTGAACTGGATCCAGGATCTGGTAGCACGACTAGGGAAATCTTCAATGTCTCTAGAAAGGAAATTCTGTATTTATAAATATACTTAGTCACCCCTAGTTGAAATGGGAGAGAGTGAGAATGTATGTTGGTCCAACGAGGAAAATGTTTGGTGAGTATCTCTTTGCAGGAGAGCCCCAGAGCAGTTGCTTTTCACTTTTATATTAGGTATGTCATGTTTGGATATGTCATTAAATGTTTGCTTTTTTCTTTTCCCTTCCAGAGGCATAAGTTCTAGTAGCCAGTTACCACTGAAGCCTCAATAAAACACGCTGTCGTGAGTTCCCCTCTAAGTACAAGGGCTTGAGGGTACATCTTTCAGCTTTTTTGAAGCTGTGTTTGGACCATCCTTAAGTCAGGGGTCAAGCTGCAAATTCCGATGAGGATCTAAGTTCTGATGATGGGGCCATCCACAAGGGCTCCCCTCGGGTGTAACAGGGGAGGGACTTTGCTTCTAGGCTAGTGTTTTCAGCCCCATCCACAGGGCTTTCATCCAAGGGAGAAAGATGTTATTGGTGGGTCCTGTTTTTGAAGGAAAAAAAGAGTAAACAGGGGTTCCTGCCGGTGTAGTGAAGAGTTTCTTACATACTGGTACTAATTACTTTACGTAGTCAAAGTTCAGAGAAAGGGGGCCCCAGGCAGGATAGGACAGCAGCCCAGTGTTGAAAGAAGTAAGCACCTAAACTCTTAGGATTCGCTTAGTTTCTGATTTTTCCCTAACGGTGGTCTGCCCCAAATAGGACTGTGCTGTTTTTGGAGTAGATGATGCTACCCCATCATCCTGTGATTGTCTAAAACTTAGATATTTAAACAGTTTGAAAACTTGTTGCGAATATAATTATAAATTGAAATAATAGAAGTTTTATGGCTTTCATTTTTATCTTCTCCGTTTCTACCCACCTAAGCTGTTACAGAAGCCAAATTTCTATAAGTATATACAATTAAAAATAATTATGATAGGGCTTCCCTGGTGGCCCAGTGGTTGGGAGTCCGCCTGCCGATGCAGGGGACGCGGGTTCGTGCCCCAGTCCGGGAGGATCCCGCGTGCCGCGGAGCGGCTGGGCCCGTGAGCCATGGCCGCTGAGCCTGCGCGTCCGGAGCCTGTGCTCCGCAATGGGAGAGGCCACGGCAGTGGGAGGCCCGCGTAGCACAAAAAAAAATAATAAAGAAATAAAAAATTATGATATACAAGTAGTTGTTCTTGGCAGTACATTCCTATGGAGGTTTTTCTGCATATTTTGGGCAGTTCTCAAGGTTTTGTTCTTCTTCATTTAATAACTTAAAAAGTTGTCTTTATTTTCCTTTGTCTAAATTCATCTGGTTTTATGTGTACTTTTCCCACTTGATGTTTTGTTTGCTTAATGCTTGCTGTGACACTAGGCCATGTAAAGAAAAACGATTCTTACCAGACATTTTCATTCATTTTATACCACTCTGTTGGCAGTGAGAAAAGAATATTTCCCCACTGGATACATTCTTTATAAGATCAAAATCAATGCAGAGTGAAATTATCCTTTTGCTCACGTTCCTGCAAAAAGGCAGCCTCCATAACAAGGGATGAAAAGGAGAAGTTTAGTGGTGTTTGCTCTTTCACAAAGTTGTTTTTGGAGAAAGAACGTTAATATATACATGATTTCCTATTAACCGTTTTTGGTGTCCAGGTTTGATGCTGTTGTGTGACAACCTAACATTGCTTCCTTTTTCTGAAGAATTGATTGAATGTGAAGCCCAAATGCTTACTAAAGTAGGAAACTGCTGTTCCGGAATGCACGGGAAATCGAGCTGTTTAAGCATTTCTGCTGAGACACAAGGCAGGCTGTAAACTGTCAGGCTGCATTGCCTTCCCACTGTCGTGACTGGTTTTGAAAGCTGGCTTCAAATAAGTGAAAGGCCTGGTGTTATCATAGCAGCACTAAAACTAATGAATAAGAATTATGGAGTTGGCTGAATAGAAAGGAGGCACGTCTAACAATTAGAGCTGTGCACCAGAGCTCTCCAGAACCTGTTGCGCTCCCTCCCTGTCCCTGGGAGCATTCAAACAGACACCGGGTGAGTCCCCGCTTAGCTGGTGCGCGGATCGGGGCCTGGTGGGAAGCAGGTGGCAACACTCCAGTTGGATAATTTGAGGAACATTGAATAAAAAAAATGCTTACCCAAATCTAGGGTATAGTGAGACTCCAAGGACAAGTAAGAGGGGAGGGCGAGGGCCAGTACCTACACCTGAAGAGGAAAGAGGAAGGAATATTCCCAGACCCCAGGAGGGATGGCTGTGTAGAGATGATGCCTTTCAGGGATGCATAGGGCTGCAGCCAGGGAATCAGTCTCCTGCCCTCAGGCTCCTCTCTCTCTTATCCCCATTGACCAAACCCATCCCAGAGCCAGAGAACCAGACATGATGCAGTCCTTAAGTTAGCCTCCCTCAGCTCAGCAGGACAGGACCAGGTGGAGACTGGATCTGGAGGGGTAGCTGGAAACTGTCCAGCACAGATGTTGTAAAAGAAGTTCCTATGTTGAAGGAGACATCCCTGTTATCCCCATGAATACTGTGGAACTTGTTTCTATGAAGAATCATTGGCTCTCAGAAATACTTGAGGTTACCCAGTTCAGGCATCCAGAAAGTGCAGACTTCCTATTCATCCAACATCTAGTTTCATATTTTCAGTTGTAGAGAACAAAATTTTACTTGAAAGAGCAGCTTGTTCTGTTGTGGAACAGCTCTAATTATTAGGGAGGTTTTTCTTGCATTGAAAGTGCCTTCCTGTAACTCAAGAGTGGTTTCTTGTTCCCTCTTGGAGCTACACAGAACAAGGCTACTGTCTCTCTCTTTTTTTTTTTTAATAAATTTATCATTTATTTTTGGCTGTGTTGGGTCTTCATTGCTGCGCACAGGCTTCCTCTAGTTGCGGCGAGCGGGGGTTACTGTTCGCTGCGGTGTACGGGCTTCTCATTGTGGTGGCTTCTCTTGTTGTGGAGCACGGGCTCTAGGCACACGGGCTTCAGTAGTTGTGGCATGTGGGCTCAGTAGTTGTGGCTCGTGGACTCTAGAGCGCAGGCTCAGTAGTTGTGGCGTACAGGCTTAGTTGCTCTGCGGCATGTGGGATCTTCCTGGACCAGGGCTCGAACCCGTGTCCGTTGCATTGGCAGGCGGATTCTTAACCACTGCGCCACCAGGAAAGTCCCAAGGCTACTGTCTTGCCCTGTATCTTTTGTCCCCATTATAGCCTTTTTGTTGGTTGTTGTTTTAACCGTCATTCATTTATTCAACATGTGCTAACTGAATGTCTGCTAGCGGCCAGGACTTGTTCTAGGTGTGGGATATTCAGCTGTGAACAGGGCAAAACTCCTCCTGCATTCATGAAACTCATATTCTCGTGGATAGAGGTGGACGTTGAACACAGAAGTGTCTAATGTGATGACCGACCAGTGTTGATAACTGCTGAGGCTATCAACTGTTTATCTTGTTCACAAGAGAAACTTAAATTTGTTGTGAGTCAGCTGTGTAATGCAGTTGCCAAAAAACCTCATTCCGTCTTAGGCTATGTAAACAGAATGCCCAACACTAGAGAGGTTATGTTTCCTCCGCCTTCTGACTGTCCAGCTGGACCTGAAGTGTTGCATCTACATTCTAGAAGGACATTGGAAAACTAGAACTTGATCAGCGAATGTCCCCAGTGTAGCCTTTTTTTTAAAAAAAAATTTGTTCAAGTATAGCTGATTTACAGTGTTGTGTTAATTTCTGCTGTATAGCAAAGTGACTCCGTTATACGTATACATATTCTTTTTCATGTTTACCTCCATTCTCTAGATGTGGTTTCAACTTGGGTAATGCTTAGTAGACTGTCTCTTCCCTTGATCCAGTAATTTAATTTTAGTAATGCAGCCATGGATTGAATTTCCTTTTCTTTTGAAACAACTGTCTTACTTCTGACTCTCAATGTTAAAGTACTGTTAAGCCAGGTCTCCAGCATTTCTTTTTGTACAATTTATGTTTATACTTAAATGTGGGGCTCAATATCTATCTCTATTAAAATGTCATCTCACGCAGCCTTCTGCATGCAGATTCTTCTGAATATTATCTTTATCTGACTTCATGCCCTCTACAAAATTAATAAGCGTATTCTCAAACATCATGTATGTGATTAATATAATTACTCAATTAAAATAGAATAATGATACTAGGGCATTCCTTCAGGTTATGACAGCTTAATAATTAGTATTCTTTGTGGATGGTATTTCAAATAACTGTGACTACCCTTAACTATGTCATCCAGCCCACATTTCTTCATTTTATCCAGACCTTTTTGGAAAATGAAGAGACATTATCTTTGTGGCATTTCTCTCTGATACCAGGGTTACCAGAAAACATGTTAGGATAATTTGACATGACCCTGGAAATACAGTAAGCCATTGCTGCTCTGTCCTACCCCTGAGTCTTTCAAATCTATCTACGGAATTGTGTTTGAATTGATACCAGGCTTACCTGTGGTTTACCGTTTTTGTGTGTGCCCTTTTCTTCTTTTCTGGAACCTCTGCCTTCATGTGTGGAGAGCTTGCCAGTAGTGACTCCCTTGGCACCTAAGGATGAGATGAGGCTAAAATTGAAAAGTGACCTCTGTTCCCTTTTTTCAGGATGGGCCACCGTTGCCCGTTTTAAGTCTCTTCCTTGATCAAATATAGAACATTGAGGTGAAATAGAAGTTGAATAATTGGGCCTTCTGACTTTGGTGAAGGTTGTACCATCTTTCCCAGGATTTTTTTTCTTTTTTTTTTTGCGGTACGTGGGCCTCTCACTGTTGTGGCCTCTCCCGTTGCGGAGCACAGGCTCCAGACGCGCATGCTCAGCAGCCTTGGCTCACGGGCCCAGCCGCTCCGCGGCTTGTGGGATCTTCCCGGACCGGGGCACGAACCCATGTCCCCTGCATCGGCAGGCGGACTCTCAACCACTGCGCCACCAGGGAAGCCCAGGATTTTTTTTTTTTTTAATATTTTATTTATTTATTTGGTTGCACCGGGTCTTGGTTGTGGCAGGTGTGCTCCTTAGTTGCGGCCGGCAGGCTCCTTAGTTGCGGCTTACTGGCTCCTTAGTTGTGGCATGCGAACTCTTAGCTGCGGCGTGCGTGTGGGATCTAGTTCCCTGACCAGGGATCGAACCCAAGCCCCCTTCATTGGGAACACGCAGTCTTAACCACTGCACCACCAGGGAAGTCCCTTTTCCAGGATTTTTTATCTTGCTTCTGATAAAGCTTAAAAGGAAGTGGGAGGGGATGCGGTGTCAAGGTTGCTGCTGCTGCTGGCAGCCCCTGAGGTCTCCTGGGCTTGCTTTTGCCTTCCTCGCATGCTTGCAGGGGGTCAGGGCTCACATGCAGTCTTCGTTCACGTGCCCAAAGCACTAGGACATGTTTTTGGTTTGGTTTTTGATTTGCAAGCTCCATGTAAGATTATAATGTTTTCTTAAGAGGCTACCTTGTTTATGGGTAAGAAAAAAGACAACATTAACCTTACTGATCCTGGGAATATTTTTGTTTTCCAAAGCAGTGGGTATCCTGTTTTCTGTTCCACTCAAATGCCCAGGAACCCATCCACCTTGCTGGTCATGGGACTTTAGGGGATAGTTCCTGAGGCTGTCCGTTGCCTAGTACAGAAGTTTCCACTGGGACCAGAATGTGATTAAACACACCGTACCTGCCAAGACATGACTTTTAGCAGAGGGCTTGCCTTGACTGCAAGTACCAGAAGTTCGCTTGGGCTGACTGAAGGGTCAGTGTATTAGGGGGATCAGTGTATTAGCTAAGTGGATAGACCGGAAGCTGTTTCACAGTTTTTCTTGCTTTTCACATGCCACAGAGAAAAGACTACGTCCCATCTGGAGCGCACTATTGTGGGAATCTTGTACTTTAGATTCATAAACAGAGTATGTTTGGGTTTTCCAGATTTGCCTGTGTTGACTATTCCTGAGTATCACTTTTCTTTCCATTTGACTATCACTGATTTTTAGTTGACGAAGAAAGTGGAAGTCATACTTTTGTTTAGCGCCCACGGCTGTTCCGAGGTTCCTGTGGGCATCGTCTTCCACCAGGCATTCAGAGGGGCTGCCACAGCATAGCAGTCATAGCTGTGGTGAACATGGGTCCTGGTTTATCCTGTTGTCCTGGCATAACTCACTCTCAGAAGTTTCTTGGTTTGGAAGAAAAATTGTATGGTTCCCTTGGGTACATCCCAGAGTATCCTAGAAAGCAGTGGTTCCCATGGTGCAGTCACTGCTCTGACCTCTGGGCCTTCCTTACTCACCTTGTCCTACAAAAAGACTCCAGAATGACTTGCAGGACCTGAACACCTAACAATCCTTGGAGTACTGTTAGTTTTCCTGGACGCACGTGATCGTATACTGCTTTAGAAGGATAAAGATGCTATTCGTGGCTGAGGAAGAACTTTCATCATTTTGGTAGATTGAAAAAACATCTTCTTAATGAAAACACATCGTCTACTTTTCTAGCTGCCCTGATCTATTTAAAAATTTGTCAATGAAGGTTCTTTAGTAATATCTGCTCATTAAATGAAGATTTGATACCTATGGGTCTTGAAAGAACCTGTGGGCTTTTGCAAGCCACATCACATCTTGCTACATCCAAAACACTGGCCACTGTTGATTTTCTATCTCTTTCACTAGATGGTAGCACTGGGAAGGCAGGGACCGTGGCTTATGCATCCTGCCTCCATCATTGATCATTCTGTGGGTTTGGATGAGAGAAAGAGGGAAATAGAGGAAGAACGGGAGCTGTGAATAAGCTCTGTTGCTTTCTGCTTCCCTTTTAGGAGTTGAAGCACCCGAGCTGCCTGTCTAGGAATATGAAAGGTAGTAAATATTTTAGGAAGTGGCTTCCACAACTTTCTGAATCTGACAAGTCATTTAATTTCCCAGGTTTGTTACCCTACAACTTCCAGCACTATTGACAGTGCGGGCCTGGATGATTCTTGGTTTTAGGGCTACCTGCCGGTGGTAGGATGTTTGGTTAGCAGCATCCTTGGTCTCTACCCACTCGATACCAGTAGCACACCCCTCCCTCAGCTGTGACAACCAGAAATGTCTGCAGACATTGCCGAATGTCTGGGGGGGGGCAAAATAGTACCCCCTCTGTGCCCCCAAGAAGCACTGCTCTATGGGAGCTCATGTCTGGGATAAATGCAGACCAGAGAAACCAGCAAATAATAGAACTCTGGAGTTGGAAGCGAACTTAGAAATCATCAAGCACGTTTTTTCCCCTGGTACTACCCACCCCCTCCCCAACACACACCACCATTTTATACCTGAAGAAACTGTGGCCCAGGGCAATTAATGACGAGAAAAAAGAAAAAATGCAAGTATTGGAGGTAATACTGATTTTGGACCGTAGGCTTATTTAAGATGATTTACAGGTCATGAAAGTGTATCTACTTTCAGGCAACTCAATAAGAAAACATAAGCTTATGGTAATAGATAAGAAAGATGAACAAGGATTCACATCACAGGAA
Source organism: Orcinus orca (assembly GCF_937001465.1). Taxonomy (NCBI): domain Eukaryota; kingdom Metazoa; phylum Chordata; class Mammalia; order Artiodactyla; family Delphinidae; genus Orcinus; species Orcinus orca. Next base: position 25,328,264 of record NC_064562.1, read on the forward strand.
AATCAAAGGCTAGCACCACTAAAAAAAGAATTTAAGATATTTATTGAATATTTTTTAGATTAAAAAAAGAACAGAGCAAACTCACTAGAATATGACTGGCTTTCTGGCACAGCCCCGTGGAGCCGTATGGGCTTCATATTAGACTATTTTAAGTGTATATATATATAGAGAGAGAGAGATAGAAACAGAGAAGAGGATTTAAGGTAACAATAATTGGGCTTTTTCAAACAATGATTTGCTTTTTAGATCTAGATAATCTAGACAGTGGCCCCCCCGATGAGCTATTTCCACTGTCGGTTAAGTTATGTTTTATTAAGGGCATTTTGTATCTTACTAAGAATTCTCACAGAAAGGCAAGAACACCAAATTAAATATTAGCCGCTTGTGGTTATTTTAAGACTCATCTCGATAACCAAGAGAATTTGGGTCTCACACTTTGTACCTTTTGATTACAAACAGCTCTAAAGAGGTTTATGTTGTACTTCATCAAAAATTAGAGAGGATCGGCCGGCTGAGACGCTTGGGGACTGACATTAGGCAATTCAGAGTTTCTCATGCGTGTTAGCTGCCTTTTGTCTTGATCCCTGTCATTCTTAGTCTGTCTTTTTCAAGATTCTTCGGGAAAGACTGTCCTGAGTGAGGACAGAAGAGAAAAATGGCAGGATCCTGAGCCACCGGTCCACACAATCCTTCCTGTCTGAGGTAGGGTAAAAGGCGACTGGCAGATTTCTGTCTGAACTTTCGGTTGGGAGTATTATATTTAGATTCCATCTGATTGTTCTTTCTTGTGGTGTCAGTTAGGTTTGGTTTAAGCATAACCCAGTCATGTCTGAACTCACACAACAGGAAGGTTTCTGAAAAATGGTGTATACATCCATTATTAACGAATCAAAAAGCATCAGGAGAACTTGTTAATGGAATTTATCCCAACGTTCTGGTCACCTGTTTCCTTGAGTAGATACAGTGGTCCTAACCCTACTCTGATTTATCTTTTAATATACGCTGTATTTTTTATTTTAATCGTAAACCTGGCACCTCAATTCTTTTTTTTTTTTTTTTTCTTTGCGGTACGCGGGCCTCTCACTGTTGTGGACTCTCCCATTGCGCAGCACAGGCTCCGGACACGCAGGCTCGGCAGCCGTGGCTCACGGGCCCAGCCGCTCCGCGGCATGTGGAATCCTCCCGGACCGGGGCACGAACCCGTGTCCCCTGCATCGGCAGGCGGACTCTCAACCACTGCGCCATCAGGGAAGCCCTAGCACCTGAATTCTTGATGAGAGAGCTTTCAACCATGTATGCTGGGTAATTTGTTGAAAATTCATCACTGAAAAGCTGCCCTTCTGCTTTTAGCATTTGAAATCCCTTGGCAGGGAGACATTTTTCTCGGAACAAATCTTTTGAAGGGCCATAAAACAATTCTCCTGGCAAGAAGTCCTTTTTAAGCTTTTTAGATCATTACAGTATTACACTGATTTATCAGAAACATGGATTCTGACTTGAATAGCTGTAGACTTCTGGCAGACATAGGCATGTCAGATGTCTTGGCACAGTTTTGGGGTGGAAGGGGACTTTCCCACTTGTTTATGTAGTCCACACTCATCACATGTGGGAATTTGATGCAGTTTCTTCTGTTATATTGAAATGCTTAGCTTTTCATACCGGACATGCTGCTCCATGAAAACAGGCTCTGGGTATGTCTGTATATATTTAAATGAAATGAAAAAGAAAAGCAAAATCCAAGAAATGCCTTCAGTTTGCAGTGGTGATTATTTTTAGGCCGTGTTCATATGCACCAAAAGCTTTCTTTTAAGTCAGCTGACTGGAACTTGGAACAGAGCTTCCCATAGAAACAATAGTATAGTATGTGTGGTGCTAAAGTTTCCAGACTAGCCCTCAAAGCTTAGTTAACCCATCATAGGCTAACATGCTTTGCAGCAAAGGGACAGTGCTGTGTAGCATATCAAAACACTGTTCAGATATAGAGAACAGACTTGTGGTTGCTGAGGGGGAGGGGAGGTGGGGAAGGGATGGATTGGGAGTTTGGGATTAGCAGATGCAATATTATACATAGAATGGATAAAAAAGAAGGTACTACTGTGTAGCACAGGGAACTATATTCAGTATCCTGTGATAAACCATAATGGAAAGGAATATGAAAAGAATATATACATGGGTGTATAACTGAATCACTTTACAGCAGAAATTAACACATTGTAAATCAGCTATACTTCAATAAAAATAAAAAACACTGTTTAATGATATTCAACCTGCAGCTTGTTTCAGTGCTAGACGTTAAAATTGAAAAAAAATGTATTGCCTAGGGATACATTTAATTTCTCTTAAAAGGTGGGTTTTGAGGAAAAGTAGTTCTAAAGAGACTTGGCGTAGTGGAAGAGCCCCAGGTGGACCTGAAGACCTGCTACGTAGCAATTTGGGCATCTGAGGCCAGTAAATCAACCTCTTGATCCTCGGTTTGTTCAGTGTCATGAAGTGATGGTGAGGGTCAGAGCAGAAAGTGCACGGGAAGCTGATTTGTAAACTGTGAAGTTCTATACAGAGGTCCAGGGTAAGTTCTGATTCTTTCCTTAATTACGAAAGTCCTGTGACTGGGCGTTTCTTTCTCCTGACACATGTGTACTAGTAGCAGCACTGCTTAACAATTAAGATTGATCCCATTTAGCTCACAGACACAACAAATGCATGTTATTTTGACTCATTTGCAAGACAGTAACATTTGCTTTATTTTTATTTATTTATTTTTTTTTGCGATACGCAGGCCTCTCACTGTTGTGGCCTCTCCCGTTGCGGAGCACAGGCTCCGGATGCGCAGGCTCAGCGGCCATGGCTCACAGGCCCAGCCGCTCCGCGGCACGTGGGATCCTCCCGGACTGGGGCACGAATCCGCGTCCCCTGCATCGGCAGGCGGACTCCCAACCACTGCGCCACCAGGGAAGCCCCACATTTGCTTTTTTGAGACGGTTGGTTGGAATTTCCAAAGCAATCTCTCTGTCATGCTCTCATGTTTCTAGTCTTCAAACCTCTCCTGTTCTTTCCTTTGTGTGAGTATCTCTTTCTTAATCACCTTCTCAAGTTTCAGGTTACATAGCAGGGCTCCCCCTCCAGCCTGGCCTCCCAGCGGCCCTGGCCTCTCTGTGACCCATGCCTCTGGCCTCAGACCAGCTCTGCACTGTCGGCACCTCCTGCAGTTGACCAGCTCTGACGAGGGGCCCCTTGTTCTCAAAGCCTCGCTGGACACCAAGCAGAGGCAGCCTGTCTGGAGGGACCACAGCCTTGGAACAGTATTTTTGGTGGGACAAGCCTGGCCCTAGACCCTGATGCTAAGTGTAACACTTGAAGTGCTATGGGCCTCATCGCCCAACCCAGGAGCTTTTCTGGTGCAAGTGGTGTTAGGAAAGAAAACGGGGGCTCAGTGGCCATTGCAGAGCAAAGTGTTCCCATTCCCCGCCCTATTCACTGGGGCAGGTTGGGGTGAGACTACTTGTATACATGTAAGATTCATGGTAACCCACCAAAGAGGTGCATTGAAAGGGACTTATTAAAGTATTGCTTTTTGTGTCAAAGTTAACAAATTTCGGGTCTAAACAGAATAATAACATTTAATATTGGAAGCAGCCATTAGAGGTCAGGAAGTACAGCTTATTCCTTTTGGAACGGAGAAATCTTTTTTTTTTTTTAATTAACTTTTTAAAAATTAATTAAGGGCTTCCCTGGTGGCGCAGTGGTTGGGAGTCTGCCTGCCGATGCAGGGGACGCGGATTCGTGCCCCAGTCTGGGAAGATCCCACATGCCGCGGAGCGACTAGGCCCGTGAGCCATGGCCGCTGAGCCTGTGCGTCTGGAGGCTGTGCTCCGCAGTGGGAGAGGCCACAGCAGTGAGAGGCCCGCGTACCGCCAAAAAAATAAAAAATTTAAAAAAAATTAAAAAAAAAAAAAAATTTTGGCTGCACCTCGGCTTGCGGGATCTTAGTTCCCCAACCAGGGATTGAACCCGGGCCCTCTGCAGTGAAAGAACAGAGTCCTAACCACTGGACTGCCAGAGAATTCCCTGGAGGGGAGAAATACTGAGCTGGACAAGTCAACTCATTTGCAAGTGTCTCGTGCCTTCAAATCTTGAGCTCTTTCATAGGATGTCCTTAAGGTGCTACATCTGCTCGCTACCCACTCTGTTCTCTGGGTAAGGTTGGCACTGATTGGCACAGCTGTTCGCTGAGATCCTAGGATCTGCCTAACAGTCTACAAAGACCAGACGTGAAGTAGGGGGTAGCCTACTATACTACCTCTGATTCCTGTCTCACACCATAGAGAGAATTAGTATTATTTATTAAGCAAGGCAATTTGTAGGAGCTACAGAAACAAGACACACGACAGTTTCTGCTCTTTTAGAGCTTACAGTGCTGTATTATCTCACATAATTAGAGGGAACCAATTCTGGACCACACAACACGTACTGAATTGGATATTAGTGTTTCTCCTACTGACTCTAAGATTTAGAAAAGATCAATTTACTTCTTGGGCCTTAGTTTTCTTAACCATAACGGGAGGAGATTGAAGTCTGAAGCCTTCATATCTGTACGTTTTGTGAGTCACAGTCTCCTGATACTTTTTCATTTTAATCATCAATCTTTTGATTCCATTTATTCTTTTTATTTCAAGGAATTCTTAGCTAAGATGTAGATGCTAATTAATTTACATGCTGATGTGTGATAGGCAACTTAGCCCTTTATAGAACCTCAGGCTGGAGAAAGTGGGGAATAGTATAATGGTCCATTTCTTCAATTTTAAGGCAGAATAGATCCCAAACCTATGTAAAATAATTTGGATTTTTATACAGCTCATTAGGAAAATAGAATATGCCTGCTTTTGAATATTCAAAGACTTAGAGGATGTGAAAGGGCTTTTGACTTTACAAAGGGATTTGACCACAGAATTCTTTTCCATAGTGAGTTAGTTCCTCCAGTGCATTTAAAATGTAATATGTTATTTTCTTTTTCTTTTTTTAAATTAAACTATAGCTGGTCAAGGAGTCTTTCATTATTATGGAGACAGTTCTAATTCTCAAAGTAGATGAGGGCTCAGAAGGTTTTAGCAGGAGTTTCCCACTATAAATTTTGAAACCAAATTATTTTGCCACTTCAAAATAATTTGCATTATCAAGGCAGTCAACTGCCCATGACTGAATTTTCCTTTCAAATAAAGAATCTGATCTACTGAGACAACTTCAAAAAAAAAAAAAAAGAAATGTAATATGATTTGCAGAGCTTATGTGCACCAGAAATATCCAGTTCTGTATATTTACAATTCATAGTTCTGCAGCAGTGCTGAGCATGTACGCACAAAATATGCTTTCTGTTACCGAACTGGAATTTTCTATGGTGTAAGAGGGTTTTTTGGCTGTTGTGTTGGAATTTTCCTGACCTTTCTTCCCTCTCTGTTCCTCCCAATCGTCCAGGCGGCATTCCTTTGTGAAACAATTAGTTAAAATATGGGAGTTCATCTGTGGCTGTTAGATGTGTCCCCCAGTTAGGGGGTGAATTTGTGACTGAGGTGGGAGATGCCTTCTGTAGTGGCCAGAACACAGACCAAGTACAGACAGATTTAGGTCCTGATGCCAACACTGCCTCTCACTAGCCTTATGCAAGGTATTGACACTTAACCTCAGAACCTGTTTTTCATCTAGAAAACGGAAATTACAATAATAATGCTGAGATCGCAGGATAGAAGAGAGCATTTCTGTTTTCTGAAGGGGCTGACATAAAATAGGCCTTCCACGAAAGGTAGCTCTCTGCCTTTCCCCTCCAACCCGTGGAGCAGCCAGAAAGCAGCAACAAAACTGCAGTCTGTGGAACAGCAGGGTCTGAGACCTCCGTGGGGTTAAGGCATATGGAGGGCAGGAGGCATGAGCAGGATTCAGCACAGGGTAGCCTGGTGTCGTGGTTAAGCCATTGGCCACCAGAGCCTGAGAGCCTGGGTTCAACTGTCCTAGCTCTGTGATTTTGGTAAAGTCACTGATCAGTTGAGTGCCTCAGTTTCCCGATCTGTAAACCAAGGCTAGTAGCACTTACGTCATCAGGTTGTTGGAGATCCCATGTGTTAATTTGCGTGCAGCGCGCAGAATGGTCCCTGGCACCTAACAAGTCTGTGTTTACTGCAGTCTGTTACCATGAAAATCGTTTTTTGTTGTTAGTGTCATGCAAACATTAAAACCATTACATGAAATAACTGTAGTCTTTACAAAGAGAACAGATCTTTTCCATCAAGGAGGAACAGGGCTTGGCCAGCATCTTTTAACAGGAGATAGATTTGCTCTTAGAAGTCTGCTCCGGTCTTTCATCTCGCTCCCTGCCTGTCCACTCTGTACAGCTTTTGTTATTAATGTGGAGCAGTTGAAGTCACTGACTTGGGTGCCGGCCAGGCCAGTGTTTCTGCGGGTGCATATTACTTTCCTAGGCTGGTCCTGAACAGGATGATGGAAATCAGAGGTACGGGGAAGCTGTCCTTCTAGGCAGCCTGCACATAAGGTGTGTTTGCCGTCTTCTTCGTATTGATGCTGATGGATCAGAATCTTACTTAGTATCCTAGTAATTTTTTTTTTCTCTTACCCTACAACCTTTATCTCTTCCTTTAGCTGTCGTTTTGCTTGTTCTCGGGTTAGACAGACTGACGCTGATTTATTATTTGTCTTTCTCCATTGTTGTTTTATTGTTGAAAATCTTAAGTTAACTAAATATTTATTGAAGGCAGGTGAAATTTCTCCATAAAGCTGTATATTTCTGTACTGTGTGTGTCTATATAAAGAGATGTGACATTTGGGGACTGTTCAATCTATATTGTTTTTTTTCTTTCTCTGTAAGTAAAATAACCCTGTGGGGAAAATATTTGTCGAAATAGCAAGTGAAAGTGTGTTTCCCTCAGGAACTGTGTCGCTTGAGAACCCACTTTTATTTTCTGCTCTGCTTTTGTATTGGGGGCTTGGGAAACTATGTTTTTGTTGTTTTGGAAAAGCCATGGAATTTTATCAGACATTTTCCTGAACCTCCCTACCTTCACCTTTTCCTGAAATATTTCTTTCAAAGTCCTGTTTTCCTCTGTTAGAGGATTGATCCATCATTTTAAAAATATAGGAGCTTGCTTGACTTAGGCCTTTTTGGTGATCCTTTGGCTTTATATAAAAAAGAGACGTTTGTCTGAGAAACAGCACTTGGGAGATCATATGACCATTAGTGTGAAACCTGGGGCAGCGATCTGTTAGCTTGAGCCATTACAAATTTTTTTTTCTTTTCATATCTGCAAACAAATGTGTGTCCCCGGACCCTGTTGGGCATTGTGACTGGGGGTGAGAGATACATTCTCCAGTTTTAGACTTGATTCTAACTCCTGTTGCCTAATTGTGGGGCTTTCTGTGGTTTTAGTAACTCCCATTGTGAAATAGAAACTGATTTCTAGTTAATCTTACCAACTGCTCAATTGTGACGTGCATGTATTTCTTTTCAGTTTCACAGTTGTTTTCTGCTGTTTTCTGAATCTGTAAGCAGTACTTGGGAATTCAAATAACGGGAAATATTTTTCTTCCATAATGGTGTGTCACAGGTGTTTGAGTGCTACACGTACTCCCTACTCCATTTTTAATGTCAATTTAGTGGAGATAAAACATGGATAATAGCTGTGGGTGTAATGAATCTGGACCCTCTCCCCAGTGGCTCCATATCTCCATATGTTATGGTGCCTCTCTGATCTTTCTGAAATGTGCAGTGTCAGAGCACGGAGACTTGGTGTTTAATATAGGCATTTCTGAGATTTTTCTCTATGGTTTGGATATAAAATAGCTTGCACAAACCACATTCTGCATCCATTTACAGAATGCAGTGAAAGGAGAAAGCTTTTAGTGTTATCATACTCTTTATATAGTCTAGCTCTTTTAAAAATATACGTTTTTTTGCTATGTTAGAAAATTTTGAAAATGCCGAGAAGACAATAAAAATTACTTGTAACTACCACTCAGAGAAAAACTGACTAATTTTCTGGACTACTTTTTTATGCTTATTTATATGGATATGTAGTTATTCTTTTACAAGAATGTCTGTAAACCTTTTTGAAACCTGCCTTTTAAAAAGCATAATAATAGATATGAGAACCTTTCTCACATCCCAAAACTATTCTTTTTTTTTTTTTTTTTTTTTTGCGGTACGCGGCCTCTCACTGTTGTGGCCTCTCCCGTCGCGGAGCACAGGAGACACTCAGGCTCAGCGGTCGTGGCTCACGGGGCCCAGCCTCTCCGCAGCATGTGGGATCTTCCCGGACCGGGGCACAAACCCGTGTCCCCTGCATCGGCAGGCGGACTCTCAACCACTGCACCACCAGGGAAGCCCCCAAAACTATTCTTTGAAAATATGATTTTAAGTAGCTGCAGTTTGGCATCCATTGTAATATGGCTCTGGAAATACTTATTAAAGACGTGCCAAAGAAAAACGTGCATTTTGGGGATGAGGTCTTTCTTCCTAATTTTAAAAATAATTGGGTTAAAAAAGTAATTAAGAACATGTTAATTTTGTGCTTTACTCAAGATAAATTTATTTAATGTTTACTACATGTCTATAATAAAACATGTACTTTATATAATTCTTGGTATAGCAACAACTAATTATAAGTAATTAATGTTTAATTAGCCATTCACAGCTGATTAAACAAGTGATGTTTTCAAAAATGAACTTACCCTATTAAAAAAATCAAACTAGGGACTTCCCTGGCGGTCCAGTGCTTGAGACTCTGCGCTTCCACGGCAAGGGCCGCGGGTTCGATCCCTGGTCGGGAAACTAAAGATCCACATGCCTCATGATACAGCCCAAAAAAAAAAAAGACTGAAAAAAAAAATCAAACTAATTTTCAAATAGTCTTCTTTTTTTTTTTCTTTTTTTGGCTGCATCAGGTCTTGTTGCTGCACGCGGGTTTTCTCTAGTTGAGGTGAGCGGGGGCTACTCTTCGTTGTGGTGCGCAGGCTTCTCATTGAAGTGGCTTCTCTTGTTGCAGAGCACGGGCTCTAGGTGCGCGGGCTTCAGTAGTTGTGGCTCACGGGCTCTAGAGCGCAGACTCAGTAGCAGTGGCGCATGGGCTTAGTTGCTCCGCGGCATGTGGGACCTTCCCGGACCAGGGCTCGAACCTGTGTCCCCTGTATTAGCAGGCGGATTCCTAACCACTGCACCACCAGGGAAGCCCCTGAAATAGTTCTTTGTTTTAAACTTGAAATAAGATGAAAATCTTTTGCACCTGAATTTTGGGTTCACCTACCGCGGTCAGTTGGTACCATCAGCTAGGCTGTAATTTGGAGGTGAACTTGACTTTCCTTGGGCCTCCAGGCTGTACAGGACAGGACAGGCCGTGCCGTCAGGGAAACAGAGGCAGATGGTCCCCATGATGGGTGCCAAGACCCCAGCAGAGACGGCTGCTACACCTCACAGCCTAGGGTCAACAGTAAATGTCGGTGGCCTTGCTCACCCTTTCTTGGAGAGAAAAGAAGCTCTCCTCCTCTGCTGGCATATTTTGAAACTGCTTTGCAGCCTCTGTTCAGCATGGGGTAGCAGGTGTCAGGGCAGTTAACTTCTAATGGGCAGCGAAAGAGGAGGTAGTGGCAAAGCTGGGGCCGAGTTGGCAGCCCCTGTGGCTGTCTCATGCAATCCACATTCTGGCGTTCTCAGGGTCTTTCAAAGGAATCAGTCATTTAACCTTGTGTCATTCTGGCGTACTTGGCGCCTCACGGGGAGTAGTGATGAAACCAAATGGAGCCGTCAGTCAGTGAATCTTAGTGACGCTTTTCAGTTTGAAAACTAAGCCTGCAGTCACAGAACCTTCTCTGAAAATCACCCTAGAATTGACTACTGTGGCTTGTCCTCGACACAAGGGAGCTGATGTGGGCAGAAGAACGTGCTGGAGAATCATGTGTCCCCGAGTTTATATATCTGTGCAGCTACTTTGGAGTAGTATGACTTTGGGCATATTTCTTAATCTTTCTAAACGTCATCTGTAAAAAATGATGGGAATAAGAATTGCTTTCAAGATAAGCGAGAGCTTGTATTTTATAAGTGCATGGCACAGAGTAAGCTTTTGCTCAATATTAGTTCCCATGATGATGATAGATTCGTGCTGTGTTGATGATAGATGTGTGCCGAGTCGTCCGACCACCCTATGGGTGCTTGATTGATCATTGATTATGCGGTAGCTCTGCAACAAAGTCGTTTCCCCTTCTGAATACAGCCTCCTCGTGCACTGAGCTAAACTCGAAAACGCAAAGCTTTATAAAGAGATGCCCCAAAGTACACTGACTTAAGTTAAAAGGTTTGGGGGGGCTTTTTCCTTTTTCTTAGAACAGTCCAGATGGTCTGTACTCCGGGAGAAGTAGGAAGCCTCAAATTCCTTCCATCTTGTTTCTCTGCTATCCCGTGAGTGCTGCCCCCATCTTCACAGTCAAGGTGACTCACAATGACCTCTTTTCAGCCAAGAGAAGGGACATGATCTAGATGTTGTACAGATCATTTTCACTCAGAGTCACACGACCACAACTAGCTGTAAGGGAGGCTGGAAAATGTCATCTTGAGCAAGCCAGACACCCTGCGAAGGCTTCTGGTACTGTAGAACGGGAGCTGGCAAACAGTGGTCTGACCATCCAGTGAGCCAGCTACTTGTCATTGTAAATAAAATTGGATAGGCTTATGGTTACCAAAGGGGATAGTAGGGGGTAGGGAGGAAAATTAGGAGTTTGGGATTAACATATTCACAGTACTGTATACGCAATAGGTAAACAACAAGGTCCTACTGTATAGTACAGGGAACAATATTCAATATCTTATTGAATGGAAAAGAATCTGAAAAAGAATATATAGATACACACACACATATATGTGTGTATATGTATATCTGAATCACTTTGCTGTACACCTGAAACTAACACGACATTGTAAATTAACTGTAGCTCAGTAAAAATACACAAAATTTTAGAAACAAATTATATAGGAACACAGCCAGACCCATTCGTTTATGAATTGTCTGTGGCAGCTATCCCATTACCATGGAAGAGGTGAGGGGTTGTGACGACCTTACTGCCTGCAAAGCCTAAAGTATTGACTACCTGGCGCTTTACAGAGGTTTGCTGACCTCTACTATAGAAAAGGGGGAAATGACTATTAAGGGAGCAGTTGATAGTCTCTGGTAAGCAGGTGAGTCACTGCCTTGGAAATTCAGAGTTAGGAGTTGGGTCTTATGAAGACTAATGAGCCCGGGAGAGGGAGTTTGTATGTGGGTGGTCGTTGAAGAAGCATTGGGAAAGCACTGGGAAAGATGTAAGGAGCCAGGCCTGAAGGAGCCTGGTGGAGGTGAAGGGGGCAGCCACAGAAGGCTGCTTCCTGAAGTGAGCTTCCGTCTTTAAAGTGGAGCCTCATGACTCAACTACCGCTCCCCGCTACCCCATTCCCTGCAGCCCTCTCCTCTGTCTTGCACTGGATGCTTGCTGCGTTCCCACTGCCGCTACCGTGGGTCAGATCTTCTTTTCCCATTGCGTCCTCACTGGTCTCCCTGCATAGAACCTCAGCCTCCAAACCACCCAAGGTAACCTCCTTTCAGTGTGGCTTTTTTTTTTTTTTTTTTTTGATGTGGACCATTTTTAAAGTCTTCATTGAATTTGTTACAACATGGCTTCTGTTTTTTATGTTTGGCTTTTGGGCTGCAAGGCATGTGGGCTTCCCAGCTCCCCGACCAGGGATCGAACCCGCATCCCCTCCATTGGAAGGCCACGTCTCATCCACTGGACCACCAGGGAATTCTGTCAGTGTGCCTCTTCGGTTACTCCCCTTTGAAGGACTTCCAGTGGGTCCCGTTATCTACTCAGTACAGGCCCAGCTCCTTGGCTGGTCACTCCAGATCTTTCCATCCTTTGATTTCCTATCCTGTTTTCCTTATAGCCTTACACACACTCCAGTCCCCAGGAAACTGGGGACTGGAGTGTGTGTAAACATACTCCAGTTTCCTCACAGAAACACCTCTTGCCCACTCTGCACTTGGCTGTCTCCACGGATCTGCTCCTATCACCACCTTAGCCTCGCTCTATCGAAAGGCTTTGGGGACCTAGGCCACGGTGGGTGCAGGGTAGGCACATTCATAGCCGGGCAGATGCGGGTGCTGACTTCCTTTTGGTGCCTCCCACGTTTGGATTTCCCTTTCCAGCTGGGCCCTGTCTCCCGACCTAAGGGTAAGCGCTCCCTCCTCAAACACTTCTAGTGCTTTGTGGGCATCTTACGGCACTCGCTACTTTCTGTGCGGGACTGGGGGGGGGTTGGTTAGTCATCCCGTGTCTGTTTCTAGTCTCTCAGGGGCTGTAAGGGCTCTGAGGCTGAGTCCAGGTCCACCTGAGCCCTGCCCTCTTCACTTTTACCTAGTAGGTGCTGGTCAGTGGTAGAGTGATGCTGTCTACAAATGAATGCCTGTAACGAACGAAAAATGAAACTGACTTACCTGGAGGAATTTAGGTGCAAATGAAAATAGGGCTCTGATTAATTATGTGGAAAATGAGTGCCGCTTAAGATCTTCAAAACTCAGTGCAGTATTTTAGCGAGTTTTTAGAAGATGAACACTACGTTGTAAAAGTGTTTTCTTCAGACCCGAAGACATAGTAAAAGTGTTTTCTTCAGACTGGAAGCAGTATTGAATGCAATCTTTTTTTTTTTTTTTTGGCCGCGCCAAGAGGCTTGCAGGATCTTAGTTCCTTTACCAGGGATCAAACCTGGGCCCTCGGCAGTGAAAGCACGGAGTCCTAACCACTGGACTGCCAGGGAATTCCATATGTATGTGTGTGTGTGTATATATATATACATATACATTTATATATATATATAATGCATTTGGAAGTTTCAAGCAGTTCCTTGGAAGCCAAGGCTGAGCCAGAAACCAGACAGCCCTTGTGTGAGGCCTAAGGGGGAACATGTGGACACAGACCCCGAGTACAGGAGATGGGCCACCTGCAGAAAAGCCTCTTAATCCACTCCCAGGGTGGGATTGGAGCCCTTTCTAACCAGTGCTGCCAGAGACATACCTTATCATGTAGACGAACCATCTAAAATCACTCCCATCATAATCACAGAAGGTAGCATTTTCACAGCTTCATCTTTCCACAGTCGCTCATCAAATGTCAGAGGAACTTTTATGTTTATAGAAATGATGTACCCTATGGAGTGCCAACTGCTTTTGCTCCCTCTGTCTTTTTAACCAAGCCTAGAACGAGGGGACCCATCTAAATCATGAGATACTTGCTTACGCTGGGAAAGAATTCATGCTGTTCACTTATCCATCTCCTGTTAATTAAAACCTAGTGACGGGACTTCCCTGGTGGCTCAGTGGTTAAGAATCCGCCTGCCAGTGCAGGGGATATGGGTTCTATCCCTGGCCCAGGAAGATCCCACATGCCATGGGGCAACTAAGCCCATGCGCTGCAACTACTGAGCCCACGTGCTGCAACAGCTGAAGCCCGCGCGCCTAGAGCCTGTGCTGCACAACAAGAGAAGCCACCGCAATGAGAAGCCCCTGTGCACTGTGATGAAGAGTAGCCCCCGCTCACCGCAACTAGAGAAAGCAACTAGAGAAAGCAACTAGAGAAAGCAGCGCAGCAACGAAGACCCAGTGCAACCATAAATAAATAAATAAATTTAATTAGAAAAACAAGAACTTAGTGAAGTTGGCAATGATGGCAGGAAGCAGATGGATAAGCATGAATTTTAAATGTGTATTCAGACTTTCTGAAAGGGTCGGAAGGAACGATACTACCTAGACAAAATGGTACAGCTCCACCTGGGAGTTCAAGAGCTGATGCTTGAAGCACACCTAGAAATAGTGCTTACAGCCTCTTTTGTCAGAAAGGAGGGAAGGGGGGGCTTCCCTGGTGGCGCAGTGGTTGAGAGTCCGCCTGCCGATGCAGGGGACACGGGTTCGTGCCCCGGTCCGGGAAGATCCCACATGCCGCGGAGCGGCTGGGCCCGTGAGCCATGGCCTCTGAGCCTGCGCGTCCGGAGCCTGTGCTCCGCAACAGGAGAGGCCACAACAGTGAGAGGCCCGCGTACAGCAAAAAAAAAAGAAAGGCGGGAAGGGAAGGGCCTTCTTTTCTTACAGTCTGTGCAATTATTAAAGAATTAAACAATTTATTCTGGAATTTTTACTCAAGCTTAAGTTACGATAAAAAACCACCTTCTGTCTCTTAACTCATCCTGTACTTACTCTTCTGTGTCCAGTGCCTGGCACAGTAATCAACAGACATTAAGTGTTCAATACATATGTGCTGAACGAGTAAATAAATGGCTCTTAATAAAGGAAGGAATAAATAAAGCTCTTACTTATAAGAGCTTTCTGGAAGATTACATGGACTCTTCAGCAAAATGATTTTTTTCCCAGAGGTGAAATGTAAAGACAAAAGAAGCTGATCTTTCTAATCCCCCTCTTGCCTTCACCTTACCAGTCTCCTCCAGTACACATGTCCCTGGCACCTCTCCTGGTTTTAGTTTAAAAAGTTCATGAGGAGTGAAGGTGTGTGGCCTCATATTACTGAAAGGAAAACCCCAGTGTTGGGTAAGGGGTTCATGGCCCCTTTCATAATAAGCATGATATTAAACACAGCCAAGATGAGCTCATTTTGAATTAAGCTTGTGTTACAGCACTGATTTGAGGTACAGATCTAGGCTTTGTGTGTCACATAATAGAATTTTGGAAAGGAAGTAGGTTTCAACGAGAAGCCTCTTTCAACTTGCTGCTGTCTGATTCCTTTGAAGCTTGGGTTTTTTTTTTTTTACAAATTTTGATCTTCAACGAACAGTAGGTTAGCGATGTTTATGAGCAACCAAATATAATTTATACCTCTTCATTTTGAGCTCGTAATATTTCTCCTCCGGGTATGTAAGAGAGAACACAGCAGAAAAATCTCAGCCGGAGGGAGATGATTTGCAAAGTGATCCGTAGGGGACACTGCAGTGTAGTGGATGGGCGTTTGAATTTT
This sequence comes from Orcinus orca, assembly GCF_937001465.1. NCBI lineage: Eukaryota > Metazoa > Chordata > Mammalia > Artiodactyla > Delphinidae > Orcinus > Orcinus orca. Next base: position 25,343,303 of record NC_064562.1, read on the forward strand.
GCATCGTACAGACCTGCAGTTTTGATCATTGCAACGTCCTTTTGTCCTTGGAAAAAGTCACTCAATCCTCCAAGTCTATGTTTCTTCATCTGGAAACTGGGAACAGTAACAGTACTTTGCTCAGAGGTTCATTAATGAGATAATTCATGGAAGGCTCTCAGAACAGTGCTACGTACAGTGCTTGCATCGACTGTGATAAAACCAATGCTGTTGGAACAAAGGGATCCCAAAATACAGTGAATTAGTGAATTCACTAATACAGTGAATTAGTTAGTGCATCCAGGCTTGCAAGGCAAGGCAGTCATACTCCTTGCAGAAATCCAGGGACTCAAGGCAGTCATACTCCTTGCAGAAATCCAGGGACTCAGGTTTTCTACTTTGTTACTCCATCCTCCCGACATCGCAGAGTCCATCTGCAGGGTCAGAGTGAGGTCATGGGCACTTCTGTGTCCAGGCTTGAGGGGAGGGGGAAGAGTGTGGAGGTGTCATGCTCAGTGTCTTCAGGCCCAGACCCAGAAAAGGTACACACCCCTGCACTCACCTGACCACATCTGGCTGCCAGAGAGGCTGGAAGTAGAATTTCTAGATTCTGGGTACTGGACAGCATGTACCCAGTTACGAGGCATTCACGGTGGAAAGATGGAAAAACAGACTTGGGGGAGCAGGACTTAATCAATGCAACCATTATTTTTTTTATTAAAAAATAACATCTCAAGTGAGGGTTTTAATATCCCGGCTCTGGGGGAAGAGGAATGAAAGAGCTGTTGCAGTACAGAATTTGTGTCTCCCCTAAGAGGTTAGTTGTTTTCTGAGGGAGGGGGTCCTTTAAGTGTTAAATGGCAAACCCAGGTAAACCTTGAGGCAGAGTAGAAAGGGTGGGTAGAAAGCTGTAGAAGGGGTGGGAATGTGATAAACGGAGTGAAGGCTGATTAGCTGTGCTCTTCTTGAAAGGCCTGCTCTGTAAGTAAAACTTAACCCCTCATGTGACCCGGCAAGGACAAAGGACAGTGGCTTCTAGAGAAACTTTTTCTAGGCGTGAGGAAGTTATTTCAAAGCACAGAAAAGAAAGGCAGAGAAGTGGAGACTTGCACAGAGAAGTCTTATTCATCTTTTTCTCTTTCAAAGATATACTTTGTGCTATGCAAAGGAAAAAATTACATAAATATTCACTGAGTTATCTCTGACTTGTCACTGTTGCCAGAGAAAAGACAAATACACGAGTTTCTGCATTTAAAGGCAAGTACTTCAGGTAAAAAGATGAACTATTAAATAAGCAACTTTTCTCAACAGAAGAAATGCCCAGATTCTTAAGGACAGCCAAGTTGGGGGTAAAGATCTAGTATTAGAGCAGAATATTTTCAAATGCTAATAAAAATGATCTCCAAATTATTTTATTCTTGTGCATTTAGCAGTTGCTAAGAAACAATTAGAAGGAATGAAATGATGTCCTGAGTCGCTCCATAATATTTTTTAAAATCTCCTACAATTTTAGACTTGGCAAGTAACTTACACTAGACTCTTTTGTATGCAAGTAATGCTCATACATGAGCAGGCATTGGTTTTTGTTTTTGTAAGTAACCCTTTGCCTAACCACTGAAAATAGCTGCAGCTATTTTAAACAGATGGTCCAAAGTTCATAGGAAAGAAAGGAGAAGTGAGATTGTTTCTCAATTTTTATTTTTCCCCCACCAAAATGACAAAAATAAATAACAGCATATACTCTGAACCAGATTTCATGGAAGTGTTTACCTCTAAGGAAGTTAAGTTTCCTAAGAGGTGGGATTTTGTAGATTGACCTGTATGACTTGACTTGTACAGTCAAAATATAGTGCTTAAATTCCTAGTTTCTGATTGCTTTTATCAAAATGATTGCTATGCTGTTGAAATGGAGTTTTTGTTTTTTAAAGGAAAATTAAGTTGTGGTGAAATATATGGAGCCTACGAAAACTTATTTCAAAAATTCTGAAATCTTAGAGGGTGGTAAGTGGTGATGACGTGTTGATAATTTATGTTCCTGTTGCCGGAGACTCAGCAAGAATTCCAGTGGATGAAGTTCAGATTCTTACGATTTCCAAATTCTTCAGGGTTCTTGGGCTAGGAGTTAATTAGCTACTCTTTAGTTTCTGACATATTTTGATAATTCAATAATGAATTAGTATGAAGGACTTGGAAAAAGAAGGCATTTCTTTAATATTGCAGATGCTGTTGTTAGATGTCGGGGAGCAGATTACAATAGTAGTTTTGTCCAACAGATAAAGGAAGGGATATCCAGAGTTTTCTACTTGTGAAATATATACTAGGTTGCTGAGGCTTACCTAGATTTTTGTTTTTTATGAATTCCCATTAGTGATAACTGTACCTGGTTCATGTCTATAAGCTCTGTGTCCTTCTGTGTGTTCACAAACCCCCTACAATTCTTTGATTCTGATGCTTGCATTTTCTTTTTAATTAATTAATTTTTAAAATAAACTTATTTATTTATTTATCTATTTTTGACTGTGTTGGGTCTTCGTTGCTGCACGCGGGCTTTCTCTAGTTGCGGCGAACGGGGGCTACTCATCATTGCGGTGCACGGGCTTCTCATTGCGGTGGCCTCTCGTTGCAGAGCACGGGCTCTAGGCACGCAGGCTTCAGTAGTTGTGGTGCATGGGCTTAGTTGCTCTGCGGCATGTGGAATCTTCCGGGACCAGGGCTCAAACCCATGTCCCCTGCATTGGCAGGCGGATTCTTAACCACTACTCCACCAAGTAAGTCCCTTCTTTTTTTAAAATTGAGGTATAGTTGCTGCACAATATTAAATAAGTTACGGGTGTACAATATAGTGATTCACAAGTTTTAAAGGTTATGCTCCATTTATAATTACTATAAAATATTGGCGGTATTCCTTGTTTTGTACAGTATATCTTTGTAGCTTATTTTATACCCATAGTTTGTACTTCTTAATCCCCTACCCCTGTATTGCCACTTCTCCTTCCCTCTCCCCACTGGTAACCAATAGTTTGTTCTCTATTGAGAAGTGAGTTTGCTTCTTTTTTGGTATATTCACTAGTGCATTGTATTTCTTAGATTCCATGTATAAGTGAGATCATTACAGCATTTGTCTTTCTCTGTCTGACTTATTTCACTTAGCATGATATCCTACAAGTCCATCCGTGGTGCTGCAAATGGCAAAATTCCATTCCTTTTTAAGGCTGAGTAGTATTCCATTGTGTGTGTGTGTGTGTGTGTGTGTGTATATATATATATGTGTGTGTATATATATATATACATATATATATATGTATATATATATACCACATCTTCTTTATCCATTCACCTGCTGACGGACGCTTAGGTTGCTTTCAGGATGTTTGCATTTTCTTTACCTTTACTGTTGCAGTGGCAACCTGTGATTGGTAGCTCTTGGGCATTCATTGGCTAGGGGTTATAAACTACCCATCTGGAATCTTTCACCTTTGCTTCTGTCTGAAATTGTCTAAATAAAAAGTAGTAGAGTGGTGCATATGAATTAATAAAATCATAGCCCAGGGGCCAGCAAACTACAGCCTTGTAGGTCTGATTATATCTAAGAAGGCTCGTTATATTTTTAAAAGATTGTAAAAAAAATAAAAGAATATGAGACAGAGACCATGTGTAGCCCGCAGTGCCTGAAATATTTGCTGTCTGAACCATTACAAAAAAGTTTGCTGGGCTTCCCTGGTGGCGCAGTGGTTGAGAGTCCACCTGCCGATGCAGGGGATGCAGGTTTGTGCCCTGATCCGGGAAGATTCCACATGCCGCGGAGCGGCTGCGCCCGTGAGCCATGGCCGCTGAGCCTGCGAGTCCGGAGCCTGTGCTCCACAACGGGAGAGGCCACAACAGTGAGAGGCCCGCATACCGCAAAAAAAAAAAAAAGTTTGCTGCCCCCTGTCATAGACAGATAGTATAATGTTAAGTGGTTAAGGTACAGACTCTGGGGCCGGGGGACATTGGTTCAAATCCTGGCTTTACCACTTGCAGCAAGTTACTTAATTTCTCTGTGACTCGTATTCTCCTCTGTAAATGGGAATGAGTACAGTGCCTACCTCATAGGGTTGTGGTGAGAACTGTGTTAATGTATAAAGTGCTTAGAACAGGGCCTGGTACTTAGTACTCAGTAAATGTCAGTGATTATTATTACTGTTGTGGGGAACAGCCTTTAGAGATCATCTAAAGTAGCCCATGCTTTCAATTGGTGAATGAGGAAATTATCAAATGCCACATTCTGTTTAAGGCCATTTTCTTTCTAATAGTGCCTACTTTACTGAAAAAAGACATTGAGACAGACCCATACTCAGATGTTAAAAAAAAAAAATGCTCAAAAGCATAAAAGGAAATAATAAAGATACCTGCTTTTTAGGTTCAGAAAAGAATATTAAACGTGACACTTTAAAACAAAGCAGATGGACATTCTTTGATGTTACTTATGACAAGCGTAAGAAGAAATAAAGTGGAAATGAGAGTGATTGGAGAAAGGATAATTGTTAGAGAGGGAAAGAAGAGGAAACAAGAACACGAAAGGCTGTCAGCAGAAGAGGAGAAAGGTTAGATCAAAAGGGATGCTGGCGGTTTCTGCAGCATGTCCAGCGTTAACATCCCTTCTTCCCTTGGGAGCCCACCTTAATCATTCTGTGTGTCCAATTTAACTGCTCCCATTTGAAGGAAAGCCTGTCGCCTTTTGTTTATTTTTTTCTCTGCAGAAATAAATTTTCAGCATCAAGTCAAGGAGTGTTTACTGAACACACATTATAGGTAGGGTGTGTTCCCTCAGAAAACCTGTCACATATATGTGTGTGTGTATACACAAAATCATCATATTTTGTATATTTATTTGTGAAGCCAAGTAATTTTATTACCTTTAGCCACTTGTCTTCATCATCATCATTCTCATAATGAAAACATCTGTCGGATTCCTGAATACCTTTCTTCATTTTCTCTAGTACCCCTTGATTTGCCATAAGTAGGGGAAGAACAAACTTAGTTATTTACAAAATATAGAAAATGTTACAGGAGACACACAAGAAATTAGTTAAGTAAAATTCATTCTTTCTTTTTCCTTCTATTTTTCTCTAGTCGTTTATTCTGTTTGTGGATATCGGACCCGAGAGATGAATGGTCCAGGATTGGTATTTGATGATGTCAGGGGACTGAAGTAATGGCCTCGCATGGAGATTACACAGTGAAGCCACACATTGATTATTACCTCATCTTATTAGCTGATGGAGACCTTTGAGGAGACAAGACTGCAGAGCTTTCAAGCCTGCAGCTCCCAGGATGTGACCCTGAGAGCTTGATAATTGTTACTGCCCAGTGGGACCGTGTGAGGGATAGTGGTGGCTTCGTGTACTAAAATACGTTTTATTGGAGTGCTATAACAGTTCCCCCCATCCTTTGGATTGTTCAGATAAGGTTAGCACTTTCAAATTGACTTCAGTTTTCCTTTGTAGCAGTTACAGAACTAAAATCAATCCTGCTCGTTTACTTGGGTTTGCCCTCCTCCACTAGAATTTACATTTGCTGAGGCAGGCGAGTTCTTGTTTCTTAAACTATGTCCTTGTAGCAGCCAGAACAGCGGCACATGGAGGTGCTCAATAAATACTTTTGGATGAGTGAATGAATGAATAAATTAAATACAGTTGTTGATTTCCACTGAAATATCCTCCCCAGATGCATATAGGTTGCCAGTTGGTGTCATTCTAGATGTTTTTGTGCTAAGAAGACTATCTTAAGAATACTTTAAATTTTGAATGAATTCTGTTTAAACCCATGAACAGTTGAGCACATAAAAGGGAAATTGAAAATGAAATCCATGTTTTCATGGGTTAATACTATTGTAACTTAAATGGTGAGCAGTAAGATTGTTGGATACCCACGGCTCAGGCAGTTAAAGCCTTTAGTTGTGCTAAACATGTTTGAGAGGGCTTGTAAAATACAGTTGTCCCTTTTGGATCTGACAGGGAGTGGTTCCAGGACTCCCCTCGGATACCACAGTCCACGGGTGCTCAGGTTCCTTCTATAAAACGGCTCAGTGCACATCCTCCTATAGACTTTCGATCATCTCTAGATTACTTGTGATACCTAATACAACGTAAATGCTATGTAAATAGTTGCTGGCACGGTAAATTGAAGTTTTCCTCTTTGGAACTTTCTGGAATTTTTTTTTCCCCGAATATTTTTGATCCAAGATTGGTTGAAACTGTGGATGCACAACCTGCAGATATGGAGGGCAGACTGACTGTATTGTTGTTCCCTTTATTCCAAGAGAATAGCGTAATAAGTACTGATGTTTAAAGCAGTGTTCTTTCAAATAACAGTGGATTGTAAAACGTTATTAACCACTATACTCTGCTGCTGCCTTTTACTTTTATTTTTAATTAATTATTTAATTTTATTTTTAATTAATTAAATTTTCTTCGCACCTTTTTTTTTTTTTTACATCTTGGAGTATAATTGCTTATTGGAGTATAATTGCTTTACAATGATGTGTTAGTTTCTGCTGTATAACAAAGTGAATCAGCTATATGTATACGTATATCCCCATATCCCTTCCCTCTTGTGTCTCCCCTCCCACCCCTCTAGGAGGTCACAAAGCATGGAGCTGATCTCCCTGTGCTATGTGGCTGCCTCCCACTAGCTATCTATTTTACGTTGGATAGTGTATATATGTCATTTTTTCAACTGAAGTATAGCTGATTTACAATGTTGTGCTAGTTTCAGGTATACAGCAAAATGATTCAGTTATGCATATATATATGTATATATATATTCTTTTTCAGATTCTTTTCCATAATAGGTTATTATAAGATACTGAATATAGTTCCCTGTGCTATACAGTAGGTCCTTTTTTTATCTATTTTATATACAGTAGTGTGAATCTGTTAATCCCAATCTCCCAATCCATTCCTCTTCCACTTCCCGTCCCCCTTGGCAACCACAAGTCTGCTCTCTATGTTTGTGAGTCTGTTTCTGTTGCAGATAAATTCATTTGTACCATATTTTAGATTCCACATATAAGTGATATCATATGGTGTTTGTACTTCTCTTTCTGACTTACTTCACTTAGTATGATAATTTCTAGGTCTACCCATGTTGCTGCAGATAGCATTATTTCATTCTTTTTATGGCTGAGTAGTAGTATTCCATTGTATATATATCAATATATACCATATCTTCTTTATCCGTTCATCTGTTGATGGACACTTAGGTTGCTTCCATGTCTTGGGTATTGTAAAGAGTGCTGCTATGAACATTGGGCTGCATGTATCATTTGTACTGCCGTCTTTTAAAGCATGCCTTCCATATACCCTTTCTTCGGGTTTGGATGTAACAAAATGAGTAGTAAACCAAGAAGGAGGAAGGCATGGCCTGTAGGGCTTGGTGGACGCACCCTGGGAAGATAAGGTGGGAAATCACAGGAGGAAAGCCTGGTGAAACAGAAGGACAGGGCAGGAGAGGACTCCAGCGGAGTGGACCTAAGAAAGGAGAGGATTGGTAAAATGGGAATTACAATGGGAAGCTTGGGAAAAGTTGATGATCTGATAAAGGCAATTGGTGAGGTGGAAAACAGAGACTCCATTAGAGCACAACCCAAGGAGCATTCTCTGTTGTGTGGCCTGGGGATAGTGACACTGACCCTGGACAAGAGGAGAAGCCAAGGCAATTCTAGCCCCAAGGGGCTGTAGGAAACAGCACACATCCACGGCCATGAGAGTGTAAATGCCCTTTACTGATTTTAAACTCTTAGACTCAACCTTTAGAGTTAAAAAACAGAAAATTGAGATGGTTATAGAACAGTGTGAAAGTATGTGTACAGCAGATGAAAATTAGGCAGTGGAAGAGCGTGAGGGAAAATGGAGGAGAGGATGAAAACTAATTGTTCCAAGAAAGTTACACTCTGTGCCTGATAAACTACAATAGTAGCTTAGTATGTGGCTCAGAGTTTCTCTGATTGAGGGACTGGAATGGGGGTATCACTGCTTTGGGAGGAAGGAGGGAAGAGGCAGTAGGGAGAAAGTGAGCTGTCTGTCAAGGCTGGACCTCAATAGATAGTGTCTAAAAGGGACAAGTCATATAGAAGCATAGTGTTTGGAAATAGGATATGTCTTTTACTGTCCTAGTAAGAGACTCAGCTCAGTTCAGATGGTTCAAATGTAGACTTTAATGAAGGGACTATTTATGGCACTGTGGGTTGGGCTTAGATGAGGGTCCTTATACCCTTAGGCTGGAGGGACAGGGGAGGAAATAATAAATGCTAATTTAAAACACTGTGTATACAAGACCAGTGAGCTCTGGAACAATGAGGAGTGACCACCCAGGGATGCTGTGCTCAGGAATTAGGTAAAGCCAGGAGAAGAGAGGAGGATAAATACGCTCACCCCTTCCCCAAACAGAGGAGGGTGGAGAATGGGTGGGCGGGAGAGGTTTAAACCAAGAATAACCAACCCAGGGTAGCCACCCAGAGAAGCCAAAGCCAGGACATGCTTCTCTTTGGAGTCCAGCTGGGGGTGAGGATGCCTGCAGTGGGGATTTTTGTTATTGTGTTGCCTGATAAGCTCTTCTGTACAATTTGATGTTTTAACCTCCTGCAGGTATGGATTTAATAGAACATTTTAATATACATACTTTTATTCAGTACCTATTATTTCATCTAATGTGCTAGGAGCGACTCAGTCTGTTCTTAAGTTGCTTATTGTCTCCTTGGAGAGAAAAGATGCTAAACAAACCAGCAAACAAAGTAATAAATATTACAAATTGTGATTAATGCTATAAATTTAATTTCATAGCACACAAAAAGTTAGTGCTACTTGTATAAACGTAAGTCTTTAATAATGATACTGTACTAATTTTTTTTTTGCGGTACGCGGGCCTCCCACCGCTGCGGCCCCTCCCGTTGCGGAACACAGGCTCCAGACGAGCAGGCTCAGCGGCCATGGCTCACGGGCCCAGCCGCTCCGCGGCATGTGGGACCTTCCCAGACCAGGGCACGAACCCGCGTCCCCTGCATCGGCAGGCGGACTCCCAACCACTGCGCCACCAGGGAAGCCCCTGCACTAATTTTTAAAATATAATTATTTGGGAGTGGGGACAGTTCTTCTCTTGAGTAGCTTGTTTTGCTCTAGCCGTAAAACACGACATGCTGCAAATCAGATATACAAACAGAACAGCTGCCTCTTTGTTGTTTTGTTCCCTTGTTACTCATTTTAATGAATAATTTGAACTGACTCCAAAACATTATATTAGATATATAAGCATGCTTTAAGAATTAAATCATAATGTTAGTGTATTTAAAACTTAGTAGTGATATCATTATCTAAATATAGTAAGTTTTAAGAAAGTCAATTATTTTAGCTGCTTTGCCCTCTATAAATATTGTAATTTGGTAGTGAAACAGACAGCAGATAAAAATTAACCCGAGGAGCCATAATATCCAAGTATAGAGAGCTGGGAAAACTCCCCCCACCTTCCTTCTTCCTGACATAGGAGCCTCGATGATTGGAGTAAATCTTTTCGGGGGGGTCTTTGGTGGAAATTTGCCTTTCCTTGCTTTTCTAGTAGAGATTTTTTTTTTTTTTTTGCGGTACGCGGGCCTCTCACTGTTGTGGCCTCTCCCGTTGGGGAGCACAGGCTCCGGACGCGCAGGCTCAGCAGCCATGGCCCACGGGCCCAGCCGCTCTGCGGCACGTGGGATCCTCCCAGACGGGGACACGAACCCGCGTCCCCTGCATCGGCAGGCGACCCTGCGCCACCAGGGAAGCCCTTTTCTAGTAGAGATCTGAGCAACAAAAGAGAAATTGGGAAAAGCATTACCAGCACAAGAGTTTTCTTCGGTCTTCTTGATACTTCCTGTTGCTGAGGGTTTGTCCAAAGGGAAAAGATAAATGATCTGAGGAAGATGGATGTCAGCTGTCTCTTCATCCCTCTCACCTTTCACAGCATGCACAACAGTCTGAGAACAGAAAAAAATCTAAGTCTTGGGTTCCTATATCCTGAGTGTTTGCTTGTTAAAGTAAACCTTGAATACTTCATCTCCCCTGATTTAGGCCCCTCTGTTTCCTCCATGGAAAAGCTGGTGAGGGTGTTTTAAGCTGATAACTGCGCTACATGTAAGATGTAGTCATGAATCACTGGACGCGAACTGTTTTTAGAACCTGCCAGAATTATCATACGAATGCACTTCTACACAGGGTGTTAAAACATGCTAATTAAGGAAACTGTTTATTTTGGTGCCTTTATTCGTCTCTGAATGTTTTTTGTATGGATCTTCTCATTTGAATTTTTTCATACAGTTCTGGGAAACAGAAGTCTTACCGATGCAGGAGTTTTAAATGTTCAAGTACTTACATATGGGAGAACATGTAGTATCACCTCTCTAGAGGTCATTTTGTTTAAAATAGTCATGAGTTATTAAGCATTCTGATTGCTCCAGAGGTTAAGAAATAGAACCACTGGATCACTGAAGCCCAGAAACTCCTAAGACCTGTATCTCCCTTCAGGGATGATTTTCTGACGTTTTGTTCAGTGAGTGTAGTTTGTCTAACCCTGGCTGGCTGGATGGCTGCCTTGCAAATGTGTGTCACCAGTCACAAGGGGGGAGGGGGGGTCACTGGACTGCTTGTTTACGTAAGTCAATAGCAGTGACTGTCATTTTCATATTTAAAGAAATGTACATGTTGATGCAAAACTCGAGTACAAAATGCAGGTTTGGAGGAGAGTCGGTTGTTGCTGCTGATGAGATCATAGATAAAACCCACACCTCTTTCCAGACAGAAAGCTCCCCATGGAGATAAGCCTGCTTTCCAGAGGAGTCCCTCAGCCATGCCTGTCATCACTGTTCAGCGTCTCGGTTTCACTTTACCTGTGCCTTGATTTGAAGTACGGTGAAAACGAATCCATAGCTTTCCAGAGTCATCTTTATGGAAATGATTTTGTTTTAGCCACTCATGTCAAAGACACCTGAAAACCAGAAATTAAAGCGGGCTGACCACATGCACTGAGAAACTAGCAGTTAGTAAATTGTCTTCTTAAAAATCCTGAAACCCATATACTACCTAGATGCAATCTACAGATGCCGACTTTTCCTTAAAAGGTAATAATCAGAAGTCCAAAGGTGCACAAGGGATAGTGAACCTGCCTAAGTTGATACAAGCGTTTTGTCTTTGGGGCAAAAGCGTTGAACAGAATTTCGTAAGTTAACTTTCTGCTCTTGAGTAGCTGATTTGTAGAAGTCCAGAGTAACCCCTTTGTGCTTTGTGCTTTGTTTTGTTCGGTTCTGTTGTGTTCTGTTTTGGTTTTTCCTGATTTCTGTAGTGCCTGCCTTTCTTACGTTTTTCTCTGCTCATAAGGACTCCACTAGGGGGCAGACGACAGAATGGAGAAGAAAGGAAACCTATTCAATGCATTGCATTTGCTATAATTTTATGCCCTGTGTTTGCTGCTCCTTCTGGATACCTTGGGGGAAGGTTTTTCTATTTAGTATCTTTCATTTAGTAGCATCTATATTATGCTTATTTCTATATTTAAAGTGTAAATTTTTTTTTTTTTTGCGGTATGTGGGCCTCTCACTGTTGTGGCCTTTCCCATTGCGGAGCACAGGCTCCGGACGCGCAGGCTCAGCGGCCATGGCTCACGGGCCCAGCCGCTCCACGGCATGTGGGATCTTCCAGGACCGGGGCATGAACCTGTGTCCCCTGCATCAGCAGGCAGACCCTCAACCACTGCGCTACCAGGGAAGCCCTAAAGTGTAAATGTTTATTCAGTCTTACTGGTAATTTTTCAATTACTTCATTGTCACAGTATACTTCTTTTGCTTTCCTAGCAGGTTTCCATTTCCACCATCAAATCTCAAACCACTTAATTATTATTTATGGATGACTGTAACGGTGATCATTGTAAGGTTCATCTTATTCATGAAGACTTTCGTTCATTCATTCACTCAGTCACACTAGCTGGGTCCTTACTTTTGTCAAGCATTGTGTGTGTTAGGTTTTGAGAATAGAGCAGTGAAGAGAGAGTTCTAGGAGTCTGCGTATAAATAAATGGTTACTTACGGTTGCCCTCTAAGCCATTTGGTGAAAGGACTAAGCTGAGAGGAACCCTAAGGGATTCTTTTTTTTTCTTTAAGTTCTTTTTTCTTTTATAATTTTTTATTTTTTATACAATTTTTAAAGGTTATACTTCATTTACAGTTATTACAAACTATTGGCTATATTCCCTGTATTATACAATACATCCTTGTAGCCTGTCTTACAGCCAATAGTTTGTACCTCCCACTCCCCCCCCATATTGCGCCCCCCAAGGAATTCTTGATAGCTACAGTGCTGAATAGTTTTTATTTCTGATTATTCTTTTCCAACTGCTCCTAAAGATTAGAAAGCCATATGGGGTTGGCGTGGGGACTTCAGTGCCACGTCTAGGAGGCTAGCTAAAGGTCTTGTGTTTTTTATTCTTTGTCTTTGCTCCACCAAGAATTAGATCTAGTTACCCAAAACTCATTGACCTCAGCCAGCCTAGGGTTACATAGTCTTAATCTTTAAATGAAAATCTCATTACTTTGCCTTTTCATGGTCAATTACTCAACAAAATACAGAGCAGGTACTTTTGTTTTCATTTTTTTTTAAGCTAGTCAAATTTTAACTAGAGATATTTTGTTTCTCCTTAACTTCTCCTCTGTTTTTGGACCAAACTATCCTTTGTTCATAGTAGATAATCTATAACTAGATTGCCTCATCTTTTAATCTTTAAGGTATAAACATTTAAATGGCCGAGAAGTCGAGATGTTTATTCTGAGAATGTCTTCAGGTTACAATGCCTAACATAAGTTGAAGTATCAAAAGATCTTTTTTCCTGGAATAAATTCTTCATCTGTTAGATTTAATAAATTGGTCTATACAGTATGAGATGGCCATTCAATAATGGTCATACAAGGTGATAGCATTTCTTTGGAGAAGATATATGTTTGTTTTCATCATTATTTGCTTAGAGCATCAACTACATACTGTAGCAAATTGGACAAGGCCCAGCAGGACATCATTCGAGTTATAATTAAATATCTTAATTGCTAGAGTGTATCTGGGATGCTGTGCTAAGAACACCCATGGTAAATAAATGTCTTGTGTGTTTACAATCGTTAAGTGTGTTTTCTTTATCGGGTTTCAGAAAGCATTCAGGGAGGGCTTCACCTTTATTTCCATAATTCTAGTATGATAAGCAAGACCTGGAAAAATTAATCAATACTAGTGAATATTAGTGAAATATTAATGAATTAAAATTTTATACCTGAGAATTTTAAGCTCCTGAAAGTTAGAAGTGTGGCTCAGGAAACCAAAAACACAGTCATCTTTATTTAAACAGTATACTTAGAAAGTATGTATGTAAATGAACAAAAATTAGATGAAAATATGGAAAAATATATACCTTTGATGGTGGTAGGATTATATATATAATTTCCCCTAATTTTTCAGTTGAATTTCTTATTGCTTGTAGTTTATTACAAATAAATTTGTTAAGAAAATGCCCATACGACTGACACAACTTTATTTTGGAGAGTATTTCACTTGGATGTTGCATGACCTCCAGAAATATAGATTCTACCACAGGACTTTAAGAGGCACAGACATTTGAAGTTTATAACATACTAGTACGGAGCTAAGTCTGTTGCTGTAGGTTTTTCTTTCTCTTATTTTTTTTAATAGCTGCTAAATTTTAAAGATTTAGTAGAGTTAAATTCAGAGGATAAAATCTAAACAAATTCTAACCAGAAATTAATATCAAAAAGTAATTTTACATAACTTAAGAGACCAAATAGACATGTTTTTCTGCACTAATAAAATACTCCTTTAACTCTTTCATAGTCTTAGTATACCACTTTCCCCCTCAGCAATCCCAGTTGATATGAGCATTGTGGGTTTTAGTTGGAATTTTCCCGTGTTTGATTCAGAATGATTTCACTTTTCAGGAACTGGACAAGAATTAGAATTGTTGCCTTTGGGAATTCCCTGGTGGTCCAGTGGTTAGGACTCTGAGCTTTCACTGCCAAGGCAATGGGTTCGATCCCTGGTCAGGGAACAAAGATCCCAGAAGCTGCGTGGCGTGGCCAAAAAAAAAAAAAGAAGAATTGCTGCCTTCAGCACGCCTACACTCGTGGACCAGTTGGGATGCAGGGACTTTTACACATGTGTACATGTTCCATCTGACTTTCTGTCTCTATCTACTGCAGTAGCACCTACAGTCTTAGGAAGGGGGCAGGGACTGGATTGGAGAGTGGAGATAAAGAGTGGAAAAATATAGGCCAGAGCTCCCTTTTCAGAATTTTATGACGGTCTGATCCCACCACAAAGAATTGGGGGTTTGTGGTCGTCTGAAGCCCTCTAATTAAATGGGGGAAGAGATACCATCTTTTTCTGCACATCCTCTCCCTTCCAGATCCACCCCACCTTCTCTCTAGTTAAATACTACCAATTATATATTTAAAGTAAAATAGTGAAATGTGAATTTCTGTGCCAAAGTGTGGGATGTCCCAATGACGTCTCTGAAAACCCAAAGCCAATCCCTGTGCTACAAACTCAAGGTTTATATTTAGAAAACACTGTGGATCCTGTATTTTCAAAATGCCTGTAAACATGTTTGTGGGGCTATTTTTAGCTTTTGTAGACTTTAGTGAACTTCCAAGTTGGCAAGTCAGACACAGTTGTTGTCTGTTACCTCGGATGCCAGCACTTTGTGAATGACTGACTGTCTCACAGGGTTTCTAACATGCTTAAAGCAGATGGGTGTATAAGTTGTGTCCACTGCATCTGGTATATCTATATATGTACTACTGTACATACTGTCCTTTTTTTTTTTTTTAGCTTTTATGAGCTGTATAACTGCGATAACAGTTTTGTATGGAATTCAAGATGAATTGGGTCCTGCCAAATGGCACTGGCAGAAATAGCTAGTCCTTTTTCTCTTTCCCCCAGCCCTTCTCTCCTAGTCCTCAAGCATTAAATTGTGCATTCACAAATCCTTCCAGTCGCTGTTATTTTCAGTCCATTGTATCTACTTCCTGTTGGTCAAAGGTCAGGAGGCTTGGGTGGTGTAGAGGGAGATGGAAAGTTGACAGGAAAAAGAAAGCTGGGCTCATTTTAGGGCCAACACATCACAGAATGGGCGAGATAGCACTGAGAAGTAAATGATCAACAGTTTTTCTTGTACGATGAGATCATTATCTGGATGTTACATGAATGAAAAAGTGTTTTCCCCCAAAGAATCACGTCTTCAAAGGGTGACACTCCCCTCTGTGATTGGGTGACACGCCCCTCTGTGATTGGGGGTGGGGAGAACATCATTATCCGCACTTGGGCTAAGTCTTCCACGTTCGCATCAGAGGTCCTCTTGATTTCAGTATCTGTGGAGTAATTTTTGTATCATGTTCAGCTTTGTGCTTAGCTCTCCTCTCTGGGTGAGGTTATTCTTCCCTGCATCTTGAACTAAATGTGGTTTTTTGGGTTTTTTTTTTTGCGGTACGCGGGCCTCTCACTGTTGTGGCCTCTCCTGTTGCGGAGCACAGGCTCCGGACGCACAGGCTCAGCGGCCATGGCTCACGGGCCCAGCCGCTCTGCGGCATGTGGGATCTTCCCAGACCGGGGCACGAACCCGTGTCCCCTGCATCGGCAGGCGGACTCTCAACCACTGCGCCACCAGGGAAGCCGGAACTTAATGTGTGATCAATGTAGCCATTTGCATCATTGCAGAAAGTTCTCTTGGACAGTACTGCTCTAAAACTGCAATTAGAATTTGTATCTGTGCTGGAAAATCTTGTGACTTTAAGATGTGATATCAATTTCCTACCACTTAAACAACAAAATTTAAGTAACGTTCTCACATCTTCTTCACTTAAACATGTGCATTGACACTATACTTCATAGTACATGGCATTTTGTCTTCATTCTCCCTAACAACATTGCATTCGGCCCTCAGAAACTGGGATGTCATTACACACACACACACACCCCAATGTTGAATATATGAAGAGAGAATAATTATATATATAAATAAATATACTAACATAAATATGTAGACTTTCCAAAATACTGTAGGCACTGTCTGAAGTTGTAGTTTCTGAATTTTAGCACATTGGCATGGTTTCATATTGATTTGTTTCTTGATTAAGTTAGTTTCCCTTTTTGTTGGCTGAAAGATTTGATAGGATTTATGGCTAAACTCCTAGCAATAAGAAGGCCCATTGTTGGTTTGGCGTATCATCCATTTATGTGAAGACTAAGTTAGCGAAGGACAGAGACAGCGTTTTCAGGGTCACCAGGAGACATTGATTCGTTCGTTCATTTGTTCAGGTAAGTTATCACACATGCCTTTTAAGGCGCCAAGCCCTTGCCTGCTATGCACTATGCTAAGCACTTAGATAGAGGAGGAATGGGACAAGATCTTGGGGAGGAAAGCAGCTGTACAGAGGACTGCTTGACAGTCAAGAGGAGAGTACTCAAATAGAAGTTTGCACAGGTGCTCTGAATACCCTGGAGCAGTCAGCTTTACCTGGTGCAGGTGGCAGAGAGCCAGAGAAGGTAGAAAGGCAGGTGTTCCAGTTTTCCTTCACACCAGATTGCAGTTACTCCAAATGCAAAAGGTTAGTTCCTTGCCAAGCTCTCTCAATGTTTTGGAAATTTTTCAGACCATGGGGAAGGGGGATCTTAAAAAATGCCATTGAAAAGCATCTTTTACTGATTTTGTCAGACACCTTCATGGAGATGTATCTTAATTTATTTACTCAGTTTCCTGCTGTCACCAACCTTCCTGGTTTGCTCAGGACTGAGGGGTGTCAGGACGTGGAACTTTGACTTCCAAAACAGGGACAGCCCTGGGAACATGGGATGGTTGGTCACCCTATTGTTGGATATTTAGATCGTTTTCAAATATTTACTCATATAAACAGCATGGTGTTGAGTGTTTTGATGCCTATATATTTAGCTGCAGAATGCATTGTTTCTTTAGGTGAGATTCGTAGAGATGAAATGAATGGTTCAGTGACTTCTGGGCGTGTTTGGAGCTCACAGCCCTGCGTTGTACTTCTGCTGTTTTCAGCTAGATTGCTAAGAGTCTGCCTGGACATTTGTGCCACCTCTGCCTCCACAGGTTCTTAGGGAGATATACAGACGACACGGCCAGGTACATACTTGCTCTGTCGCTAGCTGTGGCACCGATTCTAAATCTCTAGCTGGCCAGATTGCATATGACTCCAGCTACCTTTTGTCTAGGCTGGAGGCTGATTCCAAAAGTTCAGGTGGATTCCCTGACCCCACTTTCCTATGACCACACCCTGATATGAGCTCACTGACCCTTAGTGCATGTGGTGGCAGGAAAAGGGTGAGAACAGATGAAACCCAAGGCAGGTGGTCTTTCTTACCAGTACAGGTTCAGCTATACCATCACCCCAGACCTTCATTCCCAGACACACAGGACATAGCAAGCTTATCTTGGATCCACTGCTAGCCAGGCTCCTGCCTCTCTTCCGACTCATGGTCAGGATAAGGAAGCCTTGAAAAGCCCCAGAGTTAGTGTGGAAATATGATGAGAGATGAACTAGTATTCACAGGTAAAAATATATTCAGCCTGCCCCACAGTGCTGTATTGAGAGTTAATGCCATGAGGTGACCTACCTTCCTGTGGAACTTTAGTAACCGATATGCCTGGTTGGGGTCCAAGGTCTCATATCAAACTGTTCTTTGTAGTAAGAAGTATTAAAGGGTAGTCCTATTTCGAGCATTCTTAACATGTGCCCCAGGGGTCATGTGAACCCCTGAAACTGTGCAATATTATGTATGTGCCTTTTTCTAAGAAAAGGTTCCATTGCTTTTATTAGATTCTCAAAGCGGTCTGTGACCCCAAAAGGTATAAAAACTAGCTTGTGTGTATTAAATACTGGGGAGTTTTCATCATTGCTTTTTTGTTTGTTTGTTCATTTGATGCAGGACTTAACACCAGAGCTTCGAGGTAGGCATCAGTTTAGCAACGATTTCAACAAGTAAATGATATGCACATTTACTTTCAACAAGTAAATGATATGATACGATTATTCATTAATAATTTAAAATTCCCTGAATTTTTTTTCCCAGCTACTGTAGTGGTTGAGTTAAATTTGATTTTTTGCTGTTGCTTTGCTATTGTGAAATTGGTTCAGGTCTAGCTAATTTGTTTTTGTCCGGGCAGCATATGTAAACTCCCATTTAAAAGGTTTGTGGCACAGTTGTGAGCCTATATCTAGGCATTGTTCTGCATTATTTTTGGTGTATTCTTTTGTTTATATTACTAAGCTAAAGTTAGCACAGATAACACTAGGCTAGAAAATGGTGACAATAGTTTGAAAACAGGAAATTTTAGGCTTGTGTGTGTTTGGAACAGATGATCATAATGACAGAGCCAGTGGAGTGGAAACTTCCACCGAGTGTGTTTTTTCCTTATTTTGCTCTATGAGAAAAGATGGTGCTTCCTGGAAAACAACTCAAGTATTTTAAAGTAAACGGTTTTCTTTTGTCCCTGCTTCATGGTTAATTTGTTTTTCTTTATTTTATTTACCCTGGTTGTATTATTATTATGGAAATTTAATATTTTTAATAGGTAAAGTAATTCCCAAAGTGCTTATTTTAGATAGTTAACTATCTAAGTATGTTAACCATTTACTGACATGGTTTTTAAAATAAATTAAAATTGTGAGAATATTATAACCACTGGACTTTGGTGGAAGAAATTTGTTTCTCTATTTTAAGTGTTCCTAACTTTACTTTTTTTTTTCTTTTTAACCCTCTAAATTCCAGTCTTGAAAACAAAGTAGTTTTACTTTGTCTAAGCTATTTCCTGACCAAGACTCTCTCCAGATGTATCCTGGAATTCTATATTTAAAAGAAAGGCTAAATTTATTCACTAATTGCAGAATAAGAAGAAGAGTATGCATTTCCATACAGAAATAAACTTTTCTGTGTGTGTACATCATTCCTAGATTTTAAAATATTAATTAATAGACTTTGTTTTTCAGAGCATTTTTAACTATAAGCTTTTAAATCATGTAATATTTTAAAAATTATAACAGGAGTAAATGGAAGCTCCTTGAAAAAAATCAGACTGCACAAAATCATATAAAATAAAAACATGAAACTGGTCTGACCCTCCCATCCCTATTCCTGGAATGACCACATTTAACACTTCCGGTGTGTCTCCTTCCAGACCTGCTCTCTAAACATAGTTTACATGTACAAGCACACAATCATTTCAGACTAAATGAAATCATAAAGTTCTGTAACTCACTTTTTAAACAAATTTAACAATTATCTTGTGGGCATTTTTCATATATAAGTGAGATCTAGCTCACTTTTTAAAATGTTTTGCATCAACTTACTATTGTATAGATAGCTCGTAATTTATTTAAATTTAACCATTACCCTGCTGATGAAGTTTAGATTAAAACCTATCTTATTAAAAACAGCATTTTCATTTTGTGAAACCCATGTCTTCATGGGTTAACATTTTACAGATTTCTGAGATTCTACGTAAATTTTGAATTCACAGTCACGACCTTCTTTCCTTAAGTATCAGTCTTGAAATACCTTTTAAGAGATTTCAGAATAAGAAAGTTGCACTCTCCTTTTCCCCCCAGTTTCCTAGGATAATATAGGGTTAGTAAAATTAGTGGGATGCTTCATGATAGAAAGGCTCAAGAATATAGCAAGTGCTGTTCTTCAGTTTATCGGGTCAAGGTAAACTCGAGGTTTCAGCAACTAGAGAGACCTGAATGCAGTCATCAGAGGTCACAGAATGGGCTTGTTAATGGGCTACTTGGGACCTGTGTGCTGAGAGTTCAGAGAACCTTAACTCAGAGAAAGTTGAGGGAAGCTGCAAAGAAGAGGTTATTGAGCTGACTCTTGAAGACTGAGTAGGATCATTGGGTGAGAGAGAGAGGATGCGTTAGACTCAAAACAAAACAACAAAATGCGCGCGTTGGCTGGAAAGGCCAGGCAGGTAAGTATGGTTTTGAAGAACCTTGTATGGCAACCTGTAAAGGCAGTTTGGGCTACCCTAATAACAACTATGGACTTCTTTTTTTCTTTCCCTGAGGTCTTTTCATTTAAGTTCACTGACTCTCCGCAATCATTGTGATGAACAGAAAACTTTAAAAGCATCCTGTCGAGGCTTTGAGGGCTTCACAGTGGGTGAAGCGCTGGGGCAGATATAAAAAAACATTTAAGGAATGATCTTGGCTTTCAAAGAACTCGGGAAAATAATTCACAAGCATTTGGAACATTTGGAGATGTACACAGTAAAATAACAGGTGGTTCCAAACTGTCTATAGCCATGCAGAAGACTTTCCAGGGCAGTATCTGATGGATGGCCAAGACTCCAGAGGGAAGGTGTGGCGAGGAAAAGGGAAAGTTTGGACAGAACCTTGGAGAATAGATTAGGTTTCCAACAGTAGAAAGGAGTTCAGACATACTCGCCAATAGGATAAATATTGTCAACAAAGACGAGAAGGGAGAAGATAAACTAGCTTGGCAAGAGCAGAAGCCTTGAGAAGATAAGGAATTAGATAGATGAAAGCTTTAAAGGACCTCTATGTTTGTTTCTTTAATTCTATTTTAAGAAGCAACCTAATTCTGTCTATTGATTGGACCAGTGGTTCTCAAGTCTTGGTGGCACAGAGAAATCACCTGGTGAGCATTTAAAACTACCTATGCTGGTGCCAGGGCTGATGCCCCACGCTCCAGTTTAGTTGGCCTGAGGTGAGGCCCCCAGGCATCAATCTTTTTTTTTTTTTTAAGTAAATTTCTCTAGATATTTCTTACCTAGAGTTAGAGTTGAGAATCACTGGACCACCCTGACCTCTTCTCTTTGCCCGTCCATTTATTGGCTATTTCTTCAATAATTAGCTCTTCCAGTTAGAAGTACAGGGAAGTGATTAGGGAGTCTTGGAAAGCATTGTACCAAGCCCGTGTTACATCAGTTATAGCAGAGAAAGCTCAGAAAACAAGTGTGTGCAGCATTCGCAATGTTTTTCTTTAAAACTGAGCCCGTTTGCCATTTAGGCAAATTAGACATATTTTGTAAGTTTGTTAGTAATATGATTACAGGTCGTGGTTTGGGGCTAATCCGTATTGAAATTTTTTTCTTCCCACGAGGTAATGGGACTCCCTCTGTACTTTCTTGCCAATGTGTACATACCCATACTCTGTAGGTATGTGATAAACCTGTATTAGAACCTTGCTTCCACATGACAACTCTGTCTTCAGTATGATGTATGCAGCTGGCTTAAATACAGAAATTATTTAAAAGAACAGTTTTCCTTTAAAATGGAGTATAAAAATTCCTCTCATATCTGTAGAGTTTTTAAAACAAACGAATTGATGGTTTATGCACCTCTGCCTTGCCTGACAAATTCTTGTCAGCCAAATTGCAAATGGGCTGGGCAGATGGCAGTCATGTCAATATCCCCAGAATGCATAGAAAGTGTGAGAACTTCCATATTTTTAGCCATGGTTCCTTTGATTGGCATATTCAGCAGATGCTGACTGAGCACCTCCTTGGGACTAGGAGAAGAAAGATGAAAGGTGAAAAGACATGGCTCCAGCCCTCAAGAGGCTCACTTGTAGGGATGTCAAACACGGTAACTGGGAACGAGGGGGAAATGGAGAGCTTGGAGGGGGCCGCTTAGGGATGGTGCCCTGAGATCTGAGCTAAATCCAGGGGGTGGATTATGTGCCAAGGGGCAGCCTGTATCAGGGCCAGAGGCAGGACAGAAGCAGAGTGTTAGGGGACCTGCAAGCATTTCCGATGTGGTTGGAAGGCAGAGAGGCAAGAAGTGAGGCTGGAGAGATAGGGAGAGGCTGGAAGAGCCCCGTGTGCCCTGCCAGAGAGTTTGGCAGGGCAAACTCTGCAGGCGGTAGGCAGTCACCAAACATAGGGAATGGGTAGATGGCAATGCAAATACTCCATTGGATATTGGATACTTAGTTTGGCAGTCTGATCTAAATGTATTTCCATTGGGATCCATGGACTCTCCGTGCTGTTCTCTTTTGATGTTAGTACAGTAGCCAAAGTTAATCTTGAAACCCTGAGATGGAACACCTGTATCAGAGTATGGTGCTTTTAAAGCTGCTTCAAAATGCAGACCTGCTGGTGAAATCTTTTTACTGCATCATTGATTCAACTTCAGGTTGAAGTGACTATTGCATTGTAGGAAATGACAACAAAATAAATGTTTGCATAGTTCTTCTCAAGCACACCTGCTCATTTGCCAGTAGATAAAACGTTTTTTCACGTGCATTTTGTTTAAAATTGCTTGGAGTGTTTTTGAGGGTTTCTAGAAAACGTGTCCTTTTTGTCTGTTACTGCTCTGTAGGATTGGTGAGGCAATGTACAGCTTTCTCTGGGGCTACCAAGGCAGCAAGGATAAAAATAGGGCAAACTTTAAGAATCCCAGATATTTTCAGATAACAAAGACTGATTTATGTGGACCCATTTTGTGCTCAGACAAAACATAGAGAAGCTTTTGTGCTGTGATTAGCAAGGGTGCTGATGTCAGTTCTCTTGTCGAGCATCAAGCTTTATTCTGTGGCTAAATTGTGCTTTGTACCCTAATCCAGAGAACCTTTGTATCTGCCTTATTAAAGTGTGTAGTTTATGTAATTGCTTTTGTTTTCCAGTTTAATCTGTGCCAGATTCAATGAGAGTGACTCATTTTGTGACTGAGACAAACATTCACATTTGGACCACATTAAAAATAAATAAATAAGTGGCAGGTGCTGCTTGGCTAAATTCTGTGTTTTCATGCTGTAATTTCCTGCTGCAAGGGTTCATCTCTTAGATAATGTCTTCTCGGCCTCTGTAATCGCTAGCCCAATCTGTCTAGTGCCCCGCAGTTCACTGCTGTTCATTTCTTGGCTAGGTGTTTTAGTTTCCAAGGGCCTATTACATTTTCACAGTACCATTTCAAGAGGGAAGCAAAGAAATGTTTGGGGGAGCCACAGTCAACTGGATGACAAAGAGTGACACATGAGCTGTAGCAAAGGGACATATTTCATTCTATTCTCTTTTTTGTCATTTTCCCAAGGTGTTCTGTGTGTGTGTTTTGGTAAAGCTCAGTTATGTTTATTTTATGATGTAAATGTTCAGTATTTTTCTCAAGTGGAAGAGGTTTTGAAAGCACACGCCTTTCTATTCAGGGTGGCCAATGTATCTAATCTAATAGTCTCAAAAATTTTACAACTTCATAGTCTTAGGGGAATTCTATTTATTGTACAGATATTTCTAGGTATTCGGCCCTTGCTCTGCATTGAGTATGTAACGGCAAATAAAGCAGACATGGTCACTGTCTTCTCGGACTTTATGGTCTGCTTGGGGAGTTAGATACTAAATAAATAAATACAAAGAAAAACTGGATTGCAAATTACAAAAATCACTACATAGGTATGTGATGGGGTCCCTAACATTATGCCCTGCTCTACAACCGGTGGTGGTTGAGTTGAGGTTGGTCAGGGAAGGGAAGGCCTAAAGGTCAAAGTCTGCCTGGCAAAGAGAGGAAAGAACATCCCGGACTTAGGAAACAGCATGTGCAAGGTCCCTGAGGCAGGAGACAGTTTGGCATCCTATAAACCAGCAGTCCCCAACCTTTTCGGCACCAGGGACCGGTTTCGTGAAAGACAGTTTTTCCACGGAGTGGGTGGGGTGGAGGGGAGATAGGGTTTGTTCTGGTGGTGATGTGAGAGATGGGGAGCAGCAGATGAAGCTTCACTTGCTGCCCGCCGCTCACCTCCTGCTATGCGGCCTGATTCCTAACAGGCCATGGGCCAATACCGGTCCGTGGACCAGGGGTTGGGGACCCCTGCTATAAACCATATGATTAGAAGGGAGAAGTGACAATTGGTGAAAACTTAAGAGAAAAAAAAAAAAGACCGTATTTAAATGGTTAGAGATGAACTATATACAAGCACAGCAGTATGGCACTATTTAGTATAGGGACAGATAACCCTCCGAACAGTCCTGCAGCCCGAGAGCTTCTCTGAAGTGCAGTATAGAAATTGATGCCTGTAATACTTAGTCTGAGTCATTGGGGAATGGATGAATTATGTTCAATGAATTATGTAGTAAGGCATTTTAGAAGGATTTCCATGAAAGACATTAAAGTTTTAAAAAGTCATTTATGTATTTAAAGACAGAACCTTCACTATCTGGAGAAATCACTTTTACAAAAAGATGTGATTCCTTGATGGCCCTGGATAAGTGACATAATACTCTGTTTTCCTTTCTCTTTACTTCTCTATTCCTTTTTTAAGCTTACTGTTTGATAGGGAGGTATCTGTGAAGGCGTCCTTTTACTAAGAGATGATATTTATTTATTTTGAAATAAGTAGATGTCATATATTAACTAAATTGATTTTTTTTTTTTTTTTTTTTTTTGCGGTATGTGGGCCTCTCACTGTTGTGGCCTCTGCCGCTGCGGAGCACAGGCTCCGGACGCGCAGGCTCAGCGGTCATGGCTTATGGGCCCAGCCGCTCCACGGCATGTGGGATCTTCCCGGACCGGGACACGAACCCGTGTCCCCTGCATCAGCAGGTGGACTCTCAACCACTGCGCCACCAGGGAAGCCCATTAATCATTTTTTAAGTGTACAGTTCAGTAGCATTAAGTACTTTCACATTGTTGTGCAACCATCATGGTCATTTATCTCCAGAACTTTTTCATCTTCTCAAACTGAAACTCTACCCATTAAACACTAACTCCCCATCCCCCTTCCCCTTAACGCCAGGCAACAACCATGTTGCTTTCTCTGTCTGTGAATTTGATTACCGTAGGTACCTCATATAAATAGAATCCTACAATTTTTGTCCCTTTGGCTTATTTCATTTACCATAACATCTCAGGTTTATACAGATTGTAGCATGTGTCAGAATTTTCTTTTAAGGCTGAATAATATTTCATTGTATATATTTCATTTATCTCTTCATTCATCAGTGGACACTTGGGTTGCTTCCACCTTTTGACCGTTGTGAATAATGCTGCAGTGAACATGGATGTACAGATATGTCTCTGAGAGACCCTGCTTTTCATACTTTTGAGTTAGATACCCACACTGGAATTTTTTGAAGGACCGCCATCCCATTTTCCACAGTAGTTACACCATTTTACATTCGTACCAGCAATGCACAGAGGTTCCAGTTTCTTCATATCCTGGCTCACACTTGTTATTTTCTGCCTTTTTGATAATAGCCATTCTAATGTGTATGAAGTGGTATCTCATGGTGCATTTCTCCACTGATAGTCATGTCGAACATCTTTTCTTGTGCTTATTGGTCATTTGTATATCTTTCTTGGGGGGTCAAATTCTTCAAGTCCTTTGCCCATTTTTTAATTGGGTTGTATATTTTCATTGTCACTGAGTCATAGGAGTTCTATATGTATTCTAGACATTAATTTCTTATCAGATATATGATTTGCAAATATTTCCTCCCATTCTGTGAGGTGCCTTTTCACTCTTTGATCATGTTCTTCAAAAATATAAAAGTTTAAAATTTTGATGCAGTCCAGTTTCCCTGGCGTTTGTTTTGTTTCCTGTGCTCTTACTGTCATAATCAAGAAATCATTACCAAACCTAATATCATCAAGGTTTTCCGTATTTGTTTTTCTAAGAATTTTCTAGTTTTAGCTGTTACATGTACGTCTTTGATCCATTTTGAGTTAATTTTTATTTGATACAGTGAGAATCTAACTTTATTCTTTTGCACTTGGATATCCAGTTTTCCCAGCACCATTTGCTTTTTATATTTAGTAAAAACTAAATAAATCTTCCTTGGTTTGTTGACTTGATATTACCTATCAATGTAATAGCTTCTAATATCAATCGGTGTCTTCTAATGTTTTATCAGAAGCTCTAATAGAAAACAATAAATGTATACACATATTATTAAGTTAATTGAGGAAGCATCAGTAAGCTTTGCTGGAGTGGTAGATTATTCTGTGGAAACAAAACATTGTCTATGACTTTCTCTAGTCAGTGCATTTATAAAATTGGTTTGACAAATGTGCATCTTGAAAAATTTCTCTTGAGTTAACACTGGATGGATATTTTTGTTTTGTTCCTAGGCATGGAAGAGGAGGTGGTTTGTGTTACGCAGTGGCCGTTTAACTGGAGATCCAGATGTCTTGGAATATTACAAAAATGATCATGCCAAGAAGCCTATCCGTATTATTGATTTAAATTTATGTCAGCAAGTTGATGCTGGATTGACATTTAACAAAAAAGAGTTTGAAAACAGCTACATTTTTGATATCAACACCATTGACCGGATTTTCTACTTGGTAGCAGACAGTGAAGAGGAGATGAATAAGTGGGTTCGTTGTATTTGTGACATCTGTGGGTTTAATCCTACAGAAGAAGGTAAGTTCAAGATGTTGTGACTCAACCTGAGTTCTCCTTTATTACTACATTTTAAAAACCGTTGTAAAATTCTTTGTTATTTCAGTTACACAATATAATATTTTTTATAATAGTAACAACATTTAGAAAAAGCAAACCTTTTAATCAGTTTAAGGAGAAATTTTTATAGATTTTAGAAAGAGAGACTACCATTGTGGGGCAGTGTCTAAATAATGTCCTGAAGAAGATGACAAGAAGGCATACTTATTTAAGAGCATTTCTTGAGTTCCAAGGTAAATATTAAGTTGAACCTTTACACTGCTGATACTTGATATTTCAACCTGTTAAAATAACATTTTCATGCGGCTCAACTTAATTCTTCAGGAGTTTTTTTAATTGAAGTATAGTTGCTGTACAGTATTATATGTTACAGGTGTACAATATAGTGATTCACAATCTTTAAAGGGTGTGCTCCATTTATAGTTATTATAAAATATTGGCAATATTCCTTGTGTTGTACAGTATATCCTTATAGCTTGTTTTATACATGATAATTTGTACCTCTTAATCCCCTACCTCTCTCTTGCCCCTCCTCCTTCCCTCTCCCCACTGGTAACCACTAATTTCATCTCTGTATCTGTGAGTCCCCTTCTTTTTTGTTATACTCGCTAGTTTGCTGTATTTTTTAGATTCCACATATAAGCGATATCACACAGTATTTGTCTTTCTTTGTCTGACTTATTTCACTTAGCATAACACCCTCCAGGTCTATCTATGTTGTTGCAAATGGCAACATTACTTCTATTTGATGGCTGAGTAGTATTCCACTGTGTGTGTGTGTGTGTGCGCGTGCGCACGCGCGCGCACACACACCACATCTTTATCCATTCATCTAATGATGGATACAGGAGTTATGTGTTCAACTATATTGGATTATGGAGTTATGAAATAGCCAAGGTGACTGTCAGTACCTATGAAAAGCAAATGAGAATCAGTCACAAAACACGATGAAAAAGTAACAAACATACGAATTTACTTAACACAAATGTCCTAAAAAAAGCATGGAGGAAGAGGGGTCTCAAGTTTTGAAAAAGAGGTAGTGAAGAAAAGCTTCTTGGAGAAAGACCAATTGTGAACTGTAGGCTTTTGAAGGAAGTAGTGTTATATCTACATAAATGAAAGGAGGAATGCAGAACCTGCAGGCTTAGGGGCTAGGGAAGGGCCCAGAGGTGGAGTAGACTCCTCCTTGGCTGGAGCAGAGGGCTATGAATGATAAAGGCAAGGAGAGACTTGCTTGAGGATCTGAGGTTTGAGTGCCTTTCCTGGGAGGAGCTGAGTGATTAAAGGCCTCAAGAAGAATTTTTTTTTTTAATAAATTTTTATTTATTTTCGGCTGCATTGGGTCTTCATTGCTGCATGCGAGCTTTACCTAGTTGCGGCGAGCGGGGGCTACTCTTCGTTGCAGTGCACGGGCTTCTCATTGCGGTGGCTTCTCGTTGTGGAACGTGGGCTCTAGGTGCACGGGCTTCAGTAGTTGTGGCACGTGGGCTCAGTAGTTATGGTTCGCGGGTTCTAGAGTGCATGCTCAGTAGTTGTGGCGCACGGGCTTAGTTGCTCCGCAGCTTGTGGGATCGTCCCAGACCAGGGCTCGAACCTCTGTCCCCTGCATTGGCAAGCAGATTCTTAACCACTGCGCCACCAGAAAAGTCCCTCAAGAAGAATTTTACAAGTGGAATTCCTCTTTGGGTGCTTTTATATAGCTGTCGTGACCTCTTATATTCCCTGTCTACTTCTGTACTTCTCTTCCTTTTTAAACAAACACTAAGAACCCACGGAGGGGACTCCAATACTAATTTAGGTTTGCAGAGCCAAGAATCAGAAATAAAGGTGACCTTATTAAATAGGGTCTTTGACCCTGTTGTTTTCATGGTTATACTCACATTGACAAGCATGCATTTCCAAATATCTATATTTAGGAGTGCTGGAGATTCAGTGAGGGGTGGAAAAATTGTGTTAACAATCAACTTCAAGAGTTAGATTGAAGTGAAACAGTCATCATCTCTAATTAGCTCAGGTCAGCATGCTGTTTCCTCTTTGGCCAGGCAGCCCCCAGGAGAAGGAGGCTTCCAGGGCTGGGATTGGCCCAGTGGGCTGGGGGAAACCCCTTGCTGAGGAAATCTAGAATGCTCGAGGGAAAACAGCGCTGAGAAAGGGAAGGAGGCGTCTGATTTAGACCGGAGGCTAATGACCTAGAGCTCTTCAGCAGAGTGCTACTGATTAAAAAGCCTCAAGCAATTGTTGCACATGTGGAATTAAAGCTTCAGTTTTTGTGAAGTTACTAAATATGTTCACATTTTAAGCGGCCTGCTGGTATTACTTGTAACTCCAGTTAAACTCCTTTCCCTTCTTGGTGGCATACATGATCTATATTTGAGCGCAGCAGAGGATTTTTCAGTTGAAGTCACAAATGAGATCGCTCTCTTTTTAATGGTTAACAGCCCCTCAGTAATGATAATGATTGGATTTAGACCTCACATTCATTTCCTTGTATGATGGATTTTCAGCTAAAATAATTGAAGTGGTTGTATAATCTTTGTGTTGATGTTGTTCTTTTGCCCACTACCTTTTCAATTTAGAATTTGGGGGGATATAAATGCAGATTTCTGTCTCCATTGGTTGCCTGTACAGATTCAGCAGATCTGAAAGACTACAGTAGGTGTTCTTCTGTCTCTTTTTGTTTTCTTTATAATTGTCCGACTTAGCAAAGGATATAAGATGCCCTCTTAGTGCGTTCTCCGGTTAAGGAATGTGAGTGTGTCATTTTTGGAAGCACTTTTGGGGGTGGTTAGAGTTGAGAACCCCCAAAATAAGAATTTGTCATGCTCAAGTGTCCCAGATTAGCTTTGCAAGTTTTAAGGCAAGGAGTCTGGTCCATCTGTCCACCTTAGAATGATTCTTATCATCTGGGAGCCAGTCAGCTCTGGGAAGTAGATAGGTTTTGTCTGCTTTAGAACATTAATTCAGTTATCTACCCAATTATTTGAGTTTGACAGTACTCCACTAGGCTCTGGGCATTCATTCAACCGACACATATTAGGTGGCCAGTTAGGCAGACAGATGAGAGGTATTATAGACAGGAAACTGAGCATCTAGTGAGAGAAGAGTCGTACCCAAAATAATTCAGTACAGTTGATAAGTGCAAGTTAGATGTATATGTATGTACATATATGTGTTCACATTTTTAATATAAATCATACTTTAACATATATTTAAGTGTTAATATATAACATTAAGATATAATTTTATATATTAAAGTATGATCCTGTGGAAGTGTATAAATACAGTTTTTGCCCTCATAGAGCTTAAGTCAGTCTAGTAGGAGAGACAGGCAAATAATCTAGGAATTATAATACCAGTTGTTAGGTGCTCCGCTAAAAGACACAGAAAAGCATAGATAGCAGCTGATTGCATCTCAGGAGGATCAGGAAAAGCCTAGGTAGTTTTAAATGGCTCTGTGACTATAACTGATAATGTACTGAGAACTTTATTTTTGTCCTTAGTGGAACATCTTCATTGGCATTAGTAGTCAGAATCAGTTACAATGCCTGTTTTCACTTCATAAACTTACTAGTATAGGGAGGGGGAAAGTTTCAAAACTTGAAAGCCACCTTTCAGTGGCAAAACTCCCAAATTCTTATAAAACAGATTAGAAGTATATTTGCCTTGAGTGAAGCTCTCAATTTGTGGACTTGTAATCTTCGCAATATCCATAAAAGGGGAAGTTGTAAGAAAATTAATAATATGATTAATCAAATTTGATGTATATAAGCTGAGTTGGTTACCAAGAGTAGCTATGCTAATCACAGATCTTTTTTTTTTTTTTTTTTTTGCGGTATGCGGGCCTCTCACTGTTGCGGCCTCTCCCGTTGCGGAGCACAGGCTCCGGACGCGCAGGCTCAGCGGCCATGGCTCATGGGCGCAGCCGCTCTGCGGCATGTGGGATTCTCCTGGACCGGGGCACGAACCCGTGTCCCCTGCATCGGCAGGCGGACTCTCAACCACTGCGCCACCAGGGAAGCCCCACAGATCATTTTTATCTGTTCATTAAAATAAGTCCCTAAGGACTTCAGTTTGCCAATACTTTTAAATTTAGTTCCTGATCTATATCTAAATGCAATTGTACGTATTTTTTCAATTCTATAATTTAGATGTTTTTACAAGTTCATCCTGGCCATCTCCCAAATAACCACAGTCAGAAATGTCTTACTAGATTGTGTTGGAGACTTGAGTTTCTTGGAATAAATCGGTGAAAGATGAGCAATCCTCCATTGTGTAGTATCAAGGAGCCCACAAATAGTTTTATTTTGCTCTATAATTTTGGTTTTTGAGGCATAATAGCAAAACTGCAAAAAGCCTTTAAAAGCCAGCCATTGTATTTCCCTACTCATTTGTAGTAGCTGACTTTGCTAGATGCCTTCTTCAAAATTCCACATTTTTAAAGTTTTGTATCAAATTCTAAACTGCAGAGAACTGCTGTTATCCTTCGTGATCACATTCATACAGTTTAATATGACAAGGGGAGTATCAAAATGTCTTTGTTCTTCCATTAACTTTACTACCTGCTTTATATTCTCCTCCACGCACTGTATAATAGGGGCTTTTGTCTTTACCTAGATCTGTCCCCTGAGCCCTGTGTTCTTCCCTTTTCAGACAGCCGAATACGCTCCCACTCTTGGCGTAAAATTAATAACACAAAATGATTTTTCACTATAACTAGTTTCAGGGTAGACGTGGGAAGAAATAGACTATGCTTGGTATTACAGCCTGAGAACATAACTATCCCCAATCCCTAGGAGAACAACTAATTTTCTCCTGAAAACAAAAGGAAAGGGGAAAATTCTGACCTGTGTTTTGATTCCAGGAACCTCTCAAAATATCATTACCATGTTATTTCCGCTGCCCCAGGTGACCATTGCTATTATTGAATACTCCGAATGCTGGCAGGCTGAATCTGTTTTTCAGTTCTAGCTCATTGCCCTGTGTGTGGTTCCTATGAATGCTTTTATTTAGTAAACTTGAGACCAAGAAACTAATTTCTTTTGTTTTTCTTGGAAATGTGCAGATTTATTTTTGTTTCTACCCCGAGGTGGAAGCTGGACAATCTGCTAAACAAGTGCCAGGAAACTCAGCCTTAGGGCTGAATGCAACTGACTTGGTGCAGAGGCTCCTGGTCTCATTTCAGGGGCAAGTTTAGAAAGTTGCCTCTTAATCAGTTGAGTTGCTTTTCTCAAAATGCCCAGATAATACTGGCTTAAAAAAAAAAAATAGTGTGATTCTCTGATATTCTTCCTTTTAGAAAATACACACGCTGCCATTCCTGCAAAGCAGTGCTTCTTAATTAGGGAACTTAAATTTCTTTTTATTTACTCTTTCATACAGGTATAACTTATTACTGTGCAAGGCACAGATCTTAAGTTTACAGTTCAATATAGTTTTATATATCCATTCTGTATCTATACATAGAAATCTGTGATACCCCCACTCAAATCAAGAAATAGAACAGTTCCAGTCCCCTAGAAGGTTTTCTCACGTTTCTTCCCAGTAAAAACCCAGAAAAAAAGTTCAGATGTAACCATTATTTTGCTTCTATCACCAAAGATTAGTTTTCCCTATACTTGAACTTTACACAAATAAAACCACTGAGTCTGGCTTCTTTTTTCCAATAGTAAGCCTGTGAGATCCATCTATGTTACATGTCGCACGAGTTCAGCATCCTATGTAGCATTCCACTGTGTGAATATATTGTAAATTATTGATCTATTCAAATGTTGATAGACATTTGGCTTGTTTCCAGTTTTTAGTTAATACGAATAAAGCTGCTGTGAGCATTTTTACATCTGTCCTTTGATGGACATGAACACTTTGCTCTTTGGTATATATACCCATGAGTAGAATTGCTGCAATTCATCATAGGATATATATTTTTAGTTTTAGTAGATTTGTTAGTAGCTTTAGTTTTCCAAAGTTATTGTGCCAATTGCTTTCCTACCAGCAGCATATAAAACTTCTAGTTACTCTACGTTACTAGCATTTGGTGTTGTGGGTCATTAATTTTAGCCATTCTAGTGAGTGTGTATCTCATTGTGGTCTTACTTTGCATTTTCCTGAGGACCAGTCCAACCAGAGTCTGTTCTGTTTTGTCTTCTTTTGTTTTATCACACATTTTCAAGCTACTGCCCCTGAGATCTTGATTCATTGAGTCTCCTGAGTGAGGCCCAGGCACCTAGATTACTCAAATACCCAACAAGTAATTCTGCCAAGATGCCATGACACCTCTGGATAAAAATTAAATCATTTGTCAGCACTAAGGGTTTGTTTTAAAAGTCTCCAAGAATGTTTTCACATTCTATTAAGGAGATAGATGGTCATGACAGATAAGAAGATTGGACTCTGATGAAAGGTCTTTGATTTTTGATTAAATAATTTGAAGACATTTCAGGTTGCTTCAGTGAAAATTGTGACTACCGCCCTTTCTTGTTTGTATCCATTTGATAGATTTACCCTTATAAAATGTTTTTCCATAAAGAAGGGTATGTTCAGAAGTGAGAAGATGGCCATTTTTTTTTAATTCCTCTTTTTACTTTATTTTTTATTTTTTGGCCACACCGCACAGCATGTGGGATCTTATTAGTTCCCTGACCAGGAATCAAACTGGCACCTCCTGCATTGGAAGGCCAAGTCTTTTTTTTTTTTCTTTTTTAACTTCTTTTTTTTTTTTTTTTTGGCTGTGTTGGGTCTTTGTTGCTGCACGCTGGCTTTCTCTAGCTGTGGCGAGTGGGGGCTACTCTTCCTTGTGGTGTGCAGGCTTCTCCTTTGCAGAGCACGGGCATTAGGCGCACAGGCTTTAGTAGTTGCAGCACGCAGGCTCAGTAGTTGAGGCACGTGGGCCCTAGAGTGCACGAGCTTCAGTAGTTGTGGCTCGTGGGCTCTAGAAAGCAGGCTCAGTAGTTGTGGCACACAGGCTTAGTTGCTCCACGGCATGTGAGATCTTCCCAGACCAGGGATTGAACCCGTGTACCCTGCATTGGCAGGTGGATTCTTAACCACTGCGCCAGCAGGGAAGTCCCAAAGGGGGAGTTTAGCCACTGGACCACTGGGGAAGTAGGAGATGGCCATTTTAGCATTAATAGTAATGCCTACTCTTTGTGGACTCTTATTTTCTAGGTTAATTAGATATAAATCACATAAATCTATTTGAAATGCTTTTCTTTACAGAAAAAAAAAAATCTACTACAGACCTGGTAAATCAGAAATCAGTAGATATAGAGCAACCTTGATCTGTTTACCTTTAATTGTGAACATAAAGGGAAAACTTTTGCAATAGCAACAAACAAATGTTCTGTCAACAAATGTAGCCCATCTTGGGAGGAAAGGATCTCATCTGGTCTCCTGACAGGAAGTGAGCAATACCACAGTTTTATTACCACATGCTCAGGCAGGGTATGTCAGTAGTTACAAAATCAGAGGGTCTTATCACATCAACTTTGAAATAGTCTACCTTACCCATAATAAAGAGTAAGATTGCTTCCCTGGGCTTAAGCACGTGTACCATTTGATTTAAAAAATATTATTTTGAATATTTCACGGCATTGGCTGGGCACCCCAGCTTGTATGAGGGACACTAACTCCAGAGCGTTATGCTTCCAAATGGGATAAAACTGTGCCTTAAGGTAGGGATCGTGTGAACCCATCTATTATTTGTGGTTCCCCTCACAGAACAATCTGTTCCTCTTCACTGAAAACCCGTTAAGCCTTTCCTTTGCAGTACTTATTAGCTTTCTAAGTAAAATTAAATGAAGAGTTTGCTGCAGTAGCTTATCAGGCCTTTAGTGGATGCCAATTACCGTCTTCATGCCTTCTGAATTAAGAGACAGGAAATAATTTTACACACAGAAGCACACCCTATGCTGATGTTTGGTTCTCAGAAACTTGACACCACCATTACATAGAAAGAACAGTAAGTCAGAAACCCAAGTGAGGCAGAAAGCAATAAACATGGGCTGCTCAACTACTTGTAGGGTAGAATGGGGGCTAATCCCGTGTCTTTCTAAGGTGGAAGAGAAGTTTCTTTCAGACCAGTTGGTTAACTTTGGCTAGAAGTTTTATGTTAAAGAATATTTAGATACCATGCCATGCTGGCATTAAAATACACAGAGTTGAGGATATAGTCAAATTACCATGAGTAAAATCATCCCAAACACTCAAACTTTGAAGATGGTGCATTATCTGAGCCCAAGGTGGGAAAGCAGTGTCCCCTCACCTTTTAAAGTCCTTTGGGTGCCATGTTGTTTGGAACGATTGGGCTTGCTGTTCACAGCTATTTGAAGGTCTTTTCTTCCATGAGCTTGCTAGTGAACATTATGGAGGTTTCTCTCTAGTTCTTGCCTCCGAGAAGTATACATAAGTCTTCCCATATTGTGAACAAGATTTTTTTGCTTAAAAAGGAACCTTTGAATCCCAGTCCTTTTGTCAGAAAATGGAGAGGCTCTTGCAGCTATAAAAGAGTAAAACACTTTCATCATTCACAGGTGGCAGAAATGCAAGGTTAAAAATGAGATAGTCCCATTGTGTTAATAAAACAAGGCCAAACAAAAGTGATTGCTTGGCTGGGTGACTTTTTTCCCCACTTAAGATGAATCACTCAGTTCGTTTAGTATATAGCCATCCAGTTTAGAAAATATATTGAAGGAAAAGTGTATCTATAAAAACAATGACTTGAAAAAAACAAAACAAAACAACTGCCTGGAAAAGTTATTTTAGGAGTTACAGTGGAAAACTAGAATTCATACTATTTTATACGGTAAAGTTTTTCCAGTGTTTAGTTTGATTTTGTTTGGTCAGAACTAAACATTGAACTGGATTATACAATTTTACCATATCTCTGTGGTAGAAGAAAGAAGTATATAAAATATACTTGTGAATACACCCTGTAGGCTACATAGAATACAGCAACTACTTTCTGATTCCTCTGCTTTTTTTTTCTCCTCAATGTTGTATATATTTTTCTTAAGGTCTTTAAAGGGTAAATATTTTTCATAGTTCTCTGAAGTTTAACACTCCACAAGGATTTACTCTGAGTCACTGATTAATCTAGGGCATTTCAAATCCCCTTAAATACATCTGTTTATATTTGTTTCAAAATCAAAACAGTAAAACATTTCATAGGGTATGTTATAAACACTATTTATAACCAGCATCAATTAGATATGATGAGGTACTTATGAGTTCCTGCGAAATTACGCCATTATCTTGTATAAATGTCGAAAAATTAATTTATTCTTTTCTCACTATCATCTGTTCTGGCCTTTCATAAATAAGAAAGAATGAATTAATTTCTGTCATAAAGTGTTAGCTTTTGTTAGATGAGCTTGTGTGAAGACTTGACATTGCGTGCAGCGTAGCAAAGATAGAACATTAGAAATTAGCTCAAGTTCTCCTTAACCCAGGCCGAAGTCTCCAACAGAAAGAAATTTTCATACTCGGTTAGCATCTAGCAGGGCTCACAGAGATTTCTGGAAGAGCAAATTCCAAACTGCACGTGCAGGTGAAGGGGTCTTGCAGATTGGGGATTGCTTTCACCTCTTCCAACCGGGTATAGAGAAAGTGCTAATAAGTGAGTTTCTGTTGGGTGAATGGAGTGTTTTTGAGCATCTGCCCCAGGAGTTCTGATCCTTTTGGTTTGCTTTGGGGACCCACAATTAAAGATAAACTAATGAAAGGTAGCCATACTCACGTGTTATCATTCAAGCTTTACCATTAGGATATGAGCTTCTCTGCCTAGGAAGAAGAGTTTTGAAATAAGCTACATAAACTTGGCTGTAGTGCATATGTGGATGTTAATGTTGAATACATAAAGACCTCATCAAAAGCACATGGACTTATTCTGTAGAATCTAGAGAAGAGAGAGCAGACCTTTCGCTCTTCCCTGGGGAATTGACAGACCAAATGACCTGCCTGTTATTCTATTCTGTAGAACATATTAAGTCTTCTTACCACTTTTTAGCATCGTTAGATACTGTTTTGTTGTGAAAAATCTCAGTTTCAACCCAGCCTTTTCTGTTCTAATATAAACAGACAATAAACAGATTTGTTTATTCAAATATGAGCATTTACCTTTTTTTCTGGATTTATAGCCCCGTATTCCTAACCAGACTAACAATTTTTCTTTTGGGCCCTCAAAATTTTCCTTGGTTGTGTCAGTGAGATTTTCTTTCTAGGCTTTCAACTTGTTTTCAAATTACTTCATTCTACACAATTTAGCTATGTTCATATGTCTTCTCAGAATGTAGTTAAGTGCTTAATAAATTACTTCTTTACCTGCTGACCCCTTTTGCATTAAAATACTACAGAAATCCGATAACGGCAAATGAGGCTATGAGCGGAGGGAAGAGGTGATGCCTTAAAGAAAAGCTCTTTCCTTAAATGTGAATCCTGGAGTTAGACATATTTCTCCCTAGTCGGTGGCTAAGAAATAGAAAAGAGTGAACAGCAAGACAAACATGGGGTAAAGAGCTGGCCCTGGTACACACAGCACCATGGGCCTGTAGATACCACATAATAAAATGGGTCTCCTTGGAAGGTTGGCTTGCCTTAGAAAGTGCTTTATTATCATGAAAAAAAAGTCTGCTGGTGCTTGTGCTAACATCTCCATTCCCAGTAACCTCAAAACCAAAGAGCGTTCAAGGCAACATTAACCAAGGCTTTTTTTTTTTTTTTTTTTTTGCGTACCCTGAGGCTTGCGGGATCTTAGTTCCCCCACCAGGTATCGGACCTGGGCCCTGGCAGTGAAAGCGCCAAGTCCTAACCAGTGGACCGCCAGGGAATTTCCACCCATGGCTTTTTTAGAGCCTCTGGAAGAAAGAACCCTACCCTTCAGATCTCTTTAACAAGAACCAGTAATTTTCTGTGTCAGCATTGCCATTTAGGTAGCACGTATTTTAACTGACACTGTCCTGGTTTATCCTGTTTCCGTGTGTTTAAACGATCTATCTCCAAACTTTCGAGTAGCTGGTCACAAAGCACCGAGCTGATCTCCCTGTGCTATGCGGCTGCTTCCCACTAGCTATCTGTGGGATAGGGAGGGTAGGAGGGAGACGCAAGAGGGAGGCGATATGGGGATACATGTATACGTCTAGCTGATTCACTTTGTTATACAGCAGAAACTAACACACCATTGTAAAGCAATTATACTCCAATGAAGATGTTAAAAAAAATGGGATGGACAGTGACGGTCACACTTGGGTGTTGCAGATCCTGTGAAGCCACCTGGCAGCTCCTTACAAGCACCGGCTGATTTACCACTGGCGATAAATACAGCACCACCATCCACCCAGGTGGATGCCTCCTCTGCCGCTCCACCTCCTCCATATCAGCTCATTAGCCTTCCACCACACCTGGAAACCCTTGGCATCCAGGAGGATCCTCAAGACTACCTCTTGCTAATCAACTGTCAGAGCAAGAAGCCCGAACCCACCAGGTAACTCACCTGTGTCTCTGTGCGTGTACGTGCATACCCTTAGGCATCTTACCTTTAAACTTTTTAAAGCCTGATTTGAAGGCTTAAAAGTAACCATCTGTAGAAGCTCATCTTTTAGGCTTATAATTCAGGTTGATGTTCCTCCACGAACGATTTCCGATATTCAGGAGATTTTATTGGAGAAGCACATTGTCTGTCATTTTTGGCAAAGAACGCTTGCGCCTTCACGGCTCCTTTGGAAATCTGTCTCCTGTGTCTTAGTCCTTGTTACAGGTTCACAGTGTTACTTGCTTAACAGATTTCACTGATTTATATATAAATGGTGATCTTGCTCCATTTCTTATGTGATTGTAAACCAGCCAAGGGTCATCTTTTGTTTCTGAAGAAGGAGATGAATACCTACTGCTAGAAGATTTTGAAAGCAAAACGATCCCATTGCAGTGAGTGTGTTGTGGTTGCTTTGGATCTGTGTGAGAAATTAATCATACAGGTAAAATCCCACTATAGCAAATGCTATGGAATACACAAACCGGATGTTAGTGAAATTTGATGAAATCAAATATATTGCTAAAAACTTTGAAACTTTCAAATCTTCACACCTAGCAATGAAGCAGCGCTTACCACAGGCCTTGACTTTGCAGATTTTTAAGTAGAATGAAGTATATGGATTTCAGTACTTGACCAAAGACATCATAAAACTTTCCCGAATCCTTGGTTTCCCTGTCATCTTGATCTCTGCTCCCATACCCCTCTTTTCTTCTAAGCTATGAGATATTTTAATTTAATCATTCTTCTCATTTGATGTTGAATCATTGGAAGACTGGAGGTAACAGTGAGAACTGAGCCAGAACTTGATGATCACAAGGGCTGTCATACCGTTAATAGCTATGTGACAACTAGTGATATTGGGTATATTTATTATCTTAATCTGCAATATTAAGGAGGGAGGTGAATTGCATTGAAATATAAAAGATTTTTTTTAAACAGGGATATTAGATTCAAGCATTATTTTTATGAAAAAAAAAGGATTTTTTCATGTCAAAAGTGACTGTTACTGGGCTAAAGGATCATACAAAACCCTTGTTCAAAAATTTTTATATAGGGGCTTCCCTGGTGGCACAATGGTTGAGAGTCCGCCTGCCGATGCAGGGGACTCGGGTTCGTGCCCCGGTCCGGGAAGATCCCACGTGCCACGGAGCGGCTGGGCC
This sequence comes from Orcinus orca, assembly GCF_937001465.1. Classification (NCBI taxonomy): domain Eukaryota; kingdom Metazoa; phylum Chordata; class Mammalia; order Artiodactyla; family Delphinidae; genus Orcinus; species Orcinus orca. The sequence continues at coordinate 25,382,458 of NC_064562.1, forward strand.
CGTGAGCCACAGCCGCTGAGCCTGCGCGTCCGGAGCCTGTGCTCCGCAACGGGAGAAGCCACAACAGTGAGAGGCCTGCGTACCGAAAAAAAAAAAAAATTTTTTTTATATAGAATTTGTTAAGATCCACAAATTAGTTTCTGTGAACCATTCCCTGAGATAGTGGAAATAGCTCACAAATCTTCCAAAGATGAGTTTCTATATATTTGTTGTAATGGGATTTTACCTGTAAAAGTTAAAAAAAAAAAAAAGGAGGAAAAATTATAAATCAACACTGGTTAATATCAAATTCTAACTTGATTTTTGCTTGTTTGCTGTGAGAATTTAAAATTATACACTCGCAACGTTGTTGCATATGCTACTAATAACTAAGATTTTATTTTAGGGAGCTCCACAATTATTTTTCCATCTCAGCTTTTCAAAAGCCAACAGCTAAGTGACAGTTTTCAGTACACTTTCTTTTTATATAGTGTCTTTCATTGATCTCATTGGTATCATAACTTTCCTATTGTAGTAGAAATTGTGCTCAAAATCATTACTCAGATATATTTTGTATCTGTATTTTGCAAAAGTGACAGTTAAATAGCAAATATTTGTGAAGTACTCGCTGAGGGCCCACTTTCGCTAGGTGCTATGAAGGTACAAACTAAGTACATAAGATAAAGCCCCCTTAGATTCAGTCACCTTCAGAGTTTAAAAGTAAATCTTGTGAAGGAATCAAAACATGCAAGCATGAAGTGCTTATAGGTGAAGGTAAGATGTGAGCATTGCCTTGCAAACTCCCGTTCATCCTGCAACACTCAGCTCAGACATCTGCTCCTCTAAGGAGGCATTCCACTAAACTCCCAGGCTGGATTAAATGCCTCTCAGGGTTTTCAGAGAATCCTGGTTGTACCTCCATGTCTCTGTTTTATTGGGTTGGCCAAAAAGTGCCTTCAGTTTTTTAAGTAAAAATAAAAGACACATCTTTCATTTTCACCAAGAGCTTTATTGAACAACATATTCACCCTTTTGTTCCACTGTCTTCTGCCATTTTTCAGGCAACTTCATAATTCCATCTTCCCAAAACTTTTTATCTTTTTGAGCAAAGAACTATTCCAGGTGCCTTTTACAGTCTTCCAGGGAATTGAAATTTTTTCCATTAAGAGAATTTTGTAAACACCGAAATAAATGGAAATCCAAAGGTCCAATGTCTGGTGAACACGGCGGATGAGTCAGAACTTCCCAGCCAAGCTGTAACAGTTTTTGTCTGGTCATCAAAGAAACATGTGGTCTTGCGTTATCCTGATGGAAGATTATACGTTTTCTGTTGACTGATTCTGGACGCTTTTCATCAAGTGCTGCTTTCAGTTGGTCTAATTGGGAGTAGTACTTGTTGGAATTAATCGTGTGGTTTTCCGGAAGGAGCTCATAACAGAGGACTTCCTTCCAATCCCACCATATACACAACATCACCCTCTTTGCATGAATACTGGCCTTTGGTGTGCTTGGTGGTGGTTTATTTCGCTTGCCCCACACTCTCTACCGTTTCACATTATTGTACAGTATCCACTTTTCATCACCCGCCACAATTTGTTTTAAAAACGGAACGTATTCATTACGTTTAAGTAGAGAATCGCATGTGGAAATAGGTCAAGAAGGTTTTCTACACTTAATTTATGTGGAATCCAAACCTCAAAGCGATTAAAACATAACCAAGCTGGTGGAAATGATTTTCAACACTTGATTTGGATATTTTGAGTACGTCAGCTATCTCCCGCGTGGTATAACGTTGATTGTTCTCAGTTAATGTCTCGATTTGATCGCTCTCAACTTCAGCTGGTCTACCTGACTGTGGAGCATAGCCCAGTGAGAAATCTCCAGCACAAAACTTCGCAAACCACTTTCGACACATTCGATCAGTCATAGCACCTTCCCCATACACTACACAAATCTTTCTTTGTGTTTCAGTTGCATTTTTACCTTTCTTGAAAGAATAAAGCATAATATGCTGAAAATGTTGCTTTTTCCTTCCATTTTCAATATTAAAATGGCTACAGAAAAGTTCACCAATTTTGATAAGTCTTTTTTTTTAAATGCACGCTGATATGACAGCTGTCACATACAATCTAACAAAACTGTTTCAAACGAAGTTAAAGACAACTAAGTGCTACTAGAACCATCTTACGGAAAAAACGGAACGAACCTTTTGGCCAGCCCAGTATCACAGAATTGGAAATAGCTTAATAATTTTATGTATTCTCCACTACACTCTAAGCTAGTCAAAGACAGGGAACTTAGTACTCATTGTACTTCTAGCTTCTTCTTAACTTCACGTTTGAATTAAATCAAGTACAAATTTTAGAATATGTGTTAGAAATTCCTAGAAAGGTCAGTGCAAGTGTTTTTGAGAGGGAGGGTGAGATGCCTCATAGGAGGAGTAGCCTCAGTGCCCAGGGGAGTTGTTTGCAGGCTTTTTTGTAGTTCCTACGGCCTGTAGGAACCCTTAAAGGGACTTTCTCTGAATAGGTGAGTGACCTGAAAACCACGTTTTGGAAATATTGATCTTCTAGCAGTCCTGGTCCTATGGATGGTATGATAGATTGGAAGAGGGAGAAACTAGAGGAAAGAAGTTTGCTGAGGGAGGGGTCCGTGGTGTAGATCTCAGCAGAGATACGGACCTGAACTTGGGGTGGTAACAGTGGGAACAGAGTCGGGGAATGGGCGATTGGCTAGAAAGAAGCACTTTGTGCCCAAGTGATGGTGGTGATCAAAGAGAATGAATCCAAGTTGATTCGATTTTGAGTTTAGAGAATCTGGGATAAAGACATTTCATGGCAAGTCAGAAAGGACCACCAATGTGAGAAGTAAGTTGAGTTTAGTTTGGTATACATGAGCAAGGGAACACTGGGATAACCAAGTAGCAATACGTTTGAACCGTTTGTAAATACAGAACTCGGAGTTTGGTGAGAAGATAGCAGTTGTCAGCATTCAGTAGAAGGGGAAGTTAACGGGAAAGGAGGAGTTTTTAATGGTGTGTGCTGTAAAGACTTAGAGGACTGATTTCTGTTGGCCATTTCCAGGTTGGAGAGACAGGAAGAAAGAGGCAGTCAGTGAAACAAGGGCATAATCAGTGAGGAACAAGGAAAGTCAGGATATTGCAATAAAGGTCCTCGGATACTCGCGGGGGAGAGTTTCAGTGAATAAATGCAATACACAGCGCCAGATGTTACCAAGAAATCAGAGAGATGTGCCCTTAAAAAAAAAACTATCACAAGTTATTTGTTTTAAATATTGAGTTTAAATTCCTACAGGACTTTGGACAACACACATAGGTAGTTAAGGTATCTTGTTTAGCCTTAAGGGAGGACCAGCGTTCGGGTATTGGTAGCTTCATTTTGACTTATTCCCAAATTTCGTGATACCACAAAATACAGAGATCAAAAATGTACCCAAAGCATAAAATACACTCTAATGAGATTTCTCAAGGTGAATTATTGTTTGGAGTTGGCTAACTCCTTGCTTTGTATTTTGATTCTTTTCATAGTATTGGCTAAATATTTGTTAAAGAAAATAAATAGAAAAGAAGATACACAAAACCTATCAAGTTGCCACCTCCTTGTAGATCACATTGAATTTATTCAATACCAGGTAATCATTAGATTTTTCATTTATCAGAACAACAGAGTTGCCACAGGTGGGCTAAAGAGCAATGGATCACCTTGATAAACTGTTGGCACGAGGTTTTTGCATGCTTTTCAGAGGAAGTGCTTTTCCTGGTGTCTTGTGCCTTAATCATTTATCTTCCTCCAAGTTTTGTACCTTTCTAATTACAGTGCTTCAGGGATTGTGGTTTTACGTGTGGACTTACTAGGTGGAGTTGGGGGGTGTGGACAGGTACAGAACAAGATTAGGGAGAATGCTTTTGGTTTTGTGGTGGCGGTTTTGTTATCTGGTGTATAATCATAAAAACTCAGGAACATTCGCGCTTTCAATCAGATGGGTCACACACACCAAAAACTTGAATGAAAAAACCATGGAGTTTGATTGCTAAGCTAGAAATATATTTATTAAAATGTAGTCTTCGGTCTTCACCGTGTTTTCTGTCATTAACAATTTTTATTTAGAACGCATGCTGATTCTGCAAAATCCACCCCTTCGGAGACAGACTGCAATGATAACGTCCCTTCTCATAAAAATCCTGCTTCCTCCCAGAGCAAACATGGAGTGAATGGCTTTTTCCAGCAGCAGATGATGTATGACTCTCCACCGTCTCGGGCTGCATCCATTTCCGTAGACTCCAGCCTTTATAACCTGCCCAGAAGTCACTCCCATGACGTCTTACCAAAGGTGTCTCCTTCAAGTACCGAAGCCGACGGAGAGCTCTATGTTTTTAATACCCCATCCGGGACCTCGAGTGTAGAGCCTCAAATGAGGCATGTATCTATTAGTTATGACATTCCTCCAACACCTGGTAATACTTATCAGATTCCACGAACATTTCCAGAAGGAACCTTGGGGCAGACGTCAAAGCTAGACACTATTCCAGATATTCCTCCACCTCGGCCACCGAAACCGCATCCAGCTCATGACCGATCTCCTGTGGACACGTGTAGCATCACACGCACAGCCTCTGACACTGACAGTAGTTACTGTATCCCGACAGCAGGGGTGCCACCGTCCCGTAGTAATACCATTTCCACTGTGGATTTGAACAAATTGCGAAAAGGTCAGCTCCAGTTGGCTTTTCCTGGCTTAGAGGTTAATGATAGAAAATCTCTTTTTCTGAGTATTTGTTCTTGGACGCTTAGTGTGACATTAAATGGCAGTCCCTTTTTTCTTCAGCGCTGCAGTTACCCACTCGGGTAGCGAAGCTGTCAGAGCCTCAGTAGATCCCAGGAAGTGTGTTTGTGCAGGCAGCGTGTGCCTGTGTACATGTTGTGGTGGAAGGGAGAAAGACGAGGAGATTTTCATCCCTAAGAAGTATAGCCTTAGTAATACTTCCCTGCCTCAGGGAGTGTGCACCACTCTCTCTCACTTCCTCTACATCCTGGGTGAGCAGACCCAATGGGGAAGAGACACAGGAAATGGACCAGCCGCAAAGCCTTTCCCAGTCATACCCTTTCCCGTATTTGTGTCCTATTACGGCCGCTTCTGTGTCACATCTGTTGGGCTCTGTTTCCTTCCTTCCCAGATCAACGGTTTTTACGTTATGTCTACCAGGTGATATTCAGTTGCAATCGGGTCATTCTGCTTTTTGTTTGTTTGATTCTATTTATTTTTAAAGCTCTGAATCTTCTCTCCCCTTACCCCTTAGCCACTTCACTGACTCCTGTACCATCTTCCTAGAGCCTGCCAAAAGTTATAGACTCTGAGAGGAGAAAAATTGAGTCTGGGTTAGCCTCTGAGGGTCCTAAAGTCCTGAAAATAAAAAGCCCAAGTTTAAAAGGCACCCACCCTAAAAACTACATCTGACACTTCTGGATTTTGTGGTAGAGTTATCCAGCTGTTCTAAAGAAGTTAAAGATTTGATGCCTTGTGGATGGTACTTACGTCAATACTTATTTAGCCATTTAACACCAATTTCTAACTTCTTTCTCGAAATGGCTGTAATGTGTCTTGAGGTGGTTATAAGTTAGTGAGATATAAGTTATACCCAAGGGTGCAAAAGATAAGAAAACAGAAGTATTTCTTCTCTCCATCTTTAAATAACCCATCTCACTGTCATAATCAAATACTGGTACTGGGGCTTCCCTGGTGGCGCAGTGGTTGAGAGTCCGCCTGCCGATGTAGGGGACACGGGTTCGTGCCCCGGTCCGGGAGGATCCCACATGCCGCGGAGCGGCTGGGCCCGTGAGCCATGGCCGCTGAGCCTGCGCGTCCGGAGCCTGTGCTCCGCAGCGGGAGAGGCCACAGCAGTGAGAGGCCCGTGTACCGCAAAAAAAAAAATACTGCTACTGGTTAGCATATGAATAAATGTCTGCATTTTCTAGTGGCTTAATGTTTCAATTCAAGATGTTATTCTGTGAGCATCCTTTTTAAGATCTGTGTGTGTGCATGCATGCATATATGAAAAGAGAGAGAGAGAAGGTCATTCCTGATTACTCTGGGGACTGGCAAAGATGGGGAGAAATATTGATAGTTTATTCTCTGTTTTAGATGCTAGTTCTCAAGACTGCTATGATATTCCACGAACATTTCCAACTGATAGATCTAGTTCACTCGAAGGCTTCCACAACCACTTTGTAAGTATAATTGACCTTGGCATCATCAAGTGTATTTCACTGTCAAAACCTTCGCACTTAGGACCCTGAGACTAAATGAGATCCTGAAAAAAAGTCCCTTCAGATCCACGTGAATAGGCATAACTTACAATTGTGTTTTCCTGTTTGACAGTAGTTCTTCTTTATTAAAAGAAATGTATGTGTGTTTTAGAAAATCAAAAATGTATTGACAGTGGGGAGTGTATCAAGCGAAGAACCGGATGAAAATTATGTCCCCATGAATCCCAACTCTCCTCCACGACAACATTCCAGCAGTTTCACGGAACCAATTCAGGAAGCAAATTATGTGCCAATGACTCCGGGGACATTTGATTTTTCTTCATTTGGAATGCAAGTGCCTCCTCCCGCTCATATGGGCTTCAGGTCCAGCCCGAAGACCCCTCCTAGAAGGCCAGTTCCTGTTGCAGACTGTGAACCACCCCCCGTGGATCGGAACCTCAAGCCAGACAGAAAAGGTAAGGAGAGCGTGGCATGGTAAAAGGGCCGGGGGTTGCCAGTTGAGATCTGCATTTAACTATCGTTAAATCCAAAACAGAATCGGGACTAGAAATTCAGAAGTATTTCATATTACCTAAGTTACCAGCTTGTTTAAGTAAAGTAGTAGTGCTGTGTATAGATTAATAATTATTATGTCATACGTTGATGCCCAGGTGAGATTTTTTTAAGACTCCTATCTCTGGAGCAGAGGTTACAAACTAAACTATTCACAAGGATTGGCAAGCAACAGGAGATAATTAGGAGAGACTGGAATGCCCTTGGCCCGGCCAAATGGAGTCACTAATTACTGCCTGGCTACAATCCTTTGTGGACTTGTGAAACTAACATGGGCCCCCTAGAGGAAAATCTTCTGATTATCAAAAGAAGTCAAAAATTTGGGGGTTTTTATATGTATTTTCTTTTGATTTTTAAGTTCTACCAGCTAGTTTAATTATTTAAAAAAAAACAAAACATTGCAGACCGTACCACAGACTTTTACAAGCTAGATATGGTCTTTGGCTGGTCTTTTGTAACCTCTCCTCCAGAGTATTTAATATCAAATCAGACTTGAGATTATTAGTGCACTTGCCACGATTCATTAAGAACAGTAAGGTTGCTTGTATACTCTTTGCATTCTGTGCATATAACAACTTTTTAAAAATGATTCTGCCTTTGCTGGGGTGTAAACAAATGCTTCTAGTCTATTCTTTCATACTGGCCTTCATAAGTAACATTAAATTCTAAGGTGGCATGGTTGGTTAAGAACTCAGTGTAAAAGAAACTTTTCAGCCAATCTGGTAATATGTACCCAAGTTTTTGAAATTTGGGTTCAAGTGGCTAAACCCCAGCCAGCCAGCTGTGTTGCCGCAGGCTGCAAGTGTGATTGAATCTCGACAACCAAGAAAGTTAGTGTATCGGCTGTGAGATGCGTGGCACAATTTCTGGGGAATTCAGCGCATTTGAAGAGTCTCGTATGCTCTATGTAGCTGTTTTTAAAAAGCATGTAATGTTTGCATCAATTTCTCATTAACCTGGGCTTGGATCATTAATAGTCATTCTAATTAAGTTCCCGGTGTGGGGGACAGAGACTGAGACTCAGAGTATCTTAAGAAAATGAGTTTTGTTTTGTTTTGCTTTTAAGAAAGTAAATGAAAAGAGAACGTTAGCGGCAACTGAGACACTCCTGGGAGGCTGTCACTTTGTCCTGCTCTCCCTGCATTTCTGTCCTCTGGAAACTCTTTGATCCTGCTTTGCTCTCCCTCACATTCTTTCCTTCTTTCCTGTTTTCCTTTACGCTGCATCCTCTACTTTCCGGCTTTCTGCTGTCAGAGAGCTTTGGCCTCTGATGCCCCTGCGTGGCCTCGATTCCGCCCCGTGCCTCCTTTTTATGGGCCCTCGCAGCTTCCACACCTGCTGCTAATTGCCTTGTTCATTATTGACTCACTCCAGATCGCTCAGGGAAAGTTTGATTGGTCTCGTTTGTCTGTCCACATCAGGCCACAAGACAGATTGTAGATTGCAGGCGAGCCCACGTGCTGGCTGCTGTTGGGTCAAGGGCTCATCTTTGCTCGGACAGCTGGAAGGATGGTCGCACCCCCGGTCACCCCAGAGGCCCCAGCAGCAGAGCCATGATCAGGGCTGGCTATTTTAGAAACAGTGTGAGCATCCCAGGCTTTTTAGGTGATAACTTTTCCTTTTGTTTCTCTTGGTCCTCATTTGTTTTTAAATCTATTTAGACATCCCTCGTCATTTTCTTCTTTGCATACAACACACAAAAGTATGTTTGGACATGTATAGGTTTATAATTGAGCCCACAGAGGGTGGAAGGATTAAGATACAAGTGTCAGGAAGTACTTGAAACATCGAAACCCTCATTTTAATGCGAAACTGGTTCTCTCCTTCTTTTCCTGTAATTAGCGCATGTTGGCAGCAGATCGCTAGTTTTTGACACCAAACGTAACCGTTTTATATCTTGAGGTCCCCACATAAATATGGTCATGGTGTGCTGTGGGTGATGCATGGAGCTCTGAGTCCTTGCGGCTTTGCTCCCCTGCCTCTCCTTCCTCCCTTCAGGATCTGCTTAACACAGTTTGAAAATTCCCAGTATATTTCACAGTTAATGGTTTCACGTGGTAAGCGCAATGCAGAATCAGAAAAGGTCCCTATTTACATGTTGGAAAGTTTTAGGATCGTAATGAAATGCCTTTAGTATCATCTAGGTCTGACAGAGTTCACGTACCCTCATATTGTAGTATATGTTATTTTATGTAGGCAGCATAATAAAATGGCATGTGTATTATACATCATATATATTGCATACATGTGTAATTAAACCTCCCTATGTAAATATATAGTGAAAGTACTATATATTCTAGTACATGAGAGACTGTCCTAGTCCTCTAAACCAACCAATGGTGACCCTACTGTAGAACAGAACAAAGTAGGTTCCTTGGTTACTTTTGGAGATTCTGTTTAGTCTTTAAAAAATTAACTGAGCTATTGAAAGACAATCTTGAGCTCATGGGCCAGATTACTGATTTGGTATCATTGCTTAGATACAAAATGAACTGAAAAAGCACCCAGAATAAAATTTCCACATAGTTTTTGGCAAATTCAAGGAGAATAATAGGTTTAGCAAAACAGTAAAGAAGTTACTTAAAGTCTTAGTTATAAAAAAAAAAGGGGGTGGGTTGCTTTTCTTATTACTCTACTTTTTAAAATAAATATGATACAAGAGAAGGCATGAGAAAGTATCTAATATTGCAAGGCAAACTTTGTCAAGTCACTTTAGAAAGTTATAGCTATTCGAGAAAAACATTTTAAAACCCAAATTCAGATCTTGGAGCAAAGTTTATCCATAAAAACTTAAACCGTAAAACAGATGTCTTATTTCATCCTGAAATTCTTCTCATGGTGCATAGCATCTGATGAGTCTGTTTTCATTTCAAATTTTGTGACATCAGATACATAAGTCTGTCTATTGTTCTAATATCTCTTATTAACTAAATCTCATAATAAGCAAACCTTATTCTATAAAATATGGCTTGATTAGTTCTAAAACTCAATATAACTAACTCAACACCCAGTATAACTGGTTTCTGTGATCATCTTCTTGGGAAGGGTCTACAATAAATGAGTGACATTCTAGTCTTGTTTATACCCCCAATTATAGATGTCAGCTGCTGTAGTTAGTAGTACACATGAGTTTTTCAAATACTTCTGAGTAATTGAAGCTGCAGAAATACGTGCATGTTTTAAACACTTACATTCAATGTATTTTCATGGACACTTTACCCAATCACCCAACTGTGGTAGCTATATTTTCACCCATACTATTTCTGTCACAATAGTATTTGTCCTGAACCGTATCTTGTGTATATTAACAGAGGAGAAAATCATAATTTACATGTACTGTGTTAAATATTAGGAAAGCAGATGAGTCATTGGAAATGCAGGACAAATTCTGTTTTGATTACTTCAACTGAAACTTTTATATTTTAATGGAAAAGCAACTTTGTAAAGTTTGGAACATTTCTATAAGATATTGTGATTTCTCTTAAAGTAAGTCTTTGCATAAATCTACCAGATTTCATCTGTGCATTTAACTGGGCCCATTCACTCTCTTTCTAACGTGATATAGCAGCTGTTCAAGCCTCAGATATACTGTCTTTATATTTTGTTTTGTTTGGCTTTGTCCATTCATGGCTTTCTGCAGTAGATCTGACCATTAGTTATTGTATTGGTTTTAAAAAAGCAGTGCGAGGTTACTTCTGGTGTTTTCGTATGTTCATGTGGTTAAAATATCTTCAGGTCCTGCTGGATCTTCACTTTGCTGTAGGAAGGATCCAGAAGACCAGTCGAGAAGCTTCCCTAGGTGGATCTTTTTGGTATCTTTGCTATAAATATTTGCTCAAGAGAGCTTCTAAAGAAGTTTTTTGAAAGCGATTAAAAATTAACATGCTTTTGGGCTTCCCTCGTGGCGCAGTGGTTGAGAGTCCGCCTGCTGATGCAGGGGACCACGGGTTCATGCCCCGGTCCGGGAAGATCCCACATGCCGCGGAGCGGCTGGGCCCGTGAGCCATGGCCGCTGAGCCTGCGCGTCCGGAGCCTGTGCTCCGCAATGGGAGAGGCCACAACAGTGAGAGGCCCGCGTACCGCAAAAATAAAAAAAATTAAATTAAATTAACATGCTTTTGAAAAACTACTTTTATACTATAATAAATGTTTGGAAGATGGATAAATGATACCAGTAAATATAGCTAGATTTTAATAAACAAGTATTAAAGTTTGACTCTCAAGTCAGATTTTTGGGTTGGTGGTTACAGTTTAAAGGAAATGAGTACAGAGTGCATTTTTACAGCACAGCCTGTACGTGCGGGTTTTTTTACCCAAATATTCCTGACCTTCCAATATAATTATCATTATTATAGTCCCCTTTATACAATGAGACTATTCAAACAAGTGTAAAAGTTTTTCAGTGTGCTACCTTGATTGCTCCTTGGAATTAGCAGAGGATAATGTTGTGAATTATTTTTCTTCTTTCTTGATTTCTGAGATGCCTACTGGAAATAGTAGCATCATCTGTGAAACTTCAGATAAGTGAATAATTTAGGCTAAGTTAGACCTATAATGATAGAGAAAATAAATTTTCCACTTTGAGTTGAATTTATGTAAGCAATACCTATTAAAATAATAATCGTGTATGGACTTTTCAAAAAGGACTGCATCTGCTTCTTTGAAGCATGACCTCGTATGACTGCCTTGACCATATCTGGAATGATCAACTTTTGAAACAACATTCAGTTGCTTTTTTTCTTTTTTTTCCTTCAAAGGCAAACACAAAGTTATGACATTGATCAGATTAAACACCACCATCAGATTAAGCTTTAAGAGAACCGCAGCTCATCAAAACAGATTGAAGGGCCTCCCAGTTATAGGATGTACCCTCTGATAGGTCTGGGGTCTGGAAACCCAAGGAAGGACAGGTGGCTTCTCTAAAGAAGCTCCCATTTAGTGGGAAAGTGGAAAAGTAAACACATTATCATAATTAGCACAGATGGGGGCTTGTGGTTGAGGTTAGCTCTTGGCCCTGCAGGCTGTCTCCTCTGAGGAGAATCTCAGAGGGTGAGTGGCAATGAAATGATGATAGAGGATCTTCTATCAGAATAAACAGCATACCCAGATCCTTTAAAAAGAGGGGACTGGCTCAGAGTCTTGGGTGGGAGGGAGGAAAGTATGAATGCAGGAATGAATGCCAAATGCCTGGCAGGTGCCAGCTCCTGGGGGTTTTATAATCCATGCTAATGAGTTTGGGCTTTATTCTGAGAACACCATTAAAGGGTTTTATGTAGGCAAGTAACATAATCAGGTCGGCCCCTAGAAAGCTCATTCTAAGATTTAAGGATACCATAGGGGAAAAATGGTATTTTTTAATGCAAACTGTTATAAAATCACACTTTTTGTCAGCATCTTCTTTAAAGAGTGCTTTGCCCGGTGTTCCAAACCTAGGGTTCTTGACGCCTTGCTTTAGAGATGATCAGACAGGAAGGCATAACAAAAGTCCCTGTCCTGACTCGAAATAGCTGCCTCCACTTGGAGACCTAGAGTGAGTGATTTTTACAAGTTTGGAGGCCACTTGGAGTGTAAGTGGAGGTCATTTAGCCATACCGTGTGAGTTCACTTTCAGAAAAACAAACCAGGTAAGTGCAGTGCACATTAAAAAAAGGAAGCCAGGACTTCAGACTTACAGATTCTTTAATTTTCTTGGATAAATGAAAACAAACGATTGCCATTATAAATAGAAAGTAAAATTGATAAAGGGAAATCAGAGAGAACGTGGAATCTAGAGTAACTCTTAAGAGATCTGCTATGGCAACTGCAGACAGAGGAAACAAAGCAGGTGTGGTGGGTCCCAGAAGATAAATTCCATTTCGAACATGCAGTGTGAAAGCCTACAGAACCTCCATGTGGGGTGACTTTGTAGGTATGCCAATAAGGATCTTAGGGGAGATCTGAACCAGAGGTTAAGATTTACCAAGTTGTGCTCCTAATGAGGGAGCAGATCACATGATCCAGAGATTGACAGCCCCGGGTGAGATTGTTTTAACCCCTGAGGGTTAAAGCACAATGGGGTGCTCTTTGCTAAAGAAATGCGTCAGGTCGCTTTCTTTGTTCAAACCTAATCTAGCTGAAGCCTCCTTGTAACTGTCTTGGATTTAAAAGCTGAGGCTCAAGTGAGTTATTTAACACTGTTGACTCTTAGAATTTGAGAATCAGTGTATCCCCAGAGTTGGTTCATTTGCTGCCTCTGCTTTAGTCTTATCTCATACCCTTTATTGTGGCACTTAAGTAATTAGAGAAGCATTCCAGTATTTGCCTCTAGGCAGCAGAGGAGAAGTACATACACCTTGGACTTTTTTTCCTTTCTCTCCTCATAAGTAATACTGAGCCATCATTTGAGTATCACTTTCATTTCTGTCTGGAACATAAATGTCAAATTGAGCCAGGCAGTAAAAATAACAAAGAAATGAAGCTACCAAAATGCCTGAGCGACTGGGTTCAATTCAGGGCAACATTTTCACCTTGAGGCGTTTGTCCTAAACTCGGGCTTAAGTTTTGCATGGAGTAGAAAATACATGGAAATTTTATAAATGCACTATTAAAAAATTCACTTAATATGGTATCTTTCTGTGAAGAGTGCCAAGGGGTACCCTTGAGAGTACTTGAGAGAGTTAGGAAATTTTCATGTTTTATAAGCTAGAAAATCACATTTTCCAGAACTTGTAGATTTTGGTCAATAAGGTGCTAGAGATCAGCATTAAATCAGCGAACTCTAATATTATTTTCCATCTAATAGATGTCAACTCAGTTTTGTACATGCCAAGGAAAAAGAGAATTTGGTGCCATTGAGAATGAAGTAGTTTAAATTCCTGATTGAAATGATATTGCTACTCTGGCATCCAGGCTTCCAGTGGGAAAAAGTATGAGGCCAGCTGCTGGGTATTAAACCTGTACTTTTCTTAAGGCTTTTCAGCAGTACTAGTACATAACAGAGATTAAACGGAAAAAAAAAAAAAAGATGGCAACTGAATTTATACTTTCCAATTCTCAAATTAAAGCTAGACAGTCAGCAGTTCCAGAATCTAGACATCTAATCCTTGCAAAATGGTGTCACGGGGGCAACCACTGAGTGTTCAGGGAAAAGAAATGCTGGTCTTGGTTTTGACTTTGGAGTAGCAGACATTGTATCAATAGAACTTCTCTAGAAGGGCGCTTTCAGGTGGTGAAGGAGTAGTCAGATTAAGGTTTTTAAAACACCTCCATCAAGTTAAGAAAGTAGGCCTTGGTACTTTCGTATGAGACACCAGACTTCAAAGAAAAGATGTACTTGCGATCTGACTGAGAGGTTTTATAATTTTTTATTGGATCCAGTTTTCTAAGGCATGTTAGAAGAGTAACTAACATGACACATGTTTTTCCTCTCTTCCTCCAAATAAAGGTAACAACTAACCAAGAAGTTATGCCACTAAAACCCTACCATCTTTTATAACAGTTTGCTTATTACGTTGTTGCATGCAGCTTCGGCGTTCCCATGGTATTGAGCATGAATGATATGCATAGCCAGACTGAAATAGTCTCCACAAACAAACTTTTGTTTATGCTTTTGAGATGTAACATGTCTGCTCAGGGCTCTGTTGCTTTTTTACAGAATCCATTTTTTTTCCAATTAAAAAAATAACATTATATTAAGAAAGTCTTCTTTTTACCAATTAGGTCAAAGTCCTAAAATTTTAAGACCCAAACCCCATGGTTTAGAGCGAACTGATTCACAAACCATAGGTGACTTTGCTACAAGAAGAAAGGGTATGTACTTTAGCACCGCATGCTGGATGGGGTGTTGGGAATTTATGTATTCTGTGATGTTGTTTCCTTTAAAAGTAAAGGAGAAGAGCCTTAAATACTATTTTGTTGTAAATAAAACTTCCCAGCGCGTAATTTCTAAAGTGAATGCTTCCCATAATATACAGCGAGTATATTTGTTATGCCATTAACAGCAGCATGTTAAATATTTGATAATATATGATATTCAGTCTTTTCCTTTTGCATTATTCTTTTAACCTTTTAGACATCAATAGAGTGTTTTCTTTAAGCTTGTGAGATGCTTGTGAGTTCCAGTTGTCTCCTGTATTTATGTATAATGTATATATTCTGTTCTGAGACAATATATAATCATTTCCATGGATTCATTATTTTATGCCATTACTTAGAATTTGACAGCTAAGCAGCTCTTAGCCTCTGTGTTTTAAAAAAAGTGCAAACATCAGAGTTAAAGAAATACTTGCAAGTGAGCACAGCATTCTGTACATGTCCATTTTAAGTGTATAGGTGAGCAAAATTATTTTAACTCAAACTTAAATCAACGTAGCCTTCAGAAAATCTCATTGAATTTTTTTGTATTTGAGTTGCCAAAAATACTTCGGCATAAACCCCAGAGAATCTACGTAATCCTTTAAAATGACTACCTATTTTATAGTTGGAAGGTAATTATAACTTGGTTGATTCAATGTACACATATATGCACAAAGACTAGAGGAGGGATGCCTGGAAAAAATGAAGACTTTTTCTTTAGAGTGGCAGGATGACGTGTAACTAAAATATTTACCTAATATGTTTAAATAGTATCCTAAAATATAATGAATATTAACAAATAATATTGTTGAAGTTCTTTTGCTCATGTCATGAATTTCTGAAAACTGAGTCTTACTTTAAGGGCGAAGAGCTCTGTGGAATATATACTGGCAGAGTAATTAATTGTCCACTGCAATCATAGGGTAAATAAGAAAAGACAACTTATAAATAAAGCTAATAGGAACATTAGCATTTATTTTTACTTAATTTGTTAAAGGATGTTGTTGGTTAAATTAAGCTAAAAATTTGAGACAGTTGTTAAATTGTGGCCTTTTCTCAGAGCAGAGTTTGAGTATAAAGATATAATTATTGCTTTGTTTTATTTGGTTCCAGACTGGGCCTGAATTAATTTAAAAGGTTTGGTTATTAATTCTTTTTGTCAGTTTTTGGTTTTGGCGAAGTTTTGTGTTTATTGCTTCCTAAACATCATTTTATATGTATAGTTGTATAAATGATGCTTCAATGTTGATGACGAGGACTGTTTTTACATAGAAAATTAAATGTCCGTGTTTGAGGATAAAATTAGTGAAAAAAATAAAATAAGGAAATAATGAAAAGTACAAATCAAGTAACTATGAAGGAATTGGGTCACATTACTCTTTCTTGTTCTCATTGTTTATATTCATAAAATATTTACTTAAGAAGCAACATGTTGTAATAATAAAGTTTTATTTAGACTTTCAGTCAACAATCAGGAAACATTATCTGATTTAGCTTTTGCCACTAATTTTTTAGCTGTGTGACCTTGGAAAAATCACATAACATCAGTGTGCTTCTTTTCATGTGTGAAACTAAGCTGGTCCTAGGTGTACAGTGGCTATAATGTATAAATAGAGATGTAGAAAGAGGGTCTTGTTTTGTTTTCCAAATTTCTGTATGCTAAAGTCTTTTTTTTTTTCTCTTTTGTTTCAGTCAAGCCAGCACCTTTAGAAATAAAACCTTTGCCAGAATGGGAAGAATTACAAGCCCCAGTAAGATCTCCCATCACTAGGAGTTTTGCTCGAGAGTAAGTCTTTGTTTAAAATACTTAGCTTGATTGTGCATTATAATGGAGAGTAACTAGAACAGTGGTTCCCAAAGGATGGTCTGGGGAGCCTCCCTTTTTGGGGTTCTGTGAAGTCAAAACTATTTTCATGAATATACTAAGATGTCATTTGCTTTTCCACTCTCCTTCTCTCATGAGTGTACACTGGAGTTTTCCAGAGGTGGCATAATATTGGACGCTATCGTTGTGACAGCTAATAGTGTATGTATTTGTGTACACTTGTCTTTTTAAATTTTTCTCTATTATAGGTAATGTGGTAAATATCAGTAGATATCACCCATATTAACCAAAGTTCCTTGGGGTTCTCAATAAATTTTAAGAGTGTGAAAGGTTCATGAGGCTAGAAATTTCTGAGAACTACTGCTCTGGAAAATACGGTAGTTTCTTGTAGGGATTATTTAATGGAGATTCATTTAAATGTATATGTGGAAATGAAAAGAATGTTTGTAGTTACAAACCTGTGTTGAATGTGTACGTGTGTGAATACATGTGTGTGTGTGTGTGTGTGTGTATGTGTATATATATATATAGTTTTTTAAAATAGTAATTCTTAAATCTTCCTTTTTATATCTGTGTCTTTCTACTTATCCTCCACATCACTAGCAATACTTTTTTCGTTGTTCTGCAGAAGGTACTTCGTTGTTGGTTTTTTTAAACATCTTTATTGCAGTATAATTGCTTTACAATGGTGTGTTAGTTTCTGCTTTATAACAAAGTGAATCAGTTATACATATGTTCCCATATCTCTTCCCTCTTGCGTCTCCGTCCCTCCCACCCTCCCTAACCCACCCCTCTAGGTGGTCACAAAGCACTGAGCTGATCTCCCTGTGCTATGCGGCTGCTTCCCACTAGCTATCTGTTTTACGTTTGGTAGTGTATATATGTCCATGCCACTCTCTCACTTCGTACCAGCTTACCCTTCCCCCTCCCCGTGTCCTCAAGTCCATGCTCTAGTAGGTCTGTGTCTTTATTCCCGTCTTGCCCCTAGGTTCTTCATGACTTTTTTTTTTTTTTTAGATTCCATATATATGTGTTAGCATACAGTATTTGTCTTTCTCTTTCTGACTTACTTCACTCTGTATGACAGACTCTAGGCCCATCCACCTCACTACAAATAACTCAATTTCGTTTCTTTTTATGCCTGAGTAATATTCCATTATATATATGTGCCACATCTTCTTTATCCTGCAGAAGGTACTTTGATGCTCAGAGATATCCCTTTACAGAAGCAGACTTGAAGACATAGAGAACAAGCTAGTAGTTACCAGTGGCGGGGTCGGGGGGGGGGGCTGGAAATAGGGTGGGGAAGTGGGAGGTACAAACTACCTCCCACTACGAGATAAGTGGGAGCTCATCTTGGGTGTAAGATAGGCTCAAGGATATATTGTACAACACGGGGAATAGAGCCAATAGTTTGTAATAACCGTAAATGGAAAGTAACCTTTCAGAATTGTGTAAAAAAATCAAAAATTTTTTCAAAAAGAAAATATCCCTTTACAAATAGCTATAAATATTAGTTGTGCATTTGAGTGTGTGTGATAAATTGTACAGTAATAAATGCGTACAATAAATGATTGTGAGCATAAATGTTTCTGGAAGAATGTATACTATCACTCATTTTTACTTTCAAAGCGAATTGAGAAATTTTGGTCAGGGTGTGTGTTTGTGATGGTCATCTCTGTAATCAGCTCCTCCAGGTTTCCCATGTCTCCCCGGCCGGATTCAGTGCACAGCACGACTTCAAGCAGCGACTCACATGACAGTGAAGAGAATTATGTTCCCATGAACCCAAACCTGTCCAGTGAAGACTCAGTAAGTAGAATCTTCTCTTAACGTCTCTCTTCCTGAGCAACCCTTCTGAATCATTCACACTAGACCTTTCTTCCAGTCCATACACCTTACCCTTCCATCTTTCTTTACTTAAGGAAAAAGGATAAAAGACAACTTTTTAAAAATGCTTTTGGGGGCTTCCCTGGGGGCTTCCCTGGTGGCGCAGTGGTTAAGAATCCGCCTGCCAATGCAGGGGACACAGGTTTGAGCCCTGGTCCGGGAAGATCCTACATGCGCGGAGCAACTGAGCCCATACGCCACAACTACTGAGCCTGCGCTCTAGAGCCCGTGTGCCACAACTGCTGAAGCCCACGCGCCTAGAGCCCGTGCTCTGCAACAAGAGAAGCCACCGCAATCAGAAGCCCGTGCACCACAACAAAGAGTACCCCCAGCTCACCCCGCAACTAGAGAAAGCCCGCATGCAGCAATGAAGACCCAACGCAGCCAAAAATAAAATAAATTTTAAAAATTTAAAAAAGAAACTTTACATAAAAATGCTTTTGAAAAACAGCATCATCAAGTCTAAAACCAATAAAGGGTCAAAGTGTAATATTAATATCTATAAAGTAGATACAAGTTAGTTAAAAATCACAAAATTTGGGCTTCCCTGGTGGTGCAGTGGTTGAGAGTCCGCCTGCCGATGCAGGGGACACGGGTTCATGCCCCGGTCCGGGAGGATCCCACATGCCGCGGAGCGGCTGGGCCCGTGAGCCATGGCCGCTGGGCCTGCGCGTCTGGAGCCTGTGCTCCGCAGCGGGAGAGGCCACAACAGTGAGAGGCCTGCATAGCGGGGGGGGAAAAAAAAAAAAAAACCACAAAATTTTCCAGTTATATTTCTTTTAAGATGTACTTCACTTTTGAAACTATTCAAAAAACCACTTTTTACTGGAAGCATTTTATAATGCATTTCTCCAGACCCACGTCAGCACACTCAGTGAAACAGTCTTATGCCGAGGGTTTTTAATAACCTTTCAGTAATACATCCTTAGGTAGGGCTTAAAGATCAAAGAAGACCTGTTAAAACCTGATTTACTTCAGACTGACTGTTATTACCCCAAGGCCCAAGAATTTTGTAATAGTAGCAAGCATTATGTTCCCCAGAAAAAAGGTAGTTGCCAGAAAATACTTCAGATGTTTAAAAATACAAGCCAATTTTAATTTTTAAAAAATCTTTTCCTTTTGCTTTGCCTCAAACCAGAGACACTGCTTGCTCTGTTATTTGCTTTTTAGTAGATAAGTATATCAGTTGGCATTAGGATCCCCTCTGAGTAACAGAAAATAAGCAAATAACAAGGCCTTAAGGCAGACGTTTATTTCTTTCTATGTAGAATTCCAGAGAGTCAGTCCGTGGTGGTTGTGGCAGCTTTTTGTTCCAGAAGCCCTCGGGGATCCTTGCCCCTTGCCGCTCTCCAGACTGCTGTCCCCTGGGTCTGGCTCACAGGCTCAGTAGAACAAGATGATGCTCCAGCCAGCAGATTCACATTCCAGGCTGCAGAATGGAGGGAAGGAAGAAGCAGCAAAGGATGCAGCCCAATTGCCTCATAGAGAAGGTTCCCAGAAACTGCTGAGTCCAAACTGTTGACCAGGACTTAGCCTCTGGCCACATAAACACGAAAGGGACTGGAAACCGTAGCCTTTGTACCGAGGGACAGTGGGCCTGGCTAAAAACCCCCTTCCCGGTGGAAAGGGGAGAACAGATCATGGGGCACAACCAGGCAGCATATGATAAGCAAATATCTAATGTCAAAATTTGGCATGAATGACATTTTAGTGACTTGATTTTCTTTAAAACAATTCTGTTCAGAGATTCAATATATAAAGCCCTATTTTTTCATTGAATTTATGTCTTTAATGGACTTTAGGCAGAAACAGATTTCTCATGACCATTTGTCAGGGAACAAAATTAAGTGATTTGAAAAGACTGATTTGATGCTTGATCTAATTAACTTTAAAATATCAAATTCATAAAGTATTCAAAAATGAATAAGATAATTTAAAATATTTATGTCAATCCTGAATTAGAATACAAACGAACTATATCAATAACATTTTCACTAATGTTTCAAGGTAGGGCAATTTTTATTAACTGACTTTCACTTCTGGGTTTGTAATTTTTCCATTTGATGAGTAGTGTTTTATTATTTTTATTAACTTAATTTTTTTTCTTCATTATAGTAAACAGACTCTAGTAAGAGACTAAGTAGGGCTTCCCTGGTGGCAGTGGTTGAGAGTCCACCTGCCGATGCAGGGGCCGCAGGTTCGTGCCCCGGTTCGGGAGGATCCCGCGTGCCGCGGAGCGGCTGGGCCCGTGAGCCATGGCCGCTGGGCCTGCGCATCCGGAGCCTGTGCTCCGCAGCGGGAGGGGCCACAGCAGTGAGAGGCCCGCGTACCGCAAAAAAAAAATCTAAGTAAATCCTCAGTGCTGCCTTGGAGTACATGTTACCCTCAATTTTCATCTTTAGGTGGTTAAATGAATTTTTTTATTACAAAAGTAATTCTTTTCTGAGATACTAAAGAATCTTTTATTTTGCCCAAAATAGTAAATAAACATAAAAATATTGGAAAGGACCTGTAATAGGAAAGTTTGAAAGTATGATTTGTCATGAGTAGGTGTTAGGTGAAGGGACAAATCTAGAAAAAATCTGTTACAATCAGAAAGTCAAAGGAAAGGAAGATATAAAATTGTTCTTTTATATAGTATAACACTAAGCCAGAAAGGTAATTTTACCTGCACGGTAGAGGTGTCTAAATAACCACCAGATAGTGAATTTCTAAGGTACTGAGGCCCTAAGGGTTAGAAATAAGCAAAAATGTCCCAAGTGAAAATATCCATCTGCCATTCACAGTAGAAAAGTCAGCTGTGCCATTTCCATCTTATGCCACCAACTGCAAGGGCTCATCTTAGTCCAAACAACTTTTCCTTAGGAATGAATGTAATAGTTACAGCAATATTTCCCACACCTCTTGGAATTTAGTGTATCAGTGGAGAACCATAGAAGTTCACAAGGTCTAACATATGCTCAGGTTGATGAAGTCGGTAAAAAATTAGTCTTGGAGAAGTTGAAACAGGATTGGATCAAATCTGGTTTATAGGGACAATGAAAATTAAATTCTGTACCTTGAAATGTTGAAGCACAGTCTGTTTCCTATACTGGTGATCATGGAGCAGGCAGTGTCTAATGAAAGTGAATTGGTGATGCTGCCTGTTTTTTATACAAACATCCGAAGTCAAGCATTCGTGAAATGAACCCTTAATGTGACGCCTGAAATTCAAGTGACAGTACATCATTACTAAAGACATATATATTGTTTGTAACATCAAAAGTATGTTCAATAATTTTATATATTTTTTTCAAGAATTTTAGAAAAACAAAGTACTACTATATTTTTTCTTTTAATTCACAGAACACTTCATAATAACTCTTCGAATCTTAGGGTTTTTCTAAACTGTTTTGGGAAAACACTGGGTTAAAGCCTAGAATGCAGAGACAGGCTGTTCCCAGTTGAGATTAGATTAGATCAAGAGCAAATAGACTTTTTTGGAGGGACACACATTTTAACAATACTTGAAGATGAAAACATTTCCAGTCCTAGTAATTAGACAGAGTACAGTCGAACTAGCAATTCTGAGAAATTCTCTTTAAGAACAGCTTACTGAGATTAAATGTGTACATCATATGAACTCAAGGGTTTCTTTCGTAGCCTACAACACTGTGAATAATTCTAGATGTTTCCAATTAGGGAAATTTCAGGTATGGGCTCTGTCATTACATTTGAATACAAAATTTTACACACGCGCGCGCACACACACACACACACACTCACACACACACACACACCATGCAATTGGCTTGTTTTTTTGTGTGTGAGAATGAAATATAGAGTCATTTGCAGAAAAAAATTTCAGTTTTTTCATGAATTAGAAGAAAGAGGGGGAGGGGATAGCTATTTGTACTAATTGAGCACTGACACTTGCTTACATTTTTTGTGCCCTACATGTTACTGTCAATATTTTTTTAATGTTTTATTAGCGGTAGTTGATAAATTTGGTTTAAAAATCTGTTCCTACAAATAGAGCCATCACATTCAGTAGCGCAGGTTGTCTACTGCATACACATGCCGCATACAGTATGTAGGATATACAGTAGGCCGCACACATGCTGCATCTGAGGACATGCGACCCAGACCATGTCCCCCTCACCAAGAGTAAACTCAGTGTTTTCCTAGCAATTGTCCTTTCCCTAAGTCACAGCTTAGTCTGTTTAACCCAAACAAAATGGAGTAGCAATATGAAAGAATCAGCAGAACCAGATTTATGCAGTTTCCAAATAACGTTGTTCATCCTAACAAGTATAAAATTGTCAAGTTGATTACATCATTACGGTTTTCTTCAAAAGTATAAGCTAACATGTGAACAATAATACCTATGTGATAGAAGCCACAGGGATGAAAGTCCCTAATGAATATGTAGTGTCCTGAGAAGTCAGGAACATTCCCAGGTGAGGTTAAAAGCAGCAAGGCATGGAAACAAGTCATTTGTTGGAGCACATTTGAAGACTGTCATGATCAGAGTAGCGGGTGCATGTAGGGACATAAGTTCACGTCGTCCTTTCCTTTTTATTTAGCATTGATCTTCATGTTCCTAATAACCTATTTCTTTTTCATTTTTCTGCCTCAAGCTTTTTCATTCTTGTTGTTCATTGCTGTCCTCTCCCTTCCTTTTTTCTTTTTCTTTTTCTTTTCTTAGAGAGGAGTCCTTCTGTTGTACAGTTCCTATTAGAACAGAAAGGATAAGAAGACAGAAAATTAAGTGGTAAAAATTCCAGGCAGTTGAAACAAAACAGACTTTATAAATGGAGTCAGTATGCATAGCCCTTAGCTACCATACTTATTCTAAATTGATTTTAGTGTGAAAGCCTTTA
The DNA here is from genome assembly GCF_937001465.1 of Orcinus orca. Classification (NCBI taxonomy): domain Eukaryota; kingdom Metazoa; phylum Chordata; class Mammalia; order Artiodactyla; family Delphinidae; genus Orcinus; species Orcinus orca. The sequence continues at coordinate 25,405,683 of NC_064562.1, forward strand.
ACTCAAATATAGAACTTTAAAGTTTTTTTTAATTTGAGAGGTGAGCTCAGGGTCTTTCTACTCCGCTATCTTGGTCGATCCCTAAAAAATTTAATTTGAAAGCATGGACTGTAAGGATCCTATAGTTAAAGAATGTTATTGAGAACAGATATCATTTTAATAGCGTTATTGAGAACAGATATCATTTTAAAATATCATTTTAATAGCGTTGAGTTAGACTATTCCAACTGGGAATTCCCTGGCGGTCTAGTGGTTAGGACTTGGCACTTCCACTGTCGGGGGCCTGGGTTCAATCCCTGGTAAGGGAACTAAGATTCCTTAAGCTGCGCGGCACAGCCAGAAAAAAAAAAAAAAAAAAGGAAGGAAAGAACTGTTGCAGTTAATTGTAGCTTGATGGCCCAGTCTTAGTCTGAACCAAGTTTTACTTTTCAAACTACTTTTAGCTTGCTTACCTATGCTATGTTTTAATCAATTTTTAAAATATTACTTATTTTTCCCCATCCTAAAAGATTATTTAGTTTTCTAAGGAGACATTTCTTCAAGCTATGTCCTCTTAAGATTACTATTTAGGCTTGAGTAGATGGCAAACAAGGTAATAAGCAGTATGTCTCATGAATGTTTGACAGTTGATTTTGTTGTATTTTACTTTCAGAATCTTTTTGGCAGTAATAGTCTTGATGGAGGAAACAGCCCAATGATCAAGCCCAAAGGAGACAAACAAGTGGAATACCTAGATCTAGATTTAGATTCTGGGAAATCCACGCCACCACGTAAGGTAAGTGAAACCTCATTCTATAAATACACTGAGCTCCCATTTGAAACCTGAAGAATCGGGTCTCCTTTGGGGGAATTTTCTTAGTATGTTTAATTTAAAGTCTATTACTTAATGCTTTTTCATAAATCACAAAAGTGTTAGACTGATAAATTTATTTTTCATCTCTGATGGTATGGTTACACGCTTTGTACTCTCTTAGTGATTACCATCGAAATGCTTACTTACTAAATTCTAAAGTTCCAAAGTTAATCATGGTCTTCACTCCCTTTCCGATGTTAGTTCAAATTACTCCTTTTCTGACTTTCTTGGTATTTTTGTCCAAAAGTTTTAGGGTTTTTTGTTGTTCTTGTTGTTGTTACACTCACAAATTAGACAGTAGTAGTAGTAATATTCTTACTATGTAGACAATGTTTATATACATTTTCCTACACGTTTACCAACTTCTTTTTTTATCATTCCTTCTTGTGTCTTAGACCTTCCTTCTCTAATCATTTTCCTTCCTCCTTCCTTTAGAAGTTCTTTTCATGGAAGTCTGTTAATGGTAAATTCTTGCAGTTTTTGTTTAACTGAAGTGTCTTTATTTTGCCTCATTCTGGAAAATGAGTATTGAGGGTTTTGCGGGGGGAGCAGTTTGAGTTCACAATTCTTAATTGACAGTAAGTTTCTCTCAACGCATAGGAGATACTATTTGCTGTCACCTGGCTTCCATTGTTCCTGTGTAAAGTATGCTGTCAGTCTAATTGCAGTTCCTTTGTAGGTAATCTGTCTTTTCTATCTGGCTGATGTTAAGATCTTTTCTATATCTTTGGTGTTCAGCAGGTTCACTACCCTGTGTCTAGACATCTAGACATAGATTTTTCTTTATTTATCCTGCTTGGTAGAAGTTGTGCAGTCTTTATTTCTGGATTCATATTTTTTGTCAGTTATGGAAAAGTCTGAATCATTATCTCCCTAAATATTGTTTTTCCACGATTCTCTTTCTTCTGTCCTTTTAGGTTTCTGATTAGACAGTTAGAACTTCTCATTCTGTTTTTCTTATCTTTTACCACTCTTTCATATTTTCTATTTTATCATTTCTTTGCTTATGTGTAAAATTTCTTTAGGTCTGTCACCAAGTTCACTAATTTCTCAGTTCTTCTGCTTAACCTATGTGTTTAATTTTTAATCTCAATATTTTATTTTTCACTGCTGAAGTGACATTCTGCTTGGCTTTTTTCCCCCAAATATGCCTATCTGATTTGAATAGCTTCTTACTCCTTTTTTGTTATCCTATTCCTTTTATTTTTTATTTTCCAATTCCTTTAAACATTTTATACACATATTTTATACTATTTATGCAGTAATTTCCATACCTGAAGTCCTTGGAGGTCTGAATCTGTGTTTACCATTTCTCACACACCTGATGGCTTGTTTCCTTGTGTGTTCGTGCATTTGTATTGTGAATTTATTTTGCTAAGCATATCTGTGGGAAACCTGCAGACCTAAATTTCCTTCAGAAAGGATTTGCATTTGCTTCTGCTAGGAAGCAGGTGATGCTACCACCCTAGGACTACCTCAGTTTCCTTCAAGGGTCCCTATCCTAACAGGATAGTTTTGGGTTCCGCATTCCTCCCACCCAGGCCTCCTGATTGCACTGCTCAGTTGACGTTCATCCTGAAGACGACACTGTCTTGACCCTTTAGCAGCTCTCTGCTCCCTCTATTTCCCTCACACCTTGCATATTTCCCTTAGTTTCTCGTGAGCCCAGCAACGCGTTAATAATTACATTTGTTTTAAGTTAGTGAGTATCTAGTTGGATTTTATGTAGCCTGCCATTCTTGAAATACTCCTTTTCAAAAAACATTTCTTAACTCAAAAGTAAACACCTGTACCTGTTCTCAGGACTTGAAAAAGTCAAGCTTAAGCTAAAAGCTAAAAGCAAGCTGTGTCTCTTAAGGTGAACCAGGGGGCTGCTCTCCTTCTTTCCTAAGAATTTCATCTGTTATGGGAGCATTAGTTTGAATTCTTAAATATAATAATTTTAAAATTAAGGGAAAAACAGAGTACAGTTAGGAGAGAGACAACATTGTTAAACTGATTTTTTGGTGACCCAGTAGAATTTCAAGAGTTATTCACAGTGCATATGTGTCTGTGTTTTAAGACTGGAGTTCACGCAGAAGCACCACTTTTTCTGTGGAGGTTTATGGGGTTTTTTCCTTTGCTTTTTAGCAAAAGAGCAGTGGCTCAGGCAGCAGTGTAGCTGACGAGAGAGTGGACTATGTCGTGGTTGACCAACAGAAGACCCTGGCTCTGAAGAGCACCCGTGAAGCCTGGACCGATGGGAGACAGTCCACAGAGTCTGAAACACCAGCCAAGAATGTGAAGTGAAAATGCCGCTTTAATGTCTCTGAACAAAAGAGGACTGAGCTGTAAGGAGAAATCCTGTTTGACTGAAGATAACTTGACCCTTGTACTCTAGGTAGATCCTCAACTGAACAGAGTCGAAGTCAGAGGACCTTTCAGACTTAATCAAGCCATTGAGGGTGTAAATGGTGCTTTGTGGTATCTGAACAATTCATCACATGTAAATAATGTGGGAAAATACTGTTGTTTGGTTCCCAGAGAAACATTTGTTTCGTAGTTAACACACTTGTAGTATTACTGTATTTATGCACTTTTTCATTTAAAGCATTGGTTTGGGTATTCCCGAATGGACCTTAACATGATTCTGTTGGGAGTTATTGTTTTCCTCACACTACTCTTAAGAACAATGCTACGTGAACTAAGCTACTTTCCACTGGGAAATTGCTCTTTCAGCTGCAGGGTAACAACATGACGTGAGAAGTAGATTCACAATATACCTTTCTACCTGAAACGTAACGGGGTAACCGTTAGCTTAAACTACAAAGTAGAGTTGGACTCATCATTCATTGCCTTCCAAAGTGCTAAGCATCATGTACCTACTGGTGTCAGGACTTTGTTCTCTGGTTCATGGACATTTGGTTTTCAGTGGTGGGACTTTCTTATATTTTGTTAATTACAGTGTTTTGGGCTCATTAAGTGAAGATTCTGCCAGGTGGGATCTTACACCTTGGAAAGAGTGAATAATCACACTATCAAGTAAGCGTACAACTCACTGATGGCATGTGGTGACGATGTGCTCTCACATTTTCAACATGTATTAAACTTTACGTTATTTGCAAAGTGTAGATTATATAACTAATCAGGTACGTACCAGGCACTGATGTGCTAATACAATGATCAGGTTTAGACAGTGAGCTTTAGTTGTATTCGTGTTAGTCCTCTAATGCTGGTTTCCAGTTTGGAATTAATGGCACAATTGACATTCACTGTTAGTTATAGCAACATACTGTGATTTTTAATTAGACAGTCATTCAGATTTATTACTCGAAGAATGAAATTCTGTCTTTTGACACCATAGTGCCCTTTCTATGATTTTTTTTTAAACTTTACTTAATATTCTTCTTGGCCTTATCCTATTTAAATCCCTATGCAATTAATATTTTATATCTGCATTTTTTAAAAAAAACAGATGTTATATAAGTGATTCTCATATGTAGCACCTATTGCTTTTCCAGTAAAAGAATTAAGGCTTGTGTACTGTGATTTATATTCACTGCCCCAATTCAAGAAATATTGGAGCCTTGCTATAATGTGAAATCTTAAAGTCATGGACCTCTTCCAACCAGATTTCTGAAACCACCAGAGGTGTCGTATAATTCTTTCTCACCTATAACATGGTCCTATAGCAAGACCACACATTATCTATAGTAAGGCTACAATTTATCTGTCTTGGCTTTGCAATGTAATTTAGAAAGCAGGTATAGTTATTGGTTTGATTGGTTTTTAACTAAGTTACATACAATCTCTTATGTACTGATTTGAGACTTACTAACAGTGTTTGGAGGGGGCATAGAGATTGAAGAGCCCACAGCTGAGGCATGTTTCCCTCCATGCAGACCTTTAATGTTACCTGAGTACACAGATGTGCCCTGATTTCTGGCCCCTTGGTCACCGTACTGTGCCTAATCAATGTAATGGGTTTATGTCCCCTCCATGAGCTAAAAACGTTCATAACAAGATGAATTGTTGACAAGTAACATTTGATGCTTTTAAATGTTTGCTTCTTTTTAAACAAAAACTAAAACCCAGAACTGAATTTTGAGGTGGATTTTTAAATAAAAAAACATTGTTTGAGTTTGCTGTGAGTAAGCTGTTTTATAATGAAACCACAAAATAGAGTCGAAAATCATTGAAATGTGCCTCAACTGTCAAAACACATAACGCAGTTGATGTGTGAAGATACCAAATTGTGTTGCATGGAGGATAAACATACTCTGAGATTTAGAACACAACAATAAATATATTGTTAATTCAAAAATAGAAATCTTGGGGGCTTCCCTGCTGGCGCAGTGGTTGAGCGTATGCAGGGGACATGGGTTCGTGCCCTGGTCCGGGAAGATCCCACATGCCGCGGAGCGGCTGGGCCCGTGAGCCATGGCCGCTGAGCCTGCGCGTCCGGAGCCTGTGATCCGCAACGGGAGAGGCCACAACAGTGAGAGGCCCGCGAACCGCAAAAAAAAAAAAAGAAATCTCGTTTTAAAAGCTACCTATCAGAAGAGTCTAAGGCAATAATGAACTTTTTAGTGTAATTTCTCAATTCTTTGCAAGTTACCATTTTGAAGACCCGCAGCACTCAAATCTGTAGAAATTTTCCCATTACGCAGAGTAATTTAAGAATTGAAAATCAGGCAGTTTGTTAAACTAAATCACATTAAACATTGCATTAACAAATTAAATGAAAAGACAGTCTCTTATAGAGCGGTATTTCCCAAAGATTTTTTAGCACTAGAATCTCTTTTAAGTAAACTCTTGTGTAAGCCCAATATGTAAAGCCTGGAAAGTCCATTTGATCTGTGTAACTGTATTTTGAGTCCACATTTATGTTTACTTGTCTTAGAACATTACTAAGAATAACATTTCTAAGTAACACAAATGTGAAATTGGGGTTATAGATAGTTGGTGAAACCTTAGCCGCCAGTCTGTTTCTATGCCTTGTTTTATTCACATGCTATCAAGAGAATTTTGCTTCATGCAAATGTAAGTAAGTACAAATAATAACAGGGTTTAAACACACATTTCAGGAGATTCTCTAACTAGAAATAGATAAAGTTGTATTCCCAGGTTTATATAAACGTAAATTATCCTGGTAGTGGAAGTTTATACATAAGCAGACTCCCGTGTGGTAAAATAGTGTATGTAACACATTAGAATGTGCATTTTTACTAAGTTTTTAAACTACGCACTTTTATAAAAACAAAATTTGAATCAAACTCTTTAATACCCCTAATCGCCCACAAGAAGCTGAGTTTTGGCCAGGCATGGGTTGAACACCACTGGTTAACTGTGTAACAGTTGTGTTATAAATCAGAAGTTTTTTTCTCCCACGTTTGATGCTCTCTACCTTTTATTCCTTATTTTGAAAAACTGTACAATTTTATGAAAGTTTGAATACCAGTGCGCAGCTCTGCTTTCAAAACTCAAAATTCAGACTTGAATAATGTAAGCTATTTAACCCACAGGATGCATCACCTTAGAAAGCTATAAAAGTGGTTTTTATCTACACTCTATACGTTTTCATCTTTATTTTTATCAATACCATATAAGCTACTGTGAGCGTTTTAGAGAATTCCATAAAGGTACTATGAGTGTGTGTATGTATATATAGCATTGTATTTAATCATAGACTAAGTTTAATTTGATATAGAAATACTGCCATACTTGTACATTAATGTCATAAGTCATAATTCCCTCTGGACTCTTTATATTTAATTCATCGGAGGTCGTAATCTTCATAGTCATAAATGCATTCAAACTGGAAATTGAACACCAGTGTTTGTTCTTCTTTTAGTGGGAAGTTGTCTGCTTTCCCCCTTTAGCAAAAACAGTATTTTTTATATTTTGTTAAACTGTTGACTATTTTATGCCTGTACACTATACCATAGGCATAATTCTTAGATATTCCCAAACACTCTTAGTGCCTCCTTATTTGGCGCATTGAAAGTATTGGTGTTAGTATTTCGAATAAATTATCCTTTAAAAATATACTAGCCTTAAACATTTTAGAAACAACAAGGGGGACGGAATCTTTTTATTCCTATCTTTGGGTCATGTGGTAGGTCTTATCCTCCACTGTTAGATAAGCAGTCAGGTCTGTAACAGGATTGACATAACATGACCAAACCAAGTGGATACAGAGAGAGAGAGGGGCATATCCCAGGATAACAGTTATTGTCAATAACATCAGCTATATGTAAATCTGTATATAATTTAAAATAACAACAACTATGAGGTGAAAAAGCCATGGTGCAAATGAATGTTGTAGACATCATGGACTTGTTCTGATGAGAAATCACTTGTCGGGTTGTTGAGATGATTGGTTTTAATCTGACTAAATATGTTTATATATCACTACAGCTTGAAATAATTTAGTTCATCCTCCATAGACTTATCTTTCTTTAGGATCAGTATAATGCATATTGTGAGTTTCAACAGACTGTTTCGTCAAGGGATTAACATAGCTTCTGGCTTCCTTTACTAAAAAGATATGGCTTTGTGTGAGTTCTTGTAACCTAAATCAATTGTTGATAATCATTCCAAATTTCCACAGCAAAATCTTATGTATAAACTTATTTCTCCCCTCTTGCACATCTTCTTTTGTAAAGATCCTATTGTAGATATTTTCTGCTACCAAATAAAACTTTTCAAACAATTTGGTTTCAAGGCCTTAAGTAGTCAATTTGGATACTGAAACTGTGACCCAATAAGGACATAAAACTTCTATTTCCAACTCTTCCTTAGAGTCTTTATCTAAATCAAAAACCCAATTCTGCCATTAACTACACTTCGCAGTTCTACTTCTATAGGGTCACTCATTTCCTGCAGTAAAGATCCCACTAAATCATGCTAAATATAATAGTCATGCTCTAACTAAATAGAAAAAGCTCCTGAGACCCAGTTACCCTACGCGTATGTGCGTTATTCCTTCATGTAGCCAATGCTACCAGCACTTTGTTGAGTAAAAGGCCAATAAGTAAGGGCCTGTGTGCAACCTTTACCATCAGGAAATACATTCCCAACATGACTTGGGAAATGATAGCTGGCTGGGCTTCTTCATTTCTAGGAAAGTTTTCAGACACCTCCAGTGCTTCAGAAAACCCCAAGAATTACCATAAGTCGCAGCATTTTGCAGCTCTGACTCTGTCATTAGATCATACTTGGGAATTTTGGGAAGAAAATTAAGTTCCTAAAGTTTATTCCTATAATTCATTAGACGGGACTTTATTACTTTTAATCATGGTTATGTTGGTGATTCACTCGTAGCTCAACATGTCTCTGATTTTGTGTGTGGTGCCCAGAGCATTTGGAGGACTCAGTATGTGGTGGTACAGAAAAGAAAACATCACATAAATGTTTTAAAAGCCCACTTTCTCCAATATGGTATCATGATGGTTCATGTGTCAACTTGGCTAGGGTGTGGTGCCCCTGTGTGTGTTCAAACACTAGTGTAGACGTTGCTATGAAGATACTGTGTGGATGTGATTAACATTACAATCCGTTTAGGTAAAGCCCATCACCCTCCATAGTGTGGATGGGCCTCATCCAATCAGTTGAAGGCCTTCAAAGCAAAAACTGAAGTTTCCCACAGAAGAAGGAATTCTGCCCCAAGACCGTAACATAGAAATCCTGTGTGAATTTCCGGGCTGCCAACCTGCCCTACAGATTTCAAACGTGCCGTCCCCATTTCCATAGATAGATGCACAGCATACATGGATGGACGGATGGATGGATGGATGGACAGGTTCTTTCTCTGGGTCTACTCCCTATTCATTGTGGGAGGAGACATACAAGGACATGAATACCAGGAAGTAAGGATCGCGGGCAGCATCTTAAGAGGCTAGCTATCACAGAGGCAGAGTTGAGTGTTAAGAGATGACACTAAAGATGGAGGGCCTTAAGGACCAAGGAACTCAAGTGTATTGAGAATTAAGAACTTTAAAATGTCAGAAGACAAAGCCTGGAAAGAGTAGGCCACAGGAAGTCAGGAGATAGTGCTGAACCTGGGTCTATGAGTTTAGCTCTGTGTCCTTATAAATTACAAAGCTATTCAACAGTTAATTGAGACACTGTGTTTTATAGTCACTCTTACTTAATCCTCGTAATACTGTGAAGTAGGTAATGTTATTCTCTCCAACCTTCAAGTTCCAACTTAAACAGTTCCACAAGGCTTTCCCTCAACTACCCCACCCAGAGGTGCTAGCTCCTTCCTCTGAAAGTCACAAAATTGGCGAGTCTCTTCTGGTTTTCACTTTGGGCTTTTGTGATGGTATATTAATTTGCTAGGGCTACAATCACAAAGCACCACAGACTGGGTGGCTTAAATAACAGATTTATGTTTTCACGGTTCTGGAGGCTAGAAGCTAGAGGTCAAGGTGTAGGCTGGTTTAATTTCTTCTGAAGCCTCTTTCCTCGGTTTGTAGATGGTCGCCTTCTCACTTTACCCTCACTTGGCCATTTCTCTGGACATGGGAATCCTGGTGGCACATTCTCTTCTTATGAGGACAGCAGCCATATTGAATGAGACCCTCACCTTTATGACCCATTTAACCTTAATTTGCTCTTTAAAGGCCCCATCTCCAAACACAGTCATATTCTGAGGTACGGGGGGTTGGGTCTTCAACATGAATTTTGGGTGGAACAATTCAGTCAATAATAGATGGCTGTGTTTAGCTCATCTACCTAGCTATATGCACGTTAGAACAAAAACTGTCTTATCTGTCATTACATCAGTCACAGCCCTGGCAGGAAAAGATGGCACATTCAAAGGAGTAATTGAAGAGAGTTGAATGAAGAAACTGTTGCAAATCTGTAGATTGGGTGAAGGGAACAAACAAGGGGTGGTTAAGAACCACTAGCAACAGTAAGAAGCCATCAGCACTTTTGGAACTGAGGAGGGAAATGGTGCTGTTACACCCAGCAAGAGCTGTCCACCAGCAGACATTTCAGCCTTAGGTAAAAGGACGCAACCACTACCAATTGCAGACCAGCAGGGAGGGAGTCAGGTTACCTCTCCTATGACTTGCCATTGGCTAAAGACAACCAGCAGCCAGAAATAACCCAAGAGATGTAATATCAATACATGGAGGTCATCTTCTCAGGGCACATGGCAAGGCGGAGAAGGCAAGAGGGCAGGTCAGACAGAGCAAACAGAGAAAATCCTTCACAATCGTCATATTTATTACCGTGTCAAACCATCAAAGAAATAAAGGGTCTGTGGAAGATTGGCTTGCTTAACAGCTGATCCAAACTCTTTCTAGAGTGCCATCGTGTACTTCAGAAGCTGTAAGGATAAAAAACTACATTTCCCAGACTTCCTTGCAGCTAGGGCCCGGCCCATCCTCCACTTTCCACCAGTCACATTCAAAGTCAGAAACAGTTCAGTGGAGCGAGAGGCGGAACTCTGCGAAGCATCAGTATTGTTAAATCAAGCCGTTCACTTTTAGTAGATGAAGCGATGGTTCCTAATCCTTGGTCGACAGCTAAGATGGCATATTCTTGGAGCCCACGTCTGTGGTGGCAGCTTCGTGCACCCTCATGGCGCCATGGGCACGTGATCCTGGATTCAGCCACTAGTGAGGTGATTTCTTGAACCCGGATTCCTGATTGTTTCCATGTCTGGCTCTTCTGTGGCATTGTTCTGAGAATCATTCCTAAAGGCCTATACACCTGCTAGTGATTGTTAACTCTATAGTAAATTTCTTTTGGTTTAAAATTGCTAGAGTGGCTTACCCCTGTTGAAAACTGACACGGGCCAGTTTTCCTGCCTCTTGGATTCTGGAATATATTTTTTTCTTATTCTCATATTGCAAAACTGTATAACTAAAGAAAATTGGGGGATGGTGGGAGAGGAGAGGAAAAACACTTGCAATCTGTGTTACTTCCCTTTCTTTGCCTGCAAATGTGCAGATAGATTCTGCTTTTCGCATTTACTGCTGTCATAAATATCTTCCCAGGTGTTAAGCATCTATCTGAATTATTATTTTAAAGACTGAATAATATCCCTTCAAATATTTTAAAATACTCAATGATATCCAATTTGGATACAGGTGTGGGGAAGGGAACACTGGCATATACAGTAAGTCCCCTACATACGAATGAGTTCCGTTCCGAGAGTGCATTTGTAATTCCAATTGGTTCATAAGTCCAACGAAGTTAGCCTAGGTACCCAACTAACACAATCGGCTATGTAGTACTGTACTGTAATAGGTTCATAATACTTTTCACACAAATAATACATAAAAAAACAAACACAAAAAATAAACATTTTTAATCTTACAGTACAGTACCTTGAAAAGAACAGCAGTACATGGGACTTCCCTGGCGGTCCAGTGGTTAAGACTACGCAGGGGGCACGGGTTCGATCCCTGGTCAGGCAATGAAGAACCCACATGCTGCGTGGTGCAGACAAAAAATAATAAAAATTTTATAAAAAGAAGAGTACAGTAGTACAGTACAACAGCTGGCATACAGGGGCTGACACCAAGTAAACAGGCAAGAAGAGTTACTGACTGGAGGAGGGAGAGGAGGTGGGAGAGGGTAGAGCTGAAGGATCGTCAATAGGACACGGAGGGCAAGCTGCAATTTCACTCACGCCTGACGATGATGGAACGCACGTTGGAATCTTTGAAAGTTTGCAACTTGAAGGTTTGTATGTAGGGGACTTACTGTACTACCACTGGGAGCAAAAAGTGGTACAACATTTTGTTTTTTACATTTATTCCATGACTGTTTATTGAGAATCTACATCATGCCAAGTACTGTGCAAGGCTGAGTATTCAGAGATGAACAGACCCAGTCTTGTTCTCCATAATTCACAGTCTAGTGGTACAACTTTTTTTAAAGAGCAGTTTATTATTACAATTTTAATGTCTTGAAACTATACTTAACCATTAACCAAGCAACTGAATTTAAGGAATTAACCCTAAAGAATTAATCAAATGTGTGCACAATAATTTTAATTTATCTCCAAGGAGTTGGAAGTGTATTCAACAATGGAGGGTTGGTTAAATTGTGCACGCATATGTATATAGCCATTTATAATATAGAACAATAATTTTCAAGTGTGTTCCTCTAACAAGAGAGACCTCTGAAACAAAAGGGAGGCCAAGTTTGGGAGGTCCAATGCCCTTTCACCTTGCTTTACTTAGGGTGTCTCTACTTCTTCTGTTTCCACATTGGAAGATAAGTGTAAGATTTTACTTGAAAGATAGGTTCTGCTAGTGGAAAACATCCTAACTGTTGTAATAAAAGTACATTTAATGTCATGAATGGTTTTTCCAGGATATACTGCTGTGTAAAAATTAAGGCTATATAACTAAACATAGTATAATCCTATGTTTGTATGTAACTAATAGCACTAAAACAGCAGGATATCACTACAGATATTACAGACATTAAAATGATGATTTAAAAGATATTATGGACAACCTTAGGCAAATAAATTTGAAAATTTTATAAAATGAACAAATGACTATTATAAAAAACTTACTACAGCTGAGAAAAGAAAAGAAAATTTGAATAGTCCTATGTCACCTAAAATGAATTTTATAATTAAAAGGCTTTTTTACAAAGAGAATTCTGGGCTCAGACAAAATCTCCAATAAATATTACCAAACTTTTAAGAAAGAAATCATGCGAATCCTACAGGAGCTCAGGAATGCAAGGTAATACACCACATCAGTAAATTAAAGGGGAAAATATTACACAATCATTTCAATTAATGCAGAAAACTGGTTGATAGATTTCAACATCTATGTATGGTTTAAAAAACAAAATTCTTATCAACATGAAGTAAAAAAAAAAACGTGTTACAAAGAAAAGAATATCTTTTAAAAATCCATCAGCAAACATCACGCTTCATGGTTGTACTGTACTACTGTACTCTTCTTTTTATAAAATTTTTATTATTTTTTGTCTGCACCACGCAGCATGTGGGTTCTTCATTGCCTGACCAGGGATCGAACCCGTGCCCCCTGCAGTGGAAGTGCGTAGTCTTAACCGCTGGACCGCCAGGGAAGTCCCATGTACTGCTGTTCTTTTCAAGGTACTGTACTGTAAGATTAAAAATGTTTATTTTTTGTGTTTGTTTTTTATGTATTATTTGTGTGAAAAGTATTATAAACCTATTACAGTACAGTACTACATAGCCGATTGTGTTAGTTGGGTACCTAGGCTAACTTTGTTGGACTTAGGAACAAATTGGACTTACAAATGCACTCTCGGTTAACTATAAAATTGTCAACATGGCACAATGGCCTCTTGGTGGTATAGAGTGCAACTGCGAATGCTTCTGGATCATCGTCTGCACAATCCCACCCTGTGAGGAAGTTACCCTGTAATAAACTGATCTATTGATTATATGGAGCTGCGCCTCAGTTTCTGGTCTCAAGGTGACTTCTCAGTTCGGTGGGTACTTTTCTTTCCCTCTGTCCTCCAACACCTAACAACCACAATACCATATGTAAACCTTGATTGGGGGTAAAAAGCCATATAAGACAATTTAGGCACAAATAGAAAATTGTAAATGGCTAGATAATAAACGATATTGAAGAATTACTCATTCTCAGGTGTAATAACAGTATTATGGTACTGTAGTTGAATAGCCTTCATCAAATGGATGCATGTGGAAATATTTAGGGTTAGAGCATCTGAAAAAATTGCTCACAATACATGTATATGTAGAGAAACAGATTTAAATAAAGCAAAATATTAATAATTGTCAAGGTAGTGAGTACTTATTGTAATATTCTTTCAACCTTTCTATTGAAGAGTTTGATAGTAGAAAATTGAAAAATAATTGAACAGATAATTGATCTTTCCTATAGAAAGAAAGAAGAAAGAGAAAAAAAGAGAGAAAGAAGAGAGAAAGGAAGGAAGGAATGAAGGAAAGAGAGAAAGAAAGAAAGAAAGAAAAAGACAAACAAAGAGAAAGAAAGAAGGAAAGAGAGAGAAAGAAAGAAGGGGAAAGAGAGGGGAAGGGAGGGAAAGAGTAAGGAAGAAAGGAAGGAAAGAAGGAAGAAGAAATAGAAAACAGAATGGTAAAATAAATAATATACAGGAAATCCTTGAGTTCATCAGAACATGTTTTTTAAAAGCTATTAGTGTGAATTGGCACTCATTCTAAAAAACATTTAAAATAACGTCTATATGTTTGCATATATTCTTCACATCACTTTTATCAAATTAATATTTCAATCTAAATAAGAGCACAGTGTTTCCCTGGTGGCACAGTGGTTAAGAATCTGCCTGCCAATGCAGGGAACACGGACCAGTTCAAGCCCTGGTCCAGGAAGATCCCACACGCCACGGAGCAGCTAAGCCCATGCACCACAACTACTGAGACTTCACTCTAGAGCCCGCAAGCCACAACTACTGAGCCCGCGAGCCACAACTACTGAAGCCCACGTGCCTAGAGCCTGTGCTCCGCGACAAGAGAAGCCACCTCAATGAGAAACCCATGCACCGCAACGAAGAGTAGCCCCTGCTCGCCACAACTAGAGAAAGCTCGTGTGCAGCAATAAAGACCCAATGCAGCCAAAAATAAATAAATAAAATAAATTTATTAAAAAATAAATTAAATAAATAAGAGCACAAAATAATCTTCCTTATGAAGTCTTTTTTCTATATATTTTGAATAAATAATACAATGACATAGTTCAAAACACAAAAAGTATCCCTTTCACGTTGTTTTTCCAGATGTGCACTGATAAGCAAATTCATATGTATTAATGCAACTTATAAATTTCAGCTGTTCTTAATTATACTTTTGTTTTTTCCCCGAGATTATACATGCATATTCCCAGCAGCTATGAACTTTTGTTGTTTGGTGGACATCGCCCCCTTGTGCATAAAACCGAATCTACAAGGGAAGTCCTGACAAAAAGTGAAATAAACTTATATGACTGTTCTTTCACAGAATTACAACTGTAAAAGTTTCTTGAAGCTATAGCTTCAATTACTCAGTTCTGACCAGCCCCCAAATATTCACCCTTTTCTTTCAACCCTCATTGAAAGTGTCCGTACACTTGCCTTAGTCATCTCATACGTATTTTGTGATTTTTGGTTTCCAAAGAAATCTCACATCCATATTTTGTTTAATTAGAACAGGAGTTACTGCCCTCCTTTTCTATTGAGATACAATTCACATCCCATACAATTCACATTTAAAGTGTACAACTCAATGGTCTTTAGTATATTCAGAGTTGTGCAACCATCATCACAATTTATCACATTTTCATCACTCCAAAGAGAAACTTCCAAAGAGAAACTTCCTACCTGTTAGTGGTCACTACCCATTTCCCCAACCCTATTTGCAGCCCTAGGCAACCTCTAATCTATTTTGCCTCTGTAGATTTCCATTTTCTAGACATTTATTATAAATGGAATCGTACAATATGCTGTATGGTCTTTTGTGAATTTCTTCTTTCACTTGGTTTAATGTGTACAAGGTTCACCCATGTTGTAGCATGTATCAGCACTTCATTCCTTTTTATAGCTGAATAATGTTCCATTGCAGGGATGCACCACATTTAATTATCCATTCATCAGCTGATGGGCATTTGGATTGTTTCCACTCTTTGGCTGTTATTAATAATGCTGCTACCAACATTCAATTGTCCTCCTTCTACAGTTGCAAAGATGGAAACCTTCTGAGCTGAGACGATCCCTCAAAGGCTTACAATAGGAGGAAACAATTGTCTTCTTTGCCCATTGCCAACACCACCCCAACCACAGTTATCAGTCACCACACCTGAGGGCTCCTCTCATCCGCAGTCTCCCCAACCTTCCCCGAATTCCTGTCACTATCATCTCCAGTTTTTTAACCTCCAAATGATCATCCCATCAGCTACCACCGTCTCGCCCCCTCTCCCTTTGCCAAGCCTTTCCTCTGGTTCTCTGAAAAACCTTACCTCCACTTCATGCCCAATTTGCCTTAATGGAATGTCGGCTCCCCTGAGGAGACCACGTGGAACTATCTCCCGGCCCTGGGAGCAGGAAGTGGGTTCCCTTCCTGTCCAGCACTGCTCCCTCCTCCCAAATCCCTAGCAATTTAGCTTAAGACACCACTCTTCTTGTTGCTATAATCTAGTGACTCGTGGTCACCCCTTCTCCTTCAGTGGTCACTCCCTCTTGCCTCACCCCCACTCCACCCCATAGATCACTGTCTGCTCTTTCCTATTTTTTTTTCAGTGCTCTGGGTGACTTTAATATCCTCCTGAGCGGTGCATACGGAACACTAGCCTCTCTCAGCTCCTTGAACTCTAATGACCTTTTCCTCCACCTCCTTCAGCCATCCACCACCAAGTTTCCACCCTACATCTTACGGAATCAGACCAATTCACCAAACGAACAGTTGACAGAACTGACTTAATTCTCGTTACCATTAGTAAAGTTTACAATCATATCCCCATATCGGATGGGGCAGATTGAACAGCTTTTGATGATTTCCTGTGACATTTTAGTTAGATAGTTTTACTCAGCTTTTAAGGGATGTGTGGTTCAAGTCTGCTCTAATTCCCTGTTTTTGTAGCTGAAGAAAGATGGAGAAGAGAGGAGAGGGAGACAAGTTGGAGAGGGGGCTGGGCAGCACATGGTTGGTCAGACTGATGGCCAGGGCGGTGAGAGAGACCTCCTCAGGAAGAGAAATGTGTTACTGACACCCTCATACTATCAATGCATGTTTTGTGATATATTTTGATTGTAAAGACTTCTTATTAACATGTTTTTATAACTCTCAGTCTTTTTTCTCTACCCATATAATAAATGTCCCTCTTTCTTAAGTCCATTCTCTTCTCTTCTGCTCCTGCCTTCATTTAATCCTGTATCTTTTCTCACCTGGATCACTGCTGGGGATCACCTGGCCCCTCTGGGCTCTATTTAGGGCTCCACTCAAGCCTCTCAGGTGCCTTTTGTTTACGTCTGTTTTGTATTGGAGCATAGTTGGTGTACAATATGGTGTACAACATAGTGATTCATAATGTTTGAAGGTTATATTCCAATTATAGTTATTATAAAATATTGGCTATATTCCCACCCAAGCCCTGCCTCAGAGTCTGGGATTTAGCGGACATGGGGCAAGACAGGAGACACACCTAAATACACATTCTGAGGCTGGCAGAGCTGCCTATAGGTTAGTCCAAGCACTTAGGAAACCTGGTATTTGCTAATGCTCAGCATTACGTTCCTTAAAATCCAGGAGGTATTTTTTCCAAGACCTATTCAACAGTAGGTCTTGGCAGAATAGACATTAGGTGGGATTAATTGGATAGATTGTGTGCCGTTTATGAGATGAGATGCCCTTGAGGTTTGGAGACAAAGTTCTGTATTGCCATGTTAAGTCTGAGATAGGGTTCTAAACATTCTCAAAGCAAAGACAAATAGGCTGTTGAATGTGACAAAATTTCAGAGAGAGCACAAGGATCGAGATATATGTCCGGGAGTCCTCACAGTATAGATATATAGAGAGTCCTGGAAATGGATGAGGTCACCCAGGGAGAATGTGCAGTTAGAAAAGAGAATTGGTCTCATGACTAAGCTCAACATTTAGAGATCAAGCAGAGGACAAGGAGTCTGCAAAGGGGACTGAGAAAGAACAGGTACTAATGCAGGAGGGAAACCAGAAGTGTGTGGTCTTAAGAAAGAAGAGTATTTCAGGAAAAAGGCAGTGGTCGAAAGTGTCAAATCCTACTGGGAGGTAAAGTGAGAACTATAAGTCGCTCATGTTTGGAAATTAATCAACTGGAAAAATCAAAAGAGAAATTAGAAAATATTTGAACTAAATAGTAATAAAGATATGACAGTCCAAAATCAATGATCCAAGTATTCATCTCTATAAATTACAAAGAAATCCAAATTAAATTCAAACATGAGAGACTTACAGTATTTTTTTAGTTACTGATTTCTAGCTCAATCCCCCTATAGTCAGAGAAAATACTCTGATTTAAAGTATTTGAAATTTGTCAACACTTCCTTTCTGACTCAGCATAGCCTCAAATTTGGCAAATGTTCTATCTGTTCTTGAAAAGAATGAGTTTCTACAGTTGGTAGGTGCAATTTTCTACGTATATTAATTAGGCCAAGTTTGTTAATCATACCAATCTTACATCTATCCATACTGATTGTTTTTTAGCTCCTTGTTGTATCAGTTTCTAAGAAAGGAATCTGAAATTGCCCACTTGATGGTAGATTTCTCTAATTCTTCTTGTAACTTCGTAAAATTTTGCTCTGAATATTTTGAGGCTTTGCCATTAGATGCCTACGAACTTAGAATTTTTATATTTTCTTGGTAAATTGACCCTTTTATCATTAGGAAGCGTTCCTTTTTATTTCTAGTAGTGCTTCTTGTTATTATAACTATACCAATTTTCTTTTGGTTAGTATTTGCAAGGACTATCTTTTTCTATCTCTTTCCTTTGAACCTTTGAGAATACTTACATTTAAAGTGTATCTCTTGTAAGTGGCATTTAGACTAGTTATGTTGTGTTATCCAGTCTGACAATTTTTGGAATATTTAGTCCCTTTCTCGATATCTGCCTTGGAGCCGAGCTGACATGTCCCTGGGGATGTGCCTGGCTTTGAGAATTACTCTTCTGAACCTGTGTATTCTTTCTCCTCATTCCCATGCTTGACTTTTTCCCTCACCAAAGAGCTGGGCACACAGATCCTGTTGCATTAGTTCTTTAATTATGTGGTGTGGAGCTGGGACAATGGGCCCTACAGCGTGCTTGGAGCTCTGCTTCCCAGCGGGGCGGCGTAAGTTTGCTCCAGATGCCCATTCCTCTGCCAGATTCCTAACAACAGAACTCATAATACCTTGTTGAGGAACTAAAAAGAGGTTTTCCTCTTTAATACTAGTCATTTAACATCCTCCCATCTTTCACTGAAGAAATGACAAGGGATAGTCCCAAATTCCAAACCCCTTTTTTCCCCTCTCTAAGACCACAGAAGCCACAGACATGGGCAAGCTCACAAGCTAATATAAGCTATTTTTCTTCTCTTTAATCTCCTCCAAGACTTGGTGGTTCCCAGGCATGTGCTTAGCTCCTACGTAGCCTAGGAAAGTAATCCTTACTTAAACAAAGTCATGTATGAAATAGAAAGTAAATTATTTTGCTTAGTATCAATAAAACTTTATTTCAGTATACTGAAGAACTCTGGCTCACCCTGGGAATGGATAAAACTTGTAATTATAAATGCATTTTAGCCAAACATTTACCCTTTTCTGGACAGACAACATGCAGATATTTATATAGACAGCAGAAATTTTAGAGAGAAACTGATTTGGGGGCACTTGGGAAGTACCGATTTTGTGTCCTGATGACGTCCTTTTGTTTTTCATTGAAGGTCACCTGCTCCATGCAGAAAACCATTTTTGAGTCTCTGTCTCTAAATAACTTTTTTTCTCTTGGTCTCAATTAGCTACGAAAAATCATATTCTCAAGGCCAGAATTGTGCACAGGAGAAAAATTAAACACTGTATTACTGAATGTGGTTTAGTGGTGTGTAGTAGGGGCTCAAAATAACAGTGGCTTGCACAACAGAAGTTCATTTCTTCCTCAAGTAAATTGCACTCATCCTTCACTTACATGGCTGCACGGGAGGATGGGAAATGCCTTCCTTACTCAGCATGGCCACGTGTCCAGCTAAAATGAAAGCACTGGATAATGGTAGTTAAAGAACAACTCTTAGTCTGTCATCATCACACATTTTAAAATACTTTCTTGGAATTCCCTGGCGGTCCAGTGGTTAGGACTCCGCGCTTCCACTGCAGGGGGAGTGGGTTCCATACCTGATCGGGGAACTAAGATCCCGCATGCTGCGTGGCACAGCTAAAAAAAAAAAAACAAAAAAGACTTTCTCAGGTAACAGCAATATAGGAACTAATGGAGGCACTAACCTTTTGGGTTTTCTTTAGAATTAACCTTCTTCCGCAATTGTGTTTATATATGTGTATATGTACATCTTGTGTGTAGTACTTATCTAACTTTTTTCTGCAGAGAACCTCATTGCATGCATATATAGTGAGATAGCCTAAATAGCATTTTATCAGCATTATCCTTATAGAAGCAAACTATTATTCCATGCCCACAATCTGTAATCAGAGCATACCACTATAAAGATTTTCTACTCTGCCTAGAACAAGTGATGGTCACTTTGTTTGTTCTCATTTGGGTGGTCTTCATTCATTTCCACACTCACAATAAGCTACCAGTCTCGAACTATAGGTTTCATCTTTTACTCCAATGCAATTTGGTCTAATTAATCTGCTGTATCATACATTGGCTGTACAGTGCTGTGCAAACCACTTTACCTTCTGTGTCTGTTTCTCTTTCTGCAAAATGGGGACAAATATTACCAATTTCACAAGAGCTAATGTGAAGGCCAAATAAGTTAACACATGTAAAACACCTGTACTAGGACCTAAGTTTACGTCTTGTCTACCCTGAAGATTGTGTAGTGTGTGTTTGCGTGTGTGTGTATATGTATGCATGTGTACATATGTGTATATAAAATCATTTGAAATTAGTTAAGTAAAATTAGAAGATGAATTTATTAGAAGTACATCTGGGCCTTCCCTGGTAGTGCAGTGGTTAAGAATCCGCCTGCCAATACAGGGGTCACGGGTTCGATCCCTGGTCGGGGAAGATCCCACATGCCGCGGAGCAACTAAGCCTGTGTGCCACAACTACTGAGCCTGTGCTCTAGAGTCCGCGAGCCACAACTATTGAGCCCATGTGCCACAACTACTGAAGCCTGTGCTCCTAGAGCCCGTGCACCACAACGAAGAGG
Organism: Orcinus orca; assembly: GCF_937001465.1. NCBI lineage: Eukaryota > Metazoa > Chordata > Mammalia > Artiodactyla > Delphinidae > Orcinus > Orcinus orca. The sequence goes on from NC_064562.1 coordinate 25,426,366, forward strand.
AGCCCCCGCTCGCCGCAACTAGAGAAAGCCCACGCGCAGCAACGAAGACCCAACACAGCCAAAAATAAAAAAACTAAAAAATAAACAAGTAAATAAATAAAATTTATAATAAAATAAAATAAAAGTACATCTTTCTCTCTCCAAAACATATCATATATGTTTGTGGCAATGGTAGGGAAGAAAAAAATGCTTTTTCCTTCTACCATCCTAGGTTCTCTGGCTGAGGCCCTGCAAAATTAGACTTACAAAAGATTACAAGAGAAAACCAAACAATTGATTAATGTGTAGTGCACATAATGCAAGAGAAACCTCAATGAAGAGTAATTCAAGGGGTAGTTAGAACTTAGGCTTCTATAGCGTCTTCACAAAAGAACAATAAATTTGTAGAGAAGTGACAAGGCAAAGGACAAGGTTTTAGGCTTTCAAGGGGTGTAAACTGTGGGAAGGTAAATATATGGGGGAAAGCGATGGAGTAAGGTTTGTGCAGATCCATCTGGGTGCCAACCTTCTATCTTCCTCATAGCTATAAAACTTCCCTGGGAGAGGAGAGTTATGACATTCCTCATCTTTCAAAAGTTTCTGCTTTTAGCTCCAGGAAGGCTTCTTTCTGCATCTGTTGATTCTCATTTGCTTCCAGCTCACAATAATCCTCATGCCAAAGTGGCATATTTTGGAGTGGACATTCTGGTCTCCAACACCATCGTGAAACTATGATACTCTATGACACTCCCAGTCCTCCACTGTTCCCCTCTTCCTTACAAGTGTTAGCCCTGCGTCTCTGAAGATACCCCATACCCGCTTCTGCTTCCCCCTTTTATCCTTAACAGGCGTTTCCCCCAATCAATCTCTTGCATGTCTGATCCTGTCTTGGTGTCTGCTTCCACGAGGGCATGAACACGATATGTAAATAAAATGCCAACCAGCTGGAAGATACAATCACAATTTCCACCTTAAGGTATCGAGTTGGAATCAAAGTTGCATAAGATTTACCGGTTTGGGCTTCCCTGGTGGCGCAGTGGTTGAGAGTCCGCCTGCTGATGCAGGGGACACGGGTTCCTGCCCCAGTCCGGGAAGATCCCACATGCCGCAGAGCGGCTGGGCCCATGAGCCATGGCCATTGAGCCTGTGCTTCCAGAGCCTGTGCTCCACAACGGGAGAGGCCACAACAGTGAGAGGCCCACATACTGGTAAAAAAAAAGATTTACCAGTTTCATAAAGGAAATTATAGCATAATGAAAATAACTACTTCATTGAGAATTTAACTATAACTCCAGAATTAAAATTCGATCTATTTCCAAATATCATGGTACATCAATTCAAAATACTGAAAGAACTGTAGAAGAAGAAAATTCAATGGTAAAAGAATTTTGATTTTAAGTGCTCACCAAAAGGAGTGACAAAAGTGACAAGTAGGAGTGGCCTGCAAAGGTTACAGAGTCTCACAAACTTGTTACAAAGTCAAGGTCCCTGCTCTTTAATTCCTGATTCTCTTACAAAATAGTAAGTAAATGGGTGATGCCTCCTTTGACTTCCGTCCTTCTCTTTTATGTCTGAATGTGAGACTTACAAAATCTCTACTTCCTTCCTCTAGCTAGGCTCTGAAGTAGCCTATCTTCTGAGGGCAGAACCAAAAGTTGTGCTATTTTAAGAATGCAACTCAGTGGGTCTCCTGACTCATAACCAAGTCACAGGATTTCCCCACTTACATACCCTCTGGGGCATTTACTATGGACAGAAGATTAAGTTCAGCACTTGTGAAGAGCATCTATTTTGAGAGAAGTCAAAAGCTGAAAGAATTTTTTAGAATTTATAAGATATTAAGTTCATATCTCCTTTCATGATTCTTACCTAAAGAGGTAAGAATCTAATTTTCAAATGGATGAAATTAACCCCCGGCTCTCACAAAAACATACTTCAAATACAACTTAGCTGAATGTATTTCCACTGCAATTGAGCTTAGAATTGACCTTTGATTAAATTTAAACTGCAGATGAAAATTAAAAGGATCAGAGTGCTTGAATGGGAATATTAGTAGATTTTTAAATAAAAAAATTAATTTTCTGTGACACAAGTAGACTGTAGACAGATGCTGGAGATGCCAATCAACGTTTTGCATCTATAACTCTTCCTTTTAAGAGAACCTGCCTCCCATCCTGGCTCCTGCTCAAGAGGTAGTCCTAGGTAACTATATTGGTATCTAGTGGCCCCGACCCATATTAACACCAAATGAACTTGGGATGAGCACCTGATCTAAACTGGGCTAATAATCCGTCTCCCAACACCAGGAATTTGGAATTGAAACACTGATAGTAATCCATGAGATACTACAATGCATAGTCAACTGGAAACTTGGCAGACCATATACACTGTACTTAATCAAGAGCAGTGAAACCAAGAGAAAGTAGAGAAAGCCATTCTAGAGAGACATGCAGGAGAATGACAGAAATATATACTACAGTGGTTACCAGCATGGACTTCAGTTGAATTTTAGTTCTTCCACTTATTGTAGAATAAAGAAAAATTAACCAGTTAGGAAGCTACATGATAGTCCAAATGAGAAGTATTTTTAATAATTAGGGGCAATGGTGTGTAGGGAAAAATGTGCTTCAATGAAAACTATGACTTGTCTAAAGCCTAGAGGACAACCCTCCGGGTTTTCTGATTCTGCAGCAGTTATTTCACAATTCTAAATCACAAATAACTGATACAAATGCAAAATAATTCTTGCCTATAGCAATGCAAATACTGTCTTGTTCAGCAGAGAGTAACTTGACTTTCTTTCCTCACTGTGGAACTGGTTTTCCCTCCTTTGCACATTCACCATTCCTTTACTTCTCATAAATTTATGTGTTTTTGACTTCTCCTTTGAACTGGTTGTAACATCTCATTAATTTCCTCATTAACTAGTTAAATAAAACATACATTTAATATGCATTCTTTTTCATATATGTATGAGAGTCATAATTTTACTTTTTTGAAAAAAATTTTTAGACCGTTTTGAAAGTCTTCCACCAAGATGCCCAGTGGATTCCCCTAACAGGACCAGGTAAACTTTGCCATGAAAAAGTGCACCTCATGGGGGAGTTTAAGTCCATGTCTGTCTTTTCTTGGCTCTCAGAGGTGAATCCAAAGCAGCAGATTTGCTGCTTTTCTATTTTTAATTTCCCTATTAATTTTGTTTTGGTTTGGTTCTTTTGCATCTGATCAATTATTTTCTATTAGTGGCAGCAATGACTGGCGATTTGGTTTTGTAGTTTGACCATTTGGTGATTTCCCTAAAAGAATTAGTGTTTTCTTTAAATTCCTTGAAATTCAAGGGCTACAAACCATATAAGATCTCATAAAGTTATTTTAATAAAAGCATTTGAATGCTAACATTTAATAAGCTAATTATAAATAATTGTTACCCAATTTTTTTATAAAACTTAAAAAAATTTTATTTATTTTTGGCTGCATTGGATCTTCGTTTCTGCACGTGGGCGAGCGGGGGTTACTCTTCGTTGCGGTGCATGGGCTTCTCATTGTGGTGGCTTCTCTTTGTTGTGGAGCACGGGCTCTAGGCTCGGGTTTCAGTAGTTGTGGCACGCGGGCTCAGTAGTTATGGCTCTCAGGTTCTAGAGCGCAGGTTCAGTAGTTGTGGCACACTGGCTTAGTTGCTCTGCGGCACATGGGATCTTCCCAGACCAGGGCTCGAACCCGTGTCCCCTACATTGACAGGTGGATTCTTTTTTTTCCTTTTTTAACATTTTTATTGGAGTATAATTGCTTTACAATGTTGTGTTAGTTTCTGCTGTATAACAAAGTGAATCAGCTATATGTATACATATATCCCCCATATCCCCTCCTTCTTGCATCTCCCTCCCACTCTCCCTATCCCACCCCTCTAGGTGGTCACAAAGCACCAAGCTGATCTCCCCATGCGATGCAGCTACTTCCCACTAGCTATCTATTTTACATTTGGTAGTGTATATATGTCAATGCTACTCTTTCACTTCATCCTAGCTTACCCTTCCCCCTCCCTAGGTCCTCAAGTCCATTCTCTACATCTGTGTCTTTATTCCTGTCTGGCAGGCAGATTCTTAACTACTGCATCACCAGGAAAGTCCCCATTACTTAATTATTAAAACACCAAGACTTCAGACTTGGAGCAGACTCTCAGCTAGTAATTTACTAAAAATGTCACAGATACTCTCTTGAATTTTCATAGCTGTTCTCACATGCCCATACCACAAAACTACACATTAGGAAAACAGAAATTTCATTGTGAGAATTTAAGCTGATGCTCAGAAGTGTCATACATAATGACAGTTCAGATAAATGTCTGTAAATTTATATACTTAAAGCTTTTGTGGGCCATCTGAGAAGAAGAGTTGGAGAAATAAATGAGAACTCCAATTAGGTAAGAATATTTTATGTGACAGACCTTACACTAATAAATAGTTGTCCTCTACCATCTCTGTGCAGTAGAGTTACCTACAGATAATTCTCTTTGGAGAGGATACAGATACTCCAGGACTATGAAGATTCTGATTCATTTTTTTCTCTCTCTGGTGCATGTTGATGTCTTTTCATCCTTGCACTTAGCTTATAATTGTGATATGCCTTGACTAGAGATGAATAAACTGAAGTTCAGAGAAAAAAAAGCACTAGTGTTTTATAGAGATCTATTTCCTGCTGAGTGAAAGACAAAAGAGTATTGGGCTTGTTAGTCTTTTGTTTGTCTGTTTATCTATTTCAAGTTCAACTCAATTAAGAATTTTCTGACCACCAGGAAGAATAGCTCTTTAATACCTGGACCAGAGACATATTGTGATGTTGTGTTTATTTTTGCTTGACTTGTGGCTGAAATCTTAGAATTGAAACTGTAAGTGCTCTCTATGTGGGTCTGCAATTCAGAAAGACCTTTAGTTTTCATTGTGTTTCTTCATTGTGTAAGTGTGTAATGCTTTCCCATCTTAGGGTGTTATTGACTGAATAGGTTAAAACTCTTAAATTAAGCGATCTTGTTCTGATTGGCTAATAGAGGTAAATAAGCACTTACATGGATTAAATATTCCTAAAATTCCCAGAAAATAAACTTCTAATACTTTAAATGTGCTAGAATCTAAAAGGAAAGAAAAGTATTCTTAGCAAAACTAACAAGTGACTTTTTAAGAAGCCAAGCTCACAGAATATAGATGAATCTTTGGCAAACAAAACTAGTTTAATATTTTGGTTTAATAAATCCAGCTGTGCCTTTTCTGATTTATCACTGTTAAGGATAATGCAAGCCTACATTTTACTCTAGTTGGGAATGACCTTCCTAAATTTATACTGGCTTATTGATCAAATAAGCTAGCATTACTTCCACTTAATGTTTAAGATTAAAAATATATAAATTTGTGCTTAACTAAATTGAATTATTATTCTGATTTTCAATAAAAGTTACATTTTATAGTATGTTAGATTGAAAATAATTTATTTAGGTAACTTAAAATCTTAGGCTTATATAATTAATTCCCAGATGTTCATTGGATGCCTAAATTATCAATATTTCTAAATCATGGAATGGAAACATTGATTACTGAGCATGATTTTCAGTTTATATGCTTTTGGTTTGTATTTTAAATGCTACAAAGAGGGTATTTCTTTGGGTCTGTTAACGAAGGTGCTTATTTTTGCCACTGTGAGAAGCCTTATAAAGGATGTGTGTGGCTATAGACAGCTGTGTTCCGTGTATTCATAAGCTTTGCTAGTCTGCTAAAATGCCATATATCATACAGTTCACAATTACTTACCCTGTAGTTTTTGTAAAATAAAAGTTACTTTGGTTAAAAGTTACTATTAATACAAATGATTGAGACCATATACTTAAAAGCAATAGTTTCAGAGAAATACAACTGTGTACCTACTTTTGTTTTTCAAGGAAAATAATTTTTTCGTGAAGCAGCCATTCTCAGGGTTTTTGGTCTACAAACTCCTTTGCACCACATTTCCACCAGCAACGTGTGAGTGATTCATTTCATTGGTATCCTCACTGGCATTCGGCGTTGTAATTCTTTTTTTTTTTTTTTTTAACATCTTTATTGGGGTATAATTACTTTACAATGGTGTGTTAGTTTCTGCTTTATAACAAAGTGAATCAGTTATACATATACATATGTTCCCATATCTCCTCCCTCTTGCGTCTCCCTCCCTCCCACCCTCCCTATCCCACCCCTCCAGGCTGTCACAAAGCACCGAGCCAATATCCCTGTGCCATGCGGCTGCTTCCCACTAGCTATCTACCTTACTACGTTTGTTAGTGTGTATATGTCCATCTTTTTAATTTTAGCCTTTCTGTTAGGTATGAGGTGACATCTCATTGTGGTTTTAATTTGCATTTTTCTAATGGCGAATGCTTTTGACCTCTTTTGATGTGCTAATTTGCCATCTGTATATCTTCCTCAGTGAAATGTCTCTTCATTTATTTTCCCAGTGTTCTAAATAGACTGTTTGCTTTTTTTCCTGTTGGATTTTGAGAGTTCTTTATATACTCTAGACACTCATCCTTTGTCTGATATGTGTTTTGTAAATATTTTCTCCCACTCTGTAGCTTGTCATCTCACCTTCTTGACAGTCTCTTATAGAGCAAAAGCTTTTAATTTCGTGATTCAATTTATTAATTTTTCCTTCCATTGATCATGCTTTTGGTGTCAAATGTTAAGAACTCTATGCCCAGACCTAGATCCTTAGCATTTTCTCCTATTTTTTCCCAAAATTTTATAGTTTTCTGTTTTACATTAAATCTACTATCCATTTTGAGTTAATTTTTATACAAAGTGTCAGATTTAGGTCAAGGTTCCTTTTTTTTCTTCCTGCGGACATTTCTCCAGGACCCTTTGTTGAAAAGCCTCTTTGCACTCCGTCTACATGTTCATTGCTAGTTTATTAAAATAGAGTTGATTTTTGAATGTTTATTTTATATCTTGAAAACTTGCAGAACTCACTTATTAGGCCTTTGGATTTTTTGTAGATTTCTTGGAATTATCTAGTAAATAATCATGTAATTGACCAATAGGGACAGTTTTATATTTCCTTTCCAGCACTGTATTGAATATCAGTGGTGTGAGCAGAATCCTTGCCTGTTTCTGATCTTAGAGGAAAAACATTGTCTCACTAAGCATCATGTTAGCGGTAGGTATTTTAGATGCTCTTTATGGAGGAAGTCTCCCTCTTTTTCTTCTTCTGAGAGTTTTTATCATGAAAGGATGTTGAAATTTTGTCAAATGATTTTTCTGCTTTGCTTGATATAATCATGTGAGTTTTCTTCTCTAACCTGTTAATATGGCAGATAATATTAATTAATTTTCAAATATTGAACTACTCTTGCATCTCTGGAATAAATCCTATTTGATCAGGGTGCACAGTTCTTTTTATACATTGTATAATTGTACTTGCTAATATTTTGTTAAGGATTTTTGCATCTATATTCATCAAGGATATTGGTCTTTCTTTTATATAGCGTCTTTGGTTTGGTATCAGGGTTACAGTAGCTTCATAAAATGATTTGGGAAGTGCATCTACTTTTTTTTTTTTTTTTTTTTTTTGCGGTACGCGGGCCTCTCACTGTTGTGGCCTCTCCCTTTGCAGAGCACAGGCTCTGGACGCGCAGGCTCAGCGGCCATGGCTCACGGGCCCAGCTGCTCCGCGGCATGTGGGATCTTCCCGGACCGGGGCACAAACCCGTGTCCCCTGCATCGGCAGGCGGACTCTCAACCACTGCACCACCAGGGAAGCCCGTATCTTCTTTTGTGTAAGAGACTGTGTAGAATTTGTGTAGAATTGTGTAGAAATATATGGTAGAAATCTCCAGTAAAGCCATCTGGGCTTGGAGATTTCTTTTGGGGAGTTTTTAGGTTATGAATTTAATTTCCTAAATAGTTATAAGGCTATTCAAATTATCTATTTCATATTGTCTGAGTTATGGTAGATTTTATTTTTCAAAAAAGCAGTCTATTTCATTTAAGTTGTCAAATTTATGTTTGTAGTATTCCCTTTTACCCTTTTGATGTTTTCAGGGTCAGTAGTCATAGGTCCTGTTTCATTCCTAATATTGGTGATCTGTATCTTTTGTCAGTTTTCCTAACAGTTTGTCAATTTTATCCTGTCAAAGAACTAATTTTTTGTTTTATTTTGTCTAAGTTTTTCTGATTTTAATTTCAATGATTTCTGCTCTTGCTTTTATTATTTCCTTTCTTCTGCTTACTCCAGATTTATTTTGCTCTTCTTCTAGGCTTCTGAGATGGAATCTTAGATTTGAGACTATTCCTTTTTTTCTGAATGTAAGCATTTAGTACTATAATTTTCAGCACTGCTTTAGCTGTTTTCCACAAATTTTGATATATTGTATTTTTCATTCAGTTCAAAGTACTTTTTCTCTTGAGACCTCCTCTTTGACCCATGGGTTATTTAGAAGGGTGTCATTAAGTTTGGAGATGTAATTTTTGTTATTGATTCCTAGTTTGATTCTACTGTGGTTGAAGAACACTGTATAATTTCAATTCTCTTAAATTTGTTGAGGTTTGTTTTATGGTTTCTCTTGGTATATTTTCTGAAGGTTCTCAAAAAGTATGTATTCTATTTCTGTATGGAATGTTCTATAAACGTTAATTAGATTATCTTGGTTGATGGAGTCATTGAGTTCTATATCTTTCCTGATTTTCTGCTTAGTTGTTCTATTAATTATTAAAAGATACCATAGTCTTCACCTATAATTGTGGATTTTTTATTTCTCATTTCAGTTGTCAGTTATTGCTTCTGATACTTTGCAGCTCTGTTGTTTGGTGCATACATGTTTCAAATTGCTATGTCTTCTTGGTGGACTGACACTTTCATCATTATGTAACGTTTTTGCTCTTTGTAATTTCCTTTGCTCTGAAGTCTACCTAATAATGATATAGTCACTCTTGTTTTCATTTGAATAACATTTGAGGGATACATCTTCCCATCTTCTTACTTTCAATCTTTTGAGCAAAGGAACACCAAATTTCTTAACCACAGCTTTGGCTACAGTTAATTCATTTGAAAATATTTCAGGAGTAGTGGTGGTTAAAATTTCATTTGGGATTATAATATTTGGGTTCCAAGAAGTTTTTTACCTAGAGCCAATTCAAGAAAGAAGAAAAATCTTTCACAAGGAAGGAAATGCACAGAGGACTCGAATTTTTAACTTGTAAATAGTAGGGGAAAAAAAGGTAATTTTAAATGACTACATAAATACATGAATTAACATTCAGCAGACACAAAGTCACCCACTGATATGAGTTGGTGACCAAATATGAGGGGGATGCATTGGAACCTTACTTAATGTTTTTGTTTAATAGTAGGACAATTCTGAAAAAGATACATATGTGATCATTGGTATCTAGTGTTGGAAATCCCCATTCTTAAGATACTCACAAACTCAACACTGTTTTATTGTTGTCACGTAGTAGTCAGACTTTATTTTCCTAGGCTTTCACAAAATAAATGAGTATGTGAGGAAGACAGCCTCAACATTACTACTTTGCTTTTGATAAACTTAATAAAATCCTTTCTGTTACCATTCAAGGCCAAAATGTTGAGAGAGTCCTGGCTCTTTGGCATCTTTTGTCCTCTGGCAATATCTCTTTGCTCCACTCTATTCAGCATACAACATGCTGTTCCAGCACACTAAATCCAATAGAGGGAATTTTAGGTGTAAACAAAATGTATTTGCATATTTGAGATTAACATGATTTTACATTGTAGTATTCTATATCTGGGAACATGTTTAAAGTAGTAATTCCTTCTAGTGTTTTCGTGACACTACTCCCTTTACCCTCCTCCTTATTAAAAAACAATTAGATTACCCTTCCTACAGCTAGAGGCTGACCCTTAGGCTTATGAGTCTTCAAGATTAGAATACCTAACACTTGAACCCAGAGCTCACTCTATGTCAGGCACTGTATTAAACACCCTACGTACACTAGGGTGTTTTACAATTAAATGATTAAATGTCATTTAATTCTTATGACATTATTATAAGAATGTTATCCAAACATAAAGTCGGCATAATATAATAGCAAAAAGATGAGAAAAGACTGACTTCAGAGCAGTTAGATAACTTGCCTGCATTCACACAACTACTAAGTTCTTGAGCCTGCATGGGAATCTAGGCTTGCCTGACTCACTAGCCTATTCTCTTGCCACTATACCAATCCTACGTTATACTATCAATTTCGGAACTAGCTGTTAGTTTTAGCCTCTTAGTATTTGAAGAACAGGCCTTTGTCATTTGGCCACCATGTAAGTACTACCATCTGCCTAACTCAATTAACGTCCCTATAGCTCAATTTCCGAGCATCCTGTCTTTTCTGTAACTCCTCTCTCCCCTTCCTCCCTGCTTCTAGACCCTGCTCAAAATTGGTTTCTCTGTCCCTGTTTTTAGATTAGTGATTCAAACATTCAAACATTGTTTTCTCTTCTTCCTTTCTTTTTTTTTTTTTTTTTTGGCTGCATTGGGTCTTTGGTGCTGCACGGGCTTTCTCTAGCTGCAGCAAATGGGGGCTTCTCTTGTTGTGGAGCACGGGCTCTAGGCATGCGGGCTCAGTAGTTGTGATTCACGGACTCTAGAGCACAGGTTCAGTAGTTGTGCACAGGCTTAGTTGCTCCGCGGCATGTGGGATCTTCCCAGACCAGGGCTCGAACCCATGTCCCCTGCCCTGGCAGGCAGATTCTTTAACTACTGTGCCACCAGGGAAGTCCCTTCCTCCTTTCTTTTAAGTATCTTTTCTCTATAATTTTCCCCACAAGATTCTCATACAGCGTTCATATGCTCATATGAGAAACGCACTCACAATATAAATGTGTATGTTAAAAAAGACAATTGTCATTTTGGAGGCAATTTTATTTATTGTTTTTCTTGCTATTTGTTTTTCTTAAATTGTCAGACTTAAGCTTCATCCATTTATATATTCAGTATATTTTTAGGGTTTCCAAACCAGGACCCAAGATATTTACCTTTCATTATAGGGTGAAGAAATACTCTGAATATTAAATAAATGTTATATTCTTTCTACTTAATGTCAATATTAAATAAATATTTACTCATAAGTATTTATTTTATTTTTATTTTTAAAAATATTTATTTGGTTGCGCTGGGTCTTAGTTGTGGCAGGCTGGTTCCTTAGCTTTGGCATGAGAACTCTTAGTTGTGGCATGCATGTGGGATCCAGTTCCCTGACCAGGGACTGAACCCAGGCCCCCTGCATTGGGAGCGCACAGTCTTAACCACTGTGCCATCAGGGAAGTTCTCATAAGTATTTATTGAGTGTCTATATGTCAGCTACTCCCCTAGACACTAACTTTTTACCCTTCCACACAATCTCTTTTTGGTGAAAGTATTTTTTAGATATTAAAAATAAGTTTGCTCAATATAAGAATACACAAATTCATTTTAGAAAAAATTAAAAAATACAAACAAAAAAGAATTAGGAAATATACACCAACAACAATCACTTTCAATACTTTTATGATTATCCTTCCAAAGTTTTATTCATATTTTTGAACTGCTAAATTTTCTTTTCAGTTAACACTATAGAATAAACATTCTTCTACATTAATTGTTGTTAAAGGTCAAGAATAGTTCATTTTGTGGGTGTACAATAGTTTTAAAATCATACTTTCAATGTTGGACTCTTAGCCTATTGCTAGTTTTTTTGCAATTACATGCGAAGCCTGTGATGAACATCATTTAGGTATTCTTCTTTTCATATATCCTTAGGCGGTTCCTTATAGTCTCAGAAATAGCATTTATAATGGGCTGGGGGACATTTTTCCAGATCTCAATTAAAGAATTATCACTCGATTGGTTAAAAGTTTGCAGCCTATATATTCATAGGAGATCCCTTCTGTTTGAAATTCAACATAATCAACAGTTTGCTCAAGCCTTAACTCTTTAAAAGTGTGTCTCCTTTATTCAATACGTACTGATAAGATACTGGACATGGGGATACAAAGATGAATAAGAGCCTGTGCAGGGCAGATAGCAATTTATTGCAGTGTGCAGATTTGCTACTGAATAGAACACGCTGCGCTTAAAATCTGCAGCAGATGGGTGCGCAAGACCCTCAGGCTGTGTTGAAGAGAGGGCAAGGCAGTGTACAAACCAGTGGTGAATAGTTGTAACATTTCTTAAGAAGAGAAGAATGTACATTTTAATTTAATATTTGGTGGTTGAGGAAAAGATACAACCCATCGCCTCTTATCTATCGATTACTCACGTTTCTCACTTACATGGTGGTGGGCACAGTTTGCTTACTTTCAGCATGTAAATTCAGAGGAAATATCGCCTAACTCTGCACCGAAGAGTAGAAGGAATTTAGAAATGACTGATATAGCTAACATCTGATGACAGAAAAATTAAAAATCACACTAACGGGCACTCTTCCTTAGACAACAAAACAGTGAGACGTCAACTGGAATAACCACAACGTCGTCAACACAGTGGCGTCACGCGTATAAGCGAAGGCGGTTAAAGTGTTAAGGCCTGCCCAGACCTCCATGCTGCAGTAGGCAGCGCAAAACCTGTGCAAATTTTCAGGGAGTGCAGCCGATCGCTGCCAGCCACAGGAGATTCGGCGTCCGGGGACCGTGTGCCGTTAAGAACGCCTGTAGGATTGCACTCGCGTCTTGCCCGGGAGCGGAAGCACAAACCTACGCGTACGAGCCCTCCCTTGAGGCCCCGCCCACTCCTTGCCCTAGAGCTTGCTGGGGGCCCTGGAGGGGGAGTGGCCAAGGGCGAGGAGGAGAGAATGCGCATGCGCAACTGGAACTCAGTCATTTAGCCAACTATCAATCTCGCGAGTGTTGAAAGTCGGTGGCGTAGGTAGTAGACCTGGATGCAGGCGAGATAGATGATATCTACCACAGGAAGAAGAGGAGGCGGCCAAGTCACTGCGCGCTCCCGGTCCCTCTTTCGCTTTCCTTTCCTTCTCCCTAAACCCTCCGCCCTACAGTAAATCAGCCCGCCTTCCTGACCTCAGTGACCCGGGTGACCCCGCCCACTCTCGTCGACGTGATTCCCGCCGTGAGGTAAAGCGCTGGTGGAACCCCGAGCCCGGCGGAAGAGGAGGACGACGAGAGGGGGAGGCTGCTGGGCCTGGCTAGGGCTCGTCGCGGAGCCGCGGCGAAGGGGGCGTTCGGGTGGTCCTCTCGCTCCTCCACCAGCTCATTGCGACGTAGCCTCCCAGGCCTAGGCCTCCTCCTCATCTCTGCCGGGCCCGGCCTCTGGCAGCAGCGGGTGACGCAGAAGGAACATCATGTCGTCCGCGGCCGACCCTCCGCCACCCCCGCCTCCCGAGAGCGCGCCTTCCAAGCCCGCAACCTCGGGCGCCGGCAGCGGGAACAACAACAGCAACAAAGGCGGCCCCGAGGGCGTCGCAGCCCAGGCGGCTGCCTCTGCGGCCAGCGCCGGCGCCGCGGACTCTGAGATGGAGGTGAGAGCGGCTCGTGGCGTGGGGAGACGGCGGGATGGGGAGGAGGAACTGGTTCCCTCGCCTCTGTGTTAGTGATGAGACGCAGAGCCGAACTTCACCCCTGTGCACCCAGACTCGGCCTCGGACCCTGTGGATCCGAAATGATGCTCTCACCCTTGCGTCCTGCGCCTAGCCTATCCCAGCCGACTCAAATGGATCTCTGGCACTTCACATTTACATTATTTGTCTCTTTGGCGAACCTTGCCAAACCCTCGAACGCTCTTGTTAGACACATGTTCTTGATTACTGAGGCCGAGTGGGATCTACCTTTTTTTTTTTTAAGCTAGACTCCCATAATTCCCTCGCCCATCTCTGAATCTCGATTTTAGTTTCCACTAAACTTGGGGGGAGGGCGAGGGAGATTTCCCCTTAGGAAAGAGGGTAGATGGGCGCGGTGGGGAAGGCATTTAAAAGGGGCGCCTCTGAGGACTTGGGCCTCCTTTTCTTCATCCCGGTCCTTGCGGGGGAGGTATCTGTTCCGGGCAGAAACAATGGCGAGAGCTGGATAGCCGAGGGCGCAGTGGGGATAAGCGGGGCGCAGCTGCTCCCTTGGAGGGAGAGGAGGCTCCTCCCAGGCACTGTTCCATGGGGAGGGAACTGACCAAGGCGGCAGCAGCTGTCTTGAACCCCCATCTCATTTGGGGAGGAGTGATGGATGGATGGATGGATGAATGAGTTAGTGAGTCAGGGGCTTTCAGACCAGCGCAATTCCTCTTTGGGGGCCTTGGCCTTTTTTTTTGAAAATTGTTACTTTTCGCTGCCGAGCCTGTCTTTTGGGCTGGGGCTGGCCGGCCAGGGGATGGTGACAGTACTGCGGGGGTGGAAAGATTGGGGAACTGCCAGGCGGGTCTCTTGGGTGTGCTCCAAGGCTTTGCGATGTCTGGGAACAAAGTGATTGCTTGCTCCTTCCAAATTTTATTCTTGGCCTTCAGTCTGTTTTGAGATATTTTATAGTTGCAGCCCAAAGATTTCTGGGAGTTTTCCATCCTTGGACAGATTGAGCGAAGGTAATACTGTTCTAAAAACGAACGTTGCTGCAGGATTAATAAGGAATTGGTAGCGCCGTTTACCATTGAAGCATTTGGCGCAGTAGTTTTATTTGGGCAACAGCGGTCTAATCTAGGGTGAAGTAACATGTTACTAGTTTTTCAAAGAACTTTTAGCTAAGTGACGGTGGGTTTTGGTGGATTAGGACATCTGGTGTTCTGTAGTTTTCAGTGAGAGATTTGTTTCAAATTCATATCTGGTGTTGCCTGTTTTCTCTTTCTTCAGGTTTTAAATGGTTCTTTTGCATTCCCAGGGTTAACTTGGATTCCTGCTTCGTGGTTTAAGGGGGTTTGAAGTTTGACACTAAAAGCAATTGTATGTAAATATGCAGTTCTCTGCAAATTGCTGTCCTTAGTTGTCCTCAGCTTCTCAAAAGGGGCTGTCATTCAACTGTTGGAATAACAACCAAAGTCTCACAAGAGGTGTTACGGAAACATCAGAAAGCAGAATAATTTAAAGCCTAAACTAAATATTTTGGCTTTCAGTTGCTATTTTTAAGTTAAAGTGGAATTAAAGTTTAACTATGAATATTAATGTTACAACAAGTACCAAATGATGTCAGTGGTATTTTTATTTGCCAGATGGGGAAATTGAGTCTTCTGGTAAGTAGAACCCACATCTGGCTCTGAAGCTGACCCTTTCCCCGAATATCTTGCCCTTTCATATTCTTACAAAAAAGGTGTTTGACGATTTCATTTATTGAAGAATGACTTAGTTATTTTTACCTTCTTAGAATAGGAACATCAGTAATTTTATCAATCTTTTTACTGACTAGTTTTAGTTTTTATTTTTTCCTTCACATTATACTGTGATTTTTCTTTTCTTGGTCTTTTAATTTGGGTTTTTCCAAAATCATTTATTTTCTGACAGAGCCCACTTTCCTAGAAATACTAGCTAGCTTTCCTATGTATTAGGTTAATTTTTTCTTTTTGCTTGGTACTGATAGGTCACGGAAGCAGTCTTATTTTTTGTTTATTATTGTGATCTTTTTGGCAATGTGGATGGGGCCTGTCTTTGTTCATCCTCATTTCTCAGTATTGACTTGACTGATAGGTAGGTACACTGTATACCAGTAACTATCTGACCTCAAGAGTCCTAAATCCAAACCTTTTTTTTTTTTTAATTAAAACTGTGAAAGAAATAATGACTGCTGTTGGAAAGCACATCTTATTTTTTTAGGATGTATTTGACCTTCCATGGTATCCCATTACCATTTTGTGAAGTAGGCTAGGTTGGTGGCTTTGTCATTTTTACTTGTGGAGACCAGAGATTTGTGATGAGCTTAAGGTTACACAGGTTCCTACAGGTCTTAGCAATGAAGTTAGACTTGAATTTGGGTCAGTTGACCTCTTAATTTTAGTGCTATACCAGCCCCATCCCCCCAACTTCTTAATCACAGGTAGTTTTATTACAGTATGTATTGACACACACAGATTAGTACATCATTAATGAAAATTAGACTTTCACCAGCTCTTCTTATGTTCTTTTAATGGATGAGTGGAACTTTGCAGTGTAGTTGTTGCTGTTATTTTGTTGTTTGTGGCGTTTTGAATGTCAGGGTGAATAAATTTGCAAAAATAGCACATTTATTACCAGTTAAGGAATCAGATTGTACTTAAAGGGTATTCACTTTAGGCTGCATGATGAAATTTTTTAATTTTCCAGAAGATGGGAATCACCGTGACTAATGCGGCTTTCCAGGTGTATATTTGTGTAGCAGTACAGTAGATACTGCAATTTTATGATTAAAAGGGAACGTATTTTCTTCACATTTTATACTGTTGAATTTAGCTTCATAATTTTTGATTAGAAAATGAAACATTTGCTGAAAGTAATTTTGTTCTGGGATGATGGAGATGATAATCTTGTGTTTCAGTCTTGGCAATAGCCATGCAGTTTACATATTTGGATTAAATAAGTTGTTATCATCATGGTATTTTTCATCAAGGTTTCCTATCAGGTAGGATGACAGCCATTTAAGTATCTGGGAAATTTGGGACAGGAGTTTATTACTTTGAATGTGTTTTGGGCAGAAATCAGTCTAATAATGGTGTGTTGAGTATTCTTGAAGAACAATCCATGATTTTTCCCTCCTACCAGGAAGTATTTGATGATGCGTCTCCTGGAAAGCAAAAAGAAATCCAAGAACCAGATCCTACCTATGAAGAAAAAATGGTATGTTCTAGGCATATGAAGAGTTTTATATAAGCTTTTATTAGGTGATTAAGTGTACCAAAATTGAAGCACAGATACCCAATTTAAATATGTATAACGTGGAGTACTATAACTTTTGTACCTTACTTGACTTACTTGACTATGTAAACCAAATATAGAAGTATGGCATGAATTCACATATTGTGTAAATATGTGGGTTATGCTAACACCCCTTATATTTTAAGATTTAGCATTTGGGAGTGAGGTGAGTTAAAGACCAGAGAAGTAATTATTCAAGGTAATGTTTATTCTGCATGTGTCTGGCATTGTACTCTACTGGTTATAAAGCAAATAAAACATGCTCCTTGCCTACAGCCTTCTTATAATATGGATGGGATCTTTACAAAAGAGAATATGAATGTTATACTTGAAAAATACCCAGCTCATGTTTCATATCCTCTTAGGAAACTTTATTTTACCCTGAGTTAACCAGTACCTACAAAGAGCTTTAAATTTAAATTTAGATTCAATAATAATGACTAATAGTGAATGATTATTATGTAGCAGGCCCTGTTCTAAGTGCTTTGTATGGATTAAACTCATTTAATTGTTTTGAAGTCTTAAAAAGTTAAAATAGCAGGTGTAATAATAACACCACTACACAACACAGTATGCTTCTTAAGAGTGGGGACAGTGTCTTCATCTTTCTGTCTTCAACACTCAGAACAATATCTGGCACATAGTACATTTTAACAAATCTTACTTTCCCCTTGTTCTTTGACTTTCTCTTCAATATCAATAAATGTTTCTGAATCTCTTAAATAGCTTCAAAATCCTAAAAGTATGCACATGTGTATATGTATACACACATATAGTGTGCATAATACATATTGCAATATGTAAAGTAGAAATGATGTATTATTCTATATGATTTCTATTACATTTATATATGTGTATATCTGTAACTGTCCTGCTGCCTTTCTTTGCTGTCAAACTTAATTGAAGGAAAAGATATAATTTCCAGCTCTACTTTTCCCATTCGTTCCATTAACGCTTCACAACTTAGATTCTGTCATTAACACTGTACTAGTGATTCTAATGGCCAGTTCTTTGGCTTAATTGTAGTTTGATTTTCCTTGCTGTCACTTGTGTTTGACACCATTGACCACTCCACAGAATTTTTTCTTGCCTTGAGAGACCTTTTTTTCCTTGATGATATCCTATTTACTTGACTAATTCCTTTGTCCTTCTCATTACATTCTGAACGTTTGTTCTTGGGCAGTTTGATCCTTGTCACTGGTTTTCATCTGCCATCTCTAAGTGAATACTTCAGATGCCTCCAACCATTGCATTTTCATTTGTTTGTTGGACATTTAAGTCCCTTTGGTACCTCTTATTTAGGAGTGTCCAAAATTGAATTCCTTATCTCTACCCCACACTTACACTTAGGATTATCTCAATGAATGAAACTTTCTCTTAATAAATACCCAAGCTGTTACAGTACCTCATAGTTTTAATAGTCTTGGCAAATTTAACTTCATAAATATTTCTCTTATCTTTTCCTCATCACCCTAGTTCAGTATTCTTCTGTTGCATGAATAATTGTGTTGGCATCTTTATTTGGCTCCTTTCTGATGCTCTGGCTTCTTCCACATCTCTTTGTGTTTTTGCAAAGTATATTTACAACACAAATCTGATTATATAATGGAGGTTTTCATGGTTCTTTACAATGCTTCTTGTCTTCACGGTTCCCTTTATTGTAAATTTTTTCTCACTTCCTACAGATTTTTTAGTCTCCTAGTTTAATTTCCTTTTTCAACATCATGATCTTGAGAAGCAGTTTTCTTCCAAGCAACTTCTTTATCATCTGCTAGATCCTATTCATAGGTAAGTCTTGATATCCACTCTTCATTCTTGAACCCAAGATGCTGAGTACTACTTGAGAAAACTAAAATAATAGTGCTGACTGGTACCGGAATAAGTTTATGGTTTTTACTGTCTTTGGCTTTCAACAATCCCATTTAGCCATTCTAAAACTTTGCCACTCTGATTAAGTGTTCTACTCCTTTTCTGCCACACCCTCATTTTCAGTCTTCCTCCACAAAGAATTGCAGGCCCATCATCAATTTACTTCCTCTCTGTTTCCAAGCATGTATGGCTTCTACTGTCCTGGTCGTTTCCTTCTGTCTCAGAGAAAGAAGCTTTTTCCAAGGCTATTGATTTTAATCTTCCATTTGATTTTATGCTTCGTTCCTTTTAGGTTCCTAATCTTATTCTATTGTTTCTGATTTTTAGGAAGCGATTTTTCTCCTTAAACCTTTTTTTTTTTAATTGAGGTATAGTTGATTGACAGTGTTGTGCCAGTCTGTGCTGTACAGCAGAGTGACTCAGTTTTACACATCTATGCATTCTTTTTTTAATATTCTTTTCCATTATGGTTTATCCCAGGAGATTGGATGTAGTTCTGTGTGCTAAGAGTAGGACCTTATTATCCATTCTAAATGTACTAGTTTGCATCTACCAACCCCAAATTCCCAGTCCATCCCTCTTCCTCCCCTCCCCCCATTGGCAACCACAAGTCTGATCTCTATGTCTGTGAATCTGTTTTTATTTTGTAGATAGGTTCATTTTCCTTACCCCTCTTTTAAGATCTCAAGTCATTTTTATCTTAACCTTCTCATTTTTTCAAGCAGCAAGGTCTTTGCCTGTTATTCCCCTCAAACCTTTGCCACAGTTCTACTGAAAGCTTATTCTGTGTGTTCTGAACTTGGTTTTTTGCAACTAGTTTGTAACCGAGAGAGAATTTTGGAAATTATGGAATCTTTTGTAAGGCCCTGGTGAAACTTATATTTAATTCTTTAAGACAGTAGTTCTCAAACTTGACCTTGTAGAAGATAACAGAGAACAGAGATCTTGGATATTTTTGGTCTGATGGATCATGAACCACACTTTGAAAAAATACCACCTTAAGACATCTAGAGCCATTAAAGGTTTTTGAGCATTAGAGAGGTGTGATAAGGTCTAAGAATTGGGGGGACTCCCTCCCTTCTCTGTTGAAACATTACCTCTGTTTGGATTTTCCTGATCTTCCTGGTTAAAATTTCAGTGCTCCTTGCACTTGCCATCACTCTGCTTTATTTTTACTTCTGAGTATTCATCATTTTCTGACAATCTTACATAATTTACCTATTTTCTGTTTTCAATATTGGATTATAATGAAAACTTCCTAAAGAAACAAAACACCTTTTCTGGTAGACACACAGAAGTATTTTTTGAATTGAATAGGTATTTATGAAGAAAATTTTGATTTGAAAATGTTTTTAAAGAAGTGAAGAATACATATTCAGTGATTTGAATACTGTAGAGTACTTTTACTTTAAAATATCTAGACTCTGACCTATCTGAATTTATTTCCAGAGCTTATTTATCTTGATCCAAACATAGCAACAATAATAGTCTTTTTTAAGTAGCAGCATCTTTCTCATTGCATGTTCTTGGCTTTTCTTTTATTATACATGTATTAGGAAATGAAATTGCGCAAAATACATATATGTATATGGATCTCAGTTCAGTACTTTAAAACAGTTTTTTAGTCTTCAGAAACAAACAACTGAAGCTTGTCATCTATAGAACATTACTAAGGAGAAACATGTTGACCTGTTGTTAGTTGTATGGATTGGGCTACATTTGTGGTCCAGTGAAACAGTCACCCTGTGCCTTCCTGATAGCAAATTGGGCTTCAGTTTTACCTTGGTATGATTTAAAAAAATTATGTTTTCCTTTAAAAAATACATAGTTTTTACAACATTACGATGTTTGAGTATCTCTGGTGTTTGCTAGGTAAAATATTGTTTTGGAATTCATTCTAAAATTGACATTTTAAGCATTTATAGGTAGAGATGTTGAGTTGAGTAACTGGTTTCTCTGTTTATTGAACTCTTGTCTTCTTGTTTCTCCTTTTTTTAACCAAACTGTTAGAGTGTCTGTAAAAAGTCTGTTGTCTTAAAGGCTCTAGATTTCCCTTGTTTATTTATTTTTATTTTTTAAAATTTTATGCAGTGTTTCACAGAACTAACCCCCAAGGGTTTTTTTTTTAAATAATTCTACAGCATTTCTATTTATTGATTGATTGATTGATAGGCTGTGTTGGGTCTTCGTTTCTGTGCGAGGGCTTTCTCTAGTTGCGACGAGCGGGGGCCACTCTTCATCGCGGTGCTCAGGCCTCTCAGTGTCGCGGCCTCTCTTGTTGAGGAGCACAGGCTCCAGACGCGCAGGCTCAGCAGTTGTGGCTCACGGGCCTAGCTGCTCTGCGGCATGTGGGATCTTCCCAGACCAGGGATCGAACCCGTGTCCCCTGCACCGGCAGGCAGACTCAACTGCTGTGCCACTAGGGAAGCCCCACCCTTGTTTATTTTTATAAAAACTTGATTTCAAGATCTTAAATGTTTTTTGGTTTAAATTCTTCCATTCTCTTTGTGTGATAATAGGGAACATTCAAAGCAGTAGATCTTAGATATGAAAATAAGAAATGGTATTAAGAACTGCATTGGGTTAATGAATATTTCATGAACTTAATAGGTGTTTTTCAAGCCTGATAGCCTTTTAAAATTTAAAACAGCCTAACTGATGAATGACCAATGCATTTTCCCCCTTCTGAATAAATACACTTGTATTGCATAATGTCTTTTGATTTTTTATTTGATATTTTTTCGTCAACTGTATTGAAGTATAATTGACACACAATAGTTTTATATTTGTAATTCAGTGAGTTTTGGCAAACATATGCGGTCATTTAACCACCTTACAGTCATGATGTAGAACAGTTCTGTGATCCCCAAAACTTTTGCTCCTGCCCTCATCCCCTTGCCACTTCAGATCTGCTTTCTACGAAATCACTACTTAGAATTTCATATAAGTTGGATCGTATAGTATGTAGTCTTTTATGTTTGGTTTCTTTCATTTAGTATAATGCTTTTGAAGCTCATCTGTGTTGTTACCCATAGCAGTAGTTTGTTCCTTTTAATTTCTGAGATTGTTGTGTGGAGGCATGTTGAAACCTTGATTTCTGAAGTTGTATTAATATTCTGATAAAATGTGTTTTAAAATTTTTTGCAGCAAACTGACCGGGCAAATAGATTTGAGTATTTATTAAAGCAGACAGAGCTGTTTGCACATTTCATTCAGCCTGCTGCTCAGAAGACTCCAACCTCACCTTTGAAGATGAAACCAGGGCGCCCACGAATAAAAAAGGATGAGAAACAGAACTTGCTGTCAGTTGGCGAGTGAGTAATATTTGATACTTAATAGTTGAAGCAAACTTATTTTTGATAGTCTTCATTAGGAGCATAAAATCACTTTATTAAAAAAAATTGTTTTGGTGCTGTTATTTATTTGGCCTGATTGGCTTGGCAGGATATAGCCATACATGTATAAATAAATAAAAATTTGCATAATGCTTTATTTTTATATGGACTGAATAGGGAATTCAGATGTATTCCACTCCTTGGAGTGGAAACAAATGCAGAGGTTAAGCGGCCTATTTAACATCACCTAGAAGGAATTAGAATAATCCAGCATTGAACTTAGATCTGACTTGGGGTGTGCTCTGGTCTCCTAAACCACATACATGCATTGAGGGTATTGCTATTATCTGAAGTCTGTGCATGTGTGTGGATGTTGTGATGATTTATGCCATAGCAGTTTGTTTAAAATTTTTGTTACATACTTAGTTTTCTTTATATAAATTGAAGTGTCAAGGTGTATGATGACACTGTTAGGTGGTGGTTCAATATGTGTAAAGTAATTCTTACATGTTGAATTTATAAATTTTTTTTAGAATTTGTGCTGGTTGGATAACTAAGATGTTCAGTTTGTAATAATAAATTTAGGGCAGTCTCAGCTCCCTGGAATGGCTATATGTAATTTCCAAAGTGAAAAATGAAATGTGATCAGTAATTAAAATATGCTAGGTTATCTAAAAGAGGAGAGTACAAACTGTTATCAACACTGTTAAATTTACTACATAGTATACAGAAACATGGAGGTATTAGCTCTATCTCGAGGGCATTATCATCAAAAAGCATATTACCTTAATTTTATTTGGGGTATTCTACTCATCTGATATATCTTTTTTGCTAATCCATTGTTTGTAACCAAAGTGCTTTTGTTTTAATACGTATGAAACTTCATGAGAACTTTGCAATTCAGATGTATTTAAATTTTTCAGACTTGAAGTTTGCAGCTGTTTAAATAGCCTCAGTCTCGTGCTCTGGAAATGCAGACTGCTGTAATGGATATTGTTATGGGGTCATCAGTATGATGGCATGAGAAGAAACACTTCTATTAAGAGCCTGTAAGATAAAGATACCATGTAGTAAATAGATAAAAAATTGTTCAGCTTTGATCTTATTAGTGTTGGTGAAGAAAAGGAGTCTTGGTTAATAGATTTCTTTTCTACCCATCAAACCATCTTAAATGGAAAATTAGCTTAAGTGAAGTAATTAGGGTAATGGTACTGTCCTGTCCTTCAGTAAAAGTAGATATATGCTTTTTTTCCCCTTTCCATCATCCAGTTAACAATCAACGATGCCTCAATTTGAAGTAATAAAGCATATTCCAGCTTTTATCTTCAGTTTTAACAACCATAATAATTATCTTGATAATATATTGTGAAGGAGATTTTATAAAGAAAAAAACGAAGTTAAAATTCTCAGTTTATGGAGAATAACTTGGGGTTGGGGGGGCGGGTAGATCTTTGCACTAGGTTTCATAGGGTTGGAATGCAGAGAAGCACAAGAAATAACACTTTTCACTAAGACCTTCTGATTAGAAGCACATAAAACAAACAAAAACATCCTTGCGTTTTTATTGCCTTGGCCTGTATTTCTGAGGAATATTTCTCTGTCTGGGAAGGCTGACTGTCCTCTCCCATCAAGCATGTAGTTTTGGTAGAAATAAGCAGTAAGTTAGATTTAGAGGTCACAAGAGTGGAATAATCTACTGTTTTCTAATTTAAATGAAAATATTTGTTGAAAATATGAAGGTATAATTGGAAACTTGAGAATTGGGGAGTAAATAGTTTTACTTACCTGAGTCCTTTAGAGATTAAGACATCTGGCAATATTATAACTACAGAAAATTAGTTATTAAGAGGAAGTCTCTGATTCTCTTGGGATGTAGAATCTGGGCAAGTGTATTTAAAATGCTTTGAGTAATTCTGATGAATCTAGTTAAGAGTCATTGCTTAAGCCCAAAGTCTCTATTCTGCATATTCTGCAGCTTTTGGTGAAAGCTGTAGTTTTAAAAATGTGACTTCTGGTACTATTTGAGGTCGGGGGGCAAAATACTTAACTTTAAAATGCAAATTATGAGGTTTTTCTGACTGCATATTTCCTTGAAATTAGATTATCACATTTATGTTTATCAGGTTCTGGTTAACCTAAGGTATTACTCTATTTTAAAAACTGTATGTATATCTTAGAAAGCCATGTAAAACATTTCAGGTTTAAATTTACTAATGATTTCTACTGTTTACTTTTTTGTCTTAATTTACATCCCTGTTAAGAGATTATTGTGTAATCTTGGTCAGCCTCTTGACTATTATGTTGAAATAGTAGCTGGTAGTCAAAATTAAAGCCAAAACTCAAATCACTTGATTTTATTTTAAACTTGACAGCTATCGGCACCGAAGAACAGAGCAAGAGGAGGATGAAGAATTATTAACAGAAAGCTCCAAAGCAACCAATGTTTGCACTCGATTTGAAGACTCTCCATCATGTACGTTACACATATTTAATTACTTGATCTCTGAAACATCCCCTTGTGAGATATCCTTTGGTTAATGTTCTGGATTTTTCTTGGCTGTAATTTATAAATGGAATTTTTAGTGATCTTTTGAAATTTATTGATAATGAAATGAACTTCAGATATTTTTTGGATGGAAGGCATAGTATATTTGTACAATAGTGGTGCTGTATTTCAAAGGGTCATAAAACGCCATTGTGCTTGTTGTGGCCTGAATGTATATGTAAAACTGGGAATGAAGTTTGCCTTATATTTGCCGCAGATAAGAAGACTAATGTGTAAAAAAGGGCACTTCATAAAGACTGTTTTTACTCATCTTCTGATTTTCTATCTGTTATAAATTTTTTTCCAAAATGTACTTGTTGTTAAAGGTTTTCCAAGAGAAAACATGGTTAACAAGGTTTAGGTTTTACCCATATATGATCTTGGTTGTCTGGTGGCACGGTTGTCTTCACTGAAGCCCAGCGTTTTTTTCCTGACCTCCTTTCTCTGTCTCACTTGATGACAAGTTTGTATGATCATAGTGGTTGTGAGCAAAAAAAAATTTATAATAGTCAATATAGGATGTATAGTTTGGATTTGTTATCTTAATAATTAGCAAACTGAACTTCGGGGAAGATAGGATTTGGTTAGAAATTCAGCAGGCTGGTTAAAGCGTGTACCTCCAGATTTTTTTTTTTTTTTTTGCTACACAGTACGCAGTTTCCATTTCTTTTCATGAAGCTAGAGGCCAGAACCAGATTTACCAGGAGAAAGGAAATTTGAATGATTTGTTATCTCTTTCTCACATTCCTACATTGTAACTAGTTTTCCCAGCATTGATGAACTTTTCATCTCAAAGCAGTGT
Source organism: Orcinus orca (assembly GCF_937001465.1). Taxonomy (NCBI): domain Eukaryota; kingdom Metazoa; phylum Chordata; class Mammalia; order Artiodactyla; family Delphinidae; genus Orcinus; species Orcinus orca. The sequence continues at coordinate 25,451,734 of NC_064562.1, forward strand.
TTTTCAAAAGGGATGGAGTACAGAATACATAGTTTTTTTAAAAAGTTGGGTTATTTATGATCCATATACTTAGTAATTATTATGGGGTGGGAAATATGTAATAAACCCTGAAAGAGATACAGTTCCTTTTTGTAGGACCCCTTGGAAAAGTAAAAAAAAGTAAATTAGGGAAGGGTAAAGGAAAAACAATCTCTTCTAATTCCTATTTCCCCTTTGTTAGGACAAAAACAAAGTCCCCAGAGGTCATCAGGGAAGGTGAAAACGTTTGGTTAGAAACACTTGTAGTAACATTGAAAAAGGAAATAGAGAGGCCAAAGAGTCTCTAGGACCAGTATATGGGTAACATAGGAACTGAGTGATTGAGGTACTCTGATGCCACCTGTCATGGTTCCTGTACTCGGTTGTCTTCCATATCCGTCATCTCCACTCCAGACCACCGCCACTACCTCCACTGATTTGAAACTTGCAAAATTCCCATTCTTAAGACCTAGTAAAGAAAGTACAGTCAGAATAAACATGTATAGGCCCAAGTTAAACCTCTGAGTATCAGATGGAGGGGGAGCTTCCCACCTGTTTTTATTGTCTTTAAAATGTGCATGTCGTTTTTCTTTTGTTCTTAGATGTAAAATGGGGTAAACTGAGAGATTATCAGGTCCGAGGATTAAATTGGCTCATTTCTTTGTATGAGAACGGCATCAATGGTATCCTAGCAGATGAAATGGTATGTGTTTGATAGCTTTGTACAAGTCCACATTTTATAATTTAAAACCTTATACATCATTAGATTTATAAAAGTTAAGGCTTGCAGCATATAGTTTATTGATTATACTCTAGAACTGTTAGCAAACTAACCCTCTGTCAAACTGATAAAAGCTCACTTTAGTTGCATAAGTGGGATCTTACATCTGTACTTCAGCTGTGAGGAATTATTATCTATGAAAGTATAATAAATTTAAAAATAATACATTTTGAGAAACATGCCTTTGGTTGACTTTTACAATGTAATGATTTGGCCATCTCCCTTGAATTCTACAAAACACAGGTGGTGGGGTCAATTGAATGTCATCGAGAAATATTTTATCCATGATGGTAGCTTGTACAGTTCTGTCCCGTAAAACATTATATCTTGTTTACTATTTACTAGTTACGTAGTGAATGTTTTATGTTTCCCTATAGCTATAGTGCCAAGACAATTGCTTAGAGAAAGTATGGAATCAAAAGAAATAGGTGTCAATTCTAGCTCTGCTAGGTGACCTTGGAAAGTCACTTAAATATCTGGGCCTTATGGAGATGGTAATAGTACATCCTTCAAAGGCTTGTGAAGGTTAAATGACGTAACACTTGTAAGCTTGACACATACCAAGTTTTTGCCATTTGTTAGCTGTACACATAGCTTTTCTTTTAAATGTTTCCGTATATGTCGGGAAGGATGAATATGGAAGTCTGTTTTGTTTTTGTATTTCATTGCTTTGTGTTTATTTTTCTTTCAGGGCCTGGGAAAGACTCTTCAAACAATTTCTCTTCTTGGGTACATGAAACACTATAGAAACATTCCTGGTCCTCATATGGTTTTGGTTCCTAAGTCTACATTACACAACTGGATGAGTGAATTCAAGAGATGGGTACCAACACTTAGGTCTGTTTGTTTAATAGGAGATAAAGAACAAAGAGTAAGTTTCTCATATTTCATTACATTTTTGATATTAAAAGAATTTGAATTTAGGTTTTGTGGGAGGGGAATAATTAGAGGAGGGATAAAAGGAGAGAAAAAGGTCCAATAATAAGCTTGGTCTTCACAAATATTAGTAATTTATAAGTGGAATATTTTTTTGATGGTTAAGATTTATACTATGAAAATGGAGTTGTAGACTGTAGAAAGCTATAAGAATATAGTTGTTTTCTCCTGCTTTCTGGGGGTAGTTACAAAATCAAAGGCTGTGTCTCATTCTAGCAGCATTTTCTTTTTTTTTTTTTTTTTTTGCCGTACGCGGGCCTCTCACTGTTGTGGCCTCTCCCGTTGCGGAGCACAGGCTCCGGACGCGCAGGCTCAGCGGCCATGGCTCACGGGCCTAGCGCTCCGCGGCATGTGGGATCTTCCTGGACCAGGGCACGAACCTGTGTCCCCTGCATCTGCAGGCGGACTCTCAACCACTGCGCCACCAGGGAAGCCCCATTTTCTTATTTTTAAAAGAAGTTTTGAGTGTGTGAGGTGGTTAGAAATTTAAGGAGCCAGGTTTTTAGATTGATGTATATAATGGTAATAGTCATGGAATAGTAATTTGTAATAGTAAATAATAATGTAAATAGTAACGTAATGAGTCGGTATGATAACTATCGAAATCAGTTAAAATAGTGATAAGTTGGCACATCCTTTTTGGAAGAAGATATGGAAATAATGACACTATTAAGAGTATAAAATTCAGATTAAAAAATGTACTCATACTGCATTGAAGGACTATGTACCTAATTTTGTTTTCCCTTTATTCAGGTATCAGTGATGACTCTAGATTTCTTTTCTCCCTTTTTGTATTCTAAGTTACAAAATTGCTTATTATGCTTTGAAGCCCAATTGTTTAACCAGTCTTTAGTTTCCTCACCTGTAAAATGAGAAAATTAATAGCAGTGTCTTAATAGATCTATAAACATAAAAGGAATGAAAGTGCTTACTGCAAACTAGCCTTTACTCCTTATCTATCTTTATGTCAGAAAACTCTCTATCCTTTTCTAAACCTATGTGCTAAGAATTTCAGCACCTAGTGGAATCGAGGAAAGAAGACATTTTAATAGTTAGTCTGTTGACTTTTTTTTTTTTTTTTTTTGTCTGTTGAATTTTGTACCGAAGAATTTTGTCAGTTTGTTTTTACTAAATGGTTCTGACATGATTACTTCATGGTTAATGAAGTTACTTTGAGCTGGTTCTAGCTGCTTGGGTACTATAGATGGCTCTTCTTTTTACTCTTCCCACCCCCTTTTACATAGTAGATTACCTCCTTGTCATCAGTAAATTTAATGTATAGTTTATTTCTGCATGGTGTAAATTTTTTCTTTTGCTACACAGGCTGCTTTTGTCAGAGACGTTTTATTACCAGGAGAATGGGATGTATGTGTAACATCTTATGAAATGCTTATTAAAGAGAAGTCTGTTTTCAAGAAATTTAATTGGAGGTACTTAGTTATAGATGAAGCTCACAGGATCAAAAATGAAAAATCGAAGGTAATTTGATATTTAGATGTGCAAATCATTTGTACCTTAGTTTAGAATTCGATCGATGTACAGAATATTCATCCTAATGATGAATTTGTTTCTTTCAGTTGTCAGAAATAGTGAGGGAATTCAAGACTACAAATCGACTATTATTAACTGGAACACCTCTTCAAAACAACCTGCATGAGCTTTGGTCACTTCTTAATTTTTTGTTGCCAGATGTCTTTAATTCAGCTGATGTAAGTATTTCTTATTATTTTCTAGTTGGAATAATGTTTTTTAATACTATACATTTTTGTAATAGAATTGGCCTGCTTCAGAAATCAAACAAATGGGGCTTCCCTGGTGGTGCAGTGGTTGAGAGTCCACCTGCCGATGCAGGGGACACGGGTTCGTGCCCTGGTCCGGGAAGATCCCACATGCCGCGGAGCGGCTGGGCCTGTGAGCCATAGCCGCTGAGCCTGCGTGTCCGGAGCTCCACAACGGGAGAGGCCACAACAGTGAGAGGCCTGTGTATCGCAAAACAAACAAACAAACAAATGAACTCATAGAAAAAGAGATCAGATTTGTGGTTACCAGAGGCAGAGGGAGGGGGGGAATTGGATGAAGCCAGTCAAAAGGCACAAAGTTTATTGTACTTATTTATCTTCCACTTATAAATAAGTAACAGAGATGTAATGTACAGCGTGATAAACGTAGTTAACACTGCTGTATGTTATACATGAAAGTTGTTGAGAGTAAACAACAACTAAGAGTAATTAATAGTAATAAATCCTAAGAGTTTTCATTACAAGGAAAAATATTTTTTCTGTTTCTTTGATTTTGTACATATATGAGATGATGGATGTTCTGTAAACATTGTGATAATCATTTCATGATGTGTGTAAGTCAAATCATTGTGCTGTACACCTTAAACTTATCCAGAGCTGTGTGTCAGTTTATCTCAATAAAACCAGAAGAATAAAAAAAAAAGAATTGGCCTACCTTTCAGTCTACTTGAGATAATCATTACTTTTTCACGCCTTTAGGTAGTTAGCCTCGTGTGACCTACTAAGTTTTGTATGCATTCTGAGAATTTACTTTTGTGCCTTTTGATTTTAGTCTTATTTTAGAAATCATGGTTTGTTCTCTCTGGAATGTCATAGAGTCACATTCTTATTTGGTGGTCCTGTTGGCCTGACATTGTTTCAGTGGCTCTAGGTGGACTGCTTATGTTTTTAAGGTAGTACTCAGGGTGTTCCCCCAAGTGAATTTGCGTACTTCATGTTGCCTGTGTTTTAAGTCCCCAGGATGCCCTCTCCCCAAGATGGCCTTCAAGTTTGGTGAAATATGTCTAACCATTCTTTCTTACGGTCTAGCAAACATAGAACCTAATCCTCACCTTTGATAGATTATTTGCAGTGATGGAAATGGTTAATTAACTATTTGAACTGTTGGTTGTACTTAGGAACATAATGTACATTATGTCGAGAGTCTGTGCTTATTAGTAATTTCATTTTTTTGTTGGACTAGAATTCATTTTTGACCCTTTGTTACCATTGCTGGAGTGTGTGTGGCTTTGAAGAGCTTATTCAAATAAGTTCCAAAAAGGTGTTAATTTTGGTTTGTTGTGTTAAGTAAGGATCATTTTAAGAGTAGAGAAAATTGTGTTCTTGAAAGACATTTAGTCAGTGTCATCAAGCTACTTTAGTTCTGCTTTATGTATTTTGATTTTGTTTTTGAGATAATTTTTTTCCTACCACATTGACACTTCCATTTGTTTAATAATCTCTGCTAAAGCTTTGTTTTAGTTAACACAGTGAACTCTAAGATTATGTTTACTAACAAAGCAAATACAGTTGACCCTGAACAATACAAGTTTGAACTGGGCGGGTCCACATTTTTTTTTTCAGTAGTAAATACTATAGTTCTGCATGATCCACAGTGGGAGGGCTGACTATAAGTTACATGTGGATTTTCAGCTGCATGGAGTATTGGTGCTCCTAACCTCTGCATTGTTCAAGGGTCAGCTGTATATAATAAATATGCTAAAGAGGTAAGGATAGGGAAACTGTCCTTGTTCAAATCCTACCTAAATACTAATGAAATGCTGATAATCTCAATTTCACTTTTAGTAAGTTTAATGAAAATTGACATTGCTCTAGAAAGCTTGTGTTTGAGTAGTCTGAATGGTCTTTGAGAACAAACCGTGAAGTGGTTTTAGTTTTTAAGGTTTTCTGAAACTGAAGAAGGATATTTTTTCAAGGATATTGATTTTCTAATTCTGTAAAACTTGGTTTCTAACAATTTTCTTTTCACTATGAAACTTGGCATCTGGATGTTTTTGAGAAAAATGTTAAGGAAATTATGATTCTCAAACTAGTTCTAAAATTAATTGCTAACAAAGCGCATATGAAAAATAAAGAATTGAACTAAATGATATTTGTGGTTCACAACTCAAACATTCAATTAATTTTAGAAATTATTATATGCTATATAACTAGCATAACAGGGTATTTGTAGTTAATATTATCTCTGATCTTAACGTATTTTTTATTTGTTAATCTAGGACTTTGATTCCTGGTTTGATACAAACAATTGCCTTGGGGATCAAAAGCTAGTTGAGAGGCTTCATATGGTAAGTATTTTGGAGTAGGGTTAGAAAGCATATTTCCAGTGGGAAAAATGCTACAGATTTAAATTAGTGCATTATTTTTCTTTAACAGAAAGCACAGTGGCTTTAGCATCAGATCTGTTTGAATCCTGCCCACTTAACTGCTTAATCTTATGATGGGAGGAGGGGTAATATAGGCAGTTTTAGCCTTAGAACGAACCTAGGGTGGAATACTAACTTTATGAAGGAAAAAAGTAATCCCTTAGGGTTAAAAAAGTACAGTGGGGGAAAGAAGAGTTGCATAAGGACTTAATATAGATAAGTTTTGGAAGCTTAGTTCCATTTACATTCCGTAGGAGAATCTAACAGATTTTGTTCTAAAAGGCCAAAGGTCCATCTGTTGTTCTTAAATCCAGTGACTGTGTGTAAGCAGTTGCTAATAGCTCAGTGCGAGAAGAGTTGATATGTTTTTGCCGTGAAGTATGGCTTCGTTTCTTCCTGTGGAGATTCACAAGTGAAAGTTGGTAGGAAGATAGAAATTTCTCTGATAGACCACAAATTGTGATACCCTGGCCTGCAGGGTAAATCATGTAAGCATGACATAGAAGGTCTTTCATGACCTAACTTAGGGTTCCTCAACTTTTGTTGACATTCTGGTATAAATAATTTTTTGGAGGGCGAGGAAGGGTGGCTTTCTTGTTTGACAGCATCCCCAGGGCTTCTGTGCTCTAGATGCCAGAGTATATGCCCTCATTTGTGATAATGAAAAATGTTTCTAGGCATTATAAACATGTCTTGCAGGGCAACATTGCCCCTCCTCCAAAACGTTAACCTTTCGAGTATTTTCCAACTTCTGTTTCACTTCTTATATCAAGCTTTAATTTGCTAGAGTTGCTGGCTCCATTGTCAGTTTTCTGTAAACATTGTGCTAATTTCAGTCTCTCTGCTTACCTTTTTTGCCACATCTAGTATCCCCTTTCCTGCCCTCTTACTGATAACACCTAGGCCAAGACTCAGTGGTGATGTCACTTTCTCCATAAATACCCAGGCTGAGGCCAGCCTAGAGACTCCTTCTGTATATTCTATCTTTACTAATCTTGACATTCTAAGTTATAGGACTTTGCGCAGGGTACTGAAATGACTTATTTACACATGTTTTCCCTGCTGCATTGTAAACACAAAGGCAGAGTATGTCTTAACATTTGTTCTTGTATCCCTAGCACAATGCCTGGCTCAAAGTGGATATTTGATTAAGGGGAAAAAATTAAAAATTTTATGAATGTTCCGATATTTCTTTCTACATAAATTAATTTTTAAGATACTTTAAAATTCTATGTACTGAAATTTTATTTTGTTAAACATTTGAAGATGATGATCTAGACACCTTTGTTTCAATTTAGATGGCATTCAAGCATGTAAGCACTTAGATTTATCTGTTTGAAGGACTGTGGAGTATATATGTAGGCTTTGCTTTAATAAATAGAGGGGTACATGTAGGTAAAGCATAAGAAAATCCACACAACAGAATACCAGTTTTGGCATTTGTTTGTTTGTATGAAGATACTTACCAAATCAGGGGGAAAAGGTCTGGTGGCTACCATTCTGCTCTGTCCTGAAAATCCCACCATAGCTCCTGTGATCTCATAATGAAAGAGTATATTCACAATCACATGGGTGTACTTAGGAATGAGATAATTCTTGTCGTATGAGTTTTCTATTGTTGCAACACCCCCCAGCACCCCCAAAAACCCGCACCAAAACCTAAATTGTATGTGTTTTAATAATTCCAGAAGTTATGAGTTGGCTGAGAGGGCTTTTTGCTGGTTTTACCTGTACTTATCCAGCTGCATATACCTGGACAGTTCTGGAAGAGGGCCAGTGGGGCTGAAGGTCCTTGCTCATGTGTCTGGCAGTTGGTGCTAGCTTCCGGCTAGGGCCGCACTAGCTTCCTTATGTGATGGCATTAGAGTACTGTTGCTTATTATTTTTCTCACCAATTTTTAATTTGTTTTGTGGTGATTATATTTTTATAAGCTAGTGTAAATAGAACAAAGGACGACACAAATAAAAGGATATCTTTAGTTTTATAGATGTCAACTGCATACAACATTGGTATGTCTCACAAGTATAATGTTGTGTAAAAGAAACCAGATATAAATGAGCATGAGTCTTTATAGTTAAAAACAGGCAAAACTAATTTACGATGTTAAAAAGTATGAATATTGCTTACCTTTGGGAAGAAAAAGGGGGATAGTGACTGGTAAGTTTACAGAAGGATTTATGGGATGTTCTGTTTATCTAGGAGATGGTTACATGGGTATGTTTACTTGATTAAAATGCATTCACGATTTGTATACTTTGTATACTTTACATTTGTATACTTTACATTTGTCTACTTTCATAAGAAAATGGTAGTAAATTAAAAAACTGTAACCATGAAGACATCTTAATGTAGACCTAGCCATTTCTTAAGTAATGTTAGACAGTCTACATGCAGGTAACTAGTTTGAAATCTGAGAGGCAATGAATGTTGAAAATATCATCTTGAAAATTTACTATTTTTAATACTTTATGACAGTATATATTTTTAAAAAATTTTTGTTGGAGTATAGTTGCTTTACAGTGTTGTGTTAGTTTCTGCTGTACAGCAAAGTGAATCAGCCATAGGTATACATACAACCCCTCCTTTTTGGATTTCCGTCCCATTTAACTCACCACAGAGCATTGAGTAGAGTTCCCTGTGCTACATAGCAGGCTCTCACTAGTTATCTGTTTTATACATAGTATCAATAGTGTATATATATCAGTCCCAATCTCCCAGTTCATCTCGCCCTCCCCTTCTCCCTTGGTATCCATACATTTTCTACATCTCTTTCTGCTTTGTAAATAAGATCCTCTATACCAGTTTTTTCAGATTCCACATATATGCGTTAATGTAAGATATTAATTTTTCTCTTTCTGACTACATATTGAAAAAATATTAATCTTAACATTACTCTTTAGGAAATCACTAATAATAAGCTATATATTTGGAAGGAAGAAGTCCTAAGAATAATTTGATGTCCAAGAAGTTACATTTCTTTCTGTGTATTTAATAGACACTTTTGAGATCCTGAAATAATACTTATATTACAGATAAGGTCATCTGCATTTCTTTTTGCTCTTTTAAGGTTTTGCGTCCATTCCTCCTTCGTCGAATTAAGGCTGATGTTGAAAAGAGTTTGCCTCCAAAGAAGGAAGTAAAAATCTATGTGGGTCTCAGCAAAATGCAAAGGGAATGGTATGTGTTCTGAGACGTTTTTGAAATCACTCTTGATCCTGTACTAACTTTCATTTGTATTTTATTTTCCTAACTTGTGTTGTCAAGGAATTCTGTTTGCTAGATTGAACTCGGCCTAAAGAGTTTCCCAGTCGTATAATTTGATTAGGACTTGCTAATCAAATTTGTGATGCAAAGCCTTTATTAGATGAAGGAATCAAGTTGGGAGGTTTATGAATTCAAAAATTAAACTTGGCATTTAACAGGGATGCATTTAAAGCCTGCTGCTTGGGTTTCTATAAAAGAAGCTGTGGTGGCACAGATGGGAGACATGTGGTTAACCCGGTGGTTCATAAATACTGGCCCGTGGACTAGTGTTAGTCCCTGATGAAGTTGGAGATTGTAGAGGTATGAGAAAACTTAAGTGCTTTCTCTTATCGCAGAAAGCTACATTTATTTAATTTAAAAGACTCCGGTCTGAGTTGATGTTTTATTTTAGGCAGGATAAAATGTCCTTTTGTGAAATTATGGTGATGACACATGGTAGCTACTTTTACAATACTTGAATAGGACATACTAAAAAAGTTGAAAACCTTGTAAGTTTTTATTATCTTTTTCTTCTTTTCTTTTTTTTTGAATTTTATTTTATTTTTTTATACAGCAGGTTCTTATTAGTCATCAATTTTATACACATCAGTGTATACATGTCAATCCTAATCTCCCAATTCATCACAGCACCACCCCCACCACCCTGCGGCTTTCCCCCCTTGGTGTCCATACGTTTGTTCTCTACATCTGTGTCTCAGTTTCTGCCCTGCAAACTGGTATATCTGTACCATTTTTCTAGGTTCCACATATGTGCGTTAATATACGATATTTGTTTTTCCTCTTTCTGACTGACTTCACTCTGTACGACAGTCTCTAGATTCATCCACATCTCTACAAATGACCCAATTTCGTTCCTTTTTATGACTGAGTAATATTCCATTGTATATACGTACCACATCTTCTTTATCCATTCGTCTGGTGCTGGGCATTTAGGTTGCCTTCATGACCTGGCTATTGTAGATAGTGCTGCAATGAATATTGGGGTGCGTGTGTCCTTTTGAATTATGGTTATCTCTGGGTATACGCCCAGTAGTGGGTCATATGGTAATTCTGTTTTGAGTTTTTTAAGGAACCTCTGTACTGTTCTCCATAGGGGCTGTATCATTTACATTCCCACCAACAGTGCAAGAGGGTTCCCTTTTCTCCACAACCTCTCCAGCATTTGTTGTTTGTAGATTTTCTGATGATGCCCATTCTAACTGGTGTGAGGTGATACCTCATTTTACTTTTGATTTGCATTTCTCTAACAATTAGTGATGTTGAGCAGCTTTTCATGTGCTTATTGGCCATCTGTATGTCTTCTTTGGAGAAATGTCTGTCTAGGTCTTTTGCCCGTTTTTGGATTTGTGTTTTTGATATTGAGCTGCGTGAGCTGTTTATGTATTTTGGAGATTAATCCTTTGTCCGTTGCTTCGTTTGCAAATATTTACTCCCATTCTGAGGGTTGTCTTTTTGTCTTGTTTGTAGTTTCCTTTGCTTTGCAAAAGCTTTGAAGTTTCATTAGGTCCCATTCGTTTATTTTTGGTTTTATTTCCATTACTCTAGGAGGTGGGTCAAAAAAGATCTTGTTGTGATTTATGTGAAAGAGTGTTCTTCCTATGTTTTCCTCTAAGAGTTTTATAATGTCCGGTCTTACATTTAGGTCTCTCATCCATTTTGAGTTTATTTTTGTATATGGTGTTAGGGAGTGTTCTGACTTCATTCTTTTACATGTAGCTTTCCACTTTTCCCAGCATCAGTTATTGAAGAGACTGTCTTTTCTCCATTGTACATGCTTGCCTCCTTTGTCATAGATTAGTTGACCATAGGTGTGTGGGTTTATCTCTGGGCTTTCTATCCTGTTCCATTGATCTGTATCTCTGTTTTTGAGCCGGTACCATATTGTCTTGATTTGTATTGTCTTTGAATTGTCTTTGTATTGTATTGTATTTGTATTGTCTGAAGTCAGGGAGTCTGATTCTTCCAGCTCTGCTTTTTTTCCTCAAGACTGCTTTGGCTATTCGGGGTCTTTTGTTTCTCCATACAAATTTTAAGATTTTTTGTTTTAGTTCTGTAAAAAATGCCATTGGTAATTTGACAGGGATTGCATTGAATTGGTAGATTGTTTGGGTAGTATAGTCGTTTTCACAGTGTTGATTCTTTCAATCCAAGAACATGGTATATCTCTCCATCTGTTTGTGTCATCTTTAATTTCTTTTATCAGTGTCTTATAGTTTTCTGCATACAGGTCTTTTGTCTCCCTAGGTAGGTTTATTCCTAGGTATTTTATTCTTTTTGTTGCAATGGTAAATGGGAGTGTGTCCTTAATTTCTCTTTCAGATTTTTCATCATTAGTGTATCGGAATGCAAGAGGTTTTTGTGCATTATTTTTGTATCTTGCTACTTTACCAAATTCATTGATTAGCTCTAGTAGTTTTCTGGTGGCATCTTTAGGATTCTCTATATATAGTATCATGTCATCTGCAAACAGTGACAGTTTTAGTACTTCTTTTCCAATTTGGATTCCTTTTATTTCTTTTTCTTCTCTGATTGCCATGGCTAGGACTTCCAAAACTATGTTGAATAATAGTGGTGAGAGTGGACATCCTTGTCTTGTTCCTGATCTTAGAAGAAATGCTTTCAGTCTTTCACCATTGAGAATGATGTTTGCTGTGGGTTTGTCGTATATGGCCTTTATTATGTTGAGGTAGGTTCCCTCTATGCCCACTTTCTGGAGAGTTTTTATCATAAATAGGTGTTGAATTTTGTCAAAAGCTTTTTCTGCATCTATTGAGATGATCATATGGTTTTTATTCAGTTTATTAATATGGTGTATCACATTGATTGATTTGCGTGTATTGAAGAATCCTTGCATCCCTGGGATAAATCCCACTTGATCATGGTGTATGATCCTTTTAATGTGTTGCTGGATTCTGTTTGCTAGTATTTTGTTGAGGATTTTTGCATCTATATTCATCAGTGATATTGGTCTGTTATTTTCTTTTTTTGTAGTATCTTTGTCTGGTTTTGGTATCAGGGTGATGGTGGCCTCATAGAATGAGTTTGGGAGTGTTCCTTCCTCTGCAGTTTTTTGGAAGAGTTTGAGAAGGATGGGTGTTAGCTCTTGTATAAATGTTTGATAGAATTTACCTGTGAAGCCATCTGGTCCTGGACTTTTGTTTGTTGGAAGAGTTTTAATCACAGTTTCAATTTCAGTGCTTGTAGATTGATCTGTTCATATTTTCTGTTTCTTCCTGGTTCAGTCTTGGAAGGTTATACCTTTCTAAGAATTTGTCCATTTCTTCCAGATTGTCCGTTTTATTGGCATAGAGTTGCTTGTAGTAGTCTCTTAGGGTGCTTTGTATTTCTGCGGTGTCTGTTGTATCTTCTCCTTTTCCATTTCTAACTTTATTGATTTGAGTCCTCTCCCTCTTTTTCTTGATGAGTCTGGCTAAATGGTTTATCAATTTTGTTTATCTTCTCAAAGAACCAGCCTTTAGTTTTATTGATCTTTGCTATTGTTTTCTTTGTTTCTATTTCATATATTTCTGCTCTCATCTTTATGATTTCTTTCCTTATACTAACTTTGGGTTTTGTTGTTGTTCTTTCTCTAGTTCCTTTAGGTGTAAGGTTAGATTGTTTATTTGAGGCTTCTCTTGTTTCTTGAGGTAGGCTTGTATTGCTATAAACTTCCCTCTTAGAACTGCTTTTGCTGCGTCCCGTAGGTTTTGGATTGTCATGTTTTCATTGTCATTTGTCTCTAGGTATTTTTTAATTTCCTCTTTGATTTTTTCAGTGATCTCTTGGTTATTTAGTAACATATTGTTTAGCCTCCATGCGTTTGTGTTTTTTACGTTTTTTTCCCTGTAATTGATTTCTAATCTCATAGCGTTGTGGTCAGAAAAGATGCTTGATATGATTTCAATTTTCTTAAATTTATTGAGGCTTGATTTGTGACCCAAGATGTGATCTATCCTGGAGAATGTTCCATGTGCACTTGAGAAGAAAGTGTAATCTGTTTTTGGATGGAATGTCCTATAAATATCAATTAAATCTGTCTGGTCCGCTGTGTCATTTAAAGCTTGTGTTTCCTTAGTAATTTTCTGTTTGGATGATCTGTCCATTGGTGTAAGTGAGGTGTTAAAGTCCCCTCACTATTATTGTGTTACTGTCGATTTCCTCTTTTATAGCTGTTAGCAGTTGCCTTATGTATTGAGGTGCTCCTATGTTAGGAGTATATATATTTATAATTGTTGTATCTTCTTCTTGGATTGATCCCTTGGATTGATCAATCCCTTGAATTGATCATTATGTAGTGTTCTTCCTTGTCTCATGCAACAGTCTTTATTTTAAAGTCTGTTTTATCTGAAATGAGTATTGCTACTCCAGCTTTCTTTTGATTTCCATTTGCATGGAATATCTTTTTCCATCCCCTCACTTTCAGTCTGTATGTGTCCCTAGGTCTGAAGTGGGTCTCTTATAGACAGCATACATATGGGTCTTGTTTTTGTATCCATCCAGCGAGCCTGTGTCTTTTGGTTGGAGCATTTAATCCGTTCACGTTTAAGTTAATTATCGATATGTATGTTCCTATTACCATTTTCTTAATTGTTTTGGGTTTGTTTTTGTAGGTCCTTTTCTTCTCTTTGTGTTTCCCACTTAGAGAAGTTCCTTTAGTATTTATTGTAGAGCTGGTTTGGTGGTGCTGAATTCTCTTATCTTTTGCTTGTCTGTAAAGCTTTTGATTTCTCCATCGAATCTGAATGAGATCCTTGCTGGGTAGAGTACTCTTGGTTTTAGGTTCTTCCCTTTCATCACTTTAAATATGTCATGCCACTCCCTTCTGGCTTGTAGAGTTTCTAGTAGAAATCAGCTGTTAACCTTATGGGAGTTCCCTTGTATGTTGTTTTTCCCTTGCTGCTTTCAATAATTTTTCTTTGTACTTAATTTTTGCCAATTTGGCAAAAATGTGTCTCGGTGTGTTTCTCCCTGGGTTCATGCTGTATAGAACTCTCTGCGCTTCCTGGATTTGGGTGGCCATTTCCTTTCCCATGTTAGGGAAGTTTCCGACTATAATCTCTTCAGATATTTTCTCTGGTCTTTTCTCTCTGTTCTCCTTCTGGGACCACTATAATGTGAATGTAAGTTACGTTTAATGTTGTCCCAGAGGTCTCTTAGGCTGTCTTCATTTCTTTTCATTCTTTTTTCTTTATTCTGTTCCACAGCAGTGAATTCCACCAGTCTGTCTTCCAGGTCACTTATCCGTTCTTCTGCCTCAGTTAATCTGCTATTGATTCCTTTTAGTGTATTTTTCATTTCAGTTATTGTATTGTTCATCTCTGTTTGTTTGTTCTTTAATTCTTCTAGGTCTTTGTTAAACATTCTTGCATCTTCTCGATGTTTGCCTCCATTCTTTTTCCGAGGTCCTGGATCATCTTCACTCTCATTATTCTGAATTCTTTTTCTGGAAGGTTTCCTATCTCCACTTTGTTTGGTTGTTTTTCTGGAGTTTTATCTTGTTGCTTCATCTGGTACATATACATAGCCCTCTGCCTTTTCATCTTGTCTGTCTTTCTGTGAATGTGGTTTTTGTTCCACAGGCTGCAGGATTGTAGTTCTTCTTGCTTCTGCTGTCTGCTCTCTGGTGGATGAGGCTATCTAAGAGGCTTGAGCAAGTTTCCTGATGGGAGGGACTGGTGATGGGTAGAGCTGGTTGTTGCTCTGGTGGGCAGAGCTCAGTAAAACTTTAATCTGCTTGACTGCTGATGGGTGGGGCTGGGTTCCCTCCCTGTTGGTTGTTTGGTCTGAGGTGAGCCAACACTAGAGTCTACCCAGGCTCTTTGGTGGGGCTAATGGCGGACACTGGGAGGGCTCACGTCAAAGAGTACTTCCCAGAATTTCTGCTGCCAGTGTCCTTGTCCTCACAGTGATACACAGCCACCCCCACCTCTGCAGGAGACCCTCCAACACTAGCAGGTAGGTCTGGTTCAGTCTCCTATGGGGTCACTGCTCCTTCCCCTGGGTCCCGATGCACACACTACTTTGTGTGTGCCCTCCAAGAGTGGAGTCTCTGTTTCCCCCAGTCCTGTGGAAGTCGTGCATTCAAATCCCAGTAGCCTTCAAAGTCTGATTCTCTAGGAATTCCTGCTCCCGTTGCTGGACCCCCAGGTTGGGAAGCCTGACGTGGGGCTCAGAACCTTCACTCCAGTGGGTGGACTTCTGTGGTATAAGTGTTCTCCAGGTTGTGAGTCACCCACCCAGCAGTTACGGGATTTGATTTTATTGTGATTGCGCCCCTCCTACCATCACACTGTGGCTTCTCCTTTGTCTTTGGATGTGGGGTATCTTTTGGTGAGTTCCAGTGTCTTCCTGTCGTTGATCAGCAGTTAGTTGTGATTCTGGTGCTCTTGCAAGAGGGAGTATGAGCACGTCCTGTACTCCGCCAGCTTGAACCAGTCCTCACTGTGGTTTAATTTTCATTTCCTCCTCTTTTTGTCTTTTTTTAAAAGTTTTATGGGTATCTGAAATCTAAAAGGCTGGAAACGCTGACTTAAGTGTAGTGTTCAGAGGAGGGGAATAAATAGCCAATGTGGTATAACCAGGAGAGAACACATCTCAAGTATATTGTTTCATACTTTATATTGATAAGTATTTGCAAGGGTCTGCAGTTGTTGGTAAAAGGACAGAAGGGATGTAAGGCAAAGAAATGGGGATGTTATCTGGTAAAGAGATGACCAGTGTAGAAGATAGGCCATCCTAAAAATTTTGAAAGATGTTAGGGATAGGCTTGTCTTATATACTTCTAAAATACAGAATTAAGACATGAGTCAATGCTGAGGGAAGACAAATCTTTTTTAGTTATAGTCATATTGAGGAACTTTATATCAGTCAGAATTGTGGGTGCCTTGAGTATTTCGTGCCCCATAATTGGAGTTGTTAAGCATAGATTGCTTTCATTGTTTATGTTATTTTGCTCAGTGGGTTCAAGGTGCTGAATATTTGGTATTTGGACAGATTGCTCTTTCCTTTAGAATAATGTCTAACTTCTTAGTGTATACAGTCAAGGCTTTTCATAATCCAGCCTTAGCTTAACTGATCCCTTCTCTTCCCCCAGCCTGTACACTTTTACTTATATTTAAATCGCATTGTATTCATTTTATCATCATCATATGCTTTATGCTCTCATGATTCTTTCTCTCTCCTTAGCTCTTAATGTTCTTACCCAAATGCTACACTAGCTACGTTGAATTATAATGGAATAGTGGCACTCTTCTGTTGGAAAAGACTACGAATTGAAATTATGTTTAGGGCTTCCCTGGTGGCACAGTGGTTGAGAGTCCGCCTGCCGATGCAGGGGACACGGGTTCCCGGTCCGGGAAGATCCCACATGCTGTGGAGCGGCTGGGCCCGTGAGCCATGGCCGCTGAGCCTGCGTGTCGGGAGCCTGTGCTCTGCAACGGGAGAGGCCACAACAGTGAGAGGCCCGCGTACCACATACACACAAAAAAATTATGTTTAAAACTGGTCTTTTAAGTTTTGCTTTATTACTTAAAAATGTTGTATCATACTGTTTCATTTCAATTCATCCCAAGGAGACGAATTTACTCTTTCGGACCTCAAGGCCCAAAGCATTAATGGTACACATTAGAACACTGGGGGGAATAAAGAGAAACAGAAGAAGAAAGAGGTTATAGGTGATAGACTCCTAACTACACCTTAGAAGTTGATGGGTTGTTTCTTACAGGTATTTTGGGTTGAGATGGGATTGAGGATGTAAAGTGGCAGAGACTCGTCCCAGGAACATTTGAGCCCTCTTAAAATGTTTTTCTTCTCACTAGGTATACTCGTATATTAATGAAGGATATAGATATACTAAACTCTGCAGGGAAGATGGACAAAATGAGGCTACTGAACATCCTGATGCAGTTGAGGAAATGCTGTAATCACCCATATCTCTTTGACGGAGCTGAACCTGGTCCACCTTACACAACGGACATGCATCTAGTTACCAACAGTGGCAAAATGGTGGTGTTAGACAAACTGCTCCCTAAATTAAAAGAACAAGGTACTTAACGTTACTGGTATCAAATGGAGAAGTAATGGAAACTGTCTTAAGACAGAATCTTAAGATTCTGATGTTAAGATGAAGGAGCCATCCTACCCTATGAAATGACTACTCTGGCACTTTCTAAAGTTGAAGTGTGGGACATTTAAAAACTTCTGTCCATTATCTGAGCTTCCCCCCCGCCCTCCTATTTTAAGCCTTAAATCTTTTAGAAAGTGATCAGTAGTTAGGGTAGCCACACTCCCTGGATTTGGGGGAGAGTTCTTTCTTATTTTATACATGCTTTCCTAGAAATGTCAACTTTTTGTTATAAAATGCCAAGAATGCTCTTCTCACCCATATGTAGTTCCCAGAGCCTTTGGTAGACAGTGGTGTTGTGTTCATGGTATTTTTTCTTAGCTGTTTGTGTGGATTTTTAATTTAATTAAATGACATGTGCACGGACCCAAAGCGGTTTTATTTGTAACACATTGGCTTTTAATATGAAACTGAGTATGTGTACAGATGTATTTAAATTACAAGAATGTAGAGAGAATTTAGTAGGAAGCCAGCTTCAACAATTATAAATTCATGGCAAAACTTGTTTTCATCTACATCGTACCTACTTTCCATCTCCGAGAACGTTTTGAACCAAATCCCAGACATCAAGGCATTTCATAGACAAATTATTCATTCTGTAATACGAAGTATACAGTCAGATATAAAGTTTCTCCATTTGTGTTTCTCTGTATATTTTGGTAAGAATGAAAATTGTACCAGTAGATGAATTTCCTCTAGCATATTGACTGTTGAAAACATTGTAAGAATTGCCAGTGAATTGGTTTACTTTTTTCTTTTTATACCTTTTTCTAAAATGTATTTTGTAAAATGCTTTCCTTGGGCCTCAGCCTGGCCTCACTGCATTCTAGGGGCAGTATCCCCCGCTTCTCCCGCCACTGGCCTTAACCGGCCCTCGGGCCCTCCCACCTCCCAGGACAGGGTGGCACCTGCCACTCTCAGGACCACCCTTCCAAGGCAGAGTAAACCGGGACCCTGTTGCTAAATAAATAAATAAAGATAGATAGATAAATAAATAAATAAATAGTTTTCCTTAAAAGCTTAGTAATTGAAGAAATTGAACACATGGGGAGGAGTGGCAGGAACTTGCTAGGAGACTACTGAACGTCCGTATGCATTTAGGATGTGGGAGGGTGGACAAGAGCAGATTATCAGCCTCAGCTTCTAAGAGAAGATAGTTTCGTAATCATTATTTTTTAAAAGGATCCCTTTGTCTTCGTAAGTCCTACTGAAGGTGGTGTGCAGCTGGCTGAAGAAATGCAGTTGGATAATTTGAGTCACGGCATAAGTGAAGGGTGATGGTCTAGATGTGAGGCGCATATTTATGGTCCTTCCATCTGGATTGGGTCTTGAGAACTAGAATGAGACCAGGGTGTTGGGTATGTGTTCGGAGATGTGTCGGGCTGTGCACAGGGAGGAGCTGTGGTGGAGGGTTATTTTTAAGTATGTGGGATAAAAAGATAGTGATTCTCTCAGCCTTTGGGATGGCAAGACCTCCCAGGCCAGAGGTGTAAATACCCTTTTCTGTTTACAAAAACACTTTCCTTCAGTGTGTTGTGTAAATACTACCCTTTTCTATTTGTGCATTGATGGGAATAATGTGGGGAGTGACTAACTTGGATAATAAATAATGTGCAGTTTTTTTCTTGTAACTAACTACGTAACCTGGAATTAAGGAGTAATTGGTTAGTCTTGGTTTTGGTTAGCCTTAAATTTAAATAATTTTTTTTTTCTTTTTACTTTTGAAGCTTCTGATAATGGGCTGTTAATGTTTGCCGACAGGTTCACGAGTACTAATCTTCAGTCAGATGACGAGGGTATTGGATATTTTGGAAGATTATTGCATGTGGAGAAATTATGACTACTGTAGATTGGATGGGCAGACACCTCATGATGAGAGACAAGTAAGTAAAATCTGGGGAGGGGAGATCAAAAAATTATCAGATAAAATAATTTTCTGACATTTATTTTGTGTCTATAGGAGTCCATCAATGCATACAATGAACCAAACAGCACAAAGTTTGTTTTCATGTTAAGCACACGTGCTGGTGGTCTTGGCATCAATCTTGCTACTGCTGATGTAGTAATTTTGTATGACTCGGATTGGAATCCCCAAGTAGATCTTCAGGCTATGGTAAGAGATAACAAATATATTCTGTGCCTAACAGACGTTTTAAAGTAAACTGATAAACAGTCTACAAATGTCAGTGACTTAATCCCGTAGAATTGTATTTTCTCTGACCTCATAGTACAGTGAGGGTATTTTGCTGGTGATCTTCCATCTAAATCAGGGTATTTCCATCTTACATCTTTGCCATATCTTAGGACCTTAGAGTCCTATTATATCTGCATCCTTTTGGTAGAAAGGGGAGGAGAGAAAGCTGAGAATTGCCCAGGAAATTTTTTTATGGGGCAGAACTGAAAGTGACCCCACATTCATTAGCCAGCACTCAATCACATAGCATAACTTACTGCAAGGGAGTTGGTAAATGATAGTATAGTTGTGTCCCAGGAGGAAGGGGTAGTGGGTTTGGGGAGCTACTAATCTGCCTGCCACATTAGATGTTTAAAATTTCAGGCCCATGTGTGGGACCAAGATAGCCAGATCAAGAGGATCATTCTTTTTTTTTTTTTAATTAATTTTATTTTATTATTTATTTTTGGCTGCGTTGGGTCTTTCTTGCTATGTGCGGGCTTTCTCTAGTTGGGGCGAACAGGGGCTGCTTTTCGTTGCGGTGTGCGCGCTTCTCATTGCGGTGGCTTGTCTTTGTTGAGGAGATCAGGCACTAGGCGTGTGGGCTTCAGTAGTTGAGGTGTGTGGGCTCAGTAGTTGTGGCTTGCAGGCTCCAGAGCACAGGCTCAGTAGTTGTGGTGCACGGGCTTAGTTGCTCCGTGGCATGTGGGATCTTCCCGGACCAGGGCTTGAACCTGTGTCCCCTACATTGGCAGGTGGATTCTTAACCACTCTGCCACCAGGGAAGTCCCAAGAGGATCATTCTTTTTTTTTAGTTATTTCTGAGATATACATTTTAAAGTAATAACTAGAATTATGACTTATAACATTATACCAGAACATATAAGATTTTTAGAAATTTCATGTAATGTCTGAAACATTTATGTTAACATATTTCCATTACAAATAACCCAAAGAAAGTTTAGTATTAGTTTTGTTTTTTTATACTGCAGATTCTTATCAGTCATCCATTTTATATACATCAGTGTATACATGTCAATCCCAATCGCCCAATTCATCACACCACCATCCCCACCCCACCACGGTTTCCCCTCCTTGGTGTCCATACATTTGTTCTCTACATCTGTGTGTCAACTTCTGCCCTGCAAACCGGTTCATTTGTACCATTTTTCTAGGTTCCACATACATGTGTTAATATACGATATTTGTTTTTCTCTTTCTGACTTACTTCACTCCGTATGACAGTCTCTAATCATTCTTATGTTGAGAAAATTTATGGGCTATAGATTAATATGAAAACTTAAAAGTTCTAAAGTTTGATATTGCTAATAATTTGACCTGTGTTATTTACATCTTTGGTGTTGGCCACTTTCATCCTGTGACTGTTTGTAATGGTGGCTGGGGAAATTGATCAATTAGAAGTAGGGGTGCTTTGTAAGATGTGTTTTGTGAACTTACCAGAAGTTAAACAGAAAATGGAATTCAAATTAATTTGATTACTTATATGTAGTTAATTGGGCACTATTTAAAGACTAGGATTTTTTTTTTTTTTTTCCGGTACGCGGGCCTCTCACTGTTGTGGCCTCTCCCGTTGCGGCTCCGGACGCACAGGCTCAGCGGCCATGGCTCACGGGCCCAGCCGCTCCGCGGCATGTGGGATCTTCCCAGACCGGGGCACGAACCTGTGTCCCCTGCATTGGCAGGCAGACTCTCAACCACTGCGCCACCAGGGAAGCCCCTAGGATTTTTATATTGTTTGTGGAGATTGTTTATTCATGTCACTTTTTCCCTAATTGCAATGAAAATTTAGATTTGATTTAGGTAGAAAAGCATTTTGAATTTAAACCTAAGAAAAAAAGATTTTTTTAAAAACTTTTATCATCAGACTTGAAGATTATAATTGTGTCTGTCTTGTCTGGAGACATTATGTATATTTTATTTCCGTATAACCTAGACAAATTAATACAGTAGTTTCTCACAGATTCAGCAACTATGACGTGTTCTATACCTCCTAAAAGATTTTCTTGTGAGATAACCAGTTAATTTGATTGAAACTGAGAATTTAAGAAATGTTAATGGAATATGAATCCGTTATAGTTGTTTTGTTTCGTATTTTTAAAACTATTTTGTACATGAGAATATTTTCATTTTGTTTCTCAGTGTACACATTCAAATGTTATTTATGTGAATTTTCAACTGGATTCAAAGTAACCTGGTTATTTTTCTAGGATCGAGCCCATAGAATTGGACAAACCAAGACAGTCAGAGTGTTCCGCTTCATAACGGATAACACTGTAGAAGAAAGAATAGTGGAACGTGCTGAGATGAAACTCAGACTGGATTCAATAGTCATCCAACAAGGTGAGCCTTAGGACTTTAAAAATTTACTAGGTTGAATTTATAACACTTTTTTCCTGGATTTTTTTTTAGGATATTCTTGTTGTTAAACATATATTAAATCAAGCTACCAGGCAACAATATTTATATTCCAGACTAAAGTAAGCTTCAGTTTTGTTAAGAGGATGGGTTTGGGCTCAGGAAGGTTGAAATTTGAATATTGACTCAGCTGGTTAGCAATTCTTTTACACTATCTGAGCCTCTTCTTCATGTGTTAAATACGGATACAGAGATTTTTAAGGACTAAAGGGGATAATGTATATAAAAATACCCAGCATTCAGTGTGGTACATATTAAATAGAGGTGTGATGAGTGATTTACATGTACTAACACTCAATTGACTACTCTGGGGAAACTGAAGAGATAACAGTAAAACTCAGAATTCTTTTTCCTAATCCACAACGATTTATTGAGCACCAGCAGATGTCAGGCACTGTTCTTAGTGCTGAGAATACAGTGGTGACTGAAACCAACCAGTGTTCTTACTTTCAAGGACTTTATAATTTAGTGAGAGCAAGACACACAATAAACATTTATGTAAATAGGACTAGATGGTGAAAGTGGGATTTTATTTTGGATTAATTGAAGGGAACTTCAAGTTCTCAGGCCAGATCAGCTTTCAAGGAAGACATTTATATTTTCATGAAGCTTAAAATAGAGTTAGTGATGGGATGTGTAAAATGTAAAAACCAAAACAAACCCTCAGTAACCTTGAGTCCACGTTGGTTTCCTTCCTTCCCAAATTGTGTCATGACCAAATGCATTTTATCTGTCTCTAAAGCTAAGAGGTATACTGTTGTATTATCCACTGATTATTACATTTGTGTGTCTTGGTTTTGTCAACCAGTCTCTAATTTCCTTGTAAGGAAGGGAATGTTACATTTCTTTGTTATCCCTTAATGCCAACCATAGAGTTAGCCACGTGTCTGTATACATAAAGTCAGAAAGAGAAAAACAAATACGGTATGCTAACACATATATATGGAATTTAAGAAAAAAAAAAAAAGGTCATGAAGAACCTAAGGGTAAGATGGGAATAAAGACAGACCTACTAGAGAATAGACTTGAGGATATGGGGAGGGGGAAGGGTAAGCTGTGACAAAGTGAGAGAGTGGCATGGACATATATACACTACCAAACGTAAAATAGATAGCTAGTGGGAAGCAGCCGCATAGCACAGGGAGATCAGCTCGGTGGTTTGTGACCACCTAGAGGGGTGGGATAGGGAGGGTGGGAGGGAGGGAGGCACAAGAGGGAGGAGATATGGGAACATATGTATAACTGATTCACTTTGTTAAAAAGCAGAAACTAACACACCATTGTTAAGCAATTATACTCCAATAAAGATGTTAAAAAAAAAAGACAATACATGATTGCTTTATTATTAGTTGTTTTTGTTAATAATTGCTTAACATAGTGAGCTTACTTTGTACCAAGCCATGTGCTAAATATTTAAATACTGAGTATTACCTTCTTTAGTCTTCATGCCAGCTGGAGGTTGGCATCAGAGGTAGAAGCAAGTCACTTATTTACCGTTTACACAGCTAGGAGGTGACTCATCCGGGGCATCAAGAGCTATATAAACTATTACAGTGCAGTGTTTAATTAGGAAGGTCTCTGGGGACTTCTGGGGCCTGCCAAACAGGTTTCTCATGAGTGATGTAATGGCTAGTTTTTTTTCCCCCTCACATTCATCCATGCTTTTAGAAATACATCTGCCTTATGGTTCTTGTTCTCAATTATTTTCATCTCTGAAACCCTTCTCTTTTTTTTTTTTGAAGATTAAAAAAATACAAATTCTTTTACAGTCAGCTTAGAAAAGCTTTTTCAGTCTTTTGACTTAATGTTTTTGGGGTATTTTTTTGTATTTACTAAGGCAACTTTTGGAGCAAAATTTTGTGCTAGTAGCTTTGTTAATCCCATTTATAGAGATATTAGTCAAACAAGCCTTGGGTGCATATGCCTCTGTGTTAACTGTTTTGTGGACTAAGGGGTATAACTAAAAATATGAGAATATACAGAAGTACTTTATGTATGAAAAGTTCCCTCCCAGTCCACAGGGAAGTAATTTCTGTAAGCTTAAGAGCATTTTGATAGCAGTGAGATAGCTTTCAAGAAACATGTTCTGTGGATATATTCTAACTTTGAAAGTCACATATTTGATGGTGCATTCTATTAGGGATCCAAAACCATGATACAAGTATGTAAGGTCCCAGAAAACAGCTTGTATCTTTACCTACTCATTACAAGTTGGTTGAAGTAGAAAAATTAAAATAGAAGAAGTATATGTGAGTGGCTCTTGAAGTTTGGCAATATGAAGGTTTTTATACTTTTGTAAGTAGAACAAGCTGATTTGGGAGCATTAGTAATAATACTAATCAGTTTCTGCTTATCAGAAACTTCTTGTGTTTATAATGCTCTCACCTTTTGATACTTAAAGTTATGGTAATAATTTTGATTTTCAGATATCCCAAGTTACTGTCATTCTCACCGTACAAGAATATATTTTATTGAAGTGGCATTCGGTAGGCTTCATTATGTAATATGTAAAGTTTAGAAATATTTCAGAGTTTACAGATTAGAATTTGGTATTTTATATAAAAATGAAAATTATCAGATGAGAATAAACAGAAATGATTGACGTTTGAGGCAAAATTATGTGGTATTACATCTAACATTTAAAATTCCAAATATCCAGTAACCTAAAGTTTGTTTGATTAACATTACACAATAAAACCTTTTTTTCAGGAAGACTTGTGGATCAGAATCTGAACAAAATTGGGAAAGATGAAATGCTTCAAATGATAAGGCATGGGGCAACACATGTATTTGCTTCAAAGGAAAGCGAGATTACTGATGAGGATATTGATGGTATTTTGGAAAGAGGTGCAAAGAAGGTGAGATGCAGATTAAATGATATGTTTAATATGTAAAATATTTTAAACCAGAACTGTTTGAGGAAATGGTTATGTGAGTTATCGGTAATCTGACTTCCACAGAAAGAAGTTTTTATGTAGTATAAAGCCTAATTTATTTTGACTATAGTTCTCATGCTTTTTAAATTCTCCATCTAATAGGATGTTTCTTTTGTTTCCTAGACTGCAGAGATGAATGAAAAGCTCTCCAAGATGGGTGAAAGCTCACTTAGAAACTTTACAATGGATACAGAGTCGAGTGTTTATAACTTTGAAGGAGAAGATTATAGAGAAAAACAAAAGGTAATTTAGAAAGAGATTTTGGTTACTTGAAGACTTAATATTTTACTTGAAACTTGGAATTTAAGTGTTAGATGTAATGCCTTGTCTCAAACAGCAGTCATTTCTGTTTACTCACAACTAAATTATTTTCATTTTTGTGTTAAATTTAATGCCACATTTTCAGTTGGTAAAGTGAAATGTTTAAAAAGTTTATGTCTACTGTTACAGTGCACGATGTTGTGTGGGGTGATTATAGTAATTTGGGATATTTGAAAATTAAAACTTGCCCCAAAAAATCGTCACAACCGTATTAGACTTTTTTTTTTAAAACAGCAGAATTGGCTGGTAATAATTAAAGGGAATAACTTCTTATTTCATAAGTAATACTTGCTGTTATATAGTAAAATTAGAAAATACCTACAGGGTAGAAGAAAAAAAAATTCTACCTAATGCTTTCCCTTTTAATGTTTAGGCATGTACATCCTCTGAATTTTTTCTAGGCTAAATATATATCTACATTTCTCTCCTAATTGGGGTTCTAAACCTTCTGTAGCATTGTTTTTCACCTAGTATTCATTTGGTCAGGAAATACTTACTGAATGCCTATGCTCTTCACTAGACCTCCTGTGTGTTAATTGCATAGTCCCTAGCCTCATAGAGCTTGTAGTCTAGAATTTTATGAATATCTTTGCATTTATAAATAACAGTCGTAGTGATGTACATAGCTGGAGTTGCATTCATGTAGGATTTGCGACTATATAATAAAGTTGGTGATTTGAATTGTTTCCCATGTGCTAGATTGCATTCACAGAGTGGATTGAACCACCTAAACGAGAAAGAAAAGCCAACTATGCTGTTGATGCCTATTTCAGGGAAGCTCTTCGTGTCAGTGAACCTAAAGCACCCAAGGTGAGTTGACAGAGCACAAATGTCTAAAAATATTGGAACTGTAAATCATTTTTCTTCTTATACTCTTGAGATAAAATCAGATTGAGAATTAGATTTTATGGTTTCTTACAGTACACCTCCTTCAGCTTTTGCTAAAAGTTTTCTAAAGATTAATTTTGAATGTAAGCATTTAAAATTTGATTAATGTTTGTTCAGTTTTAGTGGAAGATGCATTCAGTTGCTTGGAGAATTGGCTGTCATGATTTTATAGAATGAAAAAAGGTTATAGATAGATTTAAAGCAAAATAGTTGCTTTCTTATGAAGAATACTTTTTGTTTTTAGGCTCCTCGACCTCCAAAACAACCTAATGTTCAGGATTTCCAGTTCTTTCCTCCACGTCTATTTGAATTATTGGAAAAAGAAATTCTATATTACAGAAAAACGATTGGGTACAAGGTAGAAGAAGTAACACTTTGTTCGTAACTAACCTGGTTTTTTGTTTTGTTTTTTAAAATATTTATTTATTTATTTGGCTGTGCCGGGTCTTAGTTGCAGCATGTGGGATCCTCATTGTGGCTTGTGGGATCTTTAGTTGCAGCATGTGCACTTCTTAGTTGCGGCATGCATGCGGGATCTAGTTCCCTGACCAGGGATCGAACCCGGGCCCCCTGCGTTGGGAACGTGGAGTCCTACCCACTTGGCCACCAGGGAAGTCCCTAATCTGGTTTGTTTTTAACTTAATAAATGCAGAATATCAATATGTTTTCTTTCATGGCTGGATTAAAAATTGTGAAAAATTTGTGAAATGTCATGTACTTGGTTAAGAGTTTAGTTGATTGCATACTTCCTAAAATATATTGACTGATGACATAGGAAAAAAAAAATATTTTTAGGTGCCTCGAAATCCTGACCTACCAAATGCAGCACAGGCACAAAAAGAAGAACAGCTTAAAATTGATGAAGCTGAACCCCTTAATGATGAAGAATTAGAGGAAAAAGAGAAGCTTCTAACACAGGTATAGCCTTCAGTCAACACAGAATTTAGTAACATTATTTTGTAAGGTGCTGTCTTAGGCTGTGTTGGAATATATAAAGGAAGTACATTTTTTTGATTTCAAAAATGGAATAATTGGTGATCATAAAGCATGGGCATATGGTGTTTGCTACATTTTGATTGTCATTAGTTGTTGAGGTGGTAGAGAAGATTATGGATTTGCACCAGCCTTGGTAGAATGGGTATCCTTTTGATCACCATTCTTCCAGCACTCCCATCTTCCCTTTCCTGTGAATCTTCTACGTTGCTACTAAGTTATAATTCTCAATGACAAATCTCTGCTCCATACTTTTTTAACATCCTTTAAGTTTCAGTCAAGGCCTTTCAGAATCTGGCCTTAACCTACCTTTAAAGCCTTATTTTCCTTCTGTTTTCCCACTTGGTTTATATCTTTGCCCTTTAGTCTATGTTCATTCCTCCTGGCAAACTTCTACTCTTTGAAAGCTCAGTGAAAATGTCACCTTTTTGTGCAGCATTCTTTATTCTCCCACTCAGCTTCAATTGCTTGGCTATCTAAGCAATATATGATGTATTGCTAAAAGTGCTCATCTATGTACATGAAAATCTACTACTTTAAAAGCACTTAACTTAAAAAGAAAACTTGGAGCAACTGAAAATTTTCTGTAATACTCAGCAGCATTGGTAAAGTTTAATAGCTTTTCTCCCAAGTTCAGTGTGCTGTGATTATATGTTTTGTTTCCATCGCTTTGAAGGGATTTACCAATTGGAATAAGAGAGATTTTAACCAGTTTATCAAAGCCAATGAGAAGTGGGGTCGTGATGATATTGAAAATATAGCAAGAGAAGTAGAAGGAAAAACTCCAGAAGAAGTCATTGAATACTCAGGTAATTCTCCTATTATTTTAATAGGTATAAGAATGTTCTCAGGCTTCTGGAGAGCTGTTGGAAAGTTCAGATTTTCTTACTCTGAATACTGTTTTGATAAGCTTAATTTCACCACAACTTAGTGCCTTGTTTTTTTTTTTTAAAATAAATTTTATTTATTTATTTATTTTTGGCTGCGTTGGGTCTTCGTTGCCACGTGCAGGCTTTCTCTAGTTGTGGTGAGCAGGGGCTACTCTTTGTTGCGGTGCGCAGGCTTCTCATTGCGGTGGCTTCTCTGGTTGTGGAGCACAGGCTCTAGGTGTGCGGGCTTCAGTAGTTGTGGCACGTGGGCTCAGTAGTCGTGGCTCCCGGGCTCTAGAGCGCAGGCTCAGTAGTTGAGGTGCACGGGCTTAGTTACTCCGCGGCCTGTGGGATCTTCCCAGACCAGGGCTCGAACCTGTGTCCCCTGCATTGGCAGGCGGAATTTTAACCACTGCGCCACCAGGGAAGCCCTAGTGCCTTGTTTTGTTTTGTGTTTTTTAAAAATTGAATTGGAAAATCTCCCCTTCTTTAAAATGGCATTGTTAATTTTTTTTTTTTACCCCCGTTCACTAGCTGTAGCCAAGGAAACAAGAATAGGTCACTGAATAATAGTGCCTTCATTTTTATTTCATTGTCTTTCATAAGTTTTCAAGTGTTATGTGTTTCTGTGTCTCCTGGAGCCAGTCAGATTGTCAGGTGGGTATAGCTCTGGTGGTCCACCCAGAGCTTCAGAATAGACACAACTAAGAATTGGGGGATACTTCCTATAATCATCCAGCTTATCTTCCCGGTTTCTTCATAGTTAAGGAAACTGAGAAATAATTACGTGACTTACTAGTGTTAGATGTGGGGAAAATGGAAACATTTCTTAATCCTTAGCAAGTAAAATAGAGCACTTACAACAAGAAGTTATTTATCTTTCTGCCCTTCCCCCACCTATCTCATCTGCCCAACTCTTATTCCTACAGCTGTGTTCTGGGAAAGATGCAATGAGCTGCAGGACATAGAGAAGATTATGGCTCAGATTGAAAGGGGAGAGGCAAGAATTCAAAGAAGAATTAGTATCAAAAAAGCACTTGACACGAAGGTACTTTGAATATTAAATATGATAGTAAAATAACTCCTCTCAGTAATATGAGAGTTTAAAGTAACTTTTAAAAAGGAAAAGAAATGATGATATAAAATTTTTTTTCAAAGGACAGCATTCAAACATTATAGGTGTTCTCAACAGAATTTACCTCAGTATTTCAGTTGATATATCTGCGTCAGAGTCACTACGATTGGCTCTTTGCTGTGTGGTATACCAGAAAGTCTGAGTCTGTATTTCTTTTTAAAATAATAAAGACTGAAGTTGATTCAGAACAAAGATTACAGTGTAACTGACTTTGGATAGAAAGTTGATGTGAAATACAACATTTATAGCTAACTTTACTAAAGCCGAGTTTGAAACATAGATTATATAGGATTTGTGTTTTATATAATATAAAATCCGATTTTCATAGATTGGACGGTACAAAGCACCTTTTCATCAGCTGAGAATATCTTATGGTACTAACAAAGGAAAAAACTACACTGAAGAAGAGGATCGTTTTCTGATCTGTATGCTTCACAAGCTTGGATTTGACAAAGAAAATGTTTATGATGAATTGCGACAGTGTATTCGCAACTCTCCTCAGTTCAGATTTGACTGGTTTCTAAAGTCCAGAACTGCAATGGTGAGTACTGGGGGCCTTTTTCTGTAATGTAGTAGAATTAAACTTCCTCTGACAGTTCAAAGGAAGTAGGTTATTTAATGTTCTTTAAGGTAACTTTTTAAATTCTATTAAGAGAAAACTGTGGTTCAGCTGTATCTTTGAAGTAAATTTTTGTTACAATATTGTTTGTATTACAGTTTAAATCAGTTCCTTAAGAAACAGTTACATCCACAGTTAAAAACCTAATGTCATAAGTAACTTACAAAGTTTATTTTTTCTATTGTTTAATAGCACATCTTTTAACATCACTATATATGATAGGACTAATTTTTTATGTGAATTTTAATCAGGTTCTAAGTAGGAGGAAATGTCACCATCAATTTTAACTTCTGAATGTAATGATCACAATTTAAAATTTGACTTTTGGTTTTATAAATGAACACATTTCTATAAAGAAAGGACTTGTACTCACGCATCTGCCCATCAGAATGCTGAGTTTGAGTTATTTAAAAAGAGCTTAATGTAGTAAAACACTATACTGATTTAATCCTAGGTTTTGTTTTTATTCCCAATATCAACCTGTTTCTGATCAGCAAGTTCCATTTGTAATGACCTAAAATTAGAATTCAGAAGAGTTTAGCTTTGATGAATTGCTCTTCTCTTATGTATTTTTTAAACTTTTTATTTGATATTAGAGTATAGTTTATTAACAATGTTGTGTTAGTTTCAGGTGTATAATAGCAAAGTGATTCAGTTATACATATATCTGTTCTTTTTCAGATTCTTTTCCCATTTAGGTTGTTACATAATATTGAGCAGAGCTCCCTGTGCTATACAGTGGGTTCTTGTTGGTTATCCATTTTAAATACAGCGGTGTGTACATGTCAATCCCAAACTCCCTAATATACTTCCCTCATATACTCCCTAATATACCCACTTCCCCCCGGTAACCATAAGTTCGTTCTCTAAGCCTTTGAGTCTGTTTCTGTTTTGTAAATAAGTTCATTTGTATCATGTTTTTTTAGATTTCGCATATATCATATGATATGTCTCTTTCTCTGTCTGACTTACTGTATTTTACCACCTTTGAGTTTTTAGCTTCATCTTGTGTTCTTCAGGATGATGATAATGCCAAAACAATTCTGTAGTCTTAATTTTGAGATGTACTAGGATAGCAAAGTTTAAACAACTTTATAGTAGGATTTACCTCAGTATATTTAAAATACATTGTCACTCTTCAAGATGGAGGATAGTGTTTAGTCTTTAAATGTGACCACTGAAGGGGTTTTTTTCAGTAAACATCAACGGAGGCTACTGTTTTATGAAACCCTAGTTTGGGAAATGTTGCACTATAAATGCATTATAAATACATAGTTAGAGGAGACACATTCAGTTGCTATAAGCTCTGTATTACGTCTTTTAAAGTAGGAACAATTTTAATAAGTGATTTTGTGGTGAGTGAAACAAGATGCAGTGTCACATTGATTTACTGGTACAATACCGTGGTCTAAAACTGCGTGTTATTTCCTAATGTGTTTCATGTTAAGGCACACATACAAAATGATAATATGCGTATGGCCCCTTGTGATAAACAGTTGAGGCATAATCCTTCTCTAAGAGCCAAGAAGATTCATGCCATAGTACATCTGTAACACATTCTGGCATGTGTATCTCAGTGTCCCTGTTAAAGGAAATAAAGAACTTTGATGCAGTGTACTACCTTCTCTCTATATATACTATTGCAAATATTTCCAAACCTTATATGGTTGTGTCCTATACAATAATATTTTTAAATGATTTTATCGTGACCATTTGTGTAGAATGTTACAAGGAGAGGAAAAAAACAATTTTACTCAGTAGGTAGCCAGCAATGATACAAATGGACTCCTGTTTTCTTAAGGGGTATTTACTATTTCTACACTATAATTTAAAATCCTTTCTGGAGCCTGTGTAGACTGCTAAGGAGAGATGAGGTAAAACTCATCATAGATTTCTATGACTATTTTTCCCGAACTGGGAAAGACGGCAGGTGGTACACCGTCTACCACAATTCTAGTGGTAATGCGTTTAAGGGAAAGATTATATATACCTCTTATTAAGTTTTAGTTGATTTTGACCCTCAAATATGTGCTCTGTTAATTTTAAGTTTTGGAGGTAGACGACAGTTTTCAGGCATAGACACTATGTAGCAGAATTGCATATAAGAGATGTTCATTTTCACTGCTTCAGTTCCTAAGTGAAGGAAGGATTTATGAAAAATACACAACAGTATGGCCTTAAATAATGAAGTGAAAAGTTTACAGATACCTTTTTTTATCCTCCTAGCATGGATTGTGTATGAAAATTACCAGTTCCTTTTGCTTTTTAAAATTTTGTCTATTGGGGGTATATAAGTGATATTACACTGTTAAAACATACCTTTGGTTTTGAAATTGTAATCATGAAAACTTATGGATGGAGAATACAAGTTTACCATGTAAATTTATGTTTGTAACTCAGGAGCTCCAGAGGAGGTGTAACACTTTAATTACCTTGATTGAAAGAGAAAACATGGAACTAGAAGAAAAGGAGAAGGCAGAGAAAAAGAAAAGAGGACCAAAACCTTCAGTAAGTACTCATGAAAATGTAAATATTTTCTTGGGGAACTTAACTTTTTTCAAGAATTTGAACATTACTTGGCTATCACTGATGTGTTAGTTAGTTTTTTTTTTTTTTTTTTTTTTTGGTAAGTAGTATGGCCTTGGATTGCTTTAAAAGTATAAATTAAACTTGATTCCATTGTGTGGGGAAAATCATGTTATGATGGTAGTTCACAGTATGGGGATTTGTGAGAATATGGGAAGGTCTGTCTTGTGAATGGCAAGAGCCTACACTTGATGTTGAGAGTACACATTATAATTTTAGAATATATAAAGAAATATTAGGAAGGCAGTGGCCTTTACAACCTTTACTGTTCACTTCTAAACTTTGATTTATTGTACCAATGATATCTTAGCAATGTGAAGGCAAGAATTATAAGAAAAAAAGTCATCTAATAATGTTATCTAATTCTGTTATCTAATAATAATTTATATAGTCATGCGTAAGTGAACGTATCAGGAAAGTCTAGCATACTCACAAAGTATTTCTCATTACTGCTTTCTTTTGATGAGAGGGCATGTTATACATTTGTTTGGTGTATTGATTTACTATTGCTAATTGTGAATTACTCATTTACTTCATTATTAGCATTAAGGTATTTATGTTAGTAAAATATGCAGATAAGATTATTTGGAGAATTAAGGTTATTCTGGTTAAGAAAAGTAGTACCTGTTACTAAGTGGCAGTTATTAATAAATTGCTATCATGAGTCTTCCAGTGTATTTCATGTTATTTGTGATGAAGATAATCCTTCTGTTTGTTTGTAGACCCAGAAACGTAAAATGGATGGAGCACCTGATGGCCGAGGAAGAAAAAAGAAGCTGAAACTATGAATACATATTTGTTTCATAATCACTAACTTTAAACCAGTAGTTCTTTAATTTACGGGTCTTCATAAGATGTACTGTACAATGCTCAATTGTTATGTCATTCAAAGACATCAGGTTCATCTGTTTACCAAGCTAGAAACATAGTATGTAGTTTCACTTTTTTAAATGCAACAGCTGTGCTGAAAATTTTTTATCATTAACACTTGAAGTAATAAAATAGGCTTCATTTATTAATAAATGTTTCATTTGATTTATTTTTATATTATAGTTCCATTTGTGAGGCTTGTGACTTTTGTTTATCAGCTATGATTTCTACACTTGTAAGGCTTAAAAAGAAGCAAACAAGTTAAAAAACAGAAAATTGCAAATAACATTTGTCCCTTCAGTCTTCACTTAGTTGTGTAATTGTTTTAATTCACTTTGCCTTTGCAGAAGTTTGGGTATCTTTGTAGTGCTATTGAGTCTCATCTGGGAAGATTATGTAAATTGCATTCTCCTTGCTTATTATATGGGTAGAATGGGAAAAAAAGGCAAGACAAATTCTCATTAAATTCTATGCATATTTCTGTTATGCTTTCTGTTTCTGTAGTTGGT
The DNA here is from genome assembly GCF_937001465.1 of Orcinus orca. Taxonomy (NCBI): domain Eukaryota; kingdom Metazoa; phylum Chordata; class Mammalia; order Artiodactyla; family Delphinidae; genus Orcinus; species Orcinus orca. The sequence continues at coordinate 25,485,356 of NC_064562.1, forward strand.
TCTGAGGTGAATATGCCCTATTCTGTTTGGAAGAATGGCCTTTTAGTTACATAGCCAAAGACATTTAGTATTTTCTGGTTCCTTAAGGTGGTGTTGTACCATTTTGTAAAAGGAATATTATTATTACTTTTTTTAATTGTTCGGTAAATATTTTTGACAAATTACCTTCTGAAGCAGCCACAGCTTAGAAATAATGTCAAAACTAAGGTGATTTTTTTTTTTTTTTTAAAAGACCCAGCCAAAATAAGGTGTGAATTTGTCATACTGTTAAAATGAAATTGGTAAACTATATCCCCTTCCAGTTTACTTTTTTGGGTTTTAGAGTAATTGAACGTTTTATTTTATTATATTTAAAATAATTTCTAAGTGTGAGCAGCAAGACTGACTATAATTCGAGTTTTTATTTTCTGTGGACAGACTTGATAAACTGGAGACCCTGAAGCAGGATTACCCAAATTGTAGTGTCAGGATTTTAGCTGTACCAGAGGCCTTTATGTGCTACACATAATTTGTATAAAGTTTTATATGTGCAAATTGGGTACATAAATAGTCTCCATTTTTCTAAGGGAATGCAATAAATGTAGCATCGTGAATAAATATAACTTTTATAATCCTTAAGTGGTCTTTTCTTTCCATTGCTGTAATTTTCTTTTCTCATTTGATTTTTATTTGCTTTTTTCCTTAGGACGTTATCTTTTTTCCTTAATTGGATTTTTTCGTCTCAGATTTCTATCAGTTGTTTTCATTTGCCCACACATGATTGGGATTTTTATTTATAAGGGTGATTTCTATAGTATTACTACTACTGCTTGCTTTTAAAAAGTGGGATTGCTGCCATCAGTGTCAAGCAAAATGCAGTGTTCATGGCAATTTTTGGAGTAATTTGGTTTGTTTTGTGTTCCCCCCAAATTGACTTCTTTATAGCCTTGGATGCTTAAAATAACAATTATGGATCTAATATATGCAAAACGTGAGGAATGGTTATTTCTTCCATGAAAAGAGCTATCATTCTTGAGTGGTGGCTTTATTTTGGAGGAAATAATTGGGAAAATATAAGGCCAAAGAAAACTTTACGGAGCTCACAAAGGAAGTGGTGATTTCAAGAGGAAGAAAACACAGCCTAATTTGTGTGTGTGTGTGTGTGTGTGTGTGTGTGTGTGTGGTGCTGGAGGACGGAGTGGAGGAGGTGGGAGGAGGTTGAGAGTGGAAATACAAAAGGAACCTAGTGCCAGCCCTTCAGAGCTCAGGGACATGGGAACGTGTACAGGGAAACACTTGAAAAAAGCATGAAAGAAACAATATTAAATTTAGCATTGTGGTTTAGCCAATGTGTGAGGCATTTGTGTTTCCCGGGTCAATTAGGATATCACTCTTGTATGTCTATCCAGAATAAAGTAAAGCCAAGTTTTTATTTATACGGCTAGTTAAGGGAAGGAAAAATGGTAACTAAGCTCAACCCAACTGTTTTAAAAGAGGAATTGGTGGTTGGAGTGGACTCAAAATTGGAACCCAATTTCCAGTTGATTTCCTCAATTTCCAGTTGAGGAATAGGAGGGCTTTAATAGGGGGAAGGAATGGTCCCTAAAGCCAGCTTAGAAGAGGCTGGATATTGACACAGGTGACCAGGGTCACTGTCTATTGTTACCCAGAATATTTCATTTAATAGTTAATTGAGTAAGGCTATATTATTCTGTTGGGAAGATTATATTCTATTGGGAAAATATACAGGTAAAACTAATAAAATGTAATTTTAACTTAAGTCTTTTAAATATTAATGTAACCTTGGAGAAAAAAGATAATGGAAAATTTTCCAATAGCAAACATTTTTTAAAAAGGGTATTTCAAATTCATATAGTACACTTAAGGTGTGTGCTTTAATTTTACAGCAGTGCTTACATATGCTCATTTTTTTTTTTTTTTTTTTTTTTTTTTTTGCGTTACGCGGGCCTCTCACTGCTGTGGCCTCTCCCGTTGCGGAGCACAGGCTCCGGACGCACAGGCTCAGCGGCCATGGCTCACAGGCCCAGCCGCTCCGCGGCATGTGGGATCTTCCCGGACCGGGGCACGAACCCGCGTCCCCTGCATCGGCAGGCGAACTCTCAATCACTGCGCCACCAGGGAAGCCCTACATATGCTCATTTTAATGTGTTAAAGTTTTATTCATTTCCTTAGGAAATCTGAACTGAATAGCCGTAATTGAGGGTAGTGGCATTTATGGATCTCTAAATGTTGGTCTTTAAAGGATACTGTCTACAATATTAAAAAAACAACCCAATCCAACAATGGGCAGAAGACCTAAATAGACATGTCTCCAAAGAAGACATACAGATGGTCAAGAAGCACATGAAAAGCTGCTCAACATCACTAATTATTAGAGAAATGCAAATCAAAACTACATGAGGTATCACCTCACACCAGTTAGAATGGGCATCATCAGAAAATCTACAAATAACAAATGCTGGAGAGGGTGTGGAGAAAGGGGAACCCTCTTGCACTGTTGGTGGGAATGTAAATTGATACAGACACTATGGAGAACAGTATGGAGGTTCCTTAAAAAACTAAAAGTAGAATTACCATATGACCCAGCAATCCCAGTACTGGGCATATACCCAGAGAAAACCATAACTCAAAAAGACACATGCACCCCGATGTTCATTGCAGCACTGTTTACAATAGCCAGGTCATGGAAGCAACCTAAATGCCCATCAGCAGAGGAATGGATAAAGAAGATGTGGTACATGTATACAATGGAATATTACTCAGCCATAAAAAGCAACGAAACTGGGTCATTTGTAGAGACGTGGATGCATCTAGAGACTGTCATACACAGTGAAGTAAGTCAGAAAGAGAAAAATACCATATATTAACGCATATATGTGGAATCTAGAAAAATGATACAGATGAACTGGTTTGCAAGGCAGAAATAGAGACACATGTAGAGAACAAACGTATGGACGCCAAGTGGGGAAAGCAGGGTTGGGGGGTGGTGGTGGTATGAATTGGGAGATTGGGATTGACACATATACACTAATGTATAAAATAGATAATAAGAACCTGCTGTATAAAAAAATAAAATTCAAAAAAGATACTGTCCAGTTAAGTGTAACAGGTACATGATAAGATAGTAAAAAGGGTCAATATGTTAACATTTAACACTTTAACCAATTAATCTATTTGTTGGTGGTTTCAAGTAATTGTTTTTCTCAAATAGGATTATGCTTTGTAATATTTTATTTCATATTTGTGTATTTTAAAAATATTGCTATTTTTTAAAGATCAGTATGTCAGTGTGGTAGATAAGTTCAGGTATAGTAACATTTTAAGGAACATTTATAAATCCCTTTTCTGAGAGGCCACCAGCCCTTAACACCAGACCGTTCCTGTCAGTGTGTCTCAGGGGGAATTAATTCAGTGGGCAGGCAGGCTCAAGTTGAAAAAGTATGAACAGGTTGAATCAAGTGCACAATAATGCACTTGTTTCAGGCATAGAACACAGTTGTCCTGATTCCTATGACCATTTTAAAGGCAGGGGCAGCTATTTGTAAAAATAATAGTGTAACCTATCTCGTGTCTGGAGCCAGAATACTCCTTCCTGCACAGCCCTCACACTCAGATTTGTGCACCAAGTTTTAGAATTATGGCCTATGTTTAGGCAGTCACTCACTGAACACTGGTGAACCTTGACAGCAGAAGCAGTCAGGGCAGTGTTCCAACATCCTCACCATGTACACCTTTCTCAAACCACTTTTCTTTTCTGCTTATATCTCAGGCATCACTCAGTAATGCAAACTGCACTTAGAAAAAAGTATCACCCTGAATCTGATGTATTTTGAAAACGGAGATATCATAGTAATCTGTGGACTTACAGTGATGAACTAAAACCTTCACCTTGGGAGCTTGTAAGAAATGTAGAATCTAAGGCATCATGCCAGACCTGCTGAATTAAAATCTGCATTTTAATAAAACCCTCCAAGGTGATTCATATGCACGGGAAATTTTGAAAAGCACTGCTTTAAACTGCCAAAGTAAAATAAGATGAGACCTTAATAGTTGTTGAACAGATATATTGACATGATATCATCAGGGTAACAGATCTTTTAGTTTAGGTCAGGAAGATCATTCAATACTATTTCAGAGAAAATGCTTTTATGTTGAATTTTGGATCTGCAGATAGTTTTAGCAGGGGTTCCTCTGGTGAGCTGTAATATACTAGCATTTAAGTCACCACATTTCAATAACATTGGAGCAGTGTGTGGTCCGAGGACCAGCAGCAGTGGCGGCACCTGGGAGTTTGTTAAAATTACAATTGCCACAGCTTACCCTTCCCCCTCCCCATAAAGCGAGAGAGAGGCATGGACATATATACACTACCAAATGTAAAATAGCTAGTGGGAAGCAGCCGCATAGCACAGGGAGATCAGCTTGGTGCTTTGTGACCACCTAGAGGGGTGGGATAGGGAGGGTGGGAGGGAGGGAGATGCAAGAGGGAGGGGATATGGGAACATATGTATATGTATAACAGATTCATTTTGTTGTAAAGCAGAAACTAACACACCATTGTAAAGCAATTATACTCCAATAAAGATGTTAAAAAAAATTACAATTGCTCAGATCAGATCACACCACACTCCGTTCTGCTGAATGAGAAGCGGGGTTGGGGGTGGGTGGCTTGCATTTATGTCCGAGGCTCTCCAGGTGATTCATACTGAAGTTTGAGATGCACTGGGTTAGTACCTCTCACTATACCTGTTGGTTTCCCCTTCCTTTAAAGGGAACAAATGTTACATAATTTTGGATGGTGACTTGCTTTTTTCTACTCACCTTTTTATAAATCCAATTATGAGACTATAAAAGGAAGCAGGCTGAGTGCGTGGGTCATTAAACAAATCATGCCTGAGTCATCTCATTTTTATAACGAAGGTGAGGTGTTCATGGGTAGAGCTATAAGCCACCTCTCCTTATAGGGATGATGTACAAACAGTGGTTAAAGAACCAGATGTGGTGACAGAAGGGTTTTGGATGAGTGTGTCATCTCTTTCACAGGAAGGACCATTTTTAACATCAAAAGTTATTCTCAGCACATTTGTCCTGCTGTATGTTGTCACTTTCGATACATGGTTGATCTGGTTTGAAGTCAGAAACTTCTGTCCCCCTGTTGACGCACAGACGACAAGGGATGGTCAAGGTCAGCTTGTAGCATGGCAGACTTCTGAGGAGTCACCATAACTGCTGAGTGGAGTTACCGTCTGGTTGCTGTTAAAGTAGCTTACAGATTGGTCATTTTTCTCATCTGCGACATCAACCTTACGTCTGAGTAGAAGGGAAGTCAGTAACATGAGGCAGCTCAGGAACAGGAGCTGTGTCCCCCAGATGGACATGGTGCTGCTTGGAGGATCCATACCTATAGTTTCTAGTCCCGTGAGCTGCGCCACCTGGGAGCAAGTCTGGAGGAAGCTGGCTTTTTTAAAGGTTCAGGGCGATATGCTGAGTATGGGTGCCCTTGTTTTTATCAGCAGGTGTATCTGGAGATAGAGTCGGGAACTCAGGATTGGCTCTTCTGCATTTGAAGGCTTTGCCCCCAGCAAAGGAGAGTGCGGACTGATAATATTCCGGACTCCTCTTTCCAAACGCTCTGTTTGCACTCTTCTCTTTTTTTTTTTTGGCTGCAAGCTTGCAGGATCTTAGTCCCCTGATCAGGGATTGAACCCAGGCCACAGCAGTGAGAGTGCCAAGTCCTAAGCACTGGACCGCCAGGGAATTCCGTCTGTTGGCACTCTTTCTTGATTCGACAGTATACATTGTATGTATGTATCACTCTCTTCCAGTTGCCACCTTTGAAAAAAGAAATCTGCTTTGAGGAAGTTTACACAGTAAGAGAAATTATAAGGGGGTGGGAGTTTGGAAGCTATCGTTAAAGGCATTGGTGGGGCTGCACTTCTTCCAGGGGCTCTAGAGGAGGATCCAGTTCTTGCCTCTGCCAACCGTCCATGGCTTGTCACTTCGATCTCTGCTTTTATGGTCACATTGCCTTCTTTTCTGTGTCATCTCCACCGATTCCTTCCTATAAGGACACTTGTCAGTACAGTTAGGGTGCCCCAGGATGATCTTCCCACCTCAGAATCCGTAACTTAATCCTATCGGCAAAGATGCTTTTCCCATATGAGCTAGGGCTCACGGGTTCCATGGATTAGGACCTGAATTCTTTGGGGGCCGTTACTCAGCCTGCTACACCTGTCAAATTCAGTTTGTTTCGTTTCCTTTGTCTTACCTCCCAATGTTTAGAGACACATTCAGTGAAGCCCAGTTACTGAACTCCACTTTTCTTTTTCTTTTCACTTCTATTGTACTTAGTTTTGACGGCTTGCATATACCTCTTGGTGTCTGGCTCATTTTTCCAAAGTCAGAGTTAATGTTCCCAAAGGGACCCCATACGACTCTGTCCCAAGTTGTGATAATACAGTAGAGAGAAGTCATTACAACCTGTTTAATTTCCTTAATTTCATAAATAGCAACAACTTGCCATTGAAGAGATTTACCAATAGAACTATACAGTAAGTTTGGAAAAAATGAGTGATAATCTCATTACCCTAACACAAAGTTCTTATCTTTTCGAGGCATGTCCTTTCAGTTTTTTTTTTTTTTTTTTTTTCAGTACACGGGCCTCTCACCGCTGTGGCCTCTCCCGTTGTGGAGCACAGGCTCCGGACGCGCAGGCTCAGCAACCATGGCTCACGGGCCCAGCCGCCCCGTGGCATGTGGGATCCTCCCGGACCGGGGCACGAACCCGTGTCCCCTGCATCGGCAGGCGGCCTCTCAACCACTTCGCCACCAGGGAAGCCCAGTTTTTTCCATATTTTTTAAGGCTTGCAGTAGCAACATGATCACTGATAATCTAGAATTCATTATGCCATCAAGTGGCTATCTCATGATTCAATGAACTATTTCCTGAGTACTGGACATTTAGGTTGCTTATTATTATTATAAAAAAGGTTAGTAGGAGCAATATTGGGGTGACTAGTGTCAAACAAATTTTAGAATGCTTACCTGGCAGAAAACTAATTGTGGAGCCCTGGTGGGTGTAGCAGCACAGCAAGGACCTGTGCTTGGTGTCTCCACTATGGGAAGTGAATGCCCTTAGCTGCCTGTCTTTTTCATTCACCCTGTATGTGGACTCCTTAAATTTGGCACTGAGTACTGGAATGAAATGTACAACATCTTTCCATTCATAGTTTACACAGTAACAGTGACGTCATGGGCATCTAGTATATCTCCATTATGCCTTCCAAATCCCTAAGAAAACTAAAATAATAAATGAGGAAAAATGTATATGCTTTTTCTCCATAAAAATGTTATCCCTGGGGAAGAATATGTGAAGAGTGAAAATGAGCCCAATTTTCCATAGTGTGTAGCTCCATTCTTAGTAGGAAATGAGGCATTTTTCACTCTTTTAAGCCATTAGATCATTTTCATAACCCAGCTACCGAATACACCATAGGTTGTATCTAGAATACACTAGGTTTTATCCTAGAAGCCTAAAAAACTTAGTTTTGCTTCCCTGGCATGTCTTACTGGGAGGAAACTGGGAATGTAACAGATCAACTTCATAGAAATCGCCGTGGGTAACGTCACCCAGAAAAAAAGATGTATGCATAAGCACTGCATTCATCTGAATGTAATTCCTTAACAAAAGACAGAATAAGAGAGAGAAAGAGAGTGATTTTCTGCAAAACACTGAAAGGCTAGGATTAATTTCAGGTGCAAAATAGAATCCTCCTTGGCTTTTTTTTTTTTTTAACAAGGCTGATAATGTGAATTTCTCCTGGGCACAGAAGTACTCAGTGGGAAGGTCAAATTGGTTGCTTCATTTGGAGACTAAGTCAGGGCATCAGTAGGACCTGTTGGGTGTATCTGAGAGTTATCCTGGCCAAGATGTAGTTTTCTCATTATTATTATTTTTTTAAACATTTATGAAGGATCCATATCTCTCTCACATGCTGGAGAAGGCCAGTAAGTGTTTGTTGAATTTAACTGAGTTTAAAAGATTTTTGATTGTGGTGGTTGGGAAAATTGGAAGATGAGGGAGGGTGACTTTCTGTTGGTAGATACTTACTCAGACAGGAATTAGAACTGAAAGGGATCTTAACAGAAATGGAGTGCAAACTTCTCATTTTACAGAGGGAGAAGTGAGGTGAAGAGTTGTGAAGTAGTTTGGAGAAATCTCCTCTCAGGGTGGGGAAGCTGATGTTGTCTAGCAATGAAGCACAACCTGGGCTGATGGGAGAGAAGGACTTCTCTACCTATATATGCAGACCCCATGGTAGTCAAGAGCCTTCTTATCCTTGCCCAATATTTTGGGAGATGGCGTCTTCTTTTTTTTTGCATTTGTAGTTTTTTAAATTTATTTTTTATCAAATAATACAATATTGTGTTACTTTCTGGTGTACAGCAAAGCGATTCATTTATACATATATACACACACATATATATTCTTTTTCAAATTCTTTTCCATTATGGTTTATTATAGCATATTGAATATAGTTCCCTGTGTTATACAGTAAGATCTTGTTGTTTATCCACCCTATATATAATAGTTTACATCTGCTAACCCCAAACTCCCAATCCATCCCTCCCCCACCCACCCTCCCCCTTGGTAGCCACAGGTCTGTTCTCTATGTCTGTGAGTCTGTTTCTGTTTTGTAAATAAGTTCATTTGTGTCATATTTTAGATTCCACATATAAGTGATATCACACGGTATTTGTTTTTCTCTTTCTGACTTAACTTCACTTAGTATGATAATCTTTAGGTCCATTCATGTTGCTGCAAATGGCATTATTTCATTCTTTTGTATGGCTGAGTAGTATTCCATTGTGTATATGTACCACATCTTCTTTATCCATTCATCTGTTGATGGACACTTAGGTTGCTTCCATGTCTTGGCTATCGTGAATACTGCTGCTATGAACATAGGGGTGCATGTTTCTTTTCGAATTAGTTTTGTCCGGATATATGCCCAGGAGTGGGATTGCTGGATTATATGGCAACTCTATTTTTAGTTTTCTGAGGAACCTCCATACTGTTCTCCACAGTGGCTGCACCAATTTACATTCCCACCAACAGTGTAGGAGAGTTCCCTCTTCTCCACACCTCTCCAGCATTTGTTATTGGTAGACTTTTTGATGATGGCCATTCTGACCGGTGTGAGCTGGTACCAGGAGATGACTTCTTGAAATGGCTTCTGTCATGTGCCATGTTGGCTTGAGAATACGTTAAGTCATGTCTGTAATACAAATTTAAAAAATGTTTTTACAAGAAATACCTAAAAGATAATGATGGGGCACAAAGATGTGGTTTTCAAAATAGTTTGGAAACTCTAATTTATGTAATATTAGCTGAGGCACAATAATGGTGATTTACATTGTCAGCTTAAAATGAGTAAAGAACTGGCAGTTTGAAGATTTTACAATTCTTTAAATTTTCTTTGTTCTCTCTTGTGATACTTGCATTTTTACACTTTATTGTTTATTATCTTCTTTCATAAAGGAGTTTGCAAAAGAACGGAGAGTTGATGAAAGGATTTCCCTTCTAAGTAGCCCTGATAAAGACTTGTGGAGGAAAACTGAGCAACTGGCAAAAAGGAGGTTTAGGCTTATCTGCAAATCTCAGTAAGGGCACTCAGCACTATAACCAGAAAAACTGACAGAGGATGAGGGTCTCTCTACAGTTGAAAAGTGCTTCCTGTCCAGCATGAATCAGCAAAGAAATGTCGACCCTTTTGTTCTTAACTGTTGATTTAATTGAGGACAGTGGGTTTCACTGGCCTTGGTAACAAAGTAAAAGAAAATAGAAAAAAACAAAGAGCACAGTCTAACAATCCTTTGTCGGCTGGATCCTTTCTCTGTTTGTACATATTCATACAGTTACATAAACTAGATTTGCACATAACACTAGAATATATGTAACACCAATGTCAGTTCAATACCATTGATATCCTGGAGTTGCTAAGATCTGGAAACTGTGGTTAGGAGATGTGTTTTGGCTGTTTCCCCTCCCTTGAAGTCTTTCAATCAAAAGAACGACAAGCACTCTGTTTAGAGTCAGTGACGGTGTCATTGATGAAAATGGTGGTTTTACTGGGTTCTCCAATTGCTGTGTCCAGAGGTATCTGGAGAAGTAATTCAAACCTCTCTGAACCCTCTGAGATGGGCTGTCCCAGGTCATCAAGGATTGTCAATCGGAACATCTCAACACACACTCCTGGAGCGAAGACCAGTTTTGGGCTGATGCCAACATAGTCTAGCCCAGCTAATGGGAAAGGAAAGCCAAGAGTGAGACTGCAGAATTCACTGCCAGAAGGTTTCCTTCAGAGAAAAAAAAAATTCAGAGACTGTCTGTAGCATTCTTCTATGTACACAGCACTTTCAGATGCATATTTTTTTGGCTTGATCCTCAGAAAGGGGAAATTTCCATGTTCTACCAAATGCCGCAATAGCCAGTGATCTGTCACCACATGCTCTCCATCACCTTCCAAGCACTTCCACAAAAATCCCACCTATAGACTGATGGCTCTCTGAAGGCAAATTCAATTTGTAATGAAAGCGTTTCCCTTTTCTATTTGGAACTGTTAAGATGATGATCATGACTTTTATTTTGACTAGGTTTCACTCATTCACCTTTGCCAGACCTCTGGTTTAACCTTACAACATTCCGCTCAATTTACTCGGCCATGAAGGCTCTGCTATTTTCTGGGTTGTTAATCATTTTGCAAGCTGGCTCACCTGATCGTATCGCTTCTTTGCTACTTATTTAAAAAATCATCCAATGTCATGACAAATTATAATCAAGAGAATAAAATAGGAAACCCTGAGTGATATAGATAACTATATAAATAAATGGAGGAATAGAATATTTACATTGTCTTAAAGTATCTCTCCATAAAAGTCTTCTTAATTGCAAAGGAAGAAAAGTAACTTTATAGTAAAGAAACCTGGCAGGTACCACTTTAACCAAGCGGTCAAAGTTAATACCACCAACAGTGGGGTAAATTGAAATTGTGTGCCATCGGGTAGAATGCAATGAGAATGCAGTACCACCTCTGTGATATTCCTGCTGGAGATGCATAGCCTGAATCTGATTATGAGGAAACATCAGACAAGCCCAAACTGGGGGATATTTTACACAACTGGTTTGTAATCTTTTTTTTTAAAAATTTTTAGTTTATATTGGAGCATAGTTTATTTACAATGTTGTGTTAGTTCAGCTGTACAGCAAAGTGATTCAGTTGTACATATACATATACCTATTTTTTTTCAGATTCTTTTCCCATATCTGTTATTATAGAATACTGAGTTCCCTGTGCTATAGAGTAGGCCCTTGTTGGTTATCTATTTTATATAGAGTAGCGTGTCTATGTTAATCCCAAACTCCTAATTTATCCCTTCCCCCTGGTTTGTAATCTTGAAAAATATCAAAGTCATGAAAGTCAAGGAAAGACAAGGAACTGTCCAGATGGAAGAAAACTGAACGACATGATGACTAAATACAATGTGTGACTCTGAACTGGATTGTTTTGCTATGAGTTGGCGGACAACGGGTGGAACTTGAATGAGGTCTGAAGATGAGATTGTAGTAATGTATCAGTTAATTTCCTGATTTTATGCTTGTACTGTGAGTATAGAGGAGAATGTCTCTCTAGGAGTTGCATTCTAAGTTTTTGAAGAGATGGGTCCAGATTTACTGGCAACCTATGGTTCAGGAAAAAAAGTGTTTTTACTGGACTTGTCACTTTTCTATAAGTTTGAGATTGTATAAAAAATTTTAAAGCCATTAAATAATTACATTAAGAAAAAACCAAAATGAGATTACGGTGAAAAGTACCAAGTCAGGAAAGTAAGGGAAAGGGGATTTGGGATCTTACGCACTTTGGTCCAGATCTTAATTCCACTGCTTACTTGTACAAACTATTTCATCTGTTTGAGTCTCAATTTCTTTAACTGCAAAATGGGTATAATTATTGCTACTTTACAAAGGTAGTTGTGAAGATTAGAGATAATACAGCAAAGATGCTAGCACAGAGTCTGGCATATAATAATGATAATATAAATACATATGCATAATTATTATTGTTAATTAACCAACCTGAGCTGATGTCAGGTATTTACTAGATTGTGGAGATTATCAAGTCTAAACTGCTACCTCTGCATATCTCCCATGAATCACCACCTCAAGCATGGATTAGTCCATCCCTACCTGAGAGCTAGCAGATGGGTCATTCATTATTTGTATGCAAGGAGATTTATCTAAATGAATGTTAATTTCTTTTCCCAACCATAAACAAAAAAGCCCGAGGAGCCAACTGGTCTATTCACTTTTGGTTTCACAAATACATATAGAGTGAGAAATAGCTCTGTCTGAAAATTACAAGAAAGAAAGGAAAGCAAGAAAAATAAAAAAAGAGCAAAACAACAACAAAAGAACTTTAAGGATCATCACTGGTGTCCTGTACAGTATGATGTGATATATTCCCTGAAGTGTTATAACACGTTGATTCTCCCAAGAGCAAGCTCTGGGCTGTAAAGCTGTCTTTAGTTTCCTTAACTGTTTCTGGGGCACATGCTACAACTGGGTTCACATTTTCATAGATACATTTTCTCTTTTTGTCTTGTCCGTTCATGTAGGTTTTAGACTGCTGAGTTTTATTTGCAGGATTTGTGCTTTCACTTAGTTTTTATCTTTACATATTCTCATGCGTCTTGGCTGTATACGATGCTAATCCTTAACTCTGCTGCCTGTCCACATCCCAGGAGACTAAAAGGTCCCTGTTAGCAAATGAAAAAGTGTGGGTATCAACGTAGATGGAAATTTCCCTTTCTTTTCCTGAATCCTACTGTACTTTTAATGTTTGTTTGGTTTTTTTTTTTCTGGTAAAGCAGCTGACAGGCTCACCAGAGGAAGTGATGTTCAGAAACATTTAGCTCCACTGCCAACGTCAAGAAAGGCAAAAGGGAGTGGGACATGAGGACATGCTGCTTGAAGCCAAGGAAAATGTCCAAGAATCAGAAGTGAGACCCTCCTACCCTCCTGGGAGCCACCAGGTGCCTGGATTCTCCCAGGAGTTGGGACCTGCTCAGCCATCACAGGTATGCCTTGATCTGAAATAGTGTTTATGAGCAGCTTATGGTATCTACAAATGTTCTCAACTTTGGAAAATTAATTTGGTCCCAGGCAAGTGGTTAATGAACAAATCATAAAGGTTGCTGAATGAATATTCTATTTATTTTATAAACAGCAGAAGTCATTCTATGTGCTCAGGTAGGAGAAACTTTAAATCAGAGCCCATCCACAAAGACTAGGCATGCTACGCTGACAGACTAGACCTTGCCCTGTACGCATGTCATGATAATGATACATTTTAAAATGGCCCGCTCACCTTCTGCTGGTGCCGGCCCTGTCTTCCTGGAGCACACGGTGACAGAGGACGCTCGGGAAAGGTCAGTGCCTGTTCTCCAGACACAAACCTCCATGGAGCCAGCACTTTCATCAACACCAAAGTGCAGGGCAGGCTCTAGGGAGACATAAAAGGACAAACTAAGACTGTTTCAGCCTCCCAGGCCTCTTCTCCTCTGGCCCCGTGGGAGCCTGGGTGTTTGTCACAATCATCAGACAAGACAGTTCCCACAGGCTCGACAAAAAACAAGCAAAACACACATAAAAAAACACATCAAGGAGTCACATGCCATGGCTTTGATTCCAGGAAGTGCAGTGAGATAACATCAGTTAGAATTGTATTCATTTTTCTGCTTTAAGAGATAGCTGTGGCACAAAGAAACTTCCCAATTGGGAAAAACTGGCCAACTAGCTTGTAACCCAGGTAAAGTCAGCTATTGTTTGGGAAAAGATGGTGGGGAATTCAGGAGGCTTTTTCTCAGGAGAGACGTGCCCTTCATGTTGAGGGGCAGTCCAGCCAGGGGTCTGAATTTGGGGGCTGCGGCTGTGCCTTTTACCATAACATTTGCTTATTACAAAGATAGAAATTCTGGGGATCCTGTTAGCTGAGATGCCAGAAATGCTACCCCCAGAGGCAGAAAAGGGCCCCCCCTAGAAAGAGAAGGCTTAAGGCAGCTGGGGCGGGCATCAGACTCTGAGGGTACGTGGAAGAGAACAGCACATCTGATGAGAGGAAAAGTTTGACAATGAGAAAGTCAAGATTCGGCCAAGCAGACGAACCCATCCATCTCCAGTTCCCCCAGTTCTGAAAATCAGCCTATGAACTTAGCTGACTCTTCAAAGCTTACACAAGGTTTAGCTGTTACACTAGATAGACTGTCATGAAAAAGGTTTGGAAATGAATGTTTTTCTTTGGACTGTGAAATCCAGAGGCAAACAAATGTAAACACCAGGCAGCAGCTTCACCACGGAGGCATGACTCCTGAGACAGTAAATGGAAAAGCAACATTACAGAGATGATACCTTGGGAAACACAATGCAACGCAGAAGCATATTGGAATGAAGTTTATTAGATTTTGGAAGGTAGAAATCCAATGTAATAAGTACTGTTTGCTCAGGATGTATTTTAGTAGATCTCTTCGTGCTGTGGAGAGTTTTACCAAAACTTTGACCATGGTGTATAAGAGCTCCCATAATCTGACTTGAGTCCATTCTTTCTGGAGTCATAATGTACGACACCTGACCCTGTGCCCTGTGTTCCAGTTACACTAGCTCTCCATGAGCCAGCATGAGCCAGCACGGCACGTGGTCATGGCCTCCATCTTCGCTGGTGATGTTCTCTGAGCTGAAACTCCCTTCCCAACATGTGAATTTCACACAGTCCTTCTGTAAGACTTTGATCGAGTTACCTGCTTTGGGAGGCCATATATGCCCTTAAGAGGTTTGTTGTTCCTTACCCCGTGCTCCCCTGACAGTTTGCATTGCTCTATAACTGCAGTGATGGGTCACACTTGCTAGTTGCTGTCTTCAGGTGCACTGCAGTGCACTGCACTGCAGGTAGGAGCCTGCACTCAGAGAAGGGTGGGGTGATCATCCTCTCATTTGACCCAGAAGTTTCACTCCATCTCCCCACTGTTGCTAATAGATGTTTCAGATACCTCCAAGCCTGGGTAGAGGGAAGAGAGGCAAGGGGAGCAGGAAAGGTCTTTCTTGATGGGTTTTATCACGGTGATCACGTTCTCGGATCTTAGAAGATGGAAGAAAGCAGATTCTGTTTCTCATGGGCACTTTTGTGTGTTCTTTGGAGATCTCTTGTTCCCATAGTTGGGTATTTCTCATCTGCAGTTCCCTTGATGAGGATGACCACACCCCTATCCTGGCTGGTCACTTAATTCTTCCTCAACCATCAGCATTCGGCAGTGCTTGTGCTGGGGATTGTTCATCCCTCTAGATGGCGCTTTTGGACAAGACCTAAGATGGTTCCATTCTGGCTCTCTATTGCGTGCATGGCTCACATCTGGTCCATGGCAACCCTCCTGCATCCTTTGCCTTGATAAACCCTAGGAATACTGCCTAATCTTAATGCACTCCCCCTTTTTCGCTCATCCATCAAAGCAGCCAATCAGCTTATCTCCTACACTGAGACTTTCCAGGTAGAGCCAGACCCCAGTTCTCTGTATCCCCCACAGTGTAGGTGACACACATTACACTCCCCAAATGGTCTTGTGATTCAGCACCTCTTTGAAAAGCTAAAATATTAAAGCCACCATTCTTATACACTGTTCTGTGTTTTTATCAGAGCTCTAGAAGCACCTCAAGATCAGGGACCACATTCCACATGTCTTTATACCCTTAGAAGCACATCGGCTGGTATATTATAAGTACTCAAGAATTTGTCGAGTGGATAATTTTAACTCACTTCTGATATACTTTGAACTTATTACAAAAGTTTTTTTTCTTTTTTTTTTTTTAAGTTGGGACCAAGTGATCTTTTTTAGCACAGAAATTATTCTGTGTGGTATTGCGGAAGGGAGAGAGGTAAGAAAGATAAAAAAAAATTTTTGAGTTATATTACTGTTCAGAGAAAAAATGTAAGAATCAAGCCTCTCTGAGTACAGTAAGATACACGATGTAAGAGGAGGACAAGTGTCACTCAGAAGAAAAATCATGAAACTCTTCTGAGATGCTCTGTAGATTGAACATCAGGAAATTTGTTGAAATAGAGAAGAGAGCATTATCTCCAAGTCGTCTCCACCCTAGCTCTGTCTAAAAAAACTGAGGTGCTGGCAATAATTCTTAAGGGCGGGCAATTATGAGAGAATGATGTTTTGACCACATCATACTTATGTTAAATGGATGCCATAGGTGTGTTTTTATCTCCTGTAAGAGAGAACGTTCTTTAACTGGAAATAAGAAAGAGAAATATGACAAGGTAAAGCTTTCAAAAGAGATATGACCATCCTTTAAAAATGAGTTCAACGTCCAGATTCAGAGAAATTTCGTGCCAAGATCCAAAGAGGACTTGCAGCTGAAGTGACAGAAATACTGTTGGTAAACTTTGACAAACTACCCGAAACAGGATAGATGCCAAAAGATGGAAGATTGGAAAATGTTTTTTCAGTTACCTCAGAAGAGAGAATAGATTCTGGAAACAAGCTGGTAGGTCTGATCGCTAGAAAAAGTCTGGGACAGCTTATTTAAACAGTTTCTGAATGTTTGGATAAGAAAGAGGTTATGCTTATGAGTTAATATCAGTTCTTTAACATCTAGTTTCATGAAATCAAATTTAATTTTCTTTTTTTTTAGTTAAACAGACATCTATTGGACATCCTCTATGTGTTCTAAATGTGCTAGTTACTGGGGATGTAAAGAGATGTGCGTTCTCGTGGTTGAGGTTATTTCTGGTGTAATAGGGCAGCCACACCGATGCCAATCAGCTAAACCCTGAGTGCTTTGACAAAAGAAGGAACCAACCTCAAGGCTCTGAGGGAGGAGTCTTGGGAGAAATAATGCTGTACTAGAGTCAAAGAATGAATGACAACTGATCCATCAGAAAGGGGGGAAGAATGTTCCCAATGGAGTGGCTAATATGAAAAAAGGCACAGGGGCATGACACAGCCTAGCGTTTGTGTTTCTTAGAAACGTGTAAGGTGAGAAGAGATGAATGAAGGAATGAGTTTAGAGAGGAAGGTAGAAGCCAGATCCTGCAGAGACTTGGATCCATTCAAAATAGATGGGACTTCACTTTCTAGACTCTCCGCAGAATGTGGGGACCAATTTTAAGCAGTGGAAACGTGGTTGGTTTTTTGTTTTCTGTACATCTGTCCAACTTCGGTGTGGGCCACAGATTGAAGGAAGAGTTAGGGCTACTGATCAGGAAGCTCTTGCAATTATCCATGTGAGACAGAGGATGGTTTGCACTATGCACTGGTACTAGGGATGGAGTGGAAGAGATGGATGTAATAAGTGTCCTGAGCAGCACCCAGTGATTGGATGCAGGTGGCTTCTAGGATGCCCTGCACTCGCAGCTTCAGGAGAGTGGGGCTGGGTTAGTATGATCACGTCTATAGCACAACCAACCATTTCAGCTCAAGTTCGCTCAGCATAGAACCGAGGAAAGATAAAGCAGCCAAAAGAATTTCAAAAATGGGCTGCCTGCTTTCAGCCATGTTAAGAGAAAGAATATTTTCACTATGGACCTTGAGGGTCTAGGACCTTCAACAATTATTTTTGGCCAAGCTAGTGGTGGTTCTATTGGCTTGATGGCGTTGCTAGGATCCCATTCCCATACTCATCGGCCCTTTAAGGAGAGGGTATCAAGCAGAAGATGCTGGTTTTTCCTAAGCTTAGCAAAGTGCTCGATCCTCAATAAATGTTACAGAATCTGAATGCAAGCTCCCTGGATCCAATAACTATGAACAGTGACTTTCTCAGAACAGTAAGCAGCAACTAAGTTTGTTTACACTGAACAAAGACTCTTCCATCACTATTTCTGTACATGATTTTTTTTCTCATGGAAAAGCCTTCACGAGTTTGAGAATAATTAAGGATCAAGTCAGATGTAATAGAAGGCAGGGAAAAGCGCTTATTTGACTCTGGGGTCCTATACTAAGTGCATGGTACGACACTATGAATGTTTCTTGAGTTGCTTGTTAAAAATCTACTAAAGCCATTTCAAACAATATTGGAAGTAAACAATTGGGTCGTACATTGAATTCTGTGTTAATTTTCTTCCTTTATTTGCTGTATTTTTTCCTTCCTTTTTCTATTTGGCATTGGAAATGTCTGCAACTTCTGAACGTAGGAAGATTTAAAACAACTAAGGTTTTAAAGTAAAAAGTAAGTGGTGGTATGGCAGGGCTCAAGGAGGAAATATGTCCTCAAGAAATAGATCTTAAGACATATTTATTTTTGTACATTCCTGCATTTAGCTCTTCCTACAGGTTAGTCCGATTTAGCTCATCTTACTTATTTTGCTGTTCACATAATGACTTTGTAGTTCATATAATACTGTGGCACTAACAATTCATTTCAGGTGTTCCTGGCTTTAGGTTTTTTTTTTTAAATTTGTTTTATCCAAGTATAGTTGATTTACAATGTGTTAATTTCTGCTGTACAACAAAGTCATACACATATATACTTTTTCATATTCTTTTCCATTATGGTTTATCACAGGATATTGTATATAGTTCCCCATGCTCTACAGTAGGACCCTGTTGTTTATCCATCCTATATATAATAGTTTGCATCTGCTAGTCCCAAACTCCCAAGCCATCCTTCTACCACCACTGCCCCTGCAACCCCTCCACTGCTTGGCAACCACAAGTCTGTTCTGTTTTTTTTTTAATTAATTTTTTTTGGAGTATAGTTGATTTATACTGTTGTGTTAACCTCGTTTTTTTAAAAATTTCATTTATTTATTTATTTTTGGCTGTGCTGGGTCTTCTTTTCTGTGCGTGGGCTTTCTCTAGTTGCGGCGAGCGGGGGCCACTCTTCATCGCGGTGCGTGGGCCTCTCACTGTCACGGCCTCTCTTGTCACGGAGCACAAGCTCCAGACGCGCAGGCTCAGCAGTTGTGGCTCACGGGCCCAGCCGCTCCGCGGCATGTGGGATCCTCCCAGACCAGGGCTCAAACCCGTGTCCCCTGCATTGGCAGGCGGACTCTCAACCACTGCGCCACCAGGGAAGCCCATAGCCTCGTTTTATGGATTGGGAAACTGAGCCCCAGTAGCTCCACTTGCCCGAGGTTACGTGGGAAGGTAGCGGTATCCCAGACTCAGAGGCCAAGTCTTCAAGCCCCCAGTCCTGGCTTTTCTCACTCTATCATTTCACTCCCCCATTCTCTTCTTTTTCTCTTCTCCCATTTCTTTCCTTGTGCACCTTGACCAGTAATTAGGTCCAGCAGAGAGTGAGCACGGATATTGTGCTGGCATCACTCTTCGGCTACAGGAAAAGGTATGACAGTGAAGATAAAAGGAAGTGAAAGCTATAGGTATACCGATTTCAACTTTTTCATGTTAATTCCTCATCACCCTAGAAAACTGAGAACTGGCTATGAAAGGAAAGAGCTACTATGAAGCAGAGTATGTAGAACAATGTAAAAGAAGTCCTTACATCCATAACTTTGCTTCTTTCTCTCTCATTCTGCCCGGCAAACAACTTCTGGGTCTCGAGAACTTGGTTCAGGCAAACCTGTCCCAACCTCTCAGTAAGAGATAGGTGCTCTAGCTATAATGCTAATCAGAACCCTGATATTGATTTTATTTTATTTTTTTTGCGGTACACGGGCCTCTCACTGTTGTGGCCTCTCCTGTTGCGGAGCACAGGCTCTGGACGCGCAGGCTCAGCGGCCATGGCTCACGGGCCCAGCTGCTCCGCAGCATGTGGGATCTTCCCGGACCGGGGCACGAACCCACATCCCCTGCATTGGCAGGCGGACTCTCAACCACTGTGCCACCAGGGAAGCCCTCCAGCATTTATTAGTTGTAGACTTTCTGAAGATAGTCATTGTGACCAGAGTGAGATGATACCTCATTGCAGTTTTGATTTGCATTTCTCTAATAATTAGTGATGTTGAGCATTTTTTTCATATGCCTGTTGGCCATCTGTATGTCTTCTTTGGAGAAGTGTTTTTTTAGATCTTCTGCCTGTTTTTTGATTGGGTTGGTTGTTTGTTTGATATTGAGCTGTCATACACATTATTTTAAGAAAAAAATAGTTATCTTAATTCTAAGGGGTCAATTTTTGAAAAGAAATTACACAATGAAGAATGCATAGACTTCAGAGTCTACACTTATTCTTAGCCCTTGAGACATGCGAAAATATATTTAGGAACTGAACTTAGTCCTTGGCAATTTCTTTTTTTTTTTCCCCAAGGCTTTGATGGCTAGCCTCTTTTCCCCCCTTTATTTATTTATTTGGCTGCGTTGGGTCTTAGCTGCGGCACACGGGATCTTCATTTGAGGCATGGGGAATCTTTTTGTTGTTGTTATTGCAGTGCATGGGTTTCTCTCTAGTTGTTGCATGCGGGTTTTCTCTCTCTAGTTGAGGCGCACGCGCACTCAGTAGTTGTGGCACGTGCGCTTAGTTGCCCTGCGGCATGTGGGATCTTAGTTCCCTGACCAGGGATCGAAACTGGGTCCCCTGCACTGGAAGGCAGATTCTTTACCACTGGACCACGAGGGAAGTCCCAGCAACTTCTTTTTCTTAGTGGAGCAAAACTGGCCTATCGTACCATTCTGAGATCTTGTCCACAGGGTGGGATATCAACAAACAAACCCATTTAGGAGACCAAACTAACAAAAACCAAACCAACTTTTAATCTCATTCATATTTTCCTTTGTTCTAGAACAATATAATACATAAATTTGCCATCCCCAACTAAAGAGCATATACACTCTTCAACCTCTGCTCCATCTGGTTTATCACTTGACATAGCTCAGTTTCATGGAAGCTCTGTGCTGTATCTATAAATTCACACCAATTTGGGGTCTGTAACAGCAGCCCAGTCTAATCCTGTCTAGATCTGAACACAGCAACCCACAGCCACTCAAATCCTGACAGAGGCGTGTTTGAGAGATGAAGTGGTCAAACTAATTTGAGACTCGCAATAAAATAGTCTGATCCCGTCCCTGTCTTTATCAACATTTTCTCTTGAAAGTGCCTCTTGTGGAAAGGACAACTGAGGCCTAAAAAAGTAACACTGGGCTTGATGCTTATCGAGTCTGGGGGTGGGAGGGGTTGGTTCTGAGAGGTGAGGAGCCCCCTATTCTTTTCTGGCTCTGAGTTTCAGCTGGGAGTAGAGCCAAACTCCCCGCCAGGTGGGGCTAGGAAGAGAGATCTGGATGCTTACACGTGGGAGCCCCATGGTACCCTGGTACCATCTGTAGACTCATGTACTTTCTGTGAGGGAGGCCTTTGTTGGGCTGCTAAGATGAGTGTCCTTGTGGGGCGGTCCTGGTTGGGCGATCACTTAACCTAGGTCCTCTCCTCAGCTTCCTTATAAGTCTTAGGTCACCTCCTTGGGACGCGCTTTTTAAAAAATTTTAATAAACTCATACACAAATAGTTAATCTTCCTGCATTGCTGTGTTGTCCTTGGTGTTGGTGATACCTATGTATTTGAAAAGCCACTCAGAGCCTTTGGAGAAGGAGAAACATCAACAATTCCTTTAACAGACCTTTTAAGTTTGATTTGTCTTTCAACTGTTGAGGGAAAGTACGAGAAGAAGGCAGCTATTGACAAGAGTGGAAAGCAGGAAATGGACTTACCATCATCAGGGTCAGCCAGGATAATCCCCTTGGCGGTGGGGAATTTGGCCCGCAGTTGTCCTCCCATTGGCAGGCTCAGTGAAACGCTGAAGGATCCCTCCTCTTCATAAAGAGAGTCATTGATGATCAGGATCCGGCAGGTGTTCTCAGCCTCATCCTTGTCAAAGCGGAGGATGCTGGTGTGATCTTTTGGACGGGAGATGTAGTCAGAGAAAGAATGCTGTGGAAGAAACGGTGCCTGTGGCAGGACCTGAGGAAGTAGGAGATGGAACAGAGAAGGTGAGAAGAAATGGAATTCTAAACAGGATAACTGTTCCCCACCTGGGTCTTCTTCAAACTCTTTTTAGACAATAGCTATCAGAATTATAAGGCACACATCTCTTACAGTCACAAATATTAGTATCGTTAGTAGAAGGTTTTTAGAACAGACCCTGGTATTTTGACATGGTTCATAGTTAGTGGTCTTTAAATAGGGTATATATTGAATAAGGTTTGTTTAGATTAGGGGCTAAATAAACTGATGGATCCTAGGGTGGTGGGTCTGGTTTAGCTTAATTTGTTCACGTTATAGATTGGAAAACTGAGGTACAGATAAATTATGACCAGAGAATCTATACTATGATTATGGTATAGATTTGCCCCTGCCCCTTGCCCTTCCCATAGTGGCACAGCTGTAAGCAGCATTTGGTAACCTAACCCTCATGCCCTGACTAGAGTTCTTTGCAACGACACCGAAATACAGCCATGAAATTACTTGTTATTTTACAAGGAGTACAGGATTGATTGGAGGATTTCAGTGTACAGGCAGTGCATTTAAAATTTTATTATAATAATTTACATAAGATTCCCCAGGGGCTTCCCTGGTGGCGCAGTGGTTAAGAATCCGCCTGCCAATGCAGGGGACACGGGTTTGATCCCTGGTCCAGGAAGATTCCACATGCCACAGAGCAACCAAGCCCGTGCGCCACAACTACTGAGCCCGTGCTCTAGAGCCCGCGAGCCACAACTACTGAGCCCACATGCCACAACTACTGAAGCCCGCGTGCCTAGAGCCTGTGCTCTGCAACAAAAGGAGCTGCCGCAATGAGAAGCCCGTGCACCACAACGTAGTCGCCCCCGCTCGCTGCAACTAGAGAAAGCCTGCGCACAGCAAAGAAGACCAAACACAGCCAAAAATAAAAACAAATAAATAAATAAATTTGTAAAAAAAAAAATTCCCCAATTTAAATGCACTATTTGATGAGTTTTGACAAATACATACAATCATGTAACCATTACCATAAGCATAATATAGAACATTTTCATCCACCCATGTGTGTACCCCTTGTAATCCATCTCCTTCCCTGTCTCCCAGCCCTGGAAACCACTCATCCATTTTCTGTCACTATAGATTTATTTGCTTTAATGAGAATTTCATGTACATGAAATCATGCAGTTTTTAGTCTTTTGTGTCTGATTTGTTTCATTTAGCACAATGCGTTCAAGATTCATCGATGTATCAGGATTTTATTCCTTTTTATTCCTGAATAGTGTTCCCCATTGTGTGGCTACACCACAATTTGTTTTTCTGTTTACCAGTTGATAGGTTAGGTTTTTCCCAGTTTTTAGCTATGCCGAATAATGCTGCCATGCATATTCAAGTTCAGGTCTTTGAGTCGATATGTAATTTTATTTCTCTTGAGTAAATACTTAGAAGTGAGGTTTCTGGGATCTAGTGCATTGTTTTTAGTGTGGTAAAATAAACATAACCTAAAACTTATCATTTTAACTATTTTTGAATGTACAGTTCAGTAGGGTTGTCTGTTCACATTAGGAAGCAGATCTTCAGGACTTTTCCATCTTGCAAAACTGAAACTCTGTACCCATTAAACAACTCCCCACTTTTTCCTCCCCCAAGTCTCTGGCAACCACCATTTTATTTTCTATCTCTATGAATTTGTCTATTCTGGGTACTATAGGTAAGTGGAATCATACAGTATTCATCTTTTTGTGTCTGGCTTAATTCACTTAGCGTAATGTCCTCAAGTTTCATCTATGTTGTAGAATGTGTCAGAATTCCTTCTTTCTTAAGGCTGAATAATACTTCATTGTATGAACATACCACATTTTTTTTTTTTTTGGTCACGCCACACGGTATGTGGGATCTTAGTTCCCCGACCAGGGATAGAACCCATGCCCTCTGCAGTGGAAGCGTGGAGTCTCAACCACTGGACCGCCAGGGAAGTCTCTGCACAAACCACATTTTGTTTATCCATTCAACCAGCCATGGATACTTGTATTGTTTCCCCTCTTGGCTATAATGGAATAATGTTGCTTTGAACATGGGTGTACAAATATCTCTTTGGGACCTTGCTTTCAATTCTTTTGGATATATACCCAGATGTGGGATTGCTGGACCATATGGTAGTTCTACTTTTAATTTTTTGAGGACCCTCTATACTGCTTTCCACAGCGGTTGTACCGTCTTATAATCCCACCAACAGTGCAATTCAGTGTATTTTCTTTTGCAGTGTTGAAAACATAGCAACACATAGGTTTAGACCTAAAAGAGTAAAGAGTAGTCATGGTAACTGAAATGATTTAGACAGACCAGGTTTAGGAGACAAAAACTGTATAAAATAACTAAATACACCAAATAAGTAATTTTTGTAAAGCATGAATATTTCCCACCACTCTTCTCCTTAGTAAGAAGCAATGTGAGGGAGTTCCCTGGTGGCCTAGTGGATTCCAGACTTTCACTACTGTGGCCCAGATTTAATTCCTGGTTGGGCGGCCAAAAAACAAACAAACAAGCAATGGGATATGACAGTGAGCTTCTGGACGGGACACTAATTTCTGCAAGGGTCTCTCTTGCTCATAGCTAAGGTATATGCATATCTGCATGCTGACACCAATATCCACCTTCTTCTTGCTAATATGAATCAACACAAATACAAGCTGACGTCTATTAGTGTGTGCTGTATGCATTAAATATAGCTTGTTAAAAAATGAGCATTGTTTCCAAATTGACTTCAGAGGATTTGCTCTGAAGTTCAGTGACTCACAAAATGTTTCAGGATGATTTTTTGATAGAACAAGTTTTAGAATTATTAGGAAACAACAAATTGACTGCTTTGTAAGTCCCCGAACCTAAAAAAGGTTAGAGATGGAGAAATTGATGAGCATAAAACATGTTGACTAGGGCAGAGAGAGAAACTGCTAGAAATAGACGGCTTACAGGGGGATTTTCACTTGGTAGGGAAGCCAGCAAAGTTCTAGTGCCAGCCTGTGCTTTGAAATTTTATTCCTCCATGA
Source organism: Orcinus orca (assembly GCF_937001465.1). NCBI lineage: Eukaryota > Metazoa > Chordata > Mammalia > Artiodactyla > Delphinidae > Orcinus > Orcinus orca. Next base: position 25,510,364 of record NC_064562.1, read on the forward strand.
CTTTCCCTCCCTGTTCAGTCCTGGGAAATCTATGCATGAAAGAGCTCTCTGAGCTCAAATCAGGAAGGAGAGGCAAGCGCTATCAAGTGCTAGCGACAGGCAGTTCCCACGTAAATGAGGAGGTAAGTGGCTAGCAATCTAGAAAGCCCTCAGGAAGAGACGAGAAACTCTGTCAAAGAGATTTTTTATGCTCCAAGATACACACACAAAAAGGAAAAAAGGTTGTAAATTCTTACAATAGTCTGATTAAGTAATAAGCAATTGTTGGAAAAATTTTTTTAAGAGCCTGAGGTTTAAAAAGAATTACACGTTGGAGAATACACTTTTTTATTTCCCCCTAGTCATCTAGAATGCAGAAAGTTGGCATGACAGGTGGTGTTAAGAAAAAAAACAACCCTTGTCAGAAACTACACATTTAACCCCTCTGAATAAATGGCAAAAGCAGATGGCAAACACTAGACTTGCATAGTAAGTACCTAATACTATCTTTATAAATCTTTATTAAATATCTTTCTCAATATATTTCACCTAATGAATAGTCAAATATTGATTTATCACAGTTCACGAAGCAAAAGTGATTGGTATTTCCCCCTTTTCTGTTGATTATTTTTCAGCTGACTGCTCCACTGATTGAAACAGACATACCTTTAAGTAGGTAGATTTATGGGTTAAATAAAAGACTGAAATATAACTCTTATTGAAAATCCTTTGGCTGTGGAGCTAAAACAGAAAGCAAAACAATACATTTTAGCAAGCTTTTATTAACAATGAGAGTCGATGGGGAAAACAAAGATGGTTTAATTACAGCTCACGTAATCAAAGAATTCAGATTACCTAAATGGCGCATTCCTCCTAGGCGTCTGGAAATTTTACTTCGGGAAACCATTTGATTAAGAACACGGAATACTGGTATTTATTTTAGTTTAAAAAGCTCTATTTTATTGAAAGCAAGTTAAGAATCCCCAAGAGTTAGAAACTTCTGTTCCAAAAACATCAAAAAGAACTTGAGATATAAGCTGAGGTCTCTGGTGATGGTCTGGACAAATCCCTTACTTAATAGTGAAGAGTCTCCAAGGAGTACTGATGGGTGATTTCCAGGCTGCTTTCATAAAGATGCTTTAGCAGCTGGGCCTCAAGCCTTATTAGGGCAATTTACCCAGTAGTTGTGCTATAACATCTTTATGAGGAACAGTAGAGGTAGGTTATGGGGCAGAATGGAATGTTCTTCTGAGTATGGGTTTAATTCTCCAAAATTAAAGCTAGAACCAAAGGATTCATCTCAGACTAACTGAGCATGATGTTGTGTTGGTAAAGGTTTAACAAACAAAACAAAACACACAAAACTACCACAGCCAGTTTCACTATCAATGTGAAGTCACTGAATCCAGTGTTGGAAAGAGATGCACCCACTTGTTTCTCAGGAGCAGTTATTGGCTGGATCCAACAAGCCACTCCATCCATGCTGACAGTGGCATGGATTTTCCCTCACCCATGCCCACCTCAGACATCACTGGGAGTCTGAACATCTCTGAAACTATTTTAAAAATTGTTTCTTTACAGAGGGTATATATGGCTCAGCCTTTGCAGCTTCAGAGTACATTTGCTTTGTAAAAACCATAAATGATGCTTAAAGTCAGAGAGAAAGTTCTATCAAGAAGCTACATTAAAGGGTAATTGAATCACTATATTACGGCATTTGATAACTTTATGAGCTGGCTAGGGTACTTTATCGATGTGGAAATCGAGGCAGGGAACACCCCAGTGTCTTGTCCGGGAGTCAAATTCCCATTTCCTGATAGAGCATTTTAAAAAAAAATTTTATTTATTTACTTTTGGCTGTTTTGGGTCTTCGCTGCTGCACGCGGGCTTTCTCTAGTTGCGGGGAGTGGGGGCTACACTTCGCTGTGGTGCGTGGGCTACTCATTGCAGTGGTTTCCCTTGTTGCAGAGCATGGGCTCTAGGCACGTGGGCCTCAGTAGTTGTGGCATGTGGGCTCAGTAGTTGTGGCTTGTGGGCTCTAGAGCACAGTAGTTGTGGTGCATAGGCTTAGTTGCTCCACGGCATGTGGGATCTTCCCAGACCAGGGCTCGTACCCGTGTCCCCTGCATTGGCAGGCAGGTTCTTAACCACTGAGCCACCAGGAAAGCCCAGATAGAGCATTTTTAACCTCCTCACTTTGTCTTTAGTTATTATATTACATGATTATACATTCTTTTAAGCATACAAATTTCCTTTCATATATAATTTTAATAGGGCAGCAAGACAAGAAATCCCTTTCTTTAAAAGCACAGCATCTAATTCCTGACTGAAGCACACAGAGTCAGAATCCCCAGGCCCAGTTCATTTCATGCCCAGGAGGGTCCATGACTGGGGGGAGATGGGGTAGTGAGTGGAGAGAAGGGGAGAAGGGGACAGGGCTGGAGCAGCATGGGAGCTTCTGTCTAGAGGAGTCTTTGGGACTTCTGTTCCCAGCAACTTGGCTGGCTAGGTATTCTGGGATACTCTCCCACTATAAAATATCTAGAAGAAATAATAATTCTGCCTTTTCTGTGCTCACAGGAAGTAAGGGAAATCATCAAGGGGCAAAACAAAACAAAAACAATACCCTAAATGCCCCAAACTCCAACCCCCCTAGAGCTAGAGAAGATACTTCCACTCAAGCTGTGATTCAGAGTCAGCACTTCAGGGGAGACTGGGCCATGAGTCTGTGGCACCATCAGGGAGCTGAGTCTGAAACTCTGGGATTTGGCCTGGGACACAGGGGATCAGGAGTGTTTCTGGGTCAGCATAGCTCTCGATCCCAGAAGAAGCAATGCAAATCCTCCTTAGAGGAAAACTTCTTCAAGTAAAGCCCCCAGACCTTTCACAGATTCAGATCAAATAAATGTGGGAATATCTTAAATGCACAGAAAAGATAAATCATTAGAAAGACAACTTTTAGACCAAGGGCAGACTTCTTAACAAGACAATGGAAGCTGGAAGACAATGGAATAATAACTTCAAAATGCTGGGAGATAGTAACTGTCAATCTAGAGTTTCAAGACTGAGGGTGATATAAAGACATGTTCTGATATACAAGAGCATGTACCCCCAGCAGACCTACAGTCAAGGAGCTTCTAAATCATCCAAAGAGCCCCTCTGAGATGCAAGATATAACTTCTATAACTTACATATACTCCTATAACCAAATAAATAAGCAGATTTTTTTCCTAAAGGAAAGAAAGGAGAAAGTCTTTTGCTGGATGTGCTTGGAAACTGCTTTTCACCTCCTCCTTAACTTGACCCAGAGAAACAGCCAATCAGAGAAGTGGGGTGGCCTATGGCTGTGGTTTACCACACAATCCCTTTTAACTGGATAAAGCTGATTATTTAAAAAACCTCAGCATACTTGACTTGGGGTTGAGCAAAACCACAGGATGACTCAACACTGTTCCTGTTCTCTTGGTTTTAGGTTCTGTGGTTTGCTCTTCATTGGCTGTTTTTCCAATAGGAGCAATTTCCTAACAACAACAAAAAAAGTGACTAATAAGAAGAAAAAGACAGATGACATTTATTTTGAGAATAAGACAGGGTTAAGAAGTATCTAATTTGCACATCCTTTCCCAGCATATCCCTGAGCTTAAACATTTTACTATAGAGCAATAGTTCTCAGCCAGTGAAGGAGAGTCTATTCCTCAGCTCTTCTTCCTCTCCCAGACAATGCTTTTTTAATACAACACCTCCATGTTATTGTCTGAGAATACTGACGACAGACATTTTGGGACCTTGAGGTCACCATGAAAGCACAGCACAGAACTAGTCACTTCTTTCACCTGCTTATAAGTGTAATACATGTTTATCATCTGTGAATTACTATTAATGTACAGAGCGTGAGTCTCCTTTCAATTCAACTATTTATACATCAGCTTATGCTTATTTTATTCATGAAAATAAGTAACTGGTAAACATTTTAACAAGACTTCCAGAAAGGTTTAAATAACCAAATTGAACTTTAATCCACTGAGATATTTAAGTATCTGTGGGGAGTGGTGACGACAAATACCACGACACTTGAATATGCATAAAAATTGTGTAAGTTCTTGCTGTCTTATAATTCCACAGAGGTATGCAAGAATCGGATGTGGCTGTGTGTGTCCTGGCTTCATGCTCCAGGGAAGGACCCTCACCCTGTGTACTCTCTCTCTTTTATTTTTACTGCAAGCCTGAGAACCATCTTTTGTGTGAGGAATCAAAGGTTCAAGCCCAGGTGTCAAGCACTCTGAGCTGTGTGTCAGCTATGCAGGAAGTTTTCTGGGAACACCAGCTCTCTTGAACGTGAAGACCTTATGCGGAGGCCAATTTGGGTGTAGCTTCTCCCACTTGAGGTGGAGGCATCCCCATATCCCAGCTGGCTCACAGCCAGACACTCTGAGTTTTCTGGTTCCTTCTACTTGTCATCCCAAGGGTAGCTCGCTCCAGAGGCAGGGGGATGGTCCCTTCCATTTTAGCAATTATACATAATCTTCCAAATTGGGCTGTTTACTACTTCATTTCTCCCATTCACAGAATCATTGTCTTCCAGACACTCTGCTCATGGACATAGAATATGCCACTGGTACCGGAAGCAGCCCAGCTGGAATCACAGAGCAGAGGATGAGGGCAATTTCTCCATCAGCTGCTCTGCCCACCTGCGGCTACTGCCCCGCTTGCCCAGGCCTTCGTTCCTTGTAAGACTCCAACGGGAGCCCTGTGTGGACTTGGAAGAGAGAGCTGGCGCATCCTCCCAGGGATCAACTGGCAAAGAAGACCTCAAGGACTACTTCACCTTGTTATTTCTTCTTGTTGCTTTTCCTGCATGAGGTAACACCAGGGTAAAACTTAAGAGTTGAAGTTAGATGTAGCTGGAAGTATCTGGTGCCTTCAAGAGGGGAGCTGTACTTAAAGAACAGGCTATAGGGCTGCTCAACCCTAAACATATAGCCAAACACACACATGAAGATCTTTTTTTTTTTTTTTTGGCGGTACACGGGTCTCTCACTGTTGTGGCCTCTCCCGTTGCGGAGCACAGGCTCCGGACGCGCAGGCTCAGCGGCCATGGCTCACGGGCCCAGCTGCTCTGCGGCATGTGGGATCTTCCTGGACCGGGGCACGAACCCGTGTCCCCTGCATCGGCAGGCGGACTCGCAACCACTGTGCCACCAGGGAAGCCCACACATGAAGATCTTAAAGATGTTCTACAAGGCCTATCCTTGTAGTTGGTTTTGAGTAACTCAAAATAAATTGTTGGCTTACTGCCAAATCCCTAGTCGTCTGGGGCAGAGGAGAATTTATTCTTATTCCTCTTCTCAGTCTTGGCACTACTGATATTTTGGATAGATAATTCTTTATTGTGGAGGTTACACTGTGCATTGTCAGATGTTTAGCAAGTGTGAGCATAGATTTTGACAGATGAGATATATGCAAGGGGAGTGGTCAGATCATGTGTAAAAATAGAACTCTGACCCACAATCTGCAGTAACCCGTGTAGGAAGTCAAACCACAACCTCTGTTAACAATCCACTCCAAATGGTCAGAACTTAATAACTCCCGGCTGCTCTGATTTTTGCCCTCACTTCCAATTTAGGAGCAACCAAAGAAACCCAGATATGCTCCCCTAATCAATTACAAAGGTGCCTCCAGCTTCCCCAAGCCAACAGCCCCCAGTCAGGGCATATCTTGAAGCCTTCTCTCTCTCTCTCTCTCTTTTTTTAACATCTTTCTTGGAGTATAACTGCTTTACAATGGTGTGTTAGTTTCTGTATTATAACAAAGTGAATCAGCTATACATATACATATGTCCCCGTATCTCCTCCCTCTTGCGTCTCCCTCCCTCCCACCCTCCCTATCCCACCCCTCTAGGTGGATACAAAGCACCGAGCTGATCTCCCTGTGCTATGCGGCTGCTTCCCACTAGCTATCGGTTTTACATTTGGTAGTGAATATACGTCCATGCCTTCTCTCTTTATCACTGCAAAGCTTCCCACTCCTCTGCTTGACTTTGAGCCTCTGCCAGATGCAAGTGATGGTGGCTGATCCTCTTGCTATAGTGAGCTCCCAGTAAATTAGCCTGTGACATAATACACTTTTGGTCTTTGTCCCTGTTTCCTGTCACCCAGCTCCTAAATCCCTTGGAGTCTTTGAAGCCACGTGGTTTTTTTTGTGTGCTAATGAGACGACTGGTGTCTGGGGCTCCCAGAGGCTCTGGATGGGGACTGGTTGCCAGGGAAACCAACCAGGTGATCAGAAGGTTGGAAATTTTGGTCCCACTCCCTAACCTCCAGGGAAGGGAGAGGGGTTAGAGGTCGAGTTACTCACCAATGGCCAATTATTTCATCAATCATGCCTACGTAATGAAGCCTCCATAAAATAATCCTAGCCAAAGGAGTTCAGAGAGCTTCCAGGTTGCTGGGAGGGTGACTCGCTCAGAGAGAGCATGGAAGTTCTGTGTCCTTTCCCACATACTTTAGCCTATGCATTTCTTCCCTCTGGCTCTTCCTGATTTGTATCCTTTCTAGTAATCTGTAACCTAGTAAGTAACCTGTTTTCCCGAGTTATGTTAGCTGTTCTAGAAAAGTATCAAACCCAAAGAGGGGGTGGTGGGAACCTCTGATTTATAACCTGTCGGTCAGAAGCACAGGTGACCACCTGGACTTGCGATTGGCATCTGATGTGGAGGCCGTCTTGTGGGACTGAGCCCTTCCCTGCCCTCCTCAAGCGCTTGGCTCACCACCCGGCCACTCCCAGCATCACCACAGTCCTCTACTAAGGACCCTATTCCTGGACATCAGTACGCACAAAGCCTCATACCTTGATGTGTAGAGCAAATGACCGCTGAGTTCCTGGCTTGTATCTCCAGACCGTCTTACAGCGATCAAAAGCTCCCCAATGTCCTCCTCTGTTTTGTATTCTGCCTCTGGAATATAAACTGCTGATTCTAGAAAAGATGATAGAAGACATTTTAGCAAGACTTAAGTTTGATTGGTGATATTTTAACTTGAGTGGAAATATACATAATCTTTGACCCTTATATATTCCAACATGATTAACTGCATGAAATACAGTAAGAATAGGAAATATATATCATTAAGTGGAGCTGGAGGGGCAGTGAAATTGCGTTTAGCAGACCCCTTCTGAAAGCTTAGAAAGGTTATCTAGCACTAAAATGGAAAGAATTAGCACAGCACTTTTGTGTCTTTTTTTTTTTTTGAGGTCACATTTTAGGTCTTCTCAATAAAGACCTCAGATTTCTGCCCTTGCTTTACTTTTAGTGTGTGTGTGTGTTTTTTAATGCTTTTAACAATCAGGTAATATAATTCATTAATGCATAAAATCTTTTCCAGCTTCATTCAACAAACATTTGATTCATTTATTGAGCAGATATCATGTGTAAGACACAAGGCTGGACACTTAGTATGCTGAGAAAAAGAAGCTACTCGTCCTGCCTTTAACTCTTAAAATAATATTTCCACTGAAATTTCCTGAGCTGGGTATGTGGGTATGTGTGTGTGCACTTCTGTTATATTATTGTAATCTGTCATGCAGTTTGGGGCATAAAAATATACACATACGCATCATCAGAACAGTCAATGAAATACGAGTATGAATACTGGTCATCTCTTGTTGATGGAATTATGTGTACTATTTTTTGGGAGGCGAGGCTTTTCATTAGGCATGCATTGTGTAGTTAAAATACATGTGTTTGTTTAAAAATATAAAATTTTGAAGTGGGTTGTTCCTACTCAGAGTCAAGTGGAGAACTGAAGTAATTCTCTGGATTAAACCACATTTAATAGACTCAGATCTCTCCTCTGTATCATATATATATACACGCACAGAATTTCTTCCTCTCAGTAATGGAAGCAAGAGGAAAAATATTGTAGTAGACCATCCTTTCTTCTTTTGGAACTATTACTAAGAGTTTACCCAGAACTCAATGTTGAATTATCTAGCTGATCATTTGTTAATTTTTTTCTTCTTTATTGTCCTGCCTAAATTGATCTCAGCAGATACTGGTACCAGTCTTTGGAAAACACTGGTCCCGAGTTACAGAGGAAAAAGACCAGTGATAATTTTCATTCTGCCATTTTATCCCCCTCTGGTAGTCTACTGTCTGGACATCAATTGATTCAAAAGGTTGTCATCATGGAGGAAGTTAAAAGTGAATTACAGTTATTAATGTCATGTGAAAAACCTGATACAGTAGGACTGAGTTATTCAGTAACGTTCTCTATTTTCCCATTCTGGGTAGCCTGTTCATATCCATCTAGGAATCCAAATCCCATTTTATTCTTCAAGAGTCAGCTCAAATCCTGCCTCCTCCAAAAAGCTTAATTGTTTGGAATGATGGTGATCTTTCCACTTTCTTAGCTCAGAACTCTGTTTTGGCCATGTACCCTCACATTTGGCTTTCCTAATTGATTCATGTGTTTAAGTGTTGCTATCAACAAAACGGATCAGATTACCTCATTCATTGGGTGGTGAGGGCAGTGTTTTCTATTTTTGTCTGCCGGAGTGCAAAGCATGTAGAACAGTATTTCTCAAATTGTGTTTCAAGAAAACTAGAACTCAAAGATTTTAAAGGATATTCTTTGGGCACAACAAATTAAAAAAAAAAAAGGTCTATGGTCTAATTTGAGAAAACCGGATAAACTAAGTTAAACAGGTTTTTTCTCTTTTTATTGAAATACAGTTGATTTACAATATTGTGTTAGTTTAAACAGGTTTCTTTGTAGGAGAATTTCTCAGGAGCCTTAATAAGCTAATGTGAATTATGATGCTTCAAAGGAAGGGAGATATTTGAAGTTTCCTAGACTTACTTGGTCCATGGAAAGCTTACTGACCCTGTTGTATTAATTCTATTTTATTTTCTGTTATGCAGTTTGGGACCTGCTGATACAGGAGATTCTTCATAGATTCTTGTGGCATTTAACTAAGACTTCTTTCCTGATAGTTAAGTCATGCACTTCTAGGGGATCCCTGAAGTGTTTCAACTCTCATGATAGTCGATGTGTCTAATTAAGATTCAAATATGAATACTAAAATCTTCTTTTAGGGACTATTCTACTTTCACAAAAAGGGGCAACAAATAGCACGATCACTGGCTAATTTTTTTCCTTTTTAATTTCTCTGGGGAGATATTTGCTGAATGAATGAACCAATAAATGAATAGAATGAACCGATGAATTCAAGTCTGTGATGCACAGGTGTAACAGAACTTTGTGGAACACATGCTAAAAACGAATCAGTTGGCTGGTTCCCAATGGCCACATCTAGGGCGAGGGATATATGAGGTCTCCACCTGAACTGGTGGGGAGCTCCCAGAAAATTGTGAGAAGATGTGGCCTGGAATGGGTCCTGAGGATTAGCCATTTGGGGGCGAAGCTGCGCCGTATTTAGTGTGCAGAGAACTAAGAGTGAGGACTTGGGCATTTGTTAAAGGCAGGTTGGCAAACCTATATCCCTTTTCAAAAATCCTAAGAACAAAGGAAAAATTACTGCCTTGGACTGATTTACTTAACTTTAAACTCTAAATGGGATTGAACGTGTCCAGTGGCTTATGGAGCTTGAGGGGGGTATAAATGCCTGAAATGGACCCAGAACTATTCACAGTGCCTCATCGTGAGGAAATGTGCTACTCTGAATTGTGGCTTGATGTGTACAGCTCCAGCTGCATGTCTACAGATTATAAATATAATGGGTTTTTTAAAAATAGAGTTGTACATTCAGGGAAAAGTAAGTAACTTGAGATAGAAGAATTAGAAAATTGGGTAAGAGAAAAAGTCAAATTGCATATCAGACAGATTCTCCATTTTCTTCCCCTAGCTGTCTCCCTTTGATCTTGGAGCTGTAGGTAGCAATCTAAAAAATGTGCTTTGTTAGTTGAAATATGCCACATTCCCTTCCTGCACAGGAATATTTATTATTCCACTCCCATTTCTTTTGTGTAATTCACTTCTCTTCTGTGATTCCTTGGCCTGCCTGGTTGTCTGCCTTCAGTGGGTGCAAACGCCCATGTCCCGGGGCTGCGGAGGAGAGCTGTCTCCTCTTGGAGTCTCCGACCCCAAAGGGTCATGTCCATTCTCTTTTTGGGAAATAACAGGCTGTTTTGTGTAGGCTCACATCAGGTTCTTCAGAAAGGCGGGAACCCAGAGCAAACAGATAAGCTATCTGCAGTCATCTCTCTCCGTGTGCTCTCCTCAGCTACAACAAGCTTCCTCCCATGCTTCTAAATCCCCTTCTGCAGTCTTTGGAAATGTGGGAGCAGGTGGTGGAGGGAGAAGCCTTTGTGCTCACCTGGTGGGCAGGTGAGGGCAGCAGGTGGTGGCAAGTTTAATGTGTTTTATTTTTTATTTTTATTATTTTTTAAATTTATTTTATTTATTTATTTTTGGCTGTGTTGGGTCTTCATTGCTGCACGCGGGCTTCCTCTAGTTGCGGTGAGCAGGGGTTATTCTTTGTTGTGGTGCACGGGCTTCTCACTGCGGTGGCTTCTCTTGTTGCGGAGCACGGGCTCTAGGTGCACAGGCTTCAGTAGTTGTGGCACGTGGGCTCAGTAGTTGGAACTCGCAGGCTGTAGAGCGCAGGCTCAGTAGTTGTGGCGCACGGGCTTAGTTGCTCTGCGGCATGTGGGATCTTCCCAGACCAGGCATCGAATCTGTGTCCCCTGCATTGGCAGGTTTCTTAACCACTGCGCACCAGGGAAGCCCTAATGTGTTTTAAAAAGAAGTGTTTGGTATATTCTTTTGGGAGATGTCTCCAAACTGTCTTGATGATATATTTGGCTCTCCATTTCGAAGGCTATGAACCCAACATGTTACTGCTATGGATAACAATACAAGTTTTCTGTGTCCTTTCCCTCCTTCTTAGAGTTTTTCAATATAAACTCAGTGGAAGCGGTGTGGAAAAATACAGACCACAAGCTTTTATTAGATTCTTCTGTAAGTCTCAGTAGGGGCACCATTGGCTGCTTTTGACACAAAATAAAATTACCCGAGAAACACTTAAAGCAAGACTTTAGAGAACAATAATAATAATTTAAAAAAGATTCTATATGTTGATTACTTGATTACACAAATCTATACATGTGATAAAATGACACAGAACTATGCAAACCCAGTATACCAGTGTCAATTTCCTAGTTTCAACCAGCAGGAAAGTAGAAATACACTTAATGGCCATTTGCGAATGGCCATTTCTGTTTGGGAGCTAGGGCTCCATATGGGTTAACTGGAAGGAAGAAAACATTATGCCTTCTTCCTTCTCTAGAGTGTATAGGATTCAAGCAAGATGTGAAACATATTCTTCCTTCCAGAGAACGTAATGTAATGTAATGTAATACAGCAACTTCCTATTTGGAAATCAGAATAATCATTCTCACTTTTGGATACAATCTAGATAGATCCAGACAAAGTGATGGGGTAATTTCATGTATTTAATGGAAGAATCTTTTAATCTAATTTTTAAAAATCTCACTCTATTTTCTTTGCTCTCCCCATTGGAGGTGGAGACTATATTTGATTACTATGCTTTAGGGCCAGGGATGCTAGGGGTCTCTGTTCCCTAAGCAATCTAGCAATTTAAATAAATTGCCCATGACAGAGTCTTGATTTTTCATTAGGGAGAAGACCAGAAGCAGTGAATTCCAGCTCCACACACCAGACTAATGGGGGTGTTCAGGCAGCAAGAGGGTTCGTGGCCCTCAGTATCCCGGAGAGCCAGTCAGTGCCTGACTCGGTAAGTACCACATCCAGGTTCATCCTCTGTGCTTAGTATCACTTATTTCATATTCATGCTTCTGATTACTGACCCTGTGAAACAACTTACACTCACTTCCACAATATTTATTTGGTGATATCTTAATATAACTTTTCTTTCAGAGATTCTTCCCTCTGTGTTGAGATTGTAATAAGGATCAAATGTGATAAGGGATGTGGAAGTTTTGGCAAAGTTTGAATTTCCCTAGCGCCAAGTTTGCAGGGATCTGAGTGGGAAGAGAGCCTTCTCCACCGGCAGAGGTCATGGAGGGAGTGGGATCTGGGCAGCGAGCTGGCCAGCTGAGCAAGTCCTTCTATAGATCAAACCACAGGAAATGACTGTTTTCTTCAGATCAAAAATGTCAGCAATTTTGTGTAGTTCAACTTGGTACGTAGAGATGAGGCAGGATGCAGTGGGAAGAGAACTGGACTCAGGGTGAGGAGACCTGGGCTACGGTCTTAGGGGCACCACTAACTAGAGGTGTAGCCCTTAAGGAAATACTTCCTTCTCAGGACCTCATTTCTTCTTCTCTCAAATGAGGGAGCGGAATTAGAACCTTTCTGAGTTCCTTTGCAGGTTGAACATTTCATGATTCACAGCCATAGAGAAAACATATTAACTTATTATGTCCCAGCTTGGACAAATGATAATATTACTTCGTCTAAGTTGGTGTAACTTGACAAATTAAATGTGAGCGGTAAGGGCTGATTGCTTGTGGCTTTTCATCATGGAGTCCCTAGCACGTAGCACAGTTCCCGGAGATTAATTAGGACTCATTAAATACCTGTTGAATATGACTAAATCCCTCCTGGATAAAAACTGACCTAAATATAGATTTAAAGAATAGACTGAGCACTGCTAATAATTTAACCTATTTACAAGCTGTAAATGTATTACTTCTATTACCTCACTTCATAAGAATATAGATGATGGTTTAAAAAATCTAGTAATATCATAATATAAAGCTGTAGTTATAGTCTAGTTAGAGCCAGGACCTGCATGCCAGGCTTTTAGATTCTTAGCTTAGAGCTTGTTCTTCTACAAAATACTATGCGTACAGAGTGTGAAACAACCTTTAAGTTTGAGGGTCTTGTTCTAGAGAAATCTTTCTAAAAATGATAAAAACAATGCTTTGCATTTCCAGAGTACCTATTATTTAACCTTTTCCCCATGGTCCAGCATTCTTCTCATGTTCTAGAAATTGATACCGTAACACTTGTCATGTAAGTTTGTGCTTGATTGGCATTAGAAATGAGATCGTATAAGGAAGGGAGGAAGGAAGGGAGGAAAGAAAGAGAGGAAAAGGCCCATTTCCTGAAAAGCCCTAATGCACTGTATGCCTTAGGAAGACATGATCCCTTACCAAACCAAGCCCCTGCAGTTCCATATAGATATCCAACAACAGGACAGAGTCCCCAATGTGGCTATGCTAATGTCAGTGACAAGTGACTCTGAAATAGTGGGCATAATACCTAGATCACCTATTCTCCTAAGAAGAAAGAGATCAGTGTCACATCCCACCCCAGCTCATGTACGTAGTACAAAGGATGTATAAGACAGTTCCAAGAGCAATTTGATTCATAAACATTAGGAAAGGAGGAGCCACGTGAAGGTCCACATGAAGGAAAAGGGGATCAAAAGGAAGCCTTGTGGAGGCATAAAAATAAAGTTCTACTGATGACAGGCCAGATTTTAGAGCCAAGTGTATCGACATGCTATTTTAAGTGGGTTTGGCCAAACCTTGGAACCATCCAACAAACCTCTAAACAAATGGAGGATGACCTCTGGTTGAGAGCTCTTCCTGAGGTTTGACAAAACAATAATTAGGGAGGAAAGGTTGGGAGTTAAAGTAAACCACAGCCCAGCTCTGTAGTAATCATCTCCATTGTTAGTCAGCGCTTTACAAAAACGGTCAAGCCAGGGAGCCCAACAGATGTCATTAGCCTGGTGCTTGGCAAGCACTTATCAGGCGAAGAATATAAGCTGAGCTTTTCTTTCCAAGGGAAGCATTCCATGTGTCAGCAATTCCTTTCTGCCAGACCACAAATCAACAGTTGCTAGATAAATGAAAAGCTTCCACTCAGCTTACAAACTCTTGGGTAGAATATTCATTTTCTAGAAAGTAAAATGCCTTTTTTTAAGAGCACAAGCTATAAACGGTCCCAGGGGGTTCCACTAAAGCGATCAAATGTCAAATTCATAAATCTTATGGACCCTTAAGGAAAATGGAAATTGAATTATGCTATAGATTGGCAAGAATTAAAAAATGGCAGAATAGGTCTTAGCTCACAGGTCCCTGAGAGTCTGGACTGAACCCCAGATACTGCCTGTATTAATGGTAAAGAAAAATTCAGTTTGAAAATCACTTAGGATATATTTTATTAAAATGAAAATCACTTTGATGACTGTGGATTACATGGATTATTTTGCGAATTACGTTGCTGCATACTTTGACATGGGATACTATTAAATAATGATCAGTGGACTTTTAAAGTGGAAAGAAATGTTGTAACTGGGGCCAAACACACACAGAATAGCCTACGCTTCCTGACTTTCTGTGTCTTTCCTTCTCTCTTATTCCCTTCCTGGTGTGTGTGTGTGTGTGTGTGTGTGGGGTGTTTCCTTTGCCAAAGCCCCTTGTCCTCTGTTTCTTTTATCTTTCCCCCCTCCCAAGTATCTGCCTCTCCTGTATTTTTCTTTCTTTGTGTAAACAAGAGCTCTTTCCAGCTTCTAGAAGACTGGTTAGTATTTTTGTATACTCTCTCTTTTTAAAGTTTAAACACACAAGAAATGATTATTTAGTAAGCAGCATCTACAAAGAGGTTTCTTAATTTATTCTTTGCCTTTAGCCTTCCGTTGGAATTAAACCTAGTAGTTCCCTTGAAGTTTGGGATAAAATCTCAAGGTAAATCTCCTACATCTTTCATTGAACAAAGGAACAAAAATGGGTATGATCTCTGAAGTCATTTCTAGTCTTTAGGTCTGTGATTCTAAGTGAGTATTATCATAATAACAACAATAATAGTTTCTATAATTTTGCTCTTTTTTAAATTAAAAAATGAAAGCTCAATCTGAAAAGCATGTAATTTCTTTTAAAAAGTGTTTCTTGGTGTCTGTAAGGAAAAGAAACATTTCCCCACTAAAAGCATATGAACTGTACGGTCCAAGATACAGAACAAAAATATGACTGCCCCTTAAGCCAAGGTCCTGTGTTTGCCCAGCATGGAGTTTCCACAGTTATAGTAGAGTAGTTCTATAGTTCTATAGAGTAGGTGGCTTTGGGGTTTCTCCAGGCAGGCACAGGCAGAAGACATGAATCAAGAATTAAAATATGCCATTTCCGTCATGACTACCCTTTCTACAATTATTATTTTCATAATTTCCCAGAGACTAGCCCTCACTCTACATATCAATAATGGGTGACA
The DNA here is from genome assembly GCF_937001465.1 of Orcinus orca. Classification (NCBI taxonomy): domain Eukaryota; kingdom Metazoa; phylum Chordata; class Mammalia; order Artiodactyla; family Delphinidae; genus Orcinus; species Orcinus orca. The sequence goes on from NC_064562.1 coordinate 25,525,561, forward strand.
TGACAAACTGGGAATAAGCATCACTGGGGAAAAGAGGAGAAGTACTTCTTGAGACATATGACACTGTTTTCTCAAGCACCCCGTGTGCATGAGGTTCCGGAAGGGCCTGACGGTGGATCTGTAGTCTGCCTCAAGAGGAGGGAAACTCAGCGCTTTGGGAGGATGGTGAGATGACCAGTGAAAACACTGGGCTTTTGCTGGGGTGAGTGAAGAGCTCAGTGGTCTCTGGAACTGTTTATCAGCTCTTCTAAACGCCCCTAGTAGTGAAACCCGAGAAAAAGAGACACTCAAGCTAGCTATATGTTAGGTGTTGTTAATTTCTCTAATCAGGGATTCACAGCCTAGGGATTGTCACGTGTCCTTTAATCAGAACAGCTCCATTTTAGAAGCAGATCCATCTGAGATACATGTGTACTTCATTATTTCATTTGTCGTTATTTCTGGTCATATATTGCACAATTCAATTTTTGATACAGGGATTCACTGCTGAAATTAGTGGCTTGTCAATTAGCATAATGAATGACAGGAATAAAATCTCATTGGTGAAATCAATGAAAATAAAGATAAGAAAATTTACTATAATATTATAGATACACTCTCCACATTAACCGAATAGGTTATGCATCTAGCAGGTCCTATAGCCTGTGCAGTTGAGAAGCGTGCTTAGGACTTTATTCTTAAAGAATTCTTTGTCCATTTGTTGGCAGGATTTTCACTGGTTGAGGATGATTATAAGCTATCTCTAAGGTATAGGATTCTACATTTAGAATATTATTGTACCTGCCTCAAGTAAACTACTCATGCAAGATCAGGTCAGTGCCTGAAAAAAAAAGAGATGGGACGTTATCAAATTGATAGAAGGGGTTATGTAAACTATTTTCTTTCTTCATCTAAAGAATTCAATAAATGTTGGTATGTGGTTAAAAAAAAAAAAAAAAGACACTGATTTACCCTGATGTCTTTTCATCAAGTGAGGGTACTTCTAATTGCTTCAGGAATGGCTAAAACTTTTTGACAGAAACGTCACTGTGATAGTTAATTTTGTGTAAACTTGGCAAGGCTTTGATGCCCAGTTGTTTTGTCAAACACTTGTCTAGATGTTGCTGTGGTTCTGTAGATGTGATGAAGACATCAGTTGACTTTTTCTTTTTTTCAGTGTCATTTATTTAGGGACCTCCCTGGCAGTCCAGTGGTTAAAACTCCACGCTTCCACTGCCGGGGGCATGGGTTTGATCCCCAGTCGGGGAACTAAGATCCCGTATGCCACATGGCCAAAAAAAATATATATATATATTTATTTACTTATTGAAGTATATTTGATTTATAATGTTTCAGGTGTACAGCATATATATATATATTTTTTTTTTTTACCCCCCCCACATATATATATATATACTTTTCAGATTCTTTTCCATTATAGGTTATTACAAGATATTGAATATAGTTCCCTCTGCTATACAGTAGGTCCTTGTTGTATATCTATTTTATATATAGTAGTGTGTATCTGTTAATCCCCAATTCCTAATTTATCCCTTCCCCTTTGGTAACCATAAGTTTGTTCTCTATGTCTGTGAGTTTGTTTCTGTTCTATAAATAAGTTTATTTGTATCATTTTTAAAGATTCTACATATAAGTGATATCATATGGTGTTTCTCTCTCTATGTCTACTTACTTCACTTACTATGATAATCTCTAGGTCTGTCCATGTTGCTGCAAATGGCATTATTTCATTCTCTTTTATGGCTGGGTAATATTCTATTGTATATATGTACCACATCTGCTTTATCCATTCATCTGTCGACGGACAGTTAGGTTGCTTCCATGTCTTGGCCATTGTAAATAGTGCTGCTATTCAGTTGACTTTAGGTAACGCATAATGTGGGTGGATTTCATCTCATCAGTTGAAGGCCAAAAGAGCGCAGACTGAGGTTTCCGCAGGAAGAAGCAATTCTACCTCAACGCTGTAACACAGAAACTCTGCCTGAGTTTCCTGCCTGCTGGCCTGCCCTACAAATTTCAGATTCACCAGTCCCACAACTGTGTGAGTCAAAAAATTTCTGTCTCTCTCTGTCTCCCTCTGTCTCTCTCTCTCTCTCTCACACACACACACCCCTCCCACTGTTCTGTTTCTCTGGAGACACTTGACTGATACAGTCAGCACGATACTCCCCTCCACGTCCTTTTGCTCTGATATGTTAAACGTCTCTGAAACCTTCCTAGATGCAGGTACCTCCCAACACGTCCTGCCCTAGTTACCTTTCATCGTATTTACACGTTCAGACCCTGTCTTCCTGTTTCATTTGCTTGTTTTAATCCAGTCAGAAGTATTTAGCACATAGACTTTGCAGAGAAACTCTCTGTAGGGAGAAGTCTTCTCCTTCCCCAGTGAGAGAGAGAAAACACTTTAATGCTACTGAATTTGCCAGAGAACTATCAGGATGCTTTAAACCCAGATTAATCATAAAAGAAAACATGATGGAAAAGAAAGATAAATCTGTGTTTCTAAAACCTACGGAACATTTAGAATTGCTTGAAAATGCTAGGAAAGATTAGAAATATGATACAAAGGCTTAAGAGTGTTTTTATATAAAATATACCTAATATTCATTCAAAGATCCTACAGATCCTCGTCTCCGTGAACCTTGCTGAATTTCTTCACTAGTATTTATTTCCTTTCCCGGCAAGTCTATCAACTCAGTGCTCACTTTTTTTTTTAATCACTGCAGTGGTCTAAGCATTTCTTTTAATAATATTTGTATGTTTCTATATTACTCACTATTTAAACAGGAGCTAATCCTATCTGGTTTTTGCCAGAGCACAGATAAGTAAGTCCACACTGTTAAACCAGGACTTAAGAAACAACAGATTCCTTGAGTGGTTTTAAAAACACATCCCATTTTCCTGTTTTAAACTGTTGCTGGTTTTGCTCTAATTGTCATAGACTCTACAAGCAAATAGTTAATGTTCATCTATTAGATGGTTTCTGTAATTATTGTTTTGCTAACTCTCTTCAAGCATTTGGCTTGCTGTACATGAATCGAGCAAGGTACAGACTTTTGGTTTCCTATGAATTCAATAAAAGCTCAGAGGATGGGCGGAGATACATGACAAAAGACCAACATCCTAATTCTCAAATACTCAGTGACTTCAGATAAGACAGTCCAGAGTTTCACCAGTAAGCAACCCCAATGTCCTTGATGGAGACACGGAAACGCAGAGGCACAGAACGGAATGCTGCGGCGGGGGGGAGGGGAGTGGAAGGGGTAGGGGGTAGGGGGTGGTTAGGATTCATTTGCTACCAGGGTGTAATTTGGCTTTCATTTCAGTGGTTATTGATTAGTAAAGTGGTCAAATAAACTGCTATAAATCTATTTACTTTATTACCGAGTTGATCAGACCCTTGACAGGATCTAGCTTCTACATTAATTGGAACTGTGTCTACCCAAGGAGAACATCAGAAAATATTTTGACCTGTGAGAAAGTAGTTTCTCTCTATACCTCTTAGAGGATGAAGGGGGAGAGAGAGGTAAAGATGACACAGGTTGCTTTTATACAGAAGAATCAGTTGAATGCTGAATGAAATTGTGTACTTTAATTTAATAGTATGAATATTTTCATTTCAATGGACCAGTTCTTGGAGCTACGTTTTTTCTTTTTTTAGTCTCTGAGAAACAAACAATTTAAATTTTTTCCATGTTTTATATTTCTGTGTAAGTCTCCAGCTGTGTATAGCATCTCACCATTTTGTGCTTAATTTTAAATGCTGCCAATTTCCTCCCTGTTTATTTGGTTTTTCTGGTGTGTCCTAAAGACATAATTTTAAAAATAACTAAGCTATTCATTCAAATGTGCTTTTTTTCTGCCTTTAGAAGAAAATAATAAAACATAAGAGTTCTAAAGGCCATAATGAACAGAAAATAAAGCTGGGAGATGAAATGGAATATAGAAATAAAGCCCATTCAGTCCCTTTGGATCTTGTGATTTGGAAAGATTGAGGTAAAGACCATGCATGCTTGTTATGATTCTGATACCAATTCCAGTGTATGTTTTTCCCAGCACCACCAAGCAATCCTTCGACCCTAGCTAGGTGTCCAACCATTCGACTCAGTTCTGACACTATCTACCGGGAAATAGCATCAGATCCCTCAGGTTGTTAGTGAAGATAAAAGGAAGAGATAAATTTGAGTAAATCTAATTCCTTCCAATCTTCTAGCTATACTTGCTTCCCATTAAATGTGGTTCATAGATTTTGCTGTATGATGTATACACCAGGTTCTTCCTAAACAGCTGTGACTAAAGCAATGCCATCCACTAATCTGGACTGGCCCCGTTTTCCTTGATATTTGGAATTCCTGTTCAAAGAAAAGGAAGATTCCACTTTCCTGAACTTGCCAAACAATAACTCTTGAAACAGTATTTCCAAACCTGTGTTCTTTCTACTATGCCATGCTACTTTGCAGTAAACTGTGCAGAGAGTATTTTGGGCTGGGTAAGGAAACAGGTTAGAGTTAGAGAGAGATTACAAGGAGCCAATGGCTGGAGGGAATAGTCACAGTGCAGCTGTTCTCTCCATTTCCACATCAGGTGGTTCAGGCAGGTAAGTGAGTCCTCGGGGTGTAAGGCTGTGGCTAGGACCTACAGTCTCTGTAGAAATCTGACTGTCAGATTCCTTCCAGATATCCCCATCATACCATGTACCAGCACTTTCCAACTTAGGAGAACTTAAAACTCTTTGTCTTAACAAATGAATTCAAGGGAGAGAAAAATCGAAGCTGCAAAGGGAAATCAATGAACAGCATGAAAGGTGAAATTATATAGAAAAATATCACGCTTTCATGCTTAATGAATCAAAGAAAATGTGTCTGCCAGCATGAGGCTATTTTATCAGAAAATAGCCCAGGTGGAACAGTTAAAGGAAAGGGCATTACCAAGTCCAACTCTGTCACAAATGACAAAATGAGAGAAGAGAAACACTGCAGACCAACAAAACTGTATCCAGAGGTTCATAACATTGTAGTGTTTTACATCTAGAGAGTACTTTTTCCATGAATCTCTTCTCAGTGCACCCAAATTAACATTTGGGATGATTTCTAACTAATTTTTCAGTCAACTTAACTTTTGAAATAAAAGGCAAAGGTGTAAATTAAGAAAACAACTCCATTTACAATTGCAAAAAAAGAATAAAATACCTAGGAATAAATTTAACCAAGGAGGTGAAGACCTGTACAGTGAAAACTGTAAGACATTGCTGAAAGACACTGAAGATGACACAAAGAAATGGAAAGATATTCTGTGCTTGTGGAATGGAAGAATTAACATTGTTAAATGTCCATATTACCTAGAGCAATCTACAGATTCAATGCAATCTCCATCAAAATCTCAATGACATTTTTCACAAAAATAGAACAAGAAGTCCTAAAATTTATATGGAACGACAAAAGACCCTGAATAGTCAAAACAATCCTGAGAAAAAAGAACAAAGTTGGAGGTATCACAATGTAATATATTCACATTATATTAAAAGCTATAGTAATCAAAACAGCATGGTATTGGCAGAAAAACAGACACATAGACCAATGGAACAGAACTGAGAGCCCAGAAATAAATCCACATATACATGGACAATTAATTTACAACAAAAGAGAAATGACCACACAATGTAGAAAGGATAGTCTCTTCAATAAATGGTGTTGGGAAAACTGGACAGTCACATGCAAAAAAGTGAAACTAGACCACTATCTCATACCATGCACAAAAAGTCAACTCAAAATAGATTAAAGACTTGGATGTAAGACCTGAACATAAAGCATAAAACTCCTAGAAGAAAGCATAAGCAGTACATTCTTTGACATTGGTTTTACATCTTTCTGGATGTCTCCTCAGGCAGGGGAAGCAAAAGCAAAAATAAACAAATGAGACTACATCAAACTAAAAAGCTTCCGCACAGCAAAGGAAACCATCAGTAAAATGAAAAGAAAACTACTGAATGGGAGAAGAGATTTGCAAATGGAAACTAAGCTTTTGGTAGTGAGCACATTGTAGTGTATACAAAAGTAGAAATACAATATTGTACATATAAAACTTACATAATGTTATATATAATGTTATAAACAGCAACAACAAAAAAAGGCAAGGGTGTAACTTTGGTGAAGTGCTCTACAGGCTTGTGGGCCACTGACAGGGATCACAGTTTGAAGACTGTACCGGGTAGTTCTAGATCTTTTGTTTTGAGCAAGAGCTAAGAGAATTCTGCTGTCTGAGAAGTTTTAAATTAAAGAAACTATACATTTGATAAACCGATTATTTCTTAAATATATTTAAACACAGGATTTCTTTTTTTCTTTTAATGTAACCCCTTTTAACTACTAGTTCTACAGGACTCCATTCAGGAAATAACATTTAAATTATTTTGAAGTCATGTCAAAACTACCTGAAGAAAATAGATTCTTTCCATCAGTGCTTCTCAAAACCAGAATATCCCTCAGGGCATATGACAATGAACCTGTCCTGAAGAGGTGCAAGGAATGGGACCTGAGGCACAGCTACAGGCTATGAGCTTTGAAGTCTCAGAGATACCTTTCAAAATTCCCTATGAATTTTGTATTCTGATTCATAATATAAGCACTTGTATGTAAAGAAAAGTAAAACTCTGCTCGGTGGATTTGTGCCAACTTTACTGAGTCTTCCCACACACCCACACTCATGGACACAACCCCTGTATTAATGACCAATATCACTTGCAACAAGTGTTATCGAAGCTTTGAATTCTCTTAAGAAAAAAGATCACAATCTTAGGTAACCGAACCTCTCTAATGTATTGCACTACAAATATCTCAGCCCATCGTAATTATAAAATAACTGATTTGTGCATACTCAGAAAATGCCCAGGTCTAGATGTGTTTTCTAAAGAAATTCAGGGACTTTCCTGGCAGTCCAGTGGTTAAGACTCCATGCTTCCAATGCAGGAGGCGTGGGTTCGATCCCTGGTCAGGGAGCTAAGATCCTGCATGCCATGCGGCATGGCCAAAAAAAAAAAAAAAAGAAATTCAATTGCTTTCCTATCAGTTGACAATCATTATTATTCTTCCTACTGAATAAAAAGGGTTCCCCAAGGCATCAATGAGAGCAGATATCAAGAAGCCCTGAGTTCTCAAAGCTGAGGGGAAGGCTTCCACTCCTAGGTATATACCCAAGAGAAATGAATGTTCCTGACAGTATTATACATAGTAGGCCCAAAGTGGAAGCAATCCAAATGTCCATCAGCTAATGAACAGATATATAAAAAGCGGCGTATCCGTACAATGGAACATTATTTGTCCATAAAGGCAATTGGAGAAAAGGGAATACTCTTGCACTGCTGGTGGGAATGTGAATTGGTACAGCCACTATGGAAAACAGTATGGAGGTTCCTTAAAAAACTACAAATAGAACTACCATACGACCCAGCAATCCCACTAGTGGGCATATACCCTGAGAAAACCATAATTCAAAAAGAGACATGTACCAAAATGTTCATTGCAGCTCTATTTACAATAGCCCAGAGATGGAAACAACCTAAGTGTCCATCATCGGATGAATGGATAAAGAAGACGTGGCACATATATACAATGGAATATTACTCAGCCATAAAAAGAAACGAAATTGAGCTATTCGTAATGAGGTGGATAGACCTAGAGTCTGTCATACAGAGTGAAGTAAGTCAGAAAGAGAAAGACAAATACCGTATGCTAACACATATATATGGAATTTAAGAAAAAAAAATGTCATGAAGAACCTAGGGGTAAGACAGGAATAAAGACACAGACCTACTAGAGAATGGACTTGAGGACACGGGGAGGGGGAAGGGTAAGCTGGGACGAAGTGAGAGAGGGGCATGGACACATATATACTACCAAATGTAAAATAGATAGCTAGTGGGAAGCAGCTGCATAGCACAGGGAGATCAGCTCGGTGCTTTGTGACCACCTAGAGGGGTGGGATAGGGAGGGTGGGAGGGAGGGAGATGCAAGAGGGAAGAGATATGGGAACATATGTATATGTATAACTGATTCACTTTGTTATGAAGCAGAAACTAACACACCATTGTAAAGCAATTATACCCCAATAAAGATTAAAAAAAAAAAAGGCAATGAAATACTGATACATACTACAACCAGGAAGAGCCTTGAAAACACTATGTTAAGTGGCAGAAGCCCGAATAAAGACCACATAGTACATGATTCTGTTTATATGAAGGGTCCTTAATAGGCAAATTTATAGAGATGGAAAGTAGATTAGTGGTTGCCTGGGCCTAGAGTGAGGAGGTGGGGTAGGAGGAAATGAAAGTGACTGCTGGGAATTCCCAGGTGGTCCAGTGGTTAGGACTCCGAGCTGTCACTGCTGAGGGCCTGGGTTTGATCCCTGGTCGGGGAACTAAGATCCCACAAGCCACATGGCGTGGCCAAAACAGAGGAAAAAAAGAAAGTGACTGCTAATAGGTATGAGTTTCTTTCTGGGGGGATGAAAATGTTTTAAAATTTGTGGTGATGGCTGCATGTACTGTGAATATACTAAAAACCACTGAGTTGTATATGTTAATTATGTAAATCCTATTAATTTATTAATGTTACTATAATATAATATAAATAACAAATGAGCACTATATATTAATAAGTAAGCTATTAATAATTTAATATAATAAGATTTAAAATATTGTACATTTTCACATATTACATTGTAAACATTACATGAAATTGCATTTGTAATTGTAAATAAATAGATTTTGTAAAAAACAAAACAAAAACTAAGAGGAAGGTGAAGCCCCAGGAGTGGCTGATTATTTATATTCCACAATAGAGAACATAAAATGATCTAGAAGGGAATTGTTTAGGGCTTTACAAACTTTCTGCTTTCTGCAATTAAAAGCACAAGGAAAAACCAAGCTTTATGTATTCACATCCACCAAATGAAATTGAACAAGAACTACTTTTTGACAGTTCATTGCAGCAAATGTATCACATTTTATTCAATACCATCCTTTAGTTATACTCAATTATACTGTTTCTGCAACACACTTGCATTTATCAAGTAACATATTAGTCACATTATGTACTTGTTTGTATACTAATGGTTTCTCAACAGCTTAAGCCTTTTTTCCATAAAGTAGGCTTATACTGAAAATTTTTCTTGAGATGTTTTTATAAAAATAATCCAGGGCTTCCCTGGTGGTGCAGTGGTTGAGAGTTCGCCTGCCAATGCAGGGGACACGGGTTCGTGCCCCGGTCCAGGAGGATTCCACATGCCGCGGAGTGGCTGGGCCCGTGAGCCATGGCCACTGAGCCTGTGCGTCCGGAGCCCGTGCTCCGCAACGGGAGAGGCCCCAACAGTGAGAGGCCCGCGTACGGCAAAAAAAAAAAAAAAAAAAAAAAAATCCAGTTAGACCTACTGGGCTTATGCTAAATATTCAAGAAAATTTCATAGAATGGTTGATAGCATTCTTAGACTTTTAGGGCTGGAAGGGCCTTTCCAGATGAGCCGTTCAACCTATTCATACATCAGTGGAGGACCAGCCCTGCACCACACAGAGCTGGTAGGGAGCACAGCTGGACTCACACCCAGGTTTCCTGATTCCCAGGCTCACACTTTCTCACTAAGCCCGTCTCCAGAAGATAATTCACCATAGCAATGATGATAATGAATACGGTCTTAATCGGTTACTGGAGCACCAATATCAATCACAGTACTTTTCAGTTGTACAATGGCTGACAGTTTATAAAGAGCTTCCACATAGATAATTTTATTGGAGACTCCTCACACCCTACGAACCAGGCAGGAGTCAGCATCTCAGAATGAGGCTCAAAAATGGTTAAACAATTTTCTCAAAGCCACAGGGCTGGCAAGCACTGGGTCTGGAATGAGAACTTCACGTTCAACATTTTCCAAGAACTCATTATTCCTTGCCATCACGTCACCCAGTTACCCATGCCAGAAACCTGGGCATCACTCTTTTTTTAAAATTTAAGAAATTTTTTTATTTAAAAAAATTTAAAAAATTTTTCTTGAAGGATAGTTGCTGTACAATATTATATGTTACAGGTGTACAGTATAGTGATTCACAATTTTTAAAGGTTCACAATTTTTAAAGGTTATACTCTATTTAGAGTTATTATAAAATATTGGCTATATTCCCCATGTTGTACAATATATCCTTGTAGCTTATTTATAGTTGTATCTCTTAATCCCCTACTGTAAATCACCTCTCCCCCCTCCCACTCTCCACTGGTAACCACTAGTTTGTTCTCTGTGAGTTTGCTTCTTTCTTGTTATATTCACAAGTTTGTTGTATTTTTTAGATTCCACATATAAGTGATATTGTACATATTTGTCTTTCTCTGTCTGATTTAATGGGCATCACTCTTCCTCTTTTTATTCCCTCAAATTCAAGAACTGTTCATTCTAGTTCCTACAAATTAAAAAAAAGTCTATCCACTTCTCTCCACCTTTATTGCCACCACATAAGTTTAGACCAATATCATTTTTCACTTACTTACCTGCAATCTCCCCCTTTCCAATTTTGTCTTTACCTGCAATTTAGTCTCTGCACTGCAAAGGTAGGTGTGCAGAGCACACGGTGATCATGTCACCACCCTCTCTGCACCTGTACCCTTTCTTCATCGCTCTCAGGATGAAGTCCATCGACACATTTAGAGCCTCCTTCATGGTCTGGAGCCTGCTCACTGCTTCAGCTCCTGCTGCAGCTTCTGTATGCTGGTCTATTCGGTCAGAGTGAACTCAGAAGCTCTCCAGATTTCCTCAGCTCTTTCTCCCTTTATGCCTCTCCACTGTTCTTTTTCTTTTTCCTTTACCTGGCTAACTTCTCCTCATTCAGGGCTCACTTTCTTGAGAAGCCTTCCCTGAGCCCTCCCATTGGATAAGATGCCTCACCTACTTGTCAACCTAAGCTGACTCTTTTTTTTTCGGTGCGCGGGCCTCTCACTGTTGTGGCCTCTCCCATTGCGGAGCACAGGCTCCGGACGCGCAGGCTCAGTGGCCATGGCTCACGGGCCCAGCCGCTCCGCGGCATGTGGGATCTTCCCAGACCGGGGCACGAACCCGTGTTCCCTGCATCGGCAGGCAGACTCTCAACCACTGCGCCACCAGGGAAGCCCTAAGCTGACTCTTTTTTAAAAAAAAAAATTATCTTTTTAAAATTAAACATTTTTTTCAGTTATATATATATACACAGAGTATATATATATGTATATATTTCAGATTGTTTTCTGTTATAGGTCATTACAAATATTGAATATTGTTCCCTGTGCTATACAGTGAATCCTTGTTGCATATCTGTTGTATTTATAGTAGTTTTTATCTGTTAATCTCATAATTCCTAATTTATCCCCCCCCTTCTCCTTCTTGGTAACCATAAGTTTGTTTTCTATATCTGTGAGTCTGTTCCTGTTTCGTATATAGATTCATTTGTATTGTTTTTTAGATTCCACACATATAAGTGATATATAATATTTGTCTTTGTCTGACATTCGTTTAGTATGATAATCTCTAGGTCCATCCATATTGCTGCAAATGGCAGTATTTCATTCTTTTTTATGGCTGAGTAATATTCCATTATATATATACACCACATCTTATTAAACCAATCATCTGTTGATGGGCCCTTTGGGTTTTTTCCATGTCTTGGTTATTGTTAATAGTCTAAGCTCACTTTTAATATAGCATTTACCCAGCCTTTTAACTTACTCCCATTAGACTGTAAGTTCTTTGTAAGCAGGGACTATGTCTTTTTTTTTTTGGTCTTATCCCAATGTGCCTGGAATACAGCAGGTACTCAAAAAATTGTTAATTGAATGAACAATGTTATAGTCAAGTCAGAACAGGACCGTGCCTGCTCTGAAATTTGAGTCCAAGTTCTAGCTACGTGTTGCTTCCCATACTTGATGACAATCATATTCTGAATCCTGAACACTGAAATTAAGGAAGTGGTTAGAGAAGTTCTCTCATTTAAACACAGAAGTTAGATGAAACCTATAGAGATGAGGAGGCAGTAATGCTAACACTAAGATACTGTTTAATGGTTACAGGGTGATGGTTGCACATCACGAACGAATGTTTCATAATGTTTTACATTGACTGCAGTTCTACACAAGAGATGCAAATTGTTGAAAAGCTCCATATTTTTTGCTCTCTTTTTAGAACTCCAGTAGAACTGATTGATTAAATCAACCACATTTTAGGCACTTTCTGGCTTTGCAAAGTATATTCATTTAACTGGCCCTTATGCTGTGGTATATTTAAAGGCCTGAATTTATATTTACCCACTGAATTGCATATTATGTTTTCTCAGCATATGTTTGTTTGTAAAGATGCTTATTATGTTACCGAACAGGAAAATTTGGTTCTGGAAACATTTTTTTAATGCTATTAGTCTAGATGATCTGTAAACTTGCAAGATAATGCAAAATCACTATTTTTGTAATTATTATTCATTTTAGTTCCTGACACCGAACACCTGCCAGGATTTTATAGATTTAAATTATTTTGCTTTAGATGAAAGAGAGGGCATTGTGCAGAGGTTCTGGACATTTTGGGGCCACAGAGACCCTTTGGCAGTCTGGGGAAACCTCTGCGGCCCTCCTTAGAACAATGTCTCCAAATGCATACAAGAAAATACATAGGATTAGGTAAAAACCAATTATATTGTAATGCGATTATCAGAATATTAAAAGAGAAATTTCTGCAGCTGCTATGGAAGACAGTTTGGCAGTTGTTAAAAAAAAGTAAACATAAAACAAGCATATGAGACCCAGCAATTTCACACTTAAGTATATACCCAACGGAAATGAAAGCAGGGATTTGAACAGACACGTGTACGCCAGTGTTCATTACAGCATTATTCACAATAGCTAAAAGGTGGAAACAACCCAAGCATCCATCAACAGGGGAATGGATAAACAAAACATAATTTATACTCACGCAATGGAATATTAATGGTAATCTGTTACAAGTCTTCCCCCAAATAGTCATTTAACTCTAGTAGTTATATCCAGTCATTTAAAAAACCTAGAAAGTCATTGTCTCAAGAAACCCATTTTCTTTTCCCCCAATTCCTTGCCAACTGGTGCATATTCCACTTTTCTCTCATCACAGGAAGCAGAGACCAAAGGTCATTTTCAGTCTACCGTCACTTTTTCAACTGAGTAACTCAATTGGCACTCCGGAGCAGAGAAGCTTCCAGCTGTAATACTGCCAGCTCTCCCAAGGGCCTGCCCTGAGTACGGCTTAGTGTCTTCCTTGATTCCTAAATACAGGATATCCAGCTGCTTGAAGAGCACCGTGCAAGTGAAACATCTTACTACCAATCTCAAAGGGAGTTCAATTTTCCTTTCTTTCCTAGGACTTTATTTTCTAGTAGAGTTTTCTAATGTTCTTGGCTTTTTTAAACATCATGACAATGCATTGTTTCAGAGAATTTTTACTTCTAAAAATAATAAATTGCACACCTTCCTCAGCATATTTAATAGATATGGCTAAGGTCAGATAGCTGTTTATTATAGGATGTAAGGATTACTTTAATTATAGAATTGTTAGCTTTATACAAACACTTTTTAATAAATACACCAAAGGATGTTCTATTTCCTAAAAACCATTTTGCAGAATGGAAAATCAGGCATAAGTAGGATTGAGTAATGTAAACAAAGTCACAGGTGGAGTATCGATGGGGCTGGAAAGAGAACCAAGAACCAGGGAACAAAACCAAGAACAGAATGAACAAAATGCACATCCCGAGCTCATTCTACCAGCTGGGCTGAAGAAAGTAAAAGCAAGTGAGGGAGAAAATGAGGATAGAGAATAGACGGAGAGGTAGAAAAAAGAAGACAGTTAAAACCCAAGAACTGGAAACTGAGAGTGTCACTAACAATGATCTGGAGCCCCAAGGAGACCTCTGATTATGCCGCACTGCGTAACAATACCTTCTTGTATTCACTTTCTCAAGTGATTGTCAAGAAACAAAAGCAAAAGCAGAACATTCTACCTGCATGTCCTACTTTTAACAACACAGCTAATGACAAAACACTGTGATGCCTGATCACTTAATCAGTTATCCCTTACCTTTAATGTTGGCTTGAGCTTTTATCAGTGGGCTGAAATCACATTGCTACTGACTCTCTAGTTTTGTGCTATTGCAAGGGCACTGGCCTCTGGAAACCTGACTAGGTTAAAGCACCAGGTCTATTTTGCATATTTTACTATATGGTCTCCGGTTAATGAAGCCAGGGTTTGATATCCATTCTGTGCTTCTTACATATATTTTATTTCTCTGCCAGTTTCTCATCAATTTAGGCTGACAGAAACTGTGCAGATGGATATACACATATTCATTCCTACTTTCTATAGATCACTTTAGAAGAGTCTGAGTCATTGTCATACATGGAGACAACCCAGTGTGTCTGGGTCCTGATGAAGAATGATGAGCAAAATGCCCAGCAGCTCGATTAATTTGAAGGTCAGTCAGAATGCAATCTGTAGATAACTTTTCTATTAAAAATATTGTCTTCAGTGCCTCCAGTCATTCTAGACTATAGACAGGTCATCCAACCCACTGTGATCGCTGGGTCCTGAAAGTGGCAATAGCATCATTCAGGCATTTGTGCTCTTTGCCGTCCTCTTACTAAAGGATCTGTTTTATGCCTGTATTGTGTATAAACATCAGCCTCCAGATGTTAGCCTATAATTTTTCTTATAAATTAAATGTTTTCTCATTCCAAAGAAACATGTAATTTTTGAACAAAGACTAGATCAATACATTTAAGGATAATTCTAATGGTGACAATTCCAGAAGGATTAGGATTTTGTGATTTTCTTTTCTTTCCACGTGACTCCCTTTGAATGTTCAAGTGCTAATAACTTTAGTAATAATAACCATTTCACTCAATGTCATCAAGGTTTACCTTCTTTATCCATAAAATGAGGAATAATATCTCTCTCATGATTGTGGAGATTATGTGAGAAGTAAGGTATTTAAAGGTCTAGCATGATACCTGGGACAAGAGAGTTTTCAATAAACACAGAACCTGAATTTGAAACTGAAGTATTTTATCTCATCTTCAAGAATATAGATACATTGTAACCAGCCATTCCAAATGAGTCAAAATCTTTTTCTTTCTTGAGTTCTATGTATATTATATATCATAAACTAAAACACACATATATATGTGTGTAGACACACAAACTATTTATTTATAATTATCTATTTATTATCTATATATATGTAAATGGAATTTAAGACTTAATCCTGAGGTTATAAAGTTTCATTTTAAATTTATCCCTGGAGTGATTATTTAAGAGCCTGCTTGCATAATGCAAGACAAGAACAGCCTTGACTCTTTCAAGCAATAAATTCTCTTTTCAAGCAATAAAACATTTCTTAAATTGATGTGTGTGGAAATCTGGATATTTAGCAACTGGAAAATGAAAAGCAAGAGATACACAACAATGTGATCTAAATCACACACTCCCCAAGTATAGCAAGTATTGATTTACTAGTAGAGAATATTAAAAGACCATCATTCATAGTATTTCTTTTCTTTCAAAAATGTTTTCTCCTTTCATTAATCATCTTTGTGAAGTGTGATTATTTTCTTGTACCAGAACTTTCTTAGATTATTGCATGCTCAAACTGGCTTTCTATTTTTATGTATGCAACTGCATGGTTTAAAAAAATAAACTATGGTAAAAAAAATAAACTCGTGTTTTATTTTATGGGGAGAAACTTTGAACAAAAATGCTTTCATGCAATACTCAAAGATAAAGAGACCAAGCTATTTTTCTTTGAGGCTCTTTGTTGTGGATCATAAAGTCTACAATACGTTTATTTACTTATAAAAAGTCTCCTTCCAAATCATCTGCAATTTGATCATTATTTTAAAATTTCTTTAAAAATTAAAAAAATTTAATTGAGGTATAGTTGATGTACAATATTACATAAGTTTTAGGTGTACAACATAGTGATTCACAATTTTTTTTTTTTTTCTGCGGTACGCAGGCCTCTCACTGTTGTGGCCTCTCCCATTGCGGAGCACAGGCTCTGGATGCACAGGCTCAGCGTCCATGGTTCACGGGCCCAGCCGCTCCGCGGCATGTGGGATCCTCCCGGGCCGGGGCACGAACCCGTGTCCCCTGCATTGGCAGGCGGACTCTCAACCACTGCGCCACCACGGAAGCCCCACAGCGTCTTTCTGAAAGCAACAGAAACCTCACACTGACCTGCTGGCTTTTCCTAACCTCTTCCCATGGAATGCACGGTTTTCATGGGTATGGGTGGCATGCCACCTTAAATACTGTAGATGACAGTTTCACCAACTGCTTGTACAGAATAACAAATGTCACTAACTTTTTAGCCTGCAATGTTTTTTTACCTGATCACCTGTCATCCAATATTAATGGCTCTGAGATTCTGTCTCCTCTGTTGTAAAGTGGGAATAATAATTTAATACCTAATTAATTAGTGTTGTTATGAGGATTACATGAGATAATATCTAAACATCCCAGAGTATGTAGTAGGTACACAATAGACGTTAGTTTTTTCCTCCTAGTAGGGTAATGTCTGGATATTTTACTATTGGTGCTGTTGGGGTAACTTTTAAAACTACTTGCTCTCAAAGTCTCTCATCTTTTTATGTAACTTCTATGACACCTTCTGATTCTATAGAGCTGTCATTTCCAAATTCAACCACTCTTTTCAGTTTTCCAATCGCCGTTCCTTCTACTCTCAACAGAGAAAACTAAGGCCATCAAGCTGAAACTCTCCCAATTGACATTTCTCCCTATTGTATATCGGAAACCCTCACCTAAAAACTCCCTTACCTCCCTTATCTCCTTTCCTCTCCTCAGATGATGAGATGACTCTCCTGTATATGGTCTAAAATCCAAACTCTCTCTTCTCTGAAACTTTCCTCCAAAAATCATCACTTCTCTCTTCTATCTCCTGCATCACTGATGCTCCCTCAGTATTGTTCTCTCCTTCCTACCAGCAAAGATTCTACAGTCTCTTTTATATTAAAAATGTACATCAATCCTGCATCTCTCTTGAGCTAAGCTCCATCTGTAGCTTTCCTTTCCATCCCAAGTTTTTAAAAAGAATTAGTGCATTTCACTTCTCCTCCCTGATTCTTTCCTTAACCCACTGAAATCTTAGCCTCTATTCTGCCTCTCTCTAGCTCCATGTTACAATTTTAGTGACTTTGACAATCTTGATCTTACTTATTTGACACTGTGAATCATTCTGGAAGTGCTCCTCTGTCCTCTAGGACATCACTTTCTAACCTCTTCTCCCCTTACCCTGTGACTATCCACTATTAGTTCTTTTTCACAGTTTTGTCTTTATTTGTATGCCATTAAAAGTTGGTGTCTTCTGTGTCTATCCTTGGTTTTCTTTTCTTCTCATTTTATGTCTTCTTTCTAGTCTACTTTATCCTATAGCATAGGTTCAGTCCTCAGCTATATACTAATGAGTCCCAAATCTATATTTCCATCCTAATCCTCTTTCCTGAGCCCAATTCATCTAACTGCCATAATGGACACATCAAAGTCAATAAGGACATTATGCTTCCCCTTTTGTATTCTTTCTCAGTAAATGGCACCACCATCCACTGTCTTAACCAAGCAGAAAGTCTGGACTCATCAGTAAGTCCTCTTCCCTTTTCCTCATTTCCATGTCCAGTCAGTCATCAACCCTTATTGATTCAGTTCTCGAAATACTTCTTAATTCTTTATACTTGTCCATTTATTTCCATCCTACAGCTACCACCCTAGCTAGGGCTAGCAGCATCTCACATAAACGACTGCAGCAGCTCTTGAACTGTCCTCCTCTCCTGCAGTCGTGCCCCCACTGAGTCCATTCTTCATGCTGTAGCTGCAGTGCTTTATTAAATCAAACATGATTCCTGAGGATACTGCTTCTCTACTCAAGTGTTTTCAATGACTTTCCATCGTCTTCAGGATAGGGTGAATATTCCTTAACATGTCATTCAGAGCCTTCCCTGACTTGGATCCAGTGCATATTTCCAGACTGATTTCTGTCCACCCTTCCAGTCACACTTGGCCATTAGCCATGTTGAATTTTTTTTCAGTTGTTTAATGAGATCTTGTTTTTCTTGCCTTCAGGCCTTTCCATACACCATTCCCTTTGTCTGAGGTGTTTCCCCCTCCTCTTCTTTGCTAGTAGATTCTTACTCAACCTTCAGATTTTAGCTTAAATACAAATTCCTTGGGAGTTTTGCCTGAATTTCAGATTAGATTCACCCCCACTGCTCTATGCTCCTATAACCCCCTGTTCCAGTTTCCTAGAGCTGCCATAACCATGTACGACAAACCGCGTGACTTAAAACAACAGAAATTTATTTTCTCACAGTTCTGGAGGCTAGAAGTCCAAAATCAAGATGTCAGCAGGGCCATGCTCTCTCTAGACTCTGGGTAGAAACCTTCCTGGCCTCTTCCTAGCTTCTGGAAGTGGCCAGCATAGTTGGCATTCCTTGGCTTGTAGCCGCATCACTCTAATCTCTGCCTCTGTCATCACATGGCCTCTCTGTGTCTCTGTGTTCATATGGCATTTTCCTTTTCTTACAAGGATACCAATCATATTGGATTAGGGCCCACCTTCATGACCTCAACTTAACTTGACTGCATCTGCAAAGACTCTATTTCCAAATAAGGTGGCATTCACAGGTACTGGGGGTTAGAACTTCAATATATCTTTTTTGGGGGTATAGTTCAACCCAGAAGACTCCCCCATAATTTCCTTTTCACAGTACTCATCACTCCATATTGTAATTATTCAATGTTCACCTTCCCAGGTAGACCATCCTTCCCTTTTTCATTGGATCCCCATCGTTTGAGATAATAGAGAGCACTTCTTGAAAGAATGACTGTGAGCTAAGAAGCAAACTTGTGGGCTGAAGAATGGAGAAGCAGGTCAACCAAGAAATCGATATTGGAAATTTCCAAGTTAAAATAAACAGCAGGATTCAATCACAAGCTGGGGTTACATAGAGAGTGGGCAGAGGTGTGGGGAAGGTACGGAGCAGGGTCAACTCAAGCACAAATTTTATAGGAGCAGAATTACTCTTTGCAATTTGCTGCCTCTCTTTTGCGTGGGGTTTGCCAGCTTCCTGGGCAGGGGACAGAGCCCTAAATTTCTGGATTTTTTTCTCCAGAGCTGCTGAAATGTTTTTCTATGTCCTCACAAATCTCTTAGTCTAAAGGGTGTGATTATGTTCATACAATCTGGGTTCCTGAAAACAAATTTTACAATTCACAGGGAAGAGAACAGAACACAGAGAATGTACACAATATTTATGAATGTACTGTTATGTTTCTCTAGCTTTTATTTATTGCCTTTTCCTAGAAAGAGAAGCTTGTATGTATGATTCAGCGGCTGATTATTCATGCACTTGGGTCCCCACATCCCAGCTCACAAATACTTTAGCTTTGAATTTACTACCTGAAACAAATCAAAATCAAAGTTTCATAGTACATGATGTGAAATCTTTCAACTTAGTAATTTTAAAAACACTTTTATTAAGGTGCTGGTAGAAACCGATGCAACTGACTAAAACAAGTTAAAATATTTTCTGTGCTTACTGTGTGTATAATTTCTTTTACTATCACATTAGAATTGATCAAAACAAGACTCATGGTGATAGTCCAGCTGTTTATTGGTTGTAATGGAGTATCTTTTTGTGATTTACCATGGGACACAGGGATTTGGGGATCTAATTGTGGAAGGGAGAGATGGGAATATAAATAAACAAACGAATAAATAAAATATAATTTGAGGGAAAATTTTAAGAACTACCGGTTTAGTTTATTAGATCTACTGGCCTAAGGTTCTCTGAGATAATTCTAATACATACATGCCTGCTTACATACGTACACATATGTGATTCTATTTAAATTATTTATAATTTATTTAAAAGTGCTTTCAGGGTAAGTTTAGAGCAGTGGTTCTCAAGCAGGGACAGTCTTCCTCCAGTGGGACATTTGGTAGTGTCTGGAGATACTGTCAGTTGCCACATGGGTGGGGAGGAAGGGATGAGTGAGGATGCTACTGGCATCTAGTGTAAAGGTCCAGGACGCTGCTAAACATCCTCCAATGCACAGGACGGCCCCCCACTACAAAGGGTTCCTGAGCTCAAAGTGCCAACGGTGCTGAGGGTGAGAAACCCTGGTTTAGAGGATAAACATTTAGCTGATATAAAAAGGAATTTCCTATTTTTCTCAATTGCCCCCCTTTTTTTCCATTTTAATTCTACCACCCTCCAACAACAGAAGAGAGGGAGCAAATAACCTCATTTACTGACTTTCAGTCCCTGGTTCCAGTTCTTTTTGAGACCTGACTGTGTCTCCTACCATTGAGTTTTATGAGACATTCTTACATTTTTTTCTTTCACTTGAACTTAATTCATTGAGTTCTGTTGATAGTAAGAAAATAGTCCCTAACTAAGAAAAAGAAAGTAATGTTAATATGAAAAAGTTTGAAAGTAGAGATATACAATGCAATGTCAAGTGTGTATGTGTGTGTGTGTGTGTGTGTATATATATATATATATATATATATATATATATACACCTCATAATAGCCTATTAAAGTTTGTCCTACATTCTATGGTACACCTTGAAATATGTTTATTCATGATTAGAATTGAAAGAGGTGATAATGTATGTGAAATTAAAATGGTGAATATTATATAATCATAAAACTATAAGGATAAAAGGAGAACTGAGATAATCAAGTCATCTTATGTTTCCCACCTATTTCTTGTGGTGGAGAACTATGCCATTATTATACAGTACAGCACCTGGATAAGAAATATTATTAAATATTAAACATTTAAAATTTAATACGGAATTTGGTTTCTTCTTTGCTTTTAAAAGTTTCCTAGCAGCAGTTATTTCTCAAGTGTTAGACTCTCCATTGGGGTAAGAAGTTGGAACTTCTAAGATAATTTGTTGAATAGGCTGTATTAAACAAATATTTATTGAATGCCTCTTTTGATTGGAGCACATAGTCCTCAGCCCATCTAGTGTTTAATAGGTTAGGCCACAGGAAGTTCTTTCTAGATAAATGGAAAACTCAGGAGAAAGCAAAGTCAGGGAGAACAAGTGTAAATTGCAAGCCTGTGAGGAGCAAATTCAGGTCAGACTCTATCTGGGTCGAGACAATCTCTTCACTTCCTGTTCAGACAGTGGGGTAAATCTCTGACCTTGAAATCCAAGGCTCCCAGAAGAGCTAAGATTTTCATGAGCTCTAGAAAAGAACCCTATTTTGCAGGATGAGGAAATGGAAGCAATGGTTCAGACCAGCTCCAAAGGGTAGCTGTGCTCTCTCTCAATAAGAAATCAGCTAGAAATGTGCCTCAGGTAAATACAGCCAAAATACAGAGTACAAAATACAACACCGTGACCAGCAAAATAAAAGAACCATGTGATGCATGCATGGTAACACAGATGTAAACATGCTATTTAGAATACTAAGGAAAATTATGAAGTGCAGTTTATTAAGATCTTTATTGTAGGATAGCTTATTTCCTGTAGAGTAGAATTCTATTCCCAGTTTTGGTTGTAATAGTGTAGCTAAGTGAGGATTGGGAATAGATATCAGAAGGCCTTTCTTGAAGTGTACTTTCAAAACTCTAAAGAAAAAAAAATATTGTAAATATTTCTGAGAGGTAGCATCTGAGTACGTCTCTGCATTAAGCAATTGCAGTCTGGACCCAGCCACCTTATCTCTATCGATTTTCCTTACCTGTC
Source organism: Orcinus orca (assembly GCF_937001465.1). NCBI lineage: Eukaryota > Metazoa > Chordata > Mammalia > Artiodactyla > Delphinidae > Orcinus > Orcinus orca. The sequence goes on from NC_064562.1 coordinate 25,547,365, forward strand.
CATTTATTTCAAAACTCAAACGTAATTAATAATGTGTTTTTGTTCATATGTGAATAATTGTTCATATGTGAATATGATGTGAATTTGAATATAATATCCACCTAATAATAAGGCTTGGGGCTTGCTAAAAACTCTTCAACGCAAAACTGATAACTGCTTTATGCAGATAATACAGGACATTTTTGCTGACTTTTGTAAAATAACCTTGTATCTTGGGCTGTGCTAGGATTGATTAATTCTAGTAGTTATTTTTATATTTCTTATCATTTTTTATGCAAGCAATTAAGTAATCTGAAAATAGAGAGTTTTATTTCTTCCTTTTGCATGTTTATGAATTTATGTCTTTTTCTTGCCTTACTGGAAGGGTTAGGACAACCAGTATAATGTGGAGTGGAGGTAGAAAGAGTGGGCATTCCTGCCCTGCTTCTATCTCAGGGAGAAATTACTCAGTATTTCACTATTAAGTATGACATTAGCTGTAGGTTTTCTATAGATCATCCAGAAACGAAAATTTTTCATGTAAAAAAATCCGTTCAGAAAAATCTAATTCATCTTATACGTTATTAATTTCCGTTTTCAAGTATTTAAGTAATGAAAACCCAAGTAATTTCTTTTTTAATAACACATTTATAGACTGAGCTTCAAAGATAAGAAAAGATTAATTTAAGATAATGGATATACTTTTCTGTCCAAAGATATCAAAACCAAGAAATAACATTATAATCACAAAAGTGGTATGCAACAGAAAAGAAAAAAATGGTTCAATATAATGAACGTCTTCTTTAAAAAAACAAAAACAAAACAAATAAAACATATTTTCTTAATATGTGCCCAGCCAAACTCCATTCTAAAATCTAATAGGCTGAAGAAGAAAAATCAGAGTAAATCTATTCGAAAATAAAGATAAAGCTGCTTTACCAAATATTTCTAATTCTTTTTTCTCTGTGCATAATAATTACCAGCACTTGCCTCCTTTTCTGTGGAGTGGTACAAGTTGCTGCCAATGACGAAACTTTCCTCCTAGCATAAAACATTGTTAACTTTCTCTATCAACTAAATGACTGATTAATATTAAGTCTGTATCACTTTTGAATGTAATAAAAAATGCTTACTAAAAGCAATTTAAAGCAGAAAAGCAAACTATTAGATAGTATTCTTGTTTACATTATAAAGTAAGGAATTCATAAAATGGTACAGGGCCTTGTGTGTAATCTAAAAGAAATGTCTGTAATTTAAAAAGTGGAGGTTTCTGACTTTTAATTCAGAATATTTGGGGAAACTTTCTTTTCTTTAAATCCGGAAGGCTTATTAACACACATTTATGAAGCTGAAATGAAGTTAAGATAAATGTTTTAGTAGAGCAAAAATGGAAATAGCTGTAATTAAAAGATTACTTATGTCTTTTCTATCTTTTACAATCCATAATGAACAACTTTATTTACAGAAGCCAACTGAGATATGCTTAAATTGAACTAAGAGCTATTATTTATCATATCTCATACACATGGGGTTTAGAGTCACATTGAGATATATACAATTTCAGGGCTTTTTCTTCTTTTTTGGTAGGAAAAGGTTAATAATAACCCTGAAAATAGGAAAGGGCAAGACTTCAGTTTGCAATCAATAAGTCATATTTTTAACCTTTTTGACTTAGAATCAAACAATGGAGTTCTGTTAATATAACAGTGTATTAACTTACTGCTTCCAAGAATCTAAACTTAAAAAAACTAATGTCCAACTAAAGAATTAAAGTCATATCAGGCACTGAAAGACTATATAAATAAGAACTGTCATTAACATAACTGATAAACCCTATTTCCAGTTCCTCTGTTATCCCACTGTGCAGTCAGCACTGCTGACTATTTCTAGTCCAAAACCAAAGAGCTAGATGATTTCCTGGCACACAAGTTTCTACCAAAGGAAAGAGAATGAGAAACGATATACACTCTTATCACACTCTCCTATGTAAGATAAAATTCACGCTAATTTACAAATTTTTATTTACATTGTTTTATATACATCCTAGTTGATGAGTTTTGTACTCATATTGATCTCAGATGATCATTTACTACCACATCTCTTTGATTTTCCAACAGAAAATGGTGGAAGCATGGGATTAGGAGAAAAAAAAATATACCACTGGTCAGGTAAGAGCAGACAAGCATATAAGGTAAAAAGAGGGAAAAAAAATTGTTGAATTTTGCTTGTTAAAGCATCCACTGTGATCCATGGACTACCACTGAACGTATATGAACACCACTTGTAACAGCCATTTTCATATTTACAAATTGGGTATCCTATCAGTTCAATTATTAGCTAAACCATTCAATTTCTTTTGCTTAACATAAAAAGGTAACAGGCATCTCAGCAAGACAGAAAACAAACTAGAAGGGTACTTAAAAAACACTGCTGAGACTTAACCTTCATTTAGAAGCTCTTAAATGGTCCATATAAAGAGAAGCAATTTGGAACCCTATTACTGACTTGCACCATGATCCCAAAACCTGTATGGGAAGTAAGAGTATCTCAACACCAAAAACACCCCAAGTCTCACCAAAGAGTGGGGGCAATATCGTAAACATCTTACTTTGTTCCTATCATCCACTGCATACACGTACGGCTACAGTGACAGCCCTTATTCCCCGTTACATTCACTTCTACACAAATCTCTCTGAAAATCTGCAATAGCGCCACAGCAAGCAGCTGTGCACAGTCTTCCGGCAATGGCTCAGTGAATCTCCATTCAAAATGCTTGGAAGTAAGAATATGGAGTAAGATCAAAAAATGATCTTCTTTCCTCCCATAGTTCTCCAAGATATACTGTTGTACTTTAAGAGGTTGGTAAGCTAAAAAAATATAGAGTATTACATATCCTTGATAGTTCTATAAAAATGTTCCAACTATAGATGAAAATTCCACAAAAACACACTTCTGAGTTCACCCTAACACTTTAAAAAATTAATTAAGTGGTTCCATTTATCTAATCAACTAGGCAAAATCTATTGATTTTAGAGTAATACAGTTCATAAAAGCAAAAGTGAACATTTATAACATTGGGGAGGCAGAAAACAAATCCTGGTCTAACACTGTTATGGATACAAACAGACTTTAAGATTCTATATATGTAACTAGAATTTGCCATTTAAAATGGCCTTTAGCTGTTTTTACTTACATTAGCGTTAAACATCTTGAAATAATTCCAAGTATTTTAAAGCACTTGTCTGAGAATATAAGGCACCTGGAATAATAGAGCTAACTCCCCATAAGATTTCTCAGAGAATAAATTTGTGGCTGCATATTTTGAATACGCAGATCCGTTAAGCCAATTTTGTGCATGGGCACTTATATGACCAAAGCGCAAGCCTTGTCAGACTAATTTTCAAAGCAAAGTTAAATATCACTACTAAACTCTACACAGCAATTTTTGAAACCTGATACTTATCAATCCCAAAGGATAGATATCTAACTTCCTTCCATATAAATAATTGCCTCCCTTTCATCCCCAAACAAAATAAAAAATACACTTAAAAACAAGGCAAGACAAAATAAAACCACATAAGCCCTTCTGCTGTATTTCTGCTTAATTCACATTTTGTCCTAAATGTTCCTTACTGAATCCTTTTAGTCACCTCCACATATTTCTCTGAACTTACATGCATCAATCATTAGCTGTCACTCTAAAGACAAGGAACCAAACTAAAATATGAAACCAAAATTAAGTTAGAAGTAAAAATAATTAATCTGATATTTCTTTGGCCCCAAGTATGATAAACTTGCTACATTTGTTTAGAAAACTGGTAATAAAAATCACTATTTAATAACAAACAGAGGCCCAGAACATTCCAATAAGTTAATTATTTGCTAAGAGGCGCAGCAGCGGGCAGGTGCGCACCATTTGATTTCGGTCATGATCTATTCCTGGAATTTACCAAGAAAAGATGACTCACCTAGGAAATTCTTTGGTGAGCTTAACAGGTCTCAAATCTCTAGATCTCTCACGAAACTCCTTGGTTAGTCTGGAGGGTATCGAGGTCCTGACTCTCCGGAGAGCCTCAACCTCTGCTACCAGCGTATCTCCTCCCCGGTGGAAGTGTTCCGCCTCTGCTGCTTGACTTCCGGCTGAACCCGGCGGTGAAGAGCGAGTCTGACTCCCGCCTCTTCGTCGTGCGCATGCGCCCGGGGATAGGCTGCGCGGGAGCGAGGCTGGGGGCGGGGGTTGGTGCTGGACGACCGCCCTATGAGGGAGGAGCGAGCAGCAAGCGTCCCGGCTGCATTTTACTTCGATGAGGAATCGATGGCCTCAAAGCAGAGCTTCCCAGCCGTTTTCAGCGTCGAAAGACCGCGCCACTCCAGAGCCAAGTGCACTGCCCCCTCGGCCAAGAAGTGCTCGGTCATGGACGCAGATGACGAGGTGGTCCTGAACCTCATTGCCAAGTGCAAGTGGGACTTGAGCAACCCTCCGGGGAGCGCGAGCTCCAGCTGGAAGGAGTGAGAGGCCGGCTTCCAGAGCTCCCAAGAATCGCAGCCCCTGCCGAGTCCTCAGGCAGTACAGCACCAGTGTGGGGACTCCCGGTGGCAGGGCCCCCGAGAAGAAGAGCGTGCGGGCGTGCGAGGGCCGTTTGTGCAGAGCCGGGGCTGCAGGACAGCGAGTTGGCGAGCGTCCCCCTCTCCCGCCCCCCCCAGCTCTTCGCCCCTCCCTCAGCCTCCACAGACCTTGAGGACGCAGTCCCTTCTTTGGAGTCGAATTTGTTGACCCAAAAGGTGTTACATCCCTTGCCCGCTCCCAAAAAAGTACAGGAAGTGATGGATGCCAGGCGGGAGGTTCCGGGTGCCTTCAGACCAGTAGTGTCTGAGCTGCCTGAAGGAGGGTCTGAGCCGGAGGAATGGTTTGGAGGGCTGGAGCGAGGCGACCTGGCCCACGGTGGAGCTCGTTGGAGCGTGAGAGCAGAGGCCCCCCCCCCCGCCTGGTGTGAGCGAGGTGTGTCCCAACCTGCACCCGGCTGCGCCGCCCTCCCGTGAAGAAGGCCGCCCTGGAGGTGAGGCTCCTGGCAGCTCTCCTCAACCTGATGGGCAGGTACTGGAGTGGCTGCCGGCCCCTGCACAGCGACGAAGTGTTCCTCGCCCAGGCAAGACACGTGTTGCCATCTGTTCAAGAATTTACAGCCAATCCAACGCCCAAGTTGCCAGTGGAGAAAACTGGACCCAGAGGGGTTAAAAGACCTATTTAAGGCCACATAGTAACTTAATGGCCAAGCAGGCTCTGGAAGCTGGTCTCCTAATTCCTAATTCAAAACGTTCTGGTTTATCAGAGTTTATCAAATCATTAGCTCGTTTTCTAGTCCTAACTATCCAGTTTCCTCATCCCTCTCTGTCCCATGGAGTTGTTATATCACTTAGGGCAAAGGGCAGCAAACTATAGGCCACCTGCCAAATCCAGCCCACCACCTGTTTTGTAAATAAAGCTTTATTGGAACACAGCCAACCACCACCTCCTGCCCACTCCCCCCCCAAATCTACAGCCACTCAGGACTGTTCAACAGTTGTGAATGAAGAAATTCGCTACCTGACTCTGGAAAAGAAATCTTTGCACAGTCACCTTGCTAAGCTACAGCAGCAGTATGGCGTGATAATGAGTGAGGTGGTATAGGAACTCGCTGACACTGGGAAGAAGATGGATTGCCCGAGGCAGCATCTAGAAAAGCCTCTGGAGAACAGCAGGAGCTGGAAGTCTCTTCTGTTCCGCATGAAGAAAGAAGCGAGAAATGCCGACACTCCAGTTGTTGAACTTGCAGATCACTGGACTTCAAACAAGCGTGAAGAGCCTCTCTGGCAAGATGGTGGAACTAAAGCAGCCTCTGGAGTGCTACAGGATCCGGGAGCTCACCCAGCTGCTGCAGGAGAGCCACACGTTTGCAAGCCAGGCCTGGGCAGCGACTGATGGGTGACACCGTGCCGCAGCCCCACAGACACCCCCAGAGTTCCTGGTGAGTGTGGTTCTGAGTCAGAGCACCTGTGACATCAGCACTACTTGTCCCATCGCACTGACAAGGTGATGCCCTCATCATTCCCTAACAGTAAGTGCAACAATAGATCGCATCTATACATACATTTATTTCCCTTTCCCCCAAAAAACTTAGTGCGAACTAGTAGCGTATTATCCCTTTCAAGTTTGAGTTATGTGTGTTTCCTTTGTTGTTTGGCTTGGTTTGGGGAACAGAGAGAGAGTTAACAAAAGCATCTCCAAGTGCAGGGCGAGCACCTCCCGGGACTGCCTGGGGCCACCACTGGCGGCACTCTCCACGTGGCTGTGGACAAAGGCCACACACCTGAGCCAGGGGATTTCAGAGCGTTCAGTAGTCAATCAGTGCAGGGAAGCTATTCAGGGTCAGAGTTCTAAGGACATTCTAGCCTCGTGGTGACGTCACACTACAGCTGAGTTGTCAACCTGTGCTGTATGGAACAAGTGACGATGGTGTCCCCACCTGGGGGGGCGGGCAGGTTGGGGTGTGCCAGCTTGTGCAGGAACACCGCAGGGAGAAGAGAGCCCACTGCGTCCTCCAGGCAGGACCAGCACCAGCGGCCTTCCCTGTAAAGGACCAGGCGGTGACTGTTAACAGGTTTTGGGGCCATGGTGTCTGTGACCCATCTTCTCCCCACCACCAACGTAGCTGCAAAAGCAGCTACAGACGATGAGAAGGGCACAGTGGGACCATGTGCCATTACAACTTGGTTCATGACACCAGTGACTGAGCAGGCCCAGGGCTTGGGTGTGTGAGTCTCTGTCCACTTGGCACTTAGAGGGACACCTCAGCCTGCCCTGAGCTCTCAGCCACTGGACGTGGGCTTGGAGCAGCACAGACAGGAAGTGATGCTCTTCCTGACTGTAATTTTCTTCTGCCTCAAACCTTAAGACTGAGGATATTCAAGATTTAAAAATACTCCAGTATAAATATAGATCTCTTCTTATAATACTTTAAACTTAAATAATTTGAACTTCAATTTTGGTGAACTGACCACTGCCTAGTTGCTTATCCTATAGCGTTACATACTGGTAGAATAAGTATCGTGCTGTGAAAAAAAATTGTTTAGAAACAATTGGACATAGAAAAATTTTTAAACTGAAACTAGTAATTTAAATGATCATATTTAACATTCAGAAACATTACTACAGATTTTGATAGCATTAAATAATCATATCTATTCCAGGACTATATGGAAATACTAACATTTCTACAGCCAGACTCTGCAGGTAAAGGAGAACATAATTCTGAGATATATTTCCACCCAAAAAATGTTTTCTAACATTCAATTCAAAAAGAGGTGCCAACAACTAAGAAGGTGAATGTTTTCACCCTCCTGAACAGATATTGTTATATGAACATCTTATATTATCTACCTGAGAGACTAGCATGTCCAGAGTAAATGATTCATTTTACTTAGAGTACATCAGGATTAAAATGTTTACACTGAACACCTGGAATATTTACTAAAATTAATCTTATTAAGGTAAAACTTAAAAAATTACTCTGGGACATTTTCACTTCTTACACTCAACAAACAGATGAAAGCAGTCACAGAATCATGTTAAATTTATAATAATTCACATATAATGTAGATTAAATTATCAAAGAAAAGATTCAGCTGACATCTTCAAAGATTTTAGCAGGTTTAACAAATTTCTATTCTGCCACATACTGATAGCAGTAGGCATATTTCTTGACATCATTCAATCTATTTTAAAAAATTAATTGATTAGAGACATAATTTGTAAAGCAAGGTAACCAAATTACAGAGTTCTAATATTGGCTTTGCAGAATTTCTTAAGAAAAGATACACAAGGATTGCTCAGCTACCTGTGAATAATTAAATCTCCTTTTCTTTTTTTTTTTTTTCTTTGCGGTACGCGGGCCTCTCACTGTTGTGGCCTCTCGCGTTGAGGAGCACAGGCTCCGGACGCGCAGGCTCAGCGGCCATGACTCACGGGCCCAGCCGCTCCGCGGCATGTGGGATTGTCGCGGACTGGGGCACGAACCCGTGTCCTCTGCATCGGCAGGCAGACCCTCAACCACTGCGCCACCAGGGAAGCCCGCCAACACTTATTCTTATCTGTCTTTTTGATTATAACCATGCTAGTGAGTGTGAAATAGTATCTCTTGTCATTTTGATTTGCTTTTCCCTGACGGCTAATGATATTGAACATCTTTTCGTGTGATTATTGGTCATTTGTATTTCATCTTTGGAGAAATGTATATTCATATTCTTTGCCCTTTTTAAAGTTGGGTTGTTTGTCCTTTTATTATTGAATTGCTATCTCATCCACTTTTATGGATTCATTTACATTTTTATTCTTAAAATTCTGAAAATATATGTTTTGAGTCTGGATTTCTTGTCTTCCCTAGACCCACCACAAATGCAATATGATCTCCAAATCTGCTCATCTTTCTGAGCTCTTATTTCATTGAAAGTTCTCACTATACATTCGGAAACCTGGGTGTTATTCTTTTCATCTCCCTTTCCCTCTAAATCCAAATAACTACTATTGTTTTTTTATCCCCTAAAAAACTAGAATTTTTATTTCTATGCCAGCTTTGTCTAGATCACCATCAAAAAATTTTCCCTGAGTATCTGTAACAGCCTCTTAGCTGATTTTTTTAAAAGCTCTATTTCATTCTTTGTACTTCAGTGCATATTTTAAAACATAAATCCTTCTAGTAGTTTACTTTCACTCTTAGGATAAAATTCAAATTCCTTAACATGGATTCTATAAAGGGCATAACTTCCTAATAACTAGAGCTATCAACAATGTATTGGATCAACTTAAAATGTATAAAGTTCCTTGTCACTGGAAACATCTAGATAGAGGGTGAAAACTGATCATCTCTTAAGGGTGATGTGAACAGTATTCATGCTTTGAATAGAAAGTAAAAATCAATGTCTACTAAAGCTCCTTACCATTATAAGATGCTATGATTCTAATTCATAGGTATTGTACACGGTAATAACCAAAAGTTTTGATTAATTAGAAAGTCTTATGTAAATACAAATATAAGTAAATGATTTTATAGTTGTAAAGAAAGAGTCATAAAGGCACTGTCATTTTATCCAAAAGTCTATCATCTTTAAAAGTTTCTTTTTTCCTCAACAGTCTAAGATTTTTTCTTTGTCTTTTTCAACGTCTTATCTTTTATGTGTCAAGATTTGATTTTCTTTGAAGTTATCCTAGTTGGGCACTATAGTACTTCATGAATCTGTGACTTGGTGTCATACCATTTTGGAAATTTTTCACTATTATCTCTTCACATATTGCTTCTGCTTCATTCCCTATTACCTCTCCATCTGGGAATACAATTTCATGTACTTTAGATCTTTTCACTATATTTTATATATATATAAAAATATTTTTTTCTGTGATTTCTCATCTTTTTTTTCTTCTTGTACTTCAGTCAGGAATTTTTTTTTCTGATTTATTTTCTAATCTCTTCAGCTGTTAATCCCATCTATAGATGTCTTAATTGCTGTTATTATAATTTTCAGTTCCAGAACTTCCATTCGATTCTTCTCTAACATTTTCAGTTCTCCTGAAATCATTCATACTATCAGCAAAGTTATTGAACATACTAATCACGGTAGTTTAAAAGTCCCTGTCCAATTCCTTCATGATCTAGATCTGTAGGTTGTGTTTCTTCTATTTGAGTATATATACATTTTTGCTTGGTTTTTGATCATTTGGTTTTGTTTTTTGGTATGCCTGGCCATTTTTTATTAAATTCAGGACATTGTGTGTGAAAAATTTTAGACCTACTTTCAGGCTTTAAACGGTGTTACTTCCAGATGATTTATTTTCTTCTAGTTGAAAGGACAGGGGCAGATAATGTAATCCAGCCTGGGATTGAGTTGATTAGAAGGGCTTGAATCTTCATGAGAGTCATTTGGTTTCTGATTCACTCTTATTCCTAAGATGAAACCCATTTGGGGTTCCAGCTGACATCCTGGGCTATTTTGTCTGCTTTTTATTGTGCCTGACTTCAATTTCATCCCTCAGCCCCATAAAAACTCCTAGAACACTTGCTCAGTGTCTTCATTTTAGGAGTTGGAAAATGTCTCAAGGAAAAGTGAAATTAAATGTTGGGCTCACCTCTCTGCACACGCCTTCTTTCCAGAATCTTGGCCCCTCAGTCCTGCTGCCCTATTAGCTCTCTGATGCCTTCAAATGGATATTCCTAACGGAGTATCTGATTTTATAATTGTTTTCCGTGGGAGGATTGGTCTGCACAAAGCTATTCCAGGTAGTGAAAAAATACAGGTCATTTCCGTATCCTGTTTGTTGAATTTCTTTTTTAATTCTTTGGGTTGAAATGGTGTCCTTGACCTTTCCTAGTACCAGAAACATCTGAGGAAGGAAAATAGAAATAAAAGAAAGAAGTAATATTTATTGAATTTCTGTTATGTGATGAGTGGTGTGCTAAAAGCATTGCATATTTGAGATAAATTTTTTTACATACTTCACATTTTATTATCTATTTTGTGAAATTGTGGATAACTGAATTATACCTCTGTGTATTCACTGTTAAGATTTTTTACCTACAGGACACGCCCAAGAATCCTTAGTTTATTTTCATGATACATAAAAGAGGATGTTTAAATATTAGGAAATATAAATCGAAATCCATCCTTTTATCCTAAGCAAGAAAGTCTAGTTTTTTATTACTTGAGGAATTTTTATAGGTACAACCTTTCAGAAAATCACAGTAATCATTTGTGAACCATGAGGGATAGCTGCTTTGCTCCATTTCTGTACAATGAGATTTAATCTGAATACTAAAAGAAAAATAATGCTTTACTCCAACTCCAATATATCAAACAGAATTACCTTTAACATTATGAAATGAGTCATATAGTAGTCGCCCAGGTGATATGTATGATTCCCTCTTTACATTTCCTTACCTAAAATTCAAAACTCTCTCTGTAAAGAATATTATTTAATGTTCCAGTTGGGGGATATTTCTTTACGCTTACACAATTTTATAAGGGTTAAGAATCTCATGTTTATACTACAGAGTTTGCATGTTTGGTTTAATGTCAGGAAGCTTTTTGTGGGTTTATTTTACAGTCTCTTACTTTCAAATCTAACATGTCAAAACTACCTGCAGCAACAGGAGACAATTTTCATTTCTTTCACTAGGCTGTTGAAACGTGGCCTGGTTCCAGTTATTCATGTCACATAGTCCCAAGGTAACTTCACAGACTACATTCTTCACTGAGTAAAAGTCACCCCATCAAGAAAAAAAATTTCCTTGTGGGACTTCCCCGGTGGTCCAGCGGTTGGGACTCCGCGCTTCCACTGCAGGGAGCGTGGGTTGGATCCCTGGTCTGGGAATTAAGATTCTGCATGCCGGGCGGTGAGGCCAAAAAAAAAAAAAAAATTTCCTTGGTATTTTATTGAAAGTATTGACTAACTCCTTCTAGCTCTCCAGTAAATTTAATATTACATCAAACACTTCCTGGTAAGAAAGGAAGCAGAAAAAAAATTTTAGCTTTTGTTCTCAGGAAAGATGCTTTTAGGACTGCCATGCTAATGCCCTGTGTTAAACCTGCAGCCACAGGAAAGTCTGTCTAGGTGAGCAATCAGAGGGGAAGAAGGTGATGTGGGCTGCAGGTAGGCAATAGCCTCAAGAAAATCTCCCAATTGTAAGGATCTTATCTTTACATCTTGGAAAGTAACTGAGGACACATTCCTCTGCTTTTTTTTGTTACCCACAGCCTAGCTCAGGAAGTGGGAGCTAAGGAAAGGGGCTGGAATGAACTGAATGGTTCTTCAGGCTTTCCTAGATGCCTTGTCTGTCAGAAGAAGGCAAGGTTAACCCAGACCATGCAGGTCCTTATACTGTCATTTTTTTAGGTACAAGGCCAAGTTTGGGGGGCTGGAGGTGTAGCGTGATTGATCTGGGAGGCTTAAGGAAAAGTTCTTCTGGAAATGGTTAATGTGGGGGGAGGAGGAATGTCTGGGGTGGAGGTAGAAGTAGGCAAGGGAGACCTCAGCAAGCCCAGAACAATCTTTCTTCTCTGCGAACAGTAAGACACAGGAATTCTGTGATTTTTCTCATCCCCTGCTGGGTCATAAATGCTAATGGCCAGAGCCACCAACTACTTACCAGTGCCTAGAACAGAATCACTGAATTCATTGATCCCCATTTCTAGGTATTCTTGAATATGAATTTTGTAACAGAATCTCGAAAAATGTGGAACATTAATTATAGGGAAATATAGATTAAATATAAATTGTGTGGTCTCAGCTTGGCTGAAGCTGTGTTCATCTCAGGATGCAGACATATCTGGAGGAGATGGCCTACAATCTTCAGGAAGGATGGAGAAGTCTCCTGGGAAAGGGTTTATTTTATTATTTTTTAAAAAATTTATTTTATATTGGAGTCTAGTTGATTAACAATGTTGTATTAGTTTCAGGTGTACAGCAAAGTGATTCAGTTATACATATACATGTATCTATACTCTTTCAAATTCTTTTCCCATTTAGGTTATTACAGAGTATTGAGCAGAGTTCCCTGTGCTAAACAGTAGATGCTTTTTGATTATCTATTTTAAATATAGCTGTGTGTCCATGTCAATCCCAAGCTCGCAATCTATCTCTACCCCAAGCCCTGCCCCCACCTGGTAACCATAAGTTCATTCTCTAAGCCTGTGAATCTGTTTCTGTTTTGTAAGTAAGTTTATTTGTATCATTTTTTAAGATTCCACATATAAGCGATATCATATGATATTTGTCTTTCTCTGTCTGACTTACTTCACGTAGTATGATAATCTCCAGGTCTATCCATGTTGCTGCAAATGGCATTATTTCATTCTTTTTAATGGCTGAGTAATATTCCATTGTATATATGTACCACACCTTCTTTACCCATTCATCTGTCAATGGGCATTTAGGTTGCTTCCATGTCTTGGCTATTGCAAACAGTGCTGCAATGAACATTGGGGTGCATGTATCTTTTCGAATTATGGTTTTCTCCAGATATATGCCCAGGACTGGGATTGCTGGATCATATGGTAGCTCTATTTTTAGCTTTTTGAGGAACCTTCACACTGTTCTCCATAGTGGCTGCACCAATTTACATTCCCACCAACAGTGTAGGAGGATTCCTTTTTTCTCCACACCCTCTTTGGCATTTATTGTTTGTAGTTTTTTTGATGATGGCCATTCTGACTGGTGTGAGGTGATATCTCATTGCAGTTTTGATTTGCATTTCTCTAATACTTAGCAGTGTCAAGCATCTTTTCATGTGCCTCTTGGTCATTTATATGTCTTCTTTGGAGAAATGTCTATTTAGGTCTTCTGCCCATTTTTTGATTGGGTTGTTTGTTTTTTTGATATTGAGCCACATGAGCCGTTTGTAAAGTTTGGAGACGAATCCCTTGTTGGTTGCATCGTCTGTAAATATTTTCTCCCATTCTGTGGGTGGTCTTTTTGTTTTGTTTATGGCTTCCTTTGATGTGCAAAAGCTTTTGAGTTTAATTAAGTCCCATTTGTTTATTTTTGCTACTCTAGGGGATGGCTCAAAAAAGATATTGCTGCGATTTATGTCAAAAGAGCTTTCTACCTATGTGGAAAGGGTTTATTTTATTTTTTATTTCTTAAATAATTTTTATTAAACATTTATAGATTTGCCAACAGTTTTGCAATGCCTGAGAAAATAAAAACATTTCTATAAGCCATTCCTTAATGGTATTTATATCTATGTCTTGGGTCACCGTCCTTGTTCTACTGTTCTAACCCTCTTGCATGCTTTTGCATCTTGAGTACCAAGTTTTATCTTTATCTGGTCACATTCCTGATCTAGCTGCCAAGTTCTTTTTTTTTTCATTTGTAGTGATGTGGATGGACCTAGAGACTGTCATACAGAGTGAAGTAAGCCAGAAAGAGAAAAACAAATATTGTATATTAACACATATACGTGGAATCTAGAAAAATGGTACAGATGAACCTATTTGCAAAACAGAAATAGAGACATAGATGTAGAGAATAAACATGTGGACAGCAGGGTGGGGAAAGTAGAGTGGGATGAATTGGGAGATTGGGATTGACATATATACTCCACTGTGTATGAAATAGATATGTAGTGAGGACCTGCTGTAGCACAGGGAACTCTACTCGGTGCTCTGTGGTGACCTTGATGGGAGGGAAAATCCAAAAGTGAGGGGATATGTGTATACATATGGCTGGTTCACTTTGCTGTGCAGCAGGAGCTAGCACAACACTGTAAAGCAACTATACCCCAATTTTAAAAATAAATATTGAAAAAAATGGAAAGGGTTTATTTTAAAGGAAGATATAGGCACATACTCCAGGTCTGAGAATAAGGTCTCACTTGGAAGGAGGGGATACAGTGTCACCTAGAGTGTCTTCCAGCACAAACTGGTCTGCCAGCTTTGGTCACCATAGGTGGTTTGTTTGCCCCAGTCTTTGCTTCCACCCCCGTGCTGATGCTCTATGAAACTGCATGATGCCTCATTACTGCCATACTGCCTATGCTTGCCTTAGAGTAACAGTGTCAAAGCTATGCAGATTATTGTCTGATGTTCCCAAAACCATCAGCCCTCAAGGTGTATAAGGTACTTGTTTCACCTTCTCAAGTGGGTTTTTTACTTTATCGCTTAGGAACCTAACAAAGATTATACCTTGAATCTCACAGAGTCCTTCCAATCAGTCCCCACAGCATCTCCTTCTTTCATTTCCCCTTCTTGTACTTCAAGTCCTTTTCTAAAATCTTCGTCATCTCCTTTTTATCCAAATGCAAAGTCCTTATACAGATAAACTTATGCAAATGTCATTGTTTCAAACAGCTGTCTCTCCAGTTTGCTCCATGTAACTAAAGATAATCCCAAAGGCCAAAAGTCAGCACAGCGTTATGTCAATAGTAGATATCAATAGTAGAGTCCAATTTCAAACTGGGGTTCCTGTAACACAAGCCTTTGTCAGAATAACAATCCCTAATCTTCTTAATAGATTCCTAGTAAACTCATTGTAATAGCATGTTATAAATGCATCTATTTCCCCTAAACCTGCAGGATCCGTATTAAGGTACATGGCTATTACTAGTTGTGCTTCATCTTGAAAGAGTTTGATGTACGTATTCAGAATAAAGGCTAACATTCTGCTTTTCAGTTAGTGTGGTTAAAATCCACACAAATTCCATGAAATTAGAATGTTTTATGACATTTGATCCAGCTTGGTGGTGTTAGACTAGGAATAGATTGGTTTTCTTTTGTGATAAAGTAAGATTAAATCCTCTACTTAAAATGATTTCTAAGATAAAACATGAAGCATTTTCATCAAAAATAGAAGGACTGAAGCCCCTCATAATATATATACACAACCAAAAGGATAAAATTTTGTGTAATGAAAAATAGCATGATACAGTCGCAAACAAAAACCCCTAGAAAGGGGAGGGGCTGCACATACATCCCACGTGCTCTAAGAAGTAGCTCAGGAACCTTAACTAACTCTCTGAGTCTTGGATTCCTCATATGCCTAGTGGGGATAAACATCTAAAGGCACTTCGTGAGAATGAAACTGATAATGCTTTTAACATCTCTGACCTTTGGTAGGACAAATGAAAGGCAGTTCTAATTTCCTTCAGTCTTGGAAGTTTGAACTAGAATTTTATGACAAGTGTTTTAAAGCATCTGACACTACTATATTTCTCTTTATTGGTCTTGCAAAGTTTACATTTTAGCAAGCTTCTGGAGATATGAATTTTTCTAGAATAATTTTCAGGAAGTGCTTTAGAATTTTCTGGGTTTTTGGTATCAAAAGACAAAAAAGGCTCAGTCCAGGTGAAACACCACAGAGCTTCTATCAGTTTAATTTTGGTAGGTGAGAGAAAGAGAAAAATTTTTGAGATACTATAAAACGGCAGATAAGTGATCATTCTCCTATTGTTATTATTATTAGTTGCATAGAAATGTTTTTGGGAGTCTATGAAATTGAAATTTTGGGCAATTGGCTGAATAAGCTGATGCAGAAGGGGCTCATACCTGTTGAAAACACTTGAAAATACTGGATAAACTAACGAACAGCAAAACCAAAAATGATCATGGACAAACTTGACAAAAAGAAAGAGAAATCTTTAAATACCATAAGTAAAGAACTCAAAGTCAGGATGGGCCCTGGAGAGAGATTTTGTAGGAAAACTTGCACATCTCAGGACAATCAGGATTCTTGGGGAACAATATAAGCACACTGAACATGAACTCATAATAAAACATAAAGGAGACAGTGAAAAAAGCACCCTGAGGAAGAATCAGCAAGTACACAAACATTTCCTCTTACAAAAGCACTCTAAGAACTGCAGATATTAGAGTAATCTGAAAGAGGCTGCAAATTAAGTATGTTGAAAAAAATAGGAAAGAAGGATAGAAACTACAATGAAAGAAGGGAACATTAGGAAAAAAAATGTTTATGTGGTAATTTGCCATACTTCATCCTTTAGAAACATCTCCCCCTCGATTTCTAGGTCCTTTGCGTCAACAGATATCTTTGCCCCTTAAAGACACCTGTATTTGTATGCTAGAGCTGCTGTAACAGATAACCACAGACTGGGTGGCTTAAACAACAGATAGCTATTGTCTCACAGTTCTAGAGGCTAGCAGTCTGAGATCAAGGTTGGTTACTCTGAGGCATATGAGGGGCAATCTGTTCCATGCCTCTCTCCTAGCTTCTGGTGGTTTGCTGGCAATCTTTGGTGAAGCTCTACTTACATCTTCACATGGTGTTCTCTCTGTGTAGGCCTGTGTCCAAATCTTATAAAGACACAAGTCATATTGGATCAGGGCACTCCAGTATGACCTTATTTTAACTAATTATATCTGCAACGACCTTATTTCCAAGTAAAATCATATTCTAAGATACGGGGGTTAGGTCTTTAACATAGGGATTGTGGAGGGACACACTTCAATCCATAACAACATCCAAATATAAGGTGGTTATTTTTAGAAATGTTCAGGCTTATTAGAGCAGCAGAACTGCAGAAATCCTCCAAACTGTTCACCCTATACCCAAAATGGATTGCTTTTATGTAGATAAGAGAGATATTTCAGATAGCCCCTAGACTTGCACATTATATATCAAAAGGACACCATCAAGATGCAAGGCCATACCTCACAGTAGCCAGAAAGACAGGAAGCTTCTCTATTACAAGCTCCTAGGACTTATAATGTAGCTTTCAGAAAACTACTTTTGTCTCTGAGTATTTTCAGAATTCTTGTGTCTAATATAGATCTGAACAGACAGTATCAGAATTAGTAATATATGTAATGTTTTAAAAACAATGAAAATGGACATTTAAATTATGCTAAAGTATGCTTTTGGGTCTGGAAATTTAGCCAATGACTGGATGAGAATATTAATTATGGTTATGTACATTTTGGAGACAATTCCAATGCTATCGACCTGATGTCAGCCCTTTGCAGCAATAGTCCCCCAGGGGTAGTGTCCTTGTGTATATGGCTCTTTCTTCTTTCTCTCTCCAGTTTTTCCTTTTCATCCTGCCATTTGCTTCTATAGACTCTATGCCTTCTTATCTTGTCTTTGGCCACATGGAGGCAATCTATGTCCTGAGCCAGACCCTGGGATCAACCCTTCTGTCCTTACTTTGACTTTTCATTACTATCACACCAACAAAAGCTACTATTATTAATCAACATTTATGGAGCACATAGTCTGTGCCAGGCAGGTAGATGACTTTCCATTGTGAAGGTGCCATCAAAAAGGCAACAACGCTGGCAGGAGACAATGATCTGCACTTGCTCTGAATCTTCAAGTGGGGAAAAAACTAAAATGGATTCTCAACTGTGGTCTGGAATAAAATTCCTTATCACCAGCATTTGCTGGGTTATTGATAAGGTGAAACATCAGGTCCCATTGTAAGAGGGGGAGGAAAAGATGGAGACATTGATTGAACCCATGAAACTTTGCAATAGGTATTGACCAGCCTTGCTCTCAGACAATAGAAACAGACTGCGATAAATACTCTTTGTGCTGTTGTCACTCACTCACGTGGTTGAATCCATGCAGAAGCTAATTTCTTGTTGCTGTACAAAAGTGTCTATGAAGAAGCTGCTGTAGAAAACATTTTCCTCACCTATTCAAGGCTGCAGAGGTAGTTCGTACAGGGATTTGTGCAGCCTGTTGGAGTGTGAAGGGTAAAAAACACAGGATAAAGTAAGGAAGCTCGATGTGTATTTTGTAGGAACCATATCCTAAGGAAGAATCAAGACACTACAGTTGAGATGGGAATTAGTGTCCAAAAGTTCTCATTAAAATAGGTTAAGTATTTGCAAATCCCAAGTAGAATAGGTGCCTCATGGTTAAATAGCTGAAAAATGTAGAATTGCCTTTGTTCTTTGCAGAGATGGGGAGAACCATGAGCTACTGGGACGGATTTGGAGCAAAGAGGTTCTTGAAAGCTTCAGGAAATACAGTGCAACCTTATATGGCAATGTGCTGATTAAAGTGAAATCACGAATCCCCATCTACCCTGGTTGGGGGAACACTGCAGGTGGGGAGGAAGAACTTTATTTTTCTAAAATTCATCATAAGTCTTATTTTGGGCCTCTGTACCTTCAGAAAGGCAGGAAATTTAAACTCTAGTCTTTTGAAGGATTTTCTTGTCTCCCAAGAATATTTGTGTCATAGTGGTAAAAATTTACCCAGTGCTAAGAACTCAGGGCTTGATGTCTGGTTATTGATTCATCCACACAAATGAGCACTAAGACACCCCTTTTGTGTTTCAGCATAGCCCTCGAGGTCCGCTGGCTTCTGCTATACCTACGATATGTTCTGTTTCCAAGGTGTACAGGAACCATTTTCCCCCTGGGATCTTGCCACTTCCTTGTCTGCGCAGAAGGCAAGCAGTGAACCCCCATCTTTTCACTTCCTGTAGCCTGGAGAGCCTTTCTGGTGGGGCTGTTAGCTCTTTCCCTCCTGCTTCTTAAAAATATTTTGTTGACATGATATAGTCTTCCTTCCCTGGAATCCAAAGACTAGAGAAATTTAGGGTAAATTCTGCTCTTTTTTTTCCTACTAGTTTACTCCTCTGAGGCAAGAAATACATGACTGTCTATCTGCTTGAATGGAAGGGAGAAAAGGAAGCATAGGTTGAATCTCAAAAATATTATCTGGTTACAGTAGTGTCAGAGGTCTCAGAATTGGGATTAACATATACACACTACTATATATAAAATAGGTAATCAACAAGGACCTACTGTACAGCACAGGGAACTCTACTCAATACTCTATAATAACCTATATGGGAAAAGAATCTGAAAAAGAATAGATATATGTATATGTATAACTAAATCACTTTGCTGTACCCCTGAAACTAACACAGCATTGTAAATCAACTATACTCCAATATAAAATAAAAATTCAAAAAAAGAAAGAAAAACATCAAAGCTAAGAAAAAGGGAAAAAATAAAAAATAAGAAGCTTTGGCCAGCTTTCTAGAGCTGTGGCCATCTGTCCAGGATAGGTATATACCATGCTGATGAACGAGGATGCAGTATAGTTCTTCAGAATTTCACTAGATGAGACCAGAACAGCAACCACTATCCACCATTTCACTCATTTGTCAAATTCTTGGTTTTGCTACTCTTGTGACTTCTAGTTACTGAGGCAGGCATTCGCATATACTCACCTTTTTTTTTTAGAATTCCTGGCACATAGAGGTGCTTTAAAAATCTTATTTGACACTAATAGTTCTTTCTTTTCTTTTCTTTTTAATAACTTTTAGTTTAAAAATTATTTTATTTTAAAATTAAATTAAAATTTGTTTTTTGGCCACAGGGTTCTCATTTGGGACAGTAGCAAATAGAGCAGAGAATTAAAGTTTAAAAAAAGACATGAAAGGGAAATTTCAATTTTGGAAGCATTTGTGTCTACAATGAAATAAGAACTGGGAGACAGTGATGGAGGAGTTAGATACAGTCCCTGTCCTCTGGGGTCCATGTCTGAGAGAAAACCTTCAGTGGTGCCTTGAGCATAGAACTCCAGCTTGTGGACAGTGAAAAGATGCTAGGTTTGGTGGAATTTCTTTTGTGTTTTGCTTTTCCTGAAAAGGACAGAAACTATAGAACAACATCACAGGCAGAAAGTGAGAGCAAAGAATGATTGTGTCAGGCAGCTTGTCCTAGTGGAGAACCAAAGCCAAGTGCTCTTTACCTGTGGATGGCTTGACTCAAGAGAACTATGGCTTCTACATCTACTTTCCTGCTCTTTTTCCTCCCACATCTATTCAGGATGAATAATAGAGGCAAGAGGAACAAGACAGAAATGAATTCTTCTAATCCTGGATATGTATAAACCCTATTGAAGATATATTATAATTTAAACTAATTTTAAATAATCCATCTACATTGTAGAGTCCATCTACAATGAAAAAATAAATGGCTTAGTCAGAATGGCCATCATCAAAAAATCTAGAAACAATAAATGCTGGAGAGGGTGTGGAGAAAAGGGAACACTCTTGCACTGCTGGTGGGAATGTGAATTGGTACAGCCACTATGGAGAACAGTATGGAGGTTCCTTAAAAAACTACAAATAGAACTACCATATCATCCAGCGATCCCACTACTGGGCATATACCCTGAGAAAACCATAATTCAAAAAGAGTCATGTACCAAAATGTTCATTGCAGCTCTATTTACAATAGCCCAGAGATGGAAACAACCTAAGTGTCCATCATCGGATGAATGGATAAAGAAGATGTGGCACATATATACAATGGAATATTACTCAGCCATAGAAAGAAACGAAATTGAGCTATTTGTAATGAGGTGGATAGACCTAGAGTCTGTCATACAGAGTGAAGTAAGTCAGAAAGAGAAAGACAAATACCGTATGCTAACACATATATATGGAATTTAGGGAAAAAAAATGTCATGAAGAACCTAGGGGTAAGACAGGAATAAAGACACAGACCTACTAGAGAATGGACTTGAGGATATGGGGAGGGGGTAGGGTAAGCTGTGACAAAGCGAGAGAGGGGCATGGACATATATACACTACCAAAGGTAAGGTAGATAGCCAGTGGGAAGCAGCCGCAGAGAAACACTATTCTTTTGCAAAGTCACAGAATATTCTCTATCCTGCTTTTTTTGTGGACAGCCTGTTCATACTATTTATATTAATTCCCAAGTCATTTATTTATCTTTGAAACTGTACTTACTCATGCCAACCATTTGTTTGCTTTGTGGAAGGAAACATAGGCTAGGGGAACTTTAGTTAGGTAACTTAAATTCACAGGAAGCTTGAGTCTGTTCTCTGTTGTTTGACTAATTGACCCTAAACAGCTTCCAAACTCAGCTGTCCATAGGCACAAGGCAGGTTCCTTAAAAGGGTAGAACAAGGCTGGTGGCAAGTGCATCCACGTAGGAAGCATGCCCTTTCTGAAGGCAGCAGCAGCTAATCATTGTTGTCATGAGGGGTTGTGGGATAGTTAATTCACAGACTTTTGGTATTTCAAGAGAAACCAAAACCTTTTATGTGAAGTCTACTTATTACAAAATGTTGTCAATTAATTCACATTAAACCAATGCTGTGCAGTCCAAGCAAAACTTGCCCTCAGACCAGAAATGCCCCACTGGTTTGCCTCATCGATGTTAGAACATTTCTCAGTACACCCAGTTAAAGAACATGCTTTCTTACCTTTTTAAGCATTTGTATTAAAGATTTAGGGGAAAAAAGCATACGGCCCCTTATTGTTTACTCATTTTACTAACTTTACCTAAAACTAGGACTGATAATTAGCTAGCCTGCACTGTTATGTCAGTCAGCATTCATTCTGATTGATTGGAATTATGTGGTCCAAGTGATTAAATATCCCTGTCCCAAATAAATAAACAACACATACCACTAGCTTGGTTTAGATGTGGTTTTGCCTAAACATTGAAAGTTCTTTCAAAACCTTTTTATTTCAAGTGTTCTAGAATTTCTCAGTTACTTTAAAGATAAAGGTTATATTAACTTAAATAGTAATTTGTCAGACAATAATCCCACTCGTTCAATTTCAGAATATTATTTGGTGATTCTTACTCAGCAGCCCTTTTTTTTTTTTTGTATATACTGCAATTCTATTTCAATCGCACAAAGTTAGTGTGTAGGAAATTTAAATGAAATAGTAAGGTAAAAATAGCAGAGAACCAAAAAATCTAAAAAGGAAGTACACCTAAAGCATGAGAATTCAACATTCATTGAATCCCATAATAAAATAAGCGTTTTATTAAGCGTTTTTTGGGTAATATTTATTTATTTATTTGGCGGTGCCATGTCTTAGTTGCGGCATGTGGGCTCTTTAGTTGCGGCATGTGGGATCTTTAGTTGCGGCATGTGGGATCTAGTTCCCTGACCAGGGATTGAACCCGGGCACCCCCAAGCATTGGGAGCTTGAAGTCTTAACCACTGGACCACCAGGGAAGTCCCTCATCTTTAGTTTTGATTGACACTTGATGCTTGCAAATTTTGAAACAAACTGAGATCTCAGCAGCCCTTTTAAATGATCTGCCTGGTATGGGTTGATTTAAAATGTTTGGTAAAAAGCAATTGATTATCCATATTCTTCAAAGATCATAATGGACTATTGGCTTCCCTTTTGTTTGAATTTAATCATGTTTTCAGTCAATTAACTGTGAAGTGTCTTCAACTTAATAGAAATATAATTGGTTCAATTGTCAATTGTGTTAGACTTAAAGCCAATTCCAAATATGAGATCATATTGAAAGCTGTTTGTAACATGCTTTTTTCCTCCGAAATTTTTATTTTATTTATTTATTTAAATTTATTTATTTAATTTATTTATTTTTGGCTGTGTTGGCTCTTCGTTGCTGCGCGGGCTTTTCTCTAGTTGCAGCGAGTGGGGGCTACTCTTCGTTGCAGTGCACGGGCTTCTCATTGCGGTGGCTTCTCTTGTTGCAGAGCATGGGCTCTAGGCACATGGGCTTCAGTAGTTGTGGCACACAGGCTCAGTAGTTGTGGCTTGCGGGCTCTAGAGCACAGGCTCAGTAGTTGTGGCGCACGGGCTTAGTTGTTCCGCGGCATATGGGATCTTCCCGGACCAGGGCTGGAACCTGTGTCCCCTGCTTTGGCAGGTGGATTCTTATCCACTGTGCCACCAGGGAAGCCCCCAAATTTTTATTTTAAATAATAATTTACAGGATCTCAATATTGAAGAAACTTACTTTGAAAAGCTGACCTAAAATAAATAGATGGCCAGTTATTTCTCCAGCAAAAATGGGTTTATTTGGGATCAGCAGAGAATTGTAATTTGGGGTCTGTGACCATGGTGAGTCACGTGCAAGTCCCAGCACAGTGAAGAATGGAGAACTCTTATCAAGGGAAAAGGAAGTTGGAAGGGCTGGAGTAAATAAAGAGTCCATGGGTTTTCATTGGTTGAGTTATTGCCAAGAAACAAGAGGAGTCTTTTTCCTGTTGGGCTCTGGTATCATTGCAAAGTATGAGAGTTCTCTCTTCTAGTCTCTAATTCAATTTAATTGAGGTTTCTGTTTATTAACCTTTTACAGAAATTATTTAGGATAGTAATGATCTTTGTAGTAACCAAAACATCTAGTCAAATGAGGCAGCAGTGGAAAGAGCCAAAAGACATGGGCCTGGTCTCATTTGCTAGCCAATGTAATTCTTTGGTTTTATTTAAGTATTATTATTAATATTAAGTATTTGGAAATATTCCGGGCCAGAAATGTAACTATTTCCATGGTAGGATTTTTATACTTATATTTATCTCACACTTGCTTTTCTCAGTAAGAAAGAGGAAAACTAGCATCTCTGGAACTTATGGTGTTTGAAACTTATTAACTCTACTGCCTCTGGCTATAGAGATCAAAAAGGAGTTTTGCAAGTTGAGGTTAGAAGAGCAGTCTGTCTTTCTGACCTGTAGTGTTGCCAGTAATTGTAAGCCAGGGGTTACACTTGGGAAATTAAGATATTTGATTCCTAAAAAAGAGTGTGATGTGTGCAGGGCCAATAGCAGGGCTTGGAGCTGTTTACATGTATGAGGGGTAACTTCTCAGGTCAGGAGTGATCAACAAATTAATTATCTTCTCAAAGAACCAGCTTTTAGTTTTATTGATCTTTGCTATCGTTTCCTTCATTTCTTTTTCATTTATTTCTGATCTGATCTTTATGATTTCTTTCCTTCTGCTAACTTTGGGATTTTTTTGTTCTTCTTTCTCTAATTGCTTTAGGTGTAAGGTTAGGTTGTTTATTTGAGATTTTTCTTGTTTCTTGAGGTAAGATTGTATTGCTATAAACTTCCCTCTTAGAACTGCTTTTGCTGCATCCCATAGGTTTTGGGTCATCGTGTTTTCATTGACATTTGTTTCTAGGCATTTTTTGATTTCCTCTTTGATTTCTCTTTCTTGCTTATTTAGTAGCCTATTGTTTAGCTTCCATCTGTTTTTATTTTTTCCAGTTTTTTCCTGTAATTGATATCTAGTCTCATAGTGTTGTGGTCGGAAAAGATACTTGATATGATTTCAATTTTCTTAAATTTACCAAGGCATGATTTGTGACCCAAGATATGATCTATCCTGGGGAATGTTCCATGAGCACTTGAGAAGAAAGTGTATTCTTTTGTTTTTGGATGGAATGTCCTATAAATGTCAATTAAGTACATTTTGTTTAATGTGTCATTTAAAGCTTGTGTTTCCTTATTTATTTTCATTTTGGATGATCTGTCCATTGGTGAAAGTGGGGTGTTAAAGTCCCCTACTATGATTGTGTTACTGTCGATTTCCCTTTTTATGGCTGTTAGCATTTGCCTTATGTATTGAGGTGCTCCTATGTTGGGTGCATAAATATTTACAATTGTTATATCTTCTTCTTGGATTGATCCCTTGATCATTATGTATGTCCTTTGTCTCTTGTAATAGTCTTTATTTTAAAGTCTATTTTGTCTGATATGAGAATTGCTACTCCAGCTTTCTTTTGATTTCCATTTGCATGGAATATCTTTTTCCATCCCCTCACTTTAAGCCCGTATGCGTCCCTAGGTCTTGTAGACGGCATATATATGGGTCTTGTTTTTGTATCCATTCAGCCAGTCTATGTCTTTTGGTTGGAGCATTTAATCCATTTACAGTTAAGGTAATTATCGATATGTATGTTCCTATTACCATTCTCTTAATTGTTTTGGGCTTGTTATTGTACGTCTTTTCCTTCTCTTGTGTTTCCTGCCTAAAGAAGTTCCTTTTGCATTTGTTGTTAAGCTGGTTTGATGATGCTGAATTCTCTTAGCTTTTGCTTGTCTGTAAAGGTTTTAATTTCTCTGTCGAATCTGAATGAGGTCCTTGCTGGGTAGAGTAATCTTGGTTGTAGGTTTTTCCCTTTCATCACTTTAAATATGTCCTGCCACTCTCTTCTGGCTTGCAGAGTTTCTGCTGAAAGATCAGCTGTTAACCTCATGGGGATTCCCTTGTATGTTATTTGTTGCTTTTCCCTTGCTGCTTTTAATATGTTTTCTTTGTATTTAATTTTTGATAGTTTGATTAATATGTGTCTTGTTGTGTTCCTCCTTGGATTTATCCTGTATGGACTCTCTGCCCTTCCTGGACTTGAGTGAATATTTCCTTTCCCATGTTAGGGAAGTTTTCAACTATAATCTTTTCAAATATTTTCTCAGACCCTTTCTTTTTCTCTTCTTCTTCTGGAACCCCTATAATTAGAATGTTGGTACATTTAATGTTGTCCCAGAGGTCTCTGAGACTCTCCTCAATTCTTTGCATTCTTTTTTCTTTATTCTGCTCTGCGGTAGTTATTTTATCTTCCAGGTCACTTATCTGTTCTTCTGCCTCAGTTATTCTGCTATTGATCCCTTCTAGAGAATTTTTAATTTCATTTATTGTGTTGTTCATGATTGTTTGTTTGCTCTTTAGTTCTTCTAGGTCCTTTTTAAACGTTTCTTGTATTTTCTCCATTCTATTTCCAAGATTTTGGATCATCTTTACTATCATTACTCTCAATACTCTTTCAGGTAGACTGCCTATTTCTTCATTTGTTTGGTCTGGTGAGTTTTTACCTTGCTCCTTCATCTGCTGCATATTTCTCTGTCTTCCCATTTTGCTTACCTTACTGTGTTTGTGGTCTCCTTTTTGCAGGCTGCAAGTTCATAGTTCCTGTTGTTTTTGGTGTCTGCCCCCAGTGGGTAAGATTGGTTCAGTGGCTTGTGTATGCTTCCTGGTGGAGGGGACTAGTGCCTGTGTTCTGGTTGGTGGGGCTGGATCTTGTCTTTCTGGAGGGCAGGGCCGTGTCTGGTGGTGTGTTTTGGGGTGTCTGTGAACTTAATATGATTTTAGGCAGCCTCTCTGCTAATGTGTGGGGTTGTGTTCCTGTCTTGCTAGTTGTTTGGCATGGGGCGTCCAGCATTGGTGCTTGCTGGCCGTTGGTTGTAGCTGGGTTTTAGTGTTGAGACAGAGACTAAGATATATTTCTGATAAGTGCTTTGCCCCAGGGTTCTCTTTAATAACTGCCCACTGTTGAATTTGGAATGTCTTAACTATTTCAATCTCCTCTCTTAAATTATATTCCCTGGGCAGCCTGCCCTTTCTCTTGTTGGTTTGTCAACTGTTAGACACTGATTTTTATTAGTTTGAAAGAACATAAATAATCAGAAATGAAGCCTCCAACTAACAAAATGACAATGGTTCTCTGCCAATACATCCTTGGTTTGTTTCCAAGAGGTTGCAATGGTGGTGTGATGGGGAGTATGAAACTCCCCATTCCTACCTGGGTCTGACTCTAGGCCACGACTTGGGATATTTGCAAACCCTAGAGGGAGGAAGTTTATCTGAATCATCTCTGATTCTTTTCTATTCTATTCTATTCTTCTCTGTTCTTTTCTATTCTTTTCTATTCTATCTCTGATTCTATTCCTATTCCTATTCTCTTGTTCCTGTTTGTTATTGTGATGTTGTTTTGTTTTGCATACCTGGTATATTTTTATTAACTACCAGGCACTGCATATGAAGAACTGGAGGTGATCTGGATTGTGTTATCTCTATCTAAAGAGAGTTTACTCTATCCTCTGCTAGGTAGCTCTAGTGGAGGCAAATCACCTTAATCAAGTGAACTTGGAAGAACGGAATCTGGATTTCAGTCTTCTGAAGATTTAACCTCTTTCTTGATTGGTACAGCATCCTGAAGTTTTCGAATGAGTGCATGAAGTAGTCACTAGAGTGAATCTCCCTTGGTGGATCATGGCCTCCAATTTTGTCTTCTTAACACTAAAAGATTTTTTTTTAATCTGTTTTTATTTTCAGTGGCTTTATGTTTGGCTTCTTAGTTTCTTGCCCTAATCAGCTTAATTCAGAAAATGTCTTGACAGGAAAACCAGCTGAGTATCATGTTTATCTTTTTACACCTCTCTTCCCTCCAGTCAATACTCTCAAATCTTGGCTGCCTTGACAGCAGCAAACTCTAATTGCTGTTTTTCAAGCCTTGTGAGCTTACCAAAAACTCCCTAACATTATCTACTTTATAGCAGTGGCTAAGGATTCTAACCCTATCTGCTGAAATCTAGAATTGGCAAATGCCCTGAGGTGCAAGTGGCATTAAGAATTCATCTCACCTTTCTTTTTTTTTTTAAAGTCTAAATCTTTATTTTCATGTGAATCACTGTAGATTTATGCCTCTAGACAGTGTGTTGCATAGATATTTAATGTCTGCATGTGTATAATTCCTTCAACTACAGAAAACCTGCCCCACCAGCCTTCAGTCATCCTGGTTTCCAACGGAGGAATTAGATAGTCAAAAAAACAGAATCGAGTTCTAAGCCTATATCTTTCTAGAACTGTCATCTCACCTTTCTGCACTTCTCTTCTCACTAGAATCTTGACATCTCAAGTTCTGGCTGCCTTGGCAGCTCTCCAGTGCCTTCAAACAAATAACTTAAAAAAAATTCTTTTTAGTTGGAATTTCTTATTGTTCTTGGCATGAAGAATGGTCTGCAACAAGCAACTTTCATTGCACGTAAAAGTGATCATACTTATTCAACTGATTATTTACTGTTGAAACAAATATTTATTGAATACTTGCTATATTCCAAATATTGTATTAAATGTCAGAGTTATAAGGATGAATAAAGTATAATTTCTGGCATCAAGGGGTTCATATTTGTTAGGGGAGATAAGAACTGTAATTGGAGTATCTTACTTGGGATGCTCCCATAAGCCCCCAAATTGAGCACTGTTTAGTGATTTGGGTGCAGGTAGACTATTGGGGGGTTTGGTAATACTGGGAAATTGGAGACGGGGCACTGAGAATAGTTAAATAGGGAAAGAAGGAAAGCAAATTCAAGGGAATGTACTAAATTGGGTTACTGGTGTGGACAACTGGGGTTCGTTCAATTCCACTGGGGTTCCTCTGGGGAACCATGGAAAATGTCTCTTGGTATTGCTTGCTCAAAGTGTGCAAGAGGGGAATATATGTCCACTGGCTCTTGCCCTCATTAATCAAGTATTGACCCAAAGGGGATTAAATTCTTACACCTTCAGGTTTTTGTACAGACCAGCATGGCTCAGTGTGTTCCTGTAGCCACTGTACACCGAGGAGGAAGAGAAGCGCCAGGAAGAAAGCAAGAGAAATGGGGCCCAGATGAAATGAGGGGTCAGACTACACCTGTTTGCAACTGGTTAGTATAGCAATCTCTGGAGAAAAATGATAGGCCTAGAGGTTGTAAGACAACAAAAGATACTCAACACAGGAAGTGAAGAAGGACGAGGGAATTTTAACATAACATGGATGCATTTGTTCAAATTCAAATAATATTTTAGAACAAATAGACTCATAAATATGAAAAAAAACAATCTTTCATCAAAAAAAAGAGCCTAAGGAAGCAAAACGGTAGAAAAAAGCAGATGGGTCAGTTTAACCCCAAATAATGTCTATAAGTTTTAAAGGAAAGTGTCTGGACTTTTGCATAATCTTGACCACAGAAGTAAAATATGATGTGTACACACTTGAAAAGAAAAAAAGAATTTGTATTAGGGTTATCCAGTGCTGAAGGAGGAATTGATTGGGAACCTGAGGAGAGGAAACACAAGGAAACAATGCAACCAGGATTGTGGTTTTGTAGCAATATATAGATGGACGCAGCATGGTTAGATAACTTTGGGGATAATACATACATGTGGCTTCTTTTGATTTAAAAATTAAAAAAAATAAATTTAATATTTTTGAAAATTAAAAAATATATTTAAAAATTCTTTTAAAATTAATATTACCAAAGAGTAACCTTAGGTCGGTTTTATTAAACCCGCAGGTGGATAGTATATTATGAGACCGTAGGCTAGGAGAGTATAACGCACATATGTTTTGCTTGACCAGCCTCTGCTCTTCTTCTTCCTCTGATTATTTTATCATTTTTATTATATGGAAAGCCACTTCCTGTACACTCTCAGTCCATGTGATTGGAGGTGGAACTGACGCAGCCCCTGGGGCCTGATATTTGGAGGTGAGTGTCTGTGGCAGGCATGTGATCCAGGCTGACCAATGAGTTGTTCCACCTCTCTGGTCAGAGGACTTTGTTCTGGGATAGAAAAGGAACCAAGTCAGCACAAAGAAAGTCAGTGCTGGACTTCTATCAAAATTACTGGGAGAAGTTCCCTGCTGGCCTAGTGGTTAGGATTCTGGGCTTTCATTGCCTGTGACCCAGGTTCAATCCCTGGTTGGGGAATTGAGATCCTGCAAGCTGTGTGGTGGCCAAAAAAAAAAAAAAAAAATTACTGGGAGAGAGGTAGTGTTTCCACTGAAGTTGCTCAGCTGGGAGTATAAGCCCGAGCTGCTGGTGGCCTTTTTGCCCTTGCAAGTGTAGGGCCTGTGAGTGACATTGGGGCAAGCAGAGCGCTTTGATGGAGACAACAGAGTCAGGACAATATCATCTGATCTCCTGAATCCAAATGTGCCTGAAGCTAGGTTTCCTTCTGAAAGTTCTGGATAGGTAAATCAGTTCATTCTTTTTCTCCTCAAGCCGCTTGCAGCTAAAATAGGCCTGATGACATGGAGAGTACCAGTGGGTGTGGGGGATCAAGAGGAATTGACGACTCGATTGGCTAGACGTGGAGGCTGTGGGAGAAAGAGGACACAAAGCTGACTTTGAAGTCATTTGAATAGCTTGTGATGTTTTTAACCCAAGGGGAGATATGATTGATGAAAAAACAATTTTTCCTTTCACATATCCAATCCACATAGAAAAACATATTTAAATCACAAACTATAAGGTAGTAAATGAGAAATATGTAGCTGCTTCTCAATAGCATGTTTTTCCTTTAGTTACCATTGGCTTAAAAATTTTGGTAGGTTATATGTCTCTGAGGTTATTAAAAGTAATTTTTTGAATTTACACAGTGTTTTATAGTTTTCAAATCACTTTGGAATGTCTTATCTTGTTTAATCTTCCTAAGAACTGTATGTAGTAGGTGGGATAGTTATCATCATTCTCTGCTTACCAATGAGGGTATGAGGCACAGAGAAGTTAAGATAATTAACTACGGAAAGCCAGCACATAATTTGTAAGAATGGCGCGAGAAGCCAAATTTCCTAATCCAGTGCTTTTCCCATACATCACTCAGCTTTCCTGTCCTTAAGAATTGTGATTAGTTATAATCAGTGATAAAATTATCATCAGTGATCAAGTTATAAACAGGTGGCATTCAGAAAATGGCATCACGTTTTCTTTAAAACATTACAAAATATATTTAATCCAGTCAGAGCTATTCTAAAAAAATACTAATTTGGAACTGACTCAACCCTGATGTGGATCCGAGTGTTCACTGTGGGTCATTTCACTGTCTGATATCTCCAATATTCTCTGGGATTCTGGGTGGGAGAGAGCTGGAAATGGGAGAGGATTCTGGCTCAGAGGGGCGGGTCCTATAAATTGGGAAGTGTCATTCTAGATGAGTAAACGTTTCCTTGCTAGGGAAGTAATTCTGAGACTCTCTTATCTTCTAGTTCCCAGGAAACACAAGTTGTCTCAACTCTAATTGAGGAAAACATAAAGGGACTTCAGGGAAGGAGATAAGGGCCAGTTGCCCACCAAACTGATGATATGAGTCAGCCCATAGCCAGTTGAGCGAACAGGAGTTATATATACATGTGGAGTTTTGTCCAAGGGAAAAAATGTAGATAGTTTAAGTACATTGATAAAGAGCAATGTATTGGGCCACCAGGCAAATCTCACCATACTGTCCAAGGAACAAAAACACCAACATCGATGGAACTCGTTTTCCCCAATAGCCACACACTCAATTTTCAAGTGCTCACAAAATGGAGCTTGATTTCAAGTAATACTGAATAATTTTGTGCCATTTCCAATTTTAACTTTTCTGTGGGAAGGTAGGAAATGTTGAGACTAATGCAAAAAACTTTGGGGACAGAAAGGTCTTGCTTTGTAAAATTGTATGGTTTGACACTCAGCTGCTTTAATGAAATTGTTGTTTATATTATGCTGCTTCAGAGCCAAAATAGAATATTGAATTTCTTCTAAGTCAGGTAGTTAAGCCCAAGTTTCCAAATGAAACTAATGGTCTGGCTCTATTTAAATGTGTTGATTCTGGATTCATAAGGTTGTGTCAAAATGTGATTACACGTTCTCCAATTTCTACACTGCCTCCCTTACTCCTATAAAGATATCTTTGGTGTATTGATTCTTCATTTAACCTTAAACTCGTACTTAGGTAAGAAATATGAACACGGCTCTTTTTCCACTCAGAAAAAAAAAAAGGAAACAAATTAATCTAATAAATCAGTGTTATTCTAAACAGTAGTAAAATACTGAGAAATGTTTTTCTCATTCCTGCTGTAGCCTGTTAGCAACAACTGGAGGTGATCCCTGGGTTAGCTGGGAAACACACATTGATTGCTATCTGTAGAAAACTCCACTTTCTAAATAAAGCAAACAATGAAATACATTGTCTGCAAAGTGACATACCTCAATGTGAAAATATTAAGGCTTGTAAGCTCTAGATCCTGGCACTAGAAATTTCTTGCCAGTGAGGACATTTTCTTTTTCCTTCTGTGAACAGTAGAAGGGTAAGAAAGGAGAAGATGGACTTCTGCAGTTTAGGTTTATGACATTATGAGGGATCACATCTGTTTTTTCTCTAGGATAGGGAACACAGACATAGCAATCACCTATTGTATTTTCTCACTAGACCGGATCGATGATCTGTGGGAACTTGCTTATTTATTCCTTAGCAAAATTTTGTTGCTCCATTACTGAAGCTACTAAGAGAGTTGTATAAACCCCATATTCTATTTTCACATACAATTCTACATAAATGTTTATACCTTTTATTTAGAAGGCAAAATAAAATTAAAAGAGGAAAAGTATCCCATATACACACAATACCTCTTGATGGGCTGTCATTTTATGGGATGGGGGTGTGTGGGAGGATGGGAGAGTAGGAGACCCATCAGAATATAATGTGTGAGTAATTATCATTTTAACTGGGGCCAAGACACCAAGATATTATTGCCTTTTTAAGAGATGTGTGCCCTGTTGAGCTGCTTTCCTTAAAGAACCCATTTCTAAATATCTCCATGTTCCCACCCATAAAAGTACTAACAATTCTAAAGGGTATGAAGGATATAAGAACAGGATAGAGTCAATCACTATTTTCTGTAAATTGGGTCCTTATTATTCTATTTTTTAATCCCTGTAACAACATGTTTTGCAATTTCTGCTTAGAATATGGATAGATAATAGAGTCTTGGCGGTCTGATTTTTAATTTGAAAACTTATCAAATATTTAAGGTAATTCTATAGGGCAGAGAAACTTCAGTGTTTTATATTATTGTTGTATCTCTGGATGACAAGAAAATTTCTGTACATTGACAGACAATACATGTAAATGTAAAAGAATGTGTCCTTCAGCTGCCTTAATCTTAGGAAAAAACAAAGAAGATCAAAATATTTCAACTTGGTAGTATAAGACATATGAAGACATGATCATCTAGATAATAAAAATCAATTTCCTATCCTTGTACTGAAACCTGAACCCCACAGAGCAGCATGATGTAATTCTATTACAATGCTTAATTTCTTGGCATTTGCATGGCCTTTTTATTTTGTGTTACTATTATTCCTGGCAAATGAATAAATTTCACTCAGCAGAAATAAATTAGACAGCTTGCCACTCAAACTAATCACTATGGTGCTTTGCTTCCCCTGCTCAAAAGATAGGCTGACAGCTCCTGGGCATTAATCTAGCTATTTCTTGATAACAGAGCATCTATTTGCACATGGCTGTGAGGAGAGTTATAAAGATTTTAAAAGTAATTATCTTTGGGTCTCCCTAGGATTTGAAAGTCTAATTAAAGAAAGTTTAAGACATTGTAAGTCTTAAAGAATTAAGTTTACAGTGTGCAATTTAATCAGAGTTTGAGATTAAATTGGGAACTGGGTATGTCGAAGAAGATGGAAGAAATATTTATCTTAGCCAGGATTTAGTTGCTCATAACACTGAAATTTCAATAAAATAAGTGAAAAGTGGTAGGTGGAGAGACTCAGGGCTATAATTACACTGAACAAAGAGAACTAAGCCCAGATCCCTTTTTCTAGCTGGCATCATGAAGATGTCCTGGAATACACTTTTGTCAGTGACGAGTGCTACCTTGTGTTACACTGAGTATAAGATGCCTATAACGCACAATCAAAAGCAGTCATGAAAGAAGGGCTATATCTACTCCTGTAGATGACATCTGTACCAGTGCATAAAATTGACTCTATCCTGCGTCTGTGCATAAAATTTACTCTTATATCCTCTCTTTGCTTTGTTTCTTTTAGGCTACATATTTTCTTTAAATATGTGAACAAAATCTATTGGTTTAATGTACCCGTTTTCCTAAGACCTAGAGGATGTTAAAATGGACTTGAAGAACATAGGTGAAAGCCTGAAGAAAAAAAAAGTCAATATATTTTTATCTTAAAGGAGTTCCATTTTTAACGTCATTTTCTTGGAAGATGTGCCTTTGAGATAGCTGTATATATTTTGTTCAGGCAGATGCATTGTGACTTCTTGGTTTAAAAAGATGTAGAAGTCTGTGAGAGTCACTAGAAGGGGAAAGGGTAACACTCGTTAACTTTGCTGAGGCCATGGTAGGCAGATCTGTTTTAAATTCTGGTGGCAAAGGGATATTGAAAAGTATTTATGAAATTATCTCATCTATTTTTCCAAATAATATTCTTCATGTTCTCCAAACTTGGGAAAGCTTTATGGAAAAGAGTGAGCCATAAAGTGGATGATCTTGCTAGTAGTACGACATTAATTTTCTTGTATGATTCATATTTCAGGATAGAATTTGTTTTTAAATGTTTACGTATTAACAAAAAAAGCACTCTTCCTTCATCCTTTTTCTCCCATTTATTTTTCACCTTTACAACTTTTACATTCCCTAGAGAAAAACATGGGCTATCTTCAGCACATCACAAAATTCTGCCTTCTTTTCAAGCCCAGTGATTCTACTTTGACCAACCCCCCACCAAAGGAGATAGGCTTTGTTATCATACAGCCTTTCGGCAGCATTGAAAGATATAGCACAAGTCACATGTGAGTTGAGCCTTAAAGAAGTTACTTCGATGTCTTTGAAAATGCAAAAATGCTCACCAATAAAGAGGAAAGCGACCAAAAAAAAAATTATAATTTCCCCTTGCAGGTAGTTTTAAAAAAGTGTTTTGTTTTTAAATCAGGTTCAGAATTATTCTGTTTATACTGAAGTACAGATCTCAACAATAAGTGTGAATCCTTACCCAATATAAACAAGAGTTTAATATTGGTTCCATCTCTGGGTGAAAATAAATAGCTCTGAAGAGTCAATTTTCTCGTTTTTTTTTCCACACTCTGCCTATAATAGTTGTTTTATGTCATTCCTGTCACAGCTCTGATACAAAGTTGGAGTAGTATGATATAGTCCAGCTCTAAGTCTTTATGAAAGTTATGAAAGGAGATGTCTTTGCCAGCAATTTAGAATTCTAAATTGTCAGTCTTTCTGGATTTTAGGTTGCTCCTCCCAGACCAACCTGTGGTAGACTTATTCATGGTCTTTGGAATTGCTTATATTTGGGGTTGAAACTTTACTCATCTCCTTACTTGTGGTTTTAATTTACCAGGTCTCTTTTGAAGCCATGCTTTTTTCTTCACCCATGGAATGGGATAATGAATATGCCAACCTCATGGAGTTGTGAGACTTAGGTCCCATTTGTTTATTTTTATTTCCATTATTCTAGGAGTCAGTTCCAAAAATATATTGTTGAGATTATGTCAAAGAGTGTTCTGCCAATGTTTTCCCTGTGAGTTTTATAGTATCTGATTTTACATTTAGGTCTTTAATCCATTTTGAGTTTATTTTTGTGTATGGTGTTAGAAAATGTTCTAATTTTATTCTTTTGCATGTAGCTGTCCAGTTTTCCCAGCACCACTTATTGAAGAGACTGTCTTTTCTCCATTGTATATTCTTGCCTCCTTTGTTGTAGATTAATTGACCATAAGTGCATGGATTTATTTCTGGGCTTTCTATCCTATTCCATTGACCTATATTTCTGTTTCTGTGCGAGTACCATACTGTTTTGATTACTGTAACTTTGAAGTATAGTCTGAAGTTAGGGAGCTTGATTTCTCCAGCTTCATTTTTCCTTCTCAAGATTGTAGTTGTGAGACTTAAATGAGATAACATAAGCAGGGAACCTAGCTCAGAGTCTGTTACTTGGGAATTGCTCAGTGGAAAGCTACAATTTTCATGATGTTGCTGATGGTGTCATAAAGGGGTATTTCCAGTCTTATAGCTACTGAAGCTCCCCTTCTTGGGTATGAGCAACCAACCAGAGGCATCTGAAAGCGAATGAGCTCTAGTACTGAGACGCACTCAGGACGTGTGGTCACTGTTGTTGGGTTTACTAACCATTAAAAAGAGTGACTCACTTCTTAGAACAAGTGACTTGCAGCTCCAAGGCCCTAAAAGACTGTAACCAGTAGACACTGCCCTTCAGTGTGCATGCCTAATTCTATTTTAGCTGTAATTAAACACCTTAAATCTGATCGTTTCTACCTAAGCTAATATGCTTTAGTGAACCTGGCATCTAGTACAGATCCTGGGGTGGAGTAAGCAAGTGTTCAGTATATGGTCATAGGGGAGTAAATCTAGCTCTTTCCTTGGTTCTTGGTGGGAACTCTGGAGCACACCTTAATAAATCTTAGCAGATACAGAAGCAACTGGATATTCTTTGAGGTGATCTGACACAGTTGTCATTCCTTCATTTCTACTAATATTTATCAAGTTTGTGTGCAAGCTCTTTAGTTAGTATTCATATTCTAATTTTGTTTAATCCTTACAAGATTAATATTGAGGTAAATAATATTCCTATTTTTCAGATAAGGAAATCGAGGCTTAGATAAAATGACTTATTAACTAACATCAGCTAAGTTTACTGTGATGTGTGGACTTGTGTAACACCTTAGCTGCTATCTGGATAGTGGCATGCCTCGCCTGGAGTGAATTTGGGGTACTGAATGCTGTATATTCAGTTACCCCCAAGATCCTTCCTCGAGAACATATTATTCAATATTTAGATGC
This sequence comes from Orcinus orca, assembly GCF_937001465.1. NCBI lineage: Eukaryota > Metazoa > Chordata > Mammalia > Artiodactyla > Delphinidae > Orcinus > Orcinus orca. The sequence goes on from NC_064562.1 coordinate 25,584,015, forward strand.
ATTCTTTTTTTTCAGGCTTGGGCTATGTTATGGACTGAATGTTTGTGTTCTTCCAAAATTCATATGTGAAGGCCTAATTCCCAATGTGACTATTTGGAGATAGGGCCTTCACGGAAGTAATTAGGTTAAATGAGGTTATAAGGGTAGGACCCTGATCCAATAGGATCAGTGTCCTTATAAGAACAGACACCAGAGAGCTTGCTCTGTCTCTCTCTCTCTCCACCGTATGAGGACACAACAACAAGGCAGCCATATACAAGCCAAGAAGTGAACTGTGTTGTACCTTGAGCATGGACTTTCCAGCCTCCAAAACTGTGAGAACATAAATTTCTGTTGTTGAAGCCATGCAGTCTGTGGTATTTTCTTACAGCAGCCTGAGCAGACTAAGACAAGCCCTCATAAGGTGTAGATGCTTGGATGTTCTCTTGTATGCTCAGTTAGTACACTGGTAAGCAAAAATCAGGTGTGCAAAAAAAGTCAAAATGTAAAATTGATTAATTTTATTATAAAATTGTAATAAAATTTATTTATAAAATTAATTAATTAATTTTTTAGACAATTTTTTAGAGCATCTTTAGGTTCACAGCAAAATTAGAAGGCAAGTATAAAGATTTCTCCTGTCTCCACACATGCATAATCTTGCCCACTATCAATATCCCCTAACAGAGTGGTACATTTGTTACAACTGATGAACCTACATTGAAACATCATAATCACCTAAAGTTCAGGGTTTACCCTAGATTTTACTCCTGATGTTATACATTTCTGTAGGTTTGCAAAAATGTATAATGACATGTATTCATCATTATAATTTCATACAGATTATTTTCATTGCCCTAAAATCCTGTGTGCTCTACCTATTCTTCCCCCCGTCAACCCTTGATAACCACTGATCTTTTCACTGTCTCCATAGTTTTGCCTTTTCCAGAATGTCATGTAGTTGGAATTGTATGGTTCGTAGCCTTTTCAGAAGGATTCTTTCACTTAGTAATATGCATTTAAGGTTTCTCAGTGTCTTTTTATGGCTTGATAGCTCATTTCTTGTTTGCGCTGAATAATATTCCATTGTCTGGATGTACCTTGGTTTATCTATCCATTCACCTACTGAGGAACATCTTGGTCGTTTCCAAGTTTTGGCGATTAAGAATGAAGCTGCTATGAAAATCCAAGTGCAGGTTTTTGTGTGGATATAAATTTTCAACTCCTTTGGGTGGAGTTAAATCCAGATCTGCTGACACTGCTCCAAGAACACACAGCTATAAATAGCAATGTCAGTGTGGGCAGGAAAATTGAAATTCCACTGGCTTCCCCTGTTTCCATTTGCATTCCTTGACTCAGAGGTGGTACTTAAAATTAAAAAAATGTAATAGTGCACTCAAAAAGTCAGCTTGCTCAAGAGATATCTCTAAAATTTCATTTGTTTTCCATGTTCACAGCAATTTTTTGAATTTTAATCTATAAAAATCTGTATCTCCATGTACAACTTTTCCTTTCCTTTGATAGGGTCACTTCTAGAACAGGCTGGAAATCAGAGGCAGAAAAATGAAATGAAACTCTGAGTTTTCATTCATCCACATTCTTATGTATTCTTGAGAGTCTCACTTTTGTTACCAATGACAGTGACAAAATTAATTAAGGACAAAATGACTTAGTATCCTCTAAAATTTCTCCTTTGTTCCTGTAGTTTCTAACATTTCTGGAGAATAATACTTAGAAAACATCTGCGTTTTGACCTCTGGGTTTATTGCACTGAGTGAAAAACAGGGTAAAAGACAGTTATTAAGTCATTGAAAATGGTATCTGTATTTACTATGCCCTTTCATTTATGCCTTCTGCTCTTGACTTTAAACACTTGTTTCCAGGAGGGACAAAGCTTTGCTAATGCTCTGAGGCTCACTTTTTCTCACGATTGGAAGAATTTGATGGTATCCAGAATTACACATGAAAGGTAGAAAAGCTGTAGGGTTACAATGAAAGGCATCTTGGGAGAGGCTGAGTTTTTCTTTCATCTGAATTAGGAGCAAAAAATATTAATGTGTATGCCCCCAAAAGAACAAAAAGGGATCCATTTAAAGAAATAGCTTACAGGAAGGTCATAGCATTTTAGTGCTGACAGTCACTCCACCCTTACCTTATATTCTAAATGAGAAAATTAAGACCCAGAGGAGGCTCCAGACTTTTCCATTGGTCATTGTGATGTCAGAAAAGTTTTGAAACATATGCATAGTGTTCTCAAATGCTTGTGCTATTCAGTGCTCAACTGAAGACTTCAGGGGAACCTCTGCACAGTTCTAGAGCTCTCTGTGCAAGATTTTCCTCTGGGATCCTCTGCCCTGCGAACTGCAGCTGCTTCAGCTTTTCCTGGACTCAGCTGTCTCCTCATCTTGTGGAGTCCCAGCAGGGGTTCTGGAAATGCATCAGGCTGTAAGAGTTTGTTTCCCCTCTCTTGGGAGTCACTGTCCTGCTGCTGCCTGATGTCCAGTGTCTGAAAATCATTGTTTCATATATTTTGTTTGTTAGCTTGTTTATTTAGTATCATTGTTTCACTCAGGAGAATAAATCTCGCCCGTTTCTCCGTCTTCCCTCCAGCTGTTTGATCCAGGCAGTTCACCTTCTGTTTTATTAACTTCTGCTCTTTATTATTTCTTTCCATCTCCTTTCTTTTGGTTATTCTGTTGTTCTTTTTCTAAATATGTTAACATATTTAGTTAACTTTTAGTCTTTCTAAATGATGTATTGAATGGTTTAAAATGCTTAATGTTTTCCTATTTTTTGCTTTATATTTTGGTAAGCTATTTAATAATTGTTATGACTTACTAGAAAATTATTTTTTTCTCATCATGTGATGGTCCTATTTATCTCTGAAAATGCTTTATCCATAAGTCTATTTTATCTGATGTTGATATAGCTGCACCAGCTTTCTATATTTTTATAGTTTCTTTACGTTCTTATTGAGATTTAATACACATACAGCAAAGAGCATGGAGGGCGCTAATCTTAAGGGTTGAGCTCGATGAAATTTTTCTTAAGTACACAGCCATGTACCCACCACGTGGATCAAGAGAGAGGACTTTTCTAAGCATCCCAGAGAGTCACCAGCATTTTTTTCAGTTGATATTTTCTGTGTACATCTTTTTCATTCCCGTTACTTTCAACCCCTCTGTGTCATTAGTTTGAAAGGTTTCTCTTTTAAACAGTGTTTGACTTTTCCCAAAACTGTAGTAAATAGATATTTATATTCAATCAATAAAATGTATTTATTTATTTGTATAAAATTACATTAAAATCTAAGCCACTAGATATCAGCAACATCCTTCATCCCTGGTCTCCCCCATGAGTAAAAGTAGGTTTGCAATACTTATTGAGAATTTCTGTGTGTCTGCAAAAGGGTGTCCTTAACTGCTTATGCTAAAAGACTCAATCCGTATTTTCTTTTAGTATTTTTCTGGTTTTATTTTTACATCTTCAACTTAATCGTGCTAAATGTATAATGTGGTAAAGAATAATTAATAGACATCCTTTTTTTTCTTCTTGAGGATTCTAACAAGTTTTCTTAATACAAAGAACAATCTACCTTTTTTATTGATCTGAAAACAACTTTCCTTTCACATTAAATTATTATGTACATTTGTGTCTATACATGAGCTATAGTCTCTGTTACATTCTATTTATCAGAATATCTATTTCTTTACCTACACTATGTTCTTTTAGTTAACATTTAATGAACATAGCTTTATGTTATGTTATAATACACACCTGGAGAATTTCCCATTCATTGTTCTTTAGTGTCAGGATTTTCCTGGCTATTAGCACACTTTAATTCTTCTAGGTCAGGATTTCTTACCCTCAGCATTATTGACATTTTGGGCTGGATGATTCTTTGTTGTGGGCGTCTGACCTGTGCATTGTAGATGTTTCATGGCATCCCTGACCTTTACCCACTAGATGCCAGTAGCCCCACCCCACCAGTTGGGACAGCCAAGAATGTCTCCAGACATTGCCAAATGTCTCCAGGGGGGAAGTTGGCCTGTATGAGAACCACTGTCTACTAAACTTAGTAATAATTTTGTCAGAGGGACAGCAGAACACAGTGGTTACCTGTGCAGGCTGTGGAGTTAGGCTGCCTGGGCTTGAACCCTGACTCTGCTACATACTCACACTCTTGGAAAATTACTCAGGCTCTGTGTGTCTCGGTTTTGTCATCTGTAAAATGGGAATTAATATACCTGACAGGTTATAGTGAGAATTAATTGAGTTGTTTTTATAAAATGCACAGAATATAGTGCCTGGAATGTAGTAAGTTTTCAATAAACACCAACTTATAGTTTTTCACTTTCCAAAATATATCTTTGATATTTTATTTTATTTATTTTTTTAGCCATGGTTTTCTTGTAATCTTATTTTTTTAATTGAAGTATAGTTGACTTACAGCGTTGTGTTAGTTTCTGGTGTACAGCAAAGTGATTGTTTTATATATATATAATGCATATATATTTTATATATACATTATAATATGAAATATATATACATTATATATTATATATAATTCTTTTTCAGATTATTTTCCATTATAGGTTATTACAAGGTACTGAATATTGTTCCCTGTGCTATACAGTAGGACCTTGTTATTTGTCTATTTTAAATATAGTAGTATGTATATCCTAATTTATCCCTCCCCTCCTCCCCCCTTTGGTAACCGTAAGGTTGTTTTCTATGTCTGTAAGTCTTTTCTGTTTTTTAAATTTAAGTTTGTTTGTATCATAATTTAGATTCTACATATACATGATATCATATATCATTGATATTTTAATTGCATTGATTTGGGGGATTAATTGATCTGGGGGCAGAAGTGATCTCTTTGGGACATTGCAACCTACTTTCAAAGAACCAAACGTGGCCTTTCCATTATTCTAGTTCTCGTCTAGCTTCCTCAGTAGCTTCACAGCTTTTCTCATAGGGTCGTGCTTCTTTCTTAATCAGCACACATAAATGAAAAATAGAAGTAGGGTCCTTCCAGTTTCCTCTGTTTATTTCTTGAAGCTCTGCTCTGTGCCCTCAGGTAGAAATGTTATGCCAACGCCAGTGCCCTCTCTCTGTTTGGTCCAAAGCAAATAGTCTACAGAGCTTCTAGTATGAAGTTGGGGTTATTTCCTAATTTTGAACAATATTCGTTTTTATTTTACAGTTTTCTTTATTCTTTTGGTTCATTCAAGCACATTTCAAATAGAAGGACTTTGTGAGTGTTTTCTTAAACTGCTAACTTCTCTAGACATGTTCAGCTTTTTACAGAACTACTTAAAATTTTTCTTTTTCTTCATCTGTTTTTAATTAGTCTGCTAATGTTTGGGGTTTCCAAATGATTTATTATTTTGTCCTTTTTCATTAGGGGGTGATGTTAATAGTGAATTTGGGATTGGAAGCAACTGTTTTGTTGGAAGTCAATGGGAACTAGTACAAAAATGGACTATGATTTTTACCTTTTGTGCAATTATTTTGGCTTCTTACAAGCTCATGGCACTTGCCTTAGTATTTACCACAAACAACTAAAATGGTATAAAAATTGTTATTCCCCTCCTTACACTAAACTGCAAAAAGCTTTTTTTAAAAAAAATTGAAGTGCAGTTGACTTATAACATTGTGTTAGTTTCAGGTGTACAGCATAGTGATTCAGTTATATACATATATTTTCAGATTCTTTTCCATTATAGGTTATTACAAGATATTGAATATAGTGACCTGTGCTATACATTAAATCTTTGTTGTTTATTTTATATAGTCCATTTGCAGCAACATGGATGGACATAGACAACATCATACTAAGTGAAATAGGTCAGACAAAGACAAATATTATATGATATCACTTATATGTGAAATCTAAAAAATACTACAAATGAATTTATTTACAAGATAGAAACAGAGGCATAGAAGTAGCCCTTTTTAAAAAAGAGTTGTGGTTGCCTCTTGCAAGCAGCCCCATGTACCTGATGTATAAACACACTAATTGCCTTTTTTTTTCATACTTGAAGATGGTAGAATAAATCACTAAACATTTCGTGTTATCTGAGGAGGATGGATATGTTGGGATGATGTTTTCCTGCCTGGGGCCAGTGTATGCACCATGCAGTCCCCTCTATTTGCCCTGTAACTCCATCTCCATCTCCCATACATTGCTTTGATACAGGCAAAAGCTGAGGTCTTGCTACTCATCTCTTAGTCATTTTGCTCTTAGTAATTTTTCTTTATAGTTACAGCAGCATTTATTTTCTTTTATCTACCATAGACCTACCCAAATGTTTTCCTTGCTTTTGTATGTGTAAATTCATTTCCAGCTTGTTGGCAGTTCTCTTGTAGCTACTAGTATAAAAATAGAGGAAATGTATCAATCTTATATGAAAAACTTCATATGGGTGTGTGTGTAGGGTGTGAGACAGGAAGAAGTAATCAGTATACAACAGCATATGTCTGCCCTATGAAGTTTTAATACTTATCAGAGTTTATAAAGGGAGAAAATTAATGGGTATTTTGAAGTTGCTGGAAGATATTTCTAAACATTTTTCTAAAAGATTGCTCCAAATTACTTTACTATAACAATGAGAGCCTCAGCATATGTGGTATTATATTAAAAATAACACTTTCAGTTTCATAGATAATCAAGCAGTTTCCTATTGTTTTAATTTGCATTTTAAAACATTAGCGAGGCTGAAAATAAATTAATGCAATTTTGAAATATGCGTGCCTAAAAAGTTGAATAAAAGTTTATTGGTCAGAAGGTAGAATGAGTTTGGAACAAGTTAGATGTTTTGAAAAACAACATTGAAGTGTTAAATATTTTCATAAGATGTGATAATTGCTCTAGCAAATTTTACCTGTCCGAAGTGTCTGAAACTTTCTAGTCAGTCCATCAGTGATTCCACAAATAATTTTTGTAATGATATCTCTTTTCTACCCACTATTCTAGGCACAGAGAGGTCCCCCCAGTCTTTGCCCTCGAGAAACTTACATGCTGGTGTCTGTAGGGATGTAGGTGGCATATAATAAGTGGGGAAACCAATGCTACAGGATGTTGTGAGACTATTCTATTCTCTTGGAATTGCCCACTAAGATCCATAACTGAAAACAAGAATGACTGAAAACCACCCCTTTCTAAAGGGAAGCACTGAGGTGGTCTCACTGCTGGTGCCAGACCTCCTCACACGGCTTTCTTAAAGTTTATAGAACCAGACCTTCTACTGGGCTAGTCTATATAAGAGGAAAGTAGACAGAAGAGATTCACTGGGGCTTCACTGTCAGTGACTTGGTGTGGTAAAGGGTGAGGCCCACTCCACCCCATTCCCAGAATCTAAGTGGGAAAAGGCAGAAGGAAGCTCTGATAGAAAAGCTTATAAAGACTGGTGATGCTTGCAGAAGAGGTGGGCAAGACTAACATTCTGTTTAATATTGGAAGGCTGTTTGGGCAGCATTTTGCCAGGATGCTCCTATTGCTACATGAGTGGCGGGGAGAGAATTGGGTCTGGACAAGAGGGCTCAGAGAAGGGCAGGGGTTGAGTGGCTGAGCACCATCCATTTGGTGTGTAAAGATGCTAGAATAGCCAAGGGATCAAGTGGAAAGTGGCTGAAGAATTACCCTGTTGGTATGCCTGCCCCCTAAGCCAGGAGACACTAACAGTAAGAACCTTGGGATAAGAACTTGGTGATGGGAATTGAACAAGAATGGAAGAGGCAGAGCTGGCATGAATCCCCATGTTATGGCAAAGCCCTCTGAGATTACCTCTATGACTTTGAGAAATCCAGCATTGATATTTTTTTTTAATATTTATTTTAAAATTTCCTTTATTTTTTTGGCTGTGTCAGGTCTTAGTTGTGGCACGCGGGATCTTTTTTTGTTGCGGCATGCGGGCTCTTCATTGTGGCACGTGGGCTTCTCTCTAGTTGTGGTGTGCGGGTTTTCTCTCTATAGTTGTGCCGTGCGGGTTCCAGGACATGTGGGCTCTGTAGTTTGTGGTACGTGGGCTCTCTCATTGAGGCGTGCGAGCTCAGTAGTTGTGGCACGTGGACTTAGTTGCCCTGAGGCATGTGGGATCTTATGTTTGATCCCAACCAGGGATCAAAACCCCCGTCCTCTGCATTGGAAGGTGGATTCTTTACCACTGGACCACCAGGGAAGTCCCTGACCTTTTTTTTAAACTTTCCAACAAACAAATTTTTTTTTTTAATCTTATTTTATTTTTTGTTTCATATATGTTCTTTAATAATCCAGCACTGAACTTTGACTCCCAGAGTCCACCGGTGGCTGGATTGTGTAAGCCACGTCAGCAGCTACAACCATTAAGCAAATGACCACAACCACATACAGTTAAATAAAAAGATGTCCGTTCTCTGCTTTTTGTTCTCTGCTTCCAACCAAGGGGAGCTAAAGCCTAGAAGGAAGAGGGTAGCCATGGAGCTTTGAATTAGGTACGAGATTAGCATTTTGAAATTGGAATCATTTTAATAACAAAAGGGACTGGAAAGTTTATTAACTCTTCAAGATGTCTCTAAGGAATAAGAAAGGTATATTCCATATAGCCTAAGTGAATAAAAGATTGAATTTTTTTACTCTAAAGAAATGAGACTTCTCAATAACCAGTTTACAAATAAAGAGGATAGTCCTAGGGACTGAGTGCTATGAAGAAAATAAAGGAAAGAAAAGAGGTAGAATTGAATGGAAGGAGGAGAGAAGAAGCTGCTTTGCCTTGGCGTGGCTGGGGAGACCTAGTTCATTCGACAACATTTTATTGAATTTTTCTGTATTCCATTCACTGTTCCCAGGTTTGGGGGTATAGTAGTAAGCAAAGTAGACAAAAAAATAAAATCAACAATCTTCTTTGAAGGTGTGAGGCAGGAATGATGTGAAGGAGGCAGCCCAGCAAAGGTATGAGGTAAAAAGGAGAAAAAAAAAGAATACAATTCCTGAGAAAGGAGCAAGTGAACTGTGTTGGTGTTTCAGGGAAAGGGTTTGGCTGGAGACCAGTGAACAAGGAGAGGGTTGGAGAGGGATGGGGCAGGGAAGATAAGGCTGGTCAGATCCTTGAAGAGCACGCTAAGGAGTGGGGTTTACTCTGGTGTAATGGGAAGCCCACTAAACATTTTAAGTAGGGGAAGTACATGATCTAACTTACATTCTAGAAAAATTACTCTCATTGCTTTGTGACAGAGAGAGTGTAAGAAACATGAGTAGAGGCTGGAAGACAAAACGTGGGGCTGATACAGATAATCTCACCTATTCTTTTTAGTAGGAATAAATGATATTCGTCACTTCTCAGTGCCCTCCCTTTTCTTAATTTCAAAATACCTAGGGATAGGGGTACTTTGACCTGAGGAAATTAAAATATTCAGCACTTTTATGCTTGAGTGGGCCTAGAATGAAGTTCATTGATTTAGGTTAAGTAAGACTTACATTAAACTGATTGCTTTCGATTTAAAGATGATACCTTTCAATCGAGAATGGAAATAATTTTCATATAGTTGGCAGTATTTGAAATAATTACGCAACTCCAGTTAAAACAGAAGGTCTAAAAATTACTTTATTAGCTTTCCTCAGAGCACATCTTATTACAAATAATACCACCCACAAGAGAAAAGAGCCATGAGACGGGTCAAGGGCATCCAATGAGTAACTTAAATAGAGGCTGAAATAACACATTCTCCTAATATATGATGCACTGATAGCATCTGGCAAAAACATTTGGAAGAGACCCAAACTGAGACAACAACCCTAGTTAACAAGCTCCACTAAGTGATGTTCTTTAACTGATAATGTGAACTCAGGTTGAAGTCTAGTCGTAGAACTTGGAAAAAGGGAAGTTTGAGAAATTGTATATTGTTCATTGTGAAATGATTGACCTGGCCATGAGATCAATTCTAAGAATGACTCTAAGGGGCAGATAAGTTCAAGGCCAAACTCAAAAAATAGGAACCACTCAACAGATGTTCATCATCTCAAGTTCTATTCCCAAACCCATCTGTACTGAAGAACTTTTTGGATCTCCACTGTGGAAATGAAATTCTTGTGTCTAATTTAAACTTACTCTTAAGTTCTCAGTAAGACACAGCTAAACAGTCTCTGAAACATATTAGACATGCAACAGAGTTAAAGAACTCATAGATTTGGATGACCGTTTTTATCAGTTATAAGTAAAACCCCATGCAGATTAATGCAGTCTATCCATTAGGGAAATGTGCTCTAGCACCTGTCTTGTCATGATTTTTTTTTTTTAACTTTGAAAACATTAATGACTTTTATTGTATAACCCACAGATGAAGATAATCTTTCTCCCCCATCTCAATTCATGGAACACTTGTGGTACTTCACTAGTGATGTGCATCATGTTTTCTCTTTATTATAATCATGCCTATTCATAATTTCCTTTCTACATTGCACAGAAGCTTCTTATGAGTAGTTGGCAGATGCTTTTGGAGTGGAAGAAACCTGGGCTTGAAACCAGGTGCAGTTGTGTTCAAATAATAATTACAAGACAAAGGAAGATTTAAATTTACAAGTTCTCAAGAGCTGTGGGAAAAAAAAGCACTTGGTAGGGTTTAATAACTACTTACAATGAAAAAAAAAATCCCCTAACAACTAGGAATGAGCTTCTTAAACAATAATGGTTATAGACTGAAAACTTATAGGAAACATCATTCTTAATGAAGAAACTTTAGTTCAGACATATTCCTTTTAAGAAAAGGAGCAAGAAGGATGCCAACTGTCACTGCCATTATATAATGTATTACTGGACATAGTGGCTAAAACAACATGTCTTAGCCTCCATGGCATTTAGTTGTGGTTGTGCATCTAAGTCTGGCCAGTTGCATGTGAGTGAAGGTTACCACTTATTCCATTTGCCAGTCTGGCCCAGAAAACTTCATCTGAGCATTTCTCCATTCTTTTTCCTGGCTAGGTGACTTTGCAGATTGAAGAGGCTAACTAAGCCTAGATCCCCGAATGACTGTGTGGAGCAGAAATCTCTCTCCTCCCCACCCAGATTCACACTGCACACTTATATGAGCAAAATTACCAACTTTAATTGTGCTGAGCCCTTAAAGTTGGGGCCTCTTTGTTATAGCATTTAACCTATCTAATACAGAAATAGGGATGCTACCATAGCGAACCCCTGAAATATATGGCATTGGGTTAGTATTTTGGTGTCAGGAGACAAAGAATTAGATATTTGGTGAGTGTTATCTACAATAACTTAGAAGGAATGTGCCTTCTGCATCTGTAGTTTAGGAGAGTGGTTAGAGAGAGCCCAAATTTTGGTGTTTGTTAATTTTTACTGCTTGTATGGCTGTTATCATAACTGACACTATCTTGGGCACTTACAGTTTTTCCTTTTCTTCCGTTGACTCTACCCAGAAATATACTGTGCAGTAAATCACTTCTCTGTCATCAAGGGCTTTGTAGTTAATAGATATTGTTTAACAATAATCAGAATCAGGTGGCCTCTATGCTCTGTTAGTCCCCAAATGATGATGAAAACCTTTGCTGATGTATTCCAGGATCCCATGAGACTAGTTACCCTTTCATGAATCTTGACTTAGGAATACTTGTCCTGTTTCCAAGCACCTACCCCATACCTCGGTTAACTGTAAAATTGTCCCTATGGCCCCTCACTGGTGCAGAGTGCAGCTGCGAATGCTTCTGGATCATTGTCTGCCCAATCCCACCCTGTGAGTTAGTTGCCCAATAATAAATTGATCTATTGATTATATGGAGCTGCCTGCCTCATGTTTTGGTCTCAAGATGTCTTCTTAGCTTGGTGGACACTTTTCATTCCCTCCTTCCTTAAACACTGCCTTTAGCAATATATTTTAAGAAAATAATTAGTTCAGGAAAGAATTGGCTTTTATTTTTAAGAAGAAATGAAGGATCTCAGAATGCTGGAGAAACCAAACGCTTCTGGACCTAAAACAGTAGAAGATAAGACTGAAAAAAACTTAGAGGAAAAAGATGTATCAGTGCTTCTCATTAACCAAAAGAATCCATCCCTATGGCTAAGATTATATCAAGAATATTGCTTTTCATCTTAGCCCATTATTTAAGATGTCTCGAAGGAGCTATCATTAAGTTAGAGGCAAGGATTAATGCAAGTACACAGAGAAATTAAGAGATTTGGAATTGTGTCTCAGAACTAACTTTGGGTGTAGTTACAAGCAGATGGAGCTGATTGAAAGCAAATTGACTAGAAGTCACTTAAGTTTCTAAGGGATTTGTGTTACCAAAGTAACCCTGAGCCTGGCTTGAAAAGGCCTTTGCCTATTTCTTATCTAAAACAACCCTGGCACCATTAGAAAATGTGTTGCAAAATGTGTACAGTTTTCAAGGAGGGCCCCCTGCTCAAAACTCACTTCAATGTGACTGTGATATTTAATCACCAGGAAGAGCCTTTCAAAGTGCAAAGCCAAGTGCTGTGGAGAACAATAGACACATCTTCTCCATCCTGGGCTTCACAGTTCTTGTTCATAAGATTCTCTCATTGCTCTGCACCAATGACTGACGTGTGTTTCACGTTCATCTCTTTTTTTGAATGGTAATTTTTACTGCTAACATCCTAGCCCAGCTCCACCATTGTGTATGGGGGGTGGCAGGGACAGATAGCTTGTCTTCTTAGTTTCTTGATTGTTAGACCATAAGGAACTACATTTTAACCTCATGAGAAAACCGTTCACCACCAAGAGATCCTAGGCTTTCAGCTACATGCAGTGCTAGAGGGGAGAGGAGGAGAGTGTGATTTTTGTGTGAGAATAGGGAAGTACACGAGTATCTCATGACCAGAAGCATGAGGTCATGGCAGGGACTGTCAACTATCCACTAAAATCCATTCTACCCTTAGTACTGGGCATAGGGCTTGATTTTACCCAGACTCCATTGCAGTTAAGTGAAGAATGAGACTGAGTACTAATCAACAGAATGTGAGTGAAGATGATATATCCTCTCCCCCACTTCCCCCTCCACTCCCTTTTAGTTCTTAGTGATTAAACCTCCCATGTGTATTCCTTCTTACTATTTCCCTCTTGACTGGAATAATGATGCCCAGGGTAACTTTGGAAACCATGTGTTGAAGATGGCAGAGGTGCCATTGGCTTAGATGCACGAGTGGCTACATGAAAGATAATCTCTATTCCCTGCTGACCTGGAATATTTCTGTACCATTACCTGAGCAAGAAATCAACTTTTGTGTTAGCACCATTATAAGTTGGGTTTTAAGCTGCCCTAATTAATACCATATACAATCAAGTCCATGGGATATTTTAGCAGTAATCTCAAGCAGTGAAAATACACCAACTCAAATGGGTGACAGCAAACAGACTAAGTAGGTTTGGGCCCACAATGTCATCAGGGCCTGAGGATACAGAGAAATGTCTACTCACAAGACGAGGGCTATCCAAGTGGTCAGAAAACAGACAAAAGAGTTAGGATTGAAGTTCATTTTCCAAACCTGGTAGAGGAATTATGGGATAAGCCTTTTTTTTTTCTTAACATTTTTATTGGAGTATAATTGCTTTACAATGGTGTGTTGGTTTCTACTTTAACACAAAGTGAATCAGTTATACATGTACATATATCCCCATATCTCTTCCCTCTTGTGTCTCCCTCCCTCCAACCCTCCCTATCCCACCCTTCTAGCTGGTCACAAAGAACTGAGCTGATCTCCCTGTGCTATGCGACTGCTTCCCACTAGCTGTCTATTTTACATTTGGTAGTGTATATATGTCCATATATACTCTACCACTCTCTCACTTTGTCCTAGCTACGCTTCCCCCTCCCCATGTCCTCAAGTCCATTCTCTAGTAGGTCTGCGTCTTTATTCCCGTCATGCCCCTAGGTTCTTCATGACCTTATTTTTTCTTTTTTAGATTCTGTATATACGTGTTAGCATATGGTATTTGTTTTTCTCTTTCTGACTTACTTCACTCTGTATGACAGACTCTAGGTCCATCCACCTCACTACAAATAACTCAATTTTGTTTCTTTTTATGGCTGAGTAATATTCATTGTATATATGTGCCACCTCTTCTTTATCCATTCATCTGCCAATGGACACTTAGGTTGCTTCCTTGTCCTGGCTATTGTAAATAGAGCTGCAACGAACATTGTGGTACATGACTCTTTTTGAATTATGGTTTTCTCAGGGTATATACCCAGTAGTGAGATTGCTGGGTCATATGGTAGTTCTATTTGTAGTTTTTAAGGAACCTCCATACTGTTCTCCATAGTGACTGTTATCAATTTACATTCCCACCAACAGTGTATGAGGGTTCCCTTTTCTCCACACCCTCTCCAGCGTTTATTGTTTGTAGTTTTTTTGATGATGGCCATTCTGACCGGTGTGAGATTTGAATTGCATTTCTCTAATGATTAATCATGTTGAGCATTCTTTCATGTGTTTGTTGGCAATCTGTATATCTTCTTTGGAGAAATGTCTATTAAGGTCTTCTGCCCATTTTTGGATTGGGTAGTTTGTTTTTTTGTTATTGAGCTGCATGAGCTGCTTCTAAATTTTGGAGATTAATCCTTTGTCAGTTGCTTCATTTGCAAATATTTTCTCTCATTCTGAGGGTTGTCTTTTCATCTTGTTTATGGTTTCCTTTGCTGTGCAAAAGCTTTTAAGTTTCATTAGGTCCCATTTGTTTATTTTTGTTTTTATTTCCTTTTCTCTAGGAGGTGGGTCACAAAGGATCATGCTGTGATTTATGTCATAGAGTGTTCTGCCTATGTTTTCCTCTAAGAGTTTTATAGTGTCTGGCCTTACATTTAGGTCTTTAATCCATTTTGAGCTTATTTTTGTGTATGGTGTTAGGGAGTGTTCCAATTTCATTCTTTTACATGTAGCTCTCCAATTTTCCCACCACCACTTATTGAAGAGCTGTCTTTTCTCCATTGTATATTCTTGCCTCCTTTATCAAAGATAAGGTGACCATATGTGCATGGGTTTATCTCTGGGCTTTCTATCCTGTTCCATTGATCTATATTTCTATTTTTGCACCAGTACCATACTGTCTTGATTACTGTAGCTTTGTAGTATAGTCTGAAGTCAGGGAGCCTGATTCCTCCAGTTCCATTTTTGTTTCTCAAGATTGCTTTGGCTATTCAGGGTCTTTTGTGTTTCCATAAAAATTGTGAAATTTTTGTTCTAGTTCTGTGAAAAATGCCACTGGTAGTTTGATAGGGATTACATTGAATCTGTAGATTGCTTTGGGTAGTATAGTCATTTTCACTATGTTCATTCTTCCAATCCAAGAACATGATCTATCTCTCCAGCTGTTTGTATCATCTTTAATTTCTTTCATCAATGTCATATACTTTTCTGCATACAGGTCTTTTGTCTCCTTGGGTAGGTTTATTCCTAGGTATTTTATTCTTTCTGTTGCAATGGTAAATGGGAGTGTTTTCTTAATTTCACTTTCAGATTTTTCATCATTAGTGTATAGGAATGCGAGAGATTTCTGTGCATTAATATTGTATCCTGCTACTTTACCAAATTCATTGATTAGCTCTAGCAGTTTTCTGGTAGCATCTTTAGGATTCTCTACATATAGTATCTTGTCATCTGCAGTAACAGCTTTACTTCTTCTTTTCCCATTTGGATTCCTTTTACTTCTTTTTATTCTCTGAATGCTGTGGCTAAAACTTCCAAAACTATGTTGAATAATAGTGTTGAGAATAGGCAACCTTGTCTTGTTCCTGATCTTAGTGGAAATGGTTTCAGTTTTTCACCATTGAGGGTGATGTTGGCTGTGGGTTTGTCATATATGGCCTTTATTATTTTGAGCTAAGTTCCTTCTATGCCTACTTTCTGGAGGGTTTTTGTCATAAATGGGTGTTGAATTTTGTCAAAAGCTTTTTCTGCAACTATTGAGATGATCATATGGTTTTTCTCCTTCAGTTTGTTAATATGGTGTATCACATTGATTGATTTGCGTATATTGAGGAATCCTTGCATTCCTGGGATAAACCCCACTTGATCATGGTGTATGATCCTTTTAGTGTGCTGTGGGATTCTGTTTGCTAGTATTTTGTTGAGGATTTTTGCATCTATGATGTTCATCAGTGATATTGGTCTGTAGTTTTCTTTTTTTGTGACATCTTTGTCCAGTTTTGGTATCAGGGTGATGGTGGCCTCGTAGAATGAGTTTGGGAGTGTCCCTCCCTCTGCTATATTTTGGAAGACTTTGAGAAGGATAGGTGTCAGCTCTTCTCTAAATGTTTGATAGAATTCGCCTGTGAAGCCATGTGGTCCTGGGCTTTTGTTTGTTGGAAGATTTTTAATCATAGTTTCAATTGCAGTGCTTGTGATTGGTCTGTTCATATTTTCTATTTCTTCCTGGTTCAGTGTTGGAAGGTTGTGCATTTCTAAGAATTTGTCCACTTCTCCAGGTTATCCATTTTATTGGCGTATAGTTGCTTGTAGTAATCTCTCATAATCCTTTGTATTTCTGCAGTGTCAGTTGTTACTTCCCCTTTTTCATTTCTAATTCTATTTATTTGAGTCTTCTCCCTTTTTTTTCTTGATGAGTCTGGCTAATGGTTTATCAATTTTGTTCATCTGCTCAAAGAACCATCTTTTAGCTTTATTGATCTTTGCTATCATTTCCTTCATTTCTTTTTCATTTATTTCTGATCTGATCTTTATGATTTCTTTCCTTCTGCTACCTTTGGGGTTTTTTGGTTCTTCTTTCTCTAGTTGCTTTAGGTGTAAGGTTAGGGTGTTTATTTGAGATGTTTCTTGTTTCTTAAGGTAGGATTGTATTGCTATAAACTTCCCTCTTAGAACTGCTTTTGCTGCATCACATAGGTTTTGGGCTGTCGTGTTTTCATTGTCATTTGTCTCTAGGTATTTTTTGTATTCCTCTTTGATTACTTCAGTGATCTCTTGGTTATTAAGTAGTGTATTGTTTAGCCTCCATGTGTTTGTATTTTTTACAGATTGTTCCCTCTAATTGATATCTAGTCTCATAACATTGTTGTAAGAAAAGATACTTATACAATTTCAATATTCTTAACTTTAACAAGGCTTGATTTGTGACCCAAGATATATTCTATCCTGGAGAATGTTCCATGAGCACTTGAGAAGAAAGTGTATTCTGTTGTTTCTGGATGAAATGTCATATAAATATCAATTAAATTCATCTTGTTTAATGTATCATTTAAAGCTTGTGTTTCCTTATTTATTTTCATTTTGGATGATCTGTCCATTGGTGAAAGTGGGGTGTTAAAGCCCCCTACTATGATTGTGTTATTGTCGATTTCCCCTTTTATGGCTGTTAGCATTTGCCTTATGTATTGAGGTGCTCCTATGTTGAGTGCATAAATATTTACAATTGTTATATCTTCTTCTTGGATTGATCCCTTGATCACTATGTAGTGTCCTTCTTTGTCTCTTGTAATATTCTTTGTTTTAAAGTCTGTTTTGTCTGATATGAGAATTGCTACTCCAGCTTTCTTTTGATTTCCATTTGCATGGAAATGGAATTTCCATTTCCATCCCCTCACTTTCAGTCTGTATGTGTCCCTAGGTCTGAAGTGGGTCTCTTATAGACAGCATATATACGGTCTTGTGTTTGCATCCATTCAGCCAGTCTATGTCTTTTGGTTGGAGCATTTAATCCATTTACATTTAAGGTAATTATCGATATGTATGTTCCTATTACCATTTTCTTAATTGTTTTGGGTTTGTTATTGTAGGTCTTTTCCTTCTCTTGTGTTTCCTGCCTAGAGAAGTTCCTTTGGCATTTGTTGTAAAGCTGGTTTGGTGGTGCTGAATTCTCTTAGCTTTTGCTTGTCTGTAAAGGTTTTAATTTCTCCATGTAATCTGAATGAAATCTTTGCTGTGTAGAGTAATCTTTGCTGTAGGTTTTTCCCTTTCATCACTTTAAATTTGTCCTGCCACTCCCTTCTGGCTTGCAGAGTTTCTGCTGAAAGATCAGTTGTTAACCATAATGGGATTCCCTTCTATGTTATTTATTGTTTTTCCCTTGCTGCTTTTAATATGTTTTCTTTGTATTTAATTTTTGATAGTTTGATTAATATGTGTCTTGGTGTGTTTCTCCTTGGATTTATCCTGTATGAGACTCTCTGTGCTTCCTGGACTTGATTAACTGTTTCCTTTCCCATATTAGGGAAGTTTTCAACTATAATCTGTTCAAATAACTTCTCAGTCCCTTTCTTTTTCTCTTCTTCTTCTGGAACCCCTATAATTAGAATGTTGGTCCGTTTAATATTGTCCCAGAGGTCTCTGAGACTGTCTTCAATTCTTTTCATTCTTTTTTCTTTATTCTGCTCTGCAGTAGTTATTTCCACTATTTTATCTTCCAGGTCACTTATCTGTACTTCTGCCTCAGTTATTCTGCTATTGATCCCTTCTAGAGAATTTTTAATTTCATTTATTGTGTTGTTCATGATTGTTTGTTTGCTCTTTAGTTCTTCTAGGTCCTTGTTAAGTGTTTCTTGCATTTTCTCTCCTCTATTTCCAAGATTTTGGATCATCTTTACTATCATTATTCTGAATTCTTTTTCAGGTAGACTGCCTATTTCCTCTTCATTTGTTAGGTCTGGTGGGTTTTTACCTTGCTCCTTCATCTGCTGTGTGTTTCTTTGTCTTCTCATTTTGCTTATCTTACTGTGTTTGGGGTCTCCTTTTTGCAGGCTGCCTGTTCGTAGTTCCCGTTGTTTTTGGTGTCTGTCCCCAGTGGCTAAGTTTGGTTCAGTGGGTTGTGTGAGCTTCCTGGTTGAGGGGACTAGTGCCTGTGTTATGATGGATGAGGCTGGATCTTGTCATTCTGGTGGGCAGGTCCACATCTGGTGGTGTGTTTTGCAGTGTCTGTGACCTTATTATGATTTTATGCAGCCTCTCTGCTAATGGGTGGGGTTGTATTCCTGTCTTGCTAGTTGTTTGGCATTGGGTGTCCAGCACTGTAGCTTGCTGGTCATTGAGTGGAGCTGGGTCTTGGTGTTGAGATGGAGATCTGTGGGAGATTTTTGCCGTTTGATATTACGTGGAGCTGGGAGGTCTCTGGTGGACCAGTATCCTGAACTTGGCTCTCCCACCTCAGAGGCACAGCCCTAACGTCTGGCACAAGGTGGCCATCCCTGGGTTCACATCAACATGATCTCAGGCACAAATCTCCTTGTTTTTCCATTTTGTCTTTAAGTTACTTGTTGAAACAACCGGCCCACTGTCCCCAGGAGTGTCACGGCTTTGGCTGCTGGGACACCTCCAGAGCCGGCAGCCTCAGTGAGGCCGCCCTCCCCTCGGGCTCTGGGGAAGTTCAGTGACAGCAGAGGGAAGAAACCCCAAGCCAGGATTTCATAAACCATTTTTTAAATCAATATTGATCACTTTTTGAAGTAAGTCAGACAGAGAAGGACAAATATCATATGATATCACTTTTATGTGGAATCTAAAATATGATAGAAATGAAAACAGACTTACAAAACAGAAATAGACTCACAGTCATAGAAGACGAACTTACAGTTACCAAAGGGGAAAGGTGGGAAGGGATAAATTAGGAGTTTGGGATTAACATATACACAGCACTATATATAAAATAGATACAGAACAAGGTCCTATTGTGTAGAAAAGGGAACTATATTCAATATCTTGTAATAGACCAGAATGGAAAAGAATATGAATAAAGTATCAATCACTTTGCTTTAAGAAATTTTTTAAACTACGAGGAAACACAGTACTAGTTGTATTTCCCTATCTACCTATAGAATATTTGAGAAAAAAGTACATGAACTCCTGGTCTGTCTTAGTTGCTATTTCAAAAAGAGTTACGAGTCATCTATGTAGTAATGTACCATTTTGGTGGGCTCTGCTCTAGGAACAGTGAAGAAGTTAGGATGGGAAGATGCTCTGTCGTTGCCTTGAGACTCTCATGGAAGAAAGAATAGGCAAATCACATGATGCTAGAAGTTCATACTGTGTAGCTGTATTAAATAGGAATGAGGAAGAACGCTGGGAACTTTTACCTCCAATATACTGGAAGTTTTGTGAAAACCTCGCGGAAAGTAAATCAAAACAAATTATTAAAGGGTTTTGAAATTATTACAGGTTATCATTTCTTAGAGGATTGTGTTTAGCTTTAGAAGTGAACAAGAACTATTACATGTCAGGAGCAATGGGGAACACAGACTCCTGTATCTTTTGGTCGCATGATCCCAGTGAGAGAGATGAGGGCTTCATTTGCTTTCCTTTTGTGTTTTCTTTATAAGCCTCTGTGGGAACCATGGTTACTGCTATATGAGGTGGCCATTAGATAACCAGAAATAAACACTGTTCTGGAGTTGACTTGTTGGAAGGGGAAACAGACACAGTTTTCTGCCTTCTGTTGCTGGGGTGACATTGCTGTTGTTTCTTTGGATTTCTAAGAGGAAAAAGTAGCCTGATTCTTCTCTTTTTTTTAATATTTAAAAAATTTTATTGAAGTATAGTTGATTTATAGTGTTGTGTTAATTACTGCTGTACAGCAAAGTGACTCAGTTATACATACATGTATATTCTTTTTCATGTTCTTTTCCATTATGATTTGTCACAAGATATTGAATATATCAGTAAGACCTTGTTATTTATCCATCCTATATATAATATTTTGCCTCTGCTAATCCCAAACTCCCATCCTTCCCTCCCCTAGACCCTTCCCCTTGGCAACCACAAGTCTATTCTCTATATCTGTGAGTCTGTTTCTGTTTCATAGATATGTTGATTTGTATCATATTTTAGATTCCACATATAAGTGATATTTGTCTTTCTCTTTCTGACTTACTTCACTTAGTATAATAATCTCTAGGTCTATCCATGTTGCTGCAGATGACATTATTTCATTTGATTCTTTTAAACTAGGATTTGAATGAGGTAAAATTTGTTAAGTTGTTGAAATATCATATACACACTGGCTGCTAACATTACAACAAACAGATATACATCTTAATATGAAAAAAATAGTTTTTAAGACTACAGCACATTAAAAAAATAGGATCACATTCCTCCTAAGGTGTACAGACTAAGTTATCTTATTGATGAACTAGGGAACAAAATCCTTCTGTTTCACCCTTTTTTGAAATATTTCTCTTTCAACTTTCAAGAAGTATTTTTGCAGAGTCACCACACATTTCAATCACACCCAAAAACATGTTTCATGAGATACGGGTAATGGTATGCCAAAATGTCTCTGGTGTTCAGTTTTGAAATAGAGCTCTCGCTTAAAGATATTCAGCAAGAACCCACAAACACTGGTAGCATTTTACTTTTAAACTAGTGGCACTAGTTCTTAAACAACAACAGGAAGAAAGAAACTATTGAATATTGTTGCCCATTTTTTTCTGAACTTGTTCATTTATGCACCTGTACTTCTGATTTGTTCAGAGTAAACAGGCTATGTTTTCTACCTTTTCACTTAAAAAGTAATTTATACACACATTTTCACATGGAAACAGAGTCAACATACTTGTAACTTTTTATGGCTATGGAACAGTCTATTTTGTTAAGATACTAACAAGAAAAATATGACTGACATACAGACAGTACTGAGTTGTTGGACATTTGTGCTATTTTCTTTATTCATGTTATTAGCCATTGCTATGAGTATATGTTATTTTGTAATAAATTACAAGATAATAAATTACAAATTGCTCTTCTATTTTTTATTGGAGTATCTTCTTCAAAATGGAAATACTGAGCCAAAATGTATGGGCAAATTTGTAAATTTGGGGATACATTTTTCTACTGTTTCTGAGTCAATTTAGAGAGTTATACTGCTAACGTATGTGTTCTTATCCTTATGCCTTATCTATTTTCATCAACAAATGGCTTTCCTACATTAATAATTCTATCAGTATAATGGTTAAATTGAATGAATAAGACTCACAGAAGAAAACTAAAAATAACTTTAGTTATGTCTCCTGTGTCATTTAAAATGTATTCTGTGGAACTGGTTCTTCCACTGTTCTTCTGTCAAAACCTAGGTAGACTCCATTACTATTCTGGTCACTATTAAGTAATACAAATAGTCCTCCAGTTAGTAATTAAAATAGCTATATCATATGACCCAGCAATTCCGCTACTAGGTATATATCCGAAAAAACCAGAAACACTAATTCAAAAAGATATATGCACCCCAGTGTTCATAGCAACATTATTTATAATCACTAAGATATGGAAGTGAACTAAGTGTCCATCAGTAGATGAATGGATAAAGAAGAAGTGGTGTATATATACAATGGAACACTATTCAGCCATAAGAAAGAACAAAATTTTGCCATTTGCAGCAACATGGATGGACTTGGAAATAAGTTGGACAGAGAAAGACAGATACTATATGATATCACTTATACGTGGAATCTAAAAAATACAACAGACTAGTGAATACACAAAAAAAAGAGAAGCAGACTCACAGATAGAAGAAAATAGTGGTTATCAGTGTGGGGGAGGGGCAATATAAGGGTGGGGGAGTGGGAGATACTAACTATTGGGTGTAAGATAGGCTACAGGGATATATTGTACAGCATGAGGAGTACAGCCAATATTTTCTAACAACTGTAAATGGAGGGTAACCTTTAAAAATTGTACAAAAACTAAAAAAAATTTTTTTTAATTTATACCAATGCAATAATCAAAATTTCCATTCTGATTTTAAATTAATATTTTTACTCCTTCTCCCACCTAAGATCAGGAAAGAGATGGTCAAATTCCTTCCCTCACCCCACCTAGAGCTTTCAATCCTCTTCCTGCATCTTGCTACCCAAAGTTTCTGACCCCTCTCTCATACGAACACAGTAAGGGAAAAATTGGGTAAGGGAGTAGGAAAGTTCTGACTAGACCAATATCTTCACAGCGGCCCAGCTTTCTACTCTTGGCAGAGATTTCCATTCAAATCTTTCTTTTGTAGGTGCTTTTGTGGGTTCTGCAAAACGTTCCCATCACTGGGGACCGCTCACCTACTATTCTCTTGGCTTCTGTAAATCCATCTTTGTCTCAGTTGGTTGTCTCCATCTTCTTCAGTCCTGAGGTATCTGGCAGTACTTCTACTTTCTATTTAAAGCTAGTCCCTCCTCTAGGAATTCATGTCTGATATGCCCAACAGTCCCTCACAACCCAGAACCCATAGAAAGCCCATAGGAAAGTCTTTTTCCCATTGGCCCCTCCCCACCAAATTTAGGAATGCTTGTCGTCCCCAGCATCACTACCTGTCCTGGCTGCACTGTCGGAGCAGGACTGGGGCATCTATTGTTTAGATTCCCAAGTGAGAGTCAGACTTCTGTAGTGTTCAGAGGACACAAGCGCTCCCTTGGTGCTGACCACCCTATGCACTTCATTTTGAATAAATCTCAAGACATTTTTGCAAGGTGGTTATTCTCATCCTCATATTACAGATAAGGAAACAGAAATTATGTGAATAAATAAGCAAGGGTTCAAACTCTGGCTCCAAGATCGATTCTCTTTCCATATCATGCCATGTGAAACTTTCAAGATATCACTATGTATAATGGCATTTTAAATATTAAGAAAAGCGTCATGAAATAAGAAGCGAGTTTTATCAAGCCTCACAGGAATTACAAAAATGAATGAAAAGTCCCTGCTTTCAATGACACCCAGTTAAGTAGGGGATGGAACCCAAATAATAGTACAAGCAACACATGAGAATTCAGAGGACTTGTTTAAAGCTAGAGGCTGAAAATCTTTTATCAGTTGCCAGTAGACATAGTCCAGCTAAATAGAGCTGAGGGCACAGATTCATTAGAACTATGTTGACATAATAAGGGGCTTATGCATGATACTGGGCAGAATTTTGTACTGATTTTTATTTAAGTGACATTTGGCTCTTAGGAGTTTCTTGTATGAAATTTGCAAAATTTGATAAGACAAATGCTTAGAATAAATTGGAAGGCTCTCCCTCAATTACTATTATGGGTATCATTACAATAACCCTTTAACCACGTCATTCCTCGCCTCCCCATGTTCTGCCTTCAAGCATCTCTCCCCTTTCTCCATTCATTTTCTCCCTACTGTAGACCCTTTGCTCACACTTAGGCAAACAAACACCCAGGCCTGAAGGATGACGTTTTCTAATCAGCTTCCCTCCCACCCCCACTCCAGTCCCAAAGTTTAAAAAATTCTAAGTGAACCATTCATAGGGGCATGATGACCTCATAGGTAAGATTTCTTTTCTATAATCTTATGATGATTTAATTATAAAAATATGAAGAGTAAAGGTCATTTTTTTCCCCCACAAATATTAAATTTAAATGTGAAAAATCCTTTGATAGGAGTACAGAGAAATTGAGGAAAAGTTGAAGGAGGTTAAAGCAATTCCTATTTCAGTTATTCTCTGGACTCTCTTGCCCTGGTAGAGATGGCACAGTCACTCTGATCACTTATTACCTTTGAGTCGTAAATTACTTTAGAGACAAGGTTAGTCTCATGTTCTCTCTTGGTTCAACATTTTGTTTTTATTTAAAAAATACATTTAAATTTGGCTTGATGCTTGGGTCATCTTTTGATTAATTTAACCCAATAATACTGTTAAAACTACTTTTAAATACATATACCAACAGAAATATGTTGTTCTTATTCTTTATTTTTATATAATCAATTTAGTACAAGAATACTCTCTGAACATACAAGTAGGTTAAGATTTAGATTTTTTTAACTTATTAAAAAGTAAATCTACATTCCCAGGCTCAAATATGTACATAATATTATTTACTTAATTATTACACAACAATGAAAAGCTATATGGATTTTTGTTCATTTGGAAATAGAACATCACAAGAAGGTACTTTATTTTTACATTGCTTTTCAAGTTTTACTGTAAATGAGTGATAACTGTATAGTCACAAAGCCTTAGTCTCTTGTATCCAGAAATTTCTTTTAGATTATTTAAACCAGTTTCCAAAACTTTACTAATAAGAGAAACCAGGACTGGACAGATTAAAGAATTTAATTGACAATACAGAGTAACCTTTTAATATATTTACCTGCATGTTAGATTTGCACATTTTGTTGCATTTACAGAGTTATTAGGAAGAAAAAGTCATTAATTCTTTCTCAGGATACTCTGCCCACTGACATAACTAACTCTCCCAGTCGAACACAATGCATCAGTCAGTGCCCTGAACGAGTTAATGCTCTAGACTATCAGACAGTTATTTTAAATGAGCCATTTACACATGTGTAACACCTCACTTTTTTAATGGGAAAAAACTTTTGTGTTGATTTATGCATTATAGGATGAAAGTAGGTGTCATTTTATACATCTATATCTATGTCCATATCTTTATGTATATGTACATATGTGTATGTATGTATATGTGTATGTATGTATGTATGATGCAAGGCATTTCCAAGCACAAGCTTTATTAGTGTGACTAAAACATCATCATCATTAGTGTAATACATACCCTGCCTGTTCAGCAATGAAGGAAATAATAGCATTTCGCTGTCCTCTTAATTTATTCAAAACAATGAAAATAGACTTGGAAGTTTAGAATGAGAAGAAAACTTAGATTTTATCTAGATGTTACAAGCCTTTCATTTGACAGCACAATCATTAAAATACAAAAGAATAGAATGTCAGTCTTAAAGAATTGTGGACGAAGCCAACTAAAGTTTTGGATAAGAATTCCAAGTTACTTAATTATAAAAATTATGCTAACACACAAAAACAAGCATGAAAGAAAATATTTGTCACTGGACTCATTACAATGAAATTTTCATCCTGAAATTGTACAACTTTGGAAGGTATACAATTTATTGGGTTTTTTTTACATGCTCATTTTTCACTTGACCAAAATTTACATGTTTATTTTTCACTTGACTGAAGTCTTGTCTTTGAGTTCTTCCAAAACTTGGCTTGGTGAACAGATTCTCATCGGTGACTATACTGTAGAAGGATTATAGAGAAAAACAAAACAAAACAGTAGTATAAAACATAGTTATATTTAAATACAACACGAAATTAATGCATAAAAATATTTCAGGATTCTATATTCTATCAGAGTTGTCCTGGAATACAATTGTTAAGGAATGAAAGGAATTTCTTTTCATATTAGCTCTATTAGAGTTATGTGTAATGAAAAAAAATTTCTTAGGAAATCTATTGTAAAAACCTTAGGTAAGGAACAAACATAATCACTCTGTTTCTAGTTTCTGCAGAGATGAGCAACTAAGAGAGAACTTGTGTAGGGGTAGAATATAGTGGGAAGGCCGTAAATGATAAGTGAGTTGAATTACAGATGTGTGTTTGAATTTAAGACAAGTAGTCTGTAATCTCTTTTAGGAATAATTTTTTTTTTCTTAGACATAAGCAAGGGCAGGTCTGTACAGAAACTCACTGCTAGATTCCTCTCTGATTCTAGCATGTGAAAGAAGGGCTGATCTCCTGCACCAAATCTGACGTTCCAACTTTCTTGGCTGGTAGGTTGGATTTATGTTACTTCCGCAGACTGTGCGAAAGGGATGGGATGAACTTTTGCTGTTATGGAAGCAGAGCATTCTTCATAATAGAATAGTTTCCTTCTATTGGGGAATTATAGGAACTGTGCAGCTCAAAATTCTCCCATAAAAAATGGGCTGGCAGGGGTCACATGTGGCTGCCACTGTGGGCAGCTAACTCAGATTCACTTATTCTCATTTCCCACCAACCATTAATCGTGTGCAAGTTCAAGAAGGTTAAAGCAATTCATGCTTTATACCCTACCATTTCTAGTTCTCATTGAGATGGTACGATCACTGTAATCTCTTATTGCCTTTGACTTGTAAGTTACTTTAGAGCAGTATTCTACAAAAATAGGGCTAAAACATTTTTTTGGAATCTTATGTGTTTCCCAAAATTTCCTGTGAGGTGTGGGGATTAGATTTTATAACCTATTTTGTTAGAGCAGACAGATAGCTAGATAAGAGAAGAGAAAGGGAAGCACAGGCCAAACGGCAGGAAACCATACAGCTTGTAAACAAGGGGGTCTTTGGGCAGACAAAAAAACCCAGGACTGACAGGAAACCACACATTTTGGGGTAACAAGTGTCCAGGAGGCAGACAAAGAAAGGTGGGAAAAGTCAGGAATCTCCAGTGTCCAAATGTAACCTTTTGCTCATTAGGCCCTCATTATAATAAAATTAGCCTTGCAGATAAAATGTTGCCATCATGCACCGATGCTGTGACACTTTTGATCAAGGCTAAATAAGGACAAAAATCTCTCCTCTCCTTGGAAGGGTGGAGCTGGGATGAAAATCAGGGAATACAACCCCAAACTTTTCCCTCCCCAGTGAATATTCTGCCTATTCATTTTTGTACCCCATATAACCGGATTGCTAAAGGAATTCAGGGCAGCTACTCACCTGAGTCTGCCCGCTCTCCCCTTGATAGCACACTATCGCTTAATAAATCCTCACTTTATTTTCTTGACCTCCGTGTCTCGTATCTGAATTCTTTCTGCGATGAGACAAGAACCTACTCTCCAGTAACAATTTCATTAACTTACTAAGACACATTTAATAACTTCATTTGCATAAATATGGGGAAATGAATTGAGCCTAAAATCTGATTCATCTGACTTCCCATTGCCTTTACAAATATTTGAGAAATGAATGGCGAACTGAGGCATTAATCTTGCTAATGTGGAAATGCACCCAATTCCTTGACTACACCATATCCTGTCTTCTTTTATGCTTTTGCTCAAGCTCCCCTTTTGCTTAGAACTGACTTTCCCCAGAAATGTTTCTCTGTCCCCTAAGACTGCCCTCTGGTGATTTCATTTCCAGAAGCTTTTGCTACCTGCCCCGGTCTTTTTTAGATGCTAACGCCTCTGCTACCTTAAAACTTGTTCCCTACAATGACCACAGTCTGTTTCCCCAACTAGATTCTCAGCTTCTAGAGGACAGAGATTCCTATTGGTATATCTAATGCGAGTGTGGTGCCCAGCCCACAGTAAGCATGTGGTAAATACTAACAAGGATATATTAATGCACTTTGATGGATTAAATTGTCCCAAACTTTTGTGGGCTATTCCACAGAGAGGCTCAAGATTGTATGGGAAAAAAAAAGAAAAAAAAAAGCAGACAAAACACTAAACACTAAATTTGTCATCAAAATAAATCAGTAGTTAAAAGCATATAGAAATTTAGGTAACAACAACAACAAAAAAAGGTTTTGACTGGCAAATTCTCCATTTTAAAAGCAGCTTCAAAACATTTTTTTTAAACAATGCAGAATGTAGATAAAATACATACTTAACGCATATTTGTTCTAGCTGCAAGTCCTATAAGGAAGTAACCTTAGTAAATGAAGTGAATCTGTTACATGACTCAAAACTTTTGTTGTTTTAAGTATCTGCAGATTGGGTTTTATTAATCCTGTTAGCTGAGAATTACATGTAGGCCATTCAGCCTACCGAGCATGAATTTCCTAGGACTAAACAATTATGTAACGATCATCGTTAAGCTTTAAGAAGCTATAAGATAATGTGATGAGGCTAGTTCTGCATACAGGTTATGTGGTTGGGGATAGAAGTTTAAAACTCTCTATTTTTTGTGACCCCAAAGTCCTAGCAAGTCCTTTGAAGATAGGTGTTATGTATAGGGTTAAAACTGGAATCTAGAAATTTATAGCCCTTGTTAATTATGGGAAAAACTTCAATCGATTTTGTAGAAGGCAGAATCAGTTCCCTTTTGCTTGAGCATTTAAAGCCGGTTCCAGGGCTTCCCTGGTGGCGCAGTGGTTGAGAGTCTGCCTGCCGATGCAGGGGACACGGGTTCGTGCCCCGGTCTGGGAAGATCCCACATGCCGCGGAGCGGCTGGGCCCGTGAGCCATAGCCGCTGAGCCGGCGCATCCGGAGCCTGTGCTCCGCAACGGGAGAGGCCACAACAGTGAGAGGCCCGCCTACCGCAAAAAAAAAAAAAAAGCCCATTCCACAGAGACTTGTTCTTGGTGGACATATCCCCAAATAGATGTCACTTGCATTTATGTCTGAGGCAAATTTTAATAGAACTATATACTCAATTAGTGAGATTATACAACAGACTATATTTAATAAAATTGGCTGGGTATTTAAACACATAGTAGAGGCAGCAACTACTACACAGCTCTTATGAATTGCTCTCATGCTGGTATGGATGCTCCAGCATTGTTAGAGTTTACTTTTTTTTCTTTTCTGCAAGAGAGTACTAATATCTGGATGTTTTTAAATGTAAAAATCTCACACATTTTAAGGTTGGCATGAGTGCTCTTTTTGGAAAGAGTATTGGGTGAGTCGATACTATTCTGGGTGAGCAAGGTACACCCGCTATTTTCCCCGTGTTCGTGTCCCCCTTTGCGCCTGGGAGTGGAAATGAGAACAGAGCCAAGTGACTGGCCATTTGTGCAGAAGTCATTTGGAAATGGAGCCTGCACTATTTATAATATAAACAGGCCATAGGTACTTACTATGGCCAAGCACTGTTCTAGGTGCTTTACTTGTGCTGGTTCATTTAATCCTCATGAAACTCTATGAGATGAAGGCCATCATCATGTCCATGTTAAATTATCTCCACATTCACTATCATCATCTCCACATGAATAGCTGGCTCAGCTGATAGCTATTACACAGCTGATAAGTGTTGGAGTATGTATTCAAATCCAGGTCTGGCTCCAGATACGGGACTATTAAACTATACCCACTGGAGGGTCTCCTATACACAACTTTGCAGTTTGAAAAATAAGAAGTACACAAATAACTTGGTTTTTACTTTACTTATCATATTTGTTTTACTTTTTTCTTTTTTAAAGATACATTATGCCTAAGGGAGAATTTCATTATGCTGCAGATAAACATTCACAAAAAAAATTCTTACAGAGGAGGCATTGATAAAATAGAATATAAATGAATCCTAATTGGATGTACCCTTCCTACCTCAGAAAGAAGTAAGTCATTAATTTACTTCCCTTTCAAAAACACAAAAGGCAATAAAAATATTAGCACCAACCTGTTTCTCCTATTTTTACAGAAGTTAAAGGATCGCTTGTTCCAAGAGTTGGATTTCTCTATGAATAAAAACCAGAATAATGTTAATACCACAGTTTTATAAACTTAGACACAATAAAGAAAAATACCTCAGATTAAAAATATGTATGTTTTGGCTAAAGTTTGTTTTCTTTTGATTAAACTTCACTTTGCAGAGTTCTTTTGTGGGAGAAGTCATTATTTTGTAGATATTTACAAACTTTGATTTAAACTTGTATTTCTAAATAGTATTTGTTATTTCTGTAGGTAAATTATTACCCCAAACCTTCACTCTGTCATATTTCCCTGCTGTAATGAAAAGACGAAATGGAAATTTTTAAAAAAGAGATAAGTTCTTTTAGTCATATTAACCATGACCCAATTCTTCTATATCCATATAGAAGATTTTCTCTGAATTTTGTCAACTAAGTATGTCATTGACTTTTTCAGATTTTAGATCATCAACCAAGAGAGAAGACAACTAAATTTAAGTTCGCCATCTATGCCCAAACCCAAGGAGATTACTTTTCCCCCAACATTTAAACTGCAAACGAGGGGTCATCTCCCATTCAAGTCATTACAAAATCTTTCATATCAGAGTAGATACTCTCAATTGCTTTACTTTTATTAAGAAAATATTATTTAGAGAAGATACGATGACATGGAGTCATGCTAATCAATCATACATTTGTATGATTATCAAAATCACCTAATAAAAATAGTTAAAAAAGAAAAGGGCAAAGGAACTTTATGTAGATTTACTGTCAATCTTGTTATAGCCCTGCCATTGCAATATTGTTATCTATCTAAACAAGCCTTTTTAAAAGAATATATAGTGTTTATAGTATGGAGATCACAAAGAGAGGTAAAAAATAGTGTGAATAAGAACTCAATTGTACCACTCTTTTGTGACTAGGGACTTAATGATCTATGATTATAGTTCCAATTACTAGCATTATAATCACACACACCAATGTGTGTCCAAACTGTCTTATAAAGAAAGTTACAGTAAGGTTGTGTGCGTTGGACTCTGTCATACAGACTCAAAATTAATTTTAGGGGTGAAAAAAATCACTCATGCTGGAAGAGTCATAGGTGGAGTTTGAAAAATCTGTCTCAGGAAATACGAGAATTTAAAAAAGCAAACGTTTTAAACATGCATAAATATATCATGTTATTTTAAATATTTTTCATACACAAATTAAACTAGATACTATAATTAGAAATTTGACTATTTCATCCATATCCATCAAAATATATTAAATCAAGTTAGACAAAAAGTTTGGAGGATCTTTCATTGGAAGAGGGGATAGATTTATATTTGGGGTTTCTTTATAGGGCAAGTGCAAAAAAAAAAAAATTCTGTTAGAGTAATGCAGTGACTTCTATGTGTCCAGTTGAAAAAGATGAGTTTTACGCAGTTTTGTTTCTCTTTGAGTTTAGTTGAACGCAGAGGACTAAACCCTCCTAGAGCTTAAAATTTACACCAGCATTTACAGCAAAATTAAAAACTGAGTCCTCACCTTTATCAGCAGGCCAATAAGCTGAGCACTTATGAGGATAATTCCAATGATAACAGCCATCACAGAATAAATAATGACTGTTATTACTGTGAGAGAAAAATAAAGCAGCAAATTACAAAAGTGTGAAGTAAATGACGTAGCAATTGAAAAGTAAAGCAGGTAAAATCAGGGTAATATCACTTTGTCTTTTTTATAGAACGTACATTAATAAACTTTTATGTATATTTTAGTTTTTCAAAAATTAGGTTTTTCACAGTAACCACGTGGGAAACTGGGACTTTAAGTGGTAAAATCTTTTGTCCAAGGTCACACAACTAACGACAGTACCAAGACCCAGGGGTTTCAACTCCAAGTCCGGTGGAGTTTATAGGACCTCAGAGGTTTAATTACGGATAAGAGCTATGTGGACCTTCTACCCAATAAGGGAGAAACCACAGACTCTTTCATAGTTTCAGTGATATGGGAGAAAATAATGTCTTGATGTATAAAAGAGTATTGGACAGATCATAGAATCAAAAATTTGGAAGAAACCTGGTATAATCACGTTGTAAAAGGAAAAGAAGTCTAATGAGTTCAAGTTACACTAGGTGAGATAACTAGTTAGAAGTAGACTGGTAACTACTATCCAGCTCACCTATATTCTAAGCCTCTGTTCCCTCTACAGTATCCTTATGTGTAGTCTATAATAAAATCACTAAACATCTTTTTCAAATCTTTTACACGTTGGGAGTGAAACAGAATTTAAGCTAGAGGTACTCTCACATATTCACGGCATATTTGCAGTGCTTCCAAATGAAGTATATAGAACTGAGGGCAAGACATACAGGGAAAAGAGCCTATTTATTTGGCTAGTTTATATTTAAAAGCCTTATTACTGGTAAAAAAGTAAAAGTGGCTTTTCCTATCACTGGTATTGTCCAGCCTTCTTCTCCACTTAGCTTTAATTTATGGGATAGTGACTCAGTTATACAATCCATTTTTCTGGTGTGAGTATGGACACAGGCCAAGTGGGAAGGGAGGCCTAGAGATGCAGAGTAGTACATAAGCACATAAATGAACCAGAGCCAAAGCGACAGCAGCACCTAAGTGGGGAAGCGACAGTCCCCAGATAGAGAGGATTAGGAAGATAGCTCCAAATTGGTAGCACAGGGCCCAGAACAAATCCGGATGGAGACACGAATGGTCTGTATTTATTCTGGATTGGTGCCAATTAAGTAGATGATTTTTAAGCCCCTTGCTTTCTTTATAGTAGGAAGGGGAGAAGTTCCAGTGTTTTATAAGCTCTAGACTTTTCCCAAGTACCCATAGTTACTTAGAAAGCTAAAAAAATATCTAACTTAAAAGAAAAATGATGATCAAATTATGTATTCCTGTTTCCAAAATGTT
The DNA here is from genome assembly GCF_937001465.1 of Orcinus orca. NCBI lineage: Eukaryota > Metazoa > Chordata > Mammalia > Artiodactyla > Delphinidae > Orcinus > Orcinus orca. The sequence continues at coordinate 25,616,938 of NC_064562.1, forward strand.
TAAGGAAACTATAGATGCCTATTTTAATTTTGAAAAGAGCATATTTTGTTTGCCTTTATAATTTTGTGTGACTAAAGTCAATAACATATACTCTCTTGTTTTTAAAATAAACTAGTGGTTACCAGTGGGGAGAGGGAAGGAGGACAGTCAATATTGGGGTAGGAGAGTAAGAGGTACAAACTATCATGTATAAAATAAGCTACCAGGATATACTGTACAGCACAGGGAATATAGCCAATATTTTACAATAACTATAAATGGAGTATGACTTTTAAAAATTGTGAATCACTATATAGTACACCTGTAACATATAATATCGTACAGCAATTATACTTCAATTTAAAAAACAGCAAAAAAAGAAAGAAAATAAACATAGAAAATAAAATTGACATTTCTATTTTCATAGGCATTTAAAACTAGCAAAACAAAATTTTAAATGGAATGATCATCATTCCACGTCAAATATTACCATACCTGGTTGTGAGAAATTGTGTGGATATCTTTGTCTTGCGGCTAAAAGGATAGCGTTTCAAAATAAAGTTAGAAAACATAAGGCATGTTTTAAAAATACCATTTTGGAATCAGACTGTCTAGTGGATTTCTTTTTCTTAACTGTGCTTAGAGAGCTAATGTTCAGCTTTCAGCAGTGAGCTAGTAAAATGTATGAGGTAATGTCAGTCTTAACAGTAGTAATTCCAATATCTACTTTCAACTACCCAACAAGTTTTCATGAATCAGAAATTAGTAAACCATCTCATGAACTAAAGGGCAGGGTGTGAAAAAGTATTGGAAGAACCATCCGTGGACTTCCACAAGAAGCAGTGCATTTTTAAAAAATGTAAAAACGGTGATCAGAAAGGAGACGTATTGACCCATCATCCTGCATGGACATCAGTCCAACCCCAAAAGAGGCCATGTTGCTATCAATTTTCCAGATTTATGCCACAGCCACCATGAGGATCCAAACCCTTACTGTGTCTCAGCTAAGTTTTTGCCAGCAGTCCCACTGGATTCCCTTTCTGTAGAAGTTTCTAATACGGTTGCTTTAAGGCTCCGCTGGAGTTAACCTCCCCCTTATCAGTCCACAGCTAATATTTCTTTTTCTGCTGTCTCCAAATGTCATTTCATGTCAAGAAGCTGCCTTACTACTGTAGCCACACAATTTTCTTGAATTTAAATATTATGAATAACATATCACACTATGTTGTATGACATACAAATCAAGGACTTGGTTATATTTGGTCATTCTTTAGCACTTATGCATAAAGGTTAACTGGGCTTGTCTTCTCTATCTTTGTGGCAGTTGATAGTGGTGGCTGGTGTATGAGCTCTGGAATAAAACAGATAGGGTTTCAGTCATCTGTATGCCTCTTACTCATTGTGTGGCCTTGCTAAGTTACTTAGTTTCTCTGTGCTTCAGTATTCTCTTGGCAAATGAAGATTATAATACCCATCTCTTTGAGTTCCTATGAGGATAAGACCAGCTAATGCATGAAAACACTTAGTACAATGCCCCACCCACCATGCCATTCTTTATTCATAGGATTCAAGGCATGTAGCACTGTGTGTGTCTGGGGTTGACCCATCAATGCTTTCTGGTTTGACACTAACGTGTTGGCTTCACACTGCAATCACTTTGAAAATTAGATTGTTTAACTGGACCCAGAAACCTAATAATTAGTTCCAAGCACTCAGCCTAATTTTCCTCTCTTGCTCTCTGTCCTTCTGAAAATCCATTGCTTCCATTTATCTCAGTGTATTTTTTCAATGATTCTATTAGCTGATGATCCGGTAGCCACGCTAAGTCTTCTTTGAGGCTTTATTTTAAATCCAGAGGACCCTGCCTAAACCCCACCTACAAAAGACCCTCTCCCCTTCTACTTTCAACCTGCTCTTGTAAAGTCATCTTCTTCTCCCTAGAAAAATAACCAGAGAGAGAGTGAATGCCACCTGACCGTTCTTATCTCAGCACCCAGATGGCTTATATTTTACTGGGCGCTTATGATGTGCCAGGCTCTGAGCCAAGCAATTTTACACACATTTTCTTATTTAATCCTTAGAGAACACTGTGAGATAAGTATAATGAGTCCCATTTTAAAATTAAGAAGACAGAGGCCCTTTGGGGAACTCAGGGTTCAACTCACTCAGGGTCAGCACCTGGGACAGGGCCAAGCCCTTCGCTGAGTCCAGCTGGGTTTAACCACAAGCCCCCACCACCACCACCACTGCACTACTGGATCCCTTTTATCCGGCCCACTATTTCATGGTCACATGCGTTGTTTATGTGTTTTGCTAGATTGTTTTAATTGTTTTAACCCACAGTATTTTTTCAGTGTGACAGTCCAGAAGTGAGAATTCCTCTGTGGGAGGGACTGTGTCTACTTTGCTTCCATTTCTCAGTTTTTCTCACAGTTTCCCCACAGTGGTAGGTCCCATTAAATAGAGTTGCACCATAACAATGACTCCAGAGCAACTGCTTTAAAATATGAACAAACCTTCTTCCTTTTCTGTAGTAGGTACAGGCGTACTAGGAGGGGTTTTCTTTGGACCACTAGGAGTGGTTGATATTGAGCCGTCGGTGGAAAGCGAAGCTGTACAAGAGAGAAATTGAGAAAGGAATCAAGAATGAGGCGATGAGTGGACCAGAGAGCGTGTCACAAAAGACAAATTTATCCCACATCTCTCCCAATGGCAGCTCCAGAATTTGTACATCACAGGGCCTTACAGAGGAGGAAAGTGAGCCTTGATTTCCTCAACTGTAAAATGATAATACCTGCCTCAAAATGACATTGTGAGGACTAAGTTAAATATATATATATGTGTGTGTATTCACACACTCATCAGTTAGTACAGTACTTGGCATGTAATGGACATTACATTCAGCTTGGCTATTATTATTGATCTTATAAGGGGGGCGACTTGAAGCTGCATCTGCATACCATTTTACATAACTTTGTAAAACTGTCCATGTTAAAGAAAGATGGAGACTCACAGCAGTTATACAAAGACTGAAGTTCTGCCCCATGCCTCCACCTCCCCAGTACGATCCTATTTCCCCAGTAAAAACTAAAACAAAGACACTATTAAATTTAGTTTTCTTCTAGCTTGATAGAGGATGAGTCAGTTCTAAGGTTCTCCATCCATTCTCTCTTTCAAAAGTAGAATTTCCGAGCTCTAATAGAATTGTAGGAAATGCTGGCTCTGATCTAAGATTACTGGCTAAGGATCCAGATAACCAAGTGATGTAATGAATTCTAGGTCATGGTTATTCTTTACCCCAAACATATATGCACACAAATACAAATACAGAACATGTATTCTCATGTATCGTTTAAGATCTCATTGAATACATAATAAATTGGTTTTTATAATTAAGCAATTATCCATTTATTTCAAAATAACTTTTATAAATTTATAAATTCTTTTATGAAGTTTTATAAATTAAAGAAGATTTTTATTGTAAAAGCAATAGATTGAATAAATTAAACTTGGAAAATACAAGAAAGGACAAAGAAAAATACAAAAGTCATCTATCATTCCACCACCCAGAGACAGATACTTTAAACATCTTGGTATATAATCATCTGAACTTTTAGCTATTGTATCTAAATATGGAATAATTGTGTTTAAATATGTAAATAGCATTTAAAACATATATACCATGAACATATACCCTATATTTTGAATACTCTTCTATTACAAGATTTTTAATGACTGCATAGTATTCCATTGTATGAATACTGTAGTTTATTTATGAATCTCTGACTTTGAACATTCATATTATTTTTACTCTTATGAGAGTTAATACCATTCTGAGACAAACATCAGTGCACTAAACTCTGCAGAGGTATCTCTGCTCATTCTTTTGAGACACTTTAGTGAAGGAACTGGTACCCAAGTATGATGGTATGGGGGTGGAAGGACCCCTGCAGACACTTCTCAGGACAGCATCGCCCTAGCTTCTCAGCTAAGTGCTCAAGGTTTCCTGGAGAATCCACAAAGAACTGAAAATGCCTTTGGCACTTCTGCTCAGTTTACTGAAAGACAGATTTCCAAGGCCTGCCTCTTTCTACCAGCTGCCAGCTACTCAGTTCACCCTCAAATTGTTCAGGCAAGAACTAACACTGTCTGAAATATTTTCTCCTCTCCTATAAATCCTATTCTCACCTTGTTCCTTGACTTGTCATACTGCTTGATTCATTACTTGTAATGTAAACAGTTGCCACACAAATTAGGCAAATGGGGTGACAAATAACTTGTATCTCTAAGTTATCCTTCAACATTCAGGGATGGTGGTGTAAAAGATAATATAAGAAGAAGAGTGTTTTTTAAATTGTTGTATACTTGATTTTAAATGTTTTAAGTATCCAGCAAAGGAATTCAGTTACACATATATCCATCTATCTATTCTTTTTCAGATTCTTTTCTGTTATAGGTTATTACAAGATATTGAGTATAGCTCCCTGTGCTATACAGTAGGTCCTTGTTGTTCATCTATTTTGTATATAGTAGTGTGTATCTGTTAAGAACAAGTGTTTTTAAACAATAACCAGATGACAGGAATTTTGAGGTTTCATCAAATACCCAGATTAAAATTATGGAAAGAAATATTTTCATTAGGAATCAATGAAAGTATGTAAAAATTATAAAAAAGGATACGTAATGAACAAAAATCATCTATTTCTCTTAGTTAGTGTTACATCTTCTTTACACCTTTCAGTTCAGTGTCATTCATTCACATTTAGGGCACACGTTTATAACCCCTTGTGGATACCAATGCGCTTTTCTGAAACAAGTGTCCTGGGCTTCTAGATCCCAGGGCTGGCACATTTTGAATTCCTCAGCACTAGAACAGGGCTCTGTACATAATAGGTATTCAGTGAAATACTAACAATTGTAAATGTTTGGCCAGTTTCTTTTCTGGTTTAAAATTTTTTCTTCCAGTTTTATTGAGATATAATTGACATACAGCAATGTATTGTTTGGCCAATTTCTTATAAAGAAACACATAAGTGAGTTTCCAGATTGCATCTAAAATGAACATAACAATGAATTAAACAAGTCACATGACAAAGTGGCATGCACAGAATGAGTGTAAGGATAGTGGAAACCTGCATCTACAGAAGACCAACAAAATATTTTTGAGATTTCGATCACACACAATTTTACAACTAGAAGAAAAGAAATCCCGAAGTGAAAAAACAAAACCATACCAAATTTAAAGTTTTTAAGTGGTAAATGAGTTAAAAAGTTAAAAGTTTAACTGAAGCCATCTAGGAGTTTTGTTTGTTTGTTGTTTGTTTTTTGCGGCACGTGGGCCTCTCACTGTTGTGGCCTCTCCTGTTGTGGAGCACAGGCTCCGGACGCGCAGGCTCAGCGGCCATGGCTCACGGGCCCAGCCGCTCCGCGGCATGTGGGATCTTCCCGGACCGGGGCATGAACCCGCATCCCCTGCATCAGCAGGCAGACTCTTAACCACTGTGCCACCAGGGAAACCCTAGGAGTTTTGATTGAGTGCAAAGATGGCCCTCCTCCAGGCTTCCTGATTGTCTGAGTCAGGATTGTAGGGGTTAGTTAGGGAGGTGTGTTCTGTCTATGGGACAGTGCCCCCTCCTGTTTGTGAACACCCTCAAGACCCTGCGTGACCCAGCCCCCCGTCTCCCCATCCTCATTGCTTGCCATTCCAATTTCCTCTTGTGGTCCAGCCATGCTGTCATCTCTTGGTTCCTCAAATGAGCCGTACTCTTCTCCATGCCCAGACCTGTGTGCCTATTCTTCCCTTTGCCTGAAATATCCTCTCATGGCCCTAACTTGCCTAGTTATCTGCTTTTCAGGTCCCAGTTCAAGGCCATTTTCTTTCTTTCTCTTTTTTTTAAACTTTTAATTTTATATTGGAGTATAGTTGATTAACAATGTTGTGGTAGTTTCACGTGTACAGCAAAGTGATTCAGTTATACATATACATATATCTATTCTTTTTCAAACTGTTTTCCCATTTAGGTTGTTGCATAGTATTGGGAGATCTTCTCTGATCTCCCCTACTTAGATTTAGACTAAAAACTCCGCAAAGTTCCCAGTGCTTGGCATGGTGTGGTAAAGCTCAATGAAATCTTACGATAGACTGTTAGAATCCAGATGTGTTCCATAGGCCTTGATGGTGTGGATGAAAAAAGTCACCTGCCATATCAGTAAACAAAGGATATTGCAGCCATCAAGCTGTCAGCCCCTGCAGCTGCCCCAGACTGTGCACCCTGAGGGGATTCAGGTTGGAGGAAAGCGGGCTACTGGCCCTAGACAGTTAAGGTACAGATCAAAGGAATGATTTCAATGGGCCCTGACTCTTGCATCTTCCCACACATGGAGAAGCACTAAATTTATTAACTTGAGGTGTCTGGTTTTCTTTAATTAACAGTAATCTTTTGATATTCTGACTACTTGGTTTTTACTGTAAAACTCCTACATATCTTGGCTCTTCCTTTACCTCTTCGGAGCAGTCCCTCAGAGCGACCTGAAAGGCTGTCTTCTGGGCTTAAGTCCTCAGAAATTCCGCCGAATAAAACATGATTCTCAGCTTTTAGGCTGTGCATTTTTTTCAGCCGACAATGGTTCCTAGGCAGCTTGGGTATTTATTCTCTTGTTCGTTTATTTACAAGAGTGTGTAGGCATGTCTCTTTTGTACTAGGAAATACAATGAATTAATAAATAATTCATGGTCTTTCCATCAAGGAAATTCCAGCTTAGTCAAGAGAGATAAAAATTTAATCTAAGTGTAATGAAGTATTTTAGGGGATGGTGAAGTGAGGGCACAGGAGACAGTGGTCAGTTCTGTCTGAAAAAGGAGGAGGTGGAAAGACCTCATGGAGAGGTTTTCTGAACCCACCTTGAAGGAAGTCTAGGGTTTCACCCGGCCAACCATGTGGACATTTAGGTACAGAGTCAGCAGGGTCAGCGATGTCCTGGCCCTTGAGACATCCTGGCAGTTTGGAGGAACTACAAGAATCTGTGTGGCTACAGCATATGGTGTGAGAAGCAGTGAAGGCAGTGAAGTTCCATTTGTTGTGGGCCATGGCATGGAATTTCCATGGGCCAAGGCAGTTGGAAAGACGATGAAGGGTTTGAACCAGACTTTCATTTGGGGAGGATCACCGTCCATGGCATGAAGGATGATGTGGCAAAAACAAACAAAAAAACCATGCCCAGAACTCTTTAGAAGAGGATCCCATCTTGTGTTCAATAGTGGTCAAGATATGCAGTCCTTTTGAAAACAGGACACTCCTCCTTACAGAGGGTCCTTATCACTTGTCAGCATTGCCTTTGGTGGAGAAGGCCTCTATAGATTAAGGGCTTAAAGGGACAGAAAATTACAGCAAAAAAAGAATATGAATAATTTGAAACAAAGTGAGAGAAGGGGAAAACAGAATTTGCTAGGGATAATCAAAGTCTGTAACATTTTTGCTATCAAAATGAGAAAATGCTTAAGGAGAGAGAGATCATTAAAATTAGTTTTGAACTTTAGCAAAACAATTTTAACCCTCTAGGAAAGAGAGAGACTTCTTTCTTCTCTACCAGCTACTCCTCAAGGGAAAGGACCATTTGGTGGAAATTTTGTTCTGAAGAAGCAGAGGCTGGAGTCCCAAGCCTCTAAATTGTAGTCAGAACTCAGGAATATCTAACATTGAAGGCAACAAGTTGTTGAGAGGAACAATGTCCTTGAGGCAATTTCCAAAAATTGCACATGCTTTATCCAAGTTCCATTGGTGAGTGTCACGTGCTATAAAAACTGATTGGTGGCCAAATGGATTTGAGGCTGAAATTTTCCATGTATGTTCTTAGAAATACCTGCTTTAATTCTCCAGGTTTAGTTTCTCTGATACAATTTCTTACTAAAGTCACCTAAAACCACCAGCACAGTAAATAAATAAATACTAACTTGCAGTCAGTAAATAAATGACCTAAGAAGAACTTGATAAAAAATGTTTTTTAACATCATTGGCTTAACAATCTAATTTCTGTAGCTGATCTGTGAAATGACCTTTGTCATAGTTATTCTTCCATTTTCTGAAAAAAATAGATAACCTTATAAGTGTTTTGATACGAATACCCATGCTTGGTTAGTGGTATGAAAAGGGCTCAGAGACCTCAAAGTCCAGAGTTCACAATCAGTGTCAGCTTGAAAGAACACGGGCTCTGATCACACAGACAAACTTTTAATTAAATTTTATTCTAACATAAATTCATATGGAACAATTTAAAGAATTTTAGCCATCACCTCAAATTAAATAAACCAGCCCCTAATTGGAAAATGTCGCTTAGGAGAAACAAAAGGAATATCTCTTTATACATCCTCAGATGCTTGAGCTCCTTTCACAATTCAAGAGAAGGAACCCCAGATCCCACAAAACATATCTCCAACAACCACCAAGAATGTTCTAGAGCTACATCGATAGCAATAGAGCTCACATTTATTTTACTCTCCCAGGTTCCTAAGACCCTAATTGGCTAATAGGCAAACGGGGATATATTTAGTCATGCGAAGTTGCAAACTTTCTACGAATAAGCAGATTTTAAACAGGGCTTTTTACAACATAGTCTTCAGTTGGGCCAACTAGGTAGAAAGATTCCAAGGAAATGTGTAGCCATTAAGCAACAGACACGGTTTGCCTGAACCTCATAGAGGCTGGATAACAGGAAGGGTTTCTCTCCTGCTTCTTTTCCTCTTGTGCTCTAGGTCCCTCCTTTTCTGTTGCTAAATCAGCTTTCAATCTGTCTGCCTTGTTCGCTGAATAAAGGTCAATTTCAATATTGTCCTAATTAATTCAGAATGTACTTTTACATTTTACCTTACAAAGACTTTTGGATTATTTAATCCAACTTACTTTATAGAAAAGAAATTTGAAAATTAAATGATTAGCTCAGTTTAACACAGCAGGTAAGGAACAAAACAGAGAACAAATTCTGCTGCTTTCCTATAATATTCCCACTTTCCAGATCTCTGCCTGGTTGAGATCTTGTCAGCAAGATTTTTGATGTTTTAGCATATTAGCTGGTGAACATTGGGGTGCATTGTACACACAAAAAAAGGCAACTAAAGTCCTTGAGATTCCCAGACATCCTAAGGGCCAGAATTGTTATAATAATCACGTAGTCTTCATCTTGATGATTTTTTCACACCAATATATTGTACTACTTCCATTATATCTCTTAGCTCTCAGTGTCCTCTTGCTATAGCCACTAAGAAAAACTGTTTTCTGCTCTAGCAATACTGACCTGAGAGTCTTTTCCTTAATCCCTTTACTTCTGTTGCAGGAACACATCCAGACTATACCTGAAAAATTCCCCCTCTCTCCCCAAGAGAAGCATATTTACCTTGTGGTATCATTGAAGACATTCCAGCATCTGGCCGCCCAGGAACAGATGGGTCTTGGGCCATCACTGCACATTTCCTTAGCTGCACTGGGCTCTCAAAACTTACTCTGAAGTTCTTGCCCCGTGCCTACTTGCAATGAATCACTGGCTGAAGCTTGAAGGATGGGTGGAGTATTCGGTAGAAATGTGGAGGAGGAGGAATTAAGGTAAAGAAATAACGTGGGCTAAAATATGGAGAAAGAAAGAGTACAAGGTGCATTTCTGTGGAGGCTCGGGGGCAGCTGGCAGGCCAAGGTTGGCAAACCTCTCAGACCTACAAGAGTTTAATGTTCAAGTGGCGAATTAGCGCAAAATGGAATAGAAGGGTAGGTTTAGCAGGGCCTCCATCTCCTAGTTAAAAACATTTTTTTCATTCTCCAAGTAGTGAGATGGCGTTTGCTTTGGTACTTTGCACAAAGTACGTATTAGGGACTGGAACTGAATCACTTCATTTTAGATTTGGGAAGGAAGGAGTGAATGAATGAATATACCACCCAGAATATTAAACATTCCAAATTTGCACGGTGGTGTCATCTCATATTTGCCTGATGTCGGAATTGTTCCAGAACATTCACCCCTTTTGTCTCTTATCCTCACTGCTCTGACCTCACGGTTGGTCATGAAAACCGTGTCTGGGTGTTGCAGGAGGGACATGACAGGGCCCCTGACACTGTTCCCAGTGTGTGGAGGAGGTGGGGTGACTTGGGGGTTAGGGACACAGTTGGGAACGGAGGTCCTGTCTCCCGGCACACTTCTCTGGCTTCCAGCCACTAAACCACACAGCTCTCCCAAACAGCTGACCTTGCTCACATGGAATGTCATCAGAAAGAAGGTAAAATGCAACGTTGGACAAACACCCTACAGTTTTGCTCTCTGCCTAAACTTCCAGCCACCGAGCTCCTGTCAGGATGTGATAAAGTCATTTTACGCAGCTGTTGGTTTTAGTTTGGTTCCCTCCTGACTTGCAGTTGATAGAAGTCTTATCTCACAAAAGCCAACTCTTATAAGGATACACCCCACCTATGAAATGCTTTCAATAGTTTCCAAGTCAGAAAAGGAAATTTCCTAAGTGCTACAGTTTTCTGGCATTGTGATGACCATGAAAACTGATAGATAATGTATTTGTGGAAGTTCTGCCCAGCTCATTTGTGGTAAAACTGGGAAAAAAACACATCTGCTGGCTTCCAACTCAATGTCCTTCTGCCAGGCTTCTTTGTTTTCTACAGAACGAACGTACAAACAGAGCTCTTGCCTATTCCAAAAGATGTTTGGAGAAGGCTATTGCCACGAAGCAATATTTTAAAAGAAATACTCAGTTTTGCCCTTGAACCAAAGGATTGACAAACTCAATTTGGGTCAACTTGTGATAATATAGTTAGATGTCCCTCTTGTCTCTTGTTATTCATTTCTCTTTTTTGGAAAGGTTTTAGTAAGCCAAGGTAGCCAGTTACAATTTAGAAAAATTGAACTTTCTAAAGGATAAAGTTGTTGATGGGATAACATTTGAGCTTAGTGTTTTGAATAGCCCTCAAAATTTTGTGCACTCTCTGGTTAATAGCTCTTAAAGAAGGACACAGCATGTCCACTGGTGCAATTAGTGGGCCAGATGTCAAACACAATGACCCAGTTTCTGCTCACCTGCAGAGTGGCTTGCTTTGGCAGTTCCCAGCAGCCAATGGGTCGCACCTCTGCCTTCCTTAACTTAGTAGAGAACAGCTCCTCCCTGAGTCTGCCTTGGAGCTGCTATGGCTTAGGACAGTGGTTTCCCTCATGGAACCCTGAACTTTATAGCCTGGTTCTGTGCTGCCCAGCTTCTAGTCACCCTTATTGCTCCAAACTATTGCTGAGCCAGAGAGTAAGAGAGAGAAAAACCAGCCTATAATCCCAGCCATTGTGCATTCTTCAGCCTGGATAGATAGAAAGCAAGGGATATTTCTGTTCATTGTCCCAGGGCAAAAGGAGATCAGGATTCTGGTCCTGGCTTTGCCACTACTTGGTTGGGGATCTGAGTAAGTCACTGAACTTTTTTGGGCCTCAGTGTCTCGTTTCTAATATGAGAGTGAAGGAACAGATGTCCTTTAAGGTGCTTCATTATTCCAAAATCATAGACATTCATATGTCTGAGATGGTAATATTCATAATCAACATGTATATTTACTACATAATAGGCATTTTCTCTTCAAAACAATTACCTGAGAGCATATTATTATATATTAATCATCATGTATAGAGGAGAAAAACAAAGATCAGAAACATGGCCTAATTTGCCTAAGATCACGCAGCTGATAGATGGTGGAGCTGGAGTTTGAATTCCCATCTACTTGACTGCAGAACTGTCTGCCAAGGTCTACCATAATCTATGCAAAATATAAAGAATGAGGACACCAAATAAATTTCATTAAGAGAAGATGAAATTCTCACCAAATTAGGCAACTAACTCTCAAGCAAGCCTTCCCTTGCAGCAAATCAGGGCTAACTGAAAAGATGCAAAAATAATAATTCACCTTGTGCAGAAGCTGAGGGTAGGAGGATTATTCCTCTAACATACAGTGACAGAGTGACTTGTAGTGTCAGATCCAGGTTACGGAAGGCCAGATGTTTCTGGTTGGTAGCAATTTGTTAACCGAAATCTCACTTTTTCCAGTGAAGCATCTTCCAGTCCAGTTACTCTTTGCTTATCATAAATCCTCAGAACTAAAGGAGATTTCACATACTTTAGAGGTGTCAGCTTTATTTTAAGATATTGGCATTTCTGTAGCTAAACTCCCTATACGTATTAAGTTAGGGGTTAAAGGAAGTTAGACTGGATGAGAAAAATTCTAATTAAAAATGAAAACTTTACCCCAAAGTTCTCACACCACCGAGACTTCCTGTCACTGGCTGGACAACCATGAATAGGAACAGTAGAGATTAGATCAGCATACTCACTCTTGACTGCATGTTAGAATCATCTGTGGTACCCAGACATTGGAGTCTAATGTGTTGCCTGCAGCAAGAACCATTGTCCCAGTCTACATAAACATGTAGAAACTTCATTTTCTTAATCTTTAAGATCTTTTCTTACATTTTCAAAGGTTCTTATGTCACCCTTACCTTGTGTTGCACAGATTCATAAAATGATTGGATATTAGCCTGATTTGCTTGAGAAAGAATACCATTCACACTTTTCCATATTAAATGATGGTATTTCTTGGGCTTTTGTGTTAGGAAACCCCATCTCCCCGACATTTGATTTCACTGTAATGCACTTCCCAAGGGTAAGTTCCTCAGTGTGTGAAACAGACAAAGTGGAATGGCTCTGGTGGAAACCTGGGTTCCAGGCCTGGAGCCTCATACCCCATGTCCACAGCCACCTGGGAGCTTCCCCAAGGAACTCCACAGGCACTCAGCTGGAAAATCCTCAGTCTAAAACTGAGTTTTTAAATTTTAGGTTGGGATCCCTTAGTGTAAGAGTTGGTAAACATTCTTCTGTAAAGGGGTAAAGAAAAAACATTTTAGGCTTTGCAGGTCAGTCTCTGTTACAGCTCTATAGTTCTGTTGTTACAGGGCAAAAGCAGCCACTGACAATATATCAGCCAATGTATAAATGAGTGAGTACAGCTGTGTTCCAGTAATTATTTATGGACACTCAGATTTAAATTTCATATAATATCCACATGTCACAAAATATTCTTTTGGTTTTTTTAAGCACTTATGAATGTAAAAATCATTCTTAATTTTCAGGCTATACAAAAGCAGGTAGTGGGTTGGATTTGGCTCATGGGCTATGGTTTGTTGGCCCCGGCATTAGTGTATTTGGAATCTCTGGATGTGGAACTCAGTCATCAATACTTTTTAGAGTCCCTCAAATGATTCCAACATGTAGTCAAGGTAGTGAATTCCTGCTATAAGGGGCCATGAAATCAGTTTACTCAGTTGTCACTGGCATTAAAAAAATTAAATTGTATAAAATAGAAGACAGTACGTGAAAGTACATCACACATTGTAAGGACAGTTATGATTTTGTGAAAGTTTCTTTCATACATATATATGTTTATGTGTTTGTCTCTGTGTACAATGAGTTGCAATGTACATTCACTATGTGTTAATCGTCCTTGAATATGTCTTGTTGATAGATACACCTGGCTATACCCTATCTGAATACCTGGCCTCCAGAGGGGCTAAGGGAGTCAATAGCCCTTGTCACAATTGAAATCCACTTAAGGCACCCACAAGCTATTGGCCAGTTAGCTTCATACTCCAACAGCCTTATCCGGCTTATATAAGGTCTATAAAAGCAGTTAGAGTTTCTATGTGTGCTGTACCATTAAAATGGTACATTGCTGAATTGCTTGACAAGATATTTTGAGATCTGTACCTGACAGAACAGGGAGGGTACCAAGAGGCAAATTTGTGCCGTGTTTCTCCTGGTAAGATGCAATGTCATTGCCGCGATCCATCTTCCCAGTTGCCTTCAACAGATGCACTATGTTCACATTTTGTGCTTTGGGTTTATTTCCTTTCCTTTCAATTTTTAAATATCATCATGACAGAGAAATAAGTGGCGATATCAAAGGGAGAGCCCTAGATAAAAAGTTATCTAGTCCAGATAAAAAGGAGCAGAAGGTTAACATCATAGTCATAAAGTTAGGGTTCATTAGCTGCACGAAAAGGAGAAGACAGACTACCAGCCTTCACTATAGGCTTCATTTTAGTGAAAGCACGAGCAGAACACTGAGTGACAATGCCGCAAGAGTAAGGAAGGGCCAAGCTTGGAACATCAATGTGTATGACAAATAAGGCAATATCATATTTGGATTAAATGCACAGACTCTAGAGCCTGAATGCCTGGGTTCAAACTAATTTCACTAACTACTGGCTGAGACCTTGGGCAGCTGATTTAATCACTCTGTACCTTTGTTTCATAATTTATGAAATGGGGATAATAATTGTCTATCATATGGAGTTATTGACTAAGATAAATGAGTTAAATATATACATATATATTTATATAAATGTTTACAACAACAGAAAAACTGATCTTAAAATTCATATGGAATTGCTAGGGACACCAAATAGCCAAAATCATCTTGAAAAAATACAAAGATGGATGACTTACATTTCACAATTTCAAAACTTACTACAAAGCAACAGTAATCAAAACAGTGTGGCGCTGCTCTAAGGATCAATGGAATAGAATCGAGAGTCTAGAAATAAACTCATATATCTGTGATAATTGATTTTCAGCAAGGGTGCCCAGACCATTAAAAGGGGAAAGATCTAAAATATCAAGGGAGATAAGGCTGTAGACAAGCTGAGGCCAGAACTCTCCTCCTGCATTTTATACTGGGGGTTGGTATGGTGCTTGGGGACTGAAGGAAGAATGTACAATGTTTTGTGACTTGGGGCTTGCAGTGTTTTTGGAGTCATTTACTTTACTGAAACAGACATGAGTCAGAACACTGCCTGACTCCCAAGATGTGGTAGGAGTCTCTCAGTGAATAAAGCATCCCAAGGTTCTATATACTGCCACTTTCCAGATACTCTTAGCTAATAAAGTGTGGCAGCTGGGGGCTTGGAGATGAGTTATTGTATCATAACAGAAACAAGCCCTGTAAAAAACAGAAAATGGACCTTTTCCAAAGAAGACATACATATGGACAACAGGCACATGAAAAGATGCTCAACATTGCTAAACATCAGAGAAATGCAAATCAAAACCACAATGAAATATCACCTCACACCTGTCAGAATGGCTATCATCAAAAATCTACAAATAACAAAATGTTGACAAGGATGTGGAGAAAAAGGAACCCTTGTACACTGCTGGTGGGAATATAAATTGGTGCAGCCATTATGGAAAACAGTACGGAGATTCCTCCAAAAACTAAAAATAGAACCACCGTATGATCCGGCAATTCCACTCCTGGGTATATATAGAAAGAAAATGAAAACACTAGTTTCAAAAAATATATGAATTCCAATGTTCATAGCAGCACTATTTACAATAGCCAAGATATGGAGGCAACCTAAGTGTCCATCAAGAGATGAATGAGTAAAGAAGATGCAGTACACACACACACACACACACACACACACACAGGAATATTAGTCATAAAAAAGAATGAAACTCTGCCATTTGCAACAACATGGATGGACCTAAAAGGTATTATACTTGTGAAATAAATCAGAGAAGGACAAATATTATATGTTATCACTTATAATGTGGAATCTAAAAAATAAAACAAATGAATGACTATAACAAAACAGAAATAGAGTCACAGATATAGAGAACAAACTAGTGGTTACCAGTGGGGAGAGGGAATGGGGTAGGGGCAAAATAGAGGTAGGGGATTAAGAGGTACAAACTACTATGTATAAAATAAATAAGCTACAAGAATATATTGTACAGCACAGGGAATATAGTCAATATTTTATAATGGATTTAAATGGAGTATAATCTATAAAAATATTGAATCACTACGTTGCACACTTGAAACTAATATGATACTGTAAATCAACTATATTTCAATTTTAAAAAAAAAACAGAAAATGGGAAAATAGTAACCATGGGTTATCTCATACGTTTACTGTCAATTCTTGCTCTTTTGTCTGTCAGATCCCTGAAATCAATTTCAGTATACATCACAACCAAGTTTATTTCAGTAGTAATAAGCACGATGAAATGAATATGCTGGTGTCTAGGTTTTCCTCTGTTAATGTTTGTCAGCATTGCTTAATGATAGAGACATCTTAGAAAGCAAAGATTGTGTGTGTTCAGTTTAATTTAAAAAGTTTTTTAAAACTTTTCCTAATTATATTTGATGATTCTTTTCACAGAGAATTTAGAAAGTATGAAAAAGCAGAAAAAAATGACCTCCAATCCCAACACCCAGAGATAACCCAGGAATATTTCTTTTCAGTATTGTTGCTTTAGTTTTAATTTAGTTCATTTATCACAGAAAACTACACAGAAAGTTACTTATTAAATATATAGATATGATAATAATGGCTGGAAATCTATTGCCCGTCTGCTTTTGTTGGTAACTTACCTGATGTTGTAGTTGTAACATCTATTTCTGGAGTAGCTGTGGCGACAGCTTTAGTAAAAATATAACCTATAAAGACATTTGAGAAAATTATTTAAAATGTGCTTCCCCAATAGGTTCATAGATGTTTTCGGTCATCCTCTACAGACCAAAGTAAAAAGAAATTCATCACAAGAATGTTAAATTCAACTTTCCAACTTAAAATCAGTGTAAGTCAATTTTGAGATACTGTCTTTTCTTCCCCCTCTTAGAAATCCTTCTCCAGGAGTTCATAGTGAGAGTGTTCATTTCTTTCTAAAAATTTCGCATCAAACTAGAGATTTATAGATTTGGTAGCTAGCCTAACAGATCATCTCAGGCTGACCTTTGAGTTATCACTGAAGTTTGGAGATGAAAGGGATTTTAGATGCCATCTAGTCTGTGTTTTATTTAAGAGGCAGGAGAAAACTGAGGCCCATGGGGGTCAATTGATTCTCCACAGTTAAACTAACCTGCAGCAAAATTCTGGTCATTTGTCATTTCTGCAACTATTATTAATTGAGTGCCTACTGTGTGCCTAGCAGTGTGGAGGATGCATAAAGGAAGCACAGGTTTGACTTTTAAGAAATTTAGAGTGCTGTTGTCCCTGAAACCCAGTTCGGAACTCATTCCCATAACAATTAAATGGAGAGAAAGGGTCTCCTCTTGGATCACTGAAGAAAAAGGAGAAGCCTTGTTTCTTTGCTTAGTCATTCTAATGGTGTGTCTACAGGCATGTGTGGTAAGGTGCACATGGCTAATCATGGTCCAGGGACACAGAGCTCTCTCCAAAGGCTTCTTAGCATCAGGACCCGATTTTCAAATCAAAGCTTTGGCTTTTCCTTGAACACACTATGTCTTCTCCTGCCTTAGAACTTTCGCCCTTCGTGACTCCTCCACCTCCGGTGCCCTTCCCCAGATTTTGCAAGGTTGGCCTCTTCTCATTGTTCAGCTCTCATCAGAAATGTTACGAACTCAGAGAAATATTTCCTGCTCCTCGTCTCTACATCAGCCTTCTGCACTGTGTTCATCACCTTCCCTGGTTTAATTCTCTGTGTGCTATTTTTCACTGTCTTTTCTTCTTTTAATAATTTACTTGTTCTGCTGAATGTCTGTATCCCCCTCCCCATCTGCCCCCACCCGCCCTGGACTCCAACTCTGGGAGCTCATTTATCTCCCTGCTGTGGCCTCGGTGTTTGTCATCTGACACGTAATTACTGAATGAACAAATGAGTGAATGAATTCAGGGATTGGGAATAAAATAATTTCAAAAAAACTTACTCTCTATTAGGAGGATGACATCTGATACTCTTAGAATTAGAAGTTTTGACTTTACCCTTAAGATTACTGGAGAAGCAAATAAGTTTTTTTTTCCTCATTTCCTCACACTTTTCACATTCTCCTCTTCAACTAATGAATAAGAGGGGGAAATTTTTTCCAGTGTCTTTCTATTATTCTATAAAGTCGTCACATCAAGAGAGTTTCTTTGGAGCAGCGGTCCCCAACCTTTTTGGCACCAGGGACCGGTTTCATGGAAGACCATTTTTCCATGGACCAGGGGATGGGTGTTGGGGGTGATGGTTCAGGCGGTAATGCGAGCCATGGGGAGTGGCTATAAATACAGATGAAGCTTCGCTCCCTTGCCCGCCGCTCACCTCCTGCTGTGCGGTCCGGTTCCTAACAGGCTGGTTGGGGATCCCTGCTTTGGAGGGTTCCAGAAGATGCAAAGATGATGACAGCCTTGGCCCTGGAGACCAAGGCAGCCTTTGGAGTCACTTGAACTTGCTGACCTCCTGAAGCCTCATTTAAGGCCTTACTGCACTACCTGCTTGAGCACTGGTGAAATGAATTTCTTTCTTTTCCAGGAATCCTTTCCACATATTCCGCCCCACCCCTCCCCCAAATGGGTAATGTGTCTAATTCGATTGAGTAACCCCACTTTGCCCTCTGGAACCACGCAATGAATACCTCTTGTCTCTTCTGTGTAAGAGCTCTACAAATGTCTGAATATATTTAAATATTCTGCCACATTCCTTCCACGTGTTTTCTTTTCTTCAAGCTAAATGTTTTCATTCCTTGCCACTTAAAAAAAACTAGAGCAACTTTGTTAATCTTCTGTTTTCCTGGAATTTTCCCATTCTCCATCACTTCTCAGAAATCCCCATCCCATACCCAGGTTTGTTTCCTAGTTTATAACTATTATCATAGCTAAATACTTATTTACTCCTTTACTATGTGCCAGGCACTGGAGTAAGGACATTACAGTAATTAGTTTGTTTAGTCCTTAGGTGCTTACTAGGAGGCAGGTACCAACATTGTCTGCATTTTACAGACATGGATGCTGAGGCCAAGAGAGGGAAAGTAATTTGCTTAATTTCCCCAGCTTTCAGATGTGAAGCCAGGTTTGAACCTAGTTCTGTCTTTCATGCCCGTGCTTTAACCATGACACTACTCTATCCCCTGATGTATCTTAGAAAATGCTGGATCCCTTCCCCATCTCCTAGAGCGCCTGGTAGGTCCTTGATGCTTGCTGTAACTCGAGTTACAACCACGTTTGAGGGGCTAAACACATTTCAAGTCATTGCCTGCTCCTTATCTATGTGCCGGGCACCAGTATTTCTGACACATAAACACTCCATTTGAGAAGACGTTAACCATTAACACTCGGGAAGAGGCCAAAAGTAATGATAATTTGATACCACTTCATAATATGCCTATGTTATTTCTGTTTTTAATGAATGGATTTCGATTTCTCCCCAAACCACATAACCCCTTAGCCAATAAGAGTTCTTTCTTTTTTTTCCACCTTACACCTCAGTAATGGACCACAGTGTGAGAAATAACTCCCCCATGGATTCAGGGTTCATGCTTGTGGCTTGTACATTTTTGGCAGGAGAAGGACGAAATCATAATTTTTTGGAAGACTTTTTTGAAAACTGAAGACCGTATATCCACTACCACCTTCACAAATGACTTTCTAACTTAGAAGTTAAACTTGTGAAAACGCCAGTAAAGCAACACATTCTTTCACACAGAGATGTTTCTCAGTGTATTTGGTAAAATTCTTTTAATTCTGGCTAGGCATAGGATTGAAGCATGCTTCGCATCCTGGAACTGTGCTGTGATCCAGTCACAGTTACTGGGCCCCCTGGAGCCATTTCTTCCACGGAGTCCCAATAAGAATCCATCCTCCAGACTGGGATCTGAGGTACTACTCGTTTAGGTATTCGTTTAAGTCAGATAGGACTAAAATGGGATAGTTTATCTTTGCATGTATAATCCTATATCCCATATAACAGCACCCTGCGAAAAAAAAATTCCACTTACCTGACAATAGTAGCACAAAGATCATTTTTCCGTACATCCTGAGATCATGAGCTCGCTTGCCAAGGTCAGTGCAAGAAATCCGCCAAGAAAGACTGGTGTGACATCTGTGGCCTCAGCCTGCACTCTGTTATCTTTCAGGCCCACCTTCTCCAGGCATTGGGTGATAGGCCGGGTGGCATTTTTAAATGATGCAAAGTTGTGAACCGTCTATCCGTAAAGATACGTGGTTATCTGCTTAACCAGGATTATTAAAGTGTTCAGTCAAATCTTCACTTTAGGGAACTGGCAGCTACATGTTAACTTTACTTTGCATAAATTCAGTGGGCTTGGTAAGGTAGTAGCAGTCAGGAGCCACCCAATTGGACAAACAAGAATTAGACTGTGAAGGCCTGAGACTAGGGTCTGAGCCAGGCTGAGGTCACTATAATAGAGCTAGGAACATTCTCATTTTTAATGTGGAGTTTCTTGTGGGCCAGGGAGAAAATGACTTCTTACACAAAATAAATGTATTGGAGAACTGGAATTACCACTGGAGTGCTCTGAGGTTTGAAAAAACTCTCCAACCCATGCGAGTCATACAGCAATGTAAGAATACATGTGATGCAAGAAATCTTTAATTCAAAATAGAGTTTGAATGGAAGAGCTAGGGCCCACACAGAACCAGCGAGGTGAGTTTCCCTCCAAACACATCTCACTAAGGAAGCATAAATGGATGACGAGACAAGAAATGTGAAGTATGGCCATCCGAGGAAGGTCAGTTTTAAAGGGAGGTGGAATTAGATCTGAAACAGCTCAGAAGGTGTTTGGGTACTCTACCTCAAACACCTCACTTCCTCTAAGAGTCCGTGCATATCTTTCCTGCTTGGCCCAGAAAATCAATTTGCTAAGTCAGCAACTTGTTAAATAGATTCTATTTTTACCCAAAGATGGTTTTAAAACAATATTTATGAAACTGATATTTGCAGCTTCAGGAAACTGAGCCACCGAGAAAAATATTTACTGGGGAAAAGGTGGAGATAAATATCTGTTAACATCTCAGTCTCCCTGAGATTGAGGGATAGAAGGGGAGCTGAGATGCAGACATGGAGGAGGCTGAGGGGCACAGAGTGGCACTCGGAGGGACAGTGCAAAATCTGAAAGCCCTGGAATCCTGGAGCCCTTCTGAAGGCCCCACCGATGAATGAAAGACAATTGCAGCAAAATTTACAAATAATTCATAGTAACCAATATTTAGCAAACCAATGACTGGCTTAAATTCAGTATTTGCTGCGGGGGGGAATATCAGGTTGGGTTGCAGAAGTTGTTCTCAACAGAGAGCCAAGTAAAGGAGTTTTTTTGGATATTAATATGAGCAATAAAGATTATTTCACATGACTTTATATTTTTAAGGGGAAAGCAATTAGCATGAGCCTTGAAAATGCTATGTCTCTTTGAAAATTGGTAAATAAATTAGTTACTATCCTCACAAGGGACTATTAGGCAGCCGTTAAAATCATGTTTTCAAAAATATTTGATATGGAGACTTGGGATAAAATAGGTAAGTGGAAAACAGCAAGCTCGGAAACTGTATATGCAGAAATAAAATCCTGTTTGATTCTTTTTTCCTCTGTGCTGTGTTACTTCTGCCTGGACATGCTTATGCGCTTCTCACATGACATACTTCTATTCTGCTTAGGATCTCGATTTAATAGTTCTTCCAGGAAGTCTTCCCTGACTTCCAACATCTGCGTCAGGGGTCCGTCCCTGCTCTGTACTCATACTGTACCCTCTTCCTCCCTTTTTACAGGACTTACCATATTGTGTTGCAATCATTTTTGTGTCCCCAGTGGACTATACATTCTAAGCAGGCATGCCCTGCCTGTGGCTATCTTAGCTACCACTGAATGTTTGGGGCACAGTTGATAGTAAATACTTGTCAAATCAATAAATGACAAATGAATATTGCAGTGCAGAAGAAAGTAACTTCTCTCAGGCAGTCTTGGGGAGCAGAAGCTGCTCTCTATATGTACACATAAATATATACATATGTATACATATATATAAAAAGATAGATAGATGATAGATAGATATTCCCTATATCATACCTTAGCTTCAGGTTTCCCCCTGTGTGGAGGTCCCTAATAAGACAGGAAGGAGAAAAGGAAACTCAGCCTAAAATCCAATTTCTTACCTTCTTCAGCCCGGACTGATTGGCCTCCTTTTCTTCATGAGACCTCGTGCTTTCCTGGAAAATCACTTCATTCATCAGTCTTGAAGCTCCTGCAGTACTTACACACACTGGTTCATTTGTTATCCTGCACGACCCCTTTTCTTGTATCTGTAGGTCCTGTGATCTTTGTTCTAATTCCAGCATCTGGCAGAACACCCTACAGAGGCTGAGGGGCAGTCAGGAAATGGTCCTCAGTACTGGCAACTGGATGACATATGTAGCCCCCTACATGAACCTGAGGCCACAGGACAGGAATGGATGCTTTGCTCTTGGTCACTTGAAAGGATTAGATAGCTCCTAATGACATGAGGAGTGAGAAATGACCTTGGATCAAGGATGGGTCTGCAGCTTCCTTCAGGCAGACGCGTTGACCCTATGTGATCCGATTAAAGATAGACAAAAGCTGTGGGGCTTTCAGTGAAGTAACTGGAGGTCAGACCCAGCGTTACACCACAGGGTGTGTGGAAGCAGAACTGTATGGTGCCCTCTAGTGGTGCATCCGCATAATGGAAGGAAAAATGTGAAATCTGAAAATGAAACAGAAAAAAACACAGGACGTCACCTTACGCTTTTCCCTTTCGGGCATTTCCCCAATTTTCTTTATATTCTTACTGAGACACCTGTGCAGAATCACCAACAAATCCTACCTGTGAGATATTTCGTGGAAAGGTGTCAGAGAAATCTACCTATCTTTTGAGAATTTTGAGTTTATACCTTCAAACATGGAAACCTTATCCCATTTGTAGGTACATTATGTCTGTGGGCTATTTTTTCGTATTGTCATTAGTCAAGGAGAAAGATGAATTATAATGTTGCAAACGAGGAAAGTCAAACTGGATCTATTAAGCTAGCTCAGACTTGTTTCATGACAAGGAACTGTTACTTTTTGTCGATTACTTCTCCTATTTCAGGATCACATGATTCCTGAAGATGGCTGCAGGCTAGTCTGATCTGCCTGTGGAGAAGTCGGCTTTTTATGGAGGCTGAGGAAAGTTGAGACACGGTGCTTGCACTGTTGGCCTCTTGGTATCTTGTCACCTTACGAATCTCCAGCCTGCTTTGCCAGGGTTGTTCAACTTCTTTCCTCGACCTTGTTTTCTCTTATCATTTCAAAATTAAAATAAAACAAACACAAATTTAGACAAATCTGACACTCAAAATAACCCTGTTACAGAGGCAGAACAGATGTTATCATTCTTCTCTTACACATCAGCAAACTAAGGGGTGGATTTGATTTGACCCTAAGGGTTTTTTAAAACATATTGATTTAGTTGCCAATATTTATTTATTTATTTTTAACATCTTTATTGGAGTATAATTGCTTTACAATGTTGTGTTAGTTTTTGCTGTATAATAAAATGAATCACCTCAATGTATATATATATCTCCATATCCCCTCCCTCTTGCATCTCCCTCCCACCCTCCCTATCCCAGCCCTCTAGGTGGTCACAAAACACTAAGCCTATCTCCCTGTGCTATGTGGCTGCTTCCCACTAGCTATCTGTTTTACATTTGGTAGTGTATATATGTCCATGCCACTTTCTCACTTTGTTCCAGCTTCCCCCTCCCCCTCCCCATGTCCTCAAGTCCATCCTCTACATCTGCGTATTTATTCCTGTCCTGCCCCTAGGTTCATCAGAACCACTTTTTTTTTTTTAGATTCCATATATATGTGTTAGCATACAATACTTGTGTTTCTCTTTCTGACTTACTTCACTCTGTATGACAGACTCTAGGTCCATCCACCTCACTACAAATAATTCAATTTCATTTCTTTTATGGCTGAGTAATATTCCATTGTATATATGTGCCAAATCTTCTTTATCCATTCATCTGTTGATGGACACCTAGGTTGCTTCCATGTCCTGGCTATTGTAAATGGAGCTGCAATGAACTTTGTGGTACATGACTCCTTTTGTATTATGGTTTTCTCAGGGTATGTGCCGAGTAGTGGGATTGCTGGGTCATATGGTAGTTCTATTTTTAGTTTTCTAAGGAACCTCCATACTGTTCTCCATACTGACTGTATCAATTTACACTCCCACCAACAGTGCAAGAGGTTCCCTTTTCTCTACAACTTCTCCAACATTTATTGTTTGTAGATTTTTTGATGGCCATTCTGACTGTTGTGTGGTGATACCTCATTGTAGTTTTGATTTGCATTTCTCCAATGATGAGTGATGTTGAGCATCCTTTCATGTGTTTGTTGGCAATCTGTATATCTTCTTTGGAGAAATGTCTATTTAGGACTACTGCCCATTTTTGGATGGGGTTGTACTTTTTTTGATATTGAGCTGCATGAGATGCTTGTATACTTTGGAGATTAATCCTTCGTCATTGCTTCATTTGCAAATATTTTCTCCCATTCTGAGGGTTGTCTTTTTGTCTTGTTTATGGTTTCCTTTGCTGTGCAAAAGCTTTTAAGTTTCATTAGGTCCCATTTGTTTATTTTTGTTTTTATTTCCATTTCTCTAGTAGGTGGGTCAAAAACAATCCTGCTGTGATTTATTTCATAGAGTGTTCTGCCTATGTTCGCCTCTAAGAGTTTTATAGTGGCTGGTCTTACATTTAGGTCTTTAATCCATTTGGAGTTTATTTTTATGTATGGTGTTAGGAAGTGTTCTACTTTCATTCTTTTACATGTAGCTGTCCAGTTTTCCCAGCAACACTTATTGAAGAGGCTGTCTTTTCTCCATTGAATATTTTTGCCTCCTTTATCAAACATAAGGTGACCATATGTGCATGGGTTTAACTCTGGGCTTTCTATCCTGTTCCATTGATCTATATTTCTGTTTTTGTGGCAGTAGCATACTGTCTTGATTACTGTAGCTTTGTAGTATAGTCTGAAGTCAGGGAGCCTGATTCCTCCAGTTCCATTTTTGTTTCTCAAGATTGCTTTGGCTATTCAGGGTCTTTTGTGTTTCCATACAAATTGTGAAATTTTTGTTCTAGTTCTATGAAAAATGCCATTGGTAGTTTGATAGGGATTGCACTGAATCTGTAGATTGCTTTTGGTAGTATAGTCATTTTCACAATGTTGATTCTTCCAATCCAAGAACATGATCTATCTCTCCAGCTGTTTGTATCATCTTTAATTTCTTTCATTAGTGTCTTATAGTTTTCTGCATGTAGGTCTTTTGTCTCCATAGGTAGGTTTATTCCTAGGTATTTTATTCTTTTTCTTGCAATGGTAAATGGGTGTGTTTCCTTAATTTCTCTTTCAGATTTTTCATCATTAGTGTGTAGGAATGCAAGAGATTTCTGTGCATTAATTTTGTATCCTGCAACTTTACCAAATTCATTGATTAGCTCTAGTAGTTTTCTGGTAGCATCTTTAGAATTCTCTATGTATAGTATCATGTCATCTGCAAACAGTGACAGTTTTACTTCTTCTCTTCCAATTTGGATTCCTTTTATCTCCTTTTCTTCTCTTATTGCTGTGGCTAAAACTTCCAAAACTATGTTAAATAATAATGGTGAGGGTAAGCATCCTTGTCTTGTTGCTGATTGTAGAGGAAATGGTTTCACTTTTTCACCATTGAGAACAATGTTGGCTGTGGGTTTGTCATATATGGCCTTCAGTATGTTGAGGTAAGTTCTTTCTATGCCTACTTTCTGGAGGGTTTTTATCATAAACGGGTGTCGAATTTTGTTGAAAGCTTTCTCTACACCTATTGAGATGATCATATGGTTTTTATCCTTCAGTTTGTTAATATGGTGTATCACATTGATTGATTTGCATATATTGAAGAATCCTTGCATTCCTGGGATAAACCCCACTTGATCATAGTGTATGATCCTTTTATGTGCTGTTGGATTCTGTTCGCTAGTATTTTGTTGAGGATTTTTGCATCTATGTTCATCAGTGATATTGGCCTGTAGTTTTCTTTCTTTGTGACATCTTTGTCTGGTTTTGGTATCAGGGTGATGGTGGCTTTGTAGAATGAGTTTGGGAGTGTTCCTCCCTCTGCTATATTTTGGAAGAGTTTCAGAAGGATAGGTGTTAGCTCTTCTCTAAATGTTTGATAGAATTTGCCTGTGAAGCCATCTGGTCCTGGGCTTTTGTTTGTTGGAAGCTTTTTAATCACAGTTTCAGTTTCAGTCTTGGGAGGTTGTGATTTTCTAAGAATTTGTCCTTTTCTTCCAGATTGTCCACTTTATTGGCATACAGTTGCTTGTAGTAATCTCTGATGATTTTTTGTATTCCTGCAGGGTCAGTTGTTACTTCTCCTTTTCAGTTTCTAATCCTTTGATTTGAGTCTTCTGCCTTTTTTCCTGATGAGTCTGGCTAATGGTTTATCAACTTTTATCTTATCAAAGAGCCAGCTTTTAGTTTTATTGATCTTTGCTATCATTTCCTTCATTTCTTTTTCATTTATTTCTGATCTGATCGTTATGATTTCTTTCCTTCTGCTAACCTTGGGGTTTTTTTGTTCTTCTTTCTCTAGTTGCTTTAGATGTAAGATTATGTTGTTTATTTGAGATGTTTCTTGTTTCTTAAGATAGGATTGTATTGCTATAAACTTCCCTCTTAGAACTACTTTTGCTGCATCCCATAGGTTTTGGGCCGTTGTGTTTTCATTGTCATTTGTTTCTAGGGATTTTTTGATTTCCTCTTTGATTTCTTCAGTGATCTCTTGGTTATTAAGTAGTGTATTGTTTAGCCTCCATGTGTTTGTATTTTTTACAGAAGTTTTCCTGTAATTGATATCTAGTCTCATCTCGTTGTGGTCAGGAAAGATACTTGATATGATTTCAACTTTCCTAAGTTTACCAAGGCTTGATATGTGACCCAAGATATGATCTATCCTGGAGAATGTTCCATGAGCACTTGAGAAGAAAATGTATTCTTGTTTTTTTGAATGGAATATCTTATAAATATCTAAATCCATCTTGTTTAATGTGTCATTTAAAGCTTGTGTTTCCTTATTTATTTTCATTTTGGATGATCTGTCCATTGGTGAAAGTGAGGTGTTAAAGTCCCCTACTATGCTTGTGTTACTGTCGATTTCCCCTTTTAGGACTGTTAGCATTTGTCTTATGTATTGAGGTGCTCATATGTTGGGTGTATAAATATTTACAAATATTTAAAAAAAATAAAAGGAGGTATATTTCAGTTAAACATCAGTAGGAGATTTAATTAAAAATCTGGTCCCTCTGAAAGCACAGGAAGGTCTGTCAAGGGTGAGCTTGCAGTCCCACATGGTGGCGGTCCACTGGAGCTGCCCCTTGGGACAGGTAGGCTTTCTTGACTTAGCCAAGCCTTCCACCTGATGCTTGCCGCTGTCAGCTTAGACGGAGTTCTCCTCTGATAAAACCTCAAAACCTCAGCATCTCACAGCAACATCGCTTCATTTCCTGCTCACAGTCCTGTTTGTCTGTGTTGATTCCAGCTTCCAGGATCCATACTGAAGGAGCAGCCCCCATTTGGAATTCTTGTTGCAGAAGGAGAAGAAAAATGGCCAAATCGGGCAATAGCTTTTAATGCTTTGCCTCAGATGTGGCATGTGCCATTTTGGCTCACATTCTATTGGCAAATCACAGGCCAAGCTGACAGCAACGGGGCAGAGAAGTACGTTTCCTCCAAAGGAAAATCCTGTAAGTTGTATGGCAATGGTGAGGATATAGAAAACACTTACATGGAGGGCAGTGAATGGTTGAGAACAATAATACAATCAACCACATTCATTTATACTCTCTTTCTTGCTCCTGTCTGCATTTAAGTTTGCAAATCCAATTTAGATAGTTAGGAGACCTCTTCAAGGTCTTCTAGAGATGAGATTTAACCAGGTCCCTGTTTCCTTTCTTTACAATTTTAATGTAATCTGCTGTTTTTGAGGTATGCTCAGTCACGCCCTAGAAGTCAGAAACTCTCATCACTACGTGGTTAGTAAGCAGTAAAGAATGGCTCCAGGTTGCTCTAATCCCATTGTGTTTTCCCCCTGGAATCAGGTATTATGCATCATCTTTCCATTAAGGATTAACAGGTCCATTGTGTTCTACATCCATATAACTGTCCCATAAATGATTAGTGAGCTCCTACCAAGTGCTGGAGATACAACCTTCTGTAATTCAAGTTCCCCTCCAGGAACTTACAGCCTACCTGGGGGACAAACAAGTAAGGAGGCAAGTGCATCATGGAGTGCCCAGGATATATAATCGTGAGCAAAGGGCACTCTGGGAGCACATAAGAGAGGCCCACTCAAACATAGTGTTCTGGAAAGGCTTTCCAGAGCAAGCAAGGAAACCTAGAGAATGAATAACCAGGTCAAGGGAGAAGATGGCACATTCCAGGCAGAGAAAATAGCATTAAGTAATGGTCTGGGGTTGAGAGACAGCACTGTAGTAGTTTGCACAACTGTTTGAAATTCCAAGGACACACACACAAACTTGCACATTTGCACTTTTCAGTGTCTAGGAGGTCAGTCCACTCTGCCCTTTACCTATGTAAACATGAATTTGACCCTGGTTCTCTACATGAAGAAATACTGGGGGAAGCATATCAACAAAAGATGAACACATCTATAGTAATTTCTTGTATGTATATTTTATTGAGATGTAACACACAAATTTTAAGGGTGCAATGTGATGGATACACATGCACACACACATATACATACATACACACATGTGTGTGAGTGTGAGAGTGAGTGTGTGTGTGTGTGTGTGTGTGTGTAACCACCAGTCAGATCAAGATATAGAACATTTTCAACACTCCCATTATTTTCTTTCTTGCTCATTCCGGTCAATAACTATCCTGCATTGAGGTAACCACGACCCTGTCTTCTAACACTGTTGATTGGTTTTATCTGTTCCTAACTTCGTAAAAATTGAATGACACGTTAGAACTCTTTTGTGTCTGGATTCTTCCCTCTTTAACATAAAGTCTGAGAGATTCACTCAGGTTGATTTTGCATGGAAAAGTAGATCTTTCATTTATAGTACGGTGGTTGTCCAACTGATTCAGTCTATTGAAAAGACCATCTCTTCCCAAGGTATGGTTTCTTCATCGAGGGTGGTATGTGTATTTGTCCTCTGACTTCTTTTAAGGTTTTCTCTTTGTCTTAGATTTTCAGGAGTTTGATTATGAAATGTCTGTGTGTAATTTTCTTTGGGATCTGAGCTTCTTAAATGTATGAGTTGGTATTTTTAGCAGTTTTGGAAAATCTTGACCATTACCTTTCAAATATTGGCTCTCTCTTCCTTCTGAGATTTTGATCATGCATACATTAGACTTTTTAACTAATACTCACACATACGGGGTTTTTTTAAACCCATACCTTCTTTTCTTACTGTGCTTCAGTTTGAATTCTATCTAATGACCTTTAATAATCCTTCATCTATGATGTCTAGTCTGCTGTTAAATTTAGTCCTAGATATAGTCCTATCTCATGAGTTCTTTGATGCTACTTTCACATTTTAAATTCAGAATGCACACAATTCTTTTTTATAGGTTCCAATTCATGGTTGAAATTCTACTTATTTTCATTTGTTCTGTGTACCTTTTTCTCTGAGTCCTTGAACATAATAATCATAGTTATTCTAACGTCCTTGTTTGTTGACTGCAGTATCTGGACATCTGTAGTTCAACTTTTATTTTATTTATTTATTTTCATTATGATAAAATATGCATAACATAAAAGTTATCACTTTAGTAATTTTTAAGTCTACATTTGAACGGCATAAGTAGGTGCATTCACATTGTTACAATCATCAGCTCTTATTTTCTAAATATTATTTGCCACATTTTCCTGTCTCTTTTCATGCCTAATAATTTTTATTCTTTTGGGCAGAACATTGACCTTAACTTTTAAGCTTCCCATCCATGCAGCTTCCATGGAGATGTCTCGAGGAAGAGATTCATCATGGTTTGTTGCAAGCCCCTTCCCTCTGGTAAGATTTTGTTCTGTTTTTCCAATTTAGCTCCCCAGACTCCTGTGCCATTCTAGAACTCAGCAAGTGTCCTGTGGGAGAAAACAAGCCTTGTAGTGGGGCTCCTCTTGCTCTTAGTCTGTTACGCCAACCTGATTAACCGCCA
Source organism: Orcinus orca (assembly GCF_937001465.1). Lineage (NCBI taxonomy): Eukaryota > Metazoa > Chordata > Mammalia > Artiodactyla > Delphinidae > Orcinus > Orcinus orca. Next base: position 25,646,963 of record NC_064562.1, read on the forward strand.
AATGCTCTGATAGTTTTTTCTCCCCCTTCCACAGCCTAATGTCCCCATGGAAGAAATCAACAAATAGGTAAATTCCCTCAGTGAAAAAAAGATTCCTTCTATGTGACGATGTGACCTCTTATTACCTCTCATATCTGCACCTGATTATGATACCTCTAACAGAATCTTCCTGATGATATTCCCACATTTTCCCCAATATGCCAAATTTGAAGGAGTAGTTGTTTCAAGTGTCAATGAGCAAATAGCTCATTGACACTTGAAGGATCACTTTTAGTGACAGACTTCCGATTTCTTAAAAACTAACCCAGAAACAGGTGGTATTTTATAAAACTCTGGGATTATAGATCCCAATATCTCTTCCATTTTCCCTTTCTTGGCCTCACTCTTAGGGTCAGAGGACAGAAACTGAGTGGTTTGCTGTAGCAGCAAATATAGGTGAGCTTCTCTAGGCCCTGAGAGCCAGCTGAACCCAAAACAATAGATTTATTTTCAGGTTATAATACCATGGGATGCCTACTACATTGTTACTCCATTGGCTCTGTTATTCTTGCTTCTGACCAGTCCATGATATTAATGAAAAGTTATTGAATACTAACCAATTATCAGGCTAATTACTGTACTAATTACTTCTTGTGGGTAATGTATTAACCCTCATCATGATTCTGTGCAGTAAGTACCGTTCCCCTAGCATGTGGTAGAGCCAGGATTTGAATCCAGGCAGTCTCTCACCAGGTCCCAGGTTTATATTCAATACTACACTCCATCCTGCTATGCCAGATCACATACTGAAAATCAATTAGCATGGTCTGGAGGGGCAGGGACAGGGCAAACACTAAGATAGAGCCTAAGTGAAGAGCCTTTGTGTAGAGACCACTCTGTGCTCTGAGACAGGTGCATACTGTTCAGAGGAGTAAACTTGACTCATTACGGCTGGGGAGTAGAGTGTGAGCAGTGAGGATGGTGGCAAGAGATATGGCTAAAGACTGTGGTTGGTGAGACCATAAACTATGTTAGGGTTTGGGGTTTTATCCTGTGGACAACTGGTAAACCATTGAAAGCTGTGCAGCAGTGTGATGCCATACTGTCCACAGGATGGAGAACAGATCTTTGGGAGGTAATACTGCTGTCAAGGAGAACAGGAAGAAGGTCTTAGCAGGCAATGATGTGAGAGTAAAGCCAGATGATTGAATAAGGTAGCGGTTATGGAGTAAGTTGAACTGATTCAACAACTGTTTAGAACTTCAGGTTGAACGGTCTTGTGTTGAATTGGATAAGGGGGATGAGAGAGGCAGGCTAAAGGTTGCTTCCAACCTTTTCAGCTTACATGATTGGGTAAAGCATGGTCCTATTTATGGGGATGGGAAATGCTGGAGGCAAACCAGGTTCATGAGGGAAGATCATGAGTTTCATTTGGGAATACTGAATCTGAGATTTCTCTGGAAGATCTTAGTGGAGAGGTCAAGTAGGAAGATGGATGACTGAATCTGGCACTCGGAAGAGGAATCTGGACTGGAGATAGAGGTGCCACTATTGTCAGCTTGTAAACAGGGAGAATGGAGGTAATGATGGACAGAAGACAAGGGAAAGTTTATAATGTCTTCAGGCTGGATGGACAGTTCCCAGAATGTCTCTAAGCCTCGCCTTGGTAACTAGAGACATGGATGGGATCTTGGCCATATTGTCTCAACTAAGTTCTGCGTTCCTGTAGCATCCAGCTGGAGCCTTATAAAAGATACCATTAGTCCAGAATTCAGAGGTGGGCTCACAGTAGACATATATTTTATTATGTGATGATTAATTTTGACCATGGCTGATGAGCTCATACATGGACAAGTGATACCACTTGAGCCCATCTGATTCCCCACTGGAGAATATTTTCTTGAAAAACACAGAAGACTGGAAGTTAGAAATTAAGCTCTATTAGCGATAGAATTCTCGGGTGAATAGAGACCAGAATTTCCTGAGCTCCACTGAACTGCATGTGTTCCCACCCTTTGTGATGTCTGGAGTCTGTGAGGTAGCCCAAAGTTCTTCCAAGAAATTCTCTCATTCTATGAAGCTATTTTGAAGCGGGTTTGGGATACTTGTAACCAAAAGAGTCTTAATTAGGACAGGCCTTGATGTGTCTAATTAGGGAATCATTAATAGAATAAGGCAAAGGCTGATGCTGAGCTGAGCTGGCCGGGGACCAAGACAGGCAGCTTTACAAGTCTCCATGATGGGTGGGAAGACAGCAGTGATCGCACTCCTGGAAGGTCTTACAGATTGCTGGGCTGCAGGGGACTAAAGGGCCCTTTTGTGCATGGCTGATCATGTGGGGCTGTTTAGCACAATCCAAATATGCCCCTTAGTCCTGCCATGACACTCCCATAAGTGAGATGTGAGCCTGCACTGTCTCTTCCAGATTCCAGAGAAACTCTGCTGACTTTTTATTTTTATTTTTTTTACTATCTGTCTAGTGCGGGATTCAGTTACCCTTTAGTCTTAAAAATATGCCAAAGGATGGCATTGGCCTTCTGTGGCTTGGAGCAAGCTTGTATTGCACAAATCTGTTTCTCATTTATGTGGTACAGCCAAATCGCCAGGGTTGTTTTTTTTTTTTTCCCCTCATAGAATGTGGCCGTACAGAAGGCCAACATCTTTTTCTATTTGGGTTTTCTACTCAGATCCTGGACAGAGTAGGGAAAAAGAAGAAATTACTGGAAAATTTTGATGTCTATCTTTACAGGACAAAAAAAACCCTTCAGAATAAAAACTGAGGGAAGAAGCCATTTTTAAATACTCTGTTAAGTTTCATATTTCTATTTATAATATAAATAAAATTATTATAGATTAAAAAATACTCTTAATTTCTGTTACTAGCCTCATGTCTTATCAGTGTGTATGATTTAACCAATGAGTCGTATGGGAATACTTCTTATGCACTGCCTTCAATATGAAAACTGTAACTGGCACTAATGGAGTTTAAAAGAACGTACAAGAAAATGTTATGTTGTAAGAAAGAAAACAAGGTTTCAGTCGTGTAATACTTCAATAGCTTCAATAGCGATTTAGGGATTTAGCTGTTTAAATCTGGTAGATTATAATAATTCTGCAAAATGCCATAGCTAGTAAAAAATTAGAACCCAGAAATAACCTAAAACGTGTTCCTTAAAAAGACATGAGACTTTTAAAAAAATGATACAAATGAACTTATTTACAGAACAGAATTAGACTCACAGACATAGATAACAAACTTACGGTTACTAAACGGGAAAGGGGGTGGGGGAGGGATAAATTAGGAATTTGGGATTAACAGATACACATTACTATATATAAAAGAGATAAACAACAAGGACCTACTGTATAGCACAGGGAACTATATTCAATATCTTGTAATAACCTATAATGGAAAAGAAACTGAAAAAGAATACGTTTATATATATATGTGTATATATATATATATATATATATATGTATGTATGTATAACTGAATCACTTTGCTGTACACCTGAAACATTGTAAATCAACTATATGTCAACAACAAAAAAAAGACACAAGCCTACCAATGAGACACCTAATTGACACCATTACTTGTATGGGGAGACGTTAAAGTACAAAATAAATGTCTCATTTTGATAATATGTATCATTCAGTAAAGAAAAATAACTGGCTCTATATAGAGTCTTTGCCTTGGGTGAGCAGGGTTAAGATACCTAGGTATATCCCTCATGGTATTTTGAGTAGAGGGACTCAAACACAGAACGTGTTTTAAACTGGTTCTTTCTAGCCAGGCTCAGAAGAGACTATATTTAGTACCTTTTTTCTGGATCTACAGAGCTACTCCTTTTGTTTTTATTTTTTTCATTTTTGTTTTTTACATTTTTCTTTACTGAATGATACATTAACCAGCATTGATTTATTTTGCTTGAAATCATATAACTTGAACAGAAAAGAAGGCGGCACACACCATCAGAGAGAAGTAGCCTGAAATTCGGAATCTGAGGCAATGCCACCCCTGGGACCCAGGATGCACAGATTCAGCCTGGATCTTCTAATCGAGGCATCAGTAGCTTTGTGGCATCTGTATCTTCATTCTGGGAGAAGGCCAAGGACCCAGCCTGAGAAGCCCCTCTCTCTGTGGATGTTAGGCTTCAGCTGTTGTTACTTAATCTTGGGGAAAAACCAGAGTGCCTATTTGTAGGTAGTGGGAGGCCAGCAGTGCCTGGAGAGCGTGGCTTGAGAGTAAGAGCAAGTTGGCTGGACCTTGTAACACATCCTTCAACTTCACCAAGTGATGCTTCTACTGCAAGGACCTGGTACACATCCATTGCTCTGAAGAAATGCCTCTCGATTTTTTTTAGCTCATGCTACCCATCCCTTCCATCTTTTCTCAGTTTTTAAAAATATTTATTTATTTATTTATTTATGGCTGCATTGGGTCTTCGTTGCTGTGTGCGGGCTTTCTCTAGTTGCGGCGAGCAGGGACTACCCTTCGTTGCAGTGCGCAGGCTTCTCATTGCGGTGGCTTCTCTTGTGGAGCACAGGCTCTAGCGCGTGGGCTTCAGTAGTTGTGGCACACGGTCTCAGTAGTTGTGGCTCACGGGCTCTAGAGCACAGGCTCAGTAGTTGTGACACATGGGCTTAGTTGCTCTGTGGCATGTGGGATCTTCCCGGACCAGGGCTGCAACCCTTGTTCCCAGCATTGGCAGGCGGATTCTTAACAACTGCGCCACCAAGGAAGTCCCTCTTTTCTTAGTTTTAATCAACCCAGAAGACTGATTGATTTTTACTTTCTGTAATTCGTATTAAGAAACAAAGGGCACATGAATATATTTTATTAAACACAACACAGCCCCCGATAGCCTAATACATTCTCCTAGGAGAGAGAGAGTATGAATATAGTACAGGTCTTTGACAGTGTAAACTCAAGCAGTATAGCCAGGAAATGTAATTTATACATTTAGAAAGTATTTCACAAGGTGCTACCCTTACTCTGATCATTGCAAAAAAGATGTTCAGAAATTCTGTTCTCCCCACTTACCTTTCTTCTACAAAATCTACCCAAACTTATTTATCTTATACAGAGAAGAAAAAGAGAACTTTGTATTTACCCTGGGAATGCAAAAACCATTAAAACAAATTAAGCCCTCAGCAAACACTTTCCAAATATAACCTTCAGCTGATAACTGGTGAACAGATACCTTGTGTAAAAGCTGGGGTTTTTGCTGATGTGGGAACCATATGTTTATATGTGTTTACCAAACAGAGCTCCTCAGAACCTGATAACTCTCTACTTATTCCTTTTTTCCAAGTGGCATAACCTTGCACCAGTGGACATGCGCTATTAGCTCACACATAACGTTTTGGGTTATTCTTGGTTCCTTCTTTGGCGGAAGGCCCTTCAAAGAATGCCTGGGTGGCTGGTCTATACACAGACCTCCCGCCAAGGAGTTCCCAGCTCACCACATGCTCCCTTGGACAGCACTACTGTAGTGTTTACGTGACCATTTCTTAGAATTGTCTGGTAATTGGATACTAAGTATTGAAAACCATTCTGTTTTGAACATTTTTTAAACCAGAAATTTCATGTCTAAGACTTTATCTTAATGCTGGAAGAGATCAGAGAATTAGCTCCAGGGATAATAGAAAAAAAATTGAAAACAACCTAAATAGCCAGTAATAGGGAAATGCTTAAACAAAATATAATGAAATATTGTGATCAGTAAAAATCATGTGTAGAGGGATATTTACAGACATGGAAAGATATTCACAATATACTGTTAAAAAATATGAGTTGTGAAATAGTATATTACCAGATTAGTATGTTGTAAAAAATACAAATTGCAAATAATTGTCCTGTGTGACCACTTTGTGGAAAATTACCTACTTTTGTGTGTTGCTGGGAGCCTGTTTGTAAATGTATAGAAACAAAACTGAAAAGAATATACCCTCAAGTAAAGAGATTTTCCCCCTCCTTTTGCTTATTAAATATTCTACCTTGAGAATACATTGCTGTTTGCTACTAAAAATCAGTTATTTTACTTAAAGAATGAGTAGAAAAATTGCAAAACAAATATACATTTCCTGACTTTGGAAGATCCCTCTTTTCTAAAAGGAAAATAAAACTGGTAAATTTGTTCTCTGTTTTGATCACTAGAGGTCACCAAAGTCATAAAGATTAGTAGTCTTTTTTTTTTTTTTTTTTTTTTTTTCTGTTTTCATTTTGAGTTGCAGAGGGATGTTTCTGGCCTCTCCTGTTAGGCAGTTTTGAAGCATTTACTGGAAGACCTCTTGCTACTTAGACTTAAGGAGAGTAAACTGTTTGGACTAGTTTTTTTCTAACATTAAATATTCCCTGAAACAGACAGCCATCTATCTATGGGACTATTCAAAACAGATGGGTGTTTCTAGAGAATGTGATTTATTTCCTCCTCTGATACGAAAGGGCCTCTTGGCTGATAACCTGCTGAATGTGAGTTCTGAGCCACGTTGTTGAGACAGAACCACAGAACGCCCAGCAGCAGGCATACACCGTTTCAGATGAAACACCATGGACCATTTCAAGGAAAAAACGTTGCGCCTTTACTGGTAACATGTGTGGTGTAGGAGGGCTTCAATGAAGCAGAACATTCAAGAACACCCATGGCATCTTTTGAATAACAGACCACACTACCTTTTCACATGGTAATGATCCTGCATTTTTTGAATTCAACCTAAACCCAAATCCCCAGACCCTAAAATTACAGAGAGGCAGGGAAGGTTCAAAAACTACATTGGAATCCTGCAAACACTCAAGGAAACTGTCTCACTCCGAAGGCTTCACTGAGCAGAGAAAGGAAGATGTACAAACGAATTTTAATGTTCTCAGCACGCTTCCATTTGAGGAAGGCAGAATTCATAATAAAAGATGAGGTTTCTGTAATTAAACAAGATGCAGCATGTGGAAGGTATATGCTTGTCAGGAGTTGTATATGGTAGACAAGGATGCAATCGGTGAGAAGACTCCCATATTTTCAGTGTTTCAATTACCAAGAGAGAAATGAGTTACCTGGTCACGCAGATGAATTGGTGTCTGAATCGGTCTCCCGGAAAAACTAAGCAAACCATTCTTTTCCATAAGAACTCCCAGCGCTTACATACCTGACAAATCCAAGGACAGGTCTTTGGTACAAGCCATAAACTAAGAGACTTCAAGCCAATATCAACGTGACACATTTTGCAGGCAGGCTTATTCCTTATTCCGTGGACCTCATTTGACTTTGATCTTGGTTAACTTTGAAGTAGCCAAGGTTCCCACTTTCCATAATTTTTTTTTTTAAGTTAAATCAGACAGGCGGGCAAAGGAAATCTAAACCTTAAAAGAAGTGAAAACAACGAGACACATTCAGTTATATATTTTCACTACTTTGTTTAAAGTAGCACATTGCTGTACTTAAAACACTTCACATCATTGAGTTATTTATTAAGTTGTAAATAAAAGTCACATTTTCCACTGTATCTTAGGAGACACATTTAAAAACATGTTGCTGGGAACCTGTTGTATGATTCGTGGGAGAGGTTTAGTTAAATGCAAAACTACAGGCTGTAGTCCATGATGCCCTAGAAAATATTACCATGACAGAGCTGTTAATTTACCGGAAATATTTATATAGAAATTCTAATATTGGAGATCTTATATCTGTGAGCTGGTCTTTTATGGAATTTCACAGAGCATGTATTCTAAAGTCTACTAGAAACTCAGGTTTGCATTTGTATTTATCAAGTGATCCAGACCCATGCCTCAAAACACTCATTAATTTTATTTCACTCTTATTATGCTTCAGATATATGGGACTATTTTTCTTATTATCACAAAGGCAATTATATTTGATAATGAGCTATACACAATCACACACATATACACGCATTTGTGTGTGTGTGTATGTGTGTGAGTGTGTGTAAACCATATTTGTATAAACAATCATTTGGCACAAAATCAGTTATGTGTTGTTTATAAAATTTGTCTTAGAGAGTATTAAGAGAGAAAATTTCTTTTTGAGAGATTTTAAAATTCAGCCCACCCAGCTACTATTTATTATCTCTTCTGGGATACCTCACTCATCTAGTCATCCTTCTTTGTCTAAATCACAAAGTGGAACTTTGGTCTATCAAAGAAAACAGAAAATTTATGTTATACCAGGTCATTAGCCAAGTGTCCTGAGGACATTTCATGTTACTATTACAGTTCTATTCCAGCAAGTAGCAAAAAGTCTGAGTCACCTTTTGGCCATCTAGAAGAGCTAAATTCTCTTTTTGGTAAGTCAGATCTTGCCAAAGTGCAAATCTGACCCTTATTGTTCATATAATCTGAACAGCGATACACATAATAACTTGGTACAATTGAGTTACCCCTGGGCTTGAGAAACATTTTGAAGTGTAATGAAAACTTCATATATCTAGAAGCAAGAGGTCTCATTCCTGGACATAAGAAGGAAAGCCAGGAAGGAATTAATTTACTTGTCTATAAATCAGAAGTTTAGGGAAGAAACGTCAAAGAAGAGAATTTAGAGATATAATGGTGATGTGGATAAAGATGTATAAGTCTCTCTACTCATTCTCCTAGAGAAAAGTTGTTTATGGAATAAGATATATAGTAGATGCTAATACCTCCATGACTTTGACTGTGTTCTTTGGGATGAAGCTGGGGACCACCTTAGTAGGCTGAGATGTCAGAAACAGCACAGGGGCAGGCACCAGAGTTTGGATCTCAATACTCTCAGTTTGAATCCTAAAGCTGTGTGGTGCTACATAAGTATTTAACCTCTTTGAACCTCAATTTCTTCATCTCCAAAATGGGACTAACACATGCCTTGAAGGACTGCTGTGAAGATTAAGGGAGAGTCTAAATGTAAAACACCAACATAACGCCTAGCTTGTGATAAATGTTTAAGAAAAGGAAAATGTTTGTTTCCTTCCACCAAAAGTTGTTGTAGGGTTAAGTGACTTAATATTTATAAAAGTGATTTGTAAACTACAAAGTGCTAATCACACATCAGTCTTTATAAATGTTACTTTAAACCTGTATTTAATACGCGCTTAGTTCTTTTGGGAAGCTTCAGGCAACACATATATGGCCTAGAACTGATATAGGAATTCCAAAGCCAAATTTTAGAGAGTATTCATTTCCTCCCAAGAAAAAGCATATAATGATATCACAAAGAACTAACTTTATTACTTGGAATGACTACTATTTCTTGTCTTCTGAATGCCAAAATGCTCCAAGAGTAGGTAAGAAAATACATAGGGTAGGAGTGGAGAGGGCAAGAGAAAGACAAGAAGGAAAACAAGGGCAGTGGAACATTCTACCATGGGATGATTGAATATGGCTTGTAATCCTAATTACTTTAGGGAATGGAAAACCATTTAAAAATGTAGTTTATTTTGAAAGACACATTTATTTGACACTTACAAGTAGATAGATATCACAAAATAGGTCTGGGAAACGCTGATTGGGCGTTTCTCTTGTTGGGCTCAAGAGAGACTTCCTAGGAACAGGAGGTTATTCTGCAAGTTCCCGTGTGTGTGTGTGTGTGTGTGTGTAGGAAAAGCTTAAGTTGTGCAAGGCAAGTCATGAGTGCTTCCTGGCAAAAGCTGATGCCACTTGAGAGTTAGACCCTGAGAATGTAGTGCCCTGGGAGAAACACTGTATACCCCTCAGTGGGGGCACTAAAAATAGAAACTGAATGTTTAAGTCACTAGAGCACAGAGTATATACAGGCCTCTCCTGTGAGCAGGAAGCAATTGGAATTCATTAAATCCAAGTTAATACTCAGTGGGGATGTTTCTTCATAAATCAGCGTCCTAATGTACAGAGACTTGTTCAAAGTCTTAGAAGATATCTTAGAAGAATCAAGGTCTTAGGTCAATCTGATATGGAATTACTAGGCAACGAGTCACAGGAGAAGAAACAGCATTAAGGCAGAGAGCTGGCATTGGAATTAAACCAGCCGGACACTGCCCCTTACTTTGTGACTTTGGTCAACTTGCTCAACTACAAGCTTCAAGGTTTTCATTTAGAAGATGAAGATAATAATAGTAAGTACATTATGGCACCGGTGTGAGGAGGAAATGAGAAAATGTGTGTACAGATTTTAGCACCGCGTCCAGCAAATCACAGGTAGATATGACTATGAAAAACTATTATTCATAAAATACTGACAGGAATACACTATCATGGGAATAGGGCCCTCCAACCAAGGGCCCTTTGTGGAAATATGTGAGGAATGTAAGGGCTGTCCTGAAGAATGTTCTGTGCTAATTTTAACTGAAAGTGAAAAATGACTGCTTAGATAACAAGAACCAAACAAAATGGGAATCTTATTCTAATATAACCTTTGAATGTCTCTTCAGATAGTAGTTACATTGAACTAAGTAGAAACAGCCTCACCCTAGAAGATGCATCTCTTGAACTTGGAAATTGTCTTCGTGCCCGTAGAAATGAAAGCATACATTTGTTTTTAGATCTGGGGAAGGCATCGTTTAAAAATATATTTTATTATACACTAGTCAGCTAGAGGAGCTACATTAAAAATGCTATGTTCTAGTAAATATCTGCAAAATACATTCAAACTTGTACTTGATCTGCATTTAGTTCTTTTTGGTCACTTTGGCCAACAAAATAGATGGCCCAGAATAGACCTGGAAATTCTACCGGATAATCCAAAGCCAAATGAACTGACTGCATTCAAGTTATTTTTTGGAAGAAAAATTTTACAATCATTAACAAAAGTTCACTTTATTATTTGGGACAAAAGCCATCTTTCTTCTTCTGAACATTAATATGCTCCAGTGTAGGTACCTGTTGAAAGACAGGGGGAAAATGATGCCTCATCTTCAACGTGTTCCTTTGCCTCATTGTCTGCACTTTGGCGCTGCCTGCCGTCTCTGCCAGATCAACTGTGAAATCTACCTGGAGGGGTGTGGAGAGTTCCCAAAGAAGGCAAAACAAAGCCCCAACTGGAGTGAATGTTCTGAGAGAGGTGGAAGAAGGAATGATGCTCACTCAAGGCAGATTTTGTCTTGACGCCCTTGAGATTTGCATCTGCAATCCCCAAACCCTCTTGGATGGTTGTTCATTAACATGGTCATTGAAGGCTATGTCTTGTTTACAGTCAGCAGGTATAATTTGTTCAGGTGTTTTTGTGTGTGTGTGTGTGTGAAAATAAGTATATTCTTTTATACATAAAATATTAGCGTTATAGTGTTCCATAATGCAGTCATAAAAGTAGAAGGTAATAGTAAGAGAGTATAGCTGAATAAAATCAAAATTTATCTGGCGGTCCAGTGGTTGACTCCGTGCTTCCAATGCAAGGGATGAAAGTTCAATCCCTGGTCGAGGAACTAAGATCCCACATGCCATGCAACGCGGCCAAGAACATATTAAAAAAAAAAAAATCAAATTATCACTAGTGTTTCCAAGAGTCACCAGTTCATTATCACAAAGTAGAGCCATGGCTAAGAAAAGATTGAAAATCAGGATGGGAAGAACAGTCTGGGAAAGAGCTGAACAAGGTTTGCAATAAGGCAGTAGCTGTGGGGCTGGAAAGGAGAGGGAGGTGTAAAGAGAAGGGAGTAGAGTGTATGTAAGGGGTGAGATAGAGGGAATAGTCTAAGATGCCTCTCCGGCGTCTGGATTGGTAGACTGCGAGGATGGTGAAGCTATTCCCTGAGATCAGAAAAAACAGAAAGAGAGCAAGTATGGTGGAAAAGATAATGTGTTTGCATTGGATAGCTGAATCATCAGATATAACCAAATAGCAAGTGGATTTTAAGATCTTATTTTCTAGAATAGCATTTAAAATAAAAGGCGATTAAATATAAAGCTAGATTATACATCAACAATATTTGGTGCTGTAAACAAGTATGATTCAGTCACGCCACAGATCTGCCTTTTATGAGTCAATAAAATTTAAATGGATTAGACTACTCATTAGTACAATCAGTTTGGAAAATACTATATAAATATCAAAAGCACTGAAAATATTAATATTTTTATTTAATAATTTTATTTCTAGGAGTCTAAGAAACTAATCACAGATACAGACAATTGCAAAAAGATGTAGACTGCAATAATTAAAGGAGCAAAAAATTGAGATCAGCCTGAGAATCCAGTAATAGTAAGTTAAATCATGATACATCTATAGGGCAGAATATTAGGTAGCCATTAAAAATAGTTTTCTTGAAGACTCTAAAACTGTGGATGCATTTGTTTTCTCTTGCTACACCACAAATCACACAAAAACATATTAGCTTAATACAACAGGCATATATTACCTCACCCAGTTTCCCAGGATTGGCTGGGAAGTGGCTTATCTGGTGGTTCTGGCTCAGGGTGCCTTGTGAGATCTCAGTTGGGCTGTTGGCCAGGACTATAGTATTCTCAAGGCTTGACTGGGGCTGGAGAAGCCTTTTCCAAGCTCATGCATGTGGTTATTGGCAGGCTTTCTGGGTGTTGGCTGGGGGGCCTCAGTTCCTCACCTGTCATAAGGTTGTTCACAATATGGCAGCTAGTTTCCCCCAGAGTGAGAGAGAGAGAGAGAGAGAGAGAGGCAGCCAGCCCCATGTGAAAGCTGAAGTCATGTATAACCTAATTTCCGAAATGACATTCCTTCGCTTCTGTCATGTGCTGTTGACGGCACAGACAAATCTTGGTGGAAGGAGCGGGGGCTACACAAGGGTGTGCCTAGCAGGAGGTAAAGATCAATGAGGACACCTTGGAGACTGACTGCCACAGTAGGACAACGCTGACGATAAAAATAACTGAGCAAAACAAAACAAAACAAAAATAACTGAGCAAATAAAGAATATTAGAGAGACCTTAACTACTCAAAAAATGAGAAAGTCAACAACGTGAAGATGTCAGAATATTAACTATGCATCTCTCTGTTGCAGGACTACAACAGTTTGTTTTATTTTCTTCTTTATAGTTAGATATTTCACAAAATTTTTATAATTAGCATGTATTTCATTTATTATAGTTTTCATAAATGCTAGAAAACCTCAGAAAATATGTTGAACTTTTAATGCTATTATTTTTACATGGACTTGAAGTTGTTCCAATAAAACACAAGTCATTGACTAAGAGAAAATACTGATGTGTTCTACTAATTTAGTACAACTAGTTAAGCTTAGGATCAAGAGATTATACTTTGATTTCTTTTTGAACAGCTCCATATATTTCCTAGAATATTTTGTAGAAATTCAAATGTAATAGCTGGCTTCTAAGTTGATGACCATTACGATGTTTCTGATTTTCAGTTTCCCACCTTATCAAAGGTACTATGTACCTAGGCTAGACAATCTGTAAGGAAACTTTTAATTCTGAAATTCTTTGATTTATAGCAGCTGTTTGTTAAAAACTTAATAAGTACAAGACACAGAAGTTTCTTAGCCAACTGTACTACAGTCCAAGATTCATGAGGAATTTGAAGGTGTTTTTTGGAAAGAAAAGTTGAGGCAAATGTTTATTTTTTTACTTGCACCATGAAATCTAGGCCTTGTCCCAACACACCAGAGGCTGGCATTTGGAGATGTAAAGGAATACAGAAAATGTCTGCATTTTCTGAGTTTCAGTAGCTCCTGCATGGAGTGGGGCATATTAGTGGACTCATTTAGTCCTGAGAAGTGTCTGCAGATACCCCAACAAATGTCTTTCTTGGAGTTTTAATGTTTACTGGTATATCCTTCTGCAGGATATCTGCTCTGCTTGTCTTCCTGCATGAGAGAGTACAGATGTCCCTGAAAGCATCTTTGCATGGATGTGCTTGAAGCAAGATGCTGAGAGAAGGCGGTGAAGCTTAGAGGGAGGTGTTGGAGAGAGGAAGGCAGGGCTTTCCAGGCTACAGTCACATAAGCTTTTCTTTAGGAAATGGATGCACTTTTTTATGAGAATGAGCTCTTGCTGTTACAGAGGTCAGAGATGTTCTAGTACAATTTCAATTTTTCAAAATTCAAATATCCCCATTATGATGACACTCTTGGATGTTCTGTCTGTCTCACTGAGGTCCTGAGATTGCAATTTAATGTGTTTCAGTTGGTGAGTGTTCTAAAAAATGAAATGACTGAAACATTTATCAGTGTCTGAGAAATAGTCCTGGAGACAGAATAGGGAAGTCCAAAGAACAAGGAAGACTTGATTTGACTCCAAGCAAGTAAACTGAATGAGTGATTACAAAATCTAGTCAAAAGAACTCTATAAAACATATCTTAAAGTGCTACTCATACGGTAAAGCTACTGCCCCTGAAAAAAGGGGATTCACAACAAGGACTCTAAGGTGTAGGTGATCACACATGCAAATAAATAGTTAAATGTTTAATAACCTATGGTGTATTGTACTCTTGAGTGTGACAAGGTGCTTCCGTGAAGATGGAAAGTACTGAGATCTGCCCCAGGGAGCTGCAGACTTACTAGAGGGGCAGAAATGCCTTGAGGATATTGCTGTCAAAAAGTCAAAGAGACAAATTTAGAAGTCCATGTATACACTGTGATGATAAACACATTCTAAAAAGAGGGGGGACTGAACTCTCAAAATGGCATGGAAAGCAATGCACACAAAGTAATTCAAACTGTAGTGGGCTAATACCCACCTGTGCTACTGGAAGTCCAGTAGGACTTCTAGACATGTGTTTGTGCTAAACCAAACCAAATCAGTGTGCCAATGAATGCAGAAACTACTTGGCCATGGTCAAGTCACAAGGCAGATGGATAATCCTTAAAGATGAGTCTGAGAAAAAAAAACCCTGCTGATCTCATCCTTCCCCAATACTTTTCCAAAGGACAACAGCCTGCCCTAGAGCTTAAAAGAAATGAATGAATAATGAACACAGAATAAGATGGGGAGGAAGCCCACTTAGAAGTCTGACCTTCACACTGTGGTGAACAGCCGTGAACTTCTGGCTTCTCCCAACCAAGCCCTTAACTGTATTAAACATGGCACAAATCATAAAGGAAGTGTCCACAGAGGGACGGATGACTATACTAAAGTCCATCTCCTTATAGAAGGACTGTCAGGCTCTCCTTCTCTTCATCCTCATTCTTGTGAAGCAAGGCCAGTTCTCTGAGATGAGAAAAGAATTTCAGAACTTACAAAATGGAAAAGGCATGAAAGTTGCCCAGCTTGAGGAAGAAATGAAAGAGGGAAAAGAGATGATCTCCCACTCACCACCCCCAGGACTACGTGTCAGACGAGGAGTAATTAATATTTAATGCATGTTTGCAATGAGCTGTATAGCAGGAATAATTTATGTGCATTATTTCATATATACCTTGTCATAATTCAATGAGATCGGTCTCCTTGTTTTGCTAATGAAAAAAATCAGAGGATCAAGCATGTCAATGATTTGCAAAAAGTAATACCAGCTATAAGTGGCAGACTCCATTTTTGAACCATATCATTTTACTCCAAAGTCCATCCTTTTTCCCCTCCTCAATGTTTCTTTCCTAAGCAAAATTAATGCATTGCATAAATTAACCCATGCAGCACTGCTGAGATGGAATAGGCTATCCGCTGTTCTTTGGGAAAGTCAAGTTTGCTTTTATAAGACGTTACAGAAAAACCTGAATGAACTTTTTGGCCAACCCAATACGTGAGGGCCTTGCTTTTCCCTCAGGTGTCCTTAAGAGCCAGCTCCTCACTTTATTCTGTTCTCTGCTCAGCTGTCACTTCCCTGAAGACATCTTCCCTTCTGTCATTCTCAGTCACCTTATCCTCCCAACTTTTCTTCACAACACTTATCCCAATTTGACATTATACATCTCTTTGTGCATATGCTTATTTTTTGACTCTTACATTAGAATGTATGCTTCATAGAGGCAGAAACTTTGTTTTGTTTACTGCTATGTCCATAGAACCTAGATCTGGAATTTAAGAGATGTCCTATACATATAGAGAACAGACTGGTGGTTGCCAAAGGGGGAGGGGGTTGGGGGAGGGCTGAAGTGGGAGTTTGGGGTTAGCAGATGTAAGCTTTTATATACGGAATGGATAAACAAGGTCCTACTGTACAGCACAGAGAACTATATTCAATATCGTATGATAAACCATAATGGAAAAGAATGTAAAGAAAAAAGAATGTATATATATGTATAGCTGAATCACTTTGCTGTACAGCAGTAATTAACACAACACTGTAAACCAACTGTACTTCAATTTAAAAAATAATAAAATGCCTATGTGACATTAAAAAAATAAAACCAAGTAAGAAACTAAAAAGAAAAAGAGAGAGATGTCCTATACATACTTGTTTGGTCAATGAATTCATAAGTGTATTGTTGTGAATATTTCTTAAGCAGAGGAGAAAAATCGTAACCAGCCTCAAGTCTGTTATGCTATCCTCTATCCTTCCCTCCTCCACTTTCCTTCCAAATTTGACTGAAAAAATCAACCCTCAGTTTCCTATTCACCTGTCTTATGGTCAAATTCACGACCAATGTAGGTGAAGACAGTTGTGGCACAGACGGCCACATCCACCAAAACCCATGTTTCCTCTTCCTCAGTGAGGCATTATTGCTTACAGGGGACTGCTCAACCAAGAACTGCAGTTCCCCAAACCTTCTCCTTGTATCTTGGGACAGCCATACAATTAGTTTTCAATGATGGAATATGAACAGAAGTTGTTTCAGAGTTGGCCTTATTAGTAGCAAGTATGCTTTCTACACGTTTCCCCTTTTCTCCAGCTCAGTGTGGATAATGGTGGTAAGGTCCTAGGGGTGGTGGACCCAAGAGATGGAAGGAGTCCGGGTCTCTGAATCGCGGTGTGGAGGAAAATCACCCACTACCCCTAGGCAGAGCGCCAACATTTCAGATAAGTGAAAATAAACTTCTATTACATTAAGTCACTGCAAATTTAGGGTTTGCTTCAGTATCTGTGTTATCAATATATATAAATAGCTGAGTAAAATTTTAGGGGACAAGGATTTGGTGGAACTCTTGAAACAGTTTTGCAGTCAATTTGGACTAGAAGAAATGTCAAAGATACTTCTTGTTCTCTAATTTTCAATGTCTAGTTTTACAGTACTCTTAAAAGAGGACTCTCCTAAGAGAAACCCATACAACTCTTTTGCCTTTTTGATGTATAACTTGGTCCCTACTTATCCATTCAAAAAGTCAAGTAGAAGAATTTGTGGATAAAGACTTTTAAAGATAGTAGGGAATCTCTTTTTTTTTTTTTTTTTGCGGTACGCGGGCCTCTCATGGTTGTGGCCTCTCCCGTTGCGGAGCACAGGCTCCAGACGCGCAGGCTCAGCGGCCATGGCTCACGGGCCCAGCCGCTCCGCGGCATGTGGGATCTTCCCGGACCGGGGCAAGAACCCGTGTCCCCTGCATCGGCAGGCGGACTCTCAACCACTTCGCCACCAGGGAAGCCCATAAGGTAGTAGGGAATCTCTTATCAGGCCAAACCAACTCTGTCTCCATGATATCGTGTCTTGTGCTTTCAGGGATTGAGAACATATGAATGCCTTTCCCTGAAAAGTGATTGAGAACACTGGACAGCTATTTGAGATGCCCCCCTGGAACCAGGTTGTCAGGTTAAATGAAGATAGTGTAGTCGATTCTCTGCACAATTTGTTTTGCTGCTACTTCTTTTATAAGCCTTGAAGTGTATTAATTTTCTGATATGCATGTCTTGCCTTTTACTGAAAGGAATTATTACTCATCTTTGTGCAGATTAAGTAGGGCCACTGAGAAAGCATTTGGTCGATTGCCTGCATTAAGGTGTGAAGGGCTCTTTATGGGACAATGGTGCTCTCCTGGTCTCCTTACCAAGTTGTAGAGACAGGCAGAAAGTATTTATAGTCTAGCCCTGCGGCTTCTTTGTCACGTGGCTCACCACCAGGCTTACCCTTCCTACCTGGCTTGAAATAGCAGCTACTAAATGAAGGATGAACTAATTACACTAATCTACATAGGAGAGTTGGTACAATATTGCTTCTTAGAATTAGGCAAAATTTATTTAATGATGCTCTTTCATTAACTAGATAAAATAAAGGAAGGAAGGATGAAAGAAGCTGGTGAGAGAAGAAATGAACTGGAAGTCCCTCTGCTTGATTTTGTCAGCCATCGGGCTCATCTTTCAGGATTATTGCTTTGATCATATAGAAGTTGTATCACAACTGTTCTCCTAAGCAGTATGAACTAAAGAGACAAAGCCATTTTTAAAATTTCTTATTGATATAAAATACATATATTGAAATGTGTATTTACCTTAAGCATATTTCTTGATGAATTTTTTTTTTTAGACTTTTTTTTTTTTTTTTTTTAAACCCCACATTTGTTTGTTTATTTTTGGCTGTGTTGGGTCTTCGTTTCTGTGTGAGGGCTTTCTCTAGTTGTGGCAAGCGGGGACCACTCTTCATCACAGTGCACGGGCCTCTCACTATCGTGGCCTCTCTTGTTGCAGAGCACAGGCTCCATACGTGCAGGCTCAGTAGTTGTGGCTCACGGGCCTAGCTGCTCCGCGGCATGCGGGATCTTCCCAGACCAGGGCTCGAACCCATGTCCCCTGCATTAGCAGGCAGACTCCCAACCACTGCGCCACCAGGGAAGCCCTCTTGATGAATTTTTCACAAACTGAACAGACGTGCGAAACTAGCACCCAGATCAAAAACAAACATAACCAGCCTCCATAGAAACCCCCCCACTTTCCCTTCTAGTTCATAAGATTAACCACTATCCTGAATTCCAACAGCATAGCTTACTTTTCCCTCTTTTTGTAATGTATACAAATGGAATCATACAACAGGTACTTTTTTGTACATTTTTGCTGAGTATTTTTTGGTAAGATTTACCCTATTGTTGCATATACCTGTAGACCATTCATTCTCAGTGCTGTATAAAAGTCCATGGAGTAAATATGTCACAATTTATTTATACACTCTACCACTGATAGACATCTGCATAGTATCCAGTTTGATTTGGGGCTATTACAAATAGCACTGCTGTGAACATTCCAGTGAAGACTTTTGGCAAATTTAAGTACATATTTGTGCTGAATATATATATATATATATATATATATATATAAAAAATATATATATATATCATGTATGTATTTTATATATGTATATATATAGAGAGAGAAGAATTAGTTGACACTGGTAACGAGTTTTACAAGTGCTTGTATCAGTTCACACTACTACCAGCAGTGTATAAAGATCTGAGTTGCTTTTATCTTTGCCAATTTTATCTTTGGAATTTTATGTCTCTATTGTTTTAGTCAGTCTGTAGGGTGTTTAATGGTATTATATTGTGGTCTAATTTGCATTTACTTGGTTACTAATGAACCAAGTATATTTGAGTATATTTTCATAAATTTATTGGCCACTTTGATATCCCCTTTATGAAATATATGTTCAAGTCTTTTAACCCACTTCTCTATTGAGTTGTCTGCATTTTTCTTATTTATTAGTAGGAGTTCTTTATATGTTCTAGGCAATTATCTTTTCCCACCCTGTGGGTTGCCCTTGGACACTCTTAATATTGTCCTCTGATGAACAGAAGCTCTTAATTTTATTTTATTTCATTAAACTTTTTTTATTGAAGTATTGTTGATTTACAATATTATATTAACTTCAGGTGTACAGCATAGTAATTCAATATTTTATAGATTATCCTCCATTAAAAAGTATTACAAAATAATGGCTATAATTCCCTGTGTTGTACAATATATCCTTATTGCTTATCTATTATATACATGGTAGTTTGTATCTTTTATTTTTTTAAGATTTTTTTGATGTGGACCATTTTAAAAGTCTTTATTGAATTTGTTACAATACTGCTTCTCTTTTATGTTTTGTTTTTTTTTGGCCGCGAGACATGTGGGATCTTAGCTACCTGACCAGGGAACAGGTGTGGGATCGAACCCGCACCCCTGCATTGGAAGGCGAAGTCTTAACCACTGGACCCCTAGGGAAGTCTCAGTAGTTTGTATCTTTTAATCCCTTATCCCTATCTTGCCCCTCTTCCCTTCCCTCTCCCCACTGGTAAACACTAATTTCTTTTCTATATCTGTGAGTCTGTTTCTGTTTTGCTATATACAATTGTTTTATTTTTTAGATTCCACATGTAAGTGACAACGAACAGTATTTGTCTTTCTCTGTCTGACTTATTTCCCTAAGCATAATATTTTCTAGGTCCAGCCATGTTGCTGCAAATGGCATTATTTCATTCTTTTTTTATGGCTAATGTTCCACTGTTTATATATACCACATCTTCTCTATCCATTCATCTGTTCATGGACACTTAAGTTGCTTCCATATCTTGGCTATTGTAAATAGAGCTGCTCTGAACATTGGGGTGCATGAATCTTTTTGAATGAGTGTTTTCATTTTTCCAGATATATACCCAGGAGTGGAATTGCTGGATCATATGGTAGTTCTAGTTTTAGTTTTTTGAGGAACCTCCATACTGTTTCCCTCAGTGGCTGCATCAATTTACATTCCCACCAACAGTGTACAAGGCTTCCCTTTTCTCCACACCCTCACCAGCATTTGTTAATTGTAGACTTTTTGATGATAACCATTTTGACAGGAGTGAGGTGATATCTCATTGTGGTTTTGATTTGCATTTCTCTAATAATTAGCAATGTAGAACATCTTTTCTTGAGCCTGTTGACCATCTGTCTTCTTTTGAAAAATGTCGGTTCAGGTCTTCTGCCCATTTTTGGATTGGGTTGTTTGTTTTTTTATATTGAGTTGTCTGAATAAATTATTGTCATATTATTAAACATTTTATAACCTCAAAATGCTGTTTTCTGGTGGACCAGCTTTAGGATTAAAGCTGACTCTATCATGGTCTGGGCAGAGTTTAAGCAGAGGACATGGTTTCTAAAAATTTTTCTTTCAGTCTGATGTCAAGGATCGTGCAGCTGGGGTGTTCTTCACGTTGAGGAGGCCCCACGTTCATCATCTATGCATGCTGCCTCCTCTAGTCCCTGGAGAAAGGGCCAATTACCCTAAATACTATTTGTGCCCATTTTATGTTCCCATTACAGTTAATTACAGAAAAACGGTATTATACAACAAAGTGCTATAAAAAACAAACAAACAAAATAGTCACAGGAAATACCTCCAAGAATCATATAGGACTAAAAATAAGAGATCGCAATGTTACACTTCCAGACACGGAAAGATTTGTTTTACGAACCATTAGGTGTTTGTATATTTGGCTAAATCGTCGGCCACTCAACCGTGGATCCAGTTTTCTTCATCTTTATTGGCCTTCATGGTTCCTAGCACATTGCTGCACGTGTAGTCCACAGACAATGTATACTTGTGGACTTTGATTTTTGAAAATGTAAAGTGTGACTTTAACAGATGTTATCTGTTCTTCATTTTCTATGCACTTGGAGCTTGGAAAATGGATCTTTTAGGAGTAACCATTTCTCTCTGGATGTGTTCTTTTCCTTAAAAAAAAAGGGATAAAAGGAAAGGAAAACACACTCAAACATTAAAACGTTTTAAAGTCCCAAATCTCCCCTCTAGGAATGTGTAAACAGATAACTTAAGGACCACCTCCTCTCAGGGGTTAAATTTTCTCTCAATGTGATCTTGTTTTATTTTGACATGCAAATATTTTTAAAAGGATACATCGTAAGCAACTGGAAAATTGGTTTTAAGCACATGTGATATAAGATTTCACAAATGTTTAGGATCATGGTGTTATTTCCATGACTATGAGATTTCATAAACACGTCATATAGCAACTATTTATAGTTTAGTATCTTTCTGCATCACTGAGGTGGCACGTTAAACAAAGGGTATTTTCTATCCATTACTATAGATAGCTATGTTTGGTTGTATTTTAAATGAACATTTTACACATAGATCTGTGCAAAATGTAAAACTTTCCCCCTCAGGGTATATATCTGCTGGAAGTGCATATAGAATGAGCACTGTTTAATCCCAAGAACCTGCAGCCAGCCCTACGTAGGTAAACGGATATCACACGCAAAATCAATTATTTTTCCTGTGCTGCGTTTAGAATACTTGCTGCTCCAACTACTGAATTAATAGAAATTTCATTGACTCTTCAACCTAGGACAATATTAATTTTGTTGACTTATCCTTAACATACAGTCGAATTAAAACTATAGAGGAAAATCTTTTTCTTATTAGACTGCTGAGAAAAAAAGCTCTCTCATATTCAGTGATATCTGTTTCTCATTTGTCTTTGGGGAAGGGGATGCCAAAGGGTTGCCTTGTTTCCCCCTTCAGACATTCAGAACCTCACCAAACTGCCGTCAAACCAGGATGCACACACCAGCATGTGATTTTTTTTGTCTGGGGATCATAGTCAATAAATTTGATTAGTTTGTAAAGCACTCCAAGCCACCAGCCCACAGAGCAGGTTGAGCCAATACCTTCCCTCACTCCCTGTTCCTTCTAGACCACCAGGGCTGTGGCTTGTATTTTTAAACTTGGGTTAAATTGTGGCATAACCACAAACCATTGTATGCTATTAACAGTGGGGTTCCAATGAATGACTGACAAACAAAATCTTAGCACACAAACTCTACTCCACTCAATGGTAAACACATGTTATTAATGAAATGTTTCTAACGGGCCCAGGCAGTTTGAAGTCTGTCTTGACTGACAATACCGTATTTTGCTATCTGGGCTAAACAAACAAAATAAAACTTTAAAAAATAGTATGCTAGAAGAATATGTTTTAGTGCATCACAAAGGTATCATTTGCTGCTCTGGACTCTGAATTTAACTTCGCCTCCTCCAAACCTAACTTAGAGTGTAATATTTCTCCGGGGTTCAAAGACAGCAGATAGTTCCTGTATCTTTCTTAAGAAGATCTGGATGGTGTTATTCAACCAAGGGTATTACATGGGTCACTGCAGGGAGATCCAGGTGAATATCATTTCATGTGCAGTTCCAAGGCTCAGAATCTAGTTGATCAGAGAAAATGACTACTGTGAGGTAGAATGCTAAATAAAGATCAGATCTGATTCATCCTCAGCTTCCTCTAAGTTCACGAGGTAGGTGAGTGGAGACTTTGTTCAGTGTATTTGATATTTTCCTTTATCAGTAACGCTGGCTACTTAGTATGTAGGTATCCATGAAAATAGACAGTGAGACTTTTATGTCATTTTTCCAAACTCCTGTTTAACATAAAGGGTTAGCAAACCCCAAACCAAATAAAACAACACTGGCATCGGATTTGAGATGTCTTTGAAACATTCCAATGTTTTGGACCACCAAACTCTAACCCACGATGGTTGCATTTCGTTTTGATCAAATTGGGCAGTGCTTCCTCAAGCTGGTTTGCATTTCTTTCCTTCAAATTTACCCTGACTCTGTTACAGTAACCAGAGAATTACAGAAGAACAATGTACTGTTAATCTGTTCTGCAGCATTCTTTTGAAAAGAAATTGTGTAATGAGGGAAGGACCCTAATTTCAGAGTGACACGAGTCCAAAGAGTTCCTAATGTCAAGTGTTTCTAGGGATGGATTATCCCTGTCTTTAACAACATCAATGTAGCCAATCAAAGGTAAAAACTTCATACAAACAACATATTCATGCTGTAAATTATTCTTTTCCCTGAATTAACTAGGTTACTTTCCCTCCACTGAATTGATCAGGTTGAAAATTAAACCAAGCGAGTGTACCCTAAAATGGTTTAAGGGTAACGTTGAAGAAGAAACGTCTAGGATCTGCATTGATGGACGAGTGTGTCAGTGAATAAATCTAACCAACCCCACTCACTCTTGACTTCGTTTCTGGTCTCTGTTCCACGACGCCTTATTCCCGACCGTGAGCACTGCCTCTGTTTTCTGCCTTCCACTTGCCCAGTTAGCTTGCCTGGAATCTGTGGGGTCTTTCTACTTGCCGCAGTGTCCTTACTGTTTAAGTTTCTCTGCAGGATGGCATAGACAGGATCATGAGGTTCCTGGCACCATCGTTTTGGTGCCCAGGATCTTTCTCCTGCTCTCAGGTGGCCCGTTAGGACCCTGACTTGCAAAGCAGACTGCCATCACTCTTCCAAACTAAAACCTTCCTGCTTGCTGTCACTTTCTCTAAAGCCCCTGCTGGTAGACTTGATCATCTAAGAATACTCAGGCCGAGGTGGTAATGATGAACTCAAACCCTCTGAGGGTGTATATTTTAAAATAGAGTGCTTGGAAAGACCAAGCCTTAAAACACATTAATGAGTCGTAATTGGTAAACACTGAATATGATATTAAGAATAAAGGAAGGCTGCCAATCATCCCCTCCTGTCCTACCCCATGGCTGAATAACTGCCCTAATTATCTCTTAAATGCGGCCTGGGGGCTTCCCTGGTGGCGCAGTGGTTGAGAGTCCGCCTGCCGATGCAGGGGACACGGGTTCGTGCCCCGGTCCGGGAAGATCCCACATGCCGCGGAGCGGCTGGGTCCGTGAGCCATGGCCGCTGAGCCTGCGCGTCCGGAGCCTGTGCTCCGCAATGGGAGAGGCCACAACAGTGAGAGGCCCGCGTACTGCAAAAAAAAAAAAAAAAAAATGCGGCCTGGAGCTCATTTAATCTTCTCTACCTGAACGCTTGGAGTTCAGAGCTTACACCTTATAGTCTATTTACTCACATTCCCATTTCTCAGGTAAAATAAAACAAAAAAGGAACTATTCTTTTATTTGTTTTATTGAAGAAGCTTGATCTATATTTATTTGATTTGACTAGTGGGAAGAGAAAAATGAAGGATGCCTCTAACATATGTGTTATGATAGAGAAATAAAGAATTCTAGAATTTTATAGCTGGTAGGGACTCAAGGAACTAAAACCAGGAAAATTTAAATGATTAATAACAGAATGAAGACTAGGACCCAGATCTCTTTGGCTTTTTAATTCCGTATGCTTATATGGTATCATACATTGCAGTGAAAATTATATTGTGTAAGTTTCTTAACTATATTGTTTGTAACATATTTCACGTAAAAGTGCTTAAGTTACTGGTAACTTGATTGAAGAGTATACTAATGACACACACGCATGCACACACACACAAATCCTTGGGGAAATCAGAGACTTAACTTTAAGTATATTTTCAATTTGTTCTTTTAAATTTGATATTCTTACAAATTTCAGGATAAGCAAAACTATTATGTCATCATCGCAGTATTAGGAAACCAGCCACAGTGAAACATCAACATCCATTCATCCTCCGTTTTTAAATTGGTGAGTGCTCTCTCATAAAATTAGATATGAATTCAGAGATTTAGGAGACAATGATCCTGGGTGAAACAAATGTTGCTTTCACATGTAATTCTCAGATCTTCACCTAAAAGAGGCACTACAGCATCACTGCCTATTTCATTCATTCATTCGTTTCCATAAGTATTTATGAAGTATTTATTATAAGCCAGGTATCGTGCTGGCTCTGAGCAATACACAAAGTGGAACAAAGCATTTCTGCCTGGGACAGTGACCATTAAATCCTGACTATTATTTTTGTTCTCCTTTTTATCAGGGCTCACAACTAGACTTAATTTTCCAGTCTCCATTACCATATTCTGTCCAACAGAATGAAAGTAAAAGTGTTCCTTTTCCTGTGTTCCTTTCAGATCTGCCCCATAAATATATCCCTTGTGTGATTCCCTCATCTCTCCCTGTTCCATCAGCCACATAAATACAGAGGACTCGAAGGACCTAGCAGAGAGAGGGGAATCACAGGAAGACAGGGGCCTGGGTTCCTGAGTGGCTGCGTAGAACAGAGGTTCTTCCCATCATCATCAACCTACATTGGGCTATGACTCAAACAAGAAATAAATTTTATTGTATTAAGTCACTAAGATGCATTACTGCTTGTTAGAGTAGTTAGTCAACTGTATCAGTTTTGCTATATAACAAATAATCTCCCAAATTAGTGGCTTAGGACAGACACCATTCTGTGTGTTGGCGATTTGGACAGGGCTCAGCTGGGATGGCTCTTCTCTTCTCCTCAGGCACTGGTGAGGTTCATTCATGGGTTGACAGTCAGTTTGGAATGCAGGTGGAGGCTGACCAATACAAAATGGCCTCCCTCACAAGTCTGGCAGTTGGTGTTGGCTGTTTGCTGAGCTGTGTTTCCAGCATACTAGCTTGGACTCCTTCAAGAGGAAAGACAAGATCCACTTCATGAGCCTTTTTAAAGCCTCTGCATGCATAACATTTTCCAGTGTCCTATTACCCCAAACAAATCATAGAGCCAAGCTTAGAGTCAAGGTGGGAGAACTGAATGAGATCATGGAAATGGAGAGGCATGATTCATTGGAAGCTAGTATCTTAACAACCACTGCACTACACTCTATTGCTCTGAAGGAGCTCAGAATTCTAAGGGAGAGGCATATCAGTAAATAATTACAATACGGGAAGTGTTAAAACTGAAGCTTGAAAACAATGCTATAGAGGCAATAAATAGGGAATAGCTAATGCTGCCTGGCCTGGGCAAAACTTTCACAAATGAGGTAATTTTGGTGCTGGGTCTTGATAGATGAGTAGGATTTTGTTAGGAGCACCGGAAGCACATGATACAGTTGTGAGAAAGGAGGAGAACATTCTAGAAAGGGGAAATAATAACACAGGAAAAGCATGGAATTTAGAAAGAGTATGGCCTGGACTAAAGAGGAGTTTAATGAGACCAGGATTTTTAGTAAAGAGAATTATGAGACGGGTTGTTCATGTAAGTAGGGCCAAGTATGACAGAAGTTTATGCCAAGGAGTTAGGAATTGAAGCTGACAACTCTGGGTCATTGATTATACTTAATCAGAGAACTCATAATATTGATGATCAAACAATTGATGACAATGGAAGATTAACCTGAATTAGCCTTTTCGTGGAACAATAGGTGATGCCTGCTGGCACAAAGAGTGACAATGAATTTCAGCACACACACCTGAGTGTGTGGTTTTCTTAATTTCCTATAATTCAGCATAATTTCTGTCTTACACCCCTATTCTACAAGGATGACAAAAAATTGGTCAATGATTTTAGGGCTACCTCTTTACTTCAGAGTCGTGTATAGCTTTGCAGGGCTGACCTAGTACCAAGGTATCCATGCCCCCTCTGGGGCACTTCCACAGGCTCTGAAAGGTCTAGAAGTTCTAGCGCTTACTTCCATGCTATTTGGGGATATATAGGGTCCCTGCAGGGCACTTGTGCCAAAGAGAACAAGGCAACTCTGGGAGCCTATCTCTGGCCCTTTGTGCCTGGACATATCACAGTGTATCTTCACTGAGGACTTTTATCTTCCTAGATATGAACACATCTTCTAGATTTCTTTCTTTCTTTTTTTGCTTACTTACAGGTATTTTATTTGAAGAAAACCATTATAATGGCCCTTAAAATGCTGTGAAATATAATGATCCCTCTGAAAGGAAGTTACAGCATCACTGGATTTATAGAAGAGGAAGTAGGAAAGGTGCACATTTGGAGGTGAGTATAACATTGTATAATCAACCCACATTAGAATGCAAGTTGGTGCAGCCACTAAGGAAAACAGTATGGAGGTTCCTCAGAAAACTAAAAATAGAACTGCCATATGATCCAGCAATCCCAATCCTGGGCATATATCCAGACAAAACTATAACTCAAAAAGACACATGCACCCCAATGTTCATACCAGCCCTGTTTACAATAGCCAAGACATGGAAAAAGCCTAAATGTCCATTGACAGATGAATGGATAAAGAAGATGTGGTACATATATGCAGCGGAATACTACTCAGCCATAAAAAAGAACGAAATAATACCATTTGCAGCAACATGGATGCAACTTGAGATTATCATACTAAGTGAAGTAAGTCAGAAAGAGAAAGACAAACACCATATGATATCACTTATATGTGGAATCTAAAATATGGTACAAATGAACCTATCTAAAAAACAGAAGCAGACTCACAGACATAAAGAACAGACTTGTGGCTGCCAAGGGGGAGGGGAGGATGGAGAGGGATGGGTTGGGAGATTGGGGTTAGTAGATGCAAACTATTACATTTAGAATGGAGAAACAGGTTCCACTGTATAGAGCAGCAAACATCCAATCTCCTGGGTTAAACCATAATGGAAAATAATATAAAAAAAGAATGTATATATATGTATAACAGTCACTTTGCTATACAGCAGAAGTTAGCACAACATTGTAAATCAACTATACTTCAGAAAAAAAATAAAATAAAATCCACCCACCTTAAATACTATAAAAGTGCATAGAGTCAAACTGCAGCATTATTTATACATGATTGAAAAGGAAAGAAACATTACAGAGTTAAAGTTTTGTATGACGTGTGAATTTTGACTTGCTATGTTTAAGTTAGCAAAAAGCCTTAGAGTTTGTATAAAATTACTGTGTGCCTTAATCCCACCCACCACTAGATCAAGACACTGAAACTGAGGATGATTCCTTCCTTATTTTATGGCTTTATTCTTGATATCCCTCTAAAAAAGAGACCAAAATGGTTGTGAAGATGACTTGTATCTACAGAGTAATTACCAAGTACCAGAGTCACATCACAAGAAAAGACAGATTCTTCAGACCAATCTGAGAGGTTTATCTTCCACGGGGAGGTGCTCAGAGACAGGTAAACAATCTCCTCTGTTGCAATTACTATTGCTTCCTAATAAATTAGCTTAAAATTTTGCAGCTTCAACAACCATTTATTATCTCATAGAATTTGGTGCGTCAAGAATTCAGACAGGGCATGACAGATATGCTGGTTCTACTCCATGTTGTCTAGTGCTCAGCTGGGGAGATTCAATGGCTGTGCACAGGAATTATCTGAAGACTCATTCACTCACGTCTGGAGCCTGGGCTGGGAAGACGTAAAGGTGAGGACCGCCGACTGGAGCTTCTACCATCTGTGTGGCTTGGCTTCCTCACAGCATGGCTGCCTAGGGTGGTCAGAATTCTTACATGGCAGTTCTTGGCACCAAGAGCCACTGTTCTAGAAAATAAGGTAGAAGCTGCATTACCTATTATGGCCCAACCTTAGAAGTTACACAAATCACTCCTGCCATACCCTATGGGTTAAAGAAATCAGAAGGCCATACAGATTCAAGGTGAGGGGACATAGACCCCTACCTCTCAGTGGCAGAAGTGTCAAAGGATTTTGGAACCATGTTTGAAAACCACCCATCTCTTTCTCATAGCTTATCTCTGACGTTCATTTCCCCTTTCAGCCTGAGGATTTTGTTTATGGTTAGTCTGAGGCCCAGGGTGGGGTGGGAAATAAGGGATGAGGAATATTTGCTCTGAATCATGATGTCATCCTCAAAATATTTTATCCACGCCGTGAGTCCTTTCCATTCACTGAGAGCCTGAATGTTTTGAAACTCAAAAGCCAAAAAGAGGCAGAAAGAACACTCTGCCTTTTGCTGTCACATTCCTTCCCTGAGGTAGAAAGTCTTACAGATAAACGTAACTATCAGAAGGGGTGGAGGACCAGAGGGATTAGGGAAATACTGTGAGGGGAAAACCCAGTTAATATTATTAAATGGAATTTCTTATATATATATATATATATATATATATATATTTTTTTTTTTTTTTTTTTTTTGCGGTACGCGGGCCTCTCACTGTTGTGGCCTCTCCCGTTGCGGAGCACAGGCTCCGGACGCGCAGGCTCAGCGGCCATGGCTCACAGGCCCAGCCGCTCCGTGGCATGTGGGATCCTCCCGGACCGGGGCACGAACCCGTGTCCCCTGCATCGGCAGGCGGACTCTCAGCCAGTGCGCCACCAGGGAAGCCCTCTTCTATATATTTAACATTTAAATGTTATTCCACCAAACATGCAACAAAACAAAACAAATACACAAAAATATCTTGCTCTTCTCTGATAATTTTGCTAAACAACATCACAATTTCTGTTTGGACTGGCCTCTATCTACGGGTATTAATTTCTGTCTCTCTCCTTTATGTTATTTTTATTTTTAAATATTCTATAATTAAATAAATTTTTTTTTCCAATTTAATGGACCCAATATCCTGGAAATAGTTTAGCAATTTTAAAGTATAGGAACCCCTACCCTT
The DNA here is from genome assembly GCF_937001465.1 of Orcinus orca. Lineage (NCBI taxonomy): Eukaryota > Metazoa > Chordata > Mammalia > Artiodactyla > Delphinidae > Orcinus > Orcinus orca. The sequence continues at coordinate 25,676,971 of NC_064562.1, forward strand.
TGAAGTATATCAGAATCTCTAGTGCAGTGTCTCCTGCTGACCTCACACCATATATAATCAAATAGTCTAGCTCTTCAGCCTCTTCACTACACAGATAAGAGATATAAACCTATTTGGGCAAAGTGAGTTATCCAAGGATCAAAATTATTCGAATTTCGAAGGCTCATCGACAGGCTAAGGACAATATGTACAGGCCTCTTCTTGGGATCTTTCAAGTCAGGAACAAAAGCCCCTCCTGAGAAATAGGATGTTAATATTGATCAACACAGATGTTGTTAACAGTTGTGCAGGTGTTTAATTCTTGCTTTCTGAGCTGCCCACTGGCCTGTAATGTTTGTGCTTTATGCCCAAGGCTATTTCTGAATCGGTCACAGCAACTGGAGAGTTTGAATATATTCATCAGTCCCATTCTTGAAACCGGGATGGCAGGGGTGAGGCAATGGGTGAGCTTCCTGGAAGATACTTAGTTGCATGACACAGGGGTGCATAGCTGGGGACAATTAAGACTGTCATGGAGGAAGAAGTGGGGAATAGATACAACCAGCAATATTCATTACAGAGAAAAAAGTGGAAAAATTGAAGCATGTAGCCAATGGGTCAGTATCAATGGCATGTGCTTATCAGCCTAATTATTCAAGAGATGGCTAAGTGTTGGTTCAAAGACTGAAGGAATAAGCATGTTGAGAGTGCTATTGATTGGATTCTGTAGAACATCAGGGTAAAGGGCAAAGCAGCCAGTGTAGACACCAAAGTGGCCAAAGAGTTGCCTGCCGGCTTGTACAGATTACCAGGAGAAGGAGTGAATTTCCCGATTGTCAGTGTAGACAATAATAGAGTCTTGTGAAAATGATGCCTGCCAGATGCTATGTCAGCAGAGAGGAGAAAAGTGTACCTGGTCTTAAAGATACTAAAGAGAGATTCCTACACCTATTTGATGGAAATACATATACACTGATGGCTACACACTTAAACCTATCCTAGACAACTTAGGCTTACAAATAGACAAATGGTCTTTGAGAATTGAACGTGAGCTTTCGTATATCTGGGGCACTGTTTTCTGCTTCAGAGCTGAATGGAGCTTTGAAATCCCAAGACCTTTTGGCAAGTGTGAAGCACCATTGTTGAGAGGCTAATATTTGGGAGCCATTTTTCTTCGGAGCTAGAATTGGAGTTTGAATAAAATCCAGCCTGAGTCAGCTTCTAAACAAGGATGAAATTCAAGTTTACAAAGCTTACTTGCAAGCCTGAAGCAGCTTATTTATATATTTTTAACATTTGCCTTAAAAAGAAACGTTGGTCTACAACCTCGTAAAATGCTGAGTCAAATACTCAGCAAAAGCAAACTTAAACTGCTTCAAAACTTGTCCTCCAACCAGGGCTGGCAGCAGTGCTGTAGTGGCAGTCCAGTAAACAGAGCACTGAGCTACAAGACAGGAACGCTGAGAAACCCTCCCAGCCTGGGCATTAAGGAACTTTTGGCCTTGGACAAGTCACTTCACCTCTCTAGGTCAGAAAGAGACTAACTTATTAGACGTGATGGCTAAGGCACAAAAATATGTTAATTACTGTTTTCATCAGACTTTAGGGTTGAGGAATCTGAGTACAGCTAAGCCACTTGTTCCCAGTCAAATACTGAATCAGTAGGCTAGGAATGGCCTGCGTGTCCCTTGACTCCTAGGCTGGGACTGTCTATTTCTCCTCTTGTATTTCCAGAATGTAGCAGTAAATCTGGCTGTGTCTGGTGAAAGGGTTCCCAAGGTCAGTCCCACCCGCAGATAAGCACTTCTGACTCTAGCTCCCAGCAGATATTTCTAGCATTCACGAAGGCTTACCCTACAGACCGCACCTGTCTTGGCATCTCCAAAGCACAGTCTACAAGCAAGCACAAGACATAAAGCATAATCCCTTGCAATGAACCAGTATCTCCTCAAACCCTGAACATGCTCAGAGGAGAATCACTTGGATTAGTGGATTAAATGCATTAGTCTAAATGATCTGACTGATATTGCATTATGTCATAAGGGAAAACCTCAGAGTGATGGAAATGTTACTTTGCAAAGCCAGCTATAGCTTTTCTTTTAGAAAGAAAGTTTAGTGATATGAGAGATGACAACATAAGAAAGCATTTAATCTTTTAGCTATTTGAATGCCTCTAATGCAGTATAAGACACAGCAAGGCAAGTTTGGGATGTACTCAGGCCAGTGGTGATAAAGAAAGAAGGAAGTGGCTCGCAGACCTATGATTCCCAGTGTAATTTCCTACAGAGCAGTTTACAAAGATGGTTCGCTTTCATGGGGCCTTGAAAAGCCTATCTCCTGTTCTAAGAAACCTTCAGTTATAAAAAGGAGCTCACACCACATAGGAAAAGCCTCCATTTCATTTGTGTGTGTGTGTGTGTGTGTGTGTGTGTGTGTGTGTGTGTAATACATTTTATACCCGCTGCACAACTGAGAGAGACAGAGTCCTGACCTCAAATGGTCGCCATGTAGGATTACAACAACTCTCTATTTCATTGAGAGAATATTCAGTCAATAGGTTCTTGTGCTGATAATACCAGGATCACACTGGCCTGTGGCTTCCACCGTCCAAGGATCCCGAGAAGATGGCTAAGTGTGTCAGACCCTGCCTGCTCCTGGACTCTCTCTCCTTACTATCCACACATTCAGGGGCCAATTAACTCCTCTGACAGGCTCAGTACTGCTTCCTCAGGAGTTAAGTCCCTTTAAGCAAACGACTCAGAACTGGGCCTCCGTTCACATGGGCCTGACCCTGCCCTTGCCTCTCCCAGCCCAACGATGGGTTTTGATTTTGAGGCTTGGACATAAAATCTCTTCTGGTTTTGTTTATTGAGGACCCCAGCACCTTCTGCCTTGGCCCTGCTGGTCTCCATCTCCCAGTAGCTGAGGGTATGGGCAGAGGAGTCAAAGAAGCTTAGATTCTGGTCTTTGCTTTGTGTTTATCAGTGGAAAGAATTCAGGCAGAATTGTTCCTACAAGTCTCAGTTGCTCACCTAAAAAATGGGGATAGTAATAAAACCTCTCTCAAAGAGTTGGTATGAAGATGAAATGGGATACAGTACATAAAGCACTTAGCACAGAGTCCATAAAAACTGCTCAATAACCTTAAGCAATTACTATTAATATCAATACAATACATACAGAAGTATAGCAATTCTATTGCTCTGTGCTTTATTTAAGAGTCTTTTTCTCTTGGATGGAAATTTGTATATTTCTCCAAAGGTTAAGATTTTCCTTAATTAATAGGTCAAATAACAAATATTTTATGATGTAATTAAAATGGTGCAAGAGGCAAAAAAAAAAAAAAAGTCTTTTCCCCCCAACCTGGCTTGTAGATCTTTTTCAAGTCAAGGGCTATGTTTGAAATGGTTCTCAGCTCTCCTTCACAACTGGGCCAAATGGGTACCTGGGGGGAATGAATAGAGTTTTTGATTGGTTTGAAACCAGAGCAAGGTATAAAATCATATCCTATGACTAGAGCTCAGATGGAAATTTTGCACCTGCATGCTGAGAAACGCAGAATAAGTAGTCTTCAGAAAGCAGGACTTTAAGCCCGTTCAACTCAGAGCACCATTACCTACGTCATGTCATGAGCCCAGGGCATGACGACGGCTGAGAACAGAAGCAGGTCTTCAGTTGGCCCTCAGCTACTAAACTGTCTGTGCAGGACCTTGTGTTGAAATCAAGCGCAAGCTGTTAGATAAAGTGCTCAGAAAATAAAATAGAAAACTAAGGAGAACCTACTGTGTAGCACAGGGAACTCTGCTCAGTGCTCTGTGGTGACCTAAATGGGAAGGAAATCTAAAAAAGAGGGGATATATGTATACGTGTAACTGACTCACTTTGCTGTAGAGCAGAAACTAACACAACATTGTAAAGCAACTATACTCCAATAAAAAGTAATTAAAAAACAAAAAATTGCTCAGTTTATACACAAAGTATTCTTCAAAACACTTTAAATCAAACCTTCTTGCTCATCAGCTTCGACACCTAATTATTTATTAGACTATCTGGCAATTATAAAACCACAACAGACATAGCCTTTCTCTCTCAGATACTCACTAGAAAACAGGGGTACAAAAAGGGGCAGCAAGGGCAGCACACATCAACCACCACCAGCAAAAAACAACTCTTTGGGTGTTTATGTGTCTGGAAAGTTTTTTGTTTGAACACAGTATGGTTAATAAACACAGATTTATGAAATCCTTTCTTTCATCAGTGATCTATGGGAGATTTGAAATACATAGATTCTATTTCTGAGTGTTGAAATTCAAAAGGCCAGAAAAGTCCCAGGACTGGATTCTTAACCATAATCACAATTTTTATTGATTTGGAGAATTACCCTGACATTTCTCCTCAATTGTATTTAAGCATCCAAGTGTATGTTTTCTTCTAGTCTTTTAACTAAAATAATCTGCACATAGGTTGCCTTGGAATATAGCCAGAGAAAGAAAAGGTAAAACTATCAAGCATATTCTAAGTTTGCTATTAGTAATTTCGGGAGCTTGAATATGTTCACTTCAAAGATGATAATCAAGAGTATGTATTCTTTGGAGTTGAAATATTGCTCGTGACATTTAAGGGACAACACTGTAAATTCTAGAAGAAGAAATCTTTTGCTTGGTTTATGTTTCATTGCTTGGAGAAAGCCATAGAGTATCTTCAATCATCATTGGCTTTATTGTTAACTATGAAAGGTAAAGAGTGGATTTTTTTCACATGGTTTTCTTTATTTCAATTAATTGGTCTGGTATTTCCCAGATATTTTCATCTGTCCCGGCGCCTTTTAATGGTATATTTTATATTGCAGTTGCAAGGAACACTGTGCAGTTTCTGAAACCAGGTAAAAGACTTAATTTGTTTTTAAAAACTTTAAAAGTTTTGTTTAAAAAAAGTTCTTGGGGCTTCCCTGGTGGCGCAGTGGTTAGGAATCCTCCTGCCAATGCAGGGTACACGGGTTCTAGCCCTGGTCCAGGAAGAGCCCACATGCCACGGAGCAACTAAGTCCGTGCGCCACAACTACTGAGCCTGCGCTCTAGAGCCCATGAGCCACAACTACTGAAGCCTGTGCGCCTAGAGCCCGTGCTCCGCAACAAGAGAAGCCACTGCAGTGAGAAGCCTGCGCACTGCAACAGAGAGTAGCCCCCACTTGCCCCAATTAGAGAAAGCCCGCACGCAGCAATGAAGACCCAACACAGCCAAAAATAAATAAATAAAATAAATAAAAATTTGTAATAAAAAGAAAAGTTCTTGTTCTGATAAACAAAGGTTTAGCAGGAATTAAATCAGAGTCTGTTTTGGAATATCAGAACTGGTTACCTGAAAGAAGAGTTTACAAACATGGTTCTTTCAGGCTGACCTGTTTTGTGATATGGAAAAGTATTGGATGTAAGCAAGTCTTGGTGATGTTCATTGACATGAAGGAAGCAAAGCCTGAGACACTCAGCTTGCTGGCTAGCCACCTGGTAGGGGGTGAAATGTATACTCCCCAGGAGGCTCCCAGATCATCATGGGTGTATTTCTGCCTGTGAAATGGTGTGCCTCCAAAGCATGCTTCCTTTAGAGACCATCTCACACTCTTCACACCATCTTATCTTTATGTGTCTACATGTTTCCTCCTAACCTAACCCTCTCATTGCAGAACAGAGCTCTGTGCCACCAGCCTGGGCTACGTTGTCATTAGGATAATCTGGAGAACAGTGTCATTCAGTAGAGCAGCACTCCTGGTTCCTTGCCCCACCCCTTACTCACTCCTCCTCGTTGTTCATTCCTCCCTTTGATTGGCATACATCTATTAGTCAACATGTCTTATTTGAAAAGGCAAGTCTGTTAAAAAGCTGTACATACTGGGTATTCCCTTTCTTTTCTTCCCTATCTAAACAGTCCAATGCAGCAATACTAGGTACTGCGGATCTATCTTTTCACAAAGCCTAGATTCAGGGTGGAGAGGGCGTGAATGGTGAAACAAACAATCAAACAAACCAACCATTGGCTACATATCTAAGCCATGTCCTCTAACCCAAGTTGCCATCTTCATCTCCAACTGACAGACTCCTCTTTCAAATATTCAGACCTCAGGCAATTGTTCAGAGCTTAGGCAAGGAAAAGGGGTGTCGTTTACCGGGCACCCTCAAATCCCAACAATTATGTGAACAGCTACAATCCAAATTTTCAAGTTATCCCGCTGATTTCCTTAGCCTAGAGGTTTCCTCAAATAATGGGGTGTTGCAATAATTCTCAGGTTGACGGGGCCTCAGTCTTTAGTAAGAATCTGGAAATGTTTCCTTTTGCTTTCCTACAACTTTTATTAGGTGACTTTATAACACCTTATTATTATTTTGTCAGAATTAAGCCCTTTAAAAAAAACCCTCCAATTTTCTACAATATAAAATTTCTCAGAGAACTTCTAGAATTTAAACTATTTATATATTGCCAACATGTGTCTGCCTTTAAATTCTTATAAATGATCGGGTTTACTCATACTCAGTGAAGTTGATTTTCAACAATCATGGGATAAGAAATGGTTTGTGAAGTAAACGAACTGGAGTTAAAACACGTGGACCCTTATTGCGTGGGCTTGGACCCATCACTTCACTTTTCTGGATGTGTTGATCTTATCTTGAGAAAAATAACATCGGTTTTGCCTACCTCATAAGACTGCTTGGAAGGTCCGATGACGTGAACATTTGATGAAAAGTAAAGTGTTGGGCAAATTTCTTCACTTGACTAGTCCTCTAAGTACCATTCCACATTGTTGACCTCTCATTTTCCCTTGGCATTTGTGACACTCATTTTCTGGTTTTCTTCTACCACTTTGGCTTCTCCTTTAACATCTACTGAGCTGGCTCAGCGAGTCCTTTCCTACCACACCATCATAGCCAGAGTTTCCCTGAAAGGAGATAAAAGCTTGCAGGCAGATAGTTTATTTGAGCAGTGATCCTAAGAAGCAAGGTTGAGAGAAGGAGAGTGCAGAAGAAAAAGAGGGAAAACCAGTGCCAAAATGAGTTGGCCACTACTTGGGGGAAATTAGTCCTAGATCCTGCAGGAGCTTTTGAGGAACCTTATGAAATGTGTCTCAGAACTGTCTGCCTGGGGATGAAACAGAGGAGCATTTATCCATCATCTCTTGACCCCCATTGGTGATCCCATGGGCAATAGATGCTCTTGACTTCCAGATTACACTTGCATGAGTGCTGAGCAGTTCCTGAGAGTGTTCCAGGCAGCAGAGCAGGGAAGCTCCAGTGTGGGCTGCTAAGAGGTCGTGTCAGCTGGTACCTGTGCAAATCCTGTAGTAGGGCACATGGAACCAGTTGCCATGACAGTGGCTGGAATAAGAGAGAGGTGACACGAATTAAAGTGATGCAAAACAAGTGTAAATATACAGGCATCTAGATGTTGAGGTTCCTAGATCCTCTTCTCTCTTAATATGTCATACTCTCCCTAAGTGATCACATTTTTTCTTATGGTTGAAATGATAATCTATAAACTTATTATTCCCAATGTATATCAATAGTTCAGAATTCCATATTCATTTATTCGGTTCCCTACAAGGCATCAACTCTAGAATATTTCAAGGAATACACAGATCTGTATGTGTAAAACTAACTCTTGATCTTTCCCTGCAAAATCTATTCCTTCCCTCATCTTTAGTAGCTTAGTAAATAGTACCTGCAATTGCTTATGCAAATGCTTTACTTATCTTTTGCTGTGTAACACATTAACACAAAATTCAGTGGTTTAAAAAGAATGATTCATCTCACAGTTTCTGTGGGTAAGGAGTTCGGAGGTAGCTTAGCTGGTTGGTTCTGGTTTGGGGTCATGACATTGCAGTCAAGATATTGGCTGGAGATACAGTCTTTCGAAGGCTCGACTAAACCTTTTCCAAGCTGTGTCCCTCACATGGATTTTAGCAAGAAGCCTTAGTTCCTTGATGCTTGTTGGCAGGAAGCCTCAGTTTCCTGCCACATGGGCATCTTTGTAGGGTTTCTTACCCCAGAGTAAGTGACCCAAGAAGGAGGGAACAAGGTAGAATCTACAATGTCTTTTATGACCTTGCCTTGGAAGTCACATGCCATCACTTCTGCCATATTCTGTTGATCACCTAGACCAACCTATTACAATGTGGAAGGCAGTTACACAAGGGTGTGAATACCAGGAGGTAGGGAAAATTGGGGGCCATGAAGGAGGCTGCTTACCACTGCAAGAAACCTGAGAGTAATCTTTGATCTTCCTTCTTTCTAGATTTATTGTCTCAAAACCTGTTGATTTACCTCCAAAATATATCTCAAATCTGTTGACTTCTGTCTCTCCTCACTGCCGTGTCTCCAGGCAAGTCCACCATAATATCTTGCTTGGACTATAGTCTTCTAACTGGATTTTCTTGTCTTTACTCATTCTTCCTTCGAATCTATTCCTTAGACTAGCCAGAGTGATTTTTTGGAAAGTATATCACATTATGTCACTGTCATGATTCTCTCATCATGGCACGTCACTCTTAGAATAAAATTCAAACCTCTTATTAAGGCCTGTTGAGCCCTTCGGGTTCTGACACTTGCCCATCTCTTTGACCTCATCTCTCACTACTCTTCCCTATTACTTTTTTCTTACAGCCTTTCTTTTTTTTAATTGAAGTATAGGTTGCTTTACAATGTTGTTTTACATATATTTGTTTTCAGATTCCTTTCCATTATATTTTATTATAAGATATTGAATATAGTTCCCTGTGCTATACAGTAGAACCTGGTTGCTTGTCTATTTTATATATAGTGGTTTTTAAATTTAATTTGTATTTTATATTGGAGTATAGCTGATTTACAATGTTGCTTTAGTTTCAGGTGTACAGCAAAGTGATTCAGTTATACATATACATATATCCATTTCTTTTCAGATTCTTTTCCCATATGGGTTACTACAGAATATTGAGTAGAGTTCCCTGTGATATACAGTAGGTCCTTATTGATTATTTTATATATAGTAACATGTATATGTTGCTATATGTACTCTATGATACAGTTTCCTTATGATACAGTTTCTATCTCCCCCTCCTTATATATCCTCTTCACCAGCCACCGTCACACTATTCTTTTTGACTAACTTTGCCTAATCATCCACTATCAGATTAAATTTTAGGGAGACCTTGCCTAGCTCCGCAATTCTGTCCCATTCTCTTATTTTCTAGACCTATTCCCAATTTATGACTCTTATTGATATTTATCATTAGAAATGTTGCTCTGTGTTTGTTTGACATCCATCTCAGTGGGCAGAACTTTGCCAATTTTGCTCAGACATGTTTATCCACTGACTTGTACAATACTTAGCATAGCATAGTTATTAACTAAACAGTTTTTGAGTAAATGAATGCTTTACCAAAGAAAGTCTTCCTGCTGTCACAGTTTAAGCAAAGAATAGTCCTGTCTCTCTATGTCAAAATTTCCCACGAGATATGAATGACTGTTTATCAAAGAATAAAGAGGAATTCTGCTAAAGGAAATAAAATATGGGTCACTGTCCTCATTGCTATAAACTTAATGGAACAAGACACAAGCAACCAGAAAGATAACAAACACAGAGAGAAACAAACAAGAAGTTATTTCAAATGAGGCCATTGAGCTCATGAAGCATGTTGTTCTAAACGAAAATGTCCACATAGAGTTGCAATATAGTTAAGGAGTTCAAGTCTAACTGAAAAACAAGTGACTTTACATGTAATGCTTTGCTTTCTGGATCATTAATCTACCCACCGTGACAAAACAGAAAAATAAAGCTAACATCTTTGAAATGTTCATTGCTTCGTATGCTACACCCTGGGCATGATTAATCAAAGGCAATCTTTTTCTACAAAACAATCCTTTTTTCATTCTTAATGGTATCAAGCTGAAGGTTCTTATACACAGAAAAGCTGAAATGTTCACACATGATCTGCACACAATAGGCCACTACTTCAGATGAGAGCATTTCAAACTTTTACCTAGTTATAGCTTGCTGGAATGATTTCCCATCCTCTGTCATCATTATTTGTCTTTCACTCACAAACGCTGGTTTTTAGGACTATATAACTCTTACTCCTTTTTCAGGAAAATCAGTGTTTTTTTCTTCTTTTCCTTTAAAATTCAATTGTTATTTATTCAATGTCTTTCGTGTAACAATCAAAGGCCTTGAAATATTATCTCTTCTCTCCTTCCTTCCTCCATCTTCCCCTTTTCCCTCCCTTCTGTCTCTTTTAACCACCCACATATCAACCTGGAGCATCGTAATACATTTAATGATTATTTTTCAAATTCATCCCTATACAAACTGTTACCTCTATAAACATTTAACAAACCTAGCTGATGAAGGGAGGGAATGAACTGCTTTAAACCTATGAAGGGACAATTATAACCGTTTCATATATATATAATCAAAAGAGATTTCTTTTTCAATTGCTGAAGTGAGAACTTAAAACCTCTTTGAGAATATGAACTTTCCGTTTCCTCTATGATTTCTCTTAGCTTAAAGAGGCAAACTTTAAAAAATTACCTTTCCATGGTCAGTTGAGACCTAACTCCTTGGAATGAACATATAATTTCTTAGAAGGTGATGAAAGAAACAGTAAAAAGAAAATGAATTTCAGCACTTGGTCATATAAAACATCTCTGGAAGCTCTCACTACATCTGCAAAGTTGATCTAGCCTAATGAGCAAGTAAATGTTTCCTGAAATAAAGGGAAATATATATATTCTTAAACCCAATATTCCATTTAAATAGAGTTGCAAATAGCTTATAGCAACAGGCTGGGGTGTCAAAACAATTTTTTTCATGCATTTCAGAATTATTGATAGAATGAGACCTTAAAAAATATGAAAGGGGACTTGTTGATAGAATACACATGTTACTATGGTGATATTTTTGGATCAAACTGTTCGCCAGGAACATGGTGTAATTCTGGCTAATTTCAGTTCAAACTAAATGCTGTTGTGACAAAACAGAATGCCTCTAAGTCACATCACTGTGATTTGCGCTGGGAAATTAGATTATTCTTCATTGGAAACATCAGCATGACCACACAGCTTCATAAATCTTTATGATTTAGAAATGGAAAAATGTGCTCTTGTAATGTAATCATTACTAACAAGTGTCCTACATTCTCAGGATACTAGTTTGTAACTAGAAAACAACTCAGAGCTCCACCCTTCTAATTACAACTCCAACACGTTCCTCTCAGAGTTCCAATTAATAGCTGATGAGGCGTGCCACCCTTCCAAAGAGCAAGCCTGGGTGGGTTTTGGATCACAGCTTTCTTGGAGCAGGGGTGCACGTGAAAGCAAGATTTCAGTGCACATCTCTTCAGCAACTTCTTTCTCATAGGATAGAGTCTGTAAGAGTTTGCTTTATTTGATGTCTTTGTGTGGATTTGCATAAAGCATTGGGGAGATGAGTCTATTGTTTCCGTACAGTGGAGTGATGAAGGCAAATCGTCCCACTATTTACTTTGTCATATTTGGTGACTGGGTACCTAGGAGCTAATCCAAAGGCACATTTGCCTGCTGTCAGTAGATGTTCAGAATGTTCAGGTGTTAGGAAGGGGGTAGAACAGATGTTGATCTGAATGGTATTTTTTGCTTCTCTTCTAAATATTGGCTTCTAGATTGTTCTTTGTATTTCTCAAGGATAGACTAAGCCAATACTTCCCAACCCTCTGCAGATGGAAAATATAGAAAATGATCATATTTGTACAGCACATCGGGGCAGGTGGATGGAGTAGTCCGAAGCTGGAGGTGACCTACTGAAGACTCCAGGCACAACTTACCTGCCAGGAAGACTGAGGTGATCAGTATCCCAGAATGCCCATGAACTGTGACATCTGAGTGTGCTGTGGCTGAAGAATGGAAAGCTCGGGCTTACCAATCTGTTTCTCTATCTTTTCGACAGATGCCTGCAGCTATTTCCTCTGAATCGAGGTAAATCACCTATACCAACCTAAATTGCACAGCCCATCCAAAATTTACAAAGAGCTCATGCAGCTCAATATCAAAAAAACAAACAACCCAATCAAAAATTCGGTGGAAGATCTATTTTGGTCATATGTATGTCTCCAAAGAAGACATACAGATGAACAAAAAGCACATGAACAGATGCTCAACATCACTAATTATCAGAGAAATGCAAACCAAAACTACAATGAGGTATCACCTCACACCAGTCAGAATGGCCATCATCACACGATCTACAAACAATAAATGCTGGAGAGGGTGTGGAGAAAAGGGAACCCTCCTCCACTGTTGGTGGGAATGTAAACTGGTACAGCCACTATGGAGAACAGTATGAAGGTTCCTTAAAAAACTAAAAATAGAACTACCATATAATCCAGCAATCCCAGTTCTGGGCATATATCTGGAGAAAACCATACTTCGAAAAGATACCTGCACCCCAATGTTCATTGCAGCACTATTTACAATATCCAGGATGTGGAAGCAACCTAAATGTCCATCAACAGAGGAATGGATAAAGAAAATGTAGTACATATATACAATGGAACATTAGCCAGCCATAAAAAAGAACAAAATAATGCCATTTGCAGCAACATGGATGGATTTAGAGATTGTAATACTGAGTGAAGTAAGCCAGACAGAGAAAGACAAATATCATATGATATCGCTTATATGTGGAATCTAAAAGAAGAGTGCAAATGAACTTATCTACAAAACAGAAATAGAGTTACAGATGTAGAAAACAAACTTATGGTTACCAGGGGTTAAAGGGGTGGGAGGAATAAACTGGGAGATTGGGATTGACATATATACACTACTACAAATAAAATAGATAACTAATAAGCACCTACTGTGTAGTACAGGGAACTCTACTCAATACTCTGTAATGGCCTACCTGGGAAAATAATCTAAAAAAAGTGTGGTTATATGTGTATGTATAACTGATTCACTTTGCTGTATACCTAAACTAACATAACATTGTAAATCAACTATACTCCAATAAAAATTAATTAAAAAATAAATGAATTAAAAAAAATTGCACAGCCCAGAACTGTATCCAATGTCTTGAAAGTAATGTGATAAATTTGTTTAGATATTTATTTTTCAGTTCCTATAAACTATGGTTCTAGGTTAAACATTTTAGTGTCATGTTTATTTTTTAAAATAACCACCACAAGAACCACTGAAATAACAACAGAAGGACATCTTTTAACTCAAATTGTTATCAACTGTAATCCCTGAATCTTAGATTAGGTCGTGGTCTGAGAACAATTTCCCAAGGAAACTGTAATACCTTCAGTATGCAAACAACTGACTTTACCTTTCTGAGTAGAATGAAACCTATTAGTGAACATAATTCTCTCTTTATTCAGTAGTTAGTTGGGCCTCATGTCTCCAAAGAATAAAGGGTATTCTATTCAACTTCATTTTCTATAATATGTGCGTATCATGCTTTCTCTCTCACACACACACACAAACACACACACATTGATTGGTATGTGTTCAGTTTCTGCACACGTGTATATATGTGCACACTCATGCTTATATGTATATATCCTTAATAGAAAAATATTCTCTAAACATAGTTTATGGAAACAAGGGCTCTATAGGTTTCACAGAGGTGAGGGGTTATATGTTGTACTTTATCTTATTTTAAATATTCTTTCTTTCCTTCAGCATTTTACTCCATAGATTCAAATGAAATGTAGTACTTTATTTTATTGAGAGTAGACAATTCCATGGGTTTCATCTCCTGAATAATCTTGAAACCAACCTGTAAAAATAGTTTTATACTAAAGTGAAAAAACAGACCCTGTTTTCCAAAGTTTTATAGACAGCTTCATTTCTTTTTTCCCAAAGTACTTTTATCTATGACTGCCTTTACCAGGCAAATGGGCATTCTCCAATGTCACAGGACTAAGAAATTACAATCAGGGAATGTTAAAGCTGGAAAAAAAAATCTCAGAGGTTAACTTGTTTAACCCCATAATTTAAAAATAAACTTTAGAGTTTAACTTGTTTAACCTTATAATTTTAAAAAGGAGGAAACTAGCATGGAGAGATTAAATGATTTTCCCTCTCAGCTAATTAGTGGCAGAACTAGGACAGGAACTTAGATATTTTGCCTTCCAACTTGGTGCTTTTGCTGGTGTACCTGCTATTTCTCATTATTTGAAAGTTAGGGCTTCCCTGGTGGCACAGTGGTTGAGAGTCCGCCTGCCGATGCAGGGGACACGGGTTCGTGCCCCAGTCCGGGAAGATCCCACATGCCGCGGAGCGGCTGGGCCCGTGAGCCATGGCCGCTGAGCCTGCGCTGTCCAGAGCCTGTGCTCTGCAACGGGAGAGGCCACAACAGTGAGAGGCCCGCGTACCGCAAAAAAAAATAAAAATAAAAAGTTAAAGGAGTCAATGAGATGAAAAGACAGGAAAATAAAAGTGTAGTTTTTCATTGTGTCTTTTCTAAATCCTCTTCTAGTAAGGAAGATTCTAGCAATATTTATATATTCGTTTATCTGAGTAAATAAATGGTATTTTGGAGAACATATTTATTGGAAAAATACACCAAACAAGTCAAATATCAAGAGTTTGTTGGTTTGGCTTTTGTTTGAGGACTGGGCATAGAGTTTGTATCTTGAAATAGCTGTGGAAGTTCTAGTGACTTAAAAAAAAAATTCTTATATAATTTAAACTCTGGTCTAAGCCCTTTTTGAATTCTTTCCTCCCATTGTATTCCTAGGTCAGTTAATTCTTAGATCCTTAGTAGACACTTTTGCTGTATATATTTCTCATCCTATCTTCTAAAGATGAGACCTCTTGAGCTCTCCACGGGTTCTTCATCTACACTCAATTTAGGAGACTCCGTGTCCTATATGATAATTATGTACATCACTTTCTACATGCCACTTCTTTCCCCTCCAACATTAGAACTGTCAATGACCCCTTATTGTTTTTCGAGGCAGGTACCAATGCCCAGGTTTGGATTTCATTGCCCATCATCATTTGGCTTCAGTGAATGCGCTGAAATTTATCTTCCACTTCTCTCTCCTGAATTTGAACTTCCGCCTTCAACTGGACCAGTCCTTCACCATCCCCTCACTATAAGTTTGCTTATTTCAATCTCTTTATCTTTACACTTGAGTTTCTCTCAGTGGAAAAGCAACCCCCCCACCTCTATAGACAAATCCAAAACATTCCCAGAATGCATAGTCTCCATGAAACTTTTCCAGATGACCTTTAACTAAAAATGCCCAGCAGCATTTATCCCCACAATGGAGTTAAATCTATTCTATACCATAGAATAAATTTCTATTCATCATCTCAACTAGAAAGTTTACATTGCTTCCCCTTGCTTATAGTACACGGTTAATTGGTCGCCATAATAATAAAGATAATTGACAAGTTTATATTAAGTAGTTAAATACATAAATTCATTTACATTACTCTTATATTCATTATTTTAATTGATCCTCACAAAACTTGTGTAAGGATGATAGGAAAATGATTATTATTGCCCTTATAAATAAGGAAATTGAAAGTCAGAGATGTTACATTACTACTAAATGGAAATGTTAGTGTTTTATTTTGCTGAGTATAGCAGTAAAAATAAGTCTACTATCTATTACCTTCCATATTTCCTAAATGAAATAACATTTTGCTGCCTGGAAATAAGATGTTTGAAATTAGGAAAAACTTAGCTTTTTGCAAAAACCTAATACATTTCTTTACTTTGCCTCCTTCTAGTGAAAACTTCATTATAGTATAGGGAAGAGTTTTAGGATTCTTCTACACCTATCATTCTTTGACTTACCTAATTTAGAAGACAGATAATTTAAGCTTCTTTTTATTTTCCTTGTACTTTAGGGGTACACAGCTACCCAAGAGAAGTTTTCCCTGATCATCCACGTGGAATAGATGGAAATTTTCATAGAATACTTGGGGAAATGTTACATTCAGTCATCACTTTATAGTAGGCTTTATAGTAGCAAATGCACAGTCAGCAAACTAATTTTTGTGAAACCATTTCTGTGGTATGGTTTTTCCTTTCCTCAGCATTCTTTATGCATTTTTCTTTCTTAAACTACAATTTTTATCAGCTTCATAAAGCTATGGAAAACAGTCACAATCCAGTACACCCAACGAAAACCAAAATAAGCAGATGAGACCTTTAGGGCTGTGGGCCCCCCACTTACTTGAAACTTCAAAGCTCAGAGCCATCTTGCACTAGCCAGAGGCTTGGCCAGGACCGCCATTGGCTTGACCCATTCAATGTCCATTAACTTACACAAGCAGGACAGGGCGGGGGAAACAGCTCTGAACTTGGAGATGGAGACTAGATTCTGGATCTGGTCTCTGCCCTTTTCTCCAGTGAGTAACCTTGAGCAAAAAATTAGAAGACAAGACTAAGTGTTTTCCATTCCTGTAGCTCTAAAATTCCTTAGATTTTATGATCAGATTTTGCCGGGATGCCAGGAGCCACGTGTCCGCTATTCAATTTCAGTCCGGGATCACCAACCTGCTTTGTCCCTTCCCTTTGCATCTCAGGCTTCCACACCAGTCTGTTTGGGACCCGGGTCATTCTTGCCTTTGGGCTTGCCATGGAGCAACAGGAATTTGGTGGGAGGCCCTTTGACGGACTAAATCCTGCAGTTAGTTACTCTGTATCTCTGTTTCTCTCTACTTTGCCCATGCCAGGGGAGAGATGTTGATACCGTGTGACTTTGCTCTGTGCTTCCAGTCAGATTCCAAGCCAAGCTGTGTCCACAGAAAAGAGGATGCTGCTGTCCAACCCTGCAGTCAACCTAACCAGGAGGAACTTGGCATGCGAGTGTGGGTGCCTATGGGGTCACCTTGCCACCATTTTCCCCTATGACCTTGCCGCACCTCTGCTCGTAGTTTCTCCCTCAGGTACAACAGCTGATCACTTTTATATCTTACTAAAGATGGTTTTTGGTGTATTCCTTTGCGTGAAACTATTTGCCAAGTTTGCACTCTTTTCTACTTTACCCTTGGTCCTATACACACCCTTGGTCCATCCACATACACTTGCTCTTATGTAAGATGATGAACTTCGTACCTAAGGCAAACAACAGACTTAAAAAAATACTCTCAAGAAATGATTTTAGGTTTAATATTTAATTGTCCTCCATCCATTATCCAAAGATTTTAATTTTTTTCTTTCTTTTTTTTTTAAGGATGGAAGATGCAGGGGGAAGTGGGTTGCTAAAAACAAGACAATACGGTTGCTGGAAATGATTCCATGTAGCTTTAAACTGTGACCATTCTATCCTCTGGTGTTTTAACAACGCTTTTCCATCTTCCAGGACATCTGTGGCTGTGTTTAAGTTCATAAGGACCTACGACATTTTGCACCATTTTGAAACCCACGACCTATGTGTTTTTTGACCTATGCCTCCACAAATTTAGCTTCAGAGAGGGGCCCACCCAAGTGAGCAGATATTTGTAAATGTAAGTAAACAGTGCAGTAAAAAAAAAAAAAAATCCAGATTTCTCTAAAGAATTCTAGAACCCTTTGGTTAGCTTCTCATAATCTATGTGAATCTCAAATAGTTTCCTGACTTTGCTTTTGAACACCAGCAATAAGTTTTCATTTTCTAATAGTGAGATATTGAGAGTATTTGGCTGTCCTCTCCTCCCAAATCTGGGATTTTTGTCCAGCAGCTGTTTCCAGTTGTGTTACTGGTGTTGAGTTGTGCGTGGGGTATGATGATGTAGAAACCCAGAGAATAGTTTGAGACCGTGACAAACATTGTTGCTTGTTGCTTACTACAGGCCAAATTTGTACTCATGCTTCCAAAGATTCAGAAGTTAGCACATTTGCTCTTCCTGGAAAATATAGACTCCAGAATAACAAATCACTCTCAAAAGAAAATTCAGTCATTTTTGTACATCACTTCATTACTACATGAGCCCACTCTCTTTTAAAAGTGGGAAGATGCTTAATGTATTAATTCTCCAAAACTCAGGAACCAAGTTCCTCTTGCAGACTGAAGAAAATATGTCCTAATGAGGCAATATCTTAAAAACACTGTCCGTGTAAAATCCACAGTCAAGAGACCTGGTAACGCATCCAGTATCTACAGGGAAGATGAAAAACAATGTTGAGCCAAATGGTATCATATTTCTTCTGGGGTTTTCCGCTTTCCTGGTGTGGATGGGAGCTTGAGGTTTTATCATAAAAGGATAAAATGGCAAGAAATCATTTACTGGCCTGCAGTCATGGAGAAAAGACATTCACATCTGTTTCTGGTATTCCGTTGAAGAATCTCTCCAGTTGATAATTTGGATTGGAAGCAAACTGGTTTGTTTTCATAGGTCCTTTTCTTCCAAGCTCAGATAAAACAAACCTATCCTGTGGGTCCAAGGGTTTGCATTCTAAATTCTTGGTTTACGTGGCACAAGATCCCTCTATTATATTGCTAACACATTATTCACCTTAAAGAGAACAAAACTAGCTGAGTTTTAGCAGGATTTATATTACATAAGCTTGCGTGACTGACAACACATTGTGTGTGTGTGTATGTGTGTGCACGCATGACTGACAACACATTGTGTGTGTATGTATGTGAAATTAGAATTCTTATGGATTTTAAATGTAATTCTGTCTTTTAATTTATATTTGCTTTAAAATAGCTTGCACCTGTAATAGTTACTGTGACTTCTTGCTTGGAAGACTACTCCAACATTAACCTAGCAAGGAAGAAGTAAGGATGTTACCAAGTGATTAAAGGTGATGGTAAAGTTTCTTGTGATAAGGTGGGTGGCCTTTTCCTTGCTTGACTTCTGCTAGTTGAAGAATATGGAGTATTTTTTTTTTTCTTTTTAAATCAATCAGTAAGGGATGTAGAGAACACCATCTATAGACAAGTTTTTAAGCTGAAATTTTTAAGGTCAAGGAAAGATGAAGTCCCTTTTCTTCACAGAGTATAAAATACATGAAAAGAGGACAAACAGCAGTAAATAAAGGAAAAGTGAAAAAAGGATGTGAATGCGTAAACAAAGAAAAGCACATAAACACAGAAAAACACGTATACACATGTTGAATACGGCTGTTTATTAGGTTTGGTGATAGGCTAAAATGACCGGATCCAAGTAGAAGCAAACTAGGAAGATAATAGGAAGTTATTAGAAAAAAAGAAACATCTGTATCACAGAAAGAGAGAGCAATATCTTAGATGAAAGATGCTTTAATAAGTATCTAATTAATCAGAAAAATTACTTGCCCTTGATTTCACTTTATTTCTGCTGGAATTCTGCTATAGTTTTCTCCCGAAACAAGCATAGAATGTTTTCCGAAATTATTATGAAATTAAGTGAAACTCTCCAATATGGCTTTGGTTCTTTCAATTAGATTTTTTAAAAGAGATTCAAATTAGGTTAATGACTATTCTTTTGAAGTGACGGAACTTTTAAAAATATTTACAAAGGTAATTTTTAGGGAGTTATGAGACTTAAAAATGTGAAATTGTTTCAGAAAAGATGTTGTCTCTGTCTTTTCCTAAGGCACAGCAATATAAAGTAGCAGATTTCCTGTAAAGCCTAATGAGACATAAACACAGATAGTAAAAGAGAAATGAACACCAGAACACAGTGTTTAAAAAATTTTTTGAAACTGGTGACATTCATAGATTTATTGAGACATATGGTTTGGATTTTCTAGCTAAAAAGCAATGTTAAACTGCCTCGGCCAGAAGCAACCTGGTTGACGGACTCCATTTTGAAGTTGGTTACCATATCGTCAGCCGTGTGCCGCCTCAGTCTGAGCTGTCCCCATAACCTCTCTCTTTCCTGTATTACATATCTCAGCGGAATGCATTCTTTTTTCTATTGCAAGAATTCACCCTCCATTGGAAATAAATAATTTTGCTTTTAGATCTCTTAAACTTTGGAGTCTAAAGAACTGAAAAGATACAAAACCAGTTTAAAAATATAAGGATATGATTTTTACATAGCCTTTTGACAAAAGCCTACCTCTGGGAAGAACTTATCAATTCTACTTTTTGTAAAATAAATAAATAAATAAGTGAAATAAAATTAAAAAAAAAAAAAAAACCCAACAAACTAACCAACTAAAGCCTAAACGGACCAAAGAGTTATACCATGACTTAAAACCCAACATTTCTGGGTTTAAATAAAAGCAGTTGGTGCTTTAAACAAATTTTATAGTATTTCTGCTTTTTCCCACTCTCTGTCCTCAGCTCATGTAAATTATTTTATTATTTAATATGCTTTAAAAGTTGGTTATTGAGTCTGGAACCTTGACTGATTATTTTTCATCACTTGGCATTTCAGAGAAAGAGGCAAATCATAGACAACAAGCTGACATCAGGAATTTATTAGATAGAAATGACAAATTCAAAATATTCCCTGGATTTAGTAAAATCATAGCATGCAAGGACTGGAAGTAATCACAAAAGCAGAGAATCTCCCCTGAAGTGAACAGGCTTTGCAATTGGACAAACTTGGGTGAAAATTCCAACGCCACCACTCACTTGCTGTGTAGCCACCTTTTAGTTATTTAATCTACTACTTTAAAAGTATACAAACGTGATTAGAAATTTGTAAATAAAATCAAAACATTACAGATTTTTTAGACATAGGAAGGACTTTGGACAGCAAATAGATACTCTGAAGTCTCAAGTGTTGCCTATCTCTGTGTTGCCTTGACCTGAGGAGGAAAGGAATTAAGTAGGGAGAGTATCTTCACTGTCTCCAAGACTGAGACCCAAGAGTTACATCCAGGTGGACCCCACCTTCCTCAAGTTTAATCATAAGATCCCTTACAGAAGAAGGGATCCACTGTGAAAGCCACAGTGTGTGTGCTTTATCTTCTGAAAAAGATCTTATAATTTAAAAACATATGATAAGATATATGACAAAACTATGTTAAAACAAAACTGTCCCCAGATCCATCATTTTTGTTATTAGAAGTAGCATTGCAATAATTACTAATAAAACAATTTCAAAAGGTCAAAAATCAGAGTAATTGTCAGTGTTCAGATAGGTCATACTCTTCCAGATTATTTCTGCTCTTAGGTATAAAATTTAATGCTGAAATTCTTAAATTTATAAAATATTTATTAAAATTATGTTCTTATATTTCAAAAAATAGAAAATATTATGTGAATTAGAGGGCATTTTTAAAAGAACTTAAGAAAGCCTAAGGAAGAGACTACTTGTGCTTTTTTATTCTTTACTTTTTCTCCAGAGTGATATCCATAAAAGACAGTAAGCGGTATTTCCATCATTTCTTCAATTACCGTGATAGAGTAATACTTATCAAATTTTAAAAATTATTTTAAAGCTTTGGACATTTGTTTCAAAATGTTGCATTGAAGTGAATTTGCCATGGAATAGACCTATTTGCTTCAGCATTATTTTACCTGCAGTCGAGCAGTCCTTGGCACATTGGGAAGCATAAAGGCTTTGGGGTCATGCAGACCTCAGCTTGTGGTCCAGCTGCTTTCCTCCCTGGTTATGGGAGTTTAGGCAAGTTGTTTAACTTCAAATACTGGCTTTGAACATCAGTATTTCTATCTGTAAAATGGGAATAAGTAGAAAGTTAGGGTGTTATGAGGAGCGTTATTTTATGTTCAGTGTCTGGCCTTTTATACATGCAGAATTTTTTTTAATTGTGTAAAAAATATTATCCACTCACTATTTTTTATGGAGTGCATAAGAGGTGGTCAACAAATATGTCAAAATTCTAACACATAAGGATGTAATTTCAAAGTCAAACAAATGTCTCTAAACGAAGTCTCTATCCCAATAGGTTTTAAACATATAAGAATATTAAAGTAAAAAAAATTTCCTCCAAAGTGATTTTGAAAAGCTTTCTCTCATGCTCTAGATTTCTAAGAGAACTGAACACAAATGGATGATTCATATTTCTATAAATAGAGCAGATTGTAGTAATGAAGAATTTCAAAATTGACTTAGGAAACTCCTGCACATTTAGAAGAGATACACTTTTCCTTCCTGTCTGAGGTCAGTTGTTTCATATTTTTATTACTTTTCCCCTGTCAAGACCAAGGGTACATTTTAACCATTAAAAAGCATATCTCTAGGAGGTATGTATAGCTGATTCACTTTGTTATAAAGCAGAAACTAACACACCATTGTAAAGCAATTATACTCCAATAAGGATGTTAAAAAAAAAGAAAAAAAAATTTAAACTAAAGAAAAAATAAAGAACACCTGAAAAATAAATAAATAAATAAAATAAAAAGCATAAAACATCAAATTAAAAAAATGTAGTAAAACTACCATGAATATTGTTGAAGTTTATAACCTGAGTCACTCAGAAGAGTGAAGGTGGGTTTTGAAAGTTAAAAAAAGTGATAATACGAATCCAAAATATTTGGGAAATGTTCCAGATTATGAAATATTCATGTATTATAACAATATACGTGAGGCATGAGATAATTTTTGAAAATGACTGCACACAAAAATACATGTAAAGTGAATCCTTACTGCTCTTCTTACTGACAGATACATTTATTGGTTCACATAACCAATGTGCACCTCCTTCACCAGGAGAGAAACCTTCTTTGTGACTCTGTAGAGATAAGTGATGCTTCCGTGGTGGCAGCATCTCTAATGAATGAGATGGTGTTCTCTTTGGGGGGCCTGCAGTACAGTAATTTTTTATCCCTAATTAGAGTACAGGGAGGGTCCTGGGCAATATCACTTTTTATAGTTCTTTTAAAATGTTTGACTCATAAGTAAATTAGCCTGTGGCAGAAAAAACCCCACCCTTCTCATTCCTCCCGTAAAGATAACAGTGGTAATAATAATCACAATAATAATAAGGAGGGGGAGAAGAAGAAAGGAGGAAAAAGAGAAAGAGGAGAAGGAGGAAGAGATGGCCGAGGGTCAGCCTATGCACTCACTGTCAAGGGTCACCTTGAGGATAAAATCTCAAGATTTATGCTCTGTGAGAATTGCCTGGGAGCTATATTTTTGAAAGGCAGATTTCTGGGTTCCACCCCCAGGTATTCTGATTCAGCATGTCTGAAGTAAGGCCTAGGAATCTTCAGCTAAAGTGTAAGTCCCCAGGTCTGTAGACAGCCCCTTGAGAAATGCCGCTCTGTGTGTTTTAGGAATGAAAGAGTGTCTCTGGTCAGCTCTTGGAAGCAGCGACTGACACCTGTCTATGGTTCTGGCTCTGCTCACCTTGTCACCATGGACCACCTGGCCATCCTGCAACTCGTTCCCTATGTGGCATCCATGCAAGGGTGGGTGTGGAGTGGTCCACGCATTCCCTTGCTGCCACTCTTGTGTTTTTATGCCTTTGTCACACAATGCTAATGTAGGAGCAGTCTCAGACTTCAGTGCATCTCTGGGGTCCCAAAACAGTTGTAGGTGCAGAATGATGAATTTGTGGCTCTTCGGCGCGTGTGCACACACCACAGCCACCACGCAAGCTCAAGCACACACGGCTCACAAAGAAACATGTTAATTCATACAGACGTCACAGTCTAGACTCTAGATCCCAAGTAAGAAAAAAAATTCCATAAGTAATATGATCTGCACAAGATGGCAGTCCACAGTAAAAATGACACATGGGGACTTACCGATAGGGTAATACGAGTCGCCTCTTAGATTAGGCTTTATTAGGGGCCGATCAGCATTGGAAGTTCACAAGAAATGGTGCTCATTACCTAGCCATCTGCTCACAGAGACTAACACACAAATCCAGGGGAAACTAAAATTATCCATCACGGCACATTTCTGGGTTTGTTGTGAGTTGGAGGAGATGCAATATGAAGACTTGTGATCTTCCCAGAGAAAGCAGTCCCCCAGGGGTTGAAGTCTGGTTGGAGGTGTTTAGTTTATACTTCCAGTGCTAGTTATAAACATTTTACATTTCTTTATTGTTTTAAATTTTATCATTTTTGTTGTCTTACTATTATTTTTAAATCAATGTACAGTAAAATTGAACTTTATTTTCAGTGTAGAGCTCTAAGAATTTTAACATATGTATAGATTTGTGTAGTCATTAGCTGAATCAGGATACAGAGCAGTTCCATTAACCCAAAAATCTACCTCATGCTAAGGCTTTATAGTCACACCCTCCTCCTGACCCAGTCCCAAGCACCACTGATCTATTCTCTGTCATATAGTTTTGTCATTTTGAAAATGTCATATGAATGGAATGATGCAGTATGTACTCTTTTGAGACTGGCTCTTTCACTCACATAATGCCTTTGAGATTCATCCAAAGTTTTGAAGGGATCGGTAGTTTGCTTTTTTACAGCTGAATAGTATTCCATTATGGACATACCACTGTTTATCCATTCATCCATGAAGGATATTTTGATCATTTCCACATTTTAGCTGTTATGAATAGAGTTGCTACAAATATTTGTGTATAGGTTTTTGTTTGAACACGAGTTTTAGGGAAATACATGAGCATAGGATTGTGAGGTCATATTAGAAGCATATGTTTAAATGTATAAGGAATTGTCAAACCCTTTGCCACAATGGCTGTACCATTTTGCAATTCCACCAGTAAGGTATGAGAGTTCCATACTCTCCTTGTCACCTCTAGGTATTGTCAGTATTCTTTTTTTTTAAAAAAACATCTTTATTGGAGTATAATTGCTTTACAATGGTGTGTTAGTTTCTGCTTTATAACGAAGTGAATCAGCTATACATATACATATATCCCCATATCTCCTCCCTTTTGTGTCTCCCTCCAACCCTCCCTCTCCCACCCTTCTAGGTGATCACAAAGCACCGAGCTGATCTCCCTGAGTATTCTTTATTTTAGCCATTTTGATAGGTATATAGTGATACCTCATCATCAATTTAATCTGCATTTTCCCTAGTGGCAGTAGATACAGTTCTTTTCTTCTATAATATTTTTGAATATATCGTTCATTGCAAATCTTGCATTGTCCATTTCAGGATACCACTCAAGAATGAGTGAGGCATTGGTCACAGAAGGATGAATAAGACACAGTTCCTGTCCTGGGGAAACTCACGATATGGTGGTAAGTACAAATGCTGATCATGATGACATACAGATATGTACACAATGTAAATTAAAAACAAAATTATTAAAAGATGACTACATAATTCTAAAGTTTTTTCTATAGAGTTAAAAAGTATTGACGCTTCTCTCTGTTGTCCACACATATGTATAATTATTATTATTTATAGATAATTGAAAATGAGAGAGAGAGAATTTTTTCCCAAGTTTAGAAAGCACATGGAATTATATTTTCAGTAAATTATAAATTATTTGCAAATAATTTTAGGAAAAATTCTATTGAATATAAAACCTCAACCATTAAAATTGGCTTAGTTTTAAGCCCAAAAGAAATAGACTCATTTCAAAAGATACCAACCATGTCCAAGCCATGTGACCTAATGCTAATCAGTGTCTGAGAGCTGTTCTGTTGTGTATAAAAAGAGAAAAATGAAAATATTAGAAACATTTGTTGTCACCTGTCTATACAAGAATACCTTGACTTACGAACTCTATGTTAGAATCACCACGTACATATATCGCATACACATACCAGTATTTCCATGTATATACCCCAGCTAAGGGCTCACTTTCCCGATGGTGTCCCAATGGTGACTCCTGTGATACTTCTTCTCTACTTGCCATTCTTCCTCTCATATCTCCTCTTCCTCTTGGCCTGTTAACCTTGCCATGAACTCTATTGATCACTGCCAGCCCTGCCCCAGAAATAGGGCCATGGCCAAGGTTGGCCCCACTAATACAACTCTCAGGTTTCTGCCCTGGACTCAATACTGTTCCTTTTTGTCCAGTCCCTGTTGTGCCTTACTCTGAAAGCTTGGGAAAGATATTTAAAATATGGGAAATAACAATAGAAAAGTAGAGGGAAGGGAAGGAGAAATCTCAGGCCATACCGATTATTATAATTTCTTCCCCTTATCCTGTTTCTCAACTTGTAAATCTTGCCGCTTATCACTCCTCTTTCCCCATCAGAATACCTAACCTGACTCTCCACCCCACAGCTCCCACCAGAACACCAATCCTGACTCTTATCACAATGCAGCCTTACTTATCTGCGTAATGTGCAGTGGTGGATAGTGTTGACTTGGAGTGGTGGTAGGATATGGGAATGGATGAAGACAAGAAAGAAAAAACATAAGAGAAAGAAAAGCTCATTCTTTCATAATCTCCTCGGATTTGTTTCAATTTATGTATTTTAGTTATTCTTTCAGACCCTACCTCCATTCTTCTCTAGACTTATAGAGATTAACAGTCCCATGTTCACAGCTTGTAAACCAGCTACCCAAGCCTTCTTGTTCTAAATTATATGTCCCTAGATATCATTTATCACTACATCCTGAACATCTGACAGAATGCCTGGCATGTGGCTGCTTGGTGGACAATTGAACGAGCCAAGACTTGAGATCCCTGAGTTCTTACTTTACCTGCCTACCAAGAGTATCTGACCACACTGTGGGATTGCTGTCTGGGTGGGTTGTCCCTGAAATCCTCAATTGGAGTTATGACCCCGTTTGTCCAGAGAAATCTTATGGTTCTTGGAAGACACGCTTTGAAAAGAGCAGACTTACTCAAGACATGTAAGATCAATGCTTTTGAGACTGAGATTACAAGAACTCATAGGATGGTGGTAGTGATGGAGACCATCATGAAGCTTCTGCTCTTGATGAATCCTCTGCCAAGACAAAATTGTTTATCAGGCAAAGTTAATTTTGGAGGGAATTTTACCCTCTTCCATTTCCATTCCATGCTGCTCTTTGACAAAGTTGGCGAGTCCTCATGCCAAAGAATCTCCTTATCTTCTCTTCTGCCCATCAGCATTTTTTTTTTTTTTTTTTTGCTGTACTCGGGCCTCTCACTGTTGTGGCCTCTCCCGTTGCGGGGCACAGACTCCGGACGCGCAGGCCCAGCAGCCATGGCTCACGGGCCCAGCCGCTCCGCGGCACGTGGGATCCTCCCGGACCGGGGCACAAACCCGTGTCCCGTGCATCGCAGGCGGACTCTCAACCACTGCGCCACCAGGGAAGCCCCATCAGCATTTTAACAATATTCATCCTATAATCTCAGAGCTCATATTCTCAGGTTTCACTGAAGCCAGAGTCTAGTAGGAAACAATGCTTTGTTCATGTGTTCCAGAAACTATTCTGCCTAAGGTCATTAATGACTTTCTATAAGATCAGAATCATTTTAAGTTATTTATCAAGCCTTTATTTTTTTAACTAAGGTATAATTTACCTACAGTGAAGTGTACAGATCTTAATAGCTGGATCGAATTGGATACATCAAGAGTAACCTATATCCTATTTCCATCACTCCAGAAGATAGTTCCATTGTGCCCCTTTCAGTCAATCTCCCTTGCAGTGGGAAGCAAGGTTATTTACTATTATTATTATTGTTGTTGTTGTTATTATCATTGATTATTTTCTATTACATGTTTTAGAACTTCTTATAAATGGAATCATATACTACATATATTTTTTGTGTCTGACTTCTTTTACTCAGTATTCTATATTTGAGATTTAATATTCATTGAATACTCAGTAGTCTGTTCTTTTTTGTTACTAAGTAATATTCCATAATATGAATATTCCCTAGTTTGTTTATCGATTCTCCTGTTGATGGATACCTGGGCATAAAGTTTTTGACAGTTACGAATAAAATTGGTATGAAAATTTATTCAGAAGGTTTTCTATCGACACATGTGTTCATTTTTCTTCATAAACAACTAGGAGTGGAATGCCGGTTCACAGGATAGATGTATGTTTTACTGCTCAGGAAACTGGCAAACAATTTTACAAAAATGTTAAAGTTTTAACATTTTACTCCCATACCAGCAGTATAAAAGAGTTCCAGATGATCTGCATCTTCACTGGAATTTAGTACTGTCAGTCTTTTAAACTTGCTATTACTTGATGTAAAATGCTTTTGTCATTTTAATTTACAGTTTTCTGACAAATAGTGATGCTGAACCCATTTTCATACACTTATTAGATATATGTATTTCTTTTTTGC
Source organism: Orcinus orca (assembly GCF_937001465.1). NCBI lineage: Eukaryota > Metazoa > Chordata > Mammalia > Artiodactyla > Delphinidae > Orcinus > Orcinus orca. The sequence continues at coordinate 25,704,976 of NC_064562.1, forward strand.
TGTCTTTCCTTTTGTCCTTTTTTCTTTTTTTAAAAATTTTTTTCCTCATTTTTTAAAAAAATAGGGTTTTTTTTTGGTCTTTTTATTATTGATTTTAGGAGTTCTTTATATATGATGGATACAGGTCTTGTCAGATGTGTATTGGGAATATTTTCTCCCACTCAGTGATTTTTGTGGTTTCATTTAATAACCAAAAGTCTTAAATTTTGATGAAGTCCAATTTAACAACTTTATTTTGTATGTTTAGTGCTTTCCATATCTTTTCTAAGAAATTATCATTGATCCCCAAAGCTGTGAAATAAACTCCTTTACGGTTGTAGCTCTTACATTTAAGTTTATGATCCACTTTGAATTAATTTTGTGTATGATGTGAGAAAGGGATAAAGTTATTTTTTCCATATAAATATCCAGTTGTTTCAGCACCATTTGTTGAAAAATTTGCTTTTCCAGATTGAATTGCTTTGATATTCTTGTGAAAAATAATTTCACCCAAAAAGTATTGTATACTTTTCTGTGTTCTCCATTCTGTTTTAATGGCCTACTTGTCTGTTCTTTTACCAACACCACACTCTCTTGATTACTGCAGCTTTATACTAGGTCTAAAAATCATGAAGTATAGATCTTCTGACTCTATTCTTTTTCAGTATTGTTTTGTGAATTCTAGTTACTTTGCAGTTGTATATTAATTCAAGTTGTCACTTTCTAAAAAAAAAAAGTGTCTACTTGGATTTTGATTGGGATTGCATGAGATCTATAGGTCAATTTAGGGGGAATTGCATCTTAACAATACTGACTCTTCCATTCCACGAACACGGTATATATTATGGAATGAATTGTGTCCCCCCAAAATATATATTGGAGTCCTAACCCCCAGCACCTCAGAATATAAAGTTATTTGGAAACAGGGTCATTGCAGATGTAATTAGTTAGGATGGGATCATACTGGAGTAGAGAGATTCCTTAATCTAATATACGTCTGGTGTCCTTATAAGAAGAGACAGACACGTGAGGTGCTGTGTGTTGACAGAGGGAGAGAATGAAGTGCTGCTGCTACAAGCCAAGGATTGTTGGCAACCCCCTAGAAGTTATAGGAAGGGAGACTGCTCTGTGATCCTTCCACCATCTTGAAACCAAAAGACCATTTCTAAACTCTCTAAATTTGGAAAAACATTGTCACCTAAGTGGAAAACTTAGAGGTCATCCAAAAAGAGAAGCATTAAAGATCTTTTTATTTGGGGGCAAAAATTTTAGCAAACAATAATTTTGTTCCATGAGCACTTCTAAGGTATGAATATAAATTGATCAAAGTACTTTATAACCTGGAGAAAATCAAGATATTATAATAATGTTCAGCATATAAAAATTGCTTTATAATTATATGTATATAAATATTATATAATAGCATGTTAATGAATGCAAATTAATCATTTCTTTCCAAGGGATAATGCATAAGACAGCTTATAAAATAAAAGTTCTAAATTTAAAGATTTTATATATTAATGATGTTGAGAATTTAAGCCCTTATTTCCATAAAGAATAATAGGACAAAACTAATTGATGCCCAATCTACTCTCAGTTTATTTTTTCTAGTGCTTTCTTTGGTGTCTTTTAATCAACATACTCCTATTATTTGACCTTTTAATTCCTTCCTTTCTGATAGCTTAGCTTGCCATTCGGTAGTACCTTCATTCAACTTTCTTTTCATGTAGATCCTGTCATATGACATTTATCTATCATGATCAGTTACTACTCATTGAGTGCTTACTGTTTAGAACAATACAGCCCAGTAGTAATAATGATGATAATAATAGCAACTTTATTTATTGAATGTTGACTGTGTAATAGCTACTGCACTAAGTACTTCACCTGTGACATCTGATTGAAATCTCACAAAGGTTCTTCACCTATGACCGAAAAGGAACCTAAGGCTAAGAGGGTTTAAATGACTTGCCTAAAGTTATAGAGACAATATGGCAGAAAAAGATTTGAACCTGAATCTTTTTGACTCCAGAGCCTTGCATATAGCAGATGTTTAACAATTTTTTTTATTTCTCATTACTTTTTCTTTCTTTATCATCTAAGTTCCATTTTAGTTCAAAATGTCTGTAATCATGTTCATATACTTTTCAATTTTTTGTTTTCTTCCTGGACAAATTTCATTCCAAGAAGCATATATACCTGACAAAATTTCAAATGAAACACTTTTGTGAACAATCATGCTAACAAAACTTCAAGTTATACCCTAGATTATCTTTCCAATTCTTCAAGGGATAAGACTTAATCCTCTAGGCTAAAATTGCACATCTATGAAAAAGCTCATGGGTTGCTCTTAGGGCAAAGTTTCTTGGTTAAAATAATAGTCGTACTGTTTTTAATACACTTTCATTTATATTCTCTCTTCTCTTACAACCAGACTGTGTAATGATTGAAGAGATTAAACAGCCTGTACAGGAGCAGGGAGTAGTAAGTGATAGATCCAAGAGGGGACCTCAGGTCTTCCTACTTTTGTCCTAGTTTCCAGTTCTTTCCAGTGTGTCATCATCCCTGTGCTCCCAAGGCTCATGTTGGGCACATTGATTTGTCTTCTTTGAATCATCTCAGAGCCCAGAGATAAAAACCCATTTTGAAATGAAAAAACTACTTTACTCATGTAATAATTCATCTCCATCTTCTTTTTGATGAAAAATACATGCTTAGTCTATGTTCTATGCTATTAGTAGTTCCAAACAGCACCAAAAGTGTGTCCAATATATATGTCCTGCTGACTATTAATTTCAAACTTAAAGGATATATCTGGTATGTTTGATATCAATGTTCTCAGTGTTCCACAGACTCTTGCAGAGCTTATATTACTCTGTCTACTTCCCTCCACATAAGGCAGACATTCCTTAGGGGAAATGAGAGGGAGGGGGCACTTTTCCATACTCTCTGGAAATAATAGGTACAATTGCCCGTGAAACACACTTTATCAAACAGTGCTGGACTAAGGTGAAAGCACATTTTGCTTACAGTTAAATTTCTGGTTCAGTGCTTTCTACAAACTAATTCATAATGGAAAACAAATGTGTTTTCAATGGAAAACAAAGGGGAAGTTACAAACTCTTCTCCTAATTAAAGAATGCTTATCAAACATGTGGTGTTTTTCATTGTAAATAAATCTAGAAGATACCTTACTGAGTTGCATTTGTTTAGCCCTGCAGATCTTGGGCGAATTTGTGACAGATAACGAAAAATTATGTATATGACTAAAGCGAGACACTAGCTTTTTTTTTTCTTTTTACACAATGATAATCATGATCTTTTCTCATTAACATTCCTACAAACTTCAAACATACAGTGAGATTCTGTTCCACTTCATCAGAGTTTTTCTACACATGGAAAGGTCTTTGAAGTTAATTGGAGCCCTCCATGTTGAAGCAAGATGAGGGTAAATGTGGAAGCCAGCCCTGGCATCCACCATGGAACTTGTGATAACCTCCATTGGAGAACTAGACCATTCTAAGCACTGTAGAAAGAGCCCTGCACGCAGGTGAGGCTTGATGGACAATGCATGACAAAGACAACAGAGCAGTCAGCTGCTGTAGATGAGTACAATGATCTAAATGTGGAAAGTAGATTTTTTGTTTCTCTTATGAGTTTAATATCACTGAATTTTTGACCTGGAAATAGAAAGAAATCAGAGGAATTTTATTCATAGGTAACCTACTAAAGAAATAATACCCATTAGAACAGTGGTTTAAAGCTATAAATTATTGATCAGCCCTTCTATCCATTTCTTAATTAAATATTTGCTCAATTAAATATTATCACACGTTTCTTTGAGGAAGTGTTATAGCCTCTGACTACTTGAGTATCTTTCTGATTCTTTTGTTCTCTGCTTGTTGATCAGTTGTTTGTTACATGGATGGATGCTGCCTCATAAAACAGGAAGGTTTCTTTCAGCTTGGGCCATTCACTCAATAATTCTTCAAAAATAATTTATTGAGCATATAATATATTCTGAGCACTGTCTTAGTCACTGGGGATTCAATGGGGAACAAAGTAGAAACAATGCTTATAGTCTATCGCCTTGAATGAAAAGTCAGTTAGTGGCTATATTCATTTATTTTATGTTGGAGTATAGTTGACTTACAATGTTGTGTTAGTTTCAGGTGTACAGTAAAAGTGAGTTAGTTATACATATACATATATCTATTCTTTTTCAGATTCTTTTCCCATGTAGGTTATTACAGAGTATTGAGCAGAGTTCCCTGTGCTATACAGTATGTCCTTGTTGATTATCTACTTTATAGTGACTATATTCTTAATCAGAAGTTATACTGGGGTAATTTTTAGTAATAAAAAATGTTTTCTAACACTTGGTTTATTAAGGTTCAATTTATTTTTATTATTAATTTATAATGCTCATTATTGTGAAGAATCTTCATGATTATCTCATTTAATTCTTTCAACAGCCCTATAAGATAGGTGTCTTTCTTCATTTTTAGCTGCTTGAGAGATGGAAGTTTAAAGGGTTAAATATCTTGCCCAGGGTCAGATAGGGAGTGGAGAGTTCAAACCCAGGTCTGCCTCAGAAGTTTAAAAACAACAGGCTAAAAAGGTCTTTAAAATGAGAAGTGTAATTGGCACATGATATCCAGAATCTTACTGCAACTGCGTCATGACTAAGAAATGCAGGGAAAAACTCTTTCTCAGAATCTCACTTTCTTCTTGGCAATCAGTGACCCACACTCGACAGTGTGTGAAGAGGTACGTAGCACCAATGTACACGTTTTCTTTTCTTAAGCATTTAATGAAGCATTGCATTGGAATCCGTTTCTTTTTTGAATGTTTTGGGATGGGCATTGTATAAAATAGATGTTTAGCAGGATGCACATAAGTAGATGCCACACTGGCACGTACTTTCCTCCGCACATTGTCATGTGCTCTGCCCAGTTCTCTTCCCCAGCAGCTGGGTCTGCCCATCTCTTTCTCCACAATCCACATGGTCTCAACACTGGCCGCAAAGTGTCTTCATTCATGTGTTTAAATGTTAAGAGAGCTAAAACTTGTAAATGAGGTTGAAGAAAAACAATCCCGTGCACCTGGTTCTGTATAGGAAGTTATATTAAGCCACTGTCAAACTTATAAGACCATGGAGAGTTTCCTCGAGAGAGTTGCTAAGGGGAATCTACAATTCAAAATGATTTCATAAGAACTTATTCTGAAGACAGGTCCGAGATAGGACGATTCTCTGAGAACCCGGCCCATGTAAAATTCATATACTCTGTGTACAGTAGGGCAATATATTTAGAAAGTAAAAAATATTTCTTTTAAGCCTCTATGCTTGATTTTTTCCTCTGCTGTTACAATGTTTACCTTTGAATAAATAGCACGTGGTTGTAAGGTAATGCTGTTCTAAGGAAATTCATTTTAAATGTGAGCATGTAGGATAAGATCCATTTGAGCATCTACCTAACAAATAAATTTAAAAGACATAAATCTGCTTCTTTGCCCAATGAACCCAAAACAAACTGCTATCTCATGAGCACGTTGTAAGTTTGATGGTATCATCATTTTATTTTCTGGAGGAAAAAATAGAATAATCTCTTTCCTAGGCTAATGGGATGTTCTGTTAAATGGACTATTCACAGCCACTCTGAAACCCATCCACTCTGTTCTGAAACCTCAAGCAGAATGATCTTTTCAACACAAAATCTGTCTGGTTCTCCAAGACTCAGTCAAATTTTACTCTCTTAAGGTACAGGATAGGTATGTCCAGTAGCAGAAATCTCAGTTGGAATTTTACATATAACTGTTTCCTTATTTGATATTCTGTTTCCTCATTGTTCTTATTCTTAATTATTCTGAAACCTCTGTGAGTTGAGGCCAGTATGGTTTTGTTTTTTTACAGCTGATACCTAGCAGAATGCGTAGCATGTATTAGGGGTTTAATAAGTATCCACCGAATAAATTAGGACAAAGAAACTGATGAAATATGTTTGTTTTTTTCTAAGTTTAAAAGATTTCGTAGCTTGGGAGCTATTAGAAAGAGTTACTGAGTACACGTCAAGCACCATGCCACACACTTGCATACACCATCTAATTCAATCCTTACAACAGCAAGAATAAGTAGTTATTCTTGTCCCTATTTTATAGATGGGGAAACAGGTTAAGATAGGTCACACAGCTAGAACGCAGTAGAAGCGCTCTTCCTGATAAGGGAGGCCTGTCTGGGTACTAAGACCATGCTGACTCCTGTGCAGTACCCTCTCTTACACATTGTTCGATCAAGAGGTGTCTGAGGGTTTTAACTATATGAGAAAAATAATAATGTTGATTTAAAAATTAAAACGTCAATATCATATGATATTGCTTATATTTGGAATCTAAAATAATGATACAAACAAACCTATTTTCAAAGCAGAAGTAGACTCACAGACATAAGAAACAAACTTATGGTTACAAAAGGGGAAAGGGGTGGGGAGGGATAAATTAGGGGTTTGGGATTAACATATACACACTATTATATATAAAATAAACAACAAGGACCTACGGTATAGCACAGGGAACTATATTCAATATCTTGTAATAATCTACAAGGGAAAGGAATCTGAAAAAGAATATATATATAAAACGGAATCACTTTGCTGTACACCTGAAACTAACACAACACGGTAATCAACTATACTTCAATTATTTAAAAAAAGGAAAAAAATTAAAACATCAAGATTGAAACTGGTCCAGATAATTCAGGAGGCGGTATGATCACTAGACTGATGGCCAACCAAGTGAACTAAGGTTTGCCTTAATTGCCTCTCGATTATCATAATCTCCCACAGTTCATCCAGTGTCCCCCTTCACGTATCAGTCAGGGAAACACAACCGAGTTTCACTGAGACAGTTCCAGTCTACGTATATTGTCTTGATGAGGTTATTAGTAGCACCCACTTTTGCTGTCGGAAGTGTTGTACTTTAGATGATGTATCTCCCCATGCCGCCTTTCAGGGCTCTCATGGCCTCTTCTGCCTTCCCAGGATCCACTGTGGTTATGCTGCTTGGGACCGAAACTATAGTTCACTTACTAGGAACTTTGTCTTTCCTCACACTCTTTATCAAAGTTACTTGCTCAAAAAAACCATTGCTGTCAGGCCTTACTCTCTACTGCCAACTATTCTATGCCATACTCTGCTTGACTTAAAGTTCCACCTCTCATGGGTGACACAGGTATAATGTAAATGGAGCTTATTAGATACACAGATAATTTTAAAATCCAAGGTGAGTCGGCCCTTCTAATTATGCCAGGTTATATTGCCTGCCTGAATCGACTTTAACATGGAAGCTGCTTGGGACTTGTCTCCAATTTTCAGCAATTCTGAGTTTTCTGCTCCTGATACTAAAACTTCATAAGCCAATTTTCACTTATAAGGAAAGGGGCTACATTTCCTCTCCTCCAATATGGTTACTTGCTTGGAGTTCCTTCCGTTTTAGGCTTATTGTAATCTTGTAAAAGTCATAAGCAAATATTGGGTTGAAATTTGGTGAATCTAGTTACTTAGAATGAAGCGTTCGCCAAATTCCATGAGAAGTCAGATTTGCATGTCTCTTTTGTTCCCCTTTCCCACCAACGCTATATGAGACTGAATGCTATGGCTGTTAACTTGAATCATTTAAAATTTAAATTTTAAATGACTCAAGTGAACGGGCTCCTATCACAATTTCCTGTGACACAGCAACTCATCTGACCCATAAATCTTTTATCATTTTACTCAGTGTCTTTCAGAAAATATAAGGAAGACAATTAATTTGTTAGAATTTCAGAAATGTTTGGTCAGACTAAAAATGTGTTTATCATTTTAAAGAGAAGATTATGCATCCAGTGATAGTTACTTTTCCCAAGAGAAAATATTGTTGTATGGGATAAAACAGTAATGAGACTATACTTGAAAAACATTAATTTGAAAAATATAACCAATATTCTCTGTCACTTCAAAGGACCTGTCATTTTTCTTATTGGAAATTTTGTAGTTATCATGACAAATAACAATGATCCAAAAGAATCATTTTTCTCATAAATTTATTAGTATTTTCTCTTCCTTTCCCCAGGACAAATTTGAGGAGTTTTAAAATTAGATTAACACCTTTTAACTGAAGTCACTTTTCAAAATGGAGTTTTAAATTCTTCCTTTTTTGTTAAATCCAACTATGCTTTTTAAAAAAACAAACAAGGCCAAAAGTTATCTGCAGGCTTCTCTGCACTGATAAGATGGGTCAGAAACAAGTGCAAATAAGAGGAACATGCAGGAGAGAGAGAAGTAGGTTAAAAAGGTAGCATAAGCCCTCCTACTACTAAAATTTCAGAAGTGTGCCCCGCACTTTTTTTTTCTAATTTTTTAAAATTAATTAATTAATTTATTTATTTTTGGCTGCATTGGGTCTTTGTTTCTGTGCGAGGGCTTTCTCTAGTTGCGGCAAGTGGGGGCCACTCTTCATTGCAGCGCGTGGGCCTCTCACTGTCGCGGCCTCTCTTGTTGCGGAGCACGAGCTCCAGATGCGCAGGCGCAGTAGTTGTGGCTCACAGGCCCAGTTGCTCCGCGGCATGTGGGATCTTCCCAGACCAGGGCTTGAACCTGTGTCCCCTGCATTGGCAGGCAGACTCTCAACCACTACGCCACCAGGGAAGCCCTTTTTAAATTTTTATTGGAGTATAGTTGATTTACAATGTTGTGTTAGTTTCAGGTGTACAGCAAAGTGAATCAGTTATACATACACATATATCCACTCTTTTTTTAAATATTCTTTTCCTATATAGGCCATTACAGAGTATTAAGTGGAGTTCCCTGTGCTATATAGCAGGTTCTTATTAGTTATCTATTTTACATATAGCAGTGTGTATATGTCCGTCCCAATATCCCAATCTATCCCTCCCCTCCCTTATCCCCTGGTAACCATAACTTTGTTTTCTACATCCGTGCCTCTGTTGCAAGATCAATTAAGAATTGGTATAATCTAGGTCAGCGGTTTTCCAACATCACCCGAATCACCTAGGAACTTGTGAGAAATGCAAATTTCCAGGCCCTGTCCTAGACCAACTGAGTCAGAAACTCTGGTGCTGGGGCTTAGCAACCTGTTCTGTAACAAGCACTCAGGTGATTCTGATACACCTAAAGCTTGAGGACTGTCGTTTCAGAGTAAACCTTCCAAGCTAAGTACTGTAGCCAAGGTACAGGAGACCATAAAAAATAGCTGTTATTCTCAAAGAACTTAGAAACTAGTTGGAGAAAAATGCTATTTGGGTGGAACGGTCACTCATGATTCTAGCACAGCTAAATGCTACCCCCAGGATGCACAGGTCCAGAGACAGAGAGATCCTGTCCGGCTGGGTGATGAGAAAGGTAAGATCTGACATGGGGTTTTTGTGGCAGAGACCACTAGCTGTTCACAGAAACCCTGCTTCCTTTCTTCCTTGGCTCATAGCAAGGCTATATGCCCAGCTTCCTTTACTGTTCTGTGTGGCCAAGAGACTCATTTTTTTCAATGAAATATGAGCAGCAGTGATATGTGCTGTTTCTGAGCCGTGGCTTTTCAGAAGTGGGTATTTTCTGTCTCTGAGCTCTCTGTCATTCTGCAGACTGCAAGGAAGTGCAAATGTCAAGACTCTAGGAATAGTGAAATCCCAAGATGGAAGAAGTTTGGTTTCCTGATTTATTACATCAGACAAACATCTTCGGACTATTAAGCGAATAAGAAGTTAACTTCTATGGAGTTTTATCAATTATATCTTTTTTGTCTATTTATAGAGAAGGTTAGTGTGTCCTAAAAGATAGGATTATACTGTAATACTAGAAGTAAAAGAAGATGTTATTTCACTGAGGGAGAAAATATTAGTAGATTTATGGAGATATCACCAGAGGGTAGCAACAGTCATAAGTGGCTGTAGCATCAGTGTGTGCCGATGTGGACAAGTTGACTGGGTTTAGAGGATGGGGCAGGGAGGATTGAGTAGATCCTGGGATATTGTATAAGTTAGGATGCTTTGGTTGCAAGAGACAGAGGACTGAAACTATTTTTTTTTTAAAGGCAATTTATTATCTAATGAAACAAGAAGTTCTGAGGAGTTAGGCTCTGGGCACCTTCGCTGAGGCTTTGTACTATGAAGTCTCTTGTTTCTTTTCTCTTCCATGTGTTGACTTTATCATCAGGTTTGAAACAAGAGGGCTGCAGCCCTTCCAGATGACATATCCAGATCTAACAACATCCTGGGGGGAACATAGTCATTTTCCCCATGATCACTTTTTTGAAGTGAGGGAAATTTTCCTGGAATCATGTTCCCATATATACAGACATCCCATTAGGATGCCCATGCCATGTGCTCCTTCCTAAAGCAGTCATTGGCAAAAGGAAATGAGATGACCATATATGGCTTAGGTCACTGGGTCTTAATCCTGTTTGCATATTTGAATCCCCCAAAGACGCCCAACAACAGAGTTTTGATTGATTGGTCTGACTTAGGCCTTGGTATTTTAAAAAATCGTCCCAAGAAGTTCTAATTTACATCCAGAATTAAGAAATACTAACTTCGATGAATCACTGGAGATGGAATAGATGTTGGGAAGTAAATAACAAAAAAACACTATAAATTCCTCATTTTAATTTTAATTTTTACTGTATTTTTTAGGCTGAGGGAAGCCATAAAATGTTTCTAGGCAAAGACAAAGACTGCATTATCAAAAGGTAACTCTGTGAGGCCTGGACCTCCCCACCTAGCAAAGAGCCTCCTCAGTCCTCAGGAGGTGTTCAGTCAATATCTGTTGGATGGATGGAGAGTGATGGGGACCAGGACACTGGTGTGAAGGTTCAGCCTTTGCATCCACAGAGCATGTGAAACATTAGAACAGGTGAAAAATCCACCAGACATTTTGTTTTTATCTCCATTATAAGCAAAAATATAAGAGTATTTTGGAAATCTCTGGATACATAACCAGATTTTTCACTTTTCAGATGATCATTTTATGTCCCTAAACTCAGATTCTGAGTCTTTTTAATCTGGTTCTGTTCTCAGGGCCTCATGCTCCTCAGAGCTCCTTTGATTGCACTATGGAATGAAGCAAATTTTCATAATCCTCTGAAACAGTGGTTCTCAACTGGGGTGATTTTGCCTCCTAGAGTACCTTTGGTAATGTCTGGAGACATTCGATGCTGTCTCAAGTGGGAGAGTGCTGTTGGTATCTAGTGGAAAGAGGCTAGACATGCTGCTAAACATCTTGCAGTGCACAGGACTCACAAGAAAGAATGATCTGGCCCCAGATGTCAATAGTGCTAGGGTGAAGAAACCCTGCTCAAGAAGATATTAGTGAAGCGTATTTTGGTAAGCACCCTATAATGGGTGCAGTTATTCAGACATCTCCCCAGGACTTCAGGGAGTCTTAAAGGCAAGTTGGTTAATAATAGCAAAGACTCAAGAGACTAGATCTTGACTATTTTGGGTAGCTCTAGCTTTTGTTTAAACCTTCAAATAAGCTGTTCCAAGCTTTGAAGACCCAAGACAGGGGACCTGGGAGTCTCCCCTCAGGAGCTGGCAGCCCTATTGGTGATGTACACAGGCGATACCAGCCAGATGATTTTACCCTAATCAAGATTTGTATGAACATGACATTTTGTTTATTCTGTTGCCTTTTTTTCTTCTGATTCATAAACAGCAATAGCAGAGCTGAACAATTATCCCTTCTTGTTGCAGACACAGATGTGCAAATGCATGGAGGCTTTCGATGAGGCCAGTGATGCCAAAACAATTCAGATTATACCTCATCTACTGTACTCTAGGATTTCAGACTACAAAAGTGTGCAAAACACTGTATTCTTCTATATTTATATTCAAACGGTCTTAGGAGTGGCCCCATGGAATTCTGTGTAGGCATGCACTTTCAACACTTGTTATTAAAATCATCGAAAATGTTCTACGTAGGCCCAGATGAAAACTTTTTGATTCGACCCAAGGGTATAATGTCCCACCAGAAAGTAAAAGTTCAAAGGCTGGATCCAAGAAACTTCATTTCTTGTACATCCACTTCTCCCTTTTCTGAAGCTAGGGGAAAAAAAGGTAACACTTTCAACATTTAACTCGAATGGCTAAAAATATTAAGTGTAAGAGCTACACAATGCAATACTGTGGAGATGCATTCCTACCTATTATATAAGATAAGGGTCAAACTTTCCACAAAGGGCCAGACAGTAAAAATATGGTTTTATGGATCATACATGCTATTTTGAAATTATTCAGCTGGGAACTATACTCAATATCTTGTAATAATCTATAATGGAAGAGAAAGTAAAAGAAGAATGTATTTATTTATATACATATGTGTAGCTGAATCACTTTGCTGTGCATCTGAAACTAACACAACATTGTAAATCAACTTTATCTTAATAAAACTTAAAAAAAATAAGAAACTACTCAGCTCTTTTGGAGCAGGAAAGCAGTCACAGACAATATGTAAGTGAATGAATGCGACTGGGCTCATTCTTTATTTATGGACTCTGAAGTTTGAATTTCATATAATTTTCATGTGTCACAAAATATGCTTCTTTTTTATTTTTTTTCAACCATTTTAAAAATAGAATAACCAGTCTTACTTCATGGATCACAAAAACAGACAATGAGTTGGATGTGGCCCACAGGCCATAGTTTTCTGACCCCTGATCCAAATAACATACCTGTTTATATAAGAAATGTATAAGATAAAACACCTGGGCTTCCCTGGTGGTGCAGTGGTTGGGAGTCCGCCTGCCAATGCAGGGGATGCGGGTTCGTGCCCCGGTCCGGGAGGATCCCACATGCCGCGGAGCGGCTGGGCCCGTGAGCCATGGCCGCTGAGCCTGCGCGTCCGGAGCCTGTGCCCCGCAACGGGAGAGGCCACAACAGTGAGAGGCCCGCGTACCGCAAAAATAAATAAATAAATAAATAAAAATAAAACACCTAGCACAGGAGGAACAAGAAAGACAGGAGACCTACTTCAAATTTTCATCTTTAGCCTAGAGATGTTGTAAATACATCATTCTAAGTTAATAGTAAAATAATTTGATTTAAAAATGGTATTACAGTAAATCTGCTAAAATACTCTTTCATTAAAAGGAAAAAATTTTCAGAAGATTTAAATTCTCTGACAATATTCAATTTTTTGTGGAAATGATGATGGATGACTTTGAACAATTATCAGAGAAATTCAATCAGGAACATTCTTTACATACTTTAAAGTCTTTCCCCCATATTTTCATTATGCATCATTTTCAAGGATTCAATTCATGGTACATCTATTATAATTAAACATGGTAGTAAATTTATTCCTAAATCCATTTTACTTAAGTTTCCTTGTTACTTATCATTAGGAATAAGAGGAAATTCAGTGAAGATATTCAGTTTACCTAAATCAGGTACACACATCCTAAAATGTAAAAATATCTAAGTGTTCAAGAAATGGACTCCACATAATGGGTTATTCCCTTTCTTCTCTTTAAAAAAGTCCTGAATATGCATCTCAAAGATAACTACTTGGATGAGTATTCCATTGATCTGTATAGACCTTCCCCCAAAGGAACCATTAGAATAAATGAGATTACTCCTTCCTTCCATAGATAACCATCTGATGAGTGTCCATCCTTCTTTTTCTCCTCAGCTGAATCCTGAAAGTAGTGGTTATTGGAAGCCAATACTATCTGATTCCACAGTATTTGATACCCACCACACCAATTGAAGTTGTGTTGGTTCCTATCGTATTTCATCCTGCTGCTGCTTCTGCCTGAAGGCCCTTTGTCTCTTGTTGTTCAGGAGTAACTGGAATATAGTCTCCTCTAAGAAATGTTTTGGGCACCCCACTTCCCACATTCTGTCACTGCAGCAGTGTCTATCATAGTTCTTACACTATGTCATGCACACATTGGTTTACATATTCTGCCTCTTTATCTTGTGCTATAAGCTATAAGGGCAGAAGTTTTGTATCTTCAGCACCCAGCCTAACGCTGGGTGTAGAAGTTGAGTAGATATTAAATATCAGGTGATCAGAAGGTTGGTCTTATTGAATCTCTCTTGTATCATTTTGCATGTTTACAAGGAAGTAGGTGTCTCCACTGAAGCTAATCACTTCCTCTGCCTTGCTGTCTGAACTCTGCTGAAGGGTCAAAGCCCCTTCCCTGATGGAGCCCAGGAAGAGCATGGAATACATCCACTCACCCCTAACCCACAAACAGCTCCAGAATGTCTGTACTGAAGAGGCTTAGAGATAGAAATCTGATAAGAAAGTGGAAATGGGAAGGGGACCTGGAAAATATGTCTCTAAGTGACAGTTGCAGAGCAGGAACTATATTTTGATTGTGTGCTTATTTGGAGTGGCTTATGGGGGCTCTCAGAGACAATAGGAAAATGGGCTAAAGCACCTTCAGCCAACTCTTGCTTTAAACTATTATGTTTTGGAGTGGCTTGTTATACAATAAAAGATAACTGACACAGGCTGTAGGTACCACACACTTCTCTCACCTCTCAGTCCCTGCTACGTCTACCGGCATAAGACTCTGCACTGTAAAACATAAACATCTGTCTTCCAAGGCAAGTGAACTGTCAGAAGGAGATGATAACATAAGTGAAACAAAATTTGTAGCTAATTTGGATTTTCCCTTGCATTGCACCAGGAGGCCTGAAAAATTAGCAATCAGAAAGAAGCTTCTTTACTTTCTCTCAACCAAATCTTTACACCCACATCTATACTTTTGGTGGATTTCAAATTTCTCCAAATATCCTTTGAGATTCCTCCGTTTAAGAGGTAGACCTTAATTCTTTACTCCTTGAATATGCAGTGGACTTTGACTTGCTTCTAACAAACATGATATCGTGGAAGTTACAGTGTGTGACTTTGGACTTGGTCATAAAAAACACTGTGGCCTCCTTCTTGCCCTGCCTCTTGAATCATTTGTTCTGGGCAAGCCAGATGACATGTTATAACGCTCAAGCAGCCCTGTAGAGAAGTCCATATGGAAAGGTAGTAAGAATTCCTCTCACAAGTAATAAGCTATCTTAAAAGTGGATCCTCCAGCCTCAGTCAAGCCTTCAGATTGACTGTAGCCCTGGGCAGCTGCTTTACTGCAGCCTCATGGGAGATTATGAGAGGGAACCACCCAAATTACTCACTCATTAAAACTGTGAGATCATATGAATCACTATATTGTACACCTGTAACATACAATATTGCACAGCGACTATACTTCAATAAGAAAGCTGTGAGATAATAAATGGATTTTTAAGCTATTAAATTTTGAGATAATTTTTTATATAGTAACAGATAACAAATATTGTATTTATATTATCTGATTTTTCTATGCAATGCCAAAAAGAATAGTCGCGTTACAGGGAGAAAAGATAGTCTGCAAAAAATATCATTTGATTTAACAGATCAGTAACTGAGTTTGTACTCAGTTTTTGGAATACTACTTAGCAATAAAGTCATGCAGGTGAATTGAAACTTCTCCTTTTAGCTTCAGACTCATATTTAATTGTCTACGTGATATTTCTACTAGGATGTGCCACTGGCAGATGGCTTTTAAAGATGGCAGCAATAGTTTCTCCCAAGATCCTTTGCCCTGTAACCATGGTGCTCTTCCCAACAAGAGCAGCAGTCTATTCTCCTTCCCTTGAATCTGGCCTTGTCTCTGACTTGCTTTGACCAGTAGAATGTGGTAGAAATCTAAGGCCCAGGCACTGGTCTTGAGAAGACTTGCAGCTTCTGCTTTCATTTTCTTAGACTGCTAGCCTGACAGATTGCCAGATAAGGAAGCCAGTCTAGCCTCCTGGAGGCTGAGAGCCCGAGAAGAGGAGAACTGAGGTTTCCCAGCCAACAGCAAGGACCAGCTGCAAGATGTGTCTCCTAGATCATAAAATCCTCTAGCTGAATGCAGCCACATGAGTGAGGTCAAGTGAGATCAGCAAAAGAACCAGCCATTCAGCTCATATAAATTCAAGAAATAATGATTGTGTTGTGCTAAACTATCAATATTATGTTTTGGAGTTCCTTATTATACAATTAAAGATAACTGACACAGGCTATAGGTGCCTCAAATTAATATGTAACAAATGGAACGGTTTTATTCCCCCACCCAAATCTGATCCTCATCCTGTATTCTCCTTCTTACTGCTACCTAGTTGTTCAAGTTAAAAACCTTGTGTCATCCTTATTTCTTCCATTTTTTTCATATTCCCATACAATCCATCAGCAATTCCTATCAGCTGTCCCTCCAAAATATATCTTAAATATGTCATTTTTATAATCCTGAATTATTTGGACTACTATGATCCTAGGCTAAAACATCATCAACTCTTGCCTGAATTCCCAAACTAGCCTCTTAGGGGATGTTTCTGTTTCTGTCTGTCCAATTCATTCTCCATACGCTAGCCAGTATGCTCTTTTGAAAACATCAATCAGATCATCGTACTTCCCTTTTTCATACCACCTGATGGCTTCCTGTCATGCATATTCTAATATGCAAATCCTTTGTCATGAGTCTCTACCAACCTCTAATCTCATCTTGCATAAGAATATTCTCTTTTTGATTTCCCAACATGCAAGATCCTTTAGCCATAAGATGTTTGCACTTGTAGGTCCTCCCGCATGGCATGCCTTCTCTTGGCGCTTCTCAGCCTGGTTCTTTCCAATTCTTATGGTTTCAGCTCAAATTATCCTCAGAGAGATGACCACATGGCTCATGGAGTCCCTCCTCACAGTCAGAGTTCAATTGTAAACATGAAAGATTATTCTTGCTATACTAAAATGAAAGCCATTAGATACTTACCAGGGTAGGAGGTTCTATGCTATATCCTCCAATGACTATAAAAAACAACACATACCAGAAAAACAGGGTGGAGGCTTCCTCAGAAAACTAAAGATAGAGTTGCTATATGATCCAACAATCTCACTCCTGGGCATATATCCAGACAAAACTATAATTCAAAAAGATACATGAATGTTCATAACAGTGCTATTCACAATAGCCAAGACATGGAAACAACCTAAATGTTCATCAATGGATGAATGATAAAGAAGATGTGGTACATATATACAATGGAATATTACCCAGCCATCAAAAAGAATGAAATAATGTCATTTGCAGCAACATGGATGGATCTAGAGATTATTATACTAAGTGAAGTAAGTCAGAAAGAGAAAGACAGATACCATATGATATCACTTATATGTGGAATCTAAAATATGACATGAAACAGAAACAGACTCACAGACATAGAGAACAGGTTTGTGGTTGCCAAGGGGGATGGTGAGGTGGGTGGGGAATGGATTGGGAGTTTAGGATTAGCAGATGCAAACTATTATATACAGAATGGATAACCAATAAGGTCCTACTGTATAGCACAGGGAACTATAGTCAATATCCTCTGATAAACCATGCTGGAAAAGAAAGTATGTAGATGTATAACTGAATCACTTTGCTGTATAGCAAAAATTAACACAACACTGTAAATCAACTATACTTCAATAAAAAAATTTTTAAAAAACAACACATACCGGGCTTCCCTGGTGGCGCAGTGGTTGAGAGTCCGCCTGCCGATGCAGGGGACGCGGGTTCGTGCCCCGGTCCGGGAAGATCCCACATGCCGCAGAGCTGCTGGGCCCGTGAGCCATGGCCGCTGAGCCTGCGCGTCCGGAGGAGAGGCCACAACGATGAGAGGCCCGCATACCGCAAAAAAAAAAAAAAAAAAAAAAAAAAAAAAAAAAAAAAAAAAACACAACACATACCAACAGAACTGTTATTCTGTGGGGACAGGACGCACTATCATAACTGCTGGCTTCAGAACCGTACAGCCTCAGCCACACATCCAGGGACTAGAAAGCAGGGGCTGTCAATGTCACCTCCAGGAACATACCTGAGATAACTGCTGCCTCAAGGGCCACTCTGCATCTGCCAGATCCTTACCAGAAAAATACGTGCCTCACAGCCACTGTCTCCCACTTAACTCACGTCTGAATTCAAGTCTTTCATGTATACATATGGTTGGTGGAACCTATGTCACATCCAGAACTCTCGTTCAAGGGAGCCTAAAATATAATTTTGAATTTTTGGTCTCTGCAGTTAGAAGACCCACTAGCAGGAAGCTGGAATGGATGCTGAGTAGGTTAATCTGCCACATCTGTCATTCCTACCACACTCCTGCTACCTCCTGAAGCTTCCGATTCATTCCTCTGTGAAATTGTATCACAATTTAAAGCTGCACACGCATGTGTGTGTGTGTGTGTGTAAAATTTTCCATTTCCTTGCACTTGTGAAAGAAACCTGCCCACGAGTGCAGGGTCATTGTCTTGTTCATTGAAGCACTTAGAATGGTGGTTGGCACATGGCAACTCCAACCAATATTTTTAGAATGAGAAATGATTAAATATAGAAATCATAAATAAATAGTCATTTAAAAAATAGTAGTCATTTTATGATGCAGACCGTCTGAGGGGGTTTCCCTAGAGGTGCCACTTCCCCTTCTGACGTGGCTGTCCTGACCTCAGGTGTACCCCCAGCCTGCAAGCACTTCCTTCTTCTAGTCTCTTAATTTACAGCCCCACCAGCATCTCCATCTTTTCCGCTTTCAAGAAGGTTCTCTCACTCCTTAGCGAAAATCTTTTAGGGCCTGGTAGCTTCGCAGGCATTAGCCGGATGTGGAATAATGTCCGCCTGTATTCCATTTTAAAGTTGTGTGTAGGAGAGGGATAAGGTGGGGAGGGCTTGTCTCCAGTTCATGAACAAAAAAGAATATGGCGCTCCCACTTCTGCTTCAATCTATCTTTCCACCAGTGACAGGTGTGGGTATTCTGGATTCTGGCTGAGATGTATTTAGTAATCATATCTTTTAAATATAAGCATTACTTATCATCTTCATTGACAACTTATTGAAGAAAAAATATTCTTCTATTTGAAGAACTCTGTCCCTTCCCAATAGAATCCATAATGCCTGATAAATGGACTGAAGGGTATCAGGTTCTTTCCTCCTTTCTCGGAAAACTGGTGGCAACAGCCAGGAGCTACACTGTTAACGTCTTCTTTCTTTGTTTACTAGGGCATGATGATCGTTCTGATTGAATTCTTTTGATATATTCTGGTAAATTTGTGGAGATGGTAAAATGGTAGGGACAGGAGGAATGGGGTGCTGGTCATTTCTTACCAGAACACTCAGAGGGTAGTTTATCTAGAATCTATCCTCTGCAGACTGTGGTTGGCCATTCGTCCCTTAGCACCTGGGATTATGTTTATTATTGCAAGTTTCTGTAAAAGAAGCAAAAAGAGAAGTAAAAGCTGATGAGCAACCTCACATCTGCATCTAATGTCCATTGGGCAAGTGAGTTTTACTTTGTATCCTCTTTCCTACCCCTAATCACAGGCCCCATCTCATCTCAACACATTAGACAAACTATGGTCTTTCTTCCCTTGAATCTCTGCTTAGTGTCTAATTAACAATCTAACCTTCATAAACCTAATCTGTGAATGTGGTCCTACCCTAGGCCATAGGAAAAGGAAAAGGAAACAAAAGTACAGTAACAAAGTAGATGGCTCAGAGGAAATCAAAGGGCCTGAGGTTTTAAAGAGGGAAGATGAGACTTTGAAAGCACAAGCCTACAACTGTTGCTTCAGACTCAGGAGAAACAAAACCAGCAATTCTATATTTGTTCCTAAATTATGATCAATCCCAGTTTGCAAATAGGTTCAAATGAAAATGGATCTATAATTAGGGATAGGAGAAAAGAATCAAGGTGAGCAATTCACCTTTCTAATTGGTACAGAGGTGAGGATATTTATCTGTCCTTAGGGACTGAGTGAAAGAAGGTTATGACAGATCTAATAAGAAAGATAAAAAGCTGTTTAGAATTTCCAGACAAACATAGAATGTTCATTAATCTTGGTAAAAGTAATGCTGCTGTCCAGATATATTCACTCTAACTTCATGCAAAAATATTGGGTTGAGTGCATGATAAGGCTCATGTTTCATGGTGCCGTCTTGGTGGACCTGTCCTAGGTCTCAGAGCTTGAAATATGACAAGGGAACTCTCACTGTACTATGAGAAGCCAAGGCCTACAGTGCCATGCAGCTTCATCCTCCTAAAGCAGTCCGAGAGCACCAGGAATGAGAACTCCCAAGACAGGCTTTGGTCAAAGTGGGTAGATGTTAAAATAAATGTTGATCTTTGGGGTTAAAGGGAAACTCGGGAGCTTACTACCCCAAACCAGGAAGAGACCTTGAAGCTTTTAACCTTCTTTTCAGAGTCTAGAAGTCACACATATGAGGCTTTAAGTTTACTCTAAACTCTGCAGTCTATGATGGACAATAATGTGGTTTCTGTTTTTGCTTGCTAGATTGCCTGTCTGTGTTTATTTGTGGGTTGCAGCTAACTGATCACACACCATATCTGTTCCATTGCGGTAGACCAACGCTATTTGCTTTGTTATTTTCCAGGAGGTTGTTTGTAAAGTGTTTCCAGACGTCAAACAAATGGGTTATTCCAAGCACTCTTGTTTTCTAAGCATTGAGTGCACCTCCTCCCTTGACTTGGGTTGAAACTGGGATCTGTTGATTTAGGTGGTTAAAGTATTTAGATGCAAGATGGATGGATGGATGGATAGTTTAGATAGATGGATACATAGATGGATGGATGGTTAGATAGATGATAGATAGATAGTAGATAGATAGGGATATACAAATTATCTTATTTTTTTAATAATTTGTTTATGAAGTCTTGAGAATTAATTCTGGGATTGTATATTAGGAGAGAGTGGGGAAAAAAGGATAACAAGTGCAAAAGAACATAAAAGGGAGAGAGAGGCAGAGACCAAGAAACAGAGTGAAAGTCAGTTCAAGTGGGTGACTATAACCTCTGGCAAGAGATCAGACAAACAAGTTCAACACAAAGTCAATTTCACTTTATTGGACCACACTGTCTCAGGCAATTAGAAAAATATTTGTAAAACATCAGATGAGAAAAAGGAACGTGGAGCCCAATAATGCAAAACAATGTTTATAAGAGAGAAATCATGAAGTGGGAAGAGTAAACACAATTATTCTATCAGCACCTCCTGTTCTTCTAAAGATTTCTTAACTTACATGTAGAGAATGCCTCCGAACAAACAGCCAAAAGAGTTTCTTTCTAGCATACTCCTACCCCCAAAGGAGTTAGTTTTAAGACCCCTACGCCCCCCCAAAAAAAACCCTGAGGAATTTTCAGTTTTGAGGAATTAGAAATAATTACAGACTAGATTCCATGGGATTATGGATTATTTTTAAGTCAACTGATAACCCCAAACCAAAAATAAAAATAAAAATTGTCTTTATAGTTCCTATGTTGCCTAAGTGAAAAGGTAATTGACAGCACACACAAGTGGTAGTCCCAAAGCTGAGACTGTAATTATAAGTTTATTTGGAGAAGAGATTGCACTGAAACTCTTCATCCAAATGGACTTTCAAGGTTCTTCATAGTTCGTGTCAAACAGAACTCACCTCAGTGTGGTATTGGGTAGTTGAGATGAGTTTACCAAGGCTTACAAATTGCAGCAGCTGAGTATCTCATGAGGCTGGAAAACATGAAGTGCTGTAATTTTTGTCATCTTCTATCACACACAAAACACACACACACACATACACACACACACACACAATTCATGGTCTGCACCACCTAACTTAGGTCCAATAAATGGTGGTTCTGCATATCTGTCTCTTCCAAATTCCTCTTTTCTACCAGTCTGGCTCTCTTTCCAGAACTGTCTTCATTATTACCTATCCTTTATCTTTATCTAATCCTTCCAAATCACCAAATTCTCTACCCACTATCAAAAAAAATTGGTCATATAGTTTCCTTCTCAGATCACAAAAATATGCTTTCTATGTAAAAACAAAATGAGGTTGGTGGTGTGATCTTCCACCTCTGCCATGGACATTCCAGTTAATAGGCCAACCCTCAAATCAGTTCTGCTTCTCTGGAAAAGCAGTATGCAACAAAATCTGTGCCAGGTTCTCTTTATTTTAAAAAATACTATTACGAAATGCACACACAGATATATTTCATATAGTGTGACTCAGAGAAATATTAGGTAATAAATATTCAGATTTCTAATACTAATTATATTCTGGAGTATTTCTAGTCTGGGACTTCGTATGTAACCATCATTTGCTCTTTGAAATCCAGTGATCCTCGTGACTTTTTCAAAATGTTTTAAAAAGAGAGAGAACCACTCTCTATGTGTTGACTATGATTATGTATAACAATTAATAGGAAAACTTGGAGACTAACAGAAGGAATGGCTACATGCCTATAGTGAGAGAATACTGGAAATAGAGATATACCAACTAGATGATACGTTGACATCTATACATATGTGTATGTGTGTATCCATGAGTTTGTGTGTGTGAGTGTGTTTTTTTTCTGTATCATTCTACTTTACATAGTTTTAGAATTTGAGGTATTTATTATGCCCCCCAGCCAAAACAGTGGAAGAGGGAAGTTTCCATGGGCATCTGGTCACTTTTTAAGTACTATTATTGAATCAGTGTTCTTGGAAGAGGCTGATGTGGTAAAACATTTCTGTTAATTTCCCCTGAAGAATGTCACATTGGGTAATGTTCTGTGGGTGGTCATGTAATGAGACGCTGGTGTCTGTCTATGACACATACTGTATATGAAAGGAGGCATAGATAAAGGTAACTTGAATTCCATCCCTCTCTGTTTATACGATGCTTATCACCATGCTCTCTAGACACCCAGACGAGAAGCTTTACAAGAAGGAAAATTTCCTCCAACATTCAACTGAAATCAACGGACAATGAGTCTGGGCAGGCTCTGGAAGGGTTAATAGGCACACGTGCTTCTGGGTAGTCAGAGACGAAAATGGATTGACCCAAGTGGCAACTGTTTCTCCATTTCCAATAATGTAAGCAACTGCTTCAGTGGAATACCACTGGAAATGAATGTTCTAGATTATAAACATATTCTAAGTGCATTTGCAGGCATCTAGCTATTTAAACTGTTTTTTACCTAAACCAGTGACTTTTGTAAAGATGTAGCTCTTCACAGTCCTAGTCATCCTAGTTTATTTTGCAGAGGAATAGCATGGAAAATTTCAAAGGAAAATATTTGGCTATTTTTTTCTGTAGGAGAGAGCAAATTTTCTGAGTGTATGTGTTGTGCGTATGTATATGTATACAGATAATATATTATATATATTACTGTTAATTAAAAAGTGTTAAAATTATATATTCCTTTTTTGTACCTAAATATAACTTTTAATAAGACTGGCCCCAAGATATTTCCTTTTCCCTGGCCCACGATGGAATTGACACAATAGAGAATGTTGTTGGCTAAGACCAAACATCAGTAAGTTCAACTGGACTTTTTACAAAGTCAGATTATAACAATAATGAGTCTCTTAGAACATCTGTATTTTCTTTTGGAGAGTCTTTCACTTCCTTCCTCTTTCTAGCCTCTAACTTCCTTTATTTTCTTTTAGTCTTGAACTGTAACCGGGACATTCTGGAACATATATTTATTCATCTTGACCTCAGCTGTGATTAATCCACCCGAGACAAAGATCAACTTCTGGCCAACACTGGTTCCCTCTCCCTTATATAAATAATGCAAATTCACCTTCTTGTTTGTAATATCTGCCCTAGGTGTGGTTGAAAAGAAAATCCAGACAGCAAAGATGCAAGAATTATCCGTGACTCATGTAACAAACATGTTTGGGTACCATTTATGTACAGGCACTGGGTAGGCAGTATTTTTAATGAATGAATATTAGCTTTATTGTACTTGAAACTCAGAAATGCAAATGAGGTTTAAGAGGATGATGAATGGCTTACAGTCCACATTTATAAGTCCTGTTCTTGTTCCTTCACCATATGGTATAGAAGCAAAATTATCATTCTCTTTGGGTGGGAGGAGGTACTCAGGTAGATTAATCAAATACGCTGGCAGCTAGGATGAATGAAACCTTAGTTAATACTAAAAACCTCATTGGAACCATTAGTTCTGACCTGTTTATCAAAACTTTTACCCAAGCTGCTAACAATTAACAAAATTGATGAATCTGAGCTTTAGCTTTTGCCTTTTTCTACTGGTCATTTTTCAGTCAGCAGCATTTATTGAGAATTCATTACACAGAGAATATTGTGCAGACTTGGAGCCTCCAAACTCTGTTAAGGAAAAACTACTTAAAGGAGTATTAATAGGCTTCTGGAGACAAAGTTGTCACTTTTGCAAATAAGTTAGTTCAGTGGTTTGGAAATGGATTTCTTAGAGAAAGAAAGAAGCCTTCTTAGAGAATCTAATCTTCCAATATATCTTTTATATTGTCAATATAAAAGAGGAGGATTTAGTGTTCAACATTTCCCTTTGTTATCCAAGAACCAATTAATATTTCCTGGAAATAGCATTCTGCAGATCTCGGTAAATAGGAGCTGTGGTCACTGCTTTCAGAAAGGGAGGTTCACATCTCTATAGTAGAGGTGATTTCAGAACCAACATTTTTAGAGTAAAAAACATCAGAGATCACTTAACCCTGTGATACCCAAGCCAAAGTGACTATTAAGTTTTCCTTGGAAGCCATTAAAAAATAAAATTCTCAAAATCTGGCCCTCCCCCAAACTTACTTAGAATTTGGGTGGATAGAACCAAAACTCTCAAGGTTCTATGTTGATTCTGATGATGAGCCATGTGTGGAAAACACTGTCCAGGCCAGTCCAATCAATGTGCAAGTGAGGGTGACAACCCTTTCAAAGACTCTCTACACCTCATTGCCCAGGCATCACTGTTCGATAGCAAATGACTACATCCCTGTCCTCTCCCCAGTGTGTCAGAGAGGTGCCCTGGACCCACAGCCTAGCAACAGTAACACCAACAGCAGTGCAAATGGTTCTGCAAAGATGTGCTACGCCCATCAAGGGCTCTCTCAGCATTTTGCACTAGAAAATACAGAGATAATGGGATCACTGGGTCAAGGTAACTGGTGTTGAGGCATAAGAAAAATTCAGGAGGACAAGTTGGAACCATGATGGGTTTTGAAGTTAAAAAGAGGCAGAAGCTAGGAAGAGACAGCTATGAGATAAGAAAAATAAAAACAGTAAACAGAATATATGGGGAGACTAAACCATCCCAGCATTTCTAAAACTGTGGTTGGGAATTTGGGATTGACGTGTACACATTGCTATATCTAAAATAGATAACCAAGAATTAGGTAGAAACTAATTCTTACCTATTGGGAAGACTTCACAGAGCAAGTAGGAAATAAATCGTCTTTGCAAAAAAAGGTAAAACAGATTTGGTGAAAGACAGGGGAGGGGACTTCAGGGAAGGGCATAAACTTGGTGTAATAAATGCTCGTGCACACAAGGATGTAGGAAAACTGGGAGAAAAGAGCAGTCAAATCAGGAGGCATTTTTTGATTGGCGCCCTGCCATAAAATCTATGACCTAGATCTTAAATATGGCCCAAGAATTAATTAGGAAAAAGATCACCATGTTAAAATGTCATTATTTTAAAGCTAACATGTATTAAAAACTAACTATGTTTAAGATAGAGTGCTGAGTACTTTCTACCCTTTGACATTTAATCCTCCAGCACATTCCGGAAGCAGGGATGAATATGTGTGCCCATATGCTGGGGAAGAAATGGAAGCCGAGAGATGTCAAGGGTTTTGCCCAAGATTGGTAAGAATTAAGGTTAAGGTTTCAACATGGACCTTAATTCTTAGGCTACCCTGTGAGTGTTATAAATATTTTCTGTAGGCAAAATAGATGTGAAGCCAGCTTCAGAGGGAAAGAGAAATCAAGGGGCCTCATTAATCCACTTCCTGGATCCTGAAATTTCTGTTTTGCAAGAGTTAATTTTTTCTCATTAAAGTTGATACAATAAAAATATGTTGGAGCAGAAGTTTGGAAAAGACCCTGCAGGTTCTGAAAACCACACTAGAGGAATTTAGAGAATCTGAGGTGTTGCAATGATTAGAAATTTGTGTCTTATAACACATGTATTTAAACTGGAAATGTTTATTGTTTAGTTAAAAATGAGTGCTTGAAACTAATAAATTAACTAAAACGCCGGCACGAGGTGCTATTTTCAGCACACTCCTAAAAAAACTTTCAAAGATTATGTTTTCTCTGAAAACATATAACAAAATACTCACATCGTACAGGAAAAAAATGACTAAAGGATGCATACCAACCATTTTTCAAATCAATCTATCTTTTTCAAAGGCTTCACATACATGTCTCGAGGAAACTTACATGTTTAGTAAAACTCTCTACTTTCCTAAAGGATTGTAGAGAATCTTACTGGATCTTACAGCAGAAGAAACATAGATTTCGTGGGAAAGCACCCAGGATGACTGAAAGTATTGTTAGGTTAGGAACTTTTCAAGGATGGGGACGATAACCACCCTCCTGGCTAAAGACATGGAGGGCAAATACAGGAGAAGAACAGTTTAGCTTAAGCATCTAAGATTATGTCTCACTTCTGTCTTCACTAGTCTGTTCTGACCTCACTGATGTTGTCTTAGCTTTCAATTAAGTTTGTAGCATGGCAAAGAAAAAGTGTTGTGTCTAGAAGCATTTTTCAAATCATATATATTTCTGCTAATTTTCATGTTTTTGTCAATGGAAACACACAAAGATCCAGAATCTTCCTTCTCTTTTGAGTTAAGGGTACATTTTGCAGACATGTTTATTCTGGGTTATAGGAACATGAAAAAAATAAAGGAAAGGAAAGAGAACATAAATTCTCTGAGAGTCGAGGTCACGTGAATTTGGACGATTCCAATTACCTTGCCATGCTTGAATTTATCTATCTATACTAAAAAGCCATGTGCTTTTGGAAACGTCTATAATAACATGCCACATGTAATCACAATTACATAATTATACAATATAAAAACGATTACTTAAGTAACGTTCCCGGTTAACCCTGGTAATTACCTGTACATGTAGGTGGGCAAACAGGCAATTTGACTACGGAAGACCGTTCTGTTTGAAATTGTTTTTATAATGAAATTGTGGCAGTTCCAAAAAAACACACTCGAAACTAAAAAGGCACAGCTCTGATTGCTTGGCCTGTGAATAAACTTTCCAGAATGCTTTTCAGATTTGGCACAGAATAATGTTGCAAGCCAAAGAATCAAAGACAACTTGCTGAAGAAAATGTGTGTGAGGTTGGTAAATAATTCAGCCAGACATTTTAGAGTGATTTGAAACTTTAAACAGGAGGTATTCTAATTGAGGGTAAAGTTGAGGAACTAGATATGTGTACAAGTGAAATCATGCTTGCCCCATCTAATAATAGGGTGACATTAGCCAAATAAGGTCTTCTAGAATCCCTGCCTCCCAGGCACTGAGACTGGAACGAGAACAGGCACTGGGAGGGCCAGACACTCAGAGCTGTTCTCTGAGGAGGGAACATCTCACTTAAACCTAACCCCGACGAGCAGCTCCCTCCAAAAATATTTAAATGTTATGATTTGCACTCTAGGTTGTGTGATCCATTGGGTCAGTTTAGTTGAATGAGTAGCTGTCTTTCGGGAAAAGAAAGGAATGTGAGCTCGCCAATTTCGTGAAGAATAAGTTCAACGATTTGATTGAATCGACCTTCACTTAGTCAAAGAGGACCCAGAGTGTTGGCGTGGGAGGTACAGCCAGGGAGTAACTGAGGTGACTGCATGCACGATCTTCTCGATGCTCTGTCAGTAGCTTACCATTATGGACGTTGCACAGTGTAATTTATGACAGAAGTCAAGCCAAAGAATGATCCATCCATTGGAGCAAAAAATAAAACGTTAATGGTGATTATACCATTACATATTAAGAGAGGGTGCATTCAGCAGAAAGCTTTTTTATTTTTTCCTGCTTTATTTTGCTTTTCATAAATAACTTTCATCTTGGCATCTGGCTCAAAATTTAATTCAACGTGCTTTTCTCTTTGCTCCTAAACTTGTCAAGGAGATGGACTGCTCTACCTGTAACTGTCCATAGAGATCAATACATAGTATCCCAAAACTTTATTTACCTGATAGAACTTGACCTTTTTTTCTTATATATATCTGTGTCCTCTATCACTGTACTACACATTTCTCAGCATTTCTCAGCTAAAACATGCATAGTAATCTATATTTATTTTAATGAGAATATTTCTTTGCAACGAAGGCTGGAAAAGTAAAGATAAGCTAAGTACACTAAGCAGCAGATAAATCAAGTAAAATTGGGCTGAAGAGAAGTTTAGAAAATTGACATTCACCCCCCAAACCTGCCTTTGAATTAATAAAAAGACACAAATGCAAACATCACGTACAGTGAATTTCCAACACTGAGTGTCAGTTCTTTCCAGCTGTTTAGGTATGTGGCAAGGAAATGACCCATGGACAAGAAAAATACACTCGGTGGTTTTGCAATGTGCACTAAATAATCTGGAGCAGAGGCAACACACAAGTTCTAACACTTGTGAGCTCACATAGGGAATCCACGGAAAGGGGGTTAAGGAGGCACAGGGGGATAGATCTTTAGGGAGGAAGAAAAAAAAAACCAGAGAATGAGGTTTGAAATTCTCCAGATACCAGCACATAAACGCCATAATTTTTTTATCAAGGAACAAAGGCCAAATAAAGACATCTTAATCTTACTAATAAAAGCCTCGCAAAACACAACCAACTAAAAACAGAGGTACATCCTAAAAAGACAAGGAAAACCGACAAAAACTTATCTGAGATGTTAGGATTTAAGGGATATTCAGTTTTCCCTTTGATATTGGAATATTATTTTCTTTACATTTATTTTAAAGAAAAATGAATACCTGATTAAGAGGTACTCATTTGCGGGTAATTTTATCCTTGGACAAATGATGAAACTTTGATGGGTGAGCTAGTGTTTACTTTTTCCAATGCTGTAAGTCATTCAGCTACGACTGCAACATTTGGGGCCAGGTCTGATTTTGTAAAATTGGTGTTCAGCAAGATGATGGCAGAATTTAAGTTTAGCTTGAAAAGGAAGTCTGGGTTTAGTAGACCCAAAATCAAATTAGATTCACAGGGGCTTCCCTGGTGGCGCAGCGGTTGAGAGTCTGCCTGCTGATGCAGGGGACACGGGTTTGTGCCCCGGTCCGGGAAGATCCCACATGCCGCAGAGCGGCTGGGCCCGTGAGCCATGGCCGCTGAGCCTGCGCGTCCGGAGCCTGTGCTCCACAATGGGAGAAGCCACAACAGTGAGAGGCCTGCGTACCGCAAAAAAAAAAAAAAAAAAAATTAGATTCACAAAATGCATTGCACGTTCATAATTATAACTTGGTTGTTACAGTGCTTTATAGCTTTCAAAGGATGACCCATTGGTTATCTATTTTGATGTTCAAAAAACTCTCAAATCACAGAAAGTGATTGTCATCTCTACCTTACAAATGAATTAACAGGTTCAAAGAATCTCAGTGGCTTTTCTCTGTCCTGTCAGATCCCTTCTTGGAGTCAAGTGGCCTGTGGTTGAGTGTCTGGGGAGGGTGAACCGGAGCCATGGACCCTCTGTGGCATCACATCAGGTCTCTGACCCACTGTAGTCGTTTGGAGGCCACTGTGGGTTATAGTTTTGTCACCTGGCCTGTATTGTATGCAGTGTGGAATAACAGTCTAAGTTCATCTTTCTGCATGTGACATCCAAATATCCTACTGTCCTAGTGCCATTTGTTGAAAAGAGAATTATCCCTTCCCTATTGAAATTGCTTTGGCATCTTTGTAGAAAATCAACTGATTATAAATATAAGGGTTTATTTCTGGACTCTTGATTCTGTTCCATTGCCTATCCTTGTAACTTGGTCACTCTTTAATTTTGTCAGTAGGCATGCATGATGAGGGAACATGTTCTGCTTATATAAGTAATTCCATGTCACTTTATCTTCTAAAGAAAATAAAGTAAAATAAGGCAGAAGTTAAACTAAAAAATGTAAAGTGAGGCACAGGTTAACCTAAATGATGGACTACAGGAAGAAGAGCCTTGGAAATCCTAAGAACTGAATTTGAATTTGAACCGAAAGAATATAAGATAATGAAAATTCACAGCTGATAGCTTCCCATTTTTGCCAAATAAAGAAAGAAGATGGATAAGAACCATTGCAAAAACTAAAAGGTGCCCAGGCTGGGGTTAGGGTAGGGACTATATCAGTACTGATAGCTGTGTCACAGTCTACATCCCTGAAATTGATTTTCCTGCCACAAAATACCTCTTTATTATTGCCTTGGCAGTGGGCTAAATTAAAGGGCAGGGGAAAGGAAAGAATTGTTGACAGAATTCTACACGCAGTCAATGGTAGCCAGTGTCCTGGGGAGGAGGGCTCACGGAACATTACCATTCTTGATGCAATGCACATGTTGTACTCCGGAAGGAATGCAGAGAAAACTCTTGACAGTCGAAATAGGATTTGCATGTGCTAGCTTAGTTGATGGACAGTACAGGCTCCTATACCTGCCTCAGACATTGAGTTCTACTTGTGGTCAGCCTTATGGAATTCTGCCTACGAGATGTAGGAGGCTTTAAAAAAGCAAGCTAAAGGAAATACAGCAGGGCCATATACTTCTCTCAAACTCAGATCCGTTTGGATATAGGGAACGTTGGGAGAAACCACACAGAAAAGATGGGGACCTAGAGTTTCTGTTTCAGTCCTGCCTAAATTTCTAGTCATTGTATTTAATAGTGTGATACAAACAGAGGATAAACATACGAGAAAATGTCAGAGTTGAAACTACAAGTAGAAACATGTTGGTTCAGTAACAGAAAACAATGAGTAAACAAGAGTCATTTTATATGTCAAGGGACAAGGTAATGGCACTTGCTCCCATAAGGCACAGGTCTCAAGAGTCTTGAGACTATTTGATAAATATTACCTAGCTATTTAAAAGCAGTAAACAAGGGCTTCCCTGGTGGCGCAGTGGTTGACAGTCCGCCTGCCGATGCAGGGGACACGGGTTCGTGCCCTGGTCCGGGAAGATCCCACATGCCGCGGAGCGGCTGGGCCCGTGAGCCATGGCCGCTGAGCCTGCGCGTCCGGAGCCTGTGCTCCGCAACGGGAGAGGCCACAACAGTCAGAGGCTCGCGTACCGCAAAAAAAAAAAAAAAAAAAAAAAGTGAACAAACAAACAAACATAAACTACAAGAGGTAGAGGAGTGAAGTGGTTAAGAGAATGGATGCCAGGACAAGACTCCCTGAATATGATTTCCAGATCTGCCACTTACTACTGCCTCTGTGAACTTGGGCAAGGAATTTAACTTCCCTCAGCCACTGTAGCCTCTTCTGTAAGAGGAGTGAACCTTGTAAGTACCTCACAGAGTTGTAGTAAAGATTAAATGGGTCACTACTTGGAAAGCACTTATTAATACCTTAGTGAGTCCTTATTAAGTGCTCTGTAGGTGTTTGCTGTTATAATACCTCTTATTTCCTTTTATTATACATCCTTTTCGATTCCAGCTGAAAAGATAAGGAGTCATTTAAAGCTGAAAATTCCAGTTCATCTCACTTTTGTTATAAGGTTAGTGTATAAGGTAGTATTAATATTATTTGATGATAGGTAGTAAGAAATCAAATTTGATGGGGTTTTAAAATTATTTATTTATTTATTGGCTGCACCGGGTCTTAGTTGAGACACGCAGGATCTTTAGTTGTGGCGCGCTAGCTTCTCTCTAGTTGTGGCGTGCAGGTTTTCTCTCTCTAGTTGTGGTGTGCAGGCTCCAGAGAGCGTGGTCTCTGTAGTTTGCAGCACTTGGACTGTCTCGTTGAGGCGCACGAGTTCAGCAGTTGTGGTGCGTAGACTTAGTTCCCTAACTAGGGATGGAACCTGCATCTCCTGCACTGGAAAGGTGGGTTCTTTACCACTGCACCACCAGGGAAGTCCCTCGAATTTGATGTTTAATGGGGTATTAAAGGTACTAATTACATGATGTCCTTGACTCATAATGAAGTCAGCACTTTGGAAAAGAAGAGTAAAATGTGGATAAAAATCCTTCAAGGGCTTCCCTGGTGGCGCAGTGGTTGGGAGTCCGCCTGCCGATGCAGGGGACGCGGGTTCGTGCCCCGATCTGGGAAGATCCCACATGCCGCGGAGCGGCTGGGCCCGTGAGCCATGGCCAATGAGCCTGCGCGTCCAGAGCCTGTGCTCCGCAACAGGAGAGGCCACAGCAGTGAGAAGCCCGCGTACTACACACACAAAAAAAAATCCTTCAAAATGAAAAATAGGTCTATCATTATGGAGGTAGTAAACACATATTAAGTTTGAAATTTTTGCCTATAAATGACTATGTTTTGTAAAATAGCTTTACTTATAAAAACAGAGCAAAGTCAGGTTTACATTATTTTCATAAAAGATGTGCTACTGAATAGTTAAGTACAAGCAGGATATTTGAACATTTAATAGAGTTTTAATGATCTTTTTTGTGAAGTGACAAATCCTTTCTGTAATGTGAATTGCCCTGCTAATTTAATATATATATACACACAAACACAAATGTTTAAAAGTTAAAGTAAAATCAAGAAATATGAGCTTCATTGGAGATTAATGTATAGTTTCTAGAGGCCTAACATCTCTAGGTGATCAGGAGAATCAATATCCCTTTTCTTTGTGGTCATTAAAAGGACGTGCCACATGAGAAATAGATGCTCTCCCAGGCTCCGGCCAACGTTAAGGTCAAGGTCTGGCATGGGACTGCTTAACATGGCCTGTGGAGTTTGGGACTAAATTATATGCCCTTTTACGTATGATAGAGACAAGCTGCACACAGCTCCCTCATGAGATGACCCATTTCATTTAAGTGAATGCTGTAACTTCAAATGAGATCTTCACAACTCTGTCTTAGCCTTAACTTTACATGGAGTTTAATCTTCCTGTTCTGCATCCCTTTTCTTCCCCTCTTATTTCTTGTTCTATCTCAATCTGCAGAATTTTGTGTTTAATCATGCTTCCTAAGGTAATTTTAGCCTCACTGCTTTTCTTCTCCATTTTTGACCATCCCCCTATTTTTTCCATAAAATCAATTTCTATTCACCACCCTCCTCAACTGGCCTGCTCTAGTTTCTCCAGCCTTCCTGTCAGAGTTTTATGGTTTGTTTGCACCTACAGTTTGTAATACTAGACTGTTCGCTGTGGTTGCCAAGCAATGGCATGTCATTAACCCCCAAGGGAATTCCTAAATTCCCAAACACACTCATTCAAGAAGGTCACCCTCGAGACATCTGTCTTCCTTTCTGACCTGCTGCCGATAGGCAACAGCTGTTGGGCCATACTTAACTCGTATCGTGTCTATTGTCTACCACAATTATTACACCCCGAGAAATTCGTGCTTCCTACAGGGTGATATAATTGTTCTGAAACACTAACCCTACCAGCTGGCTATGTTGGTGGGCAGAGTAATTTTCCCTGAGGAGTACTGGTTACAGTTCCCAGGAATGCAGTTATCTAGGGAGACTATGCACCACCAATAAGGAAACACTTTATGCAATCCAGGGGTCACCCTTGTCTACAGTACGCGTAACAGTTCACAGCTGTCCTTCCAGCCACTCTCCAATGCCAGGCCCAAGGGAGTATCTCAAAACTCTTGTTTGGCATGCAGTGCCCACCTCAAGCTCCATTCTTATCAATTACTGTCTTAGGGGAATAGATGCATTCGTTTCTTAATTCTCCCTAATCTTGCCTCATGTCTACTTTTGCTCACAATCTGTTTTCCTGTGTAGCACCTCCTCCCTCAATTCTCCCCCACTGGCTTCAGTCTACTCATCCTTCAAAATCAAGTTCAAATCTCTCCATCTTCTGTGAAACCTGCCGCCAAGTGATTCCATCCTGTGAGATTCAACCCCTCACAGTTTTCTTTAGTACTTTCTTTTTCTACCCCTGATTTGACCCTTGTCACTTTTCTTCTACAGAATTCCAATATTTTATAGTTGGAAGGGACCTTGGATAATCTACCTGTTTCCTCTTTTAGACAAGTGATTAACTGAGGTCTAGAAAGTCTGAGTGGCTTTTTCAAGGACCCAACCTCTCTCCCTCTGAACCCAGGGGGATCTGAGGCTCTGCTCTTCTACACCTGGGGTCTTGACATTGAAGAATAAGGCACTGGCCCACAGCTTCGAAGTACAGAGAAAAGGGAGCCTACGTCTGAGTCCTGGGTGGAGGAAGGCTAAGGAAGACTGAAGGCTTTGATTCCAAGGAAATAGGCCAAGACCAATAATCAGCCACCACATAAAGGGTTAACCATAGGAAGTAATCACATCTGAGCAACTAGTTTTAGGAGTTAAGGCAGGCACTATCTACTATGGCCATTAGAAACCTTTTAAAAATAATGAGAAAATGAGACCTTAGGGCAGAAGCCACTAGGAAATGCATACCAGTTCATATGTAAGATTGACAGGGTGGTAGTGTATATACTCATATACACACGTATGTATGTATATGTGTATATATACATACTGCCATGTATATATAATATATATTGAATTATATGTATGAGTATATATATATGCATATATATATGTGTGTATATATAAATATGTGTATATATAAATATGTCAAATATCAGTATGGTACTTGATTATGACTTTCTTGAGGGCCATGACTACCTGACATGTTAGCATCTGGAGCACCTAGCCATGCCTCATTCACAGTGAGAACACAATAAAAGTTGGTTGTCTATGATGGTGAGTTTCATCTGGTCCTTAGGAAACTTTCTCAGTTGAGATGCAAGTCTTAAAGTAACAAGATAAGGGCCTTCATGAGTTGTGAACTCCCCTAGGACTTCCTTCCTACATCCAAGTGTCCTGGTTGTGGCAACATTCCTACCCTACAGTTGCCATCTGAATGCTACACTCGAGCACCGAGTCTGCAGGCCAAACCCTCTGATACAAAGTGACATCCCACTGCTCCCTGAGGTTCCAGAGGGCAGTCAGCCCAAAGGGCATCTGAACATCAAGGTCGCTGGAAGCTCCATCCGCTGGCAAGAGAATTGACGTGATCCCCTTAACAGACTTTCTGGGACAGACCCATGTTGGATTCAGCGTAAGGAGTACAGACAAGTTTGAAATTTTTAAGGGCCATTTGCAATTACAGTGCCAGAGCCATTCAGAGAGAATGATGTTGCCAGTTTCAGAGCAGGCCTGCCCCAAGTCACCCTCGTCACCTCACTCACTCCCGAGACCCCTCATCTTTTCCTCTATCTCCTTGGTCCTTCTGAGCACACAGCCCTGACCCTGCCTACGCAGAGCCTGCCTCGGTGGTCCTTCGTTCTCAGCTCAGATTCATTTATTCTCCTGCCAGACCCGCCTCCTCCCAGGCTCAACTCTAGTGACAGAAATTCTTTGCATTAAGTGGGAAACACAAGCTGTCTGCTGCTCAGGAAGGAACGTCAGGACCAGACCTCTCCTGAAACTGGGTGAACTTTACCAGGAAGGGAAAAGTGAAATTTTAGCCCTCACACCTCTGTCAGAAAATATGCATATGAAGACATTCCTGCTCTGAAATACTAAGGGGGTGGAAATGGATCGTTAGGGAAATTTGATAGGCATGAGAAAGCACTTACACCGCCCCTCTGACCCCTGGTGTTCTGGTGCCCCTCAGACCCTGGGAAGTGGTGTGACTCAGGTCAACTGTCGCTTATCCACGGTGACTGGGGCCGCAGGAGCATGGCTAATGGACGTCCTTTGTGAACTCAAGCCTTGTTTTAGTCATTAATTTCATCCTTCTTCCCCACCAAACCTTTTACCAGAGCTGCCAAGTGGCCAGGCTGGAGCCTCCACCCCCAGCCCACCCTCAAGAAAGGCGCTAACTGAAGTGGGATAGAGGTCTCCACTCAGGTTCAAGGACCACAGTAAATTAACGAAAAGAAACACGGAATGGTTTCTCAAAGTAAACAGATTCCCGGCTTCCTGGGGAAAGCTGTGATAACGGAAAGTAGGGGAGCTGTGCCTGCCAGAAGCATATTACTTCATGTCAAGATGTAAGTACATGTCCTACTCTAGCCCTTAAGCATCCTGGGGGCAGGGAGGGCCTAACAATTCACTTATGGGCAGAAGTACCCTTTCCCTGATCCTAATTCACAGTTAAATTCCTTTGGTTAGCACTAGTGTGGATGGTAGAAAAGGAGTGACAGTGTTCATTTATAGAAAGTAAAGAGCCATGAAGAAAAGCTGAGCCTAATAAACAGAGTCTAAGCTGAGACCCACGGGGAAGTGGCATCCTTTGTCTCATTGGCTATGGTGTTAGCCAGGGCTGCTGTGAAGCGGGTGCCTCCAGTCTCCTGCCAGCTGTTGGCACCGGTACACAAAAATGCTCAAGACAAATCAACGAATTTTTGACGCTCGTGTTTGATTTATAGAGTCCTCAGCTATTACCATAGTGTCTGGTCCTCAGCTATTACCAGTCCAGAGATATCAGAGGGTATGTCTCCCAACCCTCTTAATTGTAGATACTTTCCACAGGCAAAAATATGCTTACTAGGAATGATTAGAAAGATTTTTGCTTCTCTCACAGCTGCCGCTTCCTAAGTTTGTAGAAGAGCTGACTTTGTGGGGAATCAAATGATGTCATATTAGTCATGGCATCGTTTTTCAACTGGTGAAAAAAAAAAAAACAACTCCTTCCACCTGCAAAAATAAAATCTATATCATTTTCCATCCATTTTTATATCATGTCTTAGGAAAAAGAATCCACCACCCAAACTCTTCACTAGATATCACTTTATCCAGTGGTTGAAAAATGATGCTATGACTAAAGGACTATCATCCTTCCCCCCATAAGAGACTAAGATTTAAGGAGAAAGAAGATCGAAGGGAAAACATCAAAGAAATGCACTTCTCACGTACCTTTCCCAAAGCAATGACACTTTTATGTGAAATGCTGCAAAAAATATTTAAAATTCCTTTCAATCCTGATCACAGTTTTAAAAATTCTGAAAAGAATTGCCCCAAATATAAAATAGCCCCAAAATATTTCTGTCACTAATCTTTTCCATATTATGTAAGTACATGAGGACAGGAGTGACAACTTTTCTTATTTTATATGCCTTCTATTATGTCAGCTACAAATTGCTTGGAAAACAAAAACCAAAAAAGAAAGAAAAACTGTGGAACAGAATTTCAAAGTACTGATAAATAGACACTTTTCACTGTTCATATGCAGACAAGGGTGGGTAAAAGAGTTCTGAAATTTCAAACCACCAGTATTATTAAGTATGAAAACGGGATTAGAAAAAATAGGCTATGCATTTTTTAGGCAACCTCTAGTCACTCCAGTTAAAAGCTCAAAACCAAAACACCAGAATTTTACCGAGTTCACAACAAATTTTGCAGGTTGATTTCTTTTGAAAATACACAAAAGCTTTTTATTTAGACATTAAATATCATTGATTCAGTCAAGAACAAGTTAAAATTTGTAATTCCATAGCAAACCAAATCCAGATTTAAACCAGTTCACAGGTCTTTTCACTGAATAATTTTGGGAAAATAAATCAGTGTTTCTTTGTGTTTTTTGTATGTTTGTTGTTTATTTCTTTACTCAAATTTGCTCCTAAATGACTCTGTCCTTGAATGAATTCCTTTTACAGTGTACGTGCTGCCATTTTCTTGTGTTAGAAGATTCCTAATTTTCTTTTACAACCTAAGCTGTGAGAATCAATTTAATTCAAGATAGCTGAAAGAGTTAGAAAGAATAATCTCATTATGAGAGGAAAAGAATAGATTTAAACCCCATTCTGTTCTCAAACACAGCCAGTTGGGTTTCCTATTTTGGGGCAGTGCTATCAAAAATCTGATCAAATTACTCTGTGAGATCACAGAAGAAGGCAACAGTTTTATTAAAATTATTCATGCTTCTTCTAGTTTGTGAGAAAAGTTAGAAAAAAATCTAGATCTGTTCAATGAAAATATGAAGCAATCCTCTCAGAGTATGATCAGTGTTTTAAAATGTATGGAGGAGTAAAGCTTGGGTAGAGCCATTGGGTTCTCTCCTTCCCACACATAAGATAGCTGTTCCTTGAGCAGAGTGTTTGTGCAAAGTATATGATGCTGTCTCCTTTCCCACCATGGCTTTCATATGCCTAGTCTTTTCTAAATTCCTTGTCACTATTAAAATTCACCTGCCCTAGGTTTTCCTCTCTCAGGGTCTCAGAGAATTAAGGTTTTACTCTCATACTGCAGCACTAATACCTTCTGGAAGTCTGCAGATTTCTTCAGAAGGCACTAGAGCTTAGACAACAATGTATGACTTTGGGATTTTCCTTTCTCTAGGCTTTTGAGGGTGGGCAGTCCTCTTCCATCACAAACATCCTTTTTTTAAAAAAATTAACAATATTAATAGATTCAATTTTGTTACAACAAAATCTTACAGATGTGAGAGTTATTTATTTTATACCTACAGTGAATTTCCCAACCTATAGCCTGATCCACCTGCAGAAGATTTCCTCATTTAACTTTTGGAATGAAATCTATTTCTTTTACTTGGATAAAGGTCTCAAGTGATTCCCCCACCCACCCACCACTTCTCTAAGAACTAACAATCAGGGGTATGTTAAGAATGAAATTAAAATATGGGCTATGGCAAGTAAGCTACTCAAGGTTAATATGTATTTTTCTACTGATGAAGAGTTTAAAACATCAACCATAGTTTGGACTTGATGACCTTTTAAGATTCTTTACAACTGTGAGTATCTATGATTCTAAAGTATTCTTTTTTTCACAAACATAAATCCTTAGTTAATAATTTCAGTTATCATAGATAATAAAATCACAAGGCCTTAGGACAACTAATTCAAAATTTAACACCATCTTCTCATTTCACAGAAAAAGTAATTGAATACTTAAAGTCCTATAACTAGTAATTCAGCCCAGATATATTTCTTCCATTTTACACATTCCATCCTGCCCCTAGAAATTCCATCCTGCCCCTGAAGCATTTGAAAAGTTAAACATTTGACATCTATTTTTTTAATGGTTACCATCAAATTTTTAGCATGCATAGTTGACATAAGTTTATTGCATCTGCATTCCACTCCACTTTTCTGAGATCCATCTTTCTTGCTCTGAAATATATTTCTTAGCGTTTGTTTGTTGTTATCTTAGTGAGAGTCTGTCTATGAGTGATAAGTATTCTTAGTGCTTATCTAAAAATATCTTTATTTCACCCTCATTTTGGAGTCATAATTTTTTGAGCTTAAATACTTAATTGAAAATTATTTTCTCTCAGAAGATATGATTACAGTGTCTTCTTTAATATGAAGTCTGCTATCAACCAAAAAGGTACTTTCTTTGCAGGGAATTTACCTTTTCTCTTTGATTTCTTTTCCAACTCTGCATCATACTTATCCATTATCTTTTTGAATATTGCTTTC
This sequence comes from Orcinus orca, assembly GCF_937001465.1. Classification (NCBI taxonomy): domain Eukaryota; kingdom Metazoa; phylum Chordata; class Mammalia; order Artiodactyla; family Delphinidae; genus Orcinus; species Orcinus orca. The sequence goes on from NC_064562.1 coordinate 25,744,361, forward strand.
CCCAAGTCCCTATGTTCTTGGCCCTTCTGAAATTCTTCTTAAACGTATATTAGATTTTATAATTCTATTGTTTATGTTTATTAGCCTCTCATATTTTCTATTGCTTTGTTTCTCTGGGCTATTTATTCTGTGTAATTTCCTAAGATCTATCTTCTAGTTCACTAATTCTCTCTTTGGCTGTGTTGAATTTACTTTATTCACCTGATAAATTTTTAATTTTAATGACTATGTACTTTTAAAAAAAATTTTCAAATGCTCAATTTGTATTTATTTCAAATCTGTCTATTCATTTTTCATACAGATTTATTATTTTATCATGAGTTCTATTTTTTACCTTGATCATCATTAAAATTATTATTTTATAATTCTTTTTAGATTATTCTATTACCTCTAGTTCTTAGGATACTGACTTTCTTGTCTATCGAATATGCTAGTTATCCCTCAGTAATTAATGTCTTCCTGCAGTTTATATATTTTTACTGTGAGCTTGCTCTCTCCCTCTCTCTGTCTCTCTCTCTCTCATAAATCTGTGAGAGTCCCACACTTTGAGTGGTGTGAATGCCCCTAGAAATTGGTTTCAAATTTTATATTTTATCATAATTTCTTATATATTGAATTTTATATTATTTCTTTAAAAGATACCTGTATTAATTTCTTATCTAGGAATTCCACACTGTTAGGGTAGTATCTTCCCAAATCCCCAAGCTTTGTTGTGTGCTGCCCTTTGGTTTCTTGTAGGTACCATATTTTTTCTTACCCACAATCCCAGTCGGTTGACTTTATTCCTGAATTCCTGGGGCATGGAAAAGCTTTCTAGTTCCCTTTTCACAGGCTGAACAGCTTTTGGTTTTGTGCAGAGGGCTTAGTTCCAGCTCTCTACCTTCCTTGGACTCAAGATTCCATCCCTTGTTTCCTGAAGACTGTTTAAAAAAAACACAACCCAGTATCCAATATCTAGGGGGCATATCTGTGGCTGAAGCCTTCATTTGTATTTATTCCTTTTTCTGGCACATGAAGATTTCTTTTTTTAAAAATTTCAAGTTTATTTTACTTTTATGTTTTATTAATGTTTACTTCACTTTTACTTTTTATAGGATTGAGAAATAAAGTGGTCCTCTATATTAGTGTTGTCAAACATCCTAAAGCATTTAAAAAAAAGATTTTCTGCAGGTCTAGTCCATACCTTTTCTCATTCTATTTTAATTGTGATTCCAATGTTCAAGTTCCCAGAATTTAAGAAAACGAAGGGACTTAAATTAACTGACTCAATCATCTCTTCAGTTCTTTTAATATTAATTCTTAAACAACACCAATAACATCATATCTTAGAAAACAGCTCATCCCATGTTTAACTGTGGTCTGTTTCTCCGTGGAGGATCAAAAACTTTGTAAAGTCTTTGTTTGAGTCAAACCTTGAAAGAAAAATAGATGCCCTCAACAGGCAAAAAGGAGTATTCTTGGCATAAGAAGGAGCATGAGTAAAGGTCTGAACATGAAAGAGCACAGCAAGATTAGAAAACTGCGAGTAGTTCTGTAGACTAAAGCATAAAATAAATTTGAGGATAGAGAGAGGTGGCAGCATTGAGAATTGAAGCCAGAGAGGCAAGTAAAGATCAAATTGTGGTGGTTTTTTGTATCAGGCTAAGGAATTTGAACTTTGTTCCTATGGGAAAGAATAAACAGAGCTTTAAGCTTATCTGCTTTGTGCTTTAGAAAGATTAGTCTTAAAGAACAGTGTGGAGAATAATCAGAAAGGGAATAAAACTGGAAGTAGAAAATGAATTAGGAATTCATTGCAGATTAGGAGAAATCAACATATACAAAGAATAATAAGGAATGAAGAGGAAATAGACAAATACAACAAATATTAATGGGCAAGAACTGGTCAGATTTAGTCATGTTTGAATGGTGTCATCCACCATGATTTGAAATAGAGAAACAAGTTTGGAGACATGTAATGAGTGCATTTAGATACGTTGACTTTGAGGCACCTATGGAACATAGGCAATTGGAGATCCTAGGACATTTATCTGGCTTAGATATACAGATTTTGATACAATCATAAAGTTGCTTCTTTGTTGGGCTGAAATCTCTCTTGTAGCTTTTGCTGATGGAGAGAAAGAGAAGAAATTGACTCTTTTCATGATTTCTTATAGGGCATTTATTCTTCCTTCATGCAATCAATCAATATTTATTTAGAACCTGCTCTGTGGTGGACACTTCACTCTGCACTGGAGATTCTACAGTGCATAAGAAAGACATGGTTCCTGCAGCCCCCTTCCCTTCCATAAAACTTATGTTCAAAATGGTAAAGAGTTAATAAAGCAGTGGACAGATACATAAACAAAATAATTACAGATTAAGACAAAGACCGTAGAGTAAGTAACAGGGAGTTATTTATAAAGAAAAATGGTCCAAGGGCTGATTTAGCTAGAGTAATTTTGAAAGACCTATCTTTGAAAGTTCCTATAAAATGAGTCCTAAAAAATGAGAAAAGGCCATGCAAAATGCCAGGAAGTTCCAGGCAGAGGGAACAACAAGAATGAATACCTTGAGGAAGGAAAAAAATTGATGTAGTCCAAGAAATATCAGAAGTTTAGTCAGCCTGGAAAATATAGGCTTAAGATAATGGTGAAGAAATAGGTCGAGAAAAGATCATGTAAGAAAAGATTTACAGATACCTCATCATTCTAGAGTTTATAGCAGAAATAAATTTCACAATAATAAAAATTGGAACTTTCTTATTTTCTCTATTCCTGACTTTTTATTCATTCTCAAGTGTTCATTTCCACTGATGGTACAAAATTGAATCTTGACAATTCAGGTCAAATTTTGTCAATTTGGATTTTTCTTCACTTCTTTTGGGTAAAAGTTAGTCACTTTAAGGTTATTTTTTCACCATTCTCATTCTCTTTTCTCTGGTAATGATCTAGATTATTGAACAGGTAGGAGTAAGAATGAGAGAGAGAGAGGGAGAGAGAGAATTAATTATATACCCTGATTTGCCTGCTATGGTCTTGGCTTATTTCTTTGTCCCAGGGTTCCATCTGGTTTAGCAATTATTCCAAAGTTTTAAATTTTAATAAAGTATTATTAATAAAAAATTTATTAAAATAATTGGAATGGATTTGGTAGACCTGCCCTTTATACCTGTAGCCTCCATGTTAGTCTCCTCTAGTAGTTTGTAACCCATGTGCCTGGTGAACGCAGTTCTCACTTTATATGTGGTAAAGCTGAAGATGACCAGTGAAGACCTGCCTCTTTTTTAACCTTTCCTAGACCGAGGGAATTAACATTTTCCTCTCAAAGTCAGCACGTGAGGCACTTACCAATACAATGAAAGGCATTGGATCGTGAGCAACTAAGGAATTCATTTATATCCTAAGTGGTAGTAGGGAAAGTATTTGACACTCTGCCCCTGCTGGTCAGTTGGGCACAAAACCTACCCCTCCCCCCTCCCGCCCCCACTGGGAGTGGAATGGAAACTGTGAAAAATAGACATTAGATATCATGAAACAGGTTCAGAAAGTAGAGGTTGAGAGTTATTGACATAGAATACATAGTGACAGTGCTCTGAATGTGCTTTCTAATGGTGGTTTTGCTATTCACTGTACATTGCAAATCTAAAGATAATTGTGCAACATATTCTCTGATGTGTCAGTCAAGAGACAGATATAGCACCAGTTATCTACAGAGGTATTTTAATATAAAGAATTTTTAAATAGATATAGATTGCTAACTAGGTTACGAAAAGAGTAAAACAAACAAAAACAAACATCCTGTAAGAGAACACTGAGGTAGCCACTTCAGAAAGTAGTTATCTTCCCCAAGGTTGAAGGAACAAAGGGAAGTGACTGGAATTATAAAAACTTAGAAACTTAGAGGAGAGGCCCCCATAGAGCTGACACTCAAATCTCTGAGGGGGAGGCTCTTCTCAGCTGATACTGGTCAAAAAACACTCAGTTCGTAATGAGAAGCTTGGGCCACAGGGTTGCTTGATGTTTCGTGATTCTGTGTACAGACTCACAAGGTCCTCATTATAAGCCCAGAGCTGCAAAAGGAGTTACGCATAAACAAAGCTTGGATTTGCTCCCGAACTCAAATGTTCGTGATGTGATATACATCTTCGTGCTTGCGGGAAGCTCCATCCTGCATCCTTCTTTGCCTCCGATACTCCTCACACATTCCAGATTTTGGAAGCGCTGAAATATAAGGCCCAGGCGGGAGAGCAGCTCACACTTCAGTCTGGACTTGCTGTAGCAGCTTCTCTTGCTCTGCTCTCCACCGTCAATATTATGGATTACTTCATAAATTCATCAAAATAGCACACTTAAATATAGTATATATAGACTAAAATTTTTGTAAAAAATTCCAACCAAATACAGTGCCTCATTTTTAGGGCTAGATGCACAAGTACAGCAAGTTGTTTTTCACCTTGAAGAGGATGTCTCAAAGTGGTCCAGACTCCTAGACTCCCACAGACTTCACTGGGGTTGAGAGCTGCTCAATTTTCTTGGAGTTGATTCCCATGCTCTGCATTGCATATGTCTTACAAAGGCACATAAAGGGCTTTTCACTTCCATCTCATCAGATGCAATCAGAAGAATGTCATCACTGTACTGGGCCCTTGGGATGCTGTGTGGGAGGCAAAGGTGGTCAAGATCCCTATAGACTACATTATGGTAGAGTTGATAGAACCCTGAGGGGTAAGACCTCTGTGGGGAAGGCACTGTTGGTCATTCCAGTTAAAAAAAAAAAAAAGAAAGAAACGAAAAGCTGCCTCTTGAGGTTCTCGCACACTGGTATGGAGAAAAGGGTATTTCCTAAGAAACAGCTTCATAGCAGGCTCCAGAGACTGTACTGATTTACTCCAGTAAAGACAGTAGACCTGCAGCATAATTGCAACAGAGGCTACCTAATTAAGTTTACAATAATCCACAGACGTTATCTAAGATTCATCCAGCTTCTTCCTAGAACGGATAAGCAAGTAAAATGAGGTTACGATGGACGTCACTACATTGCATCTTTTGAGTCTTAGATGGCAGTACTAATCTTTACATTTCCCCAAGGGATGTGATATTGTTTTTTGTTTACTGTTCTGGTAGGGGAAGTTCAAGGGTACATTTGGCCCTTCTTAGGTAAGAGAGCTAATAGGGAAATTCTGCCAATGGTAAGTATATCTATTCCAATTACAAATCCAGAAACTGGGGAAATAACCACAAAGTGGTTTTGAGGACCTACTGAGCCTAACGTGATTCACACCTGGGCTAAAACTTCATTAGTTATTTGACTACCATAAAACCTCATTGTGACTAATGGACCAGAGTTCAGTTTGGGGTTTTAAGAAATTATCATTATTTCAGAGTTGGTATATAGTAATCAACAAGATAAATAAATAATAAATAAATAAATAGATATAGATACAGATTTATATATATATATATTTCTTTTACAATCATTCTAGTAAATAGCTACAGTTTCCTTGGAAGATGATTACAGCATACATCTGTGGCAGTATTGAAGGTTCTTTCCTCAAGAATAAGGATCTGTCCCATCAAAGAGAAAGCTCTGGGTCTTCAGGCTGGCTTAGGTCTAGAAACTGGGTAAGAGACCACAATTCTCCATTACAATGACTCAAGTCAGATTTTGGTTACTAGATCTGAAGCCTCTTCCTTGTTATATACATAAAGAAATAGTTTTATAAAGCTACCCATCCATACCATTCCTAGGGGAATGGTGACAAATGAGCTCCTCCCCCAAATTCCTGAAGGTCAAAACATTTGATTACACTACACCCCTGCTGCCCTTTATTGTGAATATATCCACTTTGTCCTTGGCTTTTAAGAGCTCTTGACCTCTGCTACCCCGGGATTGAAATCAGGGCACCCATCTCAACGGCAGCATCCCCTACCATCACATTTAGGCAACAGAGGACTGACACCAGAGATATCTTCAGACATACTGTTGCTTCCCTCACTAGTTAATTTCTCCAAGTTTGGAGAAAGGGGCAGCCGGTGGGCCCTCTCATAGGATGGAATTGAGAAGTGGGAGTACAGATTGCCTATAATGAATCCACTCCAAAATTTTCATCTCCCTAAGCCTTTGAATTCTTTTGTCTATGTTATGCCAGGGAAGTTGTTGCATAGGCCACTTCTGAGTCTAATGTTTTGTCAACTAGCCAGATAAATGGCTAGAGTCATTTCCATATGCATTAGTGTAACAGGCAGGCTTCAATAAGAGAAACAGAACCAGTACAGATGCTATAGAATATGAGATTTATTATAGAACCTTGACCTCATGCACTTGTGGTAGCTAATTAAACAGTTTATATGTGAATGTTGTTTCTGTATCTGGTGCTGGGCCTGAGGTCAGTAGGGCAGGAAGTGGAAAGCAAAGGTTAATGCTGAAGCAAGGCAGTGCAGAAAAAGTTGAATCTGTAAGAATGAGCTAGAACTTGTTGATGGTTTCCATTGGCATAAAATGGGCATAAAAATGGCACCCCAAAGATTGCACATCCTAACACCCAGAACCTGTGACTATGTGACATTACATGACAAAAGACAACTGAGTTTGTAGATGGAAAATGTTGTTAGTCAGTTGATATTAAGACAGGGAGTCGGAATGGGAGAAAGGCAGGAGGGATGAGGTGTGAAAGCAACCTGACCCCCTGTTTTAAGCTTTGAAGATGGAGGATGGGGCCCAAAAGCTGAGGGATGAGAGCAGCCTTTAGAACCTGGGAATGACTCTCACCTGGCAGCTGCAAAAAAATGGGGACCTCCATGCTACAACAGCTAGGAATGAACTATGTCCGCAAACTGAATGAGTAAAGAAATGGATTCTCTCTAGAGCCTTCAGAAAGGAATGTGATCCAGCCAACACTATGTCAGGTATCTGACTTACAGAACTGTAAGATCATATATTGGTGTTATTTTAAGTCACTAAGTTTGCAGCAATTTTTTTTTTTTTTTTTTTTTTCCTGCAGTACGCGGGCCTCTCACTGTCGTGGCCTCTCCCGTTGCGGAGCACAGGCTCCGGACGCGCAGGCCCAGCGGCCATGGCTCACGGGCCCAGCCGCTCCGCGGCACGTGGGATCTTCCCAGATCGGGGCACGAGCCCGTGTCCCCTGCATCGGCAGGCAGACTCTCAACCACTGCACCACCAGGGAAGCACCCCCCCTTTTTTTTTTTGCAGCAATTTATGAATGCAACAATACAAAAGTAATACAGTCTCTCACCACTTTCAACCTTCCAAATTTGATGTGTGGCCTGCAGAAAAAGTGGGCACCCTTTGTTATGGCACCTGGCCCAGAATTCAGAGAAGCTGAAGGAAAAGATGAAGGGAGAGGAGCTGTGGTCAGGCCGCTGCCCTAGTGCCAGCAGAAGGACCCAGCAGATCCGGGACAGTGTGAAGGGCCTTCCATAGCACCCAGGGATCTGTACAAGCTTCCCAGCATGAAGAGAACATGGCTGCTACTCCACAACCACTTTACAAATCTCAGGTAACATGTTTCTTGTGGCCCACACTAACCTGGATCTATTCATGGAAAGGAATTCTGAAAAATGTTGCTCCAGCTTAGTTAATGTAGTACAAATCTTCCAGAAAGAGCTGATGCGTTCAATCTGGAATCATTGATAAGTAAACCTTATCAATAAACTTGGCCTGACGTAGTGTTATATTCTGTCCTGCTTGGTCCAACACCTTGAGAATTTATTCCCATACATGCACTCATTGCTCAGTATTTGTTGGGGATTGGTTCCAGGACCCCCCAGATACCAAAATCCATGGGTGCTCAAGTCCTTTATATAAAAGGACATAGTGTTTGCACATAACCTACACACATCCTCCTGTATACCTTAAATCATCTCTAGATTACTTATGATGCCTAAACAATGTAAATGCTATGTAAATAGTTGCTAGCAAGTGGCACATTCAATTTTTGCTTTTTGGAACTTTCAGGAATTTTTTTGCTGAATATTTTCGACCTGTGGTTGGTTGAAAACATGGATGCAGACCCTGCGAATATGGAGGGCTGACTATATTCCCTAGGTTTATGTCAATATAAATCTTCCAGTTTTCTTGGAATATAAGCTATTTCCTCCTAGGTCAAAATTTGTAATTTCTTCCCAGGAGCACAGTGAGATCTGACCATAAACATGAGCATAGAGGCCAAGAGATGTTTGGACGGGTCTTCAGGAGATTAAACTTCTCCTTGCATGACAAATTCTCCAGGTGAAGTCATTACAGGCTTTTCAAACATAGAGAAGGGTATTATTCTCATTCATGACAAGAAAGGCTCAGCGTGACTCAGGGGCCCCAATTTCTCAGCTTCACCTGAGTCCAATCAGAAGTTCTTATTCCCAGTTTCAGGGTCCCACTTCCACCCAATCAATACCTTAACTTTCACATGACACATTTGGAAAAGCTGTGAATTCAACTGACATTGTAATTCTGCAAGCCACACAATTAAACGTTGGGTTTAATTTTCCAGATGTGTTGGCCAAGTTGCTCTAAAAAATAAGAGATGTTTGCTATAAAAATAGAGCTTTTAGGGCTTCAGAAAACTTTTTAAAAAAAAAAAATTTTGAGGTGAGTGTTTTAATTTTCAAGTAAAGATCTGAGCTCTTTTTACAAGTGTTCCTCTGCAATCAGAAGACTCCATGGCATGCCAGAGATCTTAGAGTCATCATTAATTGCCATAATGGTCAAGTAAAGCAGTTATTTTCCCCCAAAATATTTACTTTAGTAGGAATATTATTATAACTAACCACAGGTCAATTAATTTGATTAATTGTGATGCCGCTGCATGTAATGAATTCATATCATCTCATTTCACATTGGCAAGGGCTCAACACTTCATTCAAGTCCAAAAACACAGCCAGGCCATTTACCAAATCCCAGCTTCAAGGGCCTGCTTCCAGAGTCTACTCCTCATAGTAATGATTATACCAGTCAGGGTGCAGTAAAGAGACAAAAACCACACCAATTATTTGAACAGAGAGAATTTAACACAAAGAATCTGTGACTAGGTATAAGGATGTTAAATGAGTCATTGAATAGGTAAAAAGAGAACCTTAAAGTAACTAAATAGGCAAAAGGAACATTAAGTATCATGGAAATAGCACCTAAAAGACGAAGCTGCTACCCTTAGGGCTGAGAAATGAATACGGTTCTGAAAATGTTGGAAAGACTAGATTCACCTGTGGCTGTAGGAGGGCCCTGCTCTACATGGGGTGAAGATGCCTTGGTGGAAGAATGTACACAGACATCAAAAGCATACAGGTACAAACTCTCAGCTATAAGATGAATGAGGTTTGAGGATCTAATGTAAAACACTGTATTATGTAATAGAAATTTTCTAAGAGAGTAGAACTTAAATGTTCTCACAAAATAAATAAATAGTTAACTAAGTATATTAATATGTGAGGTGATTGATGTGTTAATTAACCAATTGGGGGAAATCCTTTCACAATGTATATCAAATAATCATGATATACAGTTTAAATATCCTACAACTTTGTAGGTCACATTATACCTCAAGAAGCCCTCCCCCCCAAATCACGCAGGAAGCCCACAGCAAATTAATGGAAAAGATCAATTTGCTTCTTTAACCTCCAAATTGGTAGTCTTCCTCTTACTCCCCCTGTTAAAAGAGGCTGACGAACCAGCTGTCAAAATTTCAATTTACAGAATTCAGCTTCAGCATCACAAAGCAGAACCTAGAAGGGTGGATTTGAAGCTGAAAATAAAATTCCGTGAAAACTGGCACATTCAGTAAACACTTTCTTTTGCAATAATCCCTTTTAGCACCAATATACTAATGCATGCTTAATGTATAATTAGATACTAAATTTCCACGTCTCAAGAGAGTTGATGGCAAACATGGAAATTGGACAAAATAGTTTTAACTTCACAGAGGCTGTAGAGATATCACTAATCACATTAAAGCTGGAAGAAACAAATACTCTGAAGATAGCAGCACCTACTTAAGTAATTGATTAATTTTAGAAAATGGTGTCAAAATATATCACTTTCACAGGTGCATCTGCAGAAAGTGTGTTTATGTGTCACTCTGAAACATGAGTTTTCATGGAGATCAAATAACTTTCCTTCTAAACTGATTTCATTCATTTTTGGATCCAAAAGTTTTATGCATACCCATGGAGAGTGAAGGGATAGCTGTAATATGTTGGTTTTATTGGCAAAAATAATAATAATTTTAAAGTTAAAGGATGCCTTTTTGTAAAAGTTTAATCACATGCTTCATGTAGAGAACAGTTGTTTCTATTATTGATTGGATTTCTTTAATCAAATTCATGTAATAAAGTAACGCTTTAGGGAGGTCAGTCTTTGAAGATGAATGAATTGCATGTTCAGTTAAAAGGTCCAACAGTGAATGGACAATTATTTGTCCTGCAGTATTTCTATGGATACAAATTTGGCAGAGCCCAGCAAATCAGGGATAAAATAATGGTCTTACTAAATTAAGAAACTTATAGCGAAAAATATTCGTAGACTCGGCTGTGGTAGACAAATAGGTTATAATAATTTCATCCAACAAACTACAAGAGCCTATCATTTGAAATAGACACTGTAGATGTCAAAATTTATAAACACCAGAGTAAAGTAATGGTACTACAAAAATTTTTTGATGAAGCTTATGTTAAGTACCCCCAAAAAATATATTTGCAAGGCCATATATGCTTTCTCTCTTGCTATATATCTTCAATCAGATTTTTAGAAATGTTTCAGCCTTTCAGAGAACTACTGTGCAAATCAACCTACTAGCTCTATTATGGCATTGCATATTTTCTTTAATAACTCTGCATTTTAAAAAATGGTGGGAAATCTTGTATCAAAATATCCAGTGATTTGGAAGCAAGAAATCAGGTTTTGCAATAACTACAAACAAAGGCAAATTTATCCCTACAAAAGCAGGGAGATAAACAAATTAAATGATGAGACCTCAAACCATGTACAAGATTTAATTTTAAAATTCTGTAAATGCTTTTGAAATGACTTTTAGAAAAAATCTTTTGATCAAATTTCATTTTTTTAATTGGATTATATTTTTTCCTGGAATGGAATGAAATTGAAAAGACCTCATTTTGCTTCAAAAAGATGATTCTGCAGCATCTATTTGGCAAAACACTAAAAAGAATTATGAATAGAGAACTTATTTTCCGAGTTTTGCCTTATAAAATATTTGTAGAAAAGAGAAACTCTAAACTGAGGCCAAAAGACAGTACCTATAAAAATATTCGAGCTAATAGAGCTACCATTTCATAAAAATTAGAATTGAGAATATCCTCTACTTAGTAGAATTTTCTCTGAACTTACTAGGTAACTCAGTACCCCTTAATATTTTCTCAAGTAAAATGCTATATAGTCTAAAGAGAAAAGTAAATATGTATCCTTTTGAAATATACTCATATAAAATGTAACTGAAGATTGCAGGCAATTTTTGAAAAAATAAAAAGGCTAAGATCTTATAGAAATAATAATACCTTCTCCAAAAAATATTAGTGAATCAGTATTAGAGAAAGATATAGCTTGCACTAATTTTAAATATTTAGACAATCAATATAAATAACTTTTTTATTTTGCTTTAATCTAAAAGGATACATTTTATATTTTTAGAAATAATTTTATTTTTCAAAATAATTTTTGCAAAGAACTATTTTATTCATCAACCAATATAAATGATATAGCCAATTTGTTGTTCAATGAATAAATGTCTCAAAAATATATTTCCAATTAATTTTAATGTCCCTTTTTCACACTCAAAAGTATCTTGGCTTGGTGTCTTATTCTGTTGAGGCCACTATAACAAAATACAACAGACTGAGTGGTTTAAGCAACAGACATTTCTGGAGCATAGAAATTTGAGATCAAGGTGCCAGCATGGTCAAGTTCTGGGCTCAGGTTCTCTTTCTGGCTTGCAGAAAGCCCTGTGTCCTTAAATGGTGGGGAGAGAGAGAGACTATGCTCTCTGCTGTCTCTTCATATGTGATCACTAATCCTATCATGAGGGCCCCACCCTCATGACCTCATCTACATGTAATAACCTCCCAAAGGCTCCATCTCCAAATTCCGTAACATTGTGGACCAGGACTTCAACACATGAATTTTGGGAAAGACACAGTTCAGCCCACAGCACTTAGATGATAAATTTGGGGGCACAATCCTTATGATTCTTATTATCTTGAAATAAGAAACATCTGGTCCATTGCCATTGAATTCCAGATGCACAGTCCTCTTCCTTGTCTTTGGTTGAGTACACCTAGCTCCACTGCATCCAAATCAGAATGAACATATTTCCCTTTGATCTCTTTTCCAATAACAGGTCATTGTTTATCCTCTTCTCCCTGTCTGGGAAAGATGTCTACTCTTCTGTCCCTCTCTTAGCCACTTCTGTGTTCCTCTTGGGAATATAGTCCCTTGTTTCCATCTTTCTAGGGGTTATGGCATCCTGTGAGGCTGCCTTCAGGCATCTTGCCTAGATAGCTCATTCTACTATTGCTACTCTACTGCTCAGATGCCATGATGAATGTTGGGTACCTCTATGAGGCTTGCAACTTCCTTGGGAAGTGATTCAATGGTTCACTGTGGTCTGGGATACCCTCAAAATGATTTGAGGTTTTTATTCTTCCTCCCCACTCCTGGCACTTGCCTGAGGAGACGAGCACTGGGCTCCTGTTCAGGAATTCATCACCATTAAGGTGACTAGTCACATCCCCTCTTATTTCTCCTTCCCAGAGAGTTGATTTTATCTCTTTTTGCTAAAGAACTGGCCCTTAAATCATTCCACATTATTTACATAGACACAGTTTAAAATTTGGCTCTCCTATTTTAAAAACTGCTTTTGGAACCCTCTGTCAAATAACTTCACATTTGAAATCAAATGACTTGGGTTTCAGGATTATTGTGGCTAACATGAGTTTAAAAACAACAATAAAAATTTAAATGACTTCATTGTTTACTGTCTCTACCCTTGTCCTAAATAATGAAAGCTATAGCTCCATAGGGGAGGCAAAAACAAGAATGCTGGAAAGACAAACCTTAATTATTACTGCAAAATGTCCTGCCAAAAATGTTGGAATTTTAAAACTGAACAAAATCCTTATAAATGATTCATCAAGTCCACCCGTTTGTTTTATGGATGTCCTGTGTAAAGTGAGACCCAGACAGATTAAATGATTTTCTCCTAAGATACAGATTCTGAGCAGCCGAGGTAGGACCGTAATGAACTTTACCTCCATCAAATACAGAACTCTTTCCACTGATTTACAGCGTTTCTTTCTAGATATATTTAAGTTTTTCTGAATATCTCTCTAAAGGTGGCATCAAGAAATAGACATAGCACTTCAAGTGCATTCAGAATATGGTAGAATTCTGGTCCTACGCTGGACATTTCATTTCTCTAAGTGCAGACCAAGACTCTTCCCTTTTGTGTTTTGATAGCGTCTCATCTGAGTGTTGCTTTGTTGTAAGCACATGCGTTTATGCTGGCAACACCGTCAAGCCAGGTCTCTTGCTGTATCACGTGTTTAATTTGTGAATCTGAATTCAAACTCCAGGACATCAGAGTGTCATGGAATAAAGTTGTTTTAATATTCATATTGCTATGGGAAAAGAAAAATGATTTATACTGTAAAAATGAAACCCTTTCCAATTAGTGTATAATCTAAACCTTAACCGCTTATTAAAAACATTTTTTTTTTTTTTTCGCAGAGCTGAACCAGCTTTCTTTCCAAAGGTTTTCAGCTTCAAGCAGAACTTTCCAGATTAGGTTGCTTTCTGAACCACATTCTTTCCGGTTCTAGGATTCCAGCACTTTAACCTTTCCTATGAGACACCTTTGAATCTTGGCAAAACTGTGAACCATATCAGGATTTTTAGGGAAAGTAGTTCTAAACTGTCTCATAATAAGGCCAATACTATACCTATACATGAGCAAGATTTAATGGTCTTTGAAAGAACGAATTTGTTTTTGCATGAGACGATTGTTCTTATTGGTTTGGTCGCAGACTACAGAATTTTAAGAGGGGTTATGATCTCTGAATGTTACCATCTCCTTTCTCCTCTATTTGTGGTCCATAATGGCAATAAACAAGTAATAAAATTCTCATCTTAAGAAATGTAGGTCTCAGGGAGCAAATGAATCTTTATTGTTTTATGATCTAAATAGGAGAGTTGTCTTATTTATTCCATATAAATCATGTCATTTTCTTTTTCTGCTCTGTGAATCATTGAAACTTTCTAAAACAATAAGGTCTTAAGGGTATGTAAGGCACACAAGGAAGATTCTTCCATTTTCGCAAACTTTTCATCCATAAGAGAAAAATAGATAAATCTGTTAGGGACTTTATTACCAGTTTAGAGCCTAAGCATAGCTATTTTAAAAACATATGGAAATACAAATGAGCAATACTAGAAGATTTAATGTAAATGTAAAATAACTTATATAATTATTTCCTGCAAAGCTTCATCTTTTGAAATACGGTATTTATAAGGGTGCTTTGCTTTCAAAAACAACAATACATTGTATATAAACCAGAGAGCATGCATAGCAGCTCTGTTTAGAAAATAGCAAAGTAGCATGTAAAAGGTCTCTGTTTAGTTAGCCCACCCACCAACTGGGGGAAAAGTTAAAATAAAAAAAGGACGCTGGACTGCACGGAGTTGCTAACACTGTGTCAAACCTGGGATTTTATTTTCTAAACAGTGTTCGCCAAGTGGGGTCTTAGAGCAATTATTCAGTATATTTATTCAGTTAGGGACCTAATTTGAAAATTCAATCCCATATAACTTTCCTTGTTTTCTGTTTTGTTTTGTTTATAAAACGTGTCTTCTTCCCCCCTGACATAATGGGGCAAACCAGACAGAAAAATAGTAACAATAATCACCCTTTACTTTTGCACTTCATTTTCTAGCTTTTACCTTCTTTTGTTTGATCCTGACTACAACCTTCTGTGGAAGAGATGATGAATGGGGAAACTTCGGCCTCAAATAGAAATGTCAAGATCAAGTTCCCACAGCTTCTTCCTGAGAGTCTGGATGATGATCTAGGTTTTCTGCCTCTCAGGTTCCTGCTTTTTCTATTAGATGACACTAGTTACATAAGGCTTTTATCTGTTATTGATGCTGTGGAAATTGTATATATTTTCAATAAAATTGTCGTGAAAGTTTATCCATTGCCATGTGGAAGTTGGGACGCTGAGAAGATCCCTAACCTTGATCTTGAGTCTTCCAGATTTCTGTCTCCCTGCCAGATATCATGTGGGTGCCCTCAAATAGGATGCACGTAAAACCAAACTCATTGTCCCCTTCCTGGCAGCCTGTTTCCTGTGGCTCACACACGTGAACCCGGCAGGTCAAGTTTGCCCTTGCCCGGCAGACAGCCCCACGTGCAGGGCACAGTTCAGTCCATGACTGCTGCACAGCCAGTGGAGCTCTGCTACCTCTACCAGCCGCCAGCACACACCCGGTTTCCCCTCTGCTCTGCCTTACCCGTGTGCTGTCCCACTCAGTTTACTTTAAATCCTGGCCCTTAAATGTTTCTTCTTTTCTTTTTTAATTCAAGTATAGTTGATTTACAATGTTTTGTTAGTTTCAGGTGTACAGCAAAGTGATTCAGTTATATATATATAATTTCAGTATATATATATATATATATATTCTTTTTCAGATTCTTTTCCATTATAGGTTATTATAAGATATTGAATACAGTTCCCTGTGCTATACAGTAGGACCTTGTTGTTCACCTATTTTATATATAGTAGTGTGTATCTGTTAATCCCAAACTCCTAATTTATCCCTCTCACTCTCTTTCCCCTTTGGTAACCATGAGTTTGTCTCCTATGTCTGTGAGTCTGTTTCTGTTTTATAAGTAAGTTCATTTGTATCATTGTTTTAGATCTCACATATAAGTGATATCGTATGATATTTCTTGTCTGACTTACTTCACTTAGTATGATAATCTCTAGGTCCATCCATGTTGCTGCAAATGGCATTATTTCATTCTTTTTTATAGCTGAGTAGTATTCTATCGTATATATACACATCTTTATCCATTCACCTGTTGATGGACACTTAGGTTGCTTCCATGTCTTGGCTACTATAAATAGTGCTGTAATGAACATTGGGGTGGATGTATCTTTTCGAATTAGAGTTTTCTCTGGATATATGCCCAGAAGTGGGATTGCTGGATCATATGGTAGCTCTTAGATGCTTCTTTTGTCCTTCTAAGTTCCTACCTGCCATGTCCCTCCTGGCCCAACTCTTTCTGGTATCAAAGGATTTTTCTCCATAGCAACCAACTCTCCTGAAGCTTAGGTCCAGGACCTCTCTCCTTGGATGCTCTGTATCCCTAGATACAGAACACTGTTTGGTTCTGTGTCCCTTTGCTCCCGAGGGCTGGAAAGAACAAGACTTGGATTCTCTCTGCCTGGTATCCACATTCAATTAATTGCCTATTTCAGCTGTTTCCATCTCCGAGTCTACTGCAACCATTCTCTTCCCTCGCTCCATGGTTCAAACCTCTGTTTTCCCTTGCCCAGACTCTACTCCCGAGGGTCAAATTTAAGTACAACCCACCAGTATGTTTCATGACATGGAGACGAACACAGGTTTCGGTGCTTACCAGAAATAATCTAACCTTTCTTAGAGCTAATGGTGCACATAGTCTGAGTTTGGAGGAAATAGAAAACATTTCCTTACTCTTCCCACTGGATCTCCTTTTGGTCCACATACAGGCTTCTTCGTATAGACCACTAGAATTCTCCCCCGCTTGGTCTCCTTCCGTCCTTCCTTTCCCACCCTTGTCACTCTAGCCTTTCACCTTCGTCTCATGCCTTACTTTGCTGGAAAAAGCCAGAAGCCAGGAAACCATTTTTATCCTGTGGCCAAAGCCAACAAAATGTTTTGCCCTGGATTCTTACCCTTTGCTAAATGAAGCTCCTACACACACGTCTCCTTTGCCAATATGATTCACCACAGATGGCATAGCTTGGTTCTACATTATTATGCTAAAATAATGGATATCCAACCCAAACCTTGTCTCCCGATTCCAGACTCATATGTCCATTTTCTCCTCAACATCGCCACATGGACATTGTGTCAGTCAGGTTTCAACCACAGAAACAGAACAGTAGGAGATAGATATTAAGAGGTCTATTGAAAAGAATTGGCTTATGTGATTGTGGGAGCTGGCTAGAGAAATCTTCAAACCACAGGATGGACTGCCAGGAAAGGCAGGCTGGGACTCTCCTACATGGGCTGAAGCGGCAGGACAAAGGTGGAATTTCTTCATCAGGGAGGCCTCAGCTCTGTTCTCTTTTCAACCGATGGAATCAGGCCCACCCAGAATAATCCCCTTTATGAAAACCTATCATCTATGGACTTGACTCACATCTACAAAATACCTTCACAATAACACTTAGACAAATGCTTGATAGAGTAACTGGAGGCTACAGTCTAGCCAAGTTGATACACCAAAAGAGCATCCCAAACATTTAATAGATGCACCTCAGAATTAATGTGTCTTTACTGAACCCCAGTTCTGCCCTCCCCAGGTACTCTCTGCAAACTGGCTGCCCTGCAGTGGCAACGCCGTCCTTCAGTTGTTTAGGACACACACTCTGTGTGGTAGGTTAAATATTGGCATCCCAGCTATGCCCGTGCACTCATCCCCAGAACATTTATGGCAAAAGGGACTATGTAGATGTGACTAAATTAAGAATCTTGAGATGGGAGATTATTCTGGGTTCCCCGGGTGACCAATGCAATCACAACAGTCCTTATAAGAGGATCCAGGAGGAGAAGGAGGTGATGTGCTGATAGGAACAAGCATTGATGTCATGGGCTTTGAAGACAGAGGGAAGGGGCTCCAGGCAGCTTTTAGAAGCTGAAAAAGGCAAGGGGCAGATTCTCCCCTCAGCCTCCAGAGGTTTCAGCCTTGCCAACACCTTGACTTTAGCCCAGTGGAACTGATTTCAGACTTCTGACCTCCAGAACTGTAAGAGAGGAAGATTATGTCTTTTGAAGCCACGAAGTTTGTGGTGCTTTTCTATAGCAGCAATAAAGAACTAATGTATCAGGGGGCTTCCCTGGTGGTGCAGTGGTTGAGAGTCCGCCTGCCAATGCAGGGGACGCGGGTTCGTGCCCCGGTCTGGGAGGATCCCGCATGTCGCGGAGCGGCTGGGCCCGTAGGCCATGGCTGCTGGGCCTGTGTGTCCGGAGCCTGTGCTCCGCAGCGGGAGAGGCCACAACAGTGAGAGGCCCGTGTACCGCAAAAAAAAAAAAAAAAAAAAAAAAAAATAGAACTAATGTATCCATGTCCGATCTGAGGTGACATCTTCTTTACTTTCAACATGTCCAGAATGGAACCACTTTTCAACACTTCCCTGGCTACCCCCCGGTTCTAGCCTTCACCATCTCTGCTCTGGATGATATCAATAGCCTGGTAACTGTCCTGGTCCACTGTTCTCCATTCTCCTTCCCCCACCCCCAGGCCCCAAGCAGCCACTGCTGGCTTATACGGCACCTTCGTGAGAATTGGAAAAACGTGCCCCTTTCTTCAGGCAGACGCAATCTCATGCCAGGGTTCATAGCGTGGCCAACAGAGTTGAGCCTGAATGTCCTTACACAGGATATCACCTCAACGACTGTACACAGCAGCCCTGCCTACACCTTCTTAACAGTGGTCTGCATTACCCCGTTAAAGGGAAGTTGGGTCCTATCACTGCTCTGCTCAAAACCCTCACAAGTCTCTCGTCTGGCCAGTTACCTCTCGGGTCTCCTTTCTTTACTCTCCTCCCTCTGTTTCTCGCAAGAAGGCTGTTGGAGGAAAGAAGGCTTTTCCTCAAATGTCCCAGACACCTCAGAGTTTTTTCTCTCACTGTTTGTTCCCTCAAGTTGCAAAGATTTGTCTGCAATATCCAAGTGACTGGCTCTCTCACGTCCTTCAAGTGTTCGGTCAAATGTCCTTGTTTTAGTGACATCTACCCTGACTATCCTGGTAAAAAGGTACAACCCACACCTCTACCCCGACGCTTCCTAACCATTTATCCTGACTTATTTTTCTCCTTGACGCCTATAACCATCTAACATTCTATATATAAAATGACTTAATTATTATATTTATTATAACCTCTAAGAGGGTAGAAATTTTTTGTTTGTTTTGGTTTTGGTTTTTTGGCCGCGCCATGCGGCATGTGGGATCTTAGTTCCCTGAGCAGGGATCGAACCCGTGGCCCTGGCATTGGAAGTGAGGAGTCTTAATCACTGGACCGCCAGGGAAGTCCCTAGAGCTTTTGTCTGATGTGTTCACTCCTGTATCCTTAAATAATATCTGGTATCTAATAGGTGCACTATGAAGTTTTGAATGAATGAATAAAAGAGTCCTTTCTATTCCAGTTTGGGCTCTCCCAGAAGCAGACTCTGAGCCAACAATGCAGATACAAGAAGTTTATTTGGAAGGTGATCCCAGTAAACACTGCTAGAGGCATGGGGAAGTGAGACAGAGGATGGAAGACAGCCAATGAGGGGTATGTTTTCAAACCCTCCAGTTATACTGCGGGTAACTGGAGCTGCAGCTCACTGGGGGCTCCTGGGAACTGGTGAAGAACATACACCTCTGTAAGAGAGGAAAGATGATTTTTCTCTACCTTTTTGTGTTCTGTGGCTGGGCCTGAGAATTACACTGGCAAACAACAGATTAACAAGAGAAAAGCATACAAGTTTTCTTCGAGGTTAATGTTTTTCCATGGCACGAGAGCCTTCATACAAAAAAAATGAAGACTCAAAGAAGTAGATAGACCTGAAAGCTTATGTTACCATTTTAACAAAGAATGATAAATTGTGGAGTTGTGAGGAGACAAAGACAAAAGGGGTTTGAGCTTGGGGTGGGAAACTGTGAGAAAGTGACTAGGAAATATACAGGGGAAACTAAGGGAAGACAAAGGTTGCTTGTAGGGTTGTTTGCACAGATGCATCTTGGTATCAACTCCCTGTCTCTGCTGATAAGAGTGTTCTCTTCTTCCTGGTACAGGGAGAGCACATTTTTCCTGGGAAATTTATGTCCTGCTTTTAAATAGAAAGGGGGAGGTCAGAGAGTACCTCTGTGCTTTCTCAAGTGCCTTCCACTCAAAATCATCAATAAGTCAGAGTGGCATATTTGGGGTTGTCATGTTCACCTCAGAATCACCCCACCCAGGAGGCTAGGGATCTGGGGTCTTTATCCACCAAGTCCCAAAAGGGGCATTAATTCTATGGTACTTCTCTTCTGTCACATGCACAGGGAAGAGCTGACTGCATCCTGGGAAATCCCGAAAGACATCATCGTTAGCTGCAGAAGTCAAGCCTGTTGGCATGGAAACGGTCAGGCCCGAAGGCACATAAGTGGGCTTCGATCGCATCTGCTCAGTTTCTCCTCCAGGAGAGAGAAGATGAACCTTTCCCGGCCAAATCAGTAAAGTTACAAATATAGTAACTTAATGATGTTATTATAACTGTCTTCAATCCCTGTTGCAGGACCCATCTTATCTGTCAACCTTGGTTGAGGAGTAGAGACGGGGTGGGGAGTATTGGCAGGGGAGACAAGGGTACTTGGTGGCTATCCTATGATGTTCAAGTAGAGAAGGCCTTTTTCTGCAGGAACTGAAGGAGAAGACCGAGTCAGGATACAGTAGAAGACATGAAGTGATATTTACTGGGAACCCCCTGAATTGTTGTTCTGGTTGTTTATAGGCAGCATCCTGATTGGTCAGTGCCCCTGGCCCTACGTGTTGTTCAGTACTTTGAATATTAACCCCTGGAAGGACCCTACTCACCAAACCAGGGCTGGTATCTCAAAGGATTGCCAAAGCAATGTGGCAGCCCTGGGGCAAACATGGGGATCTGGACGGCATCAAAGAAGAGGGAGTCATGGGTTGAGTGGATGAGTGGGTGGGTGGTCTGGGTAAATGCCTAAGATGAGAACCATTCTCTTTGGATTCTCTCATGTCCTTCTGCAGTGTTGATAGATAGTTGATAGATCAAGTAGTTTAAGGGGCCTGGGAAAGGGTCTGTAAGTCAGACATCCTATAGACCAGACTGCCTCATCATGAAGTCTTTCTGATATTTCAATCCATTAGAGAGTCAAGTACATCCAGAGGCTGCCAAGAGAAAACTTCCCTAGTGACTATCACAATGCAGATTCCATCTACAACAGGTCAGCAAAGAGGGGTGGGTGCCTCAAGGGTCGTACTGTTCTTTTAACTGACCTACCAAGAAGCATCTCTTTGCCACGTAAAGAGAGGGTCAGAGCACGGCCTCCTCCCCCGCCCCCCAGTTCTACTAGATTGTCTTTAGGCCTGATATTATTTTTCCACTAAGCCTGTCCTCATCTTTCTTAGGTGCCTGGCTGAAAGCATGGACTAATTTGGTTGACTGATCATGATGACAGTCAATGCTGTGGTAATGGAATAGAGAGAAAAGAGGCAAAAAAGAAGCAAGTGAGTAATGAAAAACAGACCATTTGGGTCCCGCAAGGAGATGTCTACCGGAACGGCGGGAATTAGAGTTAGGAAGCCCAAGGCAGAAATAATGAAGTCCAGGATAAGGGCCTGTCACTTGGCTTTCCTTCTTGCTCCAGATAAGTTAAAACAGCTTCTAATGGTATAAAACATCACTTTGAATTCTCATCAGAGTAGGGAAACCACTGTCTCAGGATTAGCGTTCCAAAGGTAGCTTCACAACCATGACCACGTCTAAAACAGAAAGATGACTCTAGCAGCTGTTCTCCCCAAATGGTTTCAACACGATGAGGTTATAATACGGAGAAGCTAGAGTTGCAAAACTGAATATATATTCTCTTTAGAATAAAAGGAAATGACTACAAGCCCGGTAATAAATGTGGTAGCTTACTAGAAAAGCAGGTTTAAAGAATAAGGAAAGTCATGTTTGAGATTAAATTGAAAACAGGTGCCGGGCCTCTTTCATGGAGTCAGAGAATGTCAGAACTGGAGGAGACCCAGGGGTAACTTATCCAATTCCCACATTTGATGTAGCAGGAAACCCAGGTCACAAGGAATGAAGTGGCTTTCTCAATGCCACACACAGTTAGTGTCAGATTTATCTCCTAATTCCAACTTTAGTCTGCTTTTAAGACATTTTCATACCTCTGGTACAAAATCAATGAAATAAAACCGTGCTTCTTTTTGTAAGATCTGTTATGAATTTGAATCCTAAATAATCACACCTATTTGACCATTTCCTCTATGCCCGCATCCTCTGCAGCCTTATGCTTCACCGTATTTTCATCAGTGCTGTCATGCTTTCCCAGTATCTTAGATGGCTCAAGACCTTGACTGGTTTTTTTCATTCACTTGACTCTCTCCTTCCTTCCCTACAATCAAAGCAAAGAACAAGCCCTCACTGTCTCAATCTGCCTTACTATATCAGTAGTCTTTTACCTATATTTGTTGTTTCCCATCTTTCCTTTCTATTATCAGACTTAAACATCGGGAAAATCGTATCATTTTTTGTCTCCCAAAATCTTTAATATTTTTTTCATCCCTGGCAGACCAAC
The DNA here is from genome assembly GCF_937001465.1 of Orcinus orca. Classification (NCBI taxonomy): domain Eukaryota; kingdom Metazoa; phylum Chordata; class Mammalia; order Artiodactyla; family Delphinidae; genus Orcinus; species Orcinus orca. Next base: position 25,766,931 of record NC_064562.1, read on the forward strand.
TCTTGTCTCTTCAACTAGCAATCTCCATCATCTAATCATATCCTTTCTTTTTTTTACTGAAAATTTTAAAGCATTCAAGTTTATTTTTTAAGTCACTAATTCTATTTATTTTTTTAATTATTTTTTTATTGGAGTATAGTTGATTTACAATGTTGTGTTAGTTTCTGCTGTACAGAAAAGTGAATCAGCCACACATATACATAGATCCACTCTCTTCTAGACTCCATTCCCAAATAGGTCATTACAGAGCACTGAATAGAGTTCCCTGTGCTATATGGCAGGTTCTTATTTGTTATCTTTTATATATAGTAGTGTGTATATGTCAGTCCCAATCTCCCCATTTATCCCTCCCCCTTTCTCCCTTTGGTAACCATAATTTTGTTTTCTACATCTGTGACTCAATTTCTGTTTTGCAAGTAGGTTCATTTGTACCACTTTTTAAGATTCCACGTATAAGCAATATATGATATTTGTCTTTGATTTACTTCACTCAGTATGACAATCTCTAGGTCCATCCATGTTACTGCAAATGGCATTATTTCGTTCTTTTTTATGGCTGAGTAATACTCCATGCTACTAATCATATCCTTTCTTAGCCAATGAGTAGCTGCCATTACTCACCAATATGAGCCCCCAACACCTCCCATCTCCGTACATCTTGAGAAATAAACTACACATAAACCTTCCGCACGTAAACATATACATACTACATACAACCTCCCCCAAGAGAAATGCTTTTCTACTCTTCTCTGTGTATCTAAATGCCACCCATTCTTCAAAGCCCAGCAAAAACAAAAAATGAAAGGGAAACATCTTTGGTTATTCTGGCTCCTGTGTATTTTCCACTCCTTTGAGTCCTGAATATATATGACATTGCTTCTCTAGTTCATAACTTTCTGTGTGGATGGCTTATAAAGCCCTGTCCCGTACCTCCAACAGCTTATAGTCTAATTGAGACATTTTTTGTAGGTGTTTTTCAGCAGCCACTGTACATGATGATTGTGAAAAGCCTGCCAAAGAATGAATAAAGGATGCCACATAATGCCTGAGGAAGTTGCTCTGTACTTGAAATCTTTAAATATATTAACATAGAGTCAATGTTCTAAACAGTGTGTAGCTTTTGTGTGGCAAGAAAGAACATCCTCTCAGAGTGTACTTGCATAATACGCACAGAGATCCCTCATCGAGATTCTCTAGTGCCAATTGTCTTGAAAACTCGTTGTTTTCCCATGGAGCAAGAAGGAGGGTGAGATCATCTCTCAAAACCATGCTCTTGAGCTGACAGGAATTCGTTCATTCAGTCAGTCAGTCTATCAGCTGGTCATTCAATCGACAGATATTATTTGAGTATCTACTATGTACCAGATATTTTCTGGAACCATTAGGACTTCCTCTCCCTTGTTATTTCTCTTTCTAGGAGAGAGCCACTTCCTCGCCAGGACAGTGGACCATATGGTGATCATTTTTCACTTGTGCAACTTACAAGGTGGAAATGACTCTATTTCCACTCCCTGGCTCAGGCTTGGCTCTCTCGTTTAGCACCCTGGCTCCCTGAAGAATTAAAACCAAACTATTTTTTTCTCACTAGACCCATTTTTTCTTTGGTTTCAATGACTTGTCCTGGTCCTGGGCTCGTGTGAAACACTGATGCCTCTGTTCTTGCCCACAGGAAATATCTGACTAATTGTTCAGCTGATTATGGATATACTTACTCAGTTTCCCTGGTCTGAGTCACCAAACTCAATCAGCACCTTTAGTGAGGTTATTTTCCCACTTCAGATTCTGTCCTGATTCCCTTCCTAACTTTACCAGAAAATCTTTACCTTTAAGGTTTAGTTCTAATGGATATTTAATCTCTGCTTTACAATATCATCCTATTTCCACTCTAATAAGAATAATAAATAGAACAATGGTAATGATGACTACCATTAATTTGGCAACTACTATATGTTAGACACTGTGCTAACACATTATTGTTATGACTATTATCATTATTATTATGTATTCATTCAATCCTCACAACTCCTGAAGTAGACATTACTATTATCTCCATTTTGCAAATGAGGAAATTTCTGACCATAGAGTAATAGTGTCTGTTTATTATATCAGGTTTTTATTTTTTTAATGCCCTCTAGCAACATCTAATGGTTCAAACCAGCAAAGGCCAAATTTAGTGATCTTTTCCCACCCGCCAATACCACCAAATAGTCTTCTCCTTCACATGTGTAATTTCATTTTAAAAACACATAGCACTTTTTTTTTTCTGGGAGGTCTCATTATTGTCTATGGAGCTTCCAATAGACTCAAGCTCGAATACTTACACTTTAGGAAATCCACATTCTCACTGTATCTACGGTCAGGAATATTTAGAATATATTTAACTTTGAAATTTAATGAACAAAGTAGAATACAAAAATCACGTTTCCAACATTAAAATTTGCCATTAGAAGTCCAGGTTAAACCAATTTACCCAGGTTATTATATTATGGGCATGTCAATTACCAATAAACCTTAGAAATATGAATAACCTGTCAGGTCCAGAGTACTGTAAATTACCCCTCCCCACACCCACATAGAGTCACCCCACATGGAGTCTTTAGGGACTCATAAATGGGCCACTGTAATGGTGAATGAAGCTCTGATTGAGAAAAGAGATCACACGTTCAAAATTCAACTGGAAATCAGATTCTCATCTATCTGATTTAGGACGCTTTTTCTCTGTGCATTCTAACTTTCCCAGTTTTGAAACTAGTGCAATAAAGTGGAGCCTAAAGATGAGTCCCATACCTAAGCTGCCCTTCCAAACGCCAAACGGGAACCAGAGGAGAAAGCCAAAGGGGAAGAGTTGGGAGTGAGTTGCCTGAGCGTGTCCCTGACTTAGATTTTGTGTTAAGGATGGAGGAGCTCCAACAAGCTTTTCCCAGAATGCTGTGCTGGGAGATAATGCATCTGGCATCCTTAGTAACAGTGAACGAATGAATGAATGAACACCAATAATGAAATATGCTTTTGCCTGGAGTCTCTTCATGCATAAATCATTAAGAAATTCAACATAGAGATAGGTAACAGCTCAAAGATTTGATAACTGGGGTCCTGGCTGTCTCTTTTCATCTTTCAGGACAGATATCGAAGGCACTAGAGAAATGTACATTGTTAGAAATGACTGATGAACGTTGATACTTTGAATACTTTTTTCCTGGGCATTGAAAGGAGGTGAGGATGTTGCTATGATTTTCCCTGATGCTGAGATGTTGCACATTCGATTTGTTGTAATATTATCCCTTTGGTGAAGTTCCTTTTAGATGACAGTCCTGAAATTAATGAAAACCACATCCTCTCATTAATGAGTTATAACTTTTTTTTTTTTTTTTTTTTTTTTTTGCGGTATGCGGGCCTCTCACTGTTGTGGCCTCTCCCATTGCGGAGCACAGGCTCCGGACTAACAGGTTCAGTGGCCATGGCCCACAGCCCCATTCACTCCACGGCATGTGGGATCTTCCCGGACCAAGGCACGAACCCGTGTCCCCTGCATCGGCAGGCGGACTCTCAACCACTGCGCCACCAGGGAAGCCCGAGTTTTAAACATTTTATAACTGGTGACGTGGTCCTCCTCCATCTCTTTCACTTAGAGTCGCTTAACAAGAATATGCCTTTCTTTCTCTTGCCTTTTTTCACACTTACGCTGAAAGCTTAACCAACTCCATTCAGACCTAAAGAAAGAACCAATGTGGTTTTGTACTTCATAAGAGCAACTGCTCTATGTGTTAGGAGCAGCTTTCTATGAACTCTTAGGAGAGACAGGCATCTCCAGCCCTGATCTCTTCTTGCACCTGTTTCATAAGGTGCATCTCTATGTGTTTCTTGCCCCACCACAAGGAAGAGAAGGGAGAATTTTGGTCCTAGTTAAAAAAGAAAGTGTCCTTGTTTACAGTGAGAGAAGTAAGGAGGAACTAAGTAGTGGTAAAATAATTAAGGAGTAACTAAGCAGTGGTAAAATAATGTGTTCGGACACATTGCCCAGCCTCTTTCTCCATGCTTTTCAGAAAAGGAACCACGTCAAGGAGAAAAGGAAAGTTCTGGTCCCAGATATCCGAGTTCTGGGTTAAAAAGACTCATAAACGTGGTGATTTGATGCTGGGTCTCTACCCACACAGAGCACAGCCTCACAGCTCTGGTTCCTGCGTTAGCGCCTGTCTAATGCTAATTCGTAGCGTTAGAAAGGCTAACTTGAGTTTTATCATTTTGTGTCATTTGAATGAGTTATTTAACTTCTTAGTTTACCACTTGCAGGCAGGCTCGAAAGGATCTCAGCCCTCACTGGGTGTGCCTCCCGGGAAACTGAGGCAATTAGGGAGGCTGTCCTAATATAGGACAGTGAGGCCCTTCATTCCATACAGACTTGGGGAAAAATGTGGAATTACATTGTAAGCAGTCATTAAATTTAAATGTTCTGTTTCATCATTTAGTTCATTAATAAGTCTCTAGGCTCTAAAAGCACTCATACCAAACTTGGTAGCTCTCAATCATGCAAAGCATTGATTCTGATTCATAGTTGTCCAACTCCTTAAACAGATGAAATTAATGCCTTGAACTTTAACAACTAAAATTTGGTAGAACAGAAACCTTTGGCATGAGGGGTTCTTAAAAATAAATGCTGTGAAATGGCAAGGAAAATGTTGGGATTCATTACTTTGAGTTATTTGCTTTAAAAGATGCCTTTTGTTTAAAAGTGAGTTTGCAATGTGTGTCAGGATGGAGTCATAGAACACAGGAGGCTTCTATAAATTTTATTAAAGAACAAGGAAATGCATATATATAATTTATTTATTTATCCATTCATATAATGTATGCAAAAGTATGTATTGAATTAGTCAGAGGCTACTTGAAATGTAGGATTTTCAAAAACTTCTGAAGTTCAGATTCCTTTAGTATTGTTTGTAAAGATAAGTAGTCAGAGAAAGACAAATGTCATATGATATCATTTATATGGGGAATCTAAAAAAGTGATACAAATGAACAGAAACAGACTCACAGACACAGGAAACAAACTTACGGTTACCAAAGGGGAAAGAGAGAGAGAGGGATAAATTAAGAGGTTGGGATTAACGTATACAAACTACTATATATAGAATAATCAACAAGGACCTACTGTCTAGCACAGGAAACTCTACTCAATACTCTGTAATAACCTAGATGGGAAAAGAATCTGATAAAGAATAGATTTGTGTATACGTATAACTGAATCACTTTGCTGTACACCTGCAAACAGCACAACATTGTAAATCAACTATACTCCAATATAAAATAAAAATTAACAAAAGAAACTTCTGAAGTTCAGATTCCTTTTGTATCGTTTGTAAAGATTAGCCACTGTAGAACACCACTGTCATCAATAACACTTGCCCTAAAGTAACTACCGAGATTCTAACTTAAGTGTGAAACCTCGCAGCAGAGCTAAGGCGAGTCAGCAGGGAAGTGTATATTATGATGGTTCAGAGCCCTAATGATTAAGTCAGGTATACTTGGCTTCCGGTCCTGCTCTGCCACTTACTAATGTTAGAGGACCCTGAGCTATGTGACTTATTGGAGCCTAGATGCTTTTCATCTATAAAACGACTAACATAGAACCTCTCTATCTCTTACCTTGTTGTAAGGACTTAGTTGGAGTGTTGAGCAGAGTGGCTAGGACATGGTAAACACTCAATAAATCCTCACTCATTTTATTAGTAATACTATGCTTTTCAATCTCCCAAACGGTGATTCAGGTTAGTAAAGAAGAAAAAGGTTCTTAAGAAAATAGAAAGAAGCTAAAAATCTCTTCGGAGGGACTCCCACGGCATACTGATGGTTTTCAAATAAAAAATTGCTGCCTGTTGATGTCACGGTGTCAACATGACATGAGACATCATTGGGAATAAAAAATCAGAAGAACGAAATCTTCATCTGTGACTGGGAAAACTTCCTTTGGGAGAGCTTAACAAGATAATAAAGACAAGACAATGGGTAAAATTATGCAGAAGTCTGAAAGTCATGTCTGAGAGAGACCTGTCACATGGAAGAGTGACAAATATTGGTTAATGGCAAGAGGACGAATCCAAAGAAATAATAAACCTTCCACCATGACTGATGACAGTATTATACCAGAAAGCTTATAAGACAATAAATGAGGACATAACTATAAATCAATCACATCAACATGATTCCCAATAACTTGTGGAAGTCTCTCAGAAGTGTGTGTACTACTGTAGCAATTTAGTTCTAAGGGTTGTTGGAAGACTTGAAGCATAGGCTATGCAAGAACGCTAACACCCTCTCCAAAGAATTGAAAACTATCATGTATCAAATTTTATTGCCCTCAATTTTCTGTTACCGGTCATTATATTCTAAATTAATGCTCACATTTAAATTGATATCTTGATTACTCAAAACATACCAAGTGGTACAGAATTCAAATATATAAATAAAAATTACCCAGTCCAGAACAAGTTCAAAACAAATGTTATTTTCCTCAACGAACTAAGGATAAGAAAGCATTCGAGTTGGTGACATCCTAACTAATTTGGTCAATGTGTGAGGTTAAATAAATTGTCCAATTTCTCACTTGCTTTTTTTGGTCATGTTCGAATTATGCAATGGAAAAATACAACCAGGTCAGAACAAGAGAAGGGTGACAGGCCCAGTAGAGGTGGAACTGGGGCCAGTTGGGTATCAGTTGAAGATAGGAGGTAATGGAACCACGAATCCTGAGTCCTACTCTACTCAATATTCTGTGATAACCTATATGAGAAGAGAATCTGAAAAAGAATGGATATAGGTATATGTATAACTGAGTCACTTTGCTGTACACCTGAAAGTAACACAACATTGTAAATCAACTATACTCCAATAAAAAATTTTTAAAATTTTTTTAAAGTAAAAAAAAAAAAAAAGGATCCTGAGTTCTAATGTCAGATATCACATTAAATGTTGTGGCTTCGAAAGTCACTTTGCCTCTCAGAACCAAGACTTTCTGATATGCCAAACGAGGACATCAGACTAATAATTTCTCAGGTTCCTGCCAACCCTAGCATCCTGTGATTTCAGCCGTTCCCTTTGTTGCCCATATCATTCCTTTTGCCATAACCATCTTCATGTCTGTGTGGACATGGGATAGAGATAAGGATTGGGTTGGGAAAGGGATGTGAGGCTTTTATGAAGAATGGAGAAAGAAGTGACAGGCTGTATTGAAAGGAAAAGCCACTCTGTTGAATATTCACCCCTTAGAAGTTGCACTGACTCTTTTATCATATATGCAATTCTTTGATATCCTGTAACGTGATGAATAGCTGGCAATACAAGTGCTTGAAATGATAACAGACCCTTGCGTACTCACGTATCTGATGGCTTTCACGGTAGATATAACTAAGGTGGTAAAAATTCCCAAATTCGGGCATTTACAACATTCCATGGGCTTCATATGTTCTCCTAAATTGTATTCCCGCTGAAGGTGACATGTTTCTTGCGTTGAGCCTCAGACCGCAAATGAATGACTCTTTTCACCAACACCCAAGTTCTATCTCACCATGATAGGTTTTGTCTTGGTGGGAGAAATTACTGAAATAATTTTACGAGTTACTTTTTATTCAAAAATGGGGCATAAGGTGGATATATTTGCATCATGCCTCCAATTCACGAATGGATTGACATTCTGCTGTGATGCGTCTTACACTTCTACCTGCCGGCTGAGACCTGTCACTTCCTCAATCTTCTCCATGTTTTCTCAGCATCCATCTATAGGACAACCTCTTGGTTTTCTCTTCTGGCCCTTTTTTTTTTTTTTTTTAATAAAGAAAATAAGTTCTTATTCACTCCTGAAAGTTAATCTGTTTGTGGAGTAGAAAACAATACAATTATAAATCTATATTCGCGTTACATATACTGACTTGAGCCATGACACTTGCTCGCTCACAAAACTGACCTGCAGCTGACACAAACCTCACAGGTTTTGCGATTCATTCATTATAAGTTTTTCACATTTTTTCAACTACTCACCAAACACCAAGCATGGGCATTTTACCTTGCATCTCATTAAACTCAATCATCATGATAACCTTATGAGGTAGGTGTTATTATGACCCCAAGACGGGGTCCAGAAAGGTTCAGTAACTAATTCAAGGTCACTCGTCACTGGTAACAGAGCCAAGACTTGACTTTGGCTCTAACTCCAAAGCCTCCCCGAAATACACTCTTTAGCAAAATTAGAGATCGCTACACGTCAGGCACCTCGTGAATCACTTCCAAATCACTGATATTGCAAAATTACATTCACAAATGCCTAAATGTGCAGGTCGTGACTTGTCATGTCGGAAATGATGCTACGTGTGGTGATAACAATGCAGCTGGACCTGCAAACAATTATATATGAAAAAGGAATCCAAAGAATATTGGTATCTATTAAGTAAATGCAAAAATTATCTATATTTATTCCTTTGCTGAATTACAGACTAAAATATGACTGGACTTGTCCGTAAATTATAAATATTAAAAATGGTTTTAAAAATTTTGCTTCTCACTGTTTTTTTGACTATCATAAAGATCATCTCACTGAAAAACTATTTCATCTTCAGCCTCTACCTACCTGTCCAAGTGTTAATACTTTTCATTTGACTGTGGTTTTGAATAAAGTGTTCACTGTATCATGCTAGCTTCTACTTTGGGAAAGATGAAAACACCATTATTAATGCTATAACTTTAAAGCAAGTTTCTGATTTTGGTGCAGGTGGTACAGTTCACTTTGCTTAGAAAAGAATGTGGGGTATTTTTGTCTGTTTGTTTGTTTGTTTGTTTGTTTTTGTGGTATGTGGGCCTCTCACTGTTGTGGCCTCTCCCGTCGCGGAGCACAGGCTCCGGACGCGCAGGCTCAGCGGCCATGGCTCACGGGCCCAGCCGCTCCGCGGCATGTGGGATCTTCCCGGACCGGGGCACGAACCCGTGTCCCCTGCATCGGCAGGCGGACTCTCAACCACTGCGCCACCAGGGAAGCCCAAGAATGTGGGGTATTTTTGTAGAAAAAGATAAAAAATATTTAAAGATTATTAGGTTAAAATTTTTTCAAGTACAAAAAAGCATTTCCAGTTTAATCCATTACTCCTCTCCCCTTTAATGCTGGGCTTAGAAAGCAGAGTGAGGTAAAGTATATTCAGGTCTCAACCTCCCAAGCATTGGAGTCCAGTTAACAGGTGGATAAGAAATTTATTTTTCTTAATAGAGTTATATGTCTGGAATTTATTTAGTGGTTTTGAGGGAGACTAGAAAACAGGATTGCAAATAGGGTGGGAAAATAAGCCAGTAAAACCAAGATAATTTCCAGTTGAATTATGACCTCAAATGGATTCCAGAGAATGGAATTTCCATAATTCACAATCCTATTATGGGTTATTTCTGGAGCCTTTGGAGCTAAATGCAATATCCTCTGTAGAATCCCAAACCTATTTCCTGCCCTGTTAGTCTTTACTCTGCATTCCCTATCTCACTAATTAATTGTATTTTATATGCTAACGGCTTCCGAAAAGGAATGGAGGTGGCTTGTTACAAATGCCAGAGAAATGGAGTCATTAACTTAAGGGGAACAAAAGGGAACAGAGCTATGTTATTAAAAGAAGAAGTAGTTGTACCAGGATACCAGCCTAAGAATAATGATGACAACTGAGCAAAGAAAGGTAAGTTTCCACATTCCCAGCAATCACCGAAAACATGTTTACCCCGTGTAGTGAGGATAAGTAAGAGTAAAACATCGAAACAAACTCTAGAAGAGCAATTGCTAAGAGAAAATAGATTCAGAGCATAGAAAGTCTGACGGAGGTGACAAGACATAGCTGTCACTCCAAACAAACGAAGGAAAAGAATTCTATTCAAAGGAAAATGAAAGGATCCGAAAAAGAGAGAAGTTAACACAACTGGAAGTGTTTGTTCCCTATGAATAAGCCCTTCCTTCAGAGATTTCTGGATGCAATATTAATTCCAGACAGGGGCGGGAAATAACCAAATGTCACCCAAATGATCTGGAAGTTAATGTAACCTCCTAACATATGATTTACTTTCCAGAAAACAATTTACTCTCAGTTAGATTCCGCCTGGAAAATTCACTTTCAAAATGGGAGAGGGAGTGAAAAATATATACATGCCCAAGCAGCTTAACTGCTTAGGTCCTACAGTCAGGGTCAATTACAGACGGAAGGAGCAAGAAACTGAACATTTTCTGTCGATTTGGTGCTGTCGCCAAGTTCACGGCGGGGGAGCCGAACCACAGAGACACCCGGGTGCTGTGCTGGCCTGTTTGGAGCTGCTTCCCCCTTGACTTTCGTGGGTCCCGCCCTCGCCAGCACATCTGGCAGGCACTGTCTGGCACTGACGTCCGTGGAGCAGCCCATCAGGCCCGTCTGCAGCCTCCGCCGCGGGGGGGTGGGGGTGGGTGGGACACAAGGCGGCTTTTCTTAACCGTCCACTCCCTGGGCTTCCGAGCTCCTGCACCGCGTCTGCAACATCATTCTCCACTAAGTGGAGGACCTGAAGACAGGATGACATGTCCCAACACAGGTGTGGTGTCCCAGACCTGCTCCGATGGCATGTGATTTCCGCACCTTCAGAACACATGGGCCTTTGTGTGACATGCATCTGGAAAACTTCCCAGATCATGGATCTGCCCTCTGATTTACACCTTGCAGAAGAAGGCTGACCCGCAGGAAAGTCAGCGAATCTATAAGCGGTGGGTGGGCTGGGATCCCTCCCCCAACCCCTGCCTCCTTCTTATTCTGAGAAACAATCGTGGGTGTTCCCACCTCCCCAAAACTCCCTCCCCTGGAAAAACGAGGTGGGGGGGGAAGCTGCTTCCTGGCTGAATAAAGCTGAAACACCTGTGTGCCAGAAACAGGCAGAAGGAGACGGATCTATCTGCCCTGCTCGATTCACTCGGAGGTTAGGGTGGGAAACCCACTCCAGAGCAGAAGATTCCTTTGGTCCTTATTCTCATTCCCTTGCAATTCTTCTTCTCACATTTCTCTCCCTCTCCCTCACCTCTCTCTACCCAAGGATGAACGTGCAATGCCAAAAACGACCTTGTGCTTCAAAATGGCGTGAAAGGCAGTTATATTTCAGGGGGGAATCTCCCTGGCGTTCGCTACTCATCCTGCCTTTATGGTCTGGGCTGGAAAGACACTTAGAAAGAAAAACAGTACAATACTCAGTGCACACTGAACCTCTGTCATCAATAGTCTGTCCTCGATGTGACGGCTGTGGCTCTTTTGCTCATGTGAAATGTGTGCGGAGCTTCATTCAATCCTGAGAATATTTACTGAGCACGAATATGCCTGGTGTTGTGCTGAGTCCCAGAGGTGTGACATCTGGCAAGAAGGCCTCATCAGAGCTCGTGGATGAATGCAGTAAAAACAACTGCCTTGTATTGCAAAAACAATGTCACATTTCACACGTTGAATGGTATCGCCATTTTTATTTTGGTGCTTTTATTTATAAACAGCTTTCTTTTTCTCTCACATTGAGCAAGGTCCTTATAGAACGTAGAAGAGGCCCAAATTGCTTGCTACAGTATGTGTAACCTGTAACTAACATGTGCAGGCAACTAATGAGAGTTCTGCGAGAATAATAAGACGGTAAGAGTTGGGTTGCATTGGCAGCCCTCTAAACTCTATTACACAAATAAGCTTTCTATACAGCTACCAAAAATGGCCTGGGGTATGGGGGGGGGGTGGGTGTGGGGAAGAGATAGGGGTTATCAATCAGGGCCTAAAATTAATCAGGCAATAATAGTTTGTGGTGGGTTTTTAAAAATATGTTTTATTTTGAGATAATATTAGGCTTACAGAAGAGAAGCAGAGATTGTATGGAGTTTCTGTAGACGATTCATCCAGCTCCTGCTAAAATGAACACCTTACATAACCATGGTACCTGCATCCCAAGTGAGAAATTAACATTGGTACAACACTATTAACTCTGTGACAGACTTTATTGAGATGTTGCCAGTTTTTCCACTAATGTCTTCTTTCTGTTCCGGGATCTAAGCCAGGATATCACATTGCATTTAGGTTTTGTTTAGGTTTTTTCTTTTTTTTAATTGAAGTATAGTTGATTTACAATGTTGTGTTAATTTCTGCTGTACAGCAAAGTGATTCAGTTATACATATATATATATATACCTTCTTTTGTACAGTCTTTTCCATTATGGTTTATCACAGGATATTGAATATAGCTCCCTGTGCCATACAGTAGGACCTTGTTATTTAGGTTTAGTTTAAATGAGGTATTTCTGTTTTCTCAGTAGGTGTCTTATTGTTATACTAATCACCCTTTGGAGGAAGGAGATCTCCTCCTTAGGATCTGTAGAATGAAGAAAAGGAGATGGGAAACAAGACAAAATGAAAAGATGGGATGCTGGGATTTACTTATTTTTTATTTAATCTACCTTCACGGAGAACAGAATGCCTTAGGAAAGTGGTTTTCTTGACCCTGACTATCTTCTCAGGCCTGGGAAAAATGACAGGTCAAGTACTCTCTTTTGATAACCTTGTTAATCTCAAGGGGCCCAACAGCCAACCAGGCTGATGCAGCCCTGAGTATTCTTTCCATTTCACGGATGGGGAAAATGAAGGCCTGCCTGGCTGAATATGTGTTTAGGCTCACAAAGGCCTATGGAACATATAATTAGACTGAAACGAATGGGGAATGAGCTCAGCCCTGAAGTCTCAGTTGCTAACCCTTATTACACGAAATGACATTGATGTGCAAGGATACAAGGAGAATGCTTTTACAGGGGAAAACGTGGAGCAGAAACCGGAGTCCCTAAGCGTATCTGGGGGTGGGGAGTTGGGGGCGGAGGGGTCCATGCTCCTGTAGTAATGAACTCCGGCTGGCACGAGAGAAAAGTCTAGTCATTTTCAATTGGTTTAAGCTACAATCGCCAGGCAGCTAAGTCATGTGGGACTTTCACACGTGTGAAGTTTTTCAAACTTCACAGTGACTTGGACCGGCCCTGGTGTTCCCTGGACCTTGAAGTCCAAATTACAATCAAGGCTTCAAAAAGGCTCACTGCATTTTGGACCGAGAAACCCAAGCTACAAACATCAGAGGGATTCACTTCTCAACGCTGCACATTTGCGGGTCCAGCAGAGGCAAACGTGCTGGAATTTTCACAGCAGGTATTATACTGACTGACAGTAAATACCATCCATCTTAGTCACAATTACAAACAGGTCTCCCCCCTCTCCACTCCATCCGTCCCCTTCTCTCCGGCAAAAGAATCAACGTGGAGCAAAATGTGCTCATTTCTTTGCACCAATAACATTGCTGTCAGGGAGGGGCAACCTCCCTGGATCAAAGAGGCCTCTCTAGCCAGGCAGCGTGTGGCAAAGGGAACTTTCTCCACGGCCTTGGGCTCTCTCTCTCTCTCTCTCTCTCTCTCTCTCTCGCTCTCTCTCTCTCTCGCTCTCTCGCTCTCTCGCTCTCTCGCTCTCTCGCTCTCGCTCTCTCGCTCTCGCTCTCTCGCTCTCTCTCGCTCTCTTTCTTTCAATATTAGGCATTCTTTTATAGTTTCAAATTAACATTAAAGACAATCACCTAGTGATTCACGGCTGTGATCAACAATAAAAAAAATAGGGATACCTCCCCTATAACTCTCTAAAATGCACCAACTGGCACGTTTTAAATGACTCTTTAGTAACAGAGGAGAGAAAAAAAAAAAAAAAGCATATGAGGTAAATCCTTCAGCGGGTAACTCACCAGGGAGACTGGTAAAAATAAATTGCACAGCTCTAATTTTCCTAGCAGCTTCCATGCTATTCTTTGAAACTGAGTAAGAACCCCTTGGCCTAATCCCAAGAGCCGATCTATAGTAAATAGTGCACACTTAATGCCTAAGTTCCTTTTTAGCACCATTCAGACAGTGACTTCAGCCACAGAGCTTAGTCATAGCAGACATTTTTGTGGTGAAAGCATTAAACCCACATGCAGCTCTCTTTCTGTGGCCACTGGGGGTCATGCTCCCTTCCCATTAGCTGAATAAATCATAAAGTCGGCTCAGACCACCCAAGGAGCACGACCAGAGAGCCACAGGCCATGCCTACAGCCGCTTATTTCTTTTCAGAATCCACAGGGGGAGGAGAAAAGAAAAAAAAAAAAAGAACCGAAAAAGAAAAACAAGAAAAAAAACACTGGCCGTAGGAAATCAATGGATTTTTTTTTTTTTTAAACGTGATCTCTTTGAGAGTAACCCCGAGACTTGTTGTTTATTTGTTTATTTTGTTCCAACCGGGGAGGCTGATTTAAGAAGAAAAGTGGTAGAAAAATAAAGACACAGGCATGCCTTTTGTCATAGGCTGGAGTGGGCTGACAAGTACCACCCTCCCACGACCCCGTGGATTTGAAATGAAGGAAGGCCGCCCTGTGTGGCCGGGCTCTTCAGGTGGTTCTGATAAGACACAATGCAGACGCTCCCCGGGGGGCTGCGCATCCGGCGAGTTTGCGGTCAGTGGGGATTTTAACGAGGAAGCGAACGTGTTGTGCGATGTTCCCTGGGTCCAGTGATTCACTCCGCCCGGGAGAAGGATGGTCCCATGGTTGGGGAGGAAGGTCTGCGAAGTCACGTTCCCATCAATCAGTAAATAAGATAAGAAGCAGGAATTTTAAACACAACTATTAGCAGGCGACTCCCATCGCATCCACAAACCTCAGCTCATTAGGTTACGCGGTCTCTGCGGGGGAGGAGGGGGGGAGGATGACGAGCTTTGGGGTTTCTTTTACTTGCATTTTTAAAGAGTGCGCTGAACTTTAAACAACTCTGCCCAAGTCTAACAGGCAACCGAAATTGTGACCCCCTTCTATCCCCCGAAAACTATTACCTCTCCCTCAAGTATGGCCAAAAGGGAAGTATACTCAAGGTGGATTCTAATGATTTCTGGAAGACTCTGGGACAGGTAGCATTTGGGATCCTGAAGGAATTTGAAGTTAAATGAGGGTACAGTCACTTGTGTCTCCAGGAACGGCTTCCTTGGTGTCTGACAAATTTCAGTTCGCGATCTTGAGACTTGTATGTTTTCATTTGTTACTTAAGAGAATGAAATTCTTAATAGACAATATTTAACCTTGACCTAAAATCAGGAGAATGCAGGTAACTTTTAAATGAGAAACCACAACACAAAACTGCCTAAAAACTCTACAAAGCTTTGGTCTTCAATAGCCCTCTCACTGCTCAGGAAAGGACAGCCAGTCTGTCTACATGGGACACATTATATGGTGATTTTGTGACTCATGCCCACCAGGGAGGAGGGTAAAGTCCCATATCATTTATGACCTAATAGGTGAGTCGTAGGGTCATCGTGAAGCAATTCTAACTGTCAACAGTCTGCGGGTCCTAGAAATCACAGCAAGAGGGCTGCAGTGAATCCCCTAGTGATAACCTACGGCTCATTAAAATGTTGGTAATTAAAATCTTCATTTGCCAGATTACATAGAGCTTTAACTAGATTATAAAAATCTCCTCCCTTGGTGAACCAAAAGCATTCTCCACAAAACCCTTCACTCACAAACCTTCACTCATCCTTCTGGAATGACTTTCATTTCTCATTTTTCATGCATGTATTTTCCACATCACTGAGAAATAAAACATTCTTGAGCAGATGTTCTGAAGCCTTCTTCCTGAGTCAGAGTGCCTGGAAGAATTAGGCCAACTGTTGCCTGTTGTCTAGCTGCTTATCTGTGACCCACCCAGCTCCTCTTGGAAACACGGCCATGTCCCTCTAATCACACAACGTAGACAAAGTGGCCTGCATGTGTATCTGTGGGGCTCTCT
Source organism: Orcinus orca (assembly GCF_937001465.1). Lineage (NCBI taxonomy): Eukaryota > Metazoa > Chordata > Mammalia > Artiodactyla > Delphinidae > Orcinus > Orcinus orca. The sequence goes on from NC_064562.1 coordinate 25,782,766, forward strand.
GCCTCGCAGGAGAAGGTAAACAGCTCCAAAGAAAACAGTCCAGAAGAAATAAAAACAGATGAATTTTTTAAAGTTTTGGAAACAGATGCCTTTCATTATTAATAGACATCAATCACTTGGGAGATTAGCTCTTATGCTGTGTAATTGGCAACTTAGTCTCATGTAGTTAACCTCTGCCAGCATTAATTGTGTGTGTGTGTTGCTAAAGCTTTGTGTGTGCGTGTGCCTACAGAGGGTCTTGTGGATAAAGTGTACCATTTGGATACACACAGATTGGAAATTTTTCTCCCTATAGGATGTGAGGTAAAACATTGAGAAGCTGGACCTTCGAGTCACTGCAGTTAAATAGTGGCATTGAAGTGGATGGCTTTAGTTCATAAACAATACTGTTTTAAAAACAAGTCACCCACCTCCAGCCTAACACTGACCACATTTCTCAAGACAGGATTCGGGAGCCACTACCCTTCTCTCTATTCTTGTCTTGGGTTCTACTCTCTGTCCAGACTGTCTCCTTCCATTTTTCCTTTGCCTTCTCCCCAAAGTTCACCTGCTCGCCTCAATATGGCTAAACTCTGTCATGAAAAAAGCAGCTCCTGTAACACTAAATACAGACTACATGAAAAATCCAAATTTACTACAAAATCATAATCCATTTCTTCCCTACTCTAACGCATAACATTAATGAACATTAATATCTTTCATAACTGGAACAACCACCACCAAGCACTTATCAAGATGAACCATATGAAATTGCCTACATTCAACTGTTTTTGGTCTACATATGATTTATGTTTATTTGGAGAACCTACCAGATGCCTGGTACTATGCATGGTATTTAAAAATGCAATAGGGCTTTGAATCCTAGTTGAACACCAGGTGTATAACCTTGGGCAAAATTCTTGATTTTTCAGTGACTAGGTTCTTATGTATAACTCGGAGATATTAACGGAACCTCAACAAGTGTTAGCTATTATTATTATGTGCTGGAGGCAGAAAGATGATAAGAAATGACCCTGCCTTTGTGAGCCTCATAGTGTTGTGAGGTCATATGTTGTGCTGAGTCCAGGGCTGTTGCCAGCGTACATGGTGGCTTTGAATTAATTAGCAAAGGATCCGCCACTGGACGGATGAACTTGCCCCCAGAGCAGGGATCTTCCTTGTTGTGCTCAACCTGCCACAATCCTCTGCAGCAGTCCCAGTGAGGGCTGAGATGGAGGCGGGCACAGGGGACTCTGACAGCACGGTAGACGGGCATCCAGCTCAACTGGAGGCTTCCCTTTCAGTAAAACTAGACAGTTTTGCTACACTCCAGACTCAGAACATAAGCAGATAAATACCACTGAAGCCAGATCATTGAAGGTAGAAAATCCTTGACTTCTGTGTGTCGTTAGTTATGAGAGGCTCCCCTGGGCGTGGGGAACATGCCTTTCTTCCCCATTCCTCTTCCTTTCTTCCCATCACTAGAGACCTGTGGCTTCTTAGTCTCACCACACCTTCCAACCAAGTTTCTGATTCTCTCTGGCCTCTGTTTTGGCCCCAGACACTCAGTGTTTGAATATAGGACCTTTGGGCTCATGGCCAAGTCCTATAGGTAGCATCCCAGCATCCTTCTCATTTCTCACCAGTATTTCCATCTTCCTCCCAAAGGCTCCTCAGCCCAGCCGCCTGCCTGTAACAAAACGCCAGGGGACTCCTTAAGTTTAGGCGTTTCTCTAAACTGCTCCAAGGCTATCCTAACTACCTAAACATAACTTCCCTGCTGGAAAGTCTTTTGTATACAAGATACTCTTTGTATTGTGTTTTATTAGTACCTATAAAACCTCAAAGACATATATGGAATGAGGAAGAAACTTGTCACCTTGTGTTCTGTTTCAGAAAGGCCTGGGAAGGGAGGAAAGTTTTGCCTTGAGAAAGAGGTGATGTCTGTGGACAGAAGGTGCAGCACGTGGTCCCCACCCTCAAGGAGCGTATGGTCCATGAGGCAAGACTGCTGTATAAACAGATTATTCCATGACAGTGTGATGTGAAATACAAAGAAATTGCCTACACCCTACAGAAAGAAAAGACAGGGTGGTAGGCAAGCTAAAGGTTCAGAAGAGTGAAGGGATAAATAAAGGAGCAAGCTATGAGAAAATAGGCAAAAGTGGGACTTCCCTGGCCATCCAGTGGTTAAGACTTCACCTTCCAATGCAGGGGGTGCGGGTTCGATCCCTGGTTGGGGAGTTAAGATCCTACATGCCTTGTGACCAAAAAACCAAAATATATATATTTAAAAAACCAGTAACAAATTCAATAAAGACTTTAAAAATGGTCCACATCAAAAAAAAAATCTTAAAACAAAAGTCATAAGTAAAAGTGGAGAAATAGGTGCTGAGTAGGGAAAAGGACCTTCAGCCTATGAATGGAGGCCAGGAGGTAATTGTGGAAGCAAGGCTGTGGGTCATGTTGAGGTAGGCATGAGTATGACATTGAGTAGTTCCTGCTCAGTGGTCCAGCTTGTATTGGAAACAAAGCCATCTGTGTGTGGGGTGGGATTGGGGGGCAGATGATTACAAAGGATGGACATGGTTTGGACTATTCATTGAAAAGAATGAGGGAGCTGAAAATGAGAAGTGAAGACAGCAATACATGACACAAAACATTCCAAATGAGTTGGGAAGGCAGAGATTATGACAACGCCAATCAACATAGCTGTGCAATTTCCCTCTATAGCACAGAGCTACCAAGGAAAAAGATTACAGGAGGTAGATTTTTCATTTGCTCCAGGCTTGGGGTTCAAAGATGTCATAGATACTGGTCAGAGTAAATTATATGATTGACTAGGAGGTCTAGTTTGGGCAAACACTGCTTATTACCGTTAGGATAAGTTCAAAATCCTTAAGCACTGACCCAATAACCCACATGATTTGGCGCCTGCCTTTGGTGCTCTATCAGCCTCTTTATTCTTTGGCACTGCTTCCACGCCCCAGACTCACTGGGATATGATAAATTCTTTTGCAAACGTAAAAGTGCAACTGTCTCAGACCTCCGAGTTTTTTTTTGTTTTGTTTTGTTTTTGCGTTACGCGGGCCCCTCACTGCTGGGACCTCTCCCACTGCGGAGCACAGGCTCCGGACGCGCAGGCTCAGCGGCCATGGCTCATGGGCCCAGCCGCTCCGCGGCATGTGAGATCCTCCCGGACCGGGGCACGAACCCATGTCCCCTGCATCGGCAGGCGGACGCTCAACCACTGCGCCACCAGGGAAGCCCCAAGACCTCCGAGTTTTTAAACATGCTGATCTCTCTGTGGGAATACCCTTCTTCATGCTTCGCTTGGCTAACTTCTCTTCATTCTTCTGTTTCTACTTAACTGTAGAAACGGTCTCAGAGACAAGCTTCTCAGAGAAATCTTCTTATGCCCCCTGGCTAGGTAAGCTCCCCTTGCACCTACACGCTATTCCCTAATGTTTATCACGCTTGTAATTACTCACCTACTATTTTCTTACCCTATTTATTACAAGTTCATTGAGCATGTTTCTCATATTTACTATCACAACCTGTGTCTTTCATGATGCTGTGCTCAAGGCAGATGCTCAATCGACGTGTTGAGAGAATGATTAGATGAGCTGGTAATTCTAAAAGGCACTCCTAACGGGGGTGGGGGGGGAGGTTGGAGATTGAGAGTACAGAGTTGAAGAGGTTTTTTCACAAAAACATTCCTCAAGATGCCAAGAGGAGAGGATTGCTCAAGGCGAGCTATGGGCTTTGGAGTTGTGAATATCAAGGAACTGGAAGGCTAGCGTGTTAGATGCTTTACTAGTTCAAGTGACTATTAAAAGCACTCAAAATAGTGCAACTGTGCTTGGAAAGCAGCATAAAAATCTAGGGTCCAAAATCTTTAGCGAATAACGGAGAATGATGGAAAAATCAGTAGATAACATACCCAAGGAAAAGCAGGTGGTAAAGCTACATGGTTTGCTGTTCAAGGGAAGAGAAAGATGAGTGAGCATCAAGATTTCCATCTTATTGGAGCAGGGCCAGCCTGACTGGGAGGATTAACATAGTATCACTGTGAGGGCTCTAAATATTTGTTGAAAGCACAGAGCATATGTATAATTTAGAAAGGTTTTTAGCAAGGTCTTAAACTAAGTGGTATTTTCTGATTAACAAATGGCTAATCAAATAATTAAATTAGACAGAAAACTGCATTTCCAAAGCATTCTCTTGTTAGCACCTGTCTCTTAGTAGCAGTAAACCCCATGAAAGGGTAATTTTGATCTGTTCCGTTCATTGCTATAGCCTTAGTGCCTAAACAGGGCCAGTTGCATAGTGGACACTCAGTAAACTTTTCTTAAAGGAATGAATTCCACTTAACAAAGGATCAGTTTTCTTTAGTTACTTGTCAGACTAGTTCAATGAGACTTGGTGAGCAAGATGTATCTTAATTTTTAAATCATCTCTAAAGCTATTTTAGAAATAGTACTGTGTCTGTGAAAGAGCTGGGATTTGTTTTGTTTTCAGTAAAAGATAGCAAACCTTTCTGAGAAGTGATTATTAGATTTCAAGCCGTCTAATACCTGCATGCAATATTACAACCACATCTCTGTAATATATCTTGGTTATAAATTGTAAGCATAATGAACAGCTTCTAGACCCTTCTCATCAACACACAGATTTAATGTGCCCATGTGAACCTAGAAGCTAACGGGTCATGAATCACTTCTTGAAGGTGTTGATATCTTCAATGGCATTTCCAGTAATTTCCTTAGAATTCAAGCCCAGTCTTTAAAAAAAAAAAAATCTCAGGTGCTGTTGCTAAATACTAAGTTCCTTATTTTCTTGTGAGGTTTCTTTTTTTAGAGAGATTGGCTAAAATATCTTTTAAGTTGGAGGGAAATCTTCATTTCTTTACAAACTAAGTAATACATAGTATTAAAACCAATGACTATCATAAGCAGTACTGTAAAATCTAATTTCTTTTTAGTAATGATTCAAATATTGCATATGAAATTCTACTTTTGTGACACTACCTTGAAACCTGGGTGATTCTTCTGCTTTCAACATGGAGCAACAATTGAAGCAGAGCTCAGAGACAAAGGGGGCAAAGCAGATCCTATGACTGCTTCTGTGTATTCTTTGACAGAGCAGCTGTATCCAGGACAGAGGGGAGTGCCCTGCAATGGGACCCACTGGGCAAAAGACTCATGGATCTGGGACAGTTGTGAAAGACCTGGGCATGCTTGATTTCAAACAGTGCACCTAGGGTTGCCAGATTTAGCAAATAAAAATACAGGATGGCCAGATAAATTTGGTCTGATAAATAATGAATAACTTTGTGTGTGAGTATGTCACAAATATTGCATTGGACATGCTTATACTAAAACATCATTTGTTTTCTTTTTCCTTCATCTGAAATTCAAATGTAGATAGGATTAAATAAAGGATGCCCTTTATTTAATCTGGCACTCCTAAGATCATCCTAGTTTTTCTGTTATAGCTCAGAGCACTGAGAGATGAGCCCAGTGGATGCCTTGAGTGGACATCTTGGCTGTGTTGTAAGGGGTGAAAGTGAAGGGATGCCCAAAGAGAGAGGGGGCACATGAATATAGTCATTCTCATTGCTAGGCCTTTGCTTTTCATTCAGTCAATTAAATGAAGGTAAAAATGAGGCTTTGACAGGACAAATAGAAAAGGCTTTCACGGAGGTAATAGATAATGGTCCAAAGCACCATTAAGGAGTCAGCCAGCGGGTTCTGTGGCAGCCAGCTGCCCCATCCTCTGCCCACTTACTTCTCATGCCTATGTATTAAGGGAAGTGGGGCAAGATTTGAGAGACTCAACTTGTAAGCATGTCTCTGACAGTTTACTTTTCATAACATTGTATGTATTGTGGAAATGAACAGAAAAAAAAACTCATCAGTGGCAGTTTTAATGCTATTAAATGCCACCAGATAGCTCAACTATGCAAGAAGCTTCACTTGGAAAGCTCACCAACTCTGAGTTTCATTTGTCAACCTGGGGAAAGAAACGAAAAAGAGTAGGAAGTTGAACAATCGAACAATTGGTGAATAACGGAGACCCAACTATTTTATTATTGTACAGTAGTTGCCATAAAATCCTGGCTCCGGTAGTGTTTCCTTTGCAGATTCCTAGCAGAATCTGAGTATAGAAAATCCAGATCGATATTGCTGGTTATTATATTTTGATGTCAAATTATTTTCTTCAGTAATGTTGAGAATGGGAAATATAGGCCCTATCCCCAGGCTTGCTGCTAGCTTGTCTATTCTTAGACAAGGCATTTAGTATCTCAGGGCTTCACATTCTTCATCTTTAAAATGCAAATAATAACATGCATTCTGCCATCCTCGTGGTGCACTATGAACAAAGTTGTGATAATAACACCAAGTTCTAGGAAAAGCACAAAAATTCACTCCTGCTGCTTCATTTTAAATAATGACACAAGCGATTGAGATGCATCACTAAAGATGAGCCTGAATCAGTTCCTGTCGTAAATCCAGGTGCTGGACAAGCCAAAAAGATTGGCAAAAATGTCACTGCGGAAAAAGCTTTGGTTTTGAGAGTGATACTGACTCGAATGTGCATAGCTCTGTCTTTGGTATTCTCTAAAGTACAAAGGAGGGTAAGTCCCAATCCGTGTGAAGGTTACAATCCATTTGGAGGGAGGAAAAAAACAGACATGCTCACTGCTAAATGAAAATGTGAGATAGTTTATGATTTAGGGTCCACTGAACGGTGATGACAGATGGTTTCCCTTAGAGATCATAGCAGAACATGGTCAATGTAGGGAAACTATTTTAGAGAGTTAGTCTTCAGGATGGTTAGAGAGGAGCTTAAAGAAATGAAAAGAAGACGGAAGGGCATTCTACCCAGGCAGGGGTGGGAACGGGGGCCTATTGAAGACAGTAAGAAGACTAGTTTGGCTGGATCAAAAATTCTTGCTAGGAATAATGTACAGAAGATTAGCGCATAAAATAAAATAATAGTGCATAAAAGATAAGACTGAATAGGTAGACTGATTCAAGGTTGTGGCAGGTCAGGAACACTAGGATTGGGAATTTGGACTCCTGGAAGTGACAGATCTATTCACAAGCAAATGCAGATGAGCTATGTGTGTATACATGAATGCATACATAATATATATTTTCTCTCTGGAACATAGAACAGTTGCCATCTACTCAGAATTTGGTTTAAAAGATCGCTACTTCACGAGAGGCCCCCCTGGAGGCTGACCTATGTTTTGAAACTGCAGCCATTAACAGCAAAAGCTACCACAGCTAGCAGCTCTTTCATTTAGTTTTACAGTGTTCACAGCTTTTGCAGTAATAATTTTCCTAACGGCTGTATTCCCTCTTATTGGTTTATCTGCTGCCCCAATTTGAAATTCTTTTGCCAAATGTTTTAGTTTCCTCAGCTTCTAAGCACTGTGTCAGTTCGGTTTACGGTACAGACAATGGCCCCTGTGGTTTCCACTGTCATCTCTTTTCCACATATGTCTCACCCAGGGAAAAATCTCCATTTCAACGCTGCAAGATTGGCCACATTACAGCGTTTTGTTAAGTCACTCCTGCTAGTAACTAATGGCATAAGTGATTTTGATGAATTACAATAGAGCCTGAATCAATTTCTGTAGTGGGTCCAAGTCTTGGAGCAGCGAGAAAGGTTAGCACGAATACTGCTTTGGAAAAAGTTTTGGTGTTTGAGAGTGATGCTGGATAGAATGGTCTCTTATTCTGTGCACCAGTCTTCCTGAAAGACATCCTGGCCTTATGGATTTTATTTAATGCATCTTGGTCAATCAGCACACTGTTAGATACCGTGTTGCCAAGGAAAGAAAATTCAGTGATGATTTTTAGCCGTGTTGCCAATGAAAATCTTACATCGACTAAGTCTCACTTCCTTTGTTGAGTCTTTGAACATGGCTGTGGAATATGGATTTAATAAAAATGGACCTATTACACAATTCTCTGTTTTAGTCTATTGGCAATGAGGAATGGATTGGCCGTGATGATGTCAATGGTGACACAACTGAACAAACCTTCATTGACTAGCTTGGAGATCTTCATGAGAACTAGTTGGGAAGCCAAGCTTTTTTAAAAGCTGCCACGGTTCATGAGAACAAAAGCTTCGTGAATATTGAAACCAGTACTGGCATCCTCTGTACTTCCATGTCAACCAAGATTATGTCTATCTTGCATTAAGGACAAAGCTGCCTTGTGCTTTTAGAAGTTGTGCCGTCGGTTTCAGATCAGAATGCCACCAGTAGGAGTCAGGAGGATGTCGTCAGAAATCCCGTGTCATTGTCTCCTTCTCCTGTACTGTGCAAAAGCTTCTGCAAACATCTAAGTAAATCGAAGTCAAGCTTTTAAAGGCGAGCACATAGTACATGCTATAGGAGTATTTGCTATTATAATTATTATTTTTTTTATCATAAAATGTCTCAGCACATATGTATGTCATAGGGTTCAGGAACTTTATTGTTTTTTGCTAGTCTGCCTTAGGAGCGTACTTTCTCGAAATATGTTTAAAACCTGGTAGATGGCTATTTCTTTAAACCTTGGAAGGTTTTATCTGAAAAATTAGCATAAATATTTAGGAAATCTCATAAGTAGCAATAGAAAGAACTTTTCCTTCTTTGTCCAAAATGAGAGCGTCTTCATCTTCATTATGGGTTCTGACCATACCTGCTCTTTGATAATGAACATGGGCAGGAGGTTTGTCCGAAGCCTTAACCTTAACCTCTCTGCTCTTTGCATCCTGCCGCACGTGCTTCTTAACTTCACATCACCTTGCAGGTCTTTGTGATATTTATTTTGCCTTGATGGTGAAAAACTTTAAGATTCTGAAATTTGTGTTTTCCTATTATCAACAGATGTTTTCCCCCTTTCACTTAGTATTATTTGATGAAACCATCTCAAGTCCCTGGACAGAAACTGCTAAACTGGATATTAATACCTAATAACCGTTCTACCACTATTAAAGCAGATACAAGTGTTCACTTCCCAGCCTCCCTTACAGATAGGAGAAGACAGTGGCATATAAGAGGAAGTTGATGAGCAGAGCTTCCAGAAAAGTTCTTTAGTAATTTGAGCAGATCTTTTGCTCCTCCTTTATCCTTCTTCTTGCCTAGAATGTGAATGCGATGGCTGGAGCTACAGGAATCATCTTATAAACATGAGGTGCCCTTGAGGATGGGCATTAAGAAAGATACAACAGAAACATACAAGAAGCCTGGAATGCTAAGGATAGTGTGGAGCTTCTGAACAATCCCTGAACTATCTACCCCTGGACTTGATTTTACGTGAGAAGAATAAACCCTTGCATTAGTTTAGGTTCCCTTAGTTTTTATCTCAATTACTAAGGGCCTATGGTAATTTCTAACTGACACTGTGTCCAGTCTTTTTGCCTACTGGGATGCTTCAGAGTGACCTTTTCTATTAAAGGTTTTTGGCCCTGTCTGAGGATATAAATTCCTTAAAAGGCAGGAACAGTGTTTATGCCATTGTTCTCTTTCTTTGGTAGTTAAAGAGCACACGCAATACAAGGCTGTTAATAAGTTATCTTTGCCACTGTTAAAACCATTTGGGGCCTTACAGATTGGAGTTTCCTGATCAGAGACTGATTAGATAGATAGATAGATAGATAGATATAGATATATAAAAAGAGAGATACATATATATTTATAGATACACACGCACATATATAAATGCCGTTCTCAAGTCTCTAACATTTGCCTTAATTCTCACCTCTGTGTTTCTTTCAAACATTGCTTTCTAACCAGAAAAATTGCTTTGGAAATAGATATAAAAGTAAAACTAATTAGGAAAGAGAATATCGAGCTGCCAAACTTATTTTAAGGATTCACTTATTTTGAATCGTTAAAGTCACCCATTCTTTTTGACCCTATATCTAAGCATAAAAAAAAGCAGCAGGGACTTCCCTGGTGGCGCAGTGGTTATAAGTCCGCCTGCCAATGCAGGGGACACAGGTTCCATCCCTGTGCCACAGAGCAGCTAAGCCCGTGTAAGACTGTGCTCTAGAGCCTGCGAGCCACAACTACGGAGCTTGCATGCCACAACTACTGAAGCCCGCATGCCTAGAGCCCGTGCTCCACAACAAGAGAAGTCACCGGAATGAGAAGCCCGCGCACCCCAATGAAGAATAGCCCCTGCTCAGAGCAACTAGAGAAAGCCCATGCACAGCAACAAAGACCCAACACAGCCAAAAATAACAAAAAAACCAAGAACCAGCCATTTCCCACATGTTCTGAATGTAACCTTTATTCAATTCATATATCTAACAATAGTAGTCAGGGGAATACATTTTATACAAAGGTTTTTGGTGAATGGGCCACTATACAGAAGACTCTTGCCTGATGGGTTAGTTCAATTCATTAATTTTGTAACTGCTTTAAGAATGATTTTCCCAGTAAAATATTACCATACCTCGCCTGCTGGAAGATTCACAAATACCAATAGGACAATTCTAGGAATGGATTCGCATATATTATAGATATGAATTGACTTGGAATTTATTTAAAGTTTACCAATAAACACATTCACCAAAAAAACCAAATAACATTTGAGTTCTCTTGGTTTGGTTTTGAGTAGGCTCAGAAATAAATACCTCTTCCTCTTAGAACATCTTTTTCCTCACCGGTTCCTCAATGAAGATAGAAAACGAGGCCTAAGGATACAGAGGAAAATACAGATGAAAATGTCACTTTATTATTGATGAAGTCCAGGCTGAAGAATAGCTTTTAAATAGAGAACCTCAGGATTAAACTGACCAATCCAGCTAGGCTCAGGCACAGCTGCAGCCAGAGGCCACCCCCCTGGAGGCCTGCTCCACTCCCACATGAAGGCCATCCTCAATCTGATCAGTTTCTCCAGCTTCACTGATGGGTGGAGAGTAGGGCCTGGGGGATGAGAGGGTAGGAATGTAGGGAAAATCTCTCCTCCGGGCAGCCAGTGGTGTGAGGAATAAACAGCCCTTCCACTGCAACCTCCTACACAACACCCTCCCTTATTTCTAAACTATATTCTTTTTTAATTGAAGTGTAGTTGATTTACAATGTTTCAGGTGTACAGCAAAGTGATTCAGTTTTATATATATGTATATATATATATACATATATATACGTATGTGTATTTCCCTGTGCTATATAGTAGGTCCTTGTTGTTTATCTATTTTATATACAGTAGTGTATATCTGTTCATCCCAAATTCCTAATTCATCCCTCTCCCATCCTTTCACCTTTGGTGATCAAAACTTTGTTTTCTATGTCTGTGAGTCTAAGTGCTTTCCATTTAAAGCTTCTAGTGATTTCAGGTTTCATATTACTTGATGGGGTAACAATGCTTGTTCAACAATCTTCACAGCTTTTTTTTTTTTTTTTTTTTTTGCGGTACGTGGGCCTCTCACTGCTGTGGCCTCTCCCATTGCGGAGCACAGGCTCCGGACGCACAGGCTCAGCGGCCATGGCTTACGGGCCCAGCCGCTCCGCGGCATGCGGGATCCTCCCGGACCGGGACACGAACCTGCGTCCCCTGCATCGGCAGGCGGACTCTCAACCACTGCGCCACCAGGGAAGCCCAACAATCTTCAAAGCTTTTTAACAAATAATAACTAAAGATGAGCTTGATACATTTCCTGAAAAGGTGTGAGTCATTTTCCAAAGGAACTAGGGGTGGATTCATCAAAAGGCTTGTCTGAATCAACAGTGAGGAAATCCAAGTGCTCCAAAGCCTCAGCCACATCGGGAGACTAAAATTGATGGTGTTGGTGCGCCTACTGTTAAAGGAACACTGAGCAGGCAAGCCAGGAGAGCAGGGTTGCCGTTAAGAGCACAAGCTGACTTCATTGGTTAAGAGATATTTCAATGTCAAACTCAGCACGCAAATGTCTGTGTTATTTCTCAAATTATTAGGTAAGTCTATGTGCACTTATATTTAAACGTATTGTTATAGATACATTGATTTTGCTATTCTTGTGCTAAGTTTAACTTTGAGAAGCAAGCAACTCATGCATTTCTACTGCTTAAAAAAAAAAAAAACACTTTGAGCGCTACTTTTTATCTAAATAAGCCATCAAGAAGATCTTAACTTTATAGCCTTTTGGATTAAATCTACCTAACTCCATGTTTTCAACACTTTCGTCAACTCAATCCCAGAGATTTCTTGGTAATATATGAGTTTTGATCTTATCTGGATTGCTGTTCCTCAACTACAACTCACCATTTAAAATCACTTTCCTAAGAGTGATGTACATTTTGGGCATCTGAGTATATTTGTAGAACTAGTAGTTGTGGTAACAAGACTAAGTTTACATGTCTGTCCACATCAGCACCATGTACGCAAGATGGATTTCAGCTGGCAAAAAGGTCACTCCAAACTGCTTGCACAAACCTGTCTTTATGCCCCTGTTTATTATGCTCCCATGTAGTCGATGTCTTAGGCACTGAAACAGCCCAGCCATATATCAACAGCTCTCTGGTGGTTCCGAATGTTCTAAACAAGAGCAAGGGTGCGCTGAACCTCCCATGTAAACTTTATACAACAGATTCAGCAGAACTGTAATTATTTACAAAATGATGGCATGAGAAATCTCTGGATTTATATCTTACGTTAAAGTAACTTAGATGGTGTCCACATAATTCTTGAATTCGTGGTAGGTTTGCAATTTATTTTGTTTTATGTTGGTTGCACTTGATACAGCTCTAAGGCTATTTTCATTGAAGTTTCAAAGAGAAAACAACTCAGATTGGACAGGTTTCTGAAATGTACGTGACAATTAAACTTGGTGCATACATGGTACCACAGCAACTTGAACTTGTTCCTGCCTTGGCAGAAAGTCTTGTGCATTGGGTATATAATGTGAAATCCATTTCTGTTTTTTGCTTTTATAATGCAAACAAAGTAATTAAGAAAAAAATATAGCATTACAGAGACATATCTGTAGACACTAGGCCAACTAAATCAGGTGGAATTTAGAACTTCATGGCCCTGTTTTTTGATTTGTTTCATGTCCAAAGTAGCAAATCTAAGCACAAAGCTCCTTTTGAGGTCAAGGGGATTCCCTGTTTGTACAGGCATCACAGGGTGGAGATGAAAAAAAGGAATGACGCTTCCGAGAACACAGAAAAACCCGGTTTCAATGAAGATTACAGTCCCAAAGTTAAAGTGATACAATGACATCAAAATATCACACAGACTTATAGCTGGATATATGCCAATTTGTAAACTATATCACTAAAAGACTCATAAAATTGTTTTGTCCCTATTCAATACTCCTACCCCTTGAAACTGAGACTTTGCAGCACTGAGGACTTGAATGAGAAAAAGAATCTACCTCCTATTGTAGTATATTTATAAAATCAATTGTGTTAAGTCAGTTATGTCTTGTCCTTTCTGTAGCTCCTGAGAAGTTAAAAAAAAAAAAAAAAGGATAATGTTATCACCAGAAACCTTTGCTCACATATCAAAATTACTCTGGGTATGTTCTATTGAGATATTTCAGTGGATGTGTAGCCATAAGAGCATGAATAATCTGCTATGAAATGTTATCTTATTACTGTCAACTTACTTTTCAAGCTTTAACTAAATATTGCTCCTAACACCACTGTAGGAAAGAAAAAGATTATTATCATATCTTCTTCTCACAGCAGGAGGACTGAAAGAAGAGCAATTAGTTAACTGTTTGACTCAAAGCAAGAGAAAATATTAGAGTGAGAAATAAGATTAGACTACAGTGTAACACTTGTTCTGCAACCAGGCCCAGCTTAAGAACTGCCTACTGATTTAGGAGGATGAAGAAAAGAGTCCAGACCATCACCATTATTCTCCCCATATCATTAGCTGGGGATAAAGTAGGTCAGCATTTCCAGGGACGATTCATTTCTTCAGACCTTGAAGGAGTCATTTTCTTACAGTGTAATATCACCACATCAAATGTTTTACCTACTCTGGATAGTATTTTTACAAAATAAGAAACTGGCCAAACCTGGTCACGTGGCGTACTAATCATTTAATCCATCAGTCAATGCTGAAAAAAATCACAGACCTCAATTTACTTGTTAGAAGTGAATTTGTTAAGAAATAATGTCTCTCCATGGGAATGACCTATTCCCTGGGGAAAATATAATTTGCTATGAAGCCAAACCTAGAACCAGAAATCGTGGGACAGAAACGTGTAGAGTTGGGAGGCTTGAGGTTTGGCTTGCCAAAAGTGGATGTATTTTTGAGGACTTTGGAATTCACATTATAGTTCTGTGCCTCATTATTTTTAAATATCAAATGGGAATGATAACAGTGGAACATAATTGGAAAAGCTAGAAGAAATCAGTGTTTATATTCTTTAGACCAATTATCCTCAGAATCTTTGAATTTGTCACATTTTATCATTTCGTAGTTGATTTTACATAAACTGTTGTGCCTTGTAAAATTTCACTTGGTATGAATTTATTTTGAAGATTAAAGTGATATAGAAAGGTAAATATGCTTTCATGTCTTTTTGTAAGTGGAGGTGCTGTTTTAAAACATAATTTTATGGCATGTCTTGAAGTTTTTAAGGATCTCGCAGATCTATTCTAAACAGGTGTCAAAAACCAGGTTGGTCTTCACTACTTTGTATCAAGTATATTTTATTGCCTTTTAAAAATGAAGTTCACAAATAATGGAAAATGAGAATAACTTTGTTTTATATTCACAAAAATAATTCAAAGAAAATAGGACGTTTAGAATTAAACTCATAAAAAGAAGTAAACCAGTGGTACGTCTGTTAGAAGTAATAATTGTCTTTCAGGTACAAAATACACATTGAGCTGCACTAGAGATTTCAAAAAGTTTTTGAACCAACAAAAACTTCAGTGGAAACAATCTCAGAGTTTTTAAAGCTAGACTTCAGGAAGGAAGGGAAAGTCTCATTTGTCCAAAGAGCTGTCGATTATTCAGTCTAAGGGGGTGAACAAAGTTCTAGACCATCCCCCGAATGTGAGGAGATAGTCTATTTTAAGAGCATTAACTCTTTTTCCTTTTCTGTACTCCGTGGATCTTCTCCATCCTCCCCTTCTAGCCAGTTGTGGGCTGTAGTTCATTGCATCAGAGATGGTTAGGAACAAGTGAAAAGCAGAGGGCAAAGCCTACTGACTTTCCTGGCTCTGATTTCCCCAAACTTAAATCCATTAAGATTGAATGGATTTATTGTAGCTACCTCTTACGCCTGTCAAATATCAGGCAAGGGATAGATTGTTCCTTAAAGCTAAGGTTGTTGTTTCTCTGAGAGTCCCCTTGACAAGCCAGAGAGCCAACAGTGGAGAGGATATCAGAGGGGGTTCAAAAGCCCGCTTCCTGGCAGCCCATCACGTGGTCAGTGCGAGCAAGATGGAGAGGCTGAGGTAGATAGACATGTGGGACCTCTTGGCAGAGGACTGCCATGGGGCCCCTTTGCTGTGCTGAGTCATCTCCTATCTCCTTCGTGGGAGCAAGAACCAACATCACCCTGTCAGCAACAGGTGAGAACTTCCCTGCCTCAGCAAGCAGCGGCTCGACTAGGGCTTGCCCCCCTGGGATGCCTCAAGACTTTCCTTGGGCTATTTGACTTTCCCTAGTGGACATCTTCAAGATACTCAAAAACCTGCCCAAAGGTCCCAGGTATCCCTGAGTGCCTTGCAGTATTGTAATAGACCGGGGAAGCCCCATCTCTATGTGCAATGGGGCTAAATAATAAAAGACTGAGATAGCTTCCATGATGACTGAGACACCTCAGGCACCATCATTCTGGGGAGGATCTGAAAGGTATTTCATTTCATGTTTGAGTTGTATAACAATGCATTTGATGTTCAATTCACTTCCAACTAAACAGCAGGCATGAATCCGCAACAAAGAGAAATCCCAGCAAGGGCAGGGACTGCTTAGATTTGACTTGCTTCCTCGGTTCAACTCCTTCCAGAAATCGACTGAATTCCAAAGTATTGGGGGTGGCCAAGGAGTTCGTTTAGGTTTTTCCCTAAGATGTTACGGAAAACCCAAACGAACTTTTTGGCCAACCCAATAGATGGATGAAAATCACTTCCCTCAGAACTTTCCTGAAAGACAAGATGAGTTAAGCCCTCTGGTTTCACAGGATCTCTCTGCCAACTGCTTAACACAGAAATGGATGAAAACAGTCCAAACCCCAGAACAAGATTTGCTGAGTGCCGTTCAAATACTAATCATCCAGAAGAGATTCGACGTTTAAGTTCAAATCTGGAACAGGAGTGAACTCCTTGGAAGGGGGAAAGGACCGAATTTTAAATCCTGGGATACCGACTCTCCTTGTCAGCAGGTAAATCTGAGCAGGCCCTAAACTGAGGACTCGTCCACTCAGCGTGGACTATTTTAATCTCACATTAGTGGAGGGGCCAGTCTTGCAGGCTTTGCTGCGTGGTCTGTTACTATAACCCTGCACATGCCCTGGTTCATCAGACCCAAATGGCTTAACTTGACTGTGCTCTTCCCATAAATATTTGTATTTTTTCTTCTGTGGGTCATTCTAATTAATTAAAAATACTTTGACTTGAAATGAGCATTTCAGGGATAATTTTTCGATTTAAATAAGGTTTTCTTCTCAACCTCATGACCACTGATGAGTCTCCCTCCTGGCATTTCACCCCTGCCCTGACCACCACCATTGTCCTGGGCCCAGGTTGGTCTGTTTAAAACTGGTGATTCTCTGTTGTAAACATTCTATGATATGGTGGGCCATAGAGTATCAGACAGCGAAGAGTTTAAAGGTGCCTTTTAAAAAATTGAACCCGAATGATTGTAACTTTCCGCTGGAGAGTTTAACATCCTACAGTCATCAGCCTCCACAAGTGCTGTTAACCAGCTCTCCCAATACAAACGTTTCTTTGCAAGCATTTACTGAGATATTGTAAATTACTTAACTACAGCAATGTACTTTCTTCCCCTTAATCTTGATCTGATCCCTGAGGGGCTATTTATTACAGATATATACAACTTGTCATTAGAAGTGAAGTTAATGTAATATGACACAAGTAGCACACATTGTTTAAATGTGTTCCAGAAAGTTAGCAAATTTAGTTCAGAGAATACTTACATACTCTTCTGCCTGAAAAGCAGCAAGAAAGGAGTGAGGCCGGGGGGTAGGAGCAAAATATTAAACACTGCTCACTGTAGGTGGCCAATTAATACCCTGTATCCAAGCTGGAACAAATCCTTCCACGATATATGTAAAGCATATAATCTCTTATCTGCTTAGGCATTATCAAATATTTTAGCAAATCCTAGCAACTTCAAACACAGGTTTAATGGAATGCAGTGCTAAAACATGCAAAGTCAAGAATCAAGTTTTTTAAGAACATAATCTGTTTTAGAAGGTTTCAAGAGAACTACTTTGTAATGCCATTATAATCTCATCCCATGAGGAAAGACGTCTGATTTGGCAAAACATTGCATCTGTTAAAGCAAAACGCACAACTTTGCCTTCCCCTACATCAGAGCCATAAGCAGGCAAATCACTTTAATTCCTTAGAAGCTGAAAGAGTGCACAGCTATTGGTCCAGTTCTCAACATTTGGTCACCAGACCATATTAATTTGAGAGGGAATTCATATAGATGGCAAGATGACATTAACAGTATCATCCAGCTGGGATGTGTGCCAGTATTAATTCAACATTGTGGTTTGTATCTCATCATCAAGTTAAAAGTAATACAATTCATTATACCACGAGCGTGAAAAAACAAAATCAAAACACCAACGTAGCAAGAGTAAAACTCTGAAAAAATTTGTTTCTGCTCATTCGTACATTTACTTAAAAATGGATCTATTTCTCCCCCAGCCCCGCTGTCCTCTTTTCCTGGATAACTGAGATATATTTTAAGTGCCTTTTCATCTTTTCCATCTTCATCTGGGATTCTGCTCGTGCACTCAGGGTGGTTTAGATGAAAGATCAGAAAGTAGGGAAAGTGAGAGAAATCTCCCTTTTAAAGTGAAGCAAACACAGCGTGAAGCCAGAGAGTAAGGCAAAGAAACAGACAGGGAGAGACAGACAAAACTGCCTGTAGAAAACTGATCTTTCCATGTATTTTAAAGCAAAAGCTGAGTGATATACTTGACTTATAAGCGTAACATTTTACACCTTTTTTTAGAAAACCAAAAGGCAATTCTTACCTAAAAGCGGGGGAAAAAAATAAAGCCATCTTATTTTTTCAAAAAGAGAATTTCTTAGTAAGGTTTGCACAGCTTGAGGAATCTGGTGCTTGTGAGTGATGCAAGATAACACTTTCTTGTAATTTTATATAGTAAGCAAAGATTTAGAATATTTACAGACCACCCTGAGTAAGAACGTCACTGGATTCTAGGAGCATGCTCATAGCAGAACATTCATCTTTAAAAAAAAAAAAGGTCCAATGGCCCTCAGGCCATATATGGCTACAGGGGAAGGTATGCCTTTGACCTCCCAGTGCCTGCAGAATTAGAGCACGAAGTCATTACAGCCTACTGAAAGGATTTTCTTTCTTTAATTTGTTATAATGAGTACCTTTCTTTCAGATCTGGCCTGCAACTACACTAAAACACTAAGGTTCTCCACATTCTAATCTCTGACAGAAAGATATCGGAAAGACACTTGTATTGCTTTGAGTGACAGTCTGCTGGGTGGGTGGGTGTGGGCTAGGATTCAGTGTAAAACAAAGTTTTTCCGTCTTTTGCACACCAGCAAACTGTATTGCTTTGGTATCTGGGTGCTGATGGCTTGCTCTGTGCTCATGGGCTAACATAGAAGGGAGCTCTGTGTATTATATTTTTGACCGTATACAACCAGTCTGGTATAAGTTCCTTTTTTTGATTTATGGGTGGGTCTTGAAACAGTCAGAATTTCTTATTGAAATTGATATAGGAACGTTCCAAGCTTTCAGTCAAGAAGAATTCCTTTCATTTTTATTCTATGCAATGTAATTGTAATGAATTACAGTATTCCACTATTTATATTCTCAGCATACACTTTCACAGAAGTTCCCTGTCATTCTGCATTAGTTAACAGATGCTACAATGTCTGATCTTAAAGATTTTGTGGCCCTGTGTATTTTTCCCATTACTCAGGCAGCTAGATTTCCCCCCCCATTGGTTATTTCCTCCCTGGGAATAAAGGCAGTTTTGCTAAAGCGTTAACTCTTTCGTGGTTTTACTTGCTCTAGCATAGTGAATCAGTAAACAAAACCGATGATACCACATGTGTCTGAAAGAGCGCTCATTCCTACTTACTTACAGATTGAAGGTTGTTCAGTGAGCTGTTTCTGAAATGCTAAGAATATTCTTCTAAAAAATATTCACAGTACTTACTTTTCTATCAAACAACTCTTTATGGCAAAAGATGCCAGGCAACTTATGCAGCATTATTTTCTATCAGCAGGGATATATAACCAACATCACACCGTATGTTTACCTACAAGTCATAATCTACTTGGGGTACGGGTTTCTAAATATTTTATTTTAGGATACCAGCTCAATTTGTTTTTAATGGAATGGAATGCCTTTGGTTTTATTCCTTGCTGGATTACTGAAGTATGCAATATAATTCTGCAGTCTAACAATATTACTATTCTAGGAAAGATAGTATTGTGCAAAAGTCTCCTTATGCTTTGAGTTCTACGGTCATTGCAATTCATTAAGTCTGAGCTATTTTAACAGAGTCCCAGGGAGCCTTAGATTTGGTGACAATTTATAATATCTAGGTATGTATTACAATAAGCAGGTATTTATTTTAAGGATAGGTGAATATAACCTGCCGCGTCAGATTTAGGAGATTGGCAATTCCAAACCAAGGTCAGCTGTATGGCTTCCTTGACCTTGGTCCAAAAAAAGCTGGTGCTATTTTATTCATATCAACAAATCAACGATCAGTACATGGTACTCTTTGTGCACATTAATCCATTCATCGATTCAAAGAGTGTTCTTAGTTGTCTTGCAGTAGAGTTACAGAGGCTCTTAAGGATCACCTCTCGCCCCCAAGAAGGTCTGGAGTTCTGGTAGGCACCTTGCTGAAAATGTGGTCAAACACTTACAGGTTCTGTCTTCACCCAGCGTGCTCATGGGTACAGTTAAGTAAAATTCTCTTCTGTTTGATACCAAGAAGTAAGGTCACAGTATATCCTTCAAGTGTAGGATTGCCTATGCTCATTCAGAAGTGACTCACTAGTACCATCTCACATCTGATTCTGCAGGGCAGAGGGGAGAGCAGCAAAAGCAAATGTTGTCAGGAGGGAAACTTGTCTGAACTAAAGCCTTCATAATCCTAGATCTCATCCTGAAGCTCACACATTTTAAGGATTTACATCCCAAGGCACACACAAGACCTGCAGACACGTAATACTTCCTGAGGTTATTTGAAAAGATATACTTTCAACCTCAGATAGTGGTAAATAAAATCTATACTAGTCTATTGCTAACCTTTCTGATTGCAGAAGATCTGTTTCCCAGAATTGTTCACAAGGAACCAGAAAAGTCAAACTAAAACGAGATTCCTGAGAATATTTAAATTTTGGAAATTTCGAAAACTCTTTGGATTACGTGATACAGGTTAAAGGTTCGAACTTCAGAAAACTCATGGAGCAAGTTATGGCTTATTCAATATGGGGGGCTTTCAGACAGTGTTCCTGAGAGCCTCAGGAAGCGGTGAGGCTGGAGTGGAGATGGAAGAGGGGCCAGGAGAGAAAATTCTGCCCCTTGGACCACATGACTGTACCTTTGGCTATCGTATGTATACATCGAAGGTCACCATAAGACTTCGTTTGACAAAGGATTCTCAAAGAAAGAAGGAAGTGCTACAAAATACGCATTCTATATTAATGTGTTACCAGAGGAATTACAGAAATCCAGAATAACTATTTTTAGCAAGAGGGTTCATTTTTTTTCCAAATAAAAACCTATGAAGACTATCAGAATTTTCTTGAAATTTGAACAAACTTTTAGTATTCATTATGGAAATGTGAATCAGTGATTACCCCACAGAAGAAAATAAGAAATCAGTACTATAGTGAGGATTTTATAACAAAACGACAAAAGAGAGAAGTGTGTTAATGTAAAAATAATTGTTCTTTGGGTTATAAATGTAATATATTTTCATTGTGGAAAAATTTTCATACACAGAGAAATATTTTTAAGGCAACATCAAATCATCTATAGGCCCATTGTTAGTTTTTCTGTGAATGCATGGATGTAGGAACATAGTCAATACTGTAACGAATACACTTTTGTGGCCTGTGTTTTTGATTTAACATTGTCTTGCGTAGTTTCTCAGGCTTAAAAAAAATCTTTACTGAAGGAGGAAATAGAAAGGACAGAATCGAAGCAAGTTTTCATTGGTCCAAAATTTTAGAAGCGTGAAACAGGGACTTTAGCTCGTTACAAGTTCCTTCGCTTTTCTATTTGAACAGCCGCAGGTAGCAAGCAGTATTTGCCTTGAAGCTAATATTTTCTTGGAGATGGGAGCCTTAGTGGTCCTAGGTCTCTGGAAATTTAATCTAGTCTATCTTAGGGATATTGTCCCCATTTGTCTACCCTTTGCTTTCCTAATTTCTTTTTCCATTATCTTATAAAGAAAATAGTTATAAAATAAATAAAAGGCAATTTCCACTGTGAGGAGAAAAGCCAAATAATCAGTTAGAAAAGAATTGTCTTAATGAACTGCTAAGCCTAAATTAGACTTCCTGATATAAACTAAAATAAAATGCCCACAGCTTGTGATAAATGAATGAATATTGCACAAATTAAGCAAAAGATTATCTAGTCTGTCTGTGAGCTAAAAAAAGGCAAGATTTCCCAACCAGAGGCCAGAGGAAATGGGTTTGGGGGATGGGTAGAGTCACACAATTGCTTAAGTGTGAAGGTCCTCTAGGATTTTCCCCAAATATATTTTAGATTAAGTGCCAAAGAATCATTAGATCTATTTAAAGTTCACAGCTACTACAAGTATTAAACACGTTGGGATAAGAAACAATCTGTCCATCACCCTACAGAGAGAATTCAAGGAATTAAAAGTTTGCCTAGTGGTAATCATAATCTACTAGGTTAAAATATCCCTTCTCTAGCTTCTTTGTACTCATTCTCTCTCTCTCTCTCTCTCTTTTCAGCTTTTTCCCTAACTAGATTACCCTCCATTTGCTGTGGAAACTACGTCAGCATGGTTACCTCTTTTTTTTTTTTTTTTTAATTTTTGGCCACACTGCGTGGCTTGTGGGATCTTAGTTCCCTGACCAGGGATCGAACCCTCACCCTCAGCAGTGAACGCACGGAGTGCTAATGACTGGACCACCAGGGAATTCCCAGCAAGGTTACCTTTTAATTATCATATTAAGTTTTAGACTTTATAGCCTCCCTAACATCTCTTAACGCTTCCCATTTACTCAGAAAGCAGCCTGTAAATCCTTTATCATAAGTGTACAAAAATTGCCTTTTTACATGTCTTTCCCCACCTACATTACAAATATCTTGAGAACATCATTTTTTCCCAGCATGCAGTGGAGTCCTAGTCATTGAGTAGGTGCTCAAAAATAATTATTAAATAAATGAATAAACAAATGATAAATAAATAAATAAATGGAATAAATGAATAGAAAAAGGAATAAAATTTTGTATAACTGAGATGTTGCCGTTATAGTGATGGCACGGCACTTTGGTCAATTCTTTTTGGGCAATAACCTAGCATGTTAAACTCGACATGACCAGGTGAATTCCACTCCGTTAGCTGTAACCATTAAAACATCACCTGCAGTCAAACATACCTTTCAGTCTCTGTGTGTTGTTTAAGAGAACTAAGGACCTCAGCCTAGAGGCTTTCTTTTGGATAAACCATCATTAAGAGTTAATGACCCAATGCCTTGCTTTAGGCCAAAAACTATTTCTAATCAGTCATTAGCCTCCCCTTACTTGTCCTGAAACTCTGATTATTGCTTAATTTAAGCACAAACTACTATGCAGGCAGAACATTGCCTATCTCTGTCCTTTAAACATAATGAGCACAGATTTCAGCGAATTTAATCAGTTGTTTACATACAAGTTAGTTCTTGGCAATAACGGAAATTGTGTCCTTCACTTTTATAAAAATGTAAGCATAGTGTCCTAAGAGGTCAGATCATATTGGCTATTTCCTCCATGAATCAACATCATTATATTTAAGATTAAATATTTTTAAAGTTACAAATTGGATAACATTTTATTTTAACGTTCTGCCATGTTACTCTCTATTTTGTTTTCTCTCGAAGCACAAATTTGATTAGTTCTTGAAATACATAGTAGCAATTATCTAATGACAATGTGACCCATGTTTCTTCAGGCAATTTGATACCATATGATTTCAGAAATACCTTGGGTTCCTAAATTAGTAACAGAAAATGTATCATGGATTTTTCCAGAGTTTTGTTTTATAAATATTTACTGCAGCACAAAACTTTGTTATACTTCTTGAGTCTACTTGATAATCTCCTGATTAGACCATCCCATGCTTGGAGAAGCCAAAGAAAATTTGTGGAGCCTGACAAAGGCAAATAGACTGTGTATTTCTTTCAAAATTCTATTTTTTTCAATAGCTTGTGGGGTTTTTTTCTGATAAAATAAACGATTTAGACTAACAAGGCACTCATTGATCTTTGACCTTTTCAGCCACATCAAAAGCATCTTAAAAGCCAATTAGTGGAAATACAGAGGAAAGGTCATTTTATTATAGCACTCAACATTGGAACCATAATATTTTACATAGATTCACATTATCCCATGGCTTTCATTAGAAAAATAGAAAGAAAACACTTCAATCATAAAGTAGGTGATATTCTGCATGCACAAATGGTGTTACTCTTCCTCATTTGGATACAGTAATTTTTTAGCACGGCCGATGCACAACGATCTCTGGGAAACGCTCTCTTGATTATCTCTCTCTTTTTGTTTTTTGATTATCCCTTTTGATGTAGAACAGGGACAACCCTGATAAATGATGTCTATTGATAATCCCCAAGCCTCATTTTAGACACTGGCTTTAATTACTTTCTCACAATAACCCTTCACCAGAGGATTTCAGAAGAAGACATACATATAAGATGAAACATCAGCTTTTATTCTCTGTCCTCCTTTTCTTCTTTGAGAGTGTGGATTTGTAGGCAGCATAACACAGAGGAAAGGAAAATCGAGGACTCTGATGACTTCAGAATCAAGCCCTCAGAAATTAAAATAATTATTTGATTATTCAATATATTTGTAATTAAATTTCTAAAATTAGGTGTTTCAAGAAGCATTCATTCATTTATTTTTCTGATTTGATTTGAGGATCTGCAATCTGCAAGGCCCTGGGCTAGATATACTTTGAATATATAATAATAGAAAATACATCATTACAACCCTTAGAAAATTATAGTTTACTGGAGGATATTCCTACCTGGTTAATCCTTTGCTATGTTGTACTGGGGCATGATATCTTTCTGTCAGTTTAATAAGAAATGGTAGAAATCATTTAGATTTTGGTAGCAGGTATTGTCCTGTGACACAGAGAACCAATTCATCTTATTTAAAAATGAGAGTATCAGAGTTTTCTCTAAACAAGACGTTATCTTTGTATATAGGACAGAAAAGAAAACAAGTATACAAAAAAAAAAAAAAAGGAAACAAACCCTAGATCAGAAACCTAAATATATCCTAAAATAAAGCATAATGCCATAATGCTGTAATGTAAAAAGCATGTGGAGCTGGTGGAATAAAGTCTCCAAGGTCACTTGTAACATACAAATATCGGGTATTGAAAAACTGTATTAGACTTTGATTTTCTGAGCAAGAATTTCCAGTCTTTTCCTGAAAGCTTTTCCTTTAAAGTACAAGCAGACCACATTCATCAAAACCAGATGCTAATGTCTCTCTGCTCAGTTTCAGTTATCAATATCAAGTTTGAAAGATCCAAAACATTTTTGTAAAAATGGACTATGCCTGTGATCAGGCCATATTCACCAGGGTTGACATGAGCCAAGGTCCATAAATACCTTTGAAACAAAAAAAAAAAATCAAGGTCATCAAACCACGTTTTTCTCTTTAATTTTTTTGAGTCAAAAAATTAGTTGTTCAAGAAATTTCACATACATGTGCAGCATGCACGCACACACACACATTTGCACACACATATTTTAGTTAAGGTCTGCTAAACATTAGGTCAGGAGAGAAGCCAAACTTCCTGATTTGGTTCCTCTGAAAACTGCTGACACTGAACGAATCAGCCCTTCAAACTCTGGTTGGCTCTGTTGGCCACAGTGTGTCCATATGATGGTTTGTGCAGTCAACAATCAAGACCACTGGTGTTGCCACTCCCACAGTCCTGAGTGGATGGGGCAAACCACGAGTTAGAGCGCCACAGCTAGTACCAATGCGTTGGTAGAGATGGGATCATGTTGAATGGTAATATCTTCAAAAGAATATTGAAGTCCTTGAGCTGCTTTGATGTCCTTCCCTCAGGCATCCGAAAGTCTAACCATATACAATTTCCTCCAGCTATATTTGAATATTCTACATAAAAGTCTTTCCTTTCCTCTTAGAGCGTAAGACTAATGGCAATGGTATCTTGGACAAAATTTCATAGTTTTTTAAAGGGCATTTGGACACTTGATTTAAGGCTTTTAAAATTTACTTCAGCTATAGAATTTCAAAGAGACAAGTAATCAAATTTAGAAAATACATGGATTCACTTACTGGCATAGAAATTATCAAAAATACCAACTAGGTGCTAATATTCTGGTATAACATAGGAGAGCAGGTAGTATAATTTAGTGCTACATGTATATTAAATGTGAGCATCTATATTAAATGTGATCTAAACACTATTTAGAATTTTAACCTTAGAGATAGATAAGTGCTGTATTAGACATTAAGTATGCAACGGTAAACCAATCAGGAGCTCTGTCTTCATAGGGCTTACAGCCATTAAACAAGCACAAAAGTAATAAACACAAAAATAAACAAGTAAATAAATAAATGGCAATATGTACAATGAAGAAAATAAACAGGCCACAGAAGCACTTTTTAAATTTTGTAGGTCACAGATGATGTGATGGTTAATTTGATGTGTCAGTTTGACTGGGCCATGGGGTCTCTAGATATTTGGTTAAAAAATTATTCTGGGTGTGTCTGTGAGGGTGCTTCTGGATGAGATTAACATCTGAATTGGTTGGCTAAGGGAATAAAGCAGATTGCTCTCCCTTATGTGGGTGGGTCTCATCCAATCAGTTGAAGGCCTGAATAGAACAAAAAGTTCAAGAAAGAGAAAACTCCTCCTGCCTTACTGCCTTCTAGCTGGGACACCAGTTTTTTCTGCCTTCTGACTTGAACTGAAATATCAGCTCTTCCTGGGTCTCAAGTCTGCCAGCAGTTGCACCAGAACTACATTATTGGCTCTCTTACTTCTCTAGCTTGCCGACTGCAGATCCTGGGATTGGTCAGTCTCCATAATCACGTGAGCCAATTCTTTATAATGAATCTCTCTCTCTCTCTATCTCTCTCTCTCCCTACCTCCCTCCATCTATATAGTATATATGTTTGTAATATATACATTATATATATAAATACACACAACCTGTTGGTTCTGCTTCTCTGCAGAACCTTGAGTAATATAGATGATATCTCTTAGGAAGTCTCACTTGATCTGAGATGCGGAAGCTGAATAGAAATGAACAAAGTGAAGAAAGTGCAAAGCATTTGTAAAATTCTTGAATTGAAAATAGCCCTAAGTGGCTGAAATTTAGTGAAAAACTCTATGTTATGAATTTTGTTTTTGTAAGTGTAATTATGAAAGGTTTTTGAGCAGGGCCATGACATGTGCTTATATTTTAAAATATATATTACCCTTAAAACATTTTCTATTTTTAAAATCAGCTCACTGGAACGAGTGATTGGAGAACAGAGTAAAAGTGCAAGTGAGATAAGACAGGAAGGGGGTAGCAGCAGAGATGGAGTAAATAAAGTGTAGACAGGTTTTGGAGGTAAAGTCACCAAAACTAGCTTATGGTTGAGGAAGACGAGGGAGAAGGAGGCCGTGTGAAAGATAACGTTCATGTTGATTGCTGAGCAGGTGGGTTGAAACAATTGGACGAAGAGCAGATTTGTGGAGGAATAACAATAATGAATTTGGGGCATTCTTTTTTTTTGGCTGTGCCGTGCAGCTTGTGGAATCTCAGTTCCCCAACCAGGGATTGAACCCGGGCCATGGCAGTGAAAGCCTGGAATTCTAACCACTAGTCCACCAGGGAACTTCCTATTTTCTAAATGTAATCATCCAAATGGTGATTTCCAAAAGAATTGCATATAGAGATCTGAAGGTCAGGAAAGAGGTCTTGATTGGAGATCTGTCTTTAGGACACATAGACTTATACGTGGCATTAAAGGCATGGCAGTGGTTGAGATCACCTAGGGAATAAGCCGACTCAGAGAAAAGAGCCTAGAGCACTGAGCCCAAATTTAAAATTTGGGAAGAGAGTGAACCCACAAACAATACTGAGAAGGGGTCAGTAAGCAACACCAGGAGAGTGTGGTGTCACAGTCAAATGAAGAAAAGATGTTGTAAAGAACAGAGGAGGTAAGGGCTTTCCCTGGTGGCGCAGTGGTTGAGAGTCCGCCTGCCGATGCAGGGGACACGGGTTCGTGCCCCGGTCTGGGAAGATCCCACATGCCGCGGAGCGGCTGGGCCCGTGAGCCATGGCCGCTGAGCCTGCGCGTCCAGAGCCTGTGCTCTGCAACGGGAGAGGCCACAACAGTGAGAGGCCCGCGTACCGCAAAAAAAAAAAAAAAGAATAGAGGAGGTAAGGGCCTTCCCTGGCGGTCCAGTGATAAGGAATCCGCCTTACAATGCAGGGGACGCGGGTTCGATCTCTGGTCAGGGAAGATCCCACATGCGTGCCACAACCAGAGAGAAGCCCGCGAGCCTCAACTAAGACCCGAAACAGCCAAAAATAAATAAAAGAGATAAATAATAATAAATCTTAAAAAAAAAAAAATGGAGGAGGCAAGAGTGTTAAAGTGTTACCAGTTCCTGAGAACTGGTAAGACAACACTACAATTTGGCGGAAGGAGATAATCGGAGGTGGGAAAAGAAACCCATAAAGAGAGATCACCATATCTAGTAGAGTGAAAGACTAGTAAATAGTTCTCTCAAGACTGATAGGATCGTGTCACAACCAAAGGAACAGATTCAAAGGAAATCCAAACATAGAAGAATTCTATACATAATTTCTGGAATTGCCAGCTTTTCGAAAATGATATTTCAACTCTATATGTACCATTTCACTGTGAACATTGATGTGCTAGAAATATAGCTTAATAGGTAGTTTTTTCTGTATAGTTAAACTCGAATTGCCTGTAAAGAAGAAAGTGTACCAAAACTACTAAAAAGTTTCATAGAAAATCTAATTCAAATAAAGTTCTGATCATAACAGTGTAATTAGGCCTAGAGCTATTCCTCTGCCATTAACAGGTAGAAAACTGGAAAGAATGTATGGAACAATTGTTCACAGACATTGAGATGACGGGATATGTAGAACTGTAATCCTGGAGAGACAGGAAACTAAAAGGTAAGCCCTATGCTAGCCCTGCCCCCCTGCCTAGAGGGATGTTCTTATCATGGTGTGAAGAGAGAGATCGCAAACAGAGCACAGGTGTATTACTGACTTGAGGAGACAGAGAAGTTCAGAGAGCCTGAGGCAACTGGAATTCGAGAAGCAGAGAATTGGAAGGGAGGGAGAAACCCGTGGAAGAGCTTAAGAACACTCCTTAGGCGTCTGCTTAAGCCTTTGGCTGAATATGAAGCCATACATACATAGTGTGAAACTCAGTGGGTCTGAGCAAAGAAAGTGCAAGGGATTTGTAAGCTGAATAATTCCCAGACTGGGAGACAGTCACGTACAAATATCCACGGTGGAGAGATTTCTTTAACGCTTGAGAAATTCAGTAGAGATTTCAGAAATGTCATGACTAAGTAGAAAGCCTAAACTAGCACTAGAGTAGCCCTCATTAAGCTTAATAACTGGCCTTGAAAAGATCGAGATGATCTGCAAGTAACTAAACTGCTTGCCAGTGTGTGTGTGTGTGTGTGTGTGTGTGTATGTGTATTTAATGGGATTGAACTAAAAAGAGAAGACTGGCATAAGCCTAAAGAATTATTATCTAACTGGAAGTAGAAACAGTTCCTTTTACCTTTACTATTAATTTTATATTAGACTTATTTTTGATGCAGTGTCTTATGGCTGGCAACTTATAAAGAAGGGACATAAAAATAGTTAAATAATTAATAATTAATGCACATATCCAAGGAAAGTAAAATTAGAAAAGTAATTTTCTTTAGAACAGTTTGTGACATTGTGGATTAATTTATATGAGCCTTATTTGGAATGACTCCTTTCAGAAGCTGAAAATTCCAGATGTTCACATTGCAACCTCCAACGCTTAGCTCATTCATTTATTCATTCAGCAAACATGTATTCATTACCTACCATGTGCTAGGTGAGGTTACAAGGATGGAGAAGACAAAGACCCCACTGCAGCATTTCTAAACACTGGTTTTGAGAGATTATCAGTGGGGTGAATCGCACTTTTGTTAGTAAAGCACTGAAGCATATAAATTATATTATTTTAAGGAGCTCCCTGTTAGAAACATATACCGTTTTAGGTAGGACAGAATAAGGTGAAGTAACAGCCCTTGGACATAATTCTAGATGTGCCCATAAAATGTCACACATATGAATGTGTCTGTCATGTATTTAGCCCCAGAAATAAAACGAAAAGCTCGTGTGGGAGAAGAAGATGCATATGTGAATAAACTGTTATGGACAGAATAACAGAGTACAGTAGCATCCAGGTGAGAAAGCCATAGCAAAGGCTTTGTACAGAAGATCATTCTTGATGTAGGAGGCAAATGGGTGTTTGCTCTCTGGACAAGACATCAATGAAGAAGAGGGTGTTTGGCACAGATGTGAATATGGGACGGGGTAATGGAGCAGGGGAAGGAGACACAGTGGCAGCATGATCAGAGAGACTGACTGAGGCTGGATCAGAGCATTCCCATGCCATGCCATACTGGATTTGGACTTATTTTTGTAAATGATAGGAAAATTACCGAACCATTCTGAGCAGGCAAATACTGGTGAGAATTAGAGAGAATTACATTTTGCAAAGGTTTCTCTGGAGGTGTTTTGCACAGTGAATGAAGGCATGGAGACAAGTAAGGCCCAGCTTAAAAAAAAAAACAACAGTACTGTAATAAAACTGTTAAGAGACAGCAAGGACCTAAGGCCATCTCAGTGGTAGAGAAGGAGGGGACTGACTATCTGTTGATCATTAAGACATAGAACAGACTTGTGATTGCCAAGGGGTAGAGGGGTGGGTGAGGGTGAAGTGGGAGTCTGGAGTTAGTAGATGCAAACTATTACATTTAGAATGGATGGACAAGGTCCTACTGTATAGGACAGGGAACTATATCCAATGTCCTGGGATAAACCATAATGGAAAATAATATTAAAAAAATGTATATATATATATGTATAACTGAGTCACTTTTCTGTACAGCAGAAATTAACACCACACTGTAAATCAACTATACTTCAATTAAAAAAAGGAAAAAACAGACTTGGTCCTGTTGGAATGTGACTGGTGACAGAAGAGCAGCTGGCCGGGGTGACTCAGCTTTTGGACCTGGGGCATTTAATTGGGTGAAGAGTGGTCTCGTTAAGCACAATATGCAATAGGCCAACACGTTTCTAGTGATTTCAGAAACCAGTGAGGCTAGCAGACAGTGATACTTGCTTATCATTGAAGTAGAACACGGAAGAGGTAGTTCTCTGGGATATCCAAGAAGAGTGTTTCACAGGTATCTTGCATCCTTGGTTCTAGCTACTGGCTGAGCAAGTGTCTCATAGACACATACATTAATGTTGAGGGACCAGCTCAGATCCTGGGCTAACAATCTTCTTTCTCCTGTGGCTGAAAAAATATTGATACTGTGAACCAGAATTCAGTGGATAGTCTACCCAAGGTACTCAAAAAGTTATTTTAAGTTCTTATTATTCTGGGACTACCTACCACGTGTTCTTAAGCAAGTCTCTGAACCTCACTTTTCCGTGAGAATGCTGAACTAGATGGTTCCTGCATTC
The DNA here is from genome assembly GCF_937001465.1 of Orcinus orca. Classification (NCBI taxonomy): domain Eukaryota; kingdom Metazoa; phylum Chordata; class Mammalia; order Artiodactyla; family Delphinidae; genus Orcinus; species Orcinus orca. The sequence goes on from NC_064562.1 coordinate 25,813,926, forward strand.
CCTGTCTGGCTCTTTTAAAAAAATTTGTACTGTGTTGGGCAACAAAAAGAGACCTCATTATTGAATAAGTGCTAGAAGAGTGAGTGGGTGTGCCTATGTGAATAAAGTGGGTACTCCATTTCTTCCAAAATGTGATAGGGGGTTTTGTCAGTTGAAGGCTGCCTTTTTATGGCTATCACATCCATTCTCCCAGCAATTTTTTTAAATTTTATTTTTTATTGAAGAATAGCTTATTTACATTGTTGTGTTAGTTTCTGGTGTACAGCAAAGTGATATATATATATATATAATATATATAATATATGTGTGTGTGTGTATATATATATATATATATATATTCTTTTTCAGTTTCTTTTCCATTATAGTTATTACAAGATATTGAATATAGTTCCCTGTGCTCTACAGTAGGTCCTTGTTGTTTATTTTATATATAGTGGTGTGTATCTTTTTTTTTTTTTTTGCAGTACACGGGCTTCTCACTGCTGTGGCCTCTCCCGTTGCGGAGCACAGGCTCCGGACGCGCAGGCTCAGCGGCCATGGCTCACGGGCGCAGCCGCTCTGCGGCATGTGGGATCTTCCCGGACCGGGGCACGAACCCGCGTCCCCTGCATCGGCAGGCGGACTCTCAACCACTGCGCCACCAGGGAAGCCCAGTGGTGTGTATCTTTAATCCCAAGCTCCTAATTTATCTCTCCTCATCCCTCTTTCCCCTTTGGTAACCATAAGTTTGTCTCTATGTCTGTGAGTCTATTTCTGTTTTGTAAACAAGTTCATTTGTATAGTTTTTTTAGATTCCACATACAAGCCATATCATATGATATTTGTCTTTCTCTGTCTGACTTACTTCACTTAGTGTGATACTCTCTAGCTTGCATCCATGTTGCTGCACCATCCAGCATTTTAACCCAAGGATAGTTTTTACTTTTGGGAACTGTTACCTCCAGAGTGCCAAACATCAAAGTTACCGATAAGATAGTCCAAAAGCAGAAATCAAAGAGTCAAGGGTACCTATTTACTACTCATTCGTTCCATAAAATAAAAATAAAACATCTTTTCCTTTCCTAAATCTAATTTGGGGCTTGCCCAAAAGCTCAGAATCAATCTACCCTTTCTTATGAAAAGGACCAGGCAAAACCCTGAAGAGAGTTTGAACATTTGGCAATGTTGTTCTGGACTTTTTTAAGGTTATCTTCACAGAAGCAATGTGGGTTAAGGGAAAATAGTGTGTGATTTTTTTTTTTTTTTAATGTTAAGACTCAAGGGAATGACTTTGGCATTGCTGCCTCTAGGACCATCAAGATATCATTTCCCTTCTCCTGTTCATACAGTTGTATATACAAGAAAACCAGGGCTTCATTTATGGTTTTGCTTCTTCTCCCCTTGGGACTTGCCAGTGTTCTCAATTTAAATCTAAGGCGTAAGTACAATGGGCTGACTTTGGCTTAACTATAAAGTCACATATTTGCAGATCTATAAGAAAAATGTTGAACTGATTCTGACAGCCCACAAACTATTCAGTTTCAGTTGATAGCTCTACTTTATTCAAATCCATTGCATGTTTTAAATTCTTAATATGCATGTTTGTGAATGGGAATTGAAGAATTTGTGGCAACATTAAACATATGGGAATTCTGTATAACTCTGAATTAGCCTTTTTTGATGTTCTGAGTCTTACTTGGTGTTATTTTCACGCGGATAAGTTAGGTCTGCTATTGGTATAAACTCCTGAACGCTGAATTTAGCGGTGGGTCTGTAAGTAACAAAATTCCAACTCACTTTCATTCTCCACTGATGGTCTATCTGCAAGGTGGTTAGGGACAATATTTCTGTAGGGTTTTGGCTTTCCAAATATGTTGGCAGTTCTTGGCCTCCACTCAGATTCTGGCTGGTATGGAATTTGTTTTTCTTTGAAGGTTACTCCAAGGCTTGAGTAGAATGATTTGTATCTGGGTCTGTTTCGCTTCTCAGGTGGTATCATACTCCCTTGCAGAGACTTTGCCAGGAATAACCTCTGTTGGAAGGAAAGGAGAAGGGAGGCAGGGAAAGAGGGAGAAGGGGGGAAACAGAGCCTATCAGACTGCTTTTGTATTTCAAATTTTGGAAAAGAAAGCAGGACCTACTGTGGAATTCACTTAAATAAATATTCCATTGCCTAGATAATCATACTCAAGTGTTTTGGTACAAGATGAGAAAGATATAGCTTAATATTATTCATAGATGGCTACAAGTGCAATTATTAGCTCACAATGTGATCTGCTGCATAAAACGAAGGCTATATTAGGCTGCACTGATGGAAACACAGTGCCTGAATCACAGAGTGCAGTGGTCCATCTGGATGCGACTGCTTTCACACTGCTTTGAGGGACTGCATTGAATCCAGCTACCACAATCGAAAGAGGATCACGACAAATTAGAACATATCTGAAAATGGCCACCGGGTAGCCCTAGCACGGAAGGCATGATTTTTGAGAAAGGGTGAGAGAAAGTCAACATATTTATCTCAGACCCAAGAAGGATTCGATGGCATTTCTGAAAGTGTTTTTGATTGATACCTGAGTCAGAATCACTTCAGGTGCTCTTTTAAAACTTGGATTTCTAGGCTCTACCTGTGAATATTGTGGGCCAGTTGGGGGTGGGCAGATATACTTCTTAAAGAAGTTTCCAGATAATGTTTTTGCACACAAGCATTTGCAAGCTATTGGAATAGAGAAGCTGAGAGCAATCTTCCAGGGACTGATGGGCTATCATACTGTAGACCCAGTGGGTAAGGCATGTGCTTAGGTCCAAGTATGGAGCTAAAGCCACACGGAGACAGATTTCAGTACAATTAACCCCTTGAAATCATGAACACTTTTTCATCAGGAACGGTTTTACTTTCTTCTGTATACCCTCATTTCTTAACAAAGTGAATTAACTTCATGGATGCTAATTAAATATTGTGGAATGGATGGATGGGGTAACTCTTTGATTAGGGTGACAGTATATTCGGGTTCCATAGGGCTGTTCTTGGTTTACACCTGGTAGGCCACTGTCCTTTCCAGTTTAGCATTTGTCCTGAATTTCTCATTTTTAAGCAAAATATTATTATTATTACTAGTGGCATTGAAATAAGACAGGATAGGTTTAGCTTGTGTCCACTTTGTACTTCCAGCTTCTGCCATGGTCTCCACCACTGCTTGTGGGGTGAATGTAAGAGAACAGAGCCGTCCCTTTTCACATTTGGTGAAATCTGAAAGGTGACCAACAGTGACGCCCTCTCTTTTCCCTGTCTTTTCCAGCTGTAACATAATTAACACTTCCCTTTATAGAACAGTGGGCAGAAAGCTCATTGATAAAATGAGTACCTTGGGACACAAACAGCTGAGGGCAGCTAATGTGATCCAGCCTTAGATGTTAAAGAGGTAAGCAGTGGATGCCGCTCTCCTTGCAGGCTGCTTGGTGTACCAACCGGCTATGCCTTTACCCATGCTTGGCTGGCAAGGGACACAAAGCTGCCAGGCCACCAGTTAGCAAGGCCAGAGGACAGTGTGGAAAATTATAAGCTAGGTGTGCATAGGTATGTGCAGGAAACAAAAGTCGAGCCATTCTGGGCTTCCCTGGTGGCTCAGTGGTTGAGAGTCCGCCTGCTGATGCAGGGGACGCGGGTTCGTGCCCCGGTCCGGGAAGATACCACATGTCGCAGAGCAGCTGGGTCTGTGAGCCACGGCCGCTGAGCCTGCACATCCGGAGCCTGTGCTCCGTAACGGGAGAGGACACAACAGTGAGAGGCCCGTGTACCGCAAAAAAAAAAAAAAAAAAAAAAAAAGTTGTGGTAAAAGCCTGTTGAATAAAAGAAATTCATTTGACATGGTACATGAAACTTTTCTCTTTGCTGCCATCAACAACCCAGTATTAGAAATATCAAGCCTCTAAAGAAGTACTTTGTAAATTACCTAAATATCCTTAAAAGCAGGGGACTTATTATAAGGAATGCCTCTCAATTTTCGTTACAGCCTTTTCAGTCAATTAAGATCATTAATCGAAGTATTCAACAAATGAAAGTTTTAGAAAAGCTTGTGAAGCTTTAAGGAAATTGCAATAATTGAACAAAGCTTGCAAACCAGAAGACGTTGAAATTCATCCCTATAGAAGCAAAGGAGCGACAGAACAAGTTAGCCAAGATTTCATTTTGAAATATCTCATATTGTGAGAAGAATCATTTGACCAAGCCCCTCCTTGCATTGGAAAAATTTCTATTCTAAATGAGAAGAGAATAAAATTGAGAAAGCTTACGATTTTGCAGCATCTAAATTTGGTGAAACATTTAAAAGAATCATAAGTAGAACTTAGATATATGAAAGAAAAATACCGTGAATGGAGGCAAAAACATAGCACCTGTGAAAATATTTACACATTTCAGTACAGAAAAAAATTGGAATTGAGAATTTCCTTTGGTAGAATTTGCTCTGAGCTTACCAGGCAATTCAGCATGTACGTGTATTTATTTCCCAATTATAAAAATCATGGTATACAGAGAAGAGTCAATAGATAACGTCAATAATTTCAAATGCATTCACACTAAAATGTAACTTTGAGGGAGACTGAAGACAATTTTGTTTTTAAAGTTTTAAATATTAAGACCAATGTTGAAAATAAAATGAAAATAATATTTGGAAAATAATGCTCCTCAGAAAGTGTCCAGCGACACATTTTTAGAGATAGATACAGCTAGGAAACTAATGCAGGAATGCATACAAAACAGAATTATTTGGACTATGTGACTTTTTAAAAATTAATTTATTTTATTTATTTATTTTTGGCTGTGTTGGGTCTTGTTAGCTGTGCATGGGCTTTCTCTAGTTGTGGCAAGTGGAGGCTACTCTTCGCTGTGGTGCATGGGGTTCTCATTGCGGTGGCCTCTCTCATTGCGGAGCATGGGCTCTAGGCGTGCAGGCTTCAGAAGTTGTGGCACACGGGCTTAGTAATTGTGGCTCGCAGGCTCAGTAGTTGTGGCTCACGGGCTTAGTTGCTCCGTGGCATGTGGGATCTTCCCGGACCAGGGCTCAAACTCATGAACCCTGCATTGGCAGGCAGATTCTTAACCACTGCACCACCAGGGAAGCCCAGACTATGTGATTTTTAAAAATAATAATATAATGGCACATTTTAAATAGTGCTTTAATTTACTTCGATGTCTTGGTTTTTGTTTTTAAGCAAAATATTTTTTCCAAATAGTTTTTGAATACGACTATTTTTAGGGTTCCCCAATTTACTAAGACCAATTTGTCAATCAATAAACATTTCAAAAATTATATAATTTAGTTAGTTTTAGTGCCTCTCTCCTTATACTCTCAAATGTGTCACAGTTTTGCTGAAGAATCGTGTGGTCATCCTATTTTTAGTGGTTAATGAGAGTGGGATTAGGCTGAAACAGAAAGCAGTGGGCACCTTGTCCCAAGAAATTGTAAGGAACAGGATACAATGATCTGGATGAGGGACGACACCTCTGAATCAGGAGAGAAGCTGGTCTAGATCACTGGATTTCAATCTTCCATATCCTGCCTGTACAATAGTTTCATTTTTGAGGATATTTGTGCAGGTGAGAAAACCAAAATTATCTTTCAAAAATTTTTACTCATCAAGTAAGAAAATGGAAGGAAAGAAGGAAGAGAGAGAAGGAAGGAAGGAAAAGAGAGGGAGAGAGTGAGAAGGTGAAGAGGAAGGACGAGAGGATCTAAACACCAAGATGGCCACTTCCTGTTGCCCATCATGCCGAAGCATTTCCGTCTTCTTGAATCAGACCTAGTTTTCATGAGTGAGCTCCTTTACAGCTTGTCTGTTTTTATGTAATGACCCTTATGCCAGGAAATGGGCAGGGACCCAAGCACAATAACCTCTAGAACATAGTCAAGACATATACCGGTGGGTAGGGAGAAAGGCAGAATGGGAGAGGCACTCGTGGTCCAGGTCACTGTGGCCAAATCAGCAGGGATGGGTACTCTGTGGACAGGCGCCACCAGCTTTAGTTAGTATCCCACAGGCTCCATGGAGTGAAGGAGAGACTTTCTTGGTAGTTGTTAGGAAAACTGCAGACCAAACTAACTCTGCATCTCACCAGTAACATGCGCACTGCTGGATGAAGATCCCTGACCTGCAGAGACCTCTTCCAACTCTGCAATGCTGCCATAGCTACTACAGTGTGAGAGTTAAGAGTGGAGTATGTGAAGCCAGACAGACTTTGAACCCAAGCGTGGCCCCTCATCTTATAGCCTAGGTGATCCTGAGTAATTTCCTGAACATGTCTAAGCCCGCATCTTCATTTGTAAAGTGGAGCTATTTCTTACTTCATTATACTTGAGGAAGGATTAAATAAAATAATGTATGACTGATGCTTACTGTCTGATAATACTGAGTGAGCACACAGTAAATTGCAGCTATTAGGATGTATTATTAACATTATTACTGTTATTAACTTGATTATTACTATTATTAATGTGACGAGGTGGCATTCTGGTTTTCCCCTCTTCCGGTTAGAAATTCAGTACTACATTTATGGCTTCCTTCATTGACTCAACTAATTTTTATTAAATTCCTACCATCTGCAGGGGTCTGAGATGATTGGGATGGAAATGTGAGTAAGACACATGGCAAGAGCTCATGTCTGTGATACTATATAGATAATCTTAAAGATGCTACCAGAAAACTACTAGAGCTAATCAATGAATTTGGTAAAGTAGCAGAATACAAAATTAATGCACAGAAATCTCTTGCATTCCTATACACTAATGATGAAAAATCTGAAAGTGAAATTAAGAAAATACTCCCATTTACCATTGCAACAAAAAGGATAAAATACCTAGGAATAAACCTACCTAAGGAGACAAAAGACCTGTATGCAGAAAATTATAAGATACTATTGAAAGAAATTAAAGATGATACAAATAGATGGAGAGATATACCATGTTATTGGATTGGAAGAATCAACATTGTGAAAATGACTATACTACCTAAAGCAATCTACAGATTTAATGCAATCCCTCTCAAAATACCACTGGCATTTTTCACAGAACTAGAACAAAAAATTTCACAATTTGGATGGAAACACAAAAGACCCCAATTAGCCAAAGCAATCTTGAGAAAGAAAAACAGAGCTGGTGGAATCAGGCTCCTGGACTTCAGACTATACTACAAAGCTACAGTAATCAAGACAGTATGGTACTGGCACAAAAACAGAAATATAGATCAATGGAACAGGATAGAAAGCCCAGAGGTAAACCCACACACATATGGTCACCTTATCTTTGATAAAGGAGGCAGGAATGTACAATGGAGAAAAGACAGCCTCTTCAATAAGTGGTGCTGGGAAAACTGGACAGCTACATATAAAACAATAAAATTAGAACACTCCCTAACACAATACACAAAAAATAAACTCAAAATGGATTAAAGACCTAAATGTAAGGCCAGACACTATAAAACTCTTAGAGGAAAACATAGGGAGAACATTCTATTATGTAAATCACAGCAAGATTGTTTTTGAAAGGTTGTTTTTGACCCACCTCCTAGAGGAATGGAAATACAAACAAAAATAAACAAAAGGGAGCTAATGAAACTTAAAACCTTTTGCACAGCAAAGGAAACCATGAACGATGAAAAGACAACCCTCAGAATGGAAGAAAATGTTTGCAATTGAAGCAACTGACAAAGGATTAATCTCCAAAATTTACAAGAAGCTCATGCAGCTCATGCAGCTCAATATCAAAAAAACAAACAACCCAATCCAAAAATGGGCAGAAGACCTAAATAGACATTTCGCCAAAGAAGATACACAGATTGCTAACAAACACATGAAAGAATGGTCAACATCATTAATCATTAGAGAAATGCAAATCAAAACTACAATGAGATATCATCTCACACCAGTCAGAATGGCCATCATCAAAAAATCTACAAACAATAAATGCTGGAGAGGGTGTGGAGAAAAGGGGACCCTCTTGCACTGTTGGTGGGAATGTAAATTGATACAGCCACTATGGAGAACAGTATGGAGGTTCCTTAAAAAACTAAAAATAGAACTATCATACGACCCAGCAATTCCATTACTGGGCATATACCCTGAGAAAACCATAATTCCAAAAGAGTCATGTACCACAATGTTCATTGCAGCTCTGTTTACAATAGCCAGGACATGGAAGCAACCTAAGTGTCCGTTGACAGATGAATGGATAAAGAAGATATGGCACATATATACAATGGAATATTACTCAGCTATAAAAAGAAATGAAATTGAGTTATTTGTAGTGAGGTAGATGGACCTAGAGTCTGTCATACAGAGTGAAGTAAGTCAGAAAGAGAAAAACAAATACCGTATGCTAACACATATATATGGAATCTAAAAAACAGACAAACAAAAAGTTCATGAAGAACCTAGGGGCAAGATGGGAATAAAGACACAGACCTACTAGAGAATGGACTTGAGGACATGGGGAGGGGGAAGGGTACACTGGGACAAAGTGAGAGAGTGGCATGGACATATATACACTACCAAATGTAAAATAGATAGCTAGTGGGAAGCAATCGCATAGCAGAGGGAGATCAGCTCGGTGCTTTGTGACCAGCTAGAAGGGTGGGATAGGGATGGTGGGAGGGAGGGAGATGCAAGAGGGAAGAGATATGGGGATATAGGTATATATATAACTGATTCACTTTGTTATAAAGCAGAAACTAACACACCATTGTAAAGCAATTATACTCCAATAAAAATGTTAAGAAAAAAAAAGAGCTCATGTCAGGGTGGGGAAACTAGACTTTTTGCCTCTTTGGGGACAGTCTTTATTCAGAAGTGATGTAACTGAATTTCTATTGCCTATGCTTTGATATATAACTAAATACAAGGAAGAGTTGTTTTGTGTTCCTTGCGGCAGCTCACCATCTGGACTTGTAAGCCGCTTCCTTTTTGAGATGATGTATGTACACGTGTGTGTGTTTTCTCTATGTGGGTTAATTGGCCCTTATGACAGATTACAAAGATAAGGCAGTATCGTGCCAAATTGTCTTAGCTGGGAGCGTGGTGGCCATGGCAGTGTATGATTTCAGGCGAGTGGGACTTCACTTAGGTTTCGCTCTGTCTTGTCTCTCCCATGCTGAGCCGGCTGCAGGTCCCTGAGAAGGCAGGGCTATTTGTGCCTCCATATCGAGATGGTTTTAAGTAGATCCCTTTGCTGTGAACAACCATCCCTCCCTTACCACCTGCAGAGCACCGCTCTTCTCACAGCTCAGCTCCTGTGTGATCTCTATGCAGTCCTGCTGATACACTGCTCCTGTAATAGTGTGGACCACACTTCCCTTTGTCCCCACTATACTCTCTATAAACTTCTGTAATTATACAGAGAATACCTTTTTTTTTGGCCTTCACTGATACATGTCTGTATCTTTCTGCTAAACATAAGTTCCTTAAGGACAGAAACTATTTCTTATTGATCTTGTATCTCAAGCACACAACACAATGCCTAGAACATAAATGGGAATCTAATAAAAACTTTCTGAATAGATGGGTGAATGAATGAATAAAGGAATGAATAGGAGTGATGATTAGAATAGTACGATATGTAGGATTAATTATTCTACTCTGAAACTTTTCCTGCATTATCAACCAAGCCTCCAGGAATGAGTTCTCCTTCCCATGCTTTCTTTCATAATCTTGATTCTCTTAGAGTCTTAGATCTCACAAGAACTGTCTATCCCCTATCTACTCTTACTTACCAAATTTTGAACATTCAACGGAATGTTTCTGAAACTAAATACCATCCTCCCCCTTTTGACAACTGCTGCCAGAGATTCTCACTCACCTACAAACCATATAGATTTGTCATCACTTTCAATTCCCTAAAAGCCCCAACTTTCTTTCTCCATCACTTCCAAACCTGATGACAATTCTGATTCTCTTTTCCTCCCTCTAACCCTCCAAGAGCACAACCTTCCACCTGCCTCGACCCCATCTCTTCTCAGTTACTGATAACCTTGGCCTCAAACTCACTCCTCCTCTTACGCTCGTCATTAATCTATCTCCACCCCCGCCCCCTCCCCCAGGATCATTCTCAGCTTTGTTCAAGCATGTTGGCTTTTGCTTTTCACAGTCTTCACCGAATTCCATCTGCCCTTTCATCCACCACCCCACACAAGCTCTTCTGTTATTAACCTCCTATCCCTGTCTTCCTCTGCGGGCTCTTTTCAGGCCACTTTTAGACACATAGGTCTCCTTTATCTTCACAAAGTTATCACTGGATTCCACACACTTATCTAACTGCCACTCCAGATTCTCCTACTGTTCATCAGATCAAAACCCATGGGGCAGTTCTCTAATTCCTTCCAATCTGAGACTTGTTTGAAGTAGTCCCAAGAAATGTAACAAGTCAGTTTTCGAGTCAAACCCAAGGTCAACTAATTCTTTCTCGATCCTGATGATTGGTCCTGCCCACTCTTCTCTCCTCAGCTTCAGACAGCTGGCCCTGACCCCTTTTTCCACACTGTGTTTGTTCGCTTCCTGTCTCTAATTGGTCATTGATTCAACACCATCTTTCTGGTTCCATTATGTCCAAACAACATTCATAAGCAGTACCATAAGTGTTGGGAAATATTCAATTTGATATAAAAGGTATTGGGGCACCTAGTGCAATGCCTGGCAAATAACAGTTCTTTATATATCAGTTCTATACATTTACCCTTTCTCTGCCCATGATACCACCACGAGGTCTTTCATTTCACAGGCAGAAGCTGAGGACTGAGAGATGGATTCAGCTTTCCTAACATTCACGGTGGATCAGTGACTACATCCGAAGCAGGTACCAGGTCTCCCATCTCCAGACACAGGCACAGTATTCGTCCCTTTCACTTCTCTACTTCGAAACCACATTTTACACCGTGAAATTTCATTTCCCCAAACTCCAAACTCCAAAGAGACTTCCAGATTTAATAATCATCTGAAACACAGAGATTATTAACCATAGAGAAAGACTGACAAATGTGTCCCAATTTAAAACAAACTTATCGGTGCCAAGACAGAATGTCTTTGAAAAATAGAAAAGAAAAAAATGAATTCTTTACATTGCGAGAGGATACTCATTTTACAAAGGGGGAACCACTGAAAGTACCTCTAAAGTGTGCAGTATCCTGTTACTTAAAATAGCTTATATAAATTATATAATTTATATAGTTATATATATATATATATATAGCGTAAATGTCTGTGGTTTAAAATAACATTTAATCTTCAAAGTTTAATTTACATAAAAACTTTGAAAGCCACCATATGAACTGTGCAGTGTGTATAGTGACACCCCTGTAAGTGGGCGCTGTGTGCTCAGCTATGGATGGGTGCACTGACACGAAGACACCATGAGGAGTTTGTGAATCTCATTACAATACTACCAGACAGTTCTGCCACTGACTACCTTGGCAACCTTGGGAAAGCTCCTTAACCGCTACTGAACTATAGCTGATACATCTACAAAATGGTGATAATGCCTAGGATTAAAAATAATGTTTAACGAGTGTCTAATGCAATGCTTGGCATGTAATGGTGCTATTTGCCTCTGTTTCCCCTCCTCTAGCCTCTTTGTGAGATTCTCGGGTTACAACTCATGAAAACCATCTTCCTCCAATCTGTAGTATTAAAACCCATAAACAGACTTTAAAGTTTCTCTTTAGGAAATCACATTTCTCCTCTTTTACTTGTTTGTAATAGGAAAATATAAATAAAAGGAGACAGCCTCAATGCCCAACTAAAAGGAACTGGTTAAATACATTATGATACATCCATTTAATATGATACTATCCATCCTAAATAATGTTAATGTGTATTTGAATTTGTTAATATGAAGAGCAGTTTATAATATATTATTAATTGAAAATGACAAGACAGTACATATAGTCTGATACCATTTAAAGAAGTCTCATGCACAGAAACACACATGTACTTATACACTTATGTACATGTTTTATAAGTACAAACCTGTATCATTACTGGATTCCTCATAGCTGGACATTAAGAATGTTAAAAAAATTTTTTTCCTGTTATAAACAAGCAAAAGAACACAGACTTGATTTCCTAAAGAAAAGCTTTAACACGTTATGGAGATTAGACATTAAAATGTTAACTAACAATCAGTATCTCAGTGTAATGAGATTATGGTTAATTTTTAAAAATGTAACCTACTTTATGTACTTTCCCAAAAAATAAATATATATTACTTGCTTAATAAAAAGTAATTAAACTGGACAAAAACAAGCAAACCATATATTCATTGTACCACATCAGATACCCTGGTGAGCCAACACACCACGTGCACATTCCTCACCGACAGTTGACAGGCTATCGTGAAAAATACAGCAGTTCCTACTTTGAAATGTACATAGCAAACATCTTCTATTGACATTAATCAATTCATCAACTGTCTTTCTGTTTACACAAATTCTAAATGTGACCAGTAGCTTAAATGCCACTTCATGGCATCATCACTAGAGTCACTGTACTAGTATTGTTGTAGCTTGAATTCTTGGGGAAAAATGTGCACAGATTCAAACAAACTTGAAAAATCCAAACAGAGACTTTTATTAGTGACCCCTAATGACCCACAATCAAGGCTAAACATCTTAGCTAAACAATTATCTTTGGGAATTGAAATGTAAACAGAAAGAAAATTTGCTGCTTGCCCTTACCCTATGTGGCTATTCCTCTCTGGCAATAACACATCTGAATACATCCTATCAAAGTTAAAAAGTTCCTGGTACAATTTTAAAAGATTTCACTTTCTCATTTAGAAAGCAAAATGGTTATAATTATATATCTATGTACCCCAATAAATTGCTTTTTCCTAAACAAAACCCAGTATAAAACTATATAGAAAACAGCAGACTTTGTTCCTACAACTAGGCATCCAAAACGCCTCTGTAATGTTATTTATGCTCCTTACATTCACGTTTCCAAATCAGTTTGCCTCTCAAATATCATCATACGAATAGCTTTTCAAAACTCGGGTATAGTCATCTGCACACCAGTCTTCAGAATTATGTTCCAAGAGCTGTTTAATGTTAGAAGTTCGAGTACAGATTAAAAGTTCTAGAAATAAACTTTAAAAGGTGTGGAGGTATATGTGTATGTGTTTAGAAGAAGGGATTTCACAAAGTATCAGTTTATGACTTTGCACTGGGCTCTAAAGAATTAAGATGGGTACAAACCTTGATGCCCTCTATAAACCGCAAACTGATAGATAAAAGTCGGTGAGGGTACTGTTTGTTAAGAGTCAGAACACTGCAGTCTCATATACTTCTGCTTTGAATGGATGTTGTTTTTGGACTGATTTCCTACAACCCTGACTATACTTATTATGAATAAAGAGCCATTCCAGGAAACTTCCTTTCAGAGTCAGATGTTTTAGCCACACAAACCCCTGGCAGAGATAGGACTAAAGTAAATTTCTTTCATTTTATTTTTCTACAATCATAAACCTGTGCAAATATAGAGATAAACAAGAATTGCCAAAGGCAAATATCCCTTTCAGTGTATGGTATTAGCAGAATATCAACTTGTCCTTGCCATGCCTTGTGATTCCTGTTGCTTACTTTCTAAAGAAATCTCACTACTTTAAAAAGTGTAAATGTCCTTACATGGCATTCAAAATAAATGGAGAGAAAAGCACAATAAAAAAGGAAATAGTAAATGATTATATTAAACTCTAGCCCTTTACTTGGCCATCTGTCTTCAATTTCAGGCATGTTGTTTTTGAGTAGCGTCCCATTGTAACCAAATATAATAGGATAGGCAAGTTAATGAACTACGACACATCCCATCATAAATGTGATGTATCACCAAGGCAAAGCCACCCAAGATGCAAGGCAGCTACTGTTTTCCTGTGAAGCTACTAGTTTTTAGTGCAGTGCTCTGTGGGAAGAGTAGCCTCATTTATCTTTGTGTTTGTTGTAAACCCTCAGACTGCTACCCTATCCTTTTTCTCCCTTCCTGACCTTGACCTCTAAAGAAAAATGAAAAAGGTAGAGAAGCCCCAGGGAGGTGTAGGTAAAGGAGAAAGAGGTGAGATTTGGATTCATCTGAAAGAAAAATATGTGTTCACCATTTTCATCACCAATCAGGATTCCTCAGTAAATTACAAATCAGTTTTGCTAACATCAGAATGTTTATTGGCCAATTCAATTATTGACCAACTGTGTCTTCGTATATTCCTCCCCTGAAACTAAACTCTTTCCTCAGAAAACTCCTAATTGGTTTACATTCTTTAAATTTATTTAGACAACACTATTCTCTGAAGCACTGGATTTAATTTCTTGCTTATGAAAAATATTTTAAATGTTATGAGAAATGAAATACACATTGTTAGAAACTGAGACACTTAAGAGATTGCATTGAAGGAGTCTGAGTCTCCCCTAATTCATTTTTATTTTGTGTCTAATGGATTGAGTGATTTTGATTTAATAGGGTAGTTGATTGTAAAGTTCATTAATGTATGGGATTAAGGATCTCTTCCTGAACTCATTTCCTTCTCTGACTTTCCCCTTTCCATCTATTCCACTTTAACTGCTCAAGTGAAAACTTGTCCTCCTTACTTCCTTGAGCTAATTTAGGACAGGAAGTTGATTCCTCATTCACAAGTGCTGAAAAGCAGCGTGATCCATTTCATATTAGCATTCTCCTTTTTCTATGGGAGTTTTATTTCCCAGCATCAATTCTCATGCAGAGCATGGTAGGCAGAGTGCTGAGATTCCCACCCCCTGGTGTACACACACTGTATACTCCCCTTCCCTCGAATGTGAACAAGACTGGGGATATGATGGATTTCATAGGTCCACCATTAAGCTACCTTATATTGCAAAGGGGAAAAGATTTTGCAGATGTAATGAAGGTCCCAAATCAGATGACTTTCAATAAACAAAAGGGAGAGCCTGGGCGACCCTGGCCTTATCAGGTGAGCCTTGGAAAGGGACAGGGCCCTTTCTGATAGGAAAGATTCAAAAGGGCAAGGGTTTCTCCTGCTGGCCTTGAAGGAGCAAAGTGCTGTGTCATGAGGAGGGCCACGTGCAGGAAATGGTGGATGGCTAGGAGCTGAGAGTGACCGTGGTCTGACAGTCTGCAAGAAAATAGAGACCTGAGTCCCAGAGCTTCAAGGAATGAACTTGGAAGAGGATGCTGAGTCTCAGATGAAATCATAGCCCAGGCCAACACCTTGATTTCAACGTTGAGAGACTCTGATCAGAGGACCCAGCTAACATGTGCCTGGACTCCTGACCTATGGAAACTGTGATATAATAAATTTGTGTTAAGTCACTAAATGTGTGGTAATCCATCATAGAGCAATAGAAAACTAATACACACAGCACGTGAATCCGTCCAGGGCATTGTAAAATGTGTGATGATTACTTTCTTGCCAATCCTCAGCCTTACATTCATTCCCCTGAACAGTCACTATTTAGTAACACTCACGATTCATAACTGCGAAGACAAACTCATTTTATCTTTGGATCATTCAAGCTGAAATCTAGATGTACCCCGCTCCTATTTCATACATGAGGAAACAGGTTCAGAATAATTGACTAGTTTGAGTTTATACTGTTAATAAGTAGAAAGAATTTGAGATCTATTCCAGAGTTCTTTCCACAAAAGTAGAAAAACTGGATTAAGATTTACTTTGGGGGGACTTCCCTGACTGTCCAGTGGTTAAGATTCCACGCTTCCACTGCAGGGTGAGGGGTTCGATCCCTGATCGGGAAACTAAGATCCCACAAGCTTTTGGTTTAATTACAATGGAATCAATCCCTCCCACTCCTGATTTGTGTTAGCACTGCTATTTGTTGTCAGTCTATTGCCTATAACACCCAATACAATGCATTTTAACTGTACTAGAACTTTTGTTTCCTATAGGGTTATATCAGCAGAGCATGCTGTAACTGATAAGTATTTAATTGATATTTTGTGTATTAATGAATGACTTTAATGAGGATGAATTGGCTGGGTAGATGAGAGAGACAGTTAGAATTATTAAGACATCTGTAAATTATAATGGGGTGGAGGAGTGGGGGCAGGTAATTAGGAAAGTAGAAAAGCTTTAAAACCAGATGCCTATCATTAGTCATTAGAGAAATGCAAATCAAACTACAATGAGATATCATCTCACACCAGTCAGAATGGCCATCATCAAAAAATCTACAAACAATAAATGCTGGAGAGGGTGTAGAGAAAAGGGAACCCTCTTGCACTGTTGGTGGGAATGTAAATTGATACAGCCACTGTGGAGAACAGTATGGAGGTTCCTTAAAAAACTAAAAATAGAACTACCATATGACCCCGCAATCCCATTACTGGGCATATACCCTGAGAAAAGCATAATTCAAAAAGAGTCATGTACCACAATGTTCATTGCAGCTCTGTTTACAATAGCCAGGACATGGAAGCAGCCTAAGTGTCCATCGACAGATGAATGGATAAAGAAGATGTGGCACATATATACAATGGAATATTACTCAGCCATAAAAAGAAACGAAATTGAGTTATCTGTAGTGAGGTGGATGGACCTAGAATCTGTCATACAGAGTGAAGTAAGGCAGAAAGAGAAACACAAGTATTGTATGCTAACACATATATATGGAATCTAAAAAACAAACAAAAAAGGGTCATGAAGAACCTAGGGGCAAGATGGGAATAAAGACACAGACCTACTAGAGAATGGACTTGAGGACATGGGGAGGGGGAAGGGTACACTGGGACAAAGTGAGAGAGTGGCATGGACATACATACACTACCAAATGTAAAATAGCTAGCTAGTGGGAAGCAATCGCATAACACAGGGAAATCAGCTCGGTGCTTTGTGACCAGCTAGAGGGGTGGGATAGGGAGGGTGGGAGGGAGGGATATGCAAGAGGGAAGAGATATGGGGATATATGTATATGTACAACTGATTCACTTTGTTATAAAAGCAGAAACTAACACACCATTGTAAAGCAATTATACTCCGATAAAGATGTTAAAAAAAAGTGTCTAAGGAAAAAATTAAATTTCTAAGGAAATACTTGCAACATATATTGATGAAATACTTTGAGACTGTGACATACTCAAACCAAATCTCCCAATAAAGTCATCATTCATAAAATAGAAAACAACATTAATGAAATAGAATTACAGGGCTATGATTTCATCTAAAACATTGACAATGTAATCATCTCTCTCTTTTCGCCGCACATATATCACTCTCGCTGTAAAGACTGCAACCTTAAAAAGTAGATCAATGTGAAAAAATGTCCACCAATCTCAGGTCACCCTGACATCTCTTCCAAGGGAACTTCAAGAATACTCCACATTGGAAAGAACTAGAACCCTAGACTAACCTCTGAAATACTCAGCTCTTGCTTTAACAAGGGATGAGCATTGCCTGAACTCTCTGAAGCCTCTTGTTGCTTAGTTGTGACAGTAATCAGGAAGCTGGAGGCTCCTTGAGGGAACGCCTACTCTTCCAGCTCTGTACTCTCTGATTCTAGCACAATGTTTCTCTATGAGATGAGGGTAAATTATGTGTTTTGCTCCTGATGTTTCTCCAGTTGTCAGAACTGAGTGAGTTCAGCTGTAACAGCTCGTGTGAGAATCAGGCATGTGGGGGCAGAAATAGCAAAGATAGAAAGAACAGCTAGTGGAAACTGGCTGCATGAATTGTACAAATTCAAGGAGTCACTCTTTCTCAGTGGGAATTTTGGAGGGTTTATGAATTAAGTCTGATTTCTATTGAATAAGAGATATTTAAAATGTACACTTCTTGGAGCACATTTTTTCCTTTTATGTCCACAAAAATTTTCATGTGAGGGAAACATGCTGACCTTTGCATTTGACTTATTCTTAATTTCAGAGAAACATGACCAACAAGAGCATCATCAAAGTGTGAGTATAGTAATTAAAGGGAGAAAATAAAGAAAGGACTAAATGTCATCCAAAAGAAATTCTCCTGAAATGTAATTTACTCCAGTCTTGGACTTCAGTGTAAGTGAGCCTACCGCTGAAGTCTCAAACTGGAATAGATTACCCTGGTCCCCAGGTCTAAGGTAACTGTAAGGGTAGCAATCCAGGAAAAGAGTGCTCAAAAATGGCTTACACATCAAAGAAGACACGTGTCCCCTGTTAGCTTTGTTGGTCCTGGTTTTCCGTCTATAACTCCTGGAAATGACAATTATTCTCTGATATCACATGAATACTCTTTATCCAGAAAGAGTATGGATCATACTCAATCATTTGTTGAGAGTGATGGAGGTATTAGCTAATGCTACGGTGGTAATCACATTACAGTACATAAATGCATCAGATTAACATATTGTACACCTTAAGTTTACACAAGATCATATGCTAATTATATTTGAATTAGAAAAAGAGCATATTAATGGTCTAAAAGAGTAAATACTGGTTCCAAAGATGTTTAAATTATCACTATCACATAACTAACACATGGCAAGGACCTTGCAAGTCTATCAAAAACTTCAAAGTAGGGTTGCCAGATAAAATACAGGATGCCCAGGCAAATTTAAATCTCAGATAAATAACAAATAATTTTTTTACTATAAGTATACCCCAAACATTTCATAGACACACTTATACTAGAAATTATTCACTGTTTATCTGAAATTCAGTTTTAAAAGAGCATCCTGAATTTTTATTTGCTAAATATGACAACCCTACAGAAGACATTAGGGTGGAATCACTCTGAACTTCCCAGACTGAACATTTTACTCTTTAAATTATTAGCTTTCATGTTACCTGGAAAGAAAAGAACAGCAGAGAAGATTGTCATTTCCTGAACGATTTTTTCCATTGGTCTGTGTACACTGTCCTGGACCAAAGGTAAAGTTCCAGGAATAAATATCCCAACAATTGCAGCTAAAATAGAACAGAGATGTATGATAGGTGTCACAAATACCTAACTTTTAGTCACATTTCAACAAATCATTTTTAAGTGAACATGGAGGTTGCATTTATAAAGTACTTACTATAACCTAACATTGATACATGCCATGTAAATAAGAGACCAAAGTATAGTCTGCTGGGTTGAGGAGCTTAAATTTGGTTTAAGGAAATTGTGACGATACATGAAGCACAATTGGAAAAGGATGAAGACCTGCAACTTACTTGGCATTCAAGTTCAAGTGTGTGCTCTACAGGCTCATTCATTTCTTCATGTATCAGAGAGATCCATGGTCAGGTCCTGTTCCAGCACTGGTGAAAAAACTGTGAATGAATCAGAAAAAGTCCTTTCTTTGATAGAGTTCCATTCCAGTTGAGCGTAGATAGATAATAAACAAATGAATTCATAAAGAAATGTCGAGTGGTAATAATTTCTATGAGGACTATTGAAAAAGGAAGTCAGGAGTGAACTTAGGTTTGGGGCAAGCAAGGTTGTCTCTAAGGAGGTGACATTTCAGCTATGCAACAAGAAGGGAACAGCCTACAGAAGATTGAAGAGAAGCAGCAGTCCAGCGGGGAGTAGAATGAGTGAGTGCAAAGACCTGAAAGTAGAAGTGGCCAAGGCAGGAACAAGTTTGCTGTGACTGAGCAACAGAGAGAAGGATCCAGTGCCTGAGTCAGCAAAGAGGAGATGAAGGCAGGGCCATTTAGGCCAGGATTTTGGTCCACCTATTCTACGTTTCTTCTAAGAGACAACGGAAGGCTTTAAGCAAGAGAGTGACAGGGTGTGAAATATATCGGAAAAGAAATCATCCCAGCTGCTGTGAAGATGCACTTTTCTGTACACAGTAACCAAGGAAGAGTAGAAACAGAAGCAGTGATGGAGAGACAATGACCCTAAGCAGGCAATGGTGGTTTGTCTCAACTTGGAATGAAGATGGAGATAGAGGTCAGGTTTGAGATGGACTTTTGGAGGCAAAGTTGATAGGACTTGCTAGTGGCCAGATGGGAATCAAGGGTACTTCCTTAAGTTTTGACCTAAGCATCTGGATGATGAGACTACCACTTACTGAGAAGGAGAATCAGATAACCAAAAGCTTTACTACGGAACTTGTTCAGTTTGAGGTGCCTTTTCGTCAGCCAAGTGGATATAGGAGAGCAAGATTCAATCTGGGCTGGCATAGTCCAGAAAAGAACTTGCAGAAGAAAGAAGACTTGCCTTTGAAAGTGAGTTGGATTCAAATGGATATTGGAGGAATTTTCTGCATTTCTTGCAGAGGAAAGAAAATTAGAAAAAGATGTAAAAGTGAGAATGAACATGAAATGTGGTTGGAAGTGAAAGAATGGGGAATCGATGTTGAGGAAAAGTAAGACGTAAAATTAGATTTGTGAAGTAGGGCTAGTGTATCGGGACCTCCAAAAAAAGAGTTTGAATTCTTCCTCTAAAAAACATGTAGGAGCTGGGATAAATTTCAATTTCTGTTCTGACTTGCTCTCTGTTTTATCTCCAGTTTTTACCACAGAGTCTGGTATGTAGAAAGTGGTCAATTTATTAAATGAATGAATGGACAATGAATGAATGATTATAAAGCTAAGTGTGTTTGCACAATGAGAGAACGAGTGAAAAAAAAAAGCAATGAAAGGCTCCCTATTACAAACATTTAGGTTTTTCAGAGAAGGAGATAAAGCCTTTGTATAATATAGTGGTGAAAAGAAGGAAATAAAGCTGCCTTATTATATTGCCGAGCATGGTAAGATGACAAAGGTAGATGGAAAATACAAGTTCAATCTCTCCAAAGGTACTAAAGTTTTAAAATATCACAGGAGATTTCTACTCAAACAATGAATTCGACAGAGAGTCTAGCTGATTAATGAGATTAAGCAAAACTTGGATACGACTTTTTTAATGTTCTAAAAATCAAGTGGTTGCAATTTTTCTCTCAACTACTCACGTCACATGCCATTCAATTCTTAAATAGGTTTAAAGTTGAAAGTTTATATTATTTTTGTTCAGTGTGCCCATAGCGTTTCTGCTGAAATTTGAAATTGATTAGATTGTTTTCTAGGGCACAATATCAAATATCCAGTGGAACAATGAATCAAGTTCTCCCTTTTCTTTGTAACCTGCTATGGTTCCAAATAATGTGCATTTTCTACAAAGCTTGTAATTGTCATAACTTCGTATTTATGTACGCAGATACACAAGTAAGTTATAGTTCTGTCACCGTAGATGTGGTTGTGCATCATGGAGTAAAACTAAGTCAAGGAGTAAAACTAAGTCACTGCTCAGCACACAATGAGGAAAGCAGAAGAGGAGAAACCTCCCATAAAGTCAGCAAGATTTGCTGGCGCTCATTTGCTATTGGCTGCAAAGTTCTCAGACTATACACTCCTTTTATTGGATTATTACTTTAATGGGACTTTTTAAAGGGCATTTTAATAGCCTCCCTGTTTCAGCAGATATACATTGAAAGGCATTTGGAATACTTCCCAGTTGCAACATTTTTGATCTTCTCATTTCTTAGAATTCTGACAACCTACCAGGTAACAGTTAGTATGATATTAAGCTGACACATTCCAGAGTTGGCAGTTGTTAGATTTGCCAGTGCAGTTTGCTGCCCAGATCCCATGGGCCTGAGATTTATTGCCTTTTCCTCTTACCCACCTCTCCATAGACCCTTCCCCCACCTCTTTTTTTTTTTTTAACTCTTTGACTGAATATACTACGGGTGCATTTTTAGGTACATCATGACTATTCATGGTAAATGTGTGACCTAGTACAAAACAAGAATTAGCCACAGAAATTCTTATATTAGAAATTTGCACTATGCTGTGTTATTTGAAGAATCAGAGAGAGCTTGTTTAGAGCAAAGATATTTGTTTTCTTCACCCAGAGTCATGCCATTCTCAGAACTCTCCTAAGTTCACAGATGGATCATGGGTGATCTGTAAACCCTCTGAAAAGCTAAATCCAGCAGAGCGACTCTGCTGTGGCCACTACTAAGATTTCTTCTTTGCCAAACAAGAGCTGAAAGCATGGAAAGGAACAGAGAGTGAAGACATTTTAAAAAACATTCTAAGAAATAATTATAAGTGGTTGTAAAAAATTCCTCAAAGGCTACCTTTTTGGCGGCCAATGATAATGAGGGCCAGACAAGTGTCAAACTCTCCTGGTATTGAGTTGGCTTCAATTCTGTTGGAAACCATCTTCTTCCTGATAGAGGAAGCAAAGAGAAGAAGGTAGGCCATGGTATTAAACAGCATTTGTCTTACAGTGGAGCTACCTGACCTCTGTTCCACATTGTGTTTTTCTAGGTTCAGGTAAGGAGAAGGGTTGTAGGAATTGGCATAGACATAAGGCCAAGGCATTCTTGATATAGCACTAGGTCCAATGCATTCCTTCCTTTATTTATTCCACAAAGGTTTGTTGGGGCCTAACCATGAGCCAAGCATGGATTTAGGAACTAAAAACATAAAGACAGAAATAGGCTCTGACCTCAAGGAGGTAAATATCTAGGGGGGAGACAGAGTCATAACAGATAAATAGAGTCCAGTATTAAAAATAAAATCATAGATCCATGCACTAGCAATTATGAGAGTGTGAAGGAAGGGCACCTAATCCAGCTGGAATGACAGCGGGGGAACGATTCCTAAATTGAATTGTTAATAATAGTTAGCAAGGTGCGCGTGGAACGCAGAAGGCTACGAGGACCCCATAAGCAAACGCACCAAGTTGACAACACACGCAATGTGTTTGGAGAACTTCATGTGCTGCAGTATTTCTGTTTTATAAACTGTGAGGTGTGGGTAAAGAGAAATGTGCTGAAGAAACCAGGCAGTGATCAACACGGAGGGCTTGACATTTAGTTGCTTCCAACACTACCACGAAGGCACATATGGCTGTTTACATTTAAATTAAGTAATATCTGAAAAAAGAAAAAGTTAGTTCTTTAAGATGCACTAGTCATATTTCACGGGCTCAACAGCCACGAGCAGTTAGTGGCTACCACGGAGAGTGCAGATTATAGAACATTTCCATCAGCGCAGAAAGTTCTGTTGGGCAGTGCTTGTATAGACAGTCCTGAACCTTTGAAGTGTTTTATATAAAGAAGTTAGATTTAGGTCTTAGATTCACACGGGGGGCTGTGGAGGACACATTTGAAAAGATAAGATGGAGACAGGAGGTCCTTTAGAGAGAATATTTAATGTTCCGTGGAGCTTCCATTCTAGCGGTGAGACAGACAAAAAGCAACAAATAGTAAGTAAAATACATAGAATGTCAGAGAGTGACAAGTGGTAGAGACAAAAACAAAGGAAGGGAGGAGAATAGAAGGGGCTCTTGGGGAGTTCAATTGTAAATAAAGTGTTTAGAGAAAGTCTCACTGAGAAGGTGACTTTGGACCAAAGACCTGAAAGAGGTAAAAACATGACTTAGGTATCTGCGAACGAGGTGCATGAATATCCCGGTCTATTTAAGACACATGTGCATCATGATTTAAAATTTTTATATTCTTTATCTCATTGAATCAGTCAGGGATTTCCCAGAGAAACAGAACCAATAATATACGTGTGTGCGTAAATATGTAGGTACCTATAAAGGGACTTGCTAAAGGAATAAGCTAATGCAATTATGCAGTTGTGGCACCTACAACGTCTAAAATCTGTCAGGCAAGCTGGAAACTCAGGCAGGAATTGATCTTGCAGTTTTGAGGCAGAAATTCTTCTTTTCCAGGAAACCTCAATTGTTGCTCTTAAGGCCTTCAACTGATAGGATGAGACCCAGCCACGTGATCAAGGATAATCTTTGTTACAGAAAGTAATATGCTAACTTGTATATGCTAACCACAGCTGCAGAACACCTTCTCAGCAATATCTAGCCTAAAGTTCATTACCTAATCCCCATGTTTCAGATAAGGGAATCCAGGCTCATAAAGACTAAAAACTTGACCAGACTAATTCAAGGGGAAGAGTAAAGAGCCTAACACCTGTCTAAGTCTCCTGACACTAAATCTAGTTCACAGCTTGCTACCCAGTCTAAGTAAACCAGACAAAGAAACCTGAATTAGACCACATAGGGAGCTCCAGATTAAAGAATAGATTCAGACATGTATTTATATTTTATGACATTCACCATTGAAATCTATTTTTTAAATGAAAAGCTCTTATCTATCTCTTTGAATATTTTTTCCCATTCTGCAATTTTTTTCTATTCTGTCTTTATGGTACTTCTACTGGATATATATTGAAATTCAGTTTCCCAAGTCCATAATCTCTCTTTCTTATTTTTCATTTGTTTATCTCTCTGTACTGCATTCTTAGGAGTTTCCTTACAACTATCTTTCAGTGTATGAATTTTCTCCTCAACATACGCAAAGGTACTTCAACTAGTTACAATAATAGTCTCCATTTACTGAGCCCTCAGAATATGATAGGAACTATGCCACCGTGTGTGTGTTATCTCAATAGTACTATTACTATGCCCATTTAACAGGTAAGAAAACAGAATTTGAGGACTTGGGAAACTGCCTTAAAGTGACAGACTAGCATGGAAACCCAAAGTTATCTGAATCACTGGAGATGTTTTTAATCATCATACCATATAGTTTCCACATATGAGAGAAAGTCTCGATATATGCATGTCTTTTCTATGTTTTAAAAACTTTTAGTTTAACAAAATATTCATACATTTTATAAATTGTTAGTGATTGTATAAATGTATTTATATTTTGTCAACCAAATGTCATTTTTGTATTTAAAATCAGGCAGAAAATTTATCATGGTAAAAATGTAAGTTAATTTGCTTTTGCAAACTGGATTTGAAAGGAAGTAAAAATATAATAAATTTACATTTCTTCTTCATGCTAGGGAATTATCTGTCCACCTAAATAAATTATGCAAACTACCAGATTAACCTTTCACATACAGAATTTTAATAATTTTAGTAGAAATGTTGTTTCCTTCTTTTTATACTATTATAGTTTTTACAAGGTGTAGTCACCAATCCAGACTCTCCTTTGTAACCCCTGAGGTTCCCAACACTCATGGCTTTTTGGACATTTTTAAAATAAGGCAGCCTCAATGGAACCACTTTGGTTCTATAAACAGTTTTATATCTTTGGACCAAAATAGGGATGCATCAGGATCTCATTCTCTTTTTTCCTAGAAGATTCCTCTGCTTGGCTAAATTCATGGTTAAAAACAGATTTATAAAGGACAGCTACTGTCCAGTAGCATCAAGAACAAAAAAGTGTATATATCAGCTTAAGAATAATATCAAACTCCTCAATTTTAATTTATTTTTCCTAGTGTAAATAGTAGAGCAATGAATAATAAACCATGTGAGATATGAGCATTTCCCCCAATTAATCCATATTATTTAACTACTTTTCTAGAAATTTGAATATTTTATCTCACTCTCATAGATACTGAATGTGCTTTTTTTGCTAATATGATTAGCAAATATAATTTTTCATCTCTAAAATTAGAATATTTAGTGAGGTCAAACATCTTTTAAAACTCAATAGCATTGGTATTTCTTCTATTGTGAAATAATTGTGTCTATTCATTCTCCATATAATTATCTGAGTCTGAGTTTATTTCCCTCTACATGTTTTATGTAGTAATATTTAACTATTGCTTCCAATACTTCCCAGTTAATTGATTAACTTTTAATTTGGGGGCTTTTGGACTCACAAAGTCTTCTAATTTTTAGATATTCAAACCTATCTGTTTCAATTTTTATGATATTTTGAATGCTTTTAACTTCTCTCCCCACTATTTAGAGATTGAATAGATATTTGTTTCTACTTTTAGTTTTCATGGTTCTCTTTGTTGACACTGACACTCTCATTGATCTGGACTTTATTTTAACATTTAGATGCAGTAATAATCTAAATTGATTTTTTTTCTAAATAGGTAACTTATCTTCTGCAGCATTAATAGTCTTGCATAATCCATTTATTCTCAATGGATTTGAAATGACTCTTTTAAAAAATAACTATTAACTACTTATATATTATAGGGTATATCTAGTTTCCCTGTTATTTATTTTAAACCTTCTTGAGCCAGTTCAACACAGATTTAATTATCAGAGCTTTACAGTATCTTTACATATCCAATAGGCATATTCGCCAACCATACACCCAAATGCCCTGCCTTATTATCCTCCCTGCAAAAAATTCTGAGTTATTTTTAATGGTTTAGTTCACCATCATTAAGCCAAATTCATGTAAAAATAGAATCTTTTCAACATACTCACAGTTCTTACTGTGCACATCAAATGTTTTGTTACATTTTGATACCATGGTACCCTCTGGACATTGGCACTTAAATATTATGGTACGTTTCTCCTAAAAAGAATTCCATGACCAAGAACATTTGGGAAAGAGTGTCTACTTTACCCTCCTCTTGGAGATTCACAACAAAATGAGCATATAAAAGAGAGAGAAATAAAGAAATTGCTCGGTAAAGAAACCTATGTTTAATCTAGTGTTTTCCAAATATTCAGTCTATTTTATATTTTGCTTCACGATTACTAGCAAACTATCAAAATGGCTTCTCTGTTCTATATGTTCTAAGAACGGTATTTCCTTTTGGCTACTCCCAGTCCTTGTTTTTAATCCCTTTTGCCTGAAATGCTGACCAATTCCCTAGATGAGGAGCATGTTTGTACGTAGGAGTGCCTCTAGCTGGCAGAAGACAGAAAGAGCTAGGGATGGCAGAGGTGCTGAATGTGCATTATGTCAGACCCATCAAAGAGGTCTGCACTCTTTCATGCTGTGGGAGCTCATGGGAATGACTTCAGTCAAGGAACAGAGGAGTTGGACCACGTTGCCTAAGTCTTCTGAAGAGAGGCAGAGTCGCCAGCGAGCCTGCAGCCCAGCTGAAAGTGGGTCACTTCACCACGGAGGAATGGCACTGGGTGGTACTTCAGAGACACTGCGGTGAGGGAACAGGCCCTTATTCATCATGGGGGAGATAGTGTTTTTCCTCCCCTGCGATAGATTCACTCTGGCCTGGCAGCCTCTATGGTTAGGCGTGACTTCCTGAGGGATTTTCCCTGGATTCACAGAAGGTTCCCTGAGTACCAGGGAAAGCCTGACTCACCCACAGGCCTTCCAGGGTGGGGCTGGCATGACTTGGATGCAACTTCGACTTGGCTGAACTCCCATGATGGTAATTCTCAGCCTAGAATCAGCTGCCCCAAGGAGAAATGGAAGAACGGGGTGAAGAAGAGGCCCCATGGAGGTGCTGACAGGGGCAATAAAATCTCCTCTCACAGGCTTCTAACTGGTGCCCTAGGGTGACATGTGAGGGAGCTTGGAAAATATTCTTTTTCTCTCCAACTTCCTTTTTCCCTACAGCAGCTTCTCCAGCAAGTTCATGTCCCTGCATGGTACTAGCTGCTACCTATCCTAACAACGGCTCCCCACCATGCTTTGGATAATTGGATCCAAGCCTGGATCCTAATTTTGCATCTTAATCCTTAGCTCCGGTACGAAAAGGCTAAAGCTTCCTTTTAGTATCCTATCTCGTATTCTCTATCACTGACGTTACAAGAGCAATCTTGGTCTATTTACTGCCACCCCTGGAAGAGGCCCTTGAATTCTCACATGCTGTCACTCAGGTGCCAACACAAGCCCATATCTGATTTCTGTAAACAAGCAGGGTGATGGAGCTGCCTGGTCGCTAAGTCCCTCCAAGGAAGTCAAGGGTTTGTTTGCCGTTACTGAAAGCCCCCAGTAGCCAGACACCAGATAAAGAGACTATATCAGCTTGGCTGTGGAAGAAATGTGGTAAGTCACAGAAGGAAGGAAAGGAGACGCATGGAAGGCAATTTACCAAGGTGTCTGAATCCCAGTTCTGACTCTTACTAGTTGAGTGACTTCCAGCAATCTACTTTATCTTGTCTTTAGTTTCCTATGAAGCAGGGATGGCAATAGTGTTAGCTTCACAAGAATGTCAGGATGATTCAATGAGATAGCGTGTATATAGATAGAAAATACATCTGACATAGACTTATGCCCAGGAAAAGTTAAGAATTATGGTGACAACAATGGCCTTTGAGGGGTTGCTAAAAGCTTGGAAGTTCAGTGCCCTGAGAAACAACTTTCTGGGAAAAAGGGTCTATAACTTTCATTATGAGTTCTTCAAATTATTAAAAGTCCTGAAATCACGGAAAGCAATGTGAAAACATTGAGTATCGCTGAAATAAAGACAGCTGTTCCAAACAAACTGGTCTTTCCAGAGTCACAAAGACAACAATTACCAAATTGTTATCCTTGACTAAAATGTACTCCATTGCTTTCCCTCACTTAATTAAATATCCTCTTTCCTCCAAAACTCAGGTCAGCTAACCCCTTGCTGAATACCTGACTGGACCACTCAGCTGATACTTGCATAGCTCCCTCTGTACACATTGGTCCTATTTCTCCAACTTCATCCCAGCTGCTGGAAAGCAAGGCTCCAATATTATATCTTCCTTCAATGCCCAGGACAGTCCTTTGCAATGTTTACTAATAGCAACTGTGGATCACTGATAATGATATTTGTCAAGGTGTATTTCTACATAGAGTATAATGAACATCTTCTAGGTAAATTCATATAATGGACTATCCCCTCTCTACAGCACAGCATCCAACATATAAGTGCTTCATGAGAGAGGGTTGAACAAATAGTTAAAAAATTGGGTGGCTATGAGAAAGTTATACACCAATAAATGGATAAATTAGGCAGGTAAGATCAAGAGGAAGTATTTTTTTTTAAATATCACATATGGAGGATGTAACCAACCCTCTCAGCATTTATTTCACATTTTTCAAACATTTATAACTTGTGTACCAAAAATTCACTGGAACAATGTATTTTCATCAGGAGACCAAAGTTTAATTCTAAAGAATCAGCCACCCTTCCATTCTGCCTGAGGACAAAATCCAAACCATAGTTCCATTAGTTTTCCTCTTATGGTCTTAACACGAAGTGTATCACCCATCCTTGAATTGTAGATGTATAGAAGTTTCCCAGGACCACCTAGGATAAACTAAATAGAAAAGGGAAGATTCTTAAAATCAAAAGGAGAACAGCCAACATGGCAAGTAAATTATCTTCTGCGGTGATAGGGTTGGGAGAGAAAGGGGAGATGTTTGTGCAAAGCAACCACAAAATGCCATCGGAGCTATTGACGGATAAGCTGTTTCTGAAACCTCTGCTTTTTAAAGAAACCATATCAGCAGCACCAAACAACTCATTTGCGGCAGATTTGTCTTTGAACAGTTTTTTTGCAAAACGCTGATAAGCGCAACTTAACTTGAGAGAGAAACTATGTACATTATTCATTTAAACAGAGCAAATGAGAAACCATAACACATATACAACTATGGAAACAGGACAAATATGCTCGTGAGAAGGCAAACAAAGATGCTGGCTGGCTGGCTGCAGGGGACAAAATTCTAGGCAGGGCACAAAATTAAAGAAAATGTGGCCGCTGTGAGTGGAGGTGAATCTCTCCTAGGAATCCAGACTGTTGCTACTTTTCTCCAACAAAGGAGCATCTCTGCTTAAATTTCCTAAGAAATTCTAACCTGCAATTTTACAGAGCACTGATTTATTAGCTTCCTTTCTGGCCAATGTATTTTTATGATGACTGAAAATAGAACTGGAAAAATAAGCTAACTGATGCGGATCATACTGTATCTTTAATAAAGCAAACAGTGAGGCCAGATTCTGAATACACAGTTAAGTATAGAAGCATCAAGACCTGGAAGGAATAAGGAACACGGAACCCCAAATCACCATTTGTACAATAATATCAGGGAAACCTGCACAGCTGTATTTTTCAAATTATGTTGCACAGAATATTAGTTCAGTTGGTGTTAGCAGGTGTTATGTCAAATTAATGTTCTACAGTCGAATCTCTCACTCCCTTGCTAATAAAGAAGGTCATATATACAGACACATAAGAAACAAGCTCAAAGCAGTCATTTTTTTAAAGTGGACTTTATTTTTAATTGAAGTATAGTTGATTTACAATATTGTGTTAGTTTCAGGTGTACAGCATAATGATCCAGTATTTTTGCAGATAATACTCCGTTGCAGGTTATTGCAAGATAATAAGCATAATTCCCTATGCTATCCAATCTCTCCTTGTTGCTTATCTATTTTATACATAGTAGTTTGTATCCCTTAATCACATACCCTTAATTTGTCTCTTCCCCCTTTCCTCTCTGTTTTGGTAACCACAAATTTGTCTTCTACATCTGTGAGTCTGTTTCTGTTTTGCATATATATTCATTTGTATTATTTTTTATATTCCACATATAAGTGACATCGTACAGTGTTTGTCTGTCTTTGTCTGACTTATTTCACTAAGCATAATATTCTCTAGCTCCATCCACATTGGTGTAAAGGCAGTATCTCATTCTTTTTTATGGCTGAGTAATATTCCATTCTATATATACACCACATCTTCTTAATAATCCAATCGTCTTGGTTATTATAAATAGTGCTGCTATAAACACTGGGTTGCATGTATCTTTTTGAGTTAGTGTTTTCATTTTTTCTGGATAAATACCCAGGAATGGAATTGCTGGATCACACGGTAGTTCTATTTTGAGTTTTGTAAGGAAACTTCATACTGTTTTCCGCAGTTTACATTCTCAGCAACAGTGTATGAGGGTTCCCTTTTCTCCACACCTTCTCCAGCATTTGTTATTTGTAGACATTTTGATATGGCCATTCTGATCAGTGTAAGGTGATACCTCATTGTGGTTTTGATTTTCAAAGCAGGACTTTTTAATAACATGTTTTAATAAATTTTCCAGGTTACATCCTAAGATTAGTCATAGCAGGTCTATGACCTACTTCTGCTTCTATTCTCAAAGTGTGGTCAAGAACACTTATTCTACAGAAATTACATAAATACATAATACATAAATAATGTACTTGGTAAAACAATTGAGAGAATTTCCATAATATATCCTTATTTTGAAGAATCACAACATACATTAGTTCATTAAAAGCTCTAAAAAGTCCTGTAGGAACAAAATCCTATTGAATCCAGCATTGCCAACATTTATCTCATCATGAAACTCTCTTCTTAATATGTAATATTTATTAATAACTTCTATAACAGACTCACTTTGGAATATCCTAGCATAGAAAAATATTTAATGACATAAATTAAAAAGTACAAACAAAAGTCAAAAAACCAAAACAAAAGTCGCAAAACAATGTACCCACCATGATCCTATTTTTGTAAGATAATTACATATTTGTTTTTTCCATTTTTCTAGAACACATATTTTTGTTAGAAAAAGTATATTATCAATAACATTTTTTAAACACTGAATATTGTTTTATTTGGCATGGGAGAAAGTTATCTAGAGTATGGACCCATTTTCTAAAGTTTCCAAGCATTCCACTCACTTTTAGGGCTATAACAGGAGGCAAACACCTTCAGTGAGTGACGGCCCCGACTTGCTATGCTGGGTGTTGAATGCTGAATATTGAATGTCATGGGAAGTGCCCCAGGCTCCTATTTCTACTCCTAATTGGTGCACCTGAAAAATATCCATTGAACTGAGCTTTGAATGGCCTGCATAATTAGTATGTAACAAGGCCAAATGTAAAGATGAAGTATTCCCATGCTTTTCACCCCAAACATCAACTTTAGGCACCTGACAAAATACTATTCAATTTTACCTAAATGTCACTTTCCTCCTTGCGTGAACATAAGTCCTGGGTTTCTCCCTCCCTTTGGTAGGTGGGCCAAGGATTGTGGAACAAGAAGCACTCTCAACCCAGGGAGGACCAGATGGAAGATGAGAGGTAGAAAAGCTGCATGACCCTCCACTCCCCACAAAAGAAACCAGAAACTGTGGAAAGTTTGCTATAGCAGAGAAGTGTACTACACAGGAAATGTACCATATGGAAACTCTGGTATAGCAGAGAAAGAGCTGTAGGGATTAACGAAGACGGCAGGGGATATAGCTTCCACCTTGAAGGAGCTGATAATCAAATGCTTAGAGCGGGAGGAATGTAGGTAACAGGATGCATACATTTGGGGGCTCTATTGGGATGCAGCTCTAAGTTCTGAGCAGTTAGGGAAGTGGGAAGGATCAGAGAGATGGAGAATAATGTAGCACAAAGGAGACTGACCTGAAAAGGCAGGGTAAACAGATCGAATGAAAAGTGTGTGTGCGCATGCCTTTGTGAAGCACTCCTGAGGCTCGCTGCTAGAGGTGTAGGACCAGGTCCGCACCCTCAGGAAGCAGGATTTCTGGTTGGCTAGATGGCATACCTAGAGAAACATTCAAAATAAACAAATAAATAAATAATAGAAACAGTATGTAATTCGGTTCTAAATGAGGGGATAGAGCCTGGCACAGAGCCTGGAAAATATGTTTATTGGATTTAATTAGATCCAGAAGCTGTCAGAGGGCTAGACAGGAGATCTCTGCAGAGTTATACAGGAAATGAGGATTCCTGTATAAACGATAACCGACAGAAACAATGGCATAGGTGGTGAAATGAGCCTTTGGAACAAGATGAGGAGAAGGCAATTAGAAAAGTTTTTATTTATAAAAATCCACAGATTAAATTTGACCAGAAAGGGACAATAGAACCACGTTTATGCTCTAAGAAGGTAAGTGACAATCAAAGTAAGTCCTGAGGACCACAGTTGCTGGTGAGAATAATTGACGAGCGATGAGCCTTGAATGAGGCAGGCCAACGACAAGCCTATTTCTAATATCACTTTGGATCGACTGTTAGGAATTGATGGTAGACTCAGTGTGATGGATGGGAAAAAAGAGCATATTTGGGGCTCAGCAAACACAGTTCATTTATTCTCAAAATCTGGTTGGGCATTCAACAGCAGGTAGAAATATACGTTTTTTTATAATAAAAAGTTTTAATAATAAACACTTTATTATAATTTTTATAATAAAAAGTTTCAATAATAAACACTTTATTATAATTTTTATAATAAAAAGGCATGTAAAATGTTTCATTATTTGCTACACTTTGAACTATTAATTCTAGTACAATAAAAATATGTATGTGCAAGCACACGTGTACTTGACACTGTGAGAATCCTGACTGATATATAGAATCCAGGAAAACCAACAAGTATCAGCATAGGCTTGAAGAGCAAAGTCTGAACAGGAAAAAAGATACCCATTGCACAGGCATCATCTTTTTTTTAAATTTTTTTTTCAAGGATAGTTGATTTACAATGTTGTGTTAATTTCTGCCATACAGCAAAGTGATCAAGTTATACATATATATACATACGTTTTCATATTTTTTTTCCATTATGGTTTATCACAGAATATTAAATATAGTTCCCTGCACCATACAGTAGGACTTTGTTGTTTTGGCATCATCTTAACAGGGAGAAGTACCAGGAGGACATGGCTGAAACTTTTGTTCTCGGTACATTTTCTAAGTTATCTGCGTCCACGTGGGAGGTGAGCCTTCACAAAACGAATTCGTGTTTTCTGGTGCTTACAAAGCAGACTGCCACGGAGGCTGACCCAGGACAGCTCTAGTCGTACGGCCAGGTCTTGTATGCATTAGCCTATTGCTCAAATACGAATGTCCTATTCAGCTTTCTTGCCTGTCAATTGCAAAGGCCATGTGGCACGCACATCAGAGGTGAGAGGACAAGATTGTTGCCTATTATGGCAAAAATCCTCCCTTCACCACAAGCAGAGCCACAAACGTTTCCAAACCACAAAACAAAACTCGCCTATATAAGCTATAAATACTTCAGTTGTGTGCATTTGTACAATGTTAGGCATAGCTGGGTATGTTTGTTCTTTCATACATCTGTCCTCCCTTGTTTGGGGAAGTAGACCTTGAAGAGTATGACCCTATCCATCTCGGTTAGTGTCAGCTCAGTGTCAAAAGTATATGGTCATGGTTTTTTGCTGCAGATTTTTGTTTAGAGTGAAGCTCTGAAGTGCATTCTGAACCAGGCTTTGTGTGAGTTATCAACTAATCATCTATTGCTAAAATCTCAAAGAAAAATGTGCAAGTTGGAGGAGCGGAAGAAGGCAATAATTGCTTCTATTTTATATGATATTTGTTAATTAGACTAAGAATCTCCTCATCTTCTCTTTCAACCTAGAAATTTTTAAAAAGAAGAAGAATATAGGACCTTCTACTTCCAGGATGATTTCCACACATTAAGTTTCACCACTCATTTAATTTCATAAAGGCATTTTTATTCCTGAAATATTTACTCCAGATAAGAAAATCTCTCATCACAACTGTGTGAAATCGCACCCAAAGAACACATTTTGGCAGTGTCTCTTGACCAAAGAGTGGGGCTCAGTATCAGGACTTGTTTTTCTCCCCAAGACAGATACCACCAATGTTAGACTGCATTCGCAATGGAAATCAGCGCTTGGGCACTGAATCCAGCCACAGAGGATTTGGCAAAAAGGCTGTAACCTCTTCTCTCTCCTCACCAGTGACAATCCCACCACAGTTTTCCATCCGTTGGTGACCTCCATCCTGGATTACCTCAATGCTCTTTGCTCAGGTCTATGGTTAAAGACCTCCCAGAAGCTCCAGCTGTTGGTACAGAATGCACCAGTTGTCTAGCTGCTAACGGTCATAGGCTGACGTGACTGGAGTGTCTCTGAATCCCCAGGGCCCACCTGGGTCAGGCTGGTGGTCCCAAGCCCTTTCATCAGCTGAGTTACCGAGTTTTTCAAGAAGTATATCAGGCTCGTTGATATTTTGCCATTTCTGAATCTCCATGGAAGTTCACCGCTTCTTGGCAAGGAGATGGGCTGAATAGAGGTAAGAGGTAGAAAACACTCTTGAGAATGGATAGATGTTAAAGAAAGTGTTGGTGAGTTCCCTCAGCTATGCACATGAACTAGGCAAGAAGTTGGCAGTAAAGAAAGTATGATTCTCTCTGAAAGGATGTCATGGAATGCATATGTGTACCAGCTACAGATTCTACAGCAAGATGGCCTTCCTATCCAGGTCCTATACCATCACAACAACTAATTAAGATTTTGAAGAAAATGAGTATGAAATAGCAATTTTCACCAGAGAATACATACAACTTGATTCTGCTTCCTCTGGTCTTCAATGAAATCCAAGATTATCAGCTAGCATCCCAGGTTTGTTGACTATGGAGATATGATTTTACAAAAAAAAAAAAAAAAAAGCAAGGCAAAATGTCATTGTCCTTAAATGCTTCACTCCCAAAAGGTTGCTTTTATAAAACACTTGCTTTGAAATCAGAAACAGAAATCAGTGCACCGATTACATGAAAGTCTTTGATGTACTCAGTGGTTATCTAGGTTCTACTATTTTTGGTTCTGAACTAGTCAAAGTTTATTTAAAGCTGGGCATTAGAAGACAATTTTAAAACATTGAGGATAACTAAAATAACACTGTGCGTACACTATATGAAGGTTTACTAAAATAGTTGTCAGGCATGCGTCATCGAGATAATTTCTGTTCCACTCAGACAAATCAGTTATGATTGCTGACGGCAAAGCTGGAGTTGGGCTCTAGGAAGACAATCCTTATGCAAATGGCACATTCAGCCTCTAGCACTGTGACAAAAGAGTCTGATGAGTAGGCAGAATGACCTACCCAGGTATTAGGGTGAAATCATCCACTATCCAAAGAGAAAGATGTTCATAATCAAGCATGTCAAGTTAATGGACACTCATAAGGTGTGAGTTAAATGAATTAGCTAGATTCATATAACAAATTCCCAGGATGTTGTTTAGTGCTAGTAAGTGTATTACGGTAACTCTGTAGAAATCGTTACTGTCTGTATTTCAGACATTCCCAGGAGTGCTAGCAAAGAGGAGCTTAGGACAAATTGGTGTATTCAATGAAGAGAATTATATGAGGAAATGCATGTTAAATTATACTGACACTGATACTACACATGTGTTACAGGGATACTGCTCATATGCTTCTCCCTAGAAAGACCTGGGGCAATCCTGATTCCCCATGAAGCCCCCGTCACATTACTTACATTCATTCTGGTCTCCGCACTGGCTCAGCCAGTTACCAGCTACAAGGCCATGTGTCTGCCCACACATTTGCTACCAGTGTAATGATCTTGCCAATGGCTTCACCATTTAAGGACTCTGCCCCATGGGCAGATGCCCGTTGCCTGACATTACATCAGGGTCAACTTCCCGTCATGTTCCCTCCTTGCATTGAAAGAGCCTTTGGGAAATTCCCCAGTGGTCCAGTGGTTAAGACACCTCCCTGCCACTGCAGGGGGCACGGGTTCTATCCTTGTTTGGGAAAACTCAGATCCCACATGGTGTATAGCCAAAGACTAAAATAAAATAAAGACCTTTTGGACTCAGTGCCATAAGAACATTCCTTTAGTTCTTCTTGTCCCTAAGGGTCACCATCCTTCAGAGTCAAGGACCTTGTTCCTAACATTCCTGGTTGCCTGAGATTTTTTTTTTAAACACTTTTTTTAAAAAAAATAGAGTTATTTATTTAGTTAGTTAGTTTTGGCTGCGTTGGCTCTTTGTTGCTGCACACGGGGCTTTCTCTAGTTGGGGTGAGCGGGGGCTACTCTTTGTTGTAGTGCGCGGGCTTCTCATTACGGTGGCTTCTCTTTGTTGCTGAGCGCGCGGGCTCAGTAGTTGTGGTTCACGGGTTCTAGAGCGCAGGCTCAGTAGTTGTGGCGCACGGGCTTAGTTGCTCCGTGGTACGTGGGATCTTCCCGGACCAGGGCTCAAACCCATGTCCCCTGCACTGGCAGGCAGATTCTTAACCACTGCGCCACCAGGGAAGCCCTGCCTGAGATTTTAAAAGCCTGTTCAGTGACTAGCAGCAGTCTGTACAGAATGTTTGCCAGTCTGCAGCAAAAATTAGGAGGGAAACAAAGGGCAAGAGAGTGATTTGTATTTTTTCCTAAATTTAAATGTATACTCTGTAAAAGCTATCAATAGCTTAACTTTAGGTACTTCCTGCCTTTCTACTTTTTGGTGTTCTTTCTTCTGAAAAATGATGGGCATCGGTTGATAGCAAGTTTTCCTTAATGGCCGGGCTTTGCTAAATATAAAGATGAAATTCACGTTATTCCCTCTCTTCCTTCCTTCCTTCCTCCCTTTCTCCTCTCCTCCTCCTCCTTTCTTTGTCTCTCACATTCGTTTGTTCATTTTTTAAATTATTTCGCTATTTTGTGAACTTCAAAGCTGTGGAAAATATGGCGTCTTGGACTCACTGGTCACCAGGCTGTATTGATGGAGTGTCAATGTCCACCTTGTACTGATCATACAGTTCCATTCAAACCTCTTCAAC
The DNA here is from genome assembly GCF_937001465.1 of Orcinus orca. Taxonomy (NCBI): domain Eukaryota; kingdom Metazoa; phylum Chordata; class Mammalia; order Artiodactyla; family Delphinidae; genus Orcinus; species Orcinus orca. Next base: position 25,851,157 of record NC_064562.1, read on the forward strand.
GTGTACTGAAATCTACCTCCATACATTGTCAGTGTGCGAGGAGAAACTCTGTATTTTCCATGGAGGGACTCGGGTAAGAGTATCTGGAAAGAAGGAGAGAGAGACAGAGACAGAGAGAGAGAGAAGGGAGGGAGGGAGGGAGGAAGGAAAGAAGGAAAGGAGAAAGGAAAGGAAGAAAGGAAAAGGACAAAAGAGAAAAGAAAAGAAAAGAGATTCTGTTATGCGGTCTCTCGTGTTTTCTGTTCAAACGTCCCCTCAATCAGGCTCAGCTTTGTTGCTGTTTGAAGCTGACTAGAGACTCATTATCTCCTCCATAAGGTATACGTTTGGGCTAAACACGCACCACTGGAATAAATTCAGTGGATCCAGAGAGGCTGCGGGTCACTTTCACTCCAGCCAACTCCAGAGTGACTAGATCACTGCTGTGACAGCTCCTTGTTGACAGAATAAATCAGAATGTGGAAGCTTGTGAGGATACGTAAAGACCTGGAGCTGTCCCGGGGACAGCCTGCTCTCCCCAAAGATGCTAAAGTGGTAGATGAATAAGAAGGAAAGCAGCCCAAGTTCTCATCCCAGACCTGCAGCATCTGGCGGTGTGATCCTGAGGGTGTCAGTTTATAATTTCTCATTTTCTTTACCTATAACAACTGAAGGTTGCAGCCTATCCGGTAAAAATGCCAGAATATGGTGAACCAGGTCTGTTTGTGTCGCCTCTCAGGGCCGCTGAGGACAGGCATGCCCCTCAGTGAGATTGTGCTCAGTCCCCCTCAGACAGAGCTCCAGGGGCGAAGTACAGCAAAAGACACTATTATTAATTTCTAAACACTAGGGGCCAGCAACCAATATTACAATTATTCATTCAAATTTCAGCTACAGACTAGAAAGAGAAATCCTTTGTTTCTATAACAATACTTACTTCAAGGCACCTGACACATTTCTATTTCCATTGATATCAGAAACAAAGTAAGGATGGCAATTCTGCCACCATTGTTAAGGATTACTTGGAAGTTTTAGCCCGTAGATTCAGATGTTAAGCATAAACATGACCATTCACTCCTTAAAGGGGAGGCACAAACTATCTTAGTTTCTCATATGATTGTCTGTCTTTAAAAAGCCAATGTAAGCAATTGGCAAGCAATTAAAAGTAATAAAAGCATTAGAGCAAAGGAGAGTGAACAGTCAAAAAAAATACAAAGTCAATGATTTTTAAAATTATTAAATTGCTGAAGGGATTATTTAGAGAATTAGCAGCATGGGAGTGGAAGTAGGCATTGCTGGCTGGTGATCGTTAGTTAGAGAGGCAGACAGGGACTCCCCCATCCCCCTTCACCCGCCCCAGTGAAGAAGGAAAAGGAGTAAAGGCAAAGACTGGGGGCAGTGGGGAAGCTTGGGTGGGGTTGAGGTAGGTATCTAGTTAAAGTAGAAATTGAGGGAGAATGCAAAGAAGGAACCAAACTGGTTTTTCAGAATCTTCAAATCTAGGCAGAGAAACTTAGACCTGGTTCAGAAAGAAAATAGTCCGCAAGAACTAACAGAGGAAAAACAATGCTGGTGCAACTGATGATTAGAAGTCCATTGCTCCCCTCCGTTTCCTCAAGTTTCTGTTACTTTATGGTGAAGATTAGAAACTTCTCGCAAATATCGTTAAGCTGTGTTTTCTGGTTAAGATTACTTTCTTCCATAAGTATTTGTTGGCAATCTACCCGGCCCTGGGCATGTGGCAGTCAACAAGATAAATGCCCCATCATATGAAAATGGAAAGTGTACCATGTCTCTAGATAATGTTGTGAAGATAGAAATTCTTCTAAAATAAAAGTTTTGATCTGATACATTCCTAATCTGAATGGGGAACGTCTTTCATGGGATAAAAATCAACAGAAGAAATTAAGAAGGTGTGGACAGATTCAAAACCATGAAATTTTTAAATATCAGTTTGTCAAAGCTTCTAAATTAAACAGAGAAAACAGGAGAAAACATAAGAAAATAGATTTGCTTAATCTAAGCAAATATCAACCTAAAAGTTGGTACTAATAATTAAACAAATGGAGAGCAAACAGAAATAATTTTTGCAACAAACATGTATGTTCTGACTATGACGCAGACACTGACTTGATAAACCCAAAAGATGTGATCTGATCTGACACTGCTATGGTCTGAATGTTTGTATCGCCCCAAAATTCATATGTTGATATCCTAACCCTCCAAAAATGATGCTCTGAGGAGGTGGGGCCTTGGGCAGGTGCTTAGGTCATGAGGGTAGAGCCCTCAGGAATGGGACCCAGCGAGAGGGCCTTGCCTGTGAACCAGGAAGAGGGTGCTCACTAGACAGCACGACCATGCTAGTGCCTTGATCTTGAACTACCAGTCTCTAGAACTGTGAGAAATAAATTTCTGTTGCTTACAAGCTACCTTGTCTGTGATATTTTGTTATTGCAGCCTGAATAGACTGACAGACACACAACCATATTTGCACACTCAGAGAAACACTGTATTTTTATCATGCTTCAATTCAAAAAAAAAAGATTTTACTGAAAATAACTGAATGTAATAACATTAAAACGTCTATATTTTAAAGATGAGATGTGGCTAGTAAAGATTTAAAAAGCAGTTCAATTCAATTTGAAACCATTCTGTCCCACCCGCCCCTGTTTGGTACAACTTTCAATTCCTTTGTTGATCTTATTTGAAAGTGCTACTTTGTGTCCCCCTATTCTCCTAATTTTGAGTTAAATTGGCTTCCTGAGTTGCCTGATTCAGGAACATCTGAGCTTTTTCTTTATATCAAATCCTCTTTTCTTCCACTCTAATTATAAATGCTAACTCTTATCAAACGTTTCCTATATATGCTTTCTCTACTAATTAGGTAAAAGATTATTTTTTTCCCCCGCTCTTTCCTGAAAGTAACGAAGAAATCTACAAGGAGATTAGCTGGACTGTCTCCATGTCAGCAATATGAATTTAGCTGCTTTTTCACATCTCGAGGTCTGTCTCAATTTTTCTGCCTCTCTCTATTTCCCTGCTTCTACTCAGTTATGCTGTATTTCCTGAATTCTAAGAAACACATTACTTTTCACTTTTTAATATTTTTAAAATTGGAGTTTTAATCGAATTTGCCAAAGTTTCCTTGTTACCTTTTATTCATTATCTTAATTGCAATGCAGCAGTCCTTTTTAATAAAGACAGCAGCTTATATTCAATATAAAACTTGTAAAATATAAAGCACACTTAATACAAAACTATTTTCTCCAAGGGTGAATCTGTCCCTCACTGAAAAAATTTTAAAACACTTTAAAAAAAACTTAGTAAGATGTTGTTAAATTTCTTTCATTATTTAGACTTTAAATAATCCCTCTAAATTTTGAAGAACGTATATTACAAATTTTTTTCCCTGGCATTCTTATAAAAGAGATTCTGGAAGACCTGGAGAAACAATGAACTACTTAGAAGTTGGGAGGAACATTCTTTTGCAAGGAGACACCTGCTTTGTTGAAAATAACTGGGCTGCTATTCAGCTGATGCACTTACGAGGCAAAAATGATTGTGTCCATTTTGATTGTTGAGCACCATGTGCACCTGGCATTACACACTTTGTAAGTCACCCAGCTGTGCGTTGGTGGATGTTTAACAACTGGCCTTCTGGGGGGAAATGGGGACAGGGAGGGGAAGCCTTGATGTGTAGCATCTCCAATTTCCCTGATTTCCCATCACAGCCAATTTTAAGCTAACAACATCCCTGAACACAGAGTTGGGAAGAGATGCGCACAGGCTCTCCTAGTAGATTCCAGAACCCACCTGAACTGAATTCCTGGAAAAGAGACATGATAAGCTACTGCACAGTTGAAGGAAGCCTCAGGCTGGTATCCAGACTTACTGAAGGAGATGAATTAAGGTAGGGGAGCAAGGACAGAAATTTGGGTGGGAAGGGATAACTGTCTGAGTCAGAGCTTCAACAGATTTTATTGGGAAAAAATTGTCTAACTGTGTTTTTTTAGGTTATTTAGTGTGTATATGTAAACACCCTCATCCTTTTCATCTATGAAGTCTTTGTAAACGCTGCATTGCTCACTAATGCTTTGGGATGAATTTTGGTTGGGGGAGTGTATGAATTGAAATAATGTGCAGAGTCCTGCTTCAAGATTGGTGCAGGACTAAAACTGAGGCTGACTGTGCCTCAGTAGCCAACGTGCATGTTAACAGTAATTGAAGAGGACAAAAAGTAGAAGAGAGATTAGGTGGAAGGTTTCCAAGAAAGAAGAAGTAAAAAGGGTTTTTTTTGTTTGGTTGTTTCTCTCCTGCTAGGGAGTTTCATTTTACATGGCTGGCCATACAGGATGATTGAGAAATGGCAGAGGAAAGGATAGTGTAAAATGCAGGAGTTTTGGGCTTCCCTGGTGGCGCAGAGGTTGAGCGTCTGCCTGCCGATGCAGGGGACACGGGTTCGTGCCCCGGTCCAGGAAGATCCCACATGCTGCGGAGCGGCTGGGCCCGTGAGCCACGGCCGCTGAGCTGAGCCTGCGCATCCGGAGCCTGCGCTCCGCAGCGGGAGAGGCCACAACAGTGAGAGGCCCACGTACCGCAAAAAAAAAAAAAAAAATGCAGGAGTTTTCATTGGCTTTGGGGACTATATGGCTAAACCAACAGTGTTATGACATCATTAGCCAAATTTTCTATGTTCCTGTGATGCAAAAATTGATCCAATTTTTAAATAATTTTTTTTAAATTGAAGTATATTTGATTTTTAAAAATTGAAGTATAGTTGATTTACAATTACAATTTAGTTTCAGGTCTACAGCAAAGTGATTCAGTTATACATACATATATATATACATATATGCTATATATGCAGTGCTATACAGTAGATCCTTGTTGGTTATGTATTTTATATATAGTAGTGTGTATCTGTTAATCCCATACTCCTCATTTATCCCTCCCCCAACCCCCCTTCCCCTTTGGTAACCATAAGTTTGCAAAAGTTGATCCAATTTTGATCCAATCTGATATAGCCTTCTAACCACAACTGGCCCCTTCATGTTAAGTATTTAAGAATCTCTTCTGGGTAGAACTTTATAAATTACGTACAGTTCCTCCATTCTTTTCCCAGATTTTTACCTGAGACAGTTTCATAGTAAAGTCAGAGAGACTCTGTGAGACAAGGTATCCACACATCTGACTAACTTATCGCCGTTTTACATAAACCGGAAAAATGAGGGGCAGAGAAATTGAAGGGATTTGTCCTCAAGCATCGCCTTTGTCAGAGGATAGACCTGGAAATAGAAGCCTGCCTTCGGACTTCTGGATCTGTGCTCTTTCTTCCAGACAATATTTATCTGGCTCTGCAGCAAGCTCTTGGGTGCACCGAGGCCACTAGAAACAGGGAAAGGAGGTAAGGTTATACTTTGGTGAGATTTTGCACGTTGCTCGAGAGACAATTTCTGCATTGGTTCTCTTCCGAACGGTGGAGCAAGTGGAGAGGAGGACTGGATGGGGCTGTTCTCTGTGTGGCCCAGAGGCCTTCACTGCAGGAAGTGGGCCCTTCCGGCCACAGTTCTACCAGGAATCCTTCCTTCCCCTTAGAGTAAAGCCCTGTTTATAAATATATGCGCACCCATACGCAAACATATACATCCCTCAAATGTCCAGAGCAGTTCTGTATTCACAGAGATAAATACACAAAGAAGAAACATGACAGAGACAGATGGATATAGAAGTATTTTTAATTTTTTAAGAAAACATTTGCCTGCTTTGGGGAGAAACAGTCGGTTCTAAGGGAAAGGAAACCTGTACTTAGGCTAAACTTCCTCAGGATTAATTATTACTGTATTTGAAATCCAAATGACTTGACCCATCATTAGTGGATAAGTGTAGGCCAGGGAATAAATATCCACTGTGTCCACAGTAAGACAGGTATCCATACCAAGTTCAAAGGCCCCTGGACTTTACCACACACACATTTAGGCCATCTTTAGAGTTGTGACGATGACGAAAAGTTGGATGTATTCTGAAAGCCCAAGGAGGCAGCCAGCACAACCTCAGCCTAATTAGCAGAAACCACAGGTATAACCAGCTGCTGGGCCATTCACGTAACCAATCCTTGAGCCAGATGCCACTTTTGGAAAAACATACCTCAGTGCTCTTCATTGAAATTCCGTCCCTGGGCTCATAAAGAGGGTACTGTGTGAGCAACACAGGCCTGGCTTGGGGCAACTGGGGCCATTCTGTGAGATATAGTGAGAGGCTCTGCTCTGCCTTCCAAATGGCCGCTGATTGTAAACAGGCTGTTCAGTGCGCCTGGAACACGGCGGAGGCCCAGCCACAGAGTTTTCATGCACGCCTGGGATCCTCACTGTATTCTGACTTGTGTAGGAAAAGGATCAGATGAGTCTAAAATCTCCTATGAAGTAAATGAATGAAGAAGTGTTTTATCAATAAAGTTTCATTTACACCTCACACACATATCACTCGAATGACAAAAGCCCAGGAACACCTCACATCTTCTTTCGAACATATGTCTTTTTTTTTCTATTAATAAACAGAGTCCAGACCTCAAACACTTGTGTACTTCAAAAGTGTTATTTGAAGATGGTGGCATTTGTTGAATTGAATTCATGCACTTGGCTTACAAAAGGTTCTCTTTACTCCACTCTATTTAATGTAACTGCAAATCAACTACCAATTCTTCCCTTGAAGGAAACATTTAATGATATAAATGGATTTTAAAACAATTTGGTACCATAACCCATACATGTTGACACTCAATGTTTTTAATATATGCAAGGTTATAATTCAATCTTAATACACTGTCTCTTATTTTGAGCATTTTCTATAGAAATATCTACCCTGGAGAGCAACGTTTAGCAACAAAACTAAACAGGTCAGATCACAAAAGAACAGTTAGTTATAAATACAGTTTTACTACTCAGGACAAAAAAAAATGTGTAGAACATATAAAAATTGGTGTGATATCTTTCCAGGGTTGGTGAGAGGAGCTTATTTTAAAAAACTGAAAACCAAAGGCAAAAATGGCAGAAGAGTTAAGAATATAATTTCATGGTATGTAAAATATTGGCAGAGGATAGCAGGGTGTCACACATACTTTCAGTTTGCCAGGATACACACTCTATTCTCTTAATCCATTTATATCCATATTGAGTTTTCTATCCATATTCCTCATTCTCTAGATGATTTCCCAAATTATTTCCTCTCTATATCATGATTTCCTATTTTTCTAGTGAAATTGTCTAATGTTCATGATAAAGCAATATACAGAGCTATCTTTGCAGTGAACTAACATGCCCTGATGTCCTGATGAGAAAAATATTGTTGGGTTTACTGGAATAAATCAGAGTTCATCAAGCGAACTTCATTCCTCCCATCTCTACTGCCCACTCTGACCCTCTCACTTGTAGTGGCCACAGAGCCTCATGCTCCAAGAACAGGGGAGATGAGTGTAGACTAGCATTTAACCAGAAACTACATCATCAAAAGAGACTGCACACATTTTAAGGCACGAGCAGTACAGTAGAAAGATGGATAAAAATGAAATATGTTGATATTAAATATACCAAAGAAAAATAAGAAAAGGTAACAAAGAAAGCAAGTAAAAGAATAAGGAAATTTCTATGAAGGTTTCAGACAGGCTCCAAAGCCAGTTACTTAACCCTCCAAATGCTTTAAATATTTCTTATGCATTTGTGTACTTGGGCAGCAATGGGCCTAGCTGAAAACTGGACTTCTTAAAATTAACAAAGGAGAGAATATTGATAGGCAGTGAGAGTATCTGACACAGATGGCAATTATACCTGTGATTTTATCTTTTAAATTGAGCTAAAAAAAAGTGAAAATATTTACTAAAATGTGTTTCTATTCCAATGTTTTCTCTTTTAGCTTAAATAAGATATTGCATGTGGGAACTGTTAAAAGGAGTAAAATGACTAAATAATTCTAAAGAGGGATGTTTTTGTTTCCTCCTTTTATGGTGAGTGGCTTTGAAAGTACCTGTGGTATCAGGTTATTAAAGAATCACTGAATCATGAGCTAAAGGATAACTTTACATAAGAGAGTCAGAGATGTTTAGGAAACACAGGCAGAATATCAAAGGGATTTGATATCAACTTTGATGGTTGAAGGTAAGCACATTTTGAGGCTAGCATAAGGCCATGATTTTTGATAGAATATGCTTTTATTTTCTGAAAACAGGGACAGATCTATTTTGTTCTTTCACAAGACCAATCGTTAAACTCATTCAGTATTATATATAAGAAAAACCAAGATAATTAGCTGTGTATGTAATGAAAAATAGCGTTAAATTAAGAAAAGAAAAAGTACATTCGAGTCTTTGTAATGTAAGCAGGTTCTAGAAAGAGAATGTTAATAATGAAAAAATGTATCTTGTTTCAAAGAGTACAGTTGACCTCTGATCTGGACAAGATAGTGGAGATCCATTTTTCCCTATTCCTCCTTGGCTAGGCACAACTTTAAACCCAGCAATGGCATGAGAAACACCAAAGAAGGACTCTGAAAGTTGGTAGGAAGAAAGAGCACTTCGTTAGAGCCACAGGACTGGAAAAATAACACAGCAAAAGGACATCTTATGCCTCCTCAACCAACAAAAGAAGGCTACTCAGACCATCATTTCCCAATACCTGACCTAGCAACAGAAGGTAACCCAGTTAGTCTCATTACTCCTCTGGACTGAATGAGACTCCCTCTGACAACATCAGCTGAGCCCAACAAAACCCATAAGGGAATTGTCTGAGAGGTTCACAAACAATAAGCAGTGAGGAAAAGCCTTCTCCTCTCACATAAGACCTGAGACTCCCTTTTTCCACCTAGAGACACAAAGACAGGAGAGAAAAATCAGTAAGAGGAACCCAGCTACAGAAAACAGCCCGGTCCAGGAAGCTTCTTGTCCCTGTGGGCCCAAGTCCCTCCTCCCCAACCTAGAGACACCAGAGTAGCCTGGAGGCAGTGATAGCGGGACCCCAACACACCCTCACCCACTGAGAGACATCTGGAGGCAGCGCCTGGAGAAATCCCCCTTCCACCTCAGATAGCATCAGCAGAAAATAGTGGGATCCTCAGTGGCCCCAGATAAACCAATAAGACCAAAATAACATTGTAAAGGATCTGAAAATTAAACTTCCAGTGAAATAAAAGCCCACAAATGTAGGGCAAGACCCACATGCTAACTTTAAACAGCATGACTGCCAGCCAAAATAAAAGATTTAAATGGACCCCAGAATCTCCTAACATAATAGATAAAAATATTGAGGACAAAGTAGAAAATTATATGTCATACCAAGAACCAAGAAAATCACAACCTCAATGGGAAATGACAATCTACTGACACCAACATTGCGAAGAGTCACATGTTGGAATTACTTGACAAAGATTTAAAAGTAGTAATCATAAAAATGCTTCAGCAATCAATTACAAATTCTCTTGAAACAAAGGAAAAAATAGAAAAATCTCAGCAAAGAAAGTTATATTAAGAAAACCAAGTAGAAATTATAGAACGGAAAACATACAATAATAGAAGTAAAAATCTCACTGGATGGACTAAATAGTAGAATGGAGATAACAGAAGATCAGTAAATTTGAAGACAAAACTGTAGAATTCACCAAATCTGACCAACACAGAGAAAACAGACTGAAAAAATATATATACAGAGACTTAGGGACCTGTGAGACAATAACAAAAGAGTGGTGCAAAAGAGTATTTAAAGAGATAATACTGAAAACTCCCCCAATTTACCAAAAGACACAGACTTACAGATCCAAGAAACTGAGTAAACCCCAAACAGGATAAACCTAAAGAAATCCATGCCAACATTTCATAGTTAAACTTTTGAAAACTGAAGACAAATAAAAAATCTTTAAAACATCCAGAGAAACAACAGATTACCTACAGGGGAACAATAACTTAAATGACAGCAGATTTCTCATCTGAAACTATGGAAGCCAAAAAGAAGTGGCAGAATATTTTTTAAGAGCTGAAAGGAAAAACTGTCCACCTAAAAACTGTATCCAGTGAAACTACCCTTCAGAATAGAGAAATAAGTACATTCTCATACCAAGGAAAACTAAAGGAATTTACTGCCAGCCAACCTACCATTAAAGATTGGTTAAAGGATTTTCTTCAGACAAAAAGGAAATGATAAAAGAAAGGCTCTTCGAACATCAGGAAAGAAGGAACAATGGAAAGAGCAGAAATCAGTTTACAACAGACTATGCTTTTCCTCATAAATTTTATAAAACACAGCTGATATTTCAATAAAAAATTATAGCACCATCTCATACTTAAGACAATGATATTTAAAAGTGAGGAAGATAAAGTGATGTGAGGTTAAATGAAAGTGAGGTTTCCACACTTCCCTTGAACTGGTTATATGTTGATACCAGTAGACTATAAGTCACATGTGTATATTTTAACACCTAGAGTAGCCACTATGAAAACTATACAAAGAGATAACACACAAAAACACAAGTAAATAAAAATGGATTTTAAAAATTGTTCAAATAACTCATGGGAGAGCAAGAAAAGAGAAAGAGAAGGAATAAAAACCATAAAAAACAAAGAGGAACAAATAGTAAAATGCCCTACTTAAGTGTTACCATATCAATAATTACCTTAAATGTAAATAGTCTAAATATATCAATCGAAGGACAGAGATTGTCAAGAGGATTAAATAAAATGATGAAAATATATACTGCTTACAAGAAACTCGCTTCAAATTCAACAACATAGAGAGGTTGGAAGTAAAAAAATGGAAAAAAAGTGCTATGAAAACAGTAATTTAGAAAATTTTAAATAGAAGTGGCTCTATTAAAATCAATAGACTGCAGAGCAAAGAAAATTACTATAGACAAAGAGAGACATCACATAATGATAAAAGAATCAATCCACCAGGAAGAGAGGATCCTAAATCAGTACATACTAAACAAGAGAACATCAAAATGCATGGTCAAAAACTGATAGAGCTCAATTCTAAGATGCATATTTTTGGTTGCCAGAGGTAGGGGGTGAGGGGGTGGGCAAAATGGGTCTGGAAAATCATTAAAATGCACACTTTTTTCACATTGAATGTTTCTGAAATGGGGATACTTCTGAAAATAGATGAAAACTTTAACGTGAAAATGCTGTTATTTTTAGAAAGCTATCATTAAGTCAGTGTCACACTTTACACTTCAATAGTGTCTTAGAAATGAGGAAATGTGATGATTGCCTCTTATTGTTTCAAAAGTGTGAGTCTTGCTTCATGTTAGGCGAAAAGAAAGAAATCAATATTAGTGATAGATTGACAGACTCTTGGAATTCCATTCATTCCATAAGCTAAATTTCTAAATCAAAACAGACACAAACATACCAAATGATTAGTAAAAGTTTACCTTATTGTTAAGACAAAAAAAAATGCAAAATCTGAAAATACTATCATTAAGTCAGCTTATAAAACAAGAACAATAAATAGACTTTGTTTTTTACATTGATCAGAATTTTCATCCAACAGCTTAATGTTACTGTTTTAACTGCACATTTCACATTAACCAAACAGTGTGAAATTGCTCAGACTGGAGGTTGGATTTTGCTTTTGTTTGAAAGAATGAGTAGCAGAAAAGCCAAAGTTTCACTAATATCTGCTGATGCTATGTGTGTTGGTCAGTGGACATTTACTTCCAACATCAGTTCTAGAATTCCCCTAATATCTTGAACAAATGGTGATATCTACAACTGTGGCTTTAGTCATTCTACTCTGGTTGCCCTTGATCTTGAACTTCTTGAGCCCTGGAATAACTACTGTGTTCTGTTGTCTGTACTTGGGGACCATTGCTAAGCTCAGCCAAGCATTTTAGCAAGAATTTGCACATGAGGTGCAAATATGTTGTTGTTTTGTCCATTTTAAAACATACATGCAGAATCTTTACGTATTCTTCTTTGACTTGCTTATTTCCCCCTCAGTTATGTTTCTAAAGTTCATATACGTTGCTCCTTCATTTTTATTGCTGTTGAGTTTTCCATTGTATTTTCACAGTTTATTTGATCACTCTATTCTTTTTTTGTTGTTGTTGTTTGTTTGTTTGTTTGTTGCGGTACGCGGGCCTCTCACTGTTGTGGCCTCTCCCGTTGCGGAGCACAGGCTCTGGACGCGCAGGCTCAGCGGCCATGGCTCACGGGCCCAGCCGCTCCGCGGCATGTGGGATCCTCCCGGACCGGGGCACGAACCCGCGTCCCCTGCATCGGCAGGCGGACTCTCAACCACTGCGCCACCAGGGAAGCCCATGATCACTCTATTCTTAATAGGTATTTGGAGTGTTCTGATGAACAATACTCCTATATGCATTCTTATATTTGCCTTCTAGTAAACAAACGTAAGAGTTATTGTAGAACACCTCCCTGGACATTGATTCCTGAGATGCAGGTATGTATCTGTAAACTTGATTAGGTGGTACTGAATCGTTTCCAAAGTAGCTATACAGTTTTAAACTCTCAACAGCAGAGTATGAAAGTTCCTAGTATTTGCTGTCCTCACAAATGCTTGGCATTTTCCAACCATTTACTTTTTGCCAATCAGTATCTATGCAATAGCTCTTATCTGTCTTCCATTCTTTATGTTATCTCTTTAATTATTTTAAATTCAATAATTTTGTGGTTTCTTTATATTTTCTCATTAACTCTTTTTCATAGAGGTTTGTTTCCTCAAGTACTTTGTGACCTTTTATTGTGAATTTATCTTCAGTAGAGGTTGTTCCTGTTTTCAGGTGGGAGTCCTGTGCACCAAGGGGTGTGGAAGTGTTCTTGTGGAGTAGTTTTGTCTTTGTTATCTGCTGGACCCCATTTGTCCCAGACCAGTTTTTACAGAAATATTTCAGCAGAACGCCTTGGATCTTCACAGTGTCCACTCCCATGTTTTCTGTTCTGGCATTGAATTCCTTATTTATTTCTGGCCTCTGAGGATTTCTCTTGTGCTGGGTTTTACCTTTGTTGTTGTTGCTTGGTTTTATTTTATCAAATAAATGGAATGAGAGGGAGTGTTCATGCCAGCGCAATCTGCCACATTACCAGAAATTCTGGTCTGATTTATAGTATTTCTGATCCATGTAAGAGTAATTTCTCAAAGTAAAAGTGGTTTGGGGTTATAATTTGGTTTCTAATAAAATGTGACCACAGAAAGAAAATGGACTAAGAGTACTGTGATTCCTAGGACTATCACTGTCACTGCCAATTAATTAAATAGCCTCCTGGTTTTAAAATGAATCTTCTCTAAAGAGGGGGGTCAGCTCTCCAACTGTACATAAAATCAACTGTCAAAGCCTGCCAGTCTAAGAGCTAGATGCTAGAATTTGATACAACTTTCTAATGTCATTAATGCTACTCTGTATAGCTTCTTAGAACACAGCCTGACTATAGGTAATTTTCTCTGGTAATAACACCTCAACATGCTGTTGGCTGTACAAATATACGTGGTTAACATCTCTATGCCTTAGCACATGCTGAGGGTCACAGTGCTCTAATTAACATCACATATCATCAATCTAAGTTTTCAAAACTGAATTTCAGTTGTCTGCAAATTTATTAAATTATTTTTGCATTTAATTGGCTCATTTATAGGATATGCTGTTAATTATGTTAATTGCTTTCAGTTTAGAATTATTATTAGATGACTTCTGAAATTATCTCTGCCCTTTAAGAAACTTAGATAATTTACAAGTCTTAGTGATTTACTAAAAAATAGGTAAGGAGATTACGTGAAACACATTTCTTAGAGTCATCCTAACCCTAAGAAGTATTTAAATAATTTTATTTAATCAAGAAAAAAACTAGAGTGGATAAAAATGATTCTAAATGTATATTTTCATGCATTTTAATTGTTTTCTCTTGTAATTTTTAAGGTATTGGAGCATAACTTCTGGCCATTCCCCATTACAAAATCATAAAAGGCATCCTCTTGCAAGGTCCAGAAATAAATTAAATTTCTTAGTTCTAACAATCTTTGGGGGCTGAAACAGAGATGTGGTATGCGGACCTCTCACTGTTGTGGCCTCTCCCGTTGCGGAGCACAGGCTCCGGACGCGCAGGCTCAGCGGCCATGGCTCATGGGCCCAGGCGCACCGCGGCATGTGGGATCTTCCTGGACCGGGGCACGAACCCATGTCCCCTGCATCGGCAGGCGGACTCTCAACCACTGCGCCACCAGGGAAGCCCCAGAGAAGATTTTATTAAAAACTTTTAAACAATTGAGAAAATGAATAAGTAATGGAAGTCATTTTAACTGGATGGAACCAAGCCTCATCAACACTTAAAACTAGCTAACTTACTCTCTCCTTACTTATTCCTGAATATGCTGCGGCCATAACTGAATGCCTGACACCTACATCTTCATGGAAAAGAAAATTTAAATCAACTCGTTCATGTGTTCTGGTGTACTGCATAGCTCAACACTGTCTGTCCAGTATGATTAACTTGCTGCTACTCCATTCCTTCATTTCACACATTTATTGGGTGCCTGTTATGTAAGAGACACTGTGCTACATGCTGAGGGCAGCAAAAAGATGACCAAGATAAGAAGAGCATCTCCTCAAAAAGGCTCACCCCATATACAATCACTTCCCTCGGCTCCTAAACTTCACCACTTGCATCTTGTGCTGCTTTTAAAGAAGGAATATCACATCCCTAAACGTTCAGGTTATGAATCTCAGGGCCTGAGCTCAACTTCAAGTCAAGAGGCCACATGACTTTGATGGATCACGTCAGCCAGCCATGTGCAAAGGGCTTTCAGTTCCAGTCCACTGAAATCAAGAGCCTTTCCCACGTATCCAGACAGTATAACATCTATCTTAGTTCCTCTACCAAGATACTTCAGGCGGACTAACTAAAATGTGTGAGAGTTGATTTTCTTCTGACCCTAGTAGAAGGATACCATTCCAGATTCAATTTGGTTAAAAACAATAAAGAAATGTGTTCTTATTTACAAAACAGAAATAGACTCAGACACTGAAAACGAACTTAAGGTTACCAAAGGGGAAAATTGGGGGAGGGATAAATTAGGAGTTTGGGATTAACAGTAGATACACACTACTATATATAAAATAATATATATATAATATATATAATATACATATAAGATATATAATATATATAAAATATATATATAAAGTATATATAAAATAGATAAACAACAAGGACCTACTGTATAGCACAGGGAACTGTACTCAATATCTTTTAATAAGTTATAATGGAAAAGAATCTGGAAAAGAATAAAAAAAAAATATATATATATATATATATATATAAAAAACTGAATCACTTTGCTATACACCTAAAACTAACATGATATTGTAAACCAACTATACTTCAATTAAAAAATTTAAAAATAAAAATAAATGTGTTTTCTTCTACAAATGTTATAAAGATAATGATATCTAAAAGAGAACTTGAGGAGAACACTACAAATATTTTGTATGTCCTAAGAGTAACTATCTCAATTGAAAAGAAGCCAGCATCACACCCTCTTGTAATTATAATTCCGATGTACTAGTTGAATATATGTTAAGATTCATGAGCAACAATATTGAAGGTCTAAACTTATTATATCAAAGTTGAAGATAAAAAGCCTCCTTATACAGGAATAATACTGGATTCATTATCAGTATTAACAATGAAAGGGCCCATAGAGTTAACCTATACACTGATACTAAAAATTATAGATTATGGAAATAAATATTAGATATAGACATTTTCCTTTCCATTTGAGAAATAACCTAGAGGAAAGCATCATTCTCTGCCTAGAATTCTATGAATGAAGTTTTGACAGAATCATTTTCAGTGTTTGACATTCATGACTTCTACCACTAAGTTGGTCAAAGCAAATAACATTCAGGAGGTTGTCAGATAGTTCTAGACACCTGAGACACTCGATGTGGCAGCTGAGTCAGGATGCGGGATCAGGCAAAATACGTTTTCATTATGTATAACGCATGGCTTCTGATGTTAACTCAATTTAAAAGGCCTTTAAAATGTTGAACATGGAGAAATTTGCTTCCTAAAATCAAGGTAGATTTGTTTTATGTAAGCTGGTGATATTAATGTCAGGAAAATAATAATTATTATAATATAATACATGTTACATATATTATATATTTAATTTTATATTAGTTATAAGCCATAATTTTTTGAGTGTTTTCTCCATTAAGACACATTTAAGTAAAGTATTTTTATGAATGGAAGATATATTGCAAAACATACTAAGGATAGGGAAAGAATGCAAGCTTTCACTTTGAAATTTTGAGTTATATGATACTATAATTGCTGCTTACCACACCGGTAGGATTAGATCCATCTAATTCACTGAGGCTGAGGGGCAGCCATATGGACCATTTTCCAAGAAGCAAGAGACGTGGTTACAAGTTATCATCTAATCATTTAGTGTGAACAACTATCTGATAGTCAAGTGCAAAAACAAAACAAAACAGAACAAAAACAAACAAAAAACAAAGTGGAAGATATATTTGCAATATTTCATGCTATAATGTTTAATATTCTTAGTGCATGAAGAGTTCTTATCAATCAAAAGGACAGACAACCCACTAGAAAAAGGAACTAAGGGCAAGGATAGAAAATTCACAAAAAAAGAAGAGGAGATTGCCAATAAATATGTTAAAAAAAATGCAACCCTAGTATATAGAAATAATAAGATGGCATTTTTCTCCTACCCCTTTATATGAGCAAGTTTGGGGGTTTCTTCTGAAGATAATATGAAGTTTTGTTGCCACTCTTGATTACCTTGTCAGAAAGCAGTTCGGTAACTCATAGCAAAAGTTGGAGAATTTTGCATTCCTTTCAAGCTATTCTGTGTCAGACACTGTACTAGGCACTGAGTAAAACACGTCAAAAAGGGCCCAGCCCAGGCCCAGTGAAGCCCATAGACTCCCCTGGATGCAAGAACACAAGTGCTGTTATGACGGGAAAGGGAGCGGTTAGGGTAACTCAGACTGTTTTGGGTATTCTTTTTCAGTGGGTAAGAGTTAGCAAGCCGATCGGAGGTGGTGAGGGGCAGGGAAGGTTTTTACAAAGTTAATCACTAAAAGCTACCAAAGCCCTTTATCGGAAGGAACGTAAATTACTAACCAACTCCCAGTGCAACTGAGATAATAGAAACACATTTCTCTTAGGGTGCTGGGAGGCACGATCCAAAGTGATCCCCTAAGGATCTTATAAGCATGGGGTCAGGGCACAAGCCGCAAGGTGGAAGGGCGCATTCTTCGGACCCTCCGGGTCAGGGGGATATTTGCAAAACTTGAAGCAAATCCTGCCTGTCTTCTCCCTGCCCCCGCATGCGCGGTCCTGGTCATGATTTACAGCGCGGGCTCTTATTTTACCTTCTTTATTTTTTTGCATTTTTTAACATCTTTATTGGAGTATAATTGCTTTACAATGGTGTGTTAGTTTCTGCTGTATAACAAAGTGAATCAGCTATACGTATACATATATCCCCATATCCCCTCCCTCTTGCGTCTCCCTCCCACCCTCCCTATCCCATCCCATTAGGTGGACACAAAGCACCGAGCTGATCTCCCTGTGTACAGCGCGTGCTTTTAAATTGAAACTTTTTTCCAGGTTTTATTTGTCAGTGTTTAAGTCCAGAGAATTGTGGCCTCAGTGTATTTACAGAAAGTGACTCCATATCACAAGTGCTGGTCTACACAGGACTCAACTGCAGATTCTCACCTTTAAGTTTTTGTCCACTTAACGCTGAAGAGGTTGTGTTTTAAGACTAAGGTACGACTAGTTCTTTAGATTTATTATCCATTTTTAAGAACAGTTTTTTCCTCCTGCCTCTTCCCTTCTGTCTTTGGAGCTGATATGAATACTATTGGCTGTAATTGTGAGATATGTGTGTAGGTTTAACGCACACTGAGATGGTTTAAGTCAAAGAATTATAAAGGGAGTGCTAGTGTATACAATTGTCTTTCCTTAGAACACTGCTCTGGTGAATGCTAAGAAAAGATTTTTTGCTCGCTCAATAAAAGAAAATGCAAATATAACAAATTAGATTGGCTCTTACAATTGGCAGGTGTTGGGTTTTCAATGGAGACAAAGACTGTATATTTTAGACACTCTTTCCTGGGGTCTAATTTAAAATCCACATGGTAGGGGAGCATCTATCCAAAGTCTTCTTACAACTGTCCAAACATAGTTTCCATCAGTTCTTGCCTAAGGGAGCTATGACCTGGATGGAAAATGCTGCAAAGTATTAAAGAAAACTTTAGTTTTCTTTGACTGTCCCAGTATCTTCCCCTTTTCCTCCCAGGGTGGAGTTGGTTCACTGTGGTCTCATTTGCAATATTCCATGAAGAACACTGACAATGTATCAGATTGGTCATGGTATGAACAATTTTCATGGGTGGAAATACAAAGGCCAGGGTTGAATGAGAGCCTTTATAGAGGCTTTGAACAGTAATAAATTCTGATGAAATGTCTCCCACCCCTGCAGACCATCTTAATCTTTTTCAGGCACACCCTGGATGGCTTATAGGAGAAACAGTGCTCCTCCACAAGACAGAAGGAAGAACAAAACCGTTGGCCTTTCATTCAAGCTGAGAGGCAAAATTCACCTAAATTTCACAAAACAGTCTTTGGACAGAAAGCAAATGAAAAATTGTTTTCATAGTTGGCCCAATGGCATGCCACGGAAAATGACGAAGTTTGCTATCCGTGTTGTCTGTGCCCACTAGATCTATAAGCTGCTGTCTATTGTAATTTATTTTGTAGTGCAACCCAAAGCAAAATGACCTCTGGTATATGACAGAAGAGAATATGACTTCTTTGAAGCAGAGAGAAAAAAGGGGCCACGGACTAAGCACTGGTGGCATGAAAACAAAGAGCAAATAACTTGTCACTGTGAGGGTTTCCGAAGACGGCAGCCCACGAAGGCTGAACTCTGCTTGGAATGTGATAAGGTGGCCAGGCCTGTTGTGAAATACTTCTTTGGTAGGAGCTCTGAGCTGACAGGCCATATAAAGAAGTGTTGCAGATTAGAAGCTTATTTCTTGTCAACATATCAGGGGTGGTCCTTTCGCAGCCTAGCAATCTGAGCGACACTGAGCCTTGACCCAAGAAGCAGCAGAAAAGGCAGGCTTCAAAACAGGAGGAGAAGATGGGCTCAAATAACCAAATCTGGATTTTAATTCACATTCACCACAGCCTCCTAAAATTGATGGGCAGGGGACTTGGAGTGAGGCAAGGAAGTTACTAGAAGGGGCCAGAGCTTTGAAGTCAGACCCAAGTTTGGATTCTTTCTTTATTACCTACGAACTGTATGATCCTGGGTAAATCTCTTAGCCTCCCTGTGTCTCAGCCTCCTCTCTGTTGAGTGGGTACAATTATATATACCTCTCAGCATTGTTTTAAGTGTCAAAGGAGGGAACCTGTACCCCTCAACAGTGTTGTAAGGATTAAATGGGATAGCAAAGAGGTGGGTTCACACAGTGCCTGGTTCTTCCTCGGCCATTCTCTTAAAATAAGAACAGTGAAAGATCAGTTGACGCTGTAACTTTTTATTGTACCTGTGATACAGAGCAATTTTATCTTACTAGGTGCCACTTTGTCACAATTTCTGGCTTAAACATTGAAAACTGGATAGTGTATTTTAAAGTTATCCGTTTTATTCTCCATCATTGTGTGGTGTGGGGCGGGCCTTGTAATTATTTTATTTTTTATTCCACTTGACAAGTACTTCCCTGGGGAAATCAATGACTCTATCTTAATTTCTACTTATACTCTACACCCTGAATTAGTGCATCCCGGCCAAAGCACAACATAAAAGTACTATAAAGAAGAATTAACATTAAGCACGACTATAATATGTGCTTACAATTTAAGGAATCACTTCCTAATAGTAAGAGTAGTCACAGACACAAGTTATTTCTAATCAAAAAGTAGCAGAGGATAGCTTTCTAAATTAACATTATAACATTGACACAAGCAAGGTCTATTGGTTGTGTCCAGGCTAGGGGGAGCCATCTACCACTTGTCTAGAAGTGATCAGCAGTGATCCAATAAAAGAAAGCAAAGAATTTATAGCACTGAAATCGGACACTTTGTGGTCTAATCCCTACATTTTACAGAAGAAGAAACTGAGGCTCTTTGGAAGGTATGTGACACGCACGGTTCCTCAGCATCTGAGTCAGAACACAAACCCGGATCTCATCTCAAACCCTGGGCTTTTTCTGAGTTACTGTTTCAGATCTCCCCAGACAGACTCTTCTGCTATAATTACAAGCTGGAAATAACCTAAACATTTCCTGAAGTTTTGAGAATGTCACACACTACAGAACTTTCTGACCTGGTTTTCACAGAGATGTTTAGTGACGTTGGAAAAATTGCTTTTTGCAAAAGTGAAGGCGGTGGATGGTTATTGTGGAATAGCCAGCCCAGTTTTCAATCCTAGGAGGTATAAATAAGTACAGAGAAACATCCACTCTTTTGAATGCTCATCCAGCCCTCCTGAGGTTTCCCTCAGCAACAGCCATAAATATTACTTAGCTCTTCTACTCATTTGTGGCCTGGTAACATACCCCACCAGGAATTAGGAATTCCTCATTTCTAAAGCTGGCTTGGCCACCCACCTACTGTGTGGCCTTGGACAAGTCACTTAGCAACTTTCTCAATCTTAATCATAGAGGAAGAATCTTGACTTGCATTATAAAGATGACCTTATTTGCATTTACTAAGGATTCTCATTTTCAAAGCTGACTTTTTTTTTAAAAAAAGGGGCACTATCATGCCACATATATTGAAAGTCTTAGCTATATGGTTGTAACATCCAAAGATAGCAAGATTGGAATGCAGGGGAAAAGTGGGATAAACTCTTCAGCACATGGCAGCTGAAAAAGGAGCTGGTAATGCTCATTCTTCCAAATTATATTGTTAAGAGCAAAGCTCCAAAGAGGACTAAATGTCCATGGAAATTTACCACTTCTCCATTAAAACAACTCTGGCATAAAGCTTGTTTAGGAAGTTCCAGAGACATAGCCTTCATTCTTAGCAGAGGTTAGGAGTGGTTTCTCTGTGATCTCATAATCTCTTGATTACATTTATATCATTTCACTTATGGCATCGTATTATAATTATTTATTCATGTATCTGTTGCCCCCAGTAGACTGTAGTTCTCATAGGCAGGAACCATGTCTTATTCATCATTCTATACCCACTGCCTGGCCCATGACAGGCATTAAATACACGGCTTCTTTGAGCTACAACATCACGGGACAATTGGTTACCTATGGGAGAAGCTGTCCAATTCTGTGATGTTTTCCCAGTAGAGTTTCATTTCCTCAACTTATAAAAAGATACTAAAAAGGACTTAAACTTTTATGAAAAGTATTTCAGCATCTTCTAACTATATTTATCTCAGGTCCTTGAGAGAGTGGTCTAGGTGTGGCTAGATTATGTTGATTCAGGCTGATACACACACAGACATACACATTTACACATACACACTCATATACCCAAACCCTTACACTTAAAGACACACTCACATACCCATCATATAGTCACACATGCTCACACTCTCACACATATTCTCTCTCTTTGTCTCACATACACACACACATGCACACACACACACACTCTCAAGCCAGAAGACATGCATAAAAAATAAAATATTGGGAACTCCTATAGTGCGGCAGGTGTGTGCTAATCATGGGAAGACTAATAATTTACCCTCCTCAATAAGAACTCTAGGTTTTAGACCAGGAAACATGCTTCCTACAAAATGCTGAGTGACCAGTTAATATATCTGTACAAAGAGGTCAGCAGGCACATGAAATCCTGACTCCTGGGAGAAGCTGTCAGTATAGATTGTGGGAAGGCCAAAAGGCCCTGGTTCCTCCTTGGAAATATGCCATTTCTCCTGTGCATTATCTTCTGGGTGTGTTGGAACTACTTGCTATAGAAATTTGGGTATAGATAACCTAAGGACCCTGAAGAATGCCAACACTTATTCACAATTGTTTATTATACGTAACTAGTTAACTTTGGTTGATAGGTAAGTCCAAGAAAATGAGACAAATTTACTTTTTCTAAAAAAAATAAATCAATCCAAACATAGTGAAAACAAAAATTTAGGAAATAAATACAAACTGCTTGTTTTCACTGGACTAATGCTATGTTATGTTGACAGTTTTAGTATATCATTTGTATAGTCTCATGTGATAATGCAAGATAACACTAGTTTGTTACCACCATTTTGCCCACAAACCTTTCCTCTATCAAAACAGAAGAAAATTCTACCCTAAGTGAATTATTCCTAAGGTGATTCATGAACCAGTAACGCTTTGGTACAGCGACAAGCAGCTGGTCCGAAGTAAAGGGGGGGCCATGGGCTCTGGAGCCTTCTCCTGAGTCAGCGTATGGCACAGTCATTTCTTAGCCATGTGACCTCAGGCAAGTTACTAAACCTCTCTGGGCCTTATTCTGCATTTGCCCGTGACATACCCCTTTGACAAAGAACCAGCAGGCCCACAGCTCACTCTGGCAGAACTATAAAGAGGAAATAATTTGGAGGATCCTGGGACACTCATGGGACAGAATTTAATCCTTGCCGCTGTTGCCAGCAAGCTTGAGTGGCAGCAACCATCATTGTTCCCCCTCCACCGCCACTGAAGCCTAGGATGCTACCTGAGACTGCCCACTTCCAACCCAGGAGTTCTTCTCATGGAGAAGCTTCTCATGGGTGGTGTTTCACGGAGAAGAGAACAGAGGTTTTAGGAAGGAGAAAACAAAGAAGGTGACAGAAGTTGGGGGAAGGGTGCCAGAATCCAAGGCCAAGTTAGAAAACGGTGGGAAAGTTATCTACAGGGTCCCCTCCTTGCATGTGTCTCAGTCTTTAGGAATTTGTTCTTTTTGAAGCTCATCAAGTGAGCCACAACTTTAATCTCTTTTCTCCTTTATTATAACCTTTAGAAAGTTGCCCTGACAATTTAGGATGAAATATAGTTGCATATACTTAAACAGTCCGTGTGCTTGTCTTTGGGAGACTGAACAGAACAGCAGGAAGTTTGGTGCCTCCCCACTCTGTCTGGGTACCAGCAAAGGGGGACCTCAGCCTGCTGAGTACGTGACAACATGAAGTCCAGGATGCTCCGGAACTTCTGCCTATCCAGGAGAGGTCAGGGAGAAAGTCCAAGGACCAGAGAAGCCTTCTGAGGTGTACGAGCGAGAGAAACAGGAAGACCAAACCTCCTTATTAGCCCTGCACGTTAGGTAGCGTGGACCAAAGAAACAGAGCAAAGAGCCCATCAATTGGATGGTGTGGGGAGGGGTAAAGCACAGAGCATAAACAAAAGCAAAGACATAGCACCATAAACAGTGACGCAAAGAGAGGCGACAGCCTGAAACCGCAAAGGAGTCTTCATGTGTAAACAGTACCTAAGCCCAGTGCGTTATCTACCAACTGTTTGAATCCAGCCAGTGCCTATGGAGAAGCAGAGGTGGTGACCTAGAATACTGGGGATCTGTCGCCATACGATCTGTGTAATGCGGAATTCAGCACATCACATAGATTTACCTTTGATCCCCAAATTTCATTTTCTTTGATCTTTTCAGGAAGCATATTGTTCTTATTCTTCTAGGTAACTGACTTTGGAACATGTTTCCTAGCATGCTTACTAGCATTTCTGAGCTCAGTAATTCTTTGAATGCAATTTGATTTCCAAAGATAATGACCCCGAAAGGCAAGAATAATGAGAATTTATAAATAGTAGAATTTATAATGATTTCTCTTCCTTCAAGTAAATTCTCCATAAACCTCAAACAAATAAGCGAGAAAAATCCTTAGCCCCCTCAGATCCTCCCCAGGTTGGCATGGAGTTGTGAGCTGTTGGCAATCAGGCCACACAAAATCTATCACTGTCACTATAATCATCATTATCATCGTCATCACAGTAGAGATTCCTATAAAAACTTCAGCTGTTTATGGAAGTCCTGAAACAAGTTTTCCTCATTTTAAGAGGCTATAATTTTAATGATCACTACTCAGTATCTGGAATTTATTACAACTCATTAGGTATGATTTGTGCCATTCAAATAAGGACGTTTCATGGGAATTTTTCAATTTTCTTCCCCAATCATGGCTGAAGAAGTACAGTGGTTAAAGAATTCTATATTCTAAGATTGGGACTGACATATACACACTACTATATATAAAATAGATAACTAATAAGTACTGCTGTATAGCACAGGGAACTCTACTCAGTACTCTGCAATGACCTCTATGGGAAAAGAATCTAAAAAAAAAAAAAAAGAATGAGTGGATATATGTATATGTATAGCAGATTCACTTTGCTGTACACCTGAAACTAACACAACATTGTAAATCAACTATATTCCAATAAAAAATTTTTTAAAAAGGTAAACTGAGGCATATTAAAAAAAATAATCATCAAAAAAAAGACAACAATTGAACAAAGGTGGGATGGGGCAATGGAAAAAATAATTTTGATGGATTAATTTGGAGAATTTGATAATAAAAACGTTTGTATACTGAAAAAAAAAAATTCCAAGTTTTCCCTGCAATGTTCCCATTGACTTAGGGACAGCCTGTATGAACTTCCTCCAGGGACTTCCCTGGTGCTCCAGTGGTTAAGACTCTTGCACTCCCAACACAGAGGGCCCAGGTTTGATCCCTGGTTGGGGAACTAGATCCCTCATGCTGCAACTAAGGGTCCTCATGCTGCAACTAAGGGTCCTCATGCTGCAACTAAGAGTCCACATGCCACAACTAAGATCTGGCACAGCCAAAATAAAATAAAATAATAAATAAATATTAAAAAAAAAACCTCCTTCCAGTTTTCTCCATCCTGCTTCTCCTGCCTGCCAAATCATAAGCCAGCTTCTCTCCAGTTTCCATGTCATTCCCTGAAGCTATATTTTATGGCACATTTCAGATCTTTAGTCACAATTCAGTAAGCAAGTCTCAGGTCCTTTTTAAGACTGATTTTGCTCCCTACTTGTCTAGCATAATATTAGATAAGAGAAGAAATTAGTTCAAATTGAACCTGACAATGGCTTGCCAGCATTATTAGATGTAACATCTTACTATTTTTGGTTACAACAAAAGGACTACACAAGGGAAGAGATAGTATTCAAAACAAAGACCTTTCTCATTTATATAAGATGTATTCATTAATTTTTTGAACATGATAATTTAAAGTGTTTTATTGAAATATGTTAATTACTTTTAACTGCTAGATTTAGATCGTATATATTTGTAGTCTCACATACTATTTATTAAGACAGCTTTGTGCATTTGTTACCTTCCCAATAAAAAAATCAAAACAAAATTGAAAAAAAAATTGACTAAGTGATTCATCCTTATTAGAAAGTAGCTGCAAACTTAATGTGAAATTGAAAGCAGTGATGCAAATAGGACATGCTTCTTTCAAGAACTTGAATTCTCTGTTACACTTACTGTTAGCAACAAAATGAAAATGTGCAATTTGTTGGTGGGGGGAATAGGAGATTTCCAAAGCTAATGTATACTCCAGGTTTCCCAGGCTTCTCCAACCTAGGAAAACACAGTCATTGGAGCCAAATGTCCCTTGGCCTCAACATGGCCTCTACCTTTTTCTTCCCCAACTGTTCTGCCTGGACTTTAAAGCCCTCTGCTCTCTCTGAAGGCAACCAAACTACCATTGTGTGGTGTCTTCCTCCACTCTTTTCTCTCTCTCTATGTTCTGGGTCTAGGTGATCTCACAGATTTCATTCAACTAGGTCAATATGCTGGCTTTTGATATGTCGGCTGTGTTCCCTGTTTTGCATCTTCTGTCTAGAGTGGAGGTCTACAAAGTGAAGCTCTTGGGCAAGATGGTCCCAGTCTTTTTTTGCGCAGGCCATAAGGTAAGAATCTTGTTTATACTTTTAAAGGGTTGGAGGAAGAAGGAGAAGAAGAGGAGGAAGAGAAGGAGGAGGAGAAGGTAACAATGGCTGCAGTGGCAGAGGCCACAGGTGGCTTGCAAAGCCGAAAACGCTTTTCAGGAAAATTCTGCAGACCCTTGGTCTAGAAAGAAGGTCAGCCTCACTCACGGCATATGACTTCTTTTTTAGATCATCTGGATCAAGGACATAAGGAAACTTCAAAAGACAAATCTGGCCAAATCTGACCCTGATACAAAGGAACCCTTGAATAAAGCCTTTTCTAAATATTTTTTTCTTGTGTGGCAAACACTGTTGGTTGACTCCCCAGCAGACATCCTCTCTCCATTTTGATAAAAAAATCAGGGAGCTATGTGCTTCAGGGGACCTGGGCCCTCTACATCCTCAGGGACATAAGTTTGGATGAATCCAGGCAATGTCGTTCCATCCCCTTTGGCAGTGATTGGTTTGGGGTTTACAATCTGTAAATCTGGCCACCAATAAAACATCAGGGTAAGTCAGCTGTGGGATGCATGAAAACAGTTTTTCTTTGAAAAGGGAAGCCAAGGGAGGAACATGTCTTCTTCTTCCCCATCACCTTTGGACATTGCTGGACGAAGACATGATGTTCAGAATTACTGTAGCCATCTTGTAACCCCCAGGCTGAGGATCATAGGCAGAGTGGAAAATTGGTAAAAACAAAAAACAAAAACCAAAAAACCCAGCGACAAAACAACTCACAAGCCATCTACCTGGGAATTTAGCATGTAAGGTTATGCAATTTCTATATTGTTGAACCCACTTTAGTTGTTTTTTCCCTGCCCCACCCCCTTCATTCTGGAAACATCCCTATATACCCTGTATAGGCAACAGCTTGTAGGATAAACTTCTAGCCTACTTTTATCATTGCACAATAGAAGATTTTTAAAAAACTAAAATGCTGATATTGTCCTAAAGAAATGGGGGCAATCTATTTATTAATCCATCCTTTCAGAGATACCACTTTTGAATCTGAGGTAACTACATCTCTGGGTGCAGTTTTTATTTATTGGAGTACAATTGCTCTTCAATGTTGTGTTAGTTTCTGCTGTACAATGAAGTGAACCAGCTATATGTATACCTATATCCCCTCCCTCTTGGACCTCCCTCACACACCAGTATCCCACCCATCTAGGTCATCACAGGGCACCAAGCTGAGCTCCCTGTGCTATACAGCAGGTTCCCACTAGCTAGCTATTTTACACATGATGATGTATTTATGTCAAGCCTAATCTCCAATTCTTCCCACCCTCCCCTCCCCCACCCTGTGTCCACATGTCCGTTCTCTACATCTATGTCTCTATTCCTGTCCTACAAATAGGTTCATCTGTACTATTTTTCTAGATTCCACATATATGTGTTAATACATGATATTTTTTTTTCTCTTACTTCACTCTGTATGACAGACTCTAGGTCCATCCATATCTCTACAAATGACCCTATTTTGTTCCTTTTTATGGCTGAGTAATATTCTATTGTATATATGTACCACATCTTCTTTATCCATTCATCTGTCGATGGACACTTAGGTTGCTTCCATGTCCTGGCTATTGTAAATAGAGCTGCAATGAACATTGGGGTGCATGTGTCTTTTTGAATTATGGATTTCTCAGGGTATATGCCCAGTAGTGAGATTGCTGGGTCGTATGGTATTTCTATTTTTAGTTTTTTAAGGAACCTCCATGCAGTTCTCCATAGTGGCTGTATCAATTTACATTCCCACCAACAGTGCAAGAGGGTTCCCTTTTCTCCACACCCTCTCCAGCATTTGTTGTTTGTAGATTTTCTGATGATGCCCATTCTAACTGGTGTGAGATGATACCTCATTGTAGCTTTGATTTGCATTTCTCTAATAATTAGTGATGTTGAGCACTTTTCATGTGTCTCTTGGCCACCTGTATGTCTTCTTTGGTGAAATGTCTATTTAGTTCTTCTGCCCATTTTTTAATTGGGTTGTTTGTTTTTTTTGATATTGAGCTCCATGGGCTGTTTGTATATTTTGGAGATGAATCTTTTGTCCTTTGCTTCATTTACAAATATTTTCTCCCATTCTGAGGATTGTCTTTTTGTCTTGTTAATGATTTCCTTTGCTGTGCAAAAGCTTTTAAGTTTCATTGGGTCCCATTTGTTTAGTTTTGTTTTTATTTTCATTACTCTAGGAGGTGGGTCAAAAAAGATCTTGCTGTAGTTTATGTCAAAGAGTGTTTTTCCTATGTTTTCCTTGAAGAGTTTTATACTGTCCAGTCTTACTTTTAGATCTTTAATCCATTTCGAGTTTATTTTATTTTATTTTTTTTTTTTTTGCGGTACACGGGCCTCTCACTGTTGTGGCCTCTCCCATTGCAGAGCACAGGCTCTGGACGCACAGGCTTTGGACACGCAGGCTCAGCGGCCATGGCTCACGGGCCCAGCTGCTCCGTGGCATGTGGGATCTTCCCGGACTGGGACACGAATCCGTGTCCCCTGCATCGGCAGGCGGATTCTCAACCACTGCGCCACCAAGGAAGCCCTTGAGTTTATTCTTGTGTATGGTGTTAGGTAGTGTTCTAATTTCATTCTTTTACATGTAGTTGTCCAGTTTTCCCAGCACCACTTATTGAAGAGGCTGTCTTTGCTCCATTGTATTTTCTTGCCTCCTTTGTCATAAATTAGGTGACCATATGTGCGTGGGTTTATCTCTGGGCTTTTTATCCTGTACCATTGATCTATATTTCTGTTTTTGTGCCAGTACCGTACCATCTTGATTACTGTAGCTTTGTAGTATGGTCTGAAGTCCAGGAGGTGACTAGTTCTTCTAGATCTTTGTTAAACATTTCTTGTATTTTCACAATCCATGCCTCCATTCTATTTCCAAGATTCTGTGTCATCTTGACTACCATTACTCTGAATTCTTTTTCAGGTAGGTTGCCTATTGCCTCTTCATTTCTTTGGTCTTGTAGGTTTCATCTTGCTCCTTCATCTGTGACATATTTTTATGTCATCTCACTTTTTTTTTTTTTTTTGATGGGTGGGATTTTGTTCCTGTCTTACTGGTTGTTTTGGCCTGAGGCTTCCAGCACTGGAGTTTGTAGGCTGTTGGGTAGAGCTGGGTCTTGGTGCCAACATGAGGACCTCCGGGAGACCTCATGCCAATGAATATTCCCTGGGATCTGAGGTTCTCTGTTAGTCCAGTGGCTCAGACTCAGAGCTCTGACAATAGGAGCTCAGGCCTGACCACCAGCTTGTGAACCAAGATCCTGCAAGCCACGTGGGGCAGCAAGAAAAAAGAAAAGGAAAGAAAAGAAAAAGAGAAGCAGAACAATAACAAAGAGTAAAAAATAAAATAAGATAGAAAAATAACAGGTATGTTAGAAAAAATTAAAAATAAAAATATAGATGAAACAACAACCGGAAGGTAAAAGAGAACCACAATGGCAAAAGAAAGGAGGAAAAAAAAAGCCAGAAAGGGCCTTGGCTGTGGGGGGCGGGGCTTAGGCAGGGGCGGGGTTTAGGCATTGGGTGGGACCCATGCTTAGGATTCACAGGGCAGAAAAAGGTCCTGGGGGGATGGGGGTGAGGCTTAGGCTCAGCACAGTAGGAAGGGCCCAGGAGTACCTCTGGCCTGGGAGGGCAGAGGACCAGGTCCAGGACCCTAGGAGGCTCCCTGGGCCAGAGGGGGGTTGGGAAACACTAGGAGCATTCCCCCAATCCTCCAATCCTGGTGGGTCCCTCCCCGCTGGCCTATCTTCTACTCCCCCCACCATGACCCTAGGACCCACAGGGCCGGAGGGGGCCCTGGAAGGCAGGGGACCAGACCTGGAAGCCCAACAGACTTCCCGGGCCCCAAGTGGGCAGGGGAAATGCCCGCCAAGCATCCCCTGATCCTCCAGTCCTGGAGGGTCCCCCCTGACCATCCGCCTCTCCTCCTCTTCCCCCCTTCACCCTCCCTCCCATGCCCCTAGGACCCACGCAGCCCCGGGAGGGAGCCCCAGAGAACCAAGGACCAGGCCTGGGAAACCAGCAGGCTTCCTGGGGCCCGACTGGGCAGGGGAAATGCTAGGCACGCTCCCCCTGATCCTCTGAGCCCCCAAGGATCTGAGGTTCCTCCAGGCGTGGGAACCCCTCCCCTCTCCCAGCCACCCCTCAGGGGCATTGGTCCTGTCTGGCCTCCACTTCTCCTCCTCCTTCACTCACTCCAACATCCTACCTGGTCGTTCGGGGGTTCCTCCCATCTCCTTGGGTGTTGAGGTCCCCCACCAGAATCTGGCAGGTGCCCTCGTTGTGGGGAGACATGAACTCTGTGTGCTCCCACACTGCCATCTTGACTCCCTGGGTGCAGTTTTTATGACTAATTCTTGATTTAGAAGAATGGTCATCAAGAAAGACTGAATCTACTTAACTGTTAGTAATAGATGGTTTTAGTTGAGTTCTGAAAGGAAATTAGATTTTGACGTCATTGATCACAGTTTCTAAATATTCTACTCAGTGGTATATGTATCCTTTCATCCACAGATACTTTTGAAAAATACAAGGGGCATATCACAATAAATGTCAAATGATTGAGTGAGATCAATTTTAAGTCAGAAGTGAAATTCCCAAAAGGGCAGAGCAAATCTTAAAACCCATGAAGTTCACTTCCCTGTCCCACCCCACTGCCTCTCGCACTTCCCCACCCATGTTGACATATTCTGCATTTCCCCCATCCAGCATGCTGTTGGCCATGTGTGTTGCCACACTTGGGAGAAGTTACAATAATTTATTCTAAATGTTTTGGCTTTTACAGCCTAAATTGAGGCCTTTAGTGGCACTTGGAAATTATTTTTGTGGTTGACTTTTATAGATAACACATTTCCCACCCCTACCCCTTTCTGCTGGCTCCTTCAGAAATTTGGTTGAGGGAAACCACACAGAATTCTGAAATCTGTAGGCCAGGTGCCCACATTACAGTAACTAGGATCACCATACTGGTGGCTTTTGGCAGGACATCAAAGTCTGTTCTTTCTCCTATTATCATTCCTAACAGGAAATTTGACTCCAGTGAATATATATAATATTTTCAGTAGCTTTAACTCATAACCCATTAATTACTTTTGGTTTTATTTATTGTGCTTCTGGTATTTCTCTTAAATTTAAAACTCTCCAAGTGTCTTTTAATTTTAATATTCTACTATTATTTATGGGAAATTGTAGCAGGGATATCGGTAGTAGTAAGAAGGGAGAAATTGATGAAAGATTTTTGTCACTATTCTCTTCCTTGGATCGTTGAACCCACCACTTCCTTTACATCGAACATTGTCTTGATTTCAGCCCAGGGTATTTTCCTGCCTCTGTCTCAGCACACCAATAGGCAGGCTACTTCCTTCATTTTCTCACTTGCTCATTATTCCACAAATATTTATTCATAAGGTCCTACTAGCCAGACATTTACAAAGGCCCTGGGAGGATTCAGTGATGAACAAGGCAGAACCAATCTCTGTCATCATGGAGCTCACTGGGGACAGATCCAAAACAAGAAAAGAAACTACAGTAAGTCCCCTACATACGAAACTTCAAGTTGCGAACTTTCAAAGATGCGAATGTGCATGTTTGCGTGTCCAATCACATGTTAGTTCACGCGTCTGGCATACATTGTCGTGTGCGTGCATCCTCTACAAGTGGTTGTGCTTTTGTGTAATTTACTGTACGACACTATATAGAGTACAGTGGTACAGTACCTTTATTTCAAACCCGAATGTCTGGAAGCAAGTGTAAAAGCAGTGGTGATGTAGCTGGTACTGCTGTACTTTTCAAGGTACTGTACTGTAAGATTAAAAATGTTTTCTTTATCTTTTGTGTTTGCTTTTTATGTATTATTTGTGTGAAAAGTATTATGAACCTATTACAGTGCAGTACTATATAGCCGATTGTGTTAGTTGGGTACCTAGGCTAACTTGGTTGGACCTACGAACAAATTGGACTTACGAACATGCTCTCAGAATGGAACTCGTTCATATGTAGGGGACTTACTGTACTACAAGTCGTGGTAAGTGTCATAAAGGAAATCAGCTGAGGAGCAGAGAGGAAAATTGGCTGGTTTTTCCTTCGGAAAGGTTGTTGGGGAAGGAGTCATTGAGGAGGTGGGCTGTGAAGGGATGAGGAACCAGCCATAGGAACACTGTAGTTAAGACTGTCCCTAAAAATCCTGACTCTGTTCTCTGGTTTTGCTGAAGTTCATATCAGTGTATATTATCTATACGGGTAGATTCTGTCTTACTGTCTGGCAGCTTTCAGCTGGAAGAGTCTTCATCATCCTCATGGTTCCCCCATGACAATCAACCGGAACCACAAGGAGAAAGTGTCTTCCCTTGAAACTCTGGGACAAGTACAATTGGCCTCAGACCTAAAATTCCTTGAAGTGATTTCCCTATTGGAACAGGATCTCCAAGAAACTCCAAGACTGAAGGATCCTTCCTGCCACTCGGGAATATGGAGACAGAAATCTTCCAGGGCAATACACACCTGAGCATGTTTGTTGGTCCTCACTGCCCCTTTGCCGTACTTCCTTCACTCTTCATTCTATCCATTCATGCTGTAGAAGGAATTGCTTTCCTTAAAAGGAATTTTCTCAGTAAAACATCAGTGCAATCTGAACTGCATAATCTCATCATATTCTACTCTCTGAATCTAATTATACTGACTCAATACTTTTCACCTCCACGCCATATAAATACAGAGCATTTTCCTTAATCATCTGTAATGGGTTGAATGAAGAATCCCCAAATGATATGTACATGTCCTAACTCACAAAACCACTAAATGTGACATTATTTGGGAAAGGAGTCTTTGCAGGTGTCATGCAGTTAAGGATCCAGGATGAAATCATGCTGGATTAGGGTGGGCCTTAAATCCCACCCTAATGACAAGTCTCTATAGGAGAAGAGAAGGGGGAATAATCACAGACACACAAGGAAGAAGCCATATGATGACAGATAGGGATTGGAGTGATGCTGCCATAAACCAAGGAATGCCAGGTGCCTTTGGAAGCTGGAAGAGGCAAAGGAAGATTCTCCCCTAGAGCCTTTGGAGGGATTATGGCCCTGCCAACACCTCAATTCATATTTCTGGCCTCCAGAACTGTGAGAGAATCAATTTCTGTCATTTTAAGCTTGTGGTCATTTGTTACAGGGGCTGTAGGAAATGAATACATCACCTGAAGACTAGCTGATCTTTAAAGGTTAAAAAATTATAGTTTCCCTTTATTTTCATGTATTTTACTTTATTTTAATGAAGAAAGCAATTGACAAGGGGTGAAATAGCTTAACACGAGTACATTACACGTTGCACAAACTATCACCAGCAAGCTCCACAATGGCTCTACCTAAGACTGTGTTCTCAGAGCAGAGATACATCTCAGACCTGGTCATTCCCTGTGTTCCACTCCGCAGAGGCCAGCATAATATAACAGAAGGACAGCTGAACTGGGAATCGGAAGCTGTGGTTATTGTTGTCTCTGATTGTAGACTCTGGGTCTTGAGTTTCTATCTTGCCTCTGTGAACCCCATGGTGGTACCATCTTGAAATGGTAATGATGAAATAAAATAATAGCTGTAAAAATGAGCTGCAGGTAATAATCCTCCATGAAAAAAAAGGCTCATATAATTAGAGAAGAAAGGAAAAGATAGAAGATTTGTATGAATTCCTGTCCTGTAGACATCATTGCACCCGAATAAGGAAGAAGAACCCTCATTCCAAATGGGGCTGGGTGCCCTCAGCATAGCCCACAATTTCCAATGCTGCCAAGTCACACTGATGAGGTTCCACGAGTCACAGGTCCGCCACTATTCCTTCTTCCTCACAGAAAACTGATGTGAAAAGTATGTCATGCTAGGCACCTTTGGGGGGATTTAATATTCAGAGAGGTGATAGCCTCCTCTCAAGCACCAAACTCAGAATTAAACACCACTCCTGGCCATCGGCTCCATAAACTGGTATTTTCTGGGAGTCTTTGGAAGACCTCTGAACACCCTGGTACCACTCAGTCCTACCTTGTGGGCCAAGCCCATGGATGTTTCAAAAGAAACCCAGAGCAGCTGAGGGGGCGGTTTTGAGGAAGGTCTCAGAGGCCCCCTACCAAAGCAAAACCAGCTGAGTAAACTTCATGAGCAGACCCACAGCTCAGTTAGTTAGCCCCACTAAGACATCAGCCCTGACAAGAGAGGGCCCCAGTTCCATCGCAGTGGGGTAAACCCAGAGATTGTTCAACAGACTTAATGGAAGATGCTACAGTCTTCTTGTGCCTCCAGGCCCAGAACAGACAGAAAAGGAGTTAGGAAGGGAACACTAAAGAAAGGAGAACATAGACTTGAGATGGACCCAAGTTTCCAAATAAATGCTTTAACATGAGCCCAAAACGTGTTAGGGAGGAGTTGATTCCCCATCTTCTTCTTGCTTGCTATCAAAATTAAATTATATTCTAAATGAAAATATCTTCTTGACATTCATGATTTATGTGACCTAGCTGTATGACTTAATTATGGCCAACTATGGTGAAGTGGAGAGAATACTGCACTTACATAAGGCCGGCCCTAAACAGGGTCACCAGAACGAGCTGATTAAGAGGTACATTGTCCTGTCCAAGCCTCAGGTTCCTCATTTGTAAAACATGGGGGGCACAGAAGGATACGAGGCCCCTTCTTAAATGCCTATTTGGAGAAAACTCAAATCATCAAAAGAACGATGATTACTCAAATACGTTAATACGTTACTCAGGTTTTAACAACTTTCAAATCTACCTCCAATAATGCAAACTCCCATAGAAATCAGTCCTGCTGAAGTTTATACATATCACTGGGCTCTCATACACACTATAAATGTGTCCTTTACTGTGGTAACGTTTTGCACAGGAATAAATTAAGGTGGGACTTAATCTCCAAAGTATAAAGATGCAATGGAAATAAATGACTCTGCAAAACAAACAAATAAATGTAAAGCATAAAGGAGGAGAGTTGGCAAGACTCCAAGAAAGGATTCTTACTAGGCTAATATAAAAAATTTACGTTGTGACAGAAGTGGGAAAGAATAAAATCAAAATAGCATTATATGTTGGCAAAAAGGATTCTTTTTAGGCTAATATAGAAAATGTACATCGTAAAAGAGATAGGACAGAATAAAATCAAAACAGCATTATATATCGGCAGTTTTGAGTAAAAACCAGAGAAAAAAGATCAAAGGATAAATCCATCTCTATGAACGCTTGGTTTGTGGCTTTTTATCATTACGCAGAAGCCTTGATGGCTTTTGCTCTTAATCTTAGCATCGATCATTTTAGCTATATTTTCATTTTTGCCTTTTGCACATTTGTAAAGCTCACCCACAGAGGCACATTGTCAAAGAGCCCTGAGATCATGAGGGAAGTGGTCAGTGTCCTTAGCAGCAGAACAAGCCAAGGAGGACTCCCTTTCCTATCCAGAGCACTGTGAGCTACTTGTGTTCCCTAAAGACCCTACAGTGAAAAAAAGAGACGGAAAGGAAAGGAAAGGAAAGGAAAGGAAAGGAAAGGAAAGGAAAGGAAAGGAAGGAAAGGGAAGGGAAGGAAAGGAAAGGAAGGAAAGGAAGGAAAGGAAAGGAAAGGAAAGGAAGGAAAGGAAAGGAAAGGAAAGGAAAGGAAGGAAAGGGAAGGGAAGGAAAGGAAAGGAAGGCAAGGAAGGAAAGGAAGAAAAGAAAAGGAAAGGAAAGGAAGGAAAGGAAAGGAAAGGAAAGGAAGGAAAGGAAAGGAAGGAAAGGGAAGGGAAGGAAAGGAAAGGAAGGCAAGGAAGGAAAGGAAGGAAAGAAAAGGAAAGGAAAGGAAGGAAAGGAAAGGAAAGGAAAGGAAAGGAAGGAAAGGAAAGGAAGGAAAGGAAAGGAAAGGAAAGGAAGGGAAGGGAAGGAAAGGAAAGGAAGGAAAGGAAAGGAAAGGAAGGAAGGAAAGGAAGGAAAGGAAAGGAAAGGAAAGGAGGGAAAGAAGGAAAGGAAAGGAAGGAAAGGACGGAAAGGAAAGGAAAGGAAAGGAAGGAAAGGACGGAAAGGAAAGGAAGGAAAGGACGGAAAGGAAAGGAAAGGAAAGGAAAGGAAAGGAAGGAAAGAAGGAAAGGAAAGGAAAGGAAGGAAAGGAAAGGAAGGAAAGGAAAGGAAGGAAAGGAAAGGAAAGGGAAGGGAAGGAAAGGAAAGGAAAGGAAGGAAAGAAGGAAAGGAAAGGAAAGGGAAGGAAAGGAAAGGAAAGGAAAGGAAAGGAAAGGAAAGAAAAGGAAAGGAAGGAAAGGAAAGGAAAAAAGAAAAGAAAAGAAAGAAACAACGAAGACAGAATCAGGGGCCGGGGGGGTGGACTAGATGAACACGAGCAAAGCAAACCTGCCACTCTGAGGCTTCTTCTAGAGAAACCCTCCTGCTTAAGGAGAAATTTCAAGGGCCCCAGGTGGGTACAGTCTAGCAACTCCCTCCCATCACCTGCTTCCCCCTTCTGTGGTCATTTTCACAAGTCAGCAGGGGGTACAGGGGGGAGGGAAATCCAGCACATAGTCAAAATAACCAAGTGCTCTGTGCCAAAAGGAAATGTGGGCTAAGAACTATAATGAAAGGGTAAGCAAAGAGCCACTGCTTCCCAGCAGCAAGATGTGTCCGCGAACAGCAGCCCTGCTGGCCCCGGCACAGGCCAGAGCCTTAATCTGTAAATCACTGTGAAGCCCAAAACATCAAAAAAAACAAATTAAAAAAAGTGACCACCCCTGGAGTAAAGGCATAAGGCCACAAAATAACCCCCTGCTCTAACCTCCGGTGCATAACCCATGTGAAAATGCAATAGAGCCCCAGCATCTGAGAGAGGGAAGGGTGGCTTGCCAGAAGCTAATTACATTTCATCAAGATGGCAAAAAATGATGAGCACGTGTCCCGTAATCCCAAATGAGAAACACACACGTCTGCACACACGGACACACACACACCACTCCTAAGAAGGCTTCACTGCACATTCTCTCCTCTCCCTTTATAAGCCTACCCTAAAATTTCTGGCACGGGCCTGAAAGTCATTAGTAATTTAGCTGAAACATAAAATTTTACTGTGGCGCATTGGTAGCTATTATGAGGTATAAATCTGTGTGGCACTGGCAGGTTGAATTCCCTCCTACTCTCCTTCCACATACTACAAAAAGCATTTAACTGTGCTGGGGGTAGGACACTTACATTTTGGAATTAAATTAGAGACATGAGAATACTAAAATACCCTTTCTTTTCTAGATCCACGCTAACCATTTTGAACTGCTCTCTTGGGCCACGTCCCACTAGAGAAAATGTGATCTTCTTCAGGAAATTTGGCTTCAGCCAACTGCCTTGCAAAAGCTGCCGTGGACAAAATTATCAGGGCCACCAAAATTTGTGTTCGCTTGGCTCACATGTATCGTATCTAGCCAGGCTCAGCATGGTCAGAGGTCATTAGACAACACAAGTATCCTACTCATTCATTCCAATAGTTTCACTATAAAACTAAGCAAAGAGAAAGACTACATCTAGGGTTGTTTTGTTTTGTTTGCAGGAGAATTTTCTTATATTCTTGCAGTTGGTTTCAAGATTTTCTTCAAAACCCTTCTTGGCATCTTTAGGTCTCGGGTGCAAACATATTATGTTTTTGAGCATTGTACCATTATCACATGAGATTTGAACATATATTATTGGAATGACTTAGTCGAAGGCATATGGGATTGGAAACTGACACCTAAATTCTCTGCCCTTAGCCAGGGGGTAGCAAATATAAAAGCTTATTCCATCACCGGCCATTCTTGTGCCCATAGCAAATATTATTAATGGGTTACAGAAGTCATACAAGCTTCATGCGAATCTTGACCCAGTAGCCCTTTCTAAGTGACTCAAAACACAAGCTGAGCCTTCTTCTCAGCACCAGTCTGCAGGTAACCATGACGGATTTCTCAAAGCTAACGCGTGACACAACAAAACTCACTGGCTTTCTCAGGCCTAAAATGTGAGCACGATGAGAACAGAAACCACAATTATTCATTTTGTGTCTCTGGCACCGATCTTGGTATCTGGCGCTTAGCTGGCCTCAGAAAACATTTATTGAATGCTACTGAACTTTCTGACCCTGCCATTAATTCTAAGAGTTTCCTAAACTACATAACTTCTTTCCCTTATTTTATTTTCCTAGAAGATTGTATTATGTCAAGTACCAGTTACTTTATTATAGTTAGCAAAAGAGATTAAACATTAAATGAAATGTCACCAACACCATTAAATATTTTTTAGAAATAATAGTATGTTCAGTACAACTTAAAACAAAATAAGTAGGCATGTTCTCTACTCCCTTGTTGCTTAGAGTCTGGAATGGAGTAGCCTAAAATGCAAATGAATATGGTTTATGGGGTTTCCTGTAGTTATGGTCCCTTCCAGAGGGAAGGTCCAGTCATCTTTATCAATTTTGTCTAATTCCATGATATCATGGCAATTTTTCTTATCTGTTTAAGGGAGTGGAACACTTTTGCACTGCGTTAAGAATGTTATTGGGGATGTTGGTCAGTATACATCTTTGCTAGTGAGAATACTTTCAGTAAAAAGTAGAGAAAACTAGTCTCAATGTGTTTAAACTACAAGGGAGGATTTACAGACTCATGTAATTAAAAATACCAGAGGGAGGGTAAGCTACAGGCAAACCTTGATTGAGCTACTTAATTATGTATTCAAGATCTTTTTCTTTCTGTTTTTCTGCATAGGATTCATCTTAAGACTGGCTTACCTCATGGTCCCAAAATAGCTGCAACTGCACCGAGAGTAACACACTCCCTTGTTAATTTCTTCAACAACAGCATCAATGTCCCAACATTTTTAGGAAAACGAAGGACATTTAATCTGTTTGCATGGCTTAAATTAGAAGGCTTAAGATATATGCCCAAACCTTAACTAATTATTATAACCTATGAATAAAATACACCCATTAGATTGGCCTAAGTCATGTGCTCTGCCTTCGACCCAGAGGTATAATCATTTTTCTCAGAATCACATAGATATTGGATGCTGTTATGGAAAAGGATGAAGAGAATGATGTAAAAACAGTCAGCCAACAAATATCTACCATAACAACAACTCTTTCTGATGAACTGAGGCAGAAACTCCAGTGTGATCTAATAGCCAAGAATAGTTGTCAATACCCTGAGCATGTGCTACGTTTTATCCTACAGATAAAATGCAGGCCTCTGTTCAAAGGAGGCAAACGGTCCATTCTTGCTCTCAATGAGTAGTGTGAGGGCAGCAGGTGGACCAGTGGGCAAAGAACATTTGGGAACGTTTAGAGGGGGGATTGTTACCAAATTAACTGTACTAACAGCTCTGGGCCAAACACCTATAAAGAGTATTCTGAGATAGTCATAAGGTACTTCAGTGTCAACAGTATGAAATTTCTATGTAAAATGGACTCCACTTGTTCCATAGTGACTTAAATGAAAAATGTGCTGTCATTCTAAAATGTAATGCCTTCCTCAGAGTTCCAGTATCAACCCTTAAAGCAGTCTTCTTAAGGTAGTTGATAATGTTTTTGAGTAGAGAGAATAGGGGAGAAAAAAATACAGAAGACAAGCACCAATTATATTTTTCAAGAAAGGGACTTAAGTCTATTTGAAGTTAGAGGAATGACCCCAAAAAATAAAATTAAAGCTCTTTAAGGTGAAAAGAAGAAGATATAGAGTAAAAACGACAACCAAGCTGAAACAACACGTCTTGGAAAATAAAGGCTTATGATCAAAAGTTAATTGTGTATTGCAGAGAAATAAATCGAATTGTAGACTATCAGAGAGAACAAGGAGAAAAGGTCATTACAGAAGTAAAAGGAGGTTTTTAAACATTAGTGGTCTAATAAAGCTACTTAGATTCTCTTTAATGCATAAAATTTCTCTCTCTGTCAACTGAAATGAACCTGACTTATTTCACTGTCTGACTAGCCTCTTCCTGTTATCTTAGATTTGTTGTCTTTTGGGCCTGGACGGTTGAATGCTCAACCTTATTCCTGAGGAATTGGCATGTCTGCTTTGCAGAGCGCACAGCAACAACTTAACTGGGGGGCAGCAAGAGGCAGGAGGGCCTACTGCAAGCTAAAACCTAAAATAAACAGAACAGAGGCACTAGTGGATACTTAAAAAAGGAATTTATGGCCCATTTCCTCATTTCCCCTAGGATTTTGCTTGTGAAAATAAATTTGATATTTTCAGCATTAAAAAAAATATATTTTTCAAAAAGAAAACAGGCCAAAGTTTCACATGTCTAATCTACCATTCCAGCAAGACACCCAAAGTGTAATAGCATCAGTGGGACCCTCCAGAGGGGCACTGGCTCTGAAATCACCATCTGTAGAGCCACCCGCCCCTGAATATATGGTGAAGGTGACCTGGACAAGGCCAGGCCTGCTTGCTGGTGTCAAATGACTTATTCCAGCACACCTTATCCATGGCGAAGTGGAGAGCTGTCGAGAGGGCGATTTACATTAGGCTAATAGTTTTTCCCTGATTGTGAGAAGTTTATTTCTCCACAACATGTTTTTTCCTCCTAGGGAATACAAATGGTGACTCCCAACGAGATAAATCATGGTGTCACAAAATATGTCTCATTTATTTAATGGCTTTCTAGTTTAGCAATGTTGCAGACTTTGAAATTCTGTATAAGTCATAGACAGTATTTCTAACATGCCTTAAAAGCCCACTCAACTCCCACCAGCTGTTGAGGACAGGAAGTAAAGAAAATAAGACTTTTTCCTGCTTAATCCTCCTAAGAGGAGTTGAGAAAGCCAGCAGAGCCATTTTGGAATTTTGCTGGGAAACGAGGATTAGCATCTCTAAGAGACACTGCCAGATTGTTTGATTACTGTTGCCGGGTTATTTTAGACGGGATCCAAATAACACGAGCTTGAGGTTAGACGGTGCACCTCAAAACTTGTGTCTGAGAAGCTATCCAAAGCTGGTTGACCATCCACTTCTCTAATATCCATTCCTAAAGCCACTGCACAAGGAATTTGAGAATAAGAATGCCATTAACGCATTAAAGGTAGTTATTTCATTATTTCAGCCTTTCAACCTTTAAAACCAGATTCCCTAATCTTCTGGGACTCATTTACTACAACAGCAAAAAGATTAAACTAGAAAATGTGAAATCACTCCGAGGATGGAGCAATTCTCCGTCGGGGAAGATACTTGTCAAAGTTACAAACTTTCTCAAGGACGATACGCAAACTCCCTGAGGACAGAGAAATCCAGCCATTCAACTTCCTGTTTCTTGTGTCGACTAAATAAAAATGCACAATGTGAGAGTTGCGAGTTAACTTTTATTTGGGGCAAAATGAGGGCTGTAGCCCTGGAGACAGCATCTCAGATAGCTCCGAGGTACTGGTTCCAAAGAGGTAGGAAGGAAGGTCAGTATTACTTATGATTTTAGTGAAGGAGGGACATGCATCAAGCACACATTTTGGCAGAGGTTTGCCGCTCGTCACAAGGAGCAGATGCCACCATTAACGATTTTGTTGCTTTTCTAGAAATGACAAGATGCAAGAATTGGGTTCATAAAATATTTTCTCTCTGAAGGCCTCTTCTGCAAGTTTTTCC
This sequence comes from Orcinus orca, assembly GCF_937001465.1. Classification (NCBI taxonomy): domain Eukaryota; kingdom Metazoa; phylum Chordata; class Mammalia; order Artiodactyla; family Delphinidae; genus Orcinus; species Orcinus orca. The sequence goes on from NC_064562.1 coordinate 25,892,686, forward strand.
CAGAGCACTGAGTGCTTCATTCCTGATCTCCACCCTGAACTCCTTTCAGGGTGTGTTGAAGGTCAGCGACTGCAGTGGCTATTGACCTCGTCCTTGTAGAGGCAGATGGCAAGGGACAATGTTTTAGTTGGTACCTGTATCTAATAGTATGTGACACATAGTAGATGTTCAAGAAATGCTGGATGAAAAAAGTGAACGCATTCATGGCATTTCTTCCAAAAGGTCCCTCCTTTAAAACGTTTCTTTTGTCTATTGGAAGTTAAGTATGCATTGTGAATATTTCACCTTTAATCCATGTTAATAAAGTCAGGAGTTCTTTCGTACCTGCCATTCATTCATTTATTAATTAATTCAGTGGAAACTTATTAAACAATATTATACACCATGGTCTAAATTAAGTACTATAAAATACTCTCCCGTATTTAAAAATTCCGTATATAGTATACATTGATTTTATTTGCTTTGACTATTAATTCATCCCAGAAGTTTTAGTCGGTATAAAGTCAACAGAATCATTAAATGAATAATATTGGTCTTTAAAAGTTAAAGAAAAAAACAGCAACTCTCTATATATACTGGCTCTCCACTCATTTGCTGCATTTTGTTTTCAAGTATTTTTTGAACCCATCCGTTATCAACAAGCGCTATAATTCATCTACTTTTATTAAGAGCCCCTGAAACTTTCCTACTGAAGAATGGAAACTATTAGAAAATCTTCTTAACTTACAGTATAACCCAATCCTTGAAGTGGATTTTTTAAAAATTTACTTTAGGTTTAATTCATAATGCTTTGGAGAACCACCATTCTTATCAACAACACTGGAATTGCAAATTGGATTTGCATAATATAACAGTGCTGTAAAAATACACCAGTGCCTTTAAAACACAAAAGATTCCCACTCCTACCTCAGATCTCGAAACAGCCCTCCTATTTTACTCCATCATAATTGACCCTTTAGAAGCAAAAGTTTGCTTCCGTGCAGTTTTCTCCCATTCCCTTTCACTTTGCATTTTTCTATATAAGCCTGAGGGATTCAGGAAAAAGAACTATGGATATTAAATGATGGAGTTTATGAACAGAGAGCCCATAAAGATTTCAAACCTGTGTTAAAATGTCTCTTTCTCTACTTTTTTTTTTCCTTAAAGTACTTAGATAATTGCAGCAGCTCTTCCTTTTGCTTGTGTTGACAGCCTAAAAGTGCGATGTGCTCGTCCCAAGCTGCAATTATCTGGAACTTTCTCGAACCATCTTGTTACAGTAAAAATGGGTGGTCTTCCCTTTGGATCAGGAACTCTGGTAGTTAATCCACCACCCGAACCATCCGGTGGCGCCGTACCAACTGCTTCACAAGCTTTCCAAGAAATCTAACAAACCGAACAGAGCTCATGCCCAATTAGTTCCTACTCTCTCTTCATCAGCAATATTCCAGAAGATATTTTCCACTATGAAATAGGTATCTTGGAAAGTTCTACCAGCTTGTTTGCACAGGATTGACATTTACATAATCATGAACAACACTTTATGTGGTACTTAGGATTTCTTTCGAGAACTTTTATCCAAGTGCTGACCTGGCTTAACCCTACTTAACTTGTAAAAAATGAAGAATGTAGATGGCCACGGGCCACTGATGGATTAGACTTTGCCTTGGTTGTGTTTTCTTAGAGCCTTTGAACTGTGGCTTGAGTACAGTCTTCCTTAATATTCCCTCTTATGGATCTTGTTTTGTTACAGTAGCTGATCTTCTGGGGTTAGGAGAATGGAGAATGCGTTGGGCTTATTTTGCTTATAAATGGTATACGTTTGCAAGGAGGAGAGGAGTTTCCTTCCTAACGTTCTGGGGACCTACTCGTCTGCAACTATATAAAGTATCTGGAGTCCTATTTTTAATTTTAAAACCCAGTGCTGCTGAAGGGTGGAGAAACAGTCCTTCTCATACATTGCTTCCTGGTGGGAACTATAAAAGTATACATGCTCTTTGACCTAGCAGTTCCAATTCTAGAAATTAATCCTAAGGAAATAATAAGGATGTGGGCAAAAATTTAATAACTAGCATAGTCACTGCAGCATTGTTTATGGTATAGCAAACTTGAAAACACACAAGGGTAAAACAAAATATATCTGTATGCCTATAGAATGAAAAAGTAGGTGCCGTGGAACTGCATATATTGTAAAAGTGTCTCTAATATTGACTTTGACAGACTATCCCAACGTGTTGGTGAATTTAAAAAAATATAGGGCTTCCCTGGTGGCGCAGTGGTTGAGAGTCCGCCTGCCGATGCAGGGGACGCGGGTTCGTGCCCCGGTATGGGAAGATCCCACATGCCGCGGAGCGGCTGGGCCCGTGAGCCATGGCTGCTGAGCCTGCGCGTCCGGAGCCTGTGCTCCGCAACGGGAGAGGCCACAACAGTGAGAGGCCCGCATACCTCAAAAAATAAAAATAAAAAAATAGTCCCATTCTATACCAAACAATCTCATTTTTGTAAAACAAAAAATTTTTTTAAGTCGGCAGGTTTAAAGTAAAACCTGCCTAAATGTGTACATTGCACAATCAAAGCAGGAAGACGCTCCCTAAAATATGAATAGTTATGTGGCAGGATAATGGACGATATTTATTTTCTTTGTTTGTTTTCTTATATTTTCTAACTTTATTTTTTTTACCATAACAACATATACTTGCGTAGTAATAAATTTTTTTTTTAAGTTTGGGTTTTTTTAAGGGAGGGAGTTGCTTTATTTTGCTTCTCAGGTAAATGAAGTCAAATGAAGCTTGAAAGTCAGTGGACTGGTAGAGCTCGCCTGCATGCGTAGGAGAGACCGGTCATAGAAGGAATTTTGGACTTGGCTTCAGGCCTGAAATCCAGGCTCAGCTCTGCCCACCCAGTCGCAGTGCAAATCAGCAAATCCTTTTACTTTTCTGAGTCTCGGTTTCACCACCTTTAGCTGAGAACAGCCCTGTTCCTCTATAGGATAACATAATCTCCCAGGATTATGGGCATCAGGTAAGATAATACAAGCGAAAAGGCTTGGAAAAGTTAAGCCCGTCCAGTGAATAGAAGAACCAGGAATCAGCAGACAATACAAACAGCAAATCACAGGCTGGTCCAACTAGCTGAGGCACCTTCCTACTCATATCCATCCTGACCTGCTCCAGCCTTCCTACGGTCCTAACAAGGAATCCTGCCCACCAGTTTCAGCAGGCAGCCTGCTTCTCCGCTTCTGTTCCTGAATTCAGCACTAGCAGATGTGTGCAGAGCCAAAGAGCCAGCTCTGTGTTTTCCTACATTCATTTCCAGTAACCCAGTTTGCCTGCTGCTAACTACACACCTGCAGGGTGAATTGCCTCAGACAATTCCACTGCGCTTTGAAGCCCTTATTTGTTGATGTTAAATATGCCATGGTAGACACAGTGTGCTCTGTTTTTGTTTTTCCACACGAATATCACAATAGCCACATGACGGAGAGGTCTTACTTCACAAAGCCACAATACTCTGAGTCGTCACTCTGGAATAGACCCCTTCCACAGCCTCAACTTGGGAGAGTTCCTTTATCTTTGGATTTCCCCCTGCTTATCTAGCTCCTGTCCCCAGACTGATAAAAAATGAAAGTCTAAGACAGAGTTTGTTATGTCTGAAGATTTACTTGCCCAACCTGTAGGGGCCCACACTATTAGTTTTTTTTTTTTTTTTTTTTTTATTTTATTATTTATTTATTTATTTATTTATGGCTGTGTTGGGTCTTCGTTTCTGTGCAAGGGCTTTCTCTAGTTGCAGCAAGTGGGGGCCACTCTTCATTGCAGTGCGTGGGCCTCTCACTGTCGCGGCCTCTCTTGTTGCAGAGCACAGGCTCCAGGCGCGCAGGCTCAGTAATTGTGGCTCACGGGCCTAGTCGCTCCGCGGCATGTGAGATCTTCCCAGACCAGGGCTCGAACCCGTGTCCCCTGCATTGGCAGGCAGACTCTCAACCACTGCGCCACCAGGGAAGCCCACACACTATTAGTTTTTGAGTCACATTTCTTGGCTTTCAAGCCTGCAGAAAAGCACTTGGACTTAACGTGAAGGAAACAAGTTTTCTCAGGTAGCCGGGAAGGAGGATGCTGTTGTCTGATGGCCCCAAAAGAGTCTTTTATTCCCACTAGAAAATGACAAACCAAGTTACCAAGTGGAATATCTGCCTTGTTGGAACCTTCCAGGCTCCCTGCCGTCTGAGCTAAGAATGATAAGGACAATGTCTAATAATCCTTACTTTACATTGGATATTTTCAAAAATATGAAAAGCACTTTTATAAAGTGCTTGGGACCCATGCAGGGACAGCCAGGTCAATAAAACTGCTTTTTGCTCATGCCAAATGCCAGGCATTTATTTACCAGGTTAGGTAAGAATGTGGGATCTTGCAAGCAAGAAGAAATGTGGTTTTAGGACAATAAATATACAGTGTGTGTCCTCAAGCCTCCTGCTGACCATCTCAGGAGGAGAGTTTGGCTGCCATGAATTCTGATAACCAGGGAGCGCTTTGTTCCTGGCCATGCCTCCCGGTGCCCCACTGCATAAGATTTTAAATCATTTCAGCTGTGGCAAATGATGGCCCAAGGAACAGCTTCAGCCCAGAAGAGACAAAGGGACAGTGTTGGAGAAAGAAAAGCAGTGGTATTCTTGCTGCATTTTAAAATTAATAGAGTCGGTTATAGTTTCTAAGTACACTTGGAATTCCAGCTGCCAGAGAATGGGTTTGAACACTGAAAGCCCTCTTTAATCCGTCGTGGAGCCCGGACAGGTAGTGGTGTTCTCCAGCACAGGTAGTGGCACTGTGAAGCCAGCAGAGAGAGCCTGCCGGGAAGCCTCGACACTGTCCTCGGGGGATGGCCTCCACGCAACGGGCAGGCTTTGATCTCTGCTGAGACTGCTCCGGGGATGCCAACGGTGAGGTGGGTGTCCGCGAGTTCATTTTACAGAGACCATCAAAGCTGCTTTCAGATGGTAAAGACGAACAACCTGGCCTCTATTTAACAGCTAGCAGCTCTTCAGACTGTCTAATTCTCAGAGCCGATTAAACAGAAAGAGAGCTAAGAAATAGAGAGTAGGTTGAGTACTGGACAGAAGCAGAAGGGAGAATAAGGCAGCCGAACTGCGGGTGCTTCTGTGCCACTGGTCGGCATCATCAAAACAGCAGTTTCCCTACCTTGAAATAAACCATTGCTAAGTGTTACGCCATTGCAGAACACAATTCGACAGAACCATGATTTGGCCAATGATGCATATTAAAGTTTAAAAGAATCACCAAAATATCAAGCAGCGATTTGTCAGAACACGGCGAGAAAGGACAACCTTGGAGAAGAATTTAAAGAACGTAACAGAAAAGAATCTACAAAAGAGTGGATATATGTGTATGTATAACTGATTCACGCTGCTGTACTCCTGAAACTAACACAACATTGTAAATCAACTAGACTCCAATAAAAATTTTAAAAAAATAAAGAACATAACACAAGTAAACGAGTTTTAAAACCGAATTTAAATCCACTGGAAAGGAACTTAAGGAAAGCTAATTTAGCAAATCACCATAGTCCTTTATCATCTTGCTCTTCTTACTTAAGAAATCAAGGATGTATTTTTGCAACCTTATGTTTTATTAGTGACACAGAAAATTGGAAAATAACTGAAATCATTTCTCTATGTCCCTTCCACCCCCTCCTCACCCAAATTGTTTTCTGTATGAAAATCATAATGTCTTTCATTGAGACATTAAAATAATCAAAACTAATAAGATGGGAATTGCTAAAAAGACTGATTCTATAATTATCTTTGGAGCACAGGATATATTCTCTCTGGGTTGAGGGGTAATGTCTAAAGACTAAACATTGCCTCAGTGTCACTAGCCAGTAGTTAGTCTTTAAGTAGAAGATAAAATACATCATCGAACAATACAAAAGAATAAAATAAACTACACTGGCACTTCACATAAGAAGAAATATAATGAATAAACATAAAAACTGCTCACCAATGGCCAGGAGAACACAAATTAAAACAATAAGATTGCAATTTTCTCCCAGTAAATTAACAAAAAATTCAAAAGAGCCATGGCTTCTAGTGTTGACAAGGATACAAGAAACAGGCACTTAAATATTATTAGTGGGAGTGTGAATTAGAATCATCTTTTTGCTGAGGGGTGGGGAGGAAAAGGAAAAAATTGTAGTGGCTATAAAACATTTTCAATGCACAAATCTATAGAATATATAAGAGGCTCAGTAACCAAACTCAAATGTTTTGCTGAATCACAGAAACTCAATTCCAACCAAGTCAGGCTTCCCCTCTTTCCCTTCGAGCATTTCTAAGTCTTGACGTCATGTCAAGATGTGGGGAAGGAGGCAGAGAGGGACACAATCCTTGAAGTCATCATTTCCACTCTGCATCCTCCAAGGAAGTCATCATTTCCACACGGCATCCTCCAAGCAAGTCATCGTTTCCACACCGCACCCTCCAAGGAAGTCATCGTTTCCACACCGCATCCTCCAAGGAAGTCATCGTTTCCACACCGCATCCTCCAAGGAAGTCATCGTTTCCTCACCGGCATCCTCCAAGGAAGTCATCCTTTCCACACCGGCATCCTCCAAGGAAGTCATCCTTTCCACACCGGCATCCTCCAAGGAAGTCATCATTTCCACACTGCATCCTCCAAGGAAGTCATCATTTCCACACTGGCATCCTCCAAGGAAGTCATCGTTTCCACACCGCATCCTCCAAGGAAGTCATCCTTTCCGCACCGCATCCTCCAAGGAAGTCATCGTTTCCACACCGCATCCTCCAAGGAAGTCATCATTTCCACACCGCATCCTCCAAGGAAGTCATCATTTCCACACTGGCATCCTCCAAGGAAGTCATCATTTCCACACCGGCATCCTCCAAGGAAGTCATTGGCTCACCCAGTCCTCAGCTGTTATCCCAGAAGGTCACTGAGGAGATGTCCCTTGTTCCCGGTGGCAAGGTCCCTAGATGTCCGGCAACTTTCTCTGCTCCTTCCCTCCTCAGCTGGAGCCATGGAATCATTTGCTTCGGTGCCATGCACAGCATTTTTTCTCTGGGCCCCTGCTGCCACCATCCCCTGAGGCTGGCTTCCTCTCTGAGATTATAACCTGGGAAACTTAGGGCCCGGCCTGCCGCTGGGACCTACAAATGCCTCTGCTGTCCTCACTTCCCCTCCATCCCTCACCTCCACCAGGCCAGAGAAATTTTCTCTAACCTAAAACAGAAGTTCTGCAGTCTTTTATGATGTGTCTCCCACACATTCTATCTTTGACAGTTTTCTTCATTCCCCTAAGGATTTGGGCTTTTGGAAACCAAAGCCTTTGAAGACTTTTGTCCCCCCTCTGATTTCAGAATTGGAACATCCCTCCTCAGTGACAACGAACATTGAAGGCCCTAGCTGCTTGAATAGAAGCAGGAGGGAGAGAGAGAAAACATTGCTAATATTTCCAAAACGTCGATTTTATGAGCTAACAATCTGCTACTCTCTTATAGAAATAAAATCCTACAAATATGTAAAAAGATATAGAGAGGATTACCATAACATTGATTGTAATAGAGAAAAATTAGAGATAATTTAAATTTCCACCAAGATACCGGATGGTTAAATAAATCATAGGAAACTGATAAAATGGGGGAAAAAACCCGATAATACCGATAAAATTCTAGGTAAACATTAAAAAGAATATGTACATCTTTACGTGCTGACTTGGAAAGATCCTATGAATATTGTGAAGTGAAAAGGGCAAAATTCGGAATGATATGTGAGATATCTCATTTGTTTAAAAAAAACACCCTATTTCTGTGTATGTGTTAATATGAGCACATAAAGAGATTGCTAATGCTAGTGGTAATAATTTCTATGTAATGAAATTAGAATGAGGAAAGACTCTTCCTTTTTTTCACTTTAAAATCTTTTTTAAACATTTTATTTGATTTAGCAGGCACCTACTACCTTTAAAGATTTTTTATTTAAGTTAAAAAAATGCATGTTAATTTAGCTCTAGATGGGACCTCATACATTCTCAAAGCATATATAATTTCTTGAAGAATCAGGAACAAAGACATAAAATGAAGACCTTCCATTCATTGAAGGTTATGATTCAGTAGCAAAGATGGATCATTTAAGATCCATGATGATTCCAAGAATCATTTTGCAAAACCCTGACTGGAAAGTAGATTCCTGCTGTGAACTGTAAGAGACCCAGATTTCAACATAATTGGAGAAATTTAAATACCTTATCATACTTTGCCAAGCTCTGTGAGTCAAATAAATGTAGGATATCTTATTTTAAACAAATGATGACAGCTGACCACAAAGTCTAAACATGATCCAAACTAATATATGTGCTAATTGTTCTTTGTCTTAATCCCCAGTGCACATTCTCCATTAACTGCGAGATTAACTGCCTTGTCTTGAATCAAACCTAGGAATAGCTTATTCCGCCACTGATAGCACTTCAATATCAAAGGAATCTTATGGGTCTGAAATCCAGGCCCAAACTGTACACACTTGGCCCAACTAGAGGCGTCATAATGATGTAGCAGAGGATAAAATTATGAGCTCGGCTGATATGCTTGGCACAGAATTAGATTATGGCCACTTAATTAACAATGCTGATACCCTATCTCCCAAACAGGATCTAGTATATTTTTTAAATTAATTTTTATTGGAGTATAGCTAATTTACAATGTTGTGTTAGTTTCTGTTGTACAGCAAAGTGAATCAGTTATACCAAGACATATATCCACTCTTTTTTAGATTCTATTCCTATATAGATCATTACAGAGTACCGAGTAATTCCCCGTGCTATACAGTAAGTTCTTATTAGTTATCTATTTTATATATAGCAGTTTGTATCTGCTAATCCCAAACTCCTAATTTATCCCTTCTCCCTGTTTCCCCCTTGGTAACCATAAGTTTGTTTTCTACATCTGTAACTCTATTTCTGTTTTGTAAATAGGTTCATTTGTACCATTTTTTAGATTCTACATGTAAGTGATATCATATGATATTCGTCTTTCTCTGTCTGACTTCTCTCAGTATGATGCTCTCTAGGTCCATCCATGTTGCTGTAAATGGCATTATTTCATTCATTTTTATGGCTGAGTAATATTTCATTGTATATATGTACCACATCTTTATCCATTCATCTGTTGATGGACATTTAGGTTGCTTCCATGTCTTGGCTATTGTAAATAGTGCTGCAATGAACATTTAGGATGCATATATCTTTTTTTTTCTTTTTTTTAAAACTTTACAAAATATTTTATTGCTTGGATGTGTGAAATAAATTTAGGAGGCAGAAGAATAAACACTGGCTCTCAAATTTCTTTGCTAGTGATACACAGAATACAAAAGGAATAGTTTGACAAGTTACAATCAGTTCAGTTTGGGATACGTTGTTTCAGTATGAGTCTGAAACTCCAAAAAGAGTCCTAGATATAGAATTAAGTTGATTTTTTTCATACAAAAAAATTATCTAGCACAATATACTGATTAATCAATATAAGGCCAATTTCTAATAACACCAAGTTCTCATTATATGTGGGTCATTTCTTGAGCACTCTGAACTGTTACATTGACATAACAGTACTTGCCCACTCCCATGCCAACGTTACACTAGTTTTATTTTAAAAGTCTTGTTATTGCATAAATAACTACCACATCTTCTTCTTCCTCTTCAAAATTGTCTTGGCTGTTTTGGTTCTTTTTTTTTTTTTTTATACAGCAGCTTCTTGTTAGTCATCAATTTTATACACATCAGTGTATACCTGTCAATACAAATAGCCCAATTCATCACACCACCACCACTACCCCCCCGCAGCTTTCCCCCTTTGGTGTCCATACGTTTGTTCTCTACATCTGTGTCTCAATTTCTGCCCTGCAAACCGGTTCATCTGTACCATTTTTCTAGGTTCCACATATATGCATTAATATACGATATTTGTTTTTCTCTTTCTGACTTACTTCACTCTGTATGACAGTCTCTAGATCCATCCATGTCTCAACAAATGATAGGGTGCATATATCTTTTTGAATTATGGTTTTTTCCAGATATATGCCCAGTAGTGGGATTGCTGGGTCATATAGTAGTTTTATTTTAGTTTTTTAAGGAACGTCCATACAGTTCTCCATAGTGGCTGTATCAATTTACATTCCCACGGACAGTGTAGGAAGGTTCCCTTTTCTCCACACCCTCTCCAGCATTTATTGTTTGTAAATTTTTGATGATGATCATTCTGACCAGTGATGGGGTGATACCTCATTGTAGTTTTGATTTGCATTTCTCTAGTAATTAGCGATGTTGAGCATCTTTTCATGTGCCTCTTGGCCATCTGTATGTCTTCTTTAGAAAAATGTCTATTTAGATCCTCTGCTCATTTTTTGATTGGGTTGTTTGTTTTTTTGATATTGAGCTGCATGAGCTGTATCTTTATAGGTGATGCCAAAAGAAGAAGCCAGCTGACCCCCCAAGGGAGTATTTTTGCTTCATATGTAAAAGCAGTGACTCCCACTATTAAATAAGAAAATAGCCACAACTTCAAAACATCTGCAAGGGAACTTTCTCATCCCCATAAGCACCTACCCATGTAAAAAGTTTGGATCACCTCAACAGTAAGAGAAGCCTTTTCAAACATTTCTAATAATTATTCATTCAATCAACATTTGTTGAATGAGCGCTATGTACCAGGAACAGCTAATATTTATTTAGTATTTACAATGTCCCAGGCACTGGTCTACTTTCATAAATTAACTCACTTAATCCTCATGAGTTGGGTTCATTGTCTTTCAAATTTTACAGAACTGGGCCCTGGGTCACAGAAATGAAGTCACTCATTCAAGCTCACATAGACTCTGTCCCTAAAGAAGCTGAGATTTGAACCCAGGTAGTCTGGCTTCAGAGCTCTGCTCTTCACTCCATAAACTAGGCTAAAAAAAATAAATAAAGGACACATTCTAATGGTGGAAACAAATGTAAAAAATAATTAAAATGCAGTGTAATGCTATGGGAGCATAAATGCAGGGGTGAATAAAGAAAACCCACAAGTACCAGGGTTGAGTTCACAAGTATTATGGAAATGTGTATGGTGGGGGGGCTGGATAAAATTTATTCCATTTTTTTGGAGCTCCATATTAGCATACATATGACTAAATGAAACACCTTCTTCATCCATCCAAATTAAAAGTATATAAATTAATGAGCTCTAATCTCTCAATTGTACTAAACTGGGTGTTTTAAAATTTACCTAATTTCAGGAGACTGATTACCATTTAATACTTTACCCCTATAAGAAACAGTTTACGATCCTGAAAGAAAATATTGCAGCATTTTATTTAATGGAATGAAGCTGTCCACTGAGCAAGCTTTTTACCTGCAGCCCCTAAAATAAGTAGTCCTGGAAGAGTGACCAACTGACTTAAATCTCAGCCCTTCTCTTTTTTAGAAATCCTGCCAATAAATGGAATCTCCATTTTCGCTTTCCTCTACTCTAGACACAAACATTCATTTTGCAAAGAGGTTGGCATGTCATTGGCAAAATGCACTTGTTGTGCTATTCCTATTCATCATCCTTATACCAGACCTCATCCCAGAATAGTCCTGCATAAGGTGCCACGTGTGTCCTCTAGCACTTCAGGAATTAAGAGGATATGGTCAATAAAAATGGAATCCCCATGACTTCAGACCAAGTTACCCAGGAAAGACATCCATCCCGATGTGGTTATGAGTTCTTTCTCAAAGTCAGCTTTTGTTCTAAGCTCAATTAGGTGTATCAAGGTAAAACTCGGCTATACAACTCAGAACTTTTAAAAGTTCACTATATTAACTCTGTCTCAATCCATTCAAGCTGCTATTTAAAAAAATGGCACAGATAGGTTGGCTTCTAAATAACAGAAATTTATTTTTCACAGCTCTGGAGGCTGGGAGGTCCGAGATCAAGGTGCCAGTGAGAGACTCTATGTCTGTGGTGTGCCTACTTCCTGGTTCATAGATGGCCATCTTCCTCCCATGTCCTCACATGGAAGAAGGGGCAAGGCAGCTCTCTGTGGTCTCTTTTATAAGGACACCGACCCTTCCTGCAGACTCCATCCTCATGACCCAATCACCTCCTAAAGGCTTCACCTCCTACCACCAACATGCTGGGGGTTGGGATTTCAACATATCAATTTAAGGGAGAACAATAATATTCTGTCCATAGCAAACCCACTCCACAATATTTAAATATCCATATTGACTTTCCAAAGAAGTCAACAGTCACAGAGGCAGGTGAAAGGAAAAGCATTTGGATTTAAGTCCAAATGTGATGCATTTTTATAATGGGCCAGGTGATGGGAACACAAAGATGCCTGCCATGAGCCCAGCCCACGTTAGCCCAATACAAAAGTTTGAGGTAGGTCAATAGTCCTGCTTCATGTTCATCACTTTGTAGAGTATATTTTTGAAGTCCTCCTTAATTCAAAAGTAAAATCTTTGTCAAATAAAGACATAAATAGCTTCCTCTCCAAGACTGAGGGCCAGATTCCTTCCCTCAGAATCCCCATGGAACTTTTTCATACTACTAGATGAAACATATTTAGCCAATATCTGGGTTTCAGCCAAGGTGGAGTAAGAAGAATGTTTTTGATATGACATCAAATTAGTCACTTTTAAGGTAATAGCATAATCATCTGTCAGACAACGTTACTTGTAGGGAACAACCATCTGCTGGAAAAAAAATAGAAAAAGAAAATCTAAAGGTCATCTCATTTCAACTGAAAAGCTGAATTGTAAAAATTATGGTTGGCAAAGTGATATCTCTTCAATCAAAATAAAACATAAAATGATCCTTACTAGGCCAACAGCAGCTGTCCAATCATAACAAACAAAATTCCTCAGTTGATGTCTTTTTATGGACCCATGTTTTCTTCACCTTTCATTTTTTCCTGCAAAAATTAAGTGGAAAGACCCATGGATGGGGTGAAGAAAGAAAGACATTTGGGGCTGTTTCTAATGTGTGTGTTGGATTATCTGCAATACACAGATAAAACTGGGTATAAGCCTTAAAATAGAGCAGAGTGTCAATTTCAAAACAAATAATGATAATGGTATTTTCAAGATCAGCTCTTTATTCATGTTCTGTGCCAAAGCATTTAAATACCCTGTGCTACTCATAACATAATGTGGGTGGTAAAAGGAAAAAACTATCCCTACTTCAACATGTTATCCCTAAAGAGTCTATTCGTGTCAGTGCTGTAAAGATACAATTAATTTATATAACCCCAATATCCTAACACTGAGACACAAAGCACATGAAACAAAACATTCTCTTATTTTGAAAAGAGAAAAATGAACATAAACTCTGCTTTATGCAACTGCCCAAAGCTTTTTTAGATAAATAATAAAATAATTTTAATTAACAAATGATTCTAGTAAACCATTTTTATCAGATACTTAATTTTTTTTAAGTCCAAACTTTGAGCCCACACATACTTTTTCCCCATGGGACTTAACAATTGCTGTGCTGGTAGTTTTGTAGAATTTGAGATGATCTGGGCTGGGCACTCTTTTAATTCGGTCTAGATGATGACATTTACCATCACAGAGTTAAATGACTGGCTTTAGAAACATCTTGTAGGCTACATATCTCACCTATGTGGCTGCACTCTGTTTGGGGAGATACCTTTTAATTTAAAATTAACCTTTGGGCCATTTCAATCTAGTTACCTAAAAGCATCAGCCACTTAGAATTTTTATCCAATCTGGTTAATATACAAGTTTCATATATTTCTCTTGAAGGACTCCAAATAACAATGAATCAAATTATTTGTTTTTAATAGTTCTTTTCTAACTGGATAAGAAACAAACAAAATTCTGTGTTAAAAAAGAAAACTTTCCAAAACAACCCAAAATCTAACCCTTCAGACAAATAGCATATTCAAAGTTGAGTTAGGAACATTTCTCACATCAAGTTATGTTTTAATTGTATGTATAAATAACAAGAAATGACTCTGCTGTTGGCTTACAACTGGATTGCATTTTTAATTTTGGAGTTGCCTTATATTTTTGAGAATGCTGATTAAATATTAAAACTCATTAATAATTTGTGAAAGACTCCTTAGTAGAAAAAAAAAAGTTAAGTTTTACCCAGAAAACAAATATTCTTTCTTATTTTATTTTTGAAAGAAGCCTTGCGGATTTAAGAAGCAGGGACATGTGTGTGTGTGTGTGTGTGTGTGTGTGTGTGTGTGTGTGTGTGTGTGTGTGTCTACTTGACAGAGAGGGAGAGAGAACACCCATGAGTGTCCAGAACATGTATTTAAATATCACCAATTACAGAGGCATTCTCTACACTTAACATTCATGGATAACCTTTGTGTACATATTCAGGTGGGGTCAGCAGAGTATTTATGGAATACAGGGCAGTACTGCTGGGAACAATTTCCCCGGTGACAGAGTGGTCATGCTACTTGGGTGAACCATATCCAAGAGAAATAAGACAGGGACTCTACGGGCGACAGCATTCATAAAGAGGTCAGAACTATAATTTCCTTAAGTCTCCAACCCATGGCAGATGAGTAGGAGAAAGACAGTTTTAATTCTACTAGCTACTACCCTGAGTAAAGAGGCTTTATTTCTTGCAAATGTTTGCTTTATTCTGAAATCAATCCTTCTTTCTTGTTTCTCGTAAAGTGTATCTTGCCATTGATGCCAACTCAAGCCAGAAACAATTAAGGCCTGCAGTATATACAAAGGAGAAGCTGGTATTCCTAACAGTGTGCCGGGCAAATTCAGTCGCCCCCTGTTTTGATGATTAAAATAGAAAGAATGGGCAAGCTTCTAGTGGAAGTTCCAACAACAGGATGGTTTACTTTCGTATATCCCACCCATTAACCTGGCATGTGTGTGGAAGGGAGGGGGGAGGGTGTTAGAGGTGATGCGCATGCTGAGCTCTGTCTGACTAAAGAATGCTAAATGCTCCATATTAGTGAAACACCAGAAGAATAAGAGCTGGGCAAAGAAGACAGCATGGTACAGTGGAAAAGGAAGGTAGATTCAGGTTTGACATTTACCACTTACTAGACATGTAGACGTAAGCAAATCATTTTCCTCTTCCTGCATATAGAGACGATGATACCTACTTCCTGGGGTCTTTGTAGGGACTGAGTGGGATAGTTGTACTTGGTGGGTACTCAATGAATGTTTGTCTCTCCTTTCTCTTACTAAACAAAGCTTATTAAGAAATCTAAATTGGTCATCTCCTAGCAGAGGAACACTTTGCCCAAGAATCTTCCCAGGTACCTCCCATTACACATTTATCACTTCCATGGACTAGTGTTTTAACTCCCTAAGAATTTAGTTTCTCTAACAGTTTGAATTTTAGTGGCTCTACATGGGTAGTACATTTAGTCATCCCCAAGTTTGTTCCATGATGGCAGGAACTAGGTCCCTCCTGTACAAACTTGTATCCTAGCTCCTAGCTCAGAGCTTGGCGCAGAATGGGCTTTTAAGAAATATTAGAATGAATGAAATAAGCGAAACGAATGCATCACCAATACCCACCCCCTCCAACATGGTGAAAGATCGACAATAAGGCCTTTAAAAATTCTGTTTATTCTATTCCTGACTCTTCTTATTTCAAAAATAAAACAGTAAGGCAAACTTAAACCACCACAAAGAAAGGAAAACATCTCAACTAGTTTGTGGAAAGCACCATTTCCAGTGCCCAGCTATTCTCTTGCAGGCAGTTACCTGTGTAGCCATAAATGCTCCACTTTTCAACTTTATTGTAAAAATAAAGGTGTGGTAGAAAGAGCCTGAGAAGAAGGAATCTGAAGACTCAGATGTTAGCTACAGCCACCACATGAACACTTATATCAATCACATTATCTTTGTCAGTCTCATTTTTTCTCATTTGTAAAATGGAGATAAATCAGCCTTGCATCAAATATATACCTTAAGAGTTCACTGCAAGTGAGGATGAGATAAGACATGCAAAAGAGCCGGAACACTATAAACCTCTACGCAAAAGTAATGAACTTTACAATTAAAGCATGTTCTTAGAAGGATGGCAGGACAGCTTCTACCAGAGCAGGCATAAGTGTGCCTAGTCTGGGTCATAATCCCAACAGAGCTGTTCAAAGAAGATATAGACCAAGTGGGGAGAAGAAGGTGTGTGTGTGTGTGTGTGTGTGTGTGTGTGTGTGTGTGTGTGTGTGTTTGTCAGGGGAATGGGAAGGAAAGGCACCATCATTTATTGAGCACTTACTGTATGCTACAATTAGCCAATGTGAATATACTCTCCAAAAACTAATCCTGGTCATTTGCTGAATCCCATCTCTGTTCCCTGTCCAGAATGCCTCTTCAGTAAAACCTCAGACCCAGAACAACCACAGAGGCCATCAGAACGGGGAAAATGATCTCAGTCTTTCAGGGTAGTGTATTCTAGCTCAATAAAAACAAACAAACAAATAAACAAACCACTTCTAACTTAAGGATTCTTGATGTTACTTTTAAAACACTATTTTTGTACATATTTTATATATTTGCCCTCAACAATTTGATTTAAGTTGTTCTTGTATACTTCCTATGAAGAGAGGATGTGCTAAGGGAAATTTTAAGCTTATCACCTCTCTCAAAAAATAATTAATTCTTAACCTGCAGCATGAAATTAGCTGTCTTGTTCTACTAACTTCATTCTTCAATAGCATCATTCAGTGGTGTGCTTGAGCCAGCTAGCACTCACTCACAAGGGCCAATGTTGTATGTATCATCTCAATTTCATTTTCATCAACATTGGTCATTTGAAGTCAGCCTTGGTGGGAGTATTTACACCATAGAAATGGGCAAGGTAACAAAGCAGAGCTTTTTTTTTACCCCCTGAGAGCCAGTTGTTACACCTTTACCAGCACACCACTGTTTTATAATTTTCCTCATATCTACTTGTTTGATTTTTCTACGTCCACAATTCCATCTTCCACAGCCATTTTCCTCACCAAAATAACTTGAAGATTTCTATTTCGTAAATTGATTGAGTTCAAAAAGTTGGTCTAGAAACAAAGTGACTCATTTTTGCTTTCCATAAATCTTCTGTCTTTCTTCTAACTCCTCTTTGTATTTCCAGTTTTTTTCTCAACTGTCATAATAACCTCCCTTTCCCCATTTTATACATTATTATCCATGCAGGATCTACTACCCCCTGAGCCTTTTCCCCCTAACTATTGCACCAAAAATACCCAAATACCCAAATGAAACATACTTCAAGTCCTTTTGATTTTCATGCACATAGCCGCTACCTATAAAATATTTGAAGAATTCCAAGTGAATGAAAGGGTGTAGTTCTGTTTGCTTGATTTTGTATATGCATCCACATTTTGTCATCTTTCTCATCTAGGAAATGTCTTGCAGGGAAGAGACTATAATATAAATAATACAGTGGATTAACTCTAATGCAGCAATAAACCTTATTAGCCATTCACACCCAATCCCTCCCCATTAATAAAGATAAACCTATCTGTGAAACAGATGGCATTACAATCTCCTCATCATAAGTATGATCAGGCATTTCTACCAATTGGCAAGTTAGATTCAACTTCCCAACTTCTTACTATAACTTGGACAAGTTACATAGACTCTATGAGTCTCCGTTTTTTGTAAAATGCGGGGGGAGATAATTAGAGTAATATCTGTTTTGCCCAATTATTGTGAAGGTTATGATAATATTAATAGAGCACCTAGTACAGTGCTATCTATTATTGTTATTTTCATTCCTCTGAAAAATGTTGTTACATTGACACTGCATTTTCCTCTAGGCTACAAGAACATACACACACTTTCTTGATAAATGTCTTTCTTCATCTATCACTACAACATACTTTGAAAATATTTAAAAATTGATTTAATTTTATTACACTATTATATATGAGTATTAAAAAAACATTTAAAAAATGATAAGAGAAGAAGGAAGGCAAAATCAATTCCTCAAAGATTTTTCACTGAAACAGTTACATATGCTTTCAGGCTTTTAAAAATTCATATACAGTTATAAAACAAAATCAAACTCTCTACAGTATATACTGTTTTGTAATCTACCTTCTCCACTTAACATACCATGAAACTTGGTTATGTCAATAGATATAAGTATACAGCAAATTTTTAATATCTACAATGCATTCTGCTTTAAAGCTGTCACACCATCCATCAGAGAGAAGGTCCAAACATGGCTCTGATAACCTACTGCAGCTTTTAGACAAATGTCAGGGATCCCTTTCCCAGGAGCCTGATGGAGAAAGGGGTTGGCGAGACAGTGTTACCAACTCAGAAGTCAAGTGGAAAGTGATGAGTGTTGGATACTTGATCTTAATAAGGCAGGGAAGAAGAGAGTAAGATGAACCAATAGGCTGTGCTAGTTGGCTCCACAGGATAGAAATTTCCTATTTCTAGAGGGAGACTCCCGGAGAAGAGGACCAAATGGGAGGCTTAGTTCCACCACCCTTCCTCTTCCCCCCTTCCTCCCCCCCAAAAAGGAAGAAAGTGTTGAATAGCTCTGTCCTGAGACATTGACATAAGACATAAGAACGTGTTTAATAGCTCTGCCTAAGAGCGTTGGTCAGCTTAAGCAGACTAACAGCATAAAGGTTATTGGCCTTTTATCTTCTTCTCTCTTTTTTTCTGGGTTTCTGAAAGAAATGAGGAAACCTGCAGGTAATTAGTTATTTAGTGCAAACCTCTGGGCTGGTGTTAGTTTCAGGGCAGGGACTAAATAGCATAAGGTAGCAAGAAATAAAGTTTAACCCTATTGACCCAATTCTCTAACCATATTTCCTTACACATAATTCAAGACATAAGAGAAACCATTTGAATGTTGAGTGTGGTTGAGAAGAAGTAGGTAAAATTCTCCATAATTTGAAAAATTAACATCAGAATGACCAAACGTTTCAAAATGGCTGTGTTTAAGCTTGTGTGTGTGTGTTTGAATGGATCTGGTCTTTCAAACCATCAGTTGCTGCTAGCAGCAAAGTGTTATAAAAAAAGGATTTTTTTTTAATCAGCGCATCAAAAGATAGAAAGCTATTATTACTCAGAAAAGGAAAGGTAATGGGACAACTGGCTTGTTTTGTAGTTGGTTTTCACATTCTTTTGGATATGCAGGCACAAAATTGCCAATAATGTCTCTTAGCAAAATTGAGTCGAGGCAGCTAGTCGGAAAAACCAGCCACAGTATTACCCTTTCTGAAATTCCCCCAAGTCCTCACTGGCACCATCTTGGACAACTGCCTTTGACTCCCACCCCAGTCTCTTTGCTCGCTCCTTCCCCTCTGCTATTTGGCTCAAGAGCACCCATCCAGTAATTCAGAAAAAAATACTTGTTACTCTGAGCATGATTCACTTCCACGGAGAGTCCCGTTTTGAATTGCTTGTCCTCCTCCTGTGTGGTCATCCCTCTAGGCCTGCAGATCTACAGCAGAATAACTGCTTGAGGCCCAAAGGGTTTCTATTTTTTTCCTAAGAGTTAGCTTTTCCTCCCATCAAGTGTGGTTAATGAAAACCCCTCTGATCAGGTCGTATTTGCTGTGCTTCAGTGTAGAGCTGCCATTTCAAGGGTTTAAAGTTAGGCTGGTTGCTGTTGCTGCCTTTCCTGTAGCCAGTTAATCACAGGATTCTTTTCCACATTGAGGTCAGAACAGGCATAGCACATGCAACAAGTAAGGAAACCACCGACTATAGGCCAAGAAGCTAACGTGCTTACACGACATGAATTGTTGAAAACACTTTGAACATTATTTTATTTGTTTTTAACTGTCCTTTACTTAAGAATTGTTTCTCTAGGATCCACCACTAGACCTGGCACATTTATTCATGAGAGAATGGGTTACTGGTTTTTCCCTTGAGAGGTTGACCAGAGCGATAACAGGCTTTTGCTTGGGCAAATCAAAATGAGAGCTGGAGTTGGAGACGTTCTACACTCATCACTGAACTTGAAATTGTGAGGGCTGTCTGTTCTCCTTCCTGGTTGGGCTACTGTGACCTGCTAATGATAATGAGAAAATTCAGAAGAAGCTCAATTCACATTTTAAAAATCAGTGAAATTCCTCAAAATCATACTTTGAGAAACTTTCAGATTGCATTTGCCTTAAAGTGCAGGCAGACTTAAAATCCAAGTGCAGATAAGATGCCACCACCTCTCAAATTTCTGGCATCGCGGGCTTCCCTGGTGGCGCAGTGGTTGAGACTCCGCCTGCCGATGCAGGGGACACGGGTTTGTGCCCCGGTCTGGGAAGATCCCACATGCCGCGGAGGCCCGTGAGCTATGCGGCCAAAATAAATAAATAAATGAATGCTCTTTAAAAAAAAAAAAAAAAAAAAAAAAATTCTGGCATTGCTCTGGCATTGCAATAGTAAGAAATTCTTTTTGTTTCAAAATCTTAAGATACACCTAACACATTTAGGGCCATGCAAGGGCTGAGCGTGAAGAACGCGTGAGTTCTGACTTTCTTCTCGATTCTGGCTTGCTGTATACCCTTAGGCATGTTCTCTAAATCACTTAGCGTCTCTCTTTGCACACCTATAGGGTGGAGATAATTCAGCTGACCTAGTTCACAGGGCTGTTGTGTTGAATAGCTGATTCATGATTACAAAGTACATTGAAAGTACAGTGTTCTAGACAAATGCTCATAAATATAATGACATGTTACAGAGTAGGAAGGCCATATTAAACCACTTTCATGTAGAAGGAAATTGAAGTGCAGTGAGATTTTCATATCACATTCAATGTTAAAGACGATAGAAAGCAAACCCTAGCTCAATTTCTTAATGTCGTTGCTCTACCTATTGACAAGCAAAGGGGGAAGAATCCTAACATAACACTAAATAAGTTCCAAGAATTATCTTAGATAGTTAATTCCTGTCTAAACCTGCCTGCAACTTCTATATGCTACTGAAAACTGCTTGAAAATGTAGCAACTAAGTCCACTGAGTAATACAGTCATTGATCTCCTGGCTTTTGTTCTTTGTTTTTTTAATGGTTGGTGAGAGGGAAGAGTCATTAATGATACCAAGCCAATAAGGACCTTCTATGACTACAGCAAACTAGTCACAGAACCAAAAAATAATTAGTATCAGTAGTACAACAAGAATATTTGAATGCCGTATGAATATTGACATTGGCTTCTGTTATCTTGAATCCCAGGTTCCACTGTGTTCTGTAAGTCAAGAGCGTGACCCCACTTCTGTTCTCTCAAACTGCATCTAGTGCTGTAGTAGTTTCAATGTTTCTAAAGTATATTTACTCCTGAAAAATGAATAGAGCCGTACAACAGATCCTTCCCTTTACCAACGGTGCTGAAGAGTACCAGGCAGAAAACTTTGCCATGATCACTGTGACACGTGACTCACCATCTCGTGTGGAAACCACATCATGGCAGATATTATTTTAACTCTATGGCACGTTGCAAAGAGAAAAAGAAAAAAGAACATTTAAGGAAGCAAGACATTTCCAAATTATGCAAGGGGACAAAATTACCCTGATCCACAGAAACATGAGATATAAGCAGAGTTAGATGTTCTTATAGGCCTAAGGAGAAAAATGTGGCCATACTCAAAATGAAAACTAGGACCAACAGACTGGAAAGTTGAAAACCGTAAGTCAATTTTAGCAATAACTTACATAAATTTAGCATATCAATAAATGTTAAATATTATGCTACGTAATTTACATGTATTATAGCATTGCATTCTCACAACATCCTTTTGAGAAATTTATTCATTCGTTCAAATATATTTATTTAGTCTTCTGTTTCCAAGTAGGAAATAGTAGTTGACAATATTTCTACTGTTTCTACTACCATAACTTTTTTTAAAAGTTACATTGCAAAAAATAAAATCCTATTTTAAAAGGCATTGGAAAGTGGGGGAATCAGGAGAATTCAACAATCCGTAGAAGAGAAAGTCTTTCTGAGATGAGCAGTCTGTCCCTGACAATTTTCTGTGGAAGATTTGCCAATTCTAGACATGGGCTGATGACTGGGTTTGGCCCGCACAGGGGATCTTCACTGGGAGAATGAGAAATCAGCAAAGCTTTTAGCGGTCATATGGGGTTGGCGGGACAATTGGAAACTTCAGGCCTCCTAACACATGGTTGGTTTTTCCCACAGTATATTTGTTGAATTCTGGGAGTAGGAAGCTTTTATAAAGCAAACTGAAATCTCCTGTAGTATCATGGTTTTTAAGAGACAAAGTCCCACTTGAGGATGGGACCTGCTCCAACACGTGGCTGGAGTCCTCCTCAATACATCTGATTCCTCCCTACCACAGCATAGTCAGATCTAAGGAGCTGGCCCAGTGGGGCATGGGGTGCAAGGAAAGAAAAGCAGCCTTGATACCCTCATTGCTGGAGCAGAGACACTAACTTCTTTGGGCAGGGCTACAGTATTGTGCCCTGGGATATTCCTGATCTCTGGCTGATTGGTGCTAACCACGACTGCCACATTTCTGAGATATCATCCAATTTCTCATTGATGGCCAATTCTGGTAATAAGGAACTTGAGGAGGAATTCCTAAAGACAATTTGAATAGAAAGGAAGGAGCAGGTATGAGGGGCAATAAATGGGGATGGGATTTCTCCATGGTAGCCAGTTGCTACCTAGCTAACTGAGCAGGTTTATAGAAGTCATCCATCTATAAGTATGCTACAGGAGTCTGAGACTGCTTGTGTTAGGGCTTTATATCTATTCAGTTAATAACTGCTTATTTTACCATGGAAAAACCCATGTTTAAAATAAGTTAGTGATACCCCCTACTACAGTCAGAGCTGTTTTACAGGTCAGTTAGGCAGTTCCCACAGAAAAAAACGTACCCACGTTTTGACTGAACCATTGACTAGAGTACTGGGCTAAACCATCAGCAAGTATAGCCTATATAATAGCTGCTGTGATTTGGTAAAACAGTCAGTTAAAAGGAATGTTTGTCAGTAATGGAGTTTAATTTTTTTAGGAAATGGGAAGCCCTTTTCAGGTTAATCTCAGCCTGGAGTTCCTCCAGAAGATAAAGAGGGATCTCATAATTTCTACCACCACAATACTGGGAAAACCAAAGACAGTATATATCAGTAGTCAGAAAAGCCATGTACTGTTATACATACTGTGCACTGAACAACTCTTAGGGGAATCGTTCCCATCATAATCATATGAATGCCATATGCCTAGGTAATGGTTCATATGTATGTTATTGACTCAAACAGACTATTTTGGAATCTTAGCCTGCCTCCTGCTAGTGTTATAGTCATGAGCAAGTTGTTTAACCTCTATGGGCCTCTATTTTATCATCTATCAATAAAAATAATAGTAATTTCCATCATAAGCTAGTTATGAATATTAAATGGAATAATAGTAAAAAGTTCTTAATCCAGCATGGTAGGAAGAATAATGGTCCCCAATGATGTCCACATCCTAACCCCGAGAACCTGTGGGATGCTATGTTACATGACAAAAGGCAATTAAAGTTGCGGAGGGAATCAAGGTAACTAAAGAGCTGACCTGAAGGTAAGAATATTGTCCTGGATTATCTGGATGGGCCCAGTGTAATCATATGAGCCCTTAATAAGAGAAAAGGAAGGCAGAAGAGTAGGTCAGAGAGAGACGTAATGACAGGAAAGAAAAAAAGAGAGAGAGAGAGATTTGCAACCTCAGATAGACTCAAATTTCCATTGTTCTCCGAAGATGGAGGAAGAGACCATGAGCCAAAAATTGCAGGCAGCCTCTAGAAGCTGAGAACTTCCCTCAGCTGAAAGCCAGCAAAGAAACAGGGGCTTCAGTCCTATAAAGGCAAGGGATAGAATTCTACTGACTGCTTGGTTGAACAAGGAAACAGATTCTTCCCCAGAGCCTCCAGAAAGGAATGCAATCTGCCAGCGCCTTGGCTTTAGCCTAGGGAGACCGTTTTTGGACTTCTGATCTAAAGAACTATAAGGGCTTCCCTAGTGGCGCGGTGGTTGAGAATCCACCTGCCAATGCAGGGGACACGGTTCAAGCCCTGGTCCGGGAAGATCCCACGTGCCGCAGAGCAACTAAACCCGTGAGCCACAACTACTGAGCCCACATACCACAACTACCGAAGCCCACGTGCCTAGAGCCTGTGCTCCACAACAAGAGAAGTCACTGCAATGAGGAGCCTGTGCACCACAACGAAGAGTAGCCCCCGCTCGCCGCAACTAGAGAAAGCCCGCACGCAGCAATGAAGACCCAACACAGCCAAAAATAAATAAATAAAATAAATTTTTTAAAAAAGAACCATAAGATAATAAACGTGTACTGTTTTAAGCCATCAAGTTTGCAGTAATTCTTTACAGCAGCAATAGAAAATTAAAACTCATATACCATTGATGCAATTGCTATTATTACAACTGTGATCATTCATTCAACCTTTCAAGATATTTACTGAGGGCCTATTAGGTGACAGACACTGCTCTAAGTACTGTGATCCCACAAGAAACAAACTAGCAAGGACCCTGCCTTCACAGAGCTTACTTCTTAGTGGAACACAACCAGAGCTAGAACAAGGAACAGGAAGATGCTGACACTAGCTGTAAGTACTTTTAGAATGTATTATCTAAGAAAGCAAACCTCTTCAGAAATACAGGTGAGGAATGGTGAGCAATTATGGACAAAGAATTTGAGAAGTCTCTGTAATAGTTTTTGTTAAGGCACTAATACAAGTAAGTGATAATGTTATAGCCACAACAACAAAAGTAGGCTACATGAAGAGGATTATTTTATTTTCACTCATTTGATAAATAAAGAATGTGCTCTAGTCCATACAGAAATTTCATTTAGTTGATACCTGAATAAGAGTAATGGTAAGGTGGAATCATGATTACATTTAAGAGTATTTGCACTTTGTTGCATGTATAATTAATCCTAAGTTAATTATTTAATAAAGTGTAAGTAGTTTACATTCCATTTTATGAATTTGCCCATTCTAGATCATTTTGTCTTAATAAAGTACACATTTTAGAAAACCTTCAGAACCACTGTAGATTTCCGTTCTCTAAGTTAACCCACAAAATTTTAATGGTTCATCCGTTCTAAGCATCTACACATATGTGGTGTCCTTTGATTTTCACATTCTGTGAAGCATTTTACCTCCATTTTACAGATCAGAAATGACACAGTTGAAAAGTGATGAATGATTAAAATAGGACATTTAGCAGCCTACATTAAAATTAAAAACTTGATGAAGAGAGGAGAGGGGCTTCATAGAAACCAACGGCACCAGCTCCTTTCCTCTGGAGCTCAACTTCTAAGGTAAAAAGAAAGAAAATGCAGCCCAGATGATCACCTTCACCACTACCAAAGGCTGTGGAACTGCCTGCCAAAATAAAGAAACCCACTCCGTTCAATGCTGCAAATCTTTCAGTTCAAACCTCTGGTTGCAAAGGAAACAGCACCAATTTGCAACATTCCAGGGCTCTGAGTTGGTTTCTGGAGTCTTCTATGTCTGCTCTGTGAAGAGAATGAATTGATCCAAAGTAACAAATTGGTCCTTTGTTACTTTCAATAAACTGCCTCTGGAATTAATAAGGGATCTTGAAGAATGGACTAATGGTGAGAGTTTAGAAGGAAGAAGTCTTCAACCTAGAAATTATCACAAGTCATCACAGACTTGCTGTTGTCCTATATTGATGGGATACCTACTAGGTACTAGCACTGTGAGGAAATGCAAGAAGAATGTTTTCACCGGATACATATACTTTTCTTCTTTTTAAGCAAGAAATTGTTTTCTTTGGGTGATTTGGCAAAGACTGATCATGTGTCAGTAATATTGTAATGAGTGGTTTTGAGCCATGTTTTTAAGGTTAGGCTTCTTGAAGAAAGTGACACTTGAAGAAAATTTTAAGCAAACAATGAAGGATTACTTGATGGATGGAACATGATAGATTTACCTTGTTGTCTGTGAAAAACCATAAGGCTCATAAAAGCAGACAGAAACAAGAAGAAGGCCATTTTGACAACAGAATGATATAAAATTGTAGACGGAGATTGAGTAAATTGACATAAATACTTGAAAGCTTATGAGAGCACCTAAATATTCAACAGTAGGAACTATTTCAATAAAAGATGTCACATCCCTTCTGTGCAATAGCATACACTATTAAAGTCATGTTTTTGAGGATTATTCAATGGCATCAGAAATTATTCCTGATGTAATATTACTTGAAGAGAAGACAGTATAAAAACTTCATATTCAGGATAACAGCAGTTTTGTTATACACACCCACACACACACCATGCACATATATACACACTGTGTCAGAAGGACTCTTCAAGTTACAAATGTAGAAATGAAAAATTAAAGCCATCTGGCTTGAATAGGATAGGGAATGATTGATAACATAACTGACAATTCAGGGATAGAAGTAGCTTCAGATAAAGTCTTGACCCAAAGTTCCAATACTGTGCCATGACCTAGTTTCTCTCTCTACATTTCTCCAATCTACTCCTGTTCCTACCTGGTAGTCTCAGGTAGGTCCTACCCTAGAGATCTTCCTGGGCTACATGTACCCTTATTCAAGTTATATGGGAAGAGAAATCTGAACAAAAACCAGCTTGGGGTCCTGGTTTGTTTGACTTATTTCTTATTTCCCAGCCCTGAACCAATTCCTGTAACCAAGAGAATGAGACATCTCTTATTCCCCCTCAAACCTCCCACAATTGGAGGTGAGGTAAATCCCATCCATGTTGTTGCAAATGGCAGGAGTTCCTTCTTTTTTAAGATTGAATAATATTCCATTGTATAGATATACCAGAATTTCTTTATCCATTCATCTGTGGACAAACATTTAGATTGCTTCCATAGCTTGGTTATTGTAAATAATACTGCAGTGAACATGAGTACAATATCTCTTCCTCCTCCTAGAGAAATGGAAATAAAAACAAAAATAAACAAATGGGACCTAATGAAACTTAAAAGCTTTTGCACAGCAAAGGAAACCATAAACAAGGCCAAAAGACAACCCTCAGAATGGGAGAAAATATTTGCAAATGAAGCAACTGACAAAGGACTAATCTCCAAAATTTACAAGCAGCTCATGCAGCTCAATATCAAAAAAACAAACAACCCAATCCAAAAATGGGCAGAAGACCTAAACAGACATTTCTCCAAAGAAGATATACAGATTGCCGACAAACACATGAAAGAATGCTCAACTTCATTAATCATTAGCGAAATGCAAATCAAAACTACAGTGAGATATCATCTCACACCAGTCAGAATGGCCATCATCAAAAAATCTACAAACAATGAATGCTGGAGAGGGTGTGGAGAAAAGGGAACCCTCTTGCACTGTTGGTGGGAATGTAAATTGATACAGCCACTGTGGAGAACAGTATGGAGTTTCCTTAAAAAACTACAAATAGAACTACCATATGACCCAGCAATCCCACTACTGGGCATATACCCTGAGAAAACCATAATTCAAAAAGAGTCATGTACCAAAATGTTCATTGCAGCTCTATTTACAATAGCCCGGAGATGGAAACAACCTGAGTGTCCATCATCGGATGAATGGATAAAGAAGATGTGGCACATATATACAATGGAATATTACTCAGCCATGAAAAGAAAAGAAACTGAGCTATTTGTAGTGAGGTGGATGGACCTAGAGTCTGTCATACAGAGTGAAGTAAGTCAGAAAGAGAAAAACAAATACCGTATGCTAACACATATATATGGAATTTAAGAAAAAAAAAAGTCATGAAGAACCTAGGGGTAAGACAGGAATAAAGACATAGACCTACTACAGAATGGACTTGAGGCTATGGGGAGGGGGAAGGGTAAGCTGTGACAAAGTGAGAGAGTGGCATGGACATATATACACTACCAAATGTAAAATAGATAGCTAGTGGGAAGCAGCCACATAGCACAGGGAGATCAGCTGGGTGCTTTGTGACCACTTAGAGGGGTGGGATAGGGAGGGTGGGAGGGAGGGAGACGCAAGAGGGAAGAGATACGGGAACATATGTATATGTATAACTGATTCACTTTGTTATAAAGCAGAAACTAACACACCATTGTAAAGCAATTATACTCCAATACAGATGTTAAAAAAAAAAATCTCTTCCAGATACTGATTTCATTTCCTTTGGATATGTGATTCTGACACCAACTCTAATATGTGGTTTTTTTCCCCACACTAAGCAATTCTCTGACACCAGCTAAGTGTCCTACAATTCAATTCAATTCCAATACTCTCTGGAGATAGCATTAGATTCCACAGGTTAAGGGCTTAGTATCCCAAGACTTTCCCCCACTTGCCAGTTGCAAGTCTAGCTACCAGTTACCTGTGCTTCTGACCACTGGCTACATTTTGGAGGTTCCCACGACCTCCTCCTTGGGTTCTACTAACTTGCTAGAGCAGCTCACAGATCTCAGGAAACCAGTGAACTCACTAGATTACTGGTTTATTACAAAGCATATTATAGGACACAAATCAACAGCCAGATGAAAATATACATCGGGTTAGATCCCAAACAAAGGAGCTCTGTCCCCATGGAGTTTAGCACTCAGCACAGTGGTACATGGATGCTTTCTGGTTCACCAACTTAGAATCTCTCCAAACTCTGTCCTTTTGGGGTTTTATGGGTTTTCATTACTTAAACATGATTGATCAAATCATTGACCATTGGTGATTGATTGAACCTCCAGCCCCTCTCCTCTTCCAGGAGGTTGGAGGGTAGCACTGAAAGTTCCAACCCTCTAATCACATGAGTGGCTCCACTGGCAACTAGCCCCCATCTTTAGGTGCTCTCCAAAAGTCACCTTATTAACATAATGAAAGACATCTTTATAGATCTCGTCACAGGAAATTCCAAGGGTTTTAGGAACTCTATATCAGGAACGGAGATGAATACCAAGTATATATTTCTTATCATGTCACAATATCACAGGATATATACCCAGAGGTGTGATTGTTGGATCATATGGTAGTTCTAGTTTTAATCTGGGGGGAACTTCCACACTGTTTTCCATAATGGCTGAGTCACCAGTGGTGCACAGAGGATCCCTTTTCTCCACAGTCTCACCAGCACTTGTTCTCTTTTGTCTTTTTGATAATCGCCATCCTGACAGGTGTAAGGTGATATCTCATTGTGGTTTTGATTTGTATTTCCCAGATGATTAGTGATGCTGAGCACCTTTTCATATACCTGTTGCCCATTTGTATATTTTCTTCAGAAAAATGTCTATTCAGGTCCTTTGTCCATTTTTTAAAACAAGTTATTGGGTTTTTTGCTATTGAGTTTTATGAGCTCCTTATATATTTTGGATTTTAACTCATCAGATATTTGGTTTGCAAATATTTTCTCCCATTCTATGGGTTTCCTCTTCATTTTATTGGTTGTTTCCTTTGCTTTCCAGAAGCTATTTAGTTTGGTGTAGTTTCACTTGTTCATGTTTGCTTTTGTTCCTTGTTCCATATTCAAAAATAATTGCCAAGACCAATGTCAAGGAGGTTTTTCCTTATACTTTCTCCTAGTCTTACAGTTTTCAGACTTAACATTTAAGTCTTTGACCAATTTTGAGTTACTGTTTGTGTATTGTGCAGAGTAAGGGTCCAATTTCATTATTTTGCATGTGGCTAGCCAGTTTTCCCAATAGTATTTATTGAAAAGACTATATTTTCCTCATTCTTGGGGCCCTTGTTGAAGATTAGTTTACCATAAATGTACGGGTTTATTTCTAGGCTCACTTTTCTATTCCACTGGTCTGTGAGTCTGTTTTTTGCCAGTACCAAACTGTTTTGATTACTAGCTTTGTAATGTCAGTAATCTGAAATCAGGAAGTATAATGTCTTCAACTTTGCTCTTCTTTCTCAAGATTGCCCTGGCTATTAAGGGTCTTTTATGGTTCCATATGAATTTTAGCACTGTTTTTTCTATTTCTGTGAAAAATGCCATTGGAATTTTCCATTGTATCTGTGGACCACTCTGAGTACTATGGACATTTTAACAATGTTAATTCTTCCATTCCATGCACAAAAGATATCTTTCCATTTATTTATGTTTTCCTCAATTCCTTTAATCAGTATTTTATAGTTTTCAATGTTTAGATATCTCACCTCCTTGGTTAAATTTATTCCTAAGCATTTTATTCTTTCCAATGCTATTGTAAATGAAATTGCTTATTTGGTTTCGTTTTTGGATAGTACATTGTTAGTGTATAGAAACACATCTGACTTTTGTATATTGATTTTGTATCTTGCAATTTTACTGAATCCATGTATTATTTCTAACAGTTTTTTGTGGAGTTGTCTAGTTTTTCTTGTCTAATTGTTCTGTCTGGGACTTACAGCACTATGTTGACTAGAACTTGTGAGAGTGGGCATCCTTGCTTTGTGCCAGCTCTTAAGGGAAAAGCTCTCAGTTTTTCCCTATTGATTATAACGTTAGTTGAAGATACCCAAATTTTAGCATTGATTACCTCTGGAACTGGATTATAGATGATCTTAAATGACTTTACATTGTTACTTATTTTTTTAAGACAACTTCAATATATATGTATAATCTAAGAAAGTACAAAACTTCGTGAGGGCAAAGGTACACATCCCTATCTATGTCACTAAAGCCAGATTATTTATAGATAGTTTTATATAGTTCTATATAATTATATATAGTTCTATATTATTTTATACATATAGTTTTATAATTCTCTACATACAGTTGACCCTTAAACAAGGTGGGGTTAGTACAATTTATAGTCGGACCCCCATATCTGCGGTTCCTCTGCATCTGTGGATTCAAACAACTATGGACTGTGTAGCACTATAGTATTTACTATGGAAAGATATCTGCATGTAAGTGGACCCATGCATTTCAAAGCCGCCTTATGGTTTATGTTTATATGTAGATAGATTATACTTATACTTCATTTATTTATAAATTAATGCACATTTAAAAGTTTGACACCTAGTGGTGAATGGTTTTAATAAGTGTTTAAAACCATGGGAAAGTTAAGTGAAAAAGCAGTGATGCCATGAAGCAACAGTTGAGGAATGTTATTTTTGCAGTACTGTTTTTGACTGACTAAAGTTAATGAGGCTTACCAATTAAAATTAATTTTCTATTACCAACTATTTAGGTAGCCATACATATGGACTTCAAAAACCTCATTAAAAAAAAAATCACTCAGAAAATATGTAACTGGCCTGTGCCTGGGCTTTCCTCAGCCATTTCTCCTCTAGTTCCACCTGTCTCTATGACTGTCTTAGCCCATTGTCAACGATCTGGCCACAGAAGAAAGCAACACACACACACAAACTCCAGTAAGGTAGTTGTACTGATATTCTTGTGGGCAGATGGAGAGTCAGGGTAGATGATATAGCACAACTTTATAAACAGCACATTTACTCTCCTTCACACGTTCCCAAGTACCCTTTCCCTTGGTAGTTGTCTGATACCTCCTAGCTCACTCGTCCAAGAAGTCTGCATCTATTTTATCTATCTTACTTCTCCTCCTCCCTCCTTCCCAAGCCACATTGTCTCCAGCCCCCATCAGCCTAGTTTGCTTCTTCCAGGTCAAGAGTCAAAACACAAATGCCCCCAGGAGCCAGGCAGGCAACATAAAGGAAAGAATAAAAATCCAAGTATAAAGGACTAGGGGGGATTATGGCAACTAGACCAAAAAAAAAAAAAAAAGCCCCATAAAGTACTTGGTACCCTGTGGGAATGAAGATCCAGTATTCCCTAAGTTCCTGGAGACCCTGGAAATCTGATCTTTTTTACATCTTGGCAACTAATTCACATTTTAACAAAGTACTCTGTGGGCCAAACAAAATGTATTTGCCAGACAGATGAAAACCATGGCTACAGGCTGGGTCTCTCGGTTCCTCTTCCTAAGTGAAAGATGGTAGCCTTCTCTTGGTGTCCTGGATTCATATAATCAAACACTAGCCACGCCCAGGGTGAATGTAAATGACTCATCACTTCATCTGTGTGTCAGAGAGTGGGGAGTAATACAGTTATAGACACCAAAACTTTCCAACACAGCACTGCATCTTGTAGCTGGGATAACCTAAGTGTTAGGAAAGCTGGTACCAGTTCCTCTTTAGCCCCTTCCTAGATATATCTTATATCCCATGTCATAATGCCAAGATAAATGCCTTCAACTCTAAAATTAAATGAGCTACACTGTACGCATTTTTTATGCTTTTTTTCCTTTTGGAAAAAAAGCAAAGTGAGCCAAGCATCTTACCAAGGTGCTCAAGTTGCTGTGATACACACTATACGAGTGACAAAAGACTGAAGAGTCAATGCCCAAAGCAATGGCTTTTCAACTTTTTTTCTTGACTATGTCTCATTCAGAATTTGGTCAAGAAAATGAAAATCCCTGTGGGTATTTCAAACAGAGGGATTTAAAACAAGGAATTGGGGCTTCCCTGGTGGCGCAGTGGTTGAGAATCTGCCTGCTAATGCAGGGGACCGGGTTCAAGCCCTTGTCTAGGAAGATCCCACATGCCGCGGAGCAACTAGGCCCGTGAGCCACAACTGCTGAGCCTGCGCGTCTGGAGCCTGTGCTCCGCAACAAGAGAGGCCACGATAGTGAGAGGCCCGCGCACCGTGATGAAGAGTGGCCCCCGCTTGCCACAACTAGAGAAAGCCCTCGCACAGAAACGAAGACCCAACACAGCCAAAAATAAAAATTAATGAATTAATTTTAAAAAAAACAAAACCTCTATCAAACCTCCACCTTCATTTTCTAAAAAAAAAAACACAAGGAATTGGTTAACCATGTTGAAAGAGCAGAAAGGGAGCACTAAAATAATATCTAGAGATAATAACCGTAGCAATCAGCTACCTAGTCTTGGGAGGGGGAACAAAGAATAAGAGGTGGGGTGGTTAGAACCGGGATCGTGCAGGAAGGGTTCTGAGAAGCTGACGTCCATACATTTGAGGAGGTGCACCCTCCGATTTTGGCTGGTACCTCTACGGCTGGAGACCTGAAAGAAGGTGAGAGAAGCTGGAGGCTGGAGCTGATGCTGTTGCTGGAGCGATGCTGAGGGAAACAGAAGAACAGAAAGGAAGCCCCTTCTCCCCTCCTCCCACCTTCTCCTCTCTCTCTAGCACCTTCTACTTGCAGAACCTAACAAGAGCCAGACAACATAGGAGAATCCAAATGCCAACATTACAGAGCAGTGTAGAGAGGGTGGATTTGGAGTTGAGAGACAAAAGTAAATAACTGGCACAGACACAACCACGGTAAGAAATATATTCACATCAGGACTCAGTATCATGACACTTCCGTGCACGTCCAACTGAAACAAGCTTCATGCCACAATGGTAGGCACTACATAGTCTATTCTATTCTATTCTTTAAATGCTACTTATACCACCCTTAATTGGTTTCATTAAAGTCCTAGAAGAGTCTCAAATATGAAAAAGAAGTGGGTGATTCCTGGGGTTCCATGGGCGCAAAGTGTACACAGTTGAGAAGAGGGACTCCTATCAAATTCCAACAAAATTCTATGAGCCACTTGGAAAATGTGGGGAAAGGATGGGAAGACTTGTTTTTCTGATTTCAGAGAAGTTCTTGCAAGGAAACAAGGAATATCATTGTGGTGGAGCCCACAAGATTCACATTTTAATTTTGACCCTGCCTTTTCTGTCAACATTATAGATGTAAGTCTGGAAGTTACATATGACATAGGTGTTTACATGGTGGGTGGCACTGAAATACTTAATGCCCTTTTTAGAGGCAACATTTATCAACATGGTGGCACATGGAAATTAAGTTTGTTTTCTTTAGTGAATAAGTGTTAGGAAAATTACAGAGTTGTCCACTGGATGGCATAAAAGTCACTAATAAGAGATTCTTCTTTAGATTTCTGTAGTAATTAATCTAAAAGAGTAGACTTTTATGACTCCAAAAACACAAAAGGACTGTACTAATTTTTTGGTTATTATTCACTATTAAGTCAAACTTTTATATACATATTTTTTCTGTTCATTAGTAATTCAATCACTGAATTTAGTCCTTATGAAGCCGTTTGGATATCAGTACTACTAAAAACACAACCCCTACCCTCCAAAAACTAGACAAGAAACTTGGGGAGAAAACCAATTAAAATATGCAAATGCAAATTAAAATCAGCGTAGATGGTTTTCACTCATCACTCACGTAGATGGTAGATACACTCATGCGTAGAACCTGGAGAAACTTTTGGCCTGGATTATACAGAATTTTACCCTTTGCATTTTTTTTACCTAGTATTCAAATTTGACTCTGCGCATCACATTCTGAAGTTCATCAGGAAAACCCAGGATCTGAATCTAGGCTCAGATCCTGCTTCTGCCATTCATTTGCCATTTGACCTTTGGCAACTCACTTCTCAGTCTTAATTCTCTCCTCAGTTGACTTTCATGAAGATCAAGTGAGAATATAGATGGAAAAGAACTTGGAAGTTTATGGGTTCTATGCAAGGGGCAGAGTCTTATTAAACTCCTCACCTTACATGCACCATAGCATCTAACAACAGCTCAGGGGACACTGCCAATAAGTCTCCCGTAACTGATGGAGGATTTGTTTTAGATGAGAATATCTATTGAGAAGCTATGATTCTCTAATCTTTTTCTATTGGAAAATACAAATACACACGGGAAAGAAAAGGGGCAGGCTTCAAGCTCCACCAGCATAGGGTGGTATAAGAGCCTGGGTTCAGAGTCTGTCCACCCCAGTTCAAATCCAGGCTCCAAGACTTCCTGTGTAACCTGGATGAGTTACTCACCGTCTCTGTGCCTTATTCATCCACCTGTAAAATGGAGGGAATCACACTATCTAACTCACGAAATTGTCGTGAGGGTACCTGTAAACCACTGTGGAACAGTGCCTGGCAAATAGTAGCCCACAAAATTGTCAGCTATTACCATCATTTTCATTCTTATTCCCAAAGTTTGAGGAAGCCAGCGGGAAGGTAAAAAGCAGAATGATGAAATGAAAGAAACTATGGAAGAGGCATGAATTGAGGAGATGCTTCACAATTCTGAGTATTGCAACAATACCACAGCACTCAAAGTCCCACAGACAGCAGATTAAATTACTGAACCTCTTCCTTTCCAAAAATTTTCCAGCTCTCTATTCAGAGCAGTTGTCTGTGGGAACACATCTCTGATTTTATAATTTAAAAACTCCCAGGTTTCATAAATAAAACCACAATGAGAGACCACTATATAGCCAAGAGAATGGCTAAAGTGGAAAAAACAGACAATGCCAAGCATTGGGGAGGATGTGGAGCAAATGGAACTCGAGGATGTAGACGGTGGTCATGTAAACTGCTAAAAATCCCTTTGGAATACTGGTTGGCAGCATCTATGAGAGCTGAACATATGCATTCCTTATGATCCAGAAATTCTACTCCTAGGTATATACCCGATAGATATGAATGCATGTGTTCACCAAAAGGTGTGTGCAGGAACGTTCACAGAGACAATATGTATAACAGCCCAAACAGGAAACAACCCAGATTCCATCATACAAGCATGGGTAAATAAATTGTGGTATATTCACAAAATAGAATGCTGTATATCATAGAGAAGGAACAGACCACTGTTACAACCAGTTTGTTCAACAGGGATGAATCCCACAAATATAATATTGAGAAAAGTAGCCATATATCAAAGAAGGCCTGCTGGATGATACTCTTTATATAAAATGTAAAAGCAGGCAAGAGTAAACTCTGGTGTTAGAAGACAGAAGAGTCACTGTCTTTGGAGAGAGTGGCAATGGGAGAGGGAACAAGGGAGCTTCCAGAATCCTCTCGTACTCTGCTTGTGGATCTGGGGGCAGATGACATGTGCTCACTTAGTGAACATCTGCCAGTATGTACACATACATGGATACATGTGCACACAATGTGTGTATGTGTGTGCGTGTTGGACTTCAAAAATATTTCAACGCAAGTAGGAGTCTTGATCATTTTAACAGCTGTAACAGAAACAGTTGAGATATTTGAGGGAGCTACCTCCCCAGGTACTGCTGAGAAGTCCCTTCTTTATGCCACCAGTTAACCCTGTACCCTGGTGCCTCATACAATGCTTTGAAATGACTTATTTATGTGTCTGTCTCCCCTACTCAGCCATAATCTGCTTAAGGCCAGAGACTGTGTCTTATTTATCATCCTCTCTCCAGTGTTCAACCCAGAGCCTGGCACATAGTAGCCCTCTAATAAATGTTTCTTGAATGAATACAATATAAAACTAATGGGATAATAACCTATAATGGAAAAGAATAACAGAATGGAAAAGAATCTGAAAAAGAATAGATATATATGTGTATATATACATATATATGTAACTGAATCACTTTGCTGTGCACCTGAAACATTATAAATCAACTATACTCCAATAAAAAAATTTTTTAATTAAAAAAGAAGCTAAAATAAATAAATAAACTAATGGGAAATGAGATACAACTTACTTTATATTTTATAGAAATATGATTTGATGCCAAGTTTGCTGAAACATCAGTTTTTGTCAAGCGGGCTACCCAGCAATCTTTGTCAAGTGTCTTCTGAGTTCTCCCCCCAACAAATTTCCCGCAAACCATTCATCACTTTTCCCCAGCTTTAGAATATTATTAACTAAGCTCTTCTGATGACAGGATGTAGAGGACATCATGAGCTGTACCTTCCTCATGAAAGTTTCCTAATAATTCTTGCTTGAATGATGAAAATAAAGCTATTGTGCATAGCTTAGCCGACTCTATAATTTATCAGAGAAACTTTACAACCTAACAAATGCATTGGTAATATACTTACACTACCTGCTAAAGTTTGCAGAGACAATGTAAGGATGGAGGAAGCTTTCTAACTTTGCTGTACCTTTAACAATTTTCTGAGATTCGTCGTTTATTGCTTTAATAGGATATCAAGAAAAATGAAGTAATCATCAGAGACACAGGGTGCTGTTAATCTAAGAATGGGCATTTGTGCTTCCCAGCCTGAGGGGCAAGTTCTTATCTTTCTCATGAGTCGAATCTGTTTAATTCTTTTGGTGTCTCTCTGTGGATAAAAGTGTTCTTACAGACAACAGCTAAGCGTCAGAGCACCTCACTTTTATCACATTCTGGTCATTGTTCTTTGCCTTTGAGACTTAACGGTACAAAGCAGAATGAGAAAAGTCAATTTCTTGGGGTTCGGAAATCAGTTTCATATTTGCTGTCTTGACAGCAGCCAAAAAGGACAAATTAATAAAACGTTATGTACAATACTAAAAAGGAAGGGGGGGGGGAAGGAGACTTAATGTCATCTATTCATCAGTGACCTAACCAGGAAAACATTAGTGAATGATTAAAGAAAGATGACCCTAAGGGGAATGCAGGGGGGATTCAGACAGGCTTTAGTCAAAGCCCCCAGATCTAATGTAATTTCAAGCTGGCCTCAAAATTCAATTTGTGTGGAACCTCTAAGTCATCTATTCCGCAACGACATACAGCATAATTGCATTTGAACGGCGTCCAACAGAACGCTGAGCAAATGTCCTGTTCCGGGCCCTGGGTGCCCACGTGGAAGGCAGCCCAGATGACCACACAGGAGGACGGGCTCCGAACGCAGTCTGCCTGCTCATCCCACCTGCTGACCGTTGCCCTCCACAGGAAGTACATGTTTCTGCTTAATTCCTGCCAGCTTTTGGCTGTGAGGTAGGGCATTTGCAGCGGGCAGCTCCCGAGGGCTGCCACCTGGTGCTGTCAGTCGGCCTCAAACCAAGGAGGAAAAGGGGAGGCATTCATCTATGTGCTTATTTTTCTGTGTTTAGGGTATTTCTTGGGACTTCGAGTTTTCACTTGGCAAGTTAACTTGTCTCTTTAGTTAGGAGGGAAAAAAGGAATTTTGCTTGCTTGCCTTTAACTTAGAGTTCCCTTTTTTGGAAAAGCTGTTTAGAATACCTGGTTCACCTCATTAAACCTATGCAGCTTCTTCACAGTACTACAAACTTACTTGCAAATATACTTTAAAAGTATATCCACCAGAATTTGAGACACGTGATAAACCATAATGGGAAAGAATATGAAGAGAATGTATATGTATAACTGAATCTCTTTGCTCTACAGTAGAAATTAACACAATGTTGTAAATCAACTATACCTCAATAAAATAAATTTTAAAAAAAGAATTTGAAACACAGTCATTGCCCCATTATTTTTTAATGTGCTGTTCTAAACAATTATAAATAGGCAAATATAAAGTTAGCGTTTGAATCCCATTAAAAAGAAAAGATGACAATAAAACAGAAATAAACGTCCCAGGAGAAAGATGGAGCGTTCCTTAGGAAAGACCATTTTTGGCTCCTGTCTCAATGGTTTATAGAATGAAAAGGAATAAAAGATCCTCAGTGAATGTCAACAGTTAGGTAACATTTCAACTTCAAAAAGCCCACTTGTTTTGATCCAAGATCAACTTATATTTAACTTTAACTCAGGGCTTCCACTTTGCATCTACAAATGCTGTCCAACTTTCACAAAACCGAGGCGATATGATGAACCTGACTAATGAGAAAGCATGATTTGCTTCTATGAGACTGCTTTATGTAACAGGACAATTGTGAACAGGTATTAGCACCTGGGTGAGAAGAAAGCCACTGCCCTAATGACACAGATATTTTGGCTAGTGGCTTTTCACTTGGTTTATCCTACTGATGAATGACAAAAGTACTAATGATTAAATGTATGAAGATGCTGGGTTAAGTATTGGTGACAATAGGAAAAGTTAGGTGTAATCAGATGCTGACTTGCTGAATAAATTTTAGATTATATATCTAAGCATGATATAGGCTTTTTTTTTTTTTTGCGGTACGCGGGCCTCTCACTGTTGTGGCCTCTCCCATTGCGGAGCACAGGCTCCGGATCGCAGGCTCAGCAGCCATGGCTCACGGGCCCAGCCGCTCCGCGGCGTGTGGGATCTTCCCGAACCGGGACACGAACCCGTGTCCCCTGCATCGGCAGGCGGACTCTCAACCACTGCGCCACCAGGGAAGCCCGATATAGGTATTTTTTAAAGCATGCACCCATTTATTTACATTACCACTAGAAAAATTAACTTGATTTCTCTAACTCTGAACCGTATCTTTTCCACTGAAGCAACTCTTTCATCATGTGATTTTGTTGTTGATAACAGGGAATTTATGAGGAAGGCAACCATCACCTTATGGAAGAACAGACTGTTCTGAACTTCAGAAAATATATTACTACAGAAATTGGTGTTCAGAAAATCAAATAAAAATGGCTGTGAGTTTATTTCTGTCCAATGGCATTTTTAACACTGAAAAGAATCAGAGTGGAGACAGAATCAGAGAGTCCTACACCAGCATATTTCTGCACGTTTTCTAGTAAACATAAGCACTCCACTGCCTTTATTTACATGGCCCTATTTTCACTCTACCTGTGTATTTTTAGGAAATTCAATAAAATATTTGCTCAAAAAGTATTCCGTACATGTGAAGGCCCGAGGTGCCAAGTCATACAAAGACCTGGATGCAAGAGAGGAGCAGGAAGTTGAATGGGTGAAAAGTGGTTGGGCAGAGAAGCACAAAAGGGAGGAAAAAAAAGCAGAATGACCCTTAACTTAAGAATGAGAGGAATCAGACCGCAACATGAAAAGCAGAAACTATTTTCATAACTTCTTGTTCCTACCAATGATGTCTTGATTATCTGAAACCTCTGGGAAGCTGCCTGTGCTCACTTACACTTAGGCAAGGAATGAAGGAGATGGGAGCCTGTTTGGACGTTTTGGAAACATCTTCTTTGTGCAATTTCTGACTACCCATCTGTGCACTTCCCATCCGCCCCCATGCAACAAGCAACTACATTGTACTGAGAGTTCTTTCCAGTGTGTTTGAAACGATCGACTTAGTCTCCCTCAGGGATGCTGGTAGAGAGACTGGCCATCACAAGAGGATGCAGCTCCTCGTACCTTAGGAAGGGGCTCTAACTCAACAATCCATGTATACCCAAGCAATGCTCAGGGAACTCCTTCAAGGGAATTCTGCAGCCAAACATGTTTATTAAACTGAAGTGATGTTTTTCTGAGCAGTGAGATCATCAGCCAGATGCTCTGCTTAAAGATAAGGCAAAATTTTAATCTGCCCCTTGATATCCTGTCTTCAGTTTCCAGGCTGAGTTTCTGAGAATTGCCTTTGCCTCAGGAGAGCTTGCTACATGTTAAAAGAAGGCCGTAAGGACAAAGGGTTCCTGAGCATCTAAGCGTACCCTATATTCCTATTCACAGAAACAGTATTTCACATCACTTGTCTCTCATTCAGCTGGCTCTGAAGTGGAAACACCCATCCGCCTGCGTGCACTGTGAGAAATTCCTAGGTTTTGTTTCATGAATTTTTCATGGAAAGCAAAACAGGATTTTCTTTTTTTTCACCAGGAGATCTTTTGAAACATCTTGAACTTGCTTTGGGTATTTAATTGGATCCGTTTTCTGTAATGTTGCTTTCCGCCCTCCTGTTCCTTCTCTTATCCAAACCCCAAAGCCTTCAGCCACTGGCCCATTCAGGGCTCTGGTTTGATAGCCCTGCAATTGGAGGGTGCGGTGGGAGAAGAGGCCTCATACCTTTGTTTTTCTGGTTCTCCCTAACACCCTGGTGGCCTACTTGGGTGTCCCACAAGCTCTCTGTGGAAAACAGTGTTTCCCATTTAGCAACAACTCCACCTAGCTCCTGAGCTATACTTAAGCAAGGGTGAGAGAGAGCTGCAATGATTGAAGCCGTGTTATGCCACGCAAGAGAAGCCATTTTTTCCCCATGGTGGTGGCCCACAAAGTAATTCTTGCTTTTGCACTGGCAAGCCATGGGGTAGAGGGAATGAAGTCATGCTATTTTCCAGTGTAACAAAAATGTAATCAGTGTTCAAAGGTATATTTTCAGGGGAAATTTTCAACAAAGTTGAAAGGGTGTTTTTCTGTTTTTTTTTCTGTGGCCTCTCCCGTTGCGGAGCACAGGCTCCAGACGCGCAGGCTCAGCGGCCATAGCTCGTCGGCCTAGCCGCTCCGCGGCACGCGGGATCCTCCCGGACCGGGGCACGAACCCGTGTCCCCCGCATCGGCAGGCGGACTCTCAACCACTGCGCCACCAGGGAAGCCCCTGTTTTTTTTTTTTTTTTAACCTAATAAAAAAGTATCCAAAAGAAAAATTTTTTACTTCCCAGGGCTTCTCAAAATGTTAGATTATCTTTTTCGGTGAGGAAATGGAAATACATTCTATGCAACTCAGAGTATCCGTATTCTCAGAGAGGCAGAAAAGGATCACAGGCTTTCCTATTTCTTCTTCAAAATAGACACAGTCTTTTGTGTTTTGTAATATTTATAGAAAAATATAGATCAACTAGATAGCCCAGCTTTTTAAGAATCTCAACTATTTAGAGTGTTTCCCCGAAGCATGCTGAAGGGAGAGGCGTGAATCTCAGCATTTGCATCTAGCATATTATGAGCTGAGTATAATTTCTTCTTCAATAATCAGTATGAGAAGCGTTCAGGCTATTTTTTCTAAGTATGAAATCGCTAAAATTGAACACTCACACCCATCCGTAAAAGCACTGTGATATGAAAAACTACTGGGGTCTGGATTCTCTTACAACATTTCAAAGCCACCTTCCACCCCCATTCTAATACCATTGACCAGTTTTCCTTGTGCCCCATGGTACCCAATATCTGTGTCTATGGTTCAGTTAAATTTCTTATAACATTTTATTGTATAGATCATTATATTGGTTTGGTATATGTTTGTCTTCCATTTGAAAATATAAAGCCCTTAAGTTCCGTAATGATGCCTCAATTGCTGTGGAACTTCCAGGGTCAAGGTCACATCTAGAACTTACAGATGATTGATAAGTGTTTGTTGCAAGAAAGAATGAATGAATGGAACGCAAAACTGACGTAAAGACCCCCAAATATTTATATTTTTTTAAATAAATTATATGTATATATTAAATTATATATATAATTTAAATTATATACAATATAGTTTTTAAAATAAATTATATATATGCTTTAAAAGACATCAAAAAGATAAAGGAAGGCACTTTTGGTACAGAATTTTGAAAGGAGAAAAATAATTTCTTGGCCTTATATGTATACTTTCTAAAGAAACTCCCTTTTTGAGGAGCAAACAATACACCTGTTTTGTTTTGTTTTTTGTTTTGTTTTGTTTTGTTTTTTGCGGGACGCGGGCCTCTCACTGTTGTGGCCTCTCCCGTTGCGGAGCACAGACTCCGGGCGCGCAAGCTCAGCGGCCATGGCTCACGGGCCCAGCCGTTCCACGGCATGTGGCATCTTCGCGGACCGGGGCACGAACCCGTGCCCCCTGCATCGGCAGGCGGACTCTCAACCACTGTGCCACCAGGGAAGCCCTGCACATGTTTTTTATAAGATGGAGACATGAGGTGTGGTGGTAATGGGGAGAAGACAGCTGAGTCTGGGCCACCCTAGAGTCTGTGCTCAGAATAAGAGAGAAACCCCTTTCTAGGGTCCTCCTTCTTCACATTAGACCTTCTGCTCTGGGCTGCAACTTTCCCTTATTTTATCACACTTTTGCTAATGGAAAACCTTGTGTTTTTTGTAAAGGGCTAAAAACTTGAGTGCACCATATTTGCCTACTTTGAATTCTACTGGTTGAAATAAAATGTTTTCCTTCCCTCCATTTCATATCCTCAGAGAAATGGACACAGAGATGAAATGAACAATTGGTAGGATTCACAGATATTATTATAGCATAAAAGACTTCTCTGGCATCAGATTTATAGACATATGAGAGCAAATTTCTTTCAAACAAAACAAATAAAAATAAACATTGTGTAATATATATACCATATATATATGATGTCCAATATATATGTTGT
Source organism: Orcinus orca (assembly GCF_937001465.1). Lineage (NCBI taxonomy): Eukaryota > Metazoa > Chordata > Mammalia > Artiodactyla > Delphinidae > Orcinus > Orcinus orca. Next base: position 25,935,565 of record NC_064562.1, read on the forward strand.
ACATCACTGTAAATTAGGTATTCCTTTAGGAGAACATTCATGTTTGTAATTAAGAATATTCAAAGTTGGGCATCCAAAGCTAGAAGAGATCTATGAATTGCAAAAAGCACGCTGTTATCCCAAAGAGAGATTTTATAAATAGAAGATTTTGTGTATAAGCCTATTTATCTGCCGCCTAGTAAAGAGTTGAGCACTGTCTAGAGAATGTGATCTAAGTAGGCAAACAATTCAGATCATGTAAATTGCAGTTTGAGGCCTAAAAAATACAGAAAACATGTTTAGTCTAAAAAAATATAGAGACCTAAAATGGCATGTAAATTCTGAGAAACATTTTTCTGAGACTGGGCAATATGGAAACACTGACGTATAAATTAAAATCAAAGAGACTTTGCAGTTTAAAATGGTGTGTCAAGGAAACCACTCCTAATGGCTTGTCCCAAGCTCCCATTTAATTCCCACGGACACAAGCAAAATGAAAACAAAGGCAATTATCTATTGCTAGAGTTAGGGACAATTTTCATAAATGGAGCGAATCTGAAAAAAACACAAAAATTCAGAGCCTAGCCATATTTTTACCTCTTGAAAAAGAGAAGCCTTATTTACCTAGAAGGAGAGGAGAAGACCCTTTTATGGCCATCCAGGTCAGTGACCCAACGTCCTTTACTAATTAGAAAAGAGGCCATTTCCCTTCTCCTAGGCAGATGGTGTCTTCCCTGAGGCCAGCAGAGTACTATATCCCCAACCACATGTTTGTTTTGAAGCTATATATCCCAGAAAAATAAAGGAGCAATAAAGATGTACTGGCGATTGCACGTTGCTTCCTGGGTGAACAGAGATAGGGAGAAGTCAATGGCAGTATTTGCTGGAGGGATGGTGTCATGAATGCCATTGGTTTAATGTGTGAAAGAACATCTGTTGGTGTGGGAACCTGACGGTTTTCACTAGCTTTGCTGCCCTTCAAGGTCTTATGTTGTTGAGAGAAAATTAATGAAAGAAGATCCACACAGAGACATGTGCATTAGCATAAAGTGTTGAAATATAAGGACAAAGGAAAAACATCCTATTAAATACCTAAACAGAAAACACAGGTTAGCTACAAGAAGGATGAAATCCGGTTGGCTTTTTTTTAAACGAGAAAGGTCCGAGGTAATAGAACCATAGCCACACACATTTTTCAGGAAAAAGTGTGGTCTGTGAACTAAAAGTTTGATATCCCAGCTAAGATGCTTCCAGTGTGAGAAGGCAACAGAATATTTCTTCATATGTCAGGTCTAAAAACAAACAAACAAGAGTCACATGTCCTTCTGGAAAATATTAGAAGGCATAGTGGTCAAGATTTAATTCAAAGATAAAGACCTAACTATTGGAAAGTATTCTATAAAAGAATGGTGGCACGACTTCCCTGGTGGCACAGTGGTTAACAATCTGTCTGCCAATGCAGGGGACATGGGTTCGATCCCTGGTCCAGGAAGATCCCACATGCTGCCGACCAACTAAGCCCGTGCACCACAACTACTGAGCCTGCGCTCTAGAGCCCACGAGCCACAACTACTGAGCCCATGCACCACAACTACTGGAACCTATGCACTCTAGGGCCCATTTGCCACAACTGCTGAGCCCACACGCTGCAACTACTGAAGCCCACGTGCCTAGAGGCCATGCTCTGCAACAAGAGAAGCCACCGCAATGAGAGGCCCGTGCACCGCAATGAAGAGTAGCCCCCGCTCACCGCAACTAGAGAAAGCCCGTGTGCAGCAACTAAGACCCAACACAGCCAAAAATAAATTTGAAAAAAAGAAAAAAAGAAAAGAATGGTGGTAGAACCACAATGAGATATCACCCCACATCTGTCAGAATGGCTATTATCAAAAAAGGACCCAAAAAACAAGTGTTGGCAAGGATGTGGGGAAAAGGGAACCCTCGTGCACTGTTGGTGGGAATGTAAATTGGTGCAGCCACTGTGGAGAACAGTATGGAGCTTTCTCAAAAACTAAAAATAAAACTACCATATGATCCAGCAATCCCACTTCTGGGTACTTACCTGAAGAAAACGAAAACACTAATTTGGAAAAATATATGCACCCCTATGTTCAGTGCAGGATTGCTCACAATAACCAGCATATGGAAGCAACCTAAGTGTCCATTGACAAATGAGTGAATACAGAAGATGTGGTATATGTATACACAATGAAATATTACTTAGTCATAAAAAAGAATAAAATCTTGCCATTTGAAACAACATGGATGAAGTTGAGAGTATTATGCTAAGTGAAATAAGTCAGACAAAGAAAGACAAATACTGTATGATTTCACTTATATGGGGAGTCTAAAAAACAAACAAAACTCATAGATACAGAGAACAGACTGGTGATTACCAAAGGGGAGGATGGTTGGAGAGTGGATGAAATGGATGGAGGGGATCAAGAGGTACAAACTTCCAGCTGTAAAATAAATAAGTCATGGGGATGTAATGGTGACTATAGTCTATAATATCATATTGCAAGTTTGAAAGTTGCTCTCATCACAAGAAAAAAAATTTTGTAACTTTGTATGGTGATAGATGGTGACCATACAAACTAGACTTATTCTGATGATCATTTCACAACGTATGCAAATGTTAAATCATGATGTTGTATACCTGAAACTAATGGAATGTTACATGTCGATCATACTTCAATAAAAAAATGCTTTAAAAGAATTATGGTAGAATACCCTGAATCTATTAAACACAGTTTTCTAAGTAATAATATAAATAAGTAGAAAAATGAAATGCAAATTTCCCAAGCAAATTTCAAAGATCAAACATATAAGCTAACTGTAATAGTAGTAACTTCTATTGATTGTTTAATGTGCTAGACACTCTTACTGTGAGAACTCATTTAATCTCAACAATAAAACTTACAAGATGGGTACCATTATTATCCCTATTTTCCAGATGAGAAAATGGAGGCAAAAAGAGATTCAGTAAATTGCCCTAGGTTACATAATTAGAAACTGTATACAATAGCCTGAATTTACAAATATAAGATTTTTTAAACTTAGAAATTGGGAGAAGTGGGTAGTAAAATCCCTTACATGTATTATACATAGCTTAAATGAAGGTGGCTAAAATCTCACTCTTTCCTTCTTTCCCCCCAAAACATTATTTTCCCAGCTCTCACCATTCCCCTAAGTGGCCAACTGTTCATCCAATACTCAAGCCAGAAACTAGGAATTATTTCAATTATTTCCTTTCCTGCATAATCCATATTTAATCTAACAAAAGTTCCATCAACTCTACTTTCAAAATGTCTCTTCTTCATCCAATTTGCTCATTTCTACCATCACATCCTTAGCCCAAGTATCCATCATTCTTCCCACCTCTGACTGCTTCTATAACTTCCTAATTGATCTCCCTAACTTTTGTCTTCGCCTCCTTTGATAGACTCTTCATGCAGCAACCATAAGACATGGCACCATCCTTAAAATTCTCCAATTGCTACCCACTGCTCATGGAACACAATTCTGACTCCTTTTTGGGTCCTAAGAAGCCCTGCATGTTCTGGTCACCGCCTACTGCTCCCACCTTACCCTGAATTTAGCGTGCCCCTGTCAGCCTTTGCCATCTTCAGTTTCCAAGACTTCATGAAATATTGGAATAATATAATGAACACATTTGCATCAACATGTGTACCTCTCTACACTCCAGTTACTACTGGACAGTTGGAATAAATGTTGGGTCTAACTGGATAGAAAGTTATAGGATAATTACAATATTAATAAAACAAGATGAGTGAAATAGCTGAGGGAAATTAAGAGGTACAAACTTCTAGTTACAAAATAAATGAGCCATGGGGATGAAATGTAAAATGTGGAGAATATAGTCAACAACAATGTAACGCTTTGATGGTGACAGATCATTACTATACTTAATGTGATGATCATTTTAACGTGCATAGAAATATTGAATCACTATGTTGTGTACCATGGGGAACTAATATAGTGTTGTAGGTCAATTATACTTCAACAAACAAACAAAAAACTCATAGAAAAAGAGATCAGATTTGTGGTTACCAGAGGTGCGGGGTGGAGGAGGGGGAATTAGATGAAGGTGGTCAAAAGGTACAAGCTTCCAGTTATAAGAAAAATAAGTACTAAGGATACAATGTACAACATGATTAATACAATTAACACTGTTTTATGTTATATATGAAAGTTGTTAAACGAGTAAATCCTAAGAGTTCTCATCACAAGGAAAAATATTTTGTTCATTTCTTGTATTTTATATCTTATGTGAGATGAGGAAAGTTCACTAAGCTTATTGTGATAATCATTTCATGATGTAAGTCAAATCATTATGCTGTACACCTTAAATTTATACAGTGCTATATATCAATTATATCTCAAAAAAACCTGAAAGACAAAAAAGTTATTCAAACAAGGGCAAAATTTGTCAACTGTCACCAAAAGTCTATAAAAAATAAGGCCATAGGGTTTCCCTGCTGGCGCAGGGGTTGAGAGTCCGCCTGCCGATGCAGGGGACACAGGTTCGTGCCCCGGTCCGGGAAGATCCCACATGCCACAGAGCAGTTGGGCCCATGAGCCATGGCCGCTGAGCCTGCATGTCCGGAGCCTGTGCTCCGCAATGGGAGAGGCCACAACAGTGAGAGGCCCGCGTAATGCAAAAAAAAAAAAAAAAAAAAAAAAATTAAAATTAAAATAATAAGGCCATAGTTGTAAATACTTTTATTAAAAATAAAGACTAAAAATAAATTTTAAAATGGGCAGAAGATCTAAATGGACGTTTCTTTGAAGAAGACATACAAATGGCCAAAAGGCACATGAAAAGATGCTCAACATCGTTAATTATTAGAGGTATGCAAGTCAAAACTACCATAAGCTACCAACACACACTGGTCAGAATGACCACCATCAAAAAGTCTACAAAAAATAAATGCTGGAGAAAAGGGAACCCTCCTAACTGTTGATGGGAATGGAAATCGGTACAACCACTATGGAGAACTGTATGGAGGTTCCTTAAAGAACTAAAAATATAACTAACATATGACACTGCAATTCCACTCCTGGGCATAAATCCAAAGAAAATTGCAATTCAAAAAGATACATGCACCCCAATGTTCATTGCAGCAATATTTACAATAGCCAAGGCATGGAAGCAACCTAAATGTCCATCGACAGATGAATGGATAAAGAAGATGTGGTGTAGATAGATACATAGATACATAGATATCGGAATGGAATATTACTTAGTCATAAAAAAGAATGAAATAATGCCATTTGCAGCTACTTGGATGGACCTAGAGATTATTATAATAAATGAAGTAAGCCAGACAGAGAAAGACAAATATCATACAATATTGCTTATATGTGGAATCTAAGAAAAAAAGATACCAATGAACTTATATACAAAACAGAAATAGACCCACAAACATAGAAAACAAACTTATGGTAAAACCAAAGAGGAAAGGTGGGGAGGGATCAATTAGGAGTTTGGGATTAACAGATACACACTACTATATATAAAATAGATAACCAACTAGGACCTACTGTATAGCACAGAGGACTATACTCAATATTCTGTAATAACCTATAAGGGAAAAGGATCTGAAAAAGAATAAATATAGCTGAATCACTTTGCTATACACCTGAAACTAACACAACATTGTAAATCAATTGTACCTCAATAAAAAAAAATAATTAGTTAATTTAAAAAGTCACACACAAAATATTAGAAAAATGTAATACTATTTTAAAAGGGTAAATTCTTAGAACTATAAATTATATCATTTCCGTTTCTGCTTATTTAAAAAAAAACTAAGAAGAAGCAAAAAAAAAATGAAAACAGAAAAAACTATAAAAATTCAATCAAGGAAAAATTAAATGGAATAACAAATTTATTGTGAGAAATAAGATATAGGAACATATAGGGATGAATTATTTTAATTTTTTTAAAACTTTTAGATTGTAGAAAACGCTATGGTAATAAAATTTACATCTTAATATTTAGTGCTGTTTCCACAGGGAGATGTTCAGTGGTATTTGGTGAATACACAAATTGTGTAGAAATATATTACTTGTCTTAAGAAATAGAAAGCCTGAAAAGAGCAATAACCATGGGGGGAGTGGTGGGAAGAGAATACTTTATTCTATCAAAGAATTAACTCAAATTCCCAAACCCTTTCATTCAGTAAAACTGAGCACTTACTGTATGCCAGGAACAACTCTAGACACTGGGACTATATCCACTCTTCCACACCAAAAAATAACCCTGTCGTTATATAAAGTTTCATTCTTTTCCTAGTATCAACCTGTTAACAGATACTAGAATACTAAAAATATTAGATACTATTTTTTAAATTGAGCATATGATAAGCTTGCCTTTACAAGTCAAATCTGTAGAGAAGATTTATTCAATAAATGGTGCTAAGAAAATTTGTTACCTCTTTTTAAGTCAAGTTCCTAGCTATTACATATGCCACAGAAATGGTAGATGGAATGATAAATTTGATGTGTCAAAAATTTTTAAAGGCAATCATTAATATCAAGAAGAAATTTTTTTTTCCTGCGTACCAGGCACTTTATTTATTTAACATCTTCATTGGAGTATAGTTGCTTTACAATGTTGTGTCAGTTTCTGCTGTATAACAAAGTGAATCAGCTATACGTATACATATATCCCCATATCCCCTCCCTCTTGAGCGTCCCTCGCACCCTCCCTATCCCACCCATCTAGGTGGTCACAAAGCTGATTTCCCTGTGCAATGCAGCTGCTTCCTACTAGCTATCTATTTTACATTTGCTAGTGTATATATGTCAGTGCTACTCTCTCACTTCGTCCCAGTTTACCCTTCCCCAAGAAGAAATTTTTGATGAACTTTTATCTGAATTCAGTACTCAGAACTTCTAAGTTTAACTGCAACGAAAGAAATCACAGAGCAAAAAATATATACTAGAGTTAATTAGATAAAAACACAGAACTTCAAAAATGTATAAACAAAATTAAAACCAAACTAAAAGAATCTTACCATAAATATGACAATAGTCAATGTTCTTATAATATACAAATTTATTCAAAAAATCAATAAAACAGGGCTTCCCTGGTGGCGCAGTGGTTGAGAGTTTGCCTGCCAATGCAGGGGACGCGGGTTCGTGCCCCGGTCTGGGAAGATCCCACATGCCGCAGAGCGGCTGGGCCCGTGAGCCATGGCCGCTGAGCCTGCGCGTCCGGAGCCTGTGCTCTGCAGCGGGAGAGGCCACAACAGTGAGAGGCCCGCGTACCGCAAAAAAAAAAAAAATCAATAAAACAAACCCTAACAACCATGACAGGGAACTAGTTTAAAGACCACAAACAGAAAGGGAAGCTCACTGGGGTAATGCTACTAATGTTTCTTCCTGTAACCAATACTGGTGCTGGTCAGAGTTAGTCTTTTCTTAAAATCTTCAGCATTGAAAATGCCACTCATTGTTTCCAGTTAGAAGGCAGTTTTGAAATGTAAAACTGAAATGGTTAACTAAATGTTGTGATCACAGAACGTTCCGTTGTTGGGTGGGCCGTAGCTTACACGTATGGGAAGAATTGCATTTGGGAAGAAATATCCAAGTAATATTTATAAGTGAAGGACTCTGATCCATCAGTTAAAACTAAGAAAGGGTTATAACAATCATTGTATGCTGCTCCCTGAATTAAGATCCTAATATATTGCTGTGGGCAAAAGGAGCAATAAAATACCAAAGACATCAAAGGTGAAAATGTCATTCAAAACAAGAGTGGACAGTCCCTATATACTATATGCAGTACTAATGGTCACTGACCCTCCAGAAAAAAGGGAAAGAGGATGATCTTGGGGTTTGGGAGGCTTATGAAAATAAACTTTAGAAAGCAAGATTCTTTCTCACAGATGCAAAATTAAAACAATAATAATAAATGTCCTATGTGTTTACTGTGAGCCAGGCAGTGTGTTAAGTTCGTTCAATATGTTTTCCCATTTGGTCTTCCCAACCAGCTTACGAGGGAGGCATTGTCCCAGCCCATGTTACAAGGGAGGAAACGGTTCTCTGAGCTTGAGATCACACAGCTGGGACTGCCAAGGTGGGCCTGTCTGACTCCAGAACACATGCTCTTAGCTGTCAGCATCTTTCGGCTGTGGAAACAAGCAACATGGACTTGTCTACGCATATTAGACCTAGGAGACACTCCTTGAAATTTCAAAGAGGAAAACCCAAGGTCAAGTAGTCTGATCCATGGTAGCACCAGTGGAATTTCCTTCCCTGAGAGGCAGAGAAGGATGAAACACAGCGTATTCAAAGAGGCAATTATTCATCCATTTCTTCACCCTTGCAACAAATAGTTTTTGAGGCCCCACTATGCTCCAGGCACTGAAAGGTAAATTCAGAATTGATTTCAGAGGCAGAAAGGAATGCTTGGGGTGGGCATTCTCAGCTTTCTTCGACTGAACTCGTGGCAGGCAAGCATGCTTTAAAAAGAGAAGCCTTCACTTGCACTGGCATAGTAAACACGATAAACCACAAACTCTGACCCGTGTCCTTCTGTCTAAATTTAACCCATGAGTGTTTTGAGAGGTAGAACTTTTGGACTCTGGGTATGGTTTTCTGAACACTTGAAGAAAATAGCACTAGGTCGTAATTTTGGAGTGGTAAGATGCAGCCTACTTCTTAAATGTGAAATCTGCTGAGATTCATTACATATTTATTCCTATATTCCCAGTGACTAACAAAATAATTTTAGAGCTGGTTTATTTTTTCCTATGATTTATTTTATATTAGCAATGCTTCCTAATCTTTATCTTCAAGTTTCTCCATCCTCTCTCTCATGATGTCGACTTTGGGATTACTGTAATATGCCCTCTATAGAGCCTGGGAAGAGAGCATCGGTTTTCCTTATCAGCACATGGAAGAGAGGGATTGCATGGGGTGGAGGTGTTCTTAAAAGCATTGTATTCTATATGAGCAAATAAAATCAGGATATTTTCCATCATTAAATGTTCTCTTATAAAGTATAAGAAGTTAATTGCACCGACTGAGTTTGATCCTAGATGAGAAAATTTTCCAACTTGGAAATTTCATGTTTGTATAACCCGCTTACTTGGAAAATAATGGCTTTATGTTTACTATCCGACAAAAGCCTAAGTGTAGAACAACAGACTCCCCGAGGGACGCTCCGGCTCCAGTCATTACAGAGGTGAGGCTGGAGCCCAAGAGGAAGGAAACAGATTGCACTGCACATGAGCATGACCTAGTGGCGGGTTCACTGAGTGGCATTTATGGCAGTAAGAAAAGGCTACTTGTCTGATTTCCAAGTGTCAGGGTAAGGGATGTGTATGCAGCTGTTGTTCACGGAGAGGTGAAGAACAGGAAAGAATAGATTCTTTGAAAGAAAGCATAAGTAAGAGAAGGACATTCACAATCTCTTAATATTAAGCCATTGGATCTCCCCACTGCCTTCAGGAACCCAGAACCATCAAAAGCACTTCTTTGCATAAGTAAACAGAATGTTCTTCACATTCTTCACAAGGAACCAAAAATGATAAACTTTGCCTCATACTGGCTCCCAAACCATTGTGGGGAGTTTATTTAGACTGTGAGACACTTAACACAGCTTATCATGGGAAGCATGGCTTGCCATACGCAGTTCATCAGGGGATCACTGGGCAGTGTGCAGTCATATTGCTAAATAATGTAATACGAGTGGGATGCATCAACACTAGAGAAAATGTAAAAATTCTATGTTATGTTTTATAGCCAAACATGTATCTCTCTATATAAAATTACATATTATAAGTATATGTATTACATATTATACATATGTATGTGTGTGTGTGTGTGTGTGTGTATATATATATATATATATATATATGCCAAAGGCCCTCTATAGTCCTTTGACATCATGGCTTTGCATGCCTGTCAACATTCTGATTAAAGTTGACTACATGGCAAATTATCTGAAGCACTTTTTATAAACGCTCAATGATAAGTGTTTCATCTTAAACACATTATTATTGATATAACAGGTAATATTTTGTTCCCATCAGATATTATAGAACTAGACACTTCCTACCCAGTATTGTAAACTTACTACAATATTCCTATAATTGGTCTCAGTAATTTGAGGGAATAAATAAGGCCAGAAATGCTAATATTATAGTTCTGCTTTAAAGAAAAAAAAAGTTGAGTCTTAAATGCCTCCTTTGAAAACCGTATTGCATAAGTTTGCGTATTATCTTCATAAGGCTCATCTATACATATCAGAAAATCCCTTCTCCTTTAAGCTAATTTGTGCTGGGTTTTCTGTCCTTGCAGCATAAATTATTCTAGCTAATACAGGACATTATGAATCTTCCCTTCCTATAATAATCTGAGAATAGGAGACTGAGGCCCGGATCACACAGTATACTTGTGACTAAGTGGAGACTAGAACCCAGGTCTCTGTACACCTAGTCCAAACCCCTTTTTGATAAATCATACTCTATCCTATACTTTCAATGCTGCCACTTTCACTTCTAATCAGAGATGTGATCATTTAAAAAGTCTCTTAACAGTTCATGGGTTTACTATTTAATAATAAGTTTGAGTATGTAGGCAAGATGACTAAACAATTATTTAAATTTATATAGATATGTTGTTTGTAAATATTTTCTCCAAAGTGATCTACAGATTCAATACAATCCCAGTCAAGATCTCAATGGCATTTTTTGCAGAAATAGAAAAACAATCCTAAAATTCATATGGAAACATAAAAGATCCCAGGTAGCCAAAGCAATTTTTAGCAAAAAGAACAAAGCTGGAGGCTGATTCCAAATATATTACAAGCAAATAAAAAATGTTTCAGATAATTTGCCATGTAGTCAACACTAATCAAAATGTTGACAGGCATTCAAAGCCATGTTATCAAAGGACTATAGAGGGGCTTAGGTATATAAATATATATAATACACGTATTTATTTGTAATATGTAATTATGCATATATGATACATGTTTGACTATAAAACATTACTGAATAATATTCCATTGTGTTTATATATGCTTAACATCAGAAAAATGCAAATCAAAGCCACAATATCACCTCACACCTGTCGAGATGGATATTATCCAAAAAACCAAAGATAAGTGTTGCGGAGGTTGTGGAAAAAAGGAAACCCTTGTACGCTGTTGGTGAGACTATGCAGCGGTGCAGTCATTATGGAAAACAGTATGGCAGTTACCCAAAAACTAAAAATAGAAGTACCATGCAATCCATCTAGTAATCCCAGTCCTCGGTATATATCCAAAGGAATTGAAATCTGTATCTCAGAGAGATACTTGCACTTCATTGCAACATTATTCACAATAGCCAAGACATGCAAACAACCTAAGTGTCTGTCATGGGTGAATGGATTTTAAAAATGTGAGATAGGGCTTCCCCGGTGGCGCAGTGGTTGAGAGTCCGCCTGCCGATGCAGGGGACGAGGGTTCGTGCCCCGGTCCGGGAAAATCCCACATGCCACGGAGCGGCTGGGCCCGTGAGCCATGGCTGCTGAGCCTGCGCGTCCGGAGCCTGTGCTCAGCGACGGGAGAGGCCACAGCAGTGAGAGGCCCACGTAACGCAAAAAAAAAAAAAAAGTGAGATAGATAGATAGATTGATAGATAGATAGATACACATACACACACACACACACACACAATGGAATATTATTCTTTTTTAAGAAAGGATTCCTGCCACTTGCATCAACATAAATGCACCTATCACTTATGCTAAATGATATATCAGCCACAGGAGGACAAATACTACAAGACATCACTTATGTGATGGATCTAAAATAGTCAAACTCACAGGAGAAGAGAGTAGAATGATGGTTGCCAGGGCTGGTGGAAGGGGGAAACAAAATGCCAAAGGGCACAAAGTTTCAGTTGTGCAAGATGAATAAGTCTTAAGAGATCTACTATATAGCACTGTGCCTATAGTTAATAATACCATACTGTATAATACTTAAAATTTGCTAAGAGAGTAGACCTTATGGGTAATGTTCCTATCACACAAAAAATTAATAAATAAACGGGGCAGGAAGAAACTCTTGGAAGTGACAGACATGTCTATGGATAGATTGTGATGATGGTTTCACAGGTGTATACTTATCTCCAAACTCATCACATTGTATATATTAAATAAGTACAGCTTTTTGTACATCAGTCATACCCCAATAGGGTGGTTTAAATATATAGTTTTTAATATTTAATTTAATATTATTCAATATTAATTAAATGTACTTAATGCATATTTAAATATATATACATATTCATGTGTACATATACACATATATAGCCAAATTACAATGGCCCCTACTTCACTATCTCAATGCCTCTGTCCTCGACATATATACACACTTCAAAGCCTCTCCAGTGTTTTCTGGGCTCCCAACATTGAAAATCAGATTGTCAGCTGTAGTCACTATCAAGTGGCGTCAAGACATGTTCTCCTCCTTTGCTCTGGCTTCTCCTTGACCATGTCCACTGTCCTCCAGCAACAAAGTCTTCATCCACACCAAGGCGCAGATGGAGGCTCAGGGAGAGAGAGGTTACACACCCCCAGCATATGGGTGCCAGCCTCTGGCGCTTGCACAGACTAATTCACCACTTAGCTTCAGTCCAGTGCCTGGCACATCAAAGATCTTGGTGTTACTCACTGGATACATGTGAACAGTGTAGGGGGTGGACTGGAGACCAGAGGGGACAGTGATTCAGAGACTACTAGACTGTTGGAAGAGTCCTTGAGCACTAAACCAAGACACCAGCCGATGAGGCCAATTTTGAGAAATAGTTCTGAGACAGAATCACCAAATATTTGCAAAGGAGTTCTCCTCTCACCTTTCAGGAAGAGACATGGTTGGAAAAAATGGATGTCAAGTAGACAACCAACCAAATGTCCAAAACAGGTTTTTACCAATTCTGATCTTCTACTATCCTGAAGTCCTTGGTTCTTATCAAATATATTCAAAACCAAGAGTCATCCACATAGTCAGCCCCCCCCAGGACAGCTGGTGTTTCAGGAAACTTAGTGACTCTAGAAAGCCTTCAGGAAAACAAAGGTCCAGATAGCTGAAGAAGAGTCATAAGAAGTTTCAGAGAGATTTCCTATGTGGAAGCATGGCAGATGGGAAACTTAGGAGGCTGGGTTACAGAACCAAGAGTTCAGAACCCAGGACAGGAGAGTACGTGAGAAGAAACACTTAGATAAGAGCTAGGGTGGAATGCTTGGGTGGATCATCTAGCTTTAAATAATAATGACCATAAAAGTAGTAAAAGCAATTATTATCTTCTGTTGCAACCTCATATGGTCTGGGCAGTGTACCACCTGCTTTATATATGATAATATATTTATTTCTCACGAGTATGTGAGGCAAATAATATCATCCTATTAGAGATAAGAATTGAGACTCAGAAAGATGAAGAACCTTGTTCAAAGATGATTTTAAATACAGGACTTGTTTTACTTCAAAATGAAACAAGTGATCCTGTCTGTGGACTTTTACTTTCAGTCTTTAGATGCTGAGAGAACTTAAATTGCTATCAGTTTAGAAAAATAAATTATACCACAATTTCTGTATTATCTCTTTTCAACCAATAAACTCAAAGTAATTTACTAGGTATAATCCATATCTGATCTTAATAAAAATGAAAATACCACTTTGTGTGGGGGGAGAGATAAATTAGGAATTTGGGATTAACAGATACACATTACTATATATAAAATAAACCACAAGGACCTACTGTATAGCACAGGGAACTATATTCAATATCTTGTAATAGCCTATAATGAAAAGAATCTGAAAAAGAACATATATATACATATATATTCACAATATATACATATATATATAACTGAATATATATATATATATGCTGTACACGTGAAACATTGTAAATCAACTATACTTCAATAAAAAAAGTAAATAAATAAAATTTTTAAGAAAAAAAACACCACTTTGATACATACTTTTTTCTTTCTCATGTATTCTTCCTTCATAAATTCCTTTTTGAAAAAAGACCACTTGGGCTTCCCTGATGGCGCAGTGGTTGGGAATCCACCTGCCAATGCAGGGGACATGGGCTCAAGCCCTGGTCTGGGAAGATCCCACATGCCGTGGAGCAACTAAGCCCATGAGTCACAACTACTGAGCCTGTGCTCTAGAGCCAACGAGCCACAACTACTGAAGCTCATGCACCTAGAGCCCGTGCTCCACAACAAGAGAAGCCACCACAGTGAGAAGCCCATGCACCTCAACAAAGAGTAGCCCCTGCTCACCGCAACTAGAGAAAGCCCACACGCAGCAACAAAGATCCAACGCAGCCAAAAATAAATAAATAAATATATTTTTTTAAAAAATCACTTGGGTATTATAAGTGGTTCCACCACACTTATCCCTAATTCAGAAAGATGTGACTTGCCTTCCTGTCGTCCTTGAGTTTTCAAACTCACCAGCAAAAATAAGAACATGAATCTGATTATGAATTATTTCTGTTCCCACAACCAAACCTTATGTAGTTTTTCAAATCCCTATACTATTCAAATATTCTTTGGAAATATAGAAGGCTATTAAATAGTTTCTGGTACCAATTCCAATGTGGGGAGAGGAGGTGTTCCTCATACCAACAAGCAATTCTTTGGACACCAGATGAATGTCCTACAATTCAACTCCATTCTGACACTATCTACCCAAAGAAAGCATCAGATTCCACAGGTTAAGGCTCCATCCTACAAGGCTCCCACTCCACCCCCACTTCAGATGCCAATCGCAAGCCCAGGTTGTCACCCGTGCCTCTCACCAACTGGATATAGATTGGAAGTTCCCAAGACCCTCTTCTTGGGTTCAAGTAATTTGCTAGAGTGGCTCACATAATTCAGAAAAACATTTTACTTACTAGACCACCAGTTTATTATGAAAGAATGTAACTCAGGAACAGCCAGATGGAAGAGACATACAGGGCAAAGCATGGCGAAAGAGTGTTGAGCTCCCGTGCTCTCTGAAGGCACACAATTCTCCCTGAATCTCCACTTGCTCACCAACCCAGAAGCTCTCAGAAGCCTGTCCTTTGGGGTTTTTACTGAGGTTTCACTACATAGGCATGATAAATTAAATCATTGGCCACTGGTGATTAATTCAACCTCCAACCCCTCTCCCCTGCCCAGAGGTCAGGGGGTGGGACGGAAAGCTCCAACCCTCTAATCATGTGATTGATTCTCCGGGCAACCAGCCCCCATCCGTAGGTGCTTTCTGAAAGTTACCTCATTAATGTAACAAAAGACACCTTTATCACTCTACACACTTAGGAAATTCCAAGGGTTTTGGGAGCCAGGAACTGTGGACAAAGACAAAATATATGTGAGAAATATATTTTGGTCATCTGAATGACCAAATATGTATTTCGTATAAATCACAATATCATAGCTATTTAATACAGAAATTCAAAACTACATGTTAGAGGAATGTAACAGCAGTTAAGAGTCCTGACATTCAATGTGAATCAAAGAAACAGGAGTTTCTCACTTCAGATGTCAGATCTGTATCAAGACAATTGTGCAAGAGGGAAGAGATATGGGAACATATATATATGTATAACTGATTCACTTTGTTATAAAGCAGAAACTAACACACCATTGTAAAGCAATTATACTCCAATAAAGATGTAAAAAAAAAAAGACTCTTAATTGAGCGAATTTACAGGTTATTATCAAGGGAAATGTAAGCAGTGTAGAGACATAAACACAGGATTTGATTTGACTACAAGAGTGAGATCTCAAATTCCTTGTTAATAATAGAGTAAAACTAACAATCTACTGAGCTATGCTACCTTCTAGGAGAGTAAAAAGTGAGTGGTTTATTATTTTAAGGAAAAGGTACTTTGGTGACACACACTTTTCTTCCCAGATATAAATCACCTTTAGCTTTCCAAATCATTACTGCCTCCAAATTAAGATTCTAGAGCAGGGGGAGTGATAGGAACCTACAGAGGATCTCTGACTATGAGACAAAAGCCAGATACAGATGGGTATGAACCAAATAAATACTCAGTTTTTATAATACATGGGTGAGCTGAGGCTCTGGGAATTTGGGAGATCTCTGGAGAATGTAACTTTGGATCAGAGAAGTTTCCAGAAATTCATTCTGCTTTGCAACCACCACGGAGGGGAGAATTCCTAAAGATGTAGGAACCCATGTTTTTTGTTTTTAATTTTATTGGAGTACAGTTGCTTCACAATATCGTGTTAGTTTATACTGTACGGCAAAGTGAATCAGCCATATGTATACATATATCCCCTCTTTTTTGGACTTCCTTCTCATTTAGGTCACCACAGAGCACTGAGTAGAGTTCCCCGTGCTATACAGTAGGTTCTCATTAGTTACCTATTTTATACATAGTATAATAGTGTATATATGTCAATCCCAATCTCCCAATTCATCCTCTCCCCCTCCCCCTTGGTATCTACACGTTTGTTCTTTATATCTGTGTCTCTATTTCTGCTTTTTAAATAAGATCATCTATGCTAATGTGAGCAGAGCAGGGCAAGCACTTCCAGAATTGCATAAAACTAAATTATCGTCAGTGACCAGTGTGACTCTCTGAATGACTACAATCATCTAGAGGCTAGTATTTTTTCCTGTGCATTTCAAAACACCTGGAGTAGATGTTCTTTTGGAAGAGGAGAAAGCCAAGGTCAAAACAAGCTGCCCCGCCAGGAGACCTTCAAGATGGTGGAGGAATAATACGTGGAGATCACCTTCCTCCCCACAAATACATCAGAAATACATCTACATGTGGAACAACTCCTACAGAACACCTACTGAACGCTGGCAGAAGACCTCAGACCTCTCACAAGGCAAGAAACTCCCCACATACCTGGGTAGGGCAAAAGAAAAAGCAGAGACAAAAGGATAGGGACGGGACCTGCACCAGTGGGAGGGAGCTGTGAAGGAAGAAAGGTTTCCACACACTAGGAAGCCACTTCGCGGGCGGAGACTACGGGTGGTGGAGGGGGTAAGCTTCGGAGCCACGGAGGAGAGCGCAGCCACAGCGGTGCGTAGGGCAAAGCGGAGAGATTCCCGCACAGAGGATCGGTGCCGACCAGCACTCACCAGCCCAAGAGGATTGTCCACTCACCTGTCGGGGCAGGTAGGGGTTGGGAGCTGAGGCTTGGGCTTCAGAGGTCAGATCCCCGGGAGAGGACTGGGGTTGGCTGCATGAACACAGCCTGAAGGGGGCTAGTGCACCACAGCTAGCTGGGAAGGAGTCCTGGAAAAAGTCTGGAACTGCATAAGAGGCAAGAGCCCATTGTTTCCAGGTGCGCGAGGAGAGGGGATTCAGAGCATCGCATAAACAAGCTCCAGAGATGGGCATGAGCCGCGGCTGTCAGTGCGGACCCCAGAGACCGGCATGAGACGCTAAGGCTGCTGCTGCAGCCACCAAGAAGCCTGTGTGCAAGCACAGGTCACTATCCACACCTCCCCTCCCAAGAGCCTATGCATCACGCCACTGCCAGGGTCCTGTGATGCAGGGACAACTTCCCCGGGAGAACACATGACACTTAAGTCTGTTGCAACGTCACACCAGCCTCTGCCACCGCAGTCTCGCTCTGCATTCTGTACCCCTCCCTCCCCCCAGCCTAAGTGAGCCAGAGCCCCCTAATCAGCTGCTCCTTTAACCCTGTCCTACCTGAGCGAAGAACAGACGCCCTCAGGTGACCTACACGCAGAGGTGGGGCAAATCCAAAGCTGAACCGCAGGAGCTGTGCAAACAAAGAAGAAAAAGGGAAATTTCTCCCAGAGACCTCAGGAGGAGTGGATTAAATCTCCACAATCAACTTGATATACCCTGCATCTATGAAATAACTGAATAGACAACGAATCATACCAAAATTGAGGCAGTGGACTTTGGGAACAAATGTAGAGTTGGGGTTTGCTTTCTGCATCTAATTTGTTTCTGGTTTTATGCTAATCTTAGTTTAGTATTTAGAGTTTATTATCATTGGTATATTTGTTTATTGATTTGGTTGCTCTCTTCCATTTTTTTATATATTTTTCTTTCCTTTTTCTCTTTTCTGAGTGTGTATATGTATGTTTCTTTGTGTGATCTTGTCTGTATAACTTTGTTTTACCATTTGTCCTAGGATTCTGTATGTTCTCTTTTTTTTTTCAGCATAGCTTTTAGAGCTTGTTATCATTGGTGGATTTGTTTTATGGTTTGGTTGCTCTCTTCTTTCTTCTATTTTTTTATTACTTTATAATTTTTTTATTTTAATAACTTTACTTATTTTTATTTATTTTTTCTTTCTTTCTTTCTTTTTTTCTCCCTTTTCTTCTGAGCCATGTGGCTGACAGGGTCTTGGTGCTCCAGCTGGGTGTCAGGCCTGGGCCTCTGAGGTGGGAGAGCTCAATTCAGGACATTGGTCCACCAGAGACCTCCTGGCTCCACATAATATCAAACAGTGAAAGCTCCCCAAGAGATCTCTATCTCAATGCTAAGACCCAGCTCCACTCAACAACCAGCAAGCTACAGTGCTGGATACCCTATGCCAAACAACAAGCAAGACAGGAACAAAACCCTACCCGATAGCAGAGAGGCTGCCTAAAATCATAAAAAGGTCACAGACAACCCCAAAACACACCACCAGACCTTCCCACCAGTAAGACAGGATCCAGCCTCATCCACCTGAACACAGGCACTAGTCCACTCTACCAGGAAGCCTACACAACCCACTGAACCAACCTTAGCCACTGGGGGCAGACACCAAAAACAATGAGAACTACAAACCTGCAGCCTGCAAAAAGGAGACCCCAAAGACAGTAAGATAAGCAAAATGAGAAGACAGAGAAACACACAGCAGATGAAGGATCAAGGTAAAAGCCCACCATACCAAACAAATGAAGAGGAAATAGGCAGTCAACCTGAACACAAATTCAGAGTAATGATAGTAAAGGTGACCCAAAATCTTGAAAATAGAATGGAGAAAATACAAGAAATGTTTAACAAGGACCTAGAAGAACTAAAGAGCAAACAAACAATGATGAACAACACAATAAAGAAAATTAAAAGTTCTCTAGAAGGAATCAATAGCAGAATAACTGAGGCAGAAGAATGGATAAGTGACCTGGAAGGTAAAATAGTGGAAATAACTACCGCAGAGCAGAATAAAGAAAAAAGAATGAAAAGAATTGAGGACAGTCTTAGAGACCTCTGGGACAACATAAAACACACCAACATTCGAATTATAGGGGTTTCGGAAGAAGAAGAGAAAAAGAAAGGGCCTGAGAAAATATTTGAGGAGATTATAGTTGAAAATTTCCCTAACATGGGAAAGGAAATAGTCAATCAAGTCCAAGAAGTGCAGAGAGTCCCATACAGGATAAATCCAAGGAGAAACATGCCAAGACACATATTACTCAAACTATCAAAACTTAAACACAAAGAAAAAATATTAAAAGCAGCAAGGGAAAAACAACAAATAACACAAAAAGCAAGCCCCATAAGGTTAAAAGCTGATCTTTCAGCAGAAACTCTGCAAACCAAAAGAGCGTGGCCAGACATATTTAAAGTGATGAAAGGACAAAACCTATAACCAAGATTACTCTACCCAGGAAGGATCTCATTCAGATTTGACAGAGAAATTAAAACCTTTACAGACAAGCAAAAGCTAGGAGAATTCAGCACCCCCAAACCAACATTACAACAAATGCTAAAGGAACTTCTCTAGGCAGGAAACACAAGAGAAGGAAAAGACCTACAATAACAAACCCAAAACAATTAAGAAAATGGTAATAGGAACATACATATCGATAATTACCTTAAATGTAAATGGATTAAATGCTCCCACCAAAAGACATAGACTGGCTGAATAGATACAAAAACAAGACCCGTATATATG
Organism: Orcinus orca; assembly: GCF_937001465.1. Classification (NCBI taxonomy): domain Eukaryota; kingdom Metazoa; phylum Chordata; class Mammalia; order Artiodactyla; family Delphinidae; genus Orcinus; species Orcinus orca. Next base: position 25,955,479 of record NC_064562.1, read on the forward strand.
CTGTCTACAAGAGACCTACTTCAGACCTAGGGACAAATACAGACTGAAAGTGAGGGGATGGAAATAGATATTCCATGCAAATGAAATCAAAAGAAAGCTGGAGGGGCTTCCCTGGTGGTGCAGTGGTTGAGAGTCCGCCTGCCAATGCAGGGGACACGGGTTCGTGCCCCAGTCCGGGAAGATCCCACATGCTGCAGAGCGGATAGGCCCGCGAGCCATGGCAAATGAGCCTGCGCTTCCAGAGCCTGTGCTCCACAACGGAAGAGGCCACAACAGTGAGAGGCCCGCGTACAGCAAAAAAAAAAAAAAAAAAAGAAAGAAATCTGTAGTAGCAATTCTCATAACAGAAAAAATAGACTTTAAAATAAAGACTATTGCAAGAGACAAAGATGGACACTACATAATGATCAAGGGATCAATCCAAGAAGAAGACATAACAATGTAAATATTTATGCACCCAATATAGGAGCACCTCAATAAGGCAAATGCTAACATCCATAAAAGAGGAAATCGGCAGTAACACAATCATAGAAGAGGACTTTAACACCCCATTTTCACCAATGGACAGATCACCCAAAATGAAAATAAATAAAGAAACAAGCTTTAAATGATACATTACACAAGATGGACTTGATTGATATTTATAGGACATTCCATCCAAAAACAACACAATACACTTTCTTCTCAAGTGTTCCTGGAACATTTTCCAGGATAGATCATATCTTGGGTCACAAATCATGCGTTGCTAAATTTAAGGAAACTGAAACTGTATCAAGTATCTTTTCAGACCACAATGCTATGAGACTAGACGTCAATTACAGGTAAAAAAACTGTAAAAAACACAAGCACAAAGAGGCAAAACAATACACTACTTAATAACCAAGAGATCACTGAAGAAATCAAAGAGGAAATCAAAATATACCTAGAAACAAATGACAATGAAAACACGATGACCCAAAACCTATGGGATGCAGCCAAAGCAGTTCTAACAGGGAGGTTTATAGCAATACAATCCTACTTTAAGAAACAAAAAACATCTCAAATAAACGACCTAACCTTACACCTAAAACAATTAGAGAAAGAAGAACAAAAAAACCCCAAAGTTAGCAGAAGGAAAGAAATCATAATGATCAGATCAGAAATGAATGAAAAGGAAATGAAGGAAACAATAGCAAATATCAATACAACTAAAAGCTGGTCCTTTTTGAAGTTAAAGAAAATTGACAAACCATTAGCCAGACTCATCAAGAAAAAAAAGAGAGAAGACTCAAATCAATAGAATTAGAAATGAAAAAGGAGAACAACCGATACTGCAGAAATACAAAGGATCAAGAGAGATTACTACGAGCAACTAATTGCCAATAAAATGAACAATCTAGAAGAAATGGACAAATTCGTAGAAAAGCACAACCTTCCAAGACTGAACCAGGAAGAAATAGAAAATATAAACAGACCAATCACAAGCACTGAAATTGAGACTGTGATTAAAAATCTTCCAACAAACAAAAGCCCAGGACCAGATGGCTTCACAGGCAAATTCTATGAAACATTTAGAGAAGAGCTAACACCACTCCTTCTCAACCTCCTCCAAAATATAACAGAGGGAGGAACACTCCCAAACTCATTCTATGAGGCCAACAACACCCTGATACCAAAACCAGACAAAGATGTCACAAAGAAAGAAAACTACAGGTCAATATCCCTGATGAACATAGATGCAAAAATCCTCAACAAAATACTAGCAAACAGAATCCAACAGCACATTAAACAGATCATACACCATGATCAAGTGGGGTTTATCCCAGGAATGCAAGGATTCTTCAATATATGCAAATCAATCAATGTGATACACCATATTAACAAATTGAAGGAGAAAAATCATATGATCATGTCAATAGATGCAGAGAAAGCTTTCAACAAAATTCAACACCCATTTATGATAAAAACCCTCCAGAAAGTAGGCAAGAGGGAACTTAACTCAACATAATAAAGGCCATATACAACAAACCCACAGCCAAGATCTTTCTCAATGGTGAAAAACTGAAAGCATTTCCACTAAGATCAGGAACAAGACAAGATTGCCCACTCTCACGACTATTATTCAACATAGTTTTGGAAGTTTTAGCCACAGCAATCAGAGAAGAAAAAGAAATAAAAGGAATCTAAATTGGAAAAGAAGAAGTAAATCTGTCACTTTTGCAGATGACATGATACTATACATAGAGAATCCTAAAGACACTACCAGAGAAATACTAGAGCTAATCAATGAATTTGGTAAAGTAGCAGGATAAAAAATTAATGCATGAAATCTCTTGCACTCCTATACACTAATGAAGAAAATCTGAAAGAGAAATTAAGTAAACACTCCCATTTACCATTCCAACAAAAATAATAAAATACCTAGGAATAAACCTACCTAAGGAGACAAAAGACCTGTATGCAGAAAACTATAAGACACTGATGAAAGAAATTAAAGATGATACAAACAGATGGAGAGATATACCATGTTCTTGGATTGGAAGAATCAACATTGTGAAAATAACTATAGTACCCAAAGCAATCTACAGATTCAGTGCAATCCCTATCAAACTATGAATGGCATTTTTCACAGAGCTAGAAAAAAATTTTCACAAGTTGTATGGAAACACAAAAGACCCCGAATAGCCAAAGCAAGCTTGAGAAAGAAAAACGGAGCTTGAGGAATCAGGCTCCCAGACTTTAGACTATACTACAAAGCTACAGTAATCAAGACTGTATGGTACCAGCACAAAAGCAGAAATATACATCAAGGGGACAGGATAGAAAGTCCAGAGATAAATCTATGCACATATGGTCACCTTATCTTTGATAAAGAGGCAAGAATACACAATGGAGAAAAGACAGCCTCTTCAATAAGTGGTGCTGGGAAAAGTGGACAGCTACAAGTAAAAGAATGAAATTAGAACACTCCCTAACACCATACACAAAAATAAACTCAAAATGGATTAAAGACCTAAATGTAAGACCAGACACTATAAAACTCTTAGAGGAAAGCATAAGCAGAACACTCTCTGACATAAATCACAGCAAGATCCATTTTGACCCACCTCCTAGAGAAATGGAAATAAAAACAAAAATAAGCAAATGGGACCTAATGAAACTTAAAAGTTTTTGCACAGCAAAGGAAACCATAAACAAGACTAAAAGACAACTCTCAGAATAGGAGAAAATATTTGCAAATGAAGCAACTGACAAAGGATTAATCTCCAAAATTTTCAAGCAGCTCATGCAACTCAATATCAAAAAGGAAACAACCAAAGCCAAAAATGGGCAGAAGACCTAAATAGACATTTCTCCGAAGAAGATATACAGATTGACAACAAACACATGAAAGGATGCTCAACGTCACTAATTAGAGAAATGCAAATCAAAGCTTCAGTGAGGTATCTCCTCACACCGGCAGAATGGCCGTCGCCAAGAGATCTACAAACAGTAAATGCTGGAGAGGGTGTGGAGAAAAGGGAACCCTCTTGCACTGTTGGTGGGAATATAAATTGATACAGCCGCTATGGAGAACAGTATGGAGGTTCCTTACAAAACTAAAAATAGAACTACCATATGACCTAGTAATCCCACTACTGGGTATATACCCTGAGAAAACCATAATTCAAAAAGAGTCATGTACCACAATGTTCATTGCAGCTCTATTTACAATAGCCAGGACATGGAAGCAACCTAAGTGTCCATCGACAGATGAATGGGTAAAGAAGCTGTGGCACATATGTATGATGGAATATTACTCAGCTGTATAAAGAAACGAAATTGAGTTATTTGTAGTGATGTGGATGGATCTAGAGACTGTCAGAGTGAAGTAAGTCAGAAAGGGAAAAATACATACTGTATGCTAACACATATATATGAAATTTAAAAAAAAAGGTTCTGAAGAACTTAGTGGCAGGACAGGAATAAAGATGCAGACGTAGAGAATGGACGTGAGGACAAGGGGAAGGGGAAGGGTAAGCTGGGACAAAGTGAGAGAATGGCATGGACTTATATATACTACCAAATGTAAAATAGCTAGTGGGAAGCAGTCGCATAGCACAGGGAGATCAGCTCAGTGTTTTGTGACCACTTAGAGGGGTGGGATAGGGATGATGGGAGGGAGATGCAAGAGGGAGCAGATATGGGGATATATGTATATGTATAGCTGATTCACTTTTTTATACAGCAGAAACTAACACACCATTGTTAAGGAATTATACTCCAATAAAGATGTTAAAAAAAAAAAAAAGCCCCCAAAGTAGCTGTGCTTCCCTGGAATCTCCATAGAGATTCCATAAGTGACACGGAGCTGAGCAACTTGGACCCACTACACAGAGAACCCAGTTGTCTATCCTCTAACTTTCAGACCCTGGGGCACGCCCACTGACTAATTCAGGAGCAAAATATCCTTTCTGTATGGCTAGATGTCATTTTCATGCCTCAGCTTGACGTACAACAAAAGACTTTGGGTTAAGGCTCCATTCCAAGAAAGAGACCTTATTAACTGACTGCCTAATTTCCAAGTTAGAAATGCACAAATCTCTTTCCAAATGGGAGGTGGTGTGTAGCTTTGAAATAATTTCAATGGTTCCATAGCTGAAGGCCAACTGAGATTTTAGCTTCATCTTCTGGAAGACTATTCAGCCATGTACATTAGCTGGAGTTTGAAAGCAAAACAAGTAGTAAAAGAAAAAAGGAAGAATTTTAAAGGAGAATGAAACAACCACAACAAGACAAATAACCCTGAATCACAAATTAAAACACTCCCATTGGCAGAGACACAAAGGTAATATTTTCACTAGAATGAATAGTCCTAGAAAAATTTGTTCTCCAATATCAGACACAACCAGGCCTTTCCTTCCATATGAGACATGAATGTCTCCTTTTTCCACTTCATCTTTTGTAGTTATCCAAACAAAATTTTAGCAGCAGAAAAAATAATGAATTTTGTCCTTTTAGGTCCAGAATTTCCTCGTTAATGTATTAACTCCCTGGCAGTAGTCAAACAGGGCACTCTAACTCCAGAATATTTCCTTTTCTTTTATCACCTTTAGAATTCCAATGTCACCGAATAACTAACTATATTCTACTTACTTTTGTACCAGTGCAAGAAGCAGACGTCTTAAGAGCACATTAATTTCGTCCTACTGAACCTTTGAGAGGCTTTGTATAGCACAGAGGCAGACTGCTGTTTAAAACGTTCTTTTTTTTTAAATGTGTGTCAGAACACTTTAACTTCAACCATTCTGCTAAGAGCCTGTTGTTTTAGTTCAAAGTGTACACAAAGGAGAGGATCACCACGTATGAACTAATATTTGCTTAACTGTCTTCATTTCCCCAGTGCCCTGCAATTCAAGTGCCCTGTATTCCTTTCTTTAGCAGTCATGACGGTAAGTGAAGAAAAATTGCGTTGTTCCTCAGTACAGCACTTGCCAAAGAGTTTAGTGTTTGGCCTCTTGTTTCTCACAACTATGTGTTAAATGATGGCTTTACTTTCACGGAGGCTAAGGAACAAGAGGTCCAGGGGGTTAGATCAGGTAAGTTCTCTGCCCCTGAGTTGCTGCTTCATCCTCCAAAAGTCAGAGTGCCCACTTCTCCCCCCGTGTGTAACAGTTCTGAAAATAAATAACTACCACCCTGGGTGGTGGGTAAAAAGTAAACTTAAATGCAAAACCAACAGCAACAAGAGAAAGAGAGACAGAGACAGAGAGAGGAGAGGGAAGAAGACGAAGATGAAGGAAAGAGAAAAAAGTCAGAAAATGGTCCCCGAAGACCATCTGGAAACCCACTAGGGTGGCCACTGCTCTCTGCTGTGGGCAGTAGTTGGATGCGAAGCAACGTTGTCAATCATTCACTCCCAAAGCTGTCACGTGACTTGAAGTTGCAACGCAGAACAGCAATATCAAAGCGTGAAGTGGGGTGAAGAGAGGAACAACACAGCGGATCCTTGAATGTTGCTACACATCTGCGTTTGGAAAGATTTCCACAACTTTTCTTATCTTTCCTTCATCTGACCTTCATTTTTTCCTTCCCTTATCTCCTATGGCTCCCTTTCTAGAGCCCACCATGTAGCGACTCTAAAGGTGGGGACAAAGGGCTAAATTGTGACAGTGGTGGAAGGGGAGAAACACAGTCGGCTCCTTCACACCTCCTGCACCTGCCTGCCAGCTCCTTTGTTCACCCATCCCCCCAACTTCCCAGCCACTCGCTTGCAGGTGGTGGCTTTCTCAACACTGGTTCCAACGGTGGTAGTCCCCATAATTTCAAAACCCAGACTCCCAACATCACGCTGCCTTTTTTGTCCATTTCAGAAGTGCTTTTCAAGTTGCCGAGAGCTCCTGAAGATCCAAATGCCGTATCGTTTTTATCCACCTTTTCATTGCCACTGCTGCTTTGATCCCTTCGATTAACCGCGCTTAGAGAAAAGCTGTTTATTCTCTAGATGCTTAATAACAGCATTGCTTACAGGCGTGTCCAAATAATGTCTGTGTATACTTGATCCCCGGAGGCACTCAATTTTTTTCAGTGTTGTTATACAATAAAGCTCTCTTTATAAGATTGTTTTTCAATTGAGTATTGGAAATAGAGAGGGGTAAGGCAAGTCCTATTTACCTTCACAGTTTCACACCCATTCCTCTCTAGAGGGAGCATGTGTCTCTTTTGGACCACAGGGCATTGCAGAGCCGAGCCAGGAAGTACAAAACGGTGTTCTCCTTCTGCCCATCCATACACCATGTTCCGTGTCCAGAGCCAAGTAAGGGAGCAGAGGTACTGCTCCCCACAGCAGCTAAGCCTGTGGTCTCTCCTCCAGGCCTCCCCAGGGAACAGAGCCTAGAACTATAGTTGATCCATCTCTGAACATAAGTGTTTTACTGTCTTTCTAAGGCCAACATCCCCCATCCCAGAGTCCTTTTGGATTTCTTCCCTTTTACAGGCCCCACTGAGACGTCTCTCTGCTCAGTCAACACTGCAGTTGTCTCTGGCTGGGCCCTCTGGGCCTTAAGTAGGTCGATTGTGACCAGAAAGTTCTAGTTGTTGCTTTTGCTTCTCACTGCAGGTGGCAAGCAGCTTCCTGTGTGTGGTTCACATCAGGCTCTGCTTATTATCACGGCATATCTTACCTGGTTTGTTTCTTCTTCTTTTCCTCTGGCCCCTGGCCCATTTCTGCAAAAGTAAGAATGTCCTTTCTTCAACAAATAAAGGATTTCCTCTGAGCTCTCATAGGTTTGGTAAAACGCCATTGCTTTCATATTTCTTTTCCCCACCTAGGAGCTCTTTCCAAAAAGCACTACACCACAAGTGCTATTGGGTGGCATACAATGCCAAAAATATTTTTTTTTATTTCATTTTGAGTACAAGCACTTGTAAAACCTTGGGCACATAAGCCCCATCACCTGCCTGAGTTCTCACCAGGCCGTGGACCCAGTTATTCAGAGATTGCATATCTAAGTCCTTTCTTTTTATTTACTCTTTCATTAGGAAGGAAATGAACATGGAATCAAAATCATAGCATTAGATTTTGCTCCTCATTGGTTAATTCTCTTCTTCGGGGAAAGGATTTGCAGAAATAGATTGAAAGATCAGTTTTTTTTTAAGTTTTGAAATAATCTATGAATATGGTAATCATTTATTGAGTGCTTACTTCAGGCACTGGGCTATGTGAATTCAATAATATTGTAAGGGTACTATTACTATCTGCATTTTACAGATTTATAAATAGGTTCAGACTAACTAACCTGCTGAAAGTCTCAAACGAGAACATAACAAAGCAGAAGTATTAGTATAGATTTTACTGAATCCAAAACCTGTGTTACTAGCTGCCCTGCCAAGGAGCCTCCCTTACAGATAAACTTATATTATTATCCAAGCTCTCATAAAGATAATTTAGAGTTTAAGGCACCATAGCCGCCAGCATTTGTGGGGTTTTATGTTTTGGTTTTGCTAGCCCTCTACCTACATTTTTTAAAAAATCAGGGCTATTGACTCCCAGGATAATTGAACATGCTTCTGCCCCTCCTTAACTAGGTAAGGTCTCCGTACTGAATTCAGGTCACCTTCTGATTCCTGTGGCCTGTCATGTACCAGTGTAATGACCCTTCCCAGTAGAACAACAGCCTGACAGTTGCACACTCTCTCAAACACATCACTAAAATATTTCAGACATGTTACCTGACATGCTGAATGTTAACCACGGTATTGCTCTAGGGGTATTCTTCTAAGACACTTTAGCTTTTGGTCAAATTCCACATTACTTCAACCAAACCTCTTAGGAAACAACTTTCATAAAACTGTACAAATGAAACTCCTTTCTCTCACTCCAGAGAAGCCCCTCAATTGCCACACAGAAACCATCTAAGCAAATCTGAATTTATCCTGATATTTAAAAGACTTTGAGTTTTCCTATTCCCATCAGTATTATTAAAACAGTAGACATTTGTACATTTTTAATGCACATTTCACATGTGTAATCTCACTTAATTCTCACAACACCCCTAGGGGTGGATATTATTGTCTCATTTTACAGATGGGAAAACTGAGCTCAGAGAGCTTAGATAACCTGATAAGATTGGTAATCAGGTGAGGTCATTTGACTCCAAAACAAATGCTCCTACTCCTGCACCACATTCTTGGTGCCTAACTGGCAGACACTTCCTTTCAGATATTTCCTTTCCTTTCTGCTAATTGGTAGATATTTATAAGGACCTCTAGCACATGTCAAAATATGTCCTTTCTCTTTTCCCTGAAGGAAGGGCTCCCAGATGAGCAAAAAGAGACAAAGAAAACTTAAAGGCATAGCAAATGTCTTAGAAAACATTACAGAGCTGAGCCATTACCAACTTCTGGTGGTTTTCTTTCTTTTTTGGAGGGCAGTGATTCTGCTGACCCAATCACCTATAAAGTTCAAGTCTGGGCCTTTGTTGGAGCTAGTGGTCCAGGAAATACGCCACTCCCAGAAGCTGATATGAAAAATTTAAGTTGTTAGCAACAATAGATATTGTAAACTATGATAAATATGTATGCCTTAGCCATTTGGCATTTTGAAATAACGCATTTCCATGCTTCCATAAGGTAGGTCTTGAACAACATGTAGCTCTACAGGATGGAGTCTTAAAGCTTGAAAGACAGAAAGTAAAGGCCAGTAGATTCTCATAAAGAAGAAGAAGGAATACAAGTTTCTGGATATGATTTTTAAACTCTTGTAACAGTTTCCTAGTTATATACCACCTCCAGGAGTGACCAGCAAGTGTCTCATACCTTTCACTATACCTGAGCACGGTAGTTAATATGCAGTGTCCTCTATGCACTTGAACGGTGCTGCTGACCCACAGTAGGTCGGGTTTCTGTGCTGCTTTTTCTAATGCAGTGATACTTTGTTTTCACTGAAGTATAGTTGCTCTACAATATTATGTAAGTGGAAGGTGTACAATATGGTGATTCACGATTTTTAAAGGTTATACTCCATTTATAGTTATTATAAAATATTGGCTATAGTTGTACAACGTATCCTTGTAGCTTATTTTATACCTAATAGTTTGTACCTCTTAATCTCCTGGCCTATCTTGACCCTCCCCCCTTCCCTCTCCCCACTGGTAACCACTAGTTTGTTATCTAGATCTGTGAGTCTGCTTCTTTTTTGTTATGTTCACTAGTTTGTGGTAGTTTTTAGATTCCACATATAAGTGATATCACACAGTATTTGTCTTTCTTTATCTGTCTTATTTCACTAAGCATAATACCCTCTAGGTCCATCCACATTGCTGCAAATGGCAGAATTTCATTCTTTTTTATGGCTGAGTAATATTTCATTTATGCCACATATTCTTTATCCATTCACCTGTTGATGGACACTTGGGTTACTTTTATATCTTTGTTATTGTAAATAGTGCTGCTATGAACATTATGTTGCATGTACCTTTTTGAACTAGTGTTTTCATTTTTTTCTGATATACACCCAGGAGTGGAATTGCTGGATCACATAGTAGCTCTATTTTTAGTTTTTTAAGGAAAATCTGTACTGTTTTCCACAGTGGCTGCACCCATTTACTTTCCCACCAACAGTGCACAAGGGTTCCCTCTTCCCCATATCCTCACCAGCATTTCTTATTTGTGTTCTTTTTGATGACAGTCATTCTGACAGGTGTGAGGTGATATCTCACCATGGTTTGCAACGAAGGCAGTGATGTTTGATCTACGTTCATTTGCTCTGCCTCACCTAGCCGCCCCTTCTGCTACTAGTGCATTTGTACCCATCAGCCACTGCTGACAGAAGCAGACGCACAGGCTCTGCCTGTGGCACCATCCAACCTAACTAGCACAGAGACCAAGCCCATGATGCTGAAGCTTAGTGTTCTAGCCACCAGGACACTGGGGGCTTGTTATTTTGTGCTGGTGGTGGTGACTTTTCATCATCCAGATCTTTCACTTCTCATAGAGTTTTCACCATTTTTCTAAAAGGAAGCATGGAGGCCAGAGCCAGACCACCTGGATTAGTCACATCTCTGCCACAAATTAAACATACCAAGCTGGGCAAGTCCCTTAAACTTCCCTGACTCTCAAATTTCTTATGTGTAAAATGGAATAATAGTACCTGCTCTCCAGGCTGTTGGTAGGATTAAACAGTTGACACCTTTATACCATCCTCACTCCCCTTTGCCCAAAAGATAAAATCCTAATCCCTTTACATGATCTAAAGCCCCTTTAGTTGCCCTCCAGTCTCATCCTTTGCCATTCTCCCCCCTTAAAAGTCTGTGCATCAGTCACGTCGAACTTCTTTCCCTTCCTTAAACATACCTCTCTCTTTTGCACAAACTCTTCCTCTCCCCCCTCCCCATCCTGGACTTTGCTTGGATAATTATTTAAGTCTTAGATTCCACATCAGTTCTTCCAAGAAGCTTTCTCTGACATCACCTCTCCCCTCCCCCAGCCAACTCTCCACTAGAACACTAGGTACTTTACATGTGAAAGCCATCACTCACTCACTTAAAAATATTTATTAAGCACTCAGTTTCTGCTCTATATTCTGGATAGAGTGAACAAGAGGGACAAGGTCTCTGCTCTCATTTTAGTCGGGGAACAAGAAAATAAAGAACTCAACTAATTAGTACTAAGGAGAAATTTAGGTAGGACAGGTTCATAATCCTCTATCCAAAACCACTGGGATTACAAGTATTCCAAAATTCAGGATTTTTCAATTTAGAAAGGTAATACAGTGCTCATACTATTTGTCAAACCAACAGGGTCTGAGTTGGCTCCCCATAAATCAAACACATTAATGTCATTGCAATAAACTATGTAAATATTCATAGTAAATGAAATAAAGATGATAGTACTAACACGTTTGCACTCAAGTTAAGAGGGAAATTCTTTCAGTTTTCAGAGGTGTCTGGATCTGGGAACTGTGGATGAAGAGGATGGGATGGAGAGATGCTTGGGAGGGGAGAAGGGCTTGAGATTGTGTGATCTGAGAAGGCCTCTCTTGGGAGATGACGTTGGAGCTGAGACAGGAAAGGTGTGTAGAAGCCTCACATGTAAAAGTCTGAGGGAAGAGCATGCCAGCCTGGAGGAGCCCCTCAAACAATGACCCAAAGGCTGAAGCTTGGTTTAATTAATTCTTTACTTTTCTGCCTCCTACTCTGGGTCATAAACTCACTAACTCTAGAGATCATGTTTCTCTGGTTCACTGTGGCACTGTGCTCCCAGTGTGGACAAAGGTGCCTGGCACAGAGGAGTTGCTCAAAAAACATTTGCTGAAGCAATGAAAATGATTGATTAACAAAATAAAATGAAGTAGCTTATTATCAAAGGGTTAGGTCAGAGGAGATCAATATGGCACACAGGAAGACCAAGATCTTAAAAAAACACAGAGGAAGCTGGTGAAATTGACACTAACAGGTCTCCAACTTCTACCATTTTGCTTTGTCCACTAAATTTGGGAGCCATTAGTAGCTCACGTGATCACCAGCAGCGCCTCTCCACCAGCAGACACTGAGGGAAGAAAGCCCTCGTTCTGGGATGTTTGCCAGCGGGGCAATAAGAAGTGTTTGCTAAAAGCAAAGCAGCTGCTGAGATGCAGTCATAAGGAACAGTCATGCTCAGTTATAAATGCACCCTCCCCCCAGCTCTGGCCCACAACCCTCTCTCTCTCCCGGCCTGGTGGGCCCTTCTTTTGGGTCAAGGCACTGAATCCACCCAGCCTGCCCAACAGTGGGGAGACACTGCATGGCTCCTTCAAAGCATAATTCTTTATGCCAAACCTTACATCAGAGAAGAGTCTCTGTAAAGTAAATCCCTCCTAGAGGCACTCCAGAGCTACTCCTTACTTCCTCCTCTGTGTTCCCCTGCAATGTTTCCTCAAACTCCAATAACTTCAAGTCTCTTCTGCAACCCGTGGTATGACAGACACATCAATCATAAAATCAGAGGCTGAAAGAGACATTGAGAGGTAATTTGAGTCACATCTTCTCCATTTTCAGTCTCAGACACACTTAAACAAACTTTAGAAGAGAAGAATCTACCACCTATATTATTTTAAGCCCAGGAGGCAGAAATTCCATGATCTTTCATAACAACTCAAGTCATTGACTGTGGGGGGAGGGACGGGATTTACTTCTCATCCCAGTGAAGACCAAGACATGGTCTTTAATTAGAACTAATAACATTAAAAGTTTAAACTTATCAGAGGCTAATATTAAGAAATTAATGCTAGATGGCAGTAAAGTCAAAATCTGTAAATATTTTGTGTTCTTGCATGTGAGGGTCAAGATGATGGATGTTTGGAGGCAAAACAAAATAAGGAGATGACTCAAATAAAGGAGAGTGTAGCTTTTATTGACTGTTTTGGTTTCAGAAAAACACTTCTGTGAATTTTCTATCCTCCCTCATTGAAACTATAACAGCAAAAGAACAGCTATTTGCCTCTATTACAAATTAGGTCATCACTACATCTGGAAAACATTAATGCCCAGGGGTTTGCCCAGTTACGTCCACTAACGTTGCTAATAGGTTCCATTAAGCAGAGTACCTAGATTTCATCTCTCTTCTTTTCCTAAACTCTTTTTTAAAAAATAAATTTATTTATTTATTTTTGGCTGTGTTGGGTCTTCGTTGCTGCCCGCGGGCTTTCTCTAGTTGTGGCGAGCGGGGGCTACTCTTCGTTGCGGTGCGCAGACTTCTCATTGCGGTGGCTTCTCTTGTTGCAGAGCACAGGCTCTAGCGTGTGGGCTTCAGCAGTTGTGGCACGTGGGCTCTAGAGCACATTCTCAGTAGTTGTGGTACCTGGGCTTAGTTGCTCCGTGGCATGTGGGATCTTCCCAGACCAGGGATTGAACCCATGTCCCCTGTATTGGCAGGCGGATTCTTAACCACTGCACCACCAGGGAAGTCTCTTTTCCTAAACTCTTAACCTTTCAGGTTCTCTTCTATCAGAGAGCTACTGGTTGTAGTATATTTGAATTTCTCCTATAATGAGCTGATTTTTAAAAAATACTCTTGTACAAGACAATTTGGAAGGGATCTACACATGCATATACCAAGACCACTGTCCTTCTTAAAAAAAAAAATCACTGAATGATATCCAAACTATAAAAATCAATATACAAAGGTCCAACAAGGAACAAATAACCTGGTTGAACAAGTATGATTGAACAAGTCACCATGGCATGTACAAGGCATCATGGTACACCCTGTGGAGGATGCAAAGAGGCCTAAGATGCAGTGACTACCTTCAGCAAAACACCTCTCCAGTGTGACCTGGAGATACCTGCAGACACGGCAGCATGTGACAGGTGCAAGGTAGAGACCCAGTAATGCACAAATAGGAGTACAGAGGAGAGAGAACACGCTTACATCTGCCAGAGAAACATCTGCCAGTTTCACCAAGAAAGTGGCATTGGAACTTAGCCTTGAAGGATAGTGAATATTTTGGTATCATTTAAAAAAAAATAGTAAGTCTTCATTTATTTAAGCCACTTCAGTCAGATTTTTTGCTGTTTGTGAGAGAATGCATTCCTGAATTATGTAGTGGAGAATGCCAACAACCAAAGATATTTTTTTTAACTGAGGTATAATTGACATATGACTTTCAGTTGTACAACATAATGATTCGATATCTGAATAAATTGTGAAATGATCACCACCATATGTCTAGTTAACATCCATCCCCACGCATAGTTACCAAAAAAGTTTTAATCTTTTGGATTGCAAGACAAAGCTCCAACTCAGACTGGTTTCAATAAAGAAAGATTTTTGTTTCACTTAACAGAAGACCAAGGTAGAGAGGGCTCTGGGCTCATCATGAGTAACTTCATGATATCGGTCAGTTTCTCTCTATCTCCTCCGCTATTTTACAACCTTCATCTCTGATTGGGTGGCAGTAGTTCAAGCACCACATCCAGACACAGCCATGTTCAAGTGAAGAAGAGGAATGGGCTCCTTCACTGGAAGGGTAAAGCCTTTACCAGCAGATTTCCTTTACATCTTGTTGGCCCTATAAAGTTCCCTCAATCAATCCCTGCAAAAGACAGGGAATTCCCAGGGTTGGATTAGACTGCCCATCCTCTGCAGTGAAAAGTATCTGAGGGGGAGTCATCACAATGGATAGTATACAATGAAACAGACAGAAATGAAGGTCTGGGCATTCCTTGTGGAGGAAACATCACAAACAACAGCAAAGAGTCAGAAAATATCAGGTATGAGAATCAGAATACAAATGTGAATAAGATACATAAGATATAGCAAGAGGATGAAGGGAAGGAAGAGAAGCAAAAAACCAATGAAAAGTATCATTTATTAGGCACTGTGTGTCAGACGTTATGCCCCAAAATTTACATACATCATCATATTCAGTTCTCACAATGACTGTTTTGTAAGGGATATGATTACCCCACATTTCAGATGCCAAAATTGAGGCTGACAGAGATTAAGAGATTGTCCAATTTCACATAGGTAATAGGTGGTGGGATTAAGATTTAATTGAAGATCCATTTAATTCCAAAATTCATATTTCAGAGGACAGAGGAATCTAATTTAGCTAAAGAATAGAGTACATGTATAGAGGGCACTGAAAAAAAGCCAGATATAATTGGGTCTGTGTTGTGGAAGAATTTAATACCAAAATAAGGAGTTTGGATTTTATTCTGTGGGTGAAAGGAGATATTGAAAATCTTTGTGTTAAAAAAAAAGAAGTCAAGATTAGAACTATATTTTAGACAGAATATCCTGTCTGTGACTTGTAGAATGGATTATGATAGGAAATCTGACTACTGAATGACCTAAAAGGTGATGACAATAATTTGGCAAATCATAGAAAGGATTTGACTTCAAGTTAATGGCATTGGGGCTAAGGAAAAAAGAAGATGATGAAGAAGGAGAAGAAGAAGAAGGAGAAGGAGAAAGAGAAAAAGAAGAATTCTGTAGGAATTTGACAACTAATTGTAGGATATGTGGGATTAGGAAGAAGGTGAGGTGAAAGATGACTCAGAGCTTTGAAGTCTTGGAAACTGGATAAATGGTGGCATTATTCACATTAGAAGAAACACCAAGAGGAATTGTTTAGTTGGTGGGAGGAAGGGCAAGACTTTACTACTAACTTCTTAAAATTGTCCTTAAGCAGAGCCTTGATATTTAGCACAAGATGAGACAACAAAACAGGAAAGATCAGTGCTAGAGACTGAGAAGAAACACGCTAATTAGTTTTTCCACCTCTCCAAGTCTGTCTTTGATCTTTCCTCAATCCCTTCATTGTTTGGCAATTGCTCCATTAGAGGATGGAATAACACACACAGGGATGGTATAATTCAAATAAGCCCATTTTGCTACTTGTCAACAAAAGTTTTGACTACAGGAGGAGTTCGCCATAAAGAAACCTAATTAAAAAAAATTGGAATTCACAAAAATTAACTTGCACAGGTCATATGATTAAGCAAAAAGATTTCCTCCTTTCAAAACAGTTGGCCCCAAAAGCCCTTTTGAATACTTCCTCAATCTGGCTTAATTTACAAATAACACATCCAAAAATGTTACCTGTACGTGAATAGCAACACTTTTCTTACTTTCTATGTTAAAACTGCACCAAATAAGATTTCAGCTGGGTTTATGTTAAGATTTCATTTATCCTTTTTCTACTTGACTATTGTGATCAATGTTAGAACACCCAGAATTTTACTACTGCTACTCATAAATTTTAACCTTACCTGAGGCTCAGAAGCCAATCATGAGAGTCTTAGCTGATTGAACAATGTTATAATGTAGTTATTTCTATTTTATATTACCATAGATGCTATCCTGGTGTTCTCTTAGCAGCTTAAAACAATGCCCACTTACTGGCTTACAGTTCTGTAAGTCATAAATCCAGCATGGTGTAACTGAGTTCTCTGCTCAGATATCACAAGGCTGAAATCAAGTTGTCAGCCATCTGAATTTGGAAGTTCTAAGAAAAATCCACTTCGAAGCTTGTATTCGTTGTTGGTAGAATTCAGCTCCTTGCAGTTGTAGGACTGAAGTCTCCATTTCCTCACTGGCTACTCTCTATGTGTTATTTTCGGGTGCTTTTCATGTGGCCCCCATAGGCAGTTCACATGACCTTTGCTTTCTTCCCCACCAACCAGTGAACATCTCTAGGACTCTGTCTTTTCTTACCATCCAGAGAAAACCCTTTGCCTTTAAAGAACACCTGTGATTAGGATAGGCCCACTCAGATAATCTCACTATCTTGATATCAACTGATCGGTTACATCTCCAAAATCCCTTTGCCAAGTAAGATAACATAATCACAGGAATAATACTAGGAGGCAGAGATTGTGGGGCCATCGTAGAATTCTACCTGCTGCACATACTGTTATATTTTATTTATTATTTTTGTTTGTAATAACATCACAGTTATTATAAATCCTAATAAATTCTGAACAAATTGTCCCTTTAGTTTTTCTCCAAAGATACTACGCTCATCTCTTTTCTTCTACTTGACCTTTTAAAATTGTTTTCCTTTTGCCTTGCTCCATTCTGTAACATTTCTTTGATGTTTCTTTTTCCCTTTACTTCTTCTTCCTTATTCATTTTCTCTCTATTCATCTCCAACCTCCTCTTTCAATGTCTCCAGGTAAGGATATTGTCATTTTGTGTATATTTTACACACAGATGTTCTGTAATTATTTATAATGATGTGCTACACTTCTATGGTGTCTCTCATCAAAACCTCAAAGCTTATAAGCATTAATTATGCAATGTAAAAATACACTGTGAGGATGTAGCAAGTGATTATTCCATTTTACGGATGGGAAAACTAAGACTGAAAGTGGTCAAGAATCTTCCTAGATCATCCAGTTAATAGAGAAAAGACAGGGGTTGAAGCCTGGTAATTTGTCTTCCCCTTCCTCTGATAACCCTTAGGGAAGTGTTTTTAAGTTCCTCCCAATGATTATAGGTTCAGAACTTCTCTCTTGTCATTGATGGTGTCTCTGCCACCTACCAGCATCCACACAGGAAATGATATGTTCAGGAAGGAGGCACTGGTGATGTTAAAGCCTGACAGAGTGTGTGGAGGGAAATAATTTAGGTGAAAGAGAACCAGAGTCAAACCCTAACAGTGGCCAGAATTAACTGGGGAGTGAGGGGTTCAGACATACAGTCACCAAACTCCTGAACTAAAAGAAACTATGGAAACCATCTAGTTCTCACCTGACAAGTGATGAGAATGAATCTCAGAGAAGCAAAGTGGCTTAAACTTTATTCCAGAATGAGCTCAGAGCTGAGCTGGTATCAGAGTCCCAGTGTTGGGACAATCAGCGCAATGACCTTCCCACTGTGTCTCGCTGCACTGTGCTTCCCCCTCTACTCCCCACTACCCTCTAGTGGTGGGGGTAGGAAGTGGAAATTTGGGGGCAGCGTGCTGGCACAGGCTGGACGTTTGGGGTGGGAAAGAAAGGAATGGCTCTAAAATGTGTTTCAAGTTGATACATACTAAATGTTGTTAAAGAGGAAATTCTACCTCCTGGTCATCTGTGCTTTGTTCTTCATTGTGGCTTAATTCTGGTCCCCACTCCTAAGAGCAAGATGGTCTTACTTCTCTATTTTCCATTTTATGTTTACCTTAAAATCTTTTTCTAATTTGAAAACTCTCCCCACTCCCAACCACCATGTCCTTGCCCCCAAATCAAACGTTTGGAGGTGAGAACAAGTGGCCCCATTTGAAGAGAACACAGTTAGAATTACTCTAAACTTTGTTTTAGAGTCTTCCAAACTCTTTAGTCCACTATTTTTAAAAAGGAAATGTGTATACACCATAAGAAGACACATCTAACAGTTGTAAAGTTGCCATTCTTAAATAAGGAGTATTTCTTGAGGTACTTTTGAAAATAATTTCTCGCAGAAAAAACCCAAAAAAAACCTCCTGTGGAGAAGTGGCAGTTGAGTAAACACTTCATGTGAGCAGGTGGAAGCAAAAAAGCTATCCTGTCAAAGGTTCACAGGCACCCAATACTCAAACCAGAAAATTGCAAAGCAGCATGAAAACGGCGGAACTGCAGTTTTATTGTGCCTGAAATCCTAAAGTTAACCTGCCTGTGACCTTTTTTGATTATGGTCTTATAGCCTTCCTTTTCTACCTATAGAGCTGAAAACTGAAGACTGTGAAAATACAGAAAATTCTTGGATCTGTCTGCTTTTGAAATTGGTTTTGAAATTCTTTCAAAAATAAAAGTTATTTTTCAGAGCATTCATTATTTTGAACACACACACCCCCACACAAAACTTCTGTCTGCCTAGATCTAGTCTGATACCAAGGCCTCCTGAAATGTTTTTTAATTAAATTTGAAATTTTAGTGTAGACAAATGATCTTTATAGATGAATTTTTTTTCAGTGATTTGAATTGTCAACATTTGACAGCAATTACTTTTCAGGTTAGAGCCTTATGGAGGCCTAGCTTTCACTCTCCCTCTAAATACACTTTTTATACTAGTTTACAGTCCTAAAACACATATAATTCTCAATTTTTTTTTTTTTTTTTTGCAGTATGCGGGCCTCTCACTGTTGTGGCCTCTCCCGTTGCGGAGCACAGGCTCCGGATGCGCAGGCTCAGCGGCCATGGCTCACGGGCCCAGCTGCTCCGCGGCATGTGGGATCCTCCTGGACCGGGGCACGAACCCATGTCCCCTGCATCGGCAGGCGGACTCTCAACCACTGCGCCACCAGGGAAGCCCTAATTCTTAATTTTGAGATGCTGTTTTTATAGTAATAGTTATGGCTCCATTATTTTAATTTTTTCAATATGAAAAAGGCAAGATTTGGGGGCACACTTACTAAGTGCTCTAAATTATAAAGTCACTAATATGCTTTTTAATACAGAGAAACATTTAGAATTATCAAATACAGAAAATAGGTATATACTCTAGCTTTTGTTTGATACTTTGCATAATTGTGTTAAAAATCTTACTTTTATAGAGTATTGAAAGACAGGGGGGGAAGTAATGACATAATGTTTAATGAAAAGATCAAGACAGCTTCTCAGTGATTCTAATTCTTAACAAGCTTCTTCCTACTGCCCTCCACCACTCAACCTGAACAAAGTAGTAAGGGTTAGGGTTAGGGTACTTAAAAAGCTTTATACATTTCAACACTGCTTATTGTTTTGTGTTTTTCTTTAATGCTACAAAACTAACAAAAAAGAGAACTTCCTTATCTTGGTAAAATAGAGTATGATTCAGCCATAAAAAAGAAGGAAATCCTGCCTTTTGTGACAACATGGATGGAATTTGCAGACATTATACTAGGTGAAATAAGTCAGACAGACAAAGACAGATACTGTATGTTGTCAGTTATATGTGGAATCTGAAAATGTCTGAATTGAATTGAGACATTGAGAGTAGAATGATGGTCACCAAGGACTTGGGGGTTGGGAAAATGGAGACACATTTCTCAAATAATACAAATTTCCAGCTATAAGATAAATAAGTTCTGGGGAATCTAAAGTACAGCATGGTGATCATAATTAACAATATTATATTAAATACTTGAAAGTTGTTAAGATAATAGATCTTAAATGTTATCAACAAAAAAAGTGGTAATCATGTGAGGGGATAGAAGTACTAACTAACTTTATTGTGGTAATTATTTCACAATATATACATGTATCAAATCATTATGGTGTACACCTTAAACTTACATATGTTATATGTCAATAATATCTTAATAAAGCTGGAGAAAAACTCCCTGTGGAATCTCTTCTCTTTAGTCCTCTTTCCTTCCAATTGGAGGCAATGTCTGGACCATGGCACAAGGAGGACAAGCCAAACTGGTAGTATTGCTGAGTTGAGGTGGCAGAGATAGGTGTTCAGAACAGCAGAGACAGTTAGAATTGGGGGGAAAAAAGAAGAGACTCCATAGAGAAGGAGCCCCACAAGTCTTTAGTTAAATATGTGCATGTGGAGGGTGAAACTACACAAGGCCAGGCAAAAACAAGTTCTAAGTAAAGAACAAATTACTAGAGAATTGTAAGCCAAACAATTCTCAGAGTGCACACATGGCTTGGAATTGTTCAAATTCCCTCCATTTAGAATGGAGAAACCTCACTTGAACACAAACTATAGAAGGTTCACAACCCAGCAGTAGCACTAAATTTTTCCTAGGGTAAAGGCTGGTCTAGATTTGTGCTTTAAAAGTCTTTAAAAAAAAAAAAACAACCCTTAAAGGGATCAATCTGATCTGGATGTAACTTAACTACCACCCATAACAAAATCCAAGAGTCCTTAAAGGAAGATAACAAAATCCAGCACTCAACAAAGTAAAGCTCACAATTATTAAACAGGTGAAGATGCAAGAAAATGTGACCCATAATAATAAGAAAAATATCATACAATAGACATAGATCCAGAAATGACAAAAATGATGGAATTAACAGACAAAGATTTTAAAACAGATTTTGTAAATGTGCTGAATTTGCCCAAAGAGTTAAACAAAAATATAAACACAATGATGAGATATATGAAAGTTATAAAATAGAACCAAATGGAAATTTTGAAGATGTAAAATATATATGGAAAAATATTTTCCACTCAATTTAATTAATAGGATAATTAAACGATGAACACTCCCACCTTAGGACCAGTGCACTGAATGGAACCTCCCCCTGGGGCACTTTCTCACAGTTGTCCACAGGACTGATTCCCTCACCTTCTTCACATTATCACTCAAGTGTCATCATCTCAATGGAGCCTACCCAGACACCCCTATTTCAGTTTGCCACTCAAATCACCCTCCCTCTCAGCACTCTAAATCACCCTTTATCCTCATATTTTTCCTTCTGTTCCAGGACTCTATTACCTTCAAAGCATACAATTTATCAGGCTTACTCCTTACTGTGTCTCTCTCCCATTAGAATGTAAGCTCTTTAAGAGTTGGGATCAGGGCTTCCCTGGTGGCGCAGTGGTTGAGAGTCTGCCTGCCGATGCAGGGGACATGGGTTCGTGCCCCGGTCCAGGAAGATCCCACATGTCATGGAGCAGCTGGGCCCGTGAGCCATGGCCACTGAGCCTGCACGTCCGGAGCCTGTGCTCCGCAACGGGAGAGGCCACAACAGTGAGAGGCCTGCGTACTGCAAAAAACAAAAACAAAACAAAACAAAAAAGAGTTGGGATTTTGTTTGTTCCTCACTGTATCCAGAGAACTTAGAATAGTACCTGGCACCTAGTCGACATTCAGTGTACACTGGTTGTTGAATTATCTTACATCACTAGCTAAGGTCGCCATTGAAAATGTTCCTCCTGCCATGAAAAGGAGGAGAGCATTGCACCAACACTTGCACCAACACAGAAACAGAACCGGAGTAAAGCAGAGGAGGGACACATGCTAAGGGTTCAGTTCTCATCCTTCAAGTGCTGGTTCCTACAGGAGCTATTCCAATACCCTTCCTAGATATATGTTTCCTAGATATATAAATAAATACATTTTTCTTTGACTGAGTTAGATTCTAATCAACTAAGCTCCAATATAAAATAAAAATTGTTTTAAATAAAGAAAAAAACGTTAGTTTCTGCCACTTAAAACCAAGAGTTGCAACTAACTAATTCATCTGGTCTGAGGGAGAAATTGGTCTAAAAAAGAAACTGCTTACCCTCACAGGTGGACCTTTTGACCTTCTTTTAAGAATATAATAAAGGAAGCACATGTATAAGACATCAAAAATGAAGTAAGATTTATGTTGTTGTGATCTTCGTGCAAAATCAATGTCCAAAAATGTGAAGGGTGTGCAATTTTACCCAACCTGCAAGCTAACAAATTATCCTGCCATGGTTGCTGGCAGAGACATGACACTCCCGGATCAGAAACAAAGGACAGTTCATTACTCACATCCATAACAGTATCTGGAATATCAGCATTTTTTTTAAGTTCCCCAAGCCCCAGTTCCCACAGAGTCAATTGACACTGACATGTATACTGGTTGTGCTACAGGAGAGAAGGGAACCCAAAATCTTATAATGGGCAGTAAGCCTGCCAGACCTTTGGTCCCAGAAAGAGACATCATTTTCTTTTATCAGATACTAAACAAACTCACCCTTTCCTCCATAAGGAGATACTCTATCTTCCAAGGCTGGTCCCTACAAACATCCTTGACAAGATACTCTGAAAGAAAGGTACTCAGTGCCTCTACTCCCAAGACCTGCAGAAATGCAAGAGACCCATGGAGAATTGTGGCTCAGTAATCAATAGAGAAAGAAGTATTCAAATATTTATTGAGTGGTTAACTTTTTCCTACTATGAAGACTCTTACATTGCCCTTCTAAACTTATCATAGGTTCAGTATTTAGAGCTATTGTAAAACACAGGATTGTTTTATTTTTAAGATTGATTATTAAAGAATAGAGTTCATGTAATCATGAGCACTTGTATTTCCAGAGCACAAATAGAATATTGTCCTTCAAGGACATATCACTCCTGACCCTCAAGATGGTGGAGGAGTAAGACATGGAGATCACTTTCCTCCCCACAAATACATCAAATATACATCTAACTATGGAACAATTCCTACACACCTACTGAAAACTGGCAGAAGATCTCAGACTTCCCAAAAGGCAAGAAACTCCCCACGTACCTAGCCGTGTGGCTAACAGGGTCTTGGTGCTCTGGCCAGGTGTCAGGCCTGAGCCTCTGAGATGGGAGCCCCGAGTTTATGACATTGGACTACAAGAGACCTCCTAGCCCCATGTAATATCAATCAGTTAGAGCTCTCCCACAGATCTGCCTCTCAATGCTAAGACCCAGCTCCACTCAACGCCCAGCAAGCTCTAGTGCTGGACACCCAATGCCAAACAACTAGCAAAACAGGAACATAACCCCACCCACTAGCAGAGAGGCTGTCTAAAATCATAAAAAGTTCACAGGCACCCCAAAACACAACACCAGACATGATCATGCCCACCAGAAAGACAAGGCTGTCCACCAGCCTCATCCACCAGAATACAGGCACCAGTTGTCTCCACCAGGAAGCCTACACAGCCCACTGAAGTAACCTTACCCACTGTAGGCAGACACAAAAAAATAACGGGAACTATGGACTCACAGCCTGCAAAAAGAAGACCCCAAACACAGTAAGTTAAGGAAAATGGGAAGACAGAGAAACGCACAGCAGTTGAAGGAATAAGGTAAAAACCCACCAGACCAAACAAATAAAGAGGAAATAGACAGTATACCTGAAAAAGAATTCAGAGTAATGAGAGTAAAGATGATCCAAAATCTTGGAAATAGAATGGAGAAAATACAAGAAACATTTAACAAGGACCTACAAGAACTAGAGACCAAACAAACAATGATGAACGACACAATAAAGGAAATTAAAAATTCTCTAGAAGGAATTAATAGCAGAATAACTGAGGCAGAAGAACTGATAAATGACCTGGAAGATAAAAGAGTGGAAATAACTACCACAGAGCAGAATAAAGAAAAAAGATTAAAAAGAATTGAGGATCATCTCAGAGACCTCCGGGATAACATTAAATGCAAAAACATTCGAATTATAGGGGTCCCAGAAGAAGAAGAGAAAAAGAAAGTTGAAAACTTCCCTAATTTGGGAAAGGAAATAGTCAATCAAGTCCAGGAAGCACAGAGAGTCCATACAGGATAAATCCAAGGAGAAATATGCCAAGACACATATTACTCAAACTATCAAAATTTAATACAAAGAAAAAATATTAAAAGCAGCAAGGAAAAAACAATAAATAACATATAAGGGAATCCCCATAAGTTTAACAGCTGATCTTTCAGCAGAAACTCTGCAAACCAGAAGGGAGTGGAAGGACATTATTAAAGTGATGAAAGGGAAAAACCTACAACCAAGGTTACCTAGGAAGGATCTCAGTCAGATTCAACAGAGAAATTAAAACTTTACAGAAAAACAAAAGCTAAGAGAATTCAGCACCACCAAACCAGCTTTACAACAAATGCTAAAGGAAGGTCTCTAGGCAGGAAACACAAGAGAAGGAAAAGACCTACAATAACAAACCCAAAACAATTAAGAAAATGGTAGTAAGAACATACATATTGATAATTACCTTAAATGTAAATTGATTAAGTGCTCCAACCAAAAAACATAGAATGGATACAAAAATAAGACCAATATATATGTTGTCTACAAGAGACCCACTTCAGACCCAGGGACACATACAGACTGAAAGTGAGGGGATGGATTAAGATATTCGATGCAAAAGGAAAGCAAAAGAAAGCTGGAGTAACAATTCTCATATAAGACAAACAGACTTTAAAATAAAGACTATTACAAGAGACAAAGAAGGACACTACATAATGATCAAGGGATCAATCCAAGAAGAAGATATAACAATTATAAACATTTATGCACCCACCATAAGAGCACCTCAATACAAAAGGCAAATGCTAACAGCCATAAAAGGGGAAACAGACAGTAACACAATCATAGAAGGGGACTTTAACACCCCACTTTCACCAATGGACAGATAATCGAAAATGAAAATAAATAAGGAAACACAAGCTTTAAATGACTCATTAAACAAGGTGGACTTAATGGATATTTATACAACATTCCATCCAAAAACAGCACAATACACTTTCTTCTCAACTGCTCATGGAACATTTTCCAGGATAGATCATATCTTGGGTCACAAATCAAGCCTAGGTAAATTTAAGAAAATTGAAATTGTATCAGGTATCTTTTCCGACCACAACACTATAAGACTAGATGTCAATTACAGAAAAAAAAAACTGTAAAGAATACGCACATGGAGGCTAAATGATACGCTAGTAAATAACCAAGAGATCACTGAAGAAATCAAAGAGGAAATCAAAAAATACCTAGAAACAAATGACAATGAAAACATGACAACCCCAAACCTATGGGATGCAGCAAAAGGAGTTCTAAAAGAGAAGTTTATAGCAATACAATCCTACCTCAAAAAACAAGAAAAATCTCAAATAAACAACCGAACCTTACACCTAAAGCAATTAGAGAAAGAAGAACAAAAAAAAAACCAGAGTTAGCAGAAGGAAAGAAATCATAATGATCAGATCAGAAATGAATGAAAAGGAAATGAAGGAAACAATAGCAAAGATCAATAAAACTAACAGCGCGTTCTTTGAGAAGATAAACAAAATTGATAAACCATTAGCCAGACTCATCAAGAAAAAAAGGGAGAAGACTCAAATCAATAGAATTAAAAATGAAAAAGGAGAAGTAACAACTGACACTGCAGAAATACAAAGGATCATGAGAGATTACTACAAGCAGCTATATGCCAATAAAATGGACAACCTGGAGAAATGGACAAATTCTTAGAAATGTACAACCTTCTGAGACTGAACCAGAAAGAAATAGAAAATATGAACAGACCAATCACAAGCACTGAAATTGAAACTGTGATTAAAATTCTTCCAACAAACAAAAGCCCAGGACCAGATGGCTTCACAGGCGAACTCTATCAAACATTTAGAGAAGAGCTAACACCTCTCCTTCTCAACCTCCTCCAAAATATAACAGAGGGAGGAACACTCCCAAACTCATTCTATGAGGCCAACATCACCCTGATACCAAAACCAGACAAAGATGTCACAAAGAAAGAAAACTACAGGCCAATATCACTGATGAAAATAGATGCAAAAATCCTCAACAAAACACTAGCAAACAGAATCCAACAGCACATTAAAAGGATCATACACCATGATCAAGTGGGGTTTATCCTGGGAATGCCAGGATTCTTCAATTTATGCAAATCAATCAATGTGATACACCATATTAACAAATTGAAAGATAAAAACGATATGAAAATCTCAATAGACGCAGAAAAAGCTTTCGACAAAATTCAACACGAATTTACGATAAAAACCCTCCAGAAAGTAGGCATAGAGGGAACTTAGCTCAACATAATAAAGGTCACATATGACAAATCCACAGGCAACATCATTCTCAATGGTAAAAAACTGAAACCATTTCCACTAAGATCAGGAATAAGACAAGGTTGCCCACTCTCACTGCTATTACTCAACACAATTTTGGAAGTTTTAGCCACAGCAATCAGAGAGGAAAAAGAAATAAAAGGAATCCAAATCGGAGAAGAAGTAAAACTGTCATTGTTTGCAGATGACATGATACTATACATAGAGAATCCTAAAGATGCTACCAGAAAACTACTAGAGCTAATCAATGAATTTGGTAAAGTAGCAGAATACAAAATTAATGCACAGAAATCTCTTGCATTCCTATACAATAATGATGAAGAATCTGAAAGAGAAATTATGGAAACATTCCCATTTACCACTGCAACAAAAAGAATAAAATACCTAGGATTAAACCTACCTAAAGAGACAAAAGACCTGTATGCAGAAAACTATAAGACACTGATGAAAGAAATCAAAGATGATACAAACAGATGGAGAGATATACCATGTTCTTGGATTGGAAGAATCAACATTGTGAAAATGTCTATACTACCCAAAGCAATCTACAGATACAATGCAATCCCTATCAAACTACGAATGGCATTTTTCACAGACCTAGAAAAAAATTTTCACAATTTTTATGGAAACACAAAAGACCCCGAATAGCCAAAGCAAGCTTGAGAAAGAAAAATGGAGTTGGAGGAACCAGGCTCCCTGACTTCAGATTATACTACAAAGCTACAGTAATCAAGAAAGTATGGTACTGGCACAAAAACAGAAATATAGATCAATGGAACAGGATAGAAAGCCCAGAGATAAAACCATGCACATATTGTCACCTTATCATTGATAAAGTAGGCAAGAATATACAATGGAGAAAAGACAGCCTCTTCAATAAGTGGTGATGTGAAAAGTGGAAAGCTACATGTAAAAGAATGAAATTAGAACACTTCCTAACACCATACACAAATGTAAACTCAAAATGGATTAAAAACCTAAATGTATGGCCAGACACTATCAAACTCTTAGTGGAAAACATAGGCAGAACACTCTATGACATAAATCACAGCAAGATCCTTTCTGACCCACCTCCTAGAGAAATGGAAATAAAAACAAAAATAAGCAAATGGGACCTAGTGAAAATTAAAAGCTTTTGCACAGCAAAGGAAACCATAAACAAGATGAAGAGACAACCCTCAGAATGGGGGAAAATATTTGCAAACAAAGCAACTGACAAAGGATTAATCTCCAAAATATCCAAGCAGCTCATGCAGCTCAATATCAAAAAAAAACAGACAACCCAGGCCAAAAGTGGGCAGAAGACCTAAATAGACATTTCTCCAAAGAAGATATACAGATTGCCAACAAACACATGAAAGGATGCTCAACATCACTAATCATTAGAGAAAGCAAATCAAAACTACAATGAGGTATCACCTCACACCAGCCAGAATGGCTATCATCAAGAAATCTACAAACTGTAAATGCTGGAGAGGATGTGGAGAAAAGGAAAGCCTCCTGCACTGCTGGTGGGAATGTAAATTGATACAGCCACTATGGAGAACAGTATGAAGGTTCCTTAAAAAACTAAAAGTAGAACTACCATACGACCCAGCAATCCCACTACTGGGCATATACCCTGAGAAACCATAATTCAAAAAAGTCATGTACCACAATGTTTGTTGCAGCACTATTTACAATAGCCAGGACATGGAAGCAACCTAATTGTCCAGTGACAGATGAATGGGTAAAGAAGATGTGGCACAAATATACCATTGAATATTACTCCGCCATAAAAAGAAACAAAACTGAGTTGTTTGTAGCGAAGTGGATGGACCTAAGTCTGTCATATAGAGTGACGTAAGTCAGATAGAGAAAAACAAATACTGTATGCTAACACATATATATGGAATCTTAAAAAAAAAATGGTTCTGAAGAACCTACAGGCAGGACAGGAATAAAGACGCAGATGTAGAGAATGGACTTGAGGGCACAGGGAGGGAGAAGGGTAAACTGGGACGAAGTGAGAGAGTGGCATGGACATATATACACTACCAAATGTAAAACAGATAGCTAGTGGGAAGCAACCGCATAGCACAGGGAGATCAGCTTGGTGCTTTGTGACCACCTTTGGGGTGCGATAGGGAGGGTGGGAGGGAGAAGCAAGAGGGAGGGGATATGGGGATATATGTATATGTATATCTTATTCACTTTGCTATACAGCAGAAACTAACACAACATGTAAAGCAATTATACTCCAATAAAGATGTTAAAAAAAAAGGGAAAAAAAAGGACATATCACTCCTATAACAGATTAACAGATAATGAAGGATGGGATTTTTTCTAAAAAAGGGCATCTTTCTACTAGATATTGAAAGGAGACCAATTTTATTATGTAAGTGAAGTGATTCCAAAAAAGACATGAACACTGATAGTGCCTAGACACTATTTGCCTATCAAGATGATATATAAACCCCAATAAAATTCCAATTATTGAAACTGTGAGAAAAAAAGAATATTTCTAAGGTAGAAGCATAGGAGTGGGCAA
The DNA here is from genome assembly GCF_937001465.1 of Orcinus orca. Classification (NCBI taxonomy): domain Eukaryota; kingdom Metazoa; phylum Chordata; class Mammalia; order Artiodactyla; family Delphinidae; genus Orcinus; species Orcinus orca. The sequence goes on from NC_064562.1 coordinate 25,984,440, forward strand.
AGATGGGAGGGAGGATTTCTATTGCTCTCCGTCATAGTCTTTTTTTTTTTTTTTTGATGTTGTGGGTAGGAATTTATTAATTAATCAATTTATTTTTGCTCTGTTGGGTCTTCGTTTCTGTGCGAGGGCTTTCGCTAGTTGTGGCAAGCGGGGGCCACTCTTCATCGTCGTGTGCGGGCCTCTCACTATCGCGGCCTCTCTTGTTGCAGAGCACAGGATCCAGACGCGCAGGCTCAGTAGTTGTGGCTCACGGGCCTAGTTGCTCCGAGGCATGTGGGATCCTCCCAGACTAGGGATCGAACCCATGTCCCCTGCATTAGCAGGCAGATTCTCAACCACTGCACCACCAGGGAAGCCCATAGTCTTTCTTTTAACCTGGACTTCTCTCTCTGCTTATATCACCAGAATATTAGAAAAAAATGGTTGACACAGAGAAACACAGTTGTCAGGCTTTGGGGTGACCTCTCCATTTTACTAAAATTATAACCAAAAAGTCTTACAATTACCTTAAAGAAGCACCATGATCTGCATCTACCCATCCCCTACCTCTCCGGCTTCATTCCAGCCCAGCCCCAGTGACATCTTTGCTTTTCCTTGAAAACACAAGGCATATTCTTGCCTTATAGCCTTGGCGCTATTTTTACTTACGCCTGAATTGCTGTTCCCCCAGACATCTACACAGGCAACCCCCACTTCTGTAAATCTTTGAGCAAATGTTACGTTCTGGTTGAGACCCACTCTTTTTTTTTTTTTTTTTTTTTGAGACCCACTCTTACCACCCAATTTAATCGCTATTCAGTTTCCTCCCACCCTCACACTCTTGCTCCTCTTTACTGGCTATATGTTTTTCTTTTTTTTTTTAATTTTTATTTTATATTGGACTATAGTTGATTTACAATATTGTGTTAGTTTCAGGTGCACAGCAAAGTGATTTAGTTATACATATACATATATCTGTTCTTTTTCAAATTCTTTTCCCATTTAGATTATTACAGTGTATTGAGCAGAGTTCCCTGTGCTATACAGTATGTCCTTGTTGGTTATCTATTTTATTTTATTTTTTTAAATTTATTTATTTATTTTTGGCTGCGTTGGGTCTTCGTTACTGTGTGTGGGCTTGCTCTCGTTGTGGTGACTGGGGACTACTCTTTGTTGCGGTGCGCGGGCTTCTCATTGCAGTGGCTTCTCTTGTAGTAGAGCACGGGCTCTAGGCATGCAAGCTTCAGTAGTTGTGGCACACAGGCTCAGTAGTTGTGGCTCGTGGGCTCTAGAGCGCAGGCTCGGTAGTTTTGGCACACGGGCTTAGTTGCTCCGCAGCATGTGGGATATTCCCAGATCTGGGCTCGAACCCATGTCCCCTGCATTGGCAGGCAGATTCTTAACGCACTGTGCCACCAGGGAAGTCCCTGGTTATTTATTTTAAATATAGTAATGTGTATATGTCAATTCCAAACTCCCAATTTTTTCTTTCTTTTTCCATAGTACTTATCACCTTCTAATATGCCATATAATTTATTATTTTAATGTATGTATTGTTGGCTTTCTGTCTCCTCTCATTATGATATAAGCTACATAAGGACAGGAATCTTTTCTGTTTTGTTTTGTTCATTAGTGTACTTCAAGCGTCTAGACTACGTCTACTACATAGTGAGCACTCAAATTTACTGAATGATGAAGAGATGAATGTAGTTTCATTCATTAGCTTTGCACCCGATTCACTGGACAGTTTCATGAATTAAATGGGATTATGTATTCAAGGCATAGAGCACACTGTCTGGCATAGAATAAAAATGCACTGTTAGCCACAACATAAAAAAATAAGCAAATTTGAATCCTAATGTAAAAGAGTGCCAAATTCCATCCGGGACAAAACATTTCCAGATCTCTCTCCTGAGTTGTAACTGAGAGCTCAGAGCCTCCAAATTGTGCAAGACATTTTTTCCCAAAGGTATTACCATGCTACAACTTATAGACCTGAATTTTACAATGTTCTAACTTACCATTTCTTCTCTGAAAGAATTTTGTGTCATCTGCAAACTTGGAGATCTCATCATTCATTTATTTTTCTTCCAGATCATTAAAAGGAAAAAAATCTTAAATAAGTCATCCCAACACTAATTCCTAGAGTTTGATTATTTTCACTTATCCTTATAGAAAAGTAATCATTTATTACTTTTTCTTGTTCAGTTCACAGACAGACAATCTTGGAATTCAGTCCTGCTAAGGACTGTCCTTAACTTCTGGCCTTTCTAGGGAAAGAGGCAGGTTTGGGACAAGATTTCAAACTCATTTCTGCTTCACCCTTTGTAAGCCTGAGCTTCCTATAGATAACAGGGGACCTCAGAATAACATACCAGTAGACTTTGGCCCCCTGGGGTAGTTAATGAGCTTGTAAAGCACTCTAAGAACTTGAATCATGTCCTAGACATGCAGTGCTCTAAAAAACACTAATGCAATAGAACATAATTTGAAAACAGTTATAGAAACAATAAATGTAAAAATAGCATGCTCTGAATTGACTATAGGAATGCTAAAGGAATGCAGGATAAAGAACCAAAAGAAAACATGAACTATAAGGAAGGATTAGCCCCCTGTCCTTTAGTTCTGCAGAGGTAGTTGTGGGCCCTTGAATTCTCCCCCTTTTTTAGTCAAGACACTAACACAAAATAGATTCATCTGAAAGAGACAATGTATTGAAATGAGACAGACATATCTTATGGAAGCCAAGGGTAATGGGGCCTCTTAAAGGGCTGAAACCAATAACTGGAAAGCTTTCAGAAGCCAAGAAAGTGTTTGTTCTCTCAGTCTCTCATCTCTCTTTACACCCATGTTATTATTTCCTCTGTGCCTCCTAGCTGCCCCTACTTCTCAGTAGGCAAAGATGGCTGCCCTGAGCTTCCTGGTTTACATCATCTCACTTTCAGCTACTGCAGAAACTAACACGCTGCCTATGAATCCAGGGGTCAAACTCCTGTGACAGAGAATTGAAGTGTCCCAGCCTGGGTTCGGTGTATTAATCTTCCCTCCCTTCCCCTCATCTGCCTCTTCCAATCCACCGTGGCCCAATCAAACCTGGCTGATTTGAGGAGGATGTCAGCATACTTCTGACGGTATGTAATGGTGTTGACTTCTGAGAGATTAGGGCTACTGGAAGCCATACAATTATTCAGAAGTTTTCTACTCCTCCATCCTCACCCCAAACCTGAAGGACTCTGTGGTCCTTTGAACTCTTTCCCCATGAGCTCTCTTGAAGGCCTCATCGTGGGAAGGAAGGATGGCTGTTTTCAAGTCCTGAGTTAGGATTTCCACAGCTCCTTCTTCCAAATTCTTAGCTACACTCTGCCCATATTATAGCTGGGTCTTATTCATACCCTGAACCTCTTGCCTCAAGTTGTGGCATTGAAGGAGGCTGGCACTATTTCCCTTTTCTCTAGCTTGTAGAGAAAATTTCAAGTAAAAAAGACAGGGACTATACCAGCCACAGAGTATACAAAAGGACTAAAATATGGTCACTCCCCTTCATTAGGAGAGGGAAGAAAATAAGAACCAAAAAATTGCAAAACAATGTAAAAAGCACGATCATGGTGGGAAACCTGACAGCACAAAAGAGGGAAGCACCAAATCATGCTAAAACTCTTATTTTAAAAAGCCATTATCCTTAGAAAGCAGCAAAAGGAAAGCAGCAGTTGTTGGTATTTTGTAGATAAAATATAAAAAGGTTCAAACGAGCAAAATTAAATGTAATTAAATAAAATGGCTTCTTTAGAATGTGACTTCTGACTACAAGATTGAATTTTCTCTTTGCATATTAAAGAACCCTGTGGAAAAGAAAACAATTAAGACTTAGCCTTGTAAAGCACATGAGTGTTAGTATCCTTTCCCATTTTAAACTGATAGATGATTTTGGGTTCATTTAACAAAGAAGTTTAAGGATACATCTTTAGAATGAGTTAAGTGTAAATTAACTCATGTTTCGCAATAATTTTGTTCATAAAATAATTTAGTTTTGTCAGGGTATTGCTAATTTAAACAAGATGACCTACTTTGCACATGACATTCTTGCACTGCAAGGAGATTCTTGGCTAACAGCATCATAATTTCCAAAGGATAGTCCAGAAAACACACACAGAGTACTGACATTATCATAACAAGCTCCACAGCCATCACTCACCAAGACCATCCTGGTACCCCCACCATTTCATTCAGAAAATAGCCTCTGGAAGGAAAAAAAGAAGGAGTGATGGGGTTGAGGGGGTAGTTGGAACAAATTGCAAAAGACTGAACATTTATGTTTCTCAGAATCACCACTTCTCCTTTGTAGGTCTAACCGAAGTCTTAATTTATCGTATTATCTTTGCTTTTATGTTGTCTTGGGTGAGACTCATTTCCATCTTTCCCTTTGAGTCATGTGGGAATGATGACAACACAGTATTGAGTCATACAGTCAAGAGAGGAAAAAAGCTGTCCCTGATTATCATTTTTCCAGATGCCACAGTGGAGTTAAAGTAGCAGGGGTAATAAATTATAGGGGCAGACACTTGCTTAACAGCAATGGCAAGGTTAAACAGAGAAAATCAATGGACAGCTGTGTACCAAGTGTTTACGGTATGTGATACACAGTACAGGGTTAAAAAATATATTCCTGTCTTCAAGATATTGGCAAACCAGTTCCAAAGACAAGCCATAGACATATAAAAATTTACAAAACTAAAACCTTGGTTAGGTCCACCAGTGGGTAGTGAGGAAAGAATTTATTGAAGGGATAATAGAGATTTAAATTAGTATGATACATCAGTATACAGAATTTTTGTTTACATAGTTCATTTAATCCTGACAATCAATTTGAAAAACTGGTCTTGTTATCTCTCTTTTACAGATGAGTGTCCAACAGCTCAGCAAATTCAAATGTTACTTTCTCACAGTCATAGTAATAAGACAACCCCCCCCCCAATATTTTTGCTTTTATAGAGTTATCACACTATGTTTAGATAGAGCTAGATACCAAAAACCAGATACTGATACTGAAGACCAGATGAGGCCATGGGTTGGCCTATCTCTCTTGATGGGTAAGGGCACTGCCAGAGTTAAGCAACTGGAAAAGAGGCAGGACCCCAGACAAGAGCCCAGAACTCTGGATTTTGGCCCACAGAAGTAAGAACTTTTATTCCTTTGGGCCTCACTGGCTTCATCTTATTCTTCAAGGATGATGGAGACTCCTGATAACTGGTCTAGAACATGCCCACCACAAAGTGGCTGGACAGGAGCTCAGATAGGACACAGCCAGCTAGACTGAGAGAGTCAACATTTTATAAGCCTTACCATCTCAGTTCATGCTATTCTCTGGGTTTGTTTGTTTGTTTTCCACTTTTCACCTTTCCCCAATCCCAACCTGTATGTTGTTCCTCTTTCAGTGGAATTACAGAGAACAAAGGTGTCACATATTCACACCTGTATCCTTGAGTCATTCACGGTGATAAAGGTGGTGGTGGGATCAGGTGAAGGTGGGTTTTAGCCAAATCTACCGACTGTTCTCAAAGTGAAAATCTCTTTCTCTGTCTATAACTGTGGAGTTGTTGAGGTAATTTTCTTAGGGAAGGCAGTTGTTTCCTCACTACCAGATAGGTTAGCAAGTAACAAGGTAAGAATATCATTCCTTAGTCTTCTGCTGTTTAACAACTCTGTTCTTTGTGCTGCCACACCCAACTGAATACAGAGAGGAACAGCAGGTAACAGTGCTTTTCATGAGGTAGGGACATAACTAGTTAGTTAACACTCCTCATGAAAACCAGTAGAGAATTTTGATCCATAGAATAAAATCTGTGTGGATGTAGCAAGAAAAAAATTACAATGTTGAGAAGCCATAAGACACCCAAGAAGGTGAATTTCAAGATGGCAGGAGTCAGAAGTGTTGACTGATGAATTTACCCATGGCTCCTATTTTCAGTGTCTTTTTAAGTCTCTTTTGTGTCTCTCCTTCTTATCTCTTCAATTAGAAGAAGACCCTGGAGACGAAAACTCCCCACCACTCAACCACTACATCCATTTGTCACTTGGTATATGGTGTGATTATAAATAGAGACATTCTACAAGTTGCCTGCACACATCAAGTCTTTACTTCACAGCCACAGCTATATACCATTCATCGTTTTAAACTAAGAATGCTAATGCAGTCCCCTGTGTCCTCAGTCCTTTCAAGAAGTCTTGCAATTTCTGTGCTTGAAAAGACTAATCTTTAAAGACGAAAAGAGAAAGGTTTGCCTCTATCAATATAGCACTGAAAATTCAATTTTAAATTTGTCAGGGTTGTAGCCGTTGATTTGCTCTTTAACAAATGTGACAGGAACAGACATATTGCACAGTTTGAAACCGATGACTAATATGAAATTTTGGTATGCAAGGTGTCACTTCACAGTAGCAGAAAGATTTGAGGTTGAACCTACCTTGAATACACTAATAAAAACTACAGTAGTTTACTCAAAGACGTTTGTTTCCCACAACTGATCCATAAGTAGCTCTGCTTTGTTTCTCCAGATAAAAAAGGCTGAAAAATAAAACAAAAAACACATGAAAAAATAAGATTAAATGACCTATTTTGAAAGAAGAATTTAGGTTGTGAAATTACAAGATGATTTTTTTCTTGTGCTTCATAAACTGGTTCTAAGGGAAATTCCAAGAGACTTTAAATTCTGTGAGCAAAAGAAGCATCAGTACAGGAAGCGTCTAGTTTTCCAAGGTGACTATTTACCAGCTTGTTTTTATAGGTTTTGAAAGGTCTGTTTAAAACATTAATTTTGCTATTTAAAAGTTATACATACCCATCATTCAGATAGAATATAGTCAAACGTTTCAACACTAAAAGATTAGCTTTATTAGCTTCAAAGCAATACAATTTTAAAATATGTACCAAAAGGTTATCAATTTTTATCTTGGGGTGTAGGATAGAGTGAAATTATTGTGATTTCTGTTTCCTTTGTGGCTTTACGTATTGTCCACATTTCTATATTGAGCATGTATTTCTCTCATAATCAGAAAAAAATAAGAATGGTTTTTGAAATAAGCTTATTCATATTGTATTCCAGGGGTGTAAAGCAGTACCATCATTCTTTCTGAGAAAACCAAAATGTCCTCTCAGAAGGAAAAAATAAGGTTTCTATAAAAATTATAAAACCAGACCCTGGCTGACACCCTGTTGAAAGAATTTTGAGTGTCTTTTATGATTCAAAACATTAATTCAGCATATTTCAATTTTATCTGCTCTGGGTGGCACATTACTTTCCTCTCATTGACTTCCAGAGTGTTCTGTGTGTGGACCAACTATCCAGGGAATGGAATTAAACCTGGCCCATCAGGACTCAGCATCGTGTCATGGTTCTCTTCATCATTTGCCTAGCATAGAACTCTTTTTGGCCAGGAAAGCACTTGTTTATTAAATTTCCCATAAGAAGTTCCTGGGTTTAAATTAAGGAGGACCTCATTTCAAGAAAAAGCACACAGGGGGTTTCATAACACAAAGCATCTGAGAAAATAGTCAGAAAGGTTTTATCCATCCATTTACTTCTCTCATTCAGAGTAATGTTATTTGCCCAACTTGGGACATGAGCAAGCCTTTTTTTTGTTGTTGTTTTTTAAGGTTCTTTTCAAATGGGTATCCATTAAAAACCATTCTATATGTTTTTAATGTGATTACAAACCCAACTTTTCCACTACCTTGAAGACTTTCCTCTTTATTCCTCTTAACATTCGCTCTGCTGGTTTAGATAACAATATAAAACCTGACATAAATGTCATATATTGATGAATGAAAGTTAAATTATTCTGATTTTCATAGTTTTCCTCCAGCTCCATAAGGAACTATTATCAGAGAATCAACGTGCGCTATTTCTCTAAATATATGATTCAATATTTTACCCTCTAACATACTTTGTATTATCAGTAGGACACTAGACTAGACATGAAAATCTGATTTTGCCAGTGGATATTAATTTAGTAACAAAGCAAAAGTAAAATACGTATTTTCCCATGTGGTTCTTTATTAGACAACAGCTACTGAGCTTTACCTGACAATATGTTTTAAGAATAAATCACTTCCATTTTATTTTTGTTCTGTACATAGACATCAACCTCCATCTAAACAGCAAGTGTGAGATGGTATCAGTTAAGAAAGTATTAGCAGCCTGGAATGTCTTTCATTATGTGAAAATGTCAAGCTCATCTCACTTCACTAGATTTCTATTCATGGATATTGTTATCTAGATGTAAATATTTATTAGATCTGTATGCTAATAAATGAGGAAAATATAAGAAATATACATCCACTGTGGTACCGTTTTCTTATGAAAGTGTTCATAAAATTTAAGAAGACAGAATTCCTAGAAATCATTCCTTTGCCTTAGTTGGAGTGCTCAAGGTTCTGATGTTTTTGTTTTTGTTTTCTTAATTCATAGCATCACTGGTTTTAGAAACAATTTCCTAGTCACTAGGAGCAGAGGGGCCAAAAGACCTAACCAAGCCACTTGCTAGGAGCCTTGTGCTTCTCTGGGTGAGATACACTCACACTGACAGCAGAACCACCTTGTGGTCAGAGTCTATGAGAAGGGCCCCATCTTGTCCTCCAGGCCAACCCAGAAACAGAAAATGCCCCAGTTGGCCCTGAAGTGGTTAGCCAGTTACTAAGTTCAGACCCATCTCTTTGAGAAAGGATTAGCAGAAAGCATGTTAACATTCTAGGGGTTTGTAACCTACCTTCTACACCCTCAATCTACCTCTCTGCTTTACAGGAGGTCCTGTCCTTGGAGTTATAGGGACCCTGTCAAGCAGACAATGTTAGACATGGGCACACTAGAGCCAACTGAACAGCAAGGCATCAGGCAATAGGAAACTACTGCAGTTTCACAAGATACATTAAAAACTGTATTTTTTGCTGGAGCGTGGAGAAAAGGGAACCCTCCTATGCTGTTGGTGGGAAGGTAAATTGGTACAGCCACTATGGGAAACAGTATGGAGGTTCCTCAAAAAACTAAAAATAGAGTTGCTATGTGATCCAGCAATCCCACTCCTGGGCATATACCCAGACAAAAGTATAATTTGAAAAGATACATGCACCCCTATGTTCATAGCAGCATTATTTACAATAACCAAGACATGGAAACAACCTAAATGTCCATCGACAGATGAATGAATAAAGAAGATGTGGTATATACATACAATGGAATATTACTCAGCCATAAAAAAGAATAAAACAGTGTCATTTGCAGCAACATGGATGGACTTAGAGATTATCATACTAAGCAAAGTTAAGTCAGAAGGAGAAAGACAAATACCATATGATATCACTTATATGTGGAATCTAAAATATGACACAAATGAACTTATTTATGAACAGAAACAGACTCACAGACATAGAGAACAGACTTGTGGTTGCCAAGGGGGAGTAGGAGTGGGGGAGGGAAGGATTGGGAGTTTGAGATTAGCAGATGGAAACTAGTATATATAGATAGATAAACAACAAGGTCCTACTGTATAGCACAGGGAACTATGTTCAATATGCTGTGATAAACTGTAATGGAAAAGAATATGAAAAAGAACATATATATATGTATATATATATATGTATAGCTGAGTCATTTTGCTGTACAGCAGAAATTAACACAACATTGTAAATCAACTATACTTCAAAAACTAAGCTTTTTAAAAACTATATTTTTATGTTCTCTCTTCTCTGGCTCTTTATCAAGGGATCCAAAATATTGCTCTCTTTCTGTTCATATATTTTTAAAGTAGTTTATCATTATTATACTACTACTTTGTAGGTATAACAAAAAGGAAGAAATGTACATGGATTCATATCTCTTAGTTCTTCAAATAAGAAGACTTTTTTTAAAAAAAGGAAAGAAAATTTCCAAAAGCATTTTTAGTTCTTGAAGAAATTTATAACAGAATGAGTGGTACAATAATCACTTTATTGAGAACATCTACAATGTTAAGAATTTGCTTTTATTTTCTGTGGATAAGAAGATCTATTATGTTATGAAATTGCTTCCAGAAGAAATTCATTAATTATGAAATTGCTTTCCAAAAGAGATTGGATTTATACAGATTTACTCTGCAATTTAGGGGTTATCTCTACTTCACATATTCTTATGAAAATTGTTTGATAATGTTTTTTGTTTTGTTTTGTTTTGCAGAATATGCAGTCAAAACCTCTCTATTCTGTCCCACCAAAAACTACTTTTAATTTCAGCTAATGAGGATGCTGTACCAATTATTTGCAACAGCTTCTTACTTGCTATTAACTAAATCTTGATTCTTTTTTGGTTCGCATTTTAATGTTATTTTCAGTACATTACAATTTCAGAAAATTAATGTGGACAATAAAGTTATAAAAGCAACCAGCTTTCCTTTCTCCTGGACACATTTGTAATTGGTTTGGCCCAGGCCACAATTATTCTATAACCAAAATGCATCAAACGCCTACAATGTGTCAAGCACTATGCTAGGTCCTGAGGAACTAATGGTATGACTAAGAAGAATATTATCTCTAGTCTACCTGTGCTCTAACAAAAATAACTGCTATTCAACCAATAAAAACCAAAAATAATGAGTTCTATGAAGAAATGCATAATACTATGGTATCCCATGAGGGAGAATTAATATCAACTGGGGTTTTAGGAAAGGTTCTCTGGAGAAAATTATATTAAACTAAGACAGGTTCTCTGGAGAAAATTATATTAAACTAAGACCAAATGGCAGTTGTCTTCCAATATTTATTTTCTCCTTATTCCATGTAATAGAACTTTACCTGGATATATAGAGACTCAGAATGAAGACTCCTTGCTTTCTTCACAGCTAAATGAAGTAAAATGACTAATTTCTGGCAAATGAAATATGAGTAGAACAATGTATTGGGGTTTGTACCCTTAGAGGGAAAGTACATGACCTCATTTTTAATCACTTTCTGCTGGGGGAATATGATCATGATGATAAGACATCTTGGAGAATGTGAGTAAAACAAACTATGGGGATAGGAGAATAAAAAGAAAAGAGTATGGGTCTCTGATGATATTCACAGCATAGCAGCCATACGAACTTAGATATAAAATTCAATTTTGTTTAAATTACTGTTACTTTTGTTCTCTGTGACATACAGTTGGACATATATCTTAATACTTTCTTGAAAAAAGAGGCTAAGTAATCCAGAGGTAGAAGAGGAGGACAGCCTTCTAGACAAGTGGATAATTGTGCACAACCCATTCACGGAACTGAAATTGCTCAATATGACTAGTATAGAAAGAGGAAGGGGTGGATTTGTCAAGATGAAGCTACAGAGGTGCTACAGTAGATTGTTGTAAGAATGACCCTCAGTGTGTTTGTGCCTCTGGGTACTCACTCTCAGCCTGACCATGTGATTTGCTTTGGACAATTGAACAGTCTCAAATTGGACACTGTTAGCAAAGCCCTGCAAAGTGCCTATGTGTTGGGTTTTGCTCTCATGTTGCTCTTTTGAACCCTGAGACCACCACTTGGGCCAAGCCTGGGCTAGCCTACTGGAGGATGAGACCACGTGGAGCAGATATGTGCTGTCCCAGCTGAGCCCCCTGATACCAACCAGCCTGCAATGGTTGGACATACAAGTGAAGCTGTCCCAGACTAACTAGCCCCAGCAAAGCTGCCAGATGACCTCAGCAATCTACCAGAACAGCCCATTTGAGAAATGCCTAGCAGACCTACAGAATTATAAGTAAATAAATGATTGTTGTAAGCAGCTACATTTTGAGATAACTTGTTACACAGCAAAAGCTAACTGATAAAAGTAGACAGCACAGATTACATGGGATTTTATGGTTATTATTCATTCATCCAATATTGATTGAGCACTATGTACCAGGCAGTGTGCTAAGTAGGCACTGGAGATGCAGCTGTGGACAAGACATAAGGTCTCTGCCCTCATGGAGATTACCTTCTTATTGGCCATACTAAGAAATTTGATTCATCATACGGACAATTTAAAAAACTATTAAAAGTCTTTAAAGCAAGGGATCAATTTATGCTATTTGCATTTTTAAAAGATTGTTTTAGTTACAATGTGGAGGGTGGGTTGGAAGGGGTAAGTATTAAGACTGAAAGATAAGATAGGAGGTTGATGCAACAGTCCAGGTGAGGAATAATTGTGACATAGACTAAGGTCGTATTGGTGGACATAGAATAGAGATTAGTTAATTAAGATTTAGAAAGCGCACGGTTTGCTAACTGATTAAAACTATGGAGTGAGGAAAAAGGAGGATCAAGGATAACTCATTTTCTAACTTGAGCAAGTCATCAATAAATAAAAGTGCCATTTATTGAGGTACAGAATATGGAAAGCAGAGAAGGTTTATGGAATAAAGATTGTGACATAAGGTTTAAAGAAGTAGAATTTGAAATGCTCATGAAATATTAAAGTAGAAATATCAAAAAGGTAGATATATGATTCTGGAGCTCCATGAAATTCTGGACTGCATATATAAATTTGGAATTATTTTAATTTATGTTAAAGCCACATAGAAGTAGAGGACATTGCCTAGAGAAGGAACAGTGTAAATGAAGAGAAAGGAGGACCTTGGACAGAATTTGGAGGAATGATAACACTTAATGGTTTATTAGAGAAGGAGAATCTAGCTAAAAAGATTAAGAAGAAACAGCAAGAAAACTTTTATATATAGAATGGATAAATAACCTGGTTCTACTGTATAGCACAGGGAACTATATTTAATATCCTTTGACAAACCATAATGGGAAAGAATATAAAAAAGAATATATATATATATATATATGTAACAAAATCACTTTGCTGTAAAGCAGTAATTAACACAACATTGTAAATCAACTATACTTCAATTTAAAAAAAGAAGAAGAAACACCAAGGAAAATGGGAACCTGGGATGTGTCTTCACATGAAAAAAGGGGAAAAAGAATTTTTTATTGAAGTATAGTTGATTTACAATACTGTGTTAGTTTCAGGTGTACAGCAAAGATTAGGTTAGGCATATATAAATATATTTTTTGTATTCTTTTCCATTATAGTTATTACAAGATATTGAATATAGTTCCCAGTGCTATACAGTAGAACCTTGCTGTTTACCTATTTTATAAATAGTAGTTTGTATCTGCTAATCCCAAATCCCTAATTTATCCCTCCCCCACATGCTTTCCCCTTCAGGAACCATAAGTCTGTTCTCTATGTCTATGAGTCTGTTTCTATCTTGTAAATAAGTTCATTTATATCATGTTTTAGATTCCACATATAAGTGATATCATATGATATTTGTCTTTCTCTGTCAGACTTACTTCACTTAGTATGATAATCTCTAGGTCCATCCATGTTGTTGCAAATGGCATTATTTTTTCCTTTTTATGGCTGAGTGATATTCCATATATATTGTGTATATATACCACATCTTCTTTATCCATTCATCTGTTGATGAACATTTAGGTTGCTTCCATGTCTTGGCTATTGTAAAAAGAATGCTGCTATGAACATTGGGGTGCATGTATCTTTTTTTTTTTTTTTTTTGCGGTACGCGGGCCTCTCACTGTTGTGGCCTCTCCCGTTGCGGAGCACAGTCTCCGGACACGCAGGCTTAGCGGCCATGGCTCACGGGCCCAGCCGCTACGCGGCATGTGGGATCTTCCCAGATCGGGGCACGAACCCGCGTCCCCTGCATCGGCAGGCGGACTCTCAACCACTGCGCCACCAGGGAAGCCCACATGTATCTTTTTGAATTAGAGTTTTCTCCAGATATATGCCCAGGAGTGGAATTGCTGGATTATATAGTAATTCTATTTTTAGTTTTTTAATGAGCCTCCATACTGTTTTCCAGAGTGGCTTCACCAATTTACATTCCCACCAGTAGTGTAGGAGGGTACCCTGGGAAAAGAATATTTTAAGAAAAGAATGGTCAACTCTATTGAATATTGCTGAAGATGGAAAAGCATTATTCGGATATAGTAACTGGGAGACCACTGGTGAGATGAGAAGAACCCCTGAGGAGAACTGGAGTTGGAAGCCAGAATGGAACGGGTTGAGAAGCCAGTGGAAAGTAAGGTCAAAGTGACAGCTAGTGTGCACAACTCTGTCAAGAAGTCAGGCGGTAAAGATGAGAAAAATAAGCACATGACTACATAGGGGAACATGGGACTAAGGAATAGCTTAAACATTTGCATACTTGAATATTAATAAGAAGGAGCTGGTAAAGATGAAGACGTTGAAACTACAGGTTAAATAAAAGAGGGATGAAATTCAGGCGGAGGATATGACATTTTATAGGAGTCAGATGTTTTGTCTGGTGACAGTGGGGGAGAAAGGAAAGGATGGATGCAGATGCAGGAAGATTTGTAAATTTGGTGGAGGTTGAGGGAAATCCCACATGATGGTTTCTCTTTTCATGTGTATAACACAGGGGGTAAGTTCATATGCTGATAATAAAGAGGTAGAGGAGGAGGGCCTTGAAGATTTAAGGAGAGTGAAGAAAGTTTAGAACAGCTTTTGTGGTAAGCAGGAAAGCAAGCTGAGTTGAAAAACATGGTAAGATTGCTGAGCACTGTGGAGAGCCAAGTGACATGTGTGAGCATGAATTTACAGTAGTGCCATTTGAGTTTAGACTCGGTGGGAAGAATCACTGGGTTTATCTGGAGTTGGAGGCTTTCCAGGTAAATGCAGCCAACAGGCGAAGGATCAAGGGAGTTAGGATATTAGCAGGACAGTAATTGAAATATGGAAGCAAGGAATCTAATCTAAGGAGGGCAGTGGGAGGCGTGAAAACTAGAGGAGATGCATATCAGGACCAAGAAAAGAGATCAATGGCCTGGAGATCAAATGAGGTAGAATAACAGTCATGGTCTAGATAGCAAAGCAGGAAGTGTGGATAGGTAGGATGAGGAGACAGACAGACTTTAGGGTGGTCGCCAGGATGCCTACTTCCTGGTGTTCATACCGTCATGTGATCCTCTTCCTTCAGTGCAGGCAGGACCTGTGACTTGCTTCTAACCAACAGAATACAGCACAGGTGATGGGATGTACCTGATTACATGTATGTGATTACAGTACACAAGATTGTAATGGCCATCTTGAGAAGGCATTCTCTTTCCCTTGATGGCTCTGAAGAAACAGCTGCCAGGTAGTGAGATGACCTATGTCAAGGGTCATGTGATAAGCAAATGAAGAGGACCTCTGGCCAGCAGTCAACAAGAAACTGAGGATTTCAGTCCAACAAGTTGTAAGAAACTGAAAGCTGCCAGCAACCACTTGAGCTAGAAAGTGGCTCCTTCCTCAGTTTTGCCTTAGTTGAGACTGGAGCCTGGTCAACACCTTCATAGCAGCAATGAGACACCCTGAAGTTGAGCCTGATGTCTTAACTCATAGAAACTGAGATAATAAATGTGTTCTGTTCTAAGCTGCTAAATTTGTGATGATATTATTACAAAGCATAAATAATTGATAGAGAGGAGGTGGTCAAAGAGGAACGTCAGACCAGAGGTGATGACAAGCACAGGAAGTTATCTCAGGAGGAAGTGAAAGGGGTGGCATGAAGGAAGGGGTTAGTGGAAATGAGAACGATTTACAGAAACAGGTTGTGTTGTCTGTTCCACAAGGACCAAAAAGTCACATATGCGTTGAACTTCAGATTTTAAAGAAATATGATAACAGCAGATGCTGAGAACTCTTAGCAGTGCACATACAGAAAAATACAGTCTCAGACTGTTCATGCGAAGATGAGCACAGTACTGAGACATCTGTGTTTAAGATAAGACAACCATCACAGCCCAGTTCTTTTGGAAGCACCACAGTGAACTGATAGAGCATGGTCTTTGGACGCATCTGGGTTTGGACTACAGCTCTGTGATTGACTAGCTATGTAGCCATGGGAAATTTCTTCACCTCTCTGAGTTTCTGTTTCTTATATATAAAATGTATTTATTTCATTGTAGGGTTGCTACAATGATGAAATGAGATTATAGATGCAAAACACTGATTGCTGCACCTGGCATAAAGTAAGGGCTCAAATATAGCTCTTTCTTATGTTTCACAGAAGAAACTTCCTTTTCACAAAAATAATTGATCAAATGGGTTCAAAGACTGGAGGAAAATGTCACATAGGCAATCAAAGAGAGGAAGTACTTAGAAGAAACTATACAAAAAATAAAAATAGACATTCATCTATATGAATAGAAGAGCACAAAAGGAATTGAGAAATCCACTATGTTCCAGCAGAGATGAAGAAAGAGGAAAATCCTAGTTTTAAAAGAAATGAGATAAGGCTGAATTACAAACTTATAGGATGTAACACTGAATTTCAGAAATATTATCTCATTCTCCCACTAGGAGATAATAAACCAATATCCATACCTCACAAGATCAATATTTTTTTTACATTTTTATTGGAGTATAATTGCTTTACAACGGTGTGTTAGTTTCTGCTTTATAACAAAGTGAATCAGATATACATATACATATATCCCCATATCTCTTCCCTCTTGCGTCTCCCTCCCTCCCACCCTCCCTGTCCCACCCTTCTAGCTGGTCACAAAGCACCGAGCTGATCTCCCTGTGCTATGCGACTGCTTCCCACTAGCTATCTATTTTACATTTGGTAGTGTATATATGACCATATATACGCTACCACTCTCTCACTTTGTCCCAGCTACCCTTCCCCCTCCCCATATCTTCAAGTCCATTCTCTAGTAGGTCTGTGTCTTTATTCCCATCTTGCCCCTAGTTTCTTCATGACCTTTTTTATTCTTTTTTACATTCCATATTTAGGTGTTAGCATACAGTATTTTTTTTCTCTTCCTGACTTACTTCACATTGTATGACAGACTCCAGGTCCATCCACCTCACTACAAATAATTCAATTTCGTTTCTTTTTATGGCTGAGTAATATTCCATTGTATGTATGTGCCACATCTTCTTTATCCATTCATCTGTCAATGGACACTTAGGTTGCTTCCATGTCCTGGCTATTGTAAATGGAACTGCAATGAACATTGTGGTACATGACTCTTTTTGAATTATGGTTTTCTCAGGGTATATGCCCAGTAGTGGGATTGCTGGGTTATATGGTAGTTCTATTTTTAGTTTTTTAAGGAACCTTCATACTGTTCTCCATAGTGGCTGTAACAATTTACATTCTCACAAACAGTGTATGAGGGTTCCATTTTCTCCACACCCTCTCCAGCTTATTGTTTGTAGATTTTTTGATGATGGCCATTCTGACCAGTGTGAGATGATATCAGATAGTAGGATTGAATTGCATTTCTCTAATGATTAATCATGTTGAGCATTCTTTCATGTGTTTGTTGTCAATCTGTATATCTTCTTTGGAGAAATGTCTATTTAGGTCTTCTGCCCATTTTTGGATTGGGTTGTCTGTTTTTTTGATATTGAGCTGCATGAGCTGCTTGTAAATTTTGTACATAAATCCTCTGTCAGTTGCATCATTTGCAAATATTTTCTCCCATTCTGAGGGTTGTCTTTTCGTCTTGTTTATGGTTTCCTTTGTTGTGCAAAAGCTTTTAAGTTTCATTAGGTCCCATTTATTTATTTTTGTTTTTATTTCCATTTCTCTAGGAGGTGGGTCAAAAAGTATCTTGCTGTGATTTATGTCATGATTCTTCTGCCTACGTTTTCCTCTAAGAGTTTGATAATGTCTGGCCTTACATTTAGGTCTTTAATCCATTTTGAGTTTATTTTTGTGTATAGTGTTAGGGAATGTTCTAATTTCATTCTTTTACATGTAGCACTCCAGTATTCCCAGCACCACTTATTGAAGAGCTGTCTTTTCTCCATTGTATATTCTTGCCTCCTTTATCAAAGATAAGGTGACTATATGTGCATGGGTTTATCTCTGGTCTTTCTATCCTGTTCCATTGATCTATATTTCTATTTTTGCACCAGTACCATACTGTCTTGATTACTGTAGCTTTGTAGTATAGTCTGAAGTCCAGGAGCCTGATTCCTCCAGCTCCATTTTTCTTTCTCAAGATTGCTTTGGCTATTCGGAATCTTTTGTTTTTCTATAAAAATTGTGAAAGTTTTTGTTCTAATTCTGTGAATAATGCCACTGATAGGGATTACATTGAATCTGTAGACTGCTTCAGGTAGTATACTCATTTTCACAATGTTGATTCTTCCATTCCAAGAACATGGTATATCTCTCCATCTATTTGTATCATCTTTAATTTCTTGCGTCAGTGTCACATAATTTTCTGCATACAGGTCTTTTCTCTCCTTGGGTAGGTTTATTCCTAGGTATATTATTCTTTCTGTTGCAATGGTAAATGGGAGTGTTTTCTTAATTTAATTTTCAGATTTTTCATCATTAGTGTATAGGAATGCAAGAGATTTCTGTGCATTAATTTTGTATCCTGCAACTTTACCAAATTCATTGATTAGTTCTAGCAGTTTTCTGGTAGCATCTTTAGGATTCTTTATAGTATCATGTCATTTGCAAACTGTGACAGCTTTATTTCTTCTTTTCCCATTTGGATTCCTTTTATTTCCTTTTCTTCTCTGAATGCTATGGCTAAAACTTCCAAAACTATGTTGAATAATAGTAGTGAGAGTAGGCAACCTTGTCTTGTTCCTGACCTTAGTGGAAATGCTTTCAGTTTTTCACCATTGACAACGATGTTGCCTGTGGGTTTGTCATATATGGCCTTTATTATGTTGAGGTAAGTTCCCTCTATGCCTACTTTCTAGAGGATTTTATCATAAATGGTTGTTGAATTTTGTCAAAAGATTTCTCTGCATCTATTGAGATGATCATATGGTTTTTATCTTTCAATTTGTTAATATGGTGTATCACATTGATTGATTTGCATATATTGAAGAATCCCTGCATTCCTGAGATAAAACCCACTTGATCATGGTGTATGATCCTTTTAATGTGGTGTTGGATTCTCTTTGCTAGTATTTTGAGGATTTTTGCATCTATGTTCATCAGTGATATTGGTCTGTAGTTTTCATTCTTTGTGACGTCTTTGTCTGATTTTGGTATCAGGGTGATGGTGGCCTCATAAAATGAGATTGGGAGTGTTCCTCCCTCTGTATATTTTGGAAGAGTTTGAGAAGGATATGTTTCAGCTCTTCTCTAAATGTTTCATAGAATTTGCCTGTGAAGCAATCTGGTCCTGGGTTTTTGTTTCTTGGAAGATTTTAAATCACAGTTTCAATTTCAGTGCTTGTGACTGGTCTGTTCATATTTTCTATTTCTTCCTGATTCAGTCTTGGCAGGTTGTGCATTTCTAAGAATTTGTCCATTTCTTCCAGTTTGCACATTTTATTGGCATAGAGTTGCTTGTAGTAATCTCTCATGATCCTTTGTATTTCTGCAGTGTCAGTTGTTACTTCTCCTTTTTCATTTCTAATTCTATTGATTTGAGTCTTCTCCCTTTTTTCTTGATGAGTCTGGCTAATGGTTTATCAATTTTATCTTCTCAAAGAACCAGCTGTTAGTTTTATTGATCTTTGCTATCATTTCCTTCATTTCTTTTTCATTTCTGATCTGATCTTTCTGATTTCTTCCCTTCTGCTAACTTTGGGTTTTTTTGTTCTTCTTTCCCTAATTGCTTTAGGTGTAAGGTTAGGTCGTTTATTTGAGATGTTTCTTGCTTCTTAAGGTAGGATTGTATTGCTATAAAATTCCCTCTTAGAACTGCTTTTGCTGCATTCCATAGGTTTTGGGTTGTCGTGTTTTCATTGTCATTTGTTTCTTGATATTTTTTGATTTCCTCTTTGATTTCTCCAGTGATCTCTTGGTTATTAAGTAGTGTATTGTTTAGCCTCCATGTGTTTGTATTTTTTACAGATTTTTTCCTGTAACTGATATCTAGTCTCATAGCATTGTGGCCTGAAAAGATACTTGATATGATTTCAATTTTCTTAAATCTATCAAGGCTTGATTTGTGACCCAAGATATGCTCTATCCTGGAGAATGTTCCATGAGCACTGAGAATAAAGTGTATTGTGTTGTTTTTGGATGGAATATCCTATAAATATCAATTAAGTCCATCCTGTTTAATGTATCATTTAAGGCTTGTGTTTCCTTATTTATTTTCATTTTGGGTGATCTGTCCATTGATGAAAGTGGGGTGTTAAAGTCCCCTGTTATGATTGTGTTACTGTTGATTTCCCCTTTTACGGCTGTTAGTGTTTGCCTTTCATAGTGAGGTGCTCCTATGTTGGGTGCATAAATATTTACAATTGTTATATCTTCTTCTTGGATTGGTCCCTTGATCATTATGTAGTGTCCTTCTTTGTCTTTTGTAATAGTCTTTGTTTTAAACTCTATTTTGTCTGATATGAGAATTGCTACTGCAGCTTTCTTTTGATTTCCATTTGCATGGAATATCTTTTTCCATCCCCTCACTTTCAGTCTGTATGTGTCCCTAGGTCTGAAGTGGGTCTGTTGTAGCATATATACAGGTCTTGTTTTTGTATCCATTCAGCTAGTCTATGTCTTTTGGTTGGAGCATTTAACCCTTTTACATTTAAGGTAATTATCGATATGTATGTTCCTATTACCATTTTCTTAATTGTTATTGTAGGTCTTTTCCTTCTCTTGTGTTTCCTGCCTAGAGAAGTTCCTTTAGCATTTGTTGTAAAGCTGGTTTGGTGGTGCTGAATTCTCTTAGCTTTTGCTTGTCTGTAAAGGTTTTAATTTCTCCATCTAATCTGAATGAGATCCGTGCTGGGTCAAGTAATCTTGGTTGTAGGTTTTTCCCTTTCATCACTTTAAATATGTCCTGCCACTCCCTTCTGGCTTACAGAGTTTCTGCTGAAAGATCAGCTTTTAACATTATGGGGATTGCTTTTTATGTTATTTGTTGTTTTTCCCTTGCAGCTTTTAATATTTTTTCTTTGTATTTAATTTTTGATAGTTTGATGTGTTTTGGTTTGTTTCTCCTTGGATTTACCCTGTATGGGACACTCTGTCCTTCCTAAACTTGATTAACTATTTCCTTTCCCATATTAGGGAAGTGTTCAACTATAATCTCTTCAAATATTTTCTCAGTCCTTTCTTTTTCTCTTCTTCTTCTGGGACCCCTATATTTCTAATGTTGGTGCATTTAATATTGTCCCAGAGGTCTCTGAGACTGTCCTCAATCCTTTTCATTCTTTTTCCTTTATTCTGCTGTGCAGTAGTTATTTCCACTATTTTATCTTCCAGGTCACTTATCAGTTCTTCTGCCTCAGTTATTCTGCTATTGATCCCTTCTAGAGAATTTTTAATTTCCTTTATTGTGTTGTTCATCATTGTTTGTTTGCTCTTTAGTTCTTCTAGGTCCTTGTTAAATGTTTCTTGTATTTTCTCCAATTCTATATCCAAGATTTTGGATCATCTTTACTCTCATTATTCTGAATTCTTTTTCAGGTAGACTGCCTATTTCCTCTTCATTTGTTAGGTCTAGTGGATTTTTACCTTGCTCCTTCATCTGCTGTGTGTTTGTCTGTCTTCTCATTTTGCTTAACTCACTGTGTTTTGGGGTCTCCTTTTCACAGGCTGCAGGTTCGTAGTTCCCATTGTTTTTGGTGTCTGCCTGCAGTGGCTAGGTTGGTTCAGTGGGTTGTGTAGGCTTCCTGGTGGAAAGGACTAGTGCCTGTTTTCTGGTGGATGAGGCTGGATCTTGTCTTTCTGTTGGGCAGATCCACGTCTGGCAGTGTGTTTTGAGGTGTCTGTGACCTTATTATGATTTTAGGCAGGCTCTCTGCTAATGGGTGGGTTTGTGTCCCTGTCTTGCTAGTTGTTTGGCATAGGGTGTTCAGCTCTGTAGCTTGCTGGTTGTTGAGTGGAGCTGGGTCTTGGCATTGAGTTTGAGATCTCTGAGAGATTTTCACCGTTTTGTATTCCGTGGAGCTGGGAGGTCTCTTGTGGACCAATGTACTGAACTTGGCTCTCCCACCTCAGAGGCCCAGCCCTGATGCCTGGCTGGAGTACCAAGATCCTGTCATCCACGCGGCTCAGAATAAAAGGGAGAAAAAAGAAAGAAAGAAAGAAAAAGATTAAATAAAATAAGATTAAAAAGTTATTAAAATAAAAAACAAAAAATAATTATTAAAAAAAATTTTAAGTGATTTAAAAAACGAAAGAAAGAATGAACAACCAAACCAAAAAACAAATCCACCAATGATAACAAGTGCTGAAAACTATACTAAAAAAAAAAAAAAAAACAACGGACAGAAAGAACCCTAGGACAAATGGTAAAAGCAAAGCTATACAGACAAAATCACACACAGAAGCATTCGCATACACACTCACAAAAAGAGAAAAAAGGGAAATATAAATATATATCATTGCTCCCAAAGTCCACCTCCTCAATTTGGGATGATTCATTGTCTATTCATGTATTCCACAGATGCAGAGTACATCAAGTTGTTTGTGGGGATTTAATCCACTGCTCCTGAGGCTGTACGAAGAAATTTCCCTTTCTCTTCTTTGTTTGCACAGTTCCTGGGATTCAGCTTTGGATTTGGCCCTGCCTCTGCATGTAGGTCACCCTCTGGCGTCTCTTCTTTGCCCCGACAGGAGGGGGTTAAAGTAGCAGCTGATTAGGGGGCTCTGGCTCACTCAGGCCGGGGGGAGGGAGGGGGTACGGATGTGGGGTGAGCCTGCAGCAGCAGAGGCCAGCGTGACGTTGCACCAGCCTGAGGTGCGCCGTGCATTCTCCCGGGGAGCTTGTCCCTGGATCACAGGACGCTGGCAGTGGCTGGCTGCACAGGCTCCCGGGAGGGGAGGTGTGGATAGTGACTTGTGCTCGCACACAGGCTTCTTGGTGGCTGCAGCAGCAGCCTTAGCATCTCATGCCCGTCTCTGGTGTCCGCGCTGATAGCTGCGGCTCACGTCCGTCTCTGGAGCTCCTTTAAGCGGCGCTCTGAATCCCCTCTCCTCGCGCACCAGGAAACAAAGAGGCAAGAAAAAGTCTCTTGCCTCTTAGGCAGCTCCAGACTTTTCCTCTCCCTCCCGGCTAGCTGTGGCGCACTAGCCCCTTCAGGCTGTGTTCACGCTGCCAACCCCAGTCCTGTCCCTGCGATCCGACCTCCGAAGCCTGAGCCTCAGCTCCCAGCCCTGACCGCCCCGGCGGGTGAGCAGACAAGCCTCTCGGGCTGGTGAGTGCTGGTCCACACCGACCCTCTGTGCGGGAACCTCTCTGCTTTGCCCTCCGCATCCCTGTGGCTGTGCTCTCCTCCACAGCTCTGAAGCTTACCCCCTCCACCACCTGCAGTGTCCGCCCAGGAAGGGGCTTCTAGTGTGTGGAAACCTTTCCTCCTTCACAGCCCCCTCCCACTGGCGCAGGTCCCATCCCTATTCTTTGTCTCTATTTTTTCTTTTTTCTTTTACCCTACCCAGGTACCTGGGGAGTTTCTTGCCTTTTGGGAGGTCTGAGGTCTTCTGCCAGCGTTCGGTAGGTGTTCTGTAGGAGTTGTTCCACATGTAGATGTATTTCTGATGTATTTGTGGGAAGGAAGGTGATCTCCACGTCTTACTCTTCTGCCATCTTGAAGCTCTACCTCAATACATTTTTGAAAGTTTCTTTCCCTAACTGTGAGTGAAGACTTTATTTTAGGACTATCGTCCAGTGTAGTGCTGGCCTTTGGGGTGGTCTCACACACAGAACCTCTCTTTTCTGGAAGAAAATAAGAGTATTCTTTCTCAGGTGCTTGCTTATTAATCATGTTAAGTCGTTTTTTAAAGGCAATAAACAATGCACATGTGGTAATTAGGACAGAATTATTTTTCAAGGGAAAATAAAGTCTGGTTTAATATGTTTTGGATTCATGCTCCCAAGAATAAACCCACAATTTTCCATCCCTTTACCAAAAAGGAAAAAAAAATCATCTGTTTTAAAGGAAATGGAATCCTGATATTTGGGTTACTTTACACTCATAACTATCCAGATATATTTCAAGAACTAGTTGATATTTGAGAATATATTTTTCAGATGTTTTAAATAGAAAAATATTTTATTTAAGGTAAACAAACCAAAACAGCAAAACATTGACTCTTGTGGAACCTATGGTCTTATGAAATACAAATAAATTTTAAAGTTAAAAATCCTTCTCTTGTATCCAACATTTATTCTAAATTTTTACATGTAAAAATATCAGTAATGTCTATAAATGCCCTGGTGTTCACAACTATTAATAAATGAAAATGTTTGCAGAATTTCATGCCCTTGGGCAAGAAATAAAATTTAGATATATTTCTAATAAAGAACTGAAGAATTTCTTTACAAGTAAACTATCCATTTTGAAAATAAAATGATACATGCAGTTCATGGATTTTTGAATAAGGAAGAATTTGTAGTCTCAAACCACACCACACAAATAATTTTTTAACTATATCACATTCTATCAAATCAGATATATTGTCGCCTTAGATGTAATGATTTCTCTGGTCCTAAAATTTAAATGCTAAGGTTTTGTTTTAGTCTGGCAGAACATTCTTTCACAAATATCTGTCCCCTTCCAGACCAAATAACCACAAGACTACTGCAAATTCACATTTTAAATTACATGATAAAGGTTTTATAACATAGCACTTTCTCCAGGACAATTATTTATAAGATAAATAAAGTTTTAGATGTTTATTTGAAAATGTTTAAATAATCATATATTTAGGTTTGATCTAACTAGACTCATATTTTACTTGTCGCTCACATTTTCAAAGAAATGTTTGCCAGATTGTCAAATTGCCAAAATTGTAAACAGCTTAGTATTTTGAAGATTAATTCTGCATCTTAATTAAGGTAGCCTGTTTTCAATAAAAAAGTCTTTGTATTTTTACATTACTCTTGAATTAAGCACATTCAGAAATAGAGCATGCTTTTATTCAATCATTAGTAAACATTCATTTGCATATGTTGTTTTGGTGGCTTAGTTGCCAAACATTCCACTAAATGATAAATAGGTACTCACTGAGGAATTAAACTTTCCTACAGGGTGGTCTTGATTTGAGTCAAAGCCAGAAAATTAATGCTTAGTTTCCAAAACACCTAACGCACACAAAAGTAATTAATTCTATAGCTGTGTGGGCTTTCAATTCTGTGAATTTATAATGTCTTCCATATTTATTAATTGTTTACATAGTTAAGGTATTATACTTTCTCACATCATTTATGTAGGGTTGAGATACAAACGAGTTAATTTACTTGATGTAATCATTAATTACTGAATCATCTCGGTTGTGATCGTTCTGTTTATGAGGTAATTTCATTATGCAGACTGTTTTCCATTATTTTATAATTAGGTACCATTTCTGCACACCCTCTGGCCCCATTAGCTCACCCTTCCAATTCCATCGAAGGGAAACGTATTAGCAAATTACACTACTGCAACTGATTCAGGTATTATAAGAAATTGGCAATTACTAAAGAAAAAAAAATCTAGCATGGACTATAAAAATAACAGTTTAAGTCACTACCATTAAATAAGACTATTTTTTCAAAATAAATCTGAATTGACAAGACTCAGTTTCATGAGACACACCTCCCCGCCTTCATGAGAAATCTACAAGAGTGACTCCTACAGCAGGGGCCCAAGGGATCTCCATCCCAGTTCAGCCCCTCTCACTGACACCAACTCCAGTCATTATGCAGATTGAAAATCAGTGTCAGGGATGTTCAATGGTGCATCAGCAGAGTCTTGGAGACTCAAGGACACATGTGAGTTGTGGGGCTGGCCACATAAAAGAGGCTAGGCGATAGTGGCTGGTCATAGCCCCTGTAACTGTGGCTGGTGCAGGGAACGTTGCAGATAGAATCCGTCTGATTCAGACATGATTCCATCATTCCATTTATGAGTCAGACATGATTAAGGACCAATTGCAGATATTTAGCAAAGGCCAACTATCTATAAGGAAACTCACGTAAATGCCACCTGCTAATTGATGCTGTTACATTTAGGGAATTTATATCTAGCAATAAAATTTTACTCAGTTGAATTGAATAAGTAAATATAAAGTGTAAAGTATAAGGAATAAGGTATAATTAAGATGTAGTCTTTAAAAGTTGTTTTATAAAGAATTATATTTAGCCAAATATTATAATGAATTATGAATAAATTAAATATAAAAGGAATAGAATTCAAATTAATTATAACCATGAGAGGAATTGAAACCCCAAAGGGTTAAACATTGTTGCCTCTGAAAAGAGGAAATTAGAACAGGAAGTATGGATGGAAGGGTTTGTGTTTTTATTAGCCTTCCTGTATTGTTTCATTTAAAAAGTCATATGTGTATTTTAATTTGTTTTTTTAAAAATTAAAATGTTTTATGTAAGATGCTAGTAAATTTTTTTTAATGCACCTTGCAAAACATAGGCTGAAAAATCTATATAAGGAGACAGGAACTCACCATGTTTCAAGTCAGTGATTTAAAGAAATTTTAACATTTAAGTTAAAAGTAAACAAAAGTTGAACCATATCCAGACCACATCTATATTTTACTTGCATAATAGGTTCACCCTATAAGAAATTCAAAAAGACAGACAGTTTTAATGAAATGCATAGTGGCATGTTCGGTTCCAAGAAATCTAAATTTCTCTTTAACTGTCACCTTCAACAGTCCTGTTCAGGAAATCTTTCATTTTATGTCCCTTCCTCATAACTTATTAAACGTATGCTTTGGGGTGATGAGATGCCACGATGCAGAACACAAGTCTTTTCTGTCCACAATTTATTTGAATTCAACCAAAGCTGTTTCAGATCTATTGTTGAAAATAATAGTTCCTGTCAATCTGTGTCACATATAACAACAGCTGAGTTGTCACTGTGTCATCAGAGATTTGAAATAAGACTAAGGGTATGTTGAAACATGAGAAGCCCAACCCAATGAATAAGTGATTTTCTTTGGGAGGCTATGAAAATTCATGCCAAATCCTGACCAAACTTCTTAATGACTTCATGTACAAGGAAAAATAAGTTAACTTTACTAAATTAATGAGTGGCCAGTCATTAGATAAACTCTTCTAGGTTTTCAGTTCATTTTCAAATTGTTCATTATTAGTATGTACCAATGCAACGGATTTTTGTATTTTGACTTTGCATCCGGTGCCTTGCTAAACTCACATTTTAGTTCTAACACCTTATTGTTGATTTTTTGTAGATTCTTCATAGACAGTAATGTCAACTGTGAATAGATAGAGGTCTATTCCTTTCTCTCCATTCTGTATGGTATTTGTTTATTATTTACTTCCTTCTTCATTTGCCTTACTGCACTAATTAGGACCTCCAGTATGATGTTAAATAAGAGTGATGGTGAGAGTAAACATACTTTCCTCTTTCCTAACCTCAGATGGAAAGAATTCAGTCTTTCACAATTAAATATTATGTTAGCCCTATTCTCTTGGTCGATTCTCTATTGGGTTGAAAACAATAAATTATTCCCAGTTCATCAGGGGTTTTAACACAAATGGATGTTGAATTTTGTCAAATACCTCTTCTGTATAAATACAATCATATGGATTTTCTTCTTTAGTTTACTGATATATTGATAACACTGATTTTGAATGTTGAACCAGACTTGCATTCCCAGGATAAATCCCACTCAATTTGGTATCATAATATTTTTTTAAGTTGTTGAATTTAATTTGATATGTTGTTGAGGATTTTTGCATCTATGTTCATGAGAAATATCAGCCTATAGTTTTCTTTTCTTGTAATGTTTTTGATTTTGTTAAAAAAAGGGTAATTTTGACTTCATAAAATGAATCAAGAAGTGTTCATACTCCTATGTTCTGGAAGAGTTTGTGTAGAATTATTATTTCTTCCTTGAATGTTTGATATAGGTTTATTTTTCTGTTGTTGTTGTTGCTTTGTATTTACTTGTTTTTAAATTTTTATTGGAATATGGTTGCTTTACAATGCTGTGTTAGTTTCTACTCTACAGCAAACAGAATCAGCTATACATATATATATATATACATATCAGAACACACATTGACACAAATCGCAGCAAGATCTTTTTTGACCCACCTCCTAGAGTAATAACAATAAAAACAAAAATAAACAAATGGGACCTAATGAAACTTAAAAGCTTTTGCACAGCAAAGGAAACCATAAACAAGATGAAAAGACAACCCTCAGAATGGGAGAAAATATTTGCAAATGAAGCAACTAAAAAAAGATTAATCTCCAAAATATACAGACTGCTCATGTAGCTCAATATCAAAAAATCAAACAACCCAATCAAGAAATGGGCGGAAGACCTAAATAGACATTTCTCTAAAGAAGACATACAGATGGCCAACAAACACATGAAAAAATGCTCAACATATCTAATTATTAGAGAAATGCATATTAAAACTACAATGAGATCACCTCACACAGGTCAGAATGGCCACCATCACAAAATATACAAACAACAAAAGCTGGAGAGGGCATGGAGAAAGGGAACTCTTTGCACTGTTGGTGGGAATGTAAATTGATACAGCCACTATGCAAAACAGTATGGAGGTTCCTTAAAAAACTAAAATAGGGCTTACCTGGTGGCACAGCAGTTGAGAGTCTACCTGCCGATGCAGGGGACACGGGTTCGTGCCCCGGTCCAGGAGGATCCCACATGCTGCAGAGCAGCTGGGCCTGTGAGATATGGCTGCTGAGCCTGCGCATCCGGAGCCTGTGCTCTGCAGCGGGAGAGGCCACAACAGTGAGAGGCCCGCGTACCACAAAAAAAAAAAAAAAAAAAAAAACACTAAAAATAGAAATACCATGTGACTCAGCAATCCCATTACTGGGCATATGCCCAGAGAAAACCATAATTCAAAAAGACACATGCACCCCAATGTTCATTGCAGCACTACTTACAATATCCAGGACATGGAAACAACCTAAATACCCCTCAACAGAGGAATGGATAAAGAAGATGTGGTACATGTATACAATGGAATATTACTCAGCCATAAAAAAGAATTAAATTGGGTCATTTGTAGAAACGTGGATGGACCTAGAGACTGTCATACAGAGTGAAGTAAGTCAGAAAGAGAAAAATAAGTATCGTATATTAACACATATATGTGGAGTCTGAAAAAATTGGTATAGACGATCTTATTTACAAAGCAGAAATGGAGACACAGATGTAGAGAATAAATGTATGGATGCTAGTAAATTTATCATGATGAGTAAACATTATGATGTTACAATATATATTTCTTGGGAGATTTTTATTAAACATGAACCTAAATAAAACATGTAGATGAGGATTAAAAATTCAGTATAAAATTATAATTTGATTTCATGAGTTAATTAATTAAATCATAGTTATTTACATCTACATAATAACTTGAAGAGAAATATCATGGGAAGGAAGCTTGAAATGGTAACACAACCGAGGCAAACAATATACTTTTCTGGCAAATTTATAAACAATACATTTTAAAATGTAACTTTACTCACTACACCAAAAAAAAAAAAAAAAGGCAAAAACCGGTAACTATGTGAGGTGATGAATGTGTTAATTAACTTGATCATGGTAATCATTTCGCAGTGCAACTATTATGTATATGAAACCATCACATGGTACACCTTAATACATACAGAATTTTTGTTAATTTTTACCTCAGTAAAGCTGGGAAAAAATATAACTATTCTTTCTTCCAAAAGCCATTGCTCCCTTCTCCTATATCCCTTCCCTGGGTTTCTTGCCCTAAAGTCAACACCCTTGGGCACAGCCTTGCGATGCCACATTACCATTGTTGATGTGGTCAACGACCCGGGTTTTTTTTTTTCTTTATTTATAAGTACTTTTCCCGGCTTTATTGAGAGATAATTGACAGACAGCACTTTATAAGATTAAGGTATACAGAATAATGATTTGATTTACATATATTGTGAAATATTAAGATGCTCTGGTTCGTCAAAGCTTATTTTCTGTTATGAAAATAATCCTGCCGTCTGCCTGTATATCAGCAGTGCAGCAGCTCACCCCTCATTTCCCATATGTGTTAAACCAACATCTTGTAACTTTGTCTACCTCAAGAAGAATTCTATTTTAGAAAGTTTCAAGCATTTATAAATATAAAGCAAATAACAGCAGGTAAGCAGGGACCAAATGATAAAGACTCTCGTCTATCTTTACTATAGAATTTGGATTTTGTTCTGAATTCACTAAGAATCCACTGAAGAATTTTATGCAGGGAAATCATATGAAATGGTTTGTGGTATGCAAAAATCCATTTGGTGGCAGTGTGCATAATGGGGTCAAGTTAGGGGAAAAAATTATAGTGGCAATCTTAAGAAGTTGTTGCAGTAAAGCTGGTAAGAAATATAGGTCCCTAATAATAACAGACCTAGGCAATGATAGTCAATAGCTGTTAAAACCACTAAGTGAGAGGTTATAGGGATTTTTTAAATGAATGGATTAGAATAATAACACACTAAGCCACTGAAAAATCATATCATTACAAAAAAAGAGACAACCATACATTATACATTATATGCCCCCTGATATGATGACATAGGAGCCATCTCTGGATCTTTCTTACAAAAATTCTTCTTTTGTTTTGTTTTCTCCCCCATGCCACACAGCTTGTGGGATCTTAGTTCTCTGACTAGGGGTTGAACCAGGGCCCCGGCAGTGAAAGCACATAGTCCTAACCACTGGACTGCCAGGGCATCCCGATTTTTACAAAAATTCTAATGAAGCTTCTAGATCTAAATATGAGTTTCCAGAAAATACAGAAATAGAGAAGCACCATGAGGACGTAACCAGAAAAATCTACAATGTGGGAGATTCTACAGGACAAATGACCTGATTTAGTCAATAAATAAAGGGGAAGAGAAAACAAAAAGGGAGGAGGAACCTCTAAACTAAAGTAGAGTCAGTTACATCATAGCAACCAAATACATCATGTGGTTCCTGCTTAGTTCCAGATCTGAACCAATCTACTGTAAAAACAAAAAATTATGAGACAACAAGGAAACATACTTACTGGATATATGAATATATTTTAAGGAATTATTATTTTATGATGATAAAGATTTTGTGCCTATGTTTTCAAATATCTTTTCCTTTTAGAAAGACACACTGAAATTTTTACAGATGAAATGATATGACACCTGGAATGTGTTTTAAAACAATGGAGGAGAAAATGGGGAGCAAGGGGATGATAAAACAAAATTAGCCAAATGTTGGTAATTGCTGACCCTGAGTGACAGGTACATTTTACTGTGTTTAAATTTTTCTATAATAAAAATTATAAATAATAGGAATAAAAGAAGCAATAGTTGAGAAAATAGAAAGAAGTGAGTAAATCTGAACACTATTTAGGAGATGTTACAGGCAAGGTATGATGGCCAATTGAATCTGAAAAGGGAGTAGAGATGATGTCTAAATTTCTATCTTGGTGGTTAGAGGCACAGAAGTTCTGTTCATCAGGGAGGTACAGGTGGGTGGAGGAGCAGATACCGGAGTGAAGATGGCAGGTTTGGTTTGGGGTGTGCTGAGTTTGAGACACAGGTAGATATCCATGTGCAAATGTTCAATAGGTACAGTAAGCAGAGAAGAAGCTCAAGCATATAAATCTGGGATATAAAAACATGTAAAGAGATGTAGAGAGAAAGTGAAGACAGAGGAGTAATATCCAGAGAAATAAGAGAAAAATCAGTAGAGATTGGAGTTACTGAAACAAGGAAAGACATGGTTTCAGGAAAAGGAATTGGTCAACAGTGTGAATTTAAAAATTAAATGTAAGTTCTAGAAGAAAAAAATCCTCGGCTTTAGTAACTAAATAGCAACTGGTGTCAGGTCAAGACTACAAACTGAGCATATGAATTTATCTCCTCTCGTTCCTCAGATCCCATTAAAAGAAGAATACATTAGTTGAAAGAAGAGGGGTAAGCACAGTGCAGTGAAAAGAACAAGAGGTAGTTTATCAATGGATGAACTGTTTCAACACAGTTCTAGAGGGTGGAAAGTGAGTGGAAGAGTGCAGCTCAATAAAGCAAGCCAGGAAAAGGCACAGCCCAGAAGAAATATGGAGGGGCTGCTGCTAAGGAGGGAGCCATCCTGCCTTTCAGAGGTGGGAGGGTGATAGACTCAGGATGCCAGGTGTGATAAGCAGCAGGGTACCACACAGGGCTGAAAACAGGAGCAGTTATTGAAAGCCCGCTGCCAATTTCCCCATCCATATATTCAGAATACATGGCAGCCAGGTGTTACCCTCTAGGCAAAAAAAAAAAAAAAAAAGTAGAAGAAGGTTTTTTGTGTGTTTTCCAAATAAATTTAACACACTGTCTAGCATAAACAAAAGAAGTAACTGTTGCTATCCGAGCAGGAGAAGGAAAACATTCTGAGAGTCAGGGTTCCCCAGAGTAATGCAGAGGAGGGAAGAAGGCCTGAGTACAGCTCTAGAAACAAAAGCGGGTGGACAGAGAGGAAAGGGCTTGATATAACAAAAGGAAATGTGAATAGAATTCATTAGGATCACTACTCATAATGAAGGGCAAAACGGAAAAAAAAACCTGCCAACTACTTTGTGAGGGTGCAGATTATATGAAGCAGTAGGTCCAAGGAGGGAGAACAACATGATCACTGGCTAAAAAGAAGAAACTGAAAAGAAATAAAAACAGTCACCAAGTATAGGTTATAGCCTAAAATCTTAAAGAAATTGAATTGGTTATCCAAAATATCACCAAAAAAAAAAAGATAAGACTTCGGCTTCTAGCCAAGATGGAGTAAGAGGGACCATTTAGACCACCCTTCCTGAAACAACTAAACAGTTAATATTATATTATTTTAACAAAGCTGACAAAAAAACTAGACAAAGTTTTCAGGCATTGCACATCAACTCAGTAAGCAGAGGACATTTGTCCCAGAGAGAGGGAAAACAAACAAGGTGAGCACCGTGACAGTCCCAGCTTACTGCCCAGACATATTTTCCAGACTGCAGTGCAAAGAAAGGGAATCCAAACAGAACCAGGCAGTAACCTTGAATCGAGGAGAGACACATGGAGTCTAGTGAGGGCAAAAGCTGGAGTTAAAAAAGCAGAGTCCTGGGGAAAGACAGCTGTACAGAGAAAGAGCTATGGAGATCCACAGGCAATACCCCCTCAAGTTTTCATATTTAGTAGCATAGGCCTGTGGAGAAATTATCTTAGGAAAGGGAAAGAACCACTTGAAAGGAGCAGATACTCAGAGCTCAGACAGGTCCAATAATAGTTCATGTTCCAAACAGCCAGAGGGAAAACATCATAATTCAAGGAAAATCAGGCAGAGTATTTACAATGGTATTACCTCCGTGGTGGAAGAAATTAGTCTTAGATTAAAGGTGGTTCTGATTTCACCTAACAAGGTTTAACAGGAGGCTTGAAAAGATCAAACTGTTACCAAGTGATTTAACCAAACTTCAGAGCGAAGTTCAAGAATATTTATAAGAATGTAATATTAAGCATCTAACAAAGTAAAAATCACGAGGTTTTGAATTTAATAAAAAAATTATAAGGCTTACAAAGAAATAGGATAATGTAAGCCATAACAGGGCAAAAAAATCAATGAACAAACACAGTTCCAGAATCAGCATGGATGGTAGAGAATTGTCGGATTAGGACATTAAAACAGTTATGGTAACTATATTCCATATGTTCAAGAATGTAAGGTACAGACTTGAAAGATTTTTAAAAGACCCAAATCAAACTTTTAAAGATGAAAAATGCAATGCTTGAAATAGAAAATACCTGAGATAAAATAGAGCAGATTAGACATTGCAGAATTAAAGATTAGTGAACTTGATGGTATAGTAACTAAAATAAAATACAGAGAAAATAAAGACTAAAAAAGAAAAAAATTAAGAGAGCTTCAGTGGGCTATGGGAAACTTGCAAGTTGCTTAATAGATATGTAATTAGAGTCCCCAAAGGAGGTAGGGAGAGGTAATATTAAAGACATAGTGGCCAGAAATGTTCCAAATTTGATGAATCTGTAAACCTACAAATCCAAGAAGCTCAACAAACCCCAAGCACAAGAAACATGAAGAAAATTATACCAAAGCATAATAGAATTAAAAGATGCATACACACCGATAAAGGGAAAATGTGACAAACAATCAGAGAAATAAGGCACATTATACAAGAGACCAAGTTCTCTTTGGAAAAATACAGTTAAGGCAGTAGAGCAACATCTTTAAAGTACTAGGGAAACAACAACAGCAGCAACCCTGTCAACCTAAAATTCTATACCCAGCAAAAATGTCTCTCAAAAACAAAGGCAAAGAAAAGATTTTGTCAGACATATCAAAGCTGAATCATCACACTCAGAATCTTAACACAAGACTACAAGAACTGTTAACACATGTTCTTCAGTCAGAAGAAAAATCATACCAGATAGAAATCTGGAGTTCCCACTGGGATGACACAGAGGGATTCAGTTGGGTGCTATACATGTACTTGGTTGTATTACACTGAGGAATACTGAGTTTGAGGACTCCACTGCTTTTAACATGAGAGGTTAGCAAGCTTCCTGTTTGTCTGAAGGAGAAACATTACCTCTCTCCCCACAGCTGTTCATTACAAACACACTCCCAAGAAATGGCTCAGAACCCTCCATACTGTTTTCAGTAGTGGCTGCATTAAATTGCATTCCTATGAACAGTGCAGCCATGTGGCAGACAGGGTCTTGGTGCTCTGGCCGGGTGTCAGGCCTAAGCCTCTGAGGTGGGAGAGCCAAGTTCAGTACATTGGACCACCAGAGACCTCCAGGACCCACATAATATCAATTGGCAAGAGCTCGCCCAGAGATCTCCATCTCAATGCTAAGACCCAAATCCACTCAACAACCGGCAAGCTCCAGTGCTGGACACTCCATGCCAAACAAGCAAGACAGGAACACAACTCCACCCACTAGCAGAGAGGCTGCTTAAAATAATAATAAGTTCACAGACACCCCAAAACACACCACTGGATGTGGTCCTGCCCACCAGGAATACAAGATCCAGCCTCATCCACCAGAAAACAGGAACCAGTCCCCTCCAGCAGGAAGCCTACACAACCCACTGAACCAACTTTACCCACTGGGGGCAGACACCAAAAACAATAGGAACTACGAACCTGCGGCCTAGAAAAAGGAGACCCCAAACACAGTAAGTTAAGCAAAATGAGAAGACAGAGAAATATGCAGCAGGTGAAGGAGCAAGGTAAAAACCCACCAGACCAAACAAATGAAGAGAAAATAGACAGTCTATCTGAAAAAGAATTCAGAGTAATGATAGTAAAGATATCTAAAATCTTGGAAATAGAATTGGAGAAAATACAAGAAACGTTTAACAAGGGCCTAGAAGAACTAAAGAGCAAACAAACAATGATGAACAACACAATAAAGGAAATTAAAAATTCTCTAGAAGGGATCCATAGCAGAATAATTGAGACGGAAGAAAGGATAAGTGACCGGGAAGATAAAATAGTGGAAATAACTACTGCACAACAAAATAAAGGAAAAAGAAAGAAAAGAATTGAGGACAGTCTCAGAGACCACTGGGACAACAATGAACACACCAACATTCAAATTATAGGGATCCCAGAAGAAGAAGAGACAAAGAAAGGGACTGAGAAAATATTTGAAGAGATCATAGTTGAAAACTTCCCTAATATGGGAAAGGAAATAGTCAGTCAACTCCAGGAAGCACAGAGAATCCCATACAGGATAAATCCAAGGAGAAACATGCCAAGACACATAGTAATCAAACTGTCAAAAATTAAATACAAAGAAAAAATATTAAAAAGAACAAGGAAAAAGCAACAAATAACATACAAGGGAATCCCCATAAGGTTAATAGCTGATCTTTCAGCATGAACTCTGCAAGCCAGAAGGGAGTGGCAGGACATATTTAAAGTGATGAAAGGGAAAAACCTACAACCAAGATTACTCTACCCAGCACGGATCTCATTCAGATTCGATGGAGAAATTAAAACCTTTACAGACAAGCAAAAGCTAAGAGTTCAGCATAACCAAACCAGCTTTACAACAAATGCTAAAGGAACTTCTCTAGGCAGGAAACACAGAGAAGGAAAAGACGTACAAAAAAAAAACCAAAACAATTAAGGAACGGTAACAGGAATATACATATCGATAATTACCTTAAATGTAAATGGCTCCAACCAAAAAACATAGACTGGCTGAATGGATACAAAAACAAAACACGTATATATGCTGTCTACAAGAGACCCACTTCAGACCTACAGTCAAATACAGACTGAAAATGGGGATCAAAAAAGATATTCCATGCAAGTGGAAATCAAAAGAAAGCTGCAGTAGCAATTCTCATATCAGACAAAATACACTTTAAAATAAAGACTACTACAAGAGACAAAGAAGGCCACTACATAATGATCAAGAGATCAATCCAAGAAGATATAACAATTGTAAATATTTATGCACCCAACATAGGAGCACCTGAATTCTTATGGCTAACAGCCATAAAAGGGGAAATTGACAGTAACATAATCATAGTAGGGGACTTTAACACTCCACATTCGCCAATGGACAGATCATCCAAAATAAAAATAAATAAGGAAACGTAAGCTTTAAAAGACACATTAAACAAGATGGACTTAATTGATATTTATAGTACGCTCTATCTAAAAACAACAGAATACACTTTCTTCTCAGTGCTCATGGAATATTCTCCAGGATAGATCATATCTTGGGTCACAAATCAAGCCTTGGTAAATTTAAGAAAATTAAAATTGTATCAAGTTTATTTTCCAACCACAATGCTATAAGACTAGATATCAATTACAGGAAAAAAACTGTAAAAAATACAAACACATGGAGGCTAAACAATACGCTGCTAAATAACCAAGAGATCACTTAAGAAATCAAAGAGGAAAACAAAAAATACCTAGAAACAAACGACAAGGAAAACACGACTGCCCAAAAACCTATGGGATGCAGCAAAAGCAGTTCTAAGAGGGAAGTTTATAGCAATACAATCTGACTTCAAGAAACAAGAAACATCTCAAATAAACAATCTAACCTTACACCTAAAGCAATTAGAGAAAGAAGAACAAAAAACCCCCAAAGTTAGCAGAAGGAAAGAAATCATAAATATCAGATCAGAAATAAATGAAAAAGAAATGAAGGAAATGATAGCAAAGATCAATAAAACGAAAACCTCGTTCTTTGAGAAGATTAAAAAAATTGATAAACCATTAGCCAGACTCATCAAGAAAAAAAAGGGAGAAGACTCAGATCAACAGAATTAGAAATGAAAAAAGAGAAATAACAATGACACTGCAGAAATACAAAAGATCATGAGAGATTACTACAAGCAACTACATGCGGAAAAAAACTGACAACCTGGAAGAAATGGACAAATTCTTAGAAAAGCACAACCTTCTGAGACTGAACCAGGAAGAAATAGAAAATATAAAGAGACCAATCACAAGCACTGAAATGGAAACTGTGATTAAAAATCTTCCAATAAACAGAAGCCCAGTACCAGATGCCTTCAAAGGCAAATTCTATCAAACATTTAGAGAAGAGCTAACACCTATCCTTCTCAAACTCTTCCAAAATGTAGCCGAGGGAGGAACATTCTCAAACTCATTCTACAAGACCACCATCACCCTGATATCAAAACCAGACAAAGGTATCACAAAGAAAAACAACTACAGGCCAATATCACAGATGAACATAGATGCAAAAATCATTACAAAATACTAGCAAACAGAATCCAACAGCACATTTAAAGGATCATACACCATGATCAAGTTGGGTTTATCCCAGGAAGGCAAGGATTCTTCAATATATGCCGGTCAATCAATGTGATACACTATATTAACAAATTGGAGGATAAAAACTATATGATAATCTCAATAGATACAGAAAAACCTCTCGACAAAATTCAACAGCCGTTTATGATAAAAACTCTCTGGAGTGTAGGTATAGATGGGATGTACCTCAACATAATAAAGGCCATATATGACAAACCCACAGCCAACATCATTCTCAAGGTGAAAAACTGAAACCATTTCCACTAAGATCAGGAACAAGACAAGGTTGCCCACACTCACCACTCTTATTCAACATAGTTTTGGAAGTTTTAGCCACAGCAATCAGCAATGAAAAAGAAATAAAAGGAATCCAAATTGGAAAAGAAGAAGTAACGCTGTCACTGTTTGCAGATGACATGATACTATACATAGAGAATCCTAAAGATGCTACCAGAAAACGTCTAGAGCTAATCAATGAATTTGGTAAAGTAGCAGGATACAAAATTAATGCACAGAAATCTTGCATTCCTATACATTAATGATGAAAAATCTGAAAGAGAAATTAAGGAAAGACTCCCATTTACCACTGCAACAAAAAGAATAAAATACCTAGGAATAAACCTACCTATGGAGACAAAATACCTGTATGCAGAAAATTATAAGACGCTGGTGAAAGAAATCAAAGATGATACAAACAGATGGAGAGACATACCATGTTCTTGGATTGGAAGAATCAACATTGTGAAAATGACTATACTACACAAAGCAATCTACAGATTCAATGCAATCCCTATCAAACTACCAATGGCATTTTTCACAGAACTACAACAAAAAATTTCACAATTTTTATGGAAAAACAAAAGACCCCGAATAGCCAAAGCAATACTGAGAACGAAAAACAGAGCTGGAGGAATCAGGCTCCCTGACTTCAGACTATACTACAAAGCTACAGTAATCAAGACAGAATGGTACTGGTAGAAAAACAGAAATATAGATCAATAGAACAGGATAGAATGCCTAGAGATAAACCCACCCACATACGGTCACCTTATCTTTGACAAAGGAGGCAAGAATATACAATGGAGAAAAGACAGCCTCTTCAATAAGTGATGCTGTGTAAACTGGACAGCTACATGTAAAAGAATGAAATTAGAGCACTCCCTAACACCGTATACAAAAATAAACTCAAAATGGATTAAAGACCAAAGTGTAAGGCCAGACACTATTACACTCTTAGAGGAAAAAATAGGCAGAACACTCTATGACAAATCACAGCAAGATCCTTCTTGACCCACATCCTAGAGAAATGAAAATAAAACCTAAATAAACTAATGGGTCAAAATGAAACTTAAAATGTTTTGCACAGCAAAGGAAACTATAAACAAGAAGAAAAGACAACACTCGGAATGGGAGAAATTATTTGCAAACAAAACAACTGACAAAGGATTAGTCTCCAAAATATACAAGCAGCTCATGCAGCTCAGTATCAAAATAACAATCAACCCAATCCAAAAATGGGCAGAAGATCTAAATAGACATTTCTCCAAAGAAGATATCCTGATTGCCAACAAAAACATGAAATGATGCTCAACATCACTAATCATTAGAGAAAGGCAAATGAAAACTACAATGACCTCACACTGGTCAGATTGGCCATCATAGAAAAATCTACAAACAATAAATGCTGGAGAGGGTGGAGAAAAGGCAACCCGATTGCACTGTTGGTGGGAGTGTAAATTGATAGAGCCACCATGGAGAACAGCATGGAGGTTCCTTAAAAAACTAAAAATAGAACTACCATATGACCCAGCAATCCCACTACTGGGCATATATCTTGAGAAAACCATAATTCAAAAGGAAGCATGTACCACAATGTTCATTGCAGCACTATTTATAATAGCCAGGACATGGAAGCAACCTAAGTGTCCATTGACAGATGAATGGATAAAGAAGATGTGGCACATATATATAATGGAATATTACTCAGCCATAAAAAGAAACAAAATTGAGTTATTTGTAGTGAGGTGGATGGACACAGAGTCTGTCATACAACGTGAATTAAGTCAGGAACAGAAAAACAAATACTGTGCTAACACATATTTATGGAATCTAAAAAAAGAAAAAAATGGTTCTGAAGAACCTAGGGGAAGGACAGGAATAAAGATGCAGATGTAGAGAGTGGACTTGAAGACATGGGGAGGGGGAAGGGTAAGCTGGGATGAAATGAGAGTGGCATGGACATATATACACTACCAAATGTAAAACAGATATCTAGTGGGAAGCAGCCACATAGCACAGGGAGATCAGCTCCATGCTTTGTGACCACCTAGAGGGGTGGGTTAGGGAGGATGGGAGGGATACGCAAGAGGGAGGAGATATGGGGATATAAGTATATGTATATCTGATTCACTTTGTTTTACAGCAGAAACTAACACAACAATGTAAACAAATTATACTCTAATATTTTATTTTTTTAAAAAAAAATAAAGAGCTATCAAAGAAAAAAAGAAATCTGGATCTATACTAAGGAAAAAATAGCACCAGAAATGGTAATTATGTGGGTAAATATAAAAGGCTTTTATTCCTATTTTTAAGTTTAAAAAAGAAATATCTGTCCAAAGAAAAAACAGAAATACATACTGAGATTTATAATATATGTGGAGTGTATGCACAAAGTCTGGGAGGGGAAAATAAAAGTATATTGTTAAGGTTTTTATACTACACATGAAGTGGTATAATATTAACTGAAGATACACTATGGCAAGCTAAAAATACTCCAACTCTAAAGTAAGCACCAGAAGAGATAAAAGTTATAGCTAATAAGCCAATAGCAAAGAAAAGAAAATGGAAGAAATTAAATACTCAATCCAAAAGAACAGCAAACAAATAAAAAGAACAAAAAATAGATGGGACAACTGATAAAACAACTGGTGATGACTCTTAAACCCAACTGGCTCAGTAATCACATGAAATGGAAAGGGTCTAAACACCTCAATTAAAAGTCATAGGTTAGAGCTTCCAGGAAGATGGCAGAAGAATAAGATGCGGAGATCACCTTCCTCCCCACAGATACACAAGAAATACATCTACACATGGAACAACTCCTACAGAACACCTACTGAACACTGGCAGAAGACCTCAGACTTCCCAAAAGGCAAGAAACCCCCCACGTACCTGGGTAGGGCAAAAGAAAAAAAAATAAACAGAGACAAAAGAATAGGGACAGGACCTGCACCAGTGGGAGGGAGCTGTGAAGGAGGAAAGGTTTCCACGCACTAGAAGCCCCTTCGCAGGCGGAGACTGCGGGTGGCGGAGGGGGAAGCTTCGGAGCCGCGGAGGAGAGCACAGCAACAGGGGTGCGGAGGGCAAAGCAGAGAGATTCCCGCACAGAGGATGAGGGCCGACTGGCACTCACCAGCTGGAGAGGCTTGTCTGCTCCCTCGCCGGGGTGGGCGGGGCTGGGAGCTGAGGCTCGGACTTCAGTAGGAGCGCCGGGAGAGGACTGGGGTTGGCGGCGTGAACACAGCCTGCAGGGGGTTAGTGCGCCAAGGCTAGCTGGGAGGGAGTCCAGGGAAAAGTCTGGACCTGACGAAGAGGCAACAGACTTTTTCTTCCCTCTTTGTTTCCTGGTGCGTGAGGAGAGGGGATTAAGAGTGCTGGTCAAAGGAGCTCCAGAGACGCGCGCGAGCCGCGGCTAAAAGCGCAGACCCCAGAAACGAGCATGAGACGCTAAGGCTGTTGCTGCTGCCACCAAGAAGCCTGTGTGTGAGCACAGGTCACTCTCCACACCTCCCCTCCTGAACCCTGTGCAGCCGGCCACTGCCAGGGTCCCGGGATCCAGGGACAACTCCCCCGGAAGAACGCACGGCGCGCCTCAGGCTGGTGCAACGTCACGCCGGCCTCTGCCACCGCAGGCTCGCCCCGCACTCCGTGCCCCTCCCTCCCCCTGGCCTGAGTGAGCCAGAGCCCCCGAATCAGCAGCTCCTTTAACCACGTCCTGTCTGAGCGATGAACAGATGTCCTCCAGCGACCTACACACAGAGGCGGGGCCAAATCCAAAACTGAGGCCCTGGGAGCTGTGAGAACAAAGAAGAGAAAGGGAAATCTCTCCCAGCAGCCTCAGAAGCAGCGGATTAAAGCTCCACAATCAACTTGATGTACCCTGCATCTGTGGAATACATGAATAGACAACGAATCATCCCAAATTGAGGAGGTGGACTTTGACAGCAAGATTTATGATTTTTTCCCCTTTTCCTCTTTTTGTGATTGTGTATGTGTATGCTTCTGTGTGAGATTTTGTCTGTATAGCTTTGCTTCCACCATTTGTCCTAGGGTTCTATCTGTCTTTTTCTTTTTCTTAATAACTTTTTTTTAAATTTTAATAACTTTATTATATT
Source organism: Orcinus orca (assembly GCF_937001465.1). Lineage (NCBI taxonomy): Eukaryota > Metazoa > Chordata > Mammalia > Artiodactyla > Delphinidae > Orcinus > Orcinus orca. The sequence goes on from NC_064562.1 coordinate 26,026,568, forward strand.
TTATCTTACTTTATTTTATTTTACTTTATCTTCTTTCTTTTTTTCCTTCCTTCCCTCCTTCCTTCCTTCCTTCCTCACTCCCTACCTCCCTCCCTCCTTTCTTTCTTTCTTTCAACTTCGACTAATTCTTTCTACTTTTTCTCCCTTTTATTCTGAGCCCTGTGGATGAAAGGCTCTTGGTTCTGCAGTCAGGAGTCAGTGCTGTGCCTCTGAGGTGGGAGAGCCAACTTCAGGACACTGGTCCACAAGAGACCTCCCAGCTCCACATAACATCAAATGGCGAAAATCTCCCAGAGATCTCCATCTCAACACCAGCACCCAGCTTCACTCAACGACCAGCAAGTTACAGTGGTGGACATCCTATGCCAAACAACTAGCAAGACAGGAACACAACCCCACCCATTAGCAGAGAGGCTGCCTAAAAGCATAATAAGTCCACAGACACCCCAAAACACACCACCAGACGTGGACCTGCCCACCAGAAAGACAAGTTCCAGCCTCACCCACCAGAACACAGGCACTAGTCCCCTCCACCAGGAAGCCTACACAACCCACTGAACCAACTTAGCCACTGGGGACAGACACCAAAAACAACAGGAACTACGAACCTGCAGGCTGCAAAAAGGAGACCCCAAAGACAGTAAGATAAGCAAAATGAGAAGACAGAAAAACACACAGCAGATGAAGGAGCAAGATAAAAACCCACCAGACCTAACGAATGAAGAGGAAATAGGCAGTCTACCTGAAAAAGAATTCAGAATAATGACAGTAAAGATGATCCAAAATCTTGGAAATAGAATGGACAAAATGCAAGAAACATTTAACAAGGACCTAGAAGAACTAAAGATGAAACAACCAATGATGAACAACACAATAAGTGAAATTAAAAATACTCTAGATGGGATCAATAGCAGAATACTTGAGGCAGAAGAACAGATAAGTGATCTGGAAGATAAAATAGTGGAAATAACTACTGCAGAGCAGAATAAAGAAAAAAGAATGAAAAGAACTGAGGACAGTCTCAGAGACCTCTGGGACAACATTAAACGCACCAACATTCGAATTATAGGGGTTCCAGAAGAAGAAAAGAAAAAGAAAGGGACTGAGGAAATATTTGAAGAGACTATAGTTGAACACTTCCCTAATATGGGAAAGGAAATAGTTAATCAAGTCCAGGAAGCACAGAGAGTCCCATACAGGATAAATCCAAGGAGAAATACGCCAAGACACATATTAATCAAACTGTCAAAAATTAAATACAAAGAAAACATATTAAAAGCAGCAAGGGAAAGACAACAAATAACACACAACGGAATCCCCATAAGGTTAACAGCTGATCTTTCAGCAGGAACTCTGCAAGCCAGAAGGGACTGGCAGGACATATTTAAAGTGATGAAGGAGAAAAACCTGCAACAAAGATTACTCTACCCAGCAAGGATCTCATTCAGATTTGATGAAGAAATTAAAACCTTTACAGACAAGCAAAAGCTGAGAGAGTTCAGCACCACCAAACCAGCTTTACAGCAACTGCTAAAGGAACTTCTCTAGGCAAGAAACACAAGAGAAGGAAAAGACCTACAATAACGAACCCAAAACAATTAAGAAAGTGGGAATAGGAACATACATATCGATAATTACCTTAAATGTAAATGGACTAAATGCTCCCACCAAAAGACACAGATTGGCTGAATGGATACAAAAACAAGACCCATATATTTTCTGTCTACAAGAGACCCACTTCAGACCTAGAGACACATACAGACTGAAAGTAAGGGGATGGAAAAAGATATTTCATGCAAATGGAAACCAAAAGAAAGCTGGAGTAGCAATTCTCATATCAGACAAAATAGACTTTAAAATAAAGAGTATTAGAAGAGACAAAGAAGGACACTACATAATGATCAAGGGATCGATCCAAGAAGAAGATATAACAATTATAAATATTTATGCACCCAACATAAGAGCACCTCAATACATAAGGCAAATACTAACAGCCATAAAAGGGGAAATTGACAGTAACACATTCATAGTAGGGGACGTTAACACCCCACTTTCACCAATGGACAGATCATCCAAAATGAAAATAAATAAGGAAACACAAGCTTTAAATGATACATTAAACAAGATGGACTTAATTGATATTTATAGGACATTCCATCCAAAAACAAAAGAATACACATTTTTCTCAAGTGCTCATGGAATATTCTCCAGGATAGATCATATCTTGGGTCACAAGTCATGCCTTGGTAAATTTAAGAAAATTGAAATTGTTTCAAGTATCTTTTCTGACCACAACGCTATGAAACTAGATATCAATTACAGGATAAGATCTGTAAAAAATACAAACACATGGAGGCTAAACAATACACTACTTAATAACGAAGTGATCACTGAATAAATCAAACAGGAAATTTAAAAATACCTAGAAACAAATGACAATGGAGACACGACGACCCAAAATCTATGGGATGCAGCAAAAGCAGTTCTAAGGGGGAAGTTTATAGCAATACAATCCTACCTTAAGAAACAGGAAACATCTCGAATAAACAACCTAACCTTGCACCTAAAGCAATTAGAGAAAGAAGAACCAAAAAACCCCAAAGTTAGCAGAAGGAAAGAAATCATAAAAATCAGATCAGAAATAAATGAAAAAGAAATGAAGGAAACGATAGCAAAGATCAATAAAACAAAAAGCTGGTTCTTTGAGAAGATAAACAAAATTGATAAAGCATTAGACAGACTCATCAGGAAAAAAAGGGAGAAGACTCAAATCAATAGAATTAGAAATGAAAAAGGAGAAGTAACAACTGACACTGCAGAAATACAAAAGATCATGAGAGATTACTACAAGCAACTCTATGCCAATAAAATGGACAACCTGGAAGAAATGGACAAATTCTTAGAAATGCACAACCTGCCAAGACTGAATCAGGAAGAAATAGAAAATATGAACAGACCAATCACAAGCACTGAAATTGAAACTCTGATTAAAATTCTTCCAGGAAACAAAAGCCCAGGACCAGATGGTTTCACAGGTGAATTCTATCAAACATTTAGAGAAGTGCTAACACCTATCCTTCTCAAACTCTTCCAAAATATAGCAGAGGGAGGAACACTCCCAAACTCATTCTACGAGGCCATCATCACCTTGATACCAAAACCAGACAAGGCTGTCACAAAGAAAGAAAACTACAGGCCAATATCGCTGATGAACATAGATTCAAAAATCCTCAACAAAATACTAGCAAACAGAATCCAACAGCACATTAAAAGGATCATACACCATGATCAAGTGGGGTTTATTCCAGGAATGCAAGGATTCTTCAATATACACAAAACAATCAATGTGATACACCATATTAACAAATTGAAGGAGAAAAACCATATGATCATCTCAATAGATGCAGAGAAATCTTTTGACAAAATTCAACACCCATTTCTGATAAAATCCCTGCAGAAAGTAGGCATAGAGGGAACTTTCCTCAACATTATAAAGGCCATATATGACAAACCTACAGCCAACATCGTCCTCAATGGTGAAAAACTGAAAGCATTTCCACTAAGATCAGGAACAAGACAAGGTTGCCCACCCTCACCACTCTTATTCAACATAGTTTTGGAAGTTTTAGCCACAGCAATCAGAGAAGAAAAGGAAATAAAAGGAATCCAAATCGGAAAAGAAGAAGTAAAGCTGACACTGTTTGCAGATGACATGATACTATACATAGAGAATCCTAAAGATGCTAGCAGAAAACTACTAGAGCTAATCAATGAATTTGGTAAAGTAGCAGGACACAAAATTAATGCACAGAAATCTCTGGCATTCCTATACACTAATGATGAAAAATCTGAAAGTGAAATCAAGAAAACACTTCCATTTACTATTGTATCAAAAAGAATAAAATATCTAGGAATAAACCTACCTAAGGAGACAAAAGACGTGTATGCAGAAAATTATAAGACACTGATGAAAGAAATTAAAGATGATACAAATAGATGGAGAGATATACCATGTTCTTGGATTGGAAGAATCAACATTGTGAAAATGACTATACTACCCAAAGCAATCTACAGATTCAATGCAATCCCTATCAAACTACCACTGCCATTTTTCACAAATCTAGAACAAAAAATTTCACAATTTTTATGGAAACACAAAAGACCCCGAATAGCCAAAGCAATCTTGAGAACGAAACACGGAGCTGGAGGAATCAGGCTCCCTGACTTCAGACCATACTACAAAGCTACAGTAATCAAGACAGTATGGTACTGGCACAAAAACAGAAAGATAGATCAATGGAACAGGATAGAAAGCCCACAGATAAACCCACACACATATGGTCACCTTATCTTTGATAAAGGAGGCAGGAGTGTACAGTGGAGAAAGCACAGCCTCTTCAATAAGTGGTGCTGGGAAAACTGGACAGGTACATGTAAAAGTATGAGATTAGATCACTCCTAACACCATACACGAAAACAATCTCAAAATGGATTAAAGACCTAAATGTAAGGCCAGAAACTATCAAACTCTTAGAGGAAAACATAGGCAGAACACTCTATGACGTAAATCACAGCAAGATCGTTTCTGATCCACCTCCCAGAGAAATGGAAATAAAAACAAAAATAAACAAATGGGACCTAATGAAACTTCAAAGCTTTTGAACAGCAAAGGAAACCATAAACAAGACCAAAAAACAGCCCTCAGAATGGGAGAAAATATTTGCAAATGAAGCAACCGACAAAGGATTAATCTCCAAAATATCCAAGCAGCTCATGTAGCTCAATATCAAAAAAACAAACAACCCAATCCAAAAATGGGCAGAAGACCTAAATAGACATTTCTCCAAAGAAGATATACAGACTGCCAACAAACACATGAAAGAATGCTCAACTTCATTAATCATTAGCAAAATGCAAATCAAAACTACAATGAGATATCATCTCACACCAGTCAGAATGGCCATCATCAAAAAATCTACAAACAATGAATGCTGGAGAGGGTGTGGAGAAAAGGGAACCCTCTTGCACTGTTGGTGGGAATGTAAATTGATAAAGTCACTATGGAGAACAGTATGGAGTTTCCTTAAGAAACTACAAATAGAACTACCATATGACCCAGCAATCCCACTACTGGGCATATACCCTGAGAAAACCATAATTCAAAAAGAGTCATGTACCAAAATGTTCATTGCAGCTCTATTTACAATAGCCCGGAGACGGAAACAATCTGAGTGTCCATCATCGGATGAATGGGTAAAGAAGATGTGGCACATATATACAATGGAATATTACTCACCCATAAAAAGAAACGAAATTGAGCTATTTGTAATGAGGTGGATGGACCTAGAGTCTGTCATACAGAGTGAAGTAAGTCAGAAAGAGAAAGACAAATACCGTATGCTAACACATATATATGGAATGTAAGAAAAAAAAAATGTCATGAAGAACCTAAGGGTAAGACAGGAATAAAGACACAGACCTACTAGAGAATGGACTTGAGGATATGGGGAGGGGGAAGGGTAAGCTGTGACAAAGTGAGAGAGAGGCATGGACATATATCCACTACCAAATGTAAGGTAGATAGCTAGTGGGAAGCAGCCGCATAGCACAGGGAGATCAGCTCGGTGCTTTGTGACCGCCTGGAGGGGTGGAATAGGGAGGGTGATGCAAGAGGGAAGAGATATGGGAACATATGTATATGTATAACTGATTCACTTTGTTATAAAGCAGAAACTAACACACCATTGTAAAGCAATTATACTCCAATAAATATGTAAATTGTTAATTGTACGAAAAAAAAAAGTCATAGGTTATCACATTGACAAAAATAAGCAAAACCCAACTATATGCTACCTACAATTGATGCTCTTGAAATATAAAGACAGAAATAAATCAACAGTAAAAGGATGGGAGAAAATATGTTAACACTAATCAAAAGAAAGGAAGAGTGGTTATATTAATAAGAAAGTAGATTTTGGAACAAAGATTATCACCAAGGATAAAGAAAGACATTTCATAATGACAAAAGGAACACTTCATGAGGAAGACACAACAGTCCTAAATGCTTATGTGCTCAGTAACAGAGCTTCAAAATGAAAGGGAAACAAAGACTGAAAGAACTGCAAGAAGAAACAGGAAAATCCCTAATACATTCAGAACTGTCAATATTTATTCCTCTCTCAATAACTGATAGAACAAGTGACTGAAACTCAGTAAAGATGGAAGACTGAACGACACTATATAACAAATCAACCTAATCAACATTTATAGAACACTCCACTCAACAACAGCAAAATTGTACACAGAATATTTACCAAGGTAGACCATTTTCCTACCCATAAAGAACTCTCAAAAAATTTTAAGAGATTATGCTCTCTGACTACAATGGAATTGAATTAGAATCAACAGAAAGGCTTTTTAAAAATCCCCAAGCAACTGGACACTTCTAAATAACCTGTTGGTCAAGAAGAACTCAAAGGGGAAATTAGAGAGTACTTTGAACTGAATGAAATTGAAATCACAACGTTTCAGATTTTGTAGGATGTGGCTAAAAGCAGTACTATGGGGGAAATGTATATTGCTAAATGCCTACATTAGAAAAAGAGGAAGTTCCCAAATTAATGACCTTGGGCTCCATTGTAAGAAACTGGCTAAATCAGAGCAAATTAAACTGAAAGTAAGCAGAAAAGAGTAAACAATAAAGAGCAGAAGGGAAATCAACTAAATAAAAAACAGAAAAACATTTGAGAAAATTAATGAAACCAAGAACTGGTTCTTTGAGAAAACCAATAAAATTGATAAACCTACAGCCACATTGATCAGGAAATAAGACAGAAGGCACAAACTGTCAATATTAGGAATAAGAGAAGTAACAATACTACAGATTCTATAGAATGAAAGGATAACAAGGCAATATCATGAACAACTTTATGTCAACAGATGAAATGGACAAATTCCTTGAAAAACATAGGCTACTAGAGTTCACAGCTGTCGCTTCTCCAGAGCATTGCTCTTGGCAGAATGGGACCTGTCTACCTGGGGGCTAGTGTCTGCAAATAATAACCGATACGTGGGTTAAAAAAAATCATTCCACCCCACCTCACCGTTGCCTCAAGTTGGGACCAATTCTGTGGTGCAATTCATGCTCTAGAGGCCCCTGTGGGATCAGACTGAAGGTAGTCTCCAGCTTACATCCTTACTTAGCTTTGTTCTCTCCCCTTATCCTGCTTCCCTCACTCTGCTTCCCTAAGAGTACTCTTTCAATAAATTAATTGGCCAAGGATCTCTGCCTTGAGCTCTGTTTATTGGCAGCCTGACCTAAGACAAGGCACAGGAGGGAAGCTGGAAGGCACCTTCCTTGCCATTTCTGTCTGCATCCCCCCAGTGATGACCCCTTATGTTATGAATTAAATTGTGTCCCCCTAATAGATGTTAAAGTCCTAACCCCCAGTACCTCTGAAGGTGGCCTTAAATGAAAATAAGGTGTTGGCAGTTGTGTGAGTTAAGATGAAGTAGACCCTAATCCAACATGACTGGTGTCCTTATGAAAGGGGGAAATATGGACGCAGAGACAGACATGCTTGGAGGGAATATGATGTGAAGACACAGGGAGAACGCCATCTACAAACCAAGAAAAGAACTCCCGAGCTTACCAGAACTAGGGGAGAAGCCCAGAACAGATTCTCCCTCAGAAGGAGCCAACCCTGCCCATGCTTTGATTTCAGTCTTCTGGCCGCCAGAACTGTGAGAGAATACATTTCTGTTGCTTTAAGCCCCCTAGTTTGTGGTACTTTGCTATGGCAGCCCTAGGAAACTAATGCATCCTGTCAGTAGCAGTTGGTTCCAGTCTTGTTTTCTCCCAGCACGCCCATAATCAACTTCATGTCACCATCTGGGAGGTATCCACACCAGCTGGGCAACGACTGTGTCTCCACAGTTCCACCAGGGCTCTTTAGTCAGCTTCTAGGTTTTGGTAACCCCGACTCCCCTTGTCCCCCAATTCCCAGGGATGGGAGCTGCTTCCTCCAATCGCTATTTTACTTCAATAATCTTTTTTCCCTTTTTCAGTTTCCCAACACCCATTTAACTAATTCCTTATATTTAATTTGTTCTGTGGAAATAGGAAATAGCTACTCTTTATTTAACAATTAATTAATAAATAGAATTTCTTTATTTCTGACAAGACCCCAGAGTGATAACCATTTCATTCAGAGGAAAAGCCAAAGTCTGTAACATAGTTTATAAAATCCTATGCAATGCGGGACGCCGGCTACTTGTCTGCCCTCATTTCTTGTCATTTCCTCTATCACCCACTCGGCTCCAGCTGCATTGGTCTCTCTGCTAATCCTTAAACATACCAAGCATGCTTGCTTTATGGCCTTTGACTTGCTGTTCCCTGTGCTTACAGACATTCGCATGCATGTTTGTAAGTGAGCAGAGGCTCACTGCTTCAAACCTCTGTCCAAGTATCTATGCCCCAGTCTCTGCCCGTACCTCAGGAGACTCCTTTCCTGACAACGTACACTCACTCCTGGTATCCATAGGGGATTGGTTCCAGGATGCCTGGATACCAAAATCCATAGATTCTCAAGTCCTTTATACAAAATGGCATAGTATTTGCATATAACACATGCACATCCTCCCACAGACTTTAAATCATCTCGATTACTTATACTACTCAGTATAATGCAAATGCTATATAAATAGTTGCCGGCATGGCAACTTCAAGTTTTGCTTTTTGGAACTTTCTGGAATTTCTTAAAAATATTTTCAATGGCAATTAGTGGAATTCCCGGATGCACAACCTGGAGATACAGACGGCCAACTATATATAAAATTACTATTTCTCTCAACCCCTGCACACTTTCCCCATGACCCCCTTTCCCAACAGCACTCATCATCTTCTGGCATACTCTCAAGCTACTTGCTATCTGCCTCTCCAGTGGAACACGAGCTCCATGAAAGAAATTTTGCTCTCTGATGTGTCCCCAGCACCCAGAACAGAATCTGGCACCCAGCATGTGTCAACTTCTGAAAGAAAGACTGAATAACTACAGAAAAACCCCTACAAGCAGCCCTACCATTGTCATCAGCGTACCTGAACTGTAACCAGTCTTTAGTTTTTTTTGTTTTTTTTTTTTGCGGTACGCGAGCCTCTCACTGCTGTGGCCTCTCCCGTTGCGGAGCACAGGCTCTGGACGCGCAGGCTCAGCGGCCATGGCTCACGGGCCCAGCCGCTCCGCGGCATGTGGGATCATCCTGGACCGGGGCACGAACCCGTGTTCCCTGCATCAGCAGGCGGACTCTCAACCACTGCGCCACCAGGGAAGCCCCCAGTCTTTAGTTTTTAAAGGATGTGTATTTATTCTTTAACTTTATTGGCTGCCCTTCCTTGGTGGACTCACACCTCGGTAACAATGTCTCCTGAAATTCCTTGGTGAGACTGCACTTTAAGTGCGTCTTCTCTTCTGTTTAACAATTAAAATTTTTTATAACGCAAATGTTTCCTCTATTTAAAACCTTTAAAAAGTATTCAAACAGGATTGGACAGTCAGCAGCATTTATCGAGAGGTCGGCGCTATACCATGCGACTGAATGAGACTGTCGAGATTGTGCTGGAGTGACCAACAAGGAAATGCAATTCCTGCCCACATGGAGTTCACAACTGCATGGATATTCAGCTCCCACGGATGAAGAAAAAACCTCAATTCCCGTTAACAATGCACAAATTAAAACAAAGAAAATAAGTGATTAGGTGAGAATCAATGGCTGAAATGCCATTCGAACTAAAATCCCTAGAAGTTGAGTGAAAAGCCAGGATTTAAAGAAAGAGACAAAGATCAATGAGGATAAGGTACTTGCAAAAGGAAATGACAAATGCATGAATATAACTTCATTAATTTCCTAGAGTCTATAAACTACCCTATGAGTTTGGCCTGTACCCTCTCCTTTCTTAGTTATCTGTGCTTTCCCTTAAATGTATCATATTCTGTTCTGAATTCAATTGTTTCTGTACTTTAATTTTTTAAATTGAAGTATAGTTGATTTACAGTGTTGTGTTAGGTTTGGGTGTACAGCAAAGTGATTCAGTTATACATGAATATATATGTGTGTATATATATTCTTTTTCATATTATTTTCCATTAGAGGTTATTACAAGATATTGAATATAGCTCCCTGTGCTATATAGTAGGTTCTTGTTGTTTATCTATTTCATATATAGTAGTATCTGTTAATCCCAAATTCCTAATTTATCCCTCCCCCCTTTTCCCCTTTGATAACCATAAATTTGTTTTCTATGTCTGTGAGTCTATTTCTGTTTTGTAAATAAGTTCATTTGTATTATTGTCTAGATTCCACATATAAGTGATATTGTATGATATTTATCTTTCTCTCTGTCTGACTTACTTCACTTAGTATGATCATCTCTAGGTCCATCCCTGTTGCTGCACATGGCATGATTTCATTCTTTTTTCTGTACTTTAAATGGCAGGGAGGAGTCACTTCATACACTCCTTCCAGCGCATCCTTGGGTCCCAGCTGAAATGTCATTTTCACAGAGAGGCTTTTTCCAGTCACTTAATCTGAAATCGATGTGCCTTTGTTATTCTCCATCTTAGCATTTCTTTCATAGCCTTTACCGTAATTATTCAATCATAAGTTCACTTGTGACCTTACTAGATTGTCTTCCTTACTAGATTATTAGCTACCTAGAGGCAGGGTGTTTGTACTACTTTTCATTTCTGGGTACACATCGCTTAGCACAGTGGCTGGTGCTTAATATGTTTGTTGAAATAGAATTAAATAGCACATATTTCTGTGAAGTCCAGAAATCCATATATAAAACCAATTCGAATATCCAAAATCGTTTTATTTTAAACATTTACCAAATTTAAGTTTTGCTAACTTCTGATACACAGACATGTATATCTACATGACTGTTTATATATGCATATATACATATGTAATTCACATCTATGGAATACTTTGAGCTTTACCTATGAAATTAATTTCAATTTGGGTCAAATATTTCATCTTTTGCAAGAAACCTAATTTGTTCATGAAAATCTTGAATCCATGGAGGTAAGGAATAGAATCCCGGGTAGGACTGGGATATGGGAGCGGGGTGGTCAGACATGCCACGAGCCCATACAGGGTGCATTGGTGCAGATTAGAAAAAGGAGCCACATCATCTGGGCAGACACGGCCATGCACCAATAAACTCAGCTTGGTGAGTGGAGCAGGCCTTCAGCTCCCATTCCCTGACACAGCTGGATGCCTTGCCCTGGGTGCAACCGGCATGTAGGTGGCAGTCCTAGAGGGACAGCTCAGTGATGGTGCAAGCAGAAGATGGTGTTCTGGCCACCCTTGTACAGCTCCATTCCTTGCTAGACTGATTTAATTTGTCTGGAGGAGGTTGGTTGGGTAGGGGTCTTTTCTTCTCACCACTTCTGATGATTTAGCTGAAGGAGATCTCCCCGATTGAAAAAGTCCATTTTTCAGGTTCAAGTGTGCAGATGGCCATGCAGCCTCCAAGTGGGCTTTCATGGTTTAATCTTAGGAAATAGCCCACTGTTGATTCTTGATTCCTAAAAAGAAATATGCTGTCAATCTGGCTGTAGATGAGCTTTGCAATTTCCCTCTGCAAAAAATGAATCGGAAGTTAGTTCACTTGTATAACACTGCTTAGTGACTATTTGGAAATTCTATCAGTGGCGCTGAAAATAAATGCAGCTAACTCATCAGTGACCCGATTTATGGACTGGCGTGACAAAGAGCAGATGGGATCAGTTCTAGCTCCCATGGATCAAGAAGGAACAAGTCTGTCTCATTTCAGTAATCGTTCATAAACTCTATTATCTTTAACTTAGGGTCACAGTTTATAACATCTGCATAATTTTTTAAAACCAAAATTAATTTACCTTTAAATGTCCTTAGTCTTTAAGTATGAACCATAAGGAAGGCCTGTTCCAAAACTAAGATGAATTCATCACTTGGGGTGGGAGCTCATAGCACTGAAATAGAATTTTTAAAGGATTTTTTTTATTTTGGAAAAACAACGTAAAACTGGTGTTTTGGGAATAAAGCTTTAGATGGTGGAAAGCAACCTAGATTGGGCCCCTGGTTTTTAAACTACCTAATTAGATGAGATTGTACAAGTCATATAATCTCGATGGGATTCACTTATAGATTTATTAAATGAGAGTTTAAAGTTTTAAAGTCTTTCTAGCTCTATGATTTTCTTTATATTAAAAAGTCTTCAAAGCAGGAAGAATGTCAGATAAAGCAGTCTGTGGGATCAGAAGAAGCATTTGCGATCACAAGCATACAGAAGTCTTGTGTATATGACGGCCCCTGGGAGAAATGTTAAGTAAGTCATAGGGGCCCTACAATGAGCTCAGGTCTGGACTGAATATCTCAGCAGATTCTTCTCAGCTATTCTAATCTGTCACCTCTTTTGGGAAAAACCTAGCTCCACTAGTAAATCCAGGCCCAGGAGGAGAAAGGGGCAGAAGCCTTATCTAGCCACTGCGACCACTTTAACAATAAGTAGTTTAATCAGCTATCCACACCCACGGTCACCAACTTTTACATCAGCTTGGTGAAATCTGTGCCTGAAGAGTGAAGCAAATCCAAATATGGTGAATGTTCCTCCATTGCCAAAATGAGAAAACGGCCTTATCTCCTCTTCAGAACCCATCTACCAGAAAGTCAGCTCCCCTGTTAAATACTCAAGTGGGCAGAAAGCACATTTTGTGATGCAACCCCATAGAGACTCCTCTTGATGCCAACTTGCGGGGATCCAATCAATGCCAAGTCACCACTCTTGATAAGGCACAAATCACTTTAGAAACACCTTCTTTGCGCAGACTTTGTCTAGCGGGGGTGGGGGTAGCGATTTAACTTACTTAGGTTCCCGGGATACGTAGCGCATCCCGCTCATCGACGCCTGCAAACCCACTACTAATTCTTCGTCCAGAGCTGATGTCTCTGTGTTTACACCCCTGCGGAAATCTCCCCAGGATTTTTTTTTTTCCATTTAAAATGAATGCTGATTCCAAGGCCAGCTTCTTCTCCGTTCCTCCACCTGGGGCAGGGGAACCTGCGTTCCTGCGTTCCCGGGGAGGCACCAGCGGGGCCCGGCTAAGTTCCAGGGCACAGGTGGGGCCCTCGAACGGGGCGTCCGGGGCCAGCCCGCCCAGGACCCAGGCGAGAGCAACCCTTCCAGGAAGCCCCGACACCCCACCTCACGCACACGCGCTTGTGCCACTCCAAGAGCGCGCAGGACTTAGGCAAGGATGGCTACATCTTCTCGGCACAGTCTTCAAACCACCTCCACATACTCAGCGGCTTGCAGCATCTGGGCTGTTGCCCCCGTCTCTCAATCAGACCCCCAGGACGATTTTTAGCGGCTCGAGCTTCACTCTGGAAATCACCGGGGTCTGGGGGAGTCCAAGCGGGCCAGGGGAGGGAAAGGGGCCGGAGAGCTCCCTCCCGCCAACTCCAGCCCACTCGGCTCATCCTCCCTCCCGGAGAGGCGCGGACAGGGACCGGGGCAGGGGAGGCCCTGGAAGGCTCCCCTCCCTTCTCGCCTCCCACAGCCCTCTCTTACTCACTTTCTCTCGGCGCCTCAGCGCGACCGCCTCACGCCCGGGGTCGCACGGAGGGGCTGCGCGAGGAGCGAGGAGCGGGCGGGGAGCCACCGGGCCGCGCCCCAGTCCTAGGCGGGCCGGCCGGGGGGACCAGGGCCGTGCACGCCCCCACCCGGACGGCGCGGCCAAGCGGGCGCGCGGCGTCCCGCGCCCTCCAGGCTGGCTCCGAGGACTCCGCCGGGCCCTCCCCCTCCGCCCGCCGCCACGGCCCGCGGCCCCTCCCCACCGCACCCCGGAGGCCGCCGGGGCCGCCCCCTCCCCTCCCCCCAACCCGGGCGGGGGCGCGCGAGCAGCGGTGACGTCAAGGGGCGCGCGGTGGCAGCACCTCCCCGCGCGCTAGTTAAAAAGAAGAAGAAAAGAGGGAACGAAACATGAGAGGCTGTGTGAGAAGCTGCAGCCGCCGGCAGAGGAGACCTCAGCATCATCTAGAGCCCAGCGCTGGCCCTGCCTCCGCCTGCCCCGCCGCCGCCGCCGCCGCCGTTTCTGTTCCTGCTACTACTGTCTCACCTAAACAACTCCCGTTACACGGACAAGTGAACCTCTGTGGCCGTCTTCTCCTCCTCTTCTACCTCCTCTTCCAACTCCTTCCCCTCTTCCCACTCCTCAGCCGCAGCAGAAAGCCCCCCACCCAACTGACACTGGCACCACCGCAAACGGTGTCAACCGCACTTTATCTCGGTCCTCGGGCTCCCCTGAGGCATTGGGCCCATCGCCTCGTCTTTTATTTTTTGCAAAGTTGCATCGCTCTACATCTTCTCGCCCCCGCCACCGTCTCTCTGCCTCTCGAGTGTCCTGCCGCCCCGCAGCCTCCTCCTGGAGCTGCGCCCTAGTGCCCCTGCTGGGCAGTGGCCTTCCCCCCCATCCTCCCGCGCCCAGCCCCTGCCGCGCGGGGCAGGCGATGCTGAAGATGCTCTCTTTTAAGCTGCTGCTGTTAGCCGTGGCTCTGGGCTTCTTTGAAGGAGATGCTAAGTTTGGGGAAAGAAGCGAAGGGAGCGGAGCGAGGAGGAGAAGGTGCCTGAATGGGAACCCTCCGAAGCGCCTGAAGAGGAGAGATAGGCGGATGATGTCCCAGCTGGAGCTGCTGAGTGGGGGAGAGATGCTGTGCGGTGGCTTCTACCCTCGGCTGTCCTGCTGCCTGCGGAGTGACAGCCCCGGGCTGGGGCGCCTGGATAGCAAGGTAGGCACGCACCCGCCTCGCAGCTGCGAGGTTGGCATACTGGCTGGGTGGGGTGCCTTGTGGCTCCGGCAGTGCTGGTGACTGGAAGAGGGGCGAAACTTCTCTGGGGAGTCCTTTTCGATAACTTTTCTAAAGCGCTAGCGTGATTCGTTTGTGTGTTCCTCTGGGGTGCGCAGATACCTCTCCCGCCCCCAAGAGTCTCCGGTCGGGATGCTGTGCAAAACTGCCTGTCTCAGAAAAGAGAAGCTTCTGTGGTACCCGCATTCTGGGCTGGGTAAATACTTTATAAGAATCGCGATTAACAGTGTGTTTTGGATCGAATCGGGCATTGGTTGCGGTAAAACTGTAAATGAAGGTGGCTGTGGTTTCTGGTTTATTTTTCTAGGGTAAAAAGATTTGTGCAGCTTCTCCACGTGCTCGATTAGAGAGAGGATTGAATCGTAAAGGATGTTGAAGCACGGTTGGTTTATGATCCCCAGCCCCGTCAGAGGGGGGGTGTCTTGCATTACAATAGTTAAACAGCGAAAAGGAACTCCTGGTACTCCAGTTTAGAACCCCAAAATTGGCGAAAGATTTTGCTGGGGCATGTTTATCACGTAAAACCGAGGCGATTCTCCTCCTGTCACGTTTTGTAACATTATAAATTCGGGTATTCAGTGGTAGTTAGTTGTCTAGGAAGATCTTCTCCAGAAACTTGTTTTAGGGGTAATGGCATTTACATTTTCCCGATGTTAATAAGTTTAAACAAATACGAAAATAGTGTTGGTTGGGTGTGAAGACATGCTTATATTTGAGTTTGCAACATTTTTCTTGCCCTGGGTTGCAGTAATGTGTGTTCTCTACTGCATTCCAAGGAAAGACTCCGGGGATCAGTCATTAACAATCCCTGCGCATGAAATAAACAATCAGGTGTCTTTGCCCCCCACCCTTCCCCCACTTTAGGTTTAATTAAGAATTCCTCTGTTACAACACTGCAGTTGTCAAGGTCTGAGAGACTCTTGGAAAACTTCTGCTTCAGTCTTGCTGGCCCAGGCATTAAAAAAAAAAAAAAAAAACCCAGGCTGAATCTAATTTTTATGCTCAGTTCACGGTAGATTTCACTCTATTCTCATGTAAACAGCTCCTACGAATCAACATATGTGTCTGGGTGGTATCTCTCACTTTGTTTTGTAACAAAAAGCCATATTGCATCATTTAATTTGCTCAAGTCATGCAAATAGGAAAAAATCAATAGGACAAAAAGGGGTCGACTTATCCTCTTCCCCACTAAACTGCTGCCCACACACAGAGTCCTGTTGCTTATGGCAAAAGAATAACAACAACACCATTGTGTTTGTTAGTTGGTTCACTAATGGGTGAAACTAGAGAACATCATTCTCTTTCAGTCCCCAGCTCTGTCCAAATGTTCATGCCTTTTGAGGGAGCATTTGTCCAACTCCCTCTATTCCCAGCTGAGTGAGAACTGTCTTGCTGCAGGTTTTCAGCTGTAACTCTCTCTTTATTCTTACCACATGCAGCAGTAGTCTGAGATTCAGGGAACAGATATTCCCGCATTTTGTTCCAAACAATGTCATTAACCTCCTGTGTTGTAATTGAATTAAAGTACAAAATCGCTACATTCACATCAGCTCCAGGGTTTTTACCAGGAGCAGGACAGAACCAGGAAATTGAGAGAAAGGATTGGAAATATTTGGCATTAAGCCTCCCCGTGTGCAATATACGCTATGAATGTACCAATGATCCGCAGACCCCTGCAATACTGAACTCTTCCAGGTACAGGAGGAGTGAAAACTTTTTCTTAACTAAATGTAGTGGGGAGCTGGGGGGGGGGGCGCTGAGACTGAGGGGAGTTATAACCCTTAAGAGAAATTATATAAATTTTTTTAAAGAAATCATTCTTTAGGAATCATTCTGCCACGTTAGCTATCCACATTCCTTTCCGTTTTATGTGCTTCCAATCTCCAACAAACCCCTACTCATTTGGAAAATGTGTCTGAATTAAATGTGGTACGCTAGACTTTGCTGGTTCCATTACGAGTGGTTTATAAACCAACAATACTCAAATTGTTCCAATCAGGGATTTGATATAGTTATGCATATGCATTCTTGACCCATGTTAGTTCTCAAGTTTTAATAGTTTTTAAAACATGTTATTTTATAATAAACTTCAGTGTTTCCCTTTTTTCCCCCTAAGCCTTCCTGGCTTATAATATATGTTAGGGTCTTATTTCATAATGTGTGTGCAGGAGAGATGATGGCTATTTGAAAGGGCCCTTTTTTTGTTCATGAAAAAAAAAAATTTCCCCAGAAAGGTTTCTGCAACTTTTCAAGAAACTACAGGAGTAGCTTTTTCCTAAGTGAAGAAACTTCATAGACAGATCGATAGTAGCAAACTGAGTAGAATATTGATCATGCTTAGCTGTGCGATTAAGTCCAGTTTCCAGGCTAACCCATTTTCTTTAATATGTAATGAACTATTGAATGTAATTGAGTTCAATTCTTTAGCCATGGTACTATTCTTCTAAGTTATTCTATATTTTCATTTCTTTGTATATTTTAATAGTTTTGTGTACTGTAACGAGATGGTTAACTACTGTTACAAATAAGTACTGCCAATATCTAGCAAGTTATATTGTCTTAGCAATATTTTTGCAGCTCCTAAATACAAGATGCTAAAAGGATCTAATTCCCATTAGCCAAATTGAATCTGCAACCAACTGAAATACCCCCATTTCTAAAACTTAACTTGTAGCCACAGAGGCATAGAAGCTCTCTCTACCTTGGGTGGTTTCACAGCCAAAGCTGTCAAGGAATGGGTGAAAAGTAATTGTTTTCAAGTGTGCCCTTTTACAATCATTTGTTTGCTCTGGCTCTTTCAGGGACAAAGGCTATTGTTGAACACATCCAACTAAACAAATAACTCATCCTGGGGTCCCTTTAACAGCTGCCTTAGTACAATGATCTATTTACATATTAGCCTAAAATTGAAACTGAACTCTTTAATGACATAATCCAGCACTACAGTCCAGAGACGCATGTGTTCTACCCAACAGCTGAACAACCTTGTAGGCATATGAGTTTTAGAAATAACTTTTTGTGTACCAAGTGATCTTAAGGCGTCATCTTAATATACTGTCCTGTATTTTCTCCTTTTGTCCCCTGATCGAACCCATGTGGGTGCCTTTTTATCCTCTCTCTTTAGTTACTTGATAAATAAAGAGAAATACAGAAGGTCTCTGTCACCCATTTTACTATTTGTTGATAAACTGTAGTTGTAGGCCACGCTTCACTGTGTATTCCAGGATTTATCTTACCTTCCTTGTATGGGTTTTACTTTCATGTGGCTGAAGATTAGAGGATGACCTGCCAGATGTTATAAATTAGTCAGCAACAGCCACAATCATTACTAGGCACACTGTAATAATGATTCGAAGTTTTACATGATTTCCAAAGTGTATTTAGTTTAAACCGCTATAATTTGATGGTTTCGTAGATGGCTTTTAAAAATTGAAACAGGATATTAGCTTAAATTTCTTCTTAAGATTGATGACATTGTCAGACATAAAGTTAAGGACCTGTATAGACACAGACACTTAGGCAAAAAAGAAGAAAAAAATACCCTACCCACAGCAGCACTCATCTGTCTAAAACAGCGCTGCAGCTTGGGCTGAGTCAGTTTAATTGACTTCAGTAAGACTATTGGTTCATTGAAACCAAAGCCAGAATGATGGCTCTATCTATCTTCAAATAGGTATTTACACTGCGGACCTCACACAGAGCAAAATGTTACCATCCTGCTGGGTTGGAACAGCATGAAACTTTACAAAGAATAATATTATACTTGATTTCAGATAATTTATTGAATCCTATTTCTGCACTTTTGATGAGAGATCTTGTGGCCAGGACACATTCCAAAAATTGTAAAAGACAAAATTCTTGAGGCCCTAAAATCAAGCTCTTCCTGGATAGCAGCTGGGAGAGTATATGGGGATCGTTTTGTTTCAGCTATAAAAAAAATCGAAGCATGCATGTTCTCCATAAAACCAAAGGTAATTACATTCCAGTTTTTCCGCCAGCAAAAGCGGTGGCTTCAGCATCCTGCAGTTGTTTTGTTCTTCGTGGACTGCCGTATGATAAACAAACAGAACCGAGTTGAACAGTATTAATATTGAATAGATCTGGTGAGGTCTGCCAGAGTATGGACAACAAAAGACATTTAAAACATTCTTGGAATGCAAATTCTAAGTGTCTGGTGTATGTTTCCCCTTAGAAAACTTTAACCATTTAAGCTATTGTCATTTAAATAAATTGGTAAAAATCAAAATGCAAACAGAATTGTGATTAATAATAACTTTTCTGAATATTGTAGATAGTTACGACTCATCATATTTATACACATATTTTTTTTTTCCAAAACAGGGTAGCTTCTATTGGACGTTTAAAATTTCAGCATGCCTTGTATTCAACAATTTTTTTTAGTTGCTTTGCTCTTTCAGGTCCAAATTTTGTGATCACTTAGAATATCTTTATCCTAAAAAATAGAAGCCATGTGATTTGTTCAATTTACTCAAATTAGAATCTCAACTTCAGAATGAAATATTTGCTTTAAGCAGTGATCTATAGAGTTTAAAATGTTAATTTCAGTTCATAGTTCTAAAGAAATAATTAAGTATAAACATAGTTATATAAACCGGGAAAACACAAAATTCAGTCCCATGATGGTGTTTTTTAATACCGTATGGTGTTTTTTAATATGAAAAATCAATGCTTAATTTAGACAGCACTGCATTTCACATCTCAGATATTGTGCTGATAGTCTATATTTATATTTATTAGAGGACGTCCTGAAGTCAGTTTTTTAAAGTTAGTACTAGACACTGAAACCGATTTTATCTGCAAAGTACTAATCTCAGTGAATCAATAACTCTCAAGTTAGTCTTATTGATATAAAAGACATAATAATGCTGTATAAACAAAGATAAAAGTATGCCCTTTTTCACTGAAACTCACTAAATACAATACAAAACCACTTTTATTAAACTCTTGTGTTTTTCGTGCCTATAACATACCTGAGGAACTAGTTAGAACATTGTTCCTGGCTAAAATACAATGAATAATAAAAATTGGTCTTAAACCTGTTTGACACAGCTTCAGGTATTATTTTTATAGAACATGAAAGGGCGATATTTCTGCCCCCCCTTTAGAAAACTTTCCCTATGCAATCTGTGTACTGAAAATTAATTAAAATGAGAACAATGTAATTCAAGTAATATCTTTGAGAATGTCGTTAGGAATTTCAGGAGTGAAATAGATTTTTACCCAAGACACAAATAAGCCACGTCTTAAAAGTTGCTTTACGTACAGTGGGATAAAGGTATTTGGAGTTTTCAAGTTAAATTATCAGTCAGTGTATACTTTGAGGCAGAGTAAGAAAAAGGGTTAAAGAATCTATATATAATTGTCATTTAATTTTTCACACCTGAAGGACAGATAAACAGACTTGGATTTGCAAGAGTAAGAAGCATGTCTGTGCATCCCTACCCTTTGCCCTCCCATCCCAACCCAAGAGACTGCACTTGTGTCCTTATAAAGGCATACTGTATTGTGACTTGGTGATTCTTTGCAGACAACAGCTAAATGACACTTTTCTCTTTCCATGATGACCAAAAAACATAACTAAACCCAACTTCACGGAACTAAAAAGAAGTTTGTTTCTGATTTATGGCTTTCAGATGTTTTCTGTTACCAACAACACAGAATGCGGGAAGTTACTGGAGGAAATCAAATGTGCACTTTGCTCTCCACATTCTCAGAGCCTGTTCTACTCACCTGAGACAAAATCCTTGGAAAGAGACCTGGCACTTCCCCTGCTGTGCAAAGACTATTGCAAAGAATTCTTTTATACTTGCCGAGGCCATGTTCCAGGTAAAAAAAAAAGATACATTAAATCAACTACTGCAGAATAGCTTGCCAGGATACCTGTTCTTAAATGCTTGCTTAGGAAAGTGTAAAATTTATCTGCCTTTCACAGTATCTATTTTTACCTCATAATTCACTGTTCCAAACTTGGAACCTTTTATTGCTGCTCAAATTGCTGCTGTCATTTCAGCCTACAAACAATACATTGTTTTGTTGAAGTGTTTAACATTTCTCGTTAAATGGATAATACAGTTGGTAATCTTTACACAGCTGGATTATCAGCACAAATCTCTTGTTGGTGCGTTTAGTCATCAGCGTTGATATCAAGACAGCTTCCCCTTCTACACAGCTGATACATAAGTGCAGATTGTACATCGACTTTTAAGGTATTTCCTTAAATAAAATATAATTCAAGAGGCCCCAAAAAGTAACACCTTACAAAGCATTTTCATATATAATGACTAATTTGCTCCTCATAAACCCTGTGAGGTAGATAGGAAAGGTCTGGTCATTTCCATTTGACAGATGGGGAAAACTGAGCCTCAGGAGAAGTTAAATGCCATAACCAAACTTGTACTATGAGAAAGTGATAGGCTAAAAGAAGTTCAAGTTCTTATGCTTATAATGTCCCAGACACACCTGGTCACTATCGTCTTGTGGACCCTAATAAACATATAGGCTCTTGGGCATTGATTAATTTTACCATCAGAAGCTTGTAAACCTTGATGGGTTTTGCTTTAGGTTGGAAGAATCAACACAGAGGTAGAAATGAATTTAACGAGTCCGATTCTGTTTAGTTAGGCAGTGTCACCCACAAACAAATCTACTAAAACTAACAGTTTATAAAACTCAATGGCACTGAAGGACAAGACAAGCTTTAAGAACTGTAGGATGCACTTGGAGAATTTTTTTTAACTGCTATGGACATTTTACTTTTTTTCTCTGACCCAGAAAAGTGTAGATTTTTGTATTTTTTATAGAGCTCTCCTAATAGCCTAAGAAAACATTTTGACTAGGGTTGCTTGCCTCCTTTGGTGTACCATAACAAGTATCTAAACCCATTCAATGTGAAAATATTATTATTGTTTTTTTTAACTACAGCCATGTTTCTAAGGCTTTCCTTCAACCAGCTGTTTCTTTCTCTTTATCACATTCCCCAAAGCAAAGTAGAATAGGTCACGGTTGCCTAGATGGCCTGCCGAGAAGCGATAACAGATTAGGTCCCATAAAGTTTTGCTGCAAATTTCCAGTCTGCAAGGTTTGCCTTTACCACTATAATTTGAAAATGGTATTGACAGTGGGCATTTTTATCTACCTTTATCTACTTGCGATAAATACCACTAGGCTGGATTTAGAGACTCATCTGTGGGGTGCTTCCTATATTTGAAGGTATTTTAGCTTCCAGAACAAACAACAAAAAGCAATATCCACTGAAAGAGAGAGCACAGCAAACAACTCAGGAGCCAGAGCTGCAAGCACCTCACTCCCCAGATCAACATATGTGGTGACGAATGACAAATTTATTTTTCTACAAAGTTTGTATATATGTAAAACTGCTGAAGTGCATCAAGATGTCAAGTGCTTTTGGTGGCCACCCAGGCTGCCTTGAAAGATAACCAGATGAAAGCTCTACTCCAGTGGTGGGTGGAGCAGCAAGGCTACTTTTCAGGGCCAGGCCAGCAGGCTTTAGCAACGAGCAGAGGGGGCTTCCTCTGCATCCATCAAATGCTAATAATTGCTCTAAATACTTGTCCCAAAAGTGAGCTGTAATAACACACTCTTTGTGTTACTTAGGTTGATCAGTTTGTTAGCCAGACTGATCCTTGGCACGTAGGTTACCATTTCCTAAAGTATGATGAATCAGATGATAATCCTCCCCTCAGCCCTGGCCCCCAGCACAGAAGGCTCTTTAGAATTCTAGAACCCTCGTTTTTCAGAAATTGCTCAAAATTTGTAATAGTTTCACCTTAAGTCTATTTAATGACATGGATTGCTTTTCTCCGAAGTTCGAAATTGTGAAAAACAGCTACTTTGTGATTCTTCTATTTTTTTTTTTTTTTTTACTATCCTCATTGTTAGCCTCATCTTTCTGCAAATCAAAAACATGAAGAGGAAGGGACCTTAAGGGTTGTAGTTTGCTAAGAGAAGGGAACTGCTGAAAGGGGTTGAAAGAGTGAAAATAATTCTAGACACATCTTCATTTCTTCCCCCACTGCCCAATACGTAAAGAATTAAACACATAAACGGTCTATCCCTTTGCTTCACCCTCTTGGCTTTAAGGAAGTGCCACTCACTTTGGGATACACGTATACCTGAAAGACAGCTACTCTCCAGAAACTTTAATTCAGAAACATTCATGGTCTGCTTACTTCCACAAAAAATGAAAAAAGAAGTTAAAAATCACTACAGTGAGGAGACACTAGAGTTTTATTAATCATAAATATTCTCCTGTTGTGACTTTACTTAGGGAGATAAACTCTTAAAACTTCTAAAAAAATACCCAAATTTCATTTAAAAAAAAACCACGGGAACTCTTTTCTCAATACCATGGGTCTCGTCTTTTGCCTGAATTATGGTGAACTGAGGAGATGCTTTACTGTTCACTAAATGATGGCCTAATAAATACCCTCTGTGGAAAGGATAGGAAAGGACATCTCTGGGCCTTGCTTCTCCCTTTATACTTGTTATCATAGTGATTTTTATCACTCTTGGACCATCATATCTCAGCTGTAGGTTATGGTAGTGTGAAATATCTGTCTGTACACAATTAGTTCAATTGGTTTAATCCCATTGCTACAGAGGCCGAGGTCAAGAATTTGATTCCACTGAGTTTCTCGAGTCCACAGCCACTCCTGACCCAGTCAGATATCTTACACGTGTGTCTCATTAGTGTCCAAGACTGCAAACCAGAGCGGATATATGAATACACCAAAGTCTACTCCCTCTGCTAGAAAATGCTCTCTAGTGCAAGCCTTACAGATGGTAGGGTTTTTTCATTTTTTCTTTATCATGATGAACAGCATATATAATGAGGAAAAAATAACTCTTCTGTAGCATACATGCTCAGAGAAAAGCTAGAGCTTAGAAAACTGCACAGAGAATATTTATTTACATGTCAGTATTTTATAGGGTGCTTCGTGGTACAGTAGGACTGGGTTAATGATCCAGGAGAAGAGTTACAGTTCCAAAACATTTGATAAATTATCAGGAGTTATAAAAAAATTACAGCTGCTGGAATCATCAGTGTACTTCCATTGTTAGTGGACTTCATCATATTAGGATGATCCAGGGTGAGCTGCACATCTTCAGTAAAATGCTCTTCAGTGTTTCCTTCCAAACAGAAGGGTACCATTCGGTAAATTATATCCTCCCTGACAATAGATGTTAGCCCTATGTCCTGAAACCAGATCTCTTTTAGTTCTTCACAGGAAAATATATCTTACTCATCCCTGCTTATAAAATCGGGTCATTTAAGGTAAAGTACTAACAAAAGTATTAGATGTTTCAATTCAAAGTAACATAATTGTCAGAAAAATGCCCGGATTTTTATGTAAAAGTCTTCTGAGTTGGCCCCCTTCTTCCCACTTAGATTGTTCAGTTTGTCTCAATACTGTAAAAAGCTCGGAATAATTCATTGTTAACATTCTGGTTTTGTTTTGTTTTGTTTTGTTTAATTTGCTAAGAGAGCATAGTATCTCTGGAGCGACAGAGTTTATGAATCTGTACTCATTCATCTTCAGATGTTCCATTTGAAAATGATTTCTCATTTCCTCGTGTTTGTCCCCAGCTAATAATTCCTTATAAAATGGAATTAGCCACCGGCATTGTTCATTAATTTCCCCTTAAGATGGTATTGGTTTGCAGACTGTAATGCTGGAAAACAGATATGTTTTTAAAAAGCAAACTCAAAATTTCCTCTGAATTGCACTTTGGAATTTTTCTGTGACCCCTGCAGGCAAATAATCACATTAAAACAAAAGGTCTCCTTCACACATTCAGTTATAAATAGATCCATAGTATGACAGTCTTCCCGCATGCATCAGACTGACATGGAGAACTCCCTGCCTGAAGGTAAATATATATTGATATATATATAGAGAGATATAGAGAGATATATATCTACATATATATATATATTTATATATAAAACCCCTAGCCCCCCAAAACTTCTAGCCCCAAACTGTGAAAAGTCTGATTTAGCAACTCAGTTTTCCTTCTCTTCTTTTTACCTCAAACAGAATTATTTCACACTACTGGGCAGTTTTCATCTGATGCTTAGCCATTAAAGAATGGAGGAGAAAAGTTATCTTTTGCAAACAGTGAATTGCTGAAGATGAGTAAAAGCTGTTGCAGCCGTCATTTTTCTCCCCAATTTCTAATCCCTGGATTTTTTCAAAGAAAGATAACCTCTCCCCAGCTGACAGCCTCCTTGCCTCCTTAGCAGTTGACAGCCTCCTTGCCTCCTCCCCAGCTGACAGCCTCCTTGCCTCCTTATTCTGCCCACCTCCCCCACAACACACACACACACTCCCAAGGACATCTGCTTTTACTTGCCAGTTTCCCAAAGGCAAGATGTTTCCCAGTAGTTGAGTCAGATATTGGCCTTGAAGAGTCTGTCTCAGAAATTTAGGGGTGATCCATTTCACCCAAAAGTTAGGTCAAAATGTATATTATGTTTTAACCATTTGGGACCCGCGGATTCCAAGATTAGCTTTAGGTTTGAGGGGACCTAGGTCAAGCTCACAGAAAATCAACTTTTTAGGGTCTTTCATGTTCCATTGATGCGCCTCACTTGGTTGTCCCCAAATCCTTGTTCTTGCAAATCCTTGCAAACTTGCATCCATTATACAACTTCTAAACCTCACCTGGGTTACCAGGTGCCTTTGTTACAAAACTGATTGGGAATACAATAATCTAATTTGTTAGGTAAAAATCAAGACCTTGAGCATAATTAAAGGTATGAAACCAGAAGCAGGAATTTGGGACATCATATAAAGTCAACTCTGATAGCAACATCATATTTTAATAGCAAAATCATCAGAATATGGAAGTGAATCTGATTAATTAATATGCCCTCCCCCCAATAAAAACCTACCTTATTAATTCAAATTGTAAAAGAAATGTCAAAATTGTTTTTGTAATAGGATCTTCTTTCTTATTCAACTTTTTATTTGATAAAAATTCTTACTATGTAAGAAATAAAAAAAAAAGGTCTTTCACATCCTTTTAAGTCTACTCTGCAGTTTTGTTTTGGCCTGTTTTAATATTTTTTTCATTGAGGGGTAGTATGTCAGCTATTCTGCTTGAGAATATTGAAAGGATATCTTAAAGAAAATTTTTGTATTATAAAATAATCATTGTCTCCAGTAAGTGAGCAAGAAAAAAGGCACCAACACATTTGAATATAGAGCCTCTGTTACTGGCATCAATTCGTTGCTTGATCATTCCAGGGAGTCAGTCATTTACTGTAGCATATAATGAATGACCTTGGGATAGTAACTAGATTTATTATTTAATCATATATGAGTGACAATACAATAAGAATTGTAAAATGACCCAAACTGCCTCCCGATGGTCTATCTCTTTCCTGATCGCAATTTGTTCTTCTTAGGAATAGTACTGTGGGCAAAAAGTGCTGAATAGTAATCAGATGAGCTTGAAAGTACAACATATGGTAACCAGGGAGGCTTGAAAATGGAGTCAATGCAATAACAAGATTAATGCTGTGTTCGTATCAATTCTGTTTCATAGGAACCTTTTAAGGCATCCAACACAATATCATTTCACTTTTACTGCAATTTTTAAATTTTGGTTAAAAAAGAAATGGAAACCCCAAGCCAAAAAATATGTTCTTCTTACCTTTTGGTTTTTGTCTATATATTTCCCTAGAATATTCATATAGTTCCTAAAAAATTCTTTACCTATATTTTGTCTTTCAAATGCTCTGTTTTTACCATGACACTAAATATTTCTAAGGTGTCCTTTTACATTTTTAAAGGTTTCCTTCAAACTACTGCTGATGAGTTTTGCTTTTACTATGCAAGAAAAGATGGTGGCTTGTGCTTTCCAGATTTTCCAAGAAAACAAATCAGAGGACCAGCATCTAACTACTTGGACCAGATGGAAGAATACGACAAAGTGGAAGAGATCAGCAGGTTCATAAAGATAAATGTTCTTTAATCTTAAAAAAAAAAAAAAAAGAAAAGAAAAAACCCGACAAGTCTTGTGGTTTTAACAATGAGTCAACTGGCTATGCTCATGTCCAGCAGCTATATCCTCCAGATGCTTTTTGTTTTCTTTTTGGTAGTTTGCTTCTCTAAAATCATATTCGCTTAAATGCTTTTAATGCTGAGACTACTAATCTTCTGTTATGAGCTTGGCTTCTCTCTGATTCATGGGAATTTTATGAGTATAGTTTTAAACTTGAATTTTATGATAGTTGTTAGCTTATGGCACTGTGGAAACATTCAGCACAATTATTAGTAGCAAATCAGAGTTTTATAAATAGATCTTAGAACTTTCTCTCTGAGTGCCTTTCTGTAAGGTTTAATTATTGTGAGTAAAGTCAGTTTTAATTAGAGTCACTGAAAGATGAGATAGTGAGCTTGTGAAATTTTAAAATACATATGTGTTTTGATTCTCTCCTTTACTTCCTAATAGAAGGCTTTTTTGGTTGTTTTTTTTTTTTTCATTGAAAAGAATTTAAAAGAATCAGAGTGTGACCTTGGGTTAGCAGCCCTTCGTGATTATCAAAACCGTTGATTCCTAGAGGAAATATATTTTGAAAAGGATGCTAAGTGCATCCCTTACCTCCTTCATCTCAAGAAAAGCTTACTGGTTTTCTTTAATTTGTTTAGAAAGCACAAACACAACTGCTTCTGTATTCAGGAGGTTGTGAGTGGGCTGCGCCAGCCCGTCAGCGCCCTGCATAGTGGGGATGGCTCACACCGTCTCTTCATTCTGGAAAAAGAAGGTTACGTGAAGATACTTACCCCTGAAGGAGAAATTTTCAAGGAGCCTTATTTGGACATTCACAAACTTGTTCAAAGTGGAATAAAGGTTGGCTTTTTAAATTTTATTTATCTTTGCTCTGGCTATGTTAATTTTATTTTAGTGTTCTCCTCACTAAAGGTATTTCTTTGTAATAAAAGAAATAATATAGGAGAAAATAAGGAGACAACATAAGGGAACAATAATTATGGCAACTAAATCGGGACAATGACATTAAATTTTTAATGTTATTTGGTGACTATTAAGCAGTGCAATCAGATTGATATTTTTGACATCGTTTCCCTATGTAATTTACATACTTAAAATAATTATTGGTTTTATAAAGTATTTGTTTAAATATTGTTTAACAGGCATTAGAATTGTATATCAGCATTTGCTAGCAGAAACAAAGAGGTCTTTGGGTTACTTTGGCAATTGCAAATCATTCTTTTACCGCATCTGTGTTCGAGTCTGTGTCATAAAAAATGCTACTTATACTGTAATTTCCTTGTACAATATTTTTACAGGTAAGTCAGATATTTTTATCTATAATTAGCCACCTTTATAATATATAAGCCCATCTATTGCCTTCTTTCCCACTTCTCCAATTTGAATTCTCATGTTAAAGTAATCTAGTAGGTATATAAATAAAATTATTGTCAAGTTTATTTCACAAGAGAGTAACACAGTACAGTATTAGCAGTACTAAGCTATAAGGCAAATTGTGGCATTCTAAATTAAGACATTTAACAGCTCATGACCGTTTTAGAATGAAACGAATTATGATTGGGGAAGAACTGGTTATCTTTTTCTAAACTGGAAAAAAAAATCAAAGGGGGATTTATACTCTGCTACTCATATCGAAATAAGCTCCTCTTTGCTTTGTTAAGCTCTATTCAAAGGTAAGAACATCAAAACCAGCAGAAACAAATCAGAAAAAAGTATAAATATATTCGATGTCTATCTATTCAATATCTACTACATGAAATAATTAGGGTGACTCAGTTAGATCACAGAGAATACCTATTGTTTGGACCACCCAGCCTCCAGGCCATGTTGTGACAGCATCACCAAGACATACTGCGTAAGAGAAGTATTTTATGGTACTTGTGGTCCTTTAAGGAAAAGGACTTTGGCACCAAGACACAGATCATTTGGAAAAGCTGTTTAAATCAGTAGTTTCCACTTTCTCCCAATAAAATTTTTCATTACACTTCACAGCAAATATTCCAAAGTCTCTTAAAATAAAGCATTAGTGTTTTGCACATCAGAGTTCAATCAATGCATTCTGAAATGTGTTCTGATAACTCATTGCAAGTGGTACCTCATGAGGAAGGAATAAAGATGCAGCAGCAATTGCATTACTCACTGCAAGTGTTTTACTTACCTTGAAAGTTAAACATGCTCTCTATAAAATAAAAAATTGGGGAAAGTAAAGTATTTTAAAAATCATCACCTATAATCCCATCAGTTAAAGAATATCACTATTAACATTTTGATATACTTTCTTCCAGTTTTTATATTAAAATTAAATGAATTTTTCCTGACTACAAAAGTAACACAGGTCCATATTAATAAATGTGGAAACAGAAGAACATGTTTTCTTATAGCTTTTTTCCTAAGAAGTGTTAAAATAAAATTGAAATCAAACCATATATACATCTTTTTAGCCTTCTTTTTTCACCTAACAGTATGTCATGGATATGTTACCAGATTTGGAAACTTTTCTCAAAAACTTAGTTTTTTTGAGTGTTCCATTTCCTTATTATGAGATATTTAGGAAGACCCCCAGTATTTTCCTTTTATCATTGTAAATAATGTTATCTATCATTCTTGTATATATTATTTAACCTGATCATGGATGATTTCTTTAAATTTCACTGATAAAAAGAGCATTACTGAGTTGAAGGACATATGCCACAATACACATTGCCAATTTGCTCTAAAATTTAATATATCTTTGGGTATTTGAGAGAATAATACATAGTTTTCAAATACTATTTTACTTAAAATGTTGGTATTAAAAATCTGTGTATGATAAAATGTAGGTGAAAGAAATGGGCTCAGAATACTTGAAAATTTTGTTGTAAGAAGGAAAAAACTGATGTTCTTGTTTCTACTTCAATTTAACTGCCTAAAGAATGCCCTGCTTCTAATTAGAGTTACTTCAGACACCCTCTTCATTTACACCCATTCATTGGGATATGAATGAAAGTGTATCTTCTCTGACTTTGAGACATCTCATAATGCAGGAAAATTATACAAACTCGGTTATGACAGTGCCATGATTCTGCAGTATGTTCTGCAGGCCTCTAGGAATTCTGCAGAACCCTTTGTGGCCTTCCTTTCCTAGGAGAGCTGCAGGGCTCCTGGGGCTTAAAATAAACTTCGAAATCCATTCTTCTCCATATGTATTGATAGAATACATATTTCTACATTAAAGACATATTTCAAAGTGCATATTTTGGATTCCCTTAGTATTTGGCACTAGTGATATCAATAAGATAGGAATCTATCACATGGATATTTGAGTGTATACTGATAAGGGAGTAACAAGACCACATCCTTATCGCTTCGAGTAGCTTATACAACAACTGGCCTTTATCTCAGTCTCCAAGGAACTCCTGTCACAAGTCACAGATTGGAAGTGTTAGAAGTGGCTACTGTTGGTTTGATGGGGTGGATGCCAACACATTCATGAGTTGATTAGGATTATGCCATTGACTTTTGTGGTATGCCCCTCAGAGACTTCTGAAGTGAAAACATTATCACAGTTACTTCACAGTCATTTTTCAGGCTTCTTGATATGTGAATAGTTAGTTGTTCATGTTAGTGTACAATTAGTGTATTCTGTGTTCGTCAATGATCATTTTGCATTAATAATGCAAATAGGAATTTTCATAAATTATCATGCATATCACTTCTCTAGTCTTTTAGTTTTAAAAATCCTAAGAGAGGGAATAAAGCTGTTTTAACAGACCAAAGTATTGATTGCAATTTTCAAATCACAGAATTAATAATGTGTATGAAACCCAACCTTGGTATGTTTGAAATAAATACAGGACAAACCACAGTGATGATCTCCCCATGATATTAAGTAATGACCAGTATGAGTATATTAAATCAGACATAAAGAGGAACTCTTGATTATAAGAGTTTCTAAAAGCTAGCGCTGGCTATGGGGACTTTGGAATTCCTTTTCTGCTAATTGTCAATTAAGAATTGACAGGGATATCTGTCACCTGGTTAAGGACTGGCCTTTTTGTGGCAAAAAGCTAGACTTGGTTGATCTCCTTCAATCTCTGTCAGCCCTGATTCTGATACCACCAGCAAAGAGCCAGTCATTTGGGGAACTTGGAAAACTCCTCCCTAAATGGGTCCTGACTGAAGCTAAAAATATGGCATCTGGTTTTTATCTAACACCCTGATTGTAGGAGATTTCAGTACCCTGTGAGTGTAACTAAGTTTCACCGAGCAAAAGTTAGGTGCAAAAGTGCAAAGCACCCGCTAAAGAATTGACTTCTTTCTGCTAAAGGAAATAAATTATGGAGTTGGATGAATGGAGTAAACTCTGTGCCGTATGAATTTAAACTGCCATTTAGGAAGAGGTGATTCCATTCACAACAGCTCAAATCCTAGAAGACTGAGTTTTGTGAAATTGCCAAGAGTGAGTCAAAAATAGGTGTGAAAACTAGATAGTGGTTTGCTAGATCCTTGGTGCTAGTGCACTGTACAAGCTGACCACTCATACTGATGCTATGAAGAAGGGCTCAAGTGTCCAACTGGTAAGCAAACTTTAACATCTTCATTTTGTGTGTCTAGTGTGGGGGGGAGGGCTTATACCTTGTCTGTTGTTGATATTGTTTTTCCCAAAGAGGGAAATTCCAGGATCCTGGTGATTTGAAATCTTTAAATTGAGCTTATATCTGAATTACTAGTCAGAACTTCTGGAAGTACTAGAACCAGCCTCATCTACTTGAAGTCCTTGAGGATGACAGACCAGTGGTTTCCAAAAATGGCTGCAGAGTAGAACCGCCTGGGAGCTTTAGAAAATTCTGCTGCCCAAATTAAATCAGAATATCTAGAGTTAGGACTCAGGCATTGATACATTTTTAAAGCGTTTATAGGTAATTTCAGAAGCACTGGTCTAGACCGAGCCAGACCCCTGGATCAGTTGAATAAGGAATGAGACACATTTTCTCTGCCCATCCATGGCCAAGTCATATGACTGAAATGACCACTGAGAGCAAATGGTTGGACACCAGTTGTCATTGTCCTGTACCTTCTGTCATTTACCTGACCTACACATATTACTTGTCCACTCTGAGTGAGGAGATGAGTAGTTAACTCTGTCAGCATTGTAAGATTCTTGATAGAAAGTTTCGGAAAATGACACTTAAAAATCTCAACAGTTGGGCTTCCCTGGTGGCGCAGTGGTTGAGAGTCCGCCTGCCGATGCAGGGGACGCGGGTTCGTGCCCCGGTCCGGGAAGATCCCACATGACGCGGAGTGGCTGGGCCCATGAGCCATGGCTGCTGAGCCTGCGCGTCCGGAGCCTGTGCTCCGCAACGGGAGAGGCCACAGCAGTGAGAGGCCCGCGTACCGCAAAAAAGAAAAAAAAAAAAAAATCGCAACAATTCATTCTAATTGGACAATTGCTTTACCTATTACATTTTCCTATTTTTGTTCCTTTTGGGAATTTGGTATTCAGCTAGTTGGC
Source organism: Orcinus orca (assembly GCF_937001465.1). NCBI lineage: Eukaryota > Metazoa > Chordata > Mammalia > Artiodactyla > Delphinidae > Orcinus > Orcinus orca. The sequence continues at coordinate 26,059,026 of NC_064562.1, forward strand.
AAAATTGTTCTCATTCCTGTTCCTAAACTATGTAGTTTGCTATTATATCTGAAAACCCTTGTTACGCCAGAAGTTACTCTAGTCTAATCTTACCAAACTTCCCCTGACCACCAAGGATCTGAAAGTCAGCCTTAGCTTTGCATGTGTGTGGCAGTTAAGACAAGCCTGCGCCTGTCACCTACAGGGTGGACCCCCAGGGAATCCGACACACACCGTTCTCTGCACCCCAGTTCTCAGGGGCAGTCAGAGGACCAAGAGGCTCGCACCCGCAGCAGACAGAGCTAAGACTTGTCGATCATTGGAACAAGTGTGCCTGGGCTCCTGTCCCTCTCTATCTACTTGGGTCCTCATTTCAAAAGATGCTTTTCGAAGCAGTCCTTTTACCGCGGGAGGAGAGGACGTAAGGCTGAAAGCTGCTGTTGTCCGGGTGGCTGAGCCCATTGACACTGGGGCTCTTGAGAGACAGTGACCCAGGTGCCCAGGAGCCACAAGAGCATGTGGAGGAGGACGCAGTGTGTGCCGGGGCAGGACCCGGCCGGGCAGCCTCTGATTTCACATGCTTGTAAATCACATGCATACTTAATGAGCAGTGAAAGTTTAGTGAAATCCATTGCTCATCATCCCATTGGGATTGATGTCCTACTTTTCTGAAGTTTGTCAGAGACCCTTCCTTTTACATCTTCCTCTGTCTTTAACTGGTGATCTTATGGCAGCCCATGCAATGTTAGCGTATTTTTTTTTCAAGTGAAATGAGTCAGAACATAAATGAGAAGCAATTTACTTTTCAAAACTGTTGTTGGAAACATAGCACGCATGTGTGCACACACGTACACATGTATGTGGCAGTGATTGGGTCCCATATCAAATGCTTCCTCAGGAAAATTGTTAGAACTCTGCTTTAAAGAGTGCTTCAGGTTGAAAGAAAGTGTGTGTTCGGTTGAAAGAAAACAGCAATATATTTAGTATATTTGATAAATATTGCAATACAATAGAAGAGTCACCATTCTGGAATTTTTTGTATATGTGACATTTTTAAAGTTTGTGACCTATCAAACTACTGCATTAGAATTTATTAAATCTCATCTGAAAGACAATTGCTCTAGTGGTAGAAATAACCATTAGATAAATTCATTCTAAAAGTGGTAGAAAGTTAATTGAAGAGTCTTTCCTCAGATAAAAACTTTTAAATGCCTTATTTTGGGGGTAGTTTAAACTTCTGGTTCCAAACCATTAAAATATAGATCCGCAAGTAAAATTTTTTACTGTGTTTTTTTTAATATATATATCAAGGTAGTAATGATGTGGCATTAAACCCAACTTTATTTTATTGAGTGTTGCTGACCCTACATCAAAATGCCCTGTACTCTGAGATAAATGTTGTTTTCAATTTTTACATAAGTCTAATCTCATTTTAAATCTAAGACAAAAGTCCACAGAGAAATAATTTTTTTGTCCCTTGGTCATGTGAAATAATCTCAGTGTAATTTCATTTGGTTAAGTTAATTTCATTTCTGGTGCTCTTACTTTTTTATTTTGGCATTTGCAATTCTACTGATAAAGCATTTTAATAAATGTCAATGGACATAGATATGGTGTATGCCAGTATAAACTGGTTTAATCTATGAAGTACTCTCCAGCACGCATCATGTTTTTTTTACTGAAGTCGAAACTGCAGTATGCAGGGTCCCTCCAGTTGAGTAAAGAAAGACCTGCTTTCTCCTACATTTTAGGTCCTGTAACTCACAGCTGAGGTGAGGAAAGCTTTTGCATGCATGTCTTTATATTTATCTAAGACTTGAAGGGCAAAGGAAATAGAGCCTATAAATCTCAGAAGTCCTATGGTAATCATTTAAAACAAGTGAAAAACCAAGAAACCTGCACCCTAGAGAAGGTCACTGCCATCTTTCAAAAGCATCTGTCTGGACGTGGCAGCCACCACCTCTCTGTATCTGACTAGAAAGAGAACAGAGAAGGGCTGCTGGTGATATCAGTTGGCACAACTTTCCAGTGGCTCTATTATCTAATGAAAAGGAAATCACAGGTGTCCCAAAACTGCCTCTAAGTAGTAGAAGGTAGCACAGTACTCCCTTTTAGAGACAGTCAATAGCTTTTCTTTCCCAGTACTAGAGATAGTCTTCAAGCCAGCCATGTTGTTAGCAAGGATACAGTAAGTCCCCTACGTACGAACGAGTCCTGTTCCGAGAGCACGTTCATTAAGTCCAATTTGTTCTTAAGTCCAACAGAGTTAGCCTAGGTACCCAAATAACACAATCGGCTCTATATACCGTACTGTAATTGGTTTATAATACTTTTCACACAAACAACACGTAAAAAAACAAACACAAAAAATAAAGAAAACATTTTTAATCTTACAATACAATACCTTGAAAAGTACAGTAGTACGGTACAACAGCTGGCATACAGGAGCTGGCATGGAGTGAACAGGCAAGAAGAGTTACTGACTGGAGGAGGGAGAGGAGGTGGGCGATGGTAGAGCTGAAGCATCGTCAGCAATAGGAGACGGAGGGCAAGCTGCAATTTCACTCACACCTGACGTTGATGGAACGCATGTTTGCATCTTTCAAAATTCGCAACTTGAAGGTTCATATGTAGGGGACTTACTGTACTCTAGTCTTCTCTCTTACTAATCATAACCACCATTCTTTTAAGCACTTACTTTGCTAAGCCATTCCATAGAGTACCTCTGTAATCCTTCTGGTAACCCTGTGAGGCAGGTATGCATATCCCATTTCACAGATGAAGAGACTGAGACCCAGAAGTTAAGGAAACTGCCCAAGAGAACAGCACAGCGCCAGTAGCAGAGCCAGATTTGCAAGGCAGTTGTCGGACGCCATTCTGTCAACCACGGTGCTGTGCTGCACTGTGCTTTTGATCAGCAGCCACTGCACAGGAGAAAAGATTGGGTAGCACGTTTAAGAAGCAGAGATGGGTGACGGTTGGTGTAGACATGCTCAGTGCTGCTCGTCCTGGCTCGCAGGACAGTGGGGAGGCTGAGGGCCTAGATCTAATGTCAAGCATACAGACTTGGGTGCTAGTCACTGCATTCATACCACGTGCTGGTTGTTTGACTGTGGACAAGTTATTTAACCTCTAGGCTTGGTTTCTTCATCTGTAGTATAGAGGTGACAAAAGGTTGCACCTACGACTTTACGTGTACAATCTCACAGGAATCCGAAGTACTTTGTAAGCATTAGCTGTTATCATCATCTATTACACTAACATGAAAAGAAGAGGAAGGAAAGGAAAAGGTGCCCAGCCCTCAGAATGACTTACAAGCTCCTGTGGCCACAGTTAACTATACTCTGTAGTATTTAACAGTCCCCCCTCGTATGGGATTGGATGACAATTTATGGAAATTCCATGATAGTGTTAGTGTTTGCATCAAAATTCTATGGCAGTCTTATGGGAGCAAAGTTATACTGATGTGAAAAGGGTTTACTTCCATTCAAAAAGATAAACCTAGAATATATTTTTTATCAAAATGTATAACCGGAGGAAGAGAACATCTTCATTTTTAGATCATCACCTCTTGGCATTAGGTGTAGGGCATTGCCACTTACCTCATTATGCAAAACGCCCCAGGTCTGGAGTTTCTCAGAGCACATGCCTGACGATGATTAAGCACAAAGCAGCTGACCCATGAGCACGGCAGCAAAAGCTTCCTCAGCATTTCCTTGCTTTCAGAGTAGTTTTTCTCAACCTGGATATTATAGTAATGTAGGTCTTTTTGTGTGTTTATTTTGGAACATGGTTTGTGTCCCTCTGCCATAGAGCTAATAAATTGTAGGATTTGCAAAGGAAATATACTGAGACTGAAAACTAAGAAAGCACATATTTTTGCCCACCAGCAACAATCGCTCAAAGCACAGATTTAGAATCTCAGGATCTGGGAGGGGAGCAATTGGGCAAAGTTGCTCTGAAATTAACATGTAATGTCATGATACAAAGAGTGTATTACTCAACAAAATATTTTTGTAAAAGAAGCAGATGAGGTCAGGGAAGAGAGAAGTTTAAAGGAAGGTTTCAGAATTAAACAACATAACAGACATCAGTTAATTTATCATGAAATGTGCTAGAGGTCAGGTGTGAGAATATATACATGAAATGATCTCAGCTACCTCCCTCTCAGACCCCAGGCTGCAGTAGACCCTTTTCCTATCACATCAACTCAGTAGTTTACAGAAAGCTTCCTAAATCTGTAAGCACGTTTGCTCCTTGATTTGTCTTCTTACCTAAGACCAATTTTGGGAGTTTGTTTACGTAGCATTTGCCTTTTAACAGACTTCTTTCATCTTTACATTTCTATACTAAATATATAGAGAGATTTATGTATATAATATATAATACTTATGGAAAATAAATATGTACATAAATATGTTATCAATTACTATAATCCATTTTAATTTATTTGTTGGTAGTATTCGCCAATTGACGTTTAGTTTTGTTTTGTTTTGTTTTTAAAGTCTGAAAGTCTGCAATTATGTTGAACTATCCTAATATCAAAGTGGCCAGAACTGAGGACATTTTGAAAAACGGGGTCACTGTCTAGAAATTAAATCATCTTTGGAAAGCTATTTATTGAGACCATTCTGTAATGTGTTATAATGAGAAAAGTTCGAGAACATCTTTTTCTAAATCATGTCATTTTCTATCCCAGCTTGTCTTTGTGATACTAGGTGACAGTACGTATGGCCACAGTGGCTTTTGGGAATTACCATCCAAAAGGAGTAAAATTTGACTCTTTTTCCTAGTGAATTTTCATTTTACTCTATCTGGGCATGTTGTATACAACTAACTTTAAATTCATCCATTTACTCATTTTAAAATGTTGTGCAGTTCCACAGGCCTAAATTTCAAATCACAGAAAATCTGTAAAAAATAATTATTTGTTTAAGACAAAAAATATGAGCTAATTATTCTATCATACATATATGTAGTAGCACAAAAACAGAAAAAAAAACCATCAATAAATTTGATCTAAACTAATACCATGATTGCTTGCGGTTGACATTATATTTAATCTGCTTGTACAACTGAACCCAATAAGCTGAAACTAATATGAAAATAAAGCATGATGACAAAGGATCTTAAAGGTTTATATATTGTCACAAAATTCTTGAGAAAAGAATATTCCTTCCAAATATTCAAATATTGAATATTCTGGCTTTCTCTTTAAGAGTAACTAAATTCTGTACTTTAAAAAAAAAATTCTAATAAGCTGTTTCCAAACCAACCTCTTATCCTAAAGTACCTTTGATCCAAATGGATCACACAGTTAAATAAAATGACATCTGTCCTCAGGCTATTTCTAGATAGGGCAAACACATCTGTTCTAAAAACTCTTAGCCAACAGTTTGAAACTGTTCAGAAGAATTCCTTAAAAAAAGAAAAGGCTATGTACAGAGAGCAAAGAGAAGATGCTTGAGGTTGGAAAAAATTAGGACAGCACTAACCCTTAAGAGGATAAAAAGATAACCCAATGTAATTCCCATTAAATTCTTAGCCTTTCTATGAAAGATTTGGTGATGAGATTCCCACAGTGCAAACATCTTTGTGGATGGATGTGAACACACCTGTTCAGGAAAAGGGAAACAAAACTTGAACTGACTCCCTTCCCACACAGGTCACCAAACATCTGTCATAAGTTATCAATTACTAGCCTAGACTGGACTCAAGCCTGTGACCTGAGGTTGAAAAAGCCACGTAGCTCATTCTGTCTCTTACCTAGTCTGTGGTTTTACCCTGTACCACTGGTAAAGCTTCTGTTTAAATCTCCAGGGGTTTGGAAGACCAGGTTGACCCCATGACATTCATAATGTATTTACGCCCAGGGTTTCCACGCACACCACCCTGGGGCTGATCTTAGTTAGGATTGTGTGACTTGCAGTAATGTAGACAGCTCCAAAAAGATTTACCCAATAGTTGGCATAGTTCTTTAATTGCATAAGTTCCTTAATTGCAACCTAAAGACAATGTCTTCTTGTCCAAGGAAGGTTGTGTGTGTGTGCGCGCGTGTGTGTGTGTGTATTTTAAGATTTTGACTTTGATTAAATGTCAATACATATAAAACTTCTGCATAAAAGCAGAGAAACGAAACAAAGAAAGAAAACCAAAAAAGGCTTATGGGCATGACTAACTAGGTGAGCTTCTTCCCTTGTAATTATTAAAACTTTGGGCGACAGCATCAAATTGTCAATGCTTTTGATCCCTCCTGTGTCTCTTTCCTGTAATATCCCACCTCAGTTGGGTACATGTGAGAACTAATCTCTGAGTGGCTATGGCGCTCATCCACGGAGTTTGCCAGTGGTTGTGTGATTTGGAGCAATCTGCTTAACCTTCTGTGATTCTCTACGTCCTCATCTTCGAAATCAGAGGACTAGGCTAAATGATACCTTAGGTCTTTTCTAGCTCTAAAATTCTGTGAAATAGAAAGCAGTGTAAGTCTCCAACATTTTCCAAGAAAATTATGGTAAAGAGAAGTGGTCAGTGTGGCTCCGACATTGGCAACTCCACCATTGCCCAGGCTCAGAGAGCATGGGGCTCACTTTGCTTTATTCTGATTTTTTGCCTTTGCACTGATATAGAAACACAGGCAGTGTCTCCCAGTGCAGAGCCCACCGGGCACCCTACCACACTGACAGATAGGTGCACTCACCTTTCCGGAAGGTCACCATCACTCCAGTTAATTTTTAAAAGCTGCATAACTCAGCATGAAGTGAGACTTCAGGTTTCAGTTAATGGAAGCATGATGTCTTTAATGTGTAGGAATAATAGGGTGGTAAGTTTTCAAACCTGGGTTCGAAGGTAAAGGTACACCATGACCTTGAAGTGAGCAGTACTTGGTGTGCTGGGGAGGACACACTATGGAGCTGAGTGACAGAAGAGGAGAGTCCTCATAGGAGATAAGATTGCAGAGCACCTATGTAGTGCTGGCAGGGTGGAAGGTGTGCATCAGATAATGCAGGGTCTCACATGCTCTCCTAAGGTCTTTGGCTTTTCCTGTGAGTGAAAGGGGGAATCACTGGAGGATTTTGAACAGAAGACTGACACGGTCTGACTTAAGCCTTTTTTTATATATATATAAATTTATTTATTTTTGGCTGCGTTGGGTCTTCGTTGCTGTGCGCGGTCTTTCTCTAGCTGCAACGAGCAGTGGCCATTCTTTGTTGCGGTGCGCGGGCCTCTCATTGGTGGTGCAGTGGTTAAGAATCCGCCTGCCAATGCAGGGGACACGGGTTCAAGCCCTGGTCCGGGAAAATCCCACATTGCCGCGGAGCAACTAAGCCCGTGCGCCACAACTACTGAGCCTGCGCTCTGGAGTCCACGAGCCACAACTACTGAGCCTGTGAGCCACAACTACTGAAGCCCGCGCGCCTAGAGCCCACGCTCCGCAACAAGAGAAGCTGCCGCAATGACTTAAGCCTTTTTAAACAAGATCAATAGCAGCGGTGTAGAGATAGCCGGCGAGGCAGGGCAGGAGTGGAAGGAGGGACACAGGGAAGAATATCGACTCCTGGTACTAGTTCTGCTCTGAAAGTGCCTTGTGCCAACGGGCAAGTCATTGACCACTTGAGCCTCGATTTTTCTCTGTAAAGGAGCGAATCAGTAATAGCTGAGCTTCCTTTCATTTCCAACTTTCAGTGCATCAACGCTTGGAGAAACATTTAGACATTTACCCTATTAAAGGTAAGCATTTTTACACATGGTGTTTACCGAATGTATACATTCTTTCCCATAGTTTTAAAGTGCAGATTTTAAAACTCAATACCTTAACAACATAGGACATTTAATTGGTTCCGGTGAAAGGTTGTGAATTACAGGAAAATATCAGTTATGGTATTTTATATAAAGAAGAGGGCTCACTCTATACCAGTCGTAAATGTTAATTCATGAAAATGGTAACCACAACTAAAGACTATCTGTGTACTCACACACACGTTCCTCCTCGGGAAATGTACATTTACATAGAGGAAGGGGGTCAGGTGATTATTTTTTAAAAGGGTAATTATAATTGGATTTAGTGTATAAGAGGCCAAAATCCAGGTATCCTTAAGTCAGAGAATATTAAAATAATGATGGAATACAAAACTATGGCCTTCTAATAAGGAGGATACACAAATATTATTGTAGGGAATTTCTATTTAAATTATAAAATAATGACCTAAAAAATAAAAATAAAATAAATAAAATAAAATAATGACTTCTAAAATATCCATAATTTACTCTCCAAAGTAGAATATTCCCAGATATAGTCAGTGAGTTTCTTTTTTGTTTACGCCAATGGAACCTTATTTAACTAATCAGTCTTACGTGCTGTAAATTAAGATGGCAAAAAACAAAAAAAACTGGCTCCTTTTCTACCTGCGTGTGAATCTACAAAAGTTAATTTGGTTGTGCACAGAGTAACTAGATGTGAAAAACTGAAAAGGGAAAGGGTACGCTCCATCATTTTACTTGCACGTGTAAGGATTTCAGTGCTCTGTGTTTTCCTTGAACGAAATCCCATGGTGCCAATTAACCTAACGTATTCCAAAACAATTCTCTGTTTAGAAAGAATAATTTTCATTGTGGGTGTTCCTTGAAATCGTATGCCTCATCCCCTGTTATTACCAAGATGTGTGCTGGGCGATTCAAAGTACCAGCTTCACTTCCACGCACTGCATAGATTAGAGCTGTATCCCACACACAGTGTCAGATAATCTGTTTTGATTTTGTCCAATGCACACATATTTTCACCTTTAGTAATTTTTTTAATGTGGAAAAGCCCTCTCTACCTAATATTAAACCAAATATTTCATGTCAAAATTATCAAAAACACTCAAAGCAGGAGATGTGGTTTAATCGGGAAATCGCTTTTTCTTGCAAAAACTTTGCAATAAGTCAACTTTCCTGGCTTGGTTTAAATAGCATCTTCATTTTTCTTTGAAATAATGTGAATACATTTTTCCTCCAGTGTGAGACAAAACTGGACTAGAAAAGACTGAAAAGGATTTAACTAACTTGGTAAATACATTCTCCATTTTATTAGGCTGTGTTGTCTATTTGGATTTCTGGAGTATTTATTTTAAACCTAATAAATCAATTAACCAGTATTCATTCTAAGATTTAATTTGGTGAATAGAATATATGTGCTTTTCATCAGGGCACACATCATTTTTAAGTCTGAAACCACCACAGACATTTGTTCTCAGCATAAATACTTTAGGGCCAATAGTTGTCCCCACTTAATCATGCTTCTTAAAAGTGAATTCCAGAAGACTTGAGGCCCCAAATGACCCCTGGTAAGGTGAGTTGTCAGTAAATTACTTTTATGATGTGCCCTAGGGAAGCAAGTCTGCTAGAAACTTGGTAGGGAGCTGGCCCCCTCTTGCCTGTAGGGGGATGACCTTTAACTTTATCTAACCTTTGCATTTCTAATTCTAAATTTCTAGGAGGCATTTAGTCACATTGTTGGATATCTTATGAAAAGGGAGGCCTCTCCTGTGCCCATAAGATAGTGTTAACCACACATTTGTTGCTAAACTTCCCAATGAAGCATGCCAGGACGCTTTTTTATTTCTACAATTGACTTTTAAATACCAAACATTTAATGAGTTGAAATATAAATGAGTTCAAAACGGACTCATAGTTAAATTATGACTGCCTTGGGTGACATTTGGGAAACACTGCAGAAAATTTAATCCCTGTAATTTTGCTAATTTGAATTTATCGTGGCACTTGAAAATTTATAAGAGCCATTAAGGATGATTGAAGATATTGCATCAGAATACATTTTTTTTCACGATATATTTAGTTATTGAAAACAAGTCTTGTCGATTTTTGTGTTGTCTCCATTATGAGAAAGTTTTTATTGTGCTTTGGGAGGATAATTACATCAAAATTATCAAATGTAGGAATTTAGATTCAGTTTTAGATGAAAAAATATATACCCTTCTTTGGCTGTCTTATACTGAAAACATTGGAAAATAATGCTCATTTACAGGATATAAAATACAAAGTGATCATTAATTTCTTGTTAATGATCAGGGCTTAAGTTAGGTAGACCCAGATGTCTATGTTTTAATTCCATGAATGTCTAATTTTTCTTCTTTTCCCATTAGTTTTGGATGACATTGAAGAGACCAGTATTTTTAATTCTTTCCTAAAGCAAAGTACTTCATTGCTCAGTTTTATTGTTTATAAGTGTGTTATACATACATGTAAGTATGTATGTATATACATACACGCATATATAATAGAACAGTGTGTGGCTGAATGAAATATTGCTAAAGATAAGCTTCTTCCAAAAAATTATACACCTAATTTTTAATCAGACAATGTTTAGGTATTTAAATACATAGACTAAATGTAGAATATTTCTATAATCTCTCTGACTTACATGTCAGATTGTAACATAAGCAAAGCCATGTGGTCTAAGCTTTGCATGTGATGTCAGCCCTTTGAGGAGTTCAGCGATATGCAGTCATAGAAGCAATTAGTGTAACTTCAGTAGTTTTTTAGTGGGGAAGGAAAGAGATCAGCAAATTCTTTCCCGTAAACCAAAGGTTCTGGCTCAAGAGCATATATAAACAAGATGTAAGTTTTAAATATAGTTTAAATGCCACCCAGGAGAAAAATTCAGCGGTAAAGAAGTTGTCAAGAGACAGGGAGCAATCTTTAAATGGGAAGAAAATATTAAACTGGTGACAATACTTTAGGAATACATAGGCACGTGCTTCCAAACACTTCAGCCCAGAAGGTCCTCTTCCTCCTACCCCACCCCAGTTGTTTACCTTTGGATGTGGAAGGAGTAGCAACAGTAAAGTAACAGTCAAGCAGGATGTAGATGTAACTTGTTGATAACCCTAAGAAGAGTTTAGCTGAGAAAATGACCATCAAACTCACAATTTTGAAATGAATTTGGAAGCAATAGTTAGAATACAATACATGGCACATTATGACACTAAAATTCAAACTGTCTTAGGCTGTTTGCTCGTTTTAATCCTACCAAAAGCATTTGTTTGTCATCATGTATGCTCCTACTGAGATATGGCCGGGCGTTTTTTTCTTTGTGTGTGTGCTTGTTTTTGTTTTGTTTTGTCAAAAATTCTGCGCGGAAGTATCTTGACGGTTTTGACCGTTACAGCCTGGTCTGCTTTATTATTGCCTGGAGACTTGCTGTTCGATTACCATTGAACATGGACCAGAAGACACATTCATGTGTTAGGTACTGAACAGGGCCCATCTCTGGAACCCGACCAAAAAACACAGGACCTGGTGTGTGGAAGGTAATTCCGCAAAGGAAAATCAGAGTGCTCTGACCAAAAGGACTGGATGGTGGGCGGGAAAAGCAATAGAGATCTGAGAAGCTCAAGTTAACAGGGGAGAGGAAACAGAAAAAATTACCTGGTACGTGCTATAACGAAAGTCTGAGCTGAGTATGGGAGATCCTCCATCCATCTGAGGATGGTGGCCCCTCACGGAAGGAATGACTCTTTAAGGGTACGGGCAGGAAAGAGGGCTGAGGCTTTCATGCAGGAAACATCGTGAAAGGATTGAGATGGGGCTAGACATGTAAACTGAGGCAAGAGACAGCCCCCATAAAGGGTCTTGTATACTCAGGGATTCTGAGTTTCTTCCTAGAGTAGACAGCAAGGACAGTTCTGGCCAGCCCCCAGTGATGTATTAGGCTCTCGTGTAACCGGCTGCCTTCCTTAGGTTGCTGTGACTGCCCTACTTCCCCTTGTAGGGGATCTGGGAGCTTCTCCTTTTCCTGGAGGGCAAGGCAGCTCAAGAATGAATCTAGAAAGAACTTAAAAATGAATGCAAAGGGAGAAGATTCTAGGGAAAACAAACTCAATTCAAATGGGCTTAATCAAAAAACAAAGCAAAACAAAACAACTCCTGGCTTTGCTTTCCCCTGTGTTAGCTTCATTCTTTGCCAGGCTTTCTTCATGTGGCACAGATTGTGGTAGTTCCAGGCTCACGTGCTTCCAGTTTAGCAAATCCAGGGGAGCAAGAGCTGCTTTCCCATAAGAGTTCCATCAGAAGTTCCCTAAATGATGCTCCAGTCTTAGGACCTACACCCACCCTGGGGCGAGTCATGTGCTGCCATGGTTGGCCTGGCCTGGGGTCATGTGCCCGTCCCTGGAGCCAGGGGCAGAGATCAGGACAGTCCAAAGCACTACGCCCCAAGTGTGGAAGGGGTAATACCCCAAAGGAAAATCGGAGTATTGTTACCAGAGGAGGAGGGAGTGGATTCTGGGCTGTCTACACAACAGACATCCACTACTCATTGGGCAGAGAAGGCTACTGTGAATCAGAGTCCAGGCTTCTAATATTCAATCCTGCCTTCCTTCCTCCCCATGCTTCTGATTACTGGGCTTTCCTCTGGGTCATATTTCAAGGACATTCAAGGGTTGTAAGGCAGCCAACTAAAGCGTTCTGTTGGTACAAGATACCTAAGTAGGTGGTATTTTCTTTTTGTTCACATAATACTAGTTTCTTGCTTATGTCTATGATTATTTTTAAGACATGTAGATCAAGATACCTTGGTTCGATATACCAATAAAATATGCATCAGGAAGCATTGCTAAATCAGCAGAAACAATGAGGCCAAAAAGACTGACTTAATAGCTTTTAAATCACAGAAAATGACCCATCTGCAAAACAGGGGAGCTGAGGCCCCATAAGAAACACATCTATACAACCCACGGTCCTGTCCTTATTTTGAAAGGCTTTTGTGAAATTTCTATTTCAGTTTCATCCATTAATCATATTTATTAGTGAGTCACTGTAGAGTTTGCATCCAAGCCTGCAAGAATTCCAGAAGCGTGTAGGGAACTGCCTTCAAAATGCTTAAATAGAGAATATGAAACATTTGATGATAATGTTTTGTATTTTGGCAACATGTAATTTTGGAATATTTTGCACCCTATGGCTCTAAAGTTCACGTTTTCTTTCCAATGATGTTGAGCTCATTTTGTGCAATTTAATTAATTTTGGTAAACAAGTATGACATGTTTTAATTTGTCTTTAGTCATAATGGTGTGATTAATGTGCTGTAGACTACTTAAAGAGTAATATTGTCATTCCTTTTTTTATACTCTGAATATTCTCATGAGTCTGTTAGTATGCCTTTGCTAGGTACTTAATAAGCACATTAAAATCTGTTCTTGTTTACTCACTTAAATGAAAGCAAGAGAAAGTTTGAAAAACACAAATCCTGACTACCCAAGAATGTGCATAGTTTTATCTCTAACATTAGGAAAATCTTTAAATTAGTTATTTGTTTTCTTATTGAAAGCCTTTGTCACATTTAAACATGTTCTTCAAATTAATGCTAACTACATGCAATGAGCATTCAAAAATTAAAAGTTAATTTCTTTTTGATGGAAAAAAACTAGTTTATGTCTTATATATCTGAATTTTAAATAGGAATAGTATTACATAAGTATATGACAGACTTTTCTCTGCCTAAAAACATGCCTATGCACTCATTATCCCTCACTAAAAAAATTAACTTGTTTTCCTTAGCATATATTATACCATTGTCTGTCATATCCATGCTTTCTAAAACCAGTGTTTAATTTGCTTATGTAGAAAGTGGCAATGACTTGACCCTTCTGCTTTATTTCATCACCCTGACCCCTTGTCAGACTTTTCATTCTGCCATTTGATTATGTCAAATGATTGGGAAGGTATTTTTCTTTGAAACTGGCTTTTCACCCATGGAAGGTTCAGGTGGAATCCAGCTAGAGGACTGTTACCCAGAGATGGTAATAAAGCTACCTACTGTTTGATCCAAAGGGCGACAGAGTTGTGGAATTCAGCTCAAAGGAATAATCTGTTTTTCGAAGTTCTCTGTGTAGGAACTTACTGAATGTTTTCCCTGTGTTTTATGGATCTGCAAAAATAACATGGCTCTGCTCCACATGGGGGAGATGGCTGTAGGTGTGTCATCCATTCATTGACCGATTCATTCATCGAGTTAATGTTTATTGGATTTCTTCTATTTGAGCCAGGGGAACTGGGGAAAGTCCAGAAATTCTGTCTTTATATGTTGATGGAATACAATGAATTGATTGTAAATATGAAGATAGAGATTTATAGAATTAGAAGGAGAGAAAGATGGAGGAAATGAGGGCCTTTGGATTTGCATTCCGGGGTTACTTTCGAAGCAAGTTCAAACATCTCCCCATTTACTTGTTCACTTATTTCTTATGAGATATTCCTAATATTGACCTGAAAAATACTAAAATATATAAAATTTCTATTTATAACAGGGAATGAGAACTTCTTATTAACTAAATGCTTTTAACTTTATTTTATTGAAGTATCATTGATTTACAATGTTGTATTAGTTTCTTACCTGAATATTTTGATTAATAATTTAAAAGATACACGGTGAAAATGATCAGTTTTCAAAGAATGTACATGAACGTATCACAAAAAACATGTAAATAATGCCAAGGACCATTTATTCTTAGATGCAAAATTTGAAATATTGTGGATTTCAGGTCATCATTAGAAGTACATCAGGTTCATCATCTCTCATCATCCTTTACACGAAACCCTTGAAACTAGATAAGTTTCAGAATTCAGGGATTTCCAGATTTATACTTAGTCAATATGGTTCACATATTACATTTGATCTATTTTATCTAACAACCCTGATGGGGTCTGGGATAGCACCATGTAAAAAATATATTAATGTATATGCAGAAAAATCTGAATATTCAAACTGAGTGGACTAAAGAAAGACTGTAAACTTCTTCCCAACAGTTCAGATCTAGTTTTGCGGACAAATAAATTTTACACAAAACTTATAAAAGAGCTTTTGCTTATCAAAGCTTTTTGGATTTCAGAACTGCCTAGGAGAAATCCTGGACCCCTTAGATCACAGCACTGTGATTTAGCATCTCATTTGTCTGGCGGTGAGTTCAACATCGACTTTTAGGGACAGAGCTGGGAAAGCATAATTAAGCAAAAATGGCTTCTGAGCTTCCAAGAAAATAGCTGTCACTGAGTGTCATGTGCTTTAGTCATAAAATCATAAAACTTTCGAAGTCGAAGGAACCTTTGGAATCATTCAACCTAGCTCTTTCATTTCACAGTTGAGGAAACGAGAGCCTGGAAAAACAGAATCATTTGTTTGAGTTTGGTTAGCTACATGGAGCCATGTTGACATTGAATTATAATATAAAATTAATCTTCATTAGTTAAAAAGGCTGGTGTCTTGCTGTTAGTTTTCCCAGAATGTTCAAGTTTCTGAGTGACAGTGGACAGTGGATTAGAAATACGAAGGGCACACAGGGCACCCTAGAGGCTGATTTACTGAGAAGTGGAGACTGAGAGCAGGATAGGAAAGCAGCACATTTGCAGGGCAGAAAAAAACTTTATACATTCCCTGAAGGCTAGACAGCGCGACCAGCAGATTCATGTCAGGGTGGCGATACCTGTCTCTTGTTCAGGTGCTCTTAAAGGAAATGCGGTGTTTCTCCATGAATGCAAAGTGAAGTTCTACATGGCAGTTCTTGTTGCCAAACTATTCACCTTGGGTTAGATTTATCTCTTTCGAAACATCCCCCAATATCAAAGTGTAAAAAGAGAATTGCATTGTCTTCTCGATGATATTTCAATTAAATGGAGTTTCCTAAGGAAAGAGAGACGTGGAACGACAGCATTAGCATTGTTGATAATTAGAGTTATCTTCAGGAAAACAATCTCAATGTGTGAAAACAGAATGCAGACGAGATCATTTTTTAAAAAGAGAACATTAAGACGTTAAGAAAATGTTAAAACTGTATTTACAAAAGCAAGGATGTGTGAAATATATTTTTTAAAGATTATCAGTCAGATTTTTACTAGCTTGATTTTTGTTAAAATTCAGATGTCCCTGAGAAAGCTGACTGTTATCCTTACCAGTCTTTTTGGTTTAGTGGGAACAAACTTCAGCTCTTTTCTCAAATGCGGGTTTTGGTGGTGACAAAGCTTGGGAATCTTTGGGTTCAGAGAAGAAAAAATAGTTTTAAAGAGAGAAAAAGAAAGGGAGAACCTGAGAGAGTTTAGACACTGAAAACAAATTTCTGATTTTGTAATCTGTCCCACATTAAAGTAGTAACTTCCAGAATCAAGCTCCGTTGTCAGATCATAGGATTTTATGTTCCTGTCCAAGAATTTTGAAAGCTTCTTAATTTGCTTAGACGATTGATAGGCAATCCAATGTTTCTCACTTTCTTTTTAAAATCAAGAACCTCGGATCAGAATGACCAGAGCAAGTGCCATTTACTTTAGTCTTAATGTTTGTATAAGAAATAAAGAATAAGTGTGATTATATTTATGAGGAGTTTAAGTATAAAAGTTGATCTATGGTTAAAAGGAACAGGCGCTAATTACATCATTTTCTTTTTGTTTTAGTAATGTTAAAGAATTAACAAAAGATCACTGTGGTTGTAATGGTTGGCATTTGGAAATTAAGATTATAGTTAAATAATTGAATTTAAAGCATTAATAAATTATACCAACTTCCTCTACATATGTGGATATTACACCACTGGCGGGCCAGAGTAAAGTGTACTTAAGACATGCTATGTGGTAATGACTTAGATTAGGGGTCGGCAAACTACAGACCAAATCTGGCCTGCTGCCTGCTTTTATAAATAAAGTTTTATGGGAATAGCCACACCATTTCTTTATGTAGTGCCCATGGCTACCTTTGTGCTACAACTTCAGACTTGAGTAATTGCCACAGAGAGACTAGACGGCTCTCAAAGGCTTAAATATTTACTATCTGACCCATTAAGAAAAAGTTGGCTGACCCCAGATTTAGGTGGTCAATTCGTTATTCTCAATACACTCTTCTCTTATAAGTTAAGCTGCTTTCAATCTTTGAAGACACTACATTCATTTACACAATTATGTTTTAACAAAATTAGGGATATCTTGAAAAAACACGTTTCTCTAAATGCACATTTTAGTCTTATCTCAAATCCCAAATTTTTTGTGTGGTTTATATTTCCAGGCTTTGATTTTTTAGGACGTCATTACAAAGAACTATTTTTGAGAGTTCTGTATTTGGAACTAGTGAAAAGAAAATGGTATAGGTGTTTTTGTTTGTGTTCTGTAGCTTTCTACTCTAAATGACTTAGGTAGGATTCCCATTAGTCATTGGCACACCTGGGGCTTGTATATATACCTCAAATCCCAACCCATTATCTTGACTCCCTGGATACACTGCTGCTTCCTACCATTAACAGTGCAACCTTGCCTATACAGGCACAACTCATTTTATTTCACTTCGCTTTATTGAGTTTAACAAATAACAGCGTTTTTATCAAATTGAAGGTTTGTGGCAGCCCTGCGTGGAGCAGTTCTCTCGGCCGCATCTTTCCAATAGCATTTGCTCACTTCGTGTCTCTCTGTCACATTTTGGTAATGCTTATAATACTTCCAACTTTCTCCTTTTGATTATATTTGTTATAGTGATCTGTGATTAGTGATCTTTGATGTTATTTCTACGACTGACTGAAGGCTAAGATGATGGTTAGCACTCTTTAGCAATAAAATATTTTAAAATTAAGGTATGTACATTGTTGTTTAAGACAGAATGCTATTGCACACTTAATAGATTCTAGTATAGTGTGCACATAACTTTTATACACACAGGGAAACCAAAAAAACTGTGTAACTGGCTTTATTGTGATTTTTGCTTTATTGTGGTGGTCTGGAACCGAGCCTGCAGTATCTCTGAGGTCTGCCTGTATATAACTGCAGCCTTCTGCCCTATGCAGAATAGCCCAAGAGCACTCTTCATAAGTTACACCCTTTACTGTAGCACTAACCACCTTTCACTGACATTGTCCTCCTGAGGGACAGGGACTCTGCTGATAACATCTTCCCGCATACCATTTGCAGGACACCATTTGCAGGACAAAGAGCTGATGTTTTCATCTAAAAGTATACTTTCCAAATTTTCCTCGTCCGCACATGCTCAATAATTGAAGTACGTATTAAATGAAGCGTGACCATTTAATTTATCATCCAAACTGGGATACCTCTGCGAGTGAAAGGAGAGTTTTATTAGAACATAGACCAGAACTGTGTCCAGGCAAACTAGGACATATAGTCACCCTAAGCTTTATAAATTTTAAAATTACCAAATTTCCTTAATTATACCGTGGCTGATCATTAACTCACTCATTATCATAAAAATGACCTTGATAATGGCAACAAAATAACTAAAAACACAATGTTTTAAAAATTGAGGGATATCAGTTAACTTGAACTTGATATTTTGTGCCTGATATAAGCAACATGATGACCGAGCCTCCTTCTTTTTCTCTTCTACTTCCATAATATCTTCTCCTCCATTCAGTCCTCTTCTTTTATTGTCACTTTGTCACTATAGACAAAGGCCAATAAAAGAAGAAGAAAAAAAAATGAAAACAGGAGTAAGAAGGGGGCTGATCAAGGGTTGTGTCCAGGATTTGGAAGCAATATCTTGCACAAGCCATCTTGTTTCATTTTTATTCCTTTTTAATCACTTTTTTTTTTTAAAGAAAAAGCATAACGGAGCATGCATTGATCTTACAATAAGCTTTACTTAAACAGTAACATTTGAGCCCATGGTAAATTATGCAGTTCACTATATTAAGCCAGGACTTTCCAGTCCACCCAAAGTTTCCAGTAAAGTTCTGTTTGACCTTTGTATAAAAGACCCCCTTTGCTAGGTGACTTATTTTTGCTGCCCTCTTGGGTGGTCGAATGAGGCAGATTTCCCTGTTGAACAACATACAACCTTCTTTTTTGCCAACCGAACATTACACTGGGATGTGGCTTGGAGGAACAGTTTCTCAATACTATAAACAACGGCTTTCTTGGAACAGCCTGTTGCTGAAGCATAAAGAGAGGTTACTCTTGGTTTTGCCTTCGGTAGCATATGAATTGGTTAAGAAATAAGTGTGGCTGAGCCACCAAAGTACAGTGGCCATAATATAATTAAGTTCCGTATCCTCCCTGGAGGCTCGGAGCAGTATTATTATGACACCGAGCTTAAAGAAAAGGAATATTTTCAGAGCCAGGAAATTAGTGAGAAGCAGTCCTTGGGGAAATGTTGCAAAGTCAAAAAAAAACTGAAAGAAATCAGTAGAAACAGCATAAAAGTTACTCAAGGAAAAGGGCTGGTTAAAATACAATATTTTGTTATCTTGTGAGCCTGAGTATATTAAGTCATTATCTTTCAAAAGAGTAGTGTTTTGGGGATTAAACATGCTATTGGAGTTAGGATGGGGAAGAAATGGAGGATTAAAGATGTGTTTGAAATATTGAAAACGAAGGGAAAATATGAAATGTTTCTAGAAGGAATTATCGGGAAGACTTTTGCTCTCTGCTTATCCATGATAAATTGTATTTAGAAATAAAGTTTTTAATAACAACTTAGACTATTAAGGTGTAGACTTAATATAGACTACTAAAAATTTATTACAGATGTGAGTGACTCTGAGTGGAAAGAAGAGGACAAAGAAATGAGAATGTAGAGCTATTTGGCTATTTGCTGCCTCGCCCTAAGGCCACAACACTCAGCAAAGCAGCTCATGTAGTTGTCAGAGCTTCCCTAGAAGACCTTAGTCGGGCCTCAGCAGTCACAGGGACAAAAAGTTTCTCAGAATACGTATGAAAGCATAAACACTGAAAAGAAAGATACTTAGCCTGGATTTCTTTCCAAATCATTCCTGTTCAAGGCATCACTCTTTATCTTTTAGGCTCCATGACAGATTGGCTTAAGATAAGCGATCAAGTCTTCAGGGCAAGGGTGATTTATTCTTTGGTAATATACCACAGCTTTGTCACTCTATAGATTGTTATATTCAGTCAGTCCTTTTATCATTCATTGGTTTTGACTGAATAATGTAGCGGGTAATCCTGCTTGTGTCTGTCTGTCTAGGCATCAGCCATCCATGCAATAACTCCTTGGATAGCCTAATAATATTCTCTTCATGTGTCCTGCCCAGGAAAGCTACCTTGTAATAAGCATTGCTTTCATAGAAGTAGAGTGCTTTGGGGTGGAGGAGAAGGGCTGCTGCTCACTATAAAGTCCAATCCCACACATAGTACTGGTCAGACAAATCAAGGGCCTGAATGTGGAGCAAATCCATCTCTTAAACAACCAGTCTTCTACCTAGAAGTAGAAGAGTTTAGAGTAAACATTAGTGCGTTGACTGTAAACAAGTACAAACTTAATGCTTAATTTCTGCCAACCTCAAGGAGGATATTTCAGTCGCCTACAAGTAGGAACCAAGAAAATGTATTAGATATGCTCAAGAATCAGTGAGCATCTTCCAGTTCTTTGGCTCTAGATGTGGAGTAGCCCTAGATTAAACTGATGCTTTGATGTCTTCCTTCTTCACACAATCGGGAATTATCTCCCGACCATAAAGCTATAAAAGTCATTTGATCTGCTGAGTGCTTTTGGTGTTCCAGGTGCCTAGTAACTTTTTGAAATCTTTTTGCTATTGGTCTATAGGCCACTTTAGCATTATCAAAGTTGAATATGATACCTTATACTCTATTTACATGCACCTTTCAACTTGATAGGCAAAGGGATGTACCGTTTTGAAGTTTCACTCTATTTCGGAGACTTTTTAAGGTACACCTTCTTTAATTCTGGGTGTTATTAATAGTCCTATAATCTGGGTATTTCGATTCCTATTTTATAGGTAAGAAACTCATGTTCAGAAAAGTTAATAATCTTCTCAATGATATATATCTAGAAACTGGCAGAACTAAGATTCAAATTCCTGTCTGTCTGACTCTAGTAATTGTGCAATAACCATCCAAAAACCAACCTGTGAACATTTGAAGAAATTTTGCTCCAGAATCAGCACTGATTTGCAGCTCTGCTCGTCCACTGCGCATTCCATAATAAACTAACACAAAGCTAAAACTCAGATCATATTCCTGCTCCCATCATCCTCTGTTCCCAAGTATGGGTCAACCCTGGAACATCTTGTTGAAGCAGAAAAAGAAGCTAAGCTTGATTTAGCCTGGAGCAATATGATTGTAAAGGAAGTTAAGTGTGGCTTGCTAGAAGAGTCCGTTTGATGTTGGTTGACAGAATGTCCTTCTGTAGAATTAATTGGAGATTCTTTTTTTGAAGTCCCAAGCAGCCAACAGGTGAAAATGCATTATTCATGCAAATCTTGGGGAAAAGGCTCACCTGTGGTGAGATAAGGCTTTCCCTATCTTAGATGAATGGGAAGTTTGATTCTTCTGCCAAAACAAATTGGGAGTCTAAACATTAGAACTTATGGAGAAGGGTTATGCCCGTCTGATGTATTTGAAGAAACCTGAGGCTCTTTTGTTCTGTTGTTTCTTCAAGTCAGTTTCGCACACCAAAAGACACATGTCATGGGGAGCATGTTAAATGTCAAAGAGACTGTGTCAAGTGGGTAGATATTAATTAACTCTGCCAGATGAAACAGTTGCAGAATGGGAGAAATGAGGAAATGCATCATCTGCGAAGCTGTATGCAGAAGTGGAAGAGTTGGGAATTCTTTCTCATATACACGAAACTTCTCTATTCTCCTGTGTCTCCTATTCTGTATAAGTTGTCCTTACTCGTAAATTGGATGTGGTTAAAGGCCATAGACACTTTATGGGTTTAAAGTAAGAGCACCAAAAACTATAACTATAAATGTCATTGGCGCACTTATTTCTCCAACAAGTTTGGTATGTTATAAATGTCATCTAGAACCCATGCCATACCAGTAGGCAGATATTTAGGAGCTTCTTTTAGATGCTTAAACCATTTCAATGACAGATAAATATCTTCCAGAGAGTTAGGATCACAAAAATGAAAAAAATATTTTTATAAATTGTTGGATTAGGTCATACAGTTTAAGCTTAGTCCATAGCGTTTAAGCCACTCCTGCACATGTGCAATTCACAAAGATAGTTGACTTCAGAGGGCTTTTAGTAATGTATTTTGTTTCATCTAGAAGATGTTCTTTATAACAAACAGGAAACCTCACTAAATATAACCCAAAGTTTAAGCAGTGGAAAGGCACATAGATGATGTCGTACATTATAAATATTTTTTGTACTTGCTGGTTTATTTCTAAGGAAATTATGAGAATGACATCATAATGATGACTGACTTTTATTAGTGTTTTTGCTCTGAAGCTCTAAAGCTCTAGACCAGTAGTTATAAAGAAAAACAAATTGTCTGGCATTATCCCTTAATACTTTACCTGATGTTTTCTAGTGGCATTAATTCTAGGAAGTAATTCTAGGACCACTATATTATCATCAGTTCTCTTTTACACATTTATCATGAAAACCAGCATGATAGTAAAGCACACAGTTTCTTAAACTCAAAATGGGAAATAATTACCTTGTATTTTTGGCTGAACTACTGCTTGGATAAGTCTACAACTCGAAGAACAATTTTGGAGTAATATTTTATAGACCATTACTAGTTGCAGTTAGAGAAAGGCTTTTCATAACCATCCAATGTAAATTTTAGCAACATGCTCCTTTGTTCTACTAATACCAAGCGGAAGTTAACTTTCTATTTTTACTGAGGCTTTACTCTAATGCCTTTTCTAGATAAATCCTCTTAAATGATTTATTTGATAAAATTGAGCCTTAGAAGAGCATGGGGCAAAGATATATATAATACATGAGATGGAGCTATAGGTCTTATAGTCTTTTATTCATACAGCCAACTATTTGAGTGCCTATTAGGTGTCAGCCATTGGGTTGAGTGCTGGGATACAGTCAAAGAATAATCAGATTTGATTTCCATTCAAGATTTCTTCTTTATGGAGTAGGGAGACTGGTAAGTACAATCAACACAACATAATAGGCTAGTGATATGGTGTCCTAGCAATATGTAGAAAGTGCTAGGAAGAAAAAGAGAGAGGCATGCTCTGGGATCAGAGTAGACTGCAGAAGAGCTGGAGCTGGGTCCTAAAAGATCTATAAGTTCTTCCCCAGCAACTAGATGGGGATGGTCTTCCAAGCAGAGGAAATAACCACGTGCAAAGGCATCAGGATGTGAAAACCTAGGTAGCATTGAGATAGTATGGCAGAGCTGAGGCTGGAAAAAGAGGTTAGGGCTGTCTTTAAAAGGGTCTTGTGTTCCTTGTCTAATCCCTTGAACTTATTTTTTAGGTAATGAGAGTCAGAAAGTTTTGTTTTGTTATTGTTTTAAGGAAGCAAAATTAAATGATCAGATGAGCTTTTTACAAACCTGTGTGTAGGAAGTGGGGTAAGGCTCTTCTTATCATCAGACACAGCCAACAGAAACAAAAACCTCTCACAGCCAAAGAAGAAAAATGAGCTGTCCTTTATCCTGTCCATGGTTTTCTTACCTCCGTTTAGATTTATATCAGGAAATTACTTGATTCAAAGAAAACTTAGCTTGATCTGTGTTTTCAGCAGCTCAACAGCAAAGGATGGATGCCAAAGGCACTCCAGCATCAGTAAGGGCAGTTCTGTCTTGGGCCATTTCCTGCTTCTAGACTACTCTAGGATCATGTGTGGTATTATACCAAAGAATGTTCCTTGTATATTTGAGAGTTCTCCGGACAATCTCACATGTATCTGTGAGAGTCTTCTGTTTATCACACAATGAAAAGATTACCCATTTTCCAATAAAAGAAATGACTTCCTTTATCATTTTTACAGTGATAAAATGTGGGTTTCTGGATACTTGGATTTCTAATACTCACATCAACATGGCCTTACATTTTGGCTATAAGTGTAAGAAAAAAAATCCTTAAAAGGTTTTATATTATGCATATTAATTTTGATTGGTAATTTCACATTTCCTGATTCCCACTCTCCAGGCTTATAGGTGTAACATAAAAGGCAAGATATTTTGTGTCTGGAAATATTTAAGAACGAGCAGAACAAGGCAGTTTGTGGATATTGCTGACATTTGTGTCCATAATTCGGCTGATGAACTGCTGCTTCTGGAAATTTGCTTTTTTAACCATATGATGATCCTTAAAGTATCTGTAGTTTTTGCTAATGTGTTTGTGTTTATATTTTCTTTTTTTATATTCACACGTTATGTATAAATACAAACATTAAGTGTCTTTATTTATGTAACTAAATAAGTATGTAGATTTAGATTTCCTATATAAAGATGGCCTTTTAAAGTTGGTTCCTTAATTTGATTTCACATAATTACAAATATACAGTAAAACAAGCAGCTTTACTGCAGATGCCACACCTGAGAAAACCAAAGGCCATCAACAATGCCCTTTCCAAGGTCCTCACCCTGAAAGTCACTTTGTCACACAAGCCATCAAATGAGAAACAAATCAAATATTTTACCCAACCGTAGTTTTCCACTTGAAACCATCAAGACAGAAAAGATATTTTCCCTATCAAGATGAAAAAAACTATGAGTGCTTAGGAAGAATAATCGAATTATCATTTCTTTTACAGCTGATCTTATAGTGTACATTTTGGTTTGAGGTTATAGCTCTCTTAGAATAATTGATGAATGAATAAATGATTATTCATCCCTGGATATAATCCTAAACTCTCAATCCTTCCTTACATTTAAGGATAGCACTCTGTTGCCTACTGTCATGTACATGAGCTACAAACCCATCGCTCCATCCCTCACGATGAGGAAGAAAAGAGCTAATTAGTGAGCAGCTAATATGGACCAGTTGAGTGTTAGTAACTTAAAATTTTTATTGTATTTTTCATTAAAAAAGGAAACCTGATGAAGTAGAAGTTATAATTCATTTACAATAGAAAAAAAAAAACACAAAAATAAACCTGAAGTTCAAGTGTGTTAAATTACTTCCCCAAAGTCAAACAGCTTGTAAGTCACAAAGCAGGGATTCAAACCCAGCTCTCATATTAAAGACCCACCTTTATTTCACTCTATTCATCCGTGACCTCAGACCCCTAAAACTCTTCACGGTCAGAGAGCAGGAATGGAAGAGTGTGTGTACTTTTGTACTCTTTCCTTACATTTCTCTTTTCCCAAAGAATTATACCCAATATTAATGAAGTGTCTCTCTGGGAGATGCTATTCTTTCTTTCCTTGGAATTTTCTTCCCTTTCATTGTCTGGCTCCTGAAGTCTCAACTTGAATGCATGTCTTCAGAGAGGCCTTCCCTGACACCCCCTAGCCTAAATTGGATTCCCCCTGATATGCATTCCAATAACACCCTATTCTTTTCTTTTTAGTCCTCTCCAACATTTAATTATGCATTTGTTTGTAGGCTTACTTGTCTCAAGACTCTTCCCCCAACTAGCATACAATAGCTGGCCGTGGCATATAGTAACATTGGATGACTTTTGATGAACATCATCTTGTGTCAGGGCCCACTCTACACTCTTTCAATTAACTACCGCCCCCCAACAACTTTTGAGATAGCAAATGTCCCTGTTTTGAAGGTGAGTCAACTGAGTAACTTTCTCACGTAAAAAGCTAACAAGTGGAAGAGCCAAGTTGCAAACATAGGCTGTCTAAACCCCTCGGCCCATCCTCGACACCAATGAATAGGAATTTGATGCCTAATGACCTGGGAGCAACTAGTTCACCATATTTGCCCCCTGATGACTGAGTGGAGTGCTGGAATCTGAGAGCAAAGCTGTGCAGTGAGTGAAGATAAATGGTAACCATGCTATGGATGATGGTGGAGGGGGGGCGCTGGCGGTTGGGAAAGTGGAACCTTTATAAACACTTCATTTGCCCCATGTTTGAGAACCAGGAACTAGTCTCTGCATGGTGATTCTGTGAATGAAAACAGGGCAATTAGTGTGTCATCAGTTTTGTCCACATTGCTACAAATGTTGAATTATAAACATATTAGAAAACTCTGCTCTTTTTCCTCAGTTCACTAAGAACACTAATTCAGGCAATTTGAATAACAGAAGTTTCCTCAAATTTTGCCTTTTGGTCCAAAATTATATTATCCCTAAATATGTAAAGCAACTTTTCCATTATATTAAGAATTATAGGGAACAGAGCTTCTTTTGCACTGAAAACTGTCCTACTGGTGAAACTTCCCTGGAAAAGGTGAACAGCTACACACTGTCCTCCTTAAAATAAATCTTCATGTATTTGAAGCAAGTTATGTGCACTCAGATTTTTTTCTTTTGTGAACTTAAGAAATACCAGCCCTCCCTTTAGTCTTTCTTCATAAATCCTATTCTGATTTTATAATTACTTTCATATCTTTAATCTGGACTTCAGATTTTTCAGATATCTGTAATATACAGTTCCCACACTTAATGCCATATAGTATCATACTTTCCTGATTGTGGAACAGCAAAAATTTATGTTTTAAATTGTTACCTAATTTAATATTCAAGATGCATTTTTCCAGAAATATATATTAATTACTTTTATTCAGAATTACTATAAATATGTAATATATCAAATTTCAAAAAGAGTTGCTTAATTTGGATATCTGAGGCATAGCAAATGTTTGTTTACTAAATGTTGGTTTGTAACTAATGATATTTTGGAGTAAGAATGATTTTTTAATGTAAAAATGAAGGTTTGGAGTGATCGTCTTTTAATGTTGCTCTGTTGCTAGAATTTGATCATTTTGTAAAATAGTGATTAATGAAAATATCAGATTCAAAGAATTTCATTTTATTATTTTGGTAAATTGCAAGTTTAATTGACATCTAAATCATGTAAATGCAAACTCTACTCAGAAAGTAATTTCAAAAGTACCATAATTTTTATATGACCTTGAAGTTGAAGCAATCTATTGCATAACTTTTCAAGAGAAGTCACATAGAGGAAACCTCATATTTTCTTAAATTTATTAGTGCTCCTTGGTGGTCTAAACTCTTGGGGGTTTTTTCAAGGTTTCTTTTCAAAGCAATAATCTTACTTAATTGTTTAATGTTTGTTCTCATATAAGTCAATTTGAGTTCTTTCGAGTAACAATAGGAAATACATAATGGCAAAGAGCAGTGAAACATGACTAGGAAACTCAAGTATCCTAGTGTTGTATTTCTATATAATGATGTGAAGATAATGCTTTTAGCTGCATGACCATCATATTAGCCACACGTCATAAAAAACAAACTTTATAAAAGCAAGGGGTCAAATTAATTTAAAACAATTTTGTACCCTTACCTAGAGTGAGGCATTTATCCTTAATATTGTGATTTTTTTTTTCTTTCATTGAAAGGACCCTGAATCTTCCATTTTCTGACAGGAGACAAAAGATTTTTCAGACTACGACGGTATAAATCAGATGAAAATATTAAGGAAACATGCTTTATAGCCTTGGGTTTAATATTTAAAATAAAATGGTCAGACTTTATGCCACAAAGATTTTAGCTTTAAAGATGGTAAATGAAATCATATGAGTCCATTTTATTTCTTTAGCTTTTCAGTATGAAAATTTAATATTTCTAATAATTTCATTAAAATTTTTACTTTTTCTGATAAAAGTTAATAATCCTTACTTCAGTTAGACCTTTATTAATAAACTATGAAAGGGCTTCCCTGGTGGCGCAGTGGTTGAGAGTCCGCCTGCCGATGCAGGGGACACGGGTTCGTGCCCCGGTCCAGGAGGATCCCACATGCCGTGGAGTGGCTGGGCCTGTGAGCCATGGCCGCTGAGCCTGCGCGTCCGGAGCCTGTGCTCCGCAACGGGAGAGGCCACAACCGTGAGAGGCCCACATACCGCAAAAAAAAAAAATTTTGAAAATAAACTATGAAAAATTATTTTTCTTTATGACAGACCAAGTCATTCTAAGAAAGATATTTCCAAGCTGTGAGACGATAGAATGACACTTCTTCTTACCCATTAAGTAAGTTACAGCTTTGGGGTTTGAAGGAGTTAAGGTATTTTCTAAATCGTTTTCCTTGTTCCAGGGGAATTAGTTGCTTTTCTAACAAGGCTTGCCCAATATTTGTCAACTTAATAATTTTTTAAAAATATTTACTCTTTAAGAATAATGTTAAGAAGGAAATCCTTGAGGGAGTGAGATAAGTAAAAATTGAAACTCCCCAAATATAAACAAATACTTCCTTTATCTGTAGCATAATCAAGTCTTTGGGGATATGTATATTTTTAATATTTTTATATGTATTTTTTTAATGGATGTACATACTCTTACATACTGTTTGAATAATTTTAGATTCTTAGGTCATAACTGGATATTCAAACTTGCGTCTAAATTTAGTGTCTTTAATCTGTAATATTGCTCTGAGGTAATTTTCCCAGCTGTTTGCCAATATCAAGAATGCATATTTTTCTATCATAAATCTTGAAAGTGCATTTTTACGTAGAGTTTGTTTTTAGAGGGGAGAAAATATTGTGACTTGCCATCTGTATTATTAGAGAACAAATATTGGGGTTAATTTGTTTCTCCCATTCCTTTTGCTTGTTTACTAATTAACTTCAGAATATACAAACACTATATATATTTTTAACTGAAAAAAAAAAAAAAAGTAGGATTCCTACAGTAGCCAAGTATGTATGTTTCAATGCTAGGATAAAAATTCAGATTACCCCGAGTCTTGCAAATCATTCATTAATAAGCCACTGGTAACACATACCATCTAAATCTTCTAAAGAGATATAGACAGATCTTTATCAAAACTATGTGGTAAGCCTGGTGCTAAATATAAGTATAACTGTGCCTTTCCATGCCTGCAATTTTCTGAAGTCCAAAAGTTCTTCACATGGTAGCTGGCAAGATAATACCCCTCTACATAATTTAAATGCATTCCTCATCTGATTCAAATGTAGGGCTACACATTCTCTACTTCAAAATCACATTCCCTTCCAATATCTGATTGTTTTATGGATCAATTGAGTTTGAGGATGGCTCTTACCCCTCTGTCCATTGTAAATAGCTGTATCTTCCATTCAAATTGCACATTGGAATTTACAAAATGATTTTGCATTTATTGTCTTCTTTGATTATCTGAGCAACTTTATGAGAGGGAGGAGAGATTTTTACCAAGGAGTTTTCCTTTGCCTTTCTTGCCCCTGACACAACCAAGTAAACTCCTTGAAAGGATTGTTGAGCGTTCTACTCTATTTTTTGGTGGTATGCTAGCTTTTACGTATAGTTTCATCTAAAATCCAGTAAAAAAAAAAAAAAGTACCTCCTCCCCTCATCTTAAATTAATGATTTATTTAATATTTTGAACCCCGTTTCAATTCACAAAAAGATTTGAGTGCTTCGCATTGAAAGGAATAGGTTTGATAAAATTGTAAAGCAGGAGATAAAAGATAAGAGCACAATACTAATGGGGAAAAGAATAAAAGAGGCTTGAAGGAGAATAGAAATGTCCTACAGTGGTGGTCCAGGGTTTACCAGAGCTAATTGTGCTCACCTCTTCACACACCACAGTCAGACATCAAGCTGCCAGTTTGAAATTGGCCATGGCAAGAGTATTTACACCATGGAAATGTTCATAAGTCAGGATTTTTTTCCCAGATAGTTGGCTTATCAGCACATTGCCTTAAGCCTAAATTAACCTTTGTGTTAACATAACTGATATACGTTTCATTTTATTCTCCTGCACAGCTTTGTAAACTTAAGTAAGACTGTTTCAGTACTGCCTCGGTCTGTGAACAATGGGTGCTGATGAGGGAATACTATCTATTTTGTATTTGTTCATGTTTTCATTTAGGAAATATTTGGTGAAGTGGTAGAACATAACAGTTTACATTATTTCTTCTCCAATCAGATAATCTCTGCTTTGCCTCTTCTAGTTGCACATTTGGAGCAAGTTACTCAAATCCTCATGCCTCTGTGTCCCTATCCAGAAAATAAAGATAATAATAAAATAGTATTAAACTCTAGAATTGTTATAAAGTTTAAACAAGATAATGCTTGCAAATTACTTAGCGTGGTTTCTGGCACATAGTAAGAGCTCGATACATGTTACCTTTTATGACAAGGCTTCCACTGTAAGACACTTTGTCTTACTTTGTAAGACACTAGAAATACCAAGAGGAAGTCCCTGCCTTTAAGAAGCTTACAGTCTAGTGGAGAATTGGTCTAGCTCCTAATTTACCTATCTGACATTTTGCTGTGACTAATAATGTAGCTGCCCAATATTTTACTCATTTATAATTCAGTCTAAAAATGTGTGTTTTTAAAATATTTATTTATTTATTTGAAGTGTAGTTGATTTACATATACTGTTAGCTTAAGGTATACAGCAAAGTGATTCAGTTATATACATATAATTTTTATATCTATATATATAATATTTTTCAGAATATTTTCCATTTTAGTTTATTACAAGATATTTGAATACCCTGTTTTATACAGGAAATGTGTACTTTTAAAAATCTAAGGTCCAGCAAGTATTAAACCTGTAGGTTGCAATAGAAGAGTTTAAGGTAGCTACAGTCTTCTTTAATTATCATTTTTATTCATTTTTAATTCCATGAATATTCTTGTAGTTTCTGTCAAACTTTTGCTCATTTGTTTTCAGGTACCTAAACATACAGCATAAGAGCTTTGCTTTCTTTACGTGTTGCCAACGTCTCTATACATTTCCTTCTTCAGAAAAGTGTTTAGTGCTAGGATTTTGTTTTTGTTTTTGCTTTGAATTTTATTTATTGTTTTATACAGTAGGTTCTTATTAGTTATCCATTTTATGCATATTAGTGTATCTATGTCAGTCCCAATCTCCCGATTCATCCCACCACCCCCACCCCCCAACCCCGCTTTCCCCCCTTGGTGTCCATACGTTTGTTCTCTACATCTCTGTCTCTATTTCTGCCTTGCAAACTGGTTTAGGATTTTGTTTTCAAGAAGAGTTTATTATACTTTTTGTAGCTTTAGTATTTTGTAATCATTTCAAATAGATGTTCCACACATTTAGTTTTATTGAAGCATTGTTTTCTTTTAGAGAAGATGTTTTGGAGAACTGAACTTTGGAACATGACAGATATTATTAACACTTGACCTATATTGAGCCAAATAGTCCTTCGTGCTCAAGCCATTCCCTGATACTATATTGGATTCATTGGACAGCATATATTAAAGGTTCTACAGCAGCTAATTGCTGCCTGGAACAATGTAAAGGGACAGGTCAGTCCACTCTCTAATGTGCCATCCTGTATCAAACATCACAGTTCAAATGGTAAAAAGCCTAGGGAAAAATAGAAACACGAAAGTTGATTCAATTTGACAAATATAAAGTTTGTATAAAATAAATCATGTACACCCATACATAAATTATTGTGACCATAACAGTTTTTACATATGTAACTGAATGTGTATATACTTTTTTCCCCATAGGCATGAGATGTCAAAAGAATATTAGTACCTGGAATAAGAAGCAGCTGGGAAGCTGTAAATTCTAGAAAATAACCGCTTCTAGTATCTTCCCTCTGTGTAGGTCATAACTTAAACCCTATGTGACTGATTTATTTTGTTTATGCTTGAAAAGAGTGGGGAAGAGAATTGTTGAAGAGGGTACTGTGACTTTGAGATAGCTGGTCTCCATCTAGGATGTCTTTTATCCTCTCATTTGTACTTTTCTAGTCTGTTTTTGCATTTGCTACCTTCAGAAGATAAATTGTACAATCCTAAATGTAGATTTGACATGGACCAATTGCTGCATACCAGAAGTTATACACCCCATAAAACACTTCCTAAAAGCTCTGAATTGCTGGGTATCTCCTAGCAGCTCTCCAAACTCATTTGAAGCAGGACAGACCTCTTTGTCAGGTGGGTATGGTCGAGGTAAGCATGGGTCCTGCCAGTATTTGAAAATTATAAATACTTTCCTAAAGAACTAGAATTGTATTGGATAATTACAATTAAGCAGAGAATAGGCCTTAAAGAGACAAGACAGGGCTTCCCTGGTGGCGCAGTGGTTGAGTGTCCGCCTGCCGATGCAGGGGACACGGGTTCGTGCTCTGATCTGGGAAGATCCCACATACCACAGAGCAGCTAGGCCCATGAGCCATGGCTGCTGGGCCTGTGCATCTGGAGCCTGTGCTCCGCAACGGGAGAGGCCACAACAGTAAGAGGCCCGTGTACCGCAAAAAAAAAAAAAAAGAGAGACAAGACAATGCTGTGAAGAGCATTCAGTTATCAGGAAACCAAAAGAGTAATTAGAATAAGTTACAGACTTATTTAAAAGAAAAGCCAAATGTGGAAAAATATAGGAAATGTTAAAGAAAAGGGGAGAATTAGTACTATGAGTGATAGGTCCTCAGTATTTTGTGGCTGGTTTCATGCTCAGAGAATAGTGAAGGTAAGAAAAGCCAAAAGAGTGAGTAATAAAATGGCACAAGATATTTTATAAAAATGTTCATTTCCAAAGTAAAATTTGTATGGCAGGAAGACTACCAAATTATTCCAAGTCTAACTTCAACTTCTTCGATAGAGTTGACCATGACCTCCTTCTCCCTAGAAAGGAGGATGGGCTAAAGAACCTCTTGGATTTTTTTCTGGAGTGTTTTCTGACACCAAATGACAGAGGTGTTTTGTTTTGTTTTGTTTTTCTCACATCAACCAATTCTGCAGTACCAACTGGGTGTCCAACAACTCAGTTCAGTTCTGACACTATCTGGAGTTAGCCCAGACTCCACAGATTATGGACTCAGTCCTACAAGACTGTCTCCCTTACAGGTACCAGCTACAAACGGGGTGCCCACGCTACCCACATTTCTGCTTCCCACAAGCTCCCCGTCAGCCTCCATAACTCATAGAAAGACTCACAGAACTCAGCAAACTGCTTTACTTACTATTACAGGTTTGTTATAAAAGCTATAACTCTGGAGCAGTTGGATGGAAGAGATGCACAGGGCAAGGTAGGGGAGTTAGGGGGACATGGAGCTTCTATGCCCTCTCTGGGCACTTCCAGCACTCCCACGCCCTCCAGCACCTCAATGTGTTGACCAACCTGGGAGCTCTCCGGACTCCATTGTTTAAGGTTTTATGGCGGCTTCTTAGGCAGCTATGATTGATGAAATCATGACCATTCATTGATGATTGAATTCAACCTCCCGTCCGTCTCCCCTCCCTGGAGGTTGGTGGGTAGAACTGAAAGCTCCAATCCTTCAATCACATTTTTTGGTTCCTCTGGCTACCAGCCCCCATTCTGAAGCTATCTGGGGGCCCACCAAGAGTCCCTTCATTAGCATAAACTCAGGTAAGGTTGACAGGGCTCATTATGAAGTACAAAAGACACTCCTTTCACTCAGGAAATTCCAATGGTTTTAGGAGCTCTGTGCCAAGATCCAGGGCCAAAGACCAAGTACATTTTTTGGTATAGCACAGACCACATCTTGCAGTTCCTCCCATAAACTAAGTCCGGGGCCTCAGGGGATTGACTCCTTTCTGAGACCAAATTAGACTTTTGGAGCTATTGAAAAGCAATGCTTCTCATCTTTTCCAGGAGTTGTTGGAGAAATGAATACCCTACAGTGTGTTTCAAAACTTACGAACAAAGCAAAATAACACAGTTTTAGTGAGTTTAAAATCCTCCATTGCATGGAAATGGTTT
Source organism: Orcinus orca (assembly GCF_937001465.1). Classification (NCBI taxonomy): domain Eukaryota; kingdom Metazoa; phylum Chordata; class Mammalia; order Artiodactyla; family Delphinidae; genus Orcinus; species Orcinus orca. The sequence continues at coordinate 26,092,519 of NC_064562.1, forward strand.
GCCCACATTGAATTTTACCTTCTTTGCATCCTGTGATTAACACAGGAGTTTGCTCTTGACTGAATTCATCTATGCCCACATGTTAACAGATGGTCTCTGCCTTCTCCTCCTCCATTCTGAAAAGTGCTTTCACTTCACGCTGAAGGGTGTTGGTTGTTCTTGCAGTACTCACAGCTGAGGGAGAGTGCTTGCTGTGAAAGCGCTCTCCTTAGGTATCTCTCTGTGAACGTATAGGTGAATTTCACCAGCCTCCTGTTTCAGGGTGCTCACAGCTGGGCACAGCCAAGATGGCTCAAGTCATCAATGCTTTGGATCCTTTCAAAAAATAGATTAAAATAGCCATGTGGTAGGCAGGAAATGCCCCTCCCCCAAAGATGTCCTCATCCTAACCTCCAGAACCTGTGCATATGTTACTTTACATGGCAAAGGGGAATTGAGGTGGCACTGGAATTAAGATTATACTGAATTATCTGGGTGGGTTCAATGTCATCACAAATCCTTAAAAGTGGAAGGGGGAGCAGAGGTCAAAGGGATGAGATATGAGAAGGATTCATCCTGCTGTTATTGGCTTTGAAGATGGAGGGAGGAGGACATCAACCAAGGAATGCCTGATGGCTTCTAGAAGCTGGAAGGGACAGGAAATGGATTCTCCCCTAGAGCCTCCAGAAAGAAACACAGCCCTGCAGACACATTTATTTTAGCCCAGTAAGACCCATGTTTGATTCTGACTTACAAATTTTAAAATAATATATTTGGATCGTTTCGAGCCACTAAGTTCATGGTGATTTTTTATAGCAGCAAGAGAAAACCAATACAGCTGCTATTGTATCTGAGCTAATAATTCTCAGATAAACCTATTTGTCATTTCTAAACAGCAAAAGGTTCCAGTCTAAGAAGTACAGGTTTGCACGAGGAGGGGCCCATATTGGTCTCCAAGTCCCCTTGTTCCTTTCCTGAGACTGTGCCCGCGAAACATAGACGTGCAAATGACAATTAATAAATGACAATTAATAATTTATCTGTTATAAAACCAAGATGTTTTTTCTTTTTCTTACCAAGTTTTAGAGTGGAGAAACCTCAGTGATACTGTGTCAGAAGTTACCCAGAGTAGGTATTTACTCTCCTTAATACTTGTGTTTGGGCCATACGTATTTCTAATAGTGTAGCACTGTTTAAATACCCTCACCCCCAATCAGCATCATAAAGAAGTTATGGGAGGAATGAAACAACTGAAACTTACTTTGTTATCTGCTTCCATGGGTAAGTTCCCGGAGGACAGGAATTGGTTCTCACTGATTGTCTTATCCCTGGTGTCAAGTACAATGCCTAACACGTAGTAGGTATTCAATAAATATTTGTCGAATGAATGTTAAATACACAATTGTTTTGACAAGGGGGTAACAAGGAATATCTTGAATTTAGCAGTGCATTATTTACTTTAATCTATGTTTCCTTGCTTTCTCTATACCATAAGGCTGTTGTATAGATCACTGAACTTGAAGCCAGTCACTTGCCAAAGGGTCACTAAGCAAACTATGGAAAAATGAGAAATGATGCTCCCAGCTCAGTGCTGCCCAGTCCTGTTTCCTAAAATACACAAGTCGATTGCCAAATATGAAATATGAAGGCACAGGAATGAAAAAACATATATATATTAAGGCAAATTTTAAAGAAGTTGGAAGTCAGAAAAAAATTAACCACATTGAAAGTATGAACACACTGGAGTGTTTTCTTTAAAATATCATAATGAAAGGCCATGCCCCACAATTGCTCTTAAAAAAGAAAAACATACTTCTTGTTAGAATCACCTTGTGATTCTCTGTGTTTTTCAATAGATGCTTCATTTTCTTCAAAGAGGAATATTCATAGTCAATTGGTTAGAACTTCCATGTGTTCACCAGGGAAGAGTTTATCTCAAAACTATAGGACTAGATCTGATCTTGTACTTACGTGAAAGTCATCAATACTCTTCGTTTGGGGTTTTTGTCTCTTTTCTGCTGACCCTGTGAAATTGTTCCTGAGAGCTGAATGAGAATTAGAATGGCAGTTAACTACTTATTAAAAGTCTCTAAGGAGGGTTTTATGATTTACTCTGAAACATGGGTTAATCTCAAGGTTCCAAAGTGTATAGGGACATTATTTTCAAATCATTCAGCTACCTGATTTTGAGGAGTCATTGGTGCTTGGTGAGGGGCTGTCCAGAAGTTCATGTATTGAGAGGACTGAGCACGGGGAGGACAGGGGCTCATGGTAGCCTACGATGATGCTTGGTTGAGGCTTCAGTCAGTGAGCTTGAAAAAAAAAAAGAAAAAAAGCATTAGGCAAACAGAGGAAACCCTAAAGTATTGCTTGTAAATTACTTGTTGCCCATTTAGTTCAGGCAGCGATATGCGCTCCCAGAAGCACGATGTGCACACAAAGCTATCGGTATTAGTAACGAAGTACAAACTGTAATGTGAATATTTGGTCACATTGCTGCTTCTCACATGACTAAGGACAACATTTTGGACATTGGGTTAATAGTTTTCAAAAGTATGATGTCAGAAGTCAGTGTCTTTTTGAAAGGTGTGGCTCCCCACCCCGCAGATCTTCCATTTGCCATTCTACAAATGTGTCTGTCTCCCTTTTAAGACAGCTTGGCTGATCTAATTAAATTCACTAGAGGTTCATTCTCTCCAAATGCTCAGCAGAAACAATTGAGTCATTTGACATTTCTGGAAGGAGGGCATGGTTTCAAATCCATAAAGCTACACATAACGAGGGGAAAGGATGGGAAGGAATAAGAAGACAGTCTAACATTGACACAAGGGCTTTCTGCTGAGCCTGGGAGAGCTGGGCTGCTGGTCCAATCCTGACTGCAGGGGCAGCACTCGGGCTGTCAGGCGGCAATGTGCCGGTGAAGACTATGGTTGAAGCAACCACAGAGGGTCTGGAAGCCTCAAATGTCTAGTGGTGGTTCTGGCATGATGGCCTCTGACCCTGGTCCAAAGTTAAACCTTCTTTGGAAAAAAAAGAAAAAAAAGCATTACCCAAACAGAGGAAACCCTAAAGTATTGCTTGTAAATTACTTGTTGCCTGTTTGTTTCAGGCAGTGATGTATACTCCCAGAAGCATGATGTGTACACAAAGCTATTGGTATTAGTAACAAAGTACAAAGTATAATGTGAATATTTGGACACATTGCTGCTTCTCACATGACTAAGGAAAACATTTTGGACATACTTCTCCATCTTTATGATTTGTCAGTAACATACTTTAAATGGACAGCATAACTCTGCAGGCTAATTGAAGCTAAATCTCCTGACAGCAGTCATATATCCTTCCTTCCCAATCTCTGAGCATTTAAGAGTTGTGCTATACGATATAATTTTAAAAGCTAGTTTCGAGAGACACTCTAGGATATTTACATAGAATGTTAAATTTTTTCATCAACATAGTTATGAAAGTGAGTATTTCTCTGAAATAACTTGAGTCATTAGTCATGTTTCTAAACCACCCAGAACACTACTTCGCACCTGGAAGTTGACTTTAAAAACATGAAATCACATGTAATGATTACACAAATATAAATCCTATAACCTGAAAAATTCAGGACATTTTAAAATGACTTTTTTGATTTATATTCTTGTCATTCAGATGTCTCATTCTGTTTCCATATTTGGCCCTTTAATAAAAGTCAGTCATGCCCCTCTACATTCATTCGTGTGATAGGTGAATCTTTAACGTAAACGACTGTCTTCTATCACTTGTGGATTTATTTCAATCTCTTTTCCCATCTGTCTCTCTACAATGCATGAATTCTATGTTCCTAATTCCCAAAAAGCAACCAGCACGGTTTTAAACTATGTTGGTAGCCAGCTCAAGTTGTCTTTCAGATGATTTGATTAAAAACTACAAAAGAACTACTTTCAACAAAAGCTTCTTATAGTGGAACGCAAACATTTGTGAAGTGGGTTTGCAGTACTTACCCTGCATTCACAGCTTTAGAGGGAAATATATGTGGAGAGGAATTAATCACAAACTAAATCCCACCCCTAGGCCTCCTCATACATCTATCAAGGAGGTTTACATGTGCAGTGGCTTTTCTACAATCGAATCTTAGTTACACATCCCTGTTTTCAATATCTCATAAGAAAGGCAAGAGATGTTTATTTACTGAAGATATAAGAAGAAAAACAGCAATGTTGAGTCAATATTAAAATCATCATAACAAGATAACCCCAAAAAACAAGGCTTATTCATAAATCCTAGTCATAGAGACTTACCCTTCTGCGAGCTTGTTCTTAAAATTAATCATATTGTGATATGCAAATGAAGAGGCTGCCCTTTTTTGACATTTGAATAATAATTTGGTAGGTCTGGGATATTTGCATCCACTTTATTATTTACACACTCTTAAAGTTTGGATGTTTTCCGCTTTGGATGGCATAGCTCTGAAAGCAGTTTTTCTCTAATCTGGGAAATAAAACAAACGATGCTTATTAAAAGTGAACTTTTATGCCTAAAGCTTTAAATTCACAAATCCTTGTAGCACACAAACTACAAACAGTTCTGGGCTTTGTTAGTAACACATGCTATCCTGGGGGACAGAGGCAGGAGAGCGCTTCCGTGATTGAGCACAGCCTTGTGAAGAAATGGCGGTATTAGAGACTTTTTTTCCTCTAACACTTCTAAGGAGTAACTTACAGCTTTTTGCCATAAGAATGTTGTGCTGTTGAATGAAACAGCGTGTATAAGGTGATGTCCTAGCGGCAGTCGCAACGTTCAGTTTCTGCCACGTTTTTCGCCGTTGTGCATAACTCAGCAGAGCACAGAGGAAGTGCTCCCTGGCTTACCAGAATTTGAACTTGAAGTCTCTGATCTAGATAATTTTAGATACTTTGATTTCATTATAGAAATTCCTAGACTACTTGTGGGATAAAACAAATGCTAAGACCATATTGAGTTTCATCGAGCTGAATTAGCAGAAAATAAAGATAAAATGCCTTTCTATTTAAGCACACGATGATGTTTTAATTGTTACAGCATTTGGCATGCCTAATGTATACAATTCTTGACATTCATACAATAACAAAAGAAGGTTGTTTGGGATTTTTCTTTTATTTCCTAGTGTCTCCTTTCCTCTCTAGGATTTCTCCCACCCCCATCCCAGCCCTGGCTTTTAGCTCTCCTTTCATTTCTCCATTTTTCTATAAGGAAAAAAAACTCTAGGCAGCAAAGGGATATATGTAAAAATACCTCATTTCGATGTAGAGAGGCCAAGGCTGCTTATTACCTAGCTATGATGAACAGACCACCACGGTTGTGACAACTGATGTAGATGCCTCCAGGGTAAAACAAAGGTTTACATATTACACAAGCAATTTAACTGTTTTCTAAACAGATTGCCAAGACAGTGGGAGTTGGCAGCCCACACTGTGTTTTAGGTTTTGGAGACTTGGATTAGAAGTCACTGCTGATTACGAACCTTTTTATTTGTCTTCTGTGAACTACAAGCAACCTAGTAACCCAGCAAAGAATTCTTCACAGCACTTAAACTTGTCTTCCTAGCTTCCCCAGATTACATACACAAATCACTTGACAAAAGTGGTGTAAGGGTCTTGCGTATAGATAACCACACAAGACAATTGTCTTGTTCTAACCCTTAAAGAGTTCCGCAAAGTGAAATGTTTTATAATCCTTTTTGTGCAGTAGGCAAGGAAGAAAAGAAAAGAGTTTGGGCAAAGATTATCCAGGAGAAAGAAAGAGACTCTTTTGGGGGTTCCAGTTGAAACACAATAAAGAACATAATTAACTTCACAATTCTTTGTGTTTTTCATTTGACTGCAGGGAGGAGATGAAAGAGGACTGCTAAGCCTTGCATTCCATCCCAATTACAAGAAAAATGGAAAGCTCTATGTGTCTTATACCACCAACCAAGAACGGTGGGCTATGGGGCCTCATGACCATATTCTCAGAGTTGTGGAATACACAGTATCCAGGTACCACTAAAAGACATTTCATCTTATTTTCTCATTATCTCTTTATAATTTTTTGTTTAAAAGTTACAAATAATTAACCATCAGGTGGCAATAATTAAACCCCAATCTCCATCTGGCTTAAAATCCTGTGTGTGTCTTTAAGGAAAATTGCGAAAAATGGTAGCTTTGCACTTCTCCACAATTCTCTTTCAACTTAAAGGCTACACTTTGGAAACCTAGAGACTAACACAATGTTTCAGTAATTTTTATTGGCTACATTTTTCAGTATGTTTGCTTATTTACGTGCCATGTGTTTGCTTCCCCCTTTGTGCCCTATTTACTTTCCGTGGGTTCACCTTACGTCTTTCACAATCATGGTTTGTTTCCTCCCCACCACCTAGAAAAAATCCCCACCAAGTTGATCTGAGAACGGCCAGAGTATTTCTTGAGGTCGCAGAACTCCACAGAAAGCATCTGGGAGGACAGCTGCTCTTCGGTCCTGACAGCTTTCTGTACATCATCCTCGGTGATGGGATGATCACGCTGGATGACATGGAAGAAATGGATGGGTTAAGGTAAAAATAATCCAACAAAACAACAGATGCCCCTTGATGGTAAAATGTTTTAAGTGAGTTCTATCACTTATGTCTTTGAATGATATCACCTCAGTTAAATATTCAACTTTTATTATCAGCATCTGCCTTTATAACATGAAGAGGAATTCCAATACATATGCTGTTATAGTATTTTTGAAAGTCGCTCTACTGAGATGTCCTGAAACGAGTTCCTGCTGTGGGGTTTGTGCAGTAGCTGCCCTGCACATCCCTGCTGCCTTCGACACTCTACCTAATGGACCAGCATTGTCCAGCGGAGCTTCCTGGGGGACGTTAAATATGTGGTTTGGCAAAAAAAAAAAAAAAAAAAAAAAAAACATTTTAGAGGACGGATACCAAAAGCAGCGCACCACCAAGGCTGCAGCCTTCAGCCACCGTCGAGCTGTGTCTCGGTGCTGTCACGTGTCTGAAGCCAAACTGCCCCTGGTTTCATTTCCCACGATATGGAATTTGGAACTTTAATAATTTTGTCTCAAATGGGGGACGGGGGGTGGTTTTTTAGCCATAGGGCAACTTCCCTGAATTGAGTGTAGGCGCAATACGTAACAAAAACGGAAAGCACTTACGTTGTCCTCCGATTCCTCAGCGACTTCACAGGTTCCGTGCTCCGTCTGGACGTGGATACTGCCATGTGCCACGTGCCTTATTCCATACCCAGGAGCAACCCGCACTTCAACAGCACCAACCAGCCCCCGGAAGTGTTTGCCCACGGCCTCCACGATCCAGGCAGGTGAGAACACAAGCCCGTCCTCTCTCCTTACAGCAGGGCCGGGATTCGCAAAGTGGGGAAAGAAGGAGGGTTTCCGGGCGCGGAGCAGCTAAGAGTGGTATCCAAGGTTATGCCTCTAAAATTACACTGGTTCATTATCTTACCCAGTATTTTGCTCTCTTTCTTCTATTAATGTGTGAAGCAGACGGAGAAGGCAGATTAGACAAGGCAGAGGACAAGTTCACAGAGAAATATCTCCTTAACATTTTGGAGAGTTATTATTGGATAAACACTGGTGGACAGGTGTCATGATGAAGACTTTAATCTGAACAGTTCAGACAGATAATAAACTTGGTCTCCTTAAACCGCTCTAAATGTTAATTTCCTTATAAATACATTAAATGAGGATGGTAATAGCCACCTTGCAAGGATGCTGTAATGATTAAATACAGATCTATAAGTGAAGAATCAAAGAGAGTATCTGACACACGTGATGGATTTTAAATAAATTATGGTTCTTATTATCATAGCTTCACTTAACAGATGATGACACAGTGTCATTTGGAAGGAATTGAGCTAAATGTTAACATTTTTTTACTTGCAAGAAATTACAAATACTGAAGGAATTCAGACTGACTGTTTACTACAATGAACCATAAAGAAAGGACCGCTAAGAAGAATGTAGAATGAGACATTTGGGGTATACTTGAAAAATGCTAGGAAGTGTAAAATAGCAATTCTATGATGAAAGCTTTATCTAATCTGTGGTCTGTTACTCATACTAAGGGGTATCTGGCCACATTTATTCGTTTACTAGTTATTATTGCTATTTAATATTTATTGAGTGTTCACTACATGCAAGGTGAGTATTTCTCGAACTTTTTCTTTTTATAATCCCTCCTGCCCTTCATCTCCCTTCCATCAAAGTCCAAGTCTACAGTTCATTTCCTTTTTGGCATCTCAGCAGATCTTAAAATCTGGGCGACAGGGACTACTTAAGGTGGGTTCAGGAAGTGGATGAAACTGTCACATTCCATTCCTAGAGCTCAGAACCCGGCAGATACCACCACAAAGCAGCACTTTGAAGTCGAGCAGCCTGAGTCACCACAATCCCACTGGAGCCTTCATGCAACCTTCCCGGGGGGTCCCGACCCTCAGTGTGAAAACACAGGGCGAGGTGCCTTACAGACCTTACGTGTGGCAGGACGCCTGTGCTGTGGAATCTTACCTCTTCCCGTGATAGAGGGCTGAACAGGCTGCCTCCCTCCAAGAGTATGTCAAGCAAAGGAGGATTTAATAAAGCAGAAAGGGAGCTAAAATCATTATTGGCTAAAAGTAAAGCTGGCTCTTATTAAGCATTGGTGCAGAGTAGCAAACCACGTATCATGTGCCCATCCTCTGATCGGTAACTGTCAGCCGCCACTCTGAGGTAGCTGGCATCAGGCACCTCCCCCTGCCTTTTTTTAAAGACTTTAATCTTTAGATCATTTTTCAGTTCCCAGCAAAATGGAGCAGAAAGCACAGAGATTTCCCTGCCTCCTCACCTACATAACCTCCCCCACCCAAGTGGTACATTTGTTACAATTGATGACCCTACACTGACACATCATTACCACCCAAAGACCATAGTTTACGTAGGGTTCCCTCCCAGGGTTGTACATCCTATAGGTTTGGACACAGGTATAATGACATGGATCCACCCTTACAGTATCACACTGAGAAGTTTCACTGTCTGCGCTCTTTTTTATATGAGACTAAAGGTTAAAAAGGCCAAGAGGTTCTTGGTGGATTTGATATTCAGTCAGAGCTAGACCTCATGGTCTCCAGCAACTCCACCTTTGGGAGACCTGGCCAAAGGTCTCTTTGCTCTTTCTTTGTTAGAAACACAAAGCTTTTTTGGTCAGAGTTTCTCCATTTTCAAAAGAAAAGCGGTACAGGAAAAATTTCTCACCCTGCATGGACTTGGTTCCACCTTAAGTCACAGCAGGCCTGTGTCAGGATCCCTGCCAGACGTTGTATTCTGCGAATCATTGAATTAATGAGGACAAGAGAGTGACTGCGGCCACAGAGCCACTAACCCACCTTTGGCAGGTCAGGCTAATATGAATAGGATCATTTGGAGTCAACGGGTTTTGTTTCACTGTTGTTGTTGCTTAAATAATTGCTGCATGTGACTCTTACGTCTCTTAAGCCCCAGAATCTACTCTCAGATTTTCTTTTTAATTTTGTAATTTATTTAATAGCCCCAATGAATTTGTTTTTGTCATTAGTGTATTTTATTGGCCTAAAACAGTGATTCTCAATGGGATGACTTTGCCCCCAGAGGACATTTGGCAATATCTAGAACCATTTTTGGGTTTCACAAATTGGAAGGAGGAGATCATGCTACTGACATCGAGTGTATGGAGATCAGAGATGCCGCTAAATATCCTATAGTGCTCAGAACAACCCCCTCTTCCCCCCCAAAAGAGAGAACTATCTGGCCCCAAATGTCAATAATGCCAAGCTTGAGAAACCTAAATACAGTGCAAGACTGTTTTCCAAATTTGTGAGAACTTCAAAAATGTTATTCAACTTCATTCTTCCCCCAACCCAAACTCCCCATACCTAGTCACTCATTGACTTCAACATTCAACAAATATTGAGCCCCTCTTATATTCCTGGGTTTGAACTAAGGAGTAGAAATACAGTGATAAAGAGGTCGGAAGTGGTTCCTGTCCCCATGGACTTTACAGTCAGTGGCTTAAGTCACAGAAATATTCTGGCCCCAGATTGGGGGGTGAATACAAAGTCAGAGTCCACGTGAAAGACTCAATGGTTGTGGGGATCAGCTTTATCTTATTCCTTGAACTGGAGTGCATGCTTTCCTTCATCAGAGCAGCCCACACTTTAGAACGTAGTGATTCTATGTAAGAAACACAAAACTAATATGATAACTATTACAGGTTATCCGTGACTTATGATGGGGTTAAGTCCTGATGAAGCCATCATCAGTTGAAAATACCGTTAAGTCGAAAATGCACTTAATGGTCCTCACCTACCGAACATCATAGCTTAGTCTAGCCCACCTTAAACGTGCTCAGAACACTCATACCGGCCTACAGTTGGGCACAATCTTCTAACACAGAGCCTATCTGATGTTGAATATCTCATGTCATTTATTGAGTACTGTACTGAAAGTGGAAAGCAGAATGGTTGCAGGGGTGCGGAATCAGTGTCAGTGTATCGTTGTTTCCCCTCGTGATGGAGTGGCTGACCGGGAGCTGCAGCTGCCACTGCCCAGCATCATGAGAGAGTATTGTACCACATGTCCTTAGCCCGGGAAAAGATGAAAATTCACAATTGGAAGTATGGTTTCTGCTGCATGTGTACTACTTTCACAGCATCATAAAGCTGAATCATCATTAAGTTGGGGACCAAGTGTTCTTGGTGTCGCACGTGTTGCAGATGTGAATTGATGGTGCTGCCATTCTTACCCTTATACTTTACCGGTGTATTATACATGTGCTGTTCCTTAACAACAGACTAACAAGTGTTCTGAGTCAGTGTGCACATTCATAATGGAGGTAGATACCAAGAGAAATTAAGAAATACACTCCAGAGATCATTAAACTTCAGCAGAGTAAGCAAACAGGATGTTTCCTTCGGTGGTTTTTAGAGGTTCCAAACTAAATCGCCCGTAGGATCCTTGCCAGCCCACAAAGGATTCCTATGTCAGGAATCTCTGGTCTGAGCTTAGAAGATACCCCGGTTGGAATTCATGGGTATCACCCCCATTTTGTCGCAGATGTGCTGTGGATCGACACCCCACTGACATAAACATCAATTTAACAATACTTTGCTCAGACTCCAATGGAAAAAACAGATCATCCGCCAGAATCCTACAGATAATTAAGGGAAAAGATTATGGTAAGTAGAGCATAATTTGTTGATTTGGCTTTCGTTTGGGCTTTGTTTTATTTTAATATATTAATTGAAGAGAAAAGGATTTCTGCAAAATGAGCATTTGGGAAAGCATCAAAATACTGGCCTAACCATGGTGAGGGCGTCAATTGCTCACTTTTTAAAGGTCCAGTGACTCTTACAAGCTCTAGGGGTTCCATGTGGGTAATTACCTTTCCCATGGATTGAATGGTGCTCTGTAGGTCCAAAAAATTTAATGGACCTTCAAAAGTTAGCAGTTTATATTTTGCTCATCTGAGAATCTAGATGAATACCTTCTATTTATTTAATATATAAGGGAGAACTTGTCTTAACATCTTATATACAGAGAGAAAAAAACAAGTGTTGAAGGTAAGAAATTTCTCAATACCCAACGTACTAGTCTCAGCAATTAGGAAAATTATAAGTGTTTCAAATAAGAATGTATTTTTTAAAGGTGTTTATTTTAGAGAAAACAAAGTAATAGACTTATAAAAACATGGCTTATTTACCCAAGTCATGAAGAAGGAATGTTTAGATCTTATTTTTAATAACATGATTACTAGAGTATTTAGAGATACATATTAAAATATAAAGTTAATATTTTTCAGTGTTTTTGTATATGCTTCTTTTAGAGGAAACAATATATCAAATATGATTATGATTCAGGGAATATAGTAGATGAAGATGATTAAATTGTTGGCTTCTTCTATTTATTCATTCAATACGGATATTTACTTAGTACCAGGAATGAAGCAGCTGTGTTGGTTCATGTGGTATTCAGTTATTTTACTTTATTTTTTTTCAGGTATTCATGTATGTGTGTGTGCATCTTATAACAGCCAAACCAAAGAATAATGTGGTTAGAAAAAAAATCTAATGAGTCACTAGCTTGTGGGAATTTTGGTTATATTTGTAGATTAAATTCTGCAATCACATTAATTGGGAGTCAGCTGAAACTGGTTATAATATTGATGGCCTTACATTTATGTATTAAACACACAGCCACAGAATCCTTTAACAATGTGTATATATATATATATATATACACACACACACACATATATGCACATACATGTATAATTTTATTTGTTAATTATACCTCGATAAATCAGGAAAAAAAAAAGCAAATAGCCACATCCACAACGCTTGCTACCTGCCAGCTCCCGCAGTAAGCACTTTGCAAACTTCACTCATTTCATTTACAGAGAAACCCTATGTGGTAGGCACTCTTATTGGCCACATTGTACAAATGAGGGAACTGAGACACAGAAAGGTTGACCGTCACAACACGTAAAGTGACAGGATCTGGATTTGAACCTGACTCCAGAGTTCATGACCTTAGTCTTTCAGTTATGCTGCCTCTCAGTATCCTGGTTATTTAAAACATATCTGTTCTACTTTTTATAATATCGTATTCACCATAATCACATGGGGTGGGGGAAGGACTTTAGAATGACTGTCTTTCCACAGAAGCTTTTGCCTAAAATACTTCCTGTTGGTAGTGACTTATTTAAGTACGTAATAAGTAATTTTCAGATTAATTTGCAGCTGACTTTGTATCTTTTCCATTGCAAGTGGCATCCCTGTATTCAAGTACATAACGACATGCCTGGAAAGACTGAGATACATGTCTATCCACATGTAATTCTGAAGGAATGACTGAAATAGACTTTGCTAACCACATAACTCTATAAACAGAACTCTTAAGACATTTTAAATGAAGATATTACTTGACTAAGTGACAGTGTTTTAAAATATGCAGCAAATGTGGTTTTGAAGACCTTTTATGTACCATACCTTTATTTTCTTTAAAGCTTGAACTTTTAAACATTTTATAAAATTTGAGAGACCTGGCTCAGTTTAGTAGGCATATGCAAAAGCATTCCTACAAAAAATTCAATATTAAAAAAATTAAGTATTTTTTTAAGTATTTTAGTTCTAAAGTCCATGATTTTGCAAAATACCAGATTCTAATGTCATTGAAAATTTTATACATCTTGGCAGTTATAATAACAACAAGCATTTGCAGAGCATTTTTATTTCATTCCGCTATGCGTGGAAGCCCTTTACATTATATTTAATTACATTATATTTAAGAAAACGGGGTAATTATTTTCACTAAATATCTACAACAAGGACCCATCTTACGCATCATGGAACACATTTCAGAGTTAAATTACTGTAATAATTGTGGTGTGGCCTACATGACTTTTCCTTTATGAAAATACGTTTCATTTGATCTAATGTTATGTTTATTTATTTCCAGAAAGTGAGCCATCACTTTTAGAATTCAAGCCATTCAGTAATGGTCCTTTGGTTGGTGGATTTGTTTACCGAGGCTGCCAGTCGGAAAGACTCTATGGAAGCTACGTGTTTGGAGATCGTAATGGGTAGGTTTCCTGATACCACAGTTTGATAGATCAAATGACATATCCATTGATTATTGGGCAAACCATCATAAAATATTTAAATGATTGCCTCCTTTTGGAAGTCAGGTGTGGGACACACATAAATATTATTATTTACTTTTAGTTCCACCATGTTTGGTGGGATAATTCAAGAACTTCCAAAAAGATGCTTTTTAAACAGACTTGATCAAATTCATAAAATAATTTTTAAGAGCAGAGAGGTCTTCAGATAGACATTTCATATTATTTAGAGTCTTCCTTTCATCCTTAACATAAATTTACCATGATCATGAGTAAATTGAAAACTGTGGTTTTACGTGAGTTGTATAAATATTTTTAAAATTATCTGGAAGGCTAAGAATTTTTGCTTTTGCCAAACTTTTGGGACTTTTGGCAACAGACCTTCATTTGTCTCTATTCATAGGAATGCTACAAAATTAAATTTTAGCCTAAAGTTTAGAGGTCACATTGTTGATAATTATAAGAAACTCTGTGATGAAACCCAAAATAAGAATCTTGTTCCCCAAGTCACTGGCATTCAGGCCATATGGCAGAGCTGATATGCTTGGTCGCTGAAAGGAACTAAAAAAGAGTACTGACCCCATGATCTTCCCCCATCCCTCTCTCTGATTAATAGCACAGCATGGAGTCTAGTCCTGGAGAGGAAGTATCATTCTCTGGATGAAGGGGAGGGCTTTTCTCAGACTCAGGTACTTTTAGTACCCCGCCTCCAAACAAAATATTATCTTAAGTACTTTCTCTTCACATGGGAATTTCGGCGTATTCACACACATTATGGGCTATATTATTTTTCCCTTTAGAAGCCAGGTCTGTGGCACAACAATTATTTATTATGAGTTTTATTTTAAACATTTTATTGTGTCTTTCAGGCAAAAGCACATTTTCATCATAGGTTTCTGGTATGTTTTGTTGTAGGAATTTCTTAACCCTCCAGCAAAGTCCTGTGACCAAGCAATGGCAAGAAAAACCACTCTGTCTTGGCAACGGCGGTTCCTGTAGAGGTTACTTTTCAGGTCACATTTTGGGATTTGGAGAAGACGAATTAGGTACTGTACAAACTATTTCTGTTAAGTTCATTCTCAATCTTTGCCCAAGAGGCTCTGTTCTGCTCTGAAAAATAAGTATAACAATCTCATCCTCCATTTGTTGGAAATGTAACCTGCAGCAAAGAGGACCAACTCAGTATTCTCTTCCAATAAACTTTCTCTGGGGGTCTTTAAACCTTATTCCCACCCACGCCACCAGAAATATGAAAGTAATAAAGCAGAAAACTGGGAGTCGGGAACAAGAGAGAATTTTTGAGTCTTGAAGACAGAAAATTTTAAATGTCTACTGATATTTTTGATGCAGCTAAGTCATCTGTTTATATTCTTTATCTGAACCTTTGCACTTATCCATGTCTCTTGGAATAAATTAAAATTTGTTGTAATCTGAATCTCAATTTTTTTTTTTTTTTTTGCGGTACGCGGGCCTCTCACTGCTGTGGCCTCTCCCGTTGCGGAGCACAGGCTCCGGACGCGCAGGCTCAGCGGCCATGGCTTACGGGCCCAGCCGCTCCGCGGCATGTGGGATCTTCCCGGACCGGGGCACGAACCCGCGTCCCCTGCATCGGCAGGCGGACTCTCAACCACTGCGCCACCAGGGAAGCCCCTGAATCTCACTTTATCCCTTATTTTTTTGCCCATCGAGGCATGAAATTTGTGCAAGATAATCCGGCTTTGTAGATCTGCTTTCCAACAGAATGGAAATTATCTTCTCATTGATAATCTCCAGGATAACATACAATTTATTTGTTGGTATGTTATCAAAATGTATGCAGCTTAACAAGCAAAAAGAAGTTGATATTGGAATGTTACCAATCAAAGGGTGAAATGCTACCAATTTTAAATTTCAGAGATAAATGTAGTTTTCATAATGATTCCCTTTAAAGAATAATATCCAAACAAACTATGGCTACCATGCTCCTTTAGCCTTGGAGATAAATTTCTAGGTGTTAAGAAAGACAAGTTGTGTTTCTATCTAAATCAGAATTATTAATAATTTTTTAATTTTTTTTATAAATTTATTTATTTATTTATATTTTTGGCTGTGTTGGGTCTTTGTTACTGCATGCGGGCTTTCTCTAGTTGTGGCAAGCAGGGGCTACTCTTCGTTGCGGTGCGCGGGCTTCTCATTGCAGTGGCTTCTTTTGTTGTGGAGCGTGGGCTCTAGGCTCGCAGGCTCAGTAGTTGTGGCTTGCGGGCTCTAGAGCGCAGGCTCAGCAGTTGTGGTGCACAGGTTTAGTAGCTCCGTGGCATGTGGGATCTTCCTGGACCAGGGCTCGAACTCGTGTCCCCTGCACTGGCAGGCAGATTCTTAACCACTGCGCCACCAGGGAAGTCCCTAAATCAGAATTATTTACTCTAAACACGCAGATTTGGTTTTCCTACATCAAACAGAGAATTCATCAGAAATACATCCATGCCATTCACTTAGGTTACCAAGGGACTCAGACAAGTTTCCTGAAACACAACACACAGATTTCAAAGCCGCAGGAATATAAGGATTCAAAGAAAAGAAGTCCAATCTATCTTTCTCTTGTTCTAGCATTGAAAGCATCTTGCATTTAATTTTCCCTTGAAATTCTCCTACCCCATTCAAATGAACCAGAAAGATACCTTTTCTCGCTTAAATCTTCTGTAATTGTAATTTAAATGTCATTGGCAAACTCTGATTTTAAAATATAAATTAGGATCACATTGTTTGTGGCAGAGTTAGAGATGAGTATTTAGAATCATTTTGATGAATCATTTTGATTTCCCCAGACCTTACTGCCAGGGACTCACCATCATTCATCCTATTAGCATCACCCCCATTAAAATATCCAAATATCTGTCCACACTTAATACAGTGTTGGGAGGAGAACCAAGAAATGAAGCACATACAGTTCTTACTGTCCAAAAGCAACAACATAGTGTATATTTCATAATTAAAAATAAATATACTTTCACTCTTTAATGCAAAACTCTTTGGTTTTTAATTAAGAGCCATATATGAAAGTGAGTTAGAGCTTTTTTTTTTTTTTTTTTTTTTTGCGGTACGCGGGCCTCTCACTGTTGTGGCCTCTCCCGTTGCGGAGCACAGGCTCTGGACGCGCAGGCTCAGTGGCCATGGCTCAAGGGCCCAGCCGCTCCGCGGCATGTGGGATCCTCCCAGACCAGGGCACGAACCCGTGTCCCCTGCATCGGCAGGCGGACTCTCAACCATTGCACCACCAGGGAAGCCCTGAGAGCTTTCATTTTTTGAAACAAAAAGTGTTGAGAGTCTTTTTTCTATGTGTGTGTGTGTTTTTAACTATAAAATTAGGATGGGTTTGTTGTAAGGAGTAAATGCAGTAAACTACATAAAGTACTTGAAATAAATATGATTTTTTTTACTTATATTCCTTTGCCTTTTAATGTCATTTTAATTTTTTCTGTTGTGTCTGTGTTTTTAATGTAAATCCCATAACATCCTTTCCAGAAGTGAGAAAGTAGTAGGGTGTGCTTAACACAATAATAAAGTAGAAAAGAGACATATAGACTAAATCAAGACCTATTTCATGAGTGAGAACCAAATATAAATTTTAAAGCCTTATAAACATATAATCATAAATACAGCTTCTAATTCCCTATTCATGTGATCAGTTCTATATATTGAATTATATGGAAGGAGTGGTAATAAACGAGAGCGGTTCTCTCCTAAGAGGGTACTCCATCTGTTGTAGTTCATTTTCAGGAACACAGCCTGGTGTCAGGAATCAGAGACATGGAGCTGGGATTGAGCAGAAGGGTCTCTCTCTCTCTCCCCCCCAGCTATTTATTTAAATGTATTTTGTTTAAAAAGCTAAAAATTAAAAAGGAGTACCCAATGCCATCTGGCCTCAAATTATCAATTAACAGTAACAACTTGGTAACCAAACCTTTGAATCTTGGGTGGAATAAATAAAGATAAAACTTGCCATTCTACACTCATTCTACAACTATTTATTGAGCACCTATTCTGCGCAAAGCTCTGTTCTAGGAGTTGGGGATACAGGAGCAGATAAAGAGATAACAATCTAAACTGTTTTCATGAAATTTACATCCTAAAGGAGGACAATAAAAATAATTCTTAAAAAATATATTGTACACTAGTTGGTAATAAGTGCTTAGGAGGAAAATCTAGTTGTAAAGAGGGATAGAGATGGCTAGGAGTTGGGACAAATGTACTTTTAAATAGAACAGTCAAGAAAGATGATATCTAAGCACAGACATGAAAGGGGAACAATGCATCTAGTGGTGGTCTACTGACAGGAGCCTGAGATAGGACTTGGGACAGATGCTGAGGTGGGAGGAGCCTGGGACACCAGGGGCCTGAGACAGGAGGCTGGGACGGGAACCTGCCTTGCATGTCCAAAGTCAGGAGGTGAGGCTAGAACCATTGCAGATGGGGTCAGAGCAGTAAGGGGGGGACATTGTAGGCCACTGTCAGGACTTACCTTTGCTGGGAGAGAGATTAGATGCCATTGGAGGGTATTGAAACAGAGGAGTGTGATCCAATTTATATGATCTAACTTGCCTTTTAAGGAATCCCTGCGACTGGTATGTTGAGAATAAACATAGAAGAATAAGAGTAGGAACAGGGAGATCAATTAGGAGGCTGTTGCCATCTTCCAGGTGAGAGATTAATATCTGCTCGCACTGGAGTAATAGTGAGATGTGGGGAGAAGTGACCAGAATTTGGATGCACTCAGGCAAGTGATCTTCTGAGGATGTATGAATATATAATATATGTATATACGTACACATACCTACATACGCATACATATATACATACGTATTATATATATATATAATAATCTGCTAGGCAAAAGAAGGTAAGGCTTTGTAATACTGTGAATTAACATTGTATTTCTCTCTTCATAGGTGAAGTTTACATTCTATCAAGTAGTAAAAGTATGACCCAGACTCACAATGGAAAACTCTACAAAATTGTAGATCCCAAAAGGTGAGGTTTTTTTTAATATTCCGTTAAGTCAAGTAATATTCTCTCAGTTATTCCAGTGCATTCAAATTAGTGATGGAATCGCAATTAGCCCTCAACAAAGATGAACATTTCCGCCCCGCCCATCTGCTAAGTGCTCTCCTGAGAGACCCTCAGTTCCAGTCTCTGAGGCCTAGACTTGAACACCCTGAACTTTAAACTATATTTCGATCACGTTCATGGCATCTTTGCTGTCCTCTGAAAGCAGCATTATATCTGTGGAATCAGGATCCTCACTTAAATGTCCGAGGAGGACCCTGGTGTATGAGGCAGCAGCTTCCGCTCTCTTGTTGGAAGCAATAAACCCTCCTTTCCTTTCGAGAAAACCAGGAACATTCTGGCAGGCCTTAGTATGACTTTTGTTAGGTAATCAGGATAAGTTATTTTGGCAGCTCAACACTGGAGCCTCATTTTATAACTGGATGCTCACAGCTTCTGTGACTAAACAAATGAAAACTGAAGAAATATTTTGTTATTTATTTCAGCAAAAGGAAGATGTGAACGTTTTAATCCTTTAGAGAATATAATTATCCGTCTCCAGCTCTTCTCTACCCACCCACCCAACTTCAACACACACACAACTTTCAAATTATCTTGAGTCATCATTCGTCAGTTGTTAATTTCATGGATAAAATCAGAACTCTCAGAAGCTGCTAAAATTATATACTGTCAAATAGATATTAGCCATAATTTTAGAAACAATTATTATAGGACTTCGGTATCTTCACAAATACGACTACTGTGGAACGCCAGTAGTGGTCAGACCCTAGCTTTGCCGTGCTGTGAATTTCCAATTCTTTCTATGCTAATTTAGCTTCATGAGCCCATTTGAAAATTTAAATTTCAAGTCCCTTTTAGGAGAAAAAATTCCAATAATCTGCAAAGTTTACTAAGAGCATTCATTTAATTCCACTTTTAAAATATTTGTAGGTTATAAATTGTGTATGTTTTTCTGAAAAATTCACTGACTAACAAATGGAGATTCTTGTCCTTTTTCCATACCCTAAAACACTATCTTTCCTGAGAAAAATATAGGTTGACATTGGTGCTGCAGAACAAAAAGAGACCAAAAACGATCTCTCTATGATAGAAGGCATCACATACACCCATCTATCACACAGTGATAATGACAGCTTTCCTTCCCTATTTAACAGTACACATTTTCTTTCACAGTAAGAGAAGTACCCATCTACACACTGTAAGGGTTCTTTTCTTCCTTGAGTGTGAAACCAGTGTCCTTCTGTGAGAAGCAAAGTAATGAATGAAAAATAAAATAGACACTCCGGTGCTTGTTGAAGGTGGCAATATTAAGAACAAAAATCAAACCAGTGTTAATTCATAAAATAGCATTCTAACGATTCAGAATGAGGTCTACGATTTCACTCAGATCTATTGCCATTAGTTTCAAAATAGCCATTGTTATTCCATTATATTTGTCAAAGTTGATGTGCTTTTGCAAGCTTTCTGGTAGTGTTATTAATTCTCACTGCTTCTCACAGAAATGTTTCTCTCTTCCTCTGGATTGTTTAGTCTGTTGGTGGTGAGTTGAGGTGAATTTTACACCTTCAGTCCATTATTAGTGTCTAATTACCAGGGCTGCCATGAGGGACCTTGGCTTTGTGATCATGGGGCCTCCTCTCGTAGGGTGGTCTCAGAGTGACATACCTGAAAGGCCTGACTTCTCATTATGGTGTCTGTTTCTGGTGAGTCGTGTCATGCGTGCGGCCAGGGTTAAGATGTGTGTTTGGTTTTCAGAAGGTGGGGGGATTAACAGAGTCCCAGAGACACAGTCCTTGTACACAGGCCCAGGCATACATTTCAAAATTAAACTGACTATAAGAAAACAAATGTTTTCATAAACATTTGTTGGGAGCCTCATGCTGTTTCGATTTGGAAGCCAACGTTTGTTATTATAGTAGTTCTCCCCAGATGAGTGGAAGTTCTATATAAGCAGACACTTTTTAGTATATGTGAACGGGATTATTTTGGAAACACGAGCTAATTACTAACCTAGCTGTGTTCAGGATGTCTGCTTCAGAGCACAACTGTTTTCCTAAAATGTTTGAGGGAGAAATTGAAGAAAGAGCCTCATCAACGGAAAAAAATTATACACAGACATTTCTTGTTACATCAAAAAACCTAACTCGAATTAAAATCTTAGATTAACTGTATTCTTGTGGAAGAGCCCCAGACTTGTCAGAATAATGTTTTCAGGATGAATTTCAAACATTCAGTTGACTCATGACTCTAAAAGAGAATAACTACAAATCATAAAATTTTTATATTCTGTATTATGTATCATGGAAGTTACATTCCTATACACCATAAGATTTATGTTTTTTTCTCTTTTTTCCTACACACACACACTCACATATAAGAAAAATGAGGGAGTTTTGAAACGATATGTAATATTCTTTGGTCATTTTGACAAAGGTAGACGAGGTCCCAGCATTACCAGCTCAGCCTGTAAGGGCAATCTGGTCTCAGGCTATATGTTACATAATCATTTACATAAGTTTAAAATCATTTATGGTGGGCATCCTTCTCAGAAAAGGATGGCAAGATAACCTGTTATAAAAAAACAAATTCCATTGTTTGCAATCAAAAAAACAAAAATTCTATGAGAATACAACCAGCTTTCTCTATGGCTTCACTAGAACTCAGGAGTTTTTAAAGGAAAAGCAGAAAAGGGAGGAATTTTGCCTCCCTGTTAGAACAGGGATACCTTCAGAAGTGGAAGAGTCTCATTTCATGGCAGAGTGGAGTTAGAGGCGAATCAGTACAGTCAATCATTCAGCTTGCTGGGCCACTTTGCTGGGTCCCCCAAAGCCTCAAGTACTGGGTTCTGCATGCCCTGGTCTGGGATGCTGCTTCAGCCAGCAGATGTCAAGGCATTGAGGACAAGAGCTGGACACTCATTTCAGTCTCACTTAGTAGAGCCATCTGAAGGCTGTCAAGATGAGGAAGTCTATCCTGGCAGGATAGGCAGTCAAACGGTCTTGTCTCTGAATCTTCCTTAGTGTGGACGCTGCATTGTGGCACCATACTGTGCTCCTTCGCCTGTCAGTAAAGTACAGGTCATCATTCTGCCTCTGCTACATTTCTGTAGAGTCGCTGTGAAGATAATTAAATATTGTATTTAAAGCATATGCAATTCTTTAGTACCATTGGTGTTCATTCCATGCATTCAAGAATTATTTGCGGGTGATCTCTCAACTTTTGAGATAGTGTTAGTTTCAAAATTGAGGTCAAGATGTCCACGGAGTTTTAAAGAGTACCTAGTTTTCGAATATCCAAGTCATGTCTTAGAGGCTTGGTCTTTGTTAAATCTTTTCAGAATCACACAAATGCTCCTGAGGGATGGAGATGAAAGAATTCTAACAGAGTTTTGAACTTTCCAAGCTTTAGTTTTATTTTATAGAACACAAATATTTTCACACTATTGAAAAAGATTCTTTAATTTTTGTTTCAGATGGACTTAAACTAAATGACCTTTTCTGACCTGGAAATGTTTCCAGGGTTATTTCTCCAGGAGTTCGTAAAATAAAATCATTCTTAAACATGTCGATTTAATTCCTGTGTACCCAGTCTTACTCTATTTTAACACGTTGCTTATCTGTTAACCCCCTAAGTCACACAACCCAGTCCCTTAAGAGGTCTATAAATTAACAGTGCACATTCCCAGCTTCAGAGGTCGTTTTGCAGAAACGTCCTGTCCCCAGACTCGTGTGACCAACATCAAAAACTGCCCTCCTGTCTCCTCCCTGCCCCTCCTGTGATGACCCCACTTACTGCTCTTTGTTTATTTATTTGTTTATTTAATATCTTCATCCTACTCCTTAGTCTACTGGATGCTGAAGTGTGCTTTTTTTTTTTTCTTCTCAAAAATCACTTCATGAGAGGAAATTGGTTCTGTTTATCCTTCGCATATGTCTCAGGGAGCCGGCAGGCAGCTCTGCCATCCTAAAGAAAGCCATGCATAATGGAGAAGGTTTAGCCCAATAAGCCAGTCTAGTCCCAATTCATCAGTCAAAGTTTTATGCAAGTGGCCTCCCTAGGTTGATAAATCCCCACAGTGCCTGTTGACCCAGCTGCCAAGTCCTCTTGCTGCAGGCGGTGTTTTCATGGCCACCCTGACAGTAATACAAACTGTTTAGCAGCTCCATTGACCTTTCAGCTATTAACAGGGACACAGGCTCGACGAGGGACTAGTTTTCAAACATGACAGAATTTCTTAACACTAGAGGTCATGAACAAGTATATGCCCTATAAAAATTCATTCAGCATGGTGGATGTGAAGTCTAAAAGACAAGGAAGCATGGTCCACATTTTTGCTATAATTTTTCCACATTTCCAATAACTAAAAAGAGTATACACTCAGGTGCCAGCTTATATTTTATTCTTAATATGCTATAGTTTACGTGGTAGTGCACAATATTTTTAGTGAACAGATCCTTCCTAGGCTGTCAGATACCATCTGAAATTTTAAAGATACATTGCAAAAGAATGAGATAAGATCAAAGTCAAAACTTCTAATGAGTGGATGAGCGTGCGTACATAATATATGGTAATGGCCTAAGTGTAACTGGAATTTTATTCATATTTTACCAAGATTTGTGTGTTTCTGTACATACGCACACAAACACACTTAAACATACTCAGGTATTCCATACAAGGCTATGTAGAGCCATCGCCTATCTCAAAATATACACAAAATATTATACCATAATTTATGAAAAAATTTTCTCTAAACGCCCATGCTATTTTCAAAGTCTGTACTATAAAGCTTCTTATGTTTATATCCTATTTTCTGAAGATGTGACGTATGACCACAGCATTCAAGGGAATTTTCTGCTTTATACTAATTATAGTCCTTCTTAAATGATCAATTTTAAATGTTGAAATATCAGTTCCTAGAGTAATTGTACAGATTGCTATGAAAACTTGATTGATCTGCCACTGACAAATGGCATTTGTTAAAAAGGCATAAAATGGAGAATATGAATAATTAAAAATATATTCTTCAAAAAGAGCCTCATTTGTTAAGAGCCTCTTAAAAGCATTTCTTTTCAATACCCATGTTTCTCCCCCACCTGGGACAGTGGTGGAAATCTGATATTATTAGACCTTCTGAATATCTTCTACTTTTATTGTGACAGTGGATCATCAGATGTTACAGCTCTCGAGATAAAGGCAGATTTAATCTTGCATAAAACAGCCACACAAATTTGCAAAAAGATGGTTTCTAGAGGAAGATATACTTTTTAAAGAAAAAAAACTACCTTAGCATCATTTTTTTACTAATTCATTTTAGTTGAGCTAAAAAAAATCTGTTGCTTAAATGACTCGTTTTTGTCAACACTGACAAATGAATCAAAAGGTGTAACATCAAAATTTGTGAACGTGTCATCCTAATAGTCTTCAAAGAGAATTTAAACTGACATTTTTGTGCTATTTTAAGGGACAGAAAATCATTTCAAATTTTACTTCCCATTTAAAACATTTAATGATCTTTAAAATTTCTGCCTTCATAGAATACAAAATTAAAACACTAGTAGTCTACAGTTTTTTAAGTGGGAAAAAGATTTATTTTTTAGATGGCTTCTAAAAGAAAAATACTATATAGACTTTAAGACTTTTGAATTATGTTGTAATCAAAGTGTTACTTAAAATGTCTATTTTCCCAGTCGCAGACATTTCTTATTTAGTGTCTAACATTTTTATCAATTATGGCTTATGAATCAAGTTTTTAAGTTAAAAAAAATTGGTTTTAGACGTAAAATTCTGAACAGAATGTGGTTCCTTCTTTATATTAGGAAGCAATGGCATTGGCTTTTTATTGTACCCTAATTTTTCAGTTTTTATTTTTCTATCATATCAAAGTACAGTTATACAAGATTAAGACATGAGATTGAATCAGTCTGCAGGTATCTTTGGCTTGTCTCCTGTGTTCAAGATATTGTATTATGTGCTATGGAGGGGGAATATACGTGAGAATTTAGTCCTTTCCTCTAAGGAGCTTATTTTTATCTTAAATCAGGAGATTGCACACATTACCTAAAACATGAACAACATTATCTGAGATAAATATTGCCACTTTGGGGCAACAAAATTATGCCAGAACATTGTACATTACAAGTTGCCAGATAACGGTCCAGAAGGTGATGGGTAAAACTCACCATGAGTTGGCTTCTTGGTCCAGTCTGTTCTACCAGGGGGAACAAGGCCTCAGCCCGGCTGCTGTACAGGCAGAAGGCGCCTTCTCAGTTGACTGTTAAAATGAGAAATAAGTGCCCGCAATGAGTTTCCCTCCCCCAGGAGACATTCCTCCAGCTTTGCATGGCTCTCTGCAGGTTTCACTCCCTCCTGAGTTCAAAGCGTCACGTCCATCACCATTTTGGTTTTGTGTGCTTCAATCTCCCCTGAGCAAATCTCTCCTCCAGCTACTGCCGACCTGCTCCCTGGGCTGCCCTCTCCCAAGGTACCAAGTTTTATTTTTGCTAGTGCTTTAGTTACGAAGTTGCATGGATCTCGAGGGGTCTGCCCCAACTCTATTTTTCCCATAAGCCTTATTTTTAGTATGCGATTTTGTAGAATACAAGATTTTTCGGGAACAAGTCCACTGAATTAAAGTGCAAATGCCTATTTTTCTAATAATTGTAGTGGACCAGTTTCTGAATTAAGGACATTGCAAACATAATACAAGAAACACCTAAGGCAATTTAATAAAATTGGACTTTGTCCTTTTTTCCCTAAAAGCAGACAACCTCATCATCCAGTTTCATTAGTCATTTCTCCTAGGTTTTCCTTTTAAGGAAATACATAACTTTTCATTTCCTAATCTTCGCCTGGAAATATATAAACTGAGGTAAGCTGATAAGGTTGAATGAAGGCGATCCACACACCCTTTTAGATACTTGTGTACAGTGGTAGTGATGTTTGGATAGGGAGATTAATAAGGCCTGAAACACAGGTGCCTAGCTCCCTTTTTCCTAAAAAGGACCAGTTGAGTAGAAAGCTGTGCTAGAAAACAGTTCCATCCAGATTATCTGGAATTAGCTGTATGAAAGCTATTTCATATCTTCATCCATGTTCTGATCTTCTAAATTGGGGAATAGCAAGGTTGGCCCCGTCTCGTGAGGATAAAGTTTAATATGAAATTACTGGAAAGGGTAAGTGGCTTCATTATCTGCTTTCATTCTGGTTGCATCTTTAACCATAGAACAAAATTGAGCAGGTATTTGTGAAAGTTCTAATAATTTCATTAACACTAGGCGGTCCAACTCACAGCTCCACCAAGTTGCCACTACCTTTGTCCTCTTTGAGTTTAGCACCTACTCAATCCCAAACTGCCATATTAAAGCCAGTCGACAGTATTTCTGAGTGAGCATGTGCTCAGCATTTAAATCACAGACCTCAAAATGAAGGCAACCTTGGTCACAGAGAAAAGAGCTGAGGCCCAGCCGCACTGTTCAGCGCATTTCAGAAGAGAGAAATGCAGCGGTTTGAGAAATAAGATAGAGCACTGCCTGTCCCATTCTAAATTTGAATTCTGGAAATATACAGTACAAATTTAAAATGCTTAATATGACCCATAATGTATACAAGTTCAGAGGTAGTCTTGAACTTGTTTTCTTTTCCTTCACTTTATATATGTTACTGAGGACATATGTAAAAAGATTTTTCGAAGCAGCTTACATATGATATAATGTCAAAGAAGGCATTCCTTAAGAATGAAATGAAAGCAAGTAGCTCTTAAAACGATTAATTTTTTGGTATATCTCAAATGGTACTTGAAAAATATTCTTAGGAAATGTGTGTTGCTATCTCTACAGCCACGAAGTCCTGTGAGACCGATATTGCGTGGTTACACAGACGCAGATTCCATTTTCTCTGTTCTCCAACCTGGAATAGGATTGTATTATGAATGTATAAGATTCCTCAGAGCAAAATTGAATTTGTATGATGTATTATCGTTTTACCAGGTACTACAAAATGGTTATATGTAGTCGGAATCCAAAATTCTACTCCTCATGGGTAAACTGACCCTGAAAAGAGAACTGTCAACATGAGTAAGAAGCATTTAGTGAACACCCAGACTGAAGAAAATTATCCAGACTAAAAAAAAAAAAAAAAAGAAAGAAAAAGTAGTTTGTATGTTGACCTTGGAGAAAGGCACTAAAATGAATAATTTAAAAGATGACATAGCACTACTGCACTAGTGCTCATTCCTATGCCTCAAGCTATACAAATGGGAGAAATTTCCCATTTTCTTACTTTTTTTGAGGCAAAAGTGCTGAGTAATGGTTTTAGGAACAATGAGTGGTTATGGGTTATGGCTTGTATATCGAATGCTTACCGAGTGAGGAAATCCATGAAACCACAGAATCTGTGGTGGCACAGGAAGGCTGCCCCCTCGTGTAGAGGCCGTACTCCATCCAATCACAAGATCCCAGAATATTCTGTACTTGGAAGCTCCTGACCACACTTATTCATGGCCCCATTAACCACTTTCGGCTGGGCATGGCCCTAATTAAGAAAGGGGCCTCTCAGACTTGAACATGCATGGGAGTCACTTGACAAACTGAACTGCAGATTCTGATTCTGTACGTCTGGGGAGGGCCTGAGAGTCTGCATTTCAGACGACCTCCTGCTGGGGCTGCTGCTCTGGGACCACACTGAGTGATGAGGATTTAGATTTATCAGTTTTTCTTACCTCATGACAATAGGAAAAAGCATGGAAGAAAAATCGTTTTGCAAAGGTTACAGTTGCAAGGGAACACTTTTCCATGTGTCCCAATGTGACTATGGATAAGGGAATTCCCTGGTGGTGCAGTGGTTAGGACTCCAAGCTCTCACTGCTGAGGGCCTGGGTTCAATCCCTGGTCAGGGAACTACGATCCCACAAGACAAAAAAAAAAAAAAAAAGAATAAGACAGTTCTTACATCACGTCCAATCACCTCAAGCAGACTGTTGTCTATGAGAAGCTATAGAATTAGCACATCTTCTGAAATTTTTATAAAAGAGTATTACTAAAAAAAGGAGTATTACTCATGATCGATGTACCTTGTTTTACAATAACATGAATTTAAAGTCTGAACCCCTAACAAAAATTTCAGAATGAACCCCTTTACTTTTCATAAAGGACACAATAGATCGGGTTCTGTAACACTCACTCCAAAGATCAGGCCTGCTAAGACAGAATTTATCCCTGTGCTTCCACGCAAATACACAGAAGACTTCTCATTTACTGATTGATTCATTCACTTACGAAGTATCATAAAATTAAAACCATTCTTTAATCCCACTACCCAGAGACATTCGCTGTTGGCCTTAGCTATTCACAAAAAGTCATCACAGTATAATGTGTGTTATAAATTACTCAGGCTTCTCAACTTCCTCCTTTATTTCAAGAAAGTATCTAAAGCTTTATGCTACTACACAGAACCAGCCAACGTAGGTTTCTAAGAGAATGTCTTATGTTTCTGAAAACAATGCTTATACGTTAAAAAATGTTGGGCAGTTTTCTACACTATCCCTTTAGTGCTTCATTATTTGTCATACATAAAGGGGTTAGAAAATGTGTTTTTCTAATTTAAATTAAGTTTGAGAACTATGGGGATAACTGTCAACAAATGGGCACCATATATTCTTTATTAAAAATCTGAATATCCTCTTGCGTAAGTTTTCTATTTTGAAAGCTATCTCAGACTTCATTCAGTAGACCTAAGAGTCCAAAAGTTTAAAAAGTAATTGTTTAAAAGGAGAGCAAGACCATTTAAGTAATTTTTATTAGGCCTACATTAAGATGCTCAATTTCCCAGTGTAATAAAAATAAGAATGAAAAATGAGTTCATCTATCACAAGTATATACCCTAGATTTTTGTTTAGATCCCATCTAGGTGTGTATATGTAGTAATTAGGAATATACAAGATGGTTTATTTCAAGGTGACAATAATAATAAAGTTCAAGTTTACTTGTTTTATTCCCTTTTCTTTCTCCTCATTCCATGTAAAGGAACCTTACTCTTTTCAATGGAAAGAAGAAATGTCCCTAGAACAAAGAATGAGTGGAGAGGAAAGAGATGGTTGGGATCACCAAAAATCTTTGTCAAACTTTAACAAATGTATTACTAGAAAAATGAATGTTGATATGTTGACTTAATTCCCAGCTGGAGGAGAAAGTAATCCCATCTCTTTATGTCATGCTTACTTCTTTGCCTGTTGTTTATTTATTATGATTATAATTAGTGTAAAAATGCTTTATTTAAAATGAATTTAACTATGCCTTGGAAGAATTTTGTAATACAATATTACAAATTTGTAATTTGTAATTACAAATACTTGTAATTAATACAAGTTAATTTAGCCAATAGAGAGAAATACAGTGAGTGTTTTTAGTTTTATGCTTATGATATAAAAGTATAGTGATTCGATTTTAATGATATCCCTCCCCTAAATAGTCCATATATTCCTAATATTGTCACTCAGTAGCATTTTAAAGAAGCAAACACCCTTTTAAAATTCCACTCGTTTCATTCATTCAACAGATTTTTAAGAAGGATCTTCCATGTGCTGTACACTCTTCTGGGTCTTGGAAAGACACAAGAGAAGAGAGGGGAATATTTGGCTTCATGGAATTTATATTCCAGATTTGAAAAAAGTTTCTACTATATGCATTCAATTCAATAAACATTTATTGAATGCCTATGGTATTTTCCTACCTCCTATGACTATAAGTAGTTGAGGAGATAAAATACTTTGGTAGCTTAAATATCATCTTTCTATAACATCCCTCAATCCTAAATTAATTGCACCTTCATCTGTATTCCTGTGATACTTCATATGCACCTGTATCATAGCAAAGATCATACTGCCTTATACTTTTGTGTTTGCTTGTCTGTCTTCTCCACAGTGGTCTCCAAGAAGATTAGGACCCCGTTTTGTTTCTGTCTTATCCCCATGAAGAGCACAGTACCTGGCAGAGTCAATGACTAGACTTGAAGAGGATTGAATATATAGTTTTTGCCCTCAGAAAGCTTTTATTTCAATGGGGAAGGGAAAGGGGAAATAAGATTACTCATTCCTTAAGAGAAGTGAAGTCCTATAGGTGATGGCCTATGTTTTATGTACATTTTCATGTTCAAGGCTCCCCAATAGAATAACAGAGACAGAGAGAGGATTTATTTAACATGCTAAGTGAGGAATGTTGGTTGTCAACTTCATAAAAGAAAAAATAAATATTTTCCTAGGTAATTAAATAAAAATTTAAGGGCATCATAATGTTTATATATGACAGCCACACAGTTTTATATAAGCTAAACAAGCCCAAGCATGAAGCAGTGACATCCACCGATAGATAAGCATTTGCTCAAGCCTAGGCAAAAAAAAAACAACTTATAATTCCCTCCATAACCTGAGTTTCCACACATTTGAATGTTTGGTGAAAATCAGACAAACTGTCTAATTGGAGGATCATCCAGGAAAAAAGGATCAGATACCGTGCCCTGAAGAACTGAACTTCCACAGAGAATCTCTGTTCGTCATACCCCCTTATCTGTTCCCAGTGTTGTCACACCCACTTATCTGTTCCCAGTGCACATGAATCAATGTCCCTACACTTTGCCTCAAACAGGCAACATCTTCCCATGGTAGTTGTTTGATCGAAGTCACCTACGTTCTTAATCCACATGGTGTCTTCTCCTCTTTATATTCATCTGCTCAGGCATGAACCATATCATCAAGTAGCATGTGAGCTATGTGCCTGCCTTTTTTGCATTGCATATAACACGTAACATATTCTTGACACACTCTGCTTCTGGGCCTCTTTTCTTGAATGAATCGGAAAGAGCGTGAACGAGTGAGTAACAAATAGAATTGGGTAAACAGAATCTCAGTTACCTGTAAAATGGAAACAATACCTGTTTACCGATTATCACTCAGTAAATGGTGGTGGCCTGTGACTCAGAAGAGCATCATGGCTACTGAGAAACTGCTCTCCTGATGGTCACAAATGCCACCATCGTCTCACAAACAAAATAAGAATTTTATATGAGGAAGAAATAGGCAGACTTGGGCTATTCAACAATAAGAAGGCCAAGGTAATGCCCTCACTTTCCTTGGCATATCTGTTTAACATCTTCACCTTATCACACTCTGCCATTACTCTCAGAAAGACTCCCTTGGGGGCACATAGGAAATACCTGATGGTGTGTTCTGAGTGAAAATATGGAATGCCTTAAGTACCTTTCACATAAGCTGACCATTTCTAGATTTAAATAAGAGGTTGAATAGATTTAAGGGAGTTTTCTGAATTGTCACGTTAGTTGCAAAACAATACTTTTATTTCTTTCAGTTTTTATTTTATATTGGAGTATGGTTGATCAACAATGTTACGTTAGTTTCAGGTGTACAGCAAAATGATTCAGTTATGCATATACGTGTATCTATTTTTTTTCAAATTCTTTTCCCATTTAGGTTATCACAGAATATTGAGCAGAGTTCCCTGTGCTATACAGTAGGTTCTTGTTGGTTATCTATTTCAAATATCATAGTGTGTACATGTCAATCCCAAACAATGCTTTCAACAGAGAATGGGATCTTATTGGAGAGAGGAACTAAAGAAGTCATTAGATATTTTAAATATGGTCTTGAGTCATTGTAGAAACAGCCTGAGGCCAAGCTCCAAATTATTATCACTGTTCATATTGCTACAGGGGCATAACAAGATAACCTGTCTCGAGAAAACTGAGTCTGCAGGGCCTAATTATTTGCTTCTCTCGGAAAGCTATATCATTCACCTCTGTGGTGGTTCTGACCTATAATTATCACCTTCTTTGTTATGGTACTTAAGGATTCCAACTGATTTGCCCATCCTCCTGGTGGTGATTTGACTGGTGATGAAGTGTTTACTTACATTCCTTCACTGAAAAGAGCTTTCTCACCACACTGAGGCACAGGTAGCAGTGACTGATAGCAAAGTACCACTGCACATTTTTTCCCAAAGATTAGGTAATGAGCAGGTGTGATCATGATTCCAGCGTGAAACAACTTGAAAGACACTCTCTTATTCAAAAACATTAAGAGCTATAACAACCATCTTCTGAAGGCATCTTGGTCCCTCTCTAAATGATGGCAATTGTAGAGCAATTAAAACAAAGTTTATGACTTTTAACATGACAGATAAGATGTTTTTGTTTGCTACTATTAGCATTCTTTTTCTTCATAGCGGGACAAAATCAAATTATAAAAATATATATGTATGTATATAAAATCTCTCTATGTAGATCATTCTTTGCATAAAGAGTTTAAACTTTGAGTCAGTAGTAAACACACACATGTGTTATGACGTCCTTTTAAGAAGTCATTCTGGAAAAAGTATTTCAAAAGAAATGTAAAAATGAAATAAAAAGTGATTCCCAAGCTTTTTAGGCTACAACTGTTCATTCTGATGAATGCCTTCAGCCTCGTGATGTTGCCAAATATGCCAATAACAAGTGAAACCTATCTCAGGTGCTATTCCTAAAAACTTTTGGTGTTTTGAGGGAAAAAAAAAAAGCTTTAAAATATCTACTCATCTTTATTTTTTAAATTGTAATTGCTAGGAATTCTTAGCTACCAAAATATTGATGTAACGTAATTACATTTTTAATCAATGAATTTTGATCATGATAAAGTTTCTTACCATGTTTGATTTGTTCCCTTTGGTTCAAAACTGGTTAGTTTGTTTCCTCATGGGTGTGTATTTTCTCCTCTTAGAAAGTTGTCGACCTTTCTGTCTGAGTGGCGTAAAAGAAGGTCTCTTTGGAAAGCAAGAGACGTGCTCTGCAAGCTATGAAATCACTAGATTTCATTCCAATATTGATTTGCAACCGAAATGCACTTTTGACGGTTGTCTTTTGATGCAGACCTCTGATGCCTGAGGAATGCAGGGCCACGGTCCAGCCTGCCCAGACCCTGACCTCTGAGTGCTGCCGGCTCTGTCGGAACGGCTACTGCGCGCCCACAGGAAAGTGCTGCTGCAGTCCAGGATGGGAAGGAGACTGGTGTAGAGTCGGTTAGTTTTCCTTCTGTTCCGGGGAGATTGGGCCTGCAAGAACTTAACGTTAGTTACTTCCTCTAGAATGACCTAGTGTTCAAAACTGTAGCCGTTTACAATAGTAATGCTCAGTCTGTTTCTGAACTTGCACCTGAAATCGTTGCCATTTTCCTAATGGAAACAGTTCACGTATATGAGTTAATCATAAACATAATCGAGTTCTTTCACAAAGTCACACATGAAAACAGCCCAACTAGATCATCCCTGTGGACTCTCAGTCCTGGGTTTGAGCTTTCACACCAGCCAGTGACCTGGTGCTTGCAAAGCCCCTTTCTGAGTGCCAGCATTTTCCAGACACTCCGTAAAGACCCTCCCTAAATTTGCTGCTTGCTTTCTTGCTGCAGCGTGCTAAAAACAGGGGTTTTCAGTGGGTGTTTTTATAGAAAAGGGGAAAATGCGTTATCTAGAGGCATATAATGAGATTTTTCCATTCTTTTTGCCACTGCCTTGTGGACCATCAGGTGGGTGTGCAGCTGCTCAGAGAGCAAATGAGATTCATTCCAAGGTTATTCTATCCTTTAACTTGTGACTTCCGCAGATACATGTAATCGCGTTTAAATTCTTCTTGGTGTGAAGTAAGACAATTAGATTAATTTAGGTACCTAGAGTTTAAGATGTGTATACTGAAAGTATGTTTTCAACAACCGGCATATACGTATTACTTGCAAAAGATTTTGATCTCTGCTATTTCAAATATTAAAGTATCTCTTGCCAAAGAAAATTCAAGTCCCATATTAATATTTAACAGTATCCTTAACTCATAAATGCCTTCTTTCTTTATTCTAAACATGTATTTGTTTCAAAAAATTATAACCATACCTCGTTTACCTCAAATAAAGTAGACATTTAAAGTCACAGAGACAGTATCCATTTTAAGCTTAAATTGCTTCAGCACTAATAATATTACGTGATTGATTGATATCATGGTTACATATCTAGGAAAAAGCTATCATAACTGAAACTCAACAGAAATTAAGTAATTACATTTTTTAAAAAAATGCTTACATTCTATTGACCCATTCTGTCTCGTTTTTCATTAGTTGGCCAAAAAATGAGAATCAGTGTTTAAATGCAATAATATTCTAATTCCTGATGATATATCTTCCTTCTGCTTCCTTCTATGCTTGACAATATCTACTCTCTCTGCTTTTACGGGGTGTCCATTCTGTCTTATTCCTTACTTATATTTTGCCTAAACTTTTAAGTCACCTCAAGTCATCAGATAACAAATATTTACTGAGTGCCTGCTAGTAAAGTATGTTAAACTGAGGGTAAACATAATTTTGAATCTAGGCAGCTTAATACGTACCATAATAGATATTAATAATGATATATGATATAAATGAAAGTTTATAAGCAGGGGTCCCCAACCTCCGGGCCACAGACTGGTACCGGTACCAGTCTGTGGCCTGTTAGGAACCAGGCCACACAGTAGGAGGTGAGTAGCGGGTGAGCAAGTGACGCTTCATCTGTATTTACGGCCGCTCCCCATCGCTCGTATTACCGCCTGAGCTCCGCCTCCTGTCAGGTCAGCGGTGGCATTAGATTCTCATAGGAGTGCAAACCCTGCTGTGAACTGTGCATGTGAGGGATCTAGGTTGCACACTCCTTATGAGGATCTAATGCCTGATGATCTGAGGTGGGGCTGAGGGGGTGATGCTAGCTCTGGGGAGTGGCTGCAAATACAGATTATCATCAGAAGAGAGGTTTGACTGCACAGAGACCACAGTAAATCAATTGCTTGCAGACTCATATCAAAACCCTATCAGTGAGTGGCAAGTGAAAACAAGCTCAGGGCTCCCACTGATTCTGCATTATGGTGAATTGTATAATTATTTCATTATGTATTACAATGTAATAATAATAGAAATAAAGTGCACAATAAATGTAAGGCACTTGAATCATCCCGAAAACATCCCCCACCCACCCCACCCCTGGTCTGGGGAGAAATTGCCTTCCACGAAACTGGTCCCTGGTGCCAAAAAGGTTGGGACGGCTGTCATAAAGTACTTTAATCTTTCCACTAAATCAAGTAAACACTTTGAATATATAAGAGAAACCAGAACCGTTTTATTAAAGTAATATATTTGTGGTATTTTTGACCCAAGTAAGAACAACTTTATTCATATACTCACAGAGTTTGCTCATCTCCCACAAATTTAAAAGACTATTTTGGTCTATTTTCTCCCTGTTCTTTCTTTCCCATATATCAGCCACAGACCCCTGGTTTTTGATTAACGCCCTGGAAAAGGTTAAAATAACTCTGTCCCCTAAAAGTATAAGGACATGTATTCAAGGAATTTGATTCTGTCTACAGTGGCTGCACACGTCAGATTCATCCTATCAGTTATATATATATATATATATATATATCAATTAAGTTATATACCCGATTTTATGCTCCATCTCATTTTAGCAATAAATCTTTACGTTCCCTACCTATATTATAGTGGTAAACATTCTTCTCTGAAGCAATCCTGCTCTGTAGAGCAGCCCTGTAAAGGATTGCTCAGAACGTCTTTCTCTGGGCAACTGCACTGACCCCAAGAAGGGGCTTCAGGGTGTAATCAGAAAGGGGCATATGCACTACACCCCCTGGGAACAAGGAAAGGGAGGAATCCAAGGGAATCCACGTGGCGGATCCTCCCTCCAACCAAAATAAAAAACTGATCATTTCTTTTCTTTTTTTTTAAACTCTAGTGTTTTTTTTTTTTAATTAATTAATTTACATATTTACTTTTGGCTGCATTGGATCTTCGCTGAGGCAGGCGGGCCCTCTCCAGTTGCGGCAAGCGGGGGTCACTCCCTGCCGCGATGCACAGACCTCCCATCTCGGTGGCCTCTCCCGTTGTGGAGCACAGGCCCCAGGCACACAGGCCTCAGCAGTTGTGGCACGTGGGCTTAGCAGCTGTGGCTCGCAGGCCCCAGAGTGCAGGCTCAGCAGCCGTGGCGCACGGGCCCAGCTGCTCCACAGCATGTGGGATCCTCCCGGATCAGGGCTCGAACTCATGCCCCCTGCATTGGCAGGCGGATTCTTAACCACTGCACCAAAAGGGAAGCCCAAAAAACTGCCCATTTCTTGATGTTACATTGGTGATGCTCTAGCCACTGGGCCTTTCTCTCTGGCCGCGCCCTTCCCACTGTGAGGTCCTACCCCAGAGGGACGGAAACAGAGCGGTACTTGGCAGGCCCTGTGTTGCAGATGCCCTAGGGAAGCAGAGGTTTTAAAGAACGGAAATCCTCGTTTTACATAAAGTCAGTTCTGCAAGGGGTTGAAATTGTTTCCCATGATCTGGACGATCCGCTTCTCTCGAAATGTCTCCCACTGTCTGTTGCGTTCTGGCCCCCAAATAACTAGAAGTCTGAAAGCCTTCTTCCTTTGTACTTACTAACTTTGGGATCATTTTGGGACTGGCTTCCCCCTCCTTTCCCTCCGTTCCCTTACTCGTCAGATATCTATTGGCCTCATACTCGGTGCTGTTTCCGACTTACAGAATGGAGTGTGATTTCATTGCTCTTTTTTTTTCTCCCAGCGAAATGTGAGCCAGCGTGTCGCCACGGCGGTGTCTGTGTTAGACCCAACAAGTGCCTCTGTAAAAAAGGATATCTTGGTCCTCAGTGTGAACAAGTGGACAGAAACCTCCGCAGAGAGACCAGGGCAGGTATTCTTGATCAGATCATTGACATGACATCTTATTTGCTGGATCTAACAAGTTACATTGTATAGTTTCTGGGACTGTTTGACTATTCCTTTCCAATGGGCATTTATTTTTTATCCTGTCATTAAAAAGAACGACTGTTATCCTGCTACACACTCCTGTGATTTCATTTTCTTTGATTAATTTAAAAGTCATTTCCAGAATTGTGCAGACCCTGTGTGTGTATATAGGCACGTTTGTTCACATATGCACATATGCACACACACTCACAACCCCCGTGAGTGTGGTTGCGTAACAGATGGGTTTTTTAAATATATATTTCCTTGTGCAGAGTAATTTCCCCAGAAATTCCATTGTAAATTGATAACAGAATTTTTATGTCACCAGAAGAGATTATTTGCCTTCCCAGGAATTTTCTGTCTGTAATCACTAAAGTCAACTTCAATGGAGTTTTAAAACATTACTGTGCAATCTGATGGATTGAATTTTAAAAGGCCATATTTTTATATTAAAGGACTATAATATGAGAGAATGTTTCAGAGCTCCCTGATGAATTTATAAGAGGGCAACTTGATATAAAATTGTAATCTTCAGTTTTATCAATGTATCCAATTGCAGAAAGTTAACGCACTTACCTCTTTATTGGCAGAGAAATCTGGTTACTCTAGCTTAATTTCAAGATTGTTTTCAAATTAAATCATAATGGCAAAGTCTAAGACCAATCTTCCTAAAAGGTCTGCTTTTATTGTATAGTTTATTTAACAATAGGCACTGGGTTTGTGTTACATATTTATATTTTTTATTTTATTTTTATAATATAGACATCACCTAGATGAAACACCTTTACCCTGTCCTGTAAAATACTAAAGTTACATTTTTCACCAACTTAATTGGAAAGAAGGGGAGTGAGAAAGCAAACAGTCTTTAATGTGCTGAGGATCTAATCTAGCAATGTATCCTTGTGCCAACCTGTAATCATTACCGACGGATGAAAAAGCAAGAAAACAGCCACTCCTTATAAAATTCCAGCATTAAACATTTGTAAAGTGCTTTTCACCATAGCAAGACTGTCAGAGTATATGTGATGAGAATGTTGCAGGTTTCACACTGAATCGCCTCACTGGAAAAGAGTTCACTCATTTTTAACAAATCTTGCCTGTGTAAGCTGTCACTTGTACAAATTTTTAATATGATCATTCTTGCCAAAGATGACTTTTAATGTATACGTTCCTTCGGAACTCAGTGAAAATCCTCTCTGGTTCATTTATGAATAAATTTCCTGTAAATGTTCTGTTCGGGTTTTTCAAGAAATGCCACGTTCTAACTTAAACTGCAAAGAGTCTGGTACACGTTTTTCTTCATGGTTTTTGAGACAATCCTGCCACGTTTGGATTATAACAAAATTATCAGGCCTCTTTGCCCCACTGAGAAAACATCGACTCATGACATGTGGGCACCTACTATAGGTTGCCCTTCTCTAAACATCTGCTCCTCCAGAATCTAAATTGTAGAGTAGGACAGATTATACGGCACAGACTGACTTCCCAAACCCGCTCCTTACCTTTACGAAAAGGAGCCTCAATTTCAAAAAGAAACAAAATCTTGTAACTAATATTTGTCTATTGTTTTAAAGTGGAGATCTGCAAATAAAGCACAGTGAGAAACCACAACACAGAAAGGTTGGTTAAGTACTCTGCTCTTGTCTTCCATATATGATTACTTAAGTTTCAAGTGACCTCATGCCCAATGGAAATGGGTTGACAAATCTTGGTGCAGTGCTTAGTGAACAATAGCCTGCATTAAAAAGTGCATATGCATAATTTTGCACAATTTAGATTTCAATTGACAGTCTATTCAAAGAAGTCTCAGGATTAAATGAGCATGGAGACCAAATTGCCCTCTTACCCCAGAAAAGGGGTGGTCCCTTCTAGTCACACGAACACTTCATTGGCCCAACAGTGTGACAAATCTTGCAGTGAACCCTGTACTAGCCCACATCTGTAGGTTAATAGCAGTCTTTTGTCCTCTTTGCTTTCTCTTCATAGCCCTTTTACTGAATTCCATCACAGAAAGTTTTACAATTAAAAAAAAAAAAGTCCTGACAACCATTTTTGTAAATGGACCTTAACCATCTCATCGTCTCTTATTCAACGTGGGTGACATTCACAAAATGTGAACTTCTTGTGAGGGAGCCAGCTGTCTAAATCTGTCAAATTGTGCAGTTTTATTACACATTCTCCTGTACATAGTTTCACTGAAAACAATAAGGATACTGCTATATATTCAGCCAAATCTGAAAACGCCCAGCATTTCTTCTTACATCTTTAATCTTTCCATCTTTTCCAAAAGAGTCTTTCCAAAAGAAATGGTGTTCTATTGCCATTTGTTCTTCTATTTAAAAATATCTAGATTAAATTAATCAGACCCAGCTTTTTTTATACAGCCCTTTCACAAGTGAAAGAGTTTCAAATGACTTAGAAAAACATATGTACCCCAGGTATCATTGCCTTTTCTATTGTGAGTCATTAGAATAACAGATCAAAATCTTTGAAAAAGAAAATCACAAGATCCAGGGATATTAGACCCCAGCAAAGACAGTCATTGGAGTCATTTCTCTCTGTTCTTAGGAGAGAAGTAAATAGCAATGGCTAATTAATAGCTACCTTTTAAAAACTCAGTGGTCATTTCAAAACATCTTTTGACCTTTCCTTTCAAGTAGATTTTTTTAATATGTGACTGGAGAACGATCTTAAATAATTCATGATGAGAGGCAAGTAAGAATTGGTTAAAAAGTATGAGCTAGGGAAAAATGATTGTTTCATCACACGAATGGTAACATCTACTCGGTTCAAAAAGCACATAATCAAAATGGAAGAAAATGTCCTTGGTATGGATACAAATGTGTGAGATAAAGATAAAATAAAGAAACAGAAAAATGTAGATTATTATCCCTTTTTCCATTCTAGAGCTTAAGCTTTGGGTATCAATTTAATGTGAAAGGCTGTTACGGTAGTTATAAAGAGTTGGGAAAAAACTTTCTGCCACTGCTTCTGCCAAACTCTTGTTCTGATTAATAGAACTTCGTTTTCTTGCTAGTTATTTAAGGTAATGAGAAAATAACTGAATAGGCACATCATTAAAGTGGAAAGAAGGGAAGATTTAAGAAACTTGAGTGATGATAAAAAGTGCTTCCATTCATACCTTTCTTCTTGGAATTTCCTTTCAATGTGGCTATTGTAAAATATATCTTTTATTTCATCACAAAGAACACTCAGAAGTTTTCTCAGGTTAACAGACTATCTCGTAAAGAAAGAGCAAAGAAACCTACCTACACATGCAACATATACATACAACCTAAATGGAAAATCATTCTCTTTTTCATTTACATACTTCAGAGCAGTCACTTCTTCTCTATTTATTTCTTTGAAAATAATTACATGATAATGTACTAATAATTTTTAACATTTTTGTGATGTTGTTTTTATCTCCAAATCATAAACTATACAAGAAGCTTACTAGGTTTAGGACTTAAGGTTAGATGCTCCATCTAGGGACTTTTAAAGGACACATTAATTTAAACTTTTATTAGTCTAACTTTTTTAGCTTGGAAACATAAAAGAGAAACCAAACCTACATTTTTAAGAGGAAACTAAGGTGTATCATAGGCATTTGTAGTTGGCTGATCAATAAGTTAGAGTTTCTGGATGTCTCTGTAGAACGTTATCTGAGATATCTATCTTTCTTTTTCTCTGTTTCTCTGTCTTTTTGCCTCCCCACCCCCATGTACCCCTCTTCTTCTTAACAGCTCTCTTCTCTATTTCTATTGGTTCTGATTAAACAGACATGTCTTCAGTACACCCATAATAAAGATACCCTGGGGCAGGTTGCTATTGATTTTGCTGGCTATGATCTTTTCTTTATTTTTCTGAAAACACCTTCTCCTAGTACCACATTTGCTCAGATGCTATATCATAAAGAACAGTAGACAAATATGAACATACTAGACTGACCTATTCATATCGTTGAAAGAAGTAACAAAAAGCGTAAATGACTCCCGGCCTGGATGTCCCAGCTCAGCTGGGGTTCCATCTTGGATGCTGAAAAGAGTATCCCCAGTCAAGAGCGCAAGTTAACAGTAGGGAAAGTTAGTAGCTATTTCCTATTCAAGCAACCACCATCTCAGTGGAGTCTATTTTAAATAAGATTATCCGAAATTGATGAGGAAAAAATAAGTAGTTCCTCAATGGAAACTTCAGAATCTTCTTTCCCCACCCTTGAGCCTTGAACTTGCAGTGAACTCAGACCAAAGTTCCATGCCCAGAAAATGGACCTATTTCTTTATTACCCACAGGAAGTTAGTGGGCCTGTTACTGTGACTGCTGGCAATACGTTTAGAAAGTTCTCCGTTAGAATATCCTAAAGAAATAGATGTTGCTCTCTTACTTTCTTTCTCGTCATCACACAAACACAAATCAGTCATACCTCTAATAATTAATATGATGACAAAGAAAGTGGGAAACCTAAGAATAGAAGCATTTTGATATTAAAAACAAAACCGTAAAACCTGCCAAACACTAGTCCTAGCCAACTTCAACACTTCTTTCCCTTAAATAGCTACTCATATATAAGTTTTGAAAATTGTCTTAAAAGAACTATTTCAGGGAGTATGATGTACTCATGAGAGTGTGAGAAGGTGTTGTGTTGTTTTCTTCTCAATCATAGTTGTTGTTTCCCTAGAGGCTATGAAGAGATTTACTCACTTATCAGGTTAGCTCATTTCTTCAATTCTTCATTAAGTGAGAGCCCAAGATACACCCATCATTTACCTTGCTTTCTTTTGTTTAGGTCATCTATAAGTTGGTTGAAAAAAAAATAAAAAATAAATAATGATCCCTTGTATTAACATAAAGCCTTAGGCCTAAATCTTATCACTGCTTTTTTAAACCAGAATACAGAGAGACATACCGAAAAACAGAAAAAAAGGTACCAACTCAACATGAATTCTAAAGTTACATCTCATGTATATCACAAACACAGACCTCACATTTCAGTCAGGATTTT
The DNA here is from genome assembly GCF_937001465.1 of Orcinus orca. Taxonomy (NCBI): domain Eukaryota; kingdom Metazoa; phylum Chordata; class Mammalia; order Artiodactyla; family Delphinidae; genus Orcinus; species Orcinus orca. The sequence goes on from NC_064562.1 coordinate 26,134,017, forward strand.
TTTTTTGCATATGTAGATTCTGTATTACTTAAAATACATGTATACATATGTAAGCAAATTAACAAACATGTTTGGTGAGTTATCTCAATTGACTATAATCTTTTAAGTTAAAAAAAACATTTTTAGCACATAGGATAGAAAAAATGGAACATTAACAGTGATGGGAAATTCATAATGGCTAAATAGAAAATACGCTTCATCTTCACAGTTAGAAACTAATTGTTGTACGTTTCCCTTTGCACTAAAAATTAACTAGCCAGAAGTTTCCATTCACATGAACACCGTGTGATCAGATTTGGTAGTCTGTGCCCCAAATGTACGTTGGATATTTCTTTACTTCATGTTCTTAAAATCAGAAGCATGACTTTCATAGAATAAATTAGGAGTTCATGTACTGTAGAACCCAATACTATTAACACATTAATACATTCTGTTCATAATACTATTATTGAGAAATCGAATTGACAACCTTATAAGATATCAGGTATTTCCCACATCTCATTATATTCATAGGACATTTTTGGACGTGCATCTCACCAAGAACCATGTGGTAACAAGATAAATGATACTGAGGTACTAAGGAATTTTTGGAGCTTAATTCGCTAGGACATGCTAAAGAAGACTATTTAAAAGAAACCCATCTAACTAAAATGAAAAAATTATCAAATCATTATAATTAAGAAGCAGAAAACAAATCAGCACAGAAACCCCTGTGTCTTTCCTGGCTTTATCTGTGATTAATTTTATCCAGTTTTAAAGTATGGTTAACTTTTTCATTCTTCTAACACGTTTTGCTTTTCCTAGTTGTTCATTTTCCTTTAGATTGTTGACAGTTTGGGCAATTTGTCCATAACCTTATTCACAGAGGATACCTTGCTTGGATTTCTATTAATAAGAAGCACAAGTAATTAAAGCAGGTACACGTTTAAGGGAGCAGAGTTAATATATGTACTAGTTGGAATTTCTGTAAATGTTCTTCTGAAAAGTAACATGCAAAGTCATTGGCTCAGATAATTCTTCTAAATTTGAATTAATCTGACTTACTTAACCAAGTTATTATAATATTCAGTACTCTTTGCTTGATCTATTATTCAGCCATCCATCCATTCAATAATTCAACAAAGATTTATTGAAGTGCCCAGCACGGTTATGTACTATGGAAAAGGCAAGGATGTTTATAATGGGGGATTGTGAGCCCCATGGGTATGATGAACACATTTGAAGCAAAAGATAATAATCACACCCATCCAGCTCCGATTCAGTTTAACATCAAAATCCAGCAATAATAGTACAGATGGCCTAAAGTACATCTGTGTGTATCTGTATGTGTGCACACACCCATGTATATATATTTATCTATCTGTACAAACACTACATATGTATACACACTATCTATGTAATATATAATATATGTATAATGCATATAAATTCTAACAAGTGTATTTGTGTTATCTTTAAAATAGAACAATTGTATCTTGAAGTGATAAATGCAGAGAATTGGTTTTTATTGTTGATCTGTGGATTTAATGATTTTTAGGTGAAAAGGATGTTTAAGTGTATAATTTCTTTCTTAATTTAATATATTTATGTAAATGCATGCCTGAAATTTGGTTAGATTGGCTGTGTTTTGTGTCCTTTAACATGATCAAATGTATTAAACTTTATCTTATGACCTGATGTACATGTGCTATTTTAAAATTCTTTTTTATTTTGGAATTTTTTTAAGTTTTCCCTAAGTATCCATACTGACTATATAAACACTAATTTTTAAATATTCCATACCCAAACTACTTGTTCAAAATATTCTTGCCTTTTGTCATTTTTCATGTTCTAATTTTTAAATTTACTCCCCAAAATACAGGCCAATGTTAAGGGTCAGTTTCACTGTGTACAAATAGTGACTTAAATTTATTCTAAGTTGTAAATGACTTAAATCTGATCCTTTCAAGTAAGTAAGAATTAATAAGTGAAGAATGCAAAAGAGCGGTTGAGAGTCCTAAGTGCCCACATTGAAGGAAAGAAGCACGTAGAAGGGGAGAGACATGAAAAAAGTGATTGCAGATACCATACAACCTGGTTGACCTTGCCATTTTGCTTCCAGTTAACTGTATCAAGAGTATTTGTACAAGGTCAACTATGCTGTTTTGAACATGAATTTTAAATCTGCCAACATTCTTTAGAAGAGCAAAATGCTTTCATCTAGATCTCCTCCCTTCCTGAACAAATACGTCTCTTTGACTCATTGAGAGGAAAAGCTGTTTCCCTAGAAGAGATAATTGTTCTAAGACAATAAAACGTGTTACAGATGCTTATTCACAGAGTCCCTAAACTCAGGTTACTCTCTGGAGTGTTAAGTTAGGCAAAGTGACACCATGAAAAGTGTCCCTTAGCACATTCCTCAATGGCCCAGGAAGCACCAAAGGTCTCTCTGCCTCAGCGACTGCCTTTCCAGTTTTGAGACTCTGTCCCTGTGGTTTAGCGCTTAATCACAATCTGTTTTCTGTGCGTGCCTAGTCTCTCCGACCAGATTATAAATCTCCTGAGGACATACCTTCTGCTTAGAATCCCTGACAGGTCTAGAGCAGCTCCTGCCTACTTGCCATAAGGAAAATAATAATACGTATATAACAGCCTAGAGATGGAAGTGGTTTTTTTTCCTGATGCTAATAATCTCTCTGGGTTTCTTCACTGTCCCTTGATTGGCTTCTCAGCTCTGCCATCACCAGTACAATCAGTCCCCTGCATTAAATTCCCTTTGTTGTAAACACGAAAGTGGTTTCTGTTTTCTTATTTTAGATTCTGATTGATACATATGTTAATGAGTGACTTAGATGAGAAGAGAGATAACAGGGTGGCATTACAAAGGGACTTGATGAGATCTCCTTTAGGAGAACACCTTAAGGATCCACTGCCTAGAATCCCAACGTGATTACAGCAAGTTGTAGTCAGAGGGATCCTACTGCCAAACCTGATATATAACCCTTCAATTATTTAGGCAGCTACCAATGGAAAAGGCCACTAAGAATTTTCATAATGCACATTTGTACTATTAAACCTATCAGCTTCCAGTTTGTCCGGGAGTCTGACGGCTAATATGAGAGGGAATTCTATGAACTTGCTTCTTTACACTCATTTTTTTCTTTTTTTAGAATTGTGTAGACTAATGTATTATTTCCAATGGAAGAACAACTTAAAATGGCAGCCACATTGAGTATCTCATCAGAAAAAAATACATTTTTTTCTATATGGAGGTCTGAAAAGTTCTCTCTGGAGATTAAATTCTGCCATCATTCAAAGGAATGAAAGGATCAAAGAAAGAAAAACAATTTGGATGCAATACTTCTTATGTATTTTCATAATTTGATTTATGCTTGATTTCTCTATAACATTTTCTATGATTAAAACAAACAGAATTTAAAAGGGGAAAGGAGGGGGCCAGGAGAGGCGGAGAGAAGCCTGGGTAGCCCTTGACTATAAAACTCATTCTTCTTGGGACTATGCCCACATCAGAAACTACTTGAGCTCACTCTTGTAATTTTATAAGATGTCATCAGATCCCTTTGACATAGCCTTATAATTAAAACTACTTGATGCAAAATCCATGTGCTTCATGTAAAGCAATTTAGATGATCATAGATGCCCTGTTCTATGATCTACAGCCACCAAAAGTCACGTACACCAGGTGTGCTGGCAGGAGCCCTGGGCTACGGCTGTGAGATGAGGATCCTGGGCTTGTTTCTCCAGCTAATTAGCTGGACTCAGTTTCCTTATGTGTAAAATGAGAGACAGGTTCTTTCCAGCTGTAACAGGTATTGTTATTAGATATTCCTAATCCCAGGATCCATGTGAGTTGCAGACTGGAAATTGCAAATCTTAGACAGGACTCCATTAACTACTCCATTGCATGAATTTGAGGTGTCTAAATGATTAGAAAAGACACTCTCATTTTTTTCCAGTCTCCCAGCCTCCTCTCCTCCTGCCCTCTGTGGTTCTTTGTTGCTTTCTCTGATGTATTCTCCAAATCACCTTTTTCTGTTCCTCCCATCCCAGTATGGTTCATTCTTGAATAATCCTTTCATGTCTCCTGCAGCTCTTGCTCTAAATATCTAAAGCACTCTCTGATCTATGGCCATTATTTTCTTCATGCTGAAGAAGCGCACTGTTAAAGGGTTAAAGGGAGGCCGCCATTCCTTCCAGGGCCCTTAATATCTAGTTTTGCAACTGTTAGAAACATAATTGTCTCTTCCATGATCTGTTTTCCCAAGAGGACTGTTGTAGGCACCCTACCTGACTGATAGATATCACATTCTGGGCAGATACAAGAGGGCAAATGCCTGGTAGACGTCATCTAAAAGGCAGACAATTCATGATACAAAAGAAGGAGTAACCATGTGTCCACTAGGGTTGCCCTCAGAAATTACCACAAACTGGGTGGCTTAAACAACAGAAATTTATTGTCTCATAATCCTGGAGGCTAGAAGTCTGAAATCAAGCTGTTGGCAGAGCTGGTTCCTTCTGAGGGCTGGAAGGGAAGGACCCCTTCCAAGGCCTCTCTCCTTGGCTTGTAGACGGCCGTCTTCTCCCTGTGTCTTCACATAGTCTTCTTTTCATACATGTTTCTGTGCCCGAGTTCCCCGTTTTATATAAGGACACCAGTCATATTGGATTAGGACTCACCCTAATGACCTCATTTTAACTCAATTACTTCATATAAGGACACCAGTCATATTGGATTAGAACTCGCCCTAACGACCTAATTTTAACTCCATTACCTCTGTAAAGACCTTGTCTCCAAATAAGAACACATTCTGAGGTACAGGGGGTTAGGGCTCCAACACAGGCATTTTGAGGGGAGACAAAATTCAATGCATAACACTGTGCCTCAGAAATGGCATCAAATGTACTGAGGTCTCATTTTCGGTGTCTAAAGCAGTGCTTCTCAAACTTCAGTGTACCTCCCACCACCTGGGGAATTTGCTAAAACCCAGGATCTGATTCAGTAGGTCTGGGGGTGCCTGAGATTCCATATCTCTAACAAACTCCCAAGTGATGCTAATGCTGGTTCCTGGGCCACATTTTGAAGAGCAAAGATCTAAAGGATGGTTTATAGGCTGTTCTCACTTTAAGGACAGATCAGTAATATTGGAAAAACTTGATGGAAATAATGGCTTTCTGTCACCAAAAAGGAAAAACTGATACGTCCCATATCTTCATATCAGGCTTGTGCTTAGTTGAGTAGAATGTACACAACACAGGGTAAATACTTGTTCCTGGCAGTCAGTTATTCTTGTGATGCTGGGGCTGCTCGCTGTTGTTACTCAGCTGCTGTGATTTTCAGCAGTAGCATCGTAATCACACAAACAAGCACAATATTTTTAGGTACATTGCAATTCATGTATCTGTTCAGAGTAAACTTAAATTAGATTGCTAAAGCAGTATGCACCATAAATAAAATACATGCTAGTTTTAAGCTGTGTAAATTGTGCCAAGATGGTATGTAGCCATAACAAAACTGTGGAAGATTTCGGGCAAGAGAAAACATTTAAAAAGGAAAATATCACTATGAGCAAATAGATTTAAATGAAGATATAACCCTCGACACAATAGCAAATGAATTCTGAGTTGTGTTGAATTTTTTCATAGCTAAAGTTTCATGCCTTTATCTTAAAACCAAGATATAATCACATTACTTAGAGTTGTAAACATATCTAGAATTATGTCCAAAATATCTTGGACGCAACTTTTAATGCTGTTTGCTAAAGAACAATACTTACCATCTGATTCCAACATTCATGTAATTTGAGAGCAGGAATCCTCAATGGTACTTTCTGTGATGGAAATGTACTAGATCTGCGCTGTCCAATATGGTAGCCATGAGCCACATACGGCTATCAAGCTGAGGAACTGAATGTTTAATTTTAGTTAATTTTAGTTAAATTTAAATTTCTGTTGCCAATATAAAAATAAGGTGTCTTTTTATATTATACAAAGTAGGTATCTACTTTAAAAACCAGAGCTAAAGGCAATTCAGAGAGTTCAGTTAAAACGTTTTAGCAATGCGTTTGTGTGATAATCCCTTATACATAATTCACAATGAAATGTTTCACAGGCCCTTTAACTTTGTTCTGTTTTGATCCTGTAGCTTATTCCAAATAGCATAACGTACATACTCTGCTCTGAAATTTTTTACATTGGCCTTTGACGGAAACCAATAAAATGGTTAACTCTAGGTATATTTTTATAGTACAGTCAAAATCTATTATGCCTATGTGGAAACTACACACTGTGATCGTGTGTCTGCACGTCTCTGAGTGTAAACAAGTGAAGAAGTAGCACTAGACACATGGAATTGTTGGTAGAGAGAAGTGGTGGTGGCGGACACTTGTCATGTGCCAAACTGTCCTCTGTATTAGAGGAAGTACAGTCAGAGGAACAGAAGGCATAAGTTGCCACTCTGTGCCTTAATACTTATTTCTAGAAAGTTCTCCTGGAAGAGAAGAATTTTGGAGCAATAAGAAACAATATTTGGAGAGGGAAAATCAAATCCATTAGGCTGATCTATAAGATTCAGCTCTAACAATTTGACCACATGCAACCTGACATCACCGTGAGGGGTAAGTGATAAGGTACAGCCAATGGGAATGCCAGAGGTCCAAAGAGAGAGTGAGGAAATCTCTCTCCCTAAGTGGAAGCAGACACAAAAGGCAGAACATGGTAGTGATTCAACTAAACTAAATGGAAGTAAGAGGGGGTAATAAAATAGTAATAGTAAAATAGTAATAAAATCTAACACTTACACGGTGCTGTGTGCCCGGCACCTATTCCAAGTACTGTCCAAAACTGTGAAGGGTCTGAGTTTTGGTTGTCTTTTTTAATTTTTATTTCATATTGGAGTAGAGTCGATTAACAGTGTTGTGTTAGTTTCACTCTACTTAGTGGAGTATAGGTGACTAACAATGTTATGTTAGTTTCAGGTGTCAATTTCACTCTACTTGGTGATGTAGACAAGTCAGACTGCCACAATTTCAGGGATGCCGGCAGAAGACAGGAGACTCCTGGTTCAGAGACAATGGACAGTTTATCATTCACAGCAATAGCCATGATCGGTAACTGGTTGTCTGAGCTCCAGTTCCCACAGGGTGACGCAGAAAGGCCCAGATGGTACCTGCTCGTGCAGTGGGTTGAGTTTCAGAAGAGGAATTTTGCACTTAGGGTGACCAAATCTTTTATCATAGACAGCAGGCAAACACACCTGATCTTTGCGTTAGAGGGAGAAGCTACCATCTATTTTCCAAGGCCGTTTGCTATGCAAGCATCCTTGATAAGATAGTTTAGAACAAAGGCCTTCAGGGCTTCTGCTTACCAGGGGTGCAGAAACACAAAAGGCCCATGGAGAATTGTCACCCAGTGAGCACTTTACATACCGAGTCATAACCATCTCAACGACTATGTGAGGTAGGTACTTTTACACCATTTTACACATGAAATGGGAAGCCACAGAGTTCCCACAGCTATTAAGCAGTAGAGTAAGGGTTTGAACCCAATAATCTGGCTCTGGAGCAGCAGTGTCCAACAGAAAGATTACGTGAGCCACGTGCATCGTTTCAAACGTTCTAGTAGCCACGTTAAAAAAGTAAAAAGCAACAGGTGAAACTAACTTTAATAATATATTTTATATAACTCCACATACCCAGAATATGATCATTTCAATGTGTAATCAGTATATTAATTATTAATGAAATATTAATAAATACATTCCTTTTGTATACTGTCTTTGAAAACCAGTGTGTACACTACACTTACGGCACATCTTCATTTGGACACAAATTTGTTTTAATCTTTTTTCTCTTTTTATTGAAGTATAGTTAATTTACAACATTGTGTTAGTTTCAGGTGTACAGCAATGTACAGTTATACGTTTTTTATATATGTATATTCTTTTTCAGATTCTTTTCCATTAAGGTTATTACAAGATACTGAATATAGTTCCCTGTGCTATACAGTAGGTCCTTATACAGTGGTTGCTTATCTGTTTTATGTATAGTAGTGTGTATATGTTAATCAACCTCCTAATTTATCTGAGATACAAAATTTTTAACGAAAAAACTTGACAGTTGAAAGAGTAGATTCACACACCCAAGCTGTTCCAAACATACTTAGAAGCTTTCCAGTAAAATCAAGCATCGGATTTTAAAGGTAAGCTAATGAAAATTAAGCAAATTAAATATTCGTTTCTTCCATCACAGCAGCCACATTTCAAGTGCTCAATAACCATCCCTAGCCAGTGGCTTTTATAACAGACTGAATAACTTTAGAGCCTGTGGAGTAACCTTTGTGCTCTCCTGCCTCACAAAGAAAGTGCATTAAAAATGTACAGCATTTGTATTTAATTCCTTGTTCTTCTATTTCAGTTGTTTAAAGGGATCACCATTGGTTACTGTGATGCCTGCCCTGGAGGGCTGTTGAGAGGAGTAAAGAGAAGGCAGTGCAGGGTGAAGGATCAGACCTCAGGCTCACGGTCAGACAGACAGACCCAGCCTGATCCATGCCCCATCACTTCCTTTCACTTCTCAGCTGTGTGACCATGAACATGACCTCCTGAAACCCTAATTTCTTCATCTTTAAAGTAGGTCAACAATAGTACCTCTGAGGATTCAATGAGGCCATTCATGTAAACGCCCTGGCACAGTGCTTAGCACATAGTTCATGCTAAATAAATGTCAATCATTATTTGGTAACTGGACTAAATTTAATATGAGAGACCAAAAAAAAATTTAATTGTACATCATTTCAAGATACCCATCTCAAGATACTTCCTGGAGAGAGGCCCTGCTCACTTAGCCATGCAGCCCAATGTCACCCTCTAGTGCCCAAAACCTTGAACATCAGGCATCACCAACCGAAACCACCAGAACACCGAACATCTGAAAGGAGGATGTGCGTACTTCTTCTACCTCAGATGCTGTGTCTGACCCGGATCGCCAATCCCCAGCACTGTTAAGTAGTACCCTGTCTTTCAGGGCAGTGCTTCTCAAACCTTTAATGTCCTTTCTTACCAGGTATCTGGGGAATCTTGGCAAAATCAATTTATGATTCACTGAATATGAAGTGTAGCCTGAGAGTCTGCACTTCTAATCAGCTCCCAGGTTACTCCAAAGTTACTGCCCCCACAGACCCCTCTTTGAGTAGCAAAATTTTAGGAAATTCTATTATCATTCCAACTCCTCCCAAAGTAACCTCCAAATTGGTAGAATAAGAAATTACAGGATAAGCTAAATGTTGTCTTCTTTTCCCGGTGGACATGAGCAAGAGGAAAAGCCCTAAGTGGATACTGAGGTTGAAACATACCTGAGTTTGAAGGATGGCCTCAAAGAGAGCAGCAGCGTTCTTCCAGGAAGAGCCTCAACCAGAGAATATGGGAAAGATGGGCCAACATAGCCATTCTTATATCCCTTTGACCTCATAATGTAACTCAAGGTCGTGTGCTATTCTAACTAGACATCTATGAATCAACAATGACTATGTAAATTAATCTGTGTTCATAGTTTGAGGCCCAAGATAATTTGGGCTGGATAATAGCATGTTGGTTGGGTTGCAGGACCAGCAGTGAAAACTGAGTCCGAAACCCAGCAGTCACTGATCAGTGGTCTTTCCGATGTCACATTCAACAGACAGCGGAAGGCTAACATTTGGAAGAAATCATCATCTATACATATTTCATATCTGACAAAATGAACATAGGGATAACTGCCACATTTTTGCAAACGTCAGAGATAACATAGCGAAAGTGCTTTGAAAATGGTGCTTCCTGGATGTAAATACAACTTATTAGCAAGCTGATAGACCACACTGGCCTGGTATCTCTTTGGAATAACAGGACCACATAGGTGGTTTCTAGTAGAGAAGAGGGGAAGGAGGACACGGAGATAATTGCCATTTGTCTATCCGCTTTTTTGGGAAAAAAAAACTAAGATTCCTGTGACCTAATCACTCCACACTTCTAGGTATTTGGGTTGCCTCCCACAATGTGACTACCAAGTTAATAATAATATTTATTTTCATCTTGTTTTCAAACATTTATTTCTGATGATGAGTTTAATACACTACAGTGCAATCGTGCTTTGTTGGTAAGTTTGCTCATCATCTAGCTTGACTTACTACGTTACCAACTTTGGTAAAAAGAAAGTCCGCAGGGTTTTTCAAAGGCGTGCTGAATATCCAACACAGCAGGTGCGGAGGGTCTACGCCTTTACCTCATAAAAAGCATTGTGATATCATTTTTTTTTTTTACTGCTTTCCGTCCCAGCATGGATGTATGTGAAGACTGGCCTCTATAGTCCGTTGTCTTACTGTGAGAAATGACCTGATTTGTTTCTTAGAAGTTTGTTTTAAAGTAGTAGTTCACCTCTGCTTGTTTGGACTTAGGAGCTCATAGGGATGTGCTTCCCCTGATTGACTCCCCTACAATATTAGATTTCAAAAAAAGATTCGTATCAATGACCTATACTGACGGCAAGTGGAAAGGGAGATAGGGAAGTCTGATCACCAGAGTCTGAGAAAAAACAAAAACAAAATAAACTTAGCCCTACATTTCTATAATGAGAGAAAAATCAAAGAATGAAGATGGAGGGAGGGAGGAAGGGAGAGAGGAGGGGCAGATCGAGAGGTTTCCTTCATACATATTCTCTCTTTTCATTTACACAATAAAACCTTACATTAGGACCAGGAGACACTGATTTGTCAAGGACAGTGTTGAGAACACAACAATCCTCCAATCCATTGATAAGTAATTACTGAAGACTAGTCCAGGCCCTGTTGGGAGCACAGGAAGAGCTCAGAATGTCTGTGTCTTTCAAAGGAGAACTAAATAGCATGGGAGAAATGTCAGCTTAAAAGGAAGAAGGGGTAGGGGAGACTTCTTACTGCTGCTGGGTAGTTACTACTACATCCTTTAGAAAGTGGGTGGGTCAAAGGGGAAAGACCATTTCACAAAGGACGTGTTTTAGTTTCATGAAAGAGTTGAGTTGAAGCATCCATTTATCCTGACATTTGGGCATTCATTCAACTTTCAGCTAAACAATGAATGCACACCCACTTTGGGCTAGTGGTGCAAGAATAACCAAACCCCGTAGAGAAGAGGGTGCGTGGGCTGTGGCAGTATGAGCAGAAACTCATGATGGGGGTTGTGGATGTATGGTCTCTAGATGTCACTTAATTTTGGTTTCCAATGGACGCGGAAGCTTATTATTTGGATTAATGGTCATGCATGAAGGGAGTTGTGGCCTGTGGAGAGAGAGCCTTGGAACCAAGGCAGCTGGAGTAATGGGTATGGATTGGGGTTAGCTAGTGGCCTTAAGTCACCCCAGGACTTTCCAACGCACTTAACATAAAACCCAAATTTCTTATCAGTGCCTCCAAGACCTTGTATAACTGTCTCCTGCCTACATTTCCAACCTCATTCCTCGCCTTGCTTCCAATACTCCAGCCCATCTGGCCTCCGTGACCATGACCAGGCCTTTCCCCCATTCAGGTCTTGGTGTTTTCTTCTGTCTGTGATGCCCTCTTCCAAACTCTTCACATCTTCCTCCTGAGGTGGAATTTCTGTGCCCCTCCCCACCCTGTTTAAAGTAGCTCTGGTTCCCGGTTACTCTCTAGGCCATCAACCTCTTCATTTCCTTCTTAACTTCTGTTTACCAATGACTAGGCAACAAATCACTCCAAAGCTTAGTGGTATAAAGCAAAAGCAATCATTTTATTATATCTCTAAGTGTCTTTAGGACAGGAATTGAGGAAAGGCTTGGCTGTGTGGTTTCTGCTCAGAGGCTGTTGTGCAGTTGCAGTCAGGAGGTGACTAGAGCTTCCCCGGCAGGCCTGGCTAAACATCACTCTTCTTCCTGTATTCCTCGTGGTCTCTCCACAGAGGCTAGGTTTAGCTTTTTCACAGCATATTGGCACCAGGGTGGTCCAACTGCTTACATGGTGGCTGGAAATTTGGTTTCCATTGGAAATCAAAATGGAGTGACCTCAAGAGACAGTACATCCACAACCAAAGTCACCAGTTTCTGCTCATACTACCATGACCCACGTCTCCTTTAATCTCAGAGATTTGTACCCTATGATTCTCTCCCACCCCGTGAGATTCTCTGCTGGGTTTCCTGAACCCTCTCAACCTTGCATTCTACTTTTTTATCTTCACATTTATTTCCCCTACAAGGAGCTGCATTTTCGTATTTCCCCATAGGCCCTACCACTGAGTATATACTTCTTGAACGAATGACTTGCTAGAACAAACCCATGAAATGTGCACCAAATGTTTGACCGAGTAGCCCAATCTGCCCATTTAGTCAACTGTAATCTGCCACCTGTGTCCTTCACTGCATAGGTTGATGGGTTCTTCTGCCTGAAGTCCTTTGTGCCCAGGACCTTCAATTCATCTGCCCTGATTTCTGAGGTTTGTGAAGCTTGTTTTTTCAAACAGCATTTGAAATTATGAAGACACTCCTGTCATTTCAGCTCTGTGAGCAAAGAAGGGAGGTGGGGGGTGGAGGGGATGAGTTGGGGGCAGGGTGGACCGGGTGGTCGACTGGCTCTTATCATAACTGTTTAGTTTCATTTACATTTCTCTCTGGGTTGCTCAGGTCCGGGGCAGTGTTATTTGATGTGGAACACCTGTCTTCACACAGGGAGAGCTGCGGCTAGCCCTGCCAAGAGAGGCATTGACATTTCTGCTCTATAGAATTGTGCGACAGAGCTAAAAGGTGAACACCCATGAGCTCCCGTCTGGTTCAGGGGAGTCTGGCTCAAAAGGAGTCACCCCATTGATGATTTCAGAAGAACAACGTCTCTCCTTGGGCTTCGGTGCCTGCAGTAAAAGCAAGTTGTCTGTGTCCTGAACTCATTTGAATTTGTTCATTGGCCATTTTTATAGGTTCCAATCCATTCTTTGATGTAACATGAGTGTGAGATGAGTTTTCTTTCTGTTGTGCTAAGCTGATTCTCCTGAAGTCCTTGGTCATGCTCAAGCACAGCTGTATTCAAATGGAAAGCTACGTGGCCCAGAGAGATTTCTGTCCCGAGAATGCAGAACAATTCACAGGTTACTGGATAGTAACAAATACATATGGGGAGCTTGAGAGTGGCGCTTCTCAAACTCTCATGTCCATACTAATTACCTGGACATCTTATAAAATGCAGATTCAGATACAATAGGTCTGGAATGGGGCCTGAGGCTCTGCATTTCTAACAAGCTTCTATGTGATGTTGACACCCTGGTCCAAGACCATACATAGTGTAGTAAGAGTCTAGTTTAGACTCCAGATTCTATAGCCCGTGCCCAAAGCATGGTCCCCAGACCAGCGGCACCCAGCATCACCTGGGAACTTGTGAAAAATGCAAATTCTCAGCTCTCACTCCAGACCTACTAGATCAGAAATTTCTGCAGTGATGCTCAGCACTGAACGTCTTAATTTCCTCCAGGAAATTCAGCCGCATCCTGAAGTCTGAGAAGGAAGGCACTCTCAAGATTCACTTAGGTGAACGAAAGAATTCCAGCCACTGTCTCCAAACTTAGATCTAACAATCAACAAGTCTAGAATCAATACGTTTGATGTATTTAACACAAATCTAGACTTTAGCACTTAAATTCATTTCAAAAATGTTTCACGCTCATCATCAAGTTGCAACTGCCATATAAAAATCCTCAGCCTTTTTTCACATTTAAAAAGATTAATCCTTTCAACCTTCGTTTAAAGATCTTCCGATTCAATAATATGATCCTTGGCCACGTTCAAAACCCTGAAAGTCAAGCTCTTAATACCCTGGTATGGACACCAGGCCCAGGAGCACCGGAGTTCCTGAAGTCTAGGCACGTTTTTGTTTTTTTTGTTGTTGCAGGCTCCGGACGCGCAGGCTCAGCGGCCATGGCTCACGGGCCCAGCCGCTCCGCGGCACGTGGGATCTTCCCGGACCGGGGCACGAACCCGTGTTCCCTGCATCGGCAGGTGGACTCTCAACCACTGCGCCACCAGGGAAGCCCTAGGCACGTCTTTGAACATTTCCAGTGGCCTTGGGGTTATCCCTAAAGGGAGGAGGATGGATGACTCGGTAATATGTCAGACTGAAAAAGGGTGGACTCAAGACTCATTTCTTCTATTTGAATGCAGTCAGCCAAACGGAGGACCTCCTGAAATGATTGGCAGCATCAGTAGGCTGGTAAGAATTAGCCTACCTTCCCAGAATAGGCTGGAAAAACATCTATGACCTCAGACCTTGAGGCAAAATTTCCAGGGCTGCCAGGACTCTGTTAACTGTCTATCACCTCTGAAAGGGCAAAAGGGCAGGCAGGCTGCCCCTCAGGTCACCAGAGAAGGTAGAACCTGGAGCCTGTCCAGGCCACAAAGCACTGCCCCGGATGCCTGTGAATCAGGCCTAGAGCCTTCGTTACCTGCTCTGGTGTCGACTTTCACAACTGGGACCACTTTGCAATTTCAGTTTTAAGAGTGATCTTGGGGAGAAATACATAAAGCCCCGACTAATACCTTCTCGACTGTAACTATGCTAGTATGAGAATGTACAGCAATTGAGGTACAGCCCTTTTCATCTGAAGACCTCAAAGCACTACCCATATGACCTCACTAATCCTTAAAATAACGTCTGAGAAATATATGGGAAATATTATTGTCTCCATTTCTCAGGCGGAAAAAAGAGGGCATCAGTGAATTCCCCAGGTCTCACTCTGAGCTCATAACTGGGCTCAAGACTGAGAGCCGGTAGAGAGATTCGGGGCCTTGAGGGGTCCGGGAAGAAAGGGGGTGGAATATGGCAATCCGGAGAGAAAACAACTTTGGTTGTAATGTAAGCAACATGAATCACAGAATCAATAAAAGTACTAGGAAACAGAAAGGGGGGTGGCTTGGGGAATTTTATTTTGTCATTGTTTTGTTTCACAATACATATTTTTCTATCTCCATGCTTTGCTTGAGTCTTTCCTCGGGTCAATGTAGGTTTGGGAGGGACAGGGCTGAAGGGAGGTCATTGCTCTATCTCTCTCCACATTACTCAAGTTCATCTTCTGAGGTTCTGCCCAAAGGTCAGTGGCTAAGCTTCCACTTAAGATGCTGATCCTTACTTTCCTGATTGTTCCCTTGACTCCAACTTCTTTTTCCCAATACTGTTTCTGTAATCCACATTGTATTTATGCAACAATTGCAAAAATTTCCCAAAGGGGTCATTGAGAATATTATCAAAGTATCTCAGATTTCCTGAACCGTTAAGTGAATATTTAAAACTTTTTTAGAATGGTGCAACTGCCTTTTTTCTTTCTTCCTTCCTTTCTTTCTTCCTTCCTTTCCTTCTTTCTTTCTTTTTCTTTCTCTCTGTCTCTGTCTCTGTCTCTTTCTCTTTCTTTCTTTCTTTTTTCCTATTTTAAAATGTCAAAGTCTTCCTGACATGCTTTGGCCATGGAAATGGAAGATATTTTCTCATTAGGTTAATTAATGGCTCTGCTTGGGTGGCATAATTTGGTGTAAGTTTCCTTTTAGAATTCTGTCATAACTAAAAAGGATCTTATTTTTGTTATGTTTTGTGGTGTCTTTAAATTTTTATGACTTCTACTTTGTTTAGTCTGTGTGTAATCCTTCTTTTGAAACCTAATGTCCTAGAAAATTTACAGTTTTCTCTCAAAACTGGCACTTTTTACATTTTACGGTGATTCCTGTTTCTTTGGTTCTCACTAGAACTTCATTTAAGTCCTTAAGGTGTAATTCGCAGCTCAGGGAATTTATGATTACGTCGTCAAAGTAAACTGCCCAAGTGCAATATATTAAACCTGACAAGACGCTGTTCATTAATCTTTGAAATATAGCCAGGTGTGATGTAGTGAAGTGAGCCTTCCAACTCAGAACCGCTGAAGAACTCGGAGCTGCCCCCCACAGGGGAGGATTCCTTCCTCCTCTCTGCCAAGGCCGCCTGGGTGGGGACCGAGAGGGCCAAATGCCCTTCCTTTGCCAACTGTGGTGTTCCCTGTCTCTGCTGGTGTTCTTTCAGCTCTGCAGCTTCTTACCTTCTCATGCATTTGTTCATTCAACAAGTATTTATTAAGAGCTTACTTTGGGTCAGGCACAAGATGGACCTGGAAAGCCTGTAGTAACCGAAACAGAAACAATCCCTTACTTCATGGGGCTTATAGTTTGAGGCTCTAGCCATAAGCAAAGGTCTCAAGACTCCTTTACTCAATGCCACCAAAGCCATGTGAAACAAACTACATTATCTGAACAGGCAGCATTTCTTCTCAGCCTCAGGTGTAGTTTTAATGCTAAATAACTCCCAGTATCTGCCAGTGAGATTGCAGTCCAGCCTGATGAGTGCTCTGATAGAGGTTTGCAAATGGCACTATCAAGGAAGAACAACCAAAGCCACCTTGGGATCAATCAGTGCTTGGTCAGAAAAGCAGAGTCTACAGAGACACAGAGGACAGGCTTGTGGTTGCCAAGGGGGAGAGGGGTGAGGGAAAGATGGAGTGGGAGTTTGAGATTAGCAGGTGCAAACTATTATATACGGAATGGATAAACAACAGGGTCCTACTGTAGAGCACAGGGAACTATATTCAATAGCCTGTGATAAACCATAATGGAAAAGAATATGAAAAAGAATGTATATATGTATGTATAACTGAATCACTTTGCTGTACAGCAGAAATTAACACAACATTGTAAATCAACTCTACTTCAATAAAATAAATTAAAAAAAAAACAGCAGAGTCTAGCTAATCACTGTGCAACAGCACCTCCAGAACAATGGGGAAAATCCGGATAAAAGGCAATACCTCTTAAACGCATTGTGGGTCTTCCCCAGACCCTTCTGTTTGTCTCTATAAAACATGGCGGGCTAAATTCCTTGTGGGATTCTGGATTGGATTCTGAAACAGAAATAGGACATGAGTGGAAAAACAGGTGAAATCTATAGAGTCTAGAATTTAGTTAATATTAATATCCCAATATTTATTTCTTAGTTTTGTCTAATGTACCATGGCAATGTAGACATTAACACTAGGGAAACAGGGTGAGGGATGTTTAGGAAATCTTTGTGTTTTCTAAATATTTAGAAATCTTTTCTATAATTCTAAAACTACTCCAAAATAAAAAGTTTACTTGAAAAATGTTTGCTTATGAAACAGAATCCTTAAAATGAACAATAAAAAGCTACTTTTGAAAAAAAAAACATAGTAGGTGTGGGAAAAAAAGATACAGCTCCCAATGACAAGCTACAAATTTTTCTTGAAACTAAGGAGAAATAGATCTAGAAACGCCCAACTCAGAAACTCGTATTCTACTAAAGACAATATTCTCATTGGATTTTCCCTTCTTTCTCTCATGCTACAGTGAGTGTGCTCTCACTGGTTTTAAGATCTCCTTTGAAGGCGTATGTGAAAAGGACAAGTGTGCAGAAGAATCATACGCCCCAAGTTAAGGAGGCAAGATTCCTATCGTTTTAAGTTTAAATCCTCTGAATTTATAACACTCATTCTTTCAATCATTACCACCTTCCCTAATTCACACACACACACACACACTCCAGATCATTGCTGAAAAACAGCTAACTTGTCCTTTCCTTTCCTTGTCTGCATGCTCGCTCTTCATTTTCCTGTATTTGCCTGGCTGTATAGAAACTTCTTTTTAAGTAACACAACAAGGATTCATATGTGCAGACTGAAGATCTTTCTGACTTAGAATTACATTCAGGAAGAGTTGGCTTAAAGGGCAAAGACGGGGGGAGGGTAAATTAGGAGTTTCGGATTAACATATACACACTACTATGTATAAAATAGATAACCAACAAGGACCTACTGTGTAGCACAGGGAATTCTACTCAATATTTTGTAACTACTTATAGGGGAAAATAATCTGAGAAAGAATAAATATCTATATATGTATGACTGAATCACTGTGCTATACACCTGAAACTAACACAGTATTGTAAATCAACTATACTTCAATAAAAATATTAAACAGAAAAAGAACTGTATTAAGATACTTTTAAAAAAGAGCTGGCTTATGGCATCCAATAAGGGATTCTTGCTTTTGTTAGACTTGCGGCGCTGTGAGGTCATTACACAATATGTTCAGGACACACTCCCATTTACATTTTTTCAGGGAGAATTTTTCATTTCAGAATAGAAATGGTGGTGATGAAAGCTCTAATTTCTTTTTAAGCTAGCTGCATGCTTAAAAAGATCATGGTTTTGTAAACCATGTGTAAACCTTTGGACAGACTTCTGGCTGCAGTAAGGGACTTCCTCAAAGAGAAGAGTGAGCCTTGGAACATTCAAACGGTGCCTTGTTTAAGATGAAATTTTCTCCCCACCCAGAGAAATGGCTCGTAGAATTAGAATATTAGTGCTGGGAGGATTCTTAGACATCATCTACTATAATTTTATCGTATTAAAGATGAGAAAAACAGGCCTGGGGACTCATGCCTTATCCAAGGCTTTAATGTCTCAGCTGAGCAAAAACCATACACCGGGTGCCAGGTCCACCGTTTCCTCCCCTGTGCCGCGCTGGCCCATCATCCCGGGGCCCAAGCTCTCGGGGTTTTACTACGGATCTTCAAAAATTTTGCTTAGTGTTCCAGACTTTCTTTGTTTAAATGAAATAATGTGTGCAAAAAGTCATCTGTAAGCTGGGGCGTACCACACATGTGTCCTTTGTAATTGATGCTTTTGTTATTGTCATTATTAGCTACAACGGGCTACGAGACAGACTGGACACATGCAAATTCTACAGATTAGGTGCTGGAAAGAAAGGCAGTTTCTACATACTGACGATCGGCTTCTGCTCCAACCCTTCTGTTGCCCCTGCTTTCCCACGGGGTCCCATTCTCTTTAAGAATCTGCTTTTTAAAATTCCTTTCCTCCTTTCGCATTTTCATTCTCTCTTTTTTTAATATCTATAAGCCCACGAGGAGGACTCACCGGAGAACAGAGCCCAGGTTTCTAGAAAGGCTCTGCAAAGAGGAAGTAAAGCCACATCACACCATTCATCTGCCAAAAGTAATAAACCCAGCCAGCCTCAGCGCCCTCTCAACTTCGTCAGCAACTAAGGAAAGGAAAAAAAAAAAAAAAAACGCAGGCAAAGAATGCCAGGCAAATCAAACCATGGGAAAAATAACACCTTCAAACTCAGGGCAAAATGCTCCTTTCCAATCCTTGCTGCCGATGCTGCGTCCGGTAGGCTTGGCGGGGGCGTGCCGCGCTTGGAACAAGATGCGGGACACAGGTTAGGGAGAAGATTTTGGCCAGAGAGACTGGTTGTTAATTTTTAATTCATGGTTGTAAAGCCTGAGAAATCTCACTATGATTTAGTTTCATACAACAATCAACACAAATCCGTATAAGAGGGTTCCTTCCACAGCTTTAAGAAACACTCCTCTGATTTCCCACAAATCATATATAAATTCATTGCTCTTCAAATCAGTGTGCTGATCATTAATGAGTAGAATCAATGATAAACTCAAGGTTCAACATTCCAATATTTGCCCCAAACAGAAACTGCTGTGGGGATTCCAACCTGGAGAGGCCATTCTTGATGCTTTCCTTTTTTCCAACTTGAATCCACCTGCCTTTTCTCTCTCAAATCACTTAGAAGATCATTTGTAGGTGAGTAAAAAAGCCCACCTTCTTAATATCGGCTTGCTTCTTTCCAGTTAACCAAGAGCAGCGACTGAGAGAAAAAACAGTTATGATGAAGCCCGGAAATATAGGGCTTTGCATTAAAAATCCAATAATCTGGATTTTAATCCTTTCTCTACCACGAACTCACCGTGTGGCATCTCTACGTTCTCAAATCCCTTCCGGGTCCATCGACATTCTGTTTTAATAACAGGGATAATTTCTTCCAGCTCTAATCTTATTTTATTATCCCTGAAATTAGATTTCTATCACACAGGCAAAAATATCTTCACAAATGGCTGACACATGGGTGGAGAAAAGCCATGATTATATCTCTAGAGATGGGTTTAATGAGGAAAACCAAAGTTCTGAGAACAGGGAAAAAACGTCTTCCTGATTAGGACACTTCTCCTGTTTCTATCCATTTCCCATTCACCAAACATTGTCTTTAACTGTTGCTTTCTGTACTCAGCATTTCTTCCAGGAGACAGTGAAAACAGCAGAAAACTCAGGTGCATCCAGGGAAGTTTTTTTCTACAGTGATTAAAAAATCAACCAAGGAGATAACCTTTTGGAGTCATTGCTTCACAGTTAATCCTTGTTTTAAAACAGGTTCTATCACGGATTGTTAGAGGAGGGAGCTAGCAGGCACCGAGGCACCCTCTGCGTCAGAATGACTGCTCCGTGGGTAATGTTCATGGACTCATCTATCACAGCACTTAAAGAGAGACAGTAGGGTATAACCCATCTTACAGAGGTAGGAAACTAAGGCACAAAGTATAAGAACTTGTCCAAAGTCATTTATATGTAATAGAAGCTGGAACAGAAATTTAAACCAATTGTGTCTAATTATCAAACCTTTCCTCTACAACATATGAGCTTGTTTACACAGTGCTTTGCCACTTAGAAAAGATTAGCTTACAAGGACCTACTGTACAGCACAGGAAACTATATTCAATATCTTATAATAATCTATAATAGAAAAGAACCTGAAAAAAAAAGAACCTGAAAAAGAATATATATGCACATATATATAAAACTGAATCGTTTTGCTGTAAACCTGAAACATCGTCTATCAACTATACTTCAATTTTTTTAATTTGAAAATTAAAAATTTAAAAAGGAAAAAATTTTAAAAAAGATTAGCTTATTAATGGTACCTAAGTTAAGTTTCCTTTCTTAAGACAAACTGCACACAGTCATGTCATTATAATGCTTTACTTGAACCGTCAGCACCACTTCTCGGATTCGAGGAGTACTAACATAAATTCAAAACAAAAAAGAGTATTTTGTATTTTACAAGCACGAAAACCAACGGGTGATGGATCGCCCTTGTGAAAGATCCAACAGATGTTTCAAAAGCCACCCAAGGGATTACCCAGCAGACTGAGAACACGTCACACTGGCCGTTCTTTCAAGTATTTCCCTACCTCACCCTGCATTCAACCCGGAGAGTTTCAAGGGGCAAAAGAAGCAGGAAGGAGCAGCATGGCGGGCAGGGTAGTAGGTCAAAGGCATGCCTTGTAGCATGGAGGGGCCACCCCAGTGAAAATCAAAGAACCACCCCTGAGAGCTTTGTTTTCAGCCGTGAGAGGCATTTTGAAGTTCACTGGTTGGGATTAAACTCCCCAAACATCCTTCATCCCATCCCCCCCTCTATTTGTTTACTTCTCACCACCTCCCATATCTGACAAAACCCAAGGCTATTAGGGGAACCTGGCAGGAGGAGCTTCCAGGTGTCCTGCCCCGAGGGATTAGAAGAGCTCAGGTTTCAACTCAGGACTGTCCCACCCATTTTCTCCTCAGTACTGCACCCATCACTCACCCTGACAGGCACATCTCATACCTTTGGCTGTCTTCACAGGAGGAGTTTATAAATAAGGGCACCTGTCTGTGAAAGCCAGACATTCATAGGCAGAGCAAGGAGACAATAGATTACATGTTTGGGGAGTTTCTGTGCCTGAACTTTCCCAACAGCTGGATCTGCACTACAGAGGCTTTTGTGAGGTTTTGTGTTACAGGAGAAAGAGAGAAACAGGTTCCTTATCTTAGTATTAGAAACACATCTGCAAACCTGTCACATTCTCCAGCAAGTGAACCAAAGGTAAACATTTCATAGTACTTGGAACTCTACCCCTTCTCTGTTAAGGAAGGTTAAAACATGCTGGTTAAATGAAAAGTTTGGCTGAAACTAGATTCTTCGCCAAACACCAAAGGAGGTTGCAATTTCAAGAATTTTTCTCCTTGGACGTAATCATGAATATTAAGTATTGGTACCCAAGTGCTAGAGTAACACACTAAAGACCACCCATCAACTTAATTCCAAAGGCTTATTGCATGTAACTCAAGCTCCAGTTATCTGAGAGTAAGTGATGCTATTCACAACTGCCCATAACAAAAGCCAAAGGTCAAATTATAGCAATTTGACCTTTTCATTTTTCACTGGTTTATTTTTCAGATAGCTGGGAAAATATTTTCCACTTCTATTTGATGACATGATCTCTAAAGCATGTTGACTAGCTTAATTAGCCAGGATCACCCCAAATGCCACTTACAATGAATCATGGGCCCAAAAGGCCCTTGTTCAGTGATGAAATTAAAGCAAAACATAATTTGAACCCAATATTCCACAAGGTTCTAATTCATATAAGCAATGGACTTTCTCTTACAGTTGTAGTGTTTGCTACATCCTAGTATCATTCCTTTCATTTCTTTTCATGCATTTTCATTCTATTCAGGCTCCAACACTCCAACTTTCTTCCACCAGTCCCAGCACTGCGTCCTCCACCCTTGCCATTTTAGATGGCAATGAAAGATTCTATCCCTTGTCATTTCAAAGTCCAAAGTGCATTCCTCTTTCTTCCCCAAAACAGGAAACCACAGATGGTTCAGTCGATGATCTGTGACTAAATCATTCCGCAATTGAGACATGATGCCAAAAGAAAAACACATTCTTAACGCATTGTTTGCCTGGAAAAATAAACTGCATAACAGGGAGAAATGTAGAGCAAGGTAATTGTAGAAACCCAGAGGCATAATCCAGTTAGGTCCCTTGACCTGCATTGGATGTTGACAATTCTAATTTCTCTGTTCCAAGAGAACTTTCTGGGACACATTTGCAACAGTGCTTAAAAGTCCTGCCACTTAGGGCTTCCCTAGTGGTGCAGTGGTTGAGAATCCACCTGCCAATGCAGGGGACACAGGTTAGAGCCCTGGTCCAGGAAGATCCCACATGCCACAGAGCAACAAAGCCCATGCGCCACAACTACTGAAGCCTGCATGCTGCAACTACTGAAGCTCGTGCCCCTAGAGCCCATGCTCTGCAACAAGAGAAGCCACCACAATCAGAAGCCCATGCACCGCAACAAAGAGCAGCCCCCGCTCGCCACAACTAGAGGAAGCCCACACGCAGCAGCGAAGACCCAACGCAGCCAAAAATTAGTTAATTATTTATTTTTAAAAAAAGTCCTACCACTACTTAGTGGAAGAATTAAATAAAACAGACCTCAGAAAAAAAATTAAAAAAAAAAAAAACAGACCTCAGGTAACCTGCTAGATGGAGAGACCTTAGGAAAAAAATAACTCCTCTATCAATAAGTCTTACCTTAAAAAAAAAACCATACCATGTTAGCATTAGACCTGATTTTAATAAAGTGTCAAGATGCACCAAAATGGGTCATTTTACTCCTCACTGTTCAAATGCATGACATTCAAGCTAAGAAAGACTTGAGTTCAAGCCCTCAGAACTATGAGTGAAATCCACAAAATAGCTTATGGTAATCGCTCTGTTAATCTGCTTTGGTTGACAGTTTTCAGAATGGATTCCACAGAACTAAGAAATAAACCAAATCCATTCCACTTTTCCCTGGTAGAGGGCACTCAACTAGGCACTTAATCCTGCAAAAGCTCAGCAGGAGGACTCTTTATAAAAGGGATTTCTTTAGTTGGCTAAGGGAAAATATCCTGTCTGAATAGGCAGGTAGATCATTAGTGGCCAGACCTCCCAGATAGCCCCTAAGTTTCTGAGAAAACTTCCTGATGAGTCATGCTAAGAAGGAACACTCCAGAAAGGCTTGGAGCAAAGTACTATTCTCAAGTAAGATCTACAATGCATGCTTGGCCCCAGCGATAGCAAAGGATGTGGTATGACAGCAATCAATTCCTCAGTGACTTGAAGGGGTAGACTTGCCCTCTCCCTACCTGGCCGAGGAAACATGAGAGCTGTGATGGACAGGATCAGAAATAGTGTGTGATTACAGCACACTACAGATAGATGTGTTTCTATGATGTAAGGCCACTAAACGCACTTTCCACGTGCCAAGGCCTACTCTAGATTCTACTTTGTCTGTGATTAAATGGAAATGCTATCAGGAAAATGCCTACTAGTTCTTTCTAAACGTCCAGGGCTATTTGGAGGGAAGCAACATTTGCTTCTGGTAAGAAAATTATGACTCCAGACTTCATTAGTTGTATCTTCGATTCCATCTCCTATCTCTGGGATAAATAATCTACTGGCCAACACTTGTAGGTAAATGATCCACCAGTGAACACTTGTGAGGTTTAAATTAATATGCATAAAACACTTTGAAAGGAGTTATGAAAGATAATCCTACCACTCAATATTCAAGAATTATGTTCTGTGCCTTTATCCAAGTTTTCCATTATTTGTTCAGTTTTGGGGGTTTTATTTTGGTTGTTGTTGTTTTTTGGGCTTTTTTTGCTGCGTTGAGTCTTCGTTGCTGCATGCGGGCTTTCTCCAGTTGCGGTGAGCAGGGGCTATTCTTCATTGCGGTGTGCGTGCTTCTCATTGCGGTGGCTTCTCTTTGCTGTGGAGCACAGGCTTTAGGCACGTGGGCTCAGTAGTTGTGGCTCACGGGCTCTAGAGCACAAGCTCAGTAGTTGTGGTGCACGGGCGTTGTTGCTCCATGGCATGTGGGACCTTCCTGGACCAGGGCTCGAACCCATGTCCCCTGCATTGGCAGGTGGATTCTTAACCACTGCACCACCAGGGAAGTCCCTTGTTCAGTTTTTTAAACAAACACCATTGTTTGCAGATCCAGATTTGATTTCAGAAAGAATTTATTTCATAATTTAAACTGAAGTGCTTTTCATAATTTAATTATTAGTATTGCTACATTCAGGAAGGGTTTTTTCCATCACTCTTACGGAAAAGTTTTTTTCTTCAGTTTTAAAAACAAGAGAACTTTTTAAACTGGTTTAAAATAAAAGGACTACAGTATTTTCCAGAGAACATGAAATATTTTCATAATAAAGAGTCATTATTGTTTTATCATTTTATCAGTCATTTCTAATGGTTTTCATAGCCACTCAGATGGTTACATGGTCTTCTTTCTGAAAGAAATAAATGAGAAACCAAAATGAACCTGAGACCTGCCATATAAGAAATACTAAAGAGTATACTAAAATGAAATTAAAAGACAAAGCAGTGGCAAATCTATATGAGAAAAATAAGTGCCAGTAAAAGTAACGACATAGGTAAAAATAAAAGACCGAATAAATAAAATTTTGTTTATAACTCATTTTTTTCCTATCTGATTCAAAAGACAACTGCACCTAACAACGGCACACCAAAATACATGACACAACAACTGTCAAGATTGAAGGGAGACAGACAGTTCAACAGCAGTTGGGGATTTCATACTCCACTTACAGTAAGAGACAGGACAACTAGACAAAACGTCAGCAAGTAAATCAAAGACTGGAATAGCATTATAAGCCAACTACACCTAACAGAGATCTATAGAACACTCCACCCAACAACAGGACAATGAACATTCTCCTCAATTGTACCTGAAACATTCTCCAGGTGAGACCATATGTTAGGACATAAAATAAGTATCAATAAATTTAAAAGGATTGAAATCATACAAAGTATGTTCTCTGACCACAACAGAATGAAATGAGAAATCAATAACAGAAGAAAATTGGAAAAATTCACAAGTATGTGAAAATCAAACAACACATTCTTAAAAAAAAAAATGTTTCAAGGAAGAAATCATGAGGAAATTAGAAAATGCTTTGAGATGAATGAATACAGCATACCCAAACTTATGGAAGTAGTTAAAGCAGTTGTTAGAGGGAAATTTATAGCTATAAGTGCCTATATTAAGAAAAAAGAAAGGTCTCAGATCTATAACCCATCCTTCCACCTTTAGAGGAACAAACTAAATGCAAAGGAAGTTTTCCTTTTGATGAAACTAACAAGTTGATCCTAAAATTCATACGGAATTGCAAGAAACTCAAAATAGCCAAAATAATCTTGCAAAAGAACAAAGTTGGAGGATTTATGCTTCCCAATTTCAAATTTACTATAAAGCTACAGTAATCAAGACTGTGGTGCTTGCATAAAGATAGACATAGATCAATCATCTGGAATTGAGAGTCCAAAAATATACCCATACATCTATGGTCAGTTGATTTAGAAAAGGGTGCCAAGACCATTCAATGAGGAAAAGAATAGTCTTTTCAACAAATGGTATACAGAACACAATGAATTCTTACAATTAAACAATAAAAAGACAAATAACCCCATTAAAAATTTAACAAAGGATTTGAATAGATATTTCTCCAAAGAAAATATATAAATGGTCAATAAGCACATGAAAAGATGTGCAACATCATTACTCATTAGAGAAATGCAAATAAAACCCACAAGATATCACTTTACAACCACTAGGATGACTATAACAAAAGACTGATAATAGCAAATATTGATGAGGATGTGGAGTATTAAAACCTTCAGACATTGCTAGTGGGTGTTTAAAGTGATGCAGCCTCTGTGGAATACAGTAAGTCCCCTACATACGAACCTTCAAGTTTCGAACCTTCAAAAATGTGAACATGGGTTCACATGTCCAATCACGTGAGTTAGTTCACGTCTGGAGTACATTGTCACGTGTGTGTACCCTCTACCAGTGGCTGTGTTTTTGTGTACTTTGCCATACAGTACTGTATAGAGTACAGTGGTACAGTATTTTTATTTCAAGTCCAGAATGTCCAGAAGCAAGTGTAAAAGCAGCAGTGATGTAGTTGGTACTACTATACTTTTCAGGGTACTGTACTGTAAGATTAAAAATGTTTTCTTTATTTTTTGCATTTGTTTTTTATGTATCATTTGTGTGAAAAGAATTATAAACCTATTACAGTACAGTACTATATAGCTGATTGAGTTAGTCGGGTACCTAGGCTAACTTTGTTGGACGTACAAACAAATTGGACTTAAGGATGTGTTCTCAGAACCGAACTCGACTGTATGTAGGGGATTTACTGTATAGTTTGGCGCTTCCTCAAAATGTTAAACAAGGATTTAACACGTGACTCAGCAATTTTACTCTTAGATATATGGCTTCAAGAGTGACACCTCTAAGGCTTGTTCTGTACCCTCTCCCAGGGCTCTCTTGTGGGAATGCGCCCCAGTTAGTTGCCTACAATGGTAGCCTGCTTCCTAACACAAGTTTTCTGTTTCACTTCTCTACTCCCCTACTATTTATCCAGAAAAACACATCAAGCTGTATATGGGTGTATTAGTCTGCTAGGGCTGCCATAACAAACTACCACCAACTGGGTGGCTTAAACAACAAAAATGTATTAGCTCACAGTTCTGGAGGTTAGAAGTCTGAGATCAAAGTGTTGGCAGCATTGGTTTTTCTCTGAGGCCTTGTTCCTTGGCTTGCAGATGGCCATCTCTCTGTATGTCTTCATATTATCTTCCCTCTGTGTCCTAATCTTCTCTTCTTAAAAGGACACCAGTCATGTTGTATTAGGGCCCACCTTAATGGCCTCATTTTAACTTAATTACTTCTTTAAAGGTCCTACTCCAAACACAATCACATTCTGAGGTACTGGGAGTTACGAATTTGGGGTGGAGGGATTCAACCCATAATAGTAGGTGTCTGTGTACTGTGTCATTTTTTGTCTTTAGAGGCAAAATGCTTTCCAAATAGTAGATTTCCCCACCTTCCTCTTCTCCACAGATTAGTATAATAGGGACTACAGAATAGCATCCTTTCTTTAAGATTCAAGGCTCGGCATTGTAGAGTGGGCCAAGCTTCCTCTCCCAAAAGAACTAAAGGAAAGAGATTGCTAACAAAGGAGAATGAAAATACCACAATAGGAAGAAATCTGTGAGCTTCCTGAGAAACATGACCATGTTCTTGACAAAGAATCCTACCACAGTCCTAACAGAGAAGGGAATTATGTCCTAGTTTTGAGTCTCCATGAGAAACACCAGCTAGCAGCTCTGGTGGTCCTCACCTCATCGTCCCTGGAGATTTGATATGACAGACTTTGTATATGAAGATTGCATTACACACTCATTCCTTCGTGACTTAAATGAGGACACTGAGGTCCAGTGAATAATGCTGGGCGCTCTTCATTCTTCAGATGGACAGGGAGAACGTGATTGGCTCTGTAAGAGGGGAAACTGTGATGATAGCGTGATTTATGACCAGCAGAGCTGATGTGGTTATTATTCATTGTTATGCTATAAACACACAGAGAAATACACATATGCCACATCACGAGCCAGTGTCATCTGAGCTATTTGGTGATATTGTGATCCAGGACTCAAGAAAACATTTCATTGAGGAGATTGATGGAATGCAGTGATCAAAGAGGCAATGAAATTTGCTTATTTCTGCCTAACAGATGACCTGTTAGCTACAGAGACGATCTCCACTCAACTCTGCACCTTTTGTGTTCTGCCACAGCAGTGCCATCTTTCCTTACCACTGGGATTTATGGCTCTTCTGGGCTTCCTTCCTGTACATATTTCATAACTCAGGAAGCATGCTGAGATACAAATAGAGATTTCTTGGTCAGGAAGCCAAGCCAAGTGTGTTTGCTTCCTGCTGCATGGCCACAGGGTCTTTTTTTTTTTTTTTTTTAATAGAACTTTCTCTGCTCTCCTGATCTTTCCAGATCCATGGCAATCTGGGTCCTGTTTTCTCTTCCCCAGATGCACTTTCTTCAGTTGTTGCCTTTTTTCAATCAATTTCCAGATGTTGTTGCATATTCTTTTTATTTTCAGCACAGTTTGTCCTTTCCTGAACTTCTGCATAGTTCCCTTCTATACCACCTTCGCTCCCCTCCAGATGAATTCCAGAAGCCTGCTGCAATTACACCAAATTTAGTTGGCTCTTCCATGCACCAGCTGAGGGTGCCCCAGCCCTGAAGGTGAAAGGGATGATGGGTCTGCAGGAGAAGCCCCTTCTGAGTGAGTTCCCAGCTGATAGCCAGCTGCGGTTGAGGTCCGGGCCCACAATTGTGTAAAGGTCCCTATAGAGAGGAAGAAAGTTCACTGGGGCCCTGCTGTCCAAACTGCGGTTTGTTTTAGAACTTCTTTCTTTTTTTAATACTCTTTGTGCAAATATCAAACCAGTAAGCCAGAAATGTTTTTTAAATTATCGTTGAACAATATAAAAATTGTAACGAGGTCTTGCCTTTCTGTAATTGTTCTTGCATTTGGCACGATTTGGAAATGACAGCTTCCACATAAATTAATTTTTTAGACAATTGAAACATGTCTTTAAGTCCCAAATCATTGCAAATCTTAACCATTTTTACATAAATCTTTCTAGACTGCATTACATTTTAGAGTGTGCTGATCATAATCTAATGTTTCCCTCATGATTCAAGGTCAAGGTTATGAATATCAGCAGCCATGCCCTAAGGTTTAGGAGCTGTTAGTCTACTTTCCCTTACACCAGGGTTTCTCAAATTGGTGTTGTTGACATTGGACCGGATAATCCTTTGTTGTGGGAATATGGTCCATGCATTGTAGGATGTTTAGTAGCATCTCTGGCCTCTACCCTCTAGATGCCAGTAGCACACCCTTACCCCCAGTGGTGAAAACCAATAACGTCTTAAGGACAAAAAATACACCATTATCAAATATTTTCAACATTGTTCTGGAGGCTCTAGTCAAGTGCAATAGGAAAGGAAAGGAAGGAAAAGGTATGAGGATTGGAAAAGAAGAAAAATGCTCTACTTTTATTTGCAGAAAACATGACTATATACATGGAAAATCAAAAACAATCTGCAGGGCTTCCCTGGTGGTGCAGTGGTTGAGAGTCCGCCTGCCGATGCAGGGGACACGGGTTCGTGCCCCAGTCCAGGAAGATCCCACATGCCGTGGAGCAGCTAGGCCCGTGAGCCATGGCCGCTGAGCCTGCATGCCCGGAGCCTGTGCTCCGCAACGCGAGAGGCCACAACAGTGAGAGGCCCACGTACCGCAAAAAAAAAAAAACAATCTGCAAACTATGAGAATAAGTGAATTTAAAGTGTCACTAAAAACAAAATCGATACACAAAAATTAATTGTATTTTTAGGACGTAACAAACAACCAGTAAGTGAAATTTTTGAAAATACTATATACAATTTTATTCAAAAATCAAATAACTAGAAATGAATCTATCAAAAGATGTGTATGACCATTACACTGAAAACTACAAAATATTAAAGAGAAATTAAAGACCTAAATAAATTGAGAGACACAACATGTCAACAGATTGGAAGAATTCAAGAACATTAAGATATTAATTCTTCCCAAATTTATCTATAGATTCAATGAAATCCAAAACCAAATTCCATCAGGGATCTTTTTTTGTTTTTTGTTTTTGAAATTGACAAATGAATCTAAAATTTATATGGAAATTTAAAGAACTTAGTAAAACAATCTTGAAGTAGAGCAAATTTGGAGGAATAATACTACCAGACTGTAAGACCTAGTATAAAGCTACAGTAATTAAGACAGTGTAACATTGACAATGGAACAAAAAAACAGAATCACATTTAAACCCACCCATATACAATCAAATGATTTACCCAAAAAATGCCACCGAAATTCTGTAGGGAAAAGATGAAAATTTTAGTAAATAATGCTGGAGCAATTAGATATCCATATTAAAAAAAAAAGTAAAGCTTGATGCCTACTTCATTCCATACACCAAAATTAATTCGGTGTTCTTCATGGACAAAAATATAAAAAGTAAAAGCATTAAAAAAACTTTTGAAGAAAATATAGAATATCGTCATGACCTTGGAGTAAGCAAAGATTTCTTAAGCAGGATGCAAAAGGCACTAACTATAAAGGAAAAAAAATTGTTAAATTAGATTTAATTAATCTTAAGCATTTATATTCATCAGAAGACATCAGTAAGAGATGAAAAGACAGATCATAGAGTGGAAGAAGATACCTACAATACAAAAATCCAACAAGGGACTTTTATGCAGAATGTGCTTTTAAAAAGCAATTTAAAATAGAGCAAAAAAAAAAAAAAAGACCAGATATGTTACAAAAGAAGACACACAAATGGCCAATGAATATATGAAAAGGTGCCCCAATTCATTACTCATCAGCACAAGCAAATTTAAACCACAAAGAGAGACATCACACATCCAGCAAAATGGCAAAATTGAAAAGACTGATAAACCAAGAGTTAACAAGAATGTGGAACAACTGCATTGTTGGTGAAGTATAAATTGGTAAAACCTCTTTGGAAAACTGGCAGTATCTCCTAAAGCAAAATATCTACCCAATGCATGACCCAGCAATTACACTTCCAAGTGTGTACCCAAAAGAAATAAATATATATGTTATTAAAAAGATATGAACAACACTGCTCATAGCAGCTTGATTCATAATAGGTAAAAACTAGAAATAACATAAATGTCCATCAACAAGATAGTGAATAAGTTACATAGCATAGTCATATAATAGAATACTACACAGCAATAAAAAAAAAACTACTGCAGTGATATGCTCAAAAACATTTAACAACTGGCTCCCCAAGGAGGAGAAAAGTCCTGACTGGTAGTTTATTCTAATTTTTGTGGTATAAATACTCCCAACATGGCCAATTTCAAGTTATCAACATGAAGTCACAGAATTCAGAAGGAAAGGCACACAATTGCAAGTTGGTATGAGTCAGCTTCAGCCCTCTGCTGCTTTACTGATACATGTAACAACATTGATGAATCCCTCAGAGGCTATGTTGAGTGAAATAAGCCAGAAACAAAAGATTGCATAATAATTATCTTTCTATTAATCAAAAGAACAAGCAAATTATTTGATGATGATAGAAATCAGAAGAGATCACTATTGGAAATTGGCATTGGCATGGAAGGAAAACTTCTTTCTGGGATGTTAGATATATTCTACACCTTGATTTATCTAGTGATTAGATAGATGTATAGACAGTTATCTAGGGAGGTAAGGAGGTAGGTAAGTAGACGGGTAGATAGATGTAAAAATTGATCAAGCTGTAAACTTAAAATTAGTGTTTTACACACTTTAAATATGTTATACATCCATTTAAAATGCTTTAAAAACAGGATACTGCTGGGTAAACATGGAAAATTGAGCACACACATCTCTTTTTGGTTCATTCTGAAACCTAATTAAAGGAATAGCTTTTAAGGCAACAATCTACAAGCATGGGGAGAATATGAAAAGACACTATAAAATATCTGAAGCTAGAAAGCCACTGGACAAGAGTTAAATAACTGTACCGAGAAGAATAAATCCTAAGCCACCAGTAGAGAAAGCCAATACTAACCTAGTGTACACCACGGAATCTCCAAGAAGTTCATGAATTAGTGCAGAAGTTACTATTGAAAATGGAAACAGGTGAATGGTGCCAAACTAAGGAAGGTTTGTTGACAGATTCCCAGGAGGAAAAACAGGTCAAATATAAAAATTCAGGAATCAGAATGTCCTCCATGTTTTTATAAGCAACACTGGAATCTAGAGGACAATTGAGAAATGTTTTTTGAAATTATTAAGAAAAGGATTTATAACTAGGCATATATATGCAAAGAAACCAACAATAAAGTGTGATGGTAGAAGAAAAGAATATTTTAGACATGCAAGATCTCATAAATCTATCTCCCACAGATCCTTTCTCAGGAAGTTATTAGAGGCTATATTCCACCAAACTGAAGGAGTACACAAAGAAAGAGTAATACATAGGATTCTGAAGACAGGAAATTCAGAGCCAAAAGGAATTTTGAACTGATGGTGCTGGTGATCCTAGAATGACCTCTCTTCAGTAACAGAGGACAACCTGTCCATACTAGAACTCCTAAAAGGATTGAAATTCCTTCAAAAATGTGAAATTGTACCATAAGTACCTGTTATATCTAACATCAGGAGATGCTCAGTTGGCAGTGTTTGGAGCTGGTAATACACCTAGAAAACTAAGCAAATGATCTCCCATCCCAAAGAAAATTAACTCCCAGAAAACATAAAACACAAGTAGTTGTCTGTCATAGGCTATTTCATAGCCTTTGTAAATTCATAAAGACAAAAGCAATAAAGACTGCTCTCAACAAAATAAATATACAACTATTCTGAGAAGGTATGCTGAGGATAGAAAGTATGCATGTATGTTTGACACAGGGAAAAGATAGTCAAAGCTTCATTCTCCCTTAAGAAAGATGAATAGTAATGCCTACAACTGGGGATCAAGAGGTAGCAGTACAGCATGTTATTTAGACACATACAAATTAAATAACAAAAAAAATAGCTAAAAGAAATTAGTTCCCTTTTGGTAGGAGGAATGTAAACCAGAAGGCAGGATCTGTTGCTGTTTTTCTTTAACCATCTTTGTAGAACTATTTGATTCTTTAAACTACATAAATGTAAAATTTTGAAGGAAATGTTTTTTAAAAATGGTAAAAAGATTTGAAAAAGTAATGTGCAGATACAGAATATGAGGCAGACATAAAAAAATTGGAAATCTTAGAAATTAAATATAAATTATTTAAATAAAAAACTCTATAAGTGCCCCCACATATACAGACAACTAATTTTCAACAAAGGTACAAAGGCTATTGACTGGAGAAAAGGTAGTCTTCTTGACAACAGATGCAAAAAAAAAATGAACTTTGATCTATACCTGTACCACATGCAAAAATTAAGTCAAAATGGATCATAGACCCAAATATAAAAACTTAAAACTATAAAACTTCTTGAAGAAATCATAGGAGAAATTCCATGCTCTTGGGTTAGGTAAAGTGTTTTTTTAATATGTGACACCAAAAACATGATCCATAAATAAATAAATTGATAAGTTGGATTTCATCACAATTTAAAAGTTCTGCTCTTTGGAAAACACTCTTAGCAGAATGAAAAAATAAGCCAGAGACTGGGATAAAGTATTTACAAAATATATAACTAAGAATAGACTTGAATACAGAATAAATAAGGAACTCTCAAAACTGAATAATAGAAAAACAAACACAACAAAAACAACAGCAAAAATGAACAAAATGTTTGAACAGACACTTAACCAAAGAAGATATACAGATGGCAAATAAACACCTTCAGAGGTGCTCGACATCATTAGTCATTTGGAAAATGTAAATTAAAACTACAATAATATACCACTATGCATCTATTATAAAGGCTAAAATTTATTATTATTATTTTTTTTAATTTAATTATTTATTTATGGCTGTGTTGGGTCTTCGTTTTTGTGCGAGGGCTTTCTCTAGTTGTGGCAAGCGGGGGCCACTCTTCATCGCGGTGCGCAGGCCTCTCACTATCGCGGCCTCTCTTGTTCTCTGCAGAGCACAGGCTCTAGACACGCTGGCTCAGTAACTGTGGCTCACGGGCCCAGCTGCTCCGCGGCATGTGGGATCTTCCCAGACCAGGGCTCGAACCCGTGTCCCCTGCATTGGCAGGCAGACTCTCAACCACTGCGCCACCAGGGAAGGGCTAAAATTTAAAAGGTTGATCATACCAAATGTTGGTGAAGATGTGGAAAAAGGAGAAATCTCATAAACCGCTAGAGGGAATCTGAAATAGTACAACCACTTTCAAAACAGTTTGGCAGTTTTCTTAAATAATTAAACACACATCTATCTATCACTCAATCACCATATTCCACTCCTATCTATTGACTCAACAGAAATGTAAGCATATGCCCATACAAAAATTTGTACAGGAATGTCCATAGCAACTTTATTTTTAATAACCAAAAATGGGAAACAACCCCAAATGTCCATCTACAGATGAATATATAACTGTGGTGTATCAATACAATGAAATGTTCTTTAGTTATGAAAAGGAATGAACTATTGATACACACTACAACATGGATGAACTTAAGAATAATTATGCTGAGAGAAAGAAACTAGACAAAAGAAAAAAAGAGTATACATCATAATGCAATATTTCATTTATATAAATTTCTATAAAATTAACACTAATTTTAATTTGGTCAGTTAATTATTTATTAATCTGGTCAATCTACAACAAAGGAGGCAAGGATATACAATGGAGAAAAGACAGTCTCTTCAAAAAATGATACTGGGAAAACTAGACAGCTACATGTAAAAGAACAAAATTAGAACATTCTCTAACACTGTATACAAAAATAAACTCAAAATGGATTAAAGACCTAAGTGTAAGACTATACTATAAAACTCCTAAAGGAAAACATAGGCAGAACACTCTTTGACATAAATTGCAGCAAGAATTTTTTGATCCATTTCCTAAAGTAAAGGAAATAAAAGCAAAAATAAGCAAATGGGACTTAACTAAACTTAAAGGCTTTTGCACAGCAAAGGAAACCACTGACAGAATGAAAACAACCTACTTAATGCAAGAAAATATTTGCAAATGATATGACTGATAAGGGATTAATATTCAACATATATAAACAACTCACACAAATCAACATCAAAAAAACAAACAACTCGATTAAAAAATGGGCAGAGCTGAATAGACATTTTTCCAAAGAGGAAATGCAGATGGCCAACAGACACATGAAAAGATGAGCAACATTGCTAATCACTAGGGAAATGCAAATCAAAATCATAATGAAATATCACCTCACACCTGTCAGAATAGCTATCATCAAAAAGAACACAAATAACAAATGTTGGGAGAAAAAGGAACTCTCCTCACTGTTGATGGGAATGTGAATTGGTGCAGCCACTGTGGAAAAAGGTATGGAGGTGTCTCAAAAAACTAAAAATAGAACTACCATATGACTCAGCAATTCCACTCCTGGGTATATATCTGGAAAAACCAAAAACACTAATTTGAAAAAGATACATGCACCCCAATGTTCATAGCAGCATTATTTACAATTGCCAAGATATGGAATCAATGTAAGTGTCCACCAACAGATGAATGGATAAACAACATGTGGTATATATATATACGAATACTACTCAGCCATAAAAAAATAAAAAATTTTGCCATTAGCAGCAATATGGGTGGACTTGGAGGGCATTATGTTAAGTGAAATAAGTCAGATAGAGAGAGACAAATACTGTGTGATCTCACTTATATGTGGAATCTAAAAAAATACAACAAACTAGTGAATATAACAAAAAAGAAGCAGACTCAGATATAGAGAACAAACTAGTGGCTACCAGTGGGGTGGGGGGGAAGGGCAATATGGGGTGGGGGAGGGGGAGGTGCAAACTGCTGGGTGTAAGATGGGCTCAAGGATGTATTGTAGAACGTGGGGAATAGAACCAATATTTTGTAAAACTTTAAATGAAGTGTAACCTTTAAAAAATAAAAAGTAAATTTTTAAAACCTAAAGCAACAGAGAGCTGATCAGTGGTTGCAAGGTCACAGGAGGTGAAGGAAGGCGATAGGGAAGGATTCTGACATGGCACAAGGAAGTTTTGGAATTCAAAAATAATGGATGTGTTCATTATTTTGATTGTGGTGATGGTTTCATAGGTGTATACATATGCAAAAATATTAAATTACCCATTTTAAATATGTGCAATTTACTATATGTCAATTATACCTCAACAAAGCTATTTTTAAAAGTGCCAAGGTCATGAAAGATAACAAAAGACTGAAGAACTATCACAGTTTGGAAGAGAATAAGGAGACATGACAACTAAGTGCAATGTGACATACTGAGCTGGATCCTGAAACACAACACAAAAAAGGACACCAGTGGAAAAGTAAAGTCTATATTTAATTAATACTGTTGTACCAATGTTAATGTCCTAGTTTTGATAATTGTACAATGATTATGTAAGATGTTAACATTAAGGGAAACTGGGTGAAAATGTATGGGAACTCTATTTTTACAATACTTCTTTAAGCCTAAAATCATTTCAAAATAAGAATTTTTTTTTTTTTTTTTTTTTGCAGTACGCGGGCCTCTCACTGTTGTGGACTCTCCCGTTGCGGAGCACAGGCTCTGGACGCGCAGGCTCAGCGGCCATGGCTCACAGGCCCAGCATGTGGGATCTTCCCGGATCGGGGCACGAACCCGTGTCCCCTGCATCGGCAGGCGGACTCTCAACCACTGCGCCACCAGGGAAGCCCCAAAATAAGAATTTTTAAAAAAAATCTATAGATAATTCTCAATAGGACAAGGTTAAAGAACTATTGAAATGGAAAATGTGGCTGAAGAGTTCTAGCACACAGCAACGAAATAAAATAAAACATTTTTTTAATGAAAAAAATTTGAATGACAAGAATAGATTTAAAAGTATCAACATTTGTTTAGTAGTACTTTCAAAAGGAGAGACTAGAGAGATTGTAGGACAGGCAACAAATAAAGTAATAATGGCAAAAAATTTTCTCAGAACTTAACATCATGAGTCCTCAAATAGAAAAAAACAACAGATTGCCAAGCAGAAACAAGTGTTTTAAAATCTATACTTTGAGTACTGGCACTGAAATTCTAGAATATCAAGGATAAATAGAAAATCCTAAAAGCTACCAGAAACACAGATAATCTAAAATGGAAGGAAAATCAGATTTATACCCAACATCTCAAAAGTAACATAGGAGACTATTTTTTTAATGGAGTGGTATCTTTAAATATCTGAAGAGAGATAACTTTGAACATAAAATTCTATATCCAGAAAAACTATCATTCAACAGTAAGAAAAAATAAAAATATGATCACATATAAAAAGATCTTAAAAAAAAAAAAAAAGATCCTAATGTATACCAGCTGTAATGTAACACAAGTACATGTAAATGATTTTCCCTGGAGTCATTAAGTGCACAGCCTGGTCAGTGTATGTGGGAACCCCGATCCAAGATCCTTGTTGAAAGAACTCTAAATTCAAGGGTAACCACTAGAAGACCAATATAATAAAATTATGGAACAAAGAAAACTTAATTGCTTCAAAAGAAGGAAAGAACAATACAATTTTTAAATGTGGTTAATAGAAAACAAAAATATCATGGAAGGGTTAAGAGAATTACCCTCCCACTGAATATAACAAGAAAACTGGACAAAATATATGAAACAACTCTTTTCAGACATTGGGAAACAGGCAGCATTTGCCTATGATCCTCGGGAAGAGGGAAGCAAATAAGACAAGCCATATGATTTCCTTGGTTTTCTGCCACGTGGCAGTTTCTAGGCAGCTCAAGGAGGGAACTATACACACCCCAGTATCTTCAGTATATTAACAGAGTTAAGAGGACAGAGATTATAGTTCAGGGAGGTCAAGGTGACTAGAACTTACAGAGCAGAGTACCAGAGACAAGGAAACTGTAGAGACAGTTCTAAAGATCTGCCAATAGTCCTCTGGAGCAGCAGTCCCCAACCTTTTTGGCACCAGGGACCAGGTATCATGGAAGACAAGTTTCCTACAGACTGGTGGGGAGGGGGAATTGTTCAGGTGGTAATGCAAGCGATGGGGAGTAGCAGATGCACCTTTGCTGGCTCACCCGCCACTCACCTCCTGCTGTGCGGCCTGGATCCTAACAGGCCCAGGGGTTAGGAATCCCTGCTCTGGAGCATTTGGCAGAATACCAATCTCCACGTCCAAGGGAAAAAACTCCTTGAGGCTGCAAGTAGAAAATCAGTGGGCTGAAGCATTCCCGGAATGGGGCTAGTTCAACAGTCAGAGCAGAGGAACTTCGTGATATGAAGAGCATTTAGTAGGGACCTCAGAAAGATCAGACTTTATACTGGGGCTAAACTAGCACTAGAGTAAAGATTCTTCTAAACCGACCTTAGCAAATCTAAAAGAACCAAAAAGAGCAAACAGTACTGCATAACTTCACTGCTTGCTGGAACAAAGTACAATGCTTGTTAAAGGAAGACAGCAAAATCAGGAGCTCAACAATGTAAATTTTAGTGTGTGGAATCCAATAAGAAAATAATCAGGCCCAATAAGAAGCATGAAAATGTCATTACATAGTCAGGAGAAAAATCCATAGATTAAAAATAGAAAAAGAACTGATGAATATGACACAATTATCAGACACTGAGTTATCTATTTAATTTAATTTAATTAATTAATTAATTTATTTAATTTTTTTGGCTGTGCTGTGCAGCCTGTGGGATCTTAGTTCCCAAACCAGGGATTGAAGAACCCATGTCCCCTGCAGTGGAACTGCACAGTCCTAACCACTGGACTGCCAGGGAATTCCCAGACATTGACTTTAAAACACCAATTATTAATATTACAAACATACTCAAAGATTTAAAGGAAAAATAAATATAATGAGAAGAATGAAAGATATAAAAATAACCCAAATGGAACCGTTGGAGATGGAAAATAAAACACAAAGGCAAAAAGATTAGTGAACAAAAAAAGAGAAACTACCCAAAATAATGCACAAAAAGAAAAAAAATTTTAATGAACAGAGCCTCAGTGACTAGTAGGACAATATCAAGCAGACCAACACACAAATAACTATAGTCTTAGTAGGAGGGGCTGTGAAGCAATGCAAAGGCAGAGAAAATATTTGAAGAGCTATTAGATGAATATTTTTCAAATTTGATAAAAATTATAAACACAAAAATCCAAGAAGCTCAACAAACATCAAACAAAATAAACATGAAGACAACCACACCAAACAACATCGTATTAGTATTATTGAAAAACAGTGATAAAGAGAAAATCTGAAATGAAACAAGATAAAAGGACATATTACATACAAAGTTACAAAGATAAGAATTTTAACAAACTTCTTGCCAAAACTACAAAGTTAGACAACAGTGAAGTGACATATTTAAAGTATATATGTAAAAAACAAAAATGTCAATCTAGAATTCTATACCTAGCAAAAATACATTTCAAAAATGAAGGCAAAATAGACTTTTCAGACGAATAGGAGCTTAGAAAATACATCACCAGCACACCTGCACTGGAAGGAAATCTGTTCCTCAAACGGGAAGAAAATGATACCTAATAAAAATCTGTAACTAAACAAAGGAGTAATCAGCATCAGAAATAGTAAATGTGGGGGTAAAAATGAAAGACAATTTTCTTGATTTTTTCATTTCTTTAAAAGATCATTGACTGCTTACGTACAGTAACAATGATACAGGAACTATTATCTCCATTTTATAGATGAGGAAACTGAAGCACACAGTGGTTATTTTCCTAAGGTCATACAAGGTGGTAGAGCTTGCATTTGAATGCAGACAATCTGCACATTTGGCCTCTACATTAAACAGTAAATAAAATATCGAATATATATATATATATATGTATACAATGAAATATTATAGACTAACTACATGAAATAAACATGATCTTCATGTATTAATATGGATGAATATCAAATTCATATTGTTGACTAAAATTAGCAAGTTATAGAAGTTATCATACAGTATGATACAATTTATGATAAAAACACATGCAAACTCACAAAAACAATATTGTGAATTTCACAAGGGCATACACATTTATAAAAAATGTTTTTAAAAATCTGAAAAAGATCCATTCCAAATTGAAAGTGTTGACCAAAGGGGATCTTAGTTTTATCTATAATGTCTTAAATTTTTAAAAAGGAGAATGTACTCATGTAATACTTATGTAATCAAAATATTTTTAAAATGTAAATAGGGCACACACATAGAAGGAAAATGTTATATATCAACAGAGAGAACAGAACAGAAGAAAAAGATTAGTATCCATAACAAAGTATTAGCTTGGTAATAGCCGCACAAAGGGGATGGTCTATTGTAAGTACACATGATCATGTGCAGATAATGAAAATATTTTGTATGTGTCCCTTAGGAGGAGCATCATAGAAGAGACTACCATTCTTACAAATAAACTTGAAACGTAGAACAGATAACAGTAACTAGCATTTATATATCATTCTACAGATTAGTATGAGTTTGTGAATATATGTAAAACTCCCTGAGGCTGGAGATACAGGGCATTAGCAAGTCTACTTTTTATTGATAACAGAATGTGTTAGAGGATAATATTTTTCTATATTAACATACACTGTTTTTCTCCCCCAGAATTCTCTTTTACCCTATAACCCTCTGCCATTCAGGCAATAAGACTTTACCATAAGACATTAAGAAAACATTGCATACCATTTGCATTAAGAAAACAAACAGGGCTTCCCTGGTGGCACAGTGGTTGAGAGTCCGCCTGCCGATGCTGGGCACACGGGTTCGTGCCCCGGTCCGGGGAGATCCCACATGCCGCGGAGCAGCTGGGCCCGTGAGCCATGGCCGTTGAGCCTGCGCATCCGGAGCCTGTGCTCCGCAACGGGAGAGGCCACAAGGAGGCCCGCGTACCACAAAAAAAAAAAAAAAAAGAAAACAAACAAACAAACAAAAATGTCAAGTTTCTAGAATTCTAAGTGAAAGCTTTTAAGAACTAAAGGCCTAAATTTTACATCATGAACAACAGATTCAGAAGAATGCATAATCAGTCAGAATTCATTTTTTTGCCCCAAGAAAGATAAAAGGTTTGAGGGATGAGGTAGAAAAGAGTTGAAGTGACAGACATTAGATTTCGGTTGTTTCTCTGATAGAGAGCCCTATTCCTCACCCTCCACCTCTACCAACCCTGGGCTGAGTCTTGGGGGAGGAAGAGGAAATAACAGAAGCCTCAGATAGGTTAGGGGGTGAAATATCAGAGGAAACTGTGCCTCAGTCCTTGTGTGGAGCCCAGAGAAGCAACATGTCTTTCAGAGTTGCCTCAACATAGCACAGAGTAACTAAGGCTGGCAAAGCAGGGGAAAATCACAGTAGTTGCTGAGAGACAGGAGAGCTGGACTCCAGAGATAATTGGGTCAATATGAGAAAAACATGCCCATGATTACAATGCATTGATGATCAAAGAGCAGATGGGAACAAGGATGTATCAAAGAATCTTACTAAGATGCCACTCTCTTGACTGTAATTTATATAATATATCAGTTAGCTCTTGCTGGAAAAATGCTGCATAACAAACTATCCCAAAACTCAGTGGTTTAAAATAATAACCATTGAGTTAGCTTATGTGTTTGCAGGTCAGCTGGGAGTTTGCTGATCTAGGCTGGTGTGACTGGGGGTAAATTCTGCTTAATATGTCTCTCACACTTTTCCTGGGGCTGGTGGGCTAGTTCAGGCTTTTCCTTCTCATGGTGACAGTGAAGACTCAAGAGTGAGTAAACCCAACTCTACACACAAGTTGCAAGCCTTTGATCACATCACGTTTGCTAATATCCCACTGACTAAAGTGAGTCCCACAGTCAAGGGCAACACAAAGTTACATGACAAGGGAAAGGTGAAGAATGAGGGCCACCAATTCTGTCTCTATCACGTTCAATCTTAGATGAAACCCCTGGAAGAGGGGAAAGAAAAACAATGATTTGATTGCAAGAAGATAAAAATTAGTAATTA
Organism: Orcinus orca; assembly: GCF_937001465.1. Classification (NCBI taxonomy): domain Eukaryota; kingdom Metazoa; phylum Chordata; class Mammalia; order Artiodactyla; family Delphinidae; genus Orcinus; species Orcinus orca. Next base: position 26,176,290 of record NC_064562.1, read on the forward strand.
AAAATAATATCACATTGCTTGCACATCTAGGATTTTGAATTGAAATTCATATCTGTGATAGTTAGAAATATTACAATTGGGAGATATACAAAATGCAAAGGAAATCCATCAACTCATTCTGAAATCAGAATCACATCACTCATAAGGTGTATGTGATCTGTGCTATAAAAGATGAGGTTAAGTGAAAGCCCAAATTTACAAAAATTAGTTTTTGAAATGGCAGAGATTTCTGTAGCTGCATTGACTGAGTAGAGGGGAACGATTCTCTTCAAGAGACCAGAAACTTGTAAACAATAGGAGTCCACAGCAGTTTTTGTTATCTTTCTGTTTTTTCATTGCTCAGAAGGAAACGATGAGAGGAACACTGCTTGCATGAGATACTTACTGTAGGTCAGGAACTGTGCAAAAGGAAGGCTATGTGTGGAGGTCTGGAATAGATAATTTGTTCCCAAATAAAAAGCAGAGAGAAGACATAGTGGAAGCAAAGAGAAACCAGTAAAGCTGGAAAAAGAGAAAAGTCACAGGGGGACACATTTAACCCTAATTTCTGTGGCTTTTCTGATGAAGATGTGGTGCTAATAGTTTCAGAGTTAATCAGAGAGCCATGTATCTTAAACCTCAGCTCTAAGCCAGATGAAAACAGACATCCCACTTAAGTGGTGTTTTAGTGGCACAAAGGCTGAAAGGAAAAAAAAAAAAAGATTTGCATAGTAATGACTCTATCTTTGCCCTAAAGCTCCACAGTACTTTCAGAGCCCCTAACAACCACCAGATCAGGAATTCAAACCACACCCTGGGAAGGCTGGGCTTCCTTTTGTTAAAAAGAAAAACCGAGGATCTCTGAGGTCAGTTACCCAGGCAGTGAAAATCAAAAGTCCTGCCTCCCTTCTAACCACTGGAATATTTGCCATGTGGACCCATACTCACCTATGACACTGCCGCAAGTACCGTGACTAAGATCCATGTCTTTTTCTGGGTACTATTTCTACAGAAAGCTTCTGATGTCTCTTCCCTGACATTTTACAAAATAGAGAAAAAGAAGAGGAAAAGTATGCCCTAGAAAAAGCCAAGTGTGAAGAAAAATTGGATTGCTGGCATCCCATTTAGAAGGTTCTACTTATATCCTCAACCCACGTAAGGTTTATTGTTGAACCAACACCATAAAGAGAAGACAGCTTCAGCGTCTATAAACGACGACACCACAAGCAAAAGCATTGATTTAATGGATAAATATAATAGCTATAATTATTAAACTCCTACTATGGGCCAAGCACCGTACTAAGATCTTTACCTGTAAAACTCATAAGGTCCTGACAATTATTTTATAAAGTTGATACTTTTATTATCACCATTTTATACATGGGAAAGCTGAGGAACAAACTGGTTATATAAATTCCCCAAAGTCAACATGATAAGAAAGCAGAAAGCCAAGATTCAATCTTAGTAGTCTGATTCCAGGGCCCATAAGCTTAAGCACTATGTATACTGACTCTTAGAGAAGAAATTAGAAATAACACCCCTCTTACAATAAATTTTCCCATATATGTAGAATTGATAAACAACAAGGTCTTACTGTATAGCACAGGGAAGTATATTCAATATCCTGTGATAAACCATAATGGAAAAGAATGTGAAAAAGAATGTATATGTATATACATATATATGTATAACAATCACTTTGCTGTACAGCAGAAATTAACACAACATTGTAAATCAACTATACTTCAATAAAATAAATTAAAAATAAACTTTTCCAGAGAATAAAGAACATTTTTCAACTCATCAGAATAACCTTTACTCAAAACCTGACAAAGATATAACAAAAAAAGAATTACAAGCCAATCTCTCTTGGGAAGATAGAAGCAAAACACAGTATAAAGTATTGGCAAATTGACTTCAGAGAATTCTTACAAATAGACAAGAAAAAGGCAATCTGATAGAAAAATGAGATTTCACAAAAGATATCCAAATGGTAAATAAACATATTTTTAAGTGTTCAATGTCATTAGTCATCAGGGAAAGGCAAATTAAAGCCAAAACATGTCCACCTGAATTACTAAAATTAAAAAGACTGACAATATCAGGAGTTGGTGAGGATGCAAAATAAGAACTCTCATGCACCACTGATGGGGACACAAATTAGTACAATCACTTTGAAGAAGAGTCTAGAAGCATCTGCCAAAAGTGAATGTACACATACTCTGTGGCCCAGAAATTCCACTCTTAGGTTTATACTCAATAGAAATTCCTATATGCACAGCAAAAAGACACAAATAAAAATATTCATAATACGTTTTTCATGAGTCAAAAACTGGAAACAAACTACATATCTATTGACAGGGGAATGGATAAATAAACTGTGTTATATTTATGCCAAGGAGTGCTAAGCAGCAGTGAAAATGAACTACTGCTGTTCACAATAGCTTGAAGGAATCTCACAAATTATAATGTTGACCAAAAGAAGCCAGACACAAAAGTGCACCTGTGATTCCGTTCAGGTATTGTTTTAAAATAGGCAAAACAGGGACTTCCCTGGTGGTGCAGTGGTTAAGAATCCACCTGCCAAAGCAGGGGACACGGGCTCGAGTCCTGGTCTGGGAAGATCCCACATGCTGCAGAGCAACTAAGTCCGCGCACCACAACTACTGAGCCCGCGCGCCTAGAGCCTGTGCTCCGCAACAAGAGAAGCCACCGTAATAAGCCCGCGCACCGCAACGAAGAGTAGCCCACGCTCGCCACAACTAGAGAAAGTCAGCACACAGCAACAAAGACCCAATGCAGCCAAAAATAAAATAAATAAATAAATTTATTTTTAAAAAATAGGCAAAACAAATCTATGGTGTTAGAAGTCAGAACAGTGCTTATCTCTGCCAAGAGGTTGTAGTGATTCATTAAGAGAAGAAGGAGGGTGTTAGGGATGCTGCATTTCTTGACCTGGTCATTGGGTACGTGAGAGTGTTCATTCGCTGTTTCAAGTGTAGTTTGAGAAGTAGCATCTTGGTGAGAAAGATGGGATAATCAAATTCATGCTATACATTCAGCGTAAGTGGTTCAACCAGATGAGAGAGACATTATGCAGATTCACCTTCAAAATCCACTAAACATTCATTGCTTCATTTATTGCTAAGTCCTGAGAGTAAAAAGATGAAAAGAGAAACTTCCTATCAGCAAATTGTTCACAATCTAACTGAAAGAGAGGTATAAAAATAATCTATTTCAAAACAACTTATGCTATCATGGAATTGTACAAATTGTTTTGAGAGTTTCGAGAAGCCAGGGAAGATGCCCAGAAGGTGGCAACACTGAAAACTTATAAGGGCTTTGCAGGTAAAAATGCTGGATTGGGGGTGGGAGTAGTAGAAGGAGAGCGGTCAGGGAGAGGTATTTGGCTCGAATTGACAGCATTTGCAAAAGAGAATACAGAGAGACAAATACAATTCAAATATGTGAAATCACTGGAACATTAGATCGTGAGGCATGGCTGGAGTTTAAAATGCCAGACAAAGAAAAGTGGGAGGTGAGCCTGAGCAGGTAAGTCTTTTATTCCATCTTGGATGTTTATCCTGCAGGACATGGGACCTACTGAAGAATTTTTATTTAATCCAATGTGAAGGGTAGGTGGGAGGAAGGTATGACCAGAGACTGGAAGATTAGAAAGGAGGTTTTGCAAACATTCAGACATATGTGTCAGGTTTTACCACAGTAATAAACAATCCAAAATCTCAGTGGTTTACAAAAACAAATATCCATTTCCTCCAAAACTTTGGTGTCTTATAACCACAAACATTTATTTTTTACTCATTGGGTCTGTGGGTCAACTGTGGGTTGATTTTAACTCAGCTGGGCTTGGTTGCAGGCTCCGGGTGGATTCACATGTGCTCCATGGGTCTTTCATTTCAGGACCCAGGATGAAGGAGCAGCAGCTTCTCTACACCATGTTCTCCTATGGACGGATGGCAGGAGTACAGACTGGTGGGCAGAAGCATGCAACGTCTCCTGAAGCCTCTGCTCAGAGCTAGCACACTCTCCCTTCTGCCCACATTACACTAGCCAAAGTTGCACAGCCAAGCTCAGTGTCTATAGGGCACAGGATTTCTCCACCCATAGGGTGAGGAAGGGGAGAGTAAATATTCGCCAAATGTATTAACTCAATCTACCATACCAGGCTAAAGATTATGAACACCCAAACGAAGGTAAACAGAGTAATAATGGACAAGAGGGGATCAGGAAAGCTAGGACCATAGCCAGAGTCTGATGTCACTGCTAGTTGGGCTGGGTGGAGATGGACTGCCACGTGGGGACACTAGCAAACTAAGCCAGAAGCTTTAACTCAGGGAAGGGCCAGATAGAGCTGGGTAGTCAATCGAGAACTATTCACTGATTTGAAAACATTTGGCCAAGATTAGAAACTCAAGGACACAACTCCCAAAGGGAATTAATAAAAGGGAAGAATTGAAATGTGGGGGAGGGTACACGGTCAGTGACAGTATGGAGCTGAGCTCAGGTCTGTGGCAGTGAGCTTCCTGGGAGCTCTCAAAAGACAGCCCCAGAACAGAGAGAGAAGGATAGAACTGAAGCAGGAGGAAAGGGACAGGAGAGCCTTTAGGATCCCTCCCGGTTTTGTAGTCTAAGAAAATGGGTAGTTACTGGTGTCAGCTGCTGGATTCTGGAACACAAAAGGAGAGAGGGTTTCAGAGAGAAGATGGTAAGTTCAGTTTGGTTTGGTTTTTAGACTGGGGCCATCTAGGTGGACATGCCTAGTAGAGAACTGAATATCTGGCTATCGAGGCACCTCCCTTTTACACTGTTTTCACATCCCCAAATGCCCCATCTCTCCTCTCTTACCTAGCCTAAGTCTTAAATTTTCATGATCATTTACATTTCCATGTTGTCTTTTTTCTCTGAGCTGCTTGCATTTAGAATCAGCGTGCCTCTGGGAGTTTGGGATTGACATGTACACACTGCTATGTTTAAAATAGATAACCAGGGAATTCTCTGGCGGTCCAGCGGTTAGAACTCTGGGCTCTCACTGCCGAGAGACCGGGTTCAAACCTTGGTTGGGAAACTAAGATTCCACAAGCTGCGAGGCGCGTCCAAAAAAAAAAAAGCCAGAAGCAAGTTAGGGGCCGCCACCTTGTCGCTGCAGCAATATTCTATAAAGCTCCCAAATAAGGACTAGTTAACACTATCTGAACAATTAGAGATGTCCTCAGCTACTCACAGCTCCCATTCACATGAGCAATTTCTCTAAACTGGAAACTATGCTTCATGATAATCTTTGCACTTAGAGACTTAATAGGTGTCCAACGAAGTCCCTATAAATATTTACTTAAAAAATAATAATATAAAATAGATAACCAACGAGGACCTACCATATAGCACAGGGAACTCTGCTAAATATTCTGCAATAACCTAAATGGGAAAAGAATTTGAAAAAGAATAGATACATGTATATGCATAACTGAATCACTTTGCTATACACCTGAAACTAACACAACATTGTTAATCAACTCTGCTCCAACATAAAATAAAACATTTTTTTAAAAAAAAGAATCAGTGCGCCTCATTTAACACTGATCATTTGTGTTATACCCCCCGCAAACACATTGATCTTGCGCCATACACTAAACTATAAACTGCATGAGAATAAGAACCTTACATGTCTTTAATGTCTCCTATGGAACTTAGCATAGTTATAGGCAAAAACCTAAATTTTAAAAACCTTAAATGATTTTTTAAAAAAGTAAAAATGCATTGGATGATTAACCACCTCAGTGAAGAATAATAATAATTAACAGCTATTGTCTTAACTCCTTTAAAAGGTATCTCTATTTATTTGGAGAGTGCCTCATTAATTTTCTTTCAAATAGCACTTTTTTTTTTTTTTTTTTTTTTGAGGTACGCGGGCCTCTCACCGCTGTGGCCTCTCCCGTTGCGCAGCAACAGGCGCCGGACGCGCAGGCCCAGCGGCCATGGCTCACGGGCGCAGCTTCGCCGCGGCATGCGGGATCCTCCCAGACCGGGGCACGAACCCGCGTCCTCTGCATCGGCAGGCGGACTCTCAACCACTGCGCCACCAGGGAAGCCCCAAAATAGCACATTTTTAAACTGCTTCAACATTTAAGATAATTCTTATTCTTTTTAACATCTTTATTGGAGTATAATTGCTTTACAATGTTAGGTTAGTTTCTGCTGTATAACAAAGTGAATCAGTTATATGCATACATATATCCCGATATCCCCTCCTTCTTGCGTCTCCCTGCCACCCTCCCTATCCCACCCCTCCAGGTGGTCACAAAGCACCGAGCTGATCTCCCTGTGCTATGTGGCTGCTTCCCACCAGCCATCCATTTTACATTTGGTAGTGTATATATGTCCATGCCACTCTCTCACTTCGTCCCAGCTTATCCTTCCCCCTCCCCGTGTCCTCAAGTCCATTCTCTGTCTGCATCTTTATTCTTGTCTTGCCCCTAGGTTCACCAGAACCTTTTTTTTTTTTTTTTAGATTTCATATGTATGTGTTAGCATAATGGTATTTGTTTTTCTCTTTCTGACTTACTTCACTCTGTATCACAGACTCTAGGTCCATCCACCTCACTACAAATAACTCAATTTCATTTCTTTTTATGGCAGAGTAATATTCCATTGTATATATGTGCCACATCTTCTTTATCCATTCATCTGTCGATGGACATTTAGGTTGGTTCCATGTCCTAACTATTGTAAATAGTGCTGCAATGAACATTGTGGTACCTGACTCTTTTTGAGATAATTCTTATTTTTTAAGCACTTATCTCCTGGGGTACATCACCATGACTATATATTTGTTCAATAAACATTGTTAAAACTTTAAGCTAGATGTCAAGTGGCAGTGGTTTAAAAATTATGCCATAATAATCAAGAGTGTAAGGAGTTCAGTTTAGATGGTCAATTATTTCATGGTTTCTTTCCAAGAAGATACCAATCAAAAAAAAAGAAGAATACATGTTACAAATGTAAAAAAAAACCAGCAGAAACGCTATTTTCCAATGACATGATTATGATTCTTTACATAAAGTCACTGTTCAGTTTATAAGAAGACAAGCAAAAGGGCAGTGTGATAAGCTCAGACTAACACCATTTTTTGAATTGGAGGCAAGAATGGAAAACAGGTCTCTGACTTCCCGAGCAGGGCTCTAAGACCAACTAAGTAAAAACTCCGAACTAACTGCTGGATCCCAGTAGGGCAAGAATAAAAGATAGAGTTGGGGCAGCTAAAATTAAAGGGAATGTTTTTAAATCTTTTAGCTCCTTTTTTAAAGGTAGGCTGTGTAAAACTTCATTTTGTGAGGTATTCAATGGGGACCTGGAAAACTGCTCTTAGCATTTTAACATAAATTAAAAATCATTTAAGCAGACCTCTATTCAGCTCTTGCCAACTACACATTTATTTTTCTGGTCAAGGAGGCTTTGCCGTTGTAAATGTAGGGGAAATGAAGGCATTAGAGCTTGGGTATATCAGTTAAAAAAAAAAAAAAGTGAATGTGGATGCTGGATTAACTTTGCCTGTAGTCGCGATTCCATTTATCTGGGCAAGGAATTCGCCCCACCCCGACCCCACACACACTACTCTTGAAAACATTTTCTGAAAACTTAGGTGGCTGTGTAGAATCTGGAATTGCTGCAGGTGTTTCTTAAAAGCTCGTTAGCCCTCTGGAGAGCTATGAAAATAAAACAGCTCCAGACCTAATGAGCTCAGTAAGCAAGGCGGTCAGTTGGAAGAGCTAAGTTGGGAGGGAGCTGTTTCCACTGCACCTGTATTAAGAGATGGGTGACCTCCAAGGAGCCTGGAAGCTTAGTTCCATTTTGGATAAGCAACCTCAAGAGTGGGGGAAGATCAGAGGAAGGGAGAAGGAGAGGAAAAAAAAAAAAAAAAAAAGAGTGGGGGAATGGGCAATGGGGAAATGAAGGATAAAACATTACTTGCTAATTCTAAACGTATGTAGCCTGCACATTGGTGAACTGAGGTTGGCAGAGGGTAAAACAAAATCTCCCTGAACTGCTTTCCTCAGTGACAGCTCGACTTGTTGATTTTTCCACTGGCACCCATTTTCCTAGTTCGGGAACAACAGAGACCAGTCATTGCTCATGTCTGAATATAACATCTGACATCCATGTTTTCATAGAGAGAAGATCATCTTCTGCGAACCTGCAAAACATCCGTCTCACTCAGGCAGAGACCGGAGAAATTTATATACCCACAGTCTGGTGGATTCAAAGTCACCACAGACTGTACCTCTCCCTTTCCTTCTTGGCTTCCTACATTTCCCAAGCACAACCTGTAGCTGAATAGAATATGGCATAATAAGTTTATTCTCCACCCATTTTCCCTTCTTAATAGAATATGGCAGAAGAAAAACCCTGTGACTGTCAAGTCAACAGCTAACTCAGTTGAAGATGGCCCCAAAATGGAGTCAAAATCAATCCGGAGTCTCTTCCATCAGAAGGAGGAAGGGGAGCTGGGGAGGGATGTCGCCAGTTAATTGTCATGGAACTTGAGAATAACACACACCAGGAAGTTGCACGTACTGCAGGAACTGACAAGACAGAGTACATCCTATCATAACTAATATATCCAAAAAGCTTCTTTTTCACCATGTTTAAGCTAGGACTGGCTAGAAAGTAAAGCAAATTTGTGACTATTTTATTAACTCTTTCTTATGGTTCAACTACTTCTTACAGCAAAGTCTTATTCATGAAAAATAAGCTTGAAGGAAATAAGTTCATTTACTTATCCCCACACTTCTATTGATCTTGCCCCAGTAAGTTGTGAAGAATGCAACTCACTAATTGTAGCCCCATTTAAAATATTATAAACGTTGCCCTCTTTGAAGGTACAGCGCTGAGATATTCTTCAACTTGAGCAGTCTACAAACTCCTCAAAGTGTACCATCCATATTCATCTTAATATTTAGCACAATATCTACTAGAGTGTTACTGGATGTATTTCAATTGGTCAACAAATATTTATTGGGCATACAAGTCTAAAATATGTTATCAGTGGGAATTCCCTGGCGGTCCAGTGGTTAGGACTCCGTGCTCTCACTGCTGAGGGCCCGGGTTCAATCCCTAGTCAGGGAACTAAGATCCCACAAGCCACGCAGTGTGGCCAAAATAAAAAAATAAAATAAAATACTTTATTAGTATTACATGAGATATAAAGGTGACTAAGAAATGATCCCTATTCCCAAGATCTTTGTACTGTAGAAGAAGGTGATTAGTGATGTACAAATATTACAATAATGTCAGGTGAAGTAAGAGGAGTATCATGAGAAAAGTACAAAACGTGAAGGAATTTTAAAGAAGGGAGGAAGCATCTCCTTCTGGAGGTATACTTAACGCCTAACCTAGAGGAAATGATGTTTGAGACAGCCCTGACAGATCAACAGGATTGCAACAGGCAAAACTTTAAGCTGTGTACCTAGTTCTTCACTTTGCCTGAAGGAGAGATAGAGAGAGGTATTGATTCTCCAGCCATTCATAGGCAAGAGAATGTGGTTTAGGCCAGATGGTCATGGATGGAAAAGGAACAAAATTAGAGAATTTGTTATGAAAAGATCTGGAGAAAAGGCCTATGGGTAGACTCCTCAAAATGGCAGAGAATGGAACAATATCTGTGTTCCACTAAATGTTCACCAAACATTCAATGGGAACCTACTTAGGAGAAGCCTACCTAGTCAGGGGGATGAAACCTGTTCTGTGAATTTCAGTCAGGCTCTTTCCCTGGCTACCCTAGGGCTTGACTGGATCCAATGGCAGAGGTGGAAGTGATGCTCGGCTCAGCAATGTGGACTTTCTCACCAGGGGAGATGCAGAAACTGCTACTGCTGAATGCCTGCTTGCCTCAAGGAAACATGAGAAAACTTTTTTGTAATGCATATATATGTATATATACACATGTATATCAGAATATGTATATATTCTCTGAGTGATTTGAAAATATTGCATCAATAAAAGATGTATGAAAAATAATATGAAATTATAGAAATAATTAGAAATTTAAGATGTAACGATTCATTTAAATAATATATAGACTGAATAGGAGTATGGACATAGAAAAACATCAAATATTTTAGCTGGAAGATTGAAATGAAAGTTTATCCCAAAACACAGTACTATAGCACTGTACTATACATAAGCAGACATGGAAAATAGATGTAGGAGTTCTAACACTTGTCAAATAGGAATTCCAGAAGAAAGAAAGAATGGAAATAATTAAGTTATTAAAAATAAAAGAAGAAAATTACCCAAAGTAATGAAATCATAGTTTTTAAAGTTTTAGAAGTAATGGAGAAAAAAATACCTAAATACATTCTGGTGAAATTTCAGAACTCCAAGAGTAAAGAACAAATCCTAAAAATGTCCAGAGTAGAATAAGGAGTTGCTCACAAAGAAATAAGAATCAGATTGGTATCCATTTTCTCATCACCAACACTGGATGCTGGAAGCCAATGGCAGGAAATCAGAAAGAAAAAGAAAAAAATGCATAGTAAATATAATAGAAAAAATAAATCCAAACATATCATTAATCATAATATAAAAATACAGCAAAACTCAGAGTGAAGAGACAGGATGCAGGAACCAGCTATATGATGATTATAATAGATATCTGTAAAATAATATGACACAGAAAATTTTACTGCAAAGAACTAGAAAGATAAATACTAGAAAAATAATTCTGTATAGTATTAATATCAGAAAAAACAGGAAGAAGATAAAAATAATTAAGAAGAACATTTATATTGATGTTGGCATAAATTATATTGATACATTTGCAGAATCTACCAATGATGCAAATAGTGTACAGATCAAAACCTATATTTTGGAGTAGGGGGAAGATCCTGAGACTAAATGAATTAAGTACTAACTCAAGAAGCTAAAGAGAGAGAGAAAGATGGGGGGTAGGAGTAGGGGGGAAGAACAAATAATTGAATAACTAAAAAATAAATTAATATATATGAAAATAATAAACAAAAATAAGTAGATGACTAATCAAATGAAAAGCTAGTTCTAGAGCAATTAAATAAACAGATTTTGTCAAATGTGATAATGATAAAAGAAGGAAGACATATAAGTAACCTTAGGATTGAGAAAGAAAGATGTGGGAAAATATATTAATTATAAGCAAATCAAATACAAATTTATACCAAACAAATTTGAAAATTAGTTGAAATCAATTATTCTGTAGGAAAAACTGAGTAACCAAAATTGACTCATAAAGGAACTGAAATCCTGAAAAGGCTATAAAAGAAATTTAAGGGGAAATAAAAACCCTGAAAAGGGCATAATGCCCAGACAATCTTCTGGGCACTTTGTATTAAACCTGCAAAGAACAGATAATTCCTGTATTATTTACACTGTTAAAGAACATAAAAAGAGATGGAAAGTTTTCAGTTCATTCTACAAATATAGTATAACACTGAATCATAAGCAGATAAAAATAGAGGGGAAAAAACCACCCACAAACAAAACAAGAAAGACAAATAGAGGCAAAAATGCCAAATAAAATACTAAGAAATTTAACTCAACACTACATTAAGAGAATTACATCATGGATTAGTAGTCTTTTTCACAGAAATGCTAGGATAGTTTAACATTAGCCTGTTTTTTACTGTAATTCACTACACTAACAGCTTAAAAGAGAAAACTTGTATCATTCTCTCAGTACATATGAAAAGACGTTTGCTAAAATTATCAATTATTCCTGATAAGAAAAGTTTTCTTAGGCAACTTGATAGAAGATACTACCAGAAACTTACATGATGCCTTAGATGAATCATAAAGAGCATTCCCACTAAAGTGAAGGGTTCCGCCACTCTTGTAACTCTTCAGTAGCAACTATTCTACTGCAAGTTGCAAATCAAGAAACAGGAAGACATATGATCCAGGAAACAGGCGATTCAACACAGGAGAAAGGCAAAGGAGAGCCCCAGAAATACGGTGAAAACAAAAAATCTAGGCTGACAGATGTGCAGCAGATCTAGAGAGTAAAGGTAGGAGGTTGAATGGCTACAGGAAGGATAATTCCAAGAAAAAGAAAAGAGGAAACTGATAGAACAGTATTAGAATGTATTGAGAAGACATGGAGACTTCAGGCAGAGTTTTCATGTGAATTAGTAATAGGAATCTAGAAAATTAAGCAAAGAAAAAAATTAGTTAACTATTAACTCTGGGGAGGGAGAGTTATTTAAGAAAAATAGTTGAATTATAGTACACTATATGACTCAGCTGCAAATAATATATGTCATCACAATAATGTAAAATGTAAACTCTGAATATTGATTTAGCCAAAATTGTGATATAACCTGTTTGGGAGAATGGGGTGAGGGGAGGGATTGTTCATATATGAAAGCTAATTCCTTATCTTCCATAATAGGAAGTCAGTAGATAATACCTAAAATTTTTAAAAAAATAGTAGCATAAGCATGGTATTTAGAAATATTTATATTTAGAAATATAAATGTGAAAACCAGAAGAAGCTCTAAGAATTGATAGTGGTGCCACTGAGGTGAGGCAGCAGTGGAGAGGGATGTGGCCAGGACTGCAGGGTTTCATTATAAGTCTTCTAAAATTCATTCACTTATTTAAATATATTACTTTGATTAAAAATTAATGTTAAATTCAGATTTTAAAAAAGAAAGAATGACAATACCCAGTAAGGATTGGAGAGATGTATATTGTGTACATTCTGTCAGTGTATACTCTGACACTACAGGGAGAGAATACAGTACAGTAAATTATTATGAGCTTTCTAGAGAGCATGTTGGCAGTAAATATCAAAATTTCAAATGCTCCTATGACAGCCCAACAGTTCCTCCTCCTACAAATGATTTTGAGGAAAACAACAGGGCAAATATGCAAAGATTTACCTGAAAGGATGTTCACAGCATCGTTCTTTAAAATATTGGGACACTCTCACCATTCATGTACATTAATAAGGGAATGATTAAGTAGATTATGTTCTTCCATACAATGGAACACCTGCAGGCTTTTAAAATAATAGTATAAAGCAGTAATTTTCAAATCATGATTTTGGGAGTCTGCATTAGTTTTTCAGGGCTGCCACAGCAAAGTACCAAAAACCAGGTGGCTTAGAACAACAGAAATATATTGTCTCACGGTTCTATAGACTAGAAATCTTAGCCAAAGGTGTCCGCAGGGTTAGTTCCTTCTCAGGGCTGGGAGGGAGAATCTCTTCCATGCTTGTCTCCTAGCTTCTTGTGTTGCTGGCAATCTTTGGTGTTCCTTGGCTTGCATCACACTGATCTCTGCCTCCATCTCCACATGGTGTCCTCTGTGTATGTGTGTGTGTGTCTCTGTGTTCAAATTTTCCTTTTTTATAAGGACACTTGTCATATTGGATTAGAGCCTATCCTAATGACCTCATCTCAACTTAATCACCTGCAAAGTTAATTTTCAAATAAGGTCACATTCACAGGTGCTGGGGGTTAGGACTTCAGCATCTTTGGGGGCGATACAATTTAACCTACGACAGAGTCTTAGGGTTTCTGAGGAGTGCCTCAAAAACCACTATAGAGGAACTGTCATTCCTGCGATGGTGAATACTGCAATTCTCTTGCCCACTTCAACTAGAAACTTTCCATTTTTTATAAATCAGTATTCTGAGCGTTCCTATGAAGGAAGGGTCCACGACTTTAAAATATTTAAAAGCCACCAAAATAAAACTATATTTATTTATGTCCCCAATATATTGCTAATTGAGGAAAGCAGTTTTCAAGCGTGTGAACCTGTTCCCAGTTCTGTAAAATCACAAAAATCCCTGTTTATATTTATATCTACAATGCTTATAATATTTAGATTTACATAATTTTTGATATAACATACCCCAAAATATTCACAGTGCCAACAGGCTACAATTTTATGTGTTCTTTATATTTGTCTTCATACTTTTCTGTATGTCTTTTTTTTTTTTTTACAATGACATATCTTTGGAATAATAAAAGACTAGTTTTTCAAGAGCGAAAGAGGTCACGTAACGACATTTGGTAAATACATGTTGGTAAACTGATTGATATAGTTTTATTCACCTAGCTTGGCTTACAAGAATTTCAAACGAAGATAATTTGGATGGCTATTCAGTTCTCTCCAAAAGATCAGTTCTTGCCATTCAAACCCAGCTGAAAAAAATTGAGTCTGTAAACCCAAGTGTCTACCGACGGATGAATAGATAAACAAAGCATGGCATTTATATATATATATATACACACACAATGAGGTATTGTTCAGCCTTTAAAAAGAAGGAAATTCTGACACATGTTACAACTTGGATGAGCCTTGAAGACATTATGCTAAGTGAAATAAGCCAGTCAAAAAAGGGACAAATACTGTATGATCCCACTCATCTGAGGTACTTAGAGCTCAAATTCAAAGAGACAGAAAGCAGAATGGTGGTTGCCAGGGGCTGGGGAGAGGGATGAATGGGGAGTTATTGTTTAATGGGTACAGAGCTTCAGTTTTGCAAGATGAAAAATAGCTCTGGAGGTGGATGGGGGTGATCGTTGCACAACCATGTGAATGTACTTAATACCACTGAACTGTACTCTTAAAAATGGTAAAACGGAAAATTTTATGCTATGTATATTTTGCCACAATTTTTAAAATAAACAATAAAAAAACTAAATATAAAAGAAGTTGAATCTTTAAACACTTCAAGGTAGTGTGTACCTATCTGACATTCGTTTTAAATTTCTTAAGCTCATTTATTTGTTATTTTTAATTAATGAATTATTATAATCATAATCAACATTTTCATCATGACTATCATCATCAGACAGGTCTAGGACACCAGTTGTATGCCTTACTCTAAAGATGGTTTTTCATTTTATCATATAAGCAGCAGACATATTTTTTGGTGAAAACACTAGAAGAGCACTGAGAAAGTCCTTATTTGGAATCCTTAGATGGAATCCTCACCTAAACTCAACATTCCCTCCCTTCCCCCACACAGCACCCTCCACCTCCCAGCCAGAAGAAGACTGAAAGAGAGAGATAATCAGAAAAACCACCCAAGAAAAGAAGAAGGGAGAATCAGTTACATATTCAGCAAGGCAGGAAACAAGAAAACGCAAATCTGTTCCAGTTCTCCAGTTTCACCTTAAAGGCATAGAACTGTAGATGCTTGTGAAGAGCTCTTCAAAGCCTAAATTCACAGCCTCTCCACGCGGGAGGTTACCAGCATCTGAAGAAAAACAACCACTACCAGAAAAGCTCCTCTTTGTTTTCATTCTTTGCAGTCCTTCAGGAAACTCTTGATAATGTGAAATGTTATTACTGCAAATGTTGGCCCAGGCAAGTTTACTCTAGAGTCTGACTATCACTGACTGTTCACAAAATAAAATCATTTTTAAAGCCTGCGAGGAGAGCCAAGTGCAAACCACAAATCAGAAAACCACCAAGGCGGGCTGGCCTCACTGCCAGAGTTTAATGTGATCTAATGGGAGGACAACAAGATGTGAGAATTTGATTTTACGATGCTTCATGTAACATTTGGCAATACAAAGGGGTTGGGCCCAACTTCCCCATCCTTAAGCAAACATTTGAAGTAATGTTTTACTTTCTCATCAGTTTTAATTCTGTCAACCAGGGCATAGAGATTCTGCCTGCCCTACTCATTTTAAAAGTGCCGTCTACTTTGGGTGGTTATAGATTTGCTTAATAGCAATTCGTATAAATTGAAGATGGGCAGGTGGGGAAGGGGCCAGGAAAACAGGATGAAGCTATTTAGTGGCAGTGTATCAACTGGAGAGCAGCTCTCTTCTGCATTTGTGATTTATTCCACGGGTGGGAGGGCAGGGGATAGGGTTTATTGAAGAACATTTTTTCACAAGCAAAAACTAACCCCAGTGAGAGAGAGTCAGATCTGGACTGGATCAAGTTGCCCAGTCTCACACCAAATGGAATTGGAACTCATGTGTAGCTCTATTTCCCATCACTCAATTAAAAAAGAAAGAAAGAGAGAAAGAAAAGCAAAAAAGAAATAAAATGGTAGCAACATTGAAACTCTTCACACATGGCAAATTAACAACTGATGGATCTATGGAGTAAGGAGGGTCAGTCACGAAATCCCAAAAAAGGCATATAAACGATGAAAAATAAATGAAAGTCACATTTCATGCTGCTCTTATTTCTGTTGCCAGGACAATAGAATGAGAATCAGATCTCTTTCCCTGTTCTTAAGAATAATGCATTCCTAACAATGCCAAACTCTTACTTATATTGTCATTTTACAGCAATTACAACGTTGACCCAGTGAAGAAACGTGAAACCCACAGAGTCAAGTTTCTTAATGTAATAGTTTGCTAAGTGAAATGCAACATATCCCAGGATGCAGGAAGAAAAATTAGAACTTCTGTTTCTATTGACATTTCATCTAAACAATAAGAAAGTAAGCCTCACTAACTGTTAAAATAAGAATGACAACAGGTATCGTCACTTGGTGCAGATACAGACAGACGGTCCCGTATCACCCAGGGGCTGTGAGTCTTCCTGAAGGAAGGCTGAGAGTTCAGCAGTGCTGAGGGTGTGGCAAAGAGTGCCTCAGTTCAGGGAGGCTGGGCTGCAGTAATAACGATGAAACATGCAACGGCTCAGCACAACAGACGTTTATTTCTAGCTCAGGTAGCCGGTTGGTGATCAGATCAGCAGAATAGCTCAAGTCACTTGGGCGCTCAGGTTAATGAAACTCTGCCAACTTCTGCTCAAGGTCAGCATGGCCATCTGCACCTCTCCCAGCCAGAAGGACAGGACATGGAGAATCAGTCCTAGGAATGTTTTTTATGGGCCCAGCCTAGAAGAGGTACACATTGTTTCAGCTCACCTTCCATTGGCTGGAACTTAGTCTCATAGCCATGCCTAACCACAAGAAGGGCCAGGAAATGTATTTGATTATGGGCCCAAGAAGAGGAAAATGGATCGTGACAAACAGCCCGAAGCGTCCACCACAGGTGCCCTCGTCCACACAGTGTATTACAATATATCACAATCTACATGTTCCTCTTACACAGATTTAAGCATTTTAATGAAATTTAATCTCATAAAATGAACAGGTGGCTTACAAAGATTCCTACCAAAAGCCACAAATTGAAAATAGTACTAATAATCCAAGCACAAGCCAATAATAAGAAAAGGCCAGACCCGAAGCGTCTTATATTTTTACCTCTTTATCAGCCATAGTCTGAGGTTAAAAAAAAAAAAAAAAAAAAGACTATTAAATTACTTCTGAAAAGAAGCAGATCAAAAATTTTCAAAGAAAGTAAGTTTATTTAAAATGCATGTTTACATCCACTTTTATGATAAGGAACCTCACTATATATATTTATATATATATACATTATACATATATATAACATTGCTTATAAGAATGTGAACATATCATAATTAGCAAAATATTAAAGTAACTGTAAAATAAACTAGAGACAAGCTTCTATAATTTTATCTGCAGTTTAAAGTCATGCTATACCCGATCTCTTACTTTGAAAAAATTTATTAACCTTGTTGATAGATGTTTAGAAGCCTCTTTCAAGATTTCTGATTAATAACAAAATACAAAAAGCCACATACTATTGAGTTCTCCTCATTTTTTCTTTCCCCTGTATTAAAATGGCAAAATGATATATGTATAACAATCTGGCAACAAATAAAGGTATATTCCTTTGTCACATAGAAAAAAAAATAAAGTTTTAAGAAATAAGAATTAAAGTGTGTTGTGCAACGTTGGACTTTGATTTATAGATGAATGAAAGTACTGGTGTTTCTACATATCTCAGGTTATGGTACTTGCTAGATCTTTTTCAATAGTTAATATACAATGATTTGTGTGTATGAGTGTGTGCATCAGTGCACAGGCACCACAAAATATATATATACTAGGGGATGTATAGCAGTCATTCAACCAATATTTATTGAGTACCTACTCTTACACTCATGGAGCTTTCGTTAGTGTCAACAGTAAATTTAGCAAAAACATTTTAAGAGAAAACTGTGTAGTGTATCCACTGATGGAACAGCTACTTTGGAATGTTTTAAAAGATTTCTGGGATGAGTTTACTGAGGTAGCACAAAGGCATTTGCTCCACCATTCATAGGCAAGCTACTGCAAAAAACTGCTAACTTTTAGAGAAATTTATGGAGCCTAGAGCTCACAAAAATGGTAAAGATTTGGGATTTAGTGACTATAATTTCTGAGGAATTTGAGGAGTCTACAGGGGAAGTACAGCATATATGAGAAAATTGAGGGTTATACATATGTTCTAACCATGAAATGTTGAGGTCATTTTAGGAATTCATACCTTGGTCAAAGGGTGCTTGAAGACTCACCAGTCTTTTCTCAGTACCTAGAGCGAAGTGGTGTCCTTGACAGCCAAGTCCTGTGAGCCGAAGCTGGGGTTGAGGGCAGTACTCTGCCACAGGGACTACAAATGCACGTGAGTCTCCATTCCATGCTGTCAACATCCTGCACATGCTTCTTGCAGACCAGCTCCACACAGATCAGTGCTACTTCATTTCAGTTATTGTATTCTTCAACTCTGTTTGCTTGTTCTTTATATTTTCTAACTCTTTGTTAAAAACTTCTTGTAACTTCTTGCTCTGTGCATCCATTCTTTTCCTGCGTTCTTGGATCATCTTTACAATCATTACTCTGAACTCTCTCTTGGGTAGATTGCCTTTCACCACTTCACTTAGCTCTTCTTCTGGGGTTTTATCTTGTTCCTTTGTCTGGAACATATTCTTTTGCTGTCTCATGTTGTTTAAATTTCTATTTGTATTTTTATGTATGTAGTAGGTTAGTCATGTTTCTCATGGAGAAGTGGTCCCCTGTAGGTGATGTCCCATGTGTCCCAGCAGTACACTCCCCTCTCATCACCCAAGGGCCAGGGACCAGTTGGTCCCAGGGTAGGTTCTGACCTGTTTTCGCAGACTCAGTTCCGCAGGCTGCAGGATCATAGTTTTCTTGCTTCTGGTGTCTGCCTCCTGGTGGGTGAGGCTGGTCTAGGTGCTTGTGTAGGCTTCCTGGTGGGAGGTGCCGGTGCCTGCCCACTGGTGGGTGGAGCTGGGTCTTGGCCCTCTGGTGGGCAGGGCCATGTCAAGGGGTGTGTCTAGAGGTGGCTGAGGGCTCAGGAAGTCTTTAGGCAGCCTGCCTACAGATGGGTGGAGCTGTGTTCCCATTCTGTTGGTTGTTTGGCCTGAGGCATTCCAGCACTGGAGCCTTATAGGCTGTTGTTGGGGGGGGCAGGTCTTGGTGCTAATGACCCTAGCAAAATGTCTGCCTCTGGCAAGGGTTCATGCAGGTGAACACTCCCCGATATCTCTGCCAACAGCTTTTATGACCCCAGAGAGAGCCACGGCTGCCCCCCACCCACACTACCTCCCCAGTAGACCCTCCAAGACCAGCAGGAAGGTCTGGCCCAGGCTCCTACAAAGTCACTGCTTTTGCCCTGGGTCCCAGTGCACACAAGACCTTGTGTGTGCCCTCCAGGAGCGGAGTCTCTGCTTTCCCCCAGTCCCATGGAGCTCCTGCAAGCAAGCCCCACTGGCCTTCAAAGCCAAATGCTCTGGGGGCTCCTCATCCCAATGCCAGACTCCCAGGCTGGGGAGCCTGATGTGGGGCTCAGAATTCTTACTCCTATAGGAGAACTTCTGCGATATAATCATTCTCCAGTTTGTGGGTTGCTCACCCGGAGGGTATGGGATTTGATTATATCGCAAGTGCGTCCCTGCTACCATCTCGTTGTGGTTTCTTCCTTGTTTTTGGATATAGAATACCATTTTTAGTAGGTTCCAGTCTTTATTGATGGTTGTTCCGCAGTTAGTTGTGACTCTGGTGTGCTTGTGAAAGGAGGTGAGCGCAAGGTCCCTCTACTCTGCCGTCTTGTCCTCCTCCAGATCAATGCTACTTGATTCAACACCTTGTCCAAGCAGGAAGGAAAACAGTGGCGAGCCTAAGAGATACCCTCAAAAGCTACCCAAGCAGGATCAGCTAGTACCAATGGCTATCAAGACATATCTAATTTGTAAGCTATAGAGATATAAGCTATAAATTATAGGCATATAAGCTGTAGCCCATAGGAATGGATGAGGTCAACCCAAAGACAGGGAGAAAAGCAGAGGTCACAGATGGCAGCCTGTTTTTGGCTGAGCCAACACATGAGTTTTATTTGCTCTGGACAGTGTTTTTAAAAACAGTGTTATCTAACTGCATGTAAAAATTGGGAGATTTCATCCAACAAAATCGATTTCCAGCTTCTCTTGAAAAAATTGGAAATTATGATAACACTGGGCTCATGTTTCCACTTGGCAATAATTAGAGGGAACTCAGAGCAATGGCTGCCCTTACAATGACCATGTGTCCCTCAGCTAGCCACTGGTCTCACTGGTTTCACTAATTTTATTTACCTGTCTGCTCCCTGTAGGCATCTGAATTTATGACCCTCTGGGTAAAATCAGAGAAGAGGTCTAGAAATGGAAGAATTTGCCTCCTGCTACAGCTCCTTATAAGCCAGTATCTTTTCCCCACTAAAGCTTTATTCATCTTTTTATTCTCACAGTACCCTACTCTTCCCTGGGTTCTGCACATAATGGGTATCCCCTAAGCATTTTCTGAAGGGGTTTGTTTGTTTGTTTGGGTTTGGTGTTTCTTTTTGGCTTCGGATAAGTCAGTGTTTGTATATAATTGTACCTTTTAAAACCTGAATTTAATGTTAATTTACCCAATGGCATGTTCATAGTTCATTCCCCCTGTTCACTGTCATCACCTTAAACATCTGCTATGATCAGAGTAATAAAACAGTAATGGCCTATTACATGTCTAATTTACTTAAAATTGGAAGATTTTATAGAATCTTTATTACCTCCTGCTGTGAGTAGCAAGAATTTGCATACCCAGAGTTAATACAGGGAGCTCTGTGTCATGCAAAGAATATAATAAAACCCCAAAAAATTATGAAAAGAAATTTCCTTTTCAGTTGATTGGGCTTTTCCTTAATTTTCCCTACCAGCCTGCGCTTGGAAAGATACTAGAGAAGAACTGAGATCATATGTTTTGATGATTGGAGAGGTAAGGGAGGTAGAAAGGGGAGAAATTTCCATTCTCAAAGAGAACGAAAACTGCTACCTCATAGACTCTATGGCATCAGAATCTGACAAGGTTCCACTGGTTTTGGCAGTAAGTTCTTCTTGCAATTTGGAAATACAAAAGAACTGTATAATCGAGATCATAGAAATGCCAGAGCCACTTGTCTGCACATCCTCAATCACTGTACTTTAATTTTCTCACTTTTTTCCTGCTAACTGAAGAAAGCCAGAAATGAGCTCATATTAGAAATAAGATACAGCAAGTCTGATATGGAAGTTAGGAGATCAATATAAAACTTACAGTCGAAAGTTTCCTCTCACTTTCAAGGATTCCCTCAAACCAAAAATAATATAAATTTTATTTAGTCATATTAGCTCATTAATCACTAAAGGTCCAACTGTTGACACTTCACCTTTCCCAATGGAGCTGAGAAAGTCAATAAACTAATAAAATAAAATTAAGTCTCTGTCAGAATTTTTTTCTAAAAAAACCCTTTATTAACGATTAAGAATAATGTACCCTTGAGAGTCAAGTCAATTTCTCCAAATTTCATTTTAAAAAATCAGGAATGTTAGCTGTACCAAACAAACGGGATTTTTTTGCACTCTCTTGTTAAAAGTAAGAGAGATTTTAACGAGCTTCCCTGTTCACCTTGATTAAATCAGAATTTTAAAAAAAGTAACCTAGCAGAACTTCAGAAATGTGAAGTTCAAGTTCAACTAATGAAGGGACAAAGACTTTAATTTTAGCTGAATGGTCCTCCCATTTCTGTGTCAGCTTCGCACTCTATTAGATCCTTCGGAACAAAAGGCTCAGACCCTCCCACTGGGAATCTTTAGCTGAAGCCCTGGGCACTATTGTTGATTTTATCCTAAAGGGCTTGGGAACACATTTTATAAACATGAAAATAAAGAGCAAATAAGTGTGAGAAACATTCAGTGAAAGAAGGTCAATGAGAATAGCTCACATGCTGTCAAAGCCCCACGGGACTTCTTTTAAAATGATGTAGGTAGATGCATTTCTGGTTGGTGTGTTTAGTCAGATAGAGGTTTGAAAATGATATTCATTTGTCTCTTTCCTTACATGTGAAAATAATCACAATTTTTCAGGGAAGAATCTCCTGCTGGGTTACCAGCTGCTGGGCTCATCCTCTCACACAACCAAATACCTTATTTTCAGCCTGAGACTCAAGGATGCTTTCTTTGGACAAATCACCATTAGCTTCACGTACAGAAATTCTCTTCTCTAGGGTTACCCAGTGCAAGTGAACACTGGAATTCCATGACACCTGCAAACATTTCTGCTTTTCTGAGTGGATTTGGCACAGTGAAACATGGAATCCGAACTAGGAAGCCAGGGACCTACTTGCCAAAAGAATGCTACTTCAGCATGTCTTTGATGTTATTTTCCTTTTAAGTAAAAATGAAATGAATCATGTGATAACACCTCGATGAACTTTGCATGTGCTACAATATAAAAGAGAGGACATTGTTTCTTGGCTTTCGAGGATACGTGAAACATTTTGAACTGGAACAAACAGCTTGAAAATGTATTACATTCACAAATGGCATCTGAATAGAACAGTTGCTTATGTGACTGTGAAAAAGAGAAACCCCATCCACTGATAGAGGGCTGCCAGAAATGGATACTAAAAAACACAAAAGCTTTCTCAGTTTAAGCTAAGGAATAAAATTAGTCTCCTACAACTCCTACCCCTAATCGAAAGATGAAAATCACCCAGCTTTATTATGCAGACCTTTCCAACTAACCATACGAATAATTCAGCCTAAGAAAGCCACTATTATCCAGCATGGAATCTCTAATATGCAACTGAAGGTTTTCTTAGGATCTCAGAGGAGTTCCACGATTGCATTTTTCATGACGAATGGTGGTTAGGACTAACTAAAATTCTACCACAAAATATAAAGTGGGCAGTAGACTAGAAATCTATTGAGTCGTGAAGCATTTGGTAACTAGGAGCCAGACGGAAAAGACACACCCAGTACAAACCTATATCTGTTCCGTCATTGACTCAATACATATTTATTGAGGGCCTACCACATGCTGGGCATCATGCTGGAAGCTGGGGTGTGAACGAGATAGACATGGGTTCTTCTTGTGGAGAGGGAAAAGGGTTTGAGTCTGTCATCCTGGACTTGCCAAGCTATACATGGTAGTGACATCTCAGATTGATGAAGGTGCTATTATCATTGGTGTCAGAATGAGAGAACTCTTAGTTCCATTACTCTCAAGACCAAACGATTGATGGGGTACAGAGAAAAAATTTGTTCAAATCACTTTTATTAGTCAAAAAAAATTTACACGGAGTTTGCTATAGACTGAATGTTTGTGTCTCCCCACCAAATATATATGTTAAATCCCCACCTCTCATAAAGAAGATGTGGTACATATAATAATGGAATACTACTCAGCCATAAAAAAGAATGAAATAATGATGCCATTTGCAGCAACATGGATGGACCAAGAGATTATCATACTAAGTGAAGTAAGTCTGACAGAGAAAGACAAATATCATATGATATCACTTATTATGTGGAATCTAAAACAAATGATCTTATTTCTAAAACAGAAACAGACTCACAGACATGGAAAACAAACTTATGGTTACCAAAGGGGAAAAGGTAGGGGGAGGGATAAATTAGGAATTTGGTATTAACATATACACATTACTATATATAAAATAGATAAACAATAAGGACCTACTGTATAGCACAGGGAACTATATTCAATATCTTATAATAGTCTATAATGGAAAAGAATCTGAAAAAGGATACATATATATAACTAAATCACTTTGCTGTATACCTGAAACTAACACAACACTGTAAATCAACTATACTTCAATTTTATAAAGGTACTGTGGGACTTCCCTGGTGGTCTAGTGGGTAAGACTCCACTCTCCCAATACCGGGGGCCTGGGTTCGATCCTGCACGCATGTCGCAACTAAGAGCCCGTGCGTGGCAACTAAGACCTGGCGCAGCCAAAATAAATAATTTTTTTTTAGAAAAAAGGTATTGTGATTCATGTTTTCAAGTCTTCCAGTAGTATACTATATGTGTTCTTCTATAACTTTCTTTTTTGCACATTATTCTGTTTGAAAATTTCATTCGTGTTTATCCATGATGCTATAGCTTGTTTTCACTGCTGCACAGTGTTCCACTAATGTGAGTAAACCACAATGGTGGATATTTAAAAACAAAACCAAAAAACCCTTACCTCCCGCACTGATGGTATTAGGAGGTGAGGCCTTTGAGAGTTAATTAGAATTACATGAGTTCATGAAGGTGAATCCTTTGTGAATGGGATTAGTGCTCTTAAAAGAGTCTCAAGAGAGCTTTCTTCCTCTCTCTGCTCTCCTCCATGTGAGGATACAAGGAGAAGTCAGCAGTCTGTACCCTGAAGAGGCTTCTCCCCAGAACCCACCCATTCTGGCACCTCTATCTTGGACTTCTAACCTCCAGAACTGTCTGCAGATTAGTCTGGACTTCAGAACCTTCCAGAACAGGGAGATAAATGTCTGCTGTTTATAAGCCACAGAGTCTGTGATATTTTTGTTATAGCAGCCTGAACTAAGGCAGAGTTGATGTGAACTGTTCTTGTTTTGTTTTATTATGTTTTTCTTGTCTTCTCTCCCTGTAGATCAATTATGAATGGATGGGAGCAGGATTAATGTTACCAACCACAGAACACTGACTCTCATTTAGAGGTTTTGGCTCCGAGCTGATCCAGACAGACATCCCTGTCATCATCATCATCATCATCACCAATCAGGAGGCCTGCAGTGCCTACCCTATCAATTTTATTTATTATATCCATGAAACATGTGTTAGTATCACCCAAACGGCACCAGGGACCTGGTCAGAGAACATATCTCAAGATATATCTGCATGTATTGAAGAGCTAATGGATTTGGTATTTTAGAAATTGCACCCAGCCTGGCAAAGGCAGATGGGCTGGAGCTGTATGAAAGTGTAATAAAAATCCAATAAAACATTTGAGCAAACTCTCACATCTGTGGGCAGATGGGAGGCATTATGTAATATAGGTCATTGCTACAGCAACCTCTAACCCCCATGGCTACTGCTGTTGGGCCAAGGTTGAGTGTAAAGGGCCTCTGTGAGTTTTCTTTCTCTGTCAACATTCAGGGAAATCATTTTTAATCTCTCTAAAATGAACTATTAAAATAGAAAGGCTTTGACCCACACCCATGAAAATGATTCACAAAATACCCCAAATCTTTGACCCAGGACCCAAGGTCTCACTGCTTGTATTTGTTTGTTTTTTGAAAACATAATATTTCCATGAATACACTTTGCTACTTGCCAGATGTTTTTCTCCCTGATAAATGCACTAGATGGGAATGTTTGAGGTGGGTTCTTCCATGTAGCTTTGGAGAGTTATTTCAGAAGTGGTCAAACAATCAGTTATACAAACCGCAAAATAGAATGAGAGATAGGTCTGGAATTTTAAAAAGGCTATACTCACCAGACTATGTAAATAATATGAAATTAATACTCAGAAACCCTCATTTTAAAGAGAATTTAATATATGTGTGGGTGCGGTGTGCATAAATTTTAGTGAATTCCAGAGTAACATTAGAATGTCCTCTTTCTGTCTACTGCCTAATCTTCAACTTGATATTCTAGAATGACTTTCTTCCCTGGATGGAAGTTATATCTCCTACTAGAGTATTAAACATTTAAGGTGAGTAAATCTGGAAGGTAGAGGTTAAGGGGAAGTGGGGAATCTACTTCTACAGCATCTGAGTGAAAAACTATCAAAGAGGACTTAGGAAAGTGTGTCTGAGAGATGGAACATTTACACAAGCTTTAGGGTCAGCTATACTTGGATTCAGCCCTATCACTTTTTTGGTCATGTGACCTAGGACAAGCTCTTCAACCTTTATTACTCAATGTTCTCATCTGTAAAATGAAGATAATAATAGTACCTACTGGGGCTTCCCTGGTGGTGAAATGGTTAAGAATCTACCTGCCAATGCAGGGGACACCGGTTCGATCCCTGGTCCAGGAAGATCCCACATGCCACGGAGCAACTAAGCCCATGCGCCACAACTACTAAGCCTGTGCTCTAGAGCCCATGAGCCACAACTACTGAGCCCATGCGCCACAACTACTAAGCCTGTGCTCTAGAGCCCATGAGCCACAACTACTGAGCCCGTGTGCCACAACTACTGAGCCCATGCGCCACAACTACTGAGCCTGAACTCTAGAGCCCGTGAGGCACAACTACTGAGCCCACACACCACAACTACTGAAGCCCGTGCACCTAGAGCCCGTGCTCCACAACAAGAGAAGCCACCGCAGTGAGAAGCCCGCACACCGCAACGAAGAGTAGCCCCCGCTCGCCACAACTAGAGAAAGCCCGCATGCAGTAACGAAGGCCCAATGCAGCCAAAAATAAATAAATAAAATAAATAAGTTTATTTAAAAAAATACTACCTACCTCCTAAAACTGTTGTGAGATCTAAATGAATTACTGTATATAAAGCACTTACCACAGTGCCTAGCACACCGGTAAGTACTCAGTAAATGTTAGCAGTCATTATTGTTGTACTTCAGACCAAGGCAAAAAAAATTCAACTAAAAAAATTATTGTTCAACTATCAGAATCCTGAGTCCAAGCAGCAATGCCAGTGAAAATTAATGACCTCAGAATGCTTAGTAAATGTGCCATGAGTCAGTTCTTAAAAATTTTCATTAGAAGCTGGATCATTTAACACACACTGGGTTTTTCTACACAGTGATGGAAGGGGTCCTAATGTCCAGTTACTTCAGGAGGTTTGAGAGGCAGGGCATCGTGTGTCCATTTTGTCAATGTGAATCAATGCAGCTCTGCTGTGGGTCTAGAACTGGCAGGGGCAGCAACTGCTTCCTGATGACATGATAGTCTTCTGATTGTGACAGTTTCTTGCTCAGTGTAGTGGGTGGTTTGCTTCTATGGCTGGCAACTTCCTGATCATAAAAGAGATGACCTCAGTAGTCCATTCTGTAGTGTAGCTTTGGATGTCATACCTGAAAGCTCAACCGAGAGTCTATTTTTTCATCCTACTGATTTCACTGAATACCCTATCATTAGAGATGGATTTTTGTGTGTTTTTTATAAAAACTGCAAAAGTACAATATTTTAACTACTATAAATACCATAAAGTAAGGCTACTGTCTCTTTCCACTTAAACTTCCCCTCAGTGACATTTGTCTCCAGTGTTGATGGAGTGGCCTTAGGCATTTTGTGGATCTAGCTAAGAAGAAATTGAGTTAGGTACATATTTGGATTGGGTTAACAGACATAGTTTTGTATTTGTGATCTCTCCTAATGCCCAGTGTGTGGACTCATCCAGCTTTGTGACATGAGGGGACAGATCCAGAGGTCACATCACAGTCTGAAGGTGTCTTGCACCTTCAACTGGGCGGTGGGAGAGTCACAAAGTTTAAAATTGACAGAGCCAGGGGCTAATCTGTAGAAAACTTCAAATCTTATAGTTCATATAAAAAAAGAGATTTGACAGTGGTTTTCTCAGTCTGACAATAGTTCTAAAACTTTACATGGCATTATCAATAATGAGTTGGAAAGATGAAAGACATTTTCTGAACTATCAATAAAACAAAATTTCAGTTACAACAAAAAGACAGAAATATCTTATTCACTCTATAAAAGTGATACTACAAAATTATTATCAAATAAAAGCAAAAATGTAAAAAGACTTTAAAGGTGCATTAAGCATTTGATTAATAAAAATACTGTATCAGTTTGCTAGATTTTGTGATGTTTGTGGTAAATGTCAGCTTTTTTAGAATTCGTCATTTGTTATAATTTTCACTATGAATAAATTTTGAGTTTCATACCTAATTTGTAAAGTTGTATTTTTTTCCTAAAGAAGCTGCCAATTTTTATATTAAATTCATGCCCCCCAAACAACTAGATCCTTCTCTGTCAGTAATAGATCGATTGCTTAAACTAGCTAAAGTGAATTCTGTTCTCTGCAGTTGAATTCTACATGATTGGGTAATTAATATCAGGTAGGGTTGCATGCAACAAATTTTCAAGGAAATGAACTCTTGGAATTGGTTATCTCACCTGTGTGGATATGAAAGCCATGACAATCCCATTAACAATAGATGATAAATTATGCTTGCTGAGAATGAATTACCTATCAAATGGAAGCCTTGTGTATCAGCTGGCTACTTGAATAACCACTTATGGTGAGAATGAGGGATAAAAAAAATGTGGGGTGAGTTGGCTAATTCCAACTGTGTTGGAGAGTTTAAAAAAAGATAAGAGCAATCTCCATATTTAAAATTCTTAACTCAGTGCACAGATCAGAGAACTTTTATAATTACCCTAAAATAATGGTTCTCAAACTACAGCATGATTAAGAAACCCCTAAAGGGCTTGTTTAAAATACAGACTGCTGGGTCCCCAACCCCCAGAGTTTCTGATTGAGTAGATCTAAGATGGAGCCTGAGAATTTGCATTTCCGACAAGTTTCAAGGTGATGCTAATGCTGTTGGTCCAGAAACCACATTTTGAGAATCATTGGCCTCAATGAGTGCTTTACCTCTTACCTGTAGGGCAGATATAACTAACTACAGATGCAACAAGTTGCTGAAATACAACTTAAATTCACAGCCTCACTTGGCCTCTTATGTGAAAGCACGTTAATTAGGAAAGAGTGGGACACTATGAATTGGAATAAGGGTATTTGAATGGGTTTAGATGACTCTGAGTACCCGAACCTCCAAGTCCACTGAGCTTTCCATTCTAGCAAGTGTAGCCTCTCCCAATTCTATCAGATAAATCTGCCATGTTTACAGGCCCAATGTTGACTGCACCTGCAGTAATTATCTTGTAAGAAGATGCCAATTCTCCTTATGCTATACCCTTCCACACCTTATTCAATCCAGACATGGAGTCAGATCCCAGCAGACCCCAGGGGGTAAGCACAAAATCTGACAGAAGAGGAGAAATCTTACACAAAAAAATAGTCTTAAGATTTTGCTAAGTTGTATTAATAAAAACCTAGATAAATTGTTGCGGTCACTGTGGAAAACAGTATGGAGGCGCCTTAAAAAACTGAAAATAGAGCTATCATACAATCCAGGAATCCCACTCCTGGGTATATATCCAGAAAAGATGACCACTCTAACTTGAAAAGACATATGTACCCTAATGTTCATAGCAGCACTGTTTACAATAGCCAAAACACAGAAACAACCCAAGTGCCCATCTACAGATGGTTGGCTTAAGAAGATGTGGTATACATATACAATGGAATATTACTCAGCCATAAAAAAGAATGAAATACTGCCATTTGCAGCAATACGGATGGATCTGAGAATATTAAATTTAGTAAAGTAAGACAGAGAAAGACAAATATTATATGTCACTCTTATAGTATTTTTTTATATAGATTCATTTGTATTATTTTGGAATCTAAAAAATAATACAAATGAATCTATTAAAAAAAAGCAGAAACAGATTCACAGACATGGAAAACAAACTTATGGTTACCAAAGGAGAAAGGGAGGAGGGAAGGGATAAATTAGGAGTATGGGAATAACAGATACAAACTACTGTACCTAAAAGAGATAAGCAACTATATTCAATTATCTTGTAATAACTTCTAATGGAAAATCATCTGAAAAAAATATATATATAACTGGATCACTTTTCTGTACACCTGAAACTAACGCAAAATTGGAAATCAACTATACGTCAATAAAAAATAAACTCATTAAATTTTAAAAAGTTAAATAAATAAATAAATACCTAGAGAATTCTGGGAATGAATTCTGAGAGCGATAGTTGAGGATGAATTTATCAACACGGATGCTTTTACCAGAGATTCTGGATTCAGTGTCCCAGTTCACAGAGTGGAAGTAATCTAAAGTGTTCACTCATTTGGTTAACTGAAGCTGAACTCAACAGTGGCCTACACTAAATAAAGTTAGGTACTAGAAATTCCTTGATATAAGGTAGAGAAAAGTTTTCAGACTTTGGGAAGTAGGGATGTTGGAGAAAATTTAACACGCTTGACTTACCCACCCACAGCTGTGAGCCTTGAAAGGGCTCGGAGGACCCTCTCTTTACCGAAACATTGAAAATCACTGCAGCCTCATTTTTTGCAGGCTGGGGATCAAGGCAGCAGATATTTCCCCAGAAATAGAATCCTGAGTTAAATAAGGATGAGGCCATCCCAGAGTAGCAAAGACCATGTAGCAGCAGGTAGCAACTAGAGGTAAAGGAGTAGACTCATTACATAAGAACCGGACTTTGGGGATAGTCAGAACAGCTTGCCCTATTCTCCATACCCCCCAGCAAAGTCAAAGAGCCTCTTTGACTGATAAATGGCGGCCTGACTTGTGTCAAAATGATAGGGAACCAAGGGTGCTGGCCCAATTCCCAGAGCTGAAGACCAGAGTCCCACGAATGAGGAAGTCAGGATCACCTGAAGAAGAAAGCTGAGACACGGCCACAGGTCCATACTATAAATATGCCACCTAGGCTGCCCCAAAGGCACCAGCTGGTATTCACTAGTACACCTGTGCCCTGGGAAAAGGGAACTACCCAGATCTTTATCTAAAGAATTATTGGGCTCTGGCTCTGGGTAAATCCTAATCCCTGGGATCCTATATTGCTCCTGTGGTCAACTATTAAGAAGGGAAACTTACTGTGGTCAAGCGATACATGGAATTTTGATCCAAAGTCAATCTCTCACTGGGCCCAGTGTGTTCTTGAACACATCTTGTGGTTATGTCCCTATTCCTGTATGCAGATTTGAAAAAAAAAATTGACAACTAGAAGAATCCTCACTTAGCTTCCTGACCTGTGGAGTGATGGCTATTACCTGGTAGGAAAGCCAAAAGGAAGCTTCCGGAACCACCAGACCTTTCCACAACAGCAAACCAAAGGTAATACCACATCTCTAAGAGGAATCACAGAGATCAGTGATTAGATATTAGTAATTTATATTCTGCCAATCAGATGAACTCAACAAGATTTGGCACATAGAAGTAAAGCAGAGCCTGCATTCTGTGCTCTGTGCTCTCTGCTGGCAAGCATGATCATGCAGTGTGTGCTGGCCAAGTCCCAGGGGCTAGTCATGAGCTTTGCAGGTGTCCAGAGCCAGGGCAAGGTATCTGTTTTGTTGGTGTGGATCGCAGCAGACATGGCTTTGATCTGGTTCCAGCAGCGATAGCAGTAGCTTTCTGATTGTGACAGTTTCCTGATTATGACGGTTACTTGCTGTGACAACTTTCTGACTCTGGCAATATGATTCTGGAGCCAGCAGCTCCCTGATCATAGAAGAGGCAGCAGCTCCTTTGCTGGCCCAGTTCTGTGATATGGGGGAGTCGTTTCTTAAAGCACAACCTAGAGGTTTTAGCCTTCTCGATAATTCTAAAGCCATTAAATAATTTCTAATAAGTGCCTTTCTGCTTCATAGTTAGAATAGATTCTTTTCCTCAGAAATGAACCCTGACTGATACAGAGCACATGCATGTAAGTTTCTCCAGGGTATATACCAGGAGTGTAATTATTGGGTCATGGTATATACAGTCGGCTCTCCATATCCATGGGTTCCACATCCATGGATTCAACTAACCACAGATCGAAAATATCACCTCCCCCATTCCAGAAAATTCCAAAAAGCAAAACTTGAATTTGTCACACACCAGCAACTATTTATACAGCTTTTACATGGTATTAACAACTATTTACATTGTATTAGGTATTACAAGTTATCTAGAGTTGATTTAAATTATACAGGAGGATGTGCATAGGTTTTATGCAAATAGTAGGCCGTTTTATATAAGGGACTTAAGTGTCCACAGATTTTGGTATCTGCTGGGGTCCTGGAACCAATCTTCACCAGAACCGAGGGACAATTGTATACATTTTAAACTTTACTAGATATTACCAAAATGTTCTCCAAACCATTGTGCCAATTTATGTACCCAACAGAAAATTCCATCAAAATTTGTCATTGTCGTTTTAATTTTTGTTAAATTGATGGGTGCGAAAAATTATCTTGTTTTAATTTGCAATTACTTATTACTTATTT
This sequence comes from Orcinus orca, assembly GCF_937001465.1. Classification (NCBI taxonomy): domain Eukaryota; kingdom Metazoa; phylum Chordata; class Mammalia; order Artiodactyla; family Delphinidae; genus Orcinus; species Orcinus orca. The sequence continues at coordinate 26,208,522 of NC_064562.1, forward strand.
TTTCATATGTTGACTGGTTATTCAAAAGGGAACAAATTCACTGAACTTGTTCATTTTTGTGTTGAATTGCTTATTTCTTTATTGAGTTATGTGAGTTCTTTATATATTATGGTTACTAAATCTTGACTATGGCAAATGTCTTCTATCTAGTGGCTGCCTTTTCATTTTACTAAAGTTATTTTTGCTATACAAAAAAATTTCACATTAAATGTATCAAGCTTTTCCTTCCTTGTTCATGCTGTTTGTGTCTTATCTAAGAAATCCTTTTTTACATATCATAAAGGTATTTTCCTATGTATTCTTTTAAAGTCTTGAACTTTTTCATGTTTACCTCTGTAATAGGTCTGGAATTTATTTTTGTAGATCTATGAGACAGAAATGTGATTTTATGTTTTGCATGTGGATAACTGATTATTCCAGAACTGTTTGTTAAGTAGCTCGTCCTTACTGCACTAATTTTAATGCTACTTCTGTCCTATTCCAGGGTTCTGTATACTCATGGATCATTTTCTGGGTCCTCTAGCCTTTGATTGCTTAGTTTTCAATACTTGCAGCAGTATCACACTGCCTTAATTTTTATAAGCCTTAATATCTATCTGGTAGGGTAAGTTTCACAACATGGTTCTCAAAAATTGTTTTGGCTATTCTAGACACGCAAGAGGCTACAGTTGTGGACTGCAAAAAAATGAGAGAGATTAGAGGATATCACATGACTGACTAACGAATAAAATACTGCCTTCTAGAATCTATCAATATATTTTCCCCTGACTAAATTTATTATTTTACTTTTTTTTTTTTTTTTTTGCGGTACGCAGGCCTTTCACTGTTGTGGGATCTTCCCAGACCGGGTCACGAACCCGTGTCCCCTGCATCGGCAGGCGGACTCTCAACCACTGTGCCACCAGGGAAGCCCATTTATTATTTTACGTTTTTGACCTTCAACTTAAATAGCTGTCGTTCATACTGGTTAAAAAGTAATAACTACACATAATTCAACAAGTAGATCAGTGGATACTGAAACCCATTTTTTAAACTTATGTTTTCATGACCATACCATTCTGCCTCAAAGAAAAAGCCATATTACAAAATGACGCTTTCAATCTGTTTATCTGAGTCTACTACTTTCCTTCAGTACCTAAAAGTGTACGTGTATGGACTTGTGCATATCCAATTCTTCTTTCTATTTGCTTTACCTCCAAGGAACCTATTTTAAGAGTAAGTCTGTTTTTCATTTAAATTTAAGAATGATCCCCCTTTATGCAAAGCACTCCATAGAACTGACTCATTTAATGCTCATAACATCCATATGAAGAAGGTATAATAAATATAGATTTGGTTTTCATCCTCGGTTTCTGTCACAGAGCTCCTAAAACCTTTGTAATTTCCTGAGTGACAAGGGTGATAAGAGCATATTTTGTTATAATATTTGGGTTTTGTACAGAGTTCCTAAAACTCCTGGAATTTCCTAAGTGGTAGAAGTGTCTTTTGCTATTAATAACAAGTCCTTTGATCACACCCAAATCTACATACTTACCCTCAGGATGCGGCTGGTCACCAGAAAGCCTAAGTGAAAATGGTCAGCCTTAGCCACCAATCTTTCAGAAGGGGTGGGAGGTGAGCTGGGGCTGGAAATTAAGACCCTATAAAAAACTCTTTAATGAAGAGACTTGATGAGTTACCATGTTGGCAAACCTCAACTCCACAGGGACAGGAGCTCCTAAACTCAGGACCCTTTCAGACCTCACTTATGGACCTCTTCATCTGGCCATTCCTCTGTTTCCTTTATAATAAACTGATAAACATAAGTAAATGTTTACTGGAGTTTTGTGAGCCATCGTAGCATATTATCAAACCTGAGGAGGGGATGGTGGAAACCCCTGATTTGTAGCCAAGTCAGACAGAAGTTGTGGGTACCCTAGGGATCCACCACTTGTGACTGGTATCTGAAGTGGGGGCAGTCTTGCTAGACTGAGCCCTTAACCTGTGAAGTCAGTGCAAACTCTGGGCAGTGAGTGTCATAACTGAGTTAAATTGTAGGATACCCAGTAGATGTCCACCGGAGACATCTGAGTTGCCTTGTTATGGGAAAAAACCCCCACACATCTAGGGTCAGAAGTGATCTGTGTGAGACGGTAGAGAAACAGTGATTTCCCAGAAGTAGGTATACTATTATTTCATGCTCATTATAAAGAAGAGGAAAAGGAGACACAGAGCTTAAGTAACAGGGCCAGGCCCACCCTGTTAATAAATGGCCAGGCTGAGGCTTGAATCCACGCAACGTGGGTTCACTTTCCCTTTGTAACCAGTACAACTCTATAGCCTCTCATTAAACTAATGGTCACAGGAATTCATAGTTACAACTGAAGACGAATATTTACAAAGAAGGCGGACAAAGAGCTAGGAGAATATTTAACAAGAGGACAGGACCTAATCTGGAGGGAGTGGACAGGTAGTTAGGAAAAGTGGCTTTGAAGAGAAACATTTAAGCTGAAATCTGAAAGGTGAGCAGGGTTTACTTCCATGAAAGTTTTTTTCTTTTTTGACAAGAGTGCGGGGACAGTGGAAAGAACTTTCTAGGAAAAGGGTAAATGCAAGAGTACAGTGGTGCCTTTGAGGAAGCCCGTGCAGCTGGAACTCAGACAGAGGCAGAGTGTGGTGTGAGCTGAAATGGGAGTGGGGGCCTAGTGGCCCAGGTCAGACTGGGCATGGGGGCCCTGGCAAGGGATCTGGACTTGATCCTTCACCTCCACCGAGTTTTAAGCCAGAAGCGATATGACAATTTGTGGGTTTTAAAAGGTGTGTTGAATACGTTAAAGAAGGCACAATACTAAAATTTCATTCAGAAAGGAAAATTTTTAGTAAAGAGCTCCCTAAATAATTAGCTTTATTAAAATTTCTCTGAGAGGCTGTAAATGTATCATCAAAATTTAAATTTCACGTGGAACCACAATAACAGAGAACAAAGAGAATAGCCTTGGGAGAATTCATATCAGACTTTCATCCTAGTTGTTCAGATTACTCACTACATGATTCAAGGCAAGTTATGTCATTGCTATGGGTCTCAACGTCCTCATCAGTGAAACAGGAATAGTATTTACTTGTAGGCTTTGGTTAATACAATTTGTCTACCAACAGGAGCCCTCTAAGACTTAGAAATCTGGTTGAATTTGGCCCAGCTCTTCAGCCTGTGACCACTGAAAGCCCTTCCCACAACTTCTTGTAACTTTCCATGGCTCACGGCCATAATTATCTATACTTTGATATTTCTGCACCCACCAGGCAACCTCAGCAGGTCAATCTGGAGGGAAGCCCAGGCCCTTTGCAGGCTCACCAAGTTTCCTGACCCAGACGTTGCATCAATTTCACAAATGTACTTGAGATTTGGAGGAAAGGGCTCACAGGGAGGGCTGACTACATTGAGCCCCGTGGTCTCCCACCATCTCATTGGTTCTGCCTCCTGTCTGTCTCTTTTCCTAGTCCACTTTTCTCTCTGGTTCAACAATAATGACCAAACCCAAACAAAACAAAACAAAACAAACCCTCTCTCCACTTACTAAGAGTAGTTCCGCCCCACCTACATCCTCTCACTGTCTCACCTTACCAGTCATTGAAGCATTTTTTCTAGAAAGATTTTTCAGAGGAATTCTGGTGAATTACATTTTCTTAGTGAACTACATGAAAATTTCAGAATCACTAAGTATAGATGGTAGCTGCTATTATCAATATTTTTATGATGATTATTCATTGGTGCAGATATTCTGTTTCTTTTTTTAAAAATGCCTTTAATTCTTCAGTGTTTAGGTTTAGGAAACATCCTCTTCTCAGAGTCTCTCTGATGCAAACCAGAGGATGAGTGTATTAGTTAGCTTTGTTGCCTAAACAAGGAAACTCAGTTGATAATGGCTTACAAAACCAAGGTTTATTTTTTTCATTGACATTTCACGGGAACTCCAGGTCCACTGCAGCTGTGTTTTTGGCAGTGGGTAGGCTGTGGCTCTGCTCCGTGAGTCCTTACATTCTGGAACCCAGGCTAAAGCAGCAGCTACTGCATCAGACATGCCAATCTCACAGCAGAGGGGAAAGAAGTCCAGAGTCAAACACACAATGACTCTCAAGCCTTCTGCTTCTGCTTGGACATGACGTATGCGATGCCCACTCACATCCTATTGGCTGAAGAAGTCCCATTGCTAAGCTCAATGTCAATGAGATAAAGTGGAGAGACTGAACACAGAAGTGGATAATGGCCAGACCTATGCAATAAAGCTCTGACCTCCAACCCCGGCAGCAACCAGCCCAGGAAGCCAAACCACAACATTGTAGCAATTGGCTCCACATGGACAGCACTTGGTCAACGACTGCCAGATTTTTTTTGCCCCTGCTTCCAACTCAGGATTAACCAGAGAAGCCAAATGTCCTCGCAAACCAATCACATAACTTTCCCCATTTCCGGTGAGCCTGCCTCCAGCTTCTCCCAGCCAACAACCTCAATCAGCATACCTGAAGCCTTCCCTTTCGTTCACTATAAAATAGCTCTCCTACTCCCCTGCCTGCCCTTGACTCTCTGCCAAATCCAAGTGATGGAGGCTGACTGCTTTGCTATGTAACAAACTCTGAATAAATAGCCTCTGTTTGTTCGTTCTCCTCTGGGTGGTCTTTGCTTATTTCCACAAAATACACCCCTCCTACAGTGGCAGGGGAGGGTGGGAAGCGTTCCTGCAAATCACACGGCAATGAGTGAGGATGAATGAATCATCTTCTTTGAGGAAACGGAGAGTAAATAGAGGGGGGACAATGGCACAGTCTGCCGCAGCTTAACCTCTGAATTACAGAGAGTTGCCTTCCTCCCCAGCACATGCACAATTCCATCTGATTGTGAAGCACACTTGAAGTCCAGAATCTCCTAATACTCTCTATTCCACACCTGGGTATGTCTAGTCTTTCTTCAGAGACATGGACCAAAACACAAGTTAATGTACATAAGACATAGTAGTAGCTCAGAAATAAGATCAGTAAGAAACCCTCTTCAGAAAGACAGGGAGATACACAGCAGTCACTTACCAGGAGCAATGCCACTATCCAGGGCAAAATGTTGCAAAGGCCTCCTCCTCCATGGGGAAGAAGCCTCCTGGACTCAGCACTAGTTCTACTTCCTGGAAGTCGTTCTCCGGTCCACTTTCTACATGGCTCTTGCCTCTGCCCTCCCAGAGGACTTTCTTTTGTCACTCTCCTCCTTGACTACATCTGCAGAGGCCACCGGACAATCTGTCCCCCTTTTGTGGCTGAGCATTGCTAAAGAAAAAGTTATTCTGACACTGGTTAAAATGGTGAGGAAGACTTTATTTGGGACTATTTCGATAGTCGTCAAGACTATTGCAGTAGGGGAGAGAAATTGGGCTCAACCTGAATACAGCAAGGACAAGTAGGGATTTATAGTCAATAAACAGAAGGAGGGGGGTCAGTGGGTGGAAAATTACTAAGAGGAAGACAGCAAGAGTAGGGGGATTCATGCTAAACCGACTTAACAGGCTTCTTGCTGAAGGCAAGCCAGGGTGATCAGATAGCAAGAGTAGGGGGATGAGGAATTATTTCATCCAGATATTGAGGGCGATCAGATATCAAAAATGGCTGGAATTCTCACTAGAGTTGCGGGTGGGGAGGGGAACCAGGCAAAAAGAGAGGCTCCTAAGGGTCTTTGTCAGCATGCTTCTCAGCCTGCTTTCTGCCTGTAGACGTTCAGGGACCCAAAGGTTTGCTTTTATGTCTTGAACAGTCTTTTTAAAAAATTCAAGCTAGTGGCTCCCTTGACAATCTGTTTGTCTCTCTGTTTCTCTCTCCTCCCCGCCACACACACCACACTGTTGGCTTTATATTTATTTGATTCCAGTTAGATCCATGTGCCAGCGGCCTCACTTACAGTTTTTTTCAAGACACCCCTGCCCCACCTGCCCTTACCAGCGGTTTGAGCTTACCGATCTTTTATTGGAGAGACATGCCCTTATCTCTTTTCTCTGATCCATTCTGTCCAGTTGAGAGGATTTATTTGCAGGGAGGGGGACGCCATAATACATTTAGAGGGTTTTTTTGGTTTGTTTGTTTGTTTGCGGTATGCGGGCCTCTCACTGTTGTGGCCTCTCCCGTTGTGGAGCACAGGCTCCGGACGCGCAGGCTCAGCGGCCATGGCTCACGGGCCCAGCCGCTCCGCGGCATGTGGGATCTTCCTGGACCGGGGCACGAACCCGTGTCCCGTGCATCGGCAGGTGGACTCTCAACCACTGCGCCACCAGGGAAGCCCCATTTAGAGGTTTTAACAAGGGATGTGGTAGCCATGCCCCTTGATTTATTCTTTGACCCAAGATTAAGTTTTAATCGGCTGCTGTTACTACTCAAAGCATTTCTAAATTTTATTTTTATTATTATTTTTTTTTGCGGCACGCTGGCCTCTCACTGCTGTGGCCTCTCCCGTTGCGGAGCACAGGCTCCGGACGCGCAGGCTCAGCGGCTGTGGCTCACGGGCCCAGCCGCTCCGCGGCACGCGGGATCCTCCCGGACCAGGGCACGAACCCGCGCCCCGTGCATCAGTAGGCGGACTCCCAACCACTGCGCCACAAGGGAAGCCCATCTAAATTTTACCTTTTACTGGTTGATGGGAGAAACAGTTACATATTTCAAGCCTGCCAGTCTCAACACTTCTAAATTCTCTTTTTCCTCTCATCCCTGTTTGGCCAATTCTTTTCTGAGCTCATTTCTTTACAGTTACTTGTCAAATATGTCTACGAGCAGCCAGGGCACTTCAGTGACATTCTGTTTCACCACATCTTAACCGAATGTCATAGGTACCTTGAACGTCTGCCTTCAAATTACTGTGGATAGCCATTACACCACTCCCCATCAGAGACTGCCACTGTTTTCCCTGTGTTTAATTAAAATTTCCTGGCTACACACTGGCCAGAAGCCAATGCCACAGAAGTAGAGAATGGACTTGAGGACACGGTGGGGGGAGGGGGAAGCTTGGGCAAAGTGAGAGAAGCATCGACATATATACACTACCAGATGTAAAACAGACAGCTAGCAGGAAGCAGCAGCATAGCACAGGGAGATCAGCTCTGTGCTTTGTGACCACCTAGAGGGGTGGGATAGGGAGGGTGGGAGGGAGGCGCAAGAGGGAGGGGATATATGTATGCATATGGCTGATTCACTTTGTTGTGCAGCAGAAACTAATACAAAATTGTGAAGCAACTATACTCCAATAAAGATGTATAAAAAAAAAAAGAAGTCAATGCCACTTCTCTTAGGATTTTTGTTAGGCAGCATTTCGTGGTTTGTACCTAGTCAGCTTTGCTATAATAACAAATGATCCCTCAAATCTCTAAAATATAAAATATTTTTATAAAATATTATAAAATAAAGGTTTATTTAGCACTAGTGTTACATGTAGGCTGCAGATAGGTCGTGAGTCTACTCCAAAGACTTCTCATTCTGTGACCCAGGCTGGAGAAGCAGCCCCTATACAGGATATGCCATCCTGTATGCCTTCCCATGGTACAGGGAAGACCAAGTTATAATTGCTGACCATTTAATGACATTTAGCACATCTGCTCAAGTATAATATGACCGGCCAAAGGAAGTCATGTGGCCAAACCGAATACCAATGGGACAAGGAAGAATATTCCTTGATGAGTGGGAACTTCAGGGTAAAAATGTACAATCTTCTCACAAGGAAAGGAGACTAAATAATTGGAGAAATCAAAAAATGCATCACATTGGTAAAGAAGAGAATTGTTTGAGAAATGTGTTTTCTCTCTTGATATTGGCAAACCAAAAGAATTAATAAAAGAGTTAAAAATCACCACTAAAACTTTGATAAATGGGGCTTCCCTGGTGGCGCAGTGGTTGAGAGTCCGCCTGCCGATGCAGGGGACGTGGGTTCGCGCCCCGGTCCGGGAAGATCCCACATACCGTGGAGTGGCTGGGCCCGTGAGCCATGGCCGCTGAGCCTGCGCGTCCGGAGCCTGTGCTCTGCAACGGGAGAGACCACGACAGTGAGAGGCCCGCATACCGCAAACAAAACAAAACAAAATAAAACAAACAAACAAACAAAAAAAAACTTTGATAAGGAGAAGAAGAAAAGAATAGACTCTGTGATTTCCTTTTGCTCTTGATTGCTTTGTTTTCACTCCCTCCCTAGTCATACATAAAGTGTAATATGTCATATGGAATAAAAGAAAAAATGTTCCCTATCAACTCTGCTCACTTTGCATTCCTAAGACTAGTAAGACCAGGGAACACTGGGTGGTAATGGAAGGGTAAGATTATAGAGTTCATGTTTTAGGGACATAAGCCTATTCTTCCCTCCTACAGCTTATTAACTTTCACCAGCAGACCAGGCCAATTCCTGGAATAGCATGCAGATAATAAGGCCATGTCTACCCTTCAAAAATAAAAGTTCTCAAAGTATAAGTGTAATCTGCCTACAGATCAGTAGCTAAGTGCCCAATTTCCCTCTGTGTTAGTCTTTTCCTATGGTCCAATTTTGGGAGCAGACTCAATCTTGAACAGGGCAGCTGTTAGTTTATATGTCCCTTTGTGCCAAAGAGGGGAAAAAGGTGTCTCCTCAAGGTGGACAAATTAGAAAAAGCACCATTTCTTTTTTTAAATGCCCCTCTTTCCCACCTGGTGAATTAGTAAAAGATGCCCCTGTGGGAGAGCACATGGCTTAACTGAAGAAAGTACATTTGTGGGATGAAAAAAATGCACCCCTGGCTCCCAGCAAATGCAGCCCTCAGCCAGGGTTCCGGCTTGGCAAGTGCAACGTGGCTTTGATTGCAACCCCCACTCACCTCCCAGAACAGGCGCCTTTGTTCAGTGCACAAAAACACAATTATGAGTGACAGTCCTGCATTTGACATTGAGCATGGGACGCAAAACTCTCATGTAAAACTTGTCCAAATGAACATTTTCCCCCAATAAATTTCATTCTCAGCTTCTGCAGACCAGTGTTGACTGGTTTAATTTAACTCCCCACTGACATGAGCTGGTCACTTGCGTCCATTCTCTTTTGAGAAAGGAGCCTTAGGTAACTTAGTAGTGTGGGCACGATAAGACCTTTCTCTTCCACGGAGGTAACATGTCGTGTTTAGAGCCCTCTAATGGGGGCTATATGCTTCCTTAATGCAGAAAGAAGCTGGTAAGCTGGGGTTTTTAGGTTTTCTTTTTTTCTCTCTCTCTGTCTCTCTTTCATTATCGTTTTGCATTTTCTTCTCCTTTCTGGTTTGATCCTCTGTGTTCAGATCTTTACCTTTTCTTGCCAACTGCCAGCAACAGTATACTTGAAAATGTTGCAGGATTTTCTCCAGACACCTGCTCTCAAGGACCACGTGTAGACTTGTCCAGTAAACCACCTCTCATTAGAGAGATTTGCCATATGCTATTATAAAGAAGTCATTCTTCAACCCCTTTGCTTCACACAGCATCATACTCAGCAGGGCAAATGTACAGATTATTTCATGTTTCACAACACTCACAAATGGAGTTTTAACAAAAAATGATCAACAAACTCAGACTATTTACTTTTGGGAGAAGTCAGTGTCAAAGCATTGCAGCAGCCTGAACTGTAATGTGAGTTCTAATTTTTCACATTTGAACAGTATCCACTCTGGCGATGTGTGTGTTCAAAGTGCAGAAAGAGTGGCTGGTGACTTGTTTTTCTTAAAATATACCTCCACACAGTAGAAGCAGTCATGAATAATCTAGGGCCACTCATCAGAAGCCACATAAAGTATGTAAAATGGAAAATACAAATAAATACATCAATGTTTGAAAAGACTGCTCAGTTCCCAGATTTATCAGTATCATGTGAAAATTTATTTTTTAAATAATACCTTTTTGGGGAAAACTTTGTTAAAATTAAAGAAATTCATCCATTCACCTAGCGGACTAGAATCAATGTAGTTGGCTATTTCAATGTAACTAAATTGACTTTCTATGGCTTTAATAAGATAGTTATAAATTCCACTGCACTGTGATCCTTTTGAGGATTCTACGAGCAACTTAGGTAGAGACGAGCACTCTCCAGGTCTCGTCCTTCTCAACTTTATTTGGTGTGAAGATAAAAGAGAAGGATGTTTTCACTTACAAGTAACAGAGATCTCAAATCAGACTAGCCAGAATACTAAAAAATAGAAATTATTTCACATATTAAAAGGTCCAGAAATCACGACGTCTGTAAGATTGGTTAAGTCAGTGGCTAATGATGTTATCAGTTCTCTCCATCTCTCCACTATTGTTGGCTTTATTCTCAGGCTGGTTACAAGATGACTTAGGCAGATCCGGAGTTCGAGTCCTCATAAAATACAGATGATGATTTTTCTCTTCTGTGGATCTCTCTTAGGAGCAAGAAAATGTGTCCTAGAAGCTTCCCCTGAAGCTTCTACACCTCATTCCTAACCCACCACTGGCAAAAGGAATGGGATTACTCTTCAATAGACCAGACCCACTGTTGGAGCTGAGGAGGCACCAGTTATCCCCTGGCTCATGGCTCCATGGTTTTGGGGGCAATACTTTCACAAAATTGGGTTCTGATAGAAAAGAAGGAAGAAAATGGATGCTGCAAGTAGCTTAATTAATCTTAGTAAAAGTGCCTCCAAAACTACTACTAAAATCTGATCATGAAAACAAAAGCTCTATCTTCTCAAGAGGTTGTCTAGTTTCTTCATGAGGTTTAATACCAAAAAGAAAAAAAGAAAAATCCTATAAATTCTTAGAGATGTACTTATAGAGCCCGTCAACCTCAAAACTAAGAAATTTCTCACTCATTATCTTTAGAGTAGATATTATGGCTCCTTTTAATTGCTGGATACTCACCACAGAGAAAGCTAAGTGGATTTATGGTCAATATGAACACTTACTGAGAGTCTAAAAAATTATGGATCTTCTCAAAAGATAAGGGAAACATTTCCAGCTTATTGTCATATACGATTTTTTCTGACGCTATATCTACAGACCCACATATTTTTGGATCAACGTGTAAGTACTCCACAAGTTTTTTAAATAGTCTAACATCTTGCTACTCAAAATATATTCCTTGGGCCAGTAGCACCAGTGTCATCTGGGAGGCTGTTTGCAATGCAAAATCTCAGGCGCATCCCCAAACCTACAGAATCTACATCTTAACAAGATTCCCGGGAGAGTCACTGGCACATTAAAGTTTGAGAAACACGACCCCAGGCTGGGCCTAGAGTGGAAGTTACAGTATGTAGCTCTACTAGGGTAAAAAGGGTTTTGCTGAGAGAATTTCCTTTAAGGGTCTTTTATTCCTAAAGGAGATTAAAGTACTATATATATTTGGGCTCAGCTTTGAAGATTTGAGACAAACCCTCCCTTAGTGGGCAAATTCAGAAGAGCCAAAAAAGGAGACAAAGGAGATAGCAGTGTTGAAAAGGCAGAAGAAAAGCAAGAATATTTACAGATATCAAGGGAAGAGAATGCTTCGAAACAGACTTCATTAAAAGTTATAGAGAAGTCAAGAAGGGGACATTAAGAATTGATGATTAGATGACTATTTGTGACTGTAAGGATGCAATACTGGTATAGGGGTGGTATAGGAATTGGATGCTACGGAGACAAACTAGACAAAGTAATAGCAATGCAGAGGTAGTTGTTTAGTGTTTATGAGAATCAGATTGTCCAAGTTTTAACACTGATTTCATCCTTTAAAAGCACTGCAACTGGGACTTCCCTGGTGGTGCAATGGTTAAGAATCTGCCTGCCTCAGTGGAACAGGATAGAAAGCCCAGAGATAAACCCACGTGCATATGAGCACCTTATCATTGATAAAGGAGGCAAGAATATACAATGGAGAAAAGACAGCCTCTTCAATAAGTGGTGCTGGGAAAACTGGACAGCTATATGTAAAAGAATGAAATTAGAACACTCCCTAACACTATACACAAAAATAAACTCAAAATGGATTAAAGACCTAAATGTAAGACCAGACACTATAAAACTCTTAGAGGAAAACACAGGAAGAACACTCTTTGACATAAATCACAGCAAGATCCTTTTTGACCCACCTCCTAGATAAATGGAAATAAAAACAAAAATAAACAAATGGGACCAAATGAAACTTAAAAGCTTTTGCACAGCAAAGGAAACCATAAACAAGACAAAAAGACAACCCTCAGAATGGGAGAAAATATTTGCAAACGAAGTAACTGACAAAGGATTAATCTCCAAAATTTATAAGCAGCTCATGCAGCTCAATATCAAAAAAAACAAACAACCCAATCCAAAAATGGGCAGAAGATCTAAATAAACATTTCTCCAAAGAAGATATACAGATTGCCAACAAACACATGAAAGGATGCTCAACATCACTAATCATTAGAGAAATGTAAATCAAAACTACAATGAGGTATCACCTCACACCGGTTGGTCAGTCACTACTGGGTCACTACGGGGCATATACTCTGAGAAAACCATAATTCAAAAAGAGTCATGTACCACAATGTTCATTGCAGCACTATTTACAATAGCCAGGACACGGAAGCAACCTAAGTGTCCATCGACAGATGAATGGATAAAGAAGATGTGGCACATATATACAATGAAATATTACTCAGCCATAAAAAGAAATGAAATTGAGTTATTTGTAGTGAGGTGGATGGACCTAGAGTCTGTCATACAGAGTGAAGTAAGGCAGAAAGAGAAAAACATATACTGTATGCTAACACACATATATGGAATATATAAAAAAAAAGGTTCTGATGAAACTGGGGCAGGAGAAGAATAAAGATGCAGACATATAGAATGGACTTGAGGACACGGGGAGGGGGAAGGATAAGCTGGGACAAAATGAGAGAGTAGCATGGACATATATACACTACCAAATGTAAAATGGGTGGCTGAAGGGAAGCAGCTGCATAGCATAGGGAGATCAGCTCAGTGGGGTGGGATAGGGAGGGTGGGAAGGAGACGCAAGAGGGTGGGGATATGGGGATATATGTATACATGTAGCTGATTCACTTTGTTATACAGCGGAAACTAGCACAACATTGTAAAGCAATTATACTCCAATAAAGATGTTTTTTTAAAAAAAAAAAAGAATCTGCCTGCCAATGCAGGGAACACGGTTTCGATCCCTAGTCCAGGAAGATCCCACATGCCATGGAGCAACTAAGCCCGTGCGCCACAACTACTGAGCCTGTGCTCTAGAGCCCTCGAGCCACAACTTGTGCTGCAACTACTGAAGCCTGCGTGCCTAGAACCCGTGCTCTGCAACAAGAGAAGCCACCACAATGAGAAGCCCAAGCACCGCAATGAACAGTAGCCCCCGCTCACAACAGCTAGAGAAAGCCTGCACACAGAAACGAAGACCCAATGCAGCCAAAAATAAATAAATTTTTTTTTAAAAAACTTCAATATTACTTTAAAAACAAAACAAACAAAAAACAACACTGCAAGTTTGGGCAAATTGTTTAATCCTTCTGTCCCAATCAAATAAGGATAATACAATAATAACTACATTGTAAGTTGTTATAAAGACAAAGTAAAGACCTTGTCACATAGTAAGTGTTCAATAAATATTAGCTATTACTAAAATCACACACAAAAAATAAAGTTTGAGAAGCACTGCTATAAGGTATATACAGTCACTCCCTTGCCTCCTGGTGCATAGAGGATACATATACAGAATATGAACTCTAGCAACTACAATGTACTATAACCCACATCATTTTAGCTTCGAACTTGAGAAACCAAGAAATGAATATCATGGACTCAGACAACAAAATTCTTGTTCATCTCTTATCTCTGTTCCATTAATCCAAGTATCAAGATTCCATTTAAACTCATTGACTTATACGTGAAAGATGCCAGTAAAATGCCTGATCCCTTCTTCTGATCACATAAACGTCTGGACATTTGGACATGGGTTTAATGGTCCACAGTGGGAAGACTAAAGATCAGAACTTGCTTGGAATCATTTATATAAATGTTGGCACTATTTCCATCAAATATGGACTCAGGGCGATATGGAGGCCAACGCATGGCTGGTGCCCAGTAAATATTCCCCTGTTAATTTTTTTAAGTGATAATAAGGCTAAAGTTACAGACTGAAGTTTGTTGCTACGGTTTGATCATTTGGATAAGCACAGTATGTTCAGAGGTTTATCTACCCCACAGTTAGCACACTCCCCTTCTTGGCATTTCTCTCATTTCCTCGAAAAGCCTTTTCTAGAGAAACTTTAGATCAGAAGCCAAAGAAAATTCAGCTCAATTTGCCCTGCTCCCCATGGAGCTCCCAATGACTGAAGGCTTTCATTCCCTTCTCTCCCACATTAATGCTGGCTGTGCCTTAGCCACTATTGGTGTTTCCCTAGGTTTCATAGTGAGAAAGCAGTGGATATGCTGGTCTGGTCTAGACTAAGTTAGTAGGCTGCTGTTTCATTTTCATGGGCATTTGTTTTGCTTTTCTTTGTTTGATGTTGTAGCTGTTTTGTTTTACTGCACTCTGTTGATGAAAAATACAACCAAATATGAATAAAGGTATGGTCAAATCTACAAGTATAACATCTACAAATATGTAGTCCCCAACACCTTACCTCCCCATGCCCCTTTGCCTTTTATCTGTTCTTTGTCAACTTTTCCTCCCACATCCATGGCTTTTATAATATTTCATTTTTCTCCTACCCTCAGTCCTATCCCTACTGTCTTTCCTCTGAACAATGACCTTGTCTCCTGCTTCATAGAGACATGCGAGGCTTCCAGGTGAGAATTCTCTGGGCTCTGACCCACCCACTCCAATTTCTATACATCCCTATTTAACTTCCTTTCTCCAGTTTCTTCATATCCCATTTCCAGACTCATTCTTTTACCTCTACTCTTGATCGTTTCTGTAGTAGGTGGAATGGCAGCCGCCTAAAAAGATATGTCCATATCCTAATCTCTGAAGTGTGAATGTTACCTTATTTGAAAAAAAGGGTCTTCAAAGATGTGATTAAGTTAAGGACCTTAATATGCAGGTTCCTCAAAAAACTAAAAATAGAGTTGCCATATGATCCAGCAATCCCACTCCTGGGCATATATCTGGAGAAAACTCTAATTTGTAAAGATAACTGCACCCCTATGTTCATAGCAGCACTAATTACAATAGCCAAGACATGGAAGCAGCCTAAATGTCCATCGGCAGATGAATGGATAAAGATGTGGTGTATATATATATATATATATATATATATATATATATATATAAACATCACTCAGCCATAAAAAGAATGAAATAATGCCATTTGCAGCTACACAGATGGACCTAGAGATTATCATACTAAGGGAAGTAAGTCAGAAAGAGAAAGACAAATACCATATGATATCAGTTATGTGTGGAATCCAAAATATGACACAAATGAACTTATCTAGGAAATGGAAACAGACTCACAGACATAGAGAACAGACTTGTGGTTGCCAAGGGGAAAGGGGGGTGGAGGAGGGAAGGATTGGGAGTTTGGGATTAGCAGATGCAAACTATTATATATAGGAAGGATAAACAACAAGGTCCTACTGTATAGCACAGGGAACTATGTTGAATATCCTGTGATAAACCATAATGGGAAAGAATATGAAAAAGAATGTATATATACATATAACTGAAATCACTTTGCTGTACAGAAGAAATTAACACAACATTGTAAATCAACCATACTTCAATAAAATAAATTTTTTAAAAAGTTAAGGATCTCAAGATGAGGGGATCACCCTGGATTATCCAGGTGGGCCCTAAATTCAATAACAAGTGTCCTTGTAAGAAAAAGGTAGAGGGAGATGTGAAACCAACAGAAGAGAAGACACAAGTGCACAGAGGAGAAGGCAATGTGAAGATGGTGGCAACGACTGGAGTGACGAGGGCACAGCCAAGGAATGCCAAGGAAAGCCCGCGACCACCAGAAGCTATTGATAGAAGAGACGAGGTAGGACTCTCCCCAGGCTCCAGACAGAGGCACCCTGCCAACACCTTGATTTCAGACTCCTGGCTTCCAGAACTAGGAAAGAATAAGTTTCTGTTATTTTAAGCCACCAAACTTTGGGTAATTTGTTACAGCACCCACAGGAACCTAATATACATTCTTTGCCAGAGGAAGATCTTGCTGTATCAATTAGTTCTTCTTTCTCCTACATTTTCAATCCTTCTACTGCCTCCTTTCCCTTAGTCATATATCCTCGAAATTTTCTTCTTTCTTAAACAATCTCTTTTTAAAATTTGTTTTACTCTGTACCCTTTTCTCTTTTAAGGTAAGCACTTCAAAAGTTGTCTGCATGCTTCGTTCTCTCTCCATTAGCTCGCTCTCATGTTTCATACTGCTACAGTCTAATTTCTCTACCTACCACTCCACTGAAATGCCCTTGCAAGAGTCACAAACTGCTCAAGCCAATGGACTCTTTTCAACTTTCATCTTACTTGACCTCTTTGTTGTATTTGATACTATTACTTCCTCCCTTCTTGGAATGTATCCTCTTTGGGAATTCTAAGGTGTAACTCTCTCCTAATTCTCTTTCTCCCCTCTGACCATTCCTTCTTAAACTCCTCTGTTGCTCTTGTTTTCCTATCAGGTAAACATTGCTAATTCCCAAAGTTCTTTCCACTCATGGCCTTCTTCTCAGTTATATGCTCTCTGGATAACCTCATCTTCTCTTGTGGTTTTAACTGTCACTCATATGGATGAAAATCTCATCATTTTCTTGATACAGTTCCTTTCCTGGAGCTCAAAGTACATATAGCCAACTGTTTACTGGCTATATGTTAAGGCGTATCTACCTTAACACCCATTAACACCTCAAATTTAATATTCCCTAAATTAAACTCATTGATTCAACCCTCAGAAATTGGTGGAAATGGGAGTTATTGTTGGGAAGCAATTATGCATGGCATTTTTAGCCACACATCTCAGATTATCTTTTCAAGGATATTAGTACAGTAAATAACCTTAGAAGATAAATGCAGTGCCTATCTCTGCGTCAGAAGGCAGCTAGGCTTCCTAACCAGTAAAATAAAGATAATTTCTCCCTCATGGGCCAAGACCGGGCAGCTTTGCTAGCAGCTCCTTTAAGATTAGGGGGTTCCTTTGTGCAGAGTTCTTCATCTCTGACGGACCACTGTACGCCTGGCACTCACTGGGTCTGCTCCACATTGTCCATAATACTTGGGGAATAGAGGAACTGATGCAAACATGAAGCTCGTACTCCTACTGTGCCATGAGTAAGCAACTGTCTAACTCGGTTTGATTCACTGTCTCCTTATCGACTGCATTTCTGGAAGTGCGGCCAGCCAGCCTAGCAGCAGCAGTAGTCCATCACTTAGAGACTGCTTGACCACGTGATAGCTGTACGCCTAGCTAGACAGAGAAGGAGAGAGGAAGTGGCCAAGATACTGAATAAAAAGTTTGGCATTGGGTTAGCAAAGGCTGGAGCTGGAAATGTTTGGACAGAGTACAAGTCTGAGGGCTTCAACTGGAGGCTGGCCGAGAGCAGAGGTAGCAGAACCTACAGATCTTTGGGTACTTCAATCACTGAGGAAGTCACAAGTTCTCTATCTCAAAAGGCACAGCAGGGGCTTCCCTGGTGGCGCAGTGGTTGGGAGTCTGCCTGCTGATGCAGGGGACGCGGGTTCGTGCCCCGGTCCGGGAGGATCCCGCGTGCCGCAGAGCGGCTGGGCCCGTTAGCCATGGCCGCTGGGTCTGCGCGTCCGGAGCCTGTGCTCCACCACGGGAGAGGCCGCGGCAGTGAGAGGCCCGCGTACCAAAAAAAAAAAAAAAAAAAAAAGGCACAGCAGAAATCTATCTACAGGGTGTGACCCAGAGACGCCTGACTCACATCCATCAGACTCACTTCCTGTTGCCATAGTGGAGGCTCTCATTATCCAACAAGGTGTACCATTTCTGTTGGGCATATGCAAACACTCAGGATCAACCAACAATAAACAAAAATGATCTTCCTCTTGTATTAAGGCACTACAGTATTTGCCATCCCCCACCAAAACCTCGGAATCATTTTAAATCCTTCTCTTCCTTTTATCTTCTCTTTTAACCTCCCACATCACATTGATGACCAAGTCCTGTCAATTCTATCTCTGTAACATCTCTCATATATGTCCCTTCATCTTCCTCTCCACTTATGGCTTTAGTTCAAGCTTTCATCACTTTGTACCAGGACTCTTGTTATAGTCATCTAACCCATCTCTCTGCCTCGAGTCTTGTTTTCTTCAATTCATTATCCATTCTGCGGCTAAGCTGATCACATCAGCCCCCTGCCTAAAACTCTTTGGGGGTTCCTGACCATCTACAAGATAAACTCTGTGCTGAAATACAGTATACAAAGCCCAACACAATCTGGCTTCTACCTATATCTCTGACCCTCCTACCACACCCCCAAGGACCCCAACATTGAAACATCTCCCTTTCACACCTCCATGCCTTTGATCATGCTGCTCCTCTGTCCAGAATGCCCTTTCTCTTTGAACATCTCACTCAGCTTCAGGAAATTCTTCAAATGTGACCTCCTCTGTGAAGTTTTCTTGACCCCCTTTCCCCCATGCGTTGGGGCTTTAACTGTAAACTGTACACAATTCAATCATAGCTTTGATAGACTTTGTTATGAGTTTCCATGTTTATCCCCCCCCACTAGATTATTAGATAATTGAAGAAAGAATCTGTCTTCTTTTAGTACTTTACACAGTGCTGAACACAGAGGAAGCGCTCAAAATATCACTTGCTAAATATGTTAATAGATGAGTGTATAAAACTGTGCATTCTCTGCTGCCTTAAAGCCATGCTGAGTGTGCTGGAGTGGGACAGAATGAACACAGCACCTCTTCCTATTGCACCAAATTTACACAATGGTAGGTCATTTAAAACATTTTAAATTAAAATAAGCAAGGATTTGTTATGAATCATAGTATAAACATTGCATTAATATTGAAGGTAAAGTATTCAAAGAAAGTTCGAATATGATTTGGATCACTTTGGGCTAGACTTCCCCAGGGCAGACAAATTTAGAGTTCATGTTCATGTATCATTGAGGGTACTTTAGTGTAAAAGTTTCCAAAGTCATGTTAGAGGATTGTATATGTATTGTAAGTACTAAAACTCACAATACAGATATTACTTGCTGTGAGGCTGGGAGTCTGCAAAAGAGGAGTGCCTCACCTAAGCCAGCAAGACAGGAAGGTCTGGATCTGTACCCAAAATAGATTCCAAGACAATTCTTTACAAAAAAGAAAAAAAGATTCACCATAGAATTCTTTTAAATATCAAATTCTATGGCATTTAAAATATAGCTCAAATTATAACCACGTGATCTCCCAACTTTTCCTAAATGCTAACATTTTTATATCCCCAGATTTCAGATCAAATTTAGAGAGTCAGTGATGACAATTCAGAGACCTAAGTTTGTCCTGGAAACTTGGGCTCTGCCTGCACTCTTGCTTCTAAACTGTAGATAATTATCACACAAACTACGGAAGAAGCTGAGCCCTCAGGTTTCTGAAAATCCTGAGTTGAAATAAAGATTAGGTAAATTTTTAAAATGGTTGACCATATTTATACAGCATAAAATACTTTTAAGAAAAAATTTTTAAGGTTCATCTACTATACAAACTTTTTAAAAGTTCTTTTTGCTATAAGAAAAAAATGGTTAAAACAAGTTTAGCTCTACTAGACCAACTACGGGTTCTCTTCCTGCCACCTTAGAATCCATTCAGAGATCAATTTATGTGTGAATGGATGTGGGTATATATTTTCTGTGTGTGTGCGTGTGTCAGTAATTATGAATATCTAGCAAGTAACGTTGCTGCTTTATGACACTCCTTCAACCATCAGTAAATAAGTGGCCACAAGAGTTCAAAAACAAAAGCAATCCAAAAACAGAGGGTGGAGGCAGCTGAAAAATTATAAGTTATTCAAAAGACTATCTTGGGTCGATGTAAGAGGAAAATCTGAGAACAATTTCTTAAAAAGAAAAAAAAAATAATAAAAGGAAACAGAGCATGGAACTTCAGAGCTCAACTTGTGCCTAATCTCTTTGTGTGGGATTTTTTCATTCCAACACGTATCTCCCAGGACAAGCACAACAGCAATCCCTAAATCATGTTCATCTTCTGTTCATCTTCTGAGGATAATAAACATGGCCTTCCCTAAGAAGACATGTGAGTCAGGGCAAAACACAGTGTGTACCTCCCATCCTGCAGATCTGAAATGTTTATACAGATAATACCTAGTGGAAATGAACTCTGATGGCCACCTTGCTGGGGAAAAGAAAGGATGCAGATGTAACCAAAGAATATGTGACTTAGGAAATGTGGAAGGAGTAAAGGGACCCTCTATAACTGCCTGCAAATTGTATAGACTTTATGTGTGGTTCATTCTCTTTTTCACTGGGTAGTAAGCACCACCTCCTTTGCCTGCTCTCATTACCTCACTGAGAAAATTCTCATGCCTGGTCCTCCCAGTGTCAGCCTAAGAACCCACCAAATGTCAAGTCCCTGTTAGAGTAACATCAGAAACTATTTTTGCGGCAAATATGGCACGTGAAGGACCCCTCAGATTTCTCTTCCTATTCCATTCTACATGTTTGGGTGACAAAATCTATTAGAATCGGAGAGGTGCATATAGAGTAGACAATGTTGTCTTTGAAAAGGGTATTTAAATATCTAGAATAGCAACCTTTTGTAGTTTGCCTTACCTTCTTTTTATCTTTTTTAATGCATTTCCAAATATTTCAGAGCCAAAAAGAAGGGAACAAAATTATTAATATTGTGCTCTCCCTTAGAGGAGATACAAAGTACTGAAACACCTTCCAGCCACTGGGTGTTTAGAGCAGCCCTTCTGTAGTCTCTGGAAATCCTCTCTATGTGGTATGTATTTGAAGCTGTAAGGTGTAAGGGCTGGAGAAAACCCAGCTCTTTTCTTAGTGAAATGACCTGTTATTCTGTGAAAGGAAAGGAGGTGTTTCTCTGGGACCACCATTACACCTGCTATGCTTTACTGAAATTCAAACCACCCCCATCCACCCCTCCCCCATCTCTCCACTACTCACACCTGGGAGCTGGCTAGTGAAAACACGATTGGGTCAGGTGTGGGGGAAGGGTTAAAATAGAACCATCTTGGTTCCTGGGTAAAAAATTCTGGCCAATGTCTATGGTTTTCTGTGTATAATTGAATTTGTGTCTAACTCTATGACAGAAGTGTGCAAACACTTGTGCTTTAATTGACACACACTAAAAAAAATTTTTTTTAAGCTGTTTGGCAAGGCATTTTGTTTTTAACATTAGTGCAATGCAGCCTAACAGTGTTCTTACTGTAGTCCTACCCGAAAATGATTACTTTTCTGTACTTTTCTTATGACAAATTTATTTTCCCTACATGCTTTTGTTGGCTAGCACCTCTGGCATGACTTGACTGACAATGAGCCAGAAGATCTGAGTTTGGGGAAAATGCACAGCTCTCAAGGCTTGGCACATGGCAGATAAGTGCAGAGCAAACGCTCAACATTCAAGCAGAGCCCTGCGTGTTGCCCTCATCAGCTCACCAAGGGCAACACAGACATCAGATGGAAAATGATATACACCACAACCTTCAGGATAGGAATCCAGTAAAAAAAAAATTAGCTTTCAATGTTAAAACAATTAAACAATTGCTAAAGCCTCCATTAGCTTTATGAATTAAGCAATAGGTCATTATGTTACCAGTTTTATTGAGTTCACGTAACTGCTGTTCTACACAAGAGTTGACAAAATTCCCCTCTGATTGTTTGCTTTTTCTCTGCGAAGTAGGAGGAGAGGTGACCAGCTCAAAGTGAGGATGCAAATGGATTATGAAGGTATTTTAATAGCAAATTCTTCAAAGAAAAACATATGTAACGTATGCAATCTGCAGTGTCAGTCTGATTAGGTAGGGTATTGGCATTTGATATTCATCTTTTAATCTAATACTCTAGCATTTAATTATAAGCAGTGCACAGAAGACTTAACTACTACGTATTCAATGATATCAAAGATATGTTAAGCATATATCTAGAAAAGAGATCCAAAGATTTCCAGTTCAATTGACAAAAGTGTGCATGGGCATGCACACATACAACCACGAAAGGTTTTTCCTTTGTTTCTGTTTGTTTGTTTTCTGTTTTTATTCCCATTCTAACAAAAAGTTGTCTTCGTCAGAATCCGAGTAGTTACAAGCCTCTTAGATAGCCTCTTCCACCAGAGGGCAGACAGAAAAAGCAAGAAGAGCTACAATTCTGCAGCCTGTGGAAGGAAAACCACATTCACAGAAAGACAGACAAAATGAAACGGCAGAGGACTTTGTACCAGATGAAGGAACAGGACAAAACCCCAGAAAAACAACTAAATGAAGTGGAGAGAGGCAACCTTTCAGAAAAAGAATTCAGAATAATGATAGTGAAGATGATCCAGGACCTCAGAAAAAGAATGGAGGCAAAGATCAAGAAGATGCAAGAAATGTTTAAAAAAGACCTAGAAGAATTAAAGAACAAACAAACAGAGATGAACAATACAATAACTAAAATGAAAAATACACTAGAAGGAATCAATAGCAAAATAACTGAGGCAGAAGAACGGATA
Source organism: Orcinus orca (assembly GCF_937001465.1). Lineage (NCBI taxonomy): Eukaryota > Metazoa > Chordata > Mammalia > Artiodactyla > Delphinidae > Orcinus > Orcinus orca. The sequence goes on from NC_064562.1 coordinate 26,231,143, forward strand.
AGTGATCTGGACGATAGAATGGTGGAATTCACAGCTGCGGAACAGAATAAAGAAAAAAGAATGAAAAGAAATGAAGACAGCCTAAGAGACCTCTGAGACAACATTAAATGCAACAATATTAGCACTATAGGGGTCCCAGAAGGAGAAGAGAGAGAGAAAGGACCAGAAAAAATATTCGAAGAGATTATAGTCGAAAACTTCCCTAAAATGGGAAAGGAAATAGCCACCCAAGTCCAGGAAGTGCAGAGAGTCCCAGGCAGGACAAACCCAAGAAGAAACACGCCAAGACACATAGTAATCAAACTGACAAAAATTAAAGACAAAGAAAAATTATTGAAAGCAACAAGGGAAAAATGACAAATAACATACAAGGGAACTCCCATAAGGTTAACAGCTGATTTCTCAGCAGAAACTCTACAGGCCAGAAGGGAGTGGCATGACATATTTAAAGTGATGAAAGGGAAGAACCTACAACCAAGATTACTCTACCCGGCAAGGATCTGATTCAGATCCTTGAACCAATGGAGAAATAAAAAGCTTTACAGACAAGCAAAACCTAAAAGAATTCAGCACCACCAAACCAGCTCTACAACAAAAAGGAACTTCTCTAAGTGGGAAACACAAGAGAAAAGGACCTACAAAAGCAAACCCATAACAATCAAGAAGATGGTAATAGGAACATACACACCAATAATTACCTTAAACACGAATGGATTAAATGCTCCAACCAAAAGACACAGGCTCGCTGAATGGATACTAAAACAAGACCCATCTATATGCTGTCTACAAGAGACCCACTTCAGACCTAGGGACACATACAGACTGAAAGTGAGGGGATGGAAAAAGATATTCCATGCAAATGGAAATCAAAAGAAAGCTGGAGTAACAATACTTATATCAGATAAATAGACTTTAAAATAAAGAATGTTACAAGAGACAAGGAAGGACACTACATAATGACCAGAGGATCAATCCAAGGAGAAGATATAACAATTATAAATATATATGCACCCAACATAGAAGCACCTCAACACATAAGGCAACTGCTAACAGCTATAAAAGAGGAAATCGACAGTAATACAGTAACAGTGGGGGACTTTAACACCTCACTTACACCAATGGACAGATCATCCAGACAGAAAATTAATAAGGAAACACAAGGTTTAAATGACACAATAGACCAAATAGATTTAATTGATATTTATAGGACACTCCATCCAAAACCAGCAGATTACACTTTCCTCTCAAGTGCACATGGAACATTCCCCAGGACAGATCGTCGCATCTTGGGTCACTAATCAAGCCTTGGAAAATTTAAGAAAACTGAAATCATATCAAGCATCTTTTCCAACCACAACACTATGAGATTAGAAATCAAGTACGGGGGAAAAAACACTAAAAACCCATACACATGGAGGCTAAACAATATGTTACTAAATAACCAAGAGATCACTGAAGAAATCAAAGAGGAAACAAAAAAATACCTAGAGACAAATTACAATGAAAACATGACGATCCAAAACCTATGGGATGCAGAAAAATCAGTTCTAAGAGGGAAGTTTATAGCAATACAAGCCTACTTCAAGAAACAATAAAAATCTTAAACAAACAATCTAACCTTACACCTAAAGGAACTACAGAAAGAAGAACAAACAAAACCCAAAGTTAGTAGAAGGAAAGAAATCATACAGATCACAGCAGAAATAAATGAAATAGAAACAAAGAAAACAATAGCAAAGATCAATAAAACTAAAAGCTGGTTCTTTGAGAAGATAAACAAAATTGATAAACCTTTAGCCAGACTCATCAAGAAAAAGAGGGAGAGGACTCAAATCAATAAAATTAGAAATGAAAAAGGAGAAGTTACAACAGACACCACAGAAATACAAAGCATCTTAAGAGACTACTATAAGCAACTGTATGCTAATAAAATGGACAACTGTATGCTAGGAAATGGACAAATCCCTAGAAAGGTATAACCTTCCAAGACTGAACCAGGAAGAAATAGAAAATATGAACAGACCAATCACAAGTAATGAAATTGAAACTCATTAAAAATCTTCCAACAAACAAAAGTCCAAGACCAGATGGCTTCACAGGTGAATTCTATCAAACATTTAGAGAACATTCTAACTTCCAACCTTCTCAAACTCTTCCAAAAATTGCAGAGGAAGGAACACTCCCAAACTCATTCTATGAGGCCACCATCACCCTGATACCAAAGCCAGATAAAGATATTACAAAAAAAGAAAATTACAGATCAGTATCACTCATGAATATAGAGGCAAAAATCCTCAACAAAATACTAGCAAACAGAATCCAACAACACATTAAAAGGATCACACACCATGATCAAGTGGGATTTATCCCAGGGATGCAAGGACTCTTCAATATATGCAAATCAATCAATGTGATACACCATATTGACAAATTGAATAAAAACCAAATGATCTTCTCAATAGATGCAGAAAAAGCTTTTGACAAAATTCAACACTCATTTATGATAAAAACTCTGCATAAAGTGGGCATAGAGGGTACCTACCTCAACAAAATAAAGGTCATATATGACAAACCCACAGCAAACATCATTCTCAATGGTGAAAAACTGAAAGCATTTCCTCTAGGATCAGGAACAAGACAAGGATGTCCACTCTTGCCACTAGTATTCAACATAGTTTTGGAAGTCCTAGCCAAGGCAATCAGAGAAGAAAAATAAATAAAAGGAATATAAACTGGAAAAGAAGAAGTAAAACTGTCACTGTTTGCAGATGACATGATACTATACATAGAGAATCCTAAAGATGATACCAGAAAACTACTAGAGCTAATCAATGAATTTAGTAAAGTTGCAGGATACAAAATTAATACACAGAAATCTCTTGCATGCCTATACAGTAACGATGAAAGATCAGAAAGAGAAATTAAGGAAACAATCCCATTCACCATTGCAACGAAAAGAATAAAATACCTAGGAATAAACATACCTAGGTATGCTTACCAAGGAGGTAAAAGTCCTATACTCAGAAAACTATAAGACACTGATAAGAGAAATCAAAGATGACACAAACAGATGGAGAGATATAACATGTCTTGGGCTGGAAGAGTCAATACTGTGAAAATGACTATACTACCCAAAGCAATCTACAGATTCAATGAGATCCCTATCATATTATCTGTGGCATTTTTTACAGAACTAGAACAAAAGATCTTAAAATTTGTATGGAGACACAAAAGACCCCGAATAGCCAAATCAGTCTTGAGGGAAAAAAACGGAGCTGGAGGAATCAGACTCCCTGACTTCAGACTATACTACAAAGCTACAGTAACCAAGACAATATGGTACTGGCACAACAACAGAAATATAGGTCAATGGAACAGGATAGAAAGCCCAGAGATAAACCCACACACCTATGGTCAACTAATCTATGACAAAGGAGGCAAGGATATACAATGGAGAAAAGACCATCTCTTCAATAAGTGGTGCTGGGAAAACTGAACAGTTACATGTAAAAGAATGAAATTAGAACACTCCCTAACACCATACACAAAAATAAATTCAAAATGGATCAGAGACCTAAATGTAAGACCAGACACTGTAAAACTCTTAGAGGAAAACAAAGGAAGAACACTCTTTGTCATAAATCACAGCAGGATCATTTTTTGATCCACCTCCTACAGTAATGGAAATAAAAACAAAAATAAACAAATGGGACCTAATGAAACTTAAAACCTTTTGCAAAGCAAAGGAAACTACAAACAAGATGAAAGGACAACCCTCAGAGTGGGAGAAAATATTTGCAAACGAAGCAACTGACAAAGGATTAATCTCTGAAATATACAAGCAGCTCATGCAGCTCAATATCAAAAAAACAAACAACCCAATCTAAAAATGGGCAGAAGACCTAAAGAGACATTTTTCCAAGGAAGACATACAGATGGCCAAGAAGCACATGGAAAGCTGCTCAACATCACTAATTAGTAGAGAAATGCAAATCAATGAGGTATCACCTCACACCAGTTAGAATGGGCATCATCAGAAAATGTACAAACAACAAATTCTGGAGAGGGTGTGGAGAAAAGGGAACCCTCTTGCACTGTTGGTGGGAATGTAAATTGATACAGCCACTAGAGAACAGTATGGAGGTTCCTTAAAAAACTAAAAATAGAATTACCATATGACCCAGCAATCCCACTACTGGGCATATACCCAGAGAAAACCATAATTCAAAAAGACATGCACCCCAATGTTCACTGCAGCACTATTTACAATAGCCAGGACATGGAAGCAACCTAAATGTACATCAACAGAGGAATGGATAAAGAAGATGTGGTACATGTATACAATGCAATATTACTCAGCCATAACAAGGAATGAAATTGGGTAATTTGTAGAGACGTGGATGGATCTAAAGATTGTCGTACAGAGTGAAGTAAGTCAGAAAGAGAAAAATAAATGTCGTATATTAACGCATATACGTGGAATCTAGAAAAATGGTACAGATGAACCAGTTTGCAGGGCAGAAATAGAGACACATATGCAGAGAACAAACGTATGGACACCCAGTGGGGAAAGTAGTGGGGGTGTGTGGTGGTGGGATGAACTGGGAGATTGGGATTTACATATATACACTAATATGTATAAAATAGATAATTAATAAGAAACTGCTGTATAAAAAATAAATAAAATTAAATTAAAAAAAAAAGAATCCAAGTAGTTTCATGCAATAGGTGAATGGGTCTAACATCTAGTATTTGATTAAGGCTATAGCTAAACCAATAAGGAAGGCAATGATTTATAAAACTTTTCTGGACCACAGCTGTCTGAGAACTGCTAAGTGCTAAAAGTTCTTCCCGGAAAAACATAAACACACACTAAATTTTACACAAAGTTTAAATGCATTCATAGACCCCCCATAAAACATATTACTACAGTTAGCTATTTCTGACTGTGTAACAAACCAACCTAAAGGTAATAGCTTAAGACACACGATTTACCTGAAAGTTCTTTGACAGCAATTTAGGCTGGACTCAGCTGAGCAGTCCTTCTGGTCTTGTGTGGCTTCCCCACTACCTCTTTGGTGAGCCGTAAGTCAATTATGGGTGTTGCTTATGCTTCTGGGTGCTGGCTGGTAGATGTGAGGATGCCTCGGCTCCACTTCATGTGGTTTATCATCCTCAAGCAAGTTGCCTGGACTTATTCTCATAGTGAAGACAGGTGTCCAAGAGAGAGTTGAAATGGTCAAGGCCTCTTAAAGCCTAATTTCATAATAGGGGCTACTGCTTCATTCTTTTGACCAAAGCAAGTCACAAGGCCAGCCCCGATTCAAGGGACTCTTGATGTAAGATGTTATAAAATCATATTGTGAAGGGTATCACTACAAGAAGGGATAGAGAATTGGGACCAATTTTTCCATCGATTTACCATACCGATCATGAACCTAGGTTAATAATTTTCTGCAATGAAAATGAAGTAATAGGGGTTAAAAGAAAAAGCAGATTATTTTTACTGTGATATATAAGTGCAGAAACCAACAACTGTTTGCCATTCCAGGAAGTGTCCTCATGTGAAGTCCAGAGCCAGTAGAATACCTTTTTCCTAGTGGCAAGCAAGAAACTGTCAATGCTTTTCTTTTCTGAAAGGTAATATCTTAGAAAATAAATATGCTCCGTTCCCACTTTGTTATTAAAACAGGATACTATGCATTTCACATATATTTAGTGGGATGAATGTTAGCAATATTGATAGACTAGTTGAGGAAAGTGACACTGGGTATTCTAAATGTCTGTGTCAGTTTTTAGGCCCAACTCTACTGAAGTGGTATAGGGCTTCATATCTTTCCACGGGTGTCATTTCTTGGGAATCCTATAGTTAACACTTTTTTTTCCTAAATTACAAGAGAATTGGCGTTATGGCAGAATCCACTTAGATGAATCCTCCATCCGGTCCCAACTCCCTCTCTGTAATTCTAGATCAGTTTTCTGTTGCTATGGTAACCATTTACCACAATTGTAGTGGTCTAAAATGACACAAATTTATTATCTTAAAGTTCTGGAGGTCAGACATCTGAAATGAGTCTCACTGGGTTAAAATAAGGGCGTCTACAGGCTGCACTCCTTTCTGGAGGCTCCAAGCGAGACTCATTTTCTTGCCTTTTTGAGCTTCTCCAGTTTGCTTTTGTTCCTTGGCTCATGGCATCCTTCCACCTTCAAATCTAGCAAGGTCTGGTTGAGTCTTTCTCACGTCCCACTGCTCTGACTTCTCCTATCTCCCACTTGCACACTTAAGAGCCCTTGGGATTACATCAGACTCACCTACTTTAAGATCAGCTGAATAGGAACTTTAAAATTTGTCTTTTACCTTAATTCCTCTTTGCCCTGTAACATATTCACAGGTTCTAGAGATTAGGGCATGGACATCTTTGGGGGCCAAACTGTGCCTACACAAAACCAAGGTCATCTCACTTCTTTTTTCAGGCTACCTTAGATATTGATGCCTAATGAAATGAGCCAATTCTTCCCAAGAGAGGTTTTGCAGCACATGCTTATGATATCAAGGAGAGTTTCTTTATGACAGCAAATTGTATCTTCCCAATGCAAATTCTAGAAATATCGACTATCACTGAAATATCAATCATCACTAAAATGTACAAGAATATATCATGGCTTTCCAACTATGAGAAGGGTCATTTGAAAGAATGTAATTGGATTATTTTATATAAATAAATTACACCCAGAGTCCATTCAATGCATCATGCTTGATTATTGATAGGTTCTTTGATTTACTACAAATCCTCTGCAGGTCCACTGCGTATTTTACACATTTCCTTATCTGTTAAGTGTAGGATAGTAATTGCTGCCTATTTTCAGGTAGGTGATCAATGTCTTGGTTTAATTTTTTAAATTACCAAATAAAAATGAGCAAGATTAGTCTTCGCTCTCAACTTAAAATAAACTGGTACAAAAATGACTCTGCCCATCTGCAAACAAACATGAGGATTATTTATGATCTGTGATCTAATTCTTTATCCCCTTAGAGAACAGCAAGCATAGCCTAGTCCAGTCTATAACAAGATACGGCAGGATGAAGGTAGGAGTGCTAAGGCCAGAGATAAAGAAAGAATGAATTAGAAAATGAGAAATGAGAAAAGAAAAAAGACGTAGGAAGAAAAGAGAGCATAGCTGTTGTGAATAAATGAAAGAGAGCATTAATTTCCTTGGGATTTAAGCAGTGGTTATATACTGGCTACCTCTTTTTTCACTAGGTATGACAATTAAAAATATTGGTATAAAATAGCACAATGTGGTATTATTATCATAGGTAAATAGGGGAATAAATTAATTCTGATTCCAAAGTCAGCAGTATGTCAGGCAACAATGTTTTTGTTGATATTCCTTTAGAAAAACCATCTATGTCTCCATTAAGAAATATCCACTCAAAAATGATGTGGCAATTTTTAGATATTCCCATTACCAGTAGAAACCTGGGAGGAAAAAACAGTCATGAGCTGTGGCACTAACTATATTTATATAAATCATGGGTGGTCTATATTCAGTGTTTCCTCCTCAATTTATTTCTGATGAAAGAGGGGAATTTTCCATCTAGACTGAACCATTTGAGTTTCCCCAATCATGCCTTCTTTCATTCCACTCTTTTCACCTGGAATCTCTTTCCCACTTTTTCTCCAGAATAATTCCTACTCCACCTTAAATTCTGAATTCAGACATCACTCTGAGAAGCACTCCCTGGTACCACCTCTCCTGCATACTCCTATAATGGAATATAGGAGTGTATCACCACATATGGCACATTGTAGTATAAATAACTGTCCACTTGTCTCCCTCACCCCACTCCCCAAATTAGTCTTTCTGCTACTTGAAGGCAAGGTCCCTACTGTTTTCATCATTGTGTTCTTAATGCCTGATACATAGTGAGTAATCAGTAATTGTTAGTTGACTAAATAGGTCAATGGGCAATAAATAAATGAAGGAAGAATGGGAGGGATGGAAGAAATCTGGGGGAAAAGATGCTTGACAATGCTTATTCATAGCCCAACCATAAAGGTTTTGTGTGTCTATAAGAGAAGTGCCACTTCCCACCATCTGTGATTTATAAAAAGGGTGCTTTTGACAGATGTTGGCCATCCTCAGCATACTCCATTTTCACAGAATAGCACAGACTATACAGTGCTCTCCTATGTAATTCAAGAGTGATTCCACTCAATCACTAGCAAGCAACCAATGTGACTGTGTGAAAAAGAAACTTTGAGAGACAATTATTTGTTTCTACCAAAGAGATATGGAGTAAGTAGAGATGTAATCGCTCCTGATTTTGATAAGGCATTTTGATTGTTTCACAAAACAAAGTTAAAGACATTTAGAAAAGCTGGCTTGGGGCCATGTGTATATTAAAGAAGTGAATGACTGATTTGGGGGTTGCATTCAAAGGGCAATTACTAGTGACACATTATCAATTTGGAGAACACTTCTAAGCTGTGTTTGACAGGGATAATCCCTACATTTCTTACCTTTACTAATGTTCAAAATAAAAAAATTGAATATATGCAGTTGTTTGTATTCTGTTCAAAATAAATTTCAAATGACTTTGATGAAACGGGTAAATTTCTTATAATAGGAGGTGAAAAATGAAGACAAAATACATCTACTTAGAAACGAAAATAAATCATTCACATGCAGAATAAAGTACAGTTGACAGGTAAACACTAAGGACAAAAGAAAAACACCTGGGAGTAAGGGTCAATACTAGATTTGACTGTGAGCAGAATGAGCTAGCAATATAATGCCCTAAACCAGTCGTTTTCAACCAGGGATGATTTTACCCCACAAGATGCATTTGGCAGTTTGTCTGGAGACATTTTTGACTGTCATGATTGAGGAGGGTGCTACTGGCATCTAGTGGATAGAAACCAGGGATACTACTATACATACTACACACAACAAAATCTCCCCACAACAAAGAATTATCTGGTCCAAATTTTCAATGGTGCTGAAGTAGAGAAAAAAACAAGTATAATAAAAGCATTATGTGATATAAGAATGTATTAAAATGAATGGTAATAGGCATTTAAAATTCCCCTCAACAATATTCTGTATCAAATCCTTATTAGAATATTGTGTCCTGTTTAGGATGTTACCCTTTAGAAAGTGTAGGCTATGAATGACTGGAAATAGACGGCATCATGATTGCCCAAGTCTTGCCCTTCTCCTGATGCAAGGAACATTATGCCATTACTCTGTCTCTCACCTATTAGGATATCTGGAAGTAATTCACGCCTGTTTTGAAGCTCAGTTCTGTGTCTTGGGTTAGCATAAAGAAAATCTAAGATTCCTGGATAAAAAATGCCCATAAATACACTGTCTGATAAACAGACTGAAAAAGAAAGCTGAATAAAGTTTAAGTTGAATGTTCTGGAGAATTAAGCCAGTTCTCAATTATGTGCTAAAAGAAAAATCTCTAAAAGTTAGAACACAGAAAAATATCAAATATACGAATACGAATACCACAAAAGTCTAAATGAATGAGCCAAAAATCTTACATTACCAACATCAAACTATCCCAAAAGCTTAACATGTTTTAATATGCATTTTATAGTTAGAAATGTGGTAAAAATGAAGAATGAGTGATTCCAAAGCAAAATAAACAAATCTTCAAATCACTTTAGAGTAGACAACGGTTAGAAAAGGGATAAGGTGCTGGAAATGAAGTTAAAAGTGATCATTTTAAAAAGTGGGAAATGACAAGCAAGTTTTTGTGGTGAGAAGAGTTTATTTTCGTGAAGCCACATTGAACAAAATGACACAGTGGAACCGTTTTGTGTGGTCCTGTTCATATTTCCATTGGATAGGCACTGTGCTGATTCTACCATATGCTTTGCAGCCAAATATGACAAAATGTGACTTTAAGCAAAAATATGTATAAAATATTGTTTATTGTTTAAATTCCAAAACAAGTATTACATTCAGAATAAGAACCATGTACTAGTTAAGCACTGTAAAAACACCCTAAGAATGTATGGCCATAGCTTCAGTCTAAAAGTTTTCTAAATTTTCTTTAAAGAGAAAGTTGAACTTAATATATTATTTAATTCATTAACCTGCTCAATAACACAAATGCACTAAATTCTACTTTGATAATGGATCGTTCAATAACTAAAAGGGCATAATTTGTATTATTGTAATGTAATGCAAGTTGGAAATGGAGAAAAATGTAAGGGCTTCAGATAAGTCTTTTTACTTCATAGCCAGTAGTTTCAACCTCTTCCACAACAAAATCATTTCCCAGAAATACCAACACAAAATTAAGGATATTCCTTAGTGTTTCCTTACCTAGGCAAGTGGGACAAGTGTCAACTCTTGAATAATTAGGAATTAACCACAGTTGGCATTTTCTAAATCAATGCCTTTCTCAATTCTGAAAAAGTCTCTGCCTTTATCTCTTCACATACGGGAATTGCTAGTTCTCTCTATTCCTCCTATATTTTTTGGAGCTCCTCATGAAGCAAATGTTAGATCTCCTCATTTTAACTTTTAAATTAAAATTAAATTAATTTAAAATTAAAATTCATGTTTTAACCCCTTTCTTACTCTTTTCTTTTCTTACCTTTCCCCCATTTATCCTCTCTGTGCTGCATTATTGTTACCTTCTCAGATTGATCTTTCAGTTCACTAACTCTTTCTTCAATTGTGTCTAACATACGGCTTAATGTATCCATTGAATTTTATATTTCCAATGACTACATTTTTCTTTTATAGAAGTTCTCCTAAGTAATCTTTCAAACCTACCCTTTCTTTATTGCTAATATCTTTTTAAAATTTTGTGTTCCTTCTTTTATGCCCTTATTAATTTCTTTTAAAATATTAGTTGATGATTCTTTTTTAATTTTCTCACCATTTAAATCATGGAAGAACAAAGTCCCAGCCAACTAGCGGACTGTACTGATGTGGGACATTGCCCCCTCACTTCAAATATAAACTGGTATGCTGAATAAAATAGTACAATCAAACAAAATTAAATAGCTGAGTTATAAATTTTTAAATGAGAAATATGCAGGTGCTAGAAATGAAGAAGGAACTTGAAGAGTAGTGTTATGGGTTGAATTGTGTCCCCCCAAACACTCATACATTGAAGTCCTAACCCACAGTACCTCAGAATGTGATCTGATTTGGAAATAGTTTCATTGAAAATGTAAGTATTTAAGTTAGGATAAGGTCATAACTTGAGTACAGCAGGCCCCTAATCCAATATGACTGGTATCTTTATAAGAAGGAGAAGTTTGGACATAGACACACACATGTAAAAAGATATCATGTGAAGATGAAGGCAGAGATTAGGGTGATGGTCTTACACACTGAAGAATACCAAAGATTGCTAGCAAAGCAAACAGAAACTGGGTGAGAAGCATGAAACAGATTTTTCTTCCTAGCCCTCAGAAGGAACCAACCCTGCTGACACTTTGATCTCAGACTTCTAACCTCCAGAACTGTGAGACAATAAACTTTTGCTGTTTAAGCCACCCAATCTGTGGTACTTTGTTACAGCAGCCCTATCAAACTAATACAAGTGGTAAGCTGAAGCCAAAAATATGGGGCTCACTAGGTAATCAGGACTAGTGATGAGTCTTACTGTCTAGGGGCTAGAATTTCAAGTCTGGGAAAGAAAAGAAATTCAAGGATAGACCTTTACCCAGGGAGGTAAAACTGGCATAACATCAGGGATCCAGGAGTGCTTCTTTATAAAAAAAATAAAATAAAAACTAGAGAAATTCTACTTACTGAGTTAGAGAAATAAAGTATATCGTCCTAGAGCCCTGGGCAGAAAAATAATCTACATCTACAGAGATAATCTTACTTCTTCCTTTCAAATTTGGATGCCTTTTATTTCTTTTTCTTGCTTAATTTCTCTGGCTAGGACATTACTATGTTGAATAGAAGTGGCAAAACCAGGCAGGCGTACTTTTTTCCTGATCTTAGAGGAAAATAATTCAGACTTTCATGACTGAGAATGATGTTCGCTGTGGATTTTTCATATACTATTTTTATTATGCTTTAGGGTAGTTTCGTTCTGTTCCTAGTTTGTTGAATGGTTTCATCATGAAAGGGTATTGAATTTTGTCAGATGCTTTTTCTGCCTCAATTGAGATGATCATATGGATTTTTTTCCTTCATTCTGTTAATGTGGTATATTACACTGATTGATTTTCATATGTTAAATTATTCTTGCACTCCAGAAATAATCCCATTTGGTGATGGTATATAATCCTTTTAATGTACTGTTGAATTCAGTTTATTAGTATTTTGTTGACAATTTTTGCATCAGCATTCATAAGATATTGGTCTACATTTTTTTTTTCTTGTAGTTTCTTTGTCTGGCTTTGTTATCAGGCTAGCTTCATAGAATGAGTTAGGAAGTATTTCTTTCTCATCAATTTTTGGAAAATTTGAGGATTGATATTAGTTCTTATTTAAATGTTTGGTAGAATTCACCAGTGCAGCCACCAGGTCCAGGGCTTCTCTTGTTAGGAAATTTTTGATTAATGATTCAATTTCATTACTAGTTATAGGTTTATTCAGATTTTCTAATTCTTCATGATTCAGTCTTGGTAGGTTTTGTATTTCTAGGAATTTGTTCATTTCATCTAAGTATCCAATTTGTTGGCATACAATCACTCATAGTACTCTTTTATAATCCTTTTAATCCTATAGTGAGTAGTAATATTCCCACTTTCATTTCTGATTTTGGTAATTTGAGTCTTCTCTCTTTATTTTTTTAGTCAACCTATCTAACAGTTTGTCCATTTTGTTGATCATTGTGAAGAACCAACTTTTGGTTTTGTTGATTTTTCTCTATTGATTTTCTAGTTTCAATTTCGTTTATCTGTGTTCTACTCTTTATTATTTCCTTCCTTCTTCTAACTTTGAGTTTAGTTTGTTCTTCTTTTTTCTAGTTCCATAAGTTGTAAAGTTAAGGTTATTGATTTAAAATATTGTTTGGGTTTTTAATGTAAGTGTTTATAACCATAAATTTCCCCCTTAGCACTGCTTTCACTGCATCCCATAAGTTTTGGTATGCTGTGCTTTCATTTTCATTTGTTGCTGTCTTAGTCTGTTTGGGATGTTGTAACAGAAAATCATGGATTGGTGGCTTAAACAACAAAAATTTATTTTCTCACAGTTCTGGAGACTGGAGATCAAGTGCCAACAGAGTTGGTATCTGGTAAGAACTTTCCCTTTGAGTTGCAGACTGCTGCTTTCTTACTGCGTGCTCTCACAAACTCTTCTTGTGCCCGTGGAGAGAGAGAGAGAGAGAGAGAGAAACAGACAGACAGACAGACAGAGGCAGGCAGAGCTCTCTGATGTCTCTTCTTATAAGGACACTAGTTCTATTGGATCAGGACCCTACCTTTCTTACGTCATTTAACCTTAGTTGCTTCCTTAGAGGCTCCATCTCCAAATACAGTCACACCGGGATTAGGGCTTCAACATGAATTTTGAGGTGACACAAACATTCAGTCCATAACATTACGCCCTCCAAATTCATTCCTTCTCACATGCAAAATACATTCATTCCATATCAAGAGCCCCAAAGTCCAAAACCCAAAACCTCATCTGAAAATGATCTAAATCATATATGGGTGAGATTCCAGGTACAATTGATACTGAGGCAAAATTCCTCTCCAGCTGTAAACCAGACAAGTTATGGTCTTCCAAAATATAATGGTGGGACAGGCATAGAGTACACATTCTCATTCCAAAAGAGAGAAATTGGAAAGAAGAAAGGGGCGATGGCTCCCAAGCAAGTTCAAAACCTAGCAAGGCAAATTCCATTAGAGCTTAAGGCCCAAGGATAGTCCTATTTTGTTTGATGGTCTGTCTTCTGGACCCACTTCTGGCTGTCCCACCTTCTGGACTCACTGGGGCAGTGGACCCATCTCCACAGCTCTACTGGGCAAGGGTCACACCCCTGCAATTCTGCCAGGCAGGAACCTTGTCTCCACAGCTCTGCTGAGCAGAGGCTGTCTGGCCATTGAAACTGAGGCCATGAGCCTGATGATCTCTGAATCACCTTCAGGATGATTCTTCCCTTTTCTTGAAGAATAACACATGTTCACAGCCAAATAGCCCTACTGTCCTTTTCTCTTGAATCTAAGAATTCCAACAGCCTCCTTTCATTTAGTTCACCCATGTCCCCTTCAGTTCAAACTGGCAGGGTTTCTGATCCTATAATCCCATAATCTTTTCATTGAGTTGCAGTCCAACCACATGCTTGGTGTTCTCCTTATTACAGGCTTTCTCATTTTTTGCAATATGGAGGGGCTGAGAATTTTCCAAATCTTTAAGTTCTGGTTCTGTTTTGTTTAACAATTCCTTCTTTCATTCATAGCTCTCCTCTTGCATTTTACTATAAGTGGTCAAGAGGCCCTGGTTTCACCTTCAACATTGTGCTTAGAATCTCCTCAGCTAAATATCCAATTTCATTGTTCACAACTTCTATCTTCCACAAACTACTAGAGCACAAGTCAGCCAATTTCTTTGCCACTTTATAACAAGGATCGCCTTTTTATCAATTTCCAGTATCCTGTTCTTCATTTCCATCTGAGACCTCATCAGAATGGCCTTTAACATCTATATTTCTACCAACATTTTCTTCATGATTATTTACATATTCCCTAAGAAGATGGAGGTTTTCTCTCTGGCTCTCCTCTTTGCTTTAAGATCCCTCACCAGAATCCATATGTCTACCAACAGTCCCTTCATGGCAACTGAGGTTTTTTTTTTAGCAGGTATCCCCCAAATATGCAGCCTCTACCCATTACCCAGTTCCAAAGCCATTTCCACATTTTCAGGTATTTTTACAGCTGCAACATACTTCATGGTACCAAAATCTCTCTACCAGGGCAGCTGTAACAAAATACCACAGACTCTGTGGCTCAAGCAACAATTATGTATTTTCTCACAGTTCTGGAAACTGGAAAGATCAAGGTGAGAGCTCTCTTCCTGGCTTGCAGATGGTCACATTCTCAGTGTGTCTTCACATGGCCTTTCCTTGGTGAGGGGAGGGAGAGAGAGAGAGAGAGAGCGAGAGAGAGAACTCTCTCTGGTGTCTCTTCTTATAAGGATACTAATCCTATCAGATCAAGGGCCCATACTTACTACCCCATTTAACCTTAATTACTTCCTAAGGGTCTCATCTCCAAATACAGCCATACTGGGGGTTAGATTTTCAACAAATTTGAGGGGAACACAAACATTCAGTCTATCATACTCTCTGAGTACTTTCTAATTTCCCTTGTGATTTTTTTCTGTGATCCATTAGTTGTTTAATTTCCACAAATTTGTGAATTTTCCAGTTTTCATTCTGTGATTGATTTTTAACTTCATTCTGTTGTGGTCAGAGAAGATACTTTGTATGATATATCTTTGGATCTACTGAGAGTTCATTTGTGACCTAATATATGTCTATCCTGGAAAATATTCATTACATGCTCACTTGAGAAGAATGTGTATTTTGTTGTTATTGAGTAGAGTGTCCTGTATTAGACCTGTTAGATCTAGTTGGTTTATTACGTTGTTCAAGTCCTCTATTTCCTTACTTATACTCTGTCTGGTTGTTCTATCCATTATTGAGAGTCAAATATTGTAGTCTCCAAATATTATTGTAGAAATGTCTCTCCCTTCAATTGTCAATTTTTGCTTCATATATTTTGATGGTCCATTATTAGGTGCATAAGTGTTTATAATGATAATATCTTTTTGCTGTATTGAACCTTTTATTAATATATAATGTCCTCATTTGTCTCTTGTACTTTTCTGATTTAAAGTCTATTTTGTCTGATATTAATATAACCACCCCTGCTCACTTTTGGTTTTTGGTATTTGCATGGAATATCTTTTTCCATTCTTGTACTTTCAATCTATTTGTGTCTTTGGATCTAAAATGAGTCTCTCTTGTAGACAGCATTTAGTTGGATCTGTTTATTAACCCATTCTGCCAATCTCTGTTTTTTGATTGGAGAGTTTAATCCATTTACATTTAAAGTAATTGTTAATAAAGAGGGATTTCTGTCATTTTGCTATTTGTTTTCTATATGCCTTGTAACTTTCTTGTCCCTCGTTTCCTGCATTACGGTCTCTTTTGTATTTAGTTAATTTTTCTGTAGTAAAAGGTTTTAATTCTCTTCTAATTTCTTTTTATGTACACTCTATAACTATTTTCTTTGTGGTTACCATGATGATTACATTTAACATCCTAAACTTATAACACTAATTTGAATTCACACTGGCTTAACTCCAAAAACATTCAAAAACTCTGCTCGTTTATAGCTACGTCCCCACCCCTTTCAGTTACTGGTGTCACAAAATTATATCTTTTTACAGTGTGTCCAAAACTTAAACTAATATTTTGGTTTTTTAAAGGCATTAGCCTTTTGAAATTATGTAGAAAACAAAATGTGAAGTTACAGACAAAAGTTATAATAATACTAGCTTTTAGAATAAATTAAAAAAATGTATTAGTCTCTTAAATCATGCGGAAGACAAAAAAAGTGGAGTCATAGACTATTGGTACAGTAATACTAACTTTAATAACTGCCCATATGTTTACCTTTACTAAGATCTTTATTTCTTCATAAAGCTTCAAGTTATTGTCTAGTGTCTTTTTGTTTCAACCTGCAGGACTCCCTTTAGGAGTTCTTGCAGCGCAGGTCTAGTGGTAAAGAACTCGCTCAGATTTTGTTTATCTGGGAATGTCTTAATTTCTCCCTCACTTTTCAAGGACAGTTTTGCTGGATATAGGATTCTTGGGATTCTTAGTTGACAGATTCTTTCTTTTAACACTTGAATATATCCACCTACTGCCTTCCTACCTCCAAATTTTCTGATAATAAATCTGCTGATAATCTTATTGAGGACCACTTGTGTGTGACCATTTGCTTTCCTCTTGCTGCTTTTAAGATTCTCTTTGTCTTTGAATTTTAATGGTTTGATTATAATAATAGCAGTATGGATATCTTTGAATTCATGCTACTTGGATTTCACTGACCTTAGGTTTTCTTTGTTTGTTTGCTTTGGCTGCGTTGGGTCTTCGTTGCTGCATGCAGGGTTTCTCTAGTTGCGGCAAGTGGGGGCTACTCTTTGTTGTGGTGCACGGGCTTCTCACTGTGGTAGCTTCTCCTGTTGTGGAGCATGGGCTCTAGGCACACAGGCTTCAGTAGTTGCAGCACATGGGCTCAGTAGTTGAGGCATGATGCCCTAGAGTGTGCAGGCTTCAGTAGTTGCGGCATGTGGGCTCAGTAGCTGTGGTGCGCGGGGTCTAGGGCTTGTGGGCTCCAGTAGTTGTGGTGCGTGGGGTCAGTAGTTGTGGCTTGTGGGCTCTAGAGCGCAGGCTCAGTAGTTGTGGTGCATGGGCTTAGTTGTTCCGTGGCATGTGGGATCTTCCCGGACCAGGGATCAAACCCATGTCCCCTGCATTGGCAGGCAGATTCTTAACCACTGCACCACCAGGGAATTCCCAACCTTAAATGTTTATCTTCTTGTTTCTCATCAAATTTTGGAGGTTTCCAGCCATTATTTCTTCAAATAATCTCTCCTTCACTTTCTTTCTTTTTCTTCTAGTACTCCCACAATGTGTAAGTTGGTCCACTTGATGATGTCTCACAAGTCCCTTAGACTCTGCTTACTTTTCTTTAATTTTACTTTTTTTCCCTGTTCCTCAGACTTGATAATTCCAATTATCCTATCTTCAAGTTTGCTGAATCTTCCTTCTGCCTGTCGAAATCTGCCTTTGACTCCCTTCAGTGAATTTTTCATTTTGGTTATTGTACTTTTCAGCCCTAGAATTTCTTCTGGGCATCTTTTTAAATTTTCTGTCTCTTTATTGGCATTTCCATTTTGTTCATGCATTGTTTATATGACTTTCCCCACATCTTCCTTTAGTTCTTTGAGTATTTTTACAACAGTGGTTTTTAAAATCTTTGTCTAGTACGACTACCTTCTTGTCTATCTCAAGGATAGTTTCTGTTTGTTTATTTATTTCCTTTGAATGGGCAATACTTCCCTTTCTTTATATTCCTTGAGATTTTCTTTTGTTGAAAAATGGATATTTGAATCTAATAATGTGGTATCTCTTGAAATTAGATTCTCCTCCTTTCTCAAGTGCTTGCTGGTTTATGTTTTTGTCTTATTTTGATTGTTTTAAGCTTGCCCTGAGGTGTAAACTTAAGGTCTTTGCAGGTCCCTTCTGAGCCTGTGCCTTTCCCTGGGCATGTGTAATGACTTTCTAATTTCCTCTATATATACAGCTGCTTTTGAATGTCCTAGGCTTCAACGTCTGACTCCCAAAAGGGGACAAACAGAAAAATGAAGGAGGGTTAAAAAAAAAAAGGGGTGGGTGCCAACTCATTACCTCCCCTGGAAGTCACTTGAACCGGCGGGGAGAGGCTTGCAACAATGGAGGGGGGTGGTGCAAATAATAGCTGGCCACCTCTGTGTCTGCACTTCCATGATCAGAACAAGCAATCAGAACACAGATCTTCAATATTTAGAGGACACAGTCCTCAATGCCTACCTTGGCTCCTGCAAGCTGCTCCAAGATCAAGTACACAGCTGTCTGCCTTGGCTGGGGAGCTGCTACTGTGCTGAATTGAAATTGATTAAAATTAACTGCAATTTATTGTCCAAGACTTTCCCTGGAAGCTGCAAGCCTTTAACAGACTCCAGAGTTCCAAAATAATTGCATCTGCCAGTGCAATTGTTGTCTAGGTGAGAGGACAGATTTCTGGTGCTTTCTACTCTGCCATCTTCCCAGAATCTTCCTCCCTAGTTAAATATTTTTAAGAAATACAGAGTCTGCAAATATCAACATTGCTGTGAACTGAAGTGTTTTCTTTCTTTTAAAGTAAAAAAAGAAAAAAAGAAAAAGTTAACATAACCACCTGTTTTTACTTGGAAGAAACTCTAGGGTGCAAATTCATTTATACTAAATACTGCATGGTCTGACTTCACATGATTCCTATAAACATACAAATATTATTACTAATGATGCCAAGATTTTGTGATTCAAAGTGTGGACTGAAAGGGGAGAGAAATGAGATCTTTAAGAGAAACTTACATGCATATGAAATCTGGACTCAGAGAGCTGAAGTTCACGCTACATCTTGGAACACAAATGGAATGTAATTTACTCCTTCACTCCTTTATTCATTCATTCATTCATTCATTCAATGAATATTTATTGTGTGCCATTATGTCCCAAGCACTGTCCTAAACGTTAAATACACAACAGTGAACAAAAAGACAAAGTCCCTTTCTCATAAAACTTACATTCTCACAGACACAAAAATAGTAAACACAACAAATAAATTATACACTATTTTCGAAGGCAATGCTCTAGAGAAAATATAAATCAGGGAAAGGGAACGATGAGTATCAGGGTGGGGAAAAGTGCTTGCTATTTCTTCTGCAGTGTTTAGGGAAGCCCTCATGGTAGTAAATAATCTTATATATTTGAATTATAGTTAATTCAGTTGGTAGTCAAATCTTCCTTTCAATCAGTTAATATGCAACACCCATATTAGTCTAATTTTCTCCACCTGGAGATTCTTTTGATCTTTTTTCCTTATTAAATTAAAATGTTCCAAAATGCTGTGCTTGTTGCTTAGTGGATCAGGCATGTGATGTACAAAAACCTGAATAAATATCCCTCCACCCCCCACCCCAGAGGTGCATGCAATTATTAGAGTGATTCTTTAAAGGATTTGTTAAAATGCCAAAATAGTGTCACAGAAAACACATCAAATAAAGATTGAAGTTTACTTTATGAAAAAAAAAGTGTTTAACAAGGGTTTATGGGGTTTTATAAAAACACCTTAACACCTTACAGACCTAAGGGGGAAAAAGCTGTATTTAAGTATCATGCACCAATAGCAGACCACCCAATGCTGATGACTAGAATCCTCAAACAGACCCATCCTTGGGAGCCCATGTGGAGAACATAATTTTATGGTCTTTTTAATTGTATTTGGGTTATTACCTCATGCCCCAGCAAACACCTACAGTATTTAATAAAAATGAGTGCAGAACACTGTTCTCGTTAAACTATGTATTAACCAAAATCATAAACTAAGTATGCTTCACCATAAATTAACTGGGTGTTTAGTGTTTCTTTGCTTTTAAGTTATATTTATTTTTCTTATAACATGGTATATGCTTCACTATGTACCAAATCAATGTTAACTGACTTAGCATTTAGACACAGTCTCCTATCTCTAGCTCATAGAGCCACAAACCCACCTGCCCTGCATATTATAAAGTGATAAACACAGTTAATCAACCCTCCAGATATTCAAAAAAGTGGCTATAAAAATCATTGGGAAATTTTTTTTTAATTTAAAAATTTTAAAAATAAAAAATAAATCACTGGGACTGAAAAGCAAACAAACCTTTTCTTTTTTTTTTTTAAGAACAGGGGAAAAACCACTTCATTTTGTATTTGTCTAGAGTCTAGTTGTAGTACTACTACTTACATCAAAGTTGATTCACATACAAAAAGTTGTGGTCTTCCTCTGCAGAACAAAAGGAAGTATCTTGAAAAACTAAATTCCTTCATTTTATGTTTGTCTAGAGTCTAGAAAACAGATTCTTAATCTTTTGCTTCAGTGCTCTGCAGAAAAAATTAACAGATGAAGACAACATACAGAATTTAGAATTGATGTTCTTTACCACCACCACTGTCTGACTAGATATTCCAGCAAAATTCCCTTAATTACTAATTTACAGCTTCTTCTATTTCCTTACCTGGTCATTCCATAACCCATTAAATTTAGATTTGTGCAGCCCTCTCCCTACAACATCACACTGATGGAATTCTTATTTAAGTCCCCCAGCATTTCCCAATTGCCAAAATTGCTTGTCTCTTTTCAGTCCCAATTGATTTGACTTCTCTGTAACTTCGACCTTATAGAGCAGAGGTCTCCAAACTTTTTGGCACCAAGGACCGGTTTTGTGGAAGATAATTTTTCTATGGACTGGATGGCAGGGGGAGGGGAATAGGGGGATGGTTCAGGTGGTAATGGGAGTGATGGGGAGCGATGGGGAGCAGCAGATGAAGCTTTGCTCACTTGCCTGCTGCTCACCTCCTGCTGTGCAGCCCGGTTCCTAATGGGCCATGGACTGGTACCACAACAGGGGTTGGGGATCCCTGTTACTGAGCACTCCTTCCTCCATGAAGCCCTCTCCCACTTGGGTTTCCACACCATCACCATCCTGGATCCCACCCTACAGTCTTGGAGCCACTTCTCAGTCTCCTACGCTGGCTTCTTTTTCTCTGATCATCTTTTAATTACCAGTGATCCTATAACATCCTGGACATTCTTCTCTTTTCACTCTGCAAACATTCCCTGAGTGATTCTACCAATCTTAGTCTACTGACTATACGGTTACAATTCAAATTGAATGTGTGATGTCCCCCTCCTCCAAGAAGTGTTGGAACACTCCTCCCCCGGTGTTCCTAGTCTCAGTAAGAACAGATATTACCTACCAGGTGCTGGTGAGAGAAATTTAGACGTCAGAATTCTCTTTCCTCTAACTTCCATGTAGAGTTACCAGATTTAGCAATTAAAAATACAGGACCCTCAACTAAATTTTAATTTCAATAGACAATGAATAATTTTTTGTATTACTATTTCACAAGTGTTGAAATTTCACCGTATTTTATTTGGCAATCCTACCCCTACATCTAATCAAACATCAAGTTCCTAATTATTTCTCACTAATTAGGAGAAATATTGTCTCAGTGGACAATTTCATGTCCATTTATTTCCCATTGCCATCATCCTAGATTTAGCCACCGTTGTCTCTTGCTTAGATCTCTAAAATAACCCCCCAAACAGACTCCCTGAATGCTCCATGACCCCTTAACATCTCTACACAGCACAGTAATCTTTTAAAAGACATGAATTATATCATGACATCCTTCTCCTTATTTCCCCTCAACAAATTCCTTACTATTAATACCTCAGTATTGGCCTCTGCCTACGCCAATAGGCAAAGGCAAGTAGTAGAACCTACTTTTTAGTGATTCTATTAAGTTTTTTATGCTTTGGCCACAATTATCTTATTTCAAACTCTTTTAGAGCCTTCCTGCCTTCACACAGAAAATTTCCACCACCCTAGGCTTTATAGATCACTGATAACAGAATTTTTAAAGTAATTTATTGAGGTGAAATTCAAATAGAACAAAATTAACCATTTTAAAGTGAAAAATTCAGTGGCATTTAGTACATTCACAGTGTTGTCCAGCCTCTACCTCTATATTTTTCCAAAACATTTCCATTACTCCAAAGTAAAACTCTTTAGGGAATTCCCTGGTGGTCCAGTGGTTAGGACTCTGCACTTTCACTGCTGAGGGTGTGGGTTCCCTGGTCTGGAAACTAAGATCCCACAAGCTGTGGGGCTTGTCCAAAAAAAAAAAAAAAAAGTCAAAGTAAAGCCCGTTACCCAGTAAGCAGTTTCTCCCCTTCCCCCCTCTCCTCATCTCCCAGCATCCATCAAACTGCTCTCTGTCTCTGTAGACTTGCATATTCTAGACAATTCAAATAAATGAAATCATACAATATGTGGCCTTTAGTGTCCAGCTTCTCTCATTTAACATGTTTTAGAGGTTCATTCATGTTGTGGTAAGTATCAGTTCTTCATTCCTTTTTTGTGGCTGAATAATATTCCATTGTATATCTATACCATGATGTGTTTTTCCATTCATTTGTCAATGAACATCTGGGCTATCTCCATCTTTTGGATATCATGAATAATGCTGCTATGAACGTGCTTGTACACGCACTTGCTTGAATACCTGTTTTTAGTTTCTTTGGGGTATATATCTAGGCATGGAATTGCAAGTCATATGGTAACTCTGTAGCTTAATTCCTAACTTTTTGAAGAACCACTAAATGGTTTTCCACAGCAACTGAACTATTTTACATTCTTATCAGCAATGCATGAGTGTTCCAATTTCTCTACATCCTCATCAATACTGGTTATTATCTGACATTTTGATTATAGCCATCCTAGTGGGTATGAAGTGGTATCTCATGTGGTTTTGATTTGTATTTCCCAATGAATAATGATTTTGAGCATTCTTTCATATGCTTGGTTGCCATTTGTATATCTGTTTTGGTGAAATGTCTGTTCAAGTCCTTTGCCTATTTTTTAAACTGGGTTGTTTGTCTTTTTGTTGTTGAGTTATAAGAGTTCTTTAAATATTTTGGACACTAAACCATTATCAGATATGTACTTTGTCAATGTTTTCTGTCATTCTGTATGTTGTCTTTTCACTTCCTTGATAATGCCCTCTGATGCACAAAAGTTTTTAATTTTAATGAAGTCTATGTATCTATTTTTTTCTTTTGTTGCTTGTGCTTTTGGTGTCATATCTAAGAATTAGCTGTCAAATTCCTGGTCATGAAGATTTACCCCTACAGTTTCTTCAAAGAGTTTTACAGCGTTTAGTTTTTATGTTCAGGTCATTTATCCATTTTGAGTTACTTTTTATATATTCCTATCTTCTTCCCCATCTCTTTCCACTTCTCCTGTACAGCCCCTGTATATCTTTCAGGGCTCAGCTTACATGTTACCTTCCCTCCCTGTCAGAGTAAATAAGGTCTCCTATTAAATGCCCGCATTGCACTGTGTACTTAACTTCTGTCCTCTCTGCTACATTGGAAGTTCCAGAAGATAAGGCTTATGTTTGTCTGATCCACAGCTTCATCCCCATTGCCCAGTAGGGTGTCTGCCATGTATACTCAGAAATGTTCGTGGAAATCACCCACTTCCCATAATTTATCTCCAACTCAGGCCTCTTCTCAATCATACTTATTCAATGAATACAATTTTTTTCCCCTTGCCTCCAAGTCTCTGTCTGAAATAAGCTGTGCTCATTGTCTGCCTAGCAACTACTATGTATCCTTCAAAACTTGCTCAGATGTCACCTCTTCTATAAAGAAGTATATGACTTCTATAGATATTTATTCACTCCTTGATAGCACCCTGTAGCTATTTCCATAACAGCACTTGACATATTGCATTACGGTTAATTTTTACAGGTCTGGTCCTACACTAGGCTATGAACTCTTCAATGGCAGGGAATAACCACCTTTTTATTTCTTTAGTGCCTCATACAGTGCCAGAAACATAGTAGGAACCCAACAAATATTGGTTAAATAAATCAGTGAATGAATATGTGGACAGTGAAAAAACATGAATCAAATTAATAATTATTTTTCTGTGTCCCCATAAGTGAGAAGACCTGAAAGTTGCCTTAGAATGATGTAGTAATTGCTCAGGTCTCCACCATAATCACCAGGCCAGTTGTGGATCTGCCCTTCAAATTTTCTGTTTAACTACATAGAAATTAAATTCCTGGGTTAATGAGCTTGTAAGACAAGTCAACTACCAGAGTTTTAAAAAAAATTTTAGATGCTTGGTACTGTGCTGGGTACTATGGGACAAAGAAAAGAAACAT
Organism: Orcinus orca; assembly: GCF_937001465.1. NCBI lineage: Eukaryota > Metazoa > Chordata > Mammalia > Artiodactyla > Delphinidae > Orcinus > Orcinus orca. The sequence continues at coordinate 26,255,672 of NC_064562.1, forward strand.
AAGGCAGGATCTTTGTCCTTACAATCTCGATTAGCGGAAAAGATGAACTAAAATGAAATAATGAATGAATTATATAACAATTAATGCATAATATAAGAATAGTCTATAACTAAGTACTAATTATCTGACAGTTTAAAGCTATAAATGCAATGGAATTCAGAAATAAACAAATAAGCTTTACTTATGTAGGAAATCATTACTGCATGCCTATTATTATAACAGGCTCTGTGCTAGATGCTGGGAATCTACATATGAAGAAGACGTCCCCTTCTTAGTCAAGAACGCTTTTGAGCATCTGAATAAAATCATGCTCCTCTCTCTAGGAAAATGCTGACATAGCCATTCAGTCAGAAGCACAGGTTAACAATGTGGACTTGCGACTGGCATCTGAAGTGAGGGGAAGTCTTGTGGGCCAGAGCACTTACCTGTGGGGTCTGCACTAACTCCAGGTAGTTAATGTCATAACTGAATTATAGGACACCCAGGTAGGTGTCCAGACAACTGGAAAATTGCTTGGTGTGGAAAACCCACAGGTTTGGTGTCAGAGTGTCTATGTGAGTAGAGGAAACAGTTTTTCCTTTAATAGTTTAATGGTTGGGGCTTCCCTGGTGGTGCAGTGGTTGAGAATCTGCCTGCCAATGCAGGGGACACGGGTTCGGGCCCTGGTCTGGGAAGATCCCACATGCCGTGGAACAACTAGGCCCGTGAACCACAACTACTGAGCCTGCGCGTCTGGAGCCTGTGCTCCGCAACAAGAGAGGCCGCGATAGTGAGAGGCCCGCACACCGCGATGAAGAGTGGCCCCCGCTTGCCACAACTAGAGAAAGCCCTCGCACAGAAACGAAGACCCAACACAGCAAAATTAATTAATAAACTCCTACTCCCAACATCTTCTAAAAAAAAAAATAGTTTAATGGTTATAATAACATATTGTTCTTTATGTCAACACTATGTTGTTCATCTCTAATAGGGTTGGCTATCTATCTCATAGAATATTTCTAGGAAAATTGTTTTTTCAAATAATTTTTAAGTATATCACTGACAATGGGGATCTTTGAGTTACTAATGTTATCTTGTGCCGATGACCTCAGACGTATATATAAAATGTCCTGAAATAATATTAAATATTTTCTGAAGTAGGCAGTGGATGATACAAGTAAAGTCTAAGAAAAATCTAATGGTGAGACAGAAAGACTAGAAAGGAGGAGGGTCATGGTAAGGCAACAGGCCTTGATCTAAATGAGAGAGGGTGAGGATTTGAATTCTGGCTGGCAGCAAGGATGCAAGGGAGATATTAAAGAAATTCACATTTTAAAGTTCAGGATTTGACATTTGAAAACAAGAAAGGAGCCACAGATGCTAGTTATCATGGAAAACAGTCACATCTTGATAAAAGTAAAGAAATTGGGAGGGACATATGATGAACCCAAATTTGGCGATGTTGAACTTTAAGTAGTGACACAACATTTGGAGATTGGAGGCTGGAACTCAGAAAAGAGATTCAAGCTGGAGGCGCATTTGGGTGTCATTAGCAAAATGTTAATTGCTGAAATCAGTAGAATGTACGCTCTCTTTGATGGAGAAATTGCAACAATGAAAATCAGAGAAATAGGGGCCACAGAGGGGGAAAGACTTAGAAATAGGCTCTTCTCATACATCTATGCACAATCATTACTGGAAAGCGTGACCACTTTAGTTTAAAAATCACAGCAGGCAACTTTTGTAATGGCTCCTGCCTCTCAATGATCTCCCATCTCTAGGAATGTCTTATGGCTATAGGGATGGCATCCAGTGTCCATGCTGCAACATGACCCTGCAACTTGGTCATTGAATAAGAGAATATAAACCTAACTTAAGCAAAAATATTCTCTTTCTCTCCCCCCACTCTCTCTTTCTCCCCCTCTCCCTCGCCGTCTCACCCCGCTTTCTCTTGCATGTGCACATTTAAAACTTGGAATGGAAAGACACTGCAACTGGGCATAACACTTACAGTAGAGCCGCACAGAAAAGGTCAACCGGGTCCCATTTCTAAGGTCCCTTAGAAGCTTAATCCCTAAGGTTTGGTTTCCAATACACCAGTCTCTTTCTAACAAATGCTATTACTCCTGTTTCTGCTTTAAGGTACTTGGAGTCAGTTTCCATTGCTGTGAACAAAAGACTCAAGTAATACCACTGTCTCAGTCTGTTTGGGATGCTATAACAAAATACCAGAGACTGGGTAGCTTATAAACAACAGAAGTGTATTTCTCATGGATCTGGAGGCTGGAAAGCCTAAGATCAAGATGCCAGCAGATTCAGTGTCTGGTGAAGACCCACTTCCTGGTTCACAGATGGAGGACTCAGCCCTGGGGACCTAATCATCTCCCAAAGACCTTCCTCCAAACACCATCACATTGGGGATTAGGTTTCAATATATGAATTTGGCAGGGACACAAACACCATAACAACAACAAATACTTAATGACCGTTCCCTCAGTGCTACTCAAACTTTAGTGTGGATATGAGTCACTTAGGCATCTTGTTAGCTGTAGTTTCTGATTCATAAGGCCTGAGGTGGAGCCCGGGAATCTGCATTTCTAACCAGCTCCCAGATAATGCCATTAAGGCTGGTCTGAAGACACACTTGAAGTAGCAAAGTACCACATAATGCTAAATCAGTCCTCAAGGAACTCGTAGTCTAGCAAGGCAGACGAGCCATACACACATGAAATAAATATTTCAGGGTATCACTATACAGCAGAAAGTACCCTGGAGTGATTTTAGCCTTGGTTCTATTTAAACCTGCTGTGTTTAAACTTGCAAATCACTCAATCAAATCGGACCTCAATTTCTGCATCTGTAGAACGAGGGTGACAGGATGACTATCACATCCCTCTCAACTCTTAAATTCTCTCCATGATTAGGGGTAAAATTAATTATACAAACAGGGCAGAATATCAAATTAGACAACTGTCCCTTATATGTGTGTAATAAGAAAAGTTATTTCTAATAAAAATATACATTTAATAATTTTTAAAATGTACACAAAATATTGGGTGGAAAAACAGTTTAATAAATAATATATGCAATATTGAATTAATTTATACACATGTGTGTATATCCATGTGTATTTATACATATACACACACACACACAAACACACACACACACACAGAAAAGCCCGAAGTGTTTAAATTCACTGTTAATTCTAAATTTTCCCCTTTATCCTTTTTTGTATTCTCCCCTAACAGGTATATTTTTATAAGAAACCTCAAGTCTATGACAGATAGTTTTCATCCTTGCCAATCCCTGAGTGTCCCAGCCCTACCCAGATGCTCCCCATTTCAGCCCTGAGCTGGGAATGGCTCAGTCAGTCCATATGTTAGAAGCTTCCTTCTCATGAGTGAGCAGAATCTGGAAGCAGTTTGTCCAGTGTTCCTGGAGGTGAATTGAGACTCCTGGGAATGAGCTACCATTTGATCTGACTGGCCTTCTGCCCAGCTTCTGGTTTTCACCCTAGCTCCCTGCTGGGATAGGAGCCCAGCCTTGAACCTCAGCCAACAAAGCTGTAGCCCTCACTCCGCTTAATTCTTGCCAGCCCAGGAGACAGACACTGCTAGGGGTATCACCACCACTACCATCCCAACTTCCCCAGCTACTAGATTGTCCGAATTAGCCCAGGGAGACCTCCCAAGACTGCAGCTCAGATAACAGCTCAGATAACAGCAAATTCTCCCCCAGGCCTGCGACATTAGCCTGCCAAAAGCCTTTTACAAATGACTCCTTTACATTCACAAGCAGGCTAGAAACACCGCAACACGTTTTGCAGGTTAATTCACTGTACAGACAACATAGCAGCTAGAGTTTAAGAGGTGAAATGTCTGTGCTATTCCATCACAGTGCAATCACCCGTTTTAATTTTTATCTGTGCTTATATTATGGATGAATTGCGATCCTATAACATTTTGGGGACTTGGGTTTCCTCATCTGTAAAGTGATTGGACAACCCTTCAATTAAAATGCTAGATAAGTTTCTTTACCAAGCAATTATACTCACTTTTTGGACCTCTTCTGTTTCTCACATAGTGTTCATACTGCGAAGCATGGCAGCGATCTCAGACTACTTTGTGGTTAGTTGTACACGTGTGTTTTTCTCCTGTGAGTTCCTTGAAGACAGAGATTTTGTTTTTACTTGGTCTTGGAGGCTGAGTTTCTTGCATGGTTATCAGCTCACAGTGGGCCTCGGTAAGCACTGACGGAATGGCAAACATTAATATCTAAGTCACAACACAACACCCAAGATACTCTGCACTTGAGCAAAATTTGCAAAATAAGTTTCTCTTTATAGTTCTTAACCGTTCCTTACATCCGGAAAATGTCATTTTTAGATAAAATTAGTCATGTTCAACTTCATCAGGGGAACCTTCAGTTCTTTTGGCTATCTGATAGTTGGAAAATGGAGGGGGGCGAGGGGAAGCCATTATTTTATGGATTAATATAATCCACCTTCTTCAAAAAAGGACTTAGGGCAGTTTGCAACATACAGGAAGAGGCAGGAACTGGCAAGCTTTGCCTTATTGACGCTCCTGAAGCCCTGAAGCTACCTCTCCAGAGAGAGAACAAGCCTAAAAGAATTTGGGGGAGGAGGAAAGAACAGAGGCACCAGAGAAAGCACCAGAATGTCAAGATAAACAATAAAAGTGTCAGGCTAGTGGTAGAGCTTGAGCTAGGCTGGAATAATTTTCTTCTTGACAGATTTCCTTCAGAGATTCCTTGGGTCACTTGAACATTTTGTAAAACATGTAACTATTAGTGTCCCATTTACCCCTAGTCGAGAAATAGTGCTTTGAGAGTCTAGCGGAAGAGACAGTAAAAGATAATTTTCAGAAAAAGGTAAAATCATGACTCCCATAGAGCTATAAACACGTGTTAAAGATTTTTTTTTCAACAAATCATATGATATGAGGGAACCAGGCATATGTTTAACCGTTTAAAGGAAAAGTCAAAACACAAATTTATAAGGCGTAAACTAGTCCCTAGTTTATAGGGACAAAACTAGTTTTTCCATGTGGGAGAGGAAATAAATTAAAAACACTAGTAGATCAGACATAATGTACATATCTATCAGTTACGTAAAACTCACAGAGAGTCGCAAAATAGCTCCATGGCAACGAACCAGGCTAGAATCTGATTATCTAGAAGTGTAGGCTACAGATGAGACATAATTTTCTATTAAAACACAAATTTTTTTCTACTTGACCCTCGGCCCTAACAGATCTCTTAAACCTAACAGATACTCCAGCCATGCTTTGGTGAGCAAACTGCTGTCACTTCATAACTGAATTCTCTACTGGTTACCTGAGATGTTGATATTCCATGGTGCTCATTGAAAAAGAGCCCCATTTTTGACATCAGGGATCCCTGTGTGACAGAGCTGACCTTATGTTTTTAAAATTCTTAAGAACCTGACATTCTGTACTAGACATTCTCTACTCTGGTGCAGAAATGGGACATGGGGGTTTTCCTTATAGACAAGGCCAAATTATTTTCTCAAAAAGTAATGTTGACTCTGCTCAAATACTCAGGTGAGTATTCAGTTGAGACCCTAGTGTTCCGTGCCATGAACACAGAAGACACTTTGGGCCTGAGACATTCTGAAGGCTGTTACCTGTTCCCTGGCTTCATACTTTGCAATAATTTCTTCAGGAGCAGAGAGCAGCATCTCTGATGTACCTGTGGTGCTTCCATAGCTTGAGAGCCAGTCTCGGTGGTGTCTGTGCCCTTTTACATCAGTTGCCCAACTGGTAGAAGCAGTGGTTTCTCCCTGTGAGTTAGACCCTAGATCCAAAGGCAGAAACAGGTTGGGTAGCTGAGCCCTTTAAGGCACCCTCCCCTGACACACGCACGCAGTGGGGTCACCCCTGGGCTGTCCTCCTCCGGCACCACCCTGCTGGTCTCCCCTTGTTATCCTATCTCGACCCAGGCGCTGAGCAGCCTTTGTTCACCTATCTGAACTTGTTCTGTGGGTGTATCTCTTCTTTCAGTTTTATCCCCTCGGCTTCCTCCAGGAGCTCCACTCTGTTCCCCCCTACCTCAGGCCACTCCCTCTTCTCAGGAATGTTTCTCTTATCTCTTTTCCTGTCAGTTTTATTCAGAATCTCAAGACTCCTGTAACCTTGAGCAAGCAGCAGGCTGGGAGGTGGGATTAGGATCCCCTGGGCTAAACGGGGAGGAGGGGAATTTCCTCCCGGCCAGGCACTCTTAAAAACCACCAGTTGGCTGCCTTGACCGTAAAAACAGTTCAGCCTAGCCTTTGGTGAATGTCTGATTTTTTTTTTTTTTTTTTTTAAGTAGAATTGTATCCCCACGGACCCACCCGGGTAGGTTGGCTGTAAAATATACATTCCAATAGCTGAATGAGTTGACCTGTTGTACGGGGTTACTTAGTATTGTTCATTTAAATACTGGAGAATGTCTGTCAAATACAATGGTTTTTGTTGTAGCACAGCTGATGTTAAACTGTTCTGACAGTAAATAGGCAACAGGTTCTGCAGCTTCTAAAGGAAAATCCTGGTTTGTGTTAATCAAACCATGTCATCGGCCTGGAGAGGGGCGCATACTCTTACCATTTACTGTGCCTTGCAGCGTCCTCCCTGTTTATTTAACAGCTGTATCAAGTTATATATGAATGCCGAATTAGGACAATACCCTGTTTTATACATTTAGAATTGAAATTTTATCCTACCCAGAAGAAACTCAGAATGGACACCGGGATTACAGAACTCAATTCACAGATTCAACCAAAAGACATTCATTGAGTGCATCACTGTTCTATGAACTGGAGATACAAAGATGAGTAAGACATGGTCTCTGTCCTGGGAGAACTTAAGATATAGTGGAGAAGACAGTGCAAATGAATATGACATTTTCACAAGGTTGACGTGGCCGTGGGTCACCGTGGTATTCCCAATGTCTAGGATTCCTAAAAACTTATGCATTTGAATAGAAATGAAATTCAGTGGTGGTATTATGACATATGGTCTTATGGGAGCACTAACAAGGGATCTGATCAGAAAATAAAATCACCATAAAATGTCATTTCTTTGGTTTTTATTTCTGGTATTTTAAAAATCGAAATAATAAAAGTAACACAGGTTTATTGTAAAAAGTCATCCACAATCCCATGACTTCATTATTCTTAACTATTTTGTTTCTGAATAATAGATACCTAAAACCTGCTCATTCTTCAGATAAAATATATCCTGAGAGCTAATTAGGAAAAAAAGGGCTTGCCTAAGCGCAGTGGCCTTTGTTTTGTTTAAACTATAAATGATAATAAAGAGTTATGAGAACCCAACTTAGTAAATGACTTGAATCTGTATCATACATAGAGATCATCATATGACTCTGAAGGTGAGGCAGACTTCTTACACGGTTGGATATTAGTACCACAAGGGTTCTTTTCAAAGAAGACTTCCATGGACAACACTTTTCCTACATTCATATTCATTATTGGTTCTGTCAGTTCAGCCTAAAGTCTTTCACTGAAGTCATTCATAACCACCCCTTCCCCTCAACAAAGACAAAGGAGTTATAAAATTGTCTGCACTTAATAAGTCCGTGTATCATTCCAGGTAAGCCATTTAAATGGTTGTTTTACAAAATTTGCAGGATGTATTTGACTCTCAGAAGTCTTTCTTGAACCACATAAAATATTAAAGATCAATGTGAAAATGAAGATTTGTAATTTTCTTTTAATATCAAAAGAAATGAGTGCAAGTCTTTTTTAAAAAGGGCTTCTCAGGACTAGCACCTGTAAATTCAACACCAGGTTTTTCTCTATCTTACCTCAGTCTCTGACTTTGGCCAAGTCATCTCTTGTACCTAAGTTTTCTCACCCCAAACATCATATCAATCACTAGAAGGTGATGAAAACCAAATCATGACTAAGGATTAGAGAGGATAAATAAGTTTATAGTTTTAAGAAAAGAATAAGCTACAGATACCAAATTCCTTTAAGACAGCAAAGGCAACACAAACAACTGTGCCTTCAGGTTTCTGACCTATAATTTCTTCACTTCTAAAGTGAAGAGTTGAGTTAACTGATCTCTTGGGTCCAATGTGGTTTAAAATTCTATTACCATGTTATTCTATTACTGTAAGAATTATGTCCAGAAAAGTAAGAAATAAAATAGCAGAGAACAAAATAGTACATCCATAGTAAACATCTCTAAAATGCTTCTAATTTAGCTTCTTCAATAGGAAAGTGAAATCTCAAAGAGGCTTAGCTGGTGGTGAAAAGATACTCTGGAAACTTTAGCCTGATTCAGGCCCAAGGTCAAGGAATTAATATACTCAGAACCACAACAAAGTAGCCATAGTGGCAGAGGGAATAATTTAGAGTAGATTGGAAAGGAATTTGCTATTTTCTCTACTCTGGTTTTATTCAAAGCCATAGAAAAATTACTTCCAAGGCAATTTTAAAACTGTATTTAATAATGAAGTATCAAAGTAGATACAGCACTAGACATTTCTTTAGGCCATTTATATGTTTCTTTGGGTGGCTGTAGGTTCTCAGCTTCCAGCGTATCTGAGTTATGTATTAATGGCTTAGTACAATGAAGAATCTTAATGGCATATTTACTGAAGCACTTGATCTATTCCTTGGGGGTGAAGAGATCAAGTGCATCCTTGTTAAAGCACAGAGAGAGACTTGGTAGAGGCAGTAGAATGGCTGCTGCAGCCTGAGGTCCATAGACTCACCCTGTGTTTTGTTGATAACCTCAACTTGTCAAAGTTATAATTCATCACCAGGCATTTTGAATTAGAACCTAAGACATTTCATCAATACCTGTCAATCCACACCCAGCAAAGAAAGCGATACAGTGTCAAGCGAAGGATTTAATTTAACGAGCTGGCCATAAAGCTGTCATGGGTTGTTTTTCCTTAGCCTCCCTTCTTTCACCACTTCCGAAGCCAAATACAACCAAATACACTGGGTGCAACAGAATCATTCTGAGTTAAGAGAAATCCCCACAGACGTCCCCACTACCCATCTGTACAACCAACCAGAGAACTGGCTGGCCAATAAGGCCCCAGTTTCTTTGACTGTTAAGTAAAGATATTAAACTAAAGGGTGTTTAGAGCTAACATTCCATAATTCTATCTCATTTTTTTCTTTGGGTAGCTACTAGTTTGAAGAACCCTGTGTAAAACCAAATTTCCAATTTTTGCCCCAAGGAAATTTGATTTCTTTTTTCTAAAATAAAATCTCTACAGTACAAAAAAGCTGAAGGTACCTAGTTTAGCTTTGCTCCTTAGGGTGGTATTTAAAGAATGAAACCAGGAATGGCTGCTATCTAAAGAAGCAGTCATTAAAAAAAAAAGAATAAAAGTTATAATTTAGAATGAAATTGTTCTCAATGAAATAATGCCACATATGAGTGCATCTTCTTTTTAACCTACCTATGTAGGTTATTTTTTGTGAATTTTTCTAACCAAAATAAAAATACCATGCCAGTGTCCCTATGTTATAAGTGGGCTCACAAAAAAAGGGGCTCTTATAAATGAACTGCTTTCTTTCTTTTCTGACTTTTTTTTATTGGAGCATAGTTGATTAACAATGTTGTGTTAGTTTCAGGTGCACAGCAAAGTGATTCAGTTATACATATACATGTAACCATTCTTTTTCAAATTCTCTTCCCATTTAGGTTATTACAGAATATTGAGCAGAGTTCCCTGTGCTATACAGTAGGTCCTTGTTGGTTATCTATTTTAAATACAGTAGTGTGTACATATCAATCCCAATCTCCCAATCTATCCCTACCCGCCACCATTCCCCCTGGTAACCATAAGTTCGTCCTCTAAGTCTGTGAGTCTGTTTCTGTTTTGTAAATGAGCAAATGAACTGCTTTCATTGTAGTTAAGGGTTTTGTTTTGTTTTGTTTTTTAAAGGCTAGTTCTGAAAAGGACCTGGGAATTGAAAAATCACTCCTAGAACTGTCTAGAGGAAAACGTAACAAATAAAACTATATTCAGCTTCACTACTGGACACATAATCGTATAATTACTAACCCTGTTATTGCCAGCATTTCCAGTTCAAATGACAGAAAGACTGAAATGTTCTTAAATGTTGACCATGAAGCTGAAATGAAATAGAGTGTACAGACCAGCTTTCCCTATAAACAATGACATAAAGGACAACACAGTCAATCAATAACTTCTGGATCAGGCCAGGAGAGGTAGTATACAAGAAACCTGGTTTTAGAACAAGGGTCTAATGTGGAGATAGAATGATAGATAAAAGAGTGGATTCTTTAACCAAGTTGAGCTACTTAACTTTTAATCTGCAAAGGACAGTGGAGTGTAGCTAAGTCATACAGAAACAACTGAATGCCTTCTCCATGAAGTGATCTACTCTCTGGCTGCAGTAGGATTAAACTAGTTATTTCTAAGTTCCTTCAAGTCTCTTTTTTCAATGATTCCTGGAACTTTCAAAGACTTATCCAAATGAAACACATGCCCAGTTTGAAGGCAAATCTACCACAGAAAAAGCCTCCTTTCACACCCAGTTCTATCTCACCTCAGCCAGTTTATCCAAGATTCTGGCCTTTCAGCTTTCTGAGCTCAAATTTTCATTTCAACTACTCCACCTCCTAGAAATACCTAATGGACTATTAAAGAATTGGCAATGAGTAAAAGAAATATTTCATAACTGGTATTTTTATTTTGGTTAGAAAAATTCACAGGTTATTTCAATTCACAGCTATAGTCCTTAGCCCATTTTAGAAGAGCAGTTGGGGCTGGAATTTTTTTATTTAGCTTTTCCCTAAACTACCTGCAAATCATTAAAAATGTATCCCCAGTTGGATCGATGGTTGGATCCCCCAGTTGGATCTATGGTTAACTAACTGTTCTTTGCAAAATCCATCTGTAAAGATTCAGTATAAAACACATTTTATTTCCCATTTTGCTGTGATCCTAATTATTTTTGATAATATAAAAATTTTTGATAATAAAAAGTGTGATGCCTCTGCTTAGGCTAATCTTGACCTAATTCTCATAAAAATAAACACAATGGTGTTAGAGTTCACAACCTTTGGGCATCACAGTTGCATACTTGGAGCTAACACCGCTCTCATGGGATGACACAGGAAATATCGTGAGCACCAAAGTTCTAGAAAGAAGTGACCCAAAGTGTGTGCAGCCCCACGTGGCTCCCATTAATGAAGGTGTTTAAATTTTACAATCTTGAATTAAGAATCTCTCTCTGTATCATGTTGAAATGTTCTTTGAAGCTGCCATTTATTATATGCCTACCATCCAGCAGCAATCAGTTAAGTGTTTGTTTAGTGACAAAGTCTTCCCCATACTCCATTCACACTTGATCTTGTACTTCTGAGACCCAGAACAAACACAGGAAAAGAAAGCAAAGTCAGTTAATGGAGGTAGACTGTCATCAACTATTGCTTGTCCCTCAATTAACCCTTATAGTTCTAATGACTCCGTAGAATTTCAAAAAGTTAATATTAGATACGAAAACCCAAGAATCCACATTTAAATGGAAGCCTTTCATTGGCAGTTAGTCAAGGAATAAATTAAAATAAGGAAAGAGTGCAAGGTGAGGAGTCAGAAGCCCTGGGTCATTTACTACCAGTGGTTTCAGCTTCATCTGTCTCATGGGGCGACCCACCTTAACTACCTGACGAATTCGCTTTAAACATCTAAATGAGGCAATGGGCATGAATGCGCTTTGTAAACAATAAAGTACATTACAAAATATTTGAATAATTCACTTTCCTGTTCTATGTACAGAAAATGGACATACATTTTTTAAAAGAAATTTTTATGAAAGAGTTTCAAAAGGACTGCAAGATTTCTAATAAAATTTTCTACTTTTCTCATCAGAAACATAAGGGAAGGGGTAGTAAGGTAGCAGCTGCCCAAGGAATCAGACAATAGAGAGCTCAAAATCTGGCATCAGGGAGAGCACTGAAAATGCCTGAATCTTTCTAAGAAAGTTTGGAGAAAAGAGATTCACAATTTTCCACAAGACCTAATTTTAGTTTAATTGTGAATTTTTAAAACTACAAAACAGCAAAATATTCATGCAAGCAGAGCTCTTTGTTGGTCACCCCAGGGCACCTGTCCTTAGACTGGCCCCTTCTTGCATCTTTACAATGTTTTTGGACACCTGTGAAATTCTGAAGGCAAAAGAAAACATCTGCTCACACCCATAATCATGCCTCCGGGTCTTATGAGCCAATGTTTTATTAATTTATTAATAATTATTATAATATTATCATCGTAGGATTTTTTAAAAACTTGCTGCTATGTTGCATTTATTTTATTATTTTTAAAGATGTATTTATTATTTATTTATTTTATTTATTTTTGTCTGCGTCAGGTCTTAGTTGCGGCACACGGGATCTTTGTTGGGGTGCACCGGCTCTTCGTTGTGTCACACGGGCTTCTCTGTAGTTGTGGCGTGCAGGTTTTCTCTCTCTAGTTGTGGTGCACAGGCTCCAGGGCGCGTGGGCTCTGTAGTTTGCGGCACGCAGGCTCTAGTTGAGGCATGTGAGCTCAGTAGTTGTGGCGCGCGGGCTTAGTTGCCCTGAGGCATGTGGGATCTTAGCTCCCCAACCAGGGATTGAACCCGTGTCCTTTGCATTTCAAGGCAGATTCTTTACCACTGGACCACCACGGGAATCCTGCATAGTAGGATTTAGATTCGATCACATACATGTCAGTGGTAAATTGGACAGAGGAACTACTATTTTAATTGAGATTATACTTACTCATTTATGATTTATTGCTAATCCAATGAAGGGCCCCTAAATGTCTAAGTGTCCCAGGCCCAGAATTACTGAAACGGTGCAAAATAAACACAAGCCTCAGTATGAAACAGAAAGAATAGTTCAAGAAGAAATTTGGAGATCTGTGAGTTTCTCTAAGAAAGCTTGGGGGAATGAGATCCCTTGCTATTTACAAAGCTCTGTTAAAATGAAATCACTTGATTTCTTTTCAAAGTTATAAAGTCGCAAAAGAGTCATGCAAGCATCTTCTTCGCTAAGTAACAGAGAGAAATAGAAGTGAATAGTTTTCTCTGTATTTGATCCATCTTTTCTCCTCTCCATCTCTCTATCCCTCCTTCCCTCCTTCCTTTCTTCCTTCTTTCTTGCTCTTTTTCTGAAAAGCAATGAGCTTAATCTGTAAAGAAATAGGATGTTTCCTATAGCCTGGGCAACTTTTTATATTTTTTTATCTTTGTGTCTCCATCCTGCACCACCCCCTCTCTCCTAACAGTAGAGATGGGGGGAGGGTTTTATTTGATTAGGTCAAAGGTGAGGCTCCCAGGACAATATTATCCTTTTAATAGTCTTTGGTATGACAGAAAACATAAAACCAGAGGCCACATACCTGTCTTATCCACACATACCATCAGCATCAATAGGTATTTTACCACAGCCTGAGGCAGTTTATTCTTACAAGTATTCTGCCCTCCAACCACCCCTGTACCCTGATGAACCATTACTTGTCTTTTCCTGTTTCAAATTTTACTGCTTGTAAATAGAAATCAGCTAAATCCTACATTTCATAACAGCTACATCAATCTTTCTGATGCTCAAGTAATATTAAGTTATTGCTATGTGGTATCCAAACTAGATGATGTAATATAGAACAAAAGAAGCTCGTTCTCTCTCTCTCTGCGTGTTTCATATATATTATATACTTGACAGAGAGAGGAGAGCTACTTCAGAATTACTTAGAATATTCAACTTAGTTTTAGTAACTGCGCAATTTAGTAAAACTAATCAACTTGTTTCCTTCATTCTAAAAAGGGAATAATGATAGTTACAGGAATATCGTGGGATTAAATACAATAATGCGCAAAGAATGCTTTATCATAACAACTAGCACAAAGAAAGTGCTCAGTTAATGTTAACTATTTTTTTAAATTAATTAATTATTTACTTATTTTTGGCTGCATTGGGTCTTTGTTGCTGCGCACAGGCTTTCTCTAGTTGCGGTGAGCAGGGGCTACTCTTCGTTGCGGTGTGCGGGCTTCTCATTGCAATGGCTTCTCTTGTTGCAGAGCATGGGCTCTAGGCATGTGGGTGTCAGTGGTTGCAGCATGCGGGCTCAGTAGTTGTGGCGCACGGGCTTAGTTGCTCCACGGCATGTGGTATCTTCCCGGACCAGGGATCAAACCCGTGTCCCTTGCATGGGCAGGTGGATTCTTAACCACTGTGCCACCAGGAAAGTCCCATGTTAACTATTTTTAATGTTGTTATGAGGACAAGAGGGAGTCTGCACAAGGAATCAAGAAGAGTACCAGGCCTCAGTAAACACTTGAAAGAACCTGGGTCCCTCTATATGCCAACCCTTCCTTTCTCTATATGCCAACCCTTCCTTCCTCTTTCCTATTTCAGGGTGAAGAGATGTGAGTGAACAAGATCACTAAACAGTAGCGCTTGTAATCAACATGAACAAAGAAAATCAGCAGAGGATTTTGTTGCAAAAACACTTAAAAAGGCCTTTTTAGCACAGAAGGTGCTCCAGATTTATCCTGTTGTTCTGGATAATGCTAGAATTACTCCCCAAGTTGGAAAGAGCATGATCACCCGACATGTTAAAATTTATGGTCAGTCATACGACATTTTTTTATTTTTTATAAATTTATTTATGTTATTTTTGGCTGCGTTGGGTCTTTGCTGCGTGCGAGCTTTCTTTAGTTGTGGCGGGCAGGGGCTACTCTTTGTTGCAGTGTGTGAGCTTCTCATTGTGGTGGCTTCTCTTGTTGCGGAGCATGGGCTCCAGGCGTGTGGGCTTCAGTAGTGGCACGTGGGCTCAGTAGCTGTGGCTTGTGGGCTCTAGAGCTCAGGCTCAGTAGCTGCAGCCCACGGGCTTATTTGCTCTGCTGCATCATATGACATTTTTAACAGGCATGAGGAAACAGAGTCTAATATGGAAATGACTAAATCTTAACAGTAATTGAAGTAACTTACTCTTTAACCTCGTGAGGATGGAAAACTATCTTTTCACTTGACAAATGCACGTGACAATGACAAATGCCCCGTGTATCTTCCATTGAATGAAAGAAGATATGGTACAATTTCATTATGGCGATAATTCCTTTTACAATCATTTTTTATTATGAAATGTTTCAGATATATATTTTTAAAAATATAAAGAATATAATAATCCCCTGGGTATACACTATTCAGCTTAAGAAAGAAAACATTACAAATGTAACTGAACCCCCGTAATGATCTCATTTCTCAATTCCTCTTTCCCCTGGGCCCCAAGGTAATCACCATACTGAATTTGGTCTTATTTATTCACATGGGATGTATTCTCAAGGTTACTTTCTCAGACCAAGATAAAAGAGCTAGTCTTCTATCAATCTTCAGTTAATTATTTCCTCTGTGCCTCTGAGTAGAATTTATGATGTGGCAAGGTCTAGTAATATCAGAATTAGGTACCATTTTTTAAATTAAATCAAAAGAGGGAAAGTATGCCATTTTAAGGCCACTCAAACTATGAAAAGTCAATGATATTTTTAAAAAACTTTATAGATGTGGAAAGAATTCAAGATTCGAGTTTCAGCAATATGGCAGATTATACATTAAAAACCCTCCTGCTATATCAACTGGAAATGCTGGGAAAAGTTACACACACTTTTAAAAAAAAATGCACAGCTAAGCTCATATAAAAGAAAAATATCCAGGTGCCAGGAATAATGAAGCAACTGAAAACTTGACTGACAATGAGTAGGTTACCCTGTGCTTGCCTCAATGGTGGGTGGGGAGGAGTGGCTGCAATCTAGGAGTTTGGTTTCTAAGGGAAAGCAGAGGATAGACAATAACTTGGCTCTTGCAAGATGGAGAATTGAAACTAAGATTCCCCACATAAAACTGGAAGTTTTATGTGGGGAAAAAAAATCTGTCCACCAGCAAACGAAAACACAAGACAATAGGGAAACTATCTTACCTGTGGTTGGGCTCTGAGTGGGGAAAATAAATCTCTTGAGAATTCATAATACGGGCCTGCACAACACAGAGGACTGAATTTATGTCACATGTCGTCTAGGAAGCCACAAGTCAAGAAATTACAAAAGACGAAGTCCTAAGCCAGGGATCCCCTAAGCATACAAAAGTAAACCGCAAGCTATCCTGGGATAACCTTCTTAACCCAGACTGCACAGGAATTTATAGATAAAGCCTTGCTGAAGATCAGCTCACAACCCAAGATTTAAAAACAAGGGAGAACATATATCTATAGGGAAAACATGTATCTATATCTATCTATCTATCTATCTACACACTATAGGTAGATTCTGTAGCCCAAAAACATTAGATTAAAACCCAAGAAGTTAACACAATAGAAATAGCTGTTAGAGACTACTAAATAATTATAACCAAGAGAATTATCATATAACTAATTAGTCTAAAATTCCCCCAAATTCTGATAACTATTACAAATTCTGCATTCCTTAGCACACATAAAAATGAAAAATGGGTGAACAGCTGTTAAGGGAAAGATTAATAACTGCATTCTGAGGAAAGATCAGAGCAAAACCAGAAATATAAACATTGAATTATTTGCCACTGAATTACTTCGAAACCATGTAATAATATAAGTTGTGAATGCACTTAAGAGTTAGCTACTGTGGGGAAAAATGGCCTGCTCTTGGAAATGTGTAAATTGAGGCTCCTTCCTCAAAAGTACTTGCAAAAACATTGACGTAGAGCAAGAAACTACCTACATAGGCTCTGGAGAATATTGGCCAACATATCAAAGCTAACAGGGTAGTTTAAATGTTGGGAGAGGTGGTAGTGAAGAAAAACGTTTTACTCGGGGCTTCCGGGAAGATGGCGGAAGAGTAAGACGCGGAGATCACCTTCCTCCCCACAGATACACCAGAAATACACCTAACCGTGGAACAACTCCTACAGAACACCTACTGAACGCTGGCAGAAGACCTCAGACCTCCCAAAAGGCAAGAAACCCCCCACGTACCTAGGTAGGGCAAAAGAAAAAAGAATAAACAGAGACAAAAGGATAGGGACGGGACCTGCACCAGTGGGAGGGAGCCGTGAAGGAGGAAAGGTCTCCACACACTAGGAAGCCCCTTCGCGGGCGGAGACTGCGGGTGGCGAAGGGGGGAAGCTTCGGAGCCAAGGAGGAGAGCACAGCAACAGGGGGGCGGAGGGCAAAGCGGAGAGATTCCCGCACAGAGGATCAGGGCCGACCAGCACTCACCAGCTCGAGAGGCTTGTCTGCTCACCCGCCGGGGCGGGCGGGGCTGGGAGTTGAGGCTTGGGCTTCGGTCGGAGCGCCGGGAGAGGACTGGGGTTGGCGGCGGGAACACAGCCTGCAGCGGATTAGTGCGCCACGGCTAGCCGGGAGGGAGTCCGGGAAAAAGTCTGGAGCTGCCAAAGAGGCAAGAGACGTTTTCTTCCCTCTTTGTTTCCTGGTGCGCGAGGAGAGGGGATTAAGAGCGCTGCTTAAAGGAGCTCCAGAGACGGGCGCGAGCCGCGGCTAAAAGCGCGGACCCCAGAGACGGGCCTGAGATGCTAAGGCTGCTGCTGCCGCCACCAAGAAGCCTGTGTGCGAGCACAGGTCACTATCCACACCCCCCTCCGGGAAGCCTGTGCAGCCCACCACTGCCAGGGTCCCGGGATCCAGGGACAGCTCCCCCGGGAGAACGCACCGGCGTGCCTCAGGCTGGTGTAACGTGATGCCGGCCTCTGCCGCCGCAGGCTCGCCCCCGCACTCTATGCCCCTCCCTCCGCCCCGGCCTGAGTGAGCCAGAGCCCCCGAATCAGCGGCTCTTTTAACCCCGTCCTGTCTGAGCGAAGAACAGACGCCCTCCGGCGACCTACACGCAAGGGCGGGGCCCAATCCAAAGCTGAGTGCCTGGGAGCTGTGAGAACAAAGAGGAGAAAGGGAAATCTCTCCCAGCAGCCTCACAAGCAGCGTATTAAAGCTCCACGGTCAACTTGATGTACCCTGCATCTGTGGAATACCTGAATAGACGAGTCATCCCAAATTAAGGAGGTGGACTTTGAGAGCAAGATTTATGATTTTTTCCCCTTTTCCTCTTTTTGTGAGTGTGCATGTGTATGCTTCTGTGTGAGATTTTGTCTGTATAGCTTTGCTTCCACCATTTGTCCTAGGGTTCTATCCGTCCGTTTTATTTAAAAAAATTTTTTTCTTAATAATTATTTTATTTTAATAACTTTATTATATATATATATATATATATATATTTTTTTTTTTTTTTGCAGTACGCAGGCCTCTCACTGTTGTGGTCTCTCCCGTTGTGGAGCACAGGCTCCGGACACGCAGGCTCAGCGGCCATGGCTCACAGGCCCAGCCACTCTGTGGCATGTGGGATCTTCCTGGACCAGGGCACGAACCCGTGTCCCCTGCATCAGCAGGCGGACTCTCAACCACTGTGCCACCAGGGAAGCCCACTTTATTATATTTTATCTTACTTTATTTTACTTTATCTTCTTTCTTTCTTTCCTTCCTTCCCTCCTTCCTTCCTTCCTCCCTCCCTCCCTCCTTTCTTTCTTTCTTTCTACTTCTACTAATTCTTTCTTTCTACTTTTTCTCCCTTTTATTCTGAGCTGTGTGGATGAAAGGCTCTTGGTGCTGCAGCCAGGAGTCAGTGCTGTGCCTCTGAGGTGGGAGAGCCAACTTCAGGACACTGGTCCACAAGAGACCTCCCAGCTCCACATAACATCAAATGGCGAAAATCTCCCAGAGATCTCCATCTCAACACCAGCACCCAGCTTCACTCAACGACGAGCAACCTACAGTGCTGGACATCCTATGCCAAACAACTAGCAAGACAGGAACACAACCCCACCCATTAGCAGAGAGGCTGCCTAAAATCATAATAATCCACAGACACCCCAAAACACACCACCAGACGTGGACCTGCCCACCAGAAAGACAAGATCCAGCCTCATCCACCAGAACACAGGCACTAGTCCTCTCCACCAGGAAGCCTACACAACCCACTGAACCAACCTTAGCCACTGGGGACAGACACCAAAAACAACAGGAACTACAAACCTGCAGGCTGCAAAAAGGAGACCCCAAACACAGTAAGATAAGCAAAATGAGAAGACAGAAAAACACACAGCAGATGAAGGAGCAAGATAAAAACCCACCAGACCTAACAAATGAAGAGGAAATAGGCAGCCTACCTGAAAAAGAATTCAGAATAATGATAGTAAAGATGATCCAAAATCTTGGAAATAGAATACAGAAAATGCAAGAAACATTTAACAAGGACCTAGAAGAACTAAAGATGAAACAAACAATGCTGAACAACACAATAAATGAAATTAAAAATACTCTAGATGGGATCAATAGCAGAATAACTGAGGCAGAAGAACAGATAAGTGACCTGGAACATAAAATAGTGGAAATAACTACTGCAGAGCAGAATAAAGAAAAAAGAATGAAAAGAACTGAGGACAGTCTCAGAGACCTCTGGGACAACATTAAACACACCAACATTCGAATTACAGGGGTTCCAGAAGAAGAAGAGAAAAAGAAAGGGACTGAGAAAATATTTGAAGAGATTATAGTTGAAAACTTCCCTAATATGGGAAAGGAAATAGTTAATCAAGTCCAGGAAGCACAGGGAGTCCCATACAGGATAAATTCAAGGAGAAATACGCCAAGACACATATTAATCAAACTCAAAAATTAAATACAAAGAAAACATATTAAAAGCAGCAAGGGAAAGACAACAAATAACACACAAGGGAATCCCCATAAGGTTAAGAGCTGATCTTTCAGCAGAAACTCTGCAAGCCAGAAGGGACTGGCAGGACATATTTAAAGTGATGAAGGAGAAAAACCTGCAACCAAGATTACTCTACCCAGCAAGGATCTCATTCAGATTTGATGGAGAAATTAAAACCTTTACAGACAAGCAAAAGCTGAGAGAGTTCAGCACCACCAAACCACCTTTACAACAACTGCTAAAGGAACTTCCCTAGGCAAGAAACACAAGAGAAGGAAAAGACCTACAATAACGAACCCAAAACAGTTAAGAAAATGGGAATAGGAGCATACCTATCGATAATTACTTTAAATGTAAATGGACTAAATGCTCCCACCAAAAGTCACAGATTGGCTGAATGGATACAAAAGCAAGACCCATATATTTGCTGTCTACAAAGACCCACTTCAGACCTAGAGACACATACAGACTGAAAATAAGGGGATGGAAAAAGATATTTCACTGCAAATGGAAACCAAAAGAAAGCTGGAGTAGCAATTCTCATATCAGACAAAATAGACTTTAAAATAGAGACTATTACAAGAGACAAAGGACACTACATAATGATCAAGGGATCGATCCAAGAAGAAGATATAACAATTGTAAATATTTATGCACCCAACATAGGAGCACCTCAATACATAAGGCAAATCCTAACAGCCATAAAAGGGGACATCGACAGTAACACAGTCATAGTAGGGGACTTTAACACCCCACTTTCACCAATGGACAGATCATCCAAAATGAAAATAAATAAGGAAACACAAGCTTTAAATGATACATTAAACAAGATGGACTTAATTGATATTTATGGGACATTCCATCCAAAAACAACAGAATACACATTTTTCTCTAGTGCTCATGGAACATTCTCCAGGATAGATCATATCTTGGGTCACAAATCTATCCCTGGTAAATTTAAGAAAATTGAAATTGTATCAAGTATCTTTTCCCACCACAACGCTATGAGACTAGATATCAATTACAGGAAAAGATCTGTAAAAAGTACAAACACATGGAGGCTAAACAATACACTACTTAATAACGAAGTGATCACTGAAGAAATCAAAGAGGAAATTAAAAAATACCTAGAAACAAATGACAATGGAGACACAATGACCCAAAATCTATGGGATGCAGCAAAAACAGTTCTAAGAGGGAAGTTTATAGCCATACAATCCTACCTTAAGAAACAGGAAACATCTCGAATAAACAACCTAACCTTGCACCTAAAGCAATTAGAGAAAGAAGAACAAAAAAACCCCAAAGTTAGCAGGAGGAAAGAAATCATAAAAATCAGATCAGAAATAAATGAAAAAGAAATGAAGGAAACGATAGCAAAGATCAATAAAACTAAAAGCTGGTTCTTTGAGAAGATAAACAAAATTGATAAACCATTAGCCAGCCTCATCAAGAAAAAAAGGAAGACTCAAATCAATAGAATTAGAAATGAAAAAGGAGAAGTAACAACTGACACAGCAGAAATACAAAAGATCATGGGAGATTACTAGAAGCAACTCTATGCCAATAAAATGGACAACCTGGAAGAAATGCACAAATTCTTAGAAATGCACAACCTGCCAAGACTGAATCAGGAAGAAATAGAAAATATGAACAGACCAATCACAAGCACTGAAATTGAAACTGTGATTAAAAATCTTCCAACAAACAAAAGTCCAGGACCAGATGGCTTCACAGGCGAATTCTATCAAACATTTAGAGAAGAGCTAACACCTATCCTTCTCAAACTCTTCCAAAATATAGCAGAGGGAGGAACACTCCCAAACTCATTCTACGAAAGAGGAAAACAAAAACCATATGCTAACACATATATATGGAATCTTAATAAAAAAAAAATCGTTCTGAAGAACCTAGGGGCAGGACAGGAATAAAGACGTAGACATAGAGAATGGACTTGAGGACACAGGGAGGGGGAAGGGTAAGCTGGGACGAAGTGAGAGAGTGGCATGGACATATATACACTACCAAATGTAAAACAGATAGCTAGTGGGAAGCAGCTGCATAGCACAGGGAGATCAGCTTGGTGCTTTGTGACCACCTAGAGGGGTGGGATAGGGAGGGTGGGAGGGAGATGCAAGAGGGAGGAGATATGGGGATATATGTATATGTATAGCTGATTCACTTTGTTATAAAGCAGAATCTAACACACCATTGTAAAGCAATTATACTCCAATAAAGATGTTAAAAAATGTATTACAAATCAACAGTAATAAAGACAGTATGGTTTTGATGCAAGAATAGACAAATTGGATAGCATAGAGAGCTCAAAAACATACCATACACACATAGACACTTGATTTGAAATAAAGGTGACATTGTAGAGCAATGGGAAATTATGGTCTTCAGTGCATGGTGCTGGGTTGATTGGATATCCATATAGGGAAGAAAAAAATTGAAATGTAAGTCCTATCATCTAAGGTGGACTGCAGATCTAAATCTACAACTAAGCAAATAAAGCTTTTAGAAGATAATGTAAGAGGATATGTTCATAATGCTCATGTTGCAAAAGACTTCTTACTGCTCAAAAAAACACAACATCATGGAAAAGATTATTAAATTGGTTTACATTAAAAATAATTTCTGTTCATTAAGAGATCCCATCTTTAAGAGAATGAAAAGGCAAACCACAGAGTAGGGGAAAATAGTTACAACATTTATAACTGTCATAGCATTTATAACCAGAATATGTGAAGCACTTTTATAGATCAATAAGGAAAATAAAGACAAACTTTTTAAATGAGCAAAAGACTAGAATACTTCACAAAAGAGGCTATCCAAATTGACAACAAACGTATGAAAAGTGGCTTGACCTCATTAGTTATTAGGGAACTAATAACTAATTAAAACTACAATTAGGTAACACTACATTCACCAAAGTGGCTAAAATTTAAAAGATCAACAATCCTAAAGATTGGTGAGTAAGGGGAGCAGCAGGGCTCTTACTCCCTGCTGTTGCCATGTGAATGGATACATACACTTTGGAAAGTGATCAGGCATCACCTACAAACGATGGGCATACGTGTACCCTCTGTGCAAGCTACTATATGGCTCCTATATACATATCTAATGGAAATGCACATATGAGTCAAAAGACAGGCACTAGAATTTCATAACAGCGTTATTTTGTAATAGCTTCAAATGGGAAAATACAATAACCAACATCAGTAGAGTGAATAAATAAATTATGGTATATTCCTACAATACAATACTAGATATATAGCAGTAAAAATGAACAGACTATAGCTACATACTACAGTAAATATATATTACAAAAATCATGCTGAGTAAAAGGAAACCAATACAAAAGAAAATATATTGCAGATTTGTATATACATATGGATATAATGTATATTATTGTACATTAAACATAGGTAAAACTTAGCTACACTCTTTGATTAGGGGTAGAGGGTAATCTTGGAAAGGAGGAAGGGAATAGTGGTGGAGATGGGACATGAAGAGGGCTTCCAAGAAGGTATGTTACCCACTGGCATGGACATGGATATCCACTTTGACCTTACTCTCATTGAGCTAGTGCTTGGTGCATTTCACTGTATATGTTATGCTACACACACACACACACACACACACACACACACACACACACACACACACACACACACACACACTTAAAAAGAAAAAGGCTGGGCTTCCCTGGTGGCACAGTGGTTGGGAGTCTGCCTGCCGACGCAGGGGACGCGGGTTTGTGCCCCGGTCTGGGAAGATCCCACATGCCACGGAGTGGCTGGGCCTGTGAGCCATGGCCGCTGAGCCTGCGCGTCCGGAGCCTGTACTCCGCAATGGGAGAGGCCACAGCAGTAAGA
The DNA here is from genome assembly GCF_937001465.1 of Orcinus orca. Taxonomy (NCBI): domain Eukaryota; kingdom Metazoa; phylum Chordata; class Mammalia; order Artiodactyla; family Delphinidae; genus Orcinus; species Orcinus orca. Next base: position 26,279,303 of record NC_064562.1, read on the forward strand.
GGCCCGCGTACTGCAAAAAAAAAAAAAAAAAAAAAGAAAGAAAAAGGCTGATAAAATTGGCCAAAGATTACATAGATAGGATTCAAGTGCTCATATAATTCCCATATTACTGAGTCACTTCCTTTTAGCTTGCAAATAATAGAAAATTTCACACACAGGACCCTTCCATTAAAATAATATTTCCTCTTATTATATTCACTAGCTACACAAAAAGCATATGCAAAATGGTTACTATTATTTAAAACAAGAAACTGTGCTTACACTATATTGTTTCTTCATATCATTAGTATATTTCATGATTCAGTTAACATATCTTTAAAAGGGATTATAGTATGAATTAATACTGTTTCAAAGACTTCATTTCTAAAAGAAGTCTTTTTTATTTTTGAATCCAAAAGTAATTAGATGTAAGACAAGCACAAATTGGACCCAAAGGAATCAAGTTGTATTTCTACTAATGACTTTGTTTAAACACATAACATGCCATATTCCAAGAAGTTAAATTGTTTATAATGGCCACTTGAGAGCCTTATTTGGGGCTATGTATGTATGATTTCTGATGGTCTTGCTTACAAGTGGATTTTTCTAAGAATTTCCTTTATTATCTAAACGTCTGGAATGGAAGGAGGGAACATGGAACAGTGGATCCAAACTGGGTGGACATTTCCGTGATTCCACAAGCATCATCCTCTGAGGAATGCCCTTTGGAAAAGCACAGATTTCCACCCAACTGTTTATCCAGGCAAACTTCTGATAGTCTTCTCCAAGGTCCAATCTTAATTATGTAAGACAAATATTAACTAAATATTTTGACTTACAAAAACTAGTTTCAAAAAATAGTTTTTAATTCCATGGTCTCCTTCACAACTTATAATGGTGGTGGGTGTTAGGCTGCCCACATTGCATCTTTTCTCCTCCGAAGTTTTAATATAGCATTAAATATAAGAGGAATATAAGGGTATGCATATAAAACTATAGTTACCCTATACATAACAGGGTAAGATTAAACTTTGACCCGACCCTGCCCTACCTTTCTTCCATCTTATAACTTGATGTTACATAGTTACTAAAGTTAACACCCTGCTTACTGTAGTCTGAATATAACCTCCTCATTCCTTCACAAATGTGTACAGCTTTCCATGCCTAAAATGCTCTCCCATTTTCTCTCTCTCCACTTAAACCTACACATTGTTCTGGAACCAGAGTATAAATTTTGGAACACTTCTTCCCCACTCCTGATGATTCCCAACTGAAAGGAAACTCAGTTCCTTTACTCGGAGCCTCTCTCCACCCCTTTACTCCATCCCCAAGGAGGTAAACATTTGATTTGTAAATATAGGAAGAATAATTGAAGCTATATGGCTCAGTTCCATTCTCCTTCTAGGGAGCTCCCCGACCCATTCAGTGCAACCAGCTATGACATGAATCTTAAGGATTCATTATTAGAAAAGCCCAAATTAGCTAAGACTTAAAAACACATCCCTCAATTTGTTGTCTATTAGAAAAGAAGGTGATACTTTGACCTTCATCTTCACTATTTCTCAACTTGTACATAACCTAAGAAGAAGGCCTCTTCAGATACCCCTATGTACATGAATTTCTCTCTCTTCCATAAGAACCTTACTGACTACCCTGGGCACTGGTGATATTTGTCCTTATTAAAACAATACTTATCTGTTTCAGTCAATATTACCTTTTGTTAAGTATGTGTGAATGTCTCTGTGTTCCTAGCTATCATCAGCTAGACTATAAATTCTTTTTGAATAGGAAACACGTTTTCTACTTATTTGTATTCTACACAGGATATAAGGCATTCAATCGTATAGGCTGATTGTTTGAAAAAACATGCAATAATTTTCTCCTGGAGACTATATGCAGTACAACTGATCACAGCATTGTAGAGTCAACAACTTTTTTATTTAATAGGGATGAGTAATCAAGTATCCTTAATAATGACAAAATGACATGTGGATTATTCCCCTCTAAATATTTCTTTATAAAATGTATTGCATGCTTTCCAGCCTTAGTAAATGTCATATGCCAAACTGTATTTATCTCTCTTCATTGGCACAGTGTTACTAACATGATCAGCTATGTTATTAGAGATAGTATAGGATAGAGAGTACTATTCAGTTGATCAAAATAAAGAAAACTTACCCAACGTGGCCTAAGGAAACAACACTGAGGGGAGACAAGTTTGGAGCTACAAAAATAGTCCTTATCGTGAAATTCCAAAGGGCCAAGAGAGAACAAACAAGAAGTAGCTACCAGCAGCTAAGGGATTCAGAACTAGAATTAGGAGTAAGAGTGGGTCTAATAGACTGGCTTAGAACTAGTTGGACAGGGTAAGAGAGCACTGGAGCTTCTCATTTAGCGTGATATTCATTTCCTACCTCTGGAAATGTGCATGTGTATTAAAGAACTTACAGGGCGGTTAGCATCTATTCCAGTTTGCAACATTAGAAAGTTTTATCCGGTGTCGTTTCTTTTCTGGTAAGACTGAACTGACCTAGAATGATGTGAATGGGGTGAAACCAAAAGTGATAATTAATGTGGAAAAAGAATCTGCAGGGCTTACAGTTACTGAGTATGTAAAGATGAAGGAGAAGAGTCAAAGTTACACCCAAATACCAGTCTAACAGTTGAACATTTCAAGAAAGAAATGATGAATTTTGTTCTAAACAGCCTGGATGATGGAAAAAAATGAAAGAAGACTTCATGACAAGGACTTCCTTGCATCTCCTATCAGTTACTGAATGCTACCTTAAAAATAAGCACTGTTTTTAAGATAAATAGTAAAATTCCTTTCCTTTGTCTTGGTAGACACCTGAGTGTGTTATAACTTAATAGCTGGATGGCTTGTTACCATCCTCCTTTTACGGAGCCTACCCTTTATTTCATTATTTCTCCATATTCATTTAACATGTGATTCTTATAAATTTTAACAGTTGGAAAACAAACAGCTGGCTGAACTCTCTACTTCAGTGTTTTGGATACTTTGCTTCTTGGTAAGTGATCAGTATTTTGATACTGCTATAGTAATAACAGGAAATGATCTGTTAAAATCTGGATCTCCAGCTATAGATGAATGCCAGGGTACAGAGGAGAGCTGGTCTCAGAATAAAGTCTATAAAAACAGTTGGGGGAGTTATTTCTAGGACCACAGGGAGAGAATCGTAATTTGCTCTCAACACCGGAAAAGCAAATACATAGTGGAAAAACATCTTATGGTCACCATTGAACTGCATCAGTGGAAAGCTTACGGCCACAAATGCAGTAATTAAAACAACTGAGATGGTAAATACTAGAGCTTCAATTATACATGATGTGAAATACCATTTCCTGAAATACCAATTCACTCAGAAAAAGATTTCATAAGATAGAATACCTTTAAGTTGGTGTAACTGTCATTTTGCTTATGTTGGCAAAATAGTAAATTGATTCTTTTAACCAGAAAGGACAAGAGAAGACAAACAATGGTGGCAGGATTAGCCACAGAAAAAAGGGAGGGTACTTTCACATAAAACTGAAATACAGACTGGTTAGTATTACTAAAAAATAATTTCAACTTTTCTTACAAAATTGCCATGGGTTATAGACATTTTCTTAGATTTATGGTGGGGGGAGTTGTAATTAATTAGCCTTAAGATATGTCCTGTTAATAGAATAAATCATTATCATGGATAATTAATAAACTAATCCCTGAGGTTTTTCCTTTGTTGTCTTCCTCTCTCTAACGCCTTCTAGACACCATTGCACAGAAGCAGGCCCAACTAAATGGCAGATCATGAAGCACAGAGAGCTTCCTTGTAGATGGCTGGTAAACAGCTTTGTACAGCAAACACTTCCAAACACCATACTCTAGGGAGTCATAGTAGAAGTGGGAAAAATCAAAACAATGTGGGCAAAAGAAGATTAACTTGTTTTAAAAGCTCCACAAAGCAAAAGTGTCTCCAAATAACCACAACTACAAAGTATTATTTTCCCTAATGCTTTAATTTAACATATTTTGCAACTTTTATCATTTTTAAAAGGTAATTGAACCAAGAATTCAATTAAAAATGACATATAATAAGCCAACATGTTATTAAGAATTTAAAGTAAAATTTTCTAAAACACTAGAAACATCAAATATTTGTATTTGAGTTATAACATTTTATACTCATAAAAATTTATACTGTAGTGTATTAATCTGTACTAAACTAGTAGTCATAATGGCTAAAAGAACAGAAGGCATGGTGTCTAAAATTACTTTTCAAGATTGGTCTGTGTTTTAATTGTTGGAATCTTTCAAATGAGAGCAAAAGTACAAAACATCACTGGATTCCTAACATACAAATCATCTGTTTCAAATTAATTGTTGTTATTCACGTAAAAACAATGATAGTTTGGATTCGAGAATAGGCTTAAAAAGTGAATAACTAGCTGATATTACAAATAGTCTTTCTTTCTTCAGTTCCACCTCCTCCACAATGCCTTCTTTTAGCTTCACCTCTAACTTCTGAATAAGAAGTTAACTCTCTCTTTTCCATCCACCAGTTAGAGATCTTACCAGTCTAATTTCTGATCTGGTTATCAGAGACCTATTATTTCCCCTAGTAGACTATAAGCAACTGGAAAGCAAAGTCTGCATCAGATTTACTTTGGTTTCCTTATTATGTCTAATTCAACATTCAATATCTATTAGTCTTTTTAGAGTTGGGTATTTATTAGCCTTCAGTGAACTGCTGTCTTTTAAAATTCCAGGTTTATACAAAGAGTTCCTTGTGACAGTATTTCCACAGGTAATAAGCTGATTTTTAAAGTGTCTAATACTTCAATTACATGTATAATTTAAATATTTAAATCTCATAACTGCAGTTTGATCAATACTCAAAAAGTATACTGATTACGGATGAATCTGTGAAGTTGCTGTCATTGTTTTATTAACTGTTAAGATGGCGTTTCAATGTTAGTTTTTTATTCTCAGATCCTATACAGTAAGAAATGTAACTATGTCAAATCTAGCCTCTTTGGGTGATTCCTATGTGAAACAGGTAGAATAAGCTATTTTAAAATCAGCTTTATTAAGGTATGATTGACATGCAATAAACTGCACATATGTATGATTTGATAAATTTTGGCATATGTATATAGCTGTGAAACCAGTACCACTGTCAGGATAATGAACATTTCTGTCATCCCCCCAAATAATTCATGCCTTCTTGCTTCTGTCTGCTCCCCATCCTGTGCAACCACTAATATGCTTTCTATCACTTGATGAGTTTGTACTTTCTAGAATTAAAAAAAAAAAAAAAAGAATCATACACTATATACTCTTTTTTGTGGTTTCTTTCTTTCAGCATAATTATTTTGTAAATGTATCCATGTTGTCGCATGTATTAACTGTTCATTTATTTTTATCGCTGAGTAGTATCCTATTATATGGATTTACCACAATTTGTTTATACCTTCTCCTATTGATCAACATTTGCATTGTTTCCAATTTTTAGGTACTACAAATAAAGCTGCTATGAACATTCATGTGCAAGTCTTTGTACGGACATATGCTTTCTTTTCTCTTGGGTAAATACCCATACACAGGTATATGTTTAACTTAAGAAATTACCAAAATGTTTTCCAAAGTGGTTATACACTAATTACATCCTCATCAGTAGTTTGACAAGAGGTCCATTTCCTCCATATCTTTGCTAACACGTGCAATTGTCTTTTTTTTTAACATCTTTATTGGAGTATAATTGTTTTACAATGTTGTGTTAGTTGCTGCTGTATAACAAAGTGAATCAGCTATACATAATATCCCCATTTCTCCTCCCTCTTGCATCTCCCTTCCACCCTGCCTATCCCACCCCTCTAGGGGGACACAAAGCACCGAGCTGATCTCCCTGTGCTCTGCGGCTGCTTCCCACTAGCTATCTGTTTTACATTTGGTAGTGTATATATGTCCATGCCACTCTCTCACTTCGTCCCAGCTTACCCTTCCCCCTCCTCGTTGTCATTTTAACCACAGTCATTCTAGTGGCTGTGAAATGGTATCTCATTACGATTTTAATTTGCATTTCACTAACATCCAATGAAGTTGAGCATCTTTTCATATGCTTATTTGTCAATCATATGTCTTCTTTGATGAAATGATTGTTTAAATCTTTTGCTCACTTTAATGGGATTGTTTGTCTTCTTCCTGTTAAGTGATAAGAAGAGTTCTTTATATATTCTAGATAGAAATATTTTGTTGGCTATATAATTTGCTCTTTCAAAAGAGAAATGAAACTGCTTCAGATAATTATGCATTGTTAATGTAATACATGGCCTATCAGGACTTCAGATAATCCTTAAAATAAGGGGAAGCATTACCTCCACAATCCGGGGCTACCAAATTTTCCCATGCCTAATGAGGTGCTCAGCTGGTTTATGAAAAACAGGGAAAGGGAGTAGAACTAGAAAACATAGTGATTTTCCCAACATTCTTCTTAATTCTTCCTAATTGCAGGAGTTTTTTTCACAAACTATTAATAGTAGGAAATAACAGACTGGATCAGGTAAATGATAATTAGTCCTCCTCCTTTTTTCTTTTAAGCAAATTTTTAAAAAGCAGTTAGCAAGTAGTAACATTATTACTAATAAAACTTCCTGTACTTTTTATTAGATTTCTCTGCCTCTTAGACTCTGCCTGTTGTTTACATGAATGTTTTCCTTATCAGACTAACGCAGAACATCAGTACAGTGCCAAGTATATATTGCTCTTCTTATTTTCTTGATTCTCTCCTTCTCTTTTAATTCCTATCCATCTGTTTTTCTTCTACCCTTCCCAGCATCTGACATCTATGCTTGGGAGTAATTCACTGATCTCAAATGAGTTTTGGTTACAGACTTTTTGGTGATGATACAGTCACTTACCATGCTTCTTACTTTAAAGACAACAGAATGAAAATGACAAACTCTTTGTGGAACTCATAGAAAAAAGAGCTGAGATTCTGCTGAGTGAAAAAAATGAAACCTTCATTTTTTATAGCATCCATGTAAATTAGTACTCTGCCAGAATAAATCAAACACATAATTATTTCCTAAACTTTGCTAATTTAAGACTTCAGTCTACCCAGTAATGCAAGAACCTCTGAGGAATCTTTCCCAAACAAGAGCCAATATGGTGGGAATTCCCTGGCAGTCCAGTGGTTAGGACTCCATGCTCTCACTGCCAAGGGCTCGGGTTCGATCCCTAGTCGGAGAAGTAAGATTCCCACAAGCCATGCGGCACAACCACAAAAAGAAAAAAAAAAGAACCAATATGGAGAAGTTCTGTCTCCCCCAAAGTAAGGATATGGGGTAGTGGGTGGTGCCGGGGGAGATATACAGAATCAAATCGACTCATGTTAAACCATGGAAAGAAACCTCATTTAAGGGACTTTAAAATATTTTTATATGTAAAGAACAATTTCATATATTTTTAAAATTTTCATGAGCTACATTATCCCTTAGGGAATGCTTCAGTGTCAGACACAAATTTGAAACTATTCTATAAACAGCATTAGAATTAGAATAAACAGCAGATTATATTGGCAATTGCTGACATAATATCAGGATATAGACAACCCTAGGGTTAAAAATATTTCATGGGAGTACAATAATTATGACACAATTAATTACATTCCCCAAATCAGAATGGTTCTCATCACACACTGAATGCTAAGCTTATTTTGACACAGTTTTTAAAAAGACCGAGTATTAATAGAAGAAGCTTCCTCTGGATAGAAAAAAATAATAATTCTGGCCTATTAAAGATAATATCTATTGGTAAAACATAGTTTTGTTCCCAAACACGCAGTAAATCATTACTGTAATGCATGATCACTATATGAAATAATTACCTAGTTAGTAAAAAATTGTGTATATCTTAAAAATTTTCAGTTCAACTGGTTTTCTTTTGACATAAGGAAAAATTTAATGATTGGCTCAAATTCATTTTAATAATTATAAAATATGTGAGCTTTATTATATGTTAAAGAAAATAAACATAGTATGACCCAAAAGTTATTTATTAAAGTTACAATAAAATACTTTTCAATGCATAAAAAATTGCAAAATAATTGATCCATTTTTCAATAAAGATACCAGATTTAATCTTTACTGACAAGATAAAGATATGTTTAATGACTTTTGTTCTATTTCAAGGTCACCTTATGGAGCGATACATCATGAAATCAATAGTTGTACATCTAGGAAATTTACCAATGGAGCTCTCTTCCACGGGTGTGTATATTTTAATTTGTCTCATGTGGGTATCTCTTCCATTCTGATGATTGGCTAGAACAGCAATCTGTATCATGAATGTGCGAGTTGGCTTCTTATGATTATCAGTTAAAGGAACGTGAATCCAGCCACTTGGTTCCACCAATTCAAGTTGCTGCCAAGAAAAGAAAAGTCAGATTATGTTTTCACCCAATGAATATAATTTATTATAATGAATGTATTCTAAAGTTGACTTATAATTAACATTTTTCTCATGGACAGCATGACAATATAATAAACATTATCAGTTATTGGGCACTTTTACCATGGTCCATTTTTACAGTTGCTAAGCACTTTACATGTACCATTCTTGTAGACAAAATAAAAATAGAATTATTTGCAATCTTAGTATTTGTAGAAACGTGTATATGATTTAGACATGTATAAATGTATAGGGCCAATGAAAAACCATGCTGATACAAGTAAGAAAAGACTCTAAATGCTTAGAACATAATGCTTCTGGTATATTTTATTTCAAGAACCATGCCTAATATATCCAAACTCACATAACAATAAATCAGATTCTATATAAACTACAAGAATATTAACAAAAGAAAATCAGTCATTGCACAAGTATCAGACAAAGCTTTTTTTCTTGGAAAATAGTAAGTGATTTATCTATCTGAATGACAATCTAAACCTAAAATCTAGGTTTTAATGTTTTTCAAAAAGAAATGCCAGATAAACTTAAAAAAATTTTTCATTTTATTGGGACTTCCCTGGTGGCGCAGCGGTTAAGAATTTGCCTGCCAATGCAGGGGACATGGGTTTGAGCCCTGGTCCGGGAAGATCACATATGCCGCGGAGCAACTAAGCCCGTGCGCCACAACTACTGAGCCTGCACTCTAGAGCCCGCGAGCCACAACTACTGAGCCCGCCCACATGCCACAACTACTGAAGCCCACGCGCCTAGAGCCCACACTCTGCAACAAGAGAAGCCACTGCAATGAGAAACCTGCACACCGCAACAAAGAGTAAGCCAATGCTTGCCGCAGCTAGAGAAAGCCCGTGTGCAGCAATGAAGACCCAACGAAGCCAAAAATTAATTAATTAATTAAAAAAATTTTTTTTTCATTTTATTTTAACCAAGAGTCCAAACTATCCTTCCTTAACAAGGGAAGAAAAATTATAAGTAAAAAAATAAACCTAAATTTCTAAAATATTTCCTAAAGTTATGAAATAGTTTTTAAAAGATAAGTATTGATTTTTAAATTGTCCTAAATATTGGACACAGCTGAAAAATATGCATTACAGAAAATACAGGTTTATCTTATCAACCCAGCCCAATGGCAATGAATATAAAAGAAACTAAATCCGGATTCCATGAGTTACTCTAGAAAAACAAGAGACAAGAGACAGAGAAATGGAATACTAAAAAAGGTAGTTATTTTTAAGAAGGAATAATTTCCTCCTTTTAATTACAAAATATAAGAATAAATGAATCTCTACCCTTTATGGTATTGTCAGTCAGTGGCTTTTTATAAACTCCTATTAGCACTAACTTAAAATAATTGAGTCAGAGACCAGATATATCTGGTTTCTATCACTAACCTTTTAATCATTCAGGCAATAAATAGTTACTGAGTACTTAAAATGTTCAAGGTATTACTGTAAGTATAGTTAGGCATACAAAACATAAATTAGGCCTGATTCACACCTAAAGAGTGCTTAGAGGCAGACAAACAGCCTCTGGTTTCATTCAGCTTCTTCATGTGTAAAGTAAAGGGATTGGACAAGTTTTCATCCAATGTCCTTTTCAGCTCTGACATTCAATGATTCTAAATAAAAGAAGAAAGATGTGCTAGGCAGAATAATAGGCCCCCAGAGATGTCCATGTTCCTCCCCAAATCCCCTGAATACATTAACTTACAATGGCAAAGGGACTTTGCAGATGTGATTAAGTTAAAGATTTGGGGATGGGAAGCTTATCCTGGATTACCTGGGTGGGCCCAATGTAATCACAGGGTCATTATAAGAGAGACAGTAAAGGAGACGTGATGATGGAAGCAAAGGCTGAGTGATGCAACCACAAGCCAAGGGATGTGGGCATCCTCTAAAAGCTAGAAAAAGCAAGAAGCATTCTCCCTTAGGAGCTCCTAAAAAGAATGCACCTTGCTGACACCTTGATTTTCATCCATTGGACCCATTTTGGACTTCTGACCTTCAGAATTGTAAGATAATAATTGTGTGTTGTTTTCAGCCACTAAGTGTACGGTAATGTTTTGTAGCAACAACAGGAAACTATTATAATAGATACACACAGGAGTTCAGAGAAGGGGGAAAGCAGCTCTGGTTGGGATAATCTATTCTCTAGGTAAATGTACAATAATGAATCTCAGTAATGACCAAAAAGTAAAACTAAAATTCTACTCAACTCCTTACTAATAGAATGTTTTTGACAAATTCAACCACTATTTCTGATAGACTCAATGTTATTTTCAGAGTATTTTTTAAGTGCTTCACTGTACTGGAAGTTATACTAAGATTTTACAGCATATGATTTGGGGCATGATATGTACGGAATTGTAAATGTAGTAAATTATTCAATAAATACTATCAGTAAACTAGTTCTTCAGAACATAAAAAGTTTACTGATCTCAGTCACTAAATGTATATTACAAAGTATGTGTAGCTGTTAACATCTCTCAAATGGCTTCACAATCAACTACATTGCCCCAAAGTCATAAACACCAACTTATGTGTCTACTTCAGTTCTATTGTGCTCTGTTTAAAATTCTCAGTCAACTCTAAAATGTTATTATTCTGATACTGCCATATTTTAACTTATTTCATGGATTTAAAAAAATTCAAGTACACATGGTAGATATAATTTCAATGTTTTTTCATAAGTTTGATTAAAAGGTTAATATATTTTAAGCAAAATTTATTTACATGATTTTTTATATTTTTAAACAGAAAATTAATGAAAGGTAAAATTTTGCCAGTTTAACTTTCTTTTTTTCCCTTATATCTGATCTGGACCTCAATAAATAAAATTTTCATCACCATTAAAATGTAAATTTTTCTATATTCCTCCTTGTTCTTTCTTTTTACCATCTCTCTTTTTGGCTCTTTCCTCCATATATTCCCTCGCTTAACATTTTTTATTGGCATGTCTACTAAATACCAAAAATTCTGCTAACTATAGATGTAGGATAGGGGTTGGCAAACTTTTTCTATAAAGGACCAGACAGCAAACATTATAGGTGGTGTGGACCATGTGGTCTCTATCATGACTACTCATCTCTGCCTTTGCAAAGTGACAGTTATAGACAATATGAAAGTGAATGGGTGTGATTATGTTTGAGTAACACTTTACTTACAAAAGTAGGACACAGGCTCGATTTGGCCCACGGGCTGCAGTTGCTGATCCCTGACATAGAGAATAGTTATTGATAGAGTCTACCTTCAGAAAGGTGACATAATTTCATAAGACAGATAAGCTGTCTCAGTCAGGGTGGAGTCAGGAGACACACAGGGTATTTTAAGAGAGAGTTCCCTAAGGAGGAATCAAGTTGCTAACTAGAGAAATGGAGAGGCCAAGGAGAATACTAAGGTATCATGGAGGGAACAAGTACCAGAAGTGCAGTTCTAAGGTTGGGGAACAAAGCAAAGAGACAAATTAAGACTGAGAAGTTCATAGAGGGATTGGAACTTAGATCTCTACGAGGGAGCTGCTGGGCTGGTGCTGGGTTTCTGGAGGAAGGGCCCTGTGGGGCTGGCATACAGACCTCAAGGAGGGGGTGCCAACTGGCTAGCAGTGGTGGTTTTTCAGATGTGTGGCTTCAGGGGGTGGTACAGTCGGCCCTCCATATCCGTGGATGCAGAACCCCTGGATACACAGGGCCCACTGAGCTGTGCCATTTTATAGATGCGACTTGAGCATCCTTGCATTTTGGTATTCATGAGGGGTCCTGGAACCAATCCCCCGCAGGTATGGAGGGACGACTGTACCGTGAGAGTCAGAGACACTGCAAACTGGACTCAAGCCTTGCTAGAAGAAGGACCTGCCGCTGTGAAGAAACATTGCTGGGATGATGGGAAGCAAACAGGGTTCAAACAGAAAGAAGCAAGTCCCCTTTTCCTCTTCCTGCCTTGCAATTTCCCTCTAAGGCCCCCTTTTGCCAGAGCCTAACAGATATGCAAGGACTCCAGGCACACATTCATTTATCAAATCTTTATTGAACACCTATTATGCGCCAAACTATGTTCTAGGGACTGAAAATATAGTGGTAAACAAGACAGCGGATCACACCTGAAAAAACTACTCAGAGTAGTACAAACAGATACAACTTAAACATGACAATAAGACTTCAAGAAAGAGGACATAATAGAAATCCTAGCAGTGAGGAAGAAACCAAAAACCAACCAAACAAACAAAAAACCACACACACAGTTAACCAAAAACAATAAATTAATTTTTATAAAATAAAACGTAAATGCCAACAATAATTCCTCAAGGAGAATGCTAATGATAATAACAGTAAACTCTTATATAGCACATATTATGTGCCAGGTACTCCTCTAAGAGCACTAAGTAAATTAATCTATTTAATCCTAGCAATGAGGCAGGTAATATTATTATCCTGATGTGACAAATGTGACAACTGAGACACAGAAAGTTTAAATAACTTCACCAAGGTCACACAGCTGGCAAGTGGCAGAGGTGTGATTAAAACAAGCAGTGAGATTCCAGAGTCTATGCTTTTAAACACTAATGTAATGTTTACATAATGTAAAGATAATTTAGTAATAATAATTTTGTCCAAAATCCTATATTATACCAAAAAAATAAAATAAAAGAAATATGGGCAAGAGAAAATTGGCCACTAATCTCTTCACCATAACACAGTTCCCTTTATGTCATATACGTAACTACACATATAACATAAAAAGAACTACAAAAGGGAAAAATCAGAGAATTAAAAGTAGGGTGCTGATTTCAAAATCTAGAGATTTCCTCTACAGAGAGGGAAAAAAGGAAATAATATTATATAAGGACATGGCAGGATGATATATAGACAGCATAAAATAAGATGATGAAAGATGCATGTACCAAACACCACCTTAAAAAAGCTCAGATTCTCTTGAAGATATTATGCTAGTGAAATAAGCCAGTGGCAAAAGAACAAATACTGTATGATTCCACTCAGATGAGGTACCTAGAGGAAACAAATTCATAGGGACAGAAAGTAGAACAGCAGCTGCCAGAGGCTGGGGGAGGAGGAAATGGGGAGTTAGTGTTTAATGGATATGGAGTTTCAGTTTGAGAAGATAAAAAAGTTCTGGAGGTGGATGGTGGTGACACCTGCACAACATTGTGAATATGCTAAATATCACAGAATTATACACTTTAAAATGATTAAAAACAGTAAATTTTATGTATATTTACCACGATAAAAAATGCACACACATAAAAACTCAGGTTCTTTCTTAGAGTCAAAAAAAACCCCAAATCATGTGGAGACACTGGAACCTTAAAGCACTGCTGGTAGAAATGTATAGTGGTTCAGCCACTTTAGAAAACTGTCTTGCAGTTCCTCAAATGATTAAACGCAGTTACCATATGATCCAGCAATTCCACCCTTAGGTTTATATCCAAGAAATGAAAACATATGTCCACACAAAAATGTGTACACAGATGTTTGTAACAGCATTATTCATAATAGCCCAAAGATGGAAACAACCCAAATGTCTAGCAACTGATAAATGGATAAACAAATTGGGGTATATGCATACGATACAAATACTATTGTATTTGGCAATAAAAAGAAATGAAGCACTGGTGTACGTAGAACATTGATAAACTCTGAAAATAAGTGAAATAAGCCAGTCATAAAGGACCACATTGTATATGATTCTATTATATGAATGTCCAAAGTAGGTAAATCCATAGAGACAGAAAGTGGATTGGTAGTTGCTTAGGGCTCAGTCCTGGGGGGCAGGATGGGAAGTGACTACTAATCAGTACAGGGTTTCTTTTGGGGGGTGATAAAAATGTATACATCTTAAATCAGTGAATTGTATGGTATGTGAATTATATCTCATTAAAACTGTTACTTAAAAAAAACCCTCAAAATCTAAGTAACTACATATTATCTTAAAAAGACAAACCTGTGTGTTAACGCAGTGATTAAGAAATATTCTAAATACAAGCAGATGGTAAAAATACATTTGACAGATGAAACCAAAAAGAAAGCAGAGATAGAAATATTAATTAAGTTTTTCTGGAAAAAAAGGGTGGGGTAAGAAGAGTTAAAATGTGAAAAAGAAAAATGGGGATGAGGAATAGGGCTGATAATTCCAGATACTAACATCTAGTATAAAGCTGTATTAAATAAATGGTGTGGTACTGCATTTCACATTGCAGGTGTATCAGAATGCATTTGGCTGCAAGTAACATAAAATCTAACTCAATGAGGCTTAAATGATGAGGACATTTATCACCTCACACAGTTCAAATACCTGAGTTAACACAGTCACAGGAGAGGTTAATTCAGAAGCTCAAAAATGCTATCTAGGACCAAGGTGCTATCTTCCTTTTGTTCTTCCAGTGTGGGTGAGCTAGCATTGTCCCAAACTTAATTTCTCCTAGACTTCTTCTCCAGAGGAAGAAATCAAGTACTGTTCCTCTCTTGGTTCCCTTCTTTAAGAACAAGCACATCTTCCCTGAAGCTCTTATTGAATATCCATCCCTAAGTCAATCAGGAGAGGAGTGGAATCACCATGATTAGTTTGGCTCAATTAGGATTCACTTCCAAGGGTTGGGGAAGGTGGCAGCACATGGCTACTTTCTGCAGGGTAGGGAGCCGAATAAAATTGGAGTTCTAACAGAAGGTTAGGGAGAATGGATATTGAGTAGAAAACTAACATGTACACTGAAGAAAGGATGGATACACTGTAGGGCTTCCCTGGTGGCGCAGTGGTTGAGAGTCTGCCTGCTGATGCGGGGGATACAGGTTCGTGCCCCAATCCGGGAGGATCTCACATGCCGTGGAGCGGCTAGGCCTGTGAGCCATGGCCGCTGAGCCTGCGCGTCTGGAGCCTGTGCTCTGCGACGGGAGAGGCCACAACAGTGAGAGGCCCGTGTGCCGCAAAAAAAAAAAAAAAAAACAGCACTGTAACACTGGTTGATTAAATGAAAAGTTTAGATATTAACTTTATACCAAACACAAAAGTAAATTCTTAAATATTTAATTTTAATACTATATAAATTAATAATCACAACAACAAACCTACAAGAGTATTAGAAAAAATATACAGGAACATGTTTATAATCTTTTGGTAGGGTTCACCTTTCAAAGCAATTCAAAAACCCAAATATGATGGAAAAAAAAAACAGACGACTACATGAACGTCAAAAATATCTACAAGACTAAAAGAAAATAAAAATACAAATAGCAAAGTGAGAAAAAACACTTGTAAATTTCACAAGAACTAATATCAGTAATAATATAAGAAAAAAAGCAATGCAATGGACCAACAGACACAAGGAAATTGTTCAATCTCACTAATAATTAAATAGATACTATATCTATCTATATCTATATCTCTCTATATTATACAATGTCTATCAGATTAGCAAAGATTAAAGTAATTACAAACACTAAGTATTGGTGAGGGTGAGGGGAATGTATACTCTCATAGACTGATTTGGAAATTAAATAGGTATAATAATCATTTTGAAAAGTAGTTCGGCAACTCCACTTCTGAAACTACAGGGAAATACTTAAGACAGGGCACAGAGATGCTAGGTATAATAATATTCCTTGGAAACAAGTTAAATAGCCACCAGTAGAAGGGCGGTTGTGGTGACCAGCCCCTAGGATGATCACTGGTAATTCACGGCCTTGCGTAGTCCCCTCCTACAATGAATCAGGGCTGACTTTGTACAACAAATAGAATATGTCAGAAGTGACTATCTGCAGATAGGTCACAACAGGCACTGCAGCTTCTGCCTGCATCTGTTGGATCATTCTTTCTGTGGGAAGCCAGCTCCCATGACAAGAAGAAGCCCCATAGAGAGGCCCATGTAGAAAGAAACCAAGGCCTCAGCCAGCGATTAGCACCAAACTGCCAGCCATATGAGTGAACCACTTTAGAAGTGGATCCTCCAGTCCCAGTCAGCCTAGCTGACATACGACTGCAACTGCATGAAAGACTCCAAGAGAGAAATGCCCAGCCAAGCTCTTTCCAAATTCCTGAACAGAAACCATGCGATTATAAGTGATTACTATTGTTTAACACCACTAAGTTTTAGTGTGATTTGTTATGCAGCAATAGTAAAACAGTGACTAATTATGGTACATCCATACCCTGGAATACCTGATAGCAATTCAAAATGATGCATCTCTTCATATGTTTGCAGTTATTTGCAACTACCTCTGGTTAGTTTTAAAGAGCACAGTACTAAATAACATGTATTGCATGATCTTATATATATGATTTTTTTGTATGGATACAAAAGTCTGAAAGGATATTCACCAAAATATACATGGAAATATCTATAATGGTGAGAATATGGATCATTCTCATTTTATTGAGTTTATGTCTTATTATTGAGTTTATGTCTTATCTATGCTTTTCTCAATAAACATACTTACCTTATTAAAAAATCTGTTTGTAATTTGGTGTGGTTGGGAGAGGAACTCAAAAGAGGAATAGTTTCAGAAAGTTTCAGCACATGATTTTAACATGTCATTGACTGTATTCCATTGCTCCAGTAACAGAATCCTCCTTCTTGGTGATTTCAATATCCACAGAGATGATCCATTTAATGATCCAGATTCTCCTCTTCAGCTTCTTCATTTCCAATGATTTTTACCTTCACTCCACTTCAGTTATCCCTCCCCCACCATCATGCTCTATATTGGAGCATGGGCAGCAGCTGTAAGATCGCTGACATCTTGACTTCAAGCATCCCCATCTCTATAGCCCAAGTCACCAGGTTTCTCAAGTGACGCCACTGCCATAACATCAACCCTAGCCAAACAGCTAGACTACTGATTCCATCTACTTTTTTACTGTTCGTTAACCCATTCAATGTCTTCAGTTCCTATTTTTCCTCAATGATACCCCACAATTCGTTTTGATAATCAATCCCTTTATATACTGAAATCCAATTTCCTCTCTTACTGTTTCATACTTTTCTGAGGGAGAACAGAACAATCCTGGTTAAACCTAACTCTCTTCCTGTTCAATGCCTAGTGGAGAAAAATAATCAACATGCTGACTGGTTCTCACTTTAAATTTAAGACAAGTATATATGCAAGTATATACGTAGCACCACGCAAAACTCTTACTATATTCCTTTAGAAAATATGCTTTCACTGTCTCTGGAATAGCTCTTTCTGAGCTTCCCTTCAAATCCTAACACCTGCTCTAATCTTCTCTCTCTGAGCAGATATCTGATTTCACTAAGAAAATAGAAGCAATTAGAGAAAAAAATTACCATCTTCCCACCAGCTGTTATACTGTAGTTGAACTGCCCCTGCATCTTTGTGAGAATGGTTCTTCCATTTGCTCAACAGATCCCACCCTTTCTTTCCCAGCCAAAGACTCTGCTCCCACTGTAGTCACTACCTCTCCAAATCATTTTCTCTTGTCTCCTGGATCACTGTCATCAGCATTACAAACGTGCCATATCTGTCATCTTAAACATTAAAAATAAAACCCTTTCTTGATCCTATGTCCTCTTCCACATACTGCCCCAATTCTATTTCTTTTCACAGCAAAACTCCTTTAAAAGTTTAAAATTTTTTTCACCTCCTAGTTATTTTTATCCCACTTCAATCTAAATTTTGTCCACACACTGAATCCAATCTTGTCAAAGTCACCAGTGACTGCCCCCACCTTGCCAAATCAGTTCTCTCTCAGAAGAATTCTCTGATAGCCTAGACTCTTGACTCACAGAAACTGTGAGATAATAAATACATGTTGTGTTAAGCCACTAGGTTTGTGGTAATTTTCTTACACAGAAATAGAAAACATTAGTTTTTTTATTTGCAAGGGTAGCAAACAAATAATAAATATTGAAAATTTTATATAAGACTGGTGAAAATTCTGCATGAAAAACACTGCTTTACAGGTGTTTATAACTAACCCAAACAGCTATAATAAGCTGAGCCAATTCTTAGTGTTAGTTTGAAATAAATATCTCTTCAACATTTCATTTCACTTCATTTCATTACTTGACCATGATCTTGTTTGGTAATTTAATTAGTTACTTATAAAACGTGTGTTTTAGGGGCAGCCTACATAGTAGGTCTTCCACCTAGTGGCAGGACAAGCCATGTGATGGCCCACAACATCAGCACTGCTGCCAGCCCAAAGCCCACCGAGTCACTTCTGAATAGGAGCTACTACCTTTCCTCAACATTCCTTCCTTGATATCAGCTGCTATCAGTGAAAACTGTATATAAATACAATCCATTAGAGTTTCTCTACGAAGCGATCTCTCCGCCTGGCTCCAGGATCTTCTGCTTCCTATCAGCAATCTCTAAGTCACAACTCTACTCTGGCTTTGATTTATTTAAGGGTATCCTCTAAGGATATATATATATATCCTCTAAGGATATATATAAGTATTAACTCCACCATAAACAAAGCTTACCTTAAAAAAAAAAAAAGTCATTTGTTAATAAAAATAACATCAAGGGCTTCCCTGGTGGCGCAGTGGTTGAGAGTCTGCCTGCCGATGTAGGGGACACAGGTTCGTGCCCCGGTCCGGGAGGATCCCACATGCCGCGGAGCGGCTGGGCCCTTGAGTCATGGCCGCTGAGCCTGCGCGTCTGGAGCCTGTGCTCCGCAGCGGGAGAGGCCACAACAGTGAGGGGCCCGCGTATCGCAAAAAAAAAAAAAAAATAAAATAACATCAAATATTAAATACAAAGCTGTTCACATGTCCCTTCCTATTGCTAATCACATATCCCTGGAAAATAAATAGAATAAAGAACAATGACTTGAAAGTTGCTTCAAGAAAGTTGCCCTCTGCTCTCCACTCTCACTACCTTCTGCTCCTTCATTAACCATAGCTGTGACTTGATGAAATTCTATAGAACCTCAATGTGAGAACTGTTACCACAAGAAGCAGCAGATCCTGGCATTTTAACCATTCTTTCACTTAGGAAGGAATAGAACCAGTTAACAGCAATCATGACCTACTTGTAGCAAAAGAAAGTCTAATATGATCCAAAAGAAACTTCAGAAGTTCCAAATATGTTAAAAGTAAGGATACCACAAAGGCACCTTAACAAGAAAGACAGAATCCAACTCAAAGAGCTCACTATGGAAAGCAAGCTCTTTTACCCTAGTGAAGAAGGGACCACCTCAGAAGGTCAAAATCAGTCACTCTATTACAGAGGGTCAAGATATTAATTCTGGACTTGTAAGTCTGAAAAAGTTTCTATGTAGAGAAATTTCCTCCAGAAAGAGTTCCTGGAGAGTTAAGTTTACATAGTTTAACTGGTCTTAAAGTTACTTGTTTTTTTTAAAAAAAAGAGGCATAACAAAAAGACAAGACCTAGAGAGTATTCTAATCTACATGAACAATTCTTAATTACATTTGAAGTCAATGTCAATTAAAAACAATAATTTCATCAAAAGCCAAAATGGTAAATGTTAAGAAGAAATTGCAGAACATCTTTGGAGGACAACAACAAGTTAACCAGACTTAACTATCATTAAAAAGAAAAACAGGGCTTCCCTGGTGGCGCAGTGGTTGAGAGTCCGCCTGCCGATGCAGGGGACACGGGTTCGTGCCCCGGTCCGGGAGGATCCCACATGCCGTGGAGCGGCTGGGCCGGTGAGCCATGGCCGTTGAGCCTGCGCGTCCGGAGCCTGTGCTCCGCAACGGGAGAGGCCACAACAGTGAGAGGCCCGCGTACCGCAAAAAAAAAAAAAAAAAAAGAAAAACAGATAAGATAAATACATGCTAGGGATGTAATGTACACCATGAAAACCATAGCTAACACTGCTGTGTGATACCTAGGAAAGTTGTTAAGAGAGTAGATCTAAGAGTTCTCATCACAAGGAGAATCTTTTTTTCTTCTTTTCACCATCTATCAATACATGAGATGATGGATGTTAACTAAACCTATGGTGGTAATCATTTCACAATATAAGTAAATCAAACCATCATGCTGTACACCTTAAACTTATACAGTGATGTGTGCCAATTATTTCTCAATAAAACTGGAAAAAATAATAATGTCCCTTTAAGACAAAGAAAAGAAAAATAGCCAATATAAACAAATACATGTGCACATAATAAAATTATGATTTCGTTTTGTAAAAAGAGGGAGAAAAGGGCTTCCCTGGTGGCGCAGTGGTTGAGAGTCCGCCTGCTGATGCAAGGGACGCGGGTTCGTGCCCCAGGATCCCACATGCTGCGGAGCGGCTGGGCTCGTGGGCCATGGCCGCTGAGCCTGTGCTCCGCAGCGGGAGAGGCCACAGCAGTGAGAGGCCCGCGTACCGCAAAAAAAAAGAGGGAGAAAAGACTTATCTAAGTAATGAATAATTAAGAAATGATAGCAATAGATAAAAATATGTAGTGCAGTGCAAAGGACATAAGACCAGATGTCAAAAGAACAAGATTTGAATTTCGTGTTTACTCTTGAGTTTAAGCAAATTCCTTCTCTTTGGTAAACCTTTACTTCTCCATCTATCAGGCTGAATCATATGAAATCGTCATTTTTGTAGATCATAAATAAGATTAGGATAAATTTTATTCTCATATAATTTTTATGCTTTCTTCATAAGAATGTTGTAAGGTAATAAGATAATATAAATTTCATTACTGCTAAATCCACAGGGTCCTTTTCACTTCAAACTTTCTTACCCTTTCTACATAATTTGATGCACCCTCTTTATTGAAATGTTCTCTTCTTGTGGACTCTGTGACTTCACCTTCTTCTGATATTCCTCCTACCTTTCTCATCTCTTCTTTGTCTTTCTGGAGACTCCTCTTTCTCTTCCTTAAGTGTTGCACTCCTCACAGTTCTGACCTAAAACTAGTCTCACAATACAGAGTTTAATCTATACAACTGTCCTATACGATCGTATCCAGACCCCTGACTTCAGATACCTTAAATGGCTATATGCTGATGATTCAAAATTTTATATTCTCTTTTTTAAGAGGTAACTTGTAAAGTTTCTAGAGCAAAGGATAGCATTATCTACAGAAGGCAAGGCAAGGCAAGGTAGAAAGATTCCACGATAGAAGCCACACCAGAGAGGTCTGGACTTTAAGTATATCTCTTTTAAATCCAAGAGAATGAAGTAGTTTGAAGCAGACAGTGTTCCTACTGAGAATAACTATAGGTAAAATTTTTTAAATCATCACTTTAGAGTTATCAGAGAGCCGCTAAAACAAAGAGGACTAGAGGATGCCAGGTTCTGGTGAGGAGAGAACCTCAGAGAGGTTGCTGGTCTTTCTGCACCCACTTTAACCATGGGGCATTTGTTGATTCTAGGCTGGGGTAAGATGCTGCAAATCATGGCTTTGCCCAGATAGAGGGCTGCTTCTTGAAGTCAGAGAAACATGCAGAGCTATGACTAGTGGTCTTTCAGAAAAGATGTAATTAGAGACTTCAAGAGCTTTAAGCACATGGCCTATTTTCCCCTCAAAATATTTGCCACATTGTGAAGTTGTCTGGAATGGGAGGCTGAAGGGATAATCAAGGGTCTCTCAGAAGAAGAGCGGAGTTTCTGGCAATCTCTCAGGGGTGAGGAAACAAGTCTGAGAGTCTAGAATTTGCCCAGTGAACACACCAGGCCCCTAAATGACAGCCTTGAGTGGCCATGACATAGGGGTATTACAGAACAGAGGCAGATGGAACCTTACCAAAGCTGCAGTACAGCCGCAAGTCAACTCAACTTGAAGGCTGAGAGGAGTAAAGCTTCTCAGCCTATCCGCCTAGCTCTGGAAAATCGAACTCTCTAGAAAAAGAAAACAGCATCTAGAGTGGCACTGTCCTATAGAAAAAGTGTGTGGGTCACAAATGTGATGCATATATGTAGTTTAAAATTTTCTAATAGCTACATTTTCAAATGCACAAAGAACACAAATTAATTTTATATTTAGAGTATCCAGAATATCACTTCAACATGTGATCAATATAAAAAGTTACTGAGCTATTTTACAGCCTTTTTTTTGTTGTTGTACCAAGTCTCCAAAATCCAGCATTTTACACTTATACCACATCTCAATTAAGATTAGCCAAAAGCCACATGCAGCTAGTGGATACTCTACTGAACAGCACAGATCTAGAGTCTAGTCTAGCAATCAATCAAAAATTACTATTATTAACAGAGTTAAGAAATAAGAAGGAAAGATGAATAAATGAAATAATTTCATCTGAGAACTGGAATATACTTTTTAAATGGAAATGGTAGAGCTGAAAATATCTGCAACTAGAAATCTGTCAGATTGAACAGATCATATATATCAGAAGACAGAGTCAACAAATTCTTTGAAAAATACAATTTATCAAGGCTAACAAAAAGGAGAAATAGAAAATCTGAATAGAACTATATCTATTAAGGAAACTGCCTCATAATTTAAAATCCATCACAAAACTCCAGGTCCAGATGGCATTACCATTCAATTCTTCCAAATATTTAAAGAAATGATATCAATTCTGCACAAATGCTTAGAGAATAGAAAAGGGAGAGACATTTTAAAAATGTTTTTTATGAGGCCAGAATACTTTGTTTCCAATAGTTGGAAAGTATAAGAAAGAAAAATTACAGACTAATCTCTCTCATGAAACACAAATGAAAAAAATCTAGAACAAATTACTAGCAAATCAAATCAAACCAGGTGGAGTTTAGTCCAGGTATGCAAGGTTGGATTATCATTTAAAAATTAATGTAATTGACTTTATTAATAGAAAAAAAGGAGAAAAATCATATGATCATCTTGTTAGACACAAAAGAGGCATTTGACAAATTCAATACCCATTTATGATCTTAAAACTTTTAGCAAATAGGAAAAGAATTCAATCTCCCTAATATGAAAAAGAGCATCTTTCAAACAACCTATAGTACTCATTGTATACAATGGAGAAATATTGAAAACTTTCATAAAGAGATTATAAACAAGACAATCATCCACTATGACCCCTTCTATTTAACACTGTACTGGAGGTCTTAAACAGTACAATAATTCAAGGAAAATGGAAGGGAACAGAGGAGAGAGGGATAGAAGGAAAGAGAGAAGATGAACAAGGATTGGAAGGGAAGAAAAAATAACATTATTTGTAAATTATATGACTGCACATCTAGAAAATACAAAAAGAATCTATAAACTATTAGAATTAATAAGAAAGGTTAATTAGCAAGGTCACTGGATATAAGGTCAACATAAAGTTATAACTGAAACAGTGTAGTATTAGTGCAAAGACAGACTAATAGACCAATGGAACAGATTAGAGTTCAGGAACAGACCCACACATTTACAGTCATCTGATTTTTGTCAAAGATGACATTGGTGCAGTATGGAAAGGATGGTCTCTCCAAGCAATGCTGATGAAGGATTTCCATTTGGGGGAAAAAATAATAATCTTGACTTCACTTCTCCCCATAAACAAAAATCAGCTCCAGATGAACTTGGATTTAAATATCAAAGGTAAAATAATAAAACTTCCAAAAGAAAATAAAATATCTTTGAAACTTTGGAGTAGATAAAATTTTCTTAAACAGGACACAAAAAGAACCAACCAACAAATACTGATTAACTATCTTAGAATTAAGAACTTTTGTTCATCAAAAGATACCATTAAGAGAGTGGAAATAACAAGCCACTGATTGGGAAATGTATAGAAATGTATATATGTATAGAAAAGGACACCTATCTTGACTATTTAAAGAGCTACTACAAATCAAAGAGGTATATACCCAACAGAAATGCATACATATATTCAACAGTGTGTATACTAAAATACTCACAGGAACACTAGTTAGTCAAACCATCCAAATATATACCAACAGTCAAATGAATAAATTGGAGTATATTCACAAAACATAATATTCTATAGTAATGAAAATGAACAATCTACAACTACCCAAGCATATGACTCTCACAAACATGGTGAGTAAAAGAAGCTAGACCCAAAAGAGCATATGCAAAATACGATGCCATCTCTTAAAGTGAAAAATTGAAAAATAAAAACAAAACAGATTAAAAAAAAAAACAGGTGAAAGTGATCTATATTGTTAGGAGTTAGAATAATGGTTAGCCTTGAAGGAGCATAAGGAAGCATAAAGAAGGCTTCTGGATTTTTATGTGTTTCTGGATTTTTATTTGTTGCTGATTACATAGGTGTCCTTATTTTGTGAAAATTCAGTGAGCTGTTCACTTATGATATGTCGACTTTTTGTATCCATGTAAAAATAAAAAGTTTAAAAAAAAAGGCCCAGATCTTTCTGCTCTGTCATGCTCTGTTGTGTCTGATGTCTGCAGCAGCTGCAAGCGTCATGTTCTCATACAACAAATGTCCAAAAAGCCTTTCTCCTCTTTTAATTAAGGAGGAAAATATTTTCCAGAAGCTATCAGATTTCCCATTGGGCATTTCTGGATCACATGCCTCTGCACTAACTGAAAGGGGAGTTGGAAATGGAGTATCAGGCATTTTCTGTTTTTACTGTGAAAAGCGGTCTCTGTGGGCAAGGAAGAGATGGAGGAATGTGGCACAGGTATTCAGCAATATCTGTTGCCGAGGATTACTAGTGACCTCTCAACTAGTCTTGCCATGGCCACTTCCGTCTTCCTCTAATCTAAACTCAGATTAGCAGCAGAGTCATCTGACAAAAATGTTAACTTGAAAAACCTTTCGTTAGTTTCTCATTATAGTAAAAACAAACCCATGATCCTTAACACGGTTGACAATGCCCTGCGTGATCTAGTCTCTGCTTACCTCCTCAGCCTCATGTTGAGTGGTCCTTGACCTACGTTTTAGCCATATAACCTGCAGTAAGGCAAAAGCAAATTTACACTGTGCACGAAACTGACTCTGAAAATATTCCAAAGATCAAGAGATGGCAAAGAGACACTAATTGTATGTCATTTAAAATGGGTCAAGCATCTTAGGTATGCTCCAGTTTAGTGAATTATTTTTATATTTGTAAAAATAAGAATAATAAAAGAACTTTTGGTTTGTCACATGAGATCCTGGTCCCCCTAACTAACTTTTCTTTAAGTCTGAAGTTCAGTAACTACCTAATCTTTTACCAAGATTTTGTTTGTTTCATTTTCAGAAACCTAGCACTCATGGTTAATGAGGACAACTATTCTCAACTCTTTGCCTCCACTTTCGAATCCCTGCACTCTATCCCTTAAATGCTAACTGTAGATACCTTTTTTCAAATCTCTCTTGACACTAGAAAACACACAAGTACATAAGCACATGCAAAGTACTTTTACCCTCAAACTTTCCAAGCAATATATTAAAATGCCATCACACTACAGCTTGAATCCAGTAGTCAAATCTGTTCATCACTCAACAAACTGTACACTTACTATGTACTGGACACTGGAAACTGTGACAGGTGTAGTAAGAGAAAATGATCAATTTATTGGAAACTAATGTATTTTATATTCAGGAAATATATCTAATCACCCATCAATTCTTATGCACATACCATTTTGACAAATATAATTAACAAATGCTTTGAAAAATAGTTTAGGAAATAATGGATTCCCAAAACCCAACGAAAATGACAGCTGAAGAATCTGAAAAGTGAATAAATCCACAAATGCAAAGGGAATAGGAGAGGTTAAGAAGAAGCAAGGTGCATTGTACCCTAATATCTCTGAAACTGAAAGCACCAGGTAGTTCTGAAGGTAGGGGTGCCAAGGTTAGGTTAAAAGTGAACAAAGCAAACAATAAAACTAGCTGAAGTCCATATAAGGAATAGTTTGATGCCAAGATTCTCACCAGCCCCCAGTTTAAGTAGGCAGGTGACCATCCCTTCCCTACTCCTACAGAAAACTACAAGTTTATTCTATCAGTACAAGTTAAAGAAGGGAGGCTCTAGATCCAGGTAAAGCAAGACTAGATGGCAGCACCTTATTTTTTTCTTTAAAAGTGAGTAAACATCTACATACTTAACAGTGAACCTCAGCTCCCTTCATCTTGCTCAGCTATAAGGATGCTGACTCCCAGGCAGATCACCCTGAAGTTCCTTCCACATCCCACCTCCTATCCCCCGCCCCATGCCTCCAAGGCCGCAGAATGAATTACTATTTTCTGGAAAAAATCATACTATAAGGAAAAGAGAAAAGCTGAAAAAGAAAAAGCCCATAAGAAAAGAGTTACACATAGTGTTGAGTCTCCCCAATTTAATAAATATTTATTGAATGCCTATTTTGGGCTGGGCACTATTCCAGATGGTTGGAAGATATCAATAAAAATAATAAAATCTCTGCTCTCATGGAGCCGATG
Organism: Orcinus orca; assembly: GCF_937001465.1. NCBI lineage: Eukaryota > Metazoa > Chordata > Mammalia > Artiodactyla > Delphinidae > Orcinus > Orcinus orca. Next base: position 26,306,032 of record NC_064562.1, read on the forward strand.
CTCTAGTGGGGGAAGACAGAAAAATGAACAACAAATATAATAAATAAGGTATTATATATTAGGTAATAAAAGTGCTATGAGGAAGAAAAAGAGCTATGGGAAAAAAATAGAGCAGGGAAAGAAGGATCAGAAGTACCAGGGGGCAGGTGTGTGCATTTTAAAGTAAGGTGGTCAGAAGAGGCCTCACTGAGAAGGTGGCATGTGTGCAAAGAGGTGAGGGTACCAGCCTGACCACATTGCTGTAAGGCCTGGAAAGCATCAAACTCTATCATGAGCACAAACTGCTTCCAAACTGCTAATTTGTGCCTCTCTCCTAGGCTATGAGAAAATAGCCAAGGATCTCCAGGCACGTTAAAAAAAAAAAAGAAAAAGAAAACAAAAAATGGAAATTAAACAAGCAAAAACGAAAAGGAACTCTCAAGAGAAGCAGTGAAGGGAGGACAAGAAATTTAAAAACAAAACAAAGCATTATTAATATCCTCTGCAACATAATAGAATGCATCCTTAAAACAAGAACAGAATGCTATTTTTTAAAAGACCAAGAAACAAAAAGAGGTCTTAGAAATATATATATATACATACATTTTTAATTATACAAAGTTAAATGAATTGCTTGGAATATGAGAAAAGAAAAGAGAAAAAAATGAGAAAATCAGTGGCTCAATGCAGGAAGTATCACAGCTAACAAACGTAAATTCAGAAACAGACAACAGAGAAAATAGAGGAAAAATATGAAGGAACATAAGAGCACCTCCCAGAACTAAAGGACAGGTGTTTCCACATTGATGGGAACCACTGCACACTTAGTAAAATGAAGGAAACACACACACACACACACACACACACACACACACACACACACACACACACACATACCCCATGGCATAGCCATCATAAAATTTCTGAACATCAAAGGTACAGAGATTTTAAAAGCCTCTGCAGAAAAAAATAGGTCACATGCAAAGCATCAGTAATCAAAAGTGGCATTGTATTTCTCAACATTTACACAGAAAACTATGAGGCAATGGAGAATGTGCTTAAAATTCTGATGAAAAATTATTTCCAAACAAGAATTCCATACCCAGCCAAATCATCCCTCGAGGGTGAGATTAAAATAAAGGTTTCAGTCATGCAAGGTTTCAACATTTTTACCTTCCATGTGGAGGATGCATTTCACCAAAAGAGGAAGTAAATCAAGAAAGATGAAGACATGGGATCCAGGGAAAAAGGAATCTACCAAAGAAAAAAGTGAAGGAAATTCCCAAGATGATGTTGAAGGGATGTCTTAAGAAGATGGCTGTTAGTCCAAGTCCTCCGAAGAGACACCAAGACATGAACAGATCTACAAGAAATTTATTAAAGGAAACATCTGTGAAAGAAAATGGGGAGGGAGCCAGGGGAGGCTGGAAGAGCTGTCAGACACCATGCAGGTCTGGGCCCAGGAGGAGACGGGAAGGAAGGAGGGAGGGGTGTATGTGTTAGACTGCAGTGCAGTTCTAGGGAAAGTTTGGCAAGGCTGTCAAGAAGTCCTTAAGCCACGGCTGCCTGACAGAAGACTCCAGAGTCCCCAGGAATGAGCCTCCGTTACTACCCCTGCTGTGCTCACTCACTGGCTGGGGGCACAGATGTGGTGATGGATACCAGAAAGCAGCAGCTGGGGCCATCAGTCAGTTACTCCCTGCGGTCAGAGATCTGAGAGGAACATACTCAAGGCCACCTGTGGTGGCTCTGTAACGTGCCAACTAGGCTAACCTAAACTACATTTCCCAGAATTCCCTTCCTGGCATGTTTCTGGTTAGGTGAGACATAAGAGATATTTGCATGCAAGATTTCGAAGGCAGATGTGAAGCAGCAGCCATTCTGTGCTTTGATGTAGGTGATTCCACAAGTTTTGTAGATCCCCAAACTAGTGATCACACAAGTTGTCACTATCTGCTGGCGCACCCCACTGTCATGGGGCAGCAGCCAGGCCTACAATTGCTCCACCTTCCCCTGGGTCCTCCTGCAGCTTCTCTGACTCCCAGGCCAGGTATGTGTCTGCTCCGTGACAAAGGGTATTAGCTCCTTCTGCAGGACACTGGCATCACAAGGTGGGAGGCAGTGAGAACTGACGTGGATCCCAGTTCCTCGAATTGGTGCTCCTAGATTCCAGCTTGCCCTTGCCCTTCACCGCTACACATCCATCTTCACTTTTGACTCCTTGCCCCGTGGTGTCAAGCTGTGGCATCAAATGTGAAAACAACCAGCCTCATAGAATTTATTTAACCAACTCCTACTCGTGTAAGGCAAAATCCTTGAAACAAATCTCTTACTATATACCAGTCCCCATACACACACACACACACACACACACACACACACACACACACACACACACACACACACACACACACACACACTAGTGCTCTGCTTCCCCGAATGAACTTCCACTGACGCACGGACACAGTAGCTGGGCTGAAGGTCCAGGAGGGATGTTTCCATGAAAAAAATGTGAAACCGAAAGAGTATGTATGTTTCCAGAGGTTTCTGATAGATCCGTCAGAGAATTTAGGGATATATCAGTAACTGATAACATTTTTTAAATTCAGGAAAAAATGAGGCAATCATTAATTCTAGGAAAACAAAATTATGCCTGAAAAGGAAATTTAAAGCATGACTCAGGTATAAAAACAATACATGGTCATGACAGTGAAAACATGTAAAATGATTTAGCAAGTAGCATGAAAAACTATACTAGGAAGATGAAGAGAAGTATATAAGAGAAGAAACAGGATTATAGGGCTAAATCCTGATATTTCATAGTAAGACATCATTAGATCACGTCTTTATAGATATGTGCACACATGCTATGTAGAACGGCACATAACTACTATAGCTATCCATGCACATATGTCATGGAGAAATATGAAAGCAAATACCAAAAAGAACCCCCCAAACGGCTAAAATAACTAAGAATAAGAGAACTGCTCCCGAGGAACAGGATGGGGGTGTGGAACAGAGAGAGAAGTGCTGTCTCGGTCCTTTCAGACTTTCAACCTATGTACATACTTTACTGTAGCAAAAATACACTTAAACTTAAAAAATCAAACTGAAAAGTTAAACTGAAAAGAAGTTAAAGTTAGTAGAACTGAAAATTAAAGAGTAAGACTCATCAAGTTGGAAAAAAAAAATGAGGAGGAAGGGAGAAATCTGACGATACCAAGTCTAAACCATTTAGAGTTCAAAAACAGGCACTAATCTATTGCTTAGGGATGCATGCAAAGGCAGTAAAACTCTTTTTTAAAAAACTAAGAAAATCATCATAAAAGGTTAGGAGTGGTTACCTTTAAAAGGTATGGAAAGGACTGTGATAGGGAAGGGAGGAGGTATACTCCCAGCTCTGGGATGCTCATAAAGTTCAATTTCTTACATTAGACAGGTTATATACACACATAAACTATATGTGTGCTTTATGGACTTTGGGGAGGAGACAGCACTAAGCACCCAACAGAAACAATTGCAGCAACACCAGCATACACTTGCAGTACTCCTCCTGCCACGTATGAGGCTTAGCTTTTTCCCAGTATTTGAGCTTCCAAATAAATTATGATTTGCTATTAAATGAGCTCTAAAATCAACAAATGCATATTTCATTTATATTTTATATTCATTTATCTTTTATCCTAGAACAAAAATGAGAAAAAATTTGTATGCATGGTAGATATGACAAAACGTTATGTAAACACTTACAAATTTAGACTTTTCACATACATGAGTAATTTTTAAGGTACAGCAAATTTAAATCATATACTGTCATCCTAGCACCATAAATCTTAATAGTAAAGAAACTCACAACAAGGAAAGGTTAAAGATAGCCTTTAAGTATACATGGCAGAATTACATCTAAGGAGAAGGCTGTTTGATGGCCTACTGCTGTATTACGAAACACTGGAAAAGAGATGTGGGAATCAGCAACTTAAGATACCAAAGAATCACTATGAAATACTTTTTATGTAAATCATTTAACCACTAAATGAATAACTGCTTATTTAAAAAAATCCAATTGAAGCAGAAGGATACATGGAGACCCAATTACCTTTTAAAAAATAGTTCAGAGAAATACAAATACAGTATGTTCTCATGTGGAATGTAAAAATGCCATACTCATTGAAACAAGGAGTACAATGGTGATTGCCAGGGGCTGGGGGTGAAGGAACTGGGGAGATGTTGGCTAAAAGGAACAAACTTCCAGCTATAAAATGAATAACTGCTGGGAAGCTAATGTCCAGCACAGTGACTAGAATTAACAATACTGTATTATATACTTAAAAGTTGCTAACAGACTAGATCTTAAATGTTATTACCACACACACAAAATGGTAATTATGTGAGGGGATAGAGGTGTCAACTAACTTTATCGTGGTAATCATTTCACTGTATATATGTGTGTGTGTGTGTGTGTGTGTGTGTGTGTGTGTGTGTGTGTGTGTGTGTGTGTATCAAATCATCACACTGTACACTTAAACTTACATATATGTCAATATTATCTCAATAAAGCAGGAAATAAATAACAAGTATATAAATGATTAAAAAGATGTTTTAGTATCTCAACGAAGCCTTCAAAAAGTCTTTTCACAATCAAGTTGCCTTCAGAAGGACTGTTAAAAAGCTAACTAAGGCAAGACCTATAAGAAGCAGGTGATAAACTTAACAAATACTTTTTGATCAAGAGACATGTAAAGACTTTTACTGCAAGGATATCACAATTCTATGGAGGTAATGACTAAAAAGTAGAATTCTGACTGCAATATAATCCTAAATACACTTTAAGGAGATATGGAGCTCTGAAAGGGACTGTAAAGCAAGGTAATGGGAATTACTTAGGAGTGGATGAAAGAGACATCCATTAATTAAGGCTGACTCCATTCAAGTTTTCTGGCTTTGTGACTTTTCCTCTTCTATGAGACAATAACAGGTAACAGCAAATAACATGTTTGGAGCGCTTACTCTTTGCCAGGCATTGTTTTAAGAATTTTACAGGTACTGAGTCATTCCAGCCTTGCAACAGCCCTATGAGTTCACTATTTTCATCTTCCTTTTATACACAAGAAATCTGAGGCCCAGAGAAACTAACTTTCCAAGGTTCAGAGTTAAGTGGCAGAACAGGAACTCAAACCCCAGCAGATGACTCCAAAGCTCATGCTCCTGGATCTTTATCAACCCAAAGATATAAATGTATATCCAATAGCTATATACAGCTGAAACTCCCAATTTCATGAGATTCTATAGAAAAGCACATGCTTTTACAGCCTATGAAAACATTACCAGTTTTCAAGGCTTTGCTCCTTTCAGCTACCATTTAGTGAGCTGCTACCATGTGCAAGGCACTTAACTGACACTTGTTTTAATCATCCCGACACCACAGCCCTAGTTTACAGCTGAGGAACCTGAAGTTCATAGAGAGGTTATATAATTTGCCGAGGGTCACCTAGCTGGTGAAGGATGAAGCCAGGACTTGAAAGTAATTTCCCTGCCAAAACTCTGAACATTACAGAAGTAATAAAGTAGTCTTGACGTATGTCTCTCTGGAATAAAAAATAAGGCAAAAATATATTCTGAGATGAGTACAAGTGAACAATATTTGCAGTTCAAGTGTAATTGAAATACCTATGCCTTAAAGAGATGTGGAACTCTGAAGGGGGTTGGGAGGAAAATAAGAAAGTAACTCAACTCTGTGAAAGTCCCACAATACTTGTTGTTTCCTATTAGTTACGGTGCCTAGAGGTAAAGCATGACATTGGGAACAAAAGAAGTTCTTGTTATAGGTCCAGGCAGAGGTGAAAACCCAATATACACCTCCAGTTATATTGGAAATTAAAATGCAAACATCTCTAGTGTTCTCAATAACAGGTTTTCAAAACAACTGAAGTAGTCCCACACACACTTTGCTTGCAAGGTCTGTGATTTCCATTGGTCCTATAATTCATATATATAACAGATTCTGTTCACAAAAGTACAAAAAAGAACCACCTTATAATTTACTTTCAAATTGTTTATCCAAATCTAGAACATCTGTCTAGAATGGTTAAGGTGGATTATACAAAATGAATATTATGGAGTAAGAAGTAATGAATTTTATTTTACATGAATTTTAAAAGCATTGAACTAACTCTACTGCTCGTTGCTTAGATATTATGAAGTTTGACTTCACCTTGGCGTGAATTACTATCATTTTAAGAAAAATGTTAACTAGATTCCTAAAGCTGCAATCAGTGACAACTGAGTAGAAAAAGCAAAGACATTTCTGTTCTATTCACAAGCACCAACAAACAGCCCAGTGGGGAAATGGCAGCGTGCCAGGCTGCCCCGTGAGCAATTAGGCTTCGTGGCAATCAGGAGACTCAGGCGTCTTAGGCCCTTAGAAAACTAGTATGTTAAGGACTTGGTGCTTTTACTCCCCTTTCCTGGAGGCATGTGTGAGACATATCTTGTTTAGATGACAATCTCTTCCATCTACAGGACTAAAAGAAAGGTTAAGACAACTGAGTAATAAGAAGCAAATTGAGGAGAACATGAGAGATTAGCAAGCATCACTGTTTACTGACCTATTGACTAAATGTAATAACTGATCTCAGACAGACAGTAATCTCATTCTAATAATCAGAAGAAACAATAATTAAAAGGCTCATACAATTATTGTAAAACGTAAAAGTGCATTTTAATTGATGAAGAAACTCAGAGTGAAATTCAGAGGCAAACCAACCTGAAATTCTCTCTCAATGAAAAATAGTTGAAATGGATAAAAATTCAGTTTCAGCCAAAATATGTGTATATTTACTCCCTTACTAACTTCTACATGGAAGGTTTCTAAGAAAAAAACAAACGACGTTGAATGATTCAGATAAACCTTACGGCAGACTGTGGGCATTAACTTCCATTTCACCAAATTTAAACCTGAAGTTCCCTATTATCTGGTAAATGCTTTCTCTTTTTGATATTTTATGAGTCTGAGTGAAAGGTTGAGGCTGTCAACACACTGGATTACATTTTGTAAATTTGCTGTCTATGTCTAATAAGATACCCAACAGCATAATAAGAATAAAAATGAATGAAGTGAATAAGATTAAAAGTGAAAGAATTAACCTAAGGATCCAAAAATATACTTTCTAATACATTCCTTGATTAGAGTAATTACGTAGGGTCACTTCAAAAATTTTACTGACTCAATATTGTCAAGAATTCATCATATTTAAGTATCTGAATTTCAAATATCTGAATGTGTCCTGAAGTACAGGACAAATTTACGATATTTTTATATTCATCTAGCCAAGATACACTTTACTTTATAAATAAAATAGATTTTAGAGGGCAAAAGTCAATATTTAAATCAATCCTTCATATATATCTTCAACAAAAGCTCATTATTTCTCACCTTTAATACTTTATAATTTCATTTAAAGTTTTTTATTATTTTATAGTATATAAACATACGAGCCTTTTCTCTACTTCTTGATGTGCCAGTAACAGTCGTGTAATATACATCTATGACAACTTAGCCTATAAACAGAATTCCTCACAAATTTAAAACCTAAGGACCAACAAATGTTTCACTACACTCAGAAAACACAGAGTCTTTATTCCGAGAGGAACTTTCAGTAAAAAAGTGACGTGTGAACAGCAGACACTGATGTTCACACAAGCATACTGCAGACAACCCAGCAGGCGGTTTTCTATTTTTTTTGGATTATGCTCTGGAGGTGCTGGCACAATGGAATTTCAATACCATAATTGCTTATTTCTCTGTGTATTTTTAAAATAATAGGTAAAGAAAAAAATCAACTACGAAAATAACAAAATATTTTTCATTCTTCTTTTCAAAGGATGTAATTTATAACCATTACACAAATAGAGAAGAAGCACAAAAGCGGGGAAAAGAGAAATAAAGTAATGTTCCAAAGGTTCAGTTTACAAGGACCTCACACTAAGTTTTTTTTTTTTTTTTTCCCTGCAACTCTTACTAGAAACAGTATTATTTGCTAAAAATGCACTGGCTGCCAAGAGCCATGGTCCATCTAAAGCAAAATGCTTAAGATGGAAATAGAGTGTTAAGACAGAAAAAAGGGGCAAGATTCAGTATACAAATTTCTGTAAAATCTATTTTAAAAAATGAATAAGATGAGGTTTTAATTTTGATATTTTCTGCCTGAAAAATAAATGCAATACTAAATAAAATACTAAAATATATAGCACTGTATTAAAACAATAAGATGTAATCAAATTCCAAACTTTCTAATTAAACCTTTTTTTTTTGTAAGTTATTGGGAATTCAACACTAGTCTTGGTTCACATGATAGAACAATGGGAAAATTTTCCGAGTGGTTGAACACTAACCCTGACAAGTGTGGAGAGCCAACTACAATACATTATATGGTAGCATAACCTGCCACCCACGTTGCTGAGAGAACAGCTTTCAAACACATGCACTGAGCTGTAAAACCACAAAATCCCTTATTACACATTGTCTTTCTTACTCTAGGTGAAATATACCACCAATTCTTTTCCATTACAAATCTTTTTTTATTACTATTTTTGAAGCCCACTTAACATTTTGACTGTCTTTTTCTTACAATGTAAAAGGTATCTTTTTTTAAAAAGGAAAATGAAACAGGACTGTTATCACCCTCCTACAGTATTACAATGAAGGCTGATATCTGCCACACAATTTCTCAGAGCTCATTTTGGAAATCCATATTACCCAAAATGAGTTTTAAGCTAAAGTTTTTTTATTCCTTTAAAGACCAAGGCCTATAATTGGTTCACTAAGTTTCTTAAAGCATTTGAAAACACTTGCATTCTTTAAGCAACACTGATATATTGCTTTGGGGGTTCTTTAATAAAATACATGGTCTTCATCATTACCCACCCCCCCAAAAAAGAAAAGAGAGAGAGAGAGAAAACCAAATCGTCAAAATCTGTCATGGAATGAGTGTTCTTTCTCATTCTGTGTCTCTTCCCAACATTCCTCCCTTCCCCCACTCTGGCACAAATCCAAACCTGTACCAAAAAACAAACAAAAACAGAAAGCTATTTTAGAATCAAGGATATAAGATAATATCCATCTTATATTGGTAAAATATTTAAATAAAGCAAGACTGTAGGATAGCAAATATGTTTCATCCTCATTACAGCACTGTGCTTTGTCAAAGATGTGTTCTTACTGTTCAGAAAAGAACTCACTGCAATAATGACTATGAAATTTGTACAAAACAGCTAGAGATACAGAACAAGAAGGGTGAAAAAAACAACTTAAAAGACACTACTTTTATAGAAATTCAAAGACACTACTTTTTAGAGATTCAAGATGGTTAAAACCATTTTAAAACTGTGTGTTTCTCTCTAACATTTGCCTAATTAATTTCCCTCCGAAATTCTCCCTCCTACCCTTTACATCCCCCATCTCCCCAACTCCCACCCACCATGACCCACCGCCATCCACAATCTGCTAACTGAATCACAGCATTCCAGGACAGTTACAGGACATAACAGTTTCTTCTGGGGTTTTCATTTGCAATGTTGTTGGCAAAGAGAATTTTATTTTTAAGTGTTTCTATTACACTGACAAGGTCAATTAGTCCCGTCAACTATTGGTCTTTCTGCCTGATAGCTTGGTGGATTATTCAAGTGGGACCATTCATAACCTATAACTGAATGCACCCAATTAACCTCAGAAACACGACAATACTGGCATCTAAAGGGATTTTAAGTTTATCTTAATAATATGCCATAGTAACGTCATTTTCTCCAAACTGGTGGTTTAATATCTGATAGAAACACTACATTTGCCTCAAATTGAATTGATTTGTAAATTATGAAATACAAATTACATAGAGTAATTTCTATTTTATGGAAGTTTATCATAAAAATGTTGAAGCTTTTTAAAAAACAATAATCAGCTATTTTGCCTACATTTGCTTATATGGTTTATACAACGAAATAAAGAATATGACGATCCTTTAGTATGCAATATCCAGTACTCGTATCAAGATTTCTCCCAAGGCGCAGAAAGCACTACTACTCTGCCAGAAGCTATTGTGGAAATTAATTTGTATTTTACTTCAAATATTCAAAAAATATTTATGCTGTCAAATATTATTTTTAAAAAACACAAAAGAGAATTTGCATCATTGGGTGTTTGTCCTGTGACAGGCAATATGAATAAGTACTTTGCAAACTTTATCTTACTTAACTGTCTCAGGAACCCAATGAAAAAGCATTGTTATCCCTATTCTATGCATGAGGAACCTAGTAAGTGGCAAAATTGAGATATGAAACCAGATGTGTCTAGTTTGCCGAATTGTGGTCCTTCAACATCACTCGGCCTAAGAAATATGAGATAATCCCCCAACATCTCACAGTATCATCTTGTAATAACTGGACCATAGAGTACTTTCAAACTATCCTGTAAAAGAATGATGCCCAATTAGAAAAAGATGAATGAATGAATACGGGTGCCTGGTATCCATTTAATTATATCGACACTAAAGTTTTATTAACAGTAAGACAATACTCCAGTTTTTTTCATTTCACTTCCAACCCAAATGTGTTCTCACATATATGAATGTACATGTGATCTCCCACACACAGGCCTGCCCCCATATATTACCTGCTCATACACACAAACTCATCCAAACTGTCACACCCAATACTCCCGGTTTCTAAGCCAAAAGTATTGTCTATTATTCTGGGCCACGAAGAAGTGAAAAGCTATCTTAACACCATGTATCAAGGTATCAATTTTTTGCAAAGAAGGATTTTTAAAATAAGTTTTAAATAACTTTTTCATAAAGTAATTTTTAAACTATCTGAGCTAGTGAGTCAATTTAAAATATGTTCTAGCAAAAATTGTATTGTGATTATCTCTATTTTTGCTTTATGAATTTTAAACAGAAGCAATTCATTCAACTGTTAGGCCAAACTGCCCTAAAAGCAAACGCCTACCAAGAAGAGCACACTGTGCATTTCCAAAACTCAAATACTACTCTCAAATTCTCTGCTCTGGGTGCCTTCAGACTGGCTAGAGTGACTCTCAGGGCTTCATTCACTGCTTAGTGGAAATGTCTGTAAAAATATTTGTGCAATAAGGATAGACAAACCTTTATGAAAATACTGGTTTGGCTAAAAGTTGCGGCAGTTAAGATGTACATAAATAATTTTTTTAAATGACTGTTTATACCCCCTACTCTATAAATGTATTACTATAAATATTATATTAATTCAGAAGAATACATCCTCCAGAGAAAGTACAAAGACTGAGAAGTAGAATTCAGAGTCATCAGTAGGAAGTCAGCTTTGCTTATTTTTTAAATACATCAAAATAAATCTCATAAGCACAAAAAATTTCAAGAACAGAGTACAAAATCGAAGGAAGTATCCACGTTAGTGAGTTGTTACCTTAGTGAAGAAAGATCCAATATTTTGACACAATGGTCCAACATGTGATCCAACAGATTTTATGCTATTAACTGGATCATATCCGAAAGATTAAAACTGCTAAACTATTCCCTTACTGAAGTCACAAAATAATGCCACTGGTGCTGTTGTTTCAAAGGATTAAATCTGTATGTTTAATCCAATGCCAATGGAAATTTCATTAAGGTTTAAAACAACAACAACAACAACTAGAAAACCTGCATGGGATGTATGCTCTATCCAAGTGTGGACAACTGATACTGAAATGCCAAGTAGCAACATTAAATTTTTAAAAAGCAATCCTTCATGTTTAGATCTGGCAGTGAGGAACTGAATGCAAGATAACCTACCTACTCTCCTTTACTATCACATGCCTTAATAAAGATAAGACACATTTATCTAGCACTTTCTAACCTTCAGCAATCTTGCATGAGTAAGGATAAAGCAAGCAACCATTAACAAAACTTAAGGAAAAAAGGAGGATGGAAGGACATAAACTTACATTGACTGAGAAACTTACTAAGTATTTGCTATGTTGCAGATGTTTTTACACAGCTTATCTCATTTAATCTTCACGACCACCCAAACAAGATTGCGATTCTCATTTTTTTAAGTAAATAAACAGAGGCTCCAAAAGGACAGAGAAAATGCCCTATATTACAAAATAAAGAAGTAATAATAGTACCAAGATTTCAACCCTGATCTGACAGACTCTAAAACCTACAATTAAAGCAGCATGTGGCAAGGACAATCTAGAAACATGTTCCTTCCTCTGGCTTAAGTCTCATCCTCTGTCCCACTTTAAATACAATATTTAAAACCCAGACTACAGCTTACGAAACAGACTGGGTTTTTGCCCCGTAAGCCAAGGTTAGAGAACTATGCGTTCAAGGGCAAGTACAACATGACTCTGGGGGAATAACAGCAAGTTTCAAATGACTACGACTTCAGGTTAAATGGAGTTCAGTGAGTCATGGTAATTCCATGCTACAGATAATCCTGATCTTAGTCAACAGAAAATTTTCAAATTTGAATTCCATATTAGCATTCAACAATTCTCTCTCAACATAAGGCAACTCTTCATTCAACGTAAGTAATTTAAAGCCAGGAACATCTCTCAATGCCTTTCACTATTCTTCCACAGAGAAATGATAAAAATTTTAAATGGAAAAAGGTAACGTTTAACAACCAGATTTTACAAACTAGCTGAGAATAATTTTGACTTGATTTTTATCTTTTTATTATCTTAAATGTGACGCAGCTACCTAAATACTATGGTTGAAGAGTGAAGGCAGGCAGAGAGTTCTTTTCATTCATCAGTCTGTTCTTACTCCCTAAAGTGCCTTCTTTATCATACTTAACCTGAGCTTATCACCATTGGGCCAGGAATAAGAGACAAGTTATAAGTCTCCTAGATTCTCCCAAAGTAAATTATATTCCCTTTAGTCATTATCTTCTCTAAGATCTTATGCTTACACCAGAAAGTGGAGCTGCCAGGGTAGAATCAGTTTAAGAACTAATCTGCCTAGAACGCTTTTCTTTAGCAAAGTAAAGGTAAAACAGATGCCCCTACACTATCTTTAAAATAAATACAAGTGCCATTGCAGAAAAAAAAATTGCACAAATATTAACTGAGCACCTACGTGCCAGGTACTTAGGCATGAGGGTGACTGACAGATACTGTTCCTGTGCAAGTGGAAGCTATCAAAGATTTGTGGCAGCTGATAAGAAATATGGCATAAAATTCTTAAATAAATGGCAGAAGGGTAAGATTAGGGTACAGAAATATACATAGAATTGTTTATAAGTAGGTCACAAATTTGGCTCCACAGTTCCTGGCAGTCAAAGCAAAGTGAGTATCATTACTGGTTCTGACAGTACGGAGGCTCTTCTACTTAGAAACAGATTAGATTCCAAAGAGCTATCGTTAAGTCCATTTAATCCCATGTGCAAAGTTTTAACTATAGAAGCAACTGCTAATACCACCTATTGGTAACTAACAGAGCTGACATACTTCTCCCCGGACCCACTGCCCTCTTACAACAGGTAAGTTTTCATATCTACCAAAGTCCTTAAATTGAAAGTTCTTTTTTAAAAAATTAATTAATTATTTAATTAATTAATTTTGGGCTGCATTGGGTCTTAGTTGCTGCGCGGGGGCTTTCTCTAGTTGTGGCGAGCGGGGGCTACTTTTTGTTGCAGCGCGTGGGCTTCTCACTGTGGTGGCTTCTCTCGTTGCGTAGCATGGGCTCTAGGCGTGTGGGCTTCAGTAATTGTGGCACGCAGGCTCAGTAGTTGTGGCTCATGGGCTCTAGAGCACAGGCTCAGTAGTTGTGCCGCATGGGCTTAGTTGCTCCACGGCATGTGGGATCTTCCAGACCAGGGATCAAACATGTGTGCCCTGCATTGGCAGACAGATTCTTAACCACTGCACCAACAGGGAAGTCCTAAGTTGAAAGCTCTTAAGCAGAGGAACTTGTGTGTGTGTGTGTGTGTGTGTGTGTGTGTGTGTGTGTGTGCAAAATAAAAACCAAACTGCTTTTCCTGAATTCAGATCTGAAGGAAATCTTTACTCTGGATATGTACAAAAAGGCCACTTTGTGATATAGTAGACTACATTCTCAATAATATTCCTAACAGAATTACAACAGCAAATTTCATAATTTCTTAGGTGCCTCAAAGTAGGCCTATTGATTAATAGTAAAGGTAAATTCTATAAAAGCAATTTTATAAAATAATGCTGCCGAAGTATAATAGTTATAATAGCTAAAGAACATGTATGTCTTCAAGCAAATCCCAATTAAAAACATGTATGATGTTTTTAAGATTAGATGCTTCTAATCTTAGAAGATTAGTCTGAAGATCTAAAAATAAGCTTTTGAGACTACTGGCATCACAGTCATTTCTTACACAAGTTTTGTGTGTAACACCTCTTTACTATAATTCCTAAAACATAGGAAAAGAAAGCTTTCAGATTAAGTTTTGAGGGTTTAGCAATTATATATAAAATGAGTATAATACTTAGTAGACAATGAAAACGGATGCAATCTGTTTTTTTTAAAGGGCTATTCATTTTTCTCATGAATCTCAAAGAAAGTGCAATTAGGGAATAAGTCAAAGGCCACAGTTATCATTGTGTACAGTTAGTGTCAAAAGAGACACCATGTAAACAACATATAGTGATTGGCCAGATTCACTACAATTAAGTGAAGTGAGAAAAAAAGCAAAAACAGGATCTCAGGTGCTTCCCTGGTGGTCCAGTGGTTAAGAATCCACCTTCCAATGCAGGGGACTTGGGTCCAATTCCTGGTAGGGGAACTAAGATCCCACATGCCGCAGGTCAACTAAGCCCACACACTGCAACTACTGAGCCCGCGCGCTCTAGAGCCTGCACGACACAACTAGAGAGCCCACGTGCCGCAACTACTGAGCCCGCACTCTGGAGCCTGGGCGCCACAACTAGAGAGAAGCCCGCACGCCACAACGAAGAGCCCTCACACCACAACGAAAGATCCCATGTGCCACAGCTAAGACCCAATGCAGCCAAATTAATTAATTAATTAAATTTTAAGTAAAACATAAAAAACAGGATCTCAAAGGATGATGTACTCTGCGTGAAAAACTTAATTTACTCTCAAGGCACTATCTACCATTAAATACTCACAGAGTACCTTTTCCTCAACTTCAGAGGAGTTTACCGAATTTGAAAACTTAAGTTAACTTATACAAAACTGAAATACAGTAAGTAAAAGAATATAAGACTATTTTAACTGGGATTCTTTAAGAATTAGAGTAAAAACACGATTTAGTCTAAACATTTTACAGACTTAGAATCTATGTACTTTCAAAGTTGCTTTCTAAATACAGATAAGTAGATATACTAATATACTAAAATAGAATTTTAGTAATTACTGGCTATAAGTCTCTTTTATAATTATCTTATTGATTTCTATTATAAAATTAGAGATGTTTTCCTCAGAAAAAAATCAGGGTACTTATTATTATGAAATCTCATTTGCTTATTTAACAAGTATGTTATTTCAGGGAAGAAGTAGGGAAAACAGGAGTTGTCACTTTGTTATAATCATTATTTTATATGTGCCAGTTAAACCCTAAGAAAACTGCTTACCCTCAGTGGTGAGGAGATAGAGAGTATATACATATTTTCTTTTCTTTTTTTAATAAAGACTTTATTTTTTAAAGCAGTTTTTGATTCATAGCAAAATGGAGAGGAATGTAGAGAGATTTCACATATACCCTCTGTCTCCACTCATGCATAGTTTCCCCATTATCAACATATGCCACCAGAGTGGTACATTTGTTACCAAGGGTGAACCTACAGTGACACGTCATAATCATCTGAAGTCGAAAGTTTACATTAGGGTCCACTCTTGATGCTGTACATTCTATGGATTCAGACAAATGTACAATGACATGCACATCATTATATTGATAGTATCACACAGAGTATTTTCACTGCTCTAAAAATCCTCTCTGCTCCATCTATTCATCTTCCCACCACCCCC
This sequence comes from Orcinus orca, assembly GCF_937001465.1. Classification (NCBI taxonomy): domain Eukaryota; kingdom Metazoa; phylum Chordata; class Mammalia; order Artiodactyla; family Delphinidae; genus Orcinus; species Orcinus orca. The sequence continues at coordinate 26,322,006 of NC_064562.1, forward strand.
AATTCCTGGCAATACCTAATCTTCTTACTGTCTCCATAGCTTTGCCTCTTCTGGAATGCCACATAGTTGAAATTATACAGTATGCAGCCTTTTAAGATTGGCTTCTTTCACTTAGGAGTATGCATTTAAGGTTCCTCCATGTCTTTTCATGACTTGAGAGTTCATTTCTTTTTAATGCTGAATAACATTCCATTGTCATTGTCTAGATGTACTACAGTTTATCCATTCACCTACTGAGGAACGTCTTGGTTGCTTCCAAGTTTTGGCAATTGTGAATAAAACTGCTATAAACATCTGTGTGCAGGATTTTGTGCGGATATGAATTTCAACTCATTTGAGTAAATATCAAAGTTCATGACTGCTGGATCCTATGGTAAGAGTATGTTTAGTTTTGTAAGAAACCGCCAAACTGTCTTACAAAGTGGCTGCACTATCTTGCATCCCCACCAACAATGAATGAGAGTTCCTGTCGCTCCACATCTTCGTGAATACTGGCCAATGTAAGTGTTCTGGATTTTTGCCATTCTAACAAAATGTGTAGTGGTATCTCCTTTTAATTTGCATTTCTCCGATGACAAATTATATGGAGCATGTTTCCATATGCTTCTGTGCCACCTGTATATCTTCTTTGGTGAGGTGTCTGTTAAGATCTTTAGCCTATCTTTTTAAAATCAGGTTGTTTTATTACTGAGTTTTAAAAGTTCTTTACACATTTTGGATAACAGTCCTTTATGAGAAGTGTCTTTTGCAAATATTTTCTCTCAGTCTGTGGCTTGTCTTCTCATTCTCTTGGTATTATATATTTCAATCTGAGGTATCTGTAACTATGTGATAATTTTCTTCATTTGGTGGCAAAGAATGGGAACGTACAGATTATATAAAACCCAGAATAAGAACTTATAATCTTCATTATTAAAAATAAGCAATAGTAAATTTACACAGCTACTTAGGAAACACCATATTAATTTAAAACAAGATAAAGACTTCAGACAATTAAAATTGTTAGACAGCTAATATCTAAACAATTTCCCTACTACTGTCTCAGAGTTATGGTATCACTCAGTCTGATTCTAGATCTTCTTTTCTTATCAGAAGTACCTTGAGGGTCTCCTCTGCCTAGTCCCTCTGTCCTACTTAATTAAGCACCAGAGATCAAGACTAGCTATAGACCATTTAATTAGCTAATTATCATTCTTAAGCTAATTCAAACTAGACAATTTGTTCTGAAAATGGCACTGAGATAGTTGGACTACTGTTTCTGTTTTCTACCATCAACTATAATTGCAAATAAAAGAGGAAAGGTCCCCCGCTGCCAAAAAAACCTACAAACCCTTATATGATGATTTTTCTTGATTCGATTATGAAGGAAAAGGGCCACAGAAGAAAGTATCTATTGGCTTATATTCCCAGAGTTTCTACCCCAATATTCTCACTCTTTTATTCTGAAACTTGGAGATTTTTTTCTTTTTTCCTTAGAAATTTTATTCTCTAAATTACCCTGTTTAAAGCTCTTTATAAAATCATTAAGCAAAAGCAATCAGCAAAAAAGAAAAACAAATATTTATAAACATTTATGCCGACAGCATTAGCATTGCAAGTAGCAATCAATTTTCAACAGGATAGATCAAGGGAGTAAACAATTTTTAAATACATTTCAAAAATCAATAGTTAATCTATCCTATCACTCACTAACTAGCTCATTTCCCCAGCTACACACTTCGATTTTTCTGAAAAACTTGAAGAAATGTTTTGGTAACTTGTAATCTAATGTGATTTCTTTTAAAGAAAAAAAATGAAAGGAATACATACTGAACGTTGATTCCCAGCTAAAGCACTGCCTTGCTGTGTGACGCTGGGCAGCCTGCTTCACCTCCGGGTGTCTCATTTGTAAATAATGGCATCGTACTTGATTAGAAGTTGCTAACTGGTGGCCACATCCAGCAGTGGATATACCTTGTTTGCCTAGCATGTTTTTAAAACGGGGAAATTTCATATTCAAATCCAGATTTCTGATTTCTCTTTAAAAATTAAAAGACTGGCAACCCTGCGCCTATATTCCCTGTGGCAAGAAAGGCTGCAATTGAATAGCAGCTGTCCCCCTTTGGATAAGGCATGGATTCTTGGTGTTGTGTTACCTGCCTGTACGCTCAGCATCTGAGCTTCTGATGAACTAAATTACCTCTAAAGTTTCTTTCAGTTCTAACATTCTCATGTTTAGAGTGAGCCACACAGCAAAAGATCCATTTCGCCTCTCTAAGCCTCAGCTTGATTTGAATATGGGGATGATAATAACATCTAATTACCACGTGAGCTTTGGAGAGACAAAATGAAACAGTGAGTGGTGACTGCCTAGCACAGTGACATATATGTAGAAAGTACTTAATAAACAGCAAAGGTAACAATAAACACAAATAATGGAGAACACAATAATTCAAAAATGATTCTATGATGGTCAATCCAATCTAAGTCAAAATAGACATGCTCATTCTTCTCTTCTGAATGCCAACACTGGTCCCATCAAAAAATCACCTATTTGCCTCTAAGTTTTGGAGATTACTAGTTCTTCATTTACCACATGTAAAATAAGAGGCTGACGAAAAAAATGAAAGTTCTTGAGTAGGCTCATCTCAATGCGATGTATTTTTAAATTACGATAAATATTTTCAGCAGGTATTTTTCAGCAAGATATGCTGCAGCTCTTTCAGTTGCAATTACTGTTCTATTCAGGGTCATTTTAGTTGCCAAGTATAAAAATTCACTCAAAAGTTTCTACAGGAAGCGGGGGCTTACCGAAAAGTTTATATATCCATGGGAACCCAGGGGAAAGTAAACAACCAGGTATGAGAAAGGTCAGGAAATGAAGCATGTTGGGGCACCAGCCACTTGTTCCAGCCTATTTTTCTTTCCCCTGGTTGTCTCTGTCTTTACATCCACTCTATAGTCATTCTACACCATCCTGCCTCCTCCCATACCTCATACTTTATATTCTTCTAACTTTAAAGCTTCAGTTGGCAAACGCCCTTCACCTCACCCACCCTCTCCAAAACACTATCTTTCTGCATCAAGTCTTGCTGCTAACGTGCCTGTTTCTTGTGAGTCATAGTTCTGAGAGAGGTAAAAAATTAAAAACAGAATTACCATGTGATTCTGCAATCTCACTTCTGGGTTTATACTCCAAAGAACTAAGAGCAGGGTCTCAAAGAGATATTTGCCCACCCATGTTCATAGCAGCTTTATTCACAATAGTTGAGAGGTGGAAGCAACCCGAGAGTCCATTGTCAGATGGATGGATAAACATATAGTGGAATATAATTTAGCCTTAAAAAGGAAGGAAATCCTATCACATGCTATAACCTGGATGAACCTTGAAGACATTGCGCTAAGTGAAATAAGCTCGTCATAAAAAGACAAGTACTGCATGAGTTCACTTATATGAGGTATCTAAGTGTAGTCAAACTCAGAGACAGAAAGCAGACTGGTGGTTACCAGGGGCTGGGGGAAGGGAAACTGAGGAGGAGTTGTTTAATGCACACAGATTTGCAGTTTTGCCAGATGAAAAAGTTCTGGGGATCTGTTATACAACAGTATGAATATACTTAACGCTACCGGACTGGACCGTGTAATGCTACTACACTCAAAAATGTTAAGACAGCAAATCTTATGTTATTTTTTTATTGCAATTAAAATTTAAAAAAAAATTTCTGAGAGAAGGAATTGATCAGATTTATTCAGATAATCCTTTTGAAGCAAACTACACGAGCAAGGGTCAGTGACAAGCCTATGGACTGACCACTGGTATATTTATTTGACAACATTTTATTAAATGCCTACTGTTGGCAAACTGTGCTAGGTTCTCAGCCAGATGCGCACCCGTGGCCTGTTTGCCTGGTCATGCTAAGTAGGCTTTCCTTATATAACAGGGGTTGATGATCCATATCTCATTTTCACAGTTGTAAGTAAAGTACCTGTTTCTATTGTACTACATCCTGCCATAGGGTTAATAAAAGGTTTTCTAATTCTGTTCGTTTGTTTGTTTTCTTTGCCCTTGGCTGTTACTACTGTCACTCTGCCAAAAAAAACCCCAAAACAACAACAACAAAAAAGAGTGCAGTTCCTCCATAACTGCTGTGAAAGAACACCTGAAAAGAACAACCATACGGCACAATCTCTTGAAAGGATCCTCATCAATTTCGTAGTTCCCTTTAAGTATGCATCAGCAGTACAAAACCTTCCAATTCAAAGAATTATGAAACAAACCAAGAATACCCATCAGAATCTTCTTACTTGGCACAAATAGTATGATAGGAAAAGTTGGAATTCTTGCTATGAAAGCAAATAACTTAATTAGTCTCAAATCTATAAATTTAGAAACTATCACTCCAAAGAGTGATTAAACTACTTGCAAGAACTGTCTTAGTTCAGAACTGCATTAAATAAATTGCCTATTATAACATGTCACACAGGCTTAGGAAGGAAACTTTTCAGTCCCTATCTAACTAGATTCCTGACCATTATCAGCTTCTGTGACATCATATTCTCTTGATTTTTTTCCTCATCTCTGGCAGTTCCTCTCAGCTGTTTTCATTGGATGATCTTTTTCTATCCTTGAATATTGGCATTTCCACAGTTCCAGCCCTGGTACTCTTCATTCCAACTATACACACTCCCTGAATGAAATCAAAACTCACACCAGAGCTTCCACTTACACATGGATGATTCCCAAATCTACACCTCTAACCTAGACTTCTTTCCTCAGGTTCAGATCCGTATACTTGACTACCCACTGTAAAGTCCCTCCATCTGAAAATATACCAGAAGTCAGTGGCAAAAATAAATCCCATTAGCTTAAACTTTCTCTCTATCCCTATCCTCAGTGTTCCTTAACTCTGCATTCCATTTCTGATTAATCGCAACATCCAACCAGTTGCCAGACATGAGGAGAAATCTAGATGCCCCCTCCTACCTCCTTGAACCACCTGCCCGCACTCCCAGTAACCCCAGGTAGCAATCAGTCACAAGTCCTTTTGATTCTACTTCAAACACATCCCTTCCTCTTGAACCCAACTGCCATCACCTTAGTTAAAGCCTCATAATTTGCACCTGGATACTACATACCTGGTCTTTACACTGCTCCAGCCCCATCATTCCCAAGATTTAACTTGATCAATGTTTCCTCATTTAAAGTCTAAACTCCCTGGAATCCTGACGGCAAGCACAATCTGACTTTCGCCTATGTATATTCAATGGAACAATTATATATTTATTCCCTACAAGAATGTAGATTCCTTATGTACAGAGGCCATATTACCATCACAGTAAATGTGCTGAATGAATAAACACTTCTCCAGTCTTTCTTGAGGCTTCCTCACACCTACCCAGCTTCCAAGCACACTACATTACTGGCAGTTCTGCCATTATGCCAGGCCCTCATGCTCCCGTACCTTTATGTTCACCGTGCCCCCTTTTAGAACACCTCCACTTTATTCTCCACCTGAGTAGGCTTTCCATCTATCCTTCAGATTCAGTTGAACCACCACCTCTTTTAGAAAAAAAATTTTAACTAATATTCCTAATAGTCCACTGTGTTCCCATACCCCCTGCATGTATTTACTAGACTATATTGTAATTGTTGACTTATTTGCCTGTCTCTTCCACCAGACTACGAAGTGCTTAAGGGCAGAAACCATGCCTATCTCTGCTGTATCCCAGGTACCTAACACAGTGCCTGGCACTTAGAAGCCCCTAAATAAATATTTACTGAACAAAGCATGAATCTGTCTTAGATAGGAATGCCAGGCTAGTCAAAAAAATCTATAGTCTAAGTTGATGGTCAAACAAAAAACAAGAGATACAAGAATGTTTTTCTCTCTTAAAAATATATATGATACTCTACTGTGTAACGTATTTTAGTTTCAAGAGAAAATATACTCCAAATGCATAGATACCTCAACTCCATCTTAGAAATAAGTAATGTTTATAATTATGAATATTCTTTTAAATTGCATATGTTACTCTTAGAGAGGGATAAGAGACATTTCCAGCCTAAAAATTACGTGTACCTCACCAAAGCATTCTACACTCATTTCAAAGATGTCCTAAAGTTAGTTATAAAAATTAATTTTTAAAAATATTTTCTTTTAAATTGGCTAAATTCAATAAAAACTATTTTTTCCAAAGGTTCAATAAATTAAACACACTGTCTTATCAAACCAATTTATGTTTGTAGATACTGTCTAAATCATTCTACTTTATAACAAGTTGTTTAAAATAGGCCCCTCATAAGAAAGTAAATATAAGTAGATTTTAAGATCAATGGAGAGAGTCAGAGCCTTTGTCTGCATCTCCTTACTCTACCACACACATTAATGGAAGGCAAATTATAATAGTAAATGTTATTTTAACAGAAGAGCTGACTTATTAACCACTTCTGTCAAAGTACCATATATGGACTCCCATAGCCACACTACTGATTTAAGACACAAGGTAGAGAGCCAAAATGCTCACCCACATGGAAGAAAAGGAAAATATCATTACAGCTCTCTTAACATTGAAGACTTGTTTCGAGCCTCCTCTTTAAAAAAAAAATCACTTGGTAACAGCTTGATTATCTGAAGACAAAAACAAGGCTTAATATTCACTTCAGTGCTCAATCTTGTGCTCCATCAATATTTTATCCTACAAATTTTAGAAGCAAAATGCTAACAATGAACCAAATGACAACTTTCACATATGCTGAAAACATCTGCTTAACCTTAAGTTACCAAGTTGTTTTTCATAAACTGTATAGAAATAATTTTGAGAGCTGTCACTATATGTCTAATAAATGACTTTGGTTTTATACTTAAGAAGAAAAATTTCTACAACAGTTTTTTAAAAGAGAAATAACTAGTTAGAAAATTAAAAAGGACTTTAAGTTTTCTCAGATTTTAGCTGGAGATGTATTCTAAAATGTTAAAATGGGCACATTTAATATATAGTATTCTTTTGGTTCCTCATTCTAAACAACGAAAAATTTCCTTCACACATATTTTCCCTTCTGAGAGCAAAGGAAAAGAACAATATCAAACCAAAACATAATGCTAAAATACAAATGATTTAAACATTTAATAAGCAACTATATCTTTATTCAAAAACATCTCCACAATAACTTCCTGGACAACATGAACATGATTTCTGGCATAAAAATAACACAACGGAGATGAAATATTTTCAAAAGATAATGACACAGACTCTGAAATGCTAAATTCTCACTTCTATATTGAAATAGTCTCTTGTGTAGAAGCAATAAATTATAAACATATTATAAAATGTTCTTAGGTTGTTGGTTTCCAATTTGCATAGGATAGATAACTTTGAAAACAAGAAAGTAGAATGAACAGCGTAAATAAATTCAACTCTGGTGCCAAAAATGTTCTAATTGGCCAAACCCAGTGTTGGTATCTTGTATCCGTTAGGCAGAAAAGTCTAAACTTCATTTCTGTTTTAATTTTAAGTCCCTCCTCAGGTATAAAAGTTAAAATATGCATTCTAGAATAGTAAAGGAAGGGTCTGATCTTTTTGTAGAGATTTTTCAACAGAGGTAACAAAGATCTAGATATATCACGTTTCATAACTGAGATGAAGGGAAACATATGATAGAAAACCAATAATTTTTGAATAAGTAGGGTAACCTATTAGCTTTCCTCACCCTGAACTATAATTTTGTAACAGTTGCTATTTCAAATCAATAATAAAGAAAGTAGGTTTTAGAGTGTTTCAAGTAAACAAATCCATAATTTCTAGTAAAAAGGGAAAACCTATTAAAACACTCCAGTACATACTACACCCTCCAGTGGGCAAGCATCCATGGAAAAATATAAAAAGATTTCGTTGGATTTTCCACTCAGTCAATCAGGCCTATAACTAATAAAATGATGGTTCTAAAAACCTCATAAAAGTTCACACTATTTTAATCTCTCATCTTAGTATATAAGTTAGAAAAAGCAAAGACTTTTCTATAATAACAATTTAGATGTTATAGGAGAATAATGTTAGAAAACAAAATCATGATCTGCTTATCTTTCCTTAAAAAACAAAGTGCTATCAGATTCTTAATTTCTTAAACTTATAAAAAGAAAAACGGTACACAGAGTAAATCACATATAAAGATGTATAAGTAAAGATAAAAGTATTCTTTATACCATGAGCTGCAAAGGTAGCACTAATATTTTAAAGCAAAATCCAAAAATTATGGTTCCTTAGTGAGAACTGTGGCAGAAAAGCAGTAGGTTCATTAAGTTTTTCAGGAAAACAACTTACATTATCACCTGGTAATATTTAGTATTACTGGTCTCATGAGGCTATGTGGTCACTACACTTAGAATAAAATTAAGAGACTATTTAAAAGAGCCCTTATTCTATATGACCAATGTTTCATGACTTAAATCATAGAAGCAAAGACTAGATTAAAAGTATTCTACAATGGTCCAAATATCATTTAAAGTTTCTCCAATTTACAAAATACAAACATATATTTAATACATAAATCTGATCTAAATCTAGATCAGATATGAAGATGTATAGTTCCCAAAATGAATTAAAGAATTTTTGAATATATATACTCTAGAAAAAACTAGTACAACTAAGACTACTTAAGGTCTTGAACTTATCACTAAGCTTATGAGACCAGCAATTACAGGACAATGGTGACATCTAGTGGACATTACAAATATATACCACACATATCTTGGAATAAAACCTTTTATTTCTAGTGTTTCACGTATTTCAACCTGTCTGAAGAAGTATATGACAAATCTTTAGTTGTAAACCCAAACAAGCTGACTCTGCGCCCTAAAAGCTTCTCAATATGAGGGACCCAATCATATGATAAATATAAAACGTTTAACAATTAAAGTATAAGAAGTAAATATCTCAAGTCTTTAAGCACTAAGCACTAATTAAATGTATCAAATACACGACTAAAAGAAGGTCTAGCAAATGGTCCAATATGATTATGATAACAAAAAGAATTTAAAAGATTCTGAATGAAACAAGTGAAAAATGAAAAAAAATTTAAATAAAAATTAAGAGCTGATCTATTTATGAATTTATTCAAGCATGGGAAGAACATATTAACCAGTATAGTCTGTCAGACAAAATAAGAAATGTTTTTAAACTAGAAGATTATCTAATTTATGACAATTTTTCAAACCCAGATTAGTTCTCAAGAAAATTTATAGGATTATTCTTTAAAAGTAAAGGAAGATAACTGGAAGAAAACCAGCTAATCCTCTCAAGAAGTGATGAACTTACCTCAAAGAAGGACAAAAAAACAAACAACAAAAAGTACTTGTGGACAATGTCCTTACTTATTATTTGTTCACACATAAGCAGATTTCACAAGAGAACAGCACTGCACTTAATGAGAAAGCAATGAAAGTATATGTGATTTTTGTTAAGCATTTTATCACTAACTCAGGGAAGAAATACAAATATTTAGATTCTAGAGATAGAATCTAAATATAAACACTAAGTCAAATAAGAGTCCAGGCCACAAAGTAACTGGAAGTCTTTCAAAAATCACACATCCTTCCCAGATCTCTCAGAACCACCTAATTGAAAAGATTTTAATGATTATTTGAGCTCAATGATTTTCTGAAAAGAAAAAATGCTAAGGGCCAGAACTTTCCAAGTATACATTTCAAAATCATTGAATATATCTCTGAAATGTAAATATTTGGGGATTAATAAAATTCAGGTCACAAAAGCACTGTCTTACTGTCTTCAAAAAGTTATCAGAGGATAAATAAATTGTGATATATTCAAACAATGGATTACAACTCAGGAAGCAAAAAGAATGAAGTACTGATACATGCAACAACATAGATGAATCTCAAAAAAATTAGGCTGAGTGAAAGAAGTCTTACATAAAAGTATACCCCGTATGATTTCATTTATATGATATTCTAGAACAGGCAAAACTGATCTATGGAATGAATGAATGAATGAATAAACAAAATCACAACAAGAGTTACCTCTAAGGCTAGGATAGAGATGGAGATTGACTGGGAAGGAATATGAGGGAATTTTCTGGGGTAATGGAAATGTTCTAAATTTTAACAAGAGTTGGGATTACACAGATGTATGCATTTGTCAAAACTCACCGATAATATACTTAAGATTTATGCAAAATTTATATAAATTTTACCTTAAAAAATAAACCTTAAGCAAATATTAATAATTCCAGTTATCGTATACCATGCTAAAGCATTTGGGGTGATGTGTATAAATATCTGCAGCTTATTTGGAAATGGACATAAAAATTAGATAATGGACAGATTATAATAAAGCAAATATAGCAAAACACTAACAACAGTAGAATCTAGGATATAAGTATGTTGAAGTTCTCTATTTAAATCTTTCAGATTTTCTGTATGTCTGAAAATTTCCATAATAAGATGTTGGGAAAGAAATAAAGATGACATTCAGAATTCAAAAGAAAATTAAAAATATAAAAAATTTAAAATATGTTCTGTAAAATATTAACAATTTTCCTTTTATATATTAACATTTTAATCTGTTTAATGTCAAAAGTGACCATCTTCTAAAGAGCAAACATTACAGGACAAAATATTTAAAAAAATTTTAAAGACATACCCGAATCTCTTGAAGATTGTGAAAATTATTTCCTACTCTGACTGAGATCTTGCTTGGAGTATAGCTTTCATCAGATTTGTAGTCCGCATAAATACATAATGTCTTCACTGTTGTTTTTCTTCTAAAAGCAATAAAGTAAAAACAACAAGCCTTTTATCATGTGGAAAGATTATATACAAAACACGTTACCTTCTGATTTTAAAAGTCATATAGTTTGCTAAAATGAGTATTTGAATCAATAATTTCCATGTTCTTTAATTTTAACAATGATGAAAATGAAGAACATATGAAAAAATAGATACACATGTTATACTTTTACAGACATCTCTTACCTAGAACATGATCAAGAAACAGATGTAAGCAAAAAAGAAACAGTTTAGCCAAAATAGGTACCTTAGACTGCAAACAAGCATTAAGAGTTTTCAGTTCTCATTTGTATTTTAGACAAAGGAATTATTCTAACAAGCTTGTTTTTCTTTACTAGTTAGTAGTTAATTACTTAATTTCCTATGTTAATACTTGAAAATAGCTAAGTGAGAAACTAATTCTAGCAAAAAGAAAAATGTTTAAAAAAACAGAAACTATAATCTTATTACTTAATGCAAGAGATAAAATTCTACTGTTTTTAAAACATACATATCTTAGAAAAATAAGCCAAGACTACATAACAAAAATTAATCTCAGAAAACTGCAAGTGGCCAGAAAACATGAAAATATGTTCAATCTCTAATAATCAAAGAAAGAGAAATTAAAACATACATAGACATTAGTCTTTTATCATATTGGGAAATATGATAATAACTGATAATACCCAAATTTGATTAGAAAAAGTTACTTTCATAGCCAGTTAGTAGGTACAAAGCCTTTGACTCACAAATTCAACTTCTAAGAATGCATTAAAAGACAATAATAACACTACTCTAAAGCAGATGAAGAGAAATCTTTATTGTTCTGCAGTTAAATTACTGAAAAATTATAAACAACCTAAATGTCCATCTCAATACAGAATTAAACAGATTACAATATACTCAATTTAATGAAGTACTACACAACTATTTGAGATACACATAGATATGTAGTTACAGTAGGGAAAAAAAGCAGATTACAAAACAGAATATAAAAAAGGATTGCATTTTGGGAAAAACAAAAAAACTTTTAAAGTCATATAAACCTACATATGTATAGAAAAAGGTCTAGATAGAATCATACAAAAATAGTAAAAGTGACTATTTTGATGTTGTGAAACTTATTTCTTTCTTTATGATTTCTATATTTTCTGATTAATGTTTCAAAATAAGCATGTATTATTGTGGTCATTAGGGGGAAAAAACAGACAATTTAAATATCAACCAAAAAACCATAAAGAAGTCTATTTAAACGTGCTTTAAAAGTTAAGATCTGATATAAACTGGCACTCACTTAATAACGAGCTCCTTGAACAGAAGTAGCCTGTGTCAAAAGTCAGTCTATAAAAACAGCAGGGGATCTATAGCTCTTAGTGAGGGGACCAAACTTCTATAGCTCAAGCTTTTCATCAGAAAGGAATGGGGAAAGTTAAGGACTTTTCCTCAAATAATAAAGACAGATCAAGATGTAAAACGCTAAATACTCAGGAATTGCTGACAGGATAAATACCATTACCAGGTTTTCAAAAGAGGCCAGCGGTATCAAACTGACATCCTTCTCTGTCTGCTGCGCCAGGAAGGAGACAGGAGGGGAAGGGCAAGAAAGAAGGGGAAATTTTGAAGGGCATACAAAAGATCTTTTCTCTGATGCACCAGACATAAACAGGCAGTGAAAGGTCTTTCTTATCATGGAGAGATCAAAGATCATGAAGATTACCCTTAAGGATTTCTTTCTTTTTTTTTTTAAACAAAAGCAGATCTAAAGGACCAAACTTTTTGCTTAGAATAATTTCATCTCTAAGTTATTAAATTCAGGATAACTTAGTCGCTGAACCTACAAGATAACCAGGGTTAGGTTAGAGAGGCAAAGAATAATAATAACACTAATGATTATAAACACAACAGCAACAGCAGAAATAGCAAGTGAATAAGTGAATACTCTGTGTCTGGCCCAGAAGCAATGCTTTATATGTATTATCTCATTGACTCCTTAACCTTGTGATACAGGAACTATTATCACCTCTATTTACTGATTAAAAAAAAAAAAGTAACACTCAGGTTAATAACTGGCTTAAGGTCACAAAGCTAGTAGGTGGGCAGTGTTGTTGTTTACGCATGTATCTGCCTGCCTCATATGATCTTAACTACTATAACCTTCCTATTAATTAATTGTACTTAGCTTATCCAGCATTGTCATTAACACCATTTAACAGTAACATGTAGATGTTTATAATTCTTTAAATTTGAGCTACATCATGGGTTCTTACCCTTGGGTCTATGTAGCCCCAGAAATCATATGTATAACTTATGCTATATATGTAGTTTCATTAGATTTGAGAAGGAAACTGTGACTTCCCATAAAGTTAAAACTGTTATTCCATAAAGCCTTTTAAAATTATTTATAAATTTTATCTCATGGTAAAATTTAAAAATAATATTGCTTAGAAAATCATGCTGCTTGTCCAGAGGCAATGCATGTGGGAAGGAAGCACATACATTGTGCTACAGGACTTGCCCTCCCAACATAAACAACTAGAATACCAGACAACATATATGGAACAATCGTCTGCAGACACTGAATGACAAGACGCAAAGGCCTGTAAGTCCTGAGAGAAAGGAAACGAATGAGGTGAGCCCTACGAATAACTGGGCTTTCTGACTGATGGCAATTTCTCAACTGCTATGCAGGCAGAGAAGAGCCTAAAAGAATCTTGCAGTCTCACTGAACTGAGGAAGGAGCTATACCGAGAAAAAACTCCAAAAATCTGCCTGGAGTCCCCTTGAGTCTTTGAACACCAATCTACACAGGCATAGATAGGGTGAAACTCCACAAAGACATGCAAAGAACAGTTGCTGGGGGAAGGACAATTACTGAGAAACAGTAAGCCAAACAATTCCCAGAGCTTTGCACAGAGTAAGCAAACATTAGAGTTCCCAATAACCAAAGTGGAGAATCCAAATAGCTCCTCAAATGTCTAGGACATTCATTTGAGATCCCAGAAGGATCAAGCCTTTGTATTCCATGAGGCTAATCTTGCCCAAGAGAAGTGATCTTAAAGTGTGGTCTGGGGGGCTTCCCTGGTGGTGCAGTGGTTGAGAGTCCACCTGCCGATGCAGGGGACACGGGTTCGTGCCCCGGTCCGGGAAGATCCCACATGCCGCGGAGCGGCTAGGCCCGTGAGCCATGGCTGCTGAGCCTGTGCGTCCGGAGCCTGTGCTCCACAACGGAAGAGGCCACAACAGTGAGACGCCCGCATACCGCAAAAAAAAAAAAAAAAAAAAAAAAAAAAAAGAGTGGTCTGGGGATCTATTGGGGATCTGTAGGGGATTTCAAGATCCTTTCAGGGCATCAACAAGGTCACAACTATTTTCCTAATAACACTAAGATGTTACTTGCCTTTTTCAGAATCATTCTTTTATGAGTATACAGTGGAGTTTTCCAGATGTGATCTGACACGGGATACTGTAAAAGATTTAATGAAGAAGCATATGTGTGACTCCAGCTGTCTCCTCTGAAGCCAGACACTAAAGAGATTCACAAAAAAAGTAAAACAATAACACTCTTCTCACTATTTTTTGTTTTGGAAGAGACAGTTATTTTTCATCTAAAAATGGTATTTATGTTAACATAATAATAGGTTAATTATTTAACTTTAGATGAATAAATAGATACTTTTAAAATTCCTCAGCTATAATTTCCAATATGGTAAATACTGAGAGGATATAAAAAGTAGACAGAAGATCTTTGGAGACCTCAATAGAAGTTTAAAGTGGTCCTGAAACCAAAAAAAACTGGAGGCTCGCTGCCCTTGAGCAGGGATCAGCAAACCACAGCTCAGAGGCCAAATGTGACCGACCACTTATTTTTGTAAAAAAGTAATATTGAAGCAAAGCAACACCCACTCACTTACATACTGTCCATAGCTGCCTTTGCACTACAACAGCAAAGCTGAGCAGTTGCCACAGCTTAAAACACAGTTCGCGAGGCCTAAAATATTTACTATCTACCCCATTACAAAAAGTTTGCTGACTTCTACCCTAGAGTAAAAGGTACTCTAGACCACAGTAAAGGGGCTTAAAATGAAGCCTCAAAAAGATCAAATTGATTCTTAAGAACTTACCTGCCTACCAGAACAAAGTCTAATCGTCTTTATAAAACAAAATCCAACACTCCACATGGTAAAATTTACTATATCTGGCATCTAATCAAAAATTACTGCAAAGAATCAGAAAAATATGACCCATAATGAGGAAAAATCAGTCAATTAAGACAGATATAGAAAAGACTGAGATGATGGAATTAAAAAATAATAATTTAAAAAGAGAAAACATAAATATGTACCTATAGGTATATAACAAACTACCTCAAAACTTAGTGGCTTAAAAAAATAATCATTATTTTGTTTATGAATTGGAATTCGGGCAGGGCCCAGAGGGGAAGGCTCCACATAGCACTGGGTGTGGCTATTTGACTTCAGAGGTGAAGGACCTGCTTCCAAGACAGCTCACTAACATGGTGGTAAGCTGGTGACACTTGTCAGCTGGGAGCCTAGCTGAGAGCTTGGGTTTTGATTCACTTTTTTTATGGGCTTCTCCATTTGATGTGTGTTTTCTCACAGCATGGTAGATGGGTATAAAGGGAGAGAATCACATAAACGAGAGAACAAGGCAGATTGCCTTTTATGATCAAGCCTTAGAAATAACAGTATCATAACATTCGTACTCTATTAGACAAGAAATCCACAAAGGCCTGACCAGTTTCAAGAGGGGAGACATAGATGTCTCTTGATTAACTAGTAGCAAAGCTGAAGAAGAGCATATGCAATAGGAAATAATAATGTGAACATACTGGAAAACATTGTCTCCCTTCCCTGGAAATCAGGGGGTGGAACTGAAAGTTCCAACCTGCTAATCACACGGCTGGTTCTCCCCACAACCAGCTCCCACCCTTGAGTGGAATCCAAAAGTCACCTTCCCTAAAGTGTTTTCAAGAGCCTGAGAGCAAGAAGTCAAATATTACCCCATTGCTCTTAAAATTCAGGAAATTCCAAGGGTTTGGGGAGCTGTGAGCCAGGAACTATGAACGAAGACCAAGTATATATGAGACATCTGAATAACCATGTATTCTTCTTATAAATCACAATATTGTAATAACTGAATACTAGTAACAACTTTGGGTCAATAAATTAGATAATTTTGATAAAATGGACAAGTTCTTTGAAAAAAACAAATTATCAAACTGATTCCATAAAATAGATAATCAACAAGGATCTACTGTATAGCACAGGGAACTCTACTCAATATTCTGTAATAACCTATATGGGAAAAGAATCTGAAAAAGGATGGATATATATATATTTATAATTGTGTCACTTAGCTGTACACCTGAAACTAACACAACATTGTAAATCAACTATACCCCAATATAAAATAAAAATTAAATTAAAAAAATAAAAAATAAAAAAATCTGCTGACAACTGAGGCATTAAAAAACTATATTTTTCTGGGGGGAGAAATGTCTCAATGAACATGGGAGAAAAATTGGTAATTAAAAAGAAAATCTGTGCTATGGCAAAAAAAAAAACTGATTCAAGAATAGAAAATCAATTAAAGAAATAAGACGTTGTATGTTTAATTTAAAAACCCAACAACTTCACATAAAGAAAACTCTGGGAACAGATAGCTTCAATGGTGAATTTTATCAAATATCTAAGCAAGAAATAATAGTGATTCTATATGAATCCTTTTAGACTAAAAAAAAAACAATAGAAAAGATGAATGAAACTAAAAACTGGTTCTTTGAAAAGATAAACAAAATTGATAAACCTTTAGCCAGACTCATCAAGAAAAAAAGGGAGAGGGCCCAAATCAATAAAATCAGAAATGAAAAAGGAAAAGTTACAACTGACACCACAAAATACAAGGAATCATAAGAGACTACTACTACAAGCAACTATACACCAATAAAATGGACAACCTAGAAGAAATGAACAAATTCTTAGAAAGGTACAATCTCCCAAGACTGAACCAAAAAGAAATAGAAAATATGAACAGACCAATTACCAGTACTGAAATTGAATCAGTAATTTAAAAACTCCCAACAAGCAAAAGTCTAGGACCAGATGGCTGCACAGGTGAATGCTACCAAACATCTGGAGAAGAGTTAACACTTACCTTTCTGAAACTATTCCAAAAAATTGCAGAGGAAGGAATACTTCCAAACTCATTCTATGAGGACACCATCACTCTGATACCAAAACTGGACAAAGATACCACAATAAAGGAAAATTACAGGCCAATATCACTGATGAACATAGATGCCAAAATCCTCAACAAAATACTAGCAAAGAGAATCCAACAATACATTAAAAGGATCATGCACGATGATCAAGTGGGATTTATCTCAGGGATGCAAGGATTTTTCAATATCCACAAATTAATGTAATATACCACATTAACAAATTGAACAATAAAAACCATACGATCATCTTAATAGTTGAAAAAAAGCTTTTGATAAAATTCAACAAACATTTATGTTAAAAACTCTTCAGAAAGTGGGCATAGAGGGAACATACCTCAATGTAATAAAGGCCATATATGATAAACCCACAGCTAACATCATACTCAATGGTAAAAAGCTAAAAGCTTTTAAGATCAGGAACAAGACAAGGATGCCCACTCTCACCACCTTTATTCAACATAGTTTTGGAAGTCCTGGCCACAGCAATCAGAGAAGAAAAAGAAATAAAAGGAAAACAAATTGGAAAAGAAGAAGTAAAATTGTCACTGTTTGCAGATGACATGATACTGTATATAGAAAATCCCAAAGACATTACCAGAAAACTACTAGGGCTAATCAATGAATTCAGTAAAGTTGCTGGATACCAAGTTAATACACAGAAATCTCTTGCATTCCTATACACTAACAACAAAAGATCAGAAAGAGAAATTAAGGAAACAATTCCATTTACCATCGCATTAAAAAGAATAAAATACCTAGGAATAAACCTACCTAAGGAGGCAAAAGACATATACTCCAAAAACTATAAGATGCTAATGAAAGAAACTGAAGACAACACAAACAGATGGAAAGATATCTTGGATTATAAGAATCAATATTGTTAAAATTACCATACTACCCAAGGCAATTTACAGGTTCAGTGCAATCCCTATCAAATTACCAATGGCATTTTTTACAGAACTAGAACAAAAAATTTTAAAACTTGCATGGAAACACAAAAGACCCCGAATAGACAAAACAATCTTGAGAAAGAAGAATGGAGCTGGAGGAATCACACTCTCTGACTTCAGACTATACTACAAAGCTATAGTCATCAAAATAGCATGGTACTGGCACAAAAGTAGACATATAGATCAATGGAACAGGATAGAAAGCCCAGAAATAAACCTATGCACTTATGGTCAATTAATCTGCGACAAAGGAGGCAAGAATATACAATGGAGAAAAGATAAGTGGTGCTGGGAAAACTGGACAGTTACATGTAAAAGAATGAAACTAGACTATTCTCTAACAACATATACAAAAGTAAACTCAAAATGGATTAAAGACTTAAATGTAAGACCAGATACTGTACAACTCTTAGAGGAAAACATAGGCAGAACACTCTTTGACATACATTGCAGCAAGATTTTTTTGGATCCATCTCCTCAAGTAATGGAAATAAAAACAAAAATAAACAAAAGGGACCTAATTAAACTTAAAAGCTTTTGCACAGCAAAGGAAACCATGTACAAAATGAAAATACAACCTACAGACTGGGAGAAAACATTTGCAAATGATGCTACCAACAAGGGATTAACTTCCAAAATACAAACAGTTCATATGGCTTAATAACAGAAAAACAACAACCCAATCAAAAAATGAGCATAAGACCTAAACAGATATTTCTCCAAAGAAGACACACAGATGCCCAACAGGTACATGAAAAGATCCTCAATATTGCTCATTATTAGAGAAACGCAAATCAAAACTACAATAAGGTATCACATTATACCAGTTGGAATGGCCATCATTAGAAAAATCTACAAATAATAAATGCTGGAGAGGGTGTGTAGAAAAAGGAACCCTCCTACACAGTTGGTGGGAATGTAAATTGGTGCTGCCACTATGGAGAACAGTACAGAGGTTCCTTAAAAAGCTAAAAATAGAGTTACCATATGATCCAGCAATCGCACTTCTGGGCATATATCTGGAGAAAACTGTAATTCAAAAAGATACATTCATCCCAATGTTCACTACAGCACTATTTACAATAGCCAAGATATGGAAGCCACCTAAATATCTAAAGACAGATGAATGGATAAAGAAGATGTGGTATATATACACAATGGAAAATTAGTCAGCCATAAAGAAGAATGAAATAATGCCATTTGCAGCAACATGGATAGACCTAGAGATTATTATATCAAGGGAAGTAAGTCAGACAAAGATCATATGATATCACTTTTATGTGGAATCTTAAAAATGGTATAAATGAACTTATTTACAAAACAAATAGACTTACCGACATAGAAAACAAACTTACGGTTACCAGAGGGGATAGTGGGGTTGGGGGGGAGGGGAGGGAAGATATATTAGGAGTTTGGGATTAACATATATACACTACTATGTATAAAATAGATAAACAAGGACCTACAGTATAGCACAGAGTATATTCAATGTCTTGTAATAACCTATAATGGAAAAGAATCTGAAAAAGAATATATATATATATATATATATATGTAAAACCGAATAACCTTGCTGTACACCTGAAGCTAACACATTATAAATTAACTATACTTCAATTTTTAAAAAATGGTTTAAAAAAAAGAAAAAGAAAAATAGAGGCAGAAACACTTCCCAACTCATTTTATCAGGGCAATATTACCCAGTAATAAAATCAGACTAAGATATTACAAAAAATGAAAATGATAAACTAATATCCCTCAAGAATATAAACATAAAATTTTTCAACAAAATATTAGTAACTCAAACCAGTAACTTATAAAAAAGGATTTAAAAACTAAACAAGGATATATGACAACAAAGGCATAAAAAATAGACAAAATGAGTTCATCAAAATTAAGCACTTTTATAAAAAGGCAATCCACAGAATGGGAGAAAATATTTGGAAATCATGTATCTGATAAGGGACTAATATCCAAAATACATATAGGACTCCTAAAAATCAACAAAAAACCAAAACACCCAATTCAAAAATGGGCAAAGGACTTAGCCATTTCTCCAAAAAAGATATCAAATGGCCAATAAGCACATGAAAAGAGGCTCAACATCACTAATCATTAGAGAAATGCAAATCAAAACCACTTCACACCCATTACAATGGCTATTATCAAAAAACAGAAAACAAGTGTTGGTATGGATGTGGAAAAATCAGAACTCTTGTATATTGCTGTTCAGGATGTAAAATGGTGCAGCTGCTGTGGAAAACAGTATGGTGGTATCTCGAAAAATTAAACATAGAATCACCATTTGATCCAGCAATTCTACCTCTGGGTATATGTGCAAAAGAACTGAAAGCCAGGACTCAAATAAATATTTGTCCATCATGTTCATAGCAGCATTAGTCACAATAGCCATAAGATGGAAACAATCCAAATGTCCATTGATAATAAACAAAATGTGCTATATACATACAATGGAATATTATTCAGAAGGAATGAAATTCTGATATATGCTACAACATGGCTGGACCATGAAAACATTATGCTAAGTTAAGCTAGAAACAAAAGGACAAATATTTTATGATTCAACTTATATGAGATACCTAGAGCAAGTTACAAGAGATTTATCTAAATCTCTGCTTCTAAGACTACAAAATAAAGATAAAAATAGCTGTAAAGGCTAAAGGAAATAAATAGGGAAGGCATTTAGCAAAATATCTGGTATTTAAAGTCTTTATAAAAATATTAGCTGTTACCTTCATTTCTGGTGTATACATATTTAATACCCTAGGACAGGAATTGGCATACACAGCCGACTGGCTGAAACCTGCCCACCACCTACATTTGTAAGATAAAGTTTAATTAGAACAGCTAAATTCAGTCATTATGCATTGCCTACAGCTGCTTTCACGCTATAATGACATTAATGAGTAGCTGCAACACAGACCAGCTAGCACACAAGGCCTAAAATATTTGCTATTGGGCTTTTTCATAAGAAATGTGCTGATCTGTATCCTAGGACAATAAAAACAAACTAGAAATACAATGCTACAGAATGTTAAAATAGATGGTGTAAATGGAGCAAGATAAGCAAGTTAACTGGTTTCCATCTGTCAATAAATTCAAAGCAAATGACAAACATATGGCGGTTTTCCATTTCCCCCCAAAAGTAAGCATTTCAAAACTGAAAGTGTCCTTAGAAGTAATAAGTTAGAATAAATTTTTTATCATCACTCCTGGTGTACTTAACGCAATGCATTAAGGCATTGCATTGGGTCATAAGCAAAGCATACTTTTCTGAAATAAATCATATTGAAAAGTATATATGAGAAATATCTACATAAAAGGAACTGTGTAAAGTACCACGAAGAATTCATAAAGGAAACAACAAGGTCCTACTGTATAGCACAGAGAACTATATTCAATATCCTATGATAAACCATAATGGAAAAGAATATTTAAAAAAAAGAATGTATATATATGTATAACTGAATCACTTTGCTGTCCAACAGAAATTAACATAACATTGTAAATCAAGTATACTTCAATAAAAAGTGTTGATTAAATAAAAAAAGAATTCATAAAGGATAAGACAATAAACTTAAAACATAATCTAGTTGAGTCGAAAAGTAATCTCTAAGGCTTATAAAAAGCAGAGTTAAGTGCATTTCAATATAATTTCTGTATTTCTTTAAATTTTATGTAAATAAAATCAATTTCTTTGTCTACTTATAACCTATACAAATTGAAAAATTCAAAAATATATTACCTGAATTGGATGTTCACTAAATGAGGCTGGGAGCCATCTGACTGCCAATAAGTTTCTAGATTGTCATCTCGTAATTGATCCACTCCAAATCCTGAAAGCACCACGAGTGACAATAAATTCTCATGATAAAGAGCCATATATTCAAAATACAAAATTACCACATATATTTGTCCAGAAAGTTTGATAAAGAGGATAGTGAGTACTGTGAAATTTAAATTAACCAAAACTCTTCAATCCTCTTAACCAGACCTCACTTCTCAGAAGCATAAAAAATTAATAAACAGAAATCTCAAACAGATTTGGGAGACCAGAAGGGGAAGTTCTCACACCCTGAGACCATAACGGAGCCCAAGAAGAAGAAGAAAGTCTCCTTTCTTGGCAAGGACTCAGCCAATGAAAAGCCACGGCCTCTCTGTTTACTATAGCCCTCCCAACTTCCTTTTCCTCTCTGTAAAAGTGTGCCACTTCACTTCAGTGTGGAAACTTGCACTTGGCTTGCCATGGTTGCAGACTCTGAATTGCAATTCTCTGCTGATCCTAAGTAAACCCATCTTTGCTGGAGCAATATCTGGCAGACTATTTATTTCAGATCAACATGTTGGTGGCCTCTACGGGGATGAGAAAAGACCCCCAATGGTTCCAAGGCTGGTAAGCAAACAGGTGCAGTACCCACCACTGAACCCACTGTCACTCACTGCTTTCTCACTGACCCTGGAGTTTGAAAGTCTTTCTCTTGGATCTCAGCACACGCCCTCTTTGCATTTGAAGCTCTCCAGGCTTTACTCGGGATCTATTTTAAGGTTTCATCTCTTTGGTTAAGGCTTTGTTTTGTATATGAGTACTCATTTGGCAGGTCAGTCTAATTTTGAGATCAGACTGTTTCAACCAAATCTGACTGAAAACACCTTTGGCCCATTCATTCGGGAACAGGGGCTGTTTCTCTGAAACTGTTCCAGTTTTCTTCATCCTCCTCCTTTGGAAGGGGCTGTCCTATGGAAATTGGCTGTAAAAGTCTTTGGCCTGGCTCCTTCTAACACCAAGCTGTCTTCTTCGAACTGGCTGGGATTAGCCTGCAAGCTGTTTGAATTGAGCAGTTTGTGCTGTAAGCTGTTTGGAAATTGTTCTTTTACTCCAGAGAAAAACTGAGAAATGGGATCCTAGTTATCTAAACATTTTGAGGGTACCCACCCCCTAGGAGGACTCCAGATGATTTTGTTTAAAAGCCAAGGTCCTTCCTCAGGCACATTTCTAACTAAATGGACCAACTTGACCAAAAGCAATGTAGAATAGAAATGGCTATTACAAAGAACTTTTGAAATCCCTAACTTAATTTCCTAAGCACTGAATTGGACTACAATAGCTCAAAAATTTCCAGAACTGAGTGCAATGCTTAGTTTGATTGGTATTTTGAAGCTTCTCAACATTATCAGGGGTCTAAAATTACCTCTCTGCAAAATAAAATTTTAAGATTAACTGAGGCGAACAAATGATTAAAGAAAGATACAATGGCTCCTGGAGCCTCAGGCTCTATCTTCCTTGGCTGTCTGAGGCACCACCTCAGGCATCATCTTCTCTCCCTCCCTCAGCTGCTGGTGGCCAGACTCCACCTCTGGCGCCCTCTTCCTCCTTCCCTTCTGTGCTGCCTACACCTCCTCTATTCCTTCAATTCCCCCATACTAATTCTCTCACTAACCTTCCCCTTTTCTCTTAAACTTTCCCAACTCCCTTTTCCTCTGAACTTGTCAGAACCTGCCCCTTTAATATTAAGCCTTCTGAGGATCCAGAGGCTAGACCCTTAATTTCGTATTTCCCTGGACCAAAACTGAACCGCAAGCCATATTCAAAATTTTCCCAAAGTAACTGAAGATCCTCACATATTTGCTGAGGAATTTACTACAGTCATTAAAACTTATCAACCTGGTTTCTCTGACTCCTATCAACTAGTTCATAGCTTTTTGGTGACGGCCAGGCCCAGCAACTGAAAACTGCTAATTGGAAAAATCCTGAATGTTCTCTAGAATTACAACTGGGAGACCAGTCCACCAACTTATTATCATATGACCAGGCTTGAACAATCGCTAGGCAACTTCATCGAGCAATTCCTGAGGCTTTTCCAAAGTCTGTTGATTGGAACAAAATTCAGACTTGCAGACAAAAGTCTGATGAACCTGTTTATGATTACTACAATCAACTTCTAATTGTTTTTGAAGAAAATTCTGGTCTTCCTTCAGATATTGATTCCACCCAGGTCGTTTTTAACTATGTTTATTAATGGGCTGAACTGGGACCCTTCCCGTCTAATAAAAAGGACCAGGATGGAATGGGAAACTATGTTCACTCCAGATTTAGTTAATCTGGTAAACCAGTTCTCTGGCATTTTAGATGAGTCACCTCAAAGGAAGACTGCCTAAATTCTTAATTTTCAATTCCAGCAAATGAAGACTCCTAAACAGAACCAAAACCCTCCTAGTTTCTACTATTATTGCGAAGAGTCAGGACATTGGAAAAAACACTGTTACAAATTTAAGCGTTTCAGGTGCCTTCAGCCCTCTAACCAGCCTCTCCAACGGCCTCCCAATTCTCAATGACAGGGCTCTGAGGAACTATAGGGCTCTTCCCAATGCTCTCAATCAGTTTGGAGAAACATTTTTCTAGACTGGGAAGGAATCTCTTCCAGTCCTGACACTGAAGCCACACTCTAAACCCCACTACTATAAAACAGCCCCTGCCCCAGAGAACTAAAACAATTCAAATAGTGGGAATCTCTAATGATCCTCAAGAGGTTCCTGTCTCTGAACTCGTTCCCTTTTGTTTAGGCCCTTTGAGAGTTGGACACTTTTTTTCCCCTCAGTTCATCCATCCCTATTCATTTATTAGGTCGAAACTTCTTAGAGAATTATCATGCCAGAATTTCTCCCAAAAGGGGAAAATAATTTTAGAAACTGACGGTAGTCATCAGAATAAACAACCAGGTGAACTAAATGACCCTCTGACATCTTTTATTTGTTCCATCTTTGATGGTAGTAGAGCAGATTCCAGAAACACTGATCATTTGTCCCTATTATCAGCTACCACCCTCCTTATGGGCAAAATCTCCAACTGACGTTAACAAAATTCACAGCACACCTCCCATCAAGATTCAAACAGACCCCTCAAAACCTCTTCCAGGAATTAATCAATACCTTATAAGTAAGAAAGTCTTTCAAGCCATAAAGCCCATAATATAAGATTACAAGGCTCAAGGCCTCATTATCCCTTTTACTAGTCCCTGTAACTCTCCCATTTTACTGGTGAGAAAACCTAAGGGTGGACCTACCAGTAATAAACAACATTGTTATTTATCCCTGGACACCCTGTTGTTCCTAACCCTCACATGTTACTAATGCCCATTGCTACCATGAGTAAATTCTTAACTGTAATTGATTTATGCAGTGCATTCTTTAGTATTCCAGTTGAAGCCCACACCTCTTTGCCTTCACTTGGAAAGAAATACAATTCACCTAGATAGTAATGCCTCAGGGTTTTACTGAGAGTCCTGTTTTCTCACAAATGCTAAAAGCTGATCTGGACGACATAAAACTCCCTAGGGGTTCTACTTTGTGGCAATATGTGAATGATTTGCTTCTTTGTTCTCCTTCTAGAGCTTCCTCACAGGAAAATGGCATCCACCTGCTAAAGCTTTCAGCCTTAATGGGACGTAAGATTGCCAAAGAAAAATTGCAGTGGCCCAAATTCAGGTTTGATATTTAGGGCATCTGATATCAGAACAAGGGCTACACCTAGATCCCAATAGATTTCATGGTGTCCTAAGTTTCCCAAAACCCTTAAGTGCCAACTGCAAGGTTTTCTCGGGCTAGCTGGTTATTGCTGAAATTGGACTCCAAATTTCTCTTTTATGGCCAAAGCCTCTATATGTTTTACTTAATGATAACAGCCCTGACCCAATTTTATGAGAAGAACAGGAGGACACAGCCATCAAGGCCTTAAAGGAGAGTTTGATAAGCCCACCTGCCTTTGAGCATCCCAATTATCAGATTCCCGTTTTCCTTTTTGTATATGAAAAGGGGAAGAGAATGTCCTTGAGTTACTCACCCAAAAACATGGGGCCCACCATTGACCCATAGGGTATTATAGCCAGCAACAGGACCCTGTGACATAGGGATACCCCCCTTGCCTTAGAACCAGTACAGCCACTGCCCTTTTAGTTAAGGTCACCAAGAAAATGACTGTGGAATCCCCTTTAATCATTTTTGTACCTCATGAAGTAGAAGCTCTCCTGAATTCTCATCACACTCAACATTTCTCAGTCAGCTGCCTTACCTCCTATGAAGGCCTTTGTTAATTGTTCTTCACACTACTCTTTTACACTGTAAAAGCCTGAATCCACCTCCTCTTTGCTCCTCAGCAAATTTATCTGGAAATCCTATATCATCCAGCCATTCCAGATAACGGAAACCTATCTGGTATTGTTTTTCCTGATTAAAATCATAATAATTTACACTAATTAAAAAAATAAAGTGTGGAGTTTTCAAAAAATTTAAGCAAAACAGATTTAATTTATGTTTTATTTTTGGACTAAGTAGTATATTCATTTTAGATCAAATTCACAAGGTACAAAAAAGAACATGGTGAAGTCTCTCTCCCCCCAGCATCTAGTTGCCTTCTCCAAATATAATCCAAGTTATCAGTATCTTACATACCCTTGCACAGATGTAAGCAAATATATATATTCTTTTTTCCTCTCTACACAAATGATGGCATATTATACATACTTCTACACTTTGCATTTTTCTTTTCATTTAATATATCTAAAAGATTAACCCATATCAATAAATTAATAATAATAGCAAACACTGATATCACATTTAATATGTGCCATGCACATTTCTAAGCATTTTATATATATTAAATCATGAAATATTTATTAACTCATATAATAACTCAGTTAACCTAAACATCTTTTAAAAATTCTGTATCAGATCATCTCGCTTCCCTGCTTAATATCTCTAGTGATTTCTCTTTGTACTTAAAATCCAAATTCTTTTCCAAGGCCTACCAGAGTTCACATAATCTGACCCATGTCTAATTATATCTCCAATGTCATCTTCTACCACTTAACCTCCTTACAACTCTCCAGCCACACTAGCCTTCTTTCTGAACTTCGAACATGCCAAACCAGTTAGCTTAGAGCCTTTTAACTAGGTGTTCCCTGTGTCAGGAAGCTTCTTCTCTGAAATCTTTGCATAGTGGATTCTTCTTAACATCTACATGTCAGTGCAAATTTCACTTCCCACGAGAGGTCCTCCTTGATCTATTTATTATATTGCTGTTTTATTTTCTCCAAAGCACATATTGCTATTCAACTCAGAAATTCTTTAACTCAATGATCATAACTGTCAGTTATAGCATGAAAAGAAAATAAAAATTTCGTCAGGTTTTTTTTTTTTTAAGAAAAATAGAACTTACACCACCCAATTATGCCTCTCAAAATTAACTCATAAAGGCAATGTCTTGGTAGAAGATATGGATCAAGTGGAAAGTATGTTCTAGGTATTCACAAAATACAGCCTCATCAAATCCCTTATTTTTGTCGGCTTATAAAATATCACGCATATAGTCAAACATAGAAAATGTACCTATTTTTCTCCTAATCTTCTTTCCCAACATGGTATGCATTTGATGCTTATTAAATTAAATGATTAAATTATTATAATAAGACTCTGGTATCATGCCGGCAACCACACAAATCTGACCTTTAGTTTTTCCAGTCTCTTGGGCAGAGACTGACAATTGTGCTGAACTGTGGAATTGTTTTCTGATGCGTATTCAATTAAGCTGAATCTACTAAATACATTCCAACTTTAATCTGAGTGAAATATTGAACCAGCATTTCCAAAGATAAAATAATAATTTTGCAAAGCCATCTACCACCAACCATACTGTAGCAGTGAGGTACATCTGTATCTCCCAAAGACTGATACTAACATTTTGAAAGTTTATTAAAATTCTCCCTTATATCAGTGCTCACCTGAATTACTGCATATCTCCTAACTCATTTCTTTACCTCTAATCTTGCCTCACTTCAGTCCATCCTTCACAGTTCTCAAATGTGAACAAACACTGTTTCATTCTGCTACTTTAAATTGCTTAATGGCTCATACTCTCTGTACAATAAAGTATGAACTTTTTTTTTTTAATTTTATATTTTTGGCCATGCTGCGCAGCTCGTGGGATCTCAGTCCCCTGACCAGGGATTGAACCCAAGCCACAGCAGTGAAAGCCCAGAATCCTAACCACTAGGCCACCAGGGAACTCCCAGGTATGAACTGTTTAACAAAGCCCCCTATGATCAGGCCTCTTCCTAACTAGCTAGTTTCACCTATGCCACTTCCCTCTGTTCTAGTCTTACTGACTACTCACAATTCTTCGAAAGAACCATGTTTTGCTTAGCTATACACCTTTGCACATACTGTTCCTCTTGCCTTTATGTCCTTCCCCAGTGAAATTCTACCTTGCCCCATCATGCCAGATACGCATCATCTCCATGAAGACTTCCCTGATCCTCTGAAGCAGTGTCAATCACTTTCTCCTTTGGCCCACTACTGCACTGAGCCCATGCTTAGAGGGAAGCAGTACGACCTAGTGAAAGCCTGACTGCCTTGAGTCCCAGCATTCCCACTTATTAGGGGATATTTGCCAAACTGCTTAATCTGTCTGTACTACAGTTTCCTCATTTGGAAAATGATAAAAAATAACAGTAAATACTTCATACGACTTTTGGAGACTTTACTGAGACAGTTGTTTATTTTATACATGCAAAGTACTTACAACAGAACCTCTCTTAGGAAGCATCAAATAAAAGTCATAAATTATTACATTGTATAATAATGACTAATTTAAAGATACAATTCCTCCATTAGATCGTGAACTCCTTGACAACAAGGTCTGTGTGTCTTTTTTATTTTTTAATCTCTAACAGTGTTACAGATTTCAGCAACTGTCTGCTGACTTGAACTGAAAAATATCTGACCATAAAGAAGTAAGGTTAAGTAAAGGTTAAACAACTAACTTTCTCATGCTGTTTCGCATTAATAAAGACTACTCAGTCATTCATAACATGCAAAATGATAATCATATAATTATATTTCACTGATGAACACAAAGCTGAAAATCACAGAAGTAAAATGTGTGACAGCACAATGATGAATTTCAAGACTTTCATACCCAACACATTTTTAAGTGATCCCCACCATTCTTCTGGTAGTGTCAGCCATTGTTCTCTTCTGCACCTCCAAGATGTCAGAGCAGTGGGGCATCTTCAGGGGACCAGTAACTTCTAGGTGTTGTCCTCTGCCAAGCCCCACAGCATAAAAGAATGTGAACTGGCACTGATTCTTACCCTGTTACTGACATCAGTATGGCACCAGTCGAATTATGCTACTCAGTAAAGCAATAGAAGATACTCAACTTGAGCAAATTCACAGAAATATTTGGTGCTATAAAGAATATTAGAGGGCTTCCCTGGTAGCACAGTGGTTAGGAATCCACCTACCAATGCAGCAGACACGGGCTCGAGCCCTGATCCGGGAGGATCCCACATGCCGCAGAGAAACTAAGCCCATGTGCCACAATTACTAAGCCTGCGCTCTAGAGCCCGTGTGTCACAACTACTGAGCCCGCGTGCCACAACTACTGAAGCCTGTGTACCTAGAGCCTGTGCTCCGCAACAAGAGAAGCCACTGCAAGGAGAAGCCCATACACCGCAAGGAGGAGTAACCCCCACTCGCCGCAACTAGAGAAAGCCTGCGTGCAGCAACGAAGACACAACACAGCCAAAAATTTAAAATTTTTTTAAAAATTAAAAAATAAGAAAAAAAAGAATATTAGAAACTTCTGAAGCAGTCTAGGATACATGAAGCTAGAAAAAGGCACCATCCTCACTCAAACAACAAGAAAAGGCTAGATAAACTACAAACTCATAATTTTTCTTGAAAACATGAGTGCTTAAAATCACGCAGCAACCAAATATCCTGAAATCCAAGAAGGGTCAGCTCCCAGGTTAGGAGAGAAAGGATGGGCAGCCTGTCCCAACTGTGGTAGAGCATGGAAGGAAGGATCAGCGAGCAAATAAACATAGAAGGAGAAATCAGGTAGAATTTCAACAAATTACTAAAGGCTAAGCATGGGCTATCATAAAAGTATAGCAGCCCTGGGAGTCACAAACACAAGGTGAACTCACTCTGACTCTCAGACTCTTTTCTAAGGGCCTCACTGTACACATTAGAGGACATTTTTTGGGGAAAGCAAGAGATTGGAAAGCCTACGTCAGTGGTACATGCCTGGAGGAGGGGACAGACTGCCACTGCAGGAAAAGCAAAAACCCCAACCGCACAGACCTATCCTTGCTGGGAGAAAAGTAAAAGAAAAAACACTCTACACTTGGGGAAGAAGCAGAAAACACTCCTTCCTCTGGGGATGGGGCAGAAAACTCTCTCCTAGGAAAGTCCAGAGTTTCACTATCATACGTAGGAGGGACCAAAATGCTGAGAAAGTCCCAACCTGGAGGTCAGACATGCAAGGGCTGTCTAGGATTGAAGCTAGACCAGGAAAACAGAGAAGAAATCCTGCCTCTGATCCCCTGCACTGAGTTACAACCATCGCATTTTACTGCTGGAGGCAGGGCAAGAGGATGGAGAGAGACACCCTCTGAAGCACAGGGATACAGAGATAACTGAAAATGATTGTGGAGGAGGAACATTAAGAAAACTCCTCTGGCACAACAGCCCCGCCATAAGTACTGGGCATCTTTAGAGGAATTTGAAGCCTGTGATATTGAAAGTAACCATAATAAAACAAACAAACTCAAACCCAGCTCAATTCCTAACTAACACAACCCCCACTATAAAAGGCTGACAGAGGAAAACAGGTATCCATTTCAAAGTATAAATACCATTTTTCTCAGTATCTACTAATCTATATGTGATGTTTGGCATTCAGTAAACATTTATGACGCACAAACAAGCAAGAGAAACAAATATTATCAAAAGATAAAGCAATCACTAGAAATAGACTCAGAGATGAACCAGATGTTGAAACTAACAAATGGGGACTTTAAATAGCTATGATTAATACGTTAAAGAATCTAGGGGAAAAGGTAGATGAAATGCAGGAAAAGACAGGGAATTTCAACATAGGAGAAAACTCCTTTAAGAGTCAAATGAAAAAGCCATAATAAAAAACACCATATCAGAGATGAAAGATTCCGTAGACAGAATCATTAGTAGACTCAATAATGCCAAAGAAAGAAGTAGTAGACTTGAAGCTAGGCCAATTAAAAAACCCCAAAGCAAAACACAAAGAGAAAAAAAAAGAAAAAACAAAAAATAGAGCACCTAAAAGCAAGGGGACAAATACCAAATGGTCTAGCAAATTAAATGGTCTAGCATATGTATAATTGGATTCCCAGAAGGATGAGGATGGGGCAAAAGACATACTTGAAGAAATAATGGCCATGAATTTTCATAAAGTAATGCAAGACATTAAACCAGAAGATCCAAGAATCTCAGTGGATCTCAAGCAGGATTAAACACACACACACGCATACACGTGGACACATAATGTTTATATTGCTGAAAATTAACGATAAAATCTTAAAGCCAGCTAGGAAAAAAGCCACATTAACTACAGCAGACTTTTCTTCAGAAACTATGCAAGCCAGAAGATACAGAATGACATTTTTACAGTAGTAAAAGGAGAAACCTGCTAACCTAGAATTTCATGCAGGGAACATATATGACAGTAATAAAAGCAAAATGAAATTTTTTTCAACCAAACAGTGCTAGCAGACCTGCAACACAAAAAATGTAAAGAAAGTTCTTCAGACAGGAGGAATATGATACCAGACAGAAACCTGGATCTATTCAAAACAATAAAAAGTTCCCCAAATTGAAAACGTTAAAGTAAGCATAAAGTTTGTTTTTTAATCACTCCAAAATATAACTGATCTTTTAAAACAAAAATAGCAACAATATATTCTGGGGGTTTAAAATATGCAAAAATAAAATACATAACAAAAATGGCATAAAGCATGGGCATTAATTGGAAGTATACTGAAGGATTTGTATACCATATCTATAGTAGTATAATATTACTTGAAGGTAAACTGTGACAATTAAAGATGTACAGTGTAATCCTTAGGGCAATCCCTCAAAAATTTCAAAAAGGATGTATAACTAATGAGTCAATAGTGGAGATAAAACAGAATCATAAAAAATACTGAATTTATCCAAAATCAGGTTTAAAAAAGAGGGAATAAATGGACAAAACCCCCCAAATTCCAAGGTCGTAGTTTTAAATCTAATTACATCAGTAGGTACATTAGGTGTAAATGGTCTAAATACTCCCAATTATAAGATAAAGAATGTCAGACTGGATTTTAAAAAGTAAGACCCAATAATATGCTGTCTATAAGAAATCCACTTCAAATAAAAAGATATATACAGTTTAAAAGTAAAAGGAAGAACTTCTAGTTTCCGATGTGACATGTAAAGAGTTTGGACAATGTCACTCTCATCCTCACAACAACAACAAAAAAGCTGAACTAACTGAAAACCAATAATTTTTCTTAGGTCCCAAAGAGGTCACGGGCAAACCACCACCCAAAAAACTGAAGAGAACAGAAAACAGAGAATCACATCTTACCAGGAACAGAAACCACCACTAGAGTTAGCAACTGGTAGGAAAACTTAAAGAGTAATTGAGTAATTGTTCATTCACTAATTGCTAGAGACTGAGTACAGACTAGCTTGAGAGATTAAAAGCTCCTGGAAGCCCAGCCTTAGAGAGGACTCCACATTTTCATGAGTTTTACCTCTAGGAGCCCCACCAGGTTCTCTTCAGGGTAAAGATCAGAGAAAATTCTCCAGTGCTTCCTGCAGATAGAGGGGGAAAGTAATCTTTATGAAATAAACCAAAAGCATTTTCTTCCCCTTTAACAAAGGCCTGACTTAAAGGAAAACTGTTTTAGCAGAACCTAAGCAACATGGGTTTTACCAGAGCCTGACATGGGGGAGGGAAAATACCCAACTCCATCCCCCTCTAGCCTTCCTGTCTCATCTAAGTGGGGAAAGAAAAGTTGAGAAGTGCTTGTAAGGTCACAGCCATGAACACAGGCCCACTAAAAGACTGAGATCTAATCAAAGGATTATAGAACACTTCCATTCCCCCCATAACTTACCACCATATCAACAGGGCTCCAACATAATATCAGGAGGTTAAATTCAAAAAACTGCAAGTTTAGATGCCATTTAAGGAGTCTCTAGGGAAATCCAAAGATAACAAGGAGACAAAAACAAAGACACTAAAGAAATTTTAGCCTCTGAATCTTAACCTTTACCCATCAGGCAGAAAATCAGCAAGTATATGGTTGAACTGAACAGCACAGTCAATCAGCTAGATCAAACTGATATTTATAGATTACTTCATCCAATGACAGCAGAATACACAATTCTTCTCAAGTTCACATGCAACATTAACGAAAATGGACCACATTTTGGGCTATAAAACACAATAAAAACATTTAAAAGAATAGAAATCACACAAAGTGTGCTCCCAGACCACAGCAGAATTAAACTAGAAATCATTAACAGAAAGCACTGCTTTCTGAAATTTAGCATTTATAGCATGAACTACATATATATTAGAAAAGAAGAAAGCTCTAAAGTCAATAATCTAAGCATTCACCTTAAAAAACTAGAAAAAGAAAAGCAAATTAAATCCAAAACAAGCAGAAGAAAGAAATAATAAAAATCAAAGAAAAAAATCAATGAAACTAAAAACAGCAAATTAATAGAGAAAAATTACCAATACCACAAGCTGGTTCTTTGAAAAGGTCAATAATAAAATAAATAAACCTCTAACCAGGCTAACCAAGAAAAAAAGAAAGAAGACACAAATTACTAATATAAAAAATGAAAGAGGGGCCATCACTACTGATCCCATGGACAATAAAAAGGGTAATAAAGGAGTATTATAGACTTCATGCCCACAAATTTGATAAATAAAATGGACCAATTCCTTGAAAGACACAATCTACCAAAACTCACACAAGAAGAAACAGATAATCTGAATAAGCCTATATCTATTACAAAAATTGAATAAAAAATTAATACCCTTCCAAAAGCAATCACCAGGCCTAGATGGTTTCACTGGTGACTTATGTCAAACTTTCAAGGAAGAAATAATACCTAGTCTGCATAATCTCTTCCAGAAAATAGAATCAGAGGGAATACTTTCTAACTGACTCTATAAAGGCAACATTACCCTAATAACAAAATCAGACAAAGACATCACAAGAAAGGTAAATTAAAGAACAATATCTCTCATGAACACAGATGCAAAAATTGTCAAGAAAATATTAGCAAATTGAATCCATGTATAAAAAGAATTATTTACCACAATCAATTGGAATTTATTCCAGGTATGCACAGCTGTTTCAACATTCTAAAATTAACTAATGTAATCCATCAAAACAAACAACAGGCTAAAGGAGAAAAACCACATGATCATATCATTAGATGTTGAGAAAACATTTGACAAATCCAACATCCATTCAAGACAAAATCTATTAGCAAACTAGAAATATAATGGAACTTCTTCAACTTTATATTATCTACAAAAAAACAACAGCTAACATCATATATAATAGTGAGAAAATAGAAGTTTTCCCACTATGATCAGGAATAAGGCAAGGATATCCCTTTTTGCCACTCCTATGCAACATCATGTTGCAAGTCTTAGCTAATGCAAAGGAAGAAATAAAAACAATAGAACCCAGCAATTCTACTTGTAAGTATTTACTCAAGAAAAATGAAAATATATGTCCACAAGAAAACCAGTACATGAATGTTTATAGCAGCTTCATCCATAATCACCATATATTGGAAGCAACCTTATCTTAGTTAACTTAGCGCCTTAAAACACCAAACATGCATCACTTCACAATTTCTGTGGGATAGGAATTTGGGACCAGCTTGGTTGCGCAGCTTGGCTCTGGGACTCTCATGAGTTTGCGGTCAAGTTATCTGAAGTAATTATCTAAAAGCTTGACTAGAGCTGGAGAATCCATTCTAAGGTAGCTTACTCATTTGACTGTTGACAAAAGGCCTCAGTTCCCCACTGGCTATTGTCAGAAGGCCCTGTTTCTTTGCCACACCAACCTCTCCACAGGTCCCCTTGTTTCCTCACAAAATGGCAGCTGGCTTCCCCTAGAGTGCGTGATCCAAATAACAGCAAGGCAGAGCCACAATGTGTTTTATGATCTAGTCTCAGAAGTCACATACCATCATTTCTGCCATATTCTCCTCGTCCCAGAGACTAACCCAGACACAATGTGACAGAGGTCATCAGAAGGGTACGAATACCAGGAAACAAGGATCACTGGGACCATCTGGGAAGCTGCTACCGTAAACCTAAATGTCCATTAACTGGTGAACAGGTAGACAAATTGTGGCACATCTGTACAGCGGAACAGTAATCAGCAATAAAAAGGAACCAACTCCTGATAGAACAATCACAAATGCATTATGCTAAGTGAAAGAAGCTGGACCCTAAGAGCTACATAAAGTATGATTACGTTTATATGGCATTCTGAAAAAGGCAAAACCAAAGGGACACAAAACGGATCAGAGGTTGTCAGGGGTTTAGGAGGGGGCAGAAGACTGACTACAAAGGGACATGAGGAAATTTCTTTGAATGATAGAAATATTCTTTATTTGTGATGTGTTTGTTAAAATTCATAGAACTATGGGACTTCCCTGGCAGTCCAGTGGTTAAGACTCCATACTTCCACTGCAGGGGGCTTGGGTTCGATCCCTGGTCAGGGAATTAAGATCCCACATGCCACGTGGTGCGGCCAAAATAATAAATAAATTAATTAATTAATTAATTTTTTTTTTTTTTGTCATACGCGGGCCTCTCACTGTTGTGGCCTCTCCCGTTGCGGAGCACAGGCTCCAGACACGCAGGCTCAGCTGCCATGGCTCATGGGCCCAGCCGCTCCACGGCATGTGGGACCTTCCCGGACCGGGGCATGAACCCGTGTCCCCTGCATTGGCAGGCGGACTCTCAACCACTGTGCCACCAGGGAACCCCTAATTAATTAATTTTTAAAAATTAAAAACAAAAAAATTCATAGAACTATAAACACAAAAAGGGTGAGTTTTTCTGTATATCCCCAGCTACTCATAAAAAGAGAGAGAAAAGAATCTTAAGGGGAAACAGAAGAGGCTTGAGTGGGAAGACACTACAGGAGACAACATGTAAATAGTAGAAGTTTCTGAGGGAAAAGTGACTACCAAATCAATAACATTATCATTAACATTACTCAAGCTAAAAAACTTTCTCTGAGCTTGATTCTACAGACTGAAAATACTCATCAAATTATAGGTTAGACAGATGAGAAAAGGTACACATGTATCCTGGCACATCCTGGCAAAACTCTTGAAGTCTAAGAATAAACAGAAAAAGCTTAAATGCTGCCAGAAAGAAAGAACAAGTTACTTAGAAAGTGAGAGACAGGCATAGCCTTCTTAGTTGCAACATGACAAAAAAGAAGATGGTAAAACAGGATCCACAAATTTTTGAGAGAAAAGGACTGCCACCCAAGAATTCTATCCCAACCAAGAGTAAAATAAAGTTATTTGGGTATATGTAATCACTCAGAAAATGTATCAACCACTTATCCTATCCAGAGAAATAGCAAAAAAAAAAAAAAAAAAAGCTAACCAAATAACTGAATGATACCAGAGAGAGGGTAAAAAGAGAATTTATGAGGGACTTCCCTGGTGGTCCAGTGGGTAAGACTCTATGGTCCCAATGCAGGGGGCCCAGGTTCGATCCCTGGTCAGGGAACTAGATGCTACATGCATGCTGTAACTGAAGAGTCCGCATACTGCAACTAAGTCTGCATGCCACAACTAAAGATCCCGAGTGCCACAGCAATCACTGTACTGCAACTAAGACCCGGCACAGCCTAAGTAAATAAATAAATATTAAAAAAAAAAAAGAGGGAGAGACCTTATGAGACATGTGCAGTTAAACTGAAGCAGATACTAGTAAAGCAATTGAGAAGATATATAACAAATGAAAATCCAATTAGATT
Source organism: Orcinus orca (assembly GCF_937001465.1). Classification (NCBI taxonomy): domain Eukaryota; kingdom Metazoa; phylum Chordata; class Mammalia; order Artiodactyla; family Delphinidae; genus Orcinus; species Orcinus orca. The sequence goes on from NC_064562.1 coordinate 26,358,883, forward strand.
TATTTTAGAATTAAAATAAAGCATCTTAACAGAAAGAATATTAAAGTTAGTCCAGTGCACAAGAAAACTTTCAGCAGTTACTATGAACAGCATTTTTGTGTTGTTTTGTTTTACCTGGTTTGCAAGATGAGAGTGACCAAACAGCTTGTGACCCAATTTCCCGTACTGTTCCAGTCCTTTCCAACTGCTTAGGGTCAGCACCGGGAGGTGTCTTATTTGGTGTGGTCATTTTAAAAATATTCTATGTAGAAAAAAAAAGTATCCACATTATACCCAGACCTGAGCATCTTTCTACAAAACATAAAAGTAAAAATTTAATAGCCAAATCGATCACTAATATATCCTGGATATTAATCATCTATTTCTCGAAAGCAGTTGACATAATCACTGTAATTAAAAACTCTTGGGAATTCAGTTTTTGTTTCTAAAATAGAACATATTATAACTTACAAGTTGTGCAAAGCAGCAGACTATAGTAGTCAAAGGGCACAGGATCAGGGTGTCAACTTCAGCCTCGCCTTGGGCTTTATTTCCTTTCCTGTCAAATGGGTTGATTTGATCTATACTCCTATAATGCTATGCAGTTGTATACCTCTATGAGTAAAAATTCCAATCCAAATGAAGTTTTTCCCTAGAAAAGTCAGACTGAAATACTCTTATTCCAGGAATATGTAAATATTGGTCTACATTTTAAATAATCCGTTAAGTGATGCAGAGAAAAATCACATCTTCTCATTAGTTGTCAAAAGCTCCATTTATATGTGCTCTTACCATAGTACATAAAGTCATAAAAATGCCTTTAAGGTCTAGAAGTGAATAACTGGCCTATTCTAAACCACAAGTTTACTTCATCTTTTGTTAATCTTGGTAGGCATATCCAAACGTGAAAAAAAAAATAGTGGATTGTGAACAACATGTAAAACTGCTTCGGTAGTGCAAAGTTACAGCTATTGAACATCGTTATACGTAAATGCTGTTATAAACCTGTGCCAAAAGGTCTGTATACCATCTCCTTGACTCCTCCTGAGTCACATCTCAGTTGTTCCCTAATCTCCACACAAGCAGTTGATACTCTTTAAATAATAATAGACACTGGACTGCAAACTTTGGAAAGGCCTGAGGTTTAAACGCTCCATTAGCAATTTACTGAATAAATAAATGGATGAATGAATAGCTTCAATCGTAAAGTATTTGCCACCTGCAAGTTAAGTAAGGTCTGGGATGAGACGATTAAACCTGTGGCCACATTGCCAAACACCCAAACATGTCAAATTGTCCAAAAAAATGGCCCATCTCTATTATTGGAGCAGAATTTAACTGCCGAACTTGGTACTGGACGCCACCAAGTGGATAAAGCACGGAACTCGGAGAAGAACGGGTTCGTGGCCACACCGTTCAGGAGCTGAGGCCAAGGAGAGAACGCCACCACGAGCAGTGTCTGGACCAGACTCCGTGGGTTCTGCTTGACACCTCTGCCCGAAGTGCGAGAATAGGCAGCGGCTAAGGATCCATTCCTGACCCACCAGCTTTGAGGAAATCGGGAGCGAAATAGGAGATTGACATTGGGGAAGAGAACCCGTCTGCTTAAGCTAGAACCATTCTCCACTTCGGGGAAAGCCCACGCACTTACAGCTCGCAGACCCGGCTTGCCGCCACTCAGGTTTTCAGGAACCGCTGCAGTTCCGCGCCACTCCCACTCAGCTTCCCAGGCCCGCCTCGCTTACCCAACAACGTCAATTGGGGTCGCAGCACAATGACGTCACTCTCCGCCGTCTCGCCCTACCTCCCTCCAGGGCTCCGCTCAGCGCGCCCTGTCGCGCACGCGCACTACCTCCCTGTGGCATGCGTGAGGCGGCGGCTGGGCACCGCCATTTTGGCCAGTGGCCGTAGGAACACGTTGTGTGGCTGAGAAGTGAAAGCAAGAACTGATTTGGCCTCTGCGTTCCCCTCCGCAAGGGGAATCTGTTTCTCCAGGTACGTGAATAGCCTGGAAGGGTTTGGCCTTTAGCTGTAGTCTGCCACGGTCTGCACACCGTAGGGACGTTCTCCCAGAGCCTTTGGTTAGGCCTCAGGTGGCGGCGGTGGAGACGGCAGCGGCGCGTGGCAGCCGGCTTGAGCGAGACAGCTGGAACCGCCGGAGCGCGGGCGCCGCCGAGAGCTGGGGACGCCTCACGCTTCCCTCCAGCTGACTCGGCACTCTGCCACTGCGGCCCGCCACCCCCGCCAGGGGACCCGAAGATGGCCTTAGCTGCCATCCCCTCAGCGGTCCAGCCTCCAGTCCCCCCTTTCCCCCGCTCCTGCCCTAGGGCTGAATCTTACAGCAGCCTTCAGAACGCAGAGCGTCCCCTACCACCCCCACTCTTCCCCTGGCACCTTTGGAAGCCTTTTCTTCCACCGTTTGGGGATTGTGGAATGAGTGAATTATCTTTGCCGCCATGAAGTCGAATTCCTGCTTGTCCACTCCCCGTCTGTAGACATGATGGCCAGACGTCACTGTGCTCACAGCAGCGTGTACTCTGCTGTAACCAGGGTTAGCTCAAATAATCTCCCAGGTGAACGCCTTTAACATTTCGGGTGCAGTTTTATATCACTTTCCCCCTTGGTGACTTCTCCGTCTTCTCCTTTATCATATCTTAAACTCCTTGCGATCAGGTCTTTATTGAAAGGCCCTTTATTTTCCCTTCAGTGGTTCGTGCATTGCAGGAACGACGGCTAAAGCCGATTCCCACACCCCATAAACTACGCAAGCCCGTTTTCTCATTTTTTACGGTAAAATCGTAAGAGTGAGAAGTAGCCTTAAGAACAGTGTGTTTTGTTTTGCTTGAGGGTTTTTCGCCTTCTCTTGCACAGGACTGCTTACTAGGCATTTATGACAGTGGTATGTGTGTTGCAGTCCTCGGTACCTTTGTCCCTGATAATGAGAATATTCATTCTATACCATTTGCTTGACGATAATGCTTTGTCAGTGTTAATCAAGGGCTCTTATCTGTATCTGAACCAAAGAGTGTTGTTTTTGTTTTAGTGAAAAGCCTTGTTCTCCCCTATAAAAAAATTTTTTTAGGAAGAATATTTAATATAATTGCTGGGGTGGAGTAAGGAGAAAGCAGTTATTAATTTAGTGTCCCTTTTAATTGTCTTCAATTTAAGACTCTGAAGTCAGAGTTGTGCACCACTCCCAACTTACATGTTTTATAAAATTAATGACCTGCAATAGCATAGGTTAGAATATCTCACATGACATAAGCATCATTCGTTAACAGCAACCTTTCAAATGTTTGAACAGGGTGTTAAAATAATTTTGGTCTTAGACTGCAGATGGTTTCCATATCTCACTTCCTTTTTCCTCTCAGCTGGAATAATGACAGTGAAGGTCATTGAGTACCTATTTTTTAAATAAGTTTTTATATCTATCTATATATCTGTTTATTTATTTATGGCTGAGTTGGGTCTTCGTTACTGCGCGGGCTTTCTCTAGTTGCGGCGAGCAGGAGCTACTCTTCGTTGCGGTGCGCAGGCTTCTCATTGTGGTGGCTTCCCTTGTTGTGGAGCAAGGGCTCTAGGCATGCGGGCTTGAGTAGTTGCAGCATGCAGGCTCAGTAGTTGTGGCTCGCCGGCTTAGTTGCTCTGGAGCATGTGGGATCTTCCTGCACCAGAGATCGAACCTGTGTCCCCTGCATTGGCAGGGGAATTCTTAACCACTGCGCCAGCAGGGAAGTCCCTTGAGTACCTATTTTGAGCACAGTTTTCAGATTTGAAATACCTTCAAGGAGTCAATTACTACAGGCTTCCCCTCCAAGCTTTCATGTGCTATGTCTTTCTCATGGAAAAAAAAAAGGAGGGGCTCTTTCTTGCCAATTCTTGAAACTAACATAGAAATTTAATTAATAATAGTGTTTACACTGTTAATTAACAGTTTTACAAAGACTCTGTATTCATTTTTCTTAAATGCATTATAATTTATCACTTTTTTATATAAATCAGCTTATTAACCATCTCTGGTAGGTTTTTATTTTATAAAAATCACCTTTTATAGTCATTTGGTTTTTTAAATGGTTTGAAATAGTAGGTGAAACATTTTAGTAGTTTGGCAGAAATAAACTTTAACGTAAGCAGTTTCATTGATAAATCAATGAAGATTTATCCCCTATAGGGGAATTCATCATGCTCATTCACCATAATTAATATGGTGTCCAGTTTTATTTTAATAGCTAACTAAAGAGTCTTCAGTTTCTAGGGAGTTGGCACTTCCAGAATGATAGCTTTTTTGTAGCAGTTCAAAAGTCATTTATTTTCTTCTTATTCTAATCTTTAGGAGGCCTGCCTGGACCAATTTCTAAAGGTTATAAAGGGGTAAAGTGAACCTATCAGCGTAACTGTTTATTACATAAAATTTTAGTTACCTTTTGGGTGATTTTTTTTTCCAATAATATACTTTAGTGGATAACTGTCACTGTAAAATATTGGTAACTTGCAAGACTCCTGAAGTTGTTATAACCTACAGGAAAATGATTTACTATGTCTAAATTCATTTTCTCATTTCATTCAGTGGAAATGTTTGAGCTCCTACTATGTGGTAGGCACTGGTCCAGCCACTGGGATAAACAGACAGACAAAAATTCCTGCACTCATGATGGAGTACCTTCTGCTTGGAGAGGGAAAAATATTGTCTGTGTGTAGAGAGAGAATATATAAATGCATATATATATATACATACACACAGTAAACGTGTACATATACCATATATGCACATATATATGAAATATATACTATGTCATATAGTAGAAAGAGCTAAGGAGAAGAATAAAACAAGAGAGTTTTATATTTTTTGGTAATATAGCTAGAGAAGGCTCATTGAGAATAAACATTAAAGACTTGAAGGAGTGAGCCATGTGACTCACTAGGGGAAATAGCATTATAGGCAGAGGGAGCAGAAAGGCCAAGACCCTGAAGCAAAGATTGACAACCATTTGCTTTAGCCATGTGAAAAACAGTGATAACCTGACAAGTTGTTTTGATAGAATGATGGGCACTAAAGGCTGGAATGGATTCCAGAGAAAATACCTAGAAAGAAATTTGAAACACTGACTATAGGCAACTCTTTTACATAGTCTCGCTATAAAAGGAAGGAGAAATGAAGCAATGGAGGAAGATGGGGTCAGATAATGTAGTGTTTGAATGCTGATGGGAATAAGCCAGTAGAAAGAATAGTTGGTGATGTGAAAGACATGAGAGAGAATTGTTGGAACATTCTCCTTAGCAGATATCTTTTAGTTTGCAAAGGGACTTAGCTATGGAAATACATATAGTATGGTTGCTGGTTGGCATAGTTTCACTTGAGATGATACTAGTCAGCATGGTTTTGTTTTTTCTCTTCCCATTTTCTGCTGCATGTGAAGAGTTGTGCTTAACCAGGATTATAGATGAGGGTGTAAGTGATTGACAACGGAATTTTAGGTGGGTACAGAGATACAAAGATACAAAAGGCTGAAGGACAGTGGAAATGTGGTAGAATTGAGATAATGTTAGGTCTGAGGAATGGGGGAGTTCAAGGGGTTGTTGGATTGTTGTGTATGAGAGAGGTGAACTGAAAAGATAGGGATGGTGGTTGGAGAATGGGGTATTTGAAAGGTAGGTTATGGAAAAAACGCAGTTATTTGTAATGACAAGGTGAAGGATTTGACCAAAGGAATGAGTGGCTATGGTAGGGTGAAAGACAAGATCACTAGAGGAGAGAGGTTAATGAACTGAGATGACAGGCTGTTAATAGAAGGATCATCTATGAATATATTAAAATCACCAAGAGTTATGACAAGAGTTGTTAGAGTGAACATTAGCTAAGGGCCGAAATTTCAAAGAATGGGAGGGAGTGATCTGATGGTCGGTAAATGACTAAAGCGGGTGGATGACCTAAGAGGCAAAAGTGGCTGTTTTTAGTGAGGAGAGAGAATCGTCTGGGAGCGGTACTGAGGAGCAAGATCTTTTATTCCCCTCCAAGCCTAATGATATTGAGGGGTTATGAGAAGGACTGGAGAGTTCTATAAGAGGAAGCAGTCTGTCAAGAAAAATCTAGATAGAGGATCACAGTCATTGATAGAAAAAGCCAACAGAATGTCTTTGTTGGTCAATAATCTTTTGGCTTCAGGTTCTTTCATTACATATTGGAATAAACTGGAGTAGTAAGGCACTTTTTCGAATTACTTTAATCACATTCTAAGAAAATTAATGTCAATCACTAAGTCCAATATTATAAAAGATTAAGTTAACTTTGACCTCAACTACATAATTGATGGTGCTGTTAAATATCAAGACTTTAAAAAGCTCCAAAAGTGAGTATATACATATAGTTACTTGGTCTCCTTTTCATTTCAGTGCCGTTAACATAAAATTCATCATGGCCATATTGTAAATTCCCAGGTAAAGCAGTTTTTACTTTTTCCAGTTGACCAACATGATGGTTACACCCTTAATAATTATTTGCCATTTCCATCAGTAGTGCATTGTAGTCAGATGGCTAAGCCATGAAGTGATGCTTCGTTTGAGGGAAGAAGTAAACACCTTTATCATATGTATGTTTTCATGTCACGTCTTACTATTCTGTTTCATTGGTCTGTGTTCATACACTGGTATCAGCATCAATTTCTGAGGCCTTATATCATTTTTTTCATATGTCAAGTGTAGGTTCCCTCTTCCCCCTTGCTCTTTTCCATTTTCCTGGCTATTACTACTTTTCTTTTTGTATAAGAGCTTTAGATTTGATTTGTCTGATTCAGTTTTTTTTTTTTTCTCCTTGAGATTGGATTAAATATATAAATTCAGGGAAGGTTGAAATCTCTGATATTGACTATTCTTTATTGTGAAAACTGAGACAGCATGTCATTCTACTTGTTCAGGTCTTTTGTGTCTTTCAGTGGTATTTTGAAAGTTTCTGCACATGTGTATATATATCTTGTTAAGTTGATCCCTAGATCTTTTCTTTTTTCTGACTGTTGAAAGTGGTATTTTTTCCTTCATTATATAAATCTTCTGATGAATGGACTATATGTAAAATTTTGTTTTTCCAGCCTTACCAAATTATTTTATTGCTTTTACTAGTTTTTTTTAAACTAGTTCCAGGTATTAATATCTGAATATAGTGATAACTTATCTCCTCCTGTCTAACTTTTTATGCCTGTGACTTATTTCTCTTAACTAATTGCATTGACTATGCCATAATTTTGTTAATTTTTCTTTAATAGAGGAACTGGATATTGTTACTTCCTTAGAATTATGGCGGATAAATTAACAAGAATTGCTATTGTCAACCATGACAAATGTAAACCTAAGAAGTGTCGGCAGGAGTGCAAAAAGAGTTGCCCTGTGGTTCGAATGGGTAAGCTGTTCTGTGTATCATTTAAGGATAAGAGAAGGTTTTAAAAGGAATACACTGTCTTTATGGTTCTATAGGCTTTAGTATATACTTTTCTCCCCCGTTAGTTTCTTTAAAATGTAAAAATAAGACCAGATTTTGTTCTAAATTTCTTTTAATGCTTTGTGACTAAATGATCCTGTTTAAGTTCATTGAATACAAAATCAAACCAGAGTTCAAATTACTGAGATTCTTACTGTCCTACAAAATCCTATGGTTACTTTAAGTCATGAAGAAAGGACTGCCAAGATGTTTGTATTGATATTTGATAGTATTCTCCTTAAAAAAAAAAAAAAAAAGCTTAATATGAATGACTATTCATGAGGTTTTGCTATATTTTCAAGAGTAAATAAATTTACGACCATTCAGAATTGATGACTTGTTGGTCGTCTTTAAGGGCTAAACAAAATAATTTTTACTTTAAATATACTAGTGAGGTATAAGCTTACTAAATCTTAAAAGGAAATTTAGATGTCATGTGTTACAGTCTACCGTGCTATTCAGAAATTCCATTATTAATATCCCTAATGCCAGGTTTAATTTTGTTTGTGTATTAGATGTCCACATACCTTTGGGGAGCTTCCCTGATTTAGCTAACGTATTTCATTCCCTTATCTGGTGTACATTACCATTTTCAAGGCATATTTTATGGATTATATATTCAGGTCAGCTTAAAAGTAAAGCTGTTTTAGGATCTGCTGTATTTTTATTAGCATATTTTCTTCCCATAGTAGATTAAACAAATAAGCATATTAGAGTCATCTCTGCCTTGCCTGACAACAGTATTCATATAAGTAGTTAAGTTCAGTAATCTATCCAAAGCACTGATTTATATTTCTTTCTGTGGCCTTTCTTTTTGAAAACTTGATTCTATATGGAAATTTGGAACCAGAATTGCCGAAATAACAGTGTTCAGAAAATTAGAACATCAGAAGAAATGACTTAATTCTATCTTTTCCTTTGCCAGGAAAATTATGCATAGAGGTTGTCTCCCAGAGCAAAATAGCATGGATTTCTGAAACTCTTTGTATTGGTTGTGGTATTTGTATTAAAGTAAGTGATATTTTATTTATTGGATCAAATTTGTAACCTAAAAATGAAATCTAAAACTTCTGAGTACATTATAACTATTTTTAGAGCCAAATATAAAACATTGAATAAAGAATACAAATTCAGAAAAATAGTGTTCTTATATCAATATTATTATTGCTTTTTCAATTAATTAACCACCCCACTTAACAGTTATCCTTAAAAATAATAATAAAAGTTATTTTTGCTGTATGCAACTTCGTAAAGCCATTTCCAACCAAAATTAATTTTTTTTCACCCTTTTATGAGAAGGACATTCTCCAAGTCTTTACCAGAACTTTTTTGAAATATAAAAAATATGAGTCATATTACATACATTTTTTTCAAGTCTGTGTTTAATTTTATTTTTTAAATTTATTTCATTTATTTATTTGGCTGTGCCGGGTCTTAGTTGTGGCTCGAGGGCTCCTTAGTTGTGGCATGCAAACTCTTAGTTGTGGCATGCACGTGGGGTCCGGTTCCCTGGCCAGGGAACGAACCTGGGCCTCCTGCATTGGGAGCGCAGAGTCTTAACCACTGCGCCACCAGGGAAGTCCCTGTGTTTAATTTAAAATTCACACTTTTTTTTTTTTTTGCGGTACACGGGCCTCTCACTGTTGTGGCCTCTCCTGTTGTGGAGCACAGGCTCCGGACATGCAGGCTCAGCGGCCATGGCTCACGGGCCCAGCCGCTCCACAGCATGTGGGATCTTCCTGGACCGGGGCATGAACCTGTGTCCCCTGCATCGGCAGGTGGACTCTCAACCACTGCGCCACCAGGGAAGCCCCTAAATTCACACTTTTAAATAAAAATGGACACAGCCAAAAATTTTTTTAATTTAACCTAATCCTTAAGTACTGCTTTTGCTGTGTTATACATTCTTCTATTGTTGGATTTATCCCAATAGTGTAATTTTTCAAGATACCTCAGTTTTTGTTATACTGAATGGTTTGAATAGGGTATTTTACTAAAGAATGATGGATTTCCAACTTTAGTTCATAAAAGATATTTAGGAGCCAGTGTATAAAGTTCTTAAATTAGTTATTTTTATTTACAGATAATATATTTTAGAAAGGAGATTTCCCAAAATATGGATACCATCTGTTATTTTTTCTAATAAGGTTTGTGTATTTTACATTGGTTTCTGAATCCTCGGTTAAGTATCCAGAAGTACCAGGCTTGGTACCTGAAAGCGTTTTTTCTTGTTTTTAAAATATAAGCAGGAGATATTTCTTCCAGCAAATACTTACTAATCTTTTATTATTTGCCTGCCAGTGTTTTGGGTGGTGGAAATCTTATTTTGAACAATATATTCGATTTTATTTTCTTTCCTCACTGCTATAAAAAAATGAGATTCCAGAATTTGGGGTATGCACTTCAGTGGCTGAAAAGAAACTGATGTGATGAATTGTTTGCGGGGGGCGGGTAGTGTATACCCCCTGAACACTAAGATACTTGTAATGCACCACATATATGAGCAATGTGGCTATTTTTTTCTTTGTAGATTAAGAGAAGTTTAAATTACTTGCAGCCTGTAAGCATTTTATGTACGTTGATGGAGTAATAGAGGATTCTGTAAATGGAGGTAATTCCGTTTGCAGAAAAAATCTCGTGTAAAGAATTAATAATTTTTTTTAGAGGTTGGTGATTATTTTGCTAGAAAACAAACAGAGAGTGTTGTTTTTTAAACCTCTATGTTCTTGTAACTTAGGAAATGGGAATTCCCTGAAATCTTTATATACAGAGACTTGAATTAGTCCCCTGAGCTCATTGAACAGTTCTGCTGAACAGATTTCTAATCTGAGGTTATACTCTTTGGTTGTACCTTTATAGTCATCTGTACTGCTGAGAAATTTTTCTAGCCACGTTACCACTCTTAAATCACCTTCCAGTTCTTGCCATTCTTGTTCCTTGGGCATTTATCTGATTGATAGTCACTTATTGTTTGAATAAGTTTTTCTATGAGGTTTTTTATGTGAATTTTCTCAATTGGAATATGAAGTATCTTTTTCATATGGGATGGTTACAAATCACAATGGAAAGATGTTAGTCCTTGCTCTGTGCAAATACTATGCTAGCTGTTGTTGGGACGTAAGTAGACCAAGAAAGGTACAATCCATGACCTTAAAGGACTTTACAAGGTAGAAATGGAAGCATACAGAGACAGGAAGAAGATAAAGGGAAGGCGTTTCTCATTGACTGAATATGGAACTGTATGCTCAATAACCGTGTTTTATCTTGCTCTTAACCTTCTCATACAAAAGCCTCCAGTTCTGTAAGGTTTTGCAGTAAGTATTAAACATATTAAATGTCCAGGATTATACCAGTCACTAGGGGGAATGCAGAATTATTAGATATGATTCTTGCCTTCAAGGAACTTAACTTTTTTAAGCAAAGGATAGGAAATGAAACAATACTTTACGTCTATGTGAAACTCCCACTTTTGGAAGATAAATTATAAAAATTTCTTCATCTGTTCATTTTAGTCATGCCTATATTTCTAAGAATTAACAGAAAACTAATTCTTTAAATAACAGAAGTGCCCCTTTGGTGCCTTATCAATTGTCAATTTACCAAGCAACTTGGAAAAAGAAACAACACATCGATACTGTGCCAACGCCTTCAAGCTTCACAGGTATATTTCCAAGTCAACATTCTTCTTTATTTCAGTCAAGAGTAAATCCATTTGGAATCTTCAGAGAAATAACAAAAATGGAAAAAAAGTGGTATTAACTTTTACATCCACTAAAGCAAAATACAGTATTATAACATCATGCAGAATCATACTGTATATGTCAGTGGTTCATTCTAGCTAACATTAGAATTACCTGAGGGTCTTTTTAAAACTACTAATGCCCAGGTAATTTCAGCCCAGTTGAATTACATCTTATCTCTGGATGTACAGTCTGGACTTAGTAAGTTGAAAAGGCTCCCAGTGATTCTAATATACAGTTGGGGGTGAGAATCACTGTTGTTAATAATATCCTTATCCCCAGAATACTTTTAAGGGAACTCATCTTGATTTTATTTATCTATTAATCTCGTAATCTGCAGAGAATATTACTCTGGACTTCGACATATATTGTTAATGACGCATTCTTTGAGGTTTTTAATCTGCTGAACACTAATATTTTGAATCTAGGAGTCTAGATTTAACTAATAAAAGGGTATTTCTCAACCTGCCAGCTTTAAGGGGCCTACTGCAGCAGGGAGAATGAGTGGAATATTTCTGGTTGATGTGGCACGTCTCTCCTTGTAAGTAAATGGCAGGCCAAAAAAAAGAAAGACAGTGTGAGGTTGCACCTGCTGTGCAATTTTCTACCAAACCATTTTATTATACATTAAAACTGAGCCTTATCTGGAAAGAAAAATTGTTACTTTAGAATAGACTTTGAGTGAAAGTTGAATAAATAAAATTTGGAGTATATTAGTCATGGATGCATTCCTAACAACAGTTTTAAGTTAATCTTGGCTGCTGTTTTTTCCTAATAGCCAGTAATATCTGGCATATATCTCTTTTGTCTTATTGATGAATGTGTGTGGAATGCAAGCGCATTAAAATACATCATTCTGGTATTACGTCACTTTTTCTACATAAGTCTGAATTGTCTTATTATTTTTGTACACTTATGACAGGTTGCCCATTCCTCGTCCAGGTGAAGTTTTGGGATTAGTTGGAACTAATGGTATTGGAAAGTCAACTGCTTTAAAAATTTTAGCAGGAAAGCAAAAGCCAAACCTTGGAAAATATGATGTATGTATTACCACCTTATAAAAATGAATATCTTGGTTCAGTTTTATGAGGCTATGAAGGAGAGAGTATGTGTGATTTTATTTTTTAATGTTCTTATTTTCAAGATTATTTGTGGAATTAATGCTGAGAAACTATAAATGAAACTCCTTTTTAGGTAAAATCTGTTAATGCTGCTTAATTGATAATTCTGAGCTTTCGTAAACTGTTACGAGTTGGTGTTTTCTTGATTTGAAATTAAATCCACCTCTAATATTATCTTAGAAGCAGAGGTATTCTGTTTGGATATGTGTTCTATTTTGTATAACATTCATCCTCTTTGCAACTGTATTATTAAATTCAGGTAATTATACATATATTTCTAGGACCCACCTGATTGGCAAGAAATTTTGACTTACTTCCGTGGATCTGAATTGCAGAATTACTTTACCAAGATTCTTGAAGACGACCTAAAAGCCATTATCAAACCTCAGTATGTAGACCAGATTCCCAAGGCTGCAAAGGTCAGTTGCTTTTTAGGAGAAATTTAGTGGATATTACAGATATTGGTGGACATATAAAAGATAAATCAAAGTAAACTTGTTTTATTTTGTGACTCTTTTTAATAGTGAGGGAATTTTAGTATTGAAGGAAAATAATACTATTTCTGATATATTATGGCAGGGGACAGTGGGGTGTATTTTGGACCGAAAAGATGAAACAAAGACACAAGCAATTGTATGTCAGCAGCTCGGTAAGTGTTTATTTTGTGTATGTGTTTTAATAGGCCCTGAACTTAACTCATGAAGATAGGTATCTTTATATGGATTACTGAAATAAATGGAAAAATCTCTAGTAGTTGTCGTATTTTCAACAGAAACATTCAAACAGAGAATGACTTGCAATATACATTTTACCTTGAAGAGGTAAAATAAAATAACATTGAACACAATGCCTCTATGTTCTTTGTAGATTTAACCCATCTAAAAGAACGCAATGTTGAAGATCTTTCAGGAGGAGAGTTGCAGAGATTTGCCTGTGCTGTCGTTTGTATACAGAAAGCTGATATGTAGGTTACTTTATACTTTTTGTAAATCTTATCCCTACTTTAGAGTTTTTGTTTATAATGCTGCTAATAGAGCAGTGGTTTGAGAGAAATTAATAGGAAGAGTATCTAATGTTTTAACTTTGAGGTCAGATGTTGAAGCAATTGTGCATCCATTGCCCATTTCCCTGTTATTCCATCAGGGGTAAAAAATTCATTTAGGTAAGTACCTTACAACTTATGGGTTCTGGAGCTCTTTAATCTGAAGTCAGCTGTTTATTTTGTAAACTCTCTTTATACATAAGAAGGACATTTTTTTAAGATGAAGCTCTCCTACCAGGCTGGCAAGGTTTTCCATAGCTCAAGTGGAAAATCAGGTTTTTTAGGTTATCCTAAATCAGGGTGGCTTGCCATGTGAGAGAGAAGAAGGAAGTGAAAAAGGCGAGTTTCCTTTCTACCTTTTAATGCCTCTCTTCTCCCAGATAGTTTTTGCTCTCGTCTTTTTCCATACTTCTACTCTGGCATCCAATGCAGGCTAGTTTTTCTCCATAAAGTATTCTGTAATTCTGGGCAGAGCCCTCCTTTCCAAAAACTCTGTTTGCTTTAGTGCAACCGACTTTAGCCAATTAAGAGAGCCCTCTGAATTACTTCGGAATATATCAGAATATTTTTCATGAGGAGATAACAGTTTGTAAGTTAGCCTAATCTAGGAGTCTCTCCCCAGACTTGATATGCAGTCCTGCCTTTCGTAATTTATTTTCTTCCTTCTACTTCTGAACAGAATACAGAAATTTTTACCATTATGGGGTGGGCTCCTCATTATTATAAGAGGATTTTTGTTGTTGTTAAATCAGAAACTATATCTCAGTGCTTTAAAATAACATGCAAGATAGAATTTTATCATACTTGCCTTTCAAATTATTATGTTTGCTTTTTTTTTCATAGTTTCATGTTTGATGAACCTTCTAGTTACCTAGATGTCAAGCAGCGTTTAAAGGCTGCTATTACTATACGATCTCTAATAAATCCAGATAGGTAAGTACAGATTTGGTATATGCCTGTGCTGTTTTGTTTGAGGACTTTCACAGATTTCTAAAGTTTAAACACTGGGACCATCAATGTCACATATATGTGTGTGTTTTCCATCTTGGTTTTTGGAGCTATCACTTGAACTTACCTTCCTCTATCTAGAAAAGAGATTCTTAATGCAAGATCCATTTACTACCATACCTGTTTCCAGGGAGCCTAAGAATACTCTGTAGTGATATGCAAATTTTGGCATATATGTATGGATTTCTGGGAAGCAGATCCTTAACTTTTACCAGATCCTCAAATGGATATGTCACTCATACACACAATTTTAGAACAGAGTAATTCCGGTTTCCCAGGTCTTACTGAACACAAGGGAGGTCTTAAAAACTTCTGTTAAGTAATCACAACGTCGTGTATTTGTAGGGTGCTTTTGTAGTTTGCAGAGTTTTTATATCCATTATCTCATTTGCGCCTTAGTAAACTTGTAAGTAAGAATCTTTAGGTGGTATTCCCATTTTGCAGATGAAGATGTTTTAAGGTCAGAAAAGCTAGTTATTTCTAGGTTTCCAATTTGTGATATGGCAAGAACCCAGGGCTTTTTCTGTTCCTCTCTTTAGTAGCTGATTTAATTCATAGCTGATCTTACAACAGAGCAAGAGAAATCCCTAGGGATCAAAAAACCAAAGAGAGAACTGTAAATTACAGGGGAAAAACAAGGATGGCTTTCTTGAGGGGACGTTGCTTGTCTCTGTAGTAAGTCTTGAGCTTTAACAGCCACTTGTGGGCAAGAAGCAAGGCCTTGTATTGAATTATCACACAAAATGCCAGGACTCTCAAACGACTGCTTTCTCAGCAAAAGAGCAAACACAGGAGGATGTCAAGGAAACATATACCTGTCACTCACTGAGATCCTTGGAAATGGAGGGCTGGCTCCCCTTCAGATCTCTTTAGGGACTGGCAGCTCACATGGATATGGAATTGAAATTTATGTGATCAGGGGAGTCTAAGAACCATCCATGTTAAGAAAGTAACGTAACAAGAGGGCCCTAGAATCTTTAGTTCTGTGGTACCTAGATGAAGCAAATATAAAACCACTCTGGAAGCATATGCCCTCAACCCTGGTCACACAGGATTTCTACAGGTAAAGACTCAAGAGCTTTAAGCCCAGGGTTATAAATGGTAGGAGGAAACTGTCTACAAATGAGTCAGTAGACACAACAAACAGCAGGATTTAGACTTTCAGGAACTTTGAGTGACATTCTCAAAGAGACTGTAAAATAATATTTAAAATAATTTAAAACATGAAGATTTAAAACTAAGAATATGATACTACAAAAAAGCAACAGGTAAATGTTTAAAAAACCCAAACAAATCTAGAAATTAAAAGTATAGTTATGACATTGAAAACTCACTGGACAGATTAGACAGGTTAGGTACAACAGAAAAGAGTGTGAGAAACTTGAAGAGTTGGTCTGAGCAAGCTACCAGAATACAGCAGAGAGAGAATTAGATTGAAATACAGAAGGGAGGTTCAGAGACATGGAGAATGGGATAAGAGAGAATAGAATGAGAAGAGGATTTACATATGTCTTAATAGGAGTCTGAAAAATAAAGCTATGAAAAGGTCATGGCTGGGTATTTTCCAGAATTGGAAAACTTGACTCCATAGATTCAAGGAGCAAATGATCCATGTACATACCTTGAAGTAAAACTTGGAATATCAGTGGTAAAGAGACAGTCTTAGTTGAGCCAAAGCGTAGCCATAATTTTCACTTCATTCTTAGACCAGGGCATTATGATAGCCTCTTTGGGGGAAGTAAGAGTATAAAATGTCCCAATATTCAGGGACTTCAGGATAAGGTAAATTAAAGAATACATAAGCAGTCAAGTCAGTAGTTCTCAATCCTAATACCTTTTTATAAAACATTTTTATATTCCTTTGTTTTACTGAAATGAATATCATAGATATTATCTACATTTACACATAATTTTTTTAATACTATATAATGCTTTAACCATAATGAAAAAGCTAAAAGGATAATAATTTACAACCAGGTGACATGTATTTCAATATTCAGCCAAATCACTACATTCTATGTTATGAGAGGGCAGTAACCATAGTTGTAAAAAGGATAACATGCCAAAACAGGTTAGATTGACAAAGAGAAGAAAATGATTGTTAGATTTCCTCAGATGTGCTGGGTCTCATTTTTATAGGTAAAGGGTCAAAATAATTTCTTTGTAGTGATAGACTGATAATAAAAAGTTACAGGAAGTATATCTGCATCCTGAAATTCTACAACATATCAAGGCATACATTCAGTCTTTAATGCTGTAAAAAGATTTTGAAGATCATATCCTCCGATAAACAACAAGAAATAGAGGATGGATTAGAGAGGGGAATAGTAATGCGAGAGGAAGATTAAAAACCAACAGATAACCCAAAATTAAGTGTAGGGTGTAAATTTTCATAGCATACATTTCTTATGTTGCAGATTATTGTTTCTTCCCAAACCCTCAGAAAATTAGAGTGGCTCTCCTAAATCTTTTTTAACATTTTGGACTTCTGCATAAGCTCCATTTGAAAGTAGGGAAGGCAGGAGGTGTGACTTATTTTTTTCTTCTTTTCAAAGCACATTAAAAGCCACTAGATAATAACTATGCTGCCTTATACTTGGCCTTGAAGATTTTAATGGTAAAAAAGCAGAGAATTATTCCAGATAATGGAACATTGCCAATAAAGATACCAAGGCAGGATAAATATTGGCCCACTTGGGTGATTTGCCATTTTTATTGATGCTCACCACATTCAACAGTGGGCAAAAGTTTATTTGCATATTAAGAAGGGTGTTCCTACTAGAGGTAGAATTGGAGGTGAACCATGAAAGGGTTATGTAGAACTTCAGCAAGTGAGGATTTTAGGCAGGATGTTAGACCATTGAAATGATAGACCACCCTTAGACACACAGGGATAGAAGGGTAGATTATTCAGGAAACAAGCAAAGAGCCATTTTTCAGTGTGTCCTATATATAAATGAAATAAAAGAAATACAGATGCTGTGGTTCAGTGGACCAATTATTCGACTTTACAATATTGTAAAAGCAATACACATTCAGTAGAAACTGTACTTCAAATTTTGAATTTTGATATTTTCCCGGTCTGGCGATAGGCAGTACGATATTATCTTCTGATGCTGGGCAATGACAGCAAGCCACAGCTTCAAGTCAGCCACATGAGCACGAGGGTAAACAGCTGGTACCCTTACAACCATTCTGTTTTTCACTTTCAGTACAGTATTCAATACATTACATGAGATACTCAACACTTTATTATAAAATAGGCTTTATGTTACATGATTTTGCCCAACTGTAGGCTAATATAAGTGTTCTGAGCACATTTCAGGTAGGCTAGGCTAAGTATGATGTTTGTTAGATTAGGCATATTAAATGCATTTTCAAATTACAATGCGTTTATCAGGTGTAACCTTATAAATTGAGGAAGATGTATAGTAGCTAAAGTTTTGGAAGGTCTTAAAAGAAAGTCTGAAGATGTTATGTGTTTCATTTGGAACTGAGAGCCACATCTGGGGACCTGAAGAAAATGAGGTTTGTTAAAAGCCTATAACAATATTGATAGAAATGACAGCCTGAATTAGAATCTAGATAGAGAAAGAAAAGAATGAATTAGACATGCTTGACAATTTAAACAATATATGATTGCAAATAAAATTCTTTTTTTTATGGGAGTAGTGATTCCATCAATAAAAATATGGCTGGTTTTTATTTGTACAGGAAGCTGATAAATTAGAATTTTATATAAAGCAGAAACTAACACACCATTGTAAAGCAATTATACTCCAATAAAGATGTTTAAAAAAAAAAAGAATTTTAGGTGTCTGTAGGACATTGCTTTTTGAACATCTTGAGCTAAGTTGAATAGGAATAAGATGCGTAAAAGCTTTATGATTATTATTTGCCTAATAGTTTCTATACTAGCAATACATTTTTCCTACCACTTGAAAAGTCATGTCATAGCCCATCCCGTTTATAAAGTGCTCCAGTACACACACTAACCTATTTTCTTTCTTACCGTCACTAGATTTTTATTACCTGTAAAAACATTTTGCTAACGTAGTGTTTTTTGGTATTGTTTCATATTCATTCCTTGTCTCCACAGCTGAAGTGAAAATTCTCAGGTTGAGGATTCTGTTGTATTCTCTGTGCATTCCTTACTACAGCTAGCATGAGACAGGACAAGTAGAAGGGTTTAATGCATAAATTGAAGAGCATAATAAACAGTTTAGAATAGGTCTGATTTAAATCTATTATAATTGTTTCTGCTTTGTAAAGTTTATTTTGAAGTTTATTTTATTAACAAAACATTTATTTCATTTATTCATACACTATTTCATGTTAACTCTTTTCTTTTAGTTTAAGAAAACAATTTGAAATATGAACGTTGATAATGAGTCTTAAAGAAAATGTTTTAGAACTTAAGCTTAATATGGTCTTTACGGTTAATTTTTTAAAAATATATCTGTCTTCCTGAAATTTACACTGTAGTTTTTTAAAAAACTATGTAAAAGTTTTCATTATAATTATTTTAATTATATATATTATATTACATTTTAAAATAAAAATCTATATTGATTTTCAGATATATCATTGTGGTGGAGCATGATCTAAGTGTATTAGACTATCTCTCTGACTTCATCTGCTGTTTATATGGCGTACCAAGTGCTTATGGTGTTGTCACTATGCCTTTTAGTGTAAGAGAAGGTAACTTGAAAAACTTTTCACAATGCTGTATTCTCTTTCACTCTAATGCTTAGAAAATGTATTGCTGTTGATGCTAAGTAGTTAAGTGTTGCTGTCATATTACTTATCCAAAACTCTGGCCTTAAGGAATTTAATCTCACAATAGAATATACATATATAAGGTTATATACATCAGTTGTTAAACATAACCTATGTCTTTTTGTAGAAGTTTTTGTTGTGGGTAAAAATGCTCTATCACTTTCACTATTTATTTGCTACATTAAAAGTTTCTTTTATATTTTGGCCTCTGCAGCATCACTGTACTACTTGTCATGTTCAGCTTTATCTTTGACGGGCCAATACCAGTAGGAAAACTCTTAAAATTGATTTAGTGCTCATCTTGTTTTCATGTTTCAAATTTATCTGTATCCTAAGTCTGTGAAACTAAGACTATACAAAAGTCTAATAAGATAGTTAAGTATATTATAGTCTAGTAAGTGACTAAAATTCTAATAAAATAGCTTAGTAAGTGTATTTTCACTTATTCCTTCTACTTTCAGGAAAGAGGGACTCTGGTCTGTTTTCCATGTCTCTTCCCTAAGCAAGTTAGGCAAAAGTAAAAACTAGCCTACCACTAAGTGGCTCTTGAAACAGAATCAGTGCACTCTCTGCCTCATACACCTTCTTCCTTTTAATTTCTTTCTTAATTGCTTCCTCATTCCTATTTTTACTTTTTTACATTTCTTCTCTCCAGCTATGCCTTAAGCTGGCAATCTAGAACACCTAAAAGGACTACTTAGTCCATATCTTGAAAAAATACCATATTCTACAAGAATAAGTATTCATGTAGCCTTATAGCTCCCTAGGTTGAACAGGCTCTTTTTTTTTTTTTTTAAAGCTGTCTCTTGAAAGAGATTGCTTTTGAGTTACCTAAGAAACTTTTGGAGAAAGAAATTATATTGCATCATACTCTGCATAAAAAGGCAGTGGTATCTTTTAATTTATAAAAAGTGTATAAATAGTTTAAGATGTGGGGAAGGAATTGCTCTCACGTCCCTATCTATACATTTGAGATAGGTAGGTATTTTAAGGGAAAATTTGTGAGATTTCCCAGTTTTCTTTCCAGTAGTCTTAAGAGATGATATCAGAAGCAATTAATGTTTTATTCTCCTCAGTTAGCAAGTATTTATTGAATGCCTACTCTGCCTAAAGTAGTTCTAGAATCGCATTGATGATAATGACATGGGTACCTGGCAATCACTTTTCATAATTCCATTTATAGATGCCATGTCTAAAGCCTATGCCAAGAAGTAGTTCCTGGTGAGGTTTTTAATGTACCCTATCTGTTAAAACAATTCAAGTAACAAACTGCACTTAATCTTTCTGCTTTCCTTTAATATACTGAAATTAACACATTATATGTAAAAGCTCTTTATGAACTGTAAAGGAATTTTTGCTTGAACTCATTTTTAAATTGGCAAGAGAGACATTGCAGTATTAATGTATAAAGCTGACTTGTTAGTGTTTTTTCCACAGTCACTTCTCTGAGCTTTCATTTTCTTACCTGGTGAATTAGGCACTTGGACTAAATGGCCACTAAGTTTCCTTCAAGTTTATATTTTTATTTAATTTTTGGTTTTAATCTTTTTAACCCCACATTTGTAATTTTTAAATAGTTTAAGATATAAAAATGCTAATTTGGGCAGAATAAATATCTATTTATTCTGTCAATAAATATTTGTTGAACACCTGTGTTCTAGGCTGAAAAGGCCTAGATGTGGTTCTTAATTGCAGATGACATGGATAATATCCTTAGACTTTCTTTCAAGACCTTCTGGAACTTCACCTACTGTCCTCTTATAAATAGTAAACACTTTAAAAACAGATCTTTTCACTGTTTCCCAAATAATCCACTTTTCCATTTCTGTGCACCTGCCATTGTGGTTCTTAACAACTGCAGCATGGAGGAATTTTCATGTACAATATGTTAGTTTACTTTCAGTTATTAAAATCTGTTTAGATAATGGTGTTTTTGTACAGTGAAGCCAAAAAAAAGGTTAATGAAATAGTTTGTTATTATAAATTTCTTTGAAACCTGGGAAGTTAATCTGAAAACAAATGCAGTAAATCATAACTTGAACGTATGGTTATGTCTCCCATGAAAATGAATATTCGTAACTTAAATCATCTTTAAAAAATTATTGCTCAAACTATTTTATTTTATGTCAATCTGAAAATATTCCATTTTACCTACTTATCATTTTATAGAGAAAAATTACAATTTTTTATTTTAAAATACAGAAGAAATGGCATCATAGGCTTTCACATAAAATCTGATGGAAAAAATCTTATAAAAATCACGTAATAATGAAAAGTTATGCTTTGTGTATATAGGCATACATGAATTACTTAAACTTGGCATTAGGTACATGAAACACTGTTGTCACACTGCATGCTATAAATCCACAGAAATTTAAATCTTTGCATAGATTGCTCACAAGAGAGCCTAGGGTTTTGGCTTTTACATGATCATTTATTTTTGTGGAAAAAGTTTAGTCTTTAAGTGATCTTTACTAATTTATTTCAATGACTTTCCAACAGGCATAAACATTTTTTTGGATGGCTACGTTCCAACAGAAAACTTGAGATTCAGAGATGCATCACTTGTTTTTAAAGTAGCTGAGACAGCAAATGAAGAAGAAGTTAAAAAGATGTGTATGTATAAATATCCTGGAATGAAGAAAAAGATGGGAGAGTTTGAGCTAGCAATTGTAGCTGGAGAGTTTACAGATTCTGAAATCATGGTGATGTTGGGTGAAAATGGTAAGTTTTCCTTATTTTGTGATATTCGGAAGTTTGTTCTGTTTATCCAGTAACTGAGTGTTAATTACTCCATGAAAAACTTTGACTCAGTTATAGGTCTGGGAGCTGGATTGAATTCCTACATTTCTCAGTGTAGTTCACATTTTGTGACAACATATGATTTAATCTGTCATTTAATCGAGTTCATATTTCTTATTTTGTTTTCATAACCTTCAGTGAGAATAAGATTTTTTCTAAGCTGGTTTTTCTATGTATAAATTGATATGAATAGCACTTATTCATCTTAGAAACTGACTAGGAAGGAAAGGATAAATTGGTAGTTCTGAAGCAGTCTAGTTTAAAATGTTTTTCTTGCATTCCTCCACTTGGAACCTTTCTTAATTTAAATTTAGGCTAATCTAACTTTGTAAATAGTTGTATTACCAACACTTTTTAGTAATAGATTATCGTCATAAACATAGTTACGAGATGAATTTGAGTGCCAAATATCTGGTATGGCTTTCATGATTTTTAGAAAAAGATTTGAATTGTGTACTTATAGCTTACAAAACTGTAGAAGAAAAAAATTTTATGAAGATTGTTGCAATGTATCAGTTTTTAGTTAACAGGAATTTTGAGCTTGGTTGCAATTAAATATTTCATGTAACTGGCCTTTATGATGATGGTATCAACCATAACAATTATTGTCCTGTCTTAACAATAAATTGTGTGCATTGATATTTTAGCTAAATAAGTCTTTCAAGAACTAACCCAAGACTTTATAGACCACCGTTTGTTAAAATGGCCGTCATAAACTTTAGTCTATATTCCTCCTAATTAGTTTAGAATGATACTTGAGAGAAGAATCATGAAAGTTCAAGTATTTTTCTATATAACCTTCAGAATTCAGTAGTGTCAGTGTATTTGTTCAAAACTAATTTCTCAGTTAAAACCCAGTAGTACATTAGTGATTTACTGTAAATGTGAAGCATCTTTCAAGTCAATTTCTTGTATGTTGTGTTGTTGCCAGGTACTGGTAAAACGACGTTTATCAGAATGCTTGCTGGGAGACTTAAACCTGATGAAGGAGGTACTGTTGTAATATTGAGTCTTTTTACTCTGTTCCACATAGTAAACTTTAAAGATCTGGGCCGTTTTCAGTGTCTTATTTATTTGTATTACTTTGCAGGGGAAGTACCAGTTTTAAATGTCAGTTATAAGCCACAGAAAATCAGTCCCAAATCAACTGTGAGTTATTCTGTTATTTTGTTATTGAAGAAGAGTTTATATGTGTATATACCTAGAGCATTAATCTTACACTATATCAGAAATTTTCTCCAAATTAGTTTCTGTACAGGTGTAATAAGGTGGCTAAGGAAGATCTTAGGACTACTACAGTTCTTTATTCATTTCCACTACTAGGAAACTCTTAAGTCTGTTTGGCATCTTTTTCCAAAATAAATCTTCAAAAACTTAATGTGTTTTGGTGCTGCAGATGACATCAAGAAAGTGAAAAGTTACCCACAGGACTGGAGAAGTTATTTGCAAATCATATATTTAATAAGATACTCGTATCCAGAATATATAAAGAACTGTTACAGCTCAATTTTTAAATGGGCAAAGGATTTGAATAGACATTTTTCCAAAGAAAATATACAGATAGCCAATAAACACATGAAAAGATGCACAGCATCGTTAGTCATTAGGGAAATGCAAATCAAAACCACATTGAGAGACCACATAACATCCATTAGTATGACTTAAAGCAGAAAGACAATAACAAGTATTGCTGAGGATGCAGAGAAATTAGAACCTCATATGTTGCTGGTGGGAATGAAAAATGGTAGAGCCACTGTTATTCTGTCATAAAAAGAAATAAAACACTGATACATGTTACAATATGGATGAGCCTTAAAACATGAAATTAACCTCCTTTGATTTCTGCAGGTGTTGTAATGAACTTATTAATTACAGTATCTATGCTCAGTACTCACTCATGTTGGGAATATTTGAGACGGCGTGGCTTACAATGAAAATTTTATCATTGATACTTTCTATAAGCTTAGCTTTTAAGTTCTCAAACTCAGCCCTCTTCTCAAATAACAAGTTAAAAGACATCTTAAATTTATCCCTGTCATATTATCGTGCATTTTGTGTTAGCTCACAGATTGCCTAAGATTAGTTGATACCCATATTGACCTTTAGAAGTATTCCTAGTCTCTAATGATTTCTTCCCTGAAACATTTATCATTTACTACTTTCAAATTTTAAGATTTTGGTTTTTTTTTTTAACTTGGACATGGTGGGTTTTTAATTTTTAAAGTCTCAAAACATGTCATAGCTGATGGATAAGCATCTAAATACTATCGATATCTGCTGGTGGCAAATTGATATACTTTTGCTGTGTAGCTTAACTTTCTCAAGATTCAAAATTAGAGTAGTTCTATACTGAAATAAAATTTCAATACTTTTCCATTAAATACTATACTTTTCCATTAAATAATTCCATTTTTCCATTAAATAAGGGAAGTGTTCGCCAGCTACTACATGAAAAGATCAGAGATGCTTACACTCATCCACAATTTGTGACTGATGTAATGAAGCCTCTGCAAATTGAAAACATCATTGATCAAGAGGTACTCTAAAATAATTTTTGTTGTTTTATCATTTTATTATTTTAAACTTTGAATGTCTCTACATGGTTTACTGAACTTCTTTTGCAAATAGGTACAAACATTATCTGGTGGTGAACTGCAGCGAGTAGCTTTAGCTCTTTGTTTGGGCAAACCTGCTGATGTCTATTTAATTGACGAACCATCTGCATATTTGGATTCTGAGCAAAGATTGATGGCTGCTCGAGTTGTCAAACGGTAATGTCCCACTCATAAAGAGTATTACCTGTGATCGTGTGTAGTGGCAGACAAAAGTGCTTAATATAGTGTTTGAATATGATGATATAAAGCTTTTCAAAATCATGTGTTTTAGTTTCATACTCCATGCTAAGAAGACAGCCTTTGTTGTGGAACATGACTTCATCATGGCCACCTATCTAGCAGATCGAGTCATTGTTTTTGATGGTGTTCCATCTAAGAACACACTTGCAAACAGGTAAAACTATTTTCTAAACTAAGTTCCAACACTTAGAAACTTACTTTATTTAGTTATTTATTTCAAGTTGGCTGGCTCTTTTTTTTTTTAATCTTTGTTGGAGTATAATTGCTTTACAATGTTGTGTTAGTTTCTGTTGTAAAACAGTTTGTTGTACAACAAACTGAATCAGCTATAAGTATACATATATCCCCTCCCTCTTGAGCCTCCCCCCCCGTCCTCCCTATCGCACCCCTCTAGGTCATCTCAAAGCATCAAACTGATCTCCCTGTGCTATGCAGCAGCTTCCCACTGGCCATCCATTTTACATTTGGTAGTGTATATATGTCAGTGCTACTCTCTCACTTCGTCCCAGCTTCCTTTTCCCCCCACTATGTCCTTAAGTCCGTTCTCTACGTCTGTGTCTTTATTCCTGTCCTGCCACTAGGTTCATCATTAACGTTTTTTTAGATTCCATATATGTGCATTAGCATACGGTATGTGTTTTTCTCTTTGTGACTTACTTCACTGTACGACAGACTCTAGGTCCATCCACCTCATTACAAATAACTCAGTTTTGTTCCTTTTTATGGCTGAGTAATATTCCATGATATATATGTGCCACATCTTTATCCATTCATCTGTCTATGGACATTTAGATTGCTTCCATATCCTGGCAGTTGTACCACAGTGTTCATTGCAGGAATATTTACATGAATCTTTTTGAATTATGGTTTTCTTAGGGTATATGCCCAGTAGTGGGATTGCTGGGTCATATGGTAGTACTATTTTTAGGTTTTTAAGGAACCTCTATACTGTTCTCTATAGTGGCTGCATCAATTTACAATCCCACCAACAGTGCAAGAGGATTCCCTTTTCTCCACACCCTCTCCAGAATTTATTGTTTGTAGATTTTTTCATGATAGCCATTCTGACTGGTGTGAGGTGATTCCTGATTGTGGTTTTGATTTGCATTTCTCTAATAATTAGTGATGTTAAGCATCTTTTCATGTGTTTGTTGACAATCTGTATGTCTTTGGAGAAATGTCTATTTAGGTCTTCTGCCCATTTTTGGATTGGGTTGTTTGTTTTTCTGATACTGAGCTACATGAGCTGCTTGTATATTTTGGAGATTAATCCTTGTCAGTTGCTTCGTTTACAAATATTTTCTCCCATTCTGAGAGTTGTCTTTTTGTCTTGTTTATGGTTTCCTCTGCTGTGCAAAAGCTTTTAAGTTTCATTAGGTCCCATTTGTTTATTTTTGTTTTTATTTCCATTTCTCTAGGAGGTGGGTCAAAAAGGACCTTGCTGTGATTTATGTCATGGAGTGTTCTTCGTATGTTTTCCTCTAAGAGTTTTATAGTGTCTGGCCTTACATTTAGGTCTTTAATCCGTTTTGAGTTTCTTTCTGTGTATGGTGTTAGGAAGTGTTCTAATTTCATTCTTTTACATGCAGCTATCCAGTTTTCCCAGCTCCGCTTATTGAAGAGGCTGCTTTTCTCCATCATATATTCTTGCCTCCTTTGTCAAAGATAAGGTGACCATATGTGCGTGGGTTTATCTCTGGGCTTTCTATCCTGTACCATTGATCTATATTTCTGTTTTTGTGCCAGTACCATAGTGTCTTGATTACTGTAGCTTTGTAGTATAGTCTGAAGTCAGGGAGCCTGATTCCTCCAGCTCCGTTTTTCTTTCTTGATTGCTTTGGCTACTCGGGGTCTTTTGTGTTTCCATACAAATTGTGAAATTTTTTGTTCTAGTTCTGTGGAAAATGCCATTGGTAATTTGATGGGGATTGCATTGAATCTGTAGATTGCTTTGGATAGTGTAGTCATTTTCACAATGTTGATTCTTCCAATCCAAGAACATGGTATATCTCTCCATCTGTTTTGTATCTTTGATTTCTTTCATCAGTGTCTTGTACTTTTCTGCGTACAGGTCTTTTGCCTGCTTAGGTAGGTTTATTCCTAGGTATTCTTTTTGTTGCGATGGTAAGTGGGAGTCTTTCCTTGATTTCTCTTTCTGATTTTTCATTGTTAGTGTACAGGAATGCAAGAGATTTCTGTGCATTAATTTTCTATCCTGCTGCTTTACCAAATTCATTGATTAGCTCTAGTAGTTTTCTGGTGGCATCTTTAAGATTTTCTATGTATAGTGTTATGTTACCTGCAAACAGTGACAGTTTTACTTCTTCTTTTCCAATTTGGATTCCTTTTATTTCTTTTTCTTCTCTGATTGCTGTGGCTAAAACATCCAAAACTATGTTATGTTGAATAATAGTGGTGAGAGTGGGCACCCTTGTCTTGTTCCTGATCTTAGTGGAAATGGTTTCAGTTTTTCGCCATAGAGAATGATGTTTGCTGTGGGTTTGTCATATATGGCTTTTATTATGTTGAGGTAGGTTCCCTCTATGCCCACTTTCTGGAGAGTTTTTATCATAAATGGGTGTTGAATTTTGTCAGAAGCTTTTTCTGCATCTATTGAGATGATCATATGGTTTTTATCCTTCAGTTTGTTAAGATGGTGTTTCACATTGATTGATTTGTGTATGTTGAAGAATCCTTGCATTCCTGAGATAAACCCCACTTGATCATGGTGTATGATCCTTTAGTGTGCTGTTAGATTCTGTTTGCTGGTATTTTGTTGAGGATTTTTGCATCTATGCTCATAAGTGATATTGGCCTGTAATTTTCTTCTTTTGTGACATCTTTGTCTGGTTTTGGTATCAGGGTGATGGTGACCTCAAACAGTGAGTTTGAGAGTGTTGCCCCCTCTGCTATATTTTGGAAGAGTTTGAGAAGGATAGGTGTTAGCTCTTCTCTAAGTGTTTGATAGAATTCGCCTGTGAAGCCATCTGGCCTTGGGCTTTTGTTTGTTGGAGGATTTTTTGTTGTTGTTGTTGTGTTACGCGGGCAGCTCACTGTTGTGGCCTCTCCCGTTGTGGAGCGCAGGCGTGCCATGTGGGATCTTCCCAGACCAGGGCACAAACCTGTTTCCCCTGCATCAGCAGGTGGACTCTCAGCCACTGTGCCACCAGGGAACCCCGCTGTTGGAGGATTTTTAATCAGTTTCACTATCAGTACTTGTGATTGGTCTGTTCATGTATTCTATTTCTTCCTGGTTCAGTCTTAGAAGGTTGTACTTTTCTAAGAATTTGTCCATTTCATCCAGGTTGTCCATTTTATTGGCATATAGTTGCTTGTAGTAGTCTCTCATGATCCTTTGTATTTCTGTGGTGTCAGTTGTTACTTCTCCTTTTTCACTTCTAATTCTGTTGACTTGAGTCTACTCCCTTTTTTTCCTGATGAGTCTGGCTAATGGTTTATCAGTTTATCTTCTCAACGAACCAGCTTTTAGTTTTATTGCTCTTTGCTGTTTTTTCCTTCATTTCTTTTTCATTTATTTCTGATCTGATCTTGATGATTTCTTTACTTCTGCTCATTTTGGGGTTTTTTTGTTCTTCTTTCTCTAATTGCTTTAGGTGTAAGGGTAGGTTGTTTATTTGATATTTTTCTTGTTTCTTGAGGTAGGATTGTATTGCTATAAACTTCCCTCTTAGAACTGCTTTTGCTCCATCCCATAGGTTTTGGGTCATCGTGCTTTCATTGTCATTTGTTTCTAGCTATTTTTTGATTTCCTCTTTGATTTCTTCAGTGATCTCTTGGTTGTTTACTAGCGTATTGTTTAGCCTCCATGTGTTTGTATTTTTTACAGTTTTTTTCCCCTGTAATTGATATCTAGTCTCCTAGCATTGTGGTCAGAAAAGATGCTTCATATGATTTCAGTTTTCTTAAATTTACCAAGGCTTGATTTGTGACCCAAGATGTGGTCTGTCCTGCAGAACATTCCGTGTGCACTTGAGAAGAAAGTGTATTCCTTTGTTTTTGGATGGAATGACCTATAAATTTCAATTATGTTCATCTGGTCTAATGTGTCGTTTAAAGCTCATGTTTCCTTATTTATTTTTGTTTGGATGATCTGTCCGTTGGTATAAGTGGGGTGTTAAAGTCCCTTACTATTATTGTGTTACTGTCAATTTCTCCTTGCATGGTTGTTAGCATTTGCCTTATGTATTGAGGTGTTCCTGTGTTGGGTGCATAAACATTTATAACTGTTATATCTTCTTCTAGGATTGATCCTTTGATCATTATGTGGTATCCCTCTCTATCTGTTGTAACAGTCTTTATTTATTTTCTTATTTTTTATTTTTTATTTTTTTTGCGGTACGCGGGCCCGTCACTGTTGTGGCCTCTCCCGTGGTGGAGCACAGGCTCCGGACACGCAGGCTCAGCAGCCATGGCTCACGGGCCCAGCCGCTCCATGGCATGTGGGATCTTCCTGGACCGGGGCACCCGTGTCCCCTGCATTGGCAGGCGGACTCTCAACCACTGCGCCATCAGGGAAGCCCCAACAGTCTTTATTTTAATGTCTATTTTAACTGATACGAGTATTGCTACTCCAGCTTTCTTTTGATTTCCATTTGTATGTAATATCTTTTTCCATCCCTTCTCTTTCAGTCAGTATGTGTCCCTAGGTCTGAAGTGGGTCTCTTGTAGACAGCATATATGGGTCTTGTTTTGTATCCATTCAGCCAGGCTGTGTCATTTAGTTGGGGCATTTAATCCATTTACATTCAAGATTATTATCGATATGTATGTTCCTATTACCATTTTCTTAATTGTTTGGGGGTTTTTTTGTGGGTCTTTTTCTTCTTTTTTATTTCTTGCTTAGAAAAGTTTCTTTAGCATTTGCTGCAAAGCTGGTTTCGTGGTGCTGAATTCTTTTAACTTTTGCTTGTCTGTAAAGCTTTTGACTTCTCTGTTGAATCTGAATAAGATCCTTGCTGGGTAGAATAATCTTGGTTGTAGGTTTTACTGTTTCATCACTTTAAGTATATCCTACCACTCCCTTCTGGCCTGTAGAGTTTCTGCTGAAAAATCAGCTCACAACCTTATGGGGATTCCTTTGTATGTTATTTTTTGTTTTACCCTAGCTGCTTTTAATATTTTTTCTTTGAATTTAATTTTTGTTAGTTTGATCAATATGTGTCTTGGTGTGTTTCTCCTTGGGTTTATCCTCTATGGGACTCTGTGCTTCCTGGACTTGGGTAACTATTTCCTTTTCCATGTTAGGGAAGTTTTCAACTACAATCTCTTAGAATATTTTCTCAGACCCTTTTTCTTTTCTTTTTCTGGGACCCCTATAAATAGGACGTTGGTGCATTTAGTGTTGTCCTAGAGGTCTCTGAGATTGTCTTCCTTTCATTCTTTTTCTTTACTCTGCTCCTCGGCAGTTATTTCCACCATTTTGTCTTCAGGTCACTTATCCATTCTTCTGCCTCAGTTATTCTGCTATTGATTCCTTCTAGAGTGTTTTTAATTTCAGTTGTTGTGTTGTTCATTACTGTTTGTTTGCTCCTTAGTTCTTCTAGGTCCTTTTTAAATGTTTCTTGTTTCGGTGTCCAGCAGTTTGGATCATCTTTACTGTCATTATTCTGAATTCTTTTTTAGGTAGTTTGCCTATTTCCTTTTCATTTATTTGGTCTTGTGGGTTTTTAGATGGCTCCTTTGCCTGTAAGATACTTCTGTGTCTTCTCATTTTGTCTAATTTACACTATTTGAGGTCTCCTTTCCCTCGGCTGCAGGGTCGTAGTTCCTCTTCCTTCTGTTCTCTGCCCAGTGGTGTGGTTGGTCCAGTGTCTTGTGTAGGCTTCCTGATGGGAGGGACTGGTGCCTGCGTTCTGGTGGGTGAAGCTGAGTCTTTTCCCTCTGATGAGTAGGGCTGTGTCAGGTGGTATGTTTTGGGGTGTTTGTGAGCTTAGTATGAGTTTAGGTAATCTGTGTGCTGATGGGTGGGTTTGTGTTCCTGTCTTGTTGTTTGTTGTGAGGCGTCCAGTACTGGGAGCTGCTGGCAGTTGGGTGAAGCCGGGTCTTGGATTCAGATAGAGGCCTCCGTGAGAGCTCTCAGAGATTAATCTTTCCTGGGGCTGGGAATTTTGTAGTGGTCCAGCATCCTGGACTCGTTGCTCTCAATCCAGAGCCTCAGAACCGACTTTTGTTCAAGGGACCAAGACCCCACAAGTCGGTCGTCCTGGCAATAAAGGGGATTTAAAAAAAAAAAGACTAGCAAAACCCCAGACATGGTAAGAAGTATAATCAAACAGAAACAGAAACAAGGAAACATGCACACACACAAAAGAAACAAAACAGAGCCAAGTAAATCAAATAGGAAGAGAACAACCAGACAAACACAAGAACCCAAGAACGAAATCAACAATTAAGAAGAAAGTTGACAAAAACCCAAAACAAAGCAGAGTGCCAACTGAAGAATGAAGCAAAGAAACAAAACAAACTGACAAAAATGATATTAAAAAAACAAAGAAAAAGGGGAAAGAAGACAACAGAAAATCAGTGTAGAAACAGAAATATAAAAAAGACAAAATAGAAAACGTATTTAAAAAAAAAAGACAAACGAAACCCTGGAGAAATGGTAAAAACAAAATCAAACAAAAAAAACCAGAAGCACGGAAACACACACACATGTAAAAGAAACCAAAACAGCCAAATAAAACAAAAAAAGCAAGAGAAAAACCAGACAAATAGAACAATTCAAAAATGAAATCAAACAATTAGGATTAATACTAACAAAAACACATAACCTAAAAACAAAAGGAAAGCAGTGTGCCCACTGAATAATAAAGCAAGGAAACCGAACAAACCTATAAAAATGATTTAGAAAATAGTAAAATAAAAAGGGAAAAACATAGGACAACAGAAAAGCAAAGAAGAAATGGAAATATTAAACATATATATTGAAGAAAAAAATTCGGGACAAGAACACAGAACAACAGAAAAGCAAAGTAAAAATATAAATATATACCAAAAAAGATAAAAATATGTTATAAAACACAGAGATCCCAAAAGACTAAATAAAAATCTAAAACAACAAAACAAAAAAAGAAAGTAAAGCAAGCCAAAAACAAAATAAGAAGCTAGAACCAACAACAGAATGAATCAAAACATAATAAAATTAATAGTAATAATTGTTTCCCTGGGGTCTCCGCTGTCAGGGTCCTTGCTCACACCGTGAGCCACAGCCCCCCTCCACCTCCCCAGGAACCCCTCCTCTGTCTCTGGGCTGGTCTCTGGACCTTCTGTGGGCCTGGGGACCCCTCCAGCTCTGATGTGGCCCAGTTCCTGCGTGTGCTGCCCCCAAAGTCCACAGTTGCCAAAGCTGGACTGTTTTCATTTGTGGGAACACTCATCGGTCTACTCAGATGTTCCATAGACGCAGGGTCTTCCTAGCTGATCGTGGGGATTTAATCTGCAGCTTGTGCTGCCAGTGGATAGATTTTCCATCCTCTTCCTTAGTTGCCCCGTCCCTGGGGTTCAGCTTTGGTTTTATCCCCACCTCTGCGTGTGGTCT
The DNA here is from genome assembly GCF_937001465.1 of Orcinus orca. Classification (NCBI taxonomy): domain Eukaryota; kingdom Metazoa; phylum Chordata; class Mammalia; order Artiodactyla; family Delphinidae; genus Orcinus; species Orcinus orca. Next base: position 26,391,235 of record NC_064562.1, read on the forward strand.
GCCTGCAGGAGTCTGGTCCTGAGGCTGCCTTGGAGCTCTTGGATCTGCCCTGTGAGGACCGGGTGCAGAGGTGGTATGACTGCTTGGATCACGGGAGCCCCAGCGGCACCAAATGCACAGGGGAGCCGGCGGCCATGGGTTCAAGAGATATGGCCCTAGTGAGGGCCTTTTCCGGCGCCCAGCGTAAGGCACCTGAGAGCCAGCCCTGGCCGGGGTTTTTCTGACACCTGGCAGCAGGCACATGAGGGCCAGCTCTGAGGGGGCTTTTTTATGTCTCACAGCCAGCACACAAGAGCCAGCCCTGAGCGGGCTTCTTTTATTGTCGTTGGCAGGCAGCGATATGTGGGGAGAGAGAGGTTACAATAATGGCCCTGCGTGGGACTCAGCAGTAGTGTCCTGCTTCCATGGCAGTGCAGTCTTCCTCCATAGGCATTCCCTGCTGCAGATTTCTTCCCTCCTGTCCCCTTGGTCCGTCTTCCCACAGCCAACAGCACTTCTTGCTCTGGGCCTGTTTTCCAGTCCCCACACACCAGCTCCCAGCCCCCTTGCACACCTGTGAACACACGTCCCAGTCTGGGTCACATAGGGCCACTGTATGGGCCATCTGTGTATTTCTTACTCTGTCCTGTCTGCTACGGATCAGCAGCTTCACCCTCTTCCAGCAGCCTCAGATGCTTCCCTTCTGTCCCAATCAATTTCCCCGTCATAGAGGAGGTTTCCCCAAATTCGGGAATCTCTCCTCTGCTTCAGTTCCCCTGCCCCAGGATGCAGTCCCATCCGGCTTCCTCTTCTCCTTCTCCCTTCTTTTTTTCCATCCTACCCGGTTATGCAGGGATCTTTATACTCCTTTCCGGTGTCCAAGGTCTTCTGCTAGTTTTTGGCTGGTGTTCTGTGAGAATTGTTGCATCTATGGATGTATTCCTGATGCATCCGTGGAGAGAGATCAACTCCACGTCCACCTACTCTCTGCCATCTTGAATCTCCCCAGAAAATTATTTTAAAATTTCCAATCAACATATAGACATTAGTCATACTGTTTTCATTTTTAATAAGGAAAGAGATAACCAGAAATTCTAGAAGTGATTTTGTAACTCCCAAGATTATTCATATTCGGTACTGGATGGCCCTGGGTAGAATAGCGTTTTTTAGACTATGGTAAACTCCTGACCCAGGGGAATAAGTATGTGGAGCTTTGGGCCCCTCACCTTTTCTTTCAGGTTCAGTTTTGTCTGTTTCATTATTTGGATGCATGATTTGCCCCATTTACACCGCTAGTGGTAAAGCTCACTACACCCTAGATATCTGGTATTAATGTACAGCAGAGTTAAAAATGAATGATTTTACCTCCTCTGTCCCCTTTTTCTCTCATTTTTCCTTATTGGCTTGATTGAGAGTACTTGTAATATAAAGAACTTTCACACTAGTTTATGGGAAATTTTTTTTATGAGAAATTTTTTACACTTTTAGTGCTGAAACCTTATTAGGTTGAACTGTATGAAATTCCTGATATTCAGCCATTTGACCTGTAAAAACAGCAAGTTCATGTGATACCAACAATGTTTGCTGGTTTAGGGAGGAATGGATTTGCTATTTGAATAATTCATCCAAGAAATAGAAGTACTAAACTTCTTAGAATTCTTTTTTTTTTCTATTTAAAATTTATGTATCAATTACTGAAAATAACATAACTTCTTTGAGAGTTAGGGAAATTTTTTAGACTATATAAAGCTATTCAAATAGTGATTCTCCCTTTGTATTTACAAAATGCTTAAAATTCCACATGTATGATATGACTTAACATGATTTAAGAACTAGTTTGGGTGAGAAAAGATGAATAAAGTATAGAAATTTTAAAAGGTGTTACTACTAAACACCATTATGTTGTACATATTGCCTTTTCTGTTAAATTCTCTTCTCCCCTAAATATCTTAGATTTGAAATTCTTAAATTATTTTTCTAAAGCAGTACTTCTCGCTGACTTTCTTTCCAGATCAGAAGCACTTTAAACTGTGTTTGTTTTGCATAAAAATATAGCCAAACAAACTACATAGTCCAAGCAAAGACATTTCTGAATATAGACTTTATAATGTACTGTGACTATACTGTTATCCAGATGACTTATGATTGGGGAATTAGAGGGAACAGTGATTCGTAATACTCTTCATCCTAAAAAAGTAATTAAACTGGGGGGGTAAAATTCAATCACAACTGATAGATTTTATTTTTCCCCTAGTCCTCAAACACTTTTGGCTGGCATGAATAAATTTTTGTCTCAGCTTGAAATTACATTCAGAAGAGATCCAAACAACTATAGGCCAAGAATAAACAAACTCAATTCAATTAAGGTATGTAGAAAAATTACCTTAAATCACAGATAACTTCTCGGTGTAAATAACTGAAAAGCATGTTTTAAATGGAAGGCTGTGTCGTTAAAATCTTATGTCATTTCATTAATTCTAAGATTCATGTTTTTCACATTTCAGTATCTGATGGCATACTTCAGTCTGATAGGCAGCAGTTGTGATGTAGCTGCCATTGCTGCATTGTCTGTTTGAGTTGCACCCACTGTTGTACTGCTTCTGTTGAGTTTGCCATTTAATGTCTTCAGAAAGATTACACTTGAAACAGAAGTTTTTACAAATACCTTAATCAATATTTCTTACACATTTTCTTTTTGTGCACGCAGAAGAGCAACACATGATTAAAATGCATATTTTAAGAGTCTAAACAGACTTCTTCAATGAGCATTAAATCCTAAACAATGAAAAAACATTTTGTCAGTGGTGGTTTTTTCTTTGTAGTATGTAAAATAATTTTGCACCCTACACTTAATACAGTCTGTGAAATGTGTGTTTTTTAGAAGACAAGTCATTTCTTCATCTCTCAAAAAAAGAAAAATGAATGCTAAAAAAGCATTTCTGTGTTTCTGGTATCCCTGCAGTGCTTCTTTAAAATGCTGCTTACATTTCATGGCCCTCTAGCCATCCTCCTTAATACTTAGAAGCTTTAGAAGTATGTTACACATACTGTCCTTTCATATTTGTACTCCTCTAGCTTCGCTACTAAAATGTGTCCTCTTAGAAGGCAGAGACATGGTGCACATCATGTATTCTTAAGCATCTAACATAATATCTGGGTGCCTTTAGCCTTCACTGTATATTTTGTTTATAAATGTTTACTCTCTGGCCAGGATAATGAAATGGCAAGTTTTAAATTAAATTTGAAGAGTTTTCTCAGTTTTGAAAAGCATATTAAGCAGAAGAGAGGAACTAAATGTTAGAACACTTATTATGCACAGCTTAATTTTCATAAGAATTTCTTCTGAAGCATTACAAACACTTTGTGTTGTAGTTTTCTTGGGTAGAGACTTAGATCAGTCCCCAGGTACACTTATCATTTTCTGTATATCCACTCATCCTAGACAGTCACACCTCAGTCCTAATAAGGGAGCAAGCAGCTAGGCAAGTAGGTAGTTGGATCATTACTGGCCAGTCTGTAAACAGTGCTGGGAAAAATTATTTTTATATACTTTTTGTGTAATAGGCAGTTCTCAAACTGACAGTGTTACCTTTTTACCAGAAGCTTAAAGTTAAAATGATAAAAATGGAATTTAATAGTTTTTCTGGAAACAGTATTTTATATAACAAAATTTTATATGTTTAAGTATTTTATGTAATGGAATTTTGTGTGAGGTGTGCAGCAGGAAGGTTGTCCAGGCAGTAGGGATGGGTAGCAGAGATAGTAATCTTGCCTTTAAGTAGTGGAACCAGGCATATCCAGAAGCAGCCAGTGAGTGCAGAGAGGTTGTATAGACACTTAGAAACACTGCTAAGTAATTCTGCAGGTGAAAGTCTACCCTACCCTTACATATAGGAGAATGGTGTTGATTTTTATTGCTTCTCTATTTTATTTTTTAGGATGTAGAACAAAAGAAGAGTGGAAACTACTTTTTCTTGGATGATTAGAGTGAATCTGAGAATATCGATAAGCCATTTATTAAAAGAAACATTTACTGGGATTTTTGTCATATAAAACTTAGATCAGGTTTTATGTCCCACATGCTCTGGAGTTTGAAGTATAATTTACTTACTGTAACATAAAGCCAGTTGTGTTTTAAATTGTAGTCTGAATACGGCAAATGCCACTTTTCTGTTCTTGATGATAAGGCCCTTTTTGTGCGTAACATTCTAAAATGAAGACATTTCAGGCTATACAAATTACCTCCAAGTTTTCATGATGTATGGGAAGATATTCAGTAGCTGTACAGGTACCAAATGCTGAGCAGTGTTGCCCCCTTTTAAAAATCTTGAAAAAGGTTTCTGTACTTACATGGTTTGCCAGGTATGCCACTATAATGAAACTGCCCTTATTTTAAAAGACGGTCGATGATGCCACTGATGAAATTTGATAAATAAACATCAGGATTATATATATTTGTTTTCAGTCTTTGCATTAAATTGTCAATGTGTTTAGACTTTCAAAGGAAGATTATCTGCCACAGAACACCACTGCTGGGAAAAGACTATTACCGACTTAAGCATTGTTGACAATGTTTTTGGTGCTTTTGAATATCTTTAGCAAAAAAATCATTTCAACACCCCCCCCAAAAAAAATAAATCCTAACTTTACTCTGAATTAGATGTAGCATTTCATAAGATTCTATATTCTGTAATTATTCTCAAGGTAATGTCATTCTATAAACATACCTTTATGTAATCACTGATCAAGATTTTGGAAAAAGCATTTTAAAGAATATTTGTTTCCTTTAAAAATACAGTACAGGTTCAAAATCTTTAGTTGGTCCCTAAGCATCTGTGTATTTTTAAACTTCCAGAGATTTCTGATGGGCAGCCAAGGACTGTGAGCCACTTACCTAAAGGCAACATTAACGCAAAGCGGTCCCCAGATAGCAATACAGAGTATCCCTTGGTACCAAATATATTCATTTCCAGGTTTGGATATAAAGGATATTATTTGACTTTTTTTTCTTAGTTTTGGATAGTGTGTAGCTGGAGTTCTAAAGACTTATCCAAATTTCTTGAACAGTGGGATACCTGTAGTGTAAAACGACTTTCAATTATACTTCTGCCTAATGCGCTGAGCTGGAACTAACTTATACTACAAGTGAGAAAAAGAGTTTAGGAAAATTAGAAATTATTGAACAAACTTTTAGAGCTTCTTGAAACAATAGAAGCTTTAATTAATATGCAAACAGTGGATAGAAAGTATGGTTTAACTAAGCCCCATTAGGCCTTTTAAAAATATTGCTTTATCTGAGTAATCCATAAATACATGTCTGTTGTGAAATTTTCAAATATTACAGAAATATATGGAATAGAGTTATGATTTCCCTTTATTTTACTCTCCCAAATGTTACCAGTGTTTATGTTTAATAATATATATCCTTTCATGCTTTTTTCTGTGCACTTAACTGTGAATATGTAAAGGGTTTGTTTTGTACATAAATGGGATTATACTAAAATAAGTATTGCCTATTTTTAAAGATAGGTTAAATTTGTGAATCATTATTTCAAATGTATTGAATAAAATAAGACAAACGCTGTTTTTATTTACTGATTCTGTATTATGTCCTTAAAATATTTGTATTATAAGAGCACAGTTCTTTCTACTTACTGCTGATAAAGTATGTATCAATTGTATTATTTTGCATGTAAATGAAAATTTTAAAACAGATTTACATGTTACTTAAAATTTTGTATAGCAGTAGAAAAGGACTTAAAATTGTTAACACAAGGAAAAGGGTTTTTTTAATAAAATCTGTTACCAACTCAAATACATGAATGCAGATGTTAGCTTTTGAAAAGAATGAAACTGCTCAGTATATCCTGATTAGAAAAAATCTCTAAGCAAAAAAGCATGGTGCAACATAATTTATTATAATACACCACTGTTTATATGAAAATATACAAAATACTAAAATACACAAAAGGATACTCAAGAAAGTTAATGCTTTTGGGAAGGATAACTTGATGGTTAAGAACAGGGAATAAAGGAGACATATATTATACAGCCATTACCTTTCGGATTTAAATTTTGTACATATAAATTGTTTATAGTCAACCTAGTGTGCAGCAGTCTTTACAAAAAGTGTATGTATGTAATTTAAGTTAACCTGATTTTACACCATAGCATCTTGAAGTCGTCCAGTGCTTTCTCTCTTGCTTACAGATTCAATGTACAGTTTGGTGTCTGGCATTTGCTTGCCTACTGTATCGAAGGAATGAATCTACATAGAGGTTCTTTGTTTCTGTAGAAAGAATGGATAACTACTTAGTTGGTTCTGTAATTTCACTCATTCATTTAGATACACATATGTCAAGCCCTCAACCCCAGTGCCTGGTGTATTGTGAGCACCACGTGGTTCAGAAGAGAAATAGTTCTGGGTGGGAGCTACATGAAGGAGGCAGCTCCCAGGGAAAGGAGCACCTGTAATGACAAAAATGGTAAGAAAATCCATGTGAACCAGAACACAGGTCAGAGACAAGTCAGCATGCGCACTGAAGAGCTTAGTGAGAGGAAAGGGTAATACAGGCAGATTGTAGTAGATAGTTCCAACTCCCAACCCTGCATGTGCCCAAGTCTGTCTCCTGTATCTACAAGTTTTCAGCTAATGAGACTGGCAACCATGACCATCTGTCCCTTCTCGTGGAGCAGAGCATTAGTGTCGCTTCACGTCTGTGCCCTCTGGTTTCTGGTCTCCATTTTTGGCTCCTGATTTCTGAACATAGCATAGAAAATTGCAAAGAACTAAGTTACACAGTAACAGGCACATCCCTAGATAGATAGGCATAGCATTACTTTGTTTCTTACTGTACCCAAAGGCGTTTAATCCAAAACCAAGGTTTTCATTTAAAAGAAACTAGTGGACTTGCCTGGTGGCACAGTAGTTAAGAATCCACCTGCCAATGCAGGGGACACGGATTGGAGCCCTGGTCCAGGAAGATCCCACGTGCCGCGGAGCAACTAATAAGCCCATGCGCCACAACTACTGAGCCTGCACTCCTAGAGCCCGTGATCCACAAGGGAAGCCACCGCAATGAGAAGTCTGTGCACCGCAACGCAGAGTAGACCCTGCTCACCGCAAACTAGAGAAAGCCTGCGCGCAACGAACACCCAACGTAGCCAAAGATAAATAAATTTATTTTTTAAAAATGAAACTAGCTTACAGAATTTTTTGAACTCGGAGGATCTAGAAAACTCTTGATGTTCATACCAACAACTGTAGCTTCACTATTCTGAGGAGTGCATGATTCACTTTTGGAAAAGCTTATAAATTGTGGTCCGTGAAGGGAAGTTGTGTTTACTTTCTCTTTTGCAGTTTATTTACATCCTCATATCATTCCCTAGACCTGCACTTGAGTCAACAAGTGAAAGTAAAACAAATACACTCAAAATGAAAAGCAGACCATTCTGCTTTTCTCTGAAAACTTTTAAAGAAACCCGGCATGGGACACTTCTTGTGGCCCACTGCTCAGCCGGTCTCACCTTATCCATCCACATCGAGTGGCCAGTTCTGCAAGGGCTTCAGCCAGCATCAGCAGACATCTTGCTTGCTTTCTTCCCTATCAACTCCGTGGGAAGAGGTGCTGGCACTCAACACAGCTAACAGAGAAATGCTTCCCCCTTTTCCTCCTTCCTTTCTCCCTCTGATCCCTCCAAGGTTCTGTGATAGTTCACTCACCTTCTCAGGCAGCCCCAAACTGGCCTATAGGACTTGGGATACCCCTTCCCAGCTTGCTGCCCCTGCACCTAAGTCACCTGTCTCTCAAACCCTGTGCTGAATGAAGCCTTTGTTTCAGGCTCTGCTTCCTGAGAAAGCCACTCGGAGAAAGTCCAGAGTAGGTTAAATGATTATTGACTAGCAATATTCTTAGGCGACTTGATTTAACGAAGAAATACAGCCTTAAGAAACTTGGATTTTCAAAGTATTTAAGTATACTTGCTACCCTCCGTTTTCAAATAAAACTTTCAGTGTTTTATTTAACTTAAAAAAAACGGAGTCATTTATAAATTATTCTACACATCCCCATTTCATTTATTGACTGCTGAGAAAAATGACAGGACTAGCTCTCAAACCACTCAGCTAGGTTCAAATTCAAATTCTACCACTTACTAGTTGCGTGACCCCCGTTTTATTATACATGTACCGTAGGGAAAAGAACAGCACTTACCTCACAGATGATAAACCCCGGGTGGTGTTTAACTGCACACACACTAGATTTTCTGACTGGGTAAAAACCATGGCAAACAACTCTTTAATTTTAGGAGTTTACTTAAACTCCTCTTAAGGTTTATATGCTATATTACCCAGTTAAAGCCCTAGAGCCAAAGAATCACAAGCAGAATCAAGGGACAAAATTTAATATATGCACACAGTTTTATATATAATGCAGCATCACACCATGTAGGGCATTTACTCTTATTTTATACATTCAGATATGTTTGAAACACTTCTTAAGGCTACAAAACAGAACATAGAAAAATAAACAGGAATATATTCAACACTTACAAAAAGTGATATGATAAAGAATATAAAGTACTATTTTCCTTTCAACACTTCAAAAGATGTATATATACTTTTTTTTTTACAAGTAACATCAGAAATGATCACATCTTCACATGCTTTAAGTATTATTTGTACTCAGTGTAAGGCTATTATCATTTTTCATACATAAATTTTTTTCTAGCTCTGTAACAATGCAATTTTTAATCCATTCAAGTAAATTCAACCCCAAAGTCGCTGTTTCCCAGCATTAAGACATGCACCCATCCCTCTTGTAGGATTTTTCTAAAATTTGTATTTCAGGGGAGGAAAAAACCTAAATTAGTGGGAAATCCCAATTAGTGGGAGAGTAAGTGGCTGCCACTAGTAGCAAAACCTTAGTTCTTTGAAATTGATACACTGGAACTGAGCCATTAAGATTGGAAACAACACAATAGCATTTAGACATTAAATAGGAAGCAAAATACAGTAAACAGAAATAGTGTAGCCAAATATGCAAATATGTAGTCTCTTCAGCTACACTAAAATGGACCTTGCTTAGTACCCATAAGTGAAAGACTAAGGTAAAATAAATGAGGCATAAATAAATATTGCTAGTTTCTAGGATGGCTGAATGTTTTCTAAACCAGAAATGGTTAGAAAGGAACTTTATTGCACCAAGTCAATCATAAGCAAGTTTGCAGTTCACAGGCATTATTCAACCTTGAGTCACAAAGGAAACACACTGCAAGAATATATACAGTCTGCATCAAATACGATAAAGTATCAGTAGGGAAAACCTACTCCTGCCAGGCCAAGGCAGGGTCTGAGCTTAGGTCAGCCATGAAAATGAACATACAGGTTACCAGGAAACAGGATGAGGACCACACAGATGCTAGCATCCTGCCACCAACAGGTATGTGGAGCAAGAATTGAAGATTTATCTGAGAGGAAATGAAGAGAAATATACACAATGCTAAAAGGAAAGGGGCTGGAATCAAGTTTAGCAAAAGCAACTAAAATGAAAAGAACAGGTGAGCTTTGGTCATTCTAAACATTTGTTCTTCAAAATGTGTATCATAATAGAGTAAGTTCTATAATTTCCAACTCAAAATACAAATGATTCTCACTTCTAAGCTTTTGCTTTTCTCTGAAACATTTTATCTCATGTCAACATACCATACGACTCAGTTAAAACGAAGGAGGACAAAAGCTTGCTTGGCCCTAGTGTGACCTCAGCATAAGGCAAAAACCCCTGGATTAACATATTGATAACAAGCCTAAAGGAAAAAAAACAAAACTGACCTTCACGTCAAGACAGATAATTTTAAAACTAATAATCCAAAGTCAGTTCTTTTATTCTTATTCCAGAGGTCACTGAGTAAAGTACCAACTGCTAAAGTTCTCTTTCAGCACTGTTTCCATCATGTCCTGGAGGTAAGTATGGGAAACAGGAAGCAAATCGGCATTTCCTTCAGGAACTACAGAGTATTCTGTTACTCAACTGAGGTAAGACAGAGCGACAATGAAGAAATAAACAGTATTCTTTCCTATCCAATTTTTAAACATTTCGAGAAGAAACTGGGACGATCAAATCCCAGTCAATAAAACAAAGGAGACAGGAAATAGCGATTTCTTTTGGACTCCTGAGATCAAACTTACATTGAACTTTAAAATCTGGTCATTATATCTAATGTAATTTTCATTAAAATTATCAGGTAAGCTAATCCTACATATACAAGCATGAGCTGAAAGTGGAGGACCCTCTCATCTTCTCATTCCGTAACAACTGCTGATGTTAACTAAGAAAAAAATTGCTTAAGCAGTACCTTCCCCAGTTGTTCTAGCTTAGAAGGTGACAACAGAAATTCCTTTCAACAGGTTCTCTCAAGAATTTTTTTCTTTTCCACACAACCATCCCAGTCTTTACAAATTTTTACCTAGCACCATCATAATAAAATGTTATCTTTCAAAGTGCTCTCTAAAATCCTATGTTACAAAACATCTACACACTAATCACTACTCAAATCAGCAGTTACAAAGACATTAGGTAATTAAAACAACACAGAGGTAAATAACCATTATTACAGTACAGTGGAGATTCACTGAGCCTAGCTGGCATCCAAACATTCCCGTAGGTTATCAGAGAACCCAGAAAACTCATCTGCTTCAGTTTGTCAAATTCAAGTGAATTGTATTTGCTTTTAAAGTAATTGCTTTAAAAAAAAAAAAATCTACTTTTGGCTAGGTATATTACACATGGCATGCAAAGAGAAATTACTACATTATTTGCATAGCACTCAAAACTTCCTGATCAAAGCAGAACATAAAAAAGGGTAGAACTTCACATTGGTATGTACAAATAAGAAATATAAGCTACAGTTATTTTTACATAGTAACACAGATGAATGAATACTGTGTTAATTCAGAGAATCAAATCTCCAAATGGGAGAAGAGTGCAACATGCAAAGGGAAAGTCTAGTGAATACTGCAAGAGACTGGAAGGAAGCAGAATCAGAGACATGTTACCGAAGGGGTGACAAGCTATTAAATGCAAACAAATCCACTGTCTAGCAGCATCCTCTAGAAGAACTCAAAGTCACAATCATCCTTTTTTGTACAATAGTTCCAGCCGTGACAAATTGAACATGCAAATGTAAAGTGGTACACATAACTGAGTGTGGTGCAAAGGGAAAAATGAAACACAGTAACTCTATAGAAACCTGTCAAGCTAAAAATTTTTAACATTTCTTCTCACAAAATATTTAAATCTGTCAGTGCATTAGTGTTAAAGTGGCATTAAAAAACTTCTGCAGTTTTAACAGATGCAGATTATTTTCAAAATGCATAGCATCTACATTTCTTTCGAGTAGGCACCATGATATTTACACCAGTGCTAAGAATTCTTGGTGGAAACAGCCATTTCATTAGATTTCCTATTATTTCTTAAACATCTATTCTTGTATGCAATCTCAAGTTCAACAAATACTCACCAAAATTCAAAAATATACCCTATGAATATTAAAAGAACTATATACAACATTTCTAAGACACAGGTTAATAGGCTGCCTTATGTGTAATATTAAAGAGAAGACATTATTCAAGTTTGACAGATATTGAGATGAAAGGCCTTTGGGTTGGAAGCATTTCAAAAGACAACAGTGTTTTAGGCTAAGAATTGTTTGAGCCCAGTTTATGACTAAGGCATTGCATAATAAAATATACATTTCTATTTGGTGCAATGTTATGTTTTGGAATCTATAGTGTGTCAAATGATGTATTTTGTCACTTTAGTAAACACTATAAAGCACACGTTTCCAACATTTGAAAATTAAACTTATATAAGGAAAAAAATCAAACACTAAATCTATAATGTTTTATATTAAGCTGTTTATAAAAAATACTTTAACAAACTTATTTCTTACTTTTTATGGGGGCAGTCACCCGATAAATAGACAGATTTTGAACGAAGAAAAATGGCAACACCAGGAATTCACCTGCCCCCTTAAACGCATATCCAAAATCTCTTGTCCAGAATGAGTGAGGGTAAAGGGGGAGGGGAGGAGAGAGTTCCAATTTGGGTTTTTATTTTAATGTTATTTTTTTCAGAGACTTCAGAAACATTCCACCTAAGAAAGGGCTTCTGCTCTAAAATGCCGCAGCAACACCATCAAGTGTGCTGTCCGCGATGGCCGTCTCCCAGCCCTGACCTCCTCCTATCCCCCCTGTAGGGCCGTCCTCTGGCATTCCGATGGTACTGATAACCTTCCTCTCGGCTCCTGCTTGGCTGCCCTTTCCAGGACTCCTCCCCTCTCACATGAGGGTAGCCCCCCCTACCAGAATAGCCCCAATCACTTTTGTACTTCCTGCCTCCGTAAGTCTGATTATAGAACTGCTTGGATCGCCCACTTCTCAGGATGTCAGACACCTCGCTTTCATCCTCTGAGCTCTCTTCTTTTGGTCTCGGCACCCTGTTGTCCACAGAGCTGGCCCCACTGACCGCGTCGGCAGCAGTCTTAGGGTCTTTCACTTTTTCTGGTTTTTCTTTCAGACTCGGAATGGTCCTTTTAGGCTCAGGTTCAACAGGCACAGCTTCTCTCTCTCTGTTTAGGACCGGAGTGGGAAGACGAGCCTTTCCCTCTGCTACAGGAGGGACGGGAGCCAGCGCCAGCTCTGACTTAGGTGTCTGGGATGACTGCTCCACCTGGCCTCCGTGCTCGCTCACACTGGCTTCAGGGAGAGGATGGGTGTCTTCACCTCCAGCCTCGGGAAACTCGTCTGCTGCTGAAACTGAAGCACATTCTTTAGAAAGATCCAGATTTTCCAGGGGCAGATCCAATTCTCCTTTCTCATCAGAGGGCAGAACAATATTCTGCCTCATTACTGGATTTTCTATGAATCCCTGAAAAGGGTACCCATACCAAACATGAGGAAAGAAAGGAGGTGCGATGGGAACCGGGCCTAAGAATGGGTTCGGTCCAAAAGATGGCTGCGGGAACATGTTCTTGCCGCTCAGCGACTCTTCATATTCAGCGTGAAGAAGCTGCCCAGAGTTTTCAGATTCCAGGTCGGCCTGATAAGACAACTGTCCGTGACTTTCAGACACCTGAGACGGAGGGATAACCAGGGTTGAAGAAAACGTCGGCGGTCCAATCTCTGCCTGTGGCATCTGACCGTTAACACTGGCCTCAGGCTGCACGGGGAAGTGCGCGTCCGGACAGGCACAGTCACTTTCATTCTGAGCAGACGGAGCTTCTTGGAACCAAGGGTTTTGAGGGTACACGGGGACAGGGACCTTTGGGTACATCCTGCAGGCTGCCAGGTAGGCCTGGTGCAGAGGGTACAGGTAAGAATGCGGGGCCCACATAGGGCAACTATATGCCTACAAAAGACAAAGAAAACCAGTAAGATAAACAATACGGGGGGCGGGGAGAAGTTCAGAGTGGGCTCAAGACAAGTTTCTCATGCCTGCAAAGACCATAAACTGCAGTCCAAATACTAGATCACTCTGATACACAACATGCAAAGGAATTACAAAATTGAGTCACGGCTATGAGACTCCATTCCTTGCTCCTACCCTGAAACCAACTCCAAGTCCCGCTACAGAGGTCTGAAAGGAGACAGAGTAATGAACCCACCTACAGATTATCATGATCATTAATTCCATCCTTTAGATCTAACTGCACAGAAGTGATCTGGGGTGATACAGATCTCAGAGACCACCACCATCAATCAAGCACTTGAGCCTCCAACTTCCGGTCTCTCGATCACTGGCTGTTTAGCTTGACCTGCATTCACTCATGTTCTGGCTCTAACACTAACTCAGTGTGTGACCCCGTGCCAACTAGTTACCTAGTCTAGACGTGTTCTACCATGAAAACGCTGGTACAGAAGGAGGTGACCCCCAACATTTGGACTCCACAGTCAGAGGAGGTCCCAGAGCAATCCAACAGCAAGGATTAAAGTCAGACCTCTAGTCAGATAAGGATAAATACCGAAAATAAGTACTCCAAATCCTTCCCCTGCAAGAGGTTCAGCTAAACACCAAAACACGAAGAAAAATTTACCAGACAACTGGCTAATTCTACAGCCAACATTAACTAGATAAATATAAACTACGCATGAATGCAGCAGATGGAGAAATTAATCAAGTCTCCTTTTATGAACTGGTCCATAGGCCACACACAGTAGGGCACCTCATTTCATGTATTAACAGTCTAGAAGCCACAGAAACGAATCCAAGACAGCAGACAACACCGCACTGACGAGAACAGAGTTCTCCAGCCCTTTCTAAGAAAAGCCATCTCCAGGCTGATCACCTCCCACAGGGAGCTCTGCTCTGCTAGTGAGCTCCACCTTCCACGGGTGGCCTCCTCTCAGCCTTTCAAGCAACTGAGGCAGACAGAAGAAGAGCATCCTCCCCGTTCCATAAATGAAGACAGCCAGGCTCAGACACCCTCAATGACTTGCCCAGGGCCATACAGATAAGAAGTGCAGGAGCAGAATTTCAAACCCAGCCCTTTCACCTAATTCCTCACAGGAGCACTTCCACTAGGCTGTTTCCCGAATATACTCACAGGGTTAAACCACTGCCAGTTAAAAGAAAAAGCAAGCAAATACTGGAGCCGCAATCACCACCAAAAACAAGCTATATGGTACTGAAAATGTTACTTCTTAAATTAATGAGATTTAGCAAACCTTAGGTTATTGACCAACAGGGTAAGGGTTAAGATTATTTAAATGGTAATAATTTAAAACAGTATTAACTTAAAATAACTTCAAAATGATAAAATGTAAATACCTTTACACCAAGATTGAAGAAGAATCGAAGAATATTCTTATCTGAAAATAAGTAACATCATCACTCACTAAAATGATACATTCACAAAACGCTTTTGTTCATTACCCTCAAAGGATATATAGTTCTAAGGACAATTTTGCCTACTTGAATTGTTTTTCTCTAGCCTGTGATATAAAACATATATTAAAAATTGTAATATAACCAAAACCAGACTCTGTTACTGCAGGGTAATTCCAGATTCAACATGCTTTATCTAGTCTAACAGCCGTGCCCCAAAATGGCTTAAATTGAGATTTTTATGACTAAACTTAAATCTGTGCAAAGAAAACTCAGGTGCTCACTGCATTTCCTTTTCAACTTCTCTGTGGGGTTTAAAATATTATGAAATAAAAAAGTTGGGGGTAAGAGTAAAAATCAACATAAACCTAAATCATTAACAAGATTAGTAGGATAATACTAGCTCAGGTATTCATTTGACATTAGCCGGTTACCCACAGACACAAACATCAAACCACTGACTAATAAAAGAAAATTATCCACAAAAATCCAAGTAAAGAGCACAGAGAGTCACTACATTACTCCTTCAGTTTTTCAAATAGGAAATTTGCAAACTAAACTTAAAAAAAAAAAAATCACGAATTTAAAAAGAATTCCTTAAAAAATATATACTATTGCAGGTAGTACTATAATGACAGCTATTATGTTTTCTATTCATTCTCCTCTACATTTTTTTCATGGATGAAGTAATATGAGTAGTTCCAAACACCAAACCACTGATGTGAAAACTCAGTACTGTTTAGTTATCTGGTTAGTAACACTATTAAGATTTAATTCAAAATGGTTTCAGACTGTTTTTGAAAAAATGACAGGGGCAGGGGAGTAAGGGGAGGGGCGGCTGCTATAAATAATAGTTTATATATTACTAAACACATAAAAACACCAATCAAACAGAAGCTGAAACAGGAGTGATGAGTGACTAACAGCTGAACCTCTGCTGTCCTCCCCAAGCAAGTCCTTTGGCTTACTCAGCAACACGACCTCTGTCCTCTACTTACATTTCTCACTGAACTTGTACCAGTACTTGATAAATAAAATCAACTTGAACTCGGAGAAGGAGCTCACCTTTAGGCAGGTCCTCCCCAGTGTGACACAGTGAATAAGGTGGTGCAATGGCTCGATCTCCCTTTTCGTTACAAGGAAACCCAGGATAGAGTGGGTCTTGGTAAAGGCTCAGTGTCTGAGGCAAAGGCATCAAGGGCTGGTTAACGGCCTGTATTGACACAGGAACTGGAGAGGGTGTTAAATGAGCCTGGGACACAGCAGAATCAGGTCCAGTGGTCAGAGTCTGTGTCACTGACAAAACAGGAATTTGAGCAGGGACACCTACAAAAGAAAGGGAAAGGAATCAAAAGCTATAAAGAGGTAAAAATAATTCTCTACAAATGTAAGTTTACATTAAGCTAAAAGGTGAAGAGTGCTATAAAATTGTATAGCTAGTAAGATGGTGTGTGTTTAAGCAATCTAAAGAAGTACTAATGTCAACCAAACACGCTCCTGGACACAAAGGAGGAAATAAGCGCCCAGAAAACACGCTTTGAGTCAGTATCTTCTAATAACAGCTCTTATGAACAAGACACGGAGCCTGGCAGAGAGCTGGCCCACGGGGGTGAAAACTGTGCTGCCAGCACCGGGCAACCGGAGCTCACACACCTGCTGCCGAGGCTGTGAGGGCATACCTCAAATGAGCACCACACAAAGCTGGAAGCAGGGCAGTGCTCCGGGAGGCTCCACACACCTAATCCTGCTCGGAGGTCAAGCTCACACTCAAGAATTTCAAGACTCGGAAGGCTTTTGCTGGTCGATTCACTGAACTTTTTACATTTTTATCTAACCTGTTGGTCCAAAAGTTGTAGGTTCACTTGGCCAGGCTGGCACAGTGGCTGGTAAAGAAGGCACGGCAGGAGTTAGATGTACCTCTGGGGACACCAGAAGGGGAGCTGGACTGGACAGACACACATGTTCTGCTGGCTTCTTCAAGGAGAGGGGGTGGAAAAAGACAAGAGTTCATTTTGCTTAACACTAATTCAACCACCACAGGTACCTTGAGTTGCCTGCCTTTTACACACCTGTGGTTTTTACATAAATGGTCTTTCTCTGGTCTTAGAAATGAAAGAAAAAAACACAGTAGCTAAAAACTCCATACTAACAAATGTGATCCTAACCAGTGACTGCCCACCAAAAGTCACAGAAGTCACTGGCAGGGTTAGAAACAAACTACAAAGCAACTTGAACACAAGGCTTTTAAGGCAAGAAAGCAAAATCATTGAAATCACCCTGAAATTCATGAGTTTAGAACCTCCTCACACAAAGACTTAGCATAAAACTGTACGCTTTCTACCTGACATGAAGGATGTTAACTGAAAGGCAAAGGATAAGAACCTTCTCTCCTCCTGTATTAGATCAAGAACCAAAATAATCTGCTAGAACTCAGGTTCCTTCATCATTAAATCTGTAAATCAGTGGTACTGCACTTTAGATGTGTATTTTTCTAATCTCTTCAATCATTCCATTGCCTCCCTTCTATGAAATAACTGTTAAGCATGCAGAGTTGTCTAACTCTTCTTTAAAGTTTTGAAGTAAAACAGAAATTCATAATTTCCCTTCAAAAATCTCATTTGCAAGCCAACTCACCACAAAGGCAACACAAGGTGCCAGATACAAACTTATTCAAAATCAATTCAGAAGAGTGGCTTCTATGTCCAGACAATGGCGATTATAAAAATAACATCCCATTAAAACTTGAGAACATTCTAGACTAACCAAGAACAGAATGAGAGAAAAATCATAATTGTATTCCAAATTATGATACTAGATAGAGTAAATTCTCCCATTTCCTGTATTTTCTGTTTTTTAATGATGACAGTAAGAGTTAAGAAACCCAGGGAATGGAGCATTCAATGTCAAACGCTACAATGTACTTACTTGTTCTGTAGGAGGTGGGCACTCTAATTTCTTTGACGGTGATGTAATTCTTGAACATTTATCATTGCTAATATTCTTTGGAAGCACCAAAAAAAAAAAAAAAAGCATACTTTTGCATTTCAAAGACCCACATTCTGGGGTAACCATGGCTGCCTTTACAGCTCACCCTACCCGCACCTGCCTGCACCCTCTGACGACCAGCTACTCTTTTCCATTGTACCTGGGCTCCAACAGGTGGGGGATTTTGCCTCCATATCTTCATCACATCAGACTACTGGGCAGTTTTTATTGGGAGCATGGTTTCAAAACAGCACTTTTCCCATAAAAATCTCAATCTGCTATAGAGTAATGGAAAGTAAAGCTAAGCTATGTTCCACCGATTCAGATAGGTCATCATAAGGTATCCTTGAAGAAACGGTTACAATGTGTGAGTGAATTCACCTCAAGCACTGTAATTTTTTCTCAATTTTCTTCTGCTTTTCTACTTCCCTAACACTTTGTTATAAAATGATGAAGTCATCTCCATCTCCTTCTACACTATCACAACGTTAAGGAAAATGAAAGAGACGCAATTAGTATTTAAAACATTTACCTCCAGTGTGCCTGGCTCCGGCTTTTTATCCAAGGGAATATGTCCATGGACAGAGTCTATAACAGATCAGAATAAAAAAGACGGCATCGTTCACTAGTTAGGTGTGAAGACACAGCAGTAAAACGTGAAGACAGAGAAAGCCAAAAGTACCTTTTGAACCATGTTTAGTCAGTGGATAATAGTTTTCAGAATAACACAATGTGCTTTATTTAGCTTGAGTCAATGCTTCTCTACAACAGTGAGACGTGACAGTACATTGCTTAATCATTTAAAAAGAAAGTTCTTTTCCCCATGTCTGACTTTAAGCCAGAAACAGATCTCTCGCATCTGCTTTCAAATGATGAAATAACATACCTTTATCTTTTCTTTCTTCGGTGTCCATTCTCCGCCTGCTTCCTTTTCTATCGCTTCCATGTGATGATTTTCTCTGGACGCCTGGGTTGCTACTCTGAGAAGCTGACTGGCTGACTGATGAGCTCTTAAAATAAACAAAACCCAACACTTTGGGTTAAAGATTTACTCACAAATATATGAACAAAATCTTCTAATTAACCTTACTCTTCATACATCTAACTAAAACTCTCAAAATTCATAGCCCCGGGCTTCCCTGGTAGTGCAGTGGTTCAGAGTCCGCCTGCCGATGCAGGGGACATGGGTTTGTACCCCGGTCCGGGAAGATCCCACATGTCGCGGAGCGGCTGGGCCTGTGAGCCATGGCCGCTGAGCCTGCACGTCCGGAGCCTGTGCTCCGCAACGGGAGAGGCCACAACAGTGAGAGGCCCGCGTACCGCCAAAAAAAAAGAAAAAAAATTCATAGCCCTATCTTTATACTTCCCAAACTACAAAAAAATAGGACCTAGGGTTCATATTATATACTCTATAGTAATCGGCTTACTAATAAGGCAATCAGACGCTTGGCCTAAATTAGTATGAAGACTTCTTCGTATGCCCATGTTTCAGGAAGCCACCCTGCCCAAACCTTCACTTTGCAACTTACACTTCCATTCTCTGCACAAAGCCTTCAAAAGCAGCCATAGCTCAGCCACAGCCCTTGGTGGGGGAAAAACACCCAAGTGCAAACGGGCAGATACAGCGCACTAGGACGCTTACCACTGACACGCTACTGACTGTCAACAAATCACCCAAGCTCCACGTGAGCTCCAACTTCTAACTGGTGAAACACGGGGACTGGAATAAGTCTGGCTTCTCAGCTAAGTCACCACTGAAGGTCTCTCCTCTTCTAGCATCTGTGAGTAACTGCTGCACACGGCTGAGAAGACGACCTCAGCCCTCTGTGGCAGGCGTTTTTCTACAAGACAAACCTGAGTCGCTATCAAGTCCAAGACAGGATCAAATGCCTATTTAAAGACAATGACTATGAAGACTCCATTTTAACATCAAAAAATTTCACAATCTATTCCCACATTACAGTAGTTGTTTCTCCCCATTCACTAACTGAAAAAAGGACAAAAAGCTGTGAGTAGAAGCTTAAATGATTTGTAGTTTTTTATTTTCTAAATATTATGGAAAAATAATATATCACAGAGATAAATATACTGAGACTAAAGACCATGCCTAACTCACATGTGAATTTGGGCACTTCGTCCAGTAATTCCTAAACTCCAGCCCCTGTGCCAGACTGAACTATATATATACTGTTCCAGGTCAGCTGTTTTCAACTGAGCATCTCATACCTCTGAAGGATCCCATGGAGGCCAGAGTACAAAAAATTGAGTGTGTGTGGCTTTAATGTCTTATAGTGGTATAAATATATATACCTATATATATTTTATACATATATATATATATATATATACACACACACATACACACACATGCCAATATATGTATCTGATATATATATTGGGTAGCATCCTGTAACATTACATTTTGTTTAACCCACTGTTAAGAAAGTGTTCCAGAGCTTCCCTGGTGGCGCAGTGGTTGGGAGTCCGCCTGCCAATGCAGGGGACACGGGTTCGTGCCCCGGTCTGGGAGGATCCCACATGCCGCGGAGCGGCTGGGCCCGTGAGCCGTGGCCGCTGGGCCTGCACGTCCGGAGCCTGTGCTCCGCGATGGGAAAGGCCGCGGCGGTGAGACACCCGTGTACCGCAAAAAAAAAAAAAAAGAAAAAAAAAAAAGAAAGTGTTCCAATCACCACTCTCCATCACAGGTCATTTGGTGTCACTTACCGATATTTCAGACCATAGGCACAGGGCGCCCAGTGCCCCCAAACTCAAGTAGCTAACCCTTGCCTTGTGCTGCCAATGACCCCTCCTCTCACAGCATTTACTTCACGCTACATGAGAGCTGTTTTCCCTTCTGACTCCCCCAAAAGAAGTCAGAAACTTAAAGGTAGGGAACACTTGTCTCATCAGAGAAGCACCCATCACAGCCCAGCGTCTGACACAGGGAGCAAGGGCAAAGCCGCAGGGCTGCATGTACTACCACCTCCAACAGCGACCACTCTGAACAATAGCTCTTATTTATATGTACTAGGTTAATCTTGTCCTGGTATGTTTAATAAGGGACACTGAAAAGAGTTTTCCGGTTTTACAGATATATCTCGTTAACTGAATCATGAACCTCTACTGCTTAGGGAAAGTTACTGGCTTTGGCTAGCAAAAACAAACGAGTTTTGGTTCAAAAGAAAATACTAGGGCTTCCCTGGTGGCGCAGTGGTTAAGAATCCACCTGCCAATGCAGGGGACAAGGGTTCAAGCCCTGGGCCAGGAAGATTGCCATGTGCCGCAGAGCAACTAAGCTCACGAGCCACAACTACTGAAGCCTGCGTGCCTAGAGCCTGTGCTCTGCAACGAGAAGCCATGCAATGAGAAGCCCGTGCAACGGGCTAGTGCAACGAAGAGTAGCCCCTGCTCGCCGCAACTAGAGAAAGCCCACGTGCAGCAACAAAGACCCAACGCAGCCAAAAATAAAATAAATTTTTTAAAAAAAGAAAATACTAAACTTAAAGTGAGATAACCAATTTATTACTTGCCTCAACTCTGCCACCAACTAGAAATATCTTTAGACCTCACCTTACTCATGAAGATGAAAAGGAGGGATAGCTGCATAATCACCAAGGTTATCTTCCAGTTTAAAAACTAGTAGTCTACCATTTAAAACTATGGCTTAATACAAAACCTATATTAAGAAAGACTTCTGAAGGATAACTTTTAAAATCCCTTTTTATATACATACGGAAAGGGCTGGGAAAGCCTGTTCATCCCTGTTCTGAATCTCATAGAGTAAACGAGATTCTTCAATAGCTTGCTTCTCTCTGCGCTCTTCCGGAGAGAGGCCGAAATAGTTAGATTCTCGAGTCGTGGCATCAAAATCCTCAGCTCTCTCACGATCAGGTTTCCTGTCAAATAAAACATTCTTGTCATGAAAAAAAAAAAAAAAAAAAAGACAAAATGTACTGAGTACCTAAAATAATATAAATCAACGCTTTGAGCAATTCAAATATTGGACCAGTTTAGCTACACTGTGAGATTACAGAACTTTTAGCTGCCTGATTAATAAATGTTTAGGAAACAGAAGCCCCTGGAGCATTAGGCTACGTTTCAGAGTCAAGAAGACAAACTTAAAATAGGGTGGAAAGAAAAGAAAAATATAACTCACTTCCAAGTGATACAGGAAGGCATAAATGTAAGCACTGTATATTTTCTTTGCACCATATTCCAATACTTTCATAAGAATTCTCTTTCGAAGGAAAGGGAAGGTTACTAGTTTAGGCCTCAAAAGCACTCTAATTTTCTGTTCTAAGTAAAGGACAACGTTCAAAAACACACCACGACCATCTTCCTGCTTTTTAATGACACTACCAAGGGAGGATGAAAGGTGAAAAGAAGAAAAAAATGCACCAGGCTAGATACTAACTACAGATAAGACTGCTGTCATTTCAATAACTTTGGTCAAAGAAGGAGACAAAAAAATTCATGAATAGAGTCTAGTAGCCTATAACATAACCCTAACATTTTTATATGAATTAAAATTATTATAGGCAATATGAATACTATTTCTACACTTTGTCTAATAGTTCCACAACAGTGGGAAATGAAAACCCAAAGCCACCAGGGAAAATATACTGAAGAGATGCAGCTCCCTAAAAAGAGTGGGAAGGACACAACTGATACCATCTGATTCTCCTACCTCTGAAATCAAGAACATCCATTTCATGTCCTCAGTCCCACTTAAAATCACACCCTAATTCCAATGGGGCACATGTCAACCCCCGAGTATTAGGGAAAAAAACAGGGGAGCAAACCTGGACCCTCAATCTTAGACCAGTCCTTCTCAAACCCCAGTGGTCAAAGACTCCCAAGATGACTCAGCTAGTGCCAGGAGTCTCCAGAAAGTCAATACTCCCTAACCTCTGCGCCCCATCACCCGAAGCCCACGTCTCACCCTCGCGCGCCACTGAGAACCTTCCTATCCTGAGCCTAGCGGGAGGGGAAATATTCAGCACGGACACGTCTACCATTTTCGGCACCTGCGTAATGAAAGCGTACGTGGCAATCCTGCTTGGTTTTTGTTACACTTTGTTTTGTTTTCTCCAAAGGAAGAGACAGTATCAATGAGAAAGAAATTTAAAAAGCAAGAGGTCAGTGCCCAACATCACTGCTCTTTTTATTCTATAATGAGAATTCCAAACCAGTGTGTGAAATATTAGAAATGAAATCAAGATAAATTCTAATGGACTTAAATCCACTGGAGTGTTAGCTATAAAATTCTAAATTTTGACTAGAATTTTTTAGAATCTTCCTTTTAATATTCAACCATCAGCAGTCTCTAAATTTAACACACTAGTAAAATTCATTCTCACTCCCACAGGCTAGAGGGCTTACTAACTGCAAGTACAACTACGTTCGCACATAATCAGTCACAGTGTCAAAATTCTCCAAAGCTTTATGTCTATGTTACTCTCCACTGCCTTCTGCCATCACATGTTTTATACACCAAGTAATAGGTAGCTAACACATAAACAAGAAAAGGACCGCGTCTGTCTGATCATTCTAATCCCTAACAGACTGGACAAAACACTAGAAACACACTGGATAAAACTTCAGTTTGTGGTAAACAAAAGTGTATTTAAATCAGTCATTTGGTAGTCTGTGTACGTTCTTTTTTTAAAACTTTAAGACATTAAAGAGTATCCTCTGTTCAAGAGAAAAAAAGGCTCTTCTAGTCCACTAAAAAATGAGAATTTTATTAAAAAGAAAAATCTCATTTCTGTCCACGACCTTCCTATACTGACTTCACATTTTTAGGTTTCCAAAGCTAATACTCAAAGTAAGTTAGTCCTCTTAGGTACTTTGCCTGTACTGGGTAAGATACCACCAGATGCTAGTGGAGTCTGGTCAATGTCCGCACATCAGACTTCAGCCACAACTAGGTGATTCAGTGACATAAGTGCTATCTGTTGGGGGAGGCTAACCCACCGTGGGCCCCGAATGCCCCTGCACACTGTTGCTGGGTGTGCCAAGAACACACGGCCCTGAGTACTCTGTACCCAGGCCATTTCTCACGGTTGTGGTATCTAGTGACCACCCTTGAGGGATGAGGGAATTCTTTCTTATGATTGATTTTTAATCATCTGTTCTCATTAGAACTTTTGGATAACTGGATTATGAACACATATGTACTTTTTACACACATATAAGCATCCCTTCAAGGATACACAAGAATCTGTTAACACTGGATGCCTCTGCAGAGGAAGCTAGACAACTGGGACAACAGGGATAGGAAGGAGAATTATCAGAACAAACTTTTCAGTGTTTTGGATTTCGAACAATAGCAATTAATTTGCTATCCCGAACAGCTGGCTCAATTAAAAAAACTGTAATGGATATGAAGTACTGGTATTTGTTACGGATTGAATTGCATCTCCCAAAAAAGATACGTTCAAGTCCTAACCCCTCGTATCTGTGCATGTGACTTTATAAATAGGGTCTCTGCAGAAGTAATGCCATTAAGATGAGATCATAGCAGAGTAAGGTGGGCCCTAAACCCACTATAACTGGTTCCTCACTAGAAGAGACACAGACACCCAGGGAGAACACCAGTGATGATGCAGGCAGAGACTGGAGTGATACACCTACAGGCCAAGGAACGCGAAGGACTGTGGACAACACCAGAAGCAGGAGAGGCCTGGAACAGACTCTCCCCTAGAACCTGCAGAGAGGGCACGGCACTACTGACACCTTGATTTCAGACTTGCAACCTTCAGGACTGTAAGAGAGTACACTGCTGTTGCTTTAAGCCAGTCTGTGGTACTATGCTACCACAGCCCCAGGAAACTACACAGTATTGGTACCATGTCAGCCTAAGAACCTACAACTCTGTCTTAAAGATGTTACATAAACTGTCTTTAATGACAAAATGTTAAGTACGTTCCCAAGAAAGGGGAATGCCCAAATGCCCAAAATAAAGAAACTAAAGACCAGACCTTAGCAAGCACATAAGAAGATGCTAGAGCTGTTCAGATGATCGGGGAGATCAAGCTTGGATGGGGAAGGTGAGCCACAAGCACCCACAGGAGCCGTGGCCAAGTTCACAGGAAGAGGACAGCCTCCACTTAAGACACACCTTCTCAAAGAAAGCTCCCCCAAAGAATATAAACTACTCTGTAACTACTACTCCAAGGAAGGGCAGATTAGGGAAAAGTTTAAATC
The DNA here is from genome assembly GCF_937001465.1 of Orcinus orca. NCBI lineage: Eukaryota > Metazoa > Chordata > Mammalia > Artiodactyla > Delphinidae > Orcinus > Orcinus orca. Next base: position 26,416,290 of record NC_064562.1, read on the forward strand.
CACGGCACAGGAAACTATGACCCTGAAGTTCATCTGCCTCTGCATATTCAGTCAGAATGCTGGTAGTTCATGGCCACAGCAACCTGTTCAGTATTAGACACATTACAACAAACAATCCAAACTTGTCGGAACAGAGTAAGCTGACGATTTTGGTTGATTTAAGTTCCTATGTAAAGGGGAATATCCTCACCCTGCAAGGAATTGGGGCTGCAGTTTGGAATTCAGTACTTAACACATTACAAGCTACTGGAAAACTCTGAGGTGCCAGGTTACGATCTAAATCATCTGAAAAAAGTTATTCAAAAACAAAGATATCTGACCCTACCAAATCACTTTGATTTGTTTAAAGAGAGTTATAAAGAACTGAAATCCTCACGTTATTCTATCAACAATACTTTTAATGTCACGCTGTAGACAAGTATACGAACAAAAATTGCGACTTTTTAAAAGCACGTGACGCAGAAAGTAAAAGAGATGCTTCTCACTTAGTTTCTAGCTCTCCTGCCTTTGGGACGGTTACCTTGTGGCCTGTGTGGGTGTCCTGCTCAGACTTCTGTGCTCACTGGAGGGCTTCTGAGACTGCGGCGCTGCAGAGTGGCCGGGGGGCACGCGCTGCCTCAGCCCCGGAGGGTGCTGCAGGCGAGGTGGCAGCGTGGGCGGGGCTTTTCCTGGCTTCGCCGGGGCCTTGGGCCCTCTGTAGTCCGCATCTGTGGCAAGAGCCAAACTACCTCGTAATCTTCCCATTATAGACACCCCCAAGCACCGTCACCTCCCCAAAGGAAGGGTAACCTGGCGTGCTCCTACCACAATGGAAATTCTGTCCAGAAGGAGGTTTTTTCATCTTCTTCCCTGCCACCGTGTTCCAGCTTTCTGAGGAAGGCGGTCTGAGGTTCTTCGGGGAGAGTCTTTAAAAGGAGGGAAAAGACTTGCAGTAATTTATCGTGCTCCCCCAAGACTATCCACTTAAGTATCCTGCATAAATATTTTACTTTCTGTTTACCTAAAAATTCCCAGGTTTAGTTCTTATATTGAAAACACATTAAAGTACAAAGCATTCAGCAACCCAGATGTAACTCTAATCAAATAAGACGACATAAATCAAAAGCACATTTCTAACCTACAAGGACAGAAGACTAAAAGGCCATAATCATAACCTAAGCAAAAGATTAGATAAAGAAGGAAAGACTATTACTCTGTGAGATGTGATGAAAGTACTGTACCTAAGGACGGGGAAGCGAGGAGTCTTTACCGTGTTAGAGACACACAGAGGCATATATGTGTCTATAAGAAATGCTGTGATGTTTGGGATTTGCTTTCAAATATTCTAATTCCACTCTCATCTTTTTTAAGGGGGTTAGGGAGAAGAGATCAGAAAAGACTGCCAAACCTGCTGTTAGTTGTTAAAATAGGGTGATAATTACATTGGGGTTCACTGGACTATCCTCCTCGCATATGTGTATGTTTGACATTTTCCACAGTAAAGTTTAGGTGTGATTTACTGCCTTTTCCTCTAATAAAGGCAGCAGCAACTGAAACAAAAGTTGCTCTAAGTAACACTGTATAATAGCAAGTATTTCACTCCTCTATCAGATAACCATTTACTGAAGACTGCACACAAGGCAGCAATGAATGAAATTAGAAATGAATGTGGTCCCTGTCCTCCAAAGTCCCCACTTCACAGCTACAATAAGGTTGATTTTCCAAATTGCCTTAGTGAAGAATGGCACATTTTAAACAGTAAGCAACAAAACAAATATTTATTTAAAATACCTTAACACGGATAACACTAAATTTGAACTCCAACTATTTTTTCTACAAGATCTACACAAATATATTTCTCTACACACAGGCAATACATTTAAATGAATTTGCAAATACACAGGGACATTTAGAAATGCTCACGATTATACAATAGGCTAAGTGGAAGAGACGGTGAATGAACACCTTAGCTGAAGAGCAGTACATACTTCTTTCCAAGTTCTTCGACCAAAACTGGCCCGTTCTCAGAGTGAACCCCTTGAAAGTCTGCATTAGAAAATTTTCCATTGTGATCCAACCTAACCTGTTGAACGATTCCGCAAAGAAAAATCATGATTCTTTCGCATCAACCATCAGTTTTTAAACTGTTATTTCAATTTCAACTAAAGAGAAAATGAACATATATAGTTAAAAACAAAACGAAGTTCAAAAGGTACACAATAATATTGTCTCTGACCTCCCAGACCTAGGTACCTCCATCCAAAATACTTTTCTTTGTTTACTCTTCCAAGTTTTTTCTAAACTGTCTTGGTTCTGAAGGCAGGGCTGTGGCAGCACCACACACACCAGGATTCCAGGCCCCGCTCTTCTACTTACCAGCAATATGACCTTGGGCAAGTGACTTATCTCATGCTTCAGTGTCCTCATATGTAAGATGAGGCTAATTATAGTACCTACATCATAGGACCCATGGAGGTGGAATGAGGTACACATGATATATATAAAGGACACCAGGCTGCACACAGCAACCACTCAACAAAGGAGAACAACTATTATTAAAATCCCTATTGTCTTCTCACTTTTCCAACATTTACAATATTGTCACATGTAAACGTGACCTTTTTCTCCCTAAAAACAGATCCGTCATCTCTTCTCTGACATACAGTTGGTTATTACACAACAGCAAATCTTAACAGGACGATAAGCCTTTAGGTCCCCTCCTGCAGTCAAACGGCACACACAGCACAGGGCGCCGCTAAGCACTGCACTGGGAGCCTGATGGACACAGCCCTGCGTGAAGCCACCTCCGCCTTTTTTTATCAGTACAGTTGGCCCTCGGCATCCGCGGGGGACTGGTTCCAGAACCCCTGGATGCTCGACTCCCTTATGTAAAATGGCACAGTATAGTCAGCCCTCCACACCCATACGCAGAGGAACGGCCAACTGTGGATCAAAGTCCTCAAGCCGAGGTTTCATCCTTCAGTCACAGCAGGACACTGCTTTCCTCTCTTCCAGAGTTTAAGAATAAAGAATATTTTTCTGAAGTTAGTTTTTATTAGAAGTTTAAACTACATTTACAAGCTTGCTTGAGTAAATAAAAGTCACCTTGAGTCACAGCAGTTTCCGTAATAAAATTTCAATTAAATTTTATCCAAGTGAAGTAGTCAAGGGGTAGAAACAGAAAAAAAGTACTCTAAAAAGGAAAAAATTAAAACAAGTACCTGCTTTACCATCTACCTTATCAACAGCATCTGCTTTACAAAAGCAACTGAAATCCGAAAGCAAATATGCTTGATTTAAAATAACAAGTAACATAATTTTAGCGATGCAGCATAAAACAAGCAATCTTCTCTTCTCTACTGAGTGGGGTTAGGGAGGGAGGGAGTGCCCTAAGCCCTGGCTTTACTCTTCTCTTTTGTTCTGTTCCAAGTTCCCCAAATCTCTATAGTAAAAGATTCCCCAATTCCCCAGCCCTAAGCCCTGGCTTTACTCTTCTCTTTTGTTCTGTTCCAAGTTCCCCAAATCTCTATAGTAAAAGATTCCCCAATTCTGTTCTGTGATTAGGGCACATTTCTGACAATCGTGTAAGGAAGAACCTAAATGAATCATATCTTCTTCCTCTCCTTTAAAAATACCCCCAAATCAGAACACTATTAAAAGTTCTTAAGGTAAAGTCTGTCACTGACCTCCAGAAATAATCCTGGTCCCCCAGACACTTTTCACAAACCACTTTATCACCAAGGAAACAAGTGTTTCCTCCACAAGTCAAGAAGAAATGTTTGTCAATGGCTATTTTAAAATAGTTTTAAAAAGGCAACACTTTTTGATGAAGACCATTTTTGATGAAAATTATCTTCCAAATAACAATTATTTTTTGTGTGTGTGTGTGTTGTTTTTGTTTTAGAAAGAGTAATATTTTTTCATAAAGGTTTCTCCAGTCCTGGCATTATTAACACTTGGGACCAGATGATTTTTTGCTGGGGTGCCGTCCTGTGCGCTCTAGGACGTCTGGCACCATGCCTGGCCCCCACCCACTAGACACCAGTCGCACCTTCCCTGCTGTAACAATGTCTGCAGACATTGCTAAATGGGAGGTAGGGGTGCAAAATCACTCCACGTAAGAAACACTGATCTAACACAACTTTCCCCCTTAACAATCAACAGTTTTAAGCCCAAAGCAGCAGCTTATTCAAAGTAAATAGCAAAAACTTCTCTTACTGTCCACTTTCTTATCTCAATCCAACAAAAAACTGTGTATTATCAGAATCTTCCAGGATGCCTTCCATATACCAAATTGACCTATAATGTCAAGTTTGAATCAATTTCAATAAATTATTTGTCAACTGTAATGAAATTATCTAAAAATCTAAGACATTACTGTTACTTCTTTGAGGCAAGTCAAAATATCAAAGACTAAATTGTTTTAAAGATCATGTGATGGGACGCCATGGTTTTAGATATATTTGACTTTGGTAATGTATTCAAAAGCTAAATATTTATAACTATTAAAATGTACACACAATATATTCTGAAATCCCAAATTAACAACACATCCAAACTTGAGCTGTTTTCTTGATTCCTATTACAATAAATAAGATTTCAAGTAAAATCTTTACTTCCTCTAAGTAATCACTTACTTGGCATTTGTCTCCAACTTCATACTGTAAGCCAGCAGCAATGGAATAATCATGTTTTTGTTGAGCTGTAAAGAATATCAGCATTATATCAAGTTGACATAATCATTTTCAAGGGCCTCAAAGCAAATTTATGGAAAATACAGTTTTTTTTTTTTAACTCACCTTGTTTAGACTTCAGCCAAATTTCATATTCCACATTTCTATAGACTGCTGGACTGAGTGACTTAAGAACCTTTTTAGACAAAGGAAGGCTAGGAGAGTTCCCATTGCTTTTCGGGTGCTAAATAAACAAAGTCAGGAAGTCCAATCAACACAGAAATGCTTTCAAAACATGTTTGAGATATGTATAAGAGTAAAATCAAATGAAGAAGAACACTTTAAAAATTTAAGAGGCCACCAAAGAATGTCTTACTAGTAGATGATCCTGACTCTATTGAAAATGTACCAGAAAAGAGAAAAAAAAAAAAAGACTATAAATTCATATACTTTCTTATACTGAAGAGGCAGTTAAAAACCATTAAATAAAAATACCTGATCACTTGACAAAGATTTAAATCCATTCACATCATTAACAGTGGTAGTTTTACTCCTACAAAGGAAGAAATACAGCCATCATTAGGAGCACAAAAATGTTTGCATGCAATTAACTTGTTCTAATGTCATATAAAATCCCAGTTATATTCCAAAAACTCAACCCTATATATATTCCAAGGAGCTCAAACAAGTTTTAGTATAACTGTGCATATATACATATATATATGTATATATGTACATGTGTTTACGTGTGTATGTATATAGGTCAAAGATTTTTATCAGTAATTCTTACTGACTCGATCATCAAGAAGAGAGAAACAGAAATAAACTATGAAATTTGGGTTGGTAGAATAATTGAGTTCATAAAAACATTTAATGTAAAAATTTCCTTTCAAAATATAGATGAGGCTCCATTAAACAAAATATTCCGCTACAACAAGATATACAATCAGGTAAGAGTAGACACCAACTAAATAAGTAATCAGTATGTTAAATGCTGCTAAGTGCTTTGGGGGAAAAAAAGGTAGGAAAAAAATTAGTTTTGAGACCTAGGATCAAATAATAAAAAATGGGATGAAGGAAGATGCCTTTTTCAATAAAGAACTAAATGTGATGAGACAGCAAACCATAGGCTATTTAGTATTGCAAGCAGAAGGGACAGCAAGTGCAAAGACCCAGGGGTAGGCAAGAGGCTGGACAGGTTGATGGCAAGTTGAGTGGGTGATGAGGTGAGAGGCTACCTGTACTCTTCTGTCATATAATTCCTCCTCCTTAATAAATCAATCTCTAGTCTTTAGGACAATCTCCAAATCTATACCCTTAAATGCAGCAATATTTAAGAAACTCCAAGTATTTAGAGTCTGGACTAAACAAACACCCTAATTTCTAATACTTCAGGACTGATCAATATGAATGTGAAGAGATCCAGGCACAGGAGCACAGTGCCTGGATATTACACACTATGCCTATCTGTCTTGCCATGATTATGTAGCATTCTTCCCTAAATGAAGCTTGGTCCTCCCTAAGCCAGACATGACACAAGTAAAAGGAAATCCTAATAATGCAAGAAAAAATTAATTAGAAAGGCTTCCATGTTCCAAGGGCTTCAATAATATAGTATAAAGAGGAAAACTGATCATTACAATGAGCACACCATCCCTGGTACACTTCTCCAGCTTACTAGCCTCTACTCCACACTTCGCCTACTTCACCTGCCAGCTGCCATCCCAGACCCAGCTGTTGCTAAAACTGCAGCAGCAACCAAAGGGCATCTGCTGGTAGTCCCCACACACCAAGTAAAGTTAATAAGCTACAACAAGCTAGTTATTCATTCTCCCTCAAAATTCCCCTATGCTCAATGACATGCCTTAATCATACTAGGCACCTGGAGAAAACCATGCAGCAGAATTTCCATCTGTGCAAAGTTAATTAGTCTATTCTAGGATTAAATTTACAATGGCAGACCCAGATTTTAATCTGACTCATTTCTTTCTTATGTAAAAATGGTAGTCAACCGAATTTTCAATCAGGATCTACAGTTTAGTTCAAGAAATGCTGGGAATTACAAATAGAGATATATTTAAGTGTTTAATAAAGAATTAGATATCCTGAGGCTTAATTTTTTTTCTAGTTTCACAGTATGTGACACCATGAAGGGTACTTTCATACTCTCATACAAAAGGAATGATAATACTTTTAGCTTCACCAAGAATGAAATAGGTCGGTTCTTACAAAATACAGAGTAAGCTTCTTAACGTCACTGATAAAAACTAATATACGTTGGATGCTATACCTAGGAACTAGGCTGTGCATTCTACATGTTATCTCATTTAATTCTTATAAATTCTCCACTTTAAAGAAATACTAATATATCCTCATTTTATACCTATAGAATTGAGGCTTCTTAGTGAATTTAGGTAACTTGCCCCAAGTTCAGTTAGTTGGCAGGAAGCCAGGAATGAAACCAGGTTAGGATGTCCACAGCCCAAGCTCTTAACCACTACCCTATATGTCTTAAGTGGAAAAGAAAAATAAGCTGCAGATCTAAGTTAAAAGGTGTTTATTCGCAACATAAACAAAGACATTATCCAGAGCTGTTCACATACTTATACCCCAACTTGGGATTTTTAATATATAAAAAGAAAAGGAGGCGGCATTATCTAAGAAAGAAAACAATAAAAGAAAGTCAAGGAAATCAAAATGGCCGTTTTCATCACTGGATATGTAAGCAATTGACAGGTTAACCTTAAAATTTTAGAATATACACACATATAGGCAGGACCAAATCTATTTCAGAGATATGTGCATCACGATTACACAGAAATAGATGCTTAGCAAAAACAAACAAAGAAACAAACAAAATCAACTTTCAAAAGAAACGGTCCTATAATAGAAATGAGATAAAATTAGTGGCAGGAAAAAAGAAATTGTATTGCTGTATTTCAGGAATACCATAATACCTCAATATGTGAGGCTACTCCATGCAGAAGCATTTACTGAACTGTTTCTTTGTATGGCACTACAAAGATATTTTAGGACTGAAATTCACTTACTTGCAACTGTCATCCTCTGAATCTGATATTTCACTGTTGTTTTCATCAGCTACTTCAGAGGTGTCTAGTCCCATCAAGATTTTACTAACATCAGTTTTAAATACCTTCTCATACAACAATTCATAGAGCAGAGCTGAATTAACAAAAGAGAGATGTTACACAATATTAACTCACTTTACGTTTTAACAGAACATTGAGATTGCCCGGGCTTCCAAATCCTAACTAAACACCTGTAACACCTTATGAGCAATAACACAATTTAATCAGAAAGTTACCTAGATAAAGAGGAACTAGGTTTCTGTCTTTGCAGTTAATTAGTTCAAAAATCATTATATAATATACTGACATTTTTAAAACTAACAATAACACAAAAAGGTATCACAACTTTGAACCAAGTATGATAAAATTAAACATGCACAGTGAGCAATGACTACATCCCACACACTGTGCTAAGCCTTTACATACCACCTTCATATTTAATGCCAGCACAGTGAAATGTTCTTATTCTAACTGTACACATGAAGAAACTGAGAACTAGAGATGTCACACAACCTGCCCAACCTGAAGAGGCTTGGATGGAAAACGTAAGGAACATTAAGATTGCTAGAAAGAAGATAACTTTTCATAATGGACTAAAGAGAAACCATTGTAAAATTTATTCTCAGCAGCCACTGAAGCATATTTAGACAACTTCTTTGCTTTAAAAAAAGAAGAAAAAAAAACAAATTCCAGAAAACACAGAAATATATATTCCCAAACATTCAAAACCTACACATGGGAGTTCAGGATTCTCACTTTGAACCTTACCCAAACAAGTCCACGAAGAATTCATCGACAATGGTGCCCATCCCCCTAAATGAGTCCCCAAGAGACCCCCTTTCTCACAGACCACCTTGCATCCATCCCAATATCATCTGAACCACAGGTTCTGAGAAGTACAGGAAAGGTAGGCACCATGAGCTGTCCTTCCCAAAGCTGAAATGTCCAGATTTTGACTAGCTGGGACAGGTGGAGGACACAGCCCAGGATACAGACAGCTAGACTCCCATATCTCAAATAGATCAATTTAAAATTTTACATTACACATGTCTTTACTGGTCACCCCCAGCTAAAGAACAGAGGAAAAACGCCCATCACATGCCCAGCACCACGGCTTTGTATGAGTCATGTGCACTTTGTCATAATAGATGATAAAGGAGATAAAGTAAGAAGGCAGGAAGGAGCTACCACAGCAGTAATGCTCAACTGGGGAAGGAAGGGGTATTTTATCCTCCCAGGAAATACTTGGCAAAATCCAGAGACATTTTTGGTTGTCACATGGGAGAGAGCGCGCTACTGGCATCTACAGAGTAGATACTACTAAACATCCTACAATGCACAAAACAACCCCCAAAACAAAGAATTATCCGGCCCAAAATATTAAGAGTGCCAAGGTCAAGAAACCCAGGTCTAGAGCCAAATACGATCAAATACTTGATTTCCTCTGTCATTTAGATTTTCAAGCTATACACTAACAGCTTTAAAAACACATACAGATCATTATTACTGAAATTAATTACTGCAAGAAAAAATAACTTTGTATTTACAAGCCAAACTCTAATCTATACTAGTGCCTTTTTTTTCCTACTGAAATAAGTTTTTATTATAGTATTAACATTTTTGGTAACCTAAGGATCTCAGAAATATATTTTTACAACAAAACAGTGCATTTGCCCTGACTTGTTTGCACTAAGACTATAATGCTTAGGAAGAAAATTTCCTATATAAGCACAAGGGTGATTACTTACACTGACACACAGCAGAGCTCTCTTTATACTTTATGGGATAGACAATATCATAATGATTGCCATTTGAAAAACACAGTAATACCTGAAAGGGAAAAATAAAATACACTTTTCAGCCCTTCATATATGACATTTACATAGCAACTTACATCTCTAATATCTCTGAATTACTAGTAAATAAATTTCCTAGTAGGAAGTGAATATTTTAGAAGTAACCTAAAGCTCCAATGTGGTCAACTATGGTACATCCATATGCTGAAATGTTACACAGCCAATGAATCAAAAGTTCCTAATGACTTGGGGAAATGCTTATGGGATCACAAAAATCACACACAATATATGAAAACAACGTTGATTTCAACTACCTAAAGATGAGGGTTGAAAGACTGTAAGAAAATATTCTAAAACCTTACTTTAAATAATGCTTACCTCTAAGAAGCAGAATCAAAGGTAAATTTTTTCTGCTTTACAGTTTTACGTACCTTCTAAATAGTCAATCACTTATGTGTATTGTACGTGTATAGGTAAGTCTTATGTGTATTACCTTATGTGTATTAGCATAAGTCAATCACTTATGCTAAGAAAAATACACACTGATTTTGCTTAGATTACGTCATATTCCAAAAATTATACTGGAAAGGCCAGATCCAGAGCCAAGCACCTTGGAAACCTGTAAGTCCTTATAAAGTCTATTTCACTCAGTTCCCTGCCCCCTTACCACCATTTGCATGGTGATAAGACACTTCAACTTGGCCTGGATGATACCAAAACAAAGTTCTCTAATAATGAATCATGTTTTTGTCCCCTTTCTAGGCTTCACATCATTTTTCAGTTGTTTCTGCTTTGTGACTAAATAATAGCACCTTAGCCAGTAAATTATCTTTACAATGGGAAATACATCACAAGTACCAAAGTATTTGTGGATGCAATCGCAGAACCCATTTTCACAAGTTGTTTTTCTATTTAATGTTTATATTGATGTAAAACAGTAATAGTCTAATTAATCACATACACTAATATCTCAATTTTTTTTCTCTAGTAAAATGTTATGATAGAGTTCAACATAGTGATTTGTGGGAAAAAACAAATACAAAATAATGTAACTCATGGATGATTAATAGGAACTTAAAAAAACTCAAAAAGTCACTTAAAAATTATAGCTTAGGCAGTCAAGATGGCAACTGAGTGGTTCTTTTACTTAAATCCTTTAGAAACACTTAGAAAAATTCTTACCTTTTCAGGAAAATTATTTTCAGTTACTTGTGAAGGAGAAACATTTGGTTCCCGGTAAATTATAAAATCTTTCCTGAAAATAACATGTAGAAATTACTTCTGATGAAATACATTTCATGAATTGAGATTTAATCACTCATTCATTCATTCACTCAAGAGCCCAGTATACACCAAGCAATATTCTAGGCACTGGAAATAGAGCAGTGAACAAAAGATAGTAATGGAATAACTAAGCTGTAACATACTTATATAAAAGTATCCTCGTAAAAAAAATTAAATTTTAAATGTAATTTGCATACATGTAACTTCAGATATAATTCTAAAAGTAGACCTCAAAACCAGAGGAATTGTGAAGATGATATTTACAAGGACATTTCAAAAAGAAAAAATAGCATTCACCTGCTCCGCTAATGGGCAAAAGTTGTAAAATTGACAATATAGCATTTTGCCTTTGTTCTAGTGGCCATTCAATGCTACCAGGCTTCAGAGTAGGACATCATTTCTCTAGAAGGCTGATGGTAAGTGATATAGTTTATAGGCCTGGAAAAATTTTTATATTCCATTCCAAAAATATTTGGAAAATTAAAATCTCTATACATTGATACCTAAATGTCAAAATCTAACTGATGCAATTAAAAAAGCAGAACATTAGAAAAGATGCTTTTACAACCAAGGCATAAAACTGCTTTGCTATTTTAACAACTTGACTACAATGGAACATGTTAATTTCCCACTGACTTTATTTTTGTTTACCTACATTATTACAGTGCTCACCTGTACATAAGAGAAAGGGCACTTATTTCCACTTGTCCAACCCATTCCTGTATTGAACGAAAAAGTTGGCACATAAATGTCTCCTACTTTTTACAATACCTTAATACACATCTTTATATGACATATCTAATTAGCTAGAAAAGCTCATTAATATTGTTAGTATTATGAATACTATAAAAACATTTCTATAAAACAGGCTATAACATATACTAAAAAGCAGCTCAAGTTTCTGTCACAAAAATCCTTAGTAACAGAACTAGAATAAGAGTTCCTATTGATGTGGCAAGATGACGGAGTAGTATCTCTAAGTTGAGAACTTGTTAAGGCAAAGACTCTGCCCTCCAACCTAGCACCCAGAACAGAGCCTAGCACATGATACGTGCCCAGAAAACGGGATGTGGACTCAAAGCAGAACTCAAGAATCAGGAAGGATGAAAAGGGGCAGGTCCTTTCTATTCAGGATGATTGAAGGTACAAAGAAAGCAGTGCCCCAGCAATCACTTTAACATGTGGTAGAAGTTCTAGTACTAAAGGAGTCTCTTTTAAGTCCTTAAGCTTTTCAGAAGGAAAGGGCCAGTATAGATCAAAAATTTAAATATCCATATACTCTTTGACCCAGCAATTCAACTTGTATAAATCTATCCTAGGGAGTTCCCTGGCGGTCCAGTGGTTAAGACTCTGTGCTTCCACTGCAGGGGGCACAGGTTCGATCCCTGGCCAGGGAACTAAGATCCTGCATGCTGTACAGTGCAGTCAAAAAGAAAAAAAAAAAAAAAAAAAAACTATCCTAAACAAATATTTCATATGTCCACAAAAGTGTATATAAACAAGGATGTCCACTATAGCTATTTGTAATAGTTTAAAAAAATTTTTTAAAGATAGCCCCAAGATTCCACTAATAGATAAGCAATAATTAAATAATTTTACGGTTCATCCAAACTATATATGGAAACATCATGCAATCATCAAAAAGAATGATGAACTGCCTTGGAAAGATCACTCAGACTATTATGTGTAAAAAGTAAGTTGGTGAAATAATCCTATTGTGCAAAACAAAAAATACATATATTCATAGAAAGAGGTCTGGAAGGATATATCCTAAGTTGACAGCGGAGACAGGAAGTTCAAGATGAGGGAAATGTAAAGATTTTCACTCTTCATTCTGTATTAAATCTTCCACCATGAGAATGTATTCCTAAACTACTTGTGAAATTAGTGAAGACTTAATACCAAGAGTTACTGAAAATAATGAGCTATGGTAAATGAATGCTGCTACTTTCTCCTTCAAAGAAAACAAATTTGAGATACGGAAAGATTTTAAGAGGATGGTTTGATCTCTCAGAAAAGGATCATCTTTCCCCCCAAAGACTGCACTTTAATAGTTCGCAAAAGTTGGCTCTGTTTTTCGAAATGCAATGGGTGCCATATATTGAAACAGACTCTTAAAATAGGCCTCTGCCTAACAATCCCAGCTTCTCATCGACTGCTACAAAAGATACCCTCTGGTATAGAGGAAACCCTTCCCTGAAACCAGCCTGCTTAGATCACAAACACAAGCTATATCCACTTTATGCAGAATCCACATATCCAATTTAGGAAATGGAAAACGATTCTACTAGTGTCAACACAATACCCCCTCTCAAATAATGTATCATTTTATAAATATTTAATCTTCAGAATAAATTCTGTTGTAGTCTGGTTAAGTACACACATCTATCATATGTGATATATGAATTATCTTCTTGTCTATTGTACCTTCTTGTCTTCTCTAACCAGGGTCAATTTTTAATTATTAAAAAAAAAAATCTATGTTCTATCAGTATCTTCTACCTTAAGGCCATAATTTTATTTACTCAGCACTCTGTATGATGTTTAATCTACTTCCTCATTGTGGGTAAGAGCACATCGTGTCTACAAAATTTACTTTAACTCAAGAACTACACTGTATCAAAAAAACTAATTTAAATGTTCTTAAATAGTCATCAAAGCAAACTTTTGTTCCTCAAAAGACACTATTAAGAACACTAAAAGATAAGATACAAACTGGAAGAAAATACTGAAGAATATATATCCAGTACAGAATTTATACTCAATATAAAGTACTCTTATAATTCAATAAAACCAATGTAATAAAAAAAAAGACAAAATCTATGAATAGACATTTCACCAACAAAGATATATGGATGGCAAATAAACACATGAAAAGATTCTCAACATTACTAGAGAAATGCAGGTTAAGATCACAATGAGATACTACTATACAACCACCAACACAGCTACAATTTAAAAGGCTGAGCATACTGAGTGTTGAGGAAGATGTAGAGCAATTGGAATTCTCATATATTGCTAATGAGAAAGCAAAATGGCATAGCCACTTTGGAAAACAGATTGGCAATTTCTCATTAAGTTAAACATAAATTTACCATATGATCCAGCATTTCCACTCCCAGTAGTATTAATCCAAGAGAAAAGAAAACATGCCCACAGAAAGACTTGCACGCAAATATTCTTAGCAGCTTTAATCATAACAGCCACAAACTGGAAAGAACTCAAATATCCATCAACTGGTAAACTGCTAAACAAACTGCAGTACATCCATACAGAGAATGACCACTCAGCAATAAAAAGGAACTACCGGGGCTTCCCTGGTGGCGCAGTGGTTGGGAGTCCACCTGCCGATGCAGGGGACACAGGTTCGGGCCCCGGTCCAGGAAGATCCCACATGCCGCGGAGCGGCTGGGCCCTTGAGCCACGGCCGCTGAGCCTGCGCATCCGGAGCCTCTGCTCCGCAACGGGAGAGGCCGCAACAGTGAGAGGCCCGCGTAACCGCAAAAAAGAAAAAAAAAAGCAACTACCGATACACACAACACGGATGAATCTCAAAATGTTTCCATTATGCTAAGTGAAAGAAGCCAGCCATATAAGACTATAAACTATTATCATTCCATTTTTTTTCGTCTAGAAAAGGCAAAACTTAATACATCAGTGGATATGGGGATGGGGGGATTAAGTGCAGAAGGAGGGCATGAGAAGCTTTGTGGAGTGATGGAAATGTCCTATACGATGTCTGTGGGCAGTCACACAACTGTATGCATCTGTCAAATTTCATCAAATTATAAGCTTAAAAATTTACCGTATGTCAATTTCACCTACGTAAAGCGGACAAAAATATATTCCTGCAAAAAGTCTGAGGCATTTTTCAAAATGTTCCACTGGTATTTTTAAGTAAAAGGAGAAAGATGCTTTCTCTGAGAATTGGATGAAGCAATGGAGTTTATCCATCAACTATATTTCTCTTTTCATTTCATACATTCCATATATCAGTGAGAAAGAGAAACAAAGGAAGACATAAATATTTATTGCTAATAATGAAGAACAAACGACTGTCCCGTTTGGTACCCGAAACACCTGGAGGAGGTTTGACCGGATTGGGGGGGGGTGCCCTAAGGGTAACAAATCTGGCTGGCCAGCACCCTGGGAAGGAAACACCTGTCCCACGTGCAAACACGTGCAAAATCGCAGCGACCTGCCCTCCCCGCTCCTGCAGAACCCCCCACAACAGTCTCAGTTCAGTTCACACTGCCTCATTTCCTCCCTCTGTCCCCTTCTCTCCACTCCCACTATGTCTCTGCTATCCTTTCTCGGACCCTCATAGCCCAAGAGCCTGAACTGCTGCACAAAGATGACTATAAAATGACACCGTGGGGTTTTTTTTTCTGATTAAAAATTAATGAACGGTCTTTGTTGTTTCCTTCATAATCTACAAAGGAAACAAAAATCACCAGTAGTACTACTACCTAGAGAGAACTGTTAACATTCTGGTGTTTAATCTTTCCTACCTGTTACATATAATGCAATACGGCTTTAACATGCACTCAACACACACAGACTAATCAATCAGGCACCCCAAATTGACAGGTAACCACGGGAAGTCCAAAAGCAACAAAATATATAATTCTTGCCTTCAAAGAGGCTTATAAACTAAGAGAAAAAAACCTACAAACTTCAGGAAAATGAATTTGTGTCCATTTTTGTGGGCAAAACTCAGTTTCAAAATCACGGAAATAAAAATGTAGTCTTGAGCGGATTTAGAGAAAAGATCTTCAGAGGGTATTTGTCACCAAAACTGGAGTAATACCATGCTTATTTTCCTTTTTTTACACTTACTATAGTGTGCCCACTTCTCCGTGTATTAAACAATTTTTCAAAACCACTGGAACTAGTCTTCCTGCCTCTGGTCTCATCCACCTCCAAACTACCTTTACACAAGATTCTTTCATCCATCCATCCATCCAGTTAACAAAAACACCAGGCACTATTCTCACTTCAAAGCAGTGAACAAAACATAACTCACTTCCTGCCTCAAAAAACTTGAAAAACTTCCCAATGCCAGATTCCCAGGCCCCAGGCGCAGAGACTTTGATTTGGGTCTGGAATAGAGGCCAGGGATCTGCATTTTTCCTGATGCAATGGCCTGTAGGCGATGCTTTGAGAAATGCTGGCCTCAACTATCAGCTCCAAGCTAACGAGGCTGGCAGTGATGCTCTCCCGTGAGCTCACCGCAGCCTGCCCTCGGACATTTCTCACCACCTCCCACCTTCGTGTGCTCCGTGCGCCACACAAACCCAACCGCTTTCTTTATCTGTCTTGCGCACAATTTTCACTACCTGGAAATGCCCTTCACCCTAGGCATTTCTTATCCAGAAGCTCTTCAGTGTTCAAGTGCCCTCTTACTCTCAAACTCCTGCTTTGCCTACCCAGCCAGGAATAAAAGTGAATGCCTACAGCATCATACCTATACTTCTTACGACACATGTACCTTCTCACTGGTATGAGATGTTCCCTACTATAGGGAAACTCCTGAGAACAGCATCCAAATCCCAGTCACCTCTGCCTCCCGGGTGCCTGGCCATTCTTGGCCCACAACAAGCACTCAAATTAGAGTTAGGGAAGTAAAGGGAGACACCAAACATTGATCAAACACCCTATTCCTATGTTATTATTCCCTTTCCTCCCTCTCTGACTCCTTCTCTTAGCTTTTTCCTTTGGTCATGTCATTTTAAACTTAACAGCGATTACCTCCGGGGATTAGGGAACATTCTACATGGTATGCCATTAACATTTGGATTTTTACACAGAGAACATTAGTTTTGACAGCAGAAGGAAAAAAAAAGAAAAATTCTTTTAACTTCAAAATGACTGAGGAAGTGCTGGCAATGGGACCTGGTGGGAAAGTGCTGTCCTTTTACTCCCAACAGTCTCTTCCTACTTCTCACACTGACCATTTTATGGGGAATGGAACCTCCATAAAAGAAACTGTCTTCTCAGTTGCCTAGGGAAGCAATTAAATATTGCCCTGTCCACCAAGCCCCATACACATACCAACACTGCACCCTGGAAATCATCAGCACTGTTATTTTAGGTCTTTTATGCCATTATGACAGATAAAGAGAGCACGACTGTCCTTATTGAGGCAACAGTGCACAGTACACAGCTCCAACTGTCTTCCAATTAAATGCTGCATAAAACGTGCACCTAAGATAGTAAAAGTTTATAAGGAAACCCCTCCATACACTGTAATATTAATCTGTCGTAATGAATTTTGAATACATTATTTAACATCTAAAAAACAGAAATATGTCAGATTACTGCATACCTGTGGATTTTCCAAACGCTTTAAATATTCTTCAAATGACCCTTCTATAAACTGCAAAAAGAGAAAAAAGTCTATTACAAATACATCGAAGCAAAAGTTAATCTCTTCACTGTGAATTACTGAATTTTTACACAAACCTTGGATACATCAGTAATACTAAAATATATATATTATATATACACACATGCACAGATAAAATCTAATTATGAAAATACATACATCATTAAGAAAACATCATAAACATACAAAAGAATTTAAAGAAGGAAACACTGCCCGGAAACATTTCCTGGACAGGATCTGGATGGGCACAGGGACAGCATCATGAGGAAGTGGTGGAGAGCAAGCACTGTGTTGGGAAGACAGGAGCCACCTGGCCAGCAGGAGCAGGGCCACTCGGTGGGGTGAGTGCAGTGAGAGAGGAACTCAACTGCACACCTATTCACAGAGGGCCTGGGGCCCAGGCAGGACTATCAGACTTAGGGAGAAGACAGTTCAAGGTCCCAGCAGGTGACACTGTGAACAGAGAAATTACATGATAAAAGCAGCACTTAAAGACAAACCTGGTAATGGCCAATGCTTAGAAGATAATTAAAGACAGATGCACTAGCTAAGAAATATTAGTTTACTAATAGATATGAATATTCATTCTTAGGTCAGTTATACTAAAAACAAGGACAGGAACTAATAATGCTAAAGATCTTTTGAAGAATCAACAAGATTTTTCTAATATGGCCTGCTTCATTGTTACTTTAACATATAAAAAAATTGAGTTTATTCAAGCTATATAATAATGTTTTTTGCTTTTCTCACAGCAATTCCACTAATTTAACTGAAAGATCTAAAAAGACATTTATCTGAAACACCAAATTCAATTTTATTTAAATTAGTCTCAGTTAATTTAACAAAGTGATACACTTAAAACCATTAAAATACATCCCCGGTCTATAAAAATCTTTTAAATGCCCATGGATTTTTTTTTTTTTAAATAATATCCCACTGTGTGAATGGACCACATTTTATTTTTCCATTCCTCAGCCCCCACCATCTTTTTTTATTTATGTATATATATATATATATTTTTGGCTGTGTTGTGTCTTCGTTTCTGTGCGAGCGGGGGCCACTCTTCATCGCTGTGCACGGGCCTCTCACTATCGCAGCCTCTCTTGTTGCAGAGCACAGGCTCCAGACGTGCAGGCTCAGTAGTTGTGGCTCACGGGCCCAGTTGCTCCACTGCATGTGGGATCTTCCCAGACCAGGGCTCGAACCTGTGTCCCCTGCATTGGCAGGCAGATTCTCAACCACTGCACCACTAGGGAAGCCCCCCATGGATTTTTTTTAAGACGGAGATTAATTCCTTTATAGATTGTATACTGTCAAATTTCCAAAAAGTATCCTAAGGTTCAACACAGACTTGTAATAAAATAGCCACATATTTCAAATATCCCACCAATCAGAGGCTACTGTTCTGTATTAGTTGATTATCTATAGACTTAAAAAAAATAAAACAACCCCACAGAACCATTTAAAGTTGCAAAAGACCTAAGCCGTGTTCTGACACAAGCCTGCATCCAATCTGAGATTCTCCTTTCTAATCAGAAAGTATTCATCTAGGCCCCAACTAACCATGGTCAGTAAAAAGGCACACCCTTCTTCCCATGAGAGTCTTTTCCAATTCTGGCCGATAGAAACTGTTAGAAGTATTCATTATAAGGAAAGCAAAACTTTCCCCCTTGGAACTTTCAACCTCGGATGGTAGAGCTAAATAAATATATGCAAAGCACTTAAAACAACGCCTCCTGGCAGACAGTAAATGCTCAACCAATGTTAGCAATTTCCACTGTTGTCAACAGCAGCCAATAACAGTAATAACTAATTCACCTGTAATTTCTTCAAATACTCAAGGACCACTCCACTCCCCTGCCCTCCTCTCTGCTATAATACTCTCTTATCTAGCCTCCACACTACCAGCTTTTTATTAATAAAACAAGTTTTCAAATCTCCTGATCAAGCAGGTACCTCTCCTTCCTGGAATATATTACTGTCCATCTTATAACATGGCACCCAGAAAAATCTCACCAGTAATAAAATTTTGCTTGAAAATAGGAACTCCAACCCAAGAACACATCTAAACACTATTTACCTATTAAGTCTTGGAACTGAGTTATATGCAAAGTGTCAATGTTCTTCTGGCAGTCAACGGGGGGAAAATACCACTGAAAGTTGTCAGATGATAATTCTAGTCATAAAACCAATAACTAGTAAATCCTATAAGGCTTTCAATGTAAAATGAAAATAGGTCACTGTGGCATTATTTCACAGCCTACTACACACTACTGAGAAAATTACAGTAAGTTGATATTCTGTTAACTACTAATTAACTATACTACATTCTATTAACTACTAATCATTATTTACATAATTACAATGCTTTGATAGGTAGTTCACAATGATGAACCCTGAAAATTAAAAATTTATAAATGCCTCCTGATAAAATCAAAGGCTCAACTCTAGCTATGCTCAGCATATTTCTTATACCCTAAGTGTGCAATTTTTACAATTCACATGGGGTCGCCAATCACGGAAAACTGTTAACCACAAGACCTTACTCCCTGATCACATCAGACAACGCTCACTCCTAATACACAAGGGTCCTGCCTAAGTCATCCTTCCAGCCTCCACAGCTCAGTGACCCATCTGTCACAGACGCTTTCTAAATGTCTGAATAAATGAATACCACAAAATGGCCTTAAAAAAAAAAAATCACAGCTGTAACTGGATTTGAATTCCAAAAAGCAGTTTTTTAAAAAATTTTTATTTATTTTATTTATTTTTGGCTGCATTGGGTCTTTGTTGCTGCATGCGGGCTTTCTCTAGTTGTAGTGAGCGGGGGCTTACTCTTCGTTGCGGTTTGCGGGCTTCTCATTGCAGTGGCTTTTCTTGTTGTGGAGCACGGGCTCTAGGCACGCAGGCTTCAGTAGTTGTGGTGCACAGGCTTAGTTGCTCCACGGCATGTGGGATCTTCCCAGACCAGGGCTCGAACCCGTGTCCCCTGCCTTGGCAGGCGGATTCTTAACTACTGTGTCACCAAGGAAGCCCAGCAGTTCTTTTCTATAAGGGTTATTTTCAAAACCTGTATTAAGATCCAACCCACTTGACATTCCCACTAGACCATTCTAAAGGTTAAAATGTAAATATAAGTCAACACACCATTACATGTTTAAAATTACAAATTACCGCTTCAAATTTCTCTCGGTTCTCTCGAAGATAATGAATACAGGCCATTCTGACTTCAACATGGCGAGACTGAGAGTGCAGCACCTGCAAAGGAAAGAGCAGCACACTGTCAAGCACTTTGTTAGAAGATTCAAGCTACGACCTAGTGCCTTCTTTCACACCCAACATAACCTCACAACCAGCAGACATCCGCCTCCCTTTCCCTTACTATCATTTCTAGCTCTTTATTCGTTCCCACCTCTTCCACTAACCAGAGAGATGACACGACACATACAAACAGCAGTACTTAAGCCAGATGTCACTCTATAAAGAGCTTATTACCATTTCTCCTTTAAGTCACTGAAATTACTCCTTTGGGGAAATCTTTGCAAACTTAAGACACTTTCCTCTCCTGGCCAGCCCTCTACTGTAACTTTGCTCTTCACAAAGCAAGGCTAACAGAATTCCTGCAATGCAGGGCTTAGCCTCATCCTATGCTTGTTGCAAAAGAGAACAAACAGGAAACTTCAACACAAATCGTCTTTGAGGCTTTATGCCCATATGAGATAAATTTCTTTTTCCCGGTAATTTTGAACTATTTGCCTTATGTATAAATTTAAGTCCACCGTGGTTTCAGAAAAATTAAGGCACTCATTCTTAAATCCTTTAGCTGTCAGGCTTACATGATTCTTGAAAGAACATCCAGGGAGCAACACACAGGATGCAAACGTGCCCCTGTGTGCTGTCATCCCAACAGCCTTGAAACTTGCTCTTTTGCCCAAAATCTTAAAGCACCACCTGAAATAAGTCATACTACAAAGATGATCCAAATCCTCCCACTTTGTAGCCTCTGTTTTCTTCTGTTAAACAACTAGTTCAACAAAAGAATAACTTACTGGCATTTTGTCTCTTATAAAAGTCTAAAGCTTTGGTTTGAAACCCTCTGGCTTAACTACCATGCTAAAAAGAGATTTTTTCTTTTTCTATAACTAGGTGTCTCAAACGAAGATATTCCTGGTACTCTACAAGGTCAAGGTAGGAGAAAAAAAGCTGACATATAAAATAATCACATCTCAAACTACTCTCAAGGCCTCTTGAGAATTTCTATTATTATAAAGTAACTTTAAGAGTTATAGTTCCAATTAAGTGATTCTCCCTTATGTTCAGAGTGAGCAGAGAATTCAGGAAAAGGGAAGCTCCAGCTGCACATTCTACAGGTCACTGTGGGCAACAGCCAGGGCTCATTTATACCCACAGAACCAAAGGCACAACTGTTTAGACAGCTAGCAGGTCCCTGCACACTGAGACACACTGAAGATGCACTAGCTGAGGTGAGCAATGAATTTGTCTTCAGCATACTAGCTGGTTTTTCAGCTTAACAGAGTATGCCGATATTGTTGTCTTGGGTACTACAAAAAAGCATCCTTACATATTCTAAGCTTCCAGCACTGGAAGGACTACCCAAATAGTAGTAGATTTGAGTAGTAGAAAAAATAACCACCACACAATGTTTTTGCCAATTCAACAATTGACAATTTAGCAACACTTCCTTCACAGAAGCTATGCTAGACACTATTATGAATCAACGTATTAGTCTGAGTAAACCACAGTGTCATCCGATCAGGCTTTCCTGCCATTAGTAAAGTGGAGCTAGTCTTAAAGCCATTTACCTAGCAACAGGTGGCAGACATAAGTGAATAAAGCTTATTTTCCACCAAAAACAATGACAGGCATATCTCTTGTTTTTTCTCCTCTTTTAACAAAGATTTTATTAGCACATGAAATCTGAACCTGTTACTCAGAAGCAAAACTCTCAGCAACTTCTGATCAAGTGCGGGGTGCCGGGGCTTTACAAAGCCAAGCACTGTTAAGAGAAGCAAGGTTAAATGACAACTGTTTAAAAAGCGTAATATTGTGCAAGTTCAAGGACACTCAGGAAGAATTCAAATGGTATGACAAATATCTTTGCAAATCATTGTATACATGAAAATAAGCTAGAAATAGGAGGCTTTCCAATCTTTACTTAGGGCAGACGGTGATAAACACTGAGAAAGGCCGAGACGCACTGCTTCTCCAAGTCCTCTAAGAGCGCCCTATTTTTAGCTCTAGGGCCACAGAGCTGATTCAGGTCAGGCCTCCTGTAGGCCCACGTCCAGAACTGTAAAAAGGGAAGAGACTATCTAAATCAGGTAATTTGGAGGGAAAGACTCCTGCTAATTCAAGTCTCTCCCTCTCCATTCCCCCCGCCAAAGGCCGCCATTTAGGTTACTTACTGTGACTCCTTGTTAGAAATTATAATTATTTTGATATTATTGGAGAAATCGTTGGCAAAAAAGTAAATCCTCTGTACACATTTTTAAAGGGCAGCCTGAGGCTGCTGTCTGTTACTGTCCTCCGCCTCCCCCTGCAACGCACACACTGCCTTTGGCCATGAAGGCTATTACCTTTGGTCCTTGTCTACTGAAGAACTGAGCTGCCCCCAAGAGTCACAGTATTAAGCTTTCTAAAAGCTCAGTATACTAAAAGTCAGAATCACCTAATTGGAAGGGATAGTCCCTTATGCCTAACTTAAATCCCGTCACAGTAAGATACAATAAAAATGTGTTAGCTGATGTTAGCAATGAGTTCTTAGTGTAACCAGCTAGCTCTTGTTCCTTTCTACTTAAAAATAGAGATTCTGTATAATCAAGTTTGCCAATTATCTACAGCATGTAGTACTGAAACCAGACACACCTTTCTGCTTCAGCATAAACTAGGATGTAGATAATCCAACTCCAAATAAGCACCATACTTCCCTTATTTCTATTTGTTTCCCCCTCCTTCCTTACCAAATTCTTGCTAAAGCTAACAATATGTATCAATAGGGACTGAATTCACTTCCACCTCTTCCTTCTGCTTCTGGAGGTGCTAAGGAGTCCAGGGAGGCTGAGGCAGAGGAAGCAGGACAGATGGAGATCCAGGAAACTCACGAATGGGACAGACTGTTTACCTTCTCATAGTAAAGACTGGGATGTGTTTGTGTGAACATATCCCAAAGCAACATTAGCACATCCTAAAATTCTAAAAATAAGAGACATCTATTGAACTAAAAAAGAGCTCGATTTGGGAAGCTTTGAGAAGAATGTTTGAATGACAATGCCTGCAACAAAATGCAAAGGTTTGGAGCTTTGCTAAATCCATTTCTTGTTTAAAAAAAAAAAAATGATGTTATGCTACTAATGTGAAAACGAGGGCCTTTGGAAAATAAATGGCTGGCCTTTGGATATTGAAAAAAATAAGAATAGACTGGCCTATAGATGTTAAGTAAAACATTTACTCACAAATAGAAATTGTGAAAGCTACTTAGCATTCAAAAAAGGTGAGAGAAAGAGAAACAGAAAAACTCCAAAGGCGGGGAGGAGACAGGAGGGGTGGACCTTAGGCCAAAGGAAAGCAAACTGTGAACGGTAGGAAATACACACCAGGGCAGTAATGTGAAACTTTTGTCCAACTATTTCAACAGCTATTTTTCAATACAGGATGGGTTTTGCTGACTGGATACCTACCAACTACAGTATTATATAACAGGGAATAAGCTCTCTTACAAAAAAAAAAATCAGAAACATCTTCCCAAGAACTGTGGTAGGAAGTGATTTTGACCATTAAGGGGGAAAAATTCGGCCAAGGGCCTAAAGAACTCCAGATATACCCTTCCTTCCTACTACCAACTCCAAAACAGACTTTATTTTTAAGTCAATTATTTTTAGTACACGTACACTGCCTTGCAGAGCATTAAAAAAAAGAGTGGAATCTGCTCAAAGACAATTCTTTGCAAACATTCTACCTTTTCCAAAGTCTGGCTTTCCCAAACTGTACATTTTCCCCCTTCTGATTCAAGCTGACATCGGCGGGCTTGGCTACCCTCCGTTCCAAAGTCCAGCAACAGGAAAAAAAATCATGTTCCGCCAGTTAAGTCTGGTGCACCACCTCCTCTAGGAAACATTCGGCTTACTGGTGGGAACTCTGTGCTTATAAAACCAAGAGGAGGGGAAAAGAACATTTCGCCCTGTCGCCAGCCATCAAGCAAGGGTACAAGGCTCTCCGCAGGCCTCACGGGCTGGCCTCAACTCATTACCTCTTCGCCAGGAGGAACGACACCCAGATAATTTACAGGTCTTTAAGTTTCGATTTAGAGCTTCCAGACCCGGAGCAGCGTCCGGTTCCGGCGCGACAATGGGCCGCTGTGAGGACGCCGGGGCCACGCGCAGCCCGGGAGGTAGGCGGCCCGGCTCGCCCGCCGCTTCCCACCCGGCCCCGCCGCCTCCCCGCGCCCGGCCCCGCCGCCTCCCCGCGCCCGGCCCCGCCGCCTCCCCGCGCCCGGCCCCGCCGCCTCCCCGCGCCCGGCCCCCGCCCCATTACCTGCTCCGCCACGGCCCGGAACAGGCACGACCCGTCCTTGGCGACCAGTTTCCGATACAAGCCCAGTTTCCGCAGATAGGCGTCCATGGGCGTCGCGTCCTCCCGGGGCGCCGCACCGCCCTGGTCGCCGCCGTCTGGGGCGCCGACGGCCGCCTCCATGTTGCCGGTCGCGCTGCAGGCCCGGCGCGGCGCGGGCTAGCCCCACATGGCCGCGCCGCCGGCTCCTCGACGCCCCGGCCTGGGGCGGGCGGCGGCTCGGGCTCGGGCTGGGCACGCGGCGGCGGCTGCAGGCGGCGGCCCGAGGCAGCGGTCCGCGCGCATAGGGGAGCCCTGCCTAATGCATGGCCAGGCGCACGCGGCCACCTCCCGAGGGCCCACGCGCCCAGGGGCAACGGGGGAGAAATTCACGAAAACCCGAGAGCTAGGAGTCACTTCCCGGCGGCCTCGCCGCCCGGCTCAGCAACTGCGCCCGGGGGTCGCCGCCCGCACAAGTTTCCTTGTCCCGACCCGGCTGAGGCGAGGAAAGCCCTGCACCCGAGCGCGCGCGGAGCCGGCTCAGGTGAAGCGAGGCCTGCGGCCCCAAGAGCAGGAGCCGAGGAAGCCGAAAGAGAAAGACGCGGCCTTTCGTCTCCCCACCTCACAGGAGGGCGCCGGAGGGGCGGGGAGCGGGCGGGGGCGCCCAGCGGAGGGCAGCACGCTCGCAGCCCAGATTTTGTTTTCGCTTTCGGCCAGACAGCGGAGAGGACGGCGGGAGGTGTAGTTTGGCCAGCGGCAGGAAGTCGGCTTGCGGCGGGCGGGGACGCGCGGCCGGCCTACCCGGGGGAGGCGCCCGGGAGGCACGGGGACTACAAGTCCCTACAGCGCGGCGCCGCCGCAGCCGCCCGGAGCCGGCTTCGAGCTTTCCGGGCACAGCGTCCGCGAGCAGGCCGAGGGTCTCAGCTAGCCGACGTGCAGCAACCTGCGCGCGCCGCCCCGCCCGGCCGTCCGCCCACTGCGCCGCGGGGCCGCGGCAAGTGCGCGTGCCCTGCGTGCGTGGAGTCGCCAGGGACACTGAGGCTGCTGGGTCGGCCCTTTGTGTATTTCCAAACAGAGGGCGCACCTGTCTGCTCCCCTCCCCGGCCTCATCTCCTGGCGTTTCCATGGAGGTGGCTTTAACGGCTTAAACAGAAAATAGAGCTAATTGGCGAAGGCTCCTGGAACTGGCACCGTGCGGGGCGACACAGGCTGTCCATAAATCAACCGTGGCCTGCTGATTCCTATTAGAGATTAGATGTACAAGCTCGTGCACTATAGCAAGATGATGCCTTTGCCACAGACATTTTGGTTCACCGTGCCACTGTAGCTGCCCACCGCGGCACAAAGAGATGGTCGCCGGTCGGAAAAACTTAGATATTTTTTCTTGAAAAATTCATCTCGTAATTGCTTGATAACGTGCTGGACTTGCCCTGGGTTCCAGCAGTGCTTGCTGGAGGATTCCCGTTCAACTTCCCACCCTACGAAGCTGAATGACAATTTATGCTTTAGAACCTAGAATTTATCCAGCATGTTTTTGTGACACCAGAATTTTATTTTTACTAAAGTACAACAGCATCTGGTGTCCTAATCATTTAAAGACATGGTTAACCATAAAATCTACTCCAGCCTTGAGGCCATGGTGTGCCAGGATGGGGCTGGGGGGACTGGAGAGTTTCTGTAGGTTTAGACATGTGGTCAGACAGGCTCTGGAATGGGGGCAAGGCAGGCCAGATGGTGAGAGCCCAGTGCAAATTACCGAAAGTTCTATTTTAGAAATTTGTTTTTGGTACTTGGTGCAAACAATGACTCCCATATTCACTTTCCTTTGAACTTCTAAATTTGATTTCTTAAGGTTTAAAGATTCAATATCCAATTTTTTGTATGAGAGAATACAAAAAAAGTATTCTAACCTAAATGAATTTTCTTGTCCCATTATTAAATTTTGTACATTTTGTAGAGAAATAAACACTTCAGAATCACTTTTAGAAAAATATAGTTTCAAGTCAAACCTGTTGCTTTTCTTTCTTTAAAAATATATACATTGCATATACTTCTCATTCCACTCAAAAAGAATTATGCAGTATTGCTACTACCTACAACATGGCTTGCTTTTCTTTTTTTTTTAAATATGGCTTGCCTTATAAACCCACAGAGGAATTGAAAGTAAAGTAACATCTAAACTATAGAGCTTAAATATTGAATTCTTAAAATGAGTAGATTCTGTAGTATTAATAAGCAACAGACTTTCTGATATGCCAAAAGAAAGCTATGCCTTTCCTAATATTTGTTACTATTCCTTCAGTAAGAATTCTGAAGCTTATCTCATATTCAATATGTATTTATGGGAAATCTACTGTGTCTAGCATGCTAAGATTGCACTGCTAATTATCTTGAGGATATATTAGAAACATATTGACAGGGGCTTCACGTTTGAAAATTTATCAAAACTTACTTTGTAATTGAAATTTTCATGATTACATTTGCTCTAATATTTTTAGAAGTCATTCAAAAAGCTTTGCTCATTTTTTATATGCACAATAATTTCATTTTGAGTGGCTAACAGTGTTTCAAGCATATTTTCTATTTTAAGCCTTATCCATATTTTAATCTTATTTAAATGTGCTTACATACATATATTTTTAATAACGTATGTAACATCACCATTTTCTAAAGCCCCCAAATTCCTTTGAAATACTTTGAAAAGCAAACCAAATACATCATTAACACTACAATGTCTCTATTTTCCATTGCAAAAATGTAATTCACTGATAATAGTATAATCAAATGGATATGATCATTTAAGTACTCTGGTTGGGGCTTCCCTGGTGGCACAGTGGTTGAGAGTCCACCTGCCAATGCAGGGGACACGGGTTCGAGCCCTGGTCCGGGAAGATCCCACATGCTACTGAGCAACTAAGCCCATGCACCACAACTACTGAGCCTGCATGCCACAACTACTGAGCCCACGTGCCACAACTACTGTAGCCTGCGCACGTAGAGCCCGTGCTCCACAACAAGAGAAGCCACTGCAATGAGAAGTCCGAGCACGGCAACGGAGAGTAGCCACCGCTCCCAGTAACTAGAGAAAGCCCGTGCGCAGCAACTAAGACCCAAGGTGGCCAAAAATAAATAAATTAATTAATTAAAAAAAAAAAGTATTCTGGCTGGCCCTAAAGTTGACTTTTGATATTTTTTTAAATGAATTATTAAATACTAAGAAAACAGAGGCCTTTATCAGAATTCATCGCAATTCTTTGTTATCTTGTAAAAATGTGGTTTGTTATCAGAAGTATTAGAAGAATAACACATTTCCAGTCTTTTCTACACATGAGGTCTTGGCAAAATTACTTATTATCCTCACTCTTACTGAATGAGTGCAGAACAGCCTCACTCTAAACTGGCTGCTTTGGGTTCCAAAATTAGAAGTAAAACACCTGTTGTATCTGACCCTGGGTCTGTTTAAGGAAATCCTTTAGGTATTTTGAGACCTGATCCAAGACAGACCCTCTGTATGCCAAATCCCCAAATATAGCTCACTGTTTAGGCAATGTTAAAGGATCCTATGACTTTAAACTGGACCAATACTTACAGAAATTCACTTGCTTTCAAATTCACTTGTTGACATTAACCTCTGAAACTTTCCAAGAAACCACATCTGATTGATGATGTTCCCCTCTGAGGAAGCCATTTCTGATTAGCAAAAGTGAAGAACAGACATTTTAATCAAATATAACCTGAAGGATTCAACACTCCTTAGAACCTAACGGAATTAAAGTCATCTTATGCAAATGTGTCGACTGTTTTTCTTGTACACAGTTAAATACCTCAAGTCCATTTGTTTGCTCTGACACACTTTGGAGATAATTGTATCCGGTGGAATATTTTTGTTCTAAAAAATGGTAGATTTTCTGCAGATTTTTTTCCAATAACAGGTTAGGTGTTATGGTAGCCAGCCTCAAAGATGGCCCCCAATGACCCCTGCCTCCTGGTAGTCACACTCCTGTATAATTGCCTCCACCTTATAGCAAGATTGGTCTGCTTGATCAATAGAATAGAGCAAAAGTGATGGTACATCATGGCTGAAATTAGGTAATAAGAGACCCTTTTGGCATTTTGGTGTTCTCTTACACTCCCTGTCTTGTGGGGGACTCTGGTGGAAGCTGGTTGCTATGGGTCCTGGACAGACTTACAGAGAAGTTCTCTTGGTGGGGAACTGGAGCCTCGGTCAACTGCCATGTGAGTCACTTTTGAAGTGAGTCCTCCAACCCAGTCAAGCTTTCAGACGACTGCAACCTCATGAGAAACCCTGAGCTGGAACCATCCAGCCAAAGTCTGAGATTCTTTTCTTTTTCCCTGACCGGGGATTGAACCCAGGCCCCACCAGTGAACGCATGGAATCCTAACCACTGGACCACCAGGGAATTCCCCAGGTCTGAGATTCTTAATTCTGAGATTCTTGACCTCAGAAACTATGTGAGATAATAAATGTTTGTTGTGTTAAGCTCCTAAATTTTGGAATAATTGGTTATACAGCAATTAATAAGTATTACAGATATAACACTCCATTGTTTCTCTTTACTAGGTAGACATAGAACGTATGTCAATAATTCATTAAAATAACCACTAATTTAATATCCTTAATGGTTTTACTATTTTTCTAAGTTGCCAGTAAGTGGAATTTCTTTTTTAAATTTATAAAATCCTTTACAAAAATAGAAAAACCTAGGGGCTTCCCTGGTGGTGCAGTGGTTGAGAGTCCCCCTGCCGATGCAGGAGACACGGGTTCGTGTCCCGGTCCGGGAAGATCCCACATGCCGCGGAGCGGCTGGGCCTGTGAGCCATGGCCGCTGAGCCTGCGCGTCCGGAGCCTGCGCGTCCGGAGCCTGTGCTCCGCAACGGGAGAGGCCACAACAGTGAGAGGCCCGCGTACTGCAAAAAAAAAAAAAGAAAAAAAAGAAAAACCTAAAATGTCTGGGCTTCATTGTCCCATAGCATTTTGGTTTGTTTTCTATAAAAATTAAAGTAATTAAATCCTACAAGAAACCTATTTTATGAAGAAAGACCTATTTCTTTCAGATCCTATGTGCTAGAGACTGCTAACTGTCCTCCACTTTGCATTTCATTTCTCCTGAATATTAGCTGGATGGCCATGCACACATTTCCCAGCCTACCTTTGAACTAAATGTGACCATGTGACTATTGTAGGCCAATGAGACGTGAGCAGAATTGATGAGTTTGGGACTTCCCCGGTGGCGCAGTGATTAAGAATCTGCCTGCCAATGCAGGGGACACAGGTTTGGTCCCTGGTCTGGGAAGATCCCATGTGCCATGGAGCAACTAAGCCCGTGCGCCACAACTACTGAGCCTGTGCTCTATAGCCTGTGAGCCAGAACTACTGAGCCTGCGTGCCACAACTACTGAAGCCCGCGTGCCTAGACTAGAGTGCGTGCTCCACGACAAGAGAAGCCCCCGCAATGAGAAGCCCGTGCACCGCAGCAATGAATAATAGCCCCCGCTCGCAGCAACTAGAGAAAGCCCGCACATGGCAACGAAGACCCAAAGCAGCCAAAAATGAATTAATTAATTAATTTAAAAAAATAAAAATGTTTTTAAAAATTGATGAGTTTAACTTCCAGGTCATCTCCTTAAAGATGAAGGCTCCTGCCCTCAATAGTCTTTCCTGCTTCCTTTGGGCTCATTTGAAAACATGGTTGAAACAAAGCCAGCATTGATTACAAAGACAACACCCTAAGAGAACAGAGCAAGTAGATGAAGGAAACAGGGCCCCTGAATGCTTCAAGCCAATGAAGGCTTGGACTATTTTGTGAGAGAAAAATAAACTTATTTAACCAACCATTTTTTGTTGTTGTTCTTGTTACAGTTACTTAATCTATGTATTCTAGCATATTTTTCTTTCAATATTAAATAGGTAGTGGTATTTGGGGCCAAATAGAATTTATGTACAAGAGTTACTTCCTTAGTTGCACAGAACATTTTTTATTTTTCTGGAAAGTTCAGAAAAGAACTTTTTTCCTGAAAATTTGGAAATCCCAAATGTTGAAGGACTTCCATAAAGGTTTTCTGATGTTATTTCAGCCAGTGACTTCCTTCATCACCAATCTGCATTCTCCTTCAGCTGCTACGTTGGCACCGTTGGCTACCTCCTCATTTTGAAACTCTCCTGGGTTTCAGGGGATGAACTAAGTAAGTGGAATCAAACTATAGTTTAGTTTCTCTTAGCAGCTGTCACTTCCTTGTGAGGTCAGCACATTGCCATGCCCAAACTTGAAAGACTAAAAATCTCACAGTAGACTAAGGCTCTTATACAAACAGCTAGTGAGAGTCCACCATCTCTGCAAATAAACCCCACATATTTCCAGCCTTTTACCCCTCTTTCCACTACCATCTCTCGATTCCCACCCTGAGAAAACTCACAAAGTTGCCTTACAAGAAATTGACTTTAGTTCCCCAGTGTGGGATTGTAAACTCTTTGTAGGTTTATAGAATTTAAGATTATCTTGTATTTCCCAAGTGACTAAGAATGTATTTGCTTTTGGGTATTCAGATTAGCTATTCCATAAATATTCATTTAATATTTTCATGTATTTCCAATAAATCTCTCAATGAGAAAAATATTTACAATGAAGATGTATAATTATGGAACCTGTAGTTGTGGCATAAGTATTTGGCCAAGACTGTGAGTCAGGTTATACATCATATTTTCCTTTATAAACAAAGAATTGAAGATAATGTAAATGTTCAACAGTAGCAAATTGATTAACTACATTTTAATATGCACAAACAGGGGACTTCCCTGGTGGCGCAGTGGTTAAGAATCCATTTGCTAATGCTAGGGGACACAGGTTCAGTCCCTGGTCCGGGAAGATCCCACATGCCATGGAGCAACTAAGCCTGTGCATCACAACTACTGAGCCCACGTGCCGCAACTACTGAAGCCCATGCACCTAGAGCCCGTGCTCCGCAACAAGAGAAGCCACCGAAATGAGAAGCCCGCGCACCGTTAACGAAGAGTAGCTCCCGCTCACCGCAACTAGAGAAAGCCCGCGGGCAGCAACAAAGACCCAACGCAGCCAAAAAAAAAGCACAATTAGAATACTACTGATCCTTTTCATGATGTGTGTGTGTGTGTGTCTGTGTGTACGTTGATCACAATCACCCAGATAACTTCTGAAAACTACAGATCACTGGTATTGAAGGGAGTGGATGGGGATAAATGAATCAAAGATTGGGCCATGAGATAATTATTGTTGACATTAGGTGAGGTATATATGGGTGCTCATTATACTATTCCTTCCACTTTGCACATGTTTGAAATGTTCTATAATAAAAAAGGTTAGTTTTCTGAATCCCACTCCAGTTTTCTTGAATCAGAATAACAAGGGATAGGGCAGAGGAATCTGTGTTTTTTTGGGGTTTTTTTTTTTTGTTTTTTTTTGCGGTACGCGGGCCTCTCACTGTTGTGGCCTCTCCCGTTGCGGAGCACAGGCTCCGGACGCGCAGGCTCAGCGGCATTGGCTCACGGGCCCAGCCGCTCCGCGGCATGGGGGATCTTCCCGGACCGGGGCACGAACCCATGTCCCCTGCATTGGCAGGCAGACTCCCAACCACTGCGCCACCAGGGAAGCCCAAGGAATCTGTGTTTTATGAGTCTCCCCAGGGGATTCCGAAGATCAGCCAGCATACCTGGGAACATCTGAAAATTCGGATGGCAGCAGAGGGGCAGTGCATACCACCCAAGAAAAGGAAATTATGGATTTTTAAATTAATGTGAGAGGAGGAAATAGACAGTTGACCTGTATTCCAAGTCCATAATCCCTGTTCTAGATCATCACAAAAAATTCTTAAAGATTGCAGACTTTATGTTGTACTCATGGTTTTATATATATAAGCATACCACGGAGATATTGTGGGTTCAGTTCCAGACCATCGCCATAAAGCAAGTCACATGAATTTTTTGGTTTCCCACTGTATATAAAAGTTATGTTTATACTACACAGTAGTTTATCAAGTGTGCAATAGCATTATGTCTAAAAAAAAAAAGTATGTACCTTATTTTAAAAATACTTTATTGCTAAAAACTGCTAACCATCATCTGAGCCTTCAGTCAGTTGTAATCTTTTTGCTGGAGGGTCATGCCTCAAAAATATTTGAAATATTGTGAGAATTATGAAAATGTGTCACAGAGACATGAAGTGAGCAAATATTGTTGGAAAAATGACGCCAAAAAACTTGCTCAGTGTTGGGTTGCCACAAATTTTTTTTAATAAATTTATTTATTTATTTTTGGCTACTTCGGTTCTTTGTTGCTGTATGCGGCTTTCTCCAGTTGCAGAGAGCGGGGACTACTCTTTGTTGCAGTACGTGGGCTTCTCACTGTGGTGGCTTCCCTTGTTGTGGAGCACGGGCTCTAGGCGCACGGGCTCAGTAGTTGTGGCTCGCAGGCTCTAGAGCACAGGCTCAGTAGTTGTGGCGCCCAGGCTTAGTTGCCCTGCGGCATGTGGATCTTCCCGGACCAGGGCTCGAACCCATGTCCCCTGCACTGGGAGGCGGATTCTTAACTACTGTGCCACCAGGGAAGCCCTGCCACAAATTTTTTTTTTTTTTTTTTAAAAAGGGATCTTCCCGGACCGGGGCACGAACCCGTGTCCACCTGCATCGGCAGGCGGACTCTCAACCACTGCACCACCAGGGAAGCCCCCCTGCCACAAATTTTTGATTTGTGAAAAATACAATATCTGTAAAGTGCAATAAAGGAAAGCACAATAAAATGAGGTATGCCTGTAATACCATTAGACAAAGACATATAAAGACAAAATTATATTGCTTAAGATGACTGCAATGTAAAATACCAATACTTTAAAATTAAAGTAAGAACATATAATAAGGCATTGTTAATTAAAATACAAAAGTGTACCATCATAATTAAAACTAACATAGACGTGGAACATACTACTGTTCCATAGATATGGAACATAAAACTAACATAGATACGGAAGAGCACTGTAGAAATTAAGTGAAATAATTTTAATAGCTTTACTGAGAATGTAAATGACACACAATAAAATGTACATATTTAAAGTGTACAATGCGATAAGTCTTGATGTATGTCTATATCTATGAAACCAACACCACAATCAAGATAATGAACCTATCCATTACCCCACTGTTTCCTATTCCCTTTTATTATATAATCTCTTTACCCCATCCCTCCCCAACCCTCAATTCTTCCTGTGACTACTGCTGTTTTCTGTCACTGTATTAGTTTGCTAGGGCTGCTATAATAAAATACCACAGACTGGGTGGCTTAGACAACGGAAATTCATTTTATCACAATTCTGAAGGGTAGAAGTTCAAGATCAAGGTGTCCTCAAAATTGATTTCTTTGAGTAATCTCTCCTCAGCTTGTAGATGGACATCTTTTCCATGTGACTTCACATGGTTTTCTCTCTGTATCCATCTGAGTAGAAATGTCATCTTAAAAGGACGCCAGTTAGATTGCATTAGAGCTCACCCTCATGACCTCATTTTAAATTAATTACCCCCTTAAAACACTATTTTCAAAAACAGTTACATCCTGAGGTACTGAAGGACAGGACTTTAACAGATAATTTTGGGGGGATCCAGTTCAGTTCATAACAGAAACTGGGATTAGTTTGCCTTTTCTAGTGTTTTATATGAATGGAACTCTTTCTAAATGAACTCTTTTTTGTTTGACTTTGTTCACTCAGCATATTTATCTTAGATTGATCCATTCATGTATCAATAGTTCATTTCTTTTCATTCCTGAGTGGCATTTCATTGGCTGGACACACACATTGTTTATCCATTCACCTGTTGACGGACATTTGGGTTATTTCCAAGTTGAAGCTATTAAAAATAAAGCTGCTGTGAACTCTTTATTTCTCTTGGGCAAATTACCTAATGGCTGGGTCATTTGAGAGGCGTGTGTATAACCTCATAAGAAACTGCCTGTGATATTGGGATTTATAATAAGA
The DNA here is from genome assembly GCF_937001465.1 of Orcinus orca. Taxonomy (NCBI): domain Eukaryota; kingdom Metazoa; phylum Chordata; class Mammalia; order Artiodactyla; family Delphinidae; genus Orcinus; species Orcinus orca. The sequence continues at coordinate 26,451,081 of NC_064562.1, forward strand.
AATATATATATATAGTCTTTGTTCCTCTCAGTTCCTGGCACAGAGCTCCTAAACTCTTGGAATTTCCTAAATGAAGAGAGTGATAAAGGCCCCTTTGTTCATAGGTGGCTTTTTTGGAAAACCCCTCGGTAACCTAAGGATGGGCTGGTTGACTGGGGAACCGATTATGAATAAAGGGTTGGAACTTTTAGTCCTACCCCAGCTTCCTGAGAGGAGAGAGGGGCTGAAGGCTGAGCTCAATCACGGATGGCCAGTGATTTAATCAATCGTGCCTATGTAATGAAGCCTCCATAAAATCGCTGGACAAGATTTGGAGAGCTTCTGGACTGGTTAACACAGGGAGATTCAGGGAGAGTGGAGTGCTCAGAGTGGGTGGGAGCTCCATGCCCCTCTCCCCATACCCTGCCCTTTGTAAGACGTTGCCTGGGTTCTCTCTCTCTGTACCATGGCCTAAAACCTCTCTCCAGACATTAAGCTGGGGTAATAGACTCACAACATCTGTTTCCCATCTTGCAGTGATCGCTGTCCTTTGTTTTCTAACATCCATTGTCTTGAAAACCATTGTTTCATGTATTTTGCCTGCATTTTTGGTTATTTCAGGAGGGACGGTAAATAAACTCCCTGTTATTCCATCTTGAGTGGAATAACAGAAGTCTGAAGTAATAATTTAAAAACAAATACAAAACAACATAATGAAAAAAAAACATGAGTGTTTTTATAGATTTTTTTTCAGTTAGGATCACAAAATAAGTCTAGATTGCCCTGATGTTGACGCCGTCTGCAGCACTATCTTGACTCCTACTGGAGATTCTCTGATCCCAGTCATCTCTGTATCTTTATCTCTCATGTCTTGTTGAGATAGTCAATCTAACCTTTAGAAAATGCCCGGTGCCTTCTTCCCACCATGTGGCAATGGACAATCACAAACTGATATATACAAAGATCATTCTTCATAAACATTCTAATTTTAAGAAACTGTTTGTCTCATTACTTTTATATGCTGATCTGGGTTTGTTAACCTGCTTGTGTGAATATACTTTTATTTGAAGGTTTGTTCAGCAAATCTTTGCAGTGGCTAAATTTACAAGTTACAAAAATAGAGGGGTACCATCAGAGGAGAAAGAGTTTAAACAAAAGCTGACAATAGAATTATACATGAAGAGAAAAGTTTTTCTTAATAAAGTAAAGGAAGTACATATATGAAACACATACCAAAGATACATTTTCACTGAAAAAATAAAATGGAATCCACCAGAAAACTTTAAGAATTAATGAACAAGTTCAGCAAGGTTGTGGGATACAAGATCAATAAAAAAATTCTTTCTACACAATAGCAATGGACAATCTAAAAAGGACATTAAGAAAACAGCTCTATATACAATGGCATCACAAAGAGTAAAATCTCAGTAATAAATTTACAAAAGAAGTTCAAGAACTTGGGCAAAACTGCATTGCTTGTTGAAAGACATTAAAGAAGACATAAATACATGGACAGACATTACATATTCATGGATCAGAAGACTTAATAATGTTAAGACGGCAATTCTACACAAATCTACACATTGAACATAATCCCTATTTGTTTCTCCAAAAAATATACAAATGACCAACAAGCACATGAAAAAAATGCTCTTTATTAATTATGGTTATATAAATCAAAAGCACAATGAGATACCCCTGCACACCCACTAGGATGGTTACAGTCAAAAAAGACAGACAACAAACTTTGGTGAGGATGTGAAGAAATTGGGACCCTCACACACTGCTGAAAGGATTGTAAAATGGTGCAGCCACTTCGGAAAAACAGTTTGCCAGTTTCTCAAAATGTTAAACATAGAGTTACCATATGATCTAGCAATTCTACTATAAGGTACATGTTCAAAAAAATTAAAACGGGGAGGGGGAAGGGTAAGCTGGGACGAAGTGAGAGAGTGGCATGGACATACATACACTACGAAATGTAAAATAGATAGCTAGTGGGAAGCAGCCGCATAGCACAGGGAGATCAGCTTGGTGCTTTGTGACCACCTAGAGGGGTGGATAGGGAGGGTGGGAGGGAGATGCAAGAGGGAGGAGATATGGGGATATATGTATATGTATAGCTGATTCACTTTGTTATACAGCAGAAACTCACACAACACTGTAAAGCAATTATACTCCAATAAAGATGTTAAAAAAAACCCACAAAAACACATGTCCACACAAAAACTTGTATTCTAATGTTCACAGCAACATTACTCGTAATAGCCAAAAAGTAGAAACAACCCAAATGCTCATCAAATGACGGACGGGTAAATAAAATATGGTATAGCCCTTTAATGGAATAGCATTCAGAAATAAAAATGAAAGATGTACTGATATACACTACATAATGAATGAACCTTGAAAACATTATGCTAAATGAAGAAAGCCTGTCACAAAAGTCCACATGTATAATTCCATTTATATGAAATGTCCAGTATAAGCATATTCATAGAGACAGAAAGCAGATTTATGGTTGACCCAGCCTGCGGGGTGGAAAAAATGGGGAGTAACTGCTAATACATACGATTTTTGAGGGGGGATGGAGATATTCTAAAATTAGATCGTGGTAATGGTTGCACAACTCTCTGACTATACTAAAAACCATGAAATTGTGCACTTTAAAAGAGTGAATTTTATGGCATGTGAATTACACTTCAGTAGAGCTGTTATAAAAAATAAATAAAATGGAGTTCAAGTATTTGAAATAAACTTAAAAAGCCAAAAATGAATGCATTTTACTATTTGCCTTCAAGTCTACTACAAGGTTCAGTTTTATAAAGTGAGTACATTTTCTTGTGCCAAAATCTACTATGTTTTCAATCAACTCAATTAGTGTTGTTTTCCTTTTCCTCAATTAGCAAAAACAGTTAAAATATTTAGTCTGATGAGTTTCATAATATAATAAGCATATCGGTTATTATTCTTCTAGGAAAAACATCTGTAACTTTACTAATAACACTTTCAGTCTTTTAATTATCTGTTTTTATGAAAATCTTATCCATAGTTAATCTAAAAGGTAAAAGAGGAAAATAGAGTGGCAAGAAAAATTAAAACTTAATGCCAGTAGAATGAGAAGAATGTAACAGGGTATGAACTTCCTACTTGTTTTAATATGCTTTCTTTCTTTGCAATAAACACATTCTAGGGAAGAAGGCACTTCCACTGCCACTCCTGAGAACAAATAAAGTATTTCCCTAATCTGTGTAAAGACTCATCACTAGCCCAGAGGCTATTGAGCTAAGCATTTGTGAAGGAAATTTAAGAATAGGACATTGATTTGTGTGCCACTATATAAAAAGAACATATATGTATAGGGCTGAAAGCATGTGGAGAGGGGTGAAATAGGGGCTGATTCTTGGGATATAAACGTAGAAGAAAAATGTCAGAGAAAGTAGGAGCCTCGTGCCCCAAAAATGCCAGATGAATGGACTAAGGATTACTGGGAGGCCTTACTGGCTGGCTAGCTCCCCCGCCTTCACAAAGGTTAACTCCAGGCCCCTACACACACCAACTCCCTTGGCAGGCATGCTGGCAGACCCCCAGCTTGAGAGCTGACTACCAGCTGAGTACAGAGGTTTCACTCAATGGCTTAAGTTTTGTTAAGGTCCCAGTAGGGCCTTCGGACACCTACCAGAGTAATGAGGGTGCTGAACTAAGAAACAGCCACATTCCCCGCTCCACTGTGACATGTAGTGACGGCCACTCTTTTCCTCCCGAAAATATGAAAAGACAAAACGAAAAAGAAGAAAAAAATTCTAAATGATGCCCTTTAGCTAGCTCAGGGGACTCATTATTTAGCTATAGGCCCTCAATCCCAAACTGACCCTTTTATAGCTTCTGTGTTGACGCCAGGACTGGAACTTTGTGAATTACATTTCCCAGATTCCTTTGCCGGCTGGCTGTTAAATTCTGCCAATAGGAGGCACTAGAGGGAGACTAGAAGTTCAGAGGAAGAGAGAGGAACTTCTTTCCTGGTTTTTTTCCTGTTCCTGCCTGTGTTGACCCAGCTTCTTTCAGGACCCTCAGCTTCTCCCTCCCTCCCCCTGCCGCCCCCACCTTCAGGTAGCCAGGCAGGGTTCACTTCTCAGATGCGGATGGATACCCAGTTCTAGAAGGGCCCTTCCTCCCAGGAGGTGAACGATAATCCCAGTAGCCTTCCTTCCGTTTCCCCAGATCTAGAGGCAGCTGTTGCTTCTGCTGTCAGCTCTGAGTATCTCCCCTGTTCAAATACCTAGTGTTTTTCTTTTTTCTTTTATCTTTCTTTTCCTGACTGATACAATACTAAGCTCTGCTAGCTGTAACATGTAAGGGCATCCAACACTTCCTTTACAAAGATATGGAAAGGCTGAACCGAAAAAGAAAAGAAAAACTGGTAAGTTTTGCTCCTTAGTTAGTTCAACCCATATCATCTTCCTAATTAAATTTTGAAGTCTCTCAGTATGAACATGCCATATTTGTTTTTCAACATGCCTAAACACCACCTGTATAGCCTCTTCTACCAGTGAATGAATTCCCATATAAAATAAATATTTGAGTTTCTTTTTCTTAGCGTATGTCACATATTTTTATAAAAGTAAAATTAACTTTAGCTGTACGTAATTTCCATTGCGTCTGTAGAGCTAAAGGTCACTTAGTAATATATTTCCATGCCATTCCCCAGATCAAAGTAAGAGACTACCAAATTCCCATCATCAGTCATCTATTCTGAACCAAAAATCTCTTCTCGTGATTGTTACATTGTTAAGTAGTCTCCTTTCATCTGGAGAACTGGCAGAGCTTCCTGAGACACTATATGCCCTCCTCCTTCTCTGGCTAAGGTGTATTTTGAGTACAGCAGAATAAGGTTGATGGTATATCTTCAAGATGGGTATTTAGGAAAATCCCATAAATACTCTGTGCCAGTTACTGATTCATTGTCTCTCAGTTCCCAGTTCACCTTTCATTGCCTGCTCTATGATAATGAAGCTGGACTTCCTCCTTTGTCGGTTGGCATGATGCTAAGCTCTGTCAGTAGAGGGGGTTGGGAGAACGCTGGAGGAGAAAGGAGTTTCTCTTGCTGGTTGAAGTCCAGTCTTCTCCTCAGGCTCTTGCCGTGGTTAGCAGCACCCAGCACCCTTAGCATATGGTACCTCCCTATGAGCAGCTTCTCATGACACCTCTTGGGTGACTTCCCAGCAGAGTGCTGGAGCCAAGGTGTTTCCCCGTGAACAAGTTCTCCCAGCAACTCTGGGGGTAGGTTTCCAGCAAGCTTCACCAGTATGGCACTCCGGACACTTTGCCATCTGGTGAGCGAAGGCCATGCTATTTCCAACGAGCTCTGGATGTCCGCACTAAGGGGTCCCTTCCTCGGTGCTGTAGCTCAGCCTTGTGGGGAGTGACCACTCCCTAAATCTGCTATTTGCATATCCTTTACAGTTCTCTTTACTTCTTACCAGTCAATCTCTTTTTACTCCAATCCCGTTATATTTAATAATTCTTTATGTTGAGATTTCCCTGTTCAGATTACTATGTGGTTTCTCTCTCCTGATTAGACTCTGATGATGCATACTCATTTGCTATGCTTTGCCTCATTCCATCTGTTACCAATACAAAACTAAGCAAATGGGCTTCCCTGGTGGCGCAGTGGTTAAGAATCTGCCTGCCAATGCAGGGGACACGGGTTCAAGCCCTGGTCTGGGAAGATCCCACATGTTGTGGTGCAACTAAGCCTGTGTGCCACAACTACTGAGCCCACATGCTGCAACTACTGAAGCCCACATGCCTAGAGCCTGTGCTCTGCAACGAGAAGCCACCACAATGAGAAGCCCGCGCACCACAACAAAGAGTAGCTCCCGCTCGCCGCAACTAGAGAAAGCTCACGCGCACCAATGAAGACCCAACGCAGCCAAAAATAAATTAATTAAATAAATAAGTTAAAAAAAAACCTAAGTAAGTATCAAGCATCTTCTACGAATAGTGAAACTCAGGAATCACAGCATAAATATATATTAGAGGGGGAAGTGAAGTTTTTAAAAGGCTTGATTCATGTTAGTGTAGATTTTTAGCCCTTGTCCTATCCCATTCCTGCTTTGATTAGACAATTATAGACTTAGCTAGCTTTTTTTTTAACATTCGTTTAAGATTCTCTTATATACATATTTAAATTAGTACTTAAATGCTCATTAAATGGTAGCTGTTAATTCAATTATAAAATTAGTTTCTAGTATCTTTGAAAAGCCATCACATTTTACTGTTGTTTTATTTTTTATTGGAGTATAGTTGCTTCACACTGCTGTGTCAGCTTCTGCTGTACAGCAAAGTGAATCAGCTGTACGTATACATATATCCTGTCTTTTCAAATTTTCTTCCCATTTAGGTTGAGAACCTACTATACAGCACAGGGAACTCTACTTGGTGCTCACCAGAGAGCACCAAGTAGAGTTCCCTGTGCTGTATAGTAGGTTCTCATTAGTTATGTGTTTTATACACAGTAGTGTATATGTGTCAATCCCAATCTCCCAATTCATCCCACCCTCCCCTCTTTCCCCCTTGGTATCCATACGTTTTTTCTTTATGTCTGTGTCTCTATTTCTGCTTTGCAAATAAGATCATCTATACCATTTTTCTAGATTCCACATTAGCTAGCTTTTAAACCTCAGGTTTAGGGTTGCACATCTGTTGTCCTGTCTGTCCTGCACTGCTGCCCTCTCATTTTGGAAAATGCAGTCATTTCTTTGATGGGCCTGCTCCCTTCCATTCCCACTGACTCTTCTAAATGTGTGATTCTATTGAAGGCTGCAAGTACCCATCCTGTTATAGGATTGGGCACAGGACATGAGTCAGAGACTTTGCTTAGGATTTTTCTGGATTGGAAGTTAAAGAAGTCATTTCCTCTCTGGCCAAGCTAGGAAGATGTAAACTAGGAGCTAGTGGTAACTATGGGTCCAGCTTTGTGGAAAAAGTCAATCTAAGAAAATGAAGCTGATATACAGAAAAAAAAAAAAAAAAAAGCAACAATAGGAGGAAAGAGAAAAAAAAATTGTTGGAGTTAGAGTGCTTGGGTTTTGTATTATCAGAGGCACAAGTGTGCCCATGCCCTTCCCACAATTTAGTTAGTTGAACCAACCAGTTCATTTTTTCACTAAGCTACTTTGAGTTAGGTTTCCATCACTTTTAATTAAGAATTCTAAAGTGTTATCTTTCCTGAAGACCCCTGACTACATACTTACTTCCATTCTTTAATTCCTTCAGCGTACTTTATCTGTACTATTTACTGTGCTAACTACTTTACACTGTGCTTTTTCCCTAACTGCCCATATGGTACAACTTAACATTTAGCTAATAGTACATAAGGCCATATTTGTGTATATACATTCTGTTCTTACCAGTTAGATGGTAATCTTCACATCTTTTACAGTGCCATGCACATGGTTTGCTGATTAGCTGATGGATGGGAATTCCCTGGGGCTATAAATGTGGTGATCTGTTTCCCTTTTGGGGTCTTGTTTAACTATATATTATGGTAAACCGTGCGTAGGAAATATTCAAATAGCATACTGTGATAACAATAGTCTCTATTTATTTTTAAAATTTACATGTTTTATTTATAGATATATATTAATGAGATATAGTTGATTTATAATATTATATTAGTTTCAGGTGTACAACATAGTAATTCAATATTTTTATAGATTATACTTCATTTACAGTTATTATAAAATATTGGCTATATTCCCTATGTTGTATAATATATCCTTTTAACTTACTTATCTTATACCTAGTAGTTTGTACCTCTTAATCCCTTACCCCTATCTTGGTCCTCCTCCCACCCCTCTCCCCACTGGTAACCACTAGTTTTTTCTCTATATCTGTGAGTTTGTTTCTTTTTTGTTATATTCACTAATTTGCTTTACTTTTTAGATTCCACATATATGTGATAACATACAATATTTGTTATCAAAGGAAGTTTTGCCATTTGTAAGAACATGGATGGACCTGGAGGGTATCATGCTTAGTGAAATAAAGTCAGACAGAGTAAGACACGTGCATTATGTGAGATTCTATTAGGGCTCTGTTATATTTACGAAACTATGTTTTGTTACATGATCTTATTTAGTTGAAACACTAGGAAGTATTGTTTCCATTTTAACTCTGAGAATACTGAAGGTAAATTAACTTGACAGAGTTAAGGTTCACCAAGTCTTAACTGACTCCAAGTTTCATCCACTATGCTGTGCTGCTTCACCTGTAACGTATATTTTCTATATTTTGAAAGAAAGACTTCTAAATGTATATTGCATATACTTTTACCTTTAGCTACAGGAAATGGTTTAGGAAGAATAATGGTTTAGGTGGATTCTCAGGGTACCAAATAGTCATTACTAAACGTTGGACATCACAAAGACAATTCTTTTTTTCCTTTAAAAGTTCTGAACTACTCAAGATTTACCTGCCAGTTTAATGGTGTACGCACGATGGGATGGGGCAGTGTTAGGAATGTGGTCTCATCAGCCTGATTTACCTTGGATGTTACTCTATTTTGCAGTAAAGAGAAACCTTGACCACAGCCTTGAAATAAAACTAGTGGCCATTTAAAGCTAGTTTTATTCTTCTGAGAAAATTATAAAACAGATACATACAAATAGGCCTGTAGTTGGCCTAGCCTTAATATTCCCTGATCAAATTGCCTTCTCTTATTTTTGTTTAAATTGTTCTTGATATATAGGAGACCATTTCGATTTTTATATCAGATTAAGTTTACACATTGATTAAGATACACAGAGCAGCATTTTCTCAATAATTAGCACATCTTGGGGTGTGGGTTTATTAAACTCATAGTCAAAATTACTTTTAAAGAGCTTTTGTGGTAAGTCGACCCAACTAATTCCCTTTTTTCCTAAGCTACTTTGAGCAATTACCCGTAAAAATATACTTGCTGGAGTTTTTATTGCTAGTTTTTTAAAAAGGACTATTGTTGATGAAAGTAAAGTAATTGCAATTCATTTGCTGTAGTTCACATTTCAGTTCTACATCTGTTCCGGGAGAGAAGCTTGAAAAGGTTGGTGGAACTGTATTGACTACTTGCAGTCAGAAATTGTTTCGGTAGCTCTATTTATGATGTCAAAACAGATAGAAGAAAAGCAAAACATCTGTTATATCATTCAAGTTTTTGTTCTCAAGTGTGGCAAATAACTGATTTGTGTTATTATCACACAATAGACTAAGTTTTGCTTTTATTCTTCTCTTTTAACTGAAATTACAAGTCATCTAGAATTCAAAGGCTAATTTTGTACCAATTAAGAAGGAGCAAGGATAAAAATTTCCCTCTGAAAAGCATCATAAAGCTGGACCAATTAAATCAGGCCTCACTTGATGTTGAATCTGACTTTAGAATCAACACTGTTAAAGGAGATTCTAGTGAAAGCTTAAACCCTTTTGTTTTAGATACATTCCTATGATTTGGCCTACATGCAGAAGACAGTTAAGCTACAGATGGGCACACATTCATGGGTGGACTGCTCGGTGTTGCAAACACGCACATTCAATCAAAACCTTTCCTCAACTGGGCAGATTTTCACATATGGACCCCAAGTGACAGGACACACACTTACATACCTCTCTGATGTTTCTGAAGGACATCTTAGAGGGACTTTTTCCCTATGACTGATAACACTAAGGAATTGTACGTGTATTTACTTCTGTCCTTTGAGATTTTCCAATAGCTCAGTTGAATTCTTTTTTTCTGATTGCTGCTGAAATGAAAAAGAAATTCAGACTAGCAGATACACTTTTGCCCTTGGAAAACACTCTTTATTACAATCTTAACTCTTAACAGCAAGAAAGAAATTCAAATGCATTTAAGTCATCAAGGGCCACACCAGAAAGTAGAAAACTTTTCTGCTCGGAGGGGCTGAAAATTAAGGGCAAATCTATAACTTCCCCTCTCCCACCCTACCCTCTCTCCATGTTCTGCCAATAAAGAAAACAAATTAAAAAAAAACCAAAAAAAAAGAAAACAAATCAGTCTCTTTCTCAAAAGCTGGAGGGGAACATTGAAGAGAGCCTCAGAGAGCAGAAAAATATACCCCCAATAGACACTGAGAAAATGTCTAAATCGACAAGCCCCAGACCCATGAAGCAGTGTGTGTACCACTGTTTCCCTATGTGGATTTTTCATATCTCTTTCCTATTTAAAACATGGAGTGGGCAGAATGTTTTAATCCAGAGTTTTTACTGTTGTAACCTAGGAACAATAATTTGAGGTTTCTAAGTATGTAAGTGTCACCATGGAAACAAAAAGAAATCTCTCGGAGATATGCTTCTGCCTGGAGCTTATCACTAAATAAAAAAAAAAGAATGTCAAACTCAAAGTGTATGTAGATTCATGGACTGTTGAGCTAGGTGAATCTTTAGTCTGTTACTAGCCCTGAAAATGGAGTTTTAAAATTTTATTTTTTAGTTTTATTTTATTTATTGAAGTAACATTGGTTTATAATGAAAATAGATTTTTAAATGTCCAGATACATTGTTAGTTGGTTATAAAATGGTGTAACGTCTATGGGAACAATTTGCAAATCATCATCAAAATTACAATTATACATACTCTTTGACCCAGCAGGTCTTCTTCTGGAAATTTATCCTACAGATATAGGTATAGCATATACATACATGCTAAATAATGCATACATGAGGTTATTTATAGAAACATTATTTGTGATAGCAAAAGCCTGAAAACAGATGGCATTTCTATTAATAGGGCACTGGTTAAAATAAAGTATGGAATACCATGCAGCCATAATTGATATGGAATGATATACAAGCTATACTGCGAAGGAAAAATAACAAGTACAGTGTATAGTATGCTGTTTGTGTGCGAGGGAAGGGTAACATTCATATTTATTTGTTTGTATATGTATAACATATCTTTGGATGGATTCACCAGAAAGTGCTAACATTGGTTTCCTCACAAGGAGTGGAACTCGGTAACTGGGGGTACAGGGATGGGAGGGAGTCCTTTCACTGTATACCTTTTAGTACCTTTTAAAATTTGAAATTTGAACCATGCAAATGTGTTATTGAAAAATAAGTAAACTTAAATAAAACAAACATGTATATATACATATATACACATATACATATATACACATATATACACAGGTGAACAAAACTGTTCATTGACCTACAAAAGTTTCATTGGTTCTACCCACATTCAGAAATGTCTTAACATCTCTGCCTTTCATCTTGTATAAAAAGATTTTCTAACATGGAAAAAGAATGTTCTGGAAAATGTATTAAAATAGTAATAGCTAATTGAACATATGCTATGTGCCAGGCCGGGTACTCAGCCCTTCACATATGTGTTCTCATTTAATTTTCACAACTCCATGAGATGGCTACCCTTCTTATCTTCATGTTACAGGGGAGGACATTGATGTAACACAGCTACAATCCACACCCAAGTCTTACTGACTCAAAAGCTTGCGTTTGATCACTCTGCCACGCTGTTGGTCTTAATTTCTTTCAGTATACTAAATCTCGTCAAACACCTTTGGCTGTACATCAACTCACTAAAATTGGATAAGTAGAAAAAAACGTATAGGCATTATGTGGCAACTGGTTGTGTCATTTGATCAGTGAAAAAAACATTGTTCCAGAATAAAGGCCAAATATATTGGCCGCATTCTTGCAAGCCAGTGTAGTGTAATCTTGAGGCCATCTGGTCAAAATCATAAGTCATTAAATATAATTTGTGATTAAATAGGAACTTTCAACAAGGGTAGAATTAACCATTTAAAAAAACACCACTCTTCTTTGGTGGCTTGGTATCAAGAGCCAGATGTGAAAACATCAGTTAGCTTTGGGTTTGTACAAATTTAAAATTTCTTAGGTTCATTGGACTTGAGTCTTGTGTGGTTCAAGTTTCACTTAGCATTGGAAGTATTCAACTTTGGTCTTCAAAGGATAAAGATATTTGAAAAGTATCATAGGACTTCAAATGTTTTATACCAAACAATGCTGATTACTTATATATAAACGAATCAGTACCATCTGGATTATTTGCAACTTCACATACAATTTTAAAGGGAAAAAATTAAATGCCTGGAAAAATATATTGAGGGCTTGGTCAAATGTAAAATATGGGAAATAGACTTCTTTGGGTAGGTTTGTAGACTTTCCTCCAACAAAAGATTATCTACATTCATTGCGTAAATCAAAAGACTGAAATTTAAAAGGTCATTTCTTTGCCGTATTACAAGAAAAATACTCAACAATATTCAAATATTCATGTAAAAAATAATACCATCTACATTAAAGAGCTTTGTTATTTACAAAAGGACAAAGTGTTTTTTCTTTTACATTTTATAAAATGAATAACTGTGACTTTTGAAAGGGATCATTGTGATAAATTTTCAAGGATTTAGATGATATTAATATCTTTTTTTAAACTCCTCTTTACATCCCAAAGAGCTTGAGGTAGTTTATAATGAAATATACATATTGTTTCTATCCGAGTCCAGGCAAGAAAACAGACACCACTCAAAGTCTTTCACAGAGGGAATTTTAATTCAGAGAATGATATGGTCACAGACACGTGATGGAAAAGCTGAAAAGGCAAGCATAGGACACTGAGGCAACCCAGGCATTAGCAACACAGGACGATACAACCAGCCTAGATCAGGAATACAGCCAGAGGAGGCAGACTTACTAAAGTCTAGAAAATGGGATAAAGTGCGTGGCCTGTTCCCACTGAGCTGGGACAGGATGATCTGCCTGGCAGAAACTGACACCAAGAATGTGAAGCAACCATCCCTGCAGGTGCTGCCTGAGACAGAGTTATAAATAATTTGCCTTTTCCCATCCTCTACTCCAATCTTTTGCCAGGGCCTCTTATCAGCTGAACCTACCTGGAAGCTAGGGGAAAAGGGACTGGGAGATGTAATTCCCTCTGATGTAGAGGAGAGCACAGGAAGGGCAGAGAATGGATTCCAGAGTTTAGCTTTTTGGCTATTCAGCATCCATTCTTACCCTTAGACCAACTCAAGAGCAACTTCCTGATTCCGCCTAACATGAGGCCACTATCCATCCAGCAAGCAAGGATACTGATATCTTCAGAAGACACAAAGTCCTATCAGCCATTGTGTCCATCTCAAGGTTCTCCAGGTGATACGCAATCCTCGCTGGGTGTGGCTCCTTGTGACCCTGGTGTCCTATGAACTCAATTGCAAAATTAAGCCCTACGGACTCTCATTCAATGTAGTGGGGAAGAGAAAGGGGAAAAATCTGAAAGATAAAGAAAATATCTGGTGTATGTATATATATACAGATTATATATATATATATATATATATATATCTTATGCGTGTGTGTGTGTGTGTGTGTGTTTTAAAAAGGCATAGCTGCTACAATCACTATTTCTGTAACTATCACAAGGTCAAGGGTGATATTTATTACTTCCTTCACCATCCATTTTATAATCTTCTTGTTCTCATCCCTCACCTTGACTGATTGGGATTCTTTACATGATTGGGGGACTAAAACCTTTATTCCATAATAGTCCAGACTTTATTGGGTTGTTTTATATTAGCTCTATCTCCTCCTGGATCAGACAGACCTTGCTATTTCCTCCCTTGGGCATGATGGCATCTGACTCTAGTTATGGGCTAGGAAGCAATGATAGATGAAAGGCAGGAAAAAATTGGTAATTCAGCCATGCAGGATGGCTGTTTCTCTCTGCAGCTCACATGGGATGCTCTCTCACTGGAAGTCTTGAAAGCAAGGTCCTAGGTCTTGTTTAACTTCTTCTCTACCCCTGAACTGCAGCCACAAATGCTGGCCTTATTTTATATTCCACACTGGACCATGTGTACCTCTCAGGCTGTTCTCACAAATGACCTCTTCCTACTTTGAGTACACCTCATCTGTACTCTGGGGTTCACACTAGGTCATTCTAGTTACCTCTAGTGTCTCCTACAAAGTCAATGACCAGCCTCTCTAGCCCAATGGTTGAAACAGAGTGTTGGCAGAATGAAGCACAGAGGTCAAAGTTGGGGATCATAATTATTGGGGGAGGCACAAAGAGGCAAGGATTAACCTGTACAAGACAGATTCCCTTGCAGAATGGTCTTCCAGAAAAAGAGGTGGCTTTCTGCAAAGTTGCACTGAAACTGATTACAGCTTAGTGAATAAAGGCCCTGGCTACTGAGAAGTGTTGGACCCAGGCTCCCTCATCCTGATCACACCAAGGAGTGGAATGTTGCTCCCCCAACTGTGAATGTTAAGGGGCTGAGTCACGCAACCAACTCACCACATCACAGAACTTCAAGGCTTGGACTTTACTCCCCATTTCACGTCAGGAGATAAGGGAACTATGCTGAACTAGCTGGATAGAGCTATAACCAAGTTTCATATTGCTGTATTGTCCCAGGCTCTGATCATGCCCAGTGGCTGGGTAAAAGGCTGATGCCTCCCTAATAATGCAGCTTGAAAGTCTCATAACCCAAGGATGGGGGTCCCGCTCCCACAGGTTGATTCACCCACAAGTCTCTGCACTGCCCTAGAATGGATGGGCTATCCATGGATCTGCACTCCTGAGACTTCTGGTTCCATGATTCTTCCCTTATGAATGCAACTATCTGTGTGTACTGCATGGTCCTTTTTCCTTGTTTGCTCAACACCCATCTTGAGGCCCTCTGTTCTGATTTGCATATTGTTTTGTTAGAGTTATTTCTCAAGTATTTTTCTTAGATTGAATACAGGAGTGATATATTCTCGGAATCTTTGATTATAACTTTCTTTCCCAGTTAGCCAATTTTTTTTTGATCTATGTAAAGGACTGCAGAGTTTCAGTTCTTTATATAATAATGTGTAGATGGTATTCTACTAATTTCTAGACTCTGATGTTACAGATTTGAAGTCAGATAGCAGTTTGTCTTTCTTTGTAAGTAAAATATTTTTTCTGACTGGAAGCGCTTATGATTTTCTTCAATTTTTGGAGTTTCAGGTTTACCAGAATACGCCTAGGAATGTATCTCTTCTTATTAAAACCATCTGGAATTCAGTGAGCCCTTTCAGTCTGCATATCTTTCTTTGGCTCAAGGAAATTTTCCTCATTAGATTTAATTATTCCCTTTTTTCTATTTATTCTATTATTTCTTTTATTCCCCTATGGAATGCCTATTATTCATATGTTGGGTCTTCTGGACCTATCTTTCAAATCTCATCATTTCCCTAATGATTTCCATCTCTTTTATTTTTGTTCTATGCTTTGGTATCTTTTACTTGACCTTCAGACCAGTAATTTGGGTCTTAACTTTAAACATTTTCTCTTTGTATTAGTATGCTCAATTCCTAGTCCATTTGTGCTGTTCATGAAACTCTTTTAAAGAGTTTCCATTATACTTTTAATTCTCTTCCAGTTGTTCTCTTTGAATAAGGAATTATTCTAGTATCCTGTTTATTCATCCCCTCCCTGGCTGCTGGACCTAGTTATATTGACTTTCTTCCCAGGAGTCTACCTATCTTTGAGAACTACATTTTCCACAGGAACAATGGATTTCAGATGCTAGCATCAGTATTCTCTAGTGCTGGTCCTTAGGCTCTCATCTGGCTCAGAAAGGAGAGGGACCTGCAGCCACTCCCTCCCAACCAGGGGTTATGTTCATTTTCTCACTTCTTCATTCCTCCCTATGTGCCTTTGTGGCATGGAGGTACCTTCCCATACTGGATGGGATTTTCTGCCTCAGTCATATGACTTGATTTGACCAATGGGATGTTTTCAAGCAGAGGCTTGAAAAAGTGCATGCACACTGCCACTTGCTGTGTGGTTCCTTTGCCTTCACCCCAGGAATGCCTCTTGGCTAACCTATGGAAGGATGAGACACATGGAACAGAGATATGTCATCCAGTTGACCCTCCAAATGCCTTCCTAAGCTCATTTCAGGGTGTTCATAAAGACTGAAAACATAGGCTAATACATATAATGTTATCAAGGACATCTTTAATTTGTAAAAAGTAAAATAACATAAATACTTATGTTTCCAGGATTCGTGGGCATTTTTGTCCATTATAAGTCAAAGTCCTTATAATGATCTACAAGGGGGCCCTATATGAGCTTCTACTTTCTCCACCTCTCTGATCTCTGAGAATCTCTAGTTTTCCTTCTTGCTTATTCTGCTCCAGGCACACTGGCCTCCTTGCTATTCTTTCGTGAAGGGGGGGGCACTCTCTTGCCTCAGAACCTCTGCATGTATCTGGAATGCCCTTCACCTTTTACCCAAATATCCAAATGCATGCCTCACCCCCTCTATTCCTTCTCATCTCCTCAGAGGTCACCTTCCCTCACTGCCCTACTGATTTTCCTCCCACACTCTCTATTCTTTTTCTGTTTATTTTTCACCATAGCACTTGTCATAATCTCACGTACACTATTTTTCTTACTTTGTTGGTTTTCTCCCTTCCTCATTAGACTGTAAATTCTCTGAGGGCAGGGATTTTTGTTCTGCTCCGTCCTCTGCTGTATATAATACCTAGACAGTACTTAGTAAATACTCATTGAATTGAATAAAGCAGTCAATATTTTAAAAAATTATTTTGGGCCTACAGCTAAATGTTTATTTTTATTGGTAACAGAACAAGCATTCTGTTAATCAAAAAGTTGCATCATGTCATTTAAGTTAAAGCAAAATCTAGCGGTGGCTGAAGAGAGATGGTCATTTTAGATACAATTTATTTAATCTATTAAGGGCCTATCACTGTTCTCATAGTGGTAGATATGATGTGAATGTTTAACAAATTTGAACGTCCAAATAATTTTTTTCTGTGAAATAAAGGGCTAAATATGCCTCCACAAAAGCTTTAAAAATTCTTAAACATTCTCAACAGATTTCTCATCAAGTTAGAACAGAATATAGTTTTGGTCATTAGTGTAATGTGACATGAGTTATTCTGAGGCTTGGCTCAGGTAAAATAACCTCATAATGTATTTCAAACAGAGAATTAATTGAGCTTTTTCATCTTCACAAATTGTTTACACACATGTTTTTTTTCCCAATTAACAGTGAGAAATGTTTATAATAGAATATTTATAAAATATACAAACAAAAATAAATCAAACAAGAATTTCCTTTTTATTTGTACTTAATTCACTTAATGTTATTAAGTATTCTTCATAAATGTGGTTATAATTGTAATACTCCAATCTATATGGGTCTTCCATAATTTATTTATCTATTCCTCTATTATAGGACTTATAAGCTGTTTTCTACTTTTCTCTATTATAAATAAGGCTTTGATGATCATCCCTGTACATAATTCTTTGAATGTATCTCTGTTTTACACATTTTGGATAAAGTCCCAGATATAGAACTAATAAATCAACATTTAAGAATTTCTTGAGGGACTTCCCTGGTGATGCAGTGGTTAAGAATCCACCTGCCAGTGTAGAGGAACATCCAGGAAGATCACACATGTTGTGGATCAACTTAGTCCGGGTGCCACAACTACTGAGCCTGCATGCTGCAACTACTGAAGCCCGTGCGCCTAGAGCCCGTGCTCCACAACAAGAGAAGCCACCGCAGTGAGAAGCCCACGCACTGCAACGAAGAGTAGCCCCTGCTCGCCACAACTAGAGAAAGCCCACACACAGCAACGAAGACCCAACGCAGCCAAAAAAAAAAAAAAAAAAAAAAAAAAAAATTTCTTGCTACATACTATCCTATTATTTTCCAGAAATGTTACATCAGTTTTTATTTTCATCAGCAGTGTGCATCTCATCCCTCTCCCCCAAGCACTGACTTTTTTTCTATTGTGGTAAAAAAATAGATAACATAAAATTGACCTTTTTAACCATTTTCAAAGTGTACAGTTCTGTGACAATCAGTATATTCACACTGCTGTGCAACCATCACCACCATCCATTTCCAAAACTTTCATCTTCCCCGACTGAAACTCTGTACCCATTAAACAATAACTCCCTCTTTGCCTTCTCCTCAGCCCCTGGCAACCACCATTCTACTTTCTATTTCTATGAATTTAACTACTTTAGGTACATCATATAAGTATTAGAATCATACAATATTTGTCCTTTTGTGACTGGCTTATTTCACTTAACATAATGTCTTCAGAGTTCATCCATGTGGTAGCACGTGTCAGAATATCCTTCCTTTTTAAAACTGAATAACTTCCCATTGCAGGTATATGCCATATTTTGATTATGCCTTCATCTATCAATGGACACTTGTGTTGCTTCCACCTTTTGGCTCTCCACCATTACATTTTAAAGACCTTTCCCTATGTAGTTTTATTTATATTTATTTGACTTATTGTGATGCTGAACACACACAGACATTTTTTCCCTCTTGATTAGTTATTTGGATTTTAATTTTGCTTATGCTGGATTTTGGGGAAGAGCTTCATTGGCTTTAATAGGTATTATATAAAATCAATACAGGAATATATTAAGCTAAGAACATCTCATTTATATTTGTATCCAGAGTGAAGTTTTAATATTTAAATTTTTTTTTTTTTGCAGTTTGCCACAGCTGCCTTTAGATGGCATTAGATCCTTGGGGATGAGTTGTGGAGATTTTTGGATATTGTATGGAAATGTGCATGTTTTGACAGTGTGACGGATTTAAAATCTGGTCCAAATGTTATCTGGGGTCTAGAATGCAAGAGAAATCAATACAGCATCTGGACATCCTGAGGCCGTATTCTAACTAAATTCTGGCCTCTTGCTTCTTCCTAACAGCAAAATTTTCCAGGTCTTCGCCTTAGATTAGATAGTTTTAAAACAAAAATCTTAAAAATGTTTTGAAGTTCAATGTGAGGTCCTAAGCAAAGTAGAGACTATCCTCTCTCCCACACATGGTGAAAGTTTGGGTTGAAAGGGGGTTCTTTCATATATGTAAGGAATCCCTTACATTAATTTTTCTGAACCAACACTTCAGATGTCAAAAGTTCTGCTTGGCAGAATGGAAGCTTAAACGAAATATCTAGCAATGAAGGATGAAGGGAGTTGCCACCTCCATGATTCTGATGTTTGAATTTTGACGTGAAGCAATGATGTTCGTAGTCCTATTTTCTGCTACTACTTTTCAGAGTTCATTTTGCTGAAAGATACTTTTTGTCTTAATTCTCAAGTTGCTTTAGTTCCCCGAGAAGATGCTTTATTCTCAGCAAAAGGGAACCTGACTCTAACACATTTCACTTTGTTGGCATGGATTTGAAGGGGGCCTAGAAGGTCAAGGGATTTGTCCAGAGTCTCAGGTTAGTGGCTCTGAGGCTAGCCTCCCCTCCACTGTGTTGGAATCAGCTGGCACCAGGATCTCGGTTCCGTCTAGCCACTAGACCACATTGTCTTCCAAATGAAACCGAAGTGCTGCTGCGAGCCGGAAGGAAGCTCTTCAAACTCAGTAGTGTTTGCACAAAGACTTCTTTTAAGGCAAGGGGGTGGGTGGAGACATTAAGAAAAACCTTTTCATAAGCAAGTATCTTGGATCATCTCTACCTTTTGAACCATTAGCTCTTTCTTTAATAAATTATTGCTAAAAACACTGTTCCTGTTTGTAACAAGCAACGACCTACATCATATATGTGATGGTACTTTGCACTCTTTTTAAAAAAAGGGTATTTCTATCATATCTAGGGTGGAGAGCTAACAAATTTTGAAAACCTGTTATGTATTAGGTGCCTCATGTTCGTTATCTCAAATAACATTCACAATAACCCACAATAACTTCACAATAAGTATGATTATCTCCATTTTACTGGTACAGAACTGGAAGTTAAGGGAGATTTAAAAAAAAAAAAAAACTTGCTCTCTGCCACTATGGAAAACAGTATGGAGGTTCCTCAAAAAACTAAAAATAGAGTTACCATATGATCCAGCAACCCCACTCCTGAGCATATATACAGACAAAACTATAATTCAAAAAGACATGCACCCCTATGTTCATAGCAGTACTATTCACAATAGCCAGAACATGGAAGCAATCTAAATGTCCATTGTCAGATGAATGGATAAAGAAGATGTGGTGTATACATATGATGGAATATTACTCAGCCATTGAAAAGAATGAAATAATGCCATTTGCAACAACATGGATAGACAAGGAGATTATCATACTACGTGAAGTAAGTCAGACAGAGAAAGACAAATACAATATTACATCACTTATATGTGGAATCTAAAATATGACACAAATGAACGTATCTACAAAACAGAAACAGACTCACAGACATTGAGAACAGACTTGTGGTGGCCAAGGAAAGGGGTGGGGGAGGGAAGGATTGGGAGTTTGGGATTAGCAGATGCAAATTATTAGATATAGGATGGATAAACAACAAGGTCCTATTGTATAGCATAGGGAAGTATATTCAATATCCTGTGATAAACCATAATGGAAAAGGATATGTAAAAGAATATATATATATATATATATAACTGTTAGGGGAACCACTGACAACAGCCTATGGCCAGGCACCATAGTAACCACTTGCATGAGTTACCTTACAACAGGAGCTCCTGGTAAGGAATGTGGAACTAACAAGCTACCACCAACTGGAAGAATTCGGGAAAGGTCAAAAGGAGAGAGTAGACTTCAGCCCATATGTCCTACCAACCTCCCAGAATCCTTCTCGCTGGAATCCATCTTGGCTGAGTGATGCACGCACCACCAGGAAGGACCCTGAGTCAGAGTGATTGGCCAGAGACAACCCGGAAACGAATCCTATCACCATAAAACCCAAGGCTGCGAGCCACATGGCAGAACAGTTCTCCTGGCTTCCCTTACCCTGCTGCTCTCCGCCCGGGTGCCCCTTCCCAATAAAGTCTCTTGTTTTGTCAGCATGTGTGTCTCCTTGGATGATTCATTTCCGAGTGTTAGACTAGAGCCTACTCTTGGTCCCTGGAAGGGGTCCCCCTTCCTGCAACATAACTGTATCATTTTGCTGTACAGCAGAAATTAATACAACATTGGAAATCAACTATACTTCAATAATTTTTTTTTAAAAAAGGCTTGCTCAAGTTCTCATAATCTGTTGATGACAGAACCAAGATTATGGTCCATTCCCATTGAATATATGGTGGATATAGAAACAACTTATTTAAGTTTGAAACGTAATTTGTTGTGTCAACTGAAGTTTAATGCACAACATAAAAGTTGAGAATTATGTTTTATTCAGCAGACTCACTGAGGACTGTAGTCGGAATGGCAGCCTCTCAGATCGCTCTAAGGACTGTTCCAAAGAGTTAAGGGTGGAGCCCGGATACATAGGAGTTTTTGCTGGAAAAATAAATGTACCCAAACATCAAAAGATGACTGCTAATCACAAAAACAGATGTCTCCATTAATGATTTTAGTGCTTTTCTATCTATGGGCAGATGCAAGAGTCTGGGCTCATTGAAGTTTTTCCTTTGATATACATCTTAACTATGTAGGGCCAGTATCCTGTTTTTCTCCAGTTCTGAATCCCCTCAGGGTGCACCATCAGGGGCAGCTGCAGTGACTGATGGCTTTATGGCCACAACATCCTTTGTTTACTGAAATGGCAGGTGACATCCTTTGTCCACAACTGCTCAGCCCAAATTGACATCTTTTTTTTTTGACATCTTTTGAATCTGTAGAATTCCCATAACTTTTCTCTCCTTAATAGTCTCCAATTACAATAAATAAATTTTAGATGTATTTCACAGTATTTCTTTCTTAGTTATGTTTTAACCATAATTAGCATCATTTTGCAACTTTTCCACTGAATTTGTAATTAGTCTTATAGGGCGTTGAGAGATGTGGGTCTGATCAAGGGAAAGGATGACCAAGAAAGATAGTAACACACATGCCTTATTGGATGGGACTTGAATAAGGATGCAAGAGAGGGGAATTCTGGGACTTCCCTGGTGGTCCAGTGGGTAAGACTCCACGCTCTCAATGCAGGGGGCCCGGGTTTAATCCCTGTTTGGGGAACTGGATCCCACATGCATGCTGCAACTAACACCCGGCACAGCCAAAAGTAAATAAAATAAAATAAATAATAAATAAATACATAAAGGGCTTCCCTGGTGGGGCAGTGGTTGAGAGTCTGCCTGCCGATGCAGGGGATGCGGGTTCGTGCCCCGGTCCAGGAGAATCCCACATGCCGCGGAGCGGCTGGGCCCGTGAGCCATGGCCGCTGAGCCTGCGCGTCCGGAGCCTGTGCTCCACAATGGGAGAGGCCACAGCAGTGAGAGGCCCGCGTACCGCAAATAAATAAATAAAAACATTAAAAAAAAGAGAGAGGGGGAACATCTATCAAAGCACATGACCATTCAGAGGCTTACCACAAGGGGCCATCATCTAAAAGGGGAGTTAGGCAAGAGTACTCCCAGGGGAAGGAGGGATGAGAGAAGGGGCTTACATCGAGTCTCTGGGTGAGAGAGCTCCGAGGGCGGCATCAGCTTTGGGCCTTTTTATTGCAAGCCTCTGTCTTATCAATAGGTAACAACTGTTGGGTGATGTTTTAGAGCAGGGGTTCCCCAACCCCCAGGCCGCAGACGGCTACCAGTCCGTGGCCTGTTAGGAACGGGGCCACACAGCAGGAGGTGAGCGGCGGGTGAGTGAGTGAAGCTTCATCTGCCCCTCCCCATCTCTCCCAGTCACTGCATTACCGTCTGAACCACACCCAGCGTGGAAAAATTGTCTTCCACGAAACCGGTCCCTGGCGCCAAAAAGGTTCGGCACCTCTGGTTTAGAGCTATGCAAAGCAAGCAGGCAATAAGTGGCTAAAATTTGGATCGCTTAGGCTATTTTAAAAATAATTGGACGTGTAAAAATTTGAGTTTGGCACCAGTGAGCTTTTGTGCTAACGGAGCTCAACCTTCAGTGAAGAAAATCAGAACCTAGGGGCCAGAACACAGTGGCCGTCTTTGACTCGTTTATAGAACAATCTATCTCAAGGCACCGAAAGCACTTAATTGTTCTGGGAACAGAGAATAGCTTCCTTCGATCATAGAAAGTATCTGATTCAAATAAACTAATAGTTCATGAGTTCAATGCTATTACCCTCTATGGTTTTATTTACCTACACTTGTATCAAGAAAAAGAAATTGTTTGTGCTAAGTGGAAGTAGGTAACCCTACCTTCAAATATAAATTTGTATTTCAAAGAATCATATTATTTGAATTTCTTTTTTTATTTGAACTTATGATTAATTTCTTATGATAACAACTTTTGGTGTCACTTTGTAACATATTCAAATATTTCTGCTTCCAGCTAGAACCATCTAAGGATTTACGTTTAATTCTTCTTATCCATATATGTATGAAATACGTAAACATTGATGAGAAGTCCAATGACGCCCTAAACTCCCCTTCCATCTTGTAGATGCATATGCATTTATCTTGAGTTTGTGAGGGCAATTCTCATTCTGATACAAGCTACTAGCTTTATTGCAACTCAATAACATTTACAACTGGCATAAACATTGACTGCAGGCCTTCTCCTGTCTTGCCTCCTGGCCCTGGCATTGCTGGCAACTCCAGCCAGCCTCCTCTGCTGAGGCTCATCCAAGTACCAGCCTCTGTGCCCTCAAACTCCAGGGGACATATGACAAGCCTTCCTAAGAATTCTTAGTCACTATACATTGTATTGCAGCCCTGGGTGTATGCAACTGTAGCGCTCTCTGCTCTCAAGTTTTTCATGAAGGAAATCTGTTTTCATCTGAATCTCTAGGTTCTTGGTGGATGCTGGATATTGGACCAGCTTGGCCATCTCCAAGGTGATGTGTCTAGTTTCTCTCTTTGAATGTACGGGCACTTTTCCCACAGGCCTCAACTTTAAGGCCTCATCTAGCACTCCAAGATTACCTGAAACATCCTATTTGCCTTCCTATTATCTGCAATAGCAGATTATTTATAGGTATTGAAGAACCAGCTTAGAAAGAACAAGGGGAAGGGAACTAACATTTTTTGAGTACTTACTATACGATAAATACACTATATGAATTATCACATTCACTCTTCATGACAATTCTAACAAGTAGGTACCATTTTATCCCTTTTTATTATTGAGTGAACTAAAACGAGGCAACTTTACCTACGATCAAAGCAATGATTCAAATTCAGATCTGTTTGATTTGAAATATGGGCATCAAAATTACTAGCATTTAGAAATATGTATCAATAAGCATTTCCTATCTAAGTAATTCTGTTTAGTACAACAGACCTTATTTGTGCGCTTCACTTCCTTTACATAAAATAATCATGCACAGAGGCTTCCGGGAAGATGGCGGAAGAGTAAGACGCGGAGATCACGTTCCTCCCCACAGATACACCAGAAATACATCTACACGTGGAACAACTCCTACAGAACACCTACTGAACGCTGGCAGAAGCCCTCAGACCTCCCAAAAGGCAAGAACCCCCCCCCCCCACGTACCTGGGTAGGGCAAAAGAAAAAAGAATAAACAGAGACAAAAGGATAGGGACGGGACCCGCACCAGTGGGAGGGAGCCATGAAGGAGGAAAGGTCTCCACACACTAGGAAGCCCCTTCGCGGGCGGAGACTGCGGGTGGCGGAGGGGGGAAGCTTCGGAGCCAAGGAGGAGAGCACAGCAACAGGGGTGCGGAGGGCAAAGCGGAGAGACTCCCGCACAGAGGATCAGGGCCGACCAGCACTCACCAGCTCGAGAGGCTTGTCTGCTCACCCGCCGGGGCGGGCGGGGCTGGGAGCTGAGGCTCGGGCTTCGGTCGGAGCGCCGGGAGAGGACTGGGGTTGGTGGCGTGAACACAGCCTGCAGGGGGTTAGTGCGCCACGGCTAGCCGGGAGGGAGTCCGGGAAAAAGTCTGGAGCTGCCGAAGAGGCAAGAGACTTTTTCTTCCCTCTTTGTTTCCGGTCGCGCGAGGAGAGGGCATTAAGAGCTCTGCTTAAAGGAGCTCCAGAGACGGGCGCGAGCCGCGGCTAAAAGCGCGGACCCCAGAGACGGGCCTGAGACGCTAAGGCTGCTGCTGCCGCCACCAGGAAGCCTGTGTGCGAGCACAGGTCACTATCCACACCCCCTTCCGGGGAGCCTGTGCAGCCCGCCACTGCCAGGGTGCCGGGATCCAGCGACAAATACCTGGGAGAACGCACGGCGCGCCTCAGGCTGGTGCAACGTCACGCCGGCCTCTGCCGCCGCAGGCTCCGCCCTGCACTTCGTGCCCCTCCCTCCCCCCCCCCCCCCCGCCCCCCCGCCCCGCGGCCTGAGTGAGCAAGAGACCCTGAATCAGCGGCTCCTTTAACCCCGTCCTGTCTGAGCAAAAAACAGACGCCCTCCGGCGACCTACACGCAGAGGCGGGGCCAAATCCAAAGCTGAGCCCCTGGGAGCTGTGAGAACAAAGAGGAGAAAGGGAAATCTCTCCCAGAAGCCTCAGAAGCAGCGGATTAAAGCTCCACGGTCAACTTGATGTACCCTGCATCTGTGGAATACCTGAATAGACGAGTCATCCCAAATTAAGGAGGTGGACTTTGAGAGCAAGATTTATGATTTTTTCCCCTTTTCCTCTTTTTGTGACTGTGTATGTGTATGTTTCTGTGTGAGATTTTGTCTGTATAGCTTTGCTTCCACCATTTGTCCTAGGGTTCTATCTGCACATTTTTTTGTTTTGTTTTTTAATTTTTTTTCTTAATAATAATTTTTTTATTTTAATAACTATATTATATTTGATCTTATTTTATTTTACCTTATCTTCTTTCTCTTTTTTCCTTCCTTCCCTCCTTCCTTCCTTCCTCCCTCCCTCCCTTCTTTCTTCCTTCCTTCCTTCCTTTCTTTCTTTCTTTCTTTCTTTCTTTCTTTCTTTCTACTTCTACTTATTCTTTCTACTTTTTCTCCCTTTTATTCTGAGCCGTGTGGATGAAAGGCTCTTGGTGCTGCAGTCAGGAGTCAGTGCTGTGCCTCTGAGGTGGGAGAGCCAACTTCAGGACACTGGTCCACAAGAGACCTCCCAGCTCCACATAATATCAAATGGCGAAAATCTCCCAGAGATCTCCATCTCAACACCAGCACCCAGCTTCACTCAACGACCAGCAAGCTACAGTGCTGGACACCCTATGCCAAACAACTAGCAAGACAGGAACACAACCCCACCCATTAGCAGAGAGGCTGCCTAAAATCATAAGTCCACAAACACCCCAAAACACACCACCAGACGTGGACCTGCCCACCAGAAAGACAAGATCCAGCCTCATCCACCAGAACACAGGCACTAGTCCCCTCCACCAGGAAGCCTACACAACCCACTGAACCAACCTTAGCCACTGGGGACAGACACCAAAAACAACGGGAACTACGAACCTGCAGCCTGCAAAGAAGAGACCCCAAACACAGTAAGATAAGCAAAATGAGAAGACAGAAAAACACACAGCAGATGAAGGAGTAAGATAAAAACCCACCAGACCTAACAAATGCAGAGGAAATAGGCAGCCTACCTGAAAAAGAATTCAGAATAATGATAGTAAAGATGATCCAAAATCTTGGAAATAGAATACAGAAAATGCAAGAAACATTTAACAAGGACCTAGAAGAACTAAAGATGAAACAAACAATGCTGAACAACACAGTAAATGAAATTAAAAATACTCTAGATGGGATCAATAGCAGAATAACTGAGGCAGAAGAACGGATAAGTGACCTGGAACATAAAATAGTGGGAATAACTACTGCAGAGCAGAATAAAGAAAAAAGAATGAAAAGAACTGAGGACAGTCTCAGAGACCTCTGGGACAACATTAAACGCTCCAACATTCGAATTATCGGGGTTCCAGAAGAAGAAAAGAAAAAGAAAGGGACTGAGAAAATATTTGAAGAGATTATAGTTAAAAACTTCCCTAATATGGGAAAGGAAATAGTTAATCAAGTCCAGGAAGCACAGAGAGTCCCATACAGGATAA
Source organism: Orcinus orca (assembly GCF_937001465.1). Classification (NCBI taxonomy): domain Eukaryota; kingdom Metazoa; phylum Chordata; class Mammalia; order Artiodactyla; family Delphinidae; genus Orcinus; species Orcinus orca. Next base: position 26,477,985 of record NC_064562.1, read on the forward strand.
ATCCAAGGAGAAATACGCCAAGACACATATTAATCAAACTGTCAAAAATTAAATACAAAGAAAACATATTAAAAGCAGCAAGGGAAAAACAACAAATAACACACAAGGGAATCCCCATAAGGTTAACAGCTGATCTTTCAGCAGAAACTCTGCAAGCCAGAAGGGACTGGCAGGACATATTTAAAGTGATGAAGGAGAAAAACCTGCAACCAAGATTACTCTACCCAGCAAGGATCTCATTCAGATTTGATGGAGAAATTAAAACCTTTACAGACAAGCAAAAGCTGAGAGAGTTCAGCACCACCAAACCACCTTTACAACAACTGCTAAAGGAACTTCTCTAGGCAAGAAACACAAGAGAAGGAAAAGACCTACAATAATGAACCCAAAACAATTAAGAAAATGGGAATAGGAACATACATATCAATAATTACCTTAAATGTAAATGGACTAAATGCTCCCACCAAAAGACACATATTGGCTGAATGGATACAAAAATAAGACCCATATATTTTCTGTCTACAAGAGACCCACTTTAGACCTAGAGACACATACAGACTGAAAGTAAGGGGATAGAAAAAGATATTTCATGCAAATGGAAACCAAAAGAAAGCTGGAGTAGCAATTCTCATATCAGACAAAATAGACTTTAAAATACAGACTATTAGAAGAGACAAAGAATGACACTACATAATGATCAAGGGATTGATCCAAGAAGAAGATATAACAATTGTAAATATTTATGCACCCAACATAGGAGCACCTCAATACATAAGGCAAATCCTAACAGCCATAAAAGGGGACATTGACAGTAACACATTCATAGTAGGGGACTTTAACACCCCACTTTCACCGATGGACAGATCATCCAAAATGAAAATAAATAAGGAAACACAAGCTTTAAATGATACATTAAACAAGATGGACTTAATTGATATTTGTAGGACATTCCATCCAAAAACAACAGAATACACATTTTTCTCAAGTGTTCATGGAACATTCTCCAGGATAGATCATATCTTGGGTCACAAATCAAGCCTTGGTAAATTTAAGAAAATTGTAATTGTATCAAGTATCTTTTCCAACCACAACGCTATGAGACTTGATATCAATTACAGGAAAAGATCTGTAAAAAATACAAACACATGGAGGCTAAACAATACACTACTTAATAACGAAGTGATCACTGAAGAAATCAAAGAGGAAATTAAAAAATACCTAGAAACAAATGACAGTGGAGACACGAGGACCCAAAATCTATGGGATGCAGCAAAAGCAGTTCTAAGAGGGAAGTTTATAGCAATACAATCCTACCTTAAGAAACAGGAAACATCTCGAATAAACAACCTAACCTTGCACCTAAAGCAATTAGAGAAAGAAGAACAAAAAAACCCCAAAGTTAGCAGAAGGAAAGAAATCATAAAAATCAGACCAGAAATAAATGGAAAAGAAATGAAGGAAACGATAGCAAAGATCAATAAAACTAAAAGCTGGTTCTTTGAGAAGATAAAATTGATAAACCATTAGCCAGACTCATCAAGAAAAAAAGGGAGAAGACAAATCAATAGAAATGAAAAAGGAGAAGTAACAACTGACACTGCAGAAATACAAAAGATCATGAGAGATTACTAAAGCAACTCTATGCCAATAAAATGGACAACCTGGAAGAAATGGACAAATTCTTAGAAATGCACAGCCTGCCAAGACTGAATCACGAAGAAATAGAAAATATGAACAGACCAATCACAAGCACTGAAATTGAAACTGTGATTAAAAATCTTCCAAGAAACAAAAGCCCAGACCCAGATGGCTTCACAGGCGAATTCTATCAAACACTTAGAGAAGAGCTAACACCTATCCTTCTCAAACTCTTCCAAAATATAGCAGAGGGAGGAACACTCCCAAACTCATTCTAGGAGGCCACCATCACCCTGATACCAAAACCAGACAAGGATGTCACAAAGAAAGAAAACTACAGGCCAATATCACTGATGAACATAGATGCAAAAATCCTCAACAAAATACTAGCAAACAGAATCCAACAGCACATTAAAAGGATCATACACCATGATCAAGTGAGGTTTATTCAAGGAATGTAAGGATTCTTCAGTATACGCAAATCAATCAACGTGTTACACCATATTAACAAATTGAAGGAGAAAAACCATTTGATCATCTCAATAGATGCAGAGAAAGCTTTCAACAAAATTCAACACCCATTTATGATAAAAACCCTGCAGAAAGTAGGCATGGAGGGAACTTTCCTCAACATTATAAAGGCCATATATGACAAACCCACAGCCAACATCGTCCTCAATGGTGAAAAACTGAAAGCATTTCCACTAAGATCAGGAACAAGACAAGGTTGCCCACTCTTACCACTCTTATTCAACATACTTTTGGAACTTTTAGCTACAGCAATCAGAGAAGAAAAGGAAATAAAAGGAATCCAAATCGGAAAAGAAGAAGTAAAGCTGTCATTGTTTGCAGATGACATACTATACATAGAGAATCCTAAAGATGCTACCAGAAAACTACTAGAGCTAATCAATGAATTTGGTAAAGTAGCAGGATACAAAATTAATGCACAGAAATCTCTGGCATTCCTATACACTAATGATGAAAAATCTGAAAGTGAAATCAAGAAAACACTCCCATTTACCATTGCAACAAAAAGAATAAAATATCTAGGAATAAACCTACCTAAGGAGACAAAAGACCTGTATGCAGAAAATTATAAGACACTGATGAAAGAAATTAAAGATGATACAAATAGATGGAGAGATATACCATGTTCTTGGATTGGAAGAATCAGCACTGTGAAAATGACTCTAGTACCCAAAGCAATCTACAGATTCAATGCAATCCCTATCAAACTACCACTGGCATGTTTCACAGAACTAGAACAAAAAATTTCACAATTTGTATGGAAACACAAAAGACCCCGAATAGCCAAAGCAGTCTTGAGAACAAAAGAAGGAACTGGAGGAATCAGGCTCCCTCTCTTCAGACTATACTACAAAGCTACAGTAATCAAGACAGTATGGTGCTGGCACAAAAACAGAAAGATAGATCAATGGAACAGGGTAGAAAGCCCAGTGATAAACCCACGCACATATGGTCACCTTATCTTTGATAAAGGAGGCAGGAATGTACAGTGGAGAAAGCACAGCCTCTTCAATAAGTGGTGCTGGAAAAACTGGACAGGTACATGTAAAAGTATGAGATTAGATCACTCCCTAACACCATACACAAAAATAAGCTCAAAATGGATTAAAGACCTAAATGTAAGGCCAGAAACTATCAAACGCTTAGAGGAAAACATAGGCAGAACACTCTATGACATAAATCACAGCAAGATCCTTTTTGACCCACCTCCTAGAGAAATGGAAATAGAAACAAAAACAAACAAATGGGACCTAATGAAACTTCAAAGCTTTTGCACAACAAAGGAAACTATAAACAAGACGAAAAGACAGCCCTCAGAATGGGAGAAAATATTTGCAAATGAAGCAACTGACAAAGAATTAATCTCCAAAATTTATAAGCAGCTCATGCAGCTCAATAACAAAAAAACAAACAGCGCAATCCAAAAATGGGCAGAAGACCTAAATAGACATTTCTCCAAAGAAGATATGCAGACTGCCAACAAACACATGAACGAATGCTCAACATCATTAATCATTAGAGAAATGCAAATCAAAACTACAATGAGATATCATCTCACACCAGTCAGAATGGCCATCATCAAAAAATCTAGAAACAGTAAATGCTGGAGAGAGTGTGGAGAAAAGCGAACCCTCTTGCACTGTTGGTGGGAATGTAAATTGATACAGCCACTGTGGAGAACAGTATGGAGGTTCCTTAAAATACTACAAATAGAACTACCATATGACCCAGCAATCCCACTACTGGGCATATACCCTGTGAAAACCATAATTCAAAAAGAGTCATGTACCAAAATGTTCATTGCAGCTCTATTTACAATAGTCCGGAGACGGAAACAACCTAAGTGTCCATCATCGGATGAATGGATAAAGAAGATGTGGCACATATATACAATGGAATATTACTCAGCCATAAAAAGAAATGAAATTGAGGTATTTGTAATGAGGTGGATAGATCTAGAGTCTGTCATACAGAGTGAAGTAAGTCAGAAAGAGAAAGACAAATACTGTATGCTAACACATATATATGGAATTTAAGAAAAAAAAATGTCATGAAGAACCTAGGGGTAAGACAGGAATAAAGACACAGACCTACTAGAGAATGGACTTGAGGATATGGGGAGGAGGAAGGGTAAGCTGTGACAAAGTGAGAGAGAGGCATGGACATATATACACTACCAAAAGTAAGGTAGATAGCTAGTGGGAAGCAGCCCCGTAGCACAGGGAGATCAGCTCGGTGCTTTGTGACCGCCTGGAGGGGTGGGATGGGGAGGGTGGGAGGGAGGGAGATGCAAGAGGGAAGAGATATGGGAACATATGTATATGTATAACTGATTCACTTTGTTATAAAGCAGAAACTAACACACCATTGTAAAGCAATTATACTCCAATAAAGATGTAAAAAAAAAAAACATACACATATATTCACTGAAAACCATAAATTGCAAAGTTGTATGTCTTGTCTACATTTTAAACTGCTTTATTCAGATACAATTGTCCTATGATAAACTGCATATTTTAGGGTATACACTTTGATAAGTTTTAAAATTTTTATTTTATATTGGGGTACAGCTGATTTACAATGTTGTGTTAGTTTCAGGTGTACAGCAAAGTGATTTAGTTATACATATATCTATTCTTTTTCAAATTCTTTTCCCATTTATTATAGAATACTGAGCAGAGTTCCCTGTGCTGTACAGTAGGTCCTTGTTGATTATACACTTTGATAAGTTTTATACCTGTGAACTTATCACCACGATCAAGACAATGAAAATATCCATCACCCTCAAAAGTTTCCTTGTGCACCTTGACAATCTTTCTCTTGCCTCTCTCCCACCCAAACAATCACTGATCCGCTTTCTGTTACTAAAGATTAGTTTATATTTTCTAGAGTTTTAAGAAAATCAAAACATTTAATATATTCTCTTTTTGTTATAGATAGATATCTATATAGATATAGATATAGTACAATTTGTTTATCCATTCACCTGTTGATGGACATTTGGATTGCTTCCAGTTTTAAGTTATTTCAAAGAAAACCTTCTATGAACATATGTCTTTGTATGAACATATGCTTTCATTTCTTTTGGGTAAATACTAAAGAGTGGAATGATTGGATCACAGGGCAGATGTATGTTTAACTTTTTAAGAAACTGTTGACCTGTTTTTCAAAGTGACTGTAGCATTTTATACTCCACCAGAAGTCTATGAGAGTTCTAGTCTTCAAATTTTGGCCCACACTTGGGCCAGTCTTTTTAATTTTAATCACTTTTAATTTTAATCATTCTAATAGGTTCATGGTGGTATCTCACTGTAGTTTTAATTTCCTTTTCCCTAGTGACTAATGCTGTTGAGCACCTTTTCCTATGCTTATTCGCCATCCATATCTGTTCAAATCTTTTGCTCATTTAAAAAAATGTAGTCTTTGTTTTTCAAAAATAAAAAGAAATAAAATAATATTGGTTAGTGTATGTCAAAAAAATGTTTAGAGGACCACTCCCCAAACCAAAATAGTAGATATTTGTGGATATTAGAATTAAAGGAAAATTTAACCTTATAAGTTATGCATTTCTGAAATGTTTAAATATTTTTGCAATGAGCATGTGTTACTTATTAGGAAAAACAATTTATCTTTCTTTCTTTTGCAGATGTACATTTAAGACAATCTTTATGGATTTGATGATTTGGTGAAGAAGGCCCAGAGAATGATTTTGGAATAATGAGAATTGAGTTTTATACAGCTGCTGCTACCTCTTCTCACACAGCATTATAAGGATGCTTCCTGAGAACAGAACATCTGGGAACAACTGGTGGAAGAAGGGTATTGCTAGACAGAGTGCTAGAAAGATAGCGCTTTGACTAGTTTTTATTTTGCTCTGCAAACATGGCGGGGCGGGGAAGAGGCTGAGCCAAGCATCTGGAAAGACAGGTGAGTTCTGGGAAAAGATGAGAAGATGAGATGACTGCTTGGGGAGGAACTTTGGGAAGTCATAGGAGGTGAATTTAGGGGAAATTGTTTTGTGAAAGGGTGGTATAACCCTCTTCATCTGCCCAAGAAAACATCTTTAAAATCGACATTATTCATTAGTTCTTTTTGGAGGTCAACTTACGTTTTCTGGGTATCTCCAGGTTGATACAGAGAGAGAGCAGGGGTGGACCAAGGAGTAACCTTATGACCTCAGCTCACAAAACTCTTAAACTGAGAAGAGGAAGTGGTGAAAGAAAAGAGAAATGTTGAGCAAGTATAAATTTAGTCTTAAATCACTTAAAATAATTTTTAAAAATTGTAAAGGTAATTTTTAAGAGCAATTTTAGGTTTCCAATAAAATTGAGAGGGAGGTTACAGAGATTTTCCGTATATCCCCTCTCTTCACACATGCATAACTTCCCGCTTTATCAACATCAGTCACCAGGATGGTATATATTTTTACCAAAGGTGAACCTACAGTGACATATCATAGTCACCCAAAGGTCATTGTTTACTTTAGGGTTCACTCTTGGTGTTGTCCACTCTATTTCACTGCCTTAAAAATCTTCTTTGCGCTGCCTATTCACCTCTTCCCTCCCCCGATCCTGGCAACCACTAATAATTTTTAATTGTCTCCATAGCTTTGCTTTTTCCAGAATGTCCTATAATTGGAATCATGCAGTATGTAGTCTTTACAGATTGGCTTCTTTCCCTTAGGAATATGCATTTAAGGTCCTTATGTTGTTTCATGGCTTGATAGCTCATTTCTTTTTAGCACTGAATAATATTCCATTGTCTGATGTACCACAGTTTATTTATCCATTCACCTACTGAAGGACATCTTAGTTGTTTTCAAGTTTTAGCAGTTATGAATATAGCTGCTATAAACACCCGTGTGCAGGTTTTGTGTAGACATAAATTTTCAGCTCCTTTAGGTAAATAGCAAGGAACATGATTGCTGGATCCTATGATAAGAATATGTTTAGTTTTTTATGAAACTCCCAAACTGTGTTCCAGAATGACTCTGCCATTTTACATTCCCACCAGCATTGTATGAGTGTTTCTGTCGTTCCACATTCTTACCAGCATCTGGTGTTTTCAGTGTTCTGAATTTTGGCCATTCTAATATGTGTCTAGTGGTATCTCATTGTTGTTTTAAATCGCATTTCCCTGGTGACATATAATGTAGAGCATCTTTTCATATGCTTATTTACCACCTGTTTATCTTCTTTGGTGGAGTCTATGAAGATCTTTGGTTATTTTTAAATTGGGTTCTTTGTTTTCTTCCTATTGAGTTTTAAGAGTTCTTTGTATGTTTTGGATAACAGTCCTTTCAGATGTCTTTGCGAATATTTCCTCCCATTCTGTGGCTTGCCTTCTCATTTTCTTGACATTGTCTTTTGCAGAGCAGAAGTTTTAAATTTTAACGAAGTTCAGCTTACTGCTTATTTCTTTCATGGATCAGGTCCTTGGTGGTGAATCTCACTTTTTTTTTTTTTAAACCCATTTTTTAAAAGTCCTCTTGACTAGGTAAAGTGAAAGAGGAGAGGCAGCCTCTATCCATCAGAGTCCTCATAGAAAACACTGTCAAAAGGTCATTGAAAAGATTATAATGAAGAGACTGCTTCCTGAGATGAAGTCAAGGTTAAGGGAAATAAAAGATGTTGACCTAGCGGGAAACAGTTGCCAGCCCTAGGCCTAAAGGGGCAATGGGAAGGGGCAGCTACTGGATGCTGAAAGAGAGGAGCTGCTGGAGAGGAATGTGGCCTTAAGTAGAGGAACCAAATGGGAGCCAGAAGACAGGGAACCATGATGTATTCCACACAGGTCAGTGGCCAGAGGCTCAGAGAAGAGCTGGGACAGAGTGAATCTAGATGGGCATATGAAGGACATCCTCGCACAGACTCCCAACAGAATCCTACTCTTCCCATCCATTCACCCCTTAAACACCCACTTCCATCTAGAAAGTCATAAAGAACAGTTTCAACCTAGAGGCTGGTGATTCCTAATTCCTTTTGGCTCACAGACTCCAAAAAGCACTCGTAAGCACCTTCATAAATTTACATACAATATTTCTCCTCCTTACAGACAGGGGGCCCTTCACTAAGCAAGTAGTTAGATCTTTCTCACTGATATTCTTGCAAAAATTAGTAGCCAATACCTGAAAAAAGTTTTGAAATAAATCCAGATTGTATATTTAAAATAAAAAAATTCAGGAGGAAATTTCTGCTTAAAAGGAAATTTCAAAAGTACATGGCTTTTTTTTTTAACTTCAATAAGCACTTTAGCTTTATTTGACATTCTACACATGTCAATTCTAACTCTGATGGCAGTAAGTTATGAAATCCTCGATTACAAGGGTAGGTGTTACAGATGGAATGAAAATTTCCATTTCTTGCCTTTGCTGCTAAGGGTTGGTTTGACTGAGAAAAATGCCAGAATTCTCAAACACGCTGTGAGTTGGATTCCTTCTGTATTGTGTCTTTGTCTTTGTTCTCCAGTCATTGAGGTCATCTTTGGTTTTTGTTTGTTTTTGGCCATGCCACGTGGCATGTGGGATCTTAGTTCCCAGACCAGGGGACCAGGGATCGAACCCATGGCCCCTGCAGTGGAAGTGAGAAGTCTTAACCACTGGACCACCAGGGAAATCCTGAAGTCATCTTTGTCAAGATCTGCTCCATTGACACTATCTGGTATTTTGAGCAGAGGTAACGTGTGGATTTCTGCAGTGTTTCCCGATTCTAGAGGTATTTTCCTGACAAGGAATTGGCACCCTGGGTTATAGCTGGCAGGAAAACTTTCCCCAGATCTGTAAAGTTTCCTTAGCTGTCTACCTCCAATCTTCCAGAGAGGTAGCCTCATCCAAAGAGTAGGTAGTTTTCTAGCAATTCCCCTCACAGTGAGTAAGGGACTTTGATTAGGAGTGTGGGCCCCAAATTTAGACTGCTTGAAGCTTGGAACCACTCTTTAAAACCTTGAGAACTTAAGCAAGTGACTTGGCTCGACTTCCTCATCAGTGGATAATAACAGTACCTATTTAATAAGATTGTTGTGAGGATTAGATTAATTCAGATAAAGCTTTATAATGGGGTAGCCACATTTTGTTATTATTCTAATAGCCACATACATCTAGAAAGCTGTGGAAAAATTCTTTCCTGTCATTCATTCTTCTGTTCATTCGTTCATGTGCTTCTGAATATTTACTGAGCTCAGCACTGTGCTCTGTGCTAGAGATACAACGATCAACTAAAACAGAATTAGTCCCTGGCTTCCTTGAGCCCATAGTCTAGTAGGGAAGACAGATGCTAATCAAATAATCATAACCACAAATATAAAATTATTATGGAAGAAAGGGACATGGTTCTATGAGAACCAATAATGGAGAGCTATGACCCTAAAGAAGTGTTGTTTAATCTGAGATCTTAAGGCTGAGAATGAGTTCTCTACCTTGAATTCAGTTAAGTGCTGATAGACTTACTTTTCAGACAGCTGGGCTTTCTATATAGCAGAGGAGAACTTCAAAAACTTCAGAAAAGACAGAAATTCAAGGCTCTGACGTTGAATAGGTTGATGACTTTTGGAGTAGTAAACAATATTTTAATCAGGGTTTGTCTCTGACATGAATGCAAGACAGTCTGGGATGTAATGAATCTCAGTGACGTGTGGAGTTTCTTCCTTCACCAAGCCAGAAAGCCCAGAGGCACTGCCAAATACGGCTGGGTCTCCGGCTGTGCCCAGGATCAATGTCTGAGTTGAAGTTTTGTTTGGCAAATAAAGTTTTTACAATTTCAAAACCACAGGAGGCCTCTGAACTTTCCAGAAGGGCTCCCAACATAGGAATCCTCCTCTGATACTGTCTTCATACAAATAACATGGGAACCAGGACTTCACTCTGCTAAGAGAAGTCAGTACCTTCATGATAAAGAGAAATGGCTCCCAATGTTCATAGCAGCACTATTCACAATAGCCAAGAAGTGGAAGCAACCCGTGTGTCCATCGACAGAGGAATGGATAAAGAAGATGTGGTAGATGGAATTCTACTCAGCCATAAAAAAGAATGAAATAATGCCATTGGCAGCAACATGGATGGACCTAGAGAGTATCATACTAAGTAAAGTAAGTCAGAAAGAGAAAGACAAATATCATATGATATCGCTTATATGTGGAATCTAAAATCTGGCACAAATGAACTTATTTACAAAACAGAAACAGACTCACAGACATAGAAAACAAACTTATAGTTACCAAAGGGGAAGGAGGGCGGAGTCAGGAGTATGGGATTAACAGATACACACTACTATAACAACAAGGACCTACTGTATAGCACAGGGAACTATATTTAATATTTTGTAATAACCTATAATGGAAAAGAATCTGAAAAAAAAAAATGGGGATAATATATACTTTTAAAGTGCTGTCCGAAAAAAAGAGAGAGAGAGAGAAGGGCAATTCTTCAATGATCTGCTCCAAAATACTGACATAGATTTTACTGATTCTGGAATGGATGAGAACATTTGACAGGGTATTGTCTGAGTTTTAAAATTTTCCTCCAAGGCATAAATCAGCTTAACCACTTCCAAGACACATTGCTTCCTCAAGGTCTTTTATCTGGTAACAGATAAAACTGCAGTATGCAGTTTTGTAGGATGACTAAAGACAACATTCTTTGTGTTGAAGCAAATCCAATTTTGGTAACATTTTAATATCTTTCAATTGAGCATTTGACTTAGGCAAAAAAAGCAGACCATGCAGTGAACTGTCAGGATGTCAGGGACCACTTCAGCTCTGTTGGCTTCCTACTTCCATAGGTAAGCATCTTGCCACACAAGATGCCCTCTGACTCTTGTGTTCTGCTGATACAAATAAAACCCAACCATATAAATATAATATATATATATATATATAATATATATATGGTGATATTTCCTAGCCTAAGCTGGTATCAAGTTATAGATAGATAGGTGATAGATGTTCATAATCATAATAACATGAAACATTTGTAATTCATATCAAAGGAAGGCCTGATAGATATTATAGTTGGCCAATGATGACAGTTACAAATTACCAAATGGTAGTTTTCTTTACAGGCTGCCTTTTACTTTAGTATGAAACAATGCTTTAGTAACAAATATAAGTTAAACAAAAAGTTTTACTCCCCTAACTATAATTTTAAATATTGGAGAAGACATAAAAGAAGAATATCTTTTCCCACAGGTTGGATCTTCTGAAAGCCACCAGTGGGTGCCCTGGGTCAGAAGGCCCAGGCTAACAACCTCACCTATGGAATCTTTAATCTTACAGTACTAACCTCTCTCTGTTTTTCCTTTCCTCTCTCTTTAATTTCAATTTCACCTTTACAGTTCTTTATGTATTAAATATAACTGTCTGAAGTGAGATAGAGAATCATTTAAATAACTTGGAGCAGCAATTTATAAACTGTGGTACAAAAGATCACTGATGCCCACTGAAAGACCTCAACACTTTTCCGAGCCTTCCCTGGCCTTTGCAGTGTCAGTCGTTTTGCATCTCCTCCCCTCTCCTCAGACTTGTTTTAAACCCCAGTGTTTCTCTGAATTATGATGAGTCTCTTAAAGTTTTGTGTATCAAGATTGACCATGTGCACGTCTCAGAGAATATTCTCTTCTCTTAGCAGGGTTTTTTGACCTCTGTAGGGTCTGTGAACTCTTAGGGGATTCAGAGATATCCTTTAAAGGGGTCTGGAACCAAAACCTCCACATGCATTTCCCTTTTGGAGTTCCATGTACCACAATTCTTTTCTTCCTATGACTGTTTTTCCTGACTTCATTCTTATTTTTCTAGAAGACTCATTACTTCAGCCAATCCATTCTTGATCACTTTCTCTTGTTTGTATTATTTTTCTTTCCTCATTCTAAATCCTCATTCACTTCAGCGTTTGAATTTGCAGCCTCCCCGTTACCCTAAATCTGGCCTTGTAAGGAGAGCCCTTCACTTCATGCCCCCAGCAGGGGTCACCCTAGTTCCTTCCCAGAGAGCCATACAGTCCAAATGCCCATTATCAAGTTAAAGGACCCACCTTCTAGTCTTGGAACTGTAGTTCCAGTTTCCATGAAACATTATAAATACTTAAAGCTCAACATTCACATTGTTCTCATCTCCATTCTTATCTAATAGTGGGTAGCACTTTAAGCTCCCTTTAAAGAGATTATTTATTTATTTATTTATGGGTGCATTGGGTCTTAGTTGCTGCCCGCGGGCTTTCTCTAGTTGCAATAAGCGGGGGCTACTCTTCGTTACGGTGCATGGGCTTCTCATTGCAGTGGCTTCCCTTGTTGCGGAGCACGGGTTCTAGGCACACGGCCTTCAGTAGTTGTGGCGCAAGGGCTTAGTTGCTCTGCCGCATGTGGGATCTTCCCGGACTGGGGCACGAACCCGTGTCCCCTGCATCGGCAGGCGGACTCTCAACCACTGCACCACCAGGGAAGCCCTTTTCATTGTTTTTTAATCAAGCATTCTCTTTAAAATTCTTTTCTGTAGTTATTTATGCCATTTAAAAAATGCATTGAGTTTATTATACTAAATAAAAAAGAACCAGGAAAAATTAGCAACATAACAGCTAGTTACGAAAACATAATAATGTTCCAATTAAAGTGATTACTAGAGTTGAGCTCAGGGAACAACTTGATTTAAACAAAAATATCACACCAGTGATTCTACCTTCTCATTCTTGCATCATTAAATTAGATCATTCCCACAAGCATCAAACATGCCATTATTTTTCTCCTCGTAAAACAAACAAAAACTTTTTTTGAGCCTACTTCTCCAGCTATTACCCCAATTCTCTGCTCTTCTCTGAAACAAAACTACTTAAAAGAGTTGCTTGTATTTTCCGTCTTCCTCTCCTCTCATTCTGGCTTTTGTCCATTCAAATCAGGCTTTTTCCCACCACTCCTCTGAACTTGCTCTCGTCCACTGGGTCCCCAGCGACCTTCATGTTGCTAAATCCAATGGTCAATTCTCAGTTCTCATCCTGCTTGACCTATGAGTAGCATTTGACAATAATGCTTCATACTACAAACATTTTCTTCAGTTGCTTCCAGGACACCACACTGACCTGGTTTTCCTGTCACCTTGCTGATCCCTCATTGTCAATCTCCTGTCCTAGATTCTCGTCCTCTTCTTATGGGTGTTAGAGTTCCATAAGGCTCTGGTGTGGTCCTCTTCTGTTCTACATCTCCACTCATTTCCTAGATGATCTCTTCCAGATCTGTGGCTTTAAATTCCTTCCATGATTCTCTGATGAATCATGTTCCACTGCTGATAGCAGAGATTCCATGACAATAGCTTAGACACAGACGAGTTCACTCTCTCACATTACTAAGAGTCAGAAGGAGCCTGAAGAAGCCAGTCCACAGCTGATGTGGCAGATCAGTCATCAGAGACTCAGGCTACTTCTGATTTTCTGCTCCATCATCCTAGTGTGGGGCTTCTATTCTCAGGTCCACCTCATGATCTGAGATGGCTAACTTAGCTCTAGGCATCATCTACAGATCAGGAGGAAGGAAAGGAGAAAGGAGAACCGTCAGCAGACCAGCTCTTTTAAAGGAGCCTTTTTGGAAGCCCCTGGCCCCAACACACATATACATTTGCAAGGTTATCTCATTAGTTCAATGGCTAGATTCAGTCATGTGCTTATATCTCGCTGCAAGGGAAACTGGTAGTTGTGGCCTTTATTCCAGGTAGCAATATGTTGAGCCAAAGTTGACGTTCTATACTAAAGAGGAAGAGGAGAAAGAATATTTGATAAGCATCTAGTAATCTCTGCTCTAATATCAATATACTGAAGGTCCCATATTAATGTCTCTAGCCCTGTACTCTTCTCTGAGCCTCAAGACTACTTATTCCTTAGCTCTGCTTGGATGCCTACTTGGCAACTCAAACTTAACATGAGTAAAGCACTCCCTTTACAATGCCGTCTCAGCCATGAATGCCTGATTGGGATGAGTTGAGAAAAGAAGGAGGAATGAGAAACTGAAGACAGTGAATAGAGAGAACTCTTTCAAGGAATTTTGATATAAAAAGGAGCAGAGGGGAAATCATTGCAGTAGTGCAGTCCTCAAGAAGACAAGGGTGGGAATTCCCTGGTGGTGCAATGGTTAGGACTCTGCATTCTCACTGCTGGGGGCCTGGCTTCGATCCCTGGTCGGGGAACTAAAATCCCACAAGCTGTATGGTGTGGCCAAATAAATAATAATAAAATAAAATAAATAAAAATAGAAGACAAGCGTGGGTGGGATGCAATGCACAAGTGAGGAGATTGGCTTTTGATGGAAACAGGAGTTTACAGGTACAACTTTTAGTCAAGAAGCCTCACTGAATTGAAGCTTTGATAACCCACTCTGCACCAAATGAATGACGATAATAGGTCAAACCTAAAGGGAGAAAACAATAAATATAAATCCAGGTTCAGAAATAAGACAAACAGCTCCTAGGTGGAAATAGAACAAAAATGTCAAAGCAAGTAGGCTGAAGCCACAAAGTTTATGGGAAATCCAGAAAGCACAGAGCCCTGGCCAGGATTTCAGCTCCTGAGGCGTAGAGGACACTAAAACTGCTCCATGAGAAACTAGATTCAGCCTTATAGCCTGAAAACTCCTCTCTTCTCAAGAATGAGGCTGAAAAAATATTAAAACCCTAGGTAACTTCTACTAGGAGACGTGACTTTTAGAAAGATATAGACCCAGGAAGAAGGGGGTACCCAGATTCAACCCTACAATCAAAAATTGAGCCATCCTGCCTAATTGCTCTGTGATTGGATCTGCGGACTCCACAGTATTACCTTAGGGCAGGAGTTCCAAGTTACTACTATAATACTTGGCTTTTGGTCAAGGGTCTGCTGACAGAGAGAGGTGAGCTCGTGGTTGAAGGCATGGGGAGAGATACAAAGAAAAATGCTACAACCTTTCAAAGGCTTCAGTGTGAACCTGCAACCTCACATTCAAAACGTGGATAGGTTTAATGCTGAGAAAGAAAGCCAACAAAATTAAGAATTAGAATGTGAATTGACTACAGATAAAATCAGTTTTATGTCTGGAGTAGTTTGATAAGATTTTAATATAAATATGATTGAAACGATCAAAGAATTAAAGGCATAATTTTACCAAAAAGAACAAGAGATTATGGAATAAAAATAAACAAAAATGAAACACAAAAGAGATGATCCAAATTTTGTATATAAAAAATACAGTCGTTGGAGTACAAATGTATTAGGTTTGAATTCCAATACAGTCAAAGGGATAATTAGTGACTTGCAAGATTGTAAAATGGAATAGCCCAGAACACAGAAAAGAGAGCAAAGAGAGAGACATGGGTATGGACAGGGTAAGATGGTGTATTTAGTCGTGGGAGACCAGGCAGTTCTTTTTGTATTGCTTCTATTTTCTCAGTAAAATTAGAGGTGAGATCATCAGCTGACATGGAGGAGGAGATGTTGAGTGTTAGAAGAGAAAGGAAAACAAGTGACAGTCCTTTTAGAGAGTGGGGAGTAAATTAAGGAAATATGGAAGGATTGCCAGGAAGTGCTGGTGGCCCTCTCCAGTCTGTTAGGATTTAGACTGCCTAAAAAAAGTCTGTTGCCAGTGGGACAGATCCTGGGCAAGGGGCAAGAAGCAAACTGAGTGGAAAGACAAATGTTAGGAACACATTCAATGCATTGTGATTATTTACTTTCATAATTGCATGAAAAAGTGGATTCTGTCTATAAAAAGACAGATTTTCAAGTGAAAGTATAGAGAAAAGAAGAAACAGATAACCTATGAGGAAAGAAGAGCAAAGAAAGAGAAAAAAGAGGAAAGCAGTAGAGATATGTCACAGTCATGGGTATTAGAATCAGGTATAGAGACACACTACTATGTGTAAAATAGATAACCAACAAGGACCTACTGTACAGCACAGGGAATTATACTCAATATTTTGTAATAACCTATAAAGGTGAAAATCTGAAAAAATATACATATATGTGAATTACTGTTCTGTGCATCTGAAGCTACAACACTTTAAATCAATTATACTTCAATTAAAAAAAAAGTAGGTATAGTGAGTAGCAAATACTCAGAAAGTAGAAAGAATAATTTAGAAGACAGACTAAATTAGTTATTGGTAGGGGATTGAGAGGGAATCAAATAGCCACTCCTAGTACATTGATCTTCAAAAGTTTTTTTAGTATATTTTAGAAAATTTTCATCAAAGTAAATGGAAAGTTTATAATCTAGTCTTTTAAGGGTTAAGTGTCTATCTGGAAAAGTCTGCCCTTGAAAGTTCATTTTTTGATAATTACAGTTATCTGAGGTATGGGAAGTTTTCTTTTTCCTTTCCTTGTTTAGAAAATAATAATATATGCCATCAGAATCTGGCAATATTCTAACTACTTGTAACACAGGGATCTATATATGTTCATTCATTCAGTCAACACATATTTGTTGCCTGTGTACTTACACATATCACTGGTTTAACTCCAAGGACATGTCAAGGCATGTCAATTCTATCACCTGGATTCCATTCCAAGTTCCACTATTCAATACATGGTAAACTGGGATTGGTTGAGTTGCTTAAACTCTTTGAGTCTCAGTTTCCCCTTCTAGAAAATATAAATGAGGATAATGCTACCTTCCCCCGGATAACATTACCCTCCCTCATCAGGTTCCTATGAGCATTAAATGATATAAGATATTTAAAGTGTTTAGGCTCGTGCCTAATAAGTGCTCACTACATGGTAGCTGTTAGTCTACTAATTAAATTTAATTCTACTAATTAAAATTCCAAGGAGAATATTATACTGTCTTAGAAGTGATACTAAAGCTAACTATTTTAGAGTGAACCTTGTACGTTTTATTAGGTAACCAGTGCACCTAGTATCTTGCTAGGTACTCTATGGATAGTCGGTAAATGATATCTACCATTATTACTAATAATACTAGTACTTTGGATTTGATAGTACCTCACAATTCTCAAAATGCTGCCATAAGCATTACCTGGTTTGATGCTCACTGCACCTAGAAAAGTAGATATAGGACAAATATTATCTTCTCAGTTTAATAGATAAAGGAGCAGAGACACGGAGAAAAGCTAAGTGACTTGACCAAAATCACATGGCTTATAAACCGAAGATTCCAAACTAGAATGCAGGTGTTTGTTACCACGGTTGTTAATAAGCATCATAGAGATTGAAAGCATTTATTAATGCAGTTGTTGGTTATCTTAATAATTACACTAATCATTTCCATTTACTTGTTCGTTATTAATATATCTAAGGATATCCACAAACCACAAAGTAACTTCATTAGTTCATATCTGTATGAAGCATAGTTTTCCTTATACATTTACAGTGGGAGCCATTTCATGTTTTAATAGAACACATAGTTCTTTTGGTCAGAGTTTAAAATTCACATTTCCAGCAGTCCCTTTCCAGTGAAAATGTAACTATTGCTGTTTCTCCATATCTTTTTAGTCATTATCTTTCTCTTATCCTTTCCCTCTTCTGTTTCACACTGAAGGCCTGTGAGATTTGTGATGCTTGTTATTTTTGCCATATGGGTGCCTTGTGAAAGTAAATTATTAATATGTTTTTCTCCAATACTTGTAATATTTATTAAAGGTGGGAAGTTGCTGGCACTCCCTATGAAGCCATATATTAAGCACTTGCCTAGAGTTTGGCCTTGTTGTGATTTGACCTTTGTTAGTCTCCCTATACTTTTGTTAAAGAAGGAAGGTCCTTTCCTGCTTGGGAAGATGGATGGGGCCTTTGATGTACTGGTGGAGAAATGTGTCAAGCTTCGGACCTACAGGAGCCTGGAAAGGGGCTGAATGGTTCTACATAAGGACATGGGATGTCTCTTCTGGAATAGGCAGGAGGGATGGGAAGAAAATTGTGAGGACGGAAGCTGCCATGGGATGTGGGACTGAGGAAACACTGAGGTGTGTTATTTACAGTAAAGTCTCTTAGCTGCTCCTTGAAGATCTGCATTTTTCTTCAAGGCCCTTGGAGTTGAATTTGTACATTCTTCAGATGTGTTACTGTGGGTGCTATGAGCAGAGCAATGCTATATTTGGATTATACAATCGTACCCACAAAATTTATTTAATTAAATATACATTTATATATAGCCCCGTTCTAGATGCTTTTTTAAGAAAAAAATTGTGTTTTGATGATAATGCAGAAAAGTTCAGAACCTGTACACTAAAGGGTTCCTTTTGAAGACCTACTTAAACAGAGTCTGAACTAATTTTTAAAGATTATCTAGAAAACTACTAAAACTTTGTTAGTAGTCTTTAAAACTAGATGAACGAGCTTCTCTGGGAAAATAACCAGTATTAATGTTGGTATATGTCACAGACTATGGGCTTTAGTTTAGAAATGTATTCAGAAAAGCTCTTAATTTTTTCTGGAAATGAGATAGCAGCATTGTTCCAGCAATTTTCCTGAATTGTCTATGTGGTTGGCTTCACTACCCTGTTTGCTAGGAAAATTTGGCCCGTAGTTCTCCCAAGTTCGCAGAATCAGTGAAATTTAGTATAAAGCTGTCATTTTTTCCAGTTAACCAATTTTATTGTCAAGTGAGTGATTCTCTGCTGATTGGCTCCACCACAGATTTGCTTTTCAGCTTGGTGTTCAGTGCTGTTAGGCAATCATTCCTGTGGCAGAGTCCATGGATGAGCTCTCCAAAACAGTTCCCAATCCCTGTCTCCCTTACCTTCATTTACAACTTGAGCTAGAAAACAAGAATCCCCTATTTCCCAGACTCCTTTGCCGCTAAGAGGTGGCCATATAGCATAGTTCTGGCCAAGGAGGTAAAGGGTTTCACTTTGCAAATAGAAAGGAAATAGCTCTTTGGGACAACTTTTTTTTTTCTGTTTAGACCATTATTTGTCCCTTTTCCTTTTTTCCTGCATTGGACTTGTATGGGATACCTAGAAGTGCAGCAAGCCATCTTTTGACCACAGGGTAATAATCATGAGAAAGGAATCCGAGTTCCAAAGAGCATCACTGAGCCACTACACCAACATTTGATGGACACACTGTGTTTCATTGAATGAAATAAATACCACCCCCCCCCATCCCCACCCCTACCGTGGTCCACTTGGTCCATGTTAGACTTCTGTTGATCGATTACACTTTGGACTAAAACACTCTTTAGACCCACCTGGCTCCTCCCTTTTTCAACAGAAGCAGTTCTGTTAGTCGAGTGGGTGCTTCTTGGTGGCCTCTCCAGCCATTCCACAAAGCTCTAATTTCTTTTCCAGAATCTATGTGGTTTCTGGAAGGTCATTCCATTCCTGTATCTAGGGATGAAGCACTTCACCTAGGCTAAGCCAGTTGATGCATTCCATATTCTAGCCATAATGTTCGGTTCACAATTGACTATATGCCTTAAGATGGTCCAATCAGAATGAGTCTCAGGACTTTTAGTGGAAACTCTGAATCATGGTCCCTCTCTTTCTTCAGCAAATGTGGTGTGCAGATGCAATGCCAGGAACTGCTGCAGTCATTTTGCTACCATGTGGCAAAGGCAGCCTGAGTACACAGCTGGCATACTGAAGAGGACAGATCTTACACCCTCACAGAGAGCCAGCCTCCTGATGTGACTGAAGCTGAAGCCTGTCCAGTAATTCCTCTTTATTGTTTAATCATTTCAAGTAAGCTGAAGTCTTACTGATACACAGTTCTAGTTTGGCCTCTACCTCTTAGCAGAAAACTTCATGCGTAAGATAGCTTCCATTTGTTCCTCCAGATTCACTCTACCCCTTTGCTCCCTGTTCTGTGCCTCATGAGGCTGAACTGTTTTGACCATATCAGTGGGTGTCCTTGCCTCTGACTTCCAGTTGGATTTGGCTAACAGGAAGCACCAGCAGGTGATCAGGGGGAAGAAGGGAGTGGAGTAAAACCAAGGTATATATTTTCCTGGACCCCTCCTTGTGGGGTCCCTGCAGCCTGGCTGTGTCCCTTGGCCAAGGCCAGAGCTCCTGTCAAGTAGTCTCTCTGCACAGACTTTTCTTTTTCTAATAACCACACCCTCCTCTTGCCCTTTAGTCCTACGTGTGGTAATGGGTCCTCACTGATGCAAACTAGAGAACTGCCCTATGTCTGTGGTTTCCCTACACTCTGAGCACTTGTCTTTAAATAGTTCTCTTATTAGAATTGCCTCATATCATCCAATTTGACCATGACATCTGTTTCCTGCTGAGGCCCTGACTGGTACACCTCATTCTCTACTCCACCAAGGAGAAAGAGGTTACACCTCTCCACATCTTCAGTCATCACGTGCAGTACCCACACATACTTCAGCTCTGTGTTTTCGAGATTGCTGGGGAAGGTGCAACAGGTCTGTGCCTCTTTTCCTTCTCATAAGCATGGCAATAATCATGCTTTTCCTGCATATCTTGCCAGGAATGTTGTAAGAATTAAGTCACGTAATGGATGTAGATGTACTTAGAAAAGCCGAGTGCTAGACATAGACAAAGCATTGTTACTGTTATTGCCACTACTATAGAGATAGGTCGACCTAAGTTCTAACTGTAGCCTACTGAAAGATGTTTGAACACTCTCTCTCTTTCTCTTTCTCTCTCTTTCTCTGAGTTTACGTGGTACTATCTAAACACATACATGTGTTTCAGTGACAACTGCAGATACCTCTAATTCCTGGCCACGTACTCCAATCAACCATCATTTGGGTACAAATCATACTTGTCCTTCACATCCTTTCCTCTGTGGGTGGTTAGGTGACAGAAAGAGCATGAGCTTTGGAGCCTTCCAGATTTAGCTTCAGGTTTTGCTCTGTCACTTACTAGTTCTTGGTTAGCAAGGGAAATCACTTAGCCTCTCTTGAGTCTTCGTTTTTTGTCAATGAAATGACCATGATTGGAAAGACTGGATAAAAGAATTTATATAAAGGGCCTGCACGGTTGCCCTTACCTTTTCCTTACCTAGCTCCAGGAAGAGATGTTGAGCAATGGTGCAGCTCACATTTCCTAGACGTGGAACAGGCAGGCCGTGGCTTATCTTACGCACAAGGGACAGAAAGTTAGAATGCCCAAAGGTGGACTTTGCGCTGATGGTGGCAAAAGGCCTGGGAAATGACAGCAAGCTCAGGTCAGGGAGGGGACACTCTCTTTGATTGAAGCTTACTGGAAACCACACACTGTGGGTGGGACTAACCGGCCACAGAAACCCTTCCCAGAAGTAATCCATGTGATCTGAGGACATTTTACTGATGAGATTAAGATGCTAAGATGCCATCCTGAAGGAGCCGACCTAAAGCACAATTAATGCCTAACCAGCTATAAACTTGGAAATTGTAATATTCTATGGATGTCGATTGAAGTGGTGAGGGAAATAGTATTTATAGAACATCTACATTGGGCCTGGCAGCTTATACACATTATCACACGGAAGCCTCATATTAACCCCACGCGGTGGACATTAAAACCCTTATTCGACTGGTGGGGAACTTGACATTCCAATGGCACATAGCATGTAAGTAGCTCTGGATCAGCTTCTCACACTCACAGGAGGCTGAAGTATATAATATATATAGTGAGTATGAATCTAAGGCCACAAATTTAGGTACACAAGAAATGTATTAACTTTATTCTTACATAACTCAGCTAAATTTATATTCTGAGTCACCACGCATCAGAATGGCAGAAACTTAATCTCTGCCAATTTGAAATCCTGCCTCTTCCCTTACATGGCGTTTTATCTGAGTTCTGACTTCATCTGCCTTCCTGAAATTTATTGGTTATACGTATTCTGTGGTTCCAAAGCATTGGTGGCAACAGTTAGGGTAGGAGGAAATCTGGTCTTCACTGAGGGGGTCAGGGAGGAATCTCTTCCTCCCTGATTGGTCCATGCAGGTTGTCGTGGAGACATCTTTTGTTCTCATCTCCACAACCCTTCACATCTAGTCAGTTCCTCTCAATTATGCCTTTGCCTCCCTTGGATGTATGAGACCCATTCTGTTGCTGCTCCATAATGATGGTTTAGACTTTGAGGCTATCTGCCTACACAGATCACAGAGCTATCTCTCCTCCGATAGTATGCTACCTCCCCAGGATTCTATGCAGTTTTATGGGCACAGGTCTCTTCCGCTATTGGATTCCATACTCCCATCTGGGGGTTTGGCCCTGGTTTATATCCTAGTGTTCCAGCTGGAGAGCAGCCCACAGACCCCCTATCTCAGGTCACAATGCTGTTAAACTCATCACTTCCCCTTTAATTCTTTTCTTTCACCAGATGTAGTGAATCCTTTTCTAGTGGTAAGAAAGGTGGTCAGGGAAGGCCTGCTCATACAGCTCTCAAAGCTTGCCATGATCAATTTTCTAAAAATTCTAAGGAGCTAGCTTTTGAAGCACAAAGCTAAAAGAGTTTCTATTTTATTCCTGTTTTCTGCTGTCACGTACCTTCCCTGAGCCAATGAATATCTAATGGTTTAGCTGTCTTCTTCTTCTTTTTTTTTTTTTTTGGCCACTCTGCTTAGTTTGCGGGATCTTTGTTCTCTGACCAGGGATCAAACCGCAGCTCACAGCAGTGAAAGTGCTGAGTCTTTTTTTTTTTTTTTTTTGCGGTACGCGGGCCTCTCACTGTTGTGGCCTCTCCCGTTGCGGAGCGCAGGCTCCGGACGCGCAGGCTCAGCGGCCATGACTCACGGGCCCAGCCGCTCCGCGGCATGTGGGATCTTCCCGGACCAGGGCACGAATCCGTGTCCTCTGCATCAGCAGGCGGACTCTCAACCACTGCGCCACCAGGGAAGGGAAGCCCTGAGTCTTAACCACTGGACCGCTATCTTAATAGCTGTCCTAGTAGGAGGAAATTCTAGGAAACAGATGAAAACTCTTTCAAAACTATTACCTTGTCTCTGTACAAATGACTTTATTTTAAAATTTATTTAAATACAATAAAAAATATAACTGCAACGTGGATCAGAATCACACGTTAGTCCTCCCTCCCTCTGCTGATTGGGACATATTTTCTCTGTGGGCAAGACACATGGCAAGCCAAATGATCATTAGAAACTCTCTGTCAGAGCAATTAGAGACAAGTGGAAGATGTTGCCTCACTGTGATGGGCTGAAATGCCTTCCAGAACTCCTCGGGAAAGACCTGAATGGGACACAGACTTACACTGACCTTGGGAGCTGTCCCCCGAGTGGGGCTAAATTCTTGATTTCCAACTCACATTTTCCTTGCCTCCACCAAGCCCATCTCTCTTTCAGTTTTCCCATCACTCTTTCCTTACCTCTCGTGTTGGCCCTCAGATCTCTCCAGGCAGGGCACAGTGGAGCTGTTTGGGCCTTAATTTTCTGAAAGTTGTACATGTTCCATGCCTACTAATGAGAGACTGCAACCAAGGTAGCTTGGTTGAGCTCGAGTATGCCCCAAACACCTGAGCCTTGCAATTCTGGGCAACCTCAAGCATTCCCGTTTTGTTTTGAAATGAAAATAGATGCACGTCATTAAAACACACACACATACTCACACACACGGAGAAAGAGAAAAGAGTATACAGCATAAAAGTCTACTCTTCACCTTTGATCTCCCCCCTCAACTTCAACTTAGTACTTCCAATCCCATTTCTCAGAAACAATCATTCTTTTTTGTTTGTTTTTAAAATATTTTATTGAAGTAGAGTTGATTTACAATGTTGTTCCAGTCTCTGCTGTACAGCAAAGTGACTCAGTTATACACATAGAGACATTCTTTTTTTATATTCTTTTCCATTATGGTTTATCACAGGAGATTGAATATAGTTCCCTGTGCTATGCATTAGGACCTTGTTGTTTACCCATTCTAAATGTAATAGTTTGCATCAACCCCAAACTCCCAGTCCATCCCTCTCCCTCCTCCATTCCTTGGCAACCACAAGTCTGTTCTCTATGTCTATGAGTCTGTTTCTGTTTTGTAGATAGGTTCATTTGTGCCATATTTTAGATTCCACATATAAGTGATATCATATGGTATTTGCCTTTCTCTTTCTGACTTACTTCACTTAGTATGATAATCTCTAGTTGTATCCATGTTGGTGCAATGGCATTATTTCATTATTATTTATGGCTGAGTAGTATTCCATTGTATGTATGTACCACATCATCTTTACCCATTCATCTGTCAATGGACATTTAAGTTGTTTCCATGTTTTGGCTACTGTGAACTGTGCTGCTATGAACATAGGGGTGCATGTATCTTTTCGAATTATAGTTTTGTCCAGGTATATTCCCAGGAGTGGGATTGCTGGATCATATGGTAATTCTATTTTTAGTTTTTTAAGAAACCTTCGTACTGTTTTCCATAGTGGCTGTACAAACTTACATTCCCACCAACAAGGTAGGAGGGTCCCCTTTTCTCCACATCCTCTCCAGCATTTGTTATTTGTAGACTTTTTAATAAGGCCATTCTGACCAGTGTGAGGTCATTGTAGTTTTGAGTTGCATTTCTCTAATAATTAGTGACATTGAGCACCTTTTCATGTGTCTACTGGCCATCTGTATGTCTTCTTTGGAGAAATGTCTATTAAGATCTTCTGCTCATTTTTTGATTGGGTTGTTTTTCTGTTGTTGAGTTGCTTTTATATTTTGGAGATTAATCCTTCTCTGTTGCATCATTTGCAAATATTTTCTCCCATTCTGTAGGTTGTCTTTTCATTTTTTAAAATGGTTTCCTTTGCTGTGCAAAAGCTTGTAAGTTTGATTAGGTCTCATTTGTTTAGTTTTGTTTTTATTTACGCTGCCTTGGGAGAGTGACCTTAGAAAACATTGGTACGATTTATGTCAGAGAATATTTTACCTATGCACAGAGGCAATCATTCTTACCAGTTTCTTGTGAGTCTTTCTAGAAACATTTATATCACACATACACTCTACAAATTGTAATATATACTGTCCATTGCTCTGCCCCTTGCCTTTTTCACTTCACAGTGTATCTACCTATTATGGTTATTTTTTCATTTTTGTAAATTTTCTTTTTTTAAAAAAATTTTTATTGGTGTATAGTTGCTTTACAATGTTGTGTTAGCTTCTACCGCATAGCAAAGTGAATCAGCCATATGTATACATATATCCCCTCTCTTTTGTTTCCTTCCCATTTAGGTCACCACAGAGCATTGAGTAGAGTTTCCTGTGCTATACAGTAGGTTCTCATTAGTTATCTTTTTTTTTTTTTTTTTTTGTGGTACGTGGGCCTCTCACGGCTGTGGCCTCTCCTGCCGCGGAGCACAGGCTCCGGACGTGCAGGCCAAGCGGCCATGGCTCACGGGCCCAGCCGCTCCGCGGCATGTGGGATCTTCCCGGATCGGGGCACGAACCCGTGTTCCCTGCATAGGCAGGCGGACTCTCAACTACTGCGCCACCAGGGAAGCCCTCTAAAGTGTTTTCTTAATGATGAGCAGAGCATAAAGGCACTCATATCTCTTGAAAAGATAGAGACCTATATTTGTCCCATGTTTTTATTTCTGTACCTGTAATCTATGACCAGGTATAGCACACCAAAATAATGTCTATTAATGTTCTATGACTACAAATTAGACTATCCCAAGTTCTGGAAATGGATGTTTAAGTGGCTTATACCTTATGTTTAAATTGTTTCTACTCTAATAATATGAATTGTTTGTAAACACACATCAGGATGTACGCCCTTGTTAAAAAGAGACATTTATTTAAAAATTTATTTACTTATTTATTTTTGGCTGTGTTGGGTCGGGCTTCCTCTAGTTGTGGTGAGTGGGGGCTACTCTTCATTATGGTGCATGGGCTTCTCATTGTGGTGGCTTCTCTTGAGCATGGGCTCTAGGCACACGGGCTTCAGTAGTTGTGGCATGAGGGCTCAGTAGTTGTGGCTCGTGGGCTCTACAGCACAGCCTCAGTAGTTGTGGTGCACGGACTTAGTTGCTCCGCGGCATGTGGGATCTTCCTGGAGCAGGGATCGAACCTGTGTCCCCTGCATTGGCAGGCGGATTCTTATCCACTGTGCCACCATGGAAGTCCCAAGAAACATTTCTTTTTAGGGAAATATCATGGACTACACTTTATGGCATAGAAAGAAGGAGATCTAATTGTCTGGAAATAACCTTCAAATACCTGATTTCTCATGCTAGAGATGCTGTGGGACAAGGGTGGTCCTTGGGAGAGGGTGGTCTGGAATGGTCGCTACACCTCCCTGCTGGCCAAGAGAACCCACTGCTGTGTGGGCCCTTGGCATCTCCCTAGCAGTTGGTGAAAAAGCCAGGCTTTAAGGATTTTGTGCTGCTTCTGAAAATCTATGCAGATTTTGCATGAGAAAGCCTTATTCTTGAGAGCTTTATATTAAGATTTGATTTTATTATTACGTCTTCCTTCATGTCCTGCTCGATGCTCTATTTCACTCTAAACTTGGTCTTTGGAGCCAGACAGACCTGGATTTGGATACCAGGTCTGTCACTGATAACTGTATAACTGTATAACCTTGGACATGTCACTCAACCTTTCTGAGGCTTCTTTTGAACATCCACGATGATGGAATTAATGATACTGACCTCATAGGAATTGTGTGAGCACTGAATGAGATAATGTACATACAATTATTAACAGATAGTACATACTCAATATTTGGTAGTTCTTCATTCAACACATATTCATTCAGAGCATAATATGTGTCAGAAATATAGTTCAGGAAGAAGCTGAACCTTGAAATATAAATAAGAATTAGTTAATGAAGGTGGATAGGAGGGCCCCGGGAGCAGGGGGGAAAGTATTCTTCCAAACAGAGGGAACAGTGTGTGCAAAATTACAGAACAAGAGTGAGTGTTGTGTTCTAGAAATGGAAAGAGGACTAGCATGCCTGGACCAAGAAATGCAAGACAGGAGATGGCCAGGCGTGAAGCTGGAGATCATCATACAGGGGATTATAGCTCAGGCTAAGATATTTCTATTGTATATTAAAAGCAGTAGCTAACCATTATTAAGCCTATTCTTCAAGGGGAGAAAGAGATCCAAAGAAGGTAAACATTTTCCTAGTACAAAATAGCTAGTGAGTGGCAGAGCACTAAAGGGTTTTAAGTAAAAAGTGACATGATCAGATTTTGCTTAGAAATATCATGAAGGCTGCAGAATGGAGCCTATGTTTGCAGGAGGGGTGTGGTGGTGGGTAGGAAGGCTGAGAGGCAAGGAGGCTATGGAGTAATTTCTGTGAAAGAAAACAAGATGAGACGCTAGGAATTAGAGGACCGGGAAGAGTCAAAGTGTGCCTTCTTCCCCAAGGAGATTGGTGATCCTGGATCCCTCCCTGGTGACACATCCATCAATGTCCCAGGCTTTAGAGACTTGCCTGTGGACTGATGGATTCAGAGCATGGGCAGGGAGTGAGAATGACAAGGTGAGGAGAGGGAAAGACAAAGCCATAGACACCCTGTGGCAGGTCGAGCAGGAGGTGGAGAAGAGGGGAATGCAACGTCAAATCCCAAACATGTAACCATCTTCCCCAGTGAATGGGGGATGGGTAAGCTAATTCCAGGTGTCTGTGTACTTGTTTAACATAAAGTCATGGAAAAGGAAAGTCAACTCTGCTGTCCATACAGAGGCCAAGGAGAGACCATTTAGTCTAGCCTCTTTGAGGCAATGACTTGGGAGGTTGTATTTTTGTGTGTATTTGATCTTGGCCTTATATCATTGCTCTCAATTTTCTTATCTCCACAATGTCTGTTGAGTGCCTGTGTGTGCCAGATATTGTACATGTGTCTATTCATTCTCACAACAACACTGTAAGGAAGACATGATCTCCATTTTACAGATAAGGAAAATGTTTGGAGAGATTAGATGGTTTTGATATGTATAATTATACAAGAAGAAGTTGTATTACTGATTTGGGTTTGGAGAAGACATTCCTAAGCAAAATTAAAGCCCACAGCTTTTCGGAAAATAATTACAGATTACTCTCCATAAAAAAAGTCTAATTCCCGAAATTTGAGAGACACCAAAAGACAAATTAAAAGGCAAGTGACAGGCTGAGAGAAATCATCTGCTCATATATATCAAGCAACATATCAACGTACAAAGAGCAGTCACAAATAAATAAGAAAAATTGCAAATAACTCAAGGGGAAAAAAATGGGCAAAAAATATAAACAGACAGTTCACAGAAACAGAGCTATAAATGGTCAAAAAAACATGAAAGATGTCCAACATAACTAGTAGTCAGGGAAAAAATCTTATTTTTAATATTAAAAAAGGTTGAAATGTTTTAAATTTAGATAATCACATTTTAATTTCCAAGAACAGCCAATAGGCAGCTGTTACACAGCCACCTATTCTGTTTCAATGGTTACAATCTTCTCTTAATTTCTCTTAAGATAATGATGATTTGCTTTTAAAATTGTCTTTCAAAAAAAAAATCGTCTTCCGTTTTCTGTATGAACTATTTTCTCAGAGGTTAATCCAGAGAAATGAAATAATATAACAAAATAGAACAATTTGGTTTTCTTCCAATGTTTGGCAGGTTTTCATTGTCTGTTTATAATGTTTGTAAAACAGATCTAGACTGGCTGAAGATATTTACTCTCCTGGCAGTGAAAGCGGATTTCTATTCCTATTATAGGGACCAGCTATGGTGACTAGGGGGAAGGGTGGGCCAGGGGAACTGTCTTCTGCATGTGGGGTTCCTTGTCCTTCAAGCTACTTGTCAGATATTAGGGCTATGGACTGTCTTCTCTAATCCCAGTGCTCACAGTGGGAGTCTTACTCATCAAAACTCTAATTTTATTTGGCTATTTGCGAATGTTCTGTGGCTTTCCCAGGGGCTGAGGCCAAGTCAGTGGCTCTGGGACTTGAAAGCTGAGGATGCAGGTGTTCCCCAGATCCTTCACTACATGCCAACCTCTCAGACTCAGTTTCCTACCAACCCCAGCTACTTCTGATCAGGACTTATTCCCATCCTCTCGTGGAAAAATTTCCCTGAAAATCTCTTCTTTCACCTATATGGGATTTCTGGTTCCTTGGCTCCCTGAGTTTTCTCCTACCTGGATTAAATCTTCTAGAATTTCCATACTCTTCTGGTCTATTGGTGTCTTTCCTGTTATGGACTTATTTGTTTGGCTGTATTTCTTTCATCATTTCACTAGGACTTGGGGAGGGAAGAGGGGTAAATGTGTGAGTTTAGTCAGCCGTCTTAAACTGAGAGTCCAGGTAAGTATTTGGGTCCATTTGTGATAAGTCCTTTGAACGAGAAATACAATATGGTGTGGAGGTGTACACCGGAGAGACCTAATCTAGTCTAGAGGGTTTAGGGAAAAGCCTTCCCTAGAGATACATTTTAAAAGGTAGACCTAAGGTTGAAGTTTGCTTTTACTTAGAAGCAGAGAAATGTGCTAGATGGTCTTGAGAGATTTCCCTTGTATTTATGATTTGCCAAGTTTGTGTTCATAGTTGAGAATTTTTTTAAATGAAGTAAAAATGAAAGAAAATAATAAATTCCTTTTCAAAACAGGAAGACTCAAAAATCTGAAATTGCAATGGGCTGAGCTCAGCGTTTCAGCTGGCACCCCTGTCATCGCCTCATCGGACTTGCTAACTTAGGCCTAAATGAGCTTCTCAGAAAGTCAGAGCTTTTACTGGAAACTGGAAGATTTATCAAGAGGTTCCCTTCTTGTGGAGAAGGAAAGCTCACCTTTTGCCTCAGCAATTATTTTCTCCTTTATTTAACTCTCTAGTTTTATGTGGGAAAAAAGCCATTAGAGGAACTGTTAATGAAAATTTTTTTTTAAATACCAAAAAAATTACAAAAACCAACTGATGTTTCCTTATGGAATTTAGAGTTACTAGAACTGATGTTGCCTTTTTAGTTATAATTGGTAATTATTTCACTACCGTGATCATACCTTGACCTTCAGCATTAGGATCAAAGCTATTATTACCCATATAATACTGCTAATAGGATAAAGTAATGGTTAAATTATAGCGGGACCAAGAAGGGATGCTTCCTGTCACATCAGTTAAGTTTGAGTTTTAGAAACTTGTACTTGAAAGACTTTCTCTGGTATTTAGAAACTTGAACAAATAATCTGAATCACTAAGGTAAGATTGTCAGAATAGTCATTTAATGATACCCCACTTACCTTGTGAAGAATCTCCAAGTATGAGCATAAAATGTCAGAAAATCTACTTGAAATGCATTGGAAGCATGGATTTGGTGATCCTGTGGATCAAATTCTACCTCCTGGGGGTGGGAGAGGGATAAATTAGGAGTTTGGGATTAACATATACACACTACTATGTGTAAAATAGATAACCAGCAAGGACCTACTGTATAGCACAGGGAACTATATTCAATATTTTGTAATAACCTATAAGGGAGAAGAATCTGAAAAAGAGTAGATACATATATGTATAACTGTCTCACTTAGCTGTACACCTGAAACTAACACAACATTGTAAATCAACTAGACTCCAATAAAAAATTCTACCTCCCTATGTACGTAGCAATATTCACCAAAATACTAAACTTATAGCCATTTATCATATGGTCAGCCGTGAATTGGATGCCGTTCAGCGTTTACCAGCACTTCAGCTGAAAAGTTTGTTATTTGAGACTAACCATCAAAGGAATGTATTTGCTTCTATTTCTCTGACTCTCTATGCTTGATCCCTGAGGAAACTTATATCCCCAGGAAGCAATATAACTAGAATACGTAATCTTAACTTCCCACAGAAATAGCTTTTTCGAGATATAATAATTTTCGTGATATAATAATTTTGAGATATAATAATTTTCGAGATCTAATACTCGGTCAACTTTTTATAGAAGTTTGCTATACGAAGAACTCTTTTCTTTAAATATTTATTTATTTATTTGGCTGCGTTGGGTTTTAGTTGCGGCACATGGACTTCTCTCTAGTTGTGGTGCACGGGGTCCAGAGTGCATGGGCTTAGTTGCCCCACGGCATGTGGGACCTTAGCTCCCCGACCAGGGATCGAACCTGCATTGGAAAGTGGATTCTTAACCACTGGACCACCAGGGAAGTCCCACGAATAACTTTTTTTTAACAGGAGTCTAATGTTAAAATATAGTCCAATTTGTACCCTATTGTCCCTTATGAAAATGTGTTTTTGGTATTTCGTGAAAGGAAATTTCTCTAATAGACTTTTTTTGTATATGAAATTTTATTACTACCATGTTTGCATCATCAAAACTTATCATCTTGGTTTTTTCTTCTTGCCTTTGCATAAGGCCAAGAGAGAGACATTGGCTACTTTGACAAATTTAAAGTGGACTCCAGGAATGTCACCAACAGCATGGCCTTTTGCAACTAAATCCAGCAACCAGAACTTCATCGTTTTCTGCAGTAAAGTTCAAGCAACCATCATTGGGTAAGAAAGCTGTGAGCTTCTTGCTCCTCTTGATCAGCTGGCCCCTGAAACACTTCCCGATGGCAGAATTTACGTGTT
Organism: Orcinus orca; assembly: GCF_937001465.1. Classification (NCBI taxonomy): domain Eukaryota; kingdom Metazoa; phylum Chordata; class Mammalia; order Artiodactyla; family Delphinidae; genus Orcinus; species Orcinus orca. The sequence continues at coordinate 26,509,558 of NC_064562.1, forward strand.
TGGCTTCAACTCTGACATTTTCTAGCAAAATTCCCTTTGCATGTGAAATGCCTCCTGAGGGGCTGACCTTCAGGACTGTCCCCAAATGGGCTTTCTTGTACCGTTTATCGTGCCACTTCTGGTCCTGATGGTGGCTGCAGAGCTTCCTGGCAATATGATCTTGACACTTGCCCATCCCATTGGTGCTGCTGGCCCGAGGGAAAGATCTAACAGGCTTTTTTTTCCCCCAATTGTGGTAAAATACACTTAACTTAAAACTTACCATCTTAACCATCTTAAAGTGTAAAGTTCAGTAATGTTAAGTATATTCACATTGACACTCAATCAATCTCCAGAACCTTTCATCCTACAAAACTAGAACTCTATACACATTGTGATGGTTAATTTTGTGTGTGTGTGTGTGTGTGTGTGGTACGCAGGCCTCTCACTGTTGTGGCCTCTCCCGTTGCGGAGCACAGGCTCCGGACGTGCAGGCTCAGCAGCCACGGCTCACGGGCCCAGCCACTCCGCGGCATGTGGGATCTTCCCGGACCGGGACGTGAACCCATGTCCCCTGCATCGGCAGGGGGACTCTCAACCACTGCGCCACCAGGGGAGCCCGTGATGGTTAACTTTATGTGTCAATTTGACCAGGCACATTGTGATGGTTAATTTTATATGTCAACTTGACCAGGCACAGTGCCCGGCTATTTGGTCAAACATTCCGGATGTTTCTTTGAGGGTGTTTTTGGATGAAATTTACATTTAAATTGGTAGACTTTGACGAAGCAGATTGCTCTCCATAATGTGGGTGGACCTCAACCAATCAGCTGAAGGCCTGAATGGAACAAAAGATTGACCTCCCCCAAGAAAGAGGGAATGCTATCAGCAGACAGCCTTCAGATGTAAACTGCAGCATTGGCTTTTACCTGGGTCTCCAGTCTGATGGCCTACCCTGCAGGTTTTGGACTTGCCAGCCTCCATAATTTCATGAGCCAATTCCTTCAAATAGATTTCTCTCTATATAAACATCACATTGGTTCTGTTTCTCTGGAGAACACTAATTAATACGCCCATTAAACAACAACTACCTCTTTCCGCCTTTTCTCAGCTCCTGGCAACCACCATTCTACTTTCTGTTACTGTGAATGGGACTACTCTAGGTACGTTATATAGGTGGAATCATACAGTATTTATCTTTTTGTGACTGGGTTATTTCACTTAGCATTATGTCCTCAAAGTTCATCCATGTTGTAGCATGTGCCAGAGTTTCCTTCCTTTTTAATGCTTAGTAATATTCCATTGTGTATATACCACATTTTGTTTATCCATTCATTTGTCAAATGGACACTTCGGCTGCTTCCATCTTTTGGCTATGGTGAATTACACTGCTACGAACACGGATGTACAACTGTTGGTTTGAGACCCTGCTTTCAATTCTTCTGGATATGTATATTCAGAAGTAGAATTGCTGGATCATATGATAGTTCTACTTTTAATTTTTTGAGGAACCATCCTACTGTTTCCATAGCGGCTGCATCATTTTACGTTCCCACCAACAGTGCACAAGGATTCCAATTTCTCCACCTCCTTGACAACCACTTGTTATTTCCAGCAATAATAATCCTGCAGGAACCCAAAATAATCCTCAAGAGGGGCCATTTTTGTTATGGGATAGTATTTTGTATGTGTGTGGCAGGGGGAATGCTGATATAAACTTGATTTTAGAAACTATGATGTTAAGACTTGATCCATACACAATTTAGGCAGAATCTACATAATATGAAAGCAATTATTTAGAAGCGAAAAAAGCTGTCAAAAAGTTACTTTGCCCTGTAGCACTAAAGGACTGCAGTGGCAGATTTTGTTGTTTAGAATTTGCATTCAAGCAGCCTTATTCAAGAGTTTTCTCCAAAAAATGTACATAGATCATGATAAATGTCACCAAGTCATTTTGAGTGGTAAGCATTTTTAAATTCGGGGGAGTTTCTAATGTAAAGCAGAAGGTACAAACTGGCCGGCCGCAGGCCAAATCAGGCCTGCAGACTTATTTGACTTGGCCTGCACATTTGTTGGCCCACACAGTGTTTTCAGAAATTTTGAATTAGTTGACAACTTTTTAAATGGAGAGATTTCAGGCAAAAAAAAATTCTTGATTTCTAGCTTTTCGGGAAAAACTAGCTGACCTGGCGAGACTGGGCCTTCATTCCCACATGGCAACAGTTGCCTGGGGCTGAGTAGCAACTGCCCTTTCCTCCCGAGCTTGTGCCCTCCAGTTCCCCATAGTCCCCACCCGCCTCGAGACAGGAGAGCTTGTGGACACCCAGGCAGCAGACCTCTCGGTTTCTTCAGGAACCACTCATAACTTCCTGCGATGTCCAGTGGGTTGTGAGGCCCGTGGTAGGCACTTAGTAGCTGCTGAATTGTTTACTGAATCTGATTCTTCACGTGCTAAAATTGTTTAGGATCCTTTGCTTTCTCTCTTGGTGGAAAAAGAGATGGTAAGACAATGGCTTTAAATAAATGGAATACAAAAGAAAAAGGATTTAGACAATGCAGATACAGAGAAACACCTGAAAAGAAAATAATCATGTGAATGTAATTTTTTATTAAGCAATTTAGCCTTGAACTCTTTTTCCCATGAAGGAAACAGCACCCAGGAAATGTTTCAGGCTAAGCCCTCTGTTTAATGTAAGAGAGAAAAAAGGGGCAAAAGGTTAGTCAGCTGCCTTACAGTGGCAGGATTCTTGAGTTAACATAAATAGAAATAGATACAGAAAATGAGGACCATATGGTTGGCTAGATGAGAGTTGCTCTGTGTGTGTGTGTATTTGTAAGGCCACCCACTGAGAAAAATATTCAACTGATTGTGTCTTAGCATATTAACTCCTTGTTTTTAATTACTGAGGCACTTGGAGAAGTTCTTTTACACTTTCAGGTGATAGCAAATGAAAAATGTGTTAAAGGAAAATGCAAACAGCGTCTCTCTCTTTGGTGATTGCACTGACTGAGAGAAACATGAAAGTCTTCTGGAAGGTGTGCCTTAATCTCCAACCCAAAACATCATTTCAAGAAAACTGTTATTTAAACCTCTGCTTGCACCGTATTTGCTATTATTCCGCTGGTCAAAGTAAGTCATACGGCCAAGCCCAGAGTTAGCCTGGAAAGAGACTAAGGGTGTGGATTTAGTGGGGTGTGCTTTCAAGACCAAGGAGCTGTTCTGGAATGGATAAATGGAATCTGGGTCAGCACCTATTCTGAAAAATATAGTAGTTGACGCTTATTAAAATTGTTTTAATATTTTTATCCTTTCTATTAAAAATCATGTTCATTTAAAATATGCAAGAAACATAGAAATTACCAAGAGGAAAGAGAAAACTCACCAAAAGCCCACAAGTCTAATAAAAACCGTTCTTAAAATTTGGTATGCACAACTCCAGAAACCTCTCTGCATATCTACCTCTGCACTTAGAAGTAGTTCTAATCCACTTAGAAGCATCTCCAGAGACGGTAGAGCATAGTAGCCTGGACTGAACCTGAGTCATCCTCTACTCTCCTAGAACAGTTTTTTTAATTAAAAAAAATTTTTTTTAATTGACGTACAGTTGATTTACAGTATTACATTAATTTCATGTGTATAGCATAGTGATTCAGTATTTTTACAGATTATACTCCGTTAAAAGTTATTACAATAATGGCTATAATTCCCTGTGCTGTACAATACATCATTGTTGCTTATCTATTCAATTCTTTGAACTCCGTGTCTGTTTGCTAGTGTGCCTTGACTCACCAGAGTTGGTGAACCTAAGAGAGCTTGGAGAGAAGGGAAAGAGACAACCTATATCCATTGAAAACATCAGCAAGAAAGGAAGAGAAGAGAGAAGAAAGAACAACAACAAAAGCTGTCCAGGGTGGAGAAGAGAGAGCAGTTTGATATATCAGTGGAGATTTTGTGATGCAAGAGGGCCGACTTATCAATGCTGAGGGCCCACAGTACTTTAGGGGCTCGTGAAGATGTTTTCATTCCTTAAACATCAGAAGAAAAATAAACTCTTAGGTCAAGGAAAATGTTTCAATTTATAATGATAATATATTTATCATTATATCAATGCAGTCATACAATAAATCTTTTAAATATCTTTTTGTAAAGGAAGGGACCATGAAGGCAAAAGTGCTTAGGGCCCACCAAAGTCATACACAGCCCCGGATCCAGTGGCATGTCCCAACCTATTCAAATTTATTCAACATATATGTGCCATGCATTCTAGGATTTTTTGCCACTAATGATATTACTATTCCAATTTTACAAATGAAGACTTTGAAACCTGCAAAGAAGTCAGGAGGAAGAAACTGATGGAGTTGGGACTGCCCCAGAAATCCAGATTTTCAGTTCAGCTCTCCCTGCACAAACGTGCCATGGGGTACGGCAGATATGGGGTGGAGATCAATATAGGAGAGAATGCAATCGAAATTTAAAATATAAGAGGCTTTATAATTGGCCAAGTATTTCCCCAGGCAGCAAACTTCCTTCCTAAGGTGACTCGTAGGTGCCAAAAAGAAGATTAGGCAGCTCAAGAGAGCATGAGGGAAAGTGAGTAGACATTGCTGGGTGCCCAACTAAAGACAGCTTCATCGGCAACCTACTGAATGAGAGGAAATATTTGCAAACGTATATATGATAATATCCAAAATATATAAAGAACTCACGCAACCCAATAGCAAAACAAACAAACAATCTGATTAAAAAAATGGGCAGAGGATCTGGATAGACATTTTTCCAAAGAAGACATACAGATGGCCAGCAGGAACATGAAAAGATGCTCAACATCACTAATCATTAGAGAAATGCAACTCAAAACCACGATGCGGTTATCACCTCACACCTGTTAGAATGGCTATTATCCAAATGAAAAGAGACAACAAATGCTGACTGTGGAGAAAAGGGAACTTTGTGCACTGCTGGGGGGAATGTAAATTGGTGCAGCCATTATGGGAAACAGTATGGAGGTTCCTTAAAATATTAAAAATAGAACTACCACATGATCCAGCAATCCCACTTCTGGGTATTTATCCAAAGAAAATGAAAACACTAACTCAAAAAGATATCCGCACCCCCATGTTCGTAGTAGCATTATTTACAATAGCCAAACATGGAAACAACCTAAGTGTCCACTGACAGGTGAATGGATAAAGAAGATGTGATACACACACACATAACACACACACACAATGGAACATGATTCAGCCATAAAGAGAATGAAATCTTGCCATTTGTGCTAGTATAGATAAACCTCGTGGACATAATGCTGAGTGACATAGGTCAGACAGAAAAAGACAAATAAAATACCATATGATCTCACTTATACATGGAATCTAAAAACAACAACAACAAAACATCAGGTTCCTAGATACAGAGAACAGATTGGTGGTTGCCAGAGGTTGGGGGGCGCACTTGATGAGTGAAATGGGTAAAAGGAGTCAAAAGGTACAAACTTCCAGTTATAAAATAAACAAGTCATGGGGATGTCTCGTGCAGCATGCTGACTACAGTTAATAATACTCTATTGCACATCCGAAAGTTGCTAAGAGAGCAGATCTTAAAAGTTCTCATCACAAGAAAAAAAATTCTGCAACTATGTGTGATGTTAATTCGACTTACTGCAGTGATCGTTTTGCAATAAATATCACGAGATAGTGATTCGATATTTATATATTTCACAAAATGATTTGCAATATATACAAATATACACCCGAAACCGCTATAATGTTGTATGTCAATTATATCGCAATAAAAAATAATTTTAAAAAGGAAATTTAAAAAAAGAAAAAAAAGCTTTATCAAGTGGTTTACTATTAGATGTTTCACTTTCTTTTGTAATCATGTTCTGTAAAGATAAATAAGACACTAGAAAAACAAGGTCAGTTTAGGCCCTTGGCAGAAGTTAAAGCCTCTTCATCAAATTCAGTAAACTTGCTTGCTGCTGAGTTGTTACTGTATTTAAAGGAAGGCTGCAATAAAATTTAGTAATGGGTTAAGGTTCTCAATTGATAAATGTGTGCTTTCTAAAAAAATAGTTTCTTGCATAAAGATTGCTTTTGTTTTTTATAAAACATATATTTATGAATATGTGTATGTGTGTTATATATGTATATGTGTGTATATACATATATTATACATATAGCCCCTTTTTGCTGTTTATCTATAAATTAATTTTACTCTGAATTTGGACTTGTGGTTAGATAGGTAGTGCCAAATGAGTCATTCAAACAAAAAAAGGCATGATCTCATGATCATTATTTTAAAAGTTTACTCCATTATTCAAAAGTCTTCATGATTTTAGAAACAACAGTCTCTGCCTCCCAAATGGCCAACTGAGGAACGTGAGATAAGTACCCCTGCAAAGGCGTGAGGAGAGGATAGCCCCTCTGGGAGTCAAGGTCCCATAATCACCCCCCCCCCAAAAGTCATGATGCTCGAATCTAAGACAAAGACCATCCCAAAGTCTAACTCTCCAAATGTCAATTATCAGATACATATTAATTTGGACTAGAATTACCCCATGATTCACTTTACGGAGATCTAAGAAAGCAAGAACATGAGTTAGCTTACAACCAACACAGCAGCATATTTTCCTTGTTAGCTGCAGGGGAGAATAATGTACAGGAAAGGGTGACGTAATGATTGTCTCACTTTCATTATTCTCTCCCAAATGAATAGCCTTCCACACCAAGGATGAGCTCACTCACTATTAGTGGAATAACATCTGGTGCGCAAGAGCCCCCAGCCGAACATGCTGTTGGTTTGGGACTATATTTAACCAACAGAAGACCAACCATTGTTGCATATATCACATATGCAGCCCAATTACACTGTGAAAAAAAAAAATGTTAAGGGGTAAGGAAACCCTCCTTAAGTATTTTAACGTGCAAGATTTTTCCTTAGGAAGCAAGGCGTTAACCTGTTCCAAAAGAGATCCTAGGCTATTATTAGAGTGGAATATCTTAGACATGTGACAGATGCCTTGTCCCCTTTGGCCGAGGCTCGGATGCTTGCCATAGCTATCTAAGTTTAAATTTCATATCACAGATAGGAATCTCTCTCCTTCAATTTCCCTTCCCATTCTTAATTTCCAGGCAGACCTGCCACACTGACGATGGTGAATTTTGCAGTGTAATTTATCTAATAGATTTACTGTAAAATGATGAATCACCCTAGTATTTAAATCTAATGAGTAATGCCGTAAGTCAATTTTGGTTTTTAAAAGTGCATCATAGCTAAGGTCATCAGTTAAATGTGCTAATACAGAGTAATGTGGATGTTCAGAACATGCACAGTTGGTCCTAACGGTCATGATGCTGGAGTACTCTGGAATCTGCTGTGTACCAAAGCCCTTAGGGGAGGTTGCTCACAAAATCATGACATTTGGTAAAAGAGATAACAATTTCATTCCATCAGGACTTGGGAAACTCCCACAAGTTTAGGCATCTCTCATTGTTCATCCCATAAGATGTAGTAACACTTTATTGTGAAGAAGCTAACAAGCTATTTTTATTTGTATTTAAAAGACTGATTATGAAAATAATGCCTATTTACTGAACAACATATGAGAAATTCAGAGAAGCACAAAGAAAATACAGTTCATTCTGATTCCAACCACCCAGCGCTCTTTGTGAATGTTAGTCATTTTCACTTGAGTATATGTAAGCATTTTCTCATGTTATTAACTATTTTTCTACAATTTCATTCTAAATGGCCATGTAGTATTACATCATATGGCTATACCATAATTTATCAAATCAATTCCCTATTGACCCTTAATATACTTCTAATTCCTTGTTATTATAAAGAAGACTGTGATAGCTAAATCTGTGCACACAGGGGTAATCATTTCCTTAGAATAAATTTGCAGAAATAAAATTGCTGAGTCAAAGTGAATATGTTTTTAACGGTTTTGATTCCCATTGAGAAAGCCTTAATGAGGGAATAAGAGATTTGTTTCCTTCTCTGTACAGGATATCCCCAAGACCAGGGATGCTACCCCAGTCCCTCTGCTTCAGTCTCCCTCTGGTTCCTCATCTATAAAACAACAGGGCTGGAGCAACAGGAAAATAACGATGCTTATCCTGCTAAAGGACTTATACCTGTTTCCTCATTTAATCTGCACAGTAATCTTGTGAGATAGGTCCAAGTGATTTGGTGAAGTCCAGATAGTTTGTAAATAAAGGAGCCAGAATTTGAACCTGGATTTGCTATCTCAAAAGGCCATGCTCTAAACCAGCAAGCTACACAGTTTATTCCAGGTCTATCACTTATCCATTCATGTTTTCAATAATTCAGTATACTGTGTGAGAGCTACTGTTCTAGGTCCAGGAGGTACAGTGGTGAACTGAACAAAATCCTGGACCTCAGGGACTTTCTAGTGGGGGAGATAGTAAGTTATAATAAAAGGTAGCAATAAGTTCTGTAAAGAAAGGTAAAGCAGGGAAGAGGGATAAAGGATGACAAGGAAGCTATTTTATTTTACTTTATTTTATATTTTAAAAAATATTTATTTATTTATTTGGTTGCCCTGGGTCTTAGTTGCGGGAGGCGAGCTCCTTAGTTGTGGCTCTTGGGCTCCTCAGTTGAGGCATGGATGTGGGATCCAGTTCCCCTTCCAGGGATGGAACCCTGGCTTCCTGCATTGGGAGTGCGGAGTCTTAACCACTGCACCACCAGAGAAGTCCCAAGCAAGCTATTTTAGATTAGTGGTGTCATCCACTTTCTGAGTGGATGAAGTGAGTCAGGCTGTCATGGGGGTGTATGGAGGACAAACTCTCCGGGCAGACAAGCAGCAGTACCAGGGCTCCAAGACCAGAGCCTCGTGTGTTTGGGGGAACTGCACAGAAGTATTAATAGTTGGGGCTGGAGCACAGTGAGATACGGGGGGAAAGGTTTACATTGAGTCTGTTGAGTCAGTCCAAGCAGATTTGGGGTGGGAGTTGTTAGAGAACAGACACAGGTGAGCTTGCAAGACCTGGAGAATTGATTGAGATCGCCTCTGCAATTCTGAGGAGGAAAGATGGCCAACTACCCATTATTCTCCTATTCTTGAATTGCTTTAGGTAGCTGGGGGCTTAGGCCATAGTATTAAAACTCTAGCCTTTTATGCCCAGGATCATATTTCTGGACTCAAAGGAAGAATTCAAATCCATGGATCATTCCACATATTCATTACCCACTCTCTCCAGGGGAGGGGCGATGCCTCCTCCCTATACCACTGCCTATAGAAAAGAAACAAATTCTTTGACTGGAGTGATCTTGCGGAATTGGGGAAACAGCCATTTCGAAGTTCCAAATGATGTGGTTATTAATCAGTTTAGGGGATAAACACGTCTATCCGGAGACCAGCTGTTTCCTGATGTCATTTAAATTCTTCAGTCCCTCATGTTCTGCTGCAGGAAGGAATCTAACTTCCTTTCCATTCTTGTGAATGTATCTTTTGAAATTTAATTTGGGATTAAATTAATTTATTATGCATTATTAAAAGTCTAAATGTTTTTACAGACCAATTTCCAAGAGTATAGTATCATTGCCTGGTAGGACTTACCTGCAGCAAAGGAACAGGATAACACAATGCTCTTCAGACATGAGAGATGGAAAGTAAGTTGAGAGCTTTTATTTTTCCAGTGTAAAAACCCATGAAATTTAGTGCACGAAAAAGCTAGAGTGCTTTTAGAATTGTCCAGTTTCACAATTTACTTCATTCTATGTATACTATGGGGAAAAAATCTTGACAGCTGGGACGAGAATCCGTTTTAGGGAAATACTCCGTAAGCTACTTGGGTGTCAGGTGCATCCTGAAGGCCTGGGTAGCTGGGGACAAAGAAAGAACAGTCATAGCTATGCTGCTCTACAATAAACACCTGAAGGTGGGGAAAACTGAACAGATAGGGAGTGTGGGAGAGCAACGGGTAGAGCAATACAGTGATATATCTTAAAATCTTTTCAGATGTAGTTGATGCAGCGTTCCATTTTATGATCTTTTTTATTTCTGTGATGTACATCCTACCTTCACCATCTCAAATCTTTAGTGAATTCTGCTATATTCATAAACGCTTTGTGTGAACGCAGTGCATGTGATCATGTGTCCCATGGGAATAATGGACTGAGCTCCGTGTTTGGGTCAATGCCGTGCAGAATAGGGACAGTGTGTGCCACGTGGCAAGATAATCTGTCAATTACACTAATCAGCGGAAACAGCATTCAGAACCAGAAACAACAATGAGAATGAAAGTCCCCTGGGAATTTTCAGAAATCTGGGGTGGGGGACACTGGACTTTGGAGAAATATGAAATGGGAGTTTAAACCATTTTAAGAGGCAAAGGGTTACATGTTAATAACTCATATTGCTTTTGAAGCCTATGATTCTGGTTAAGATATAAACTTTAGACACTGAAGTTTCTCATTTTTTAATAACAACTTGGGCCTTGGGCTGAATGTCTAGAAGTTACTCAGCTCTCTCTGGTTTAGCTATTGGTAAAAACTTCACCAGATTCCACACCTCCCAGTATTTCTTGATTTCTGTGGCCCTAAAGTAGTTCTTCATAGGGACAGAGAGTTTGTGAATTGACACATAAATCTTGCAGAAGTTATATGCTATTGTAATATTCCCAAAGAAAACACTTGCAGCAAAGCATCAGGAAGTATCAGTCTGGGGGATATTTGTTGAATGCAGTACCTTGAGTCTCCCCAGTTCTTCACAGGGGATGGGTCTGGGTTAGTGGCAGTGGCATTCTTCATGACCATGGTTGTCCTCTTAGGTAATAGGAAGCCCCAATTAGAGGCCTACAAAACTTCTCATCAAGTATGCTACTCTGAAACTCTATCCTACTTATTATAAATTTGAAAGAAGAGAAAAGGCCATTAGCAAGCTTTATCACTTGGATAAAACGGATTCCAAGTACAGTTCTCAGTATGCTACATCATCATTTTGCTTCATTGATGATAGGTTACCCAATAATTACTAGACAACACGTGCATAGATATTTTGCAGTTACGTGTGAAGACAAGCACAAGTGAAATCGGTTCAATACTTAGGAGGGGCTGGGCCCAGCAGGACTGGCCAGGGCCTCCCACAGAGCTCTATTTAACAACTGGTTGATTAGGGTATACAGGATCTGTGATATCATGCTAACATGGTCAGAAATCCTTTTCCAAGGGGCCACAGTTGGCTTTAGGTAGACAAATGCCATGAGCCAGAGAAGGACTTTCTGATTGCATATGTCGGATTTGCTTATGTTTACTGGAAGAGTAACTTTTCCTATCTTAACTCCTACCCTTAGGGAAGTTGATTTGGTTTGGACAGGGTATAATCTCAGGAACATTTTGTTTGCAAGAAGAGAAACTCAATTCAATCTAATTTAAGTAAAATGTGAATTAAATTAAAAGAATACTGAAATAACTCAGAGTTGAGGAATGATTCTTAGGATCTGCAGCAATTCTGAAGACCTCAGTGACTGGAACCAAGCACTCAAACAATAAATAAAATACTCTTCTGAATCTCATCCCTGCTTCTCTATGCATATTGATTTCATTCTGTCTTCCTATAGAAAGTAGGTTCTTTCTTTGTGGTGGGAAACAGAGTTTTAGTCAGTCCTGGGCTTTCATCATTCCTAGAGGAAAGGGGCTTCTCTCATCCAACACTAGGTTAGAAAATCCTGGGGCAGCAGTCTGATTGGCTGGGCTTAAATCATGTTTCCAATCCTGGGATGAATTCTTATGGCTGAGAATAAGAACCATGATTGGTTCAGGCTGGTTGCATGTCCATTGCTGAGATTAAGGAGGTTGATTCTGTTACCCTAATGAAGAGTATGGGGTCATTGTGTACCAGGCAGCTGTACAAATTTGTGTCATTTGCCATATTTCTACTGTCTTCCTTACCCTAATGGAGGTCATTGAGAGGAAAAGGACTACCCATGAAGTCAACCGGGCCTAAAGAAAGAACTTTGAAAGCTGCTTCTTCATTTTTATGTAACTCATGTTGGCCATCAGGGTCGATGGTTCTGTTGCTTGGCAAAGTACTATGGTAAGCTTTATTTCTGAAGCACATGTAGGCCTATGGAAGTTGCCTGGAAGTAGGAAAAAGAAACCAAAACTTCTTGGATCAACTTTGTAATGTGCTATTTCCATTGTGAGCAGGGGAATACATATAGGCAGAGAGCTTCACATTTAGAAAAAGGTTATCTTCTTTAACATAAATTTAGAGTGTACTATCTTTGAAAAGTATTATTTCTACTAGAAAAGGTGTGTGGGACATGTTTAGACCCACAGTTTTCCCAGACCTACTGGGAAAACTGCAAGAATGTTGAGGATGCCTAGGTTCACATTGGACTGGCATGGAGACTTCAAAGGAGAGATTGGACTTGCAGTGCAAAGCTCACCCTGGCTGTCCTCAGAGTCTCCCGGTTAAAACAATGCATTGTTATGGCTATTGTGTCCTTTAGTTATCCAAGTGGGGGTCAAGGACAAAGGATGGGGTTATACAGTAGCAGTTAGGATTTGCATTGGGAGGACTGAAGAACTAAGCCACTCTTAGAAGGGGCAAGAGCAGGCTGAACTTCAAGCAATGGAGCAAAGCTAGGAGCTAGGATATTTTCACAAGAGGACACCTGTAAAGGACTTACAATTCTTCCCCTTGGGCTGTGAGAATGGTCATATTTGTCATCCCACTTTTTTCTCCTTCTGCATTATAAATCTCCCTAATTTTCACCAACCATTTAATTAAGTCTATGATATACACACAAGTTCTGTACTAGTGTTGTGGGAAATTAAAAAGAAGAGCCACAATAGGAAGTGGGATCTTATATCCTTCCATGCAGACTGTCATCATATCATGAGAAAAGGAATCCCAGATCATCCAGGTGGGGACCAGGATGGAGAATCAGAGCAGAACTGAGGGCAATGGTGTGGAGCAAGTGACTCAGAAGCAGCTGCAGAGGGTGACTCAGGAGCAAATGTGAGGCCAACATCCTTTTTCTGAAATAGCCCAGAGGAAGGTGATTCTCAGGGGTTGAGAAATGGGAATGGTTGGGGGGGAAGGTAAACAATGATTTTATTCTCTGCTATTAGAGTCTTCCCTCCTCTCTTTTCCCTCTGCTCTCTTCCGCAACAGTTATTAAATTAATTCCTCCTCCCAAGATGGCCCAGACGCACTTTGCTTATACAAGCATTATAGAGTTCATTTTATTATACCATGATTTTTTTATTACTTAATTATGTCTGTTGTCCCCATGAGATTGCAAAGGCAGTAACTATGACCTGCTCATGGGGGAGGGACAGTACCTGAGACAGTGCTCTGCATACTGTAGGTACTTAAAAAATGCTTCTAACTTGATTTGAAAATGGTTTGCTGAGTTGATTTCCTTTTGCTGAGTTGATTTCCTTTTTTTGCAAGAGCCATCTAAGTTCAGGTCTAATCCTGTCTGCACCCTTAAGTTTCCATATTATCTATAATATTTTAACAACTTTTACCATTTTGAAATAATATTAAATTGAATGAATCTCTTGGTAAGCTTCTCAAGGAAGCAAAATCACAAATTTTTCAGGTGTCAGAAAATCAAAGGTACACATTGTTCTTCTGTGAAGGGAAAAATAACAGCGAGGTATTTGCTCTTCAGGAAAGTTCTTGATGCTTTTAGGATGATCTCAACTTCCCCTTAGGAAGTTAGGCTGTTTTAGGAAAAGAGTAATTGTTGGGTGAAAGGGGAGTCAGGTTTTCTAGCGGTCCAACCAGAAGGGTCAATTATTGAGAAATTGATACTTTAAAAATTTTCTGCTTGGCAAGCTGTAACTCCAGCCTTTTCTTTATGATTTTTTTCCAGTTTATTAAGATATAGTTGACATATAACATCATGTAAATTTAAGGTATACACATGTGATGATTTGATATGTGTACATATTGCAAAATGTACCACAATAAGGTTAATTAACACATCCATCCCATCACATAGTTACAATTTGTGTATGTGTTCAGAATTTTTATGATCTACTCTCTTAGCAACTTTCAAATATACAATACAGTATTATCAACTGTACATAAAGTACAATACATTACCTCCCCAGAACTTATTTATCTTATAAATGGAAATTTATTTATTTATTATTTTTTCCTTTTTAATTGAGGTATAATTGACACATAACAGTGTATTAATTTCAGGTGTACAACATAAGGATTTGATATTTGTATTTATTGAAAAATGATCACAAGTCTAGTTAGCATCTGTTACCTACATAGTTACAAATTTCTTTTTCTTGTGATGAGAACTTTTAAGAATTACTCTCTTTGTTATGTTCAAATATGCAAGACAGTATGATTAACTATAGTCACCATGTTAAACATTACATCCCCATGACCTATAACTGGAAGTTTGTACCTTTTGACCACCTTCACCATTTCATCCACACCCTACCCCCCACCTCTGGCAACCACCAATCTGTTCTCTCTATTTATGAGCTTGGTTTGTTGTTTTGTTTTTTGTTTTTCTTTAGATTCCACATGGAAGTGAGATAGTACGGTGTTTGTCTTTGTCTCACTTATTTTACTTAGCATAATACCCTCAAGGTCCATCCATGTTGTAGCAAATGGCACAATTTCATTCTTTTTATGGATGAATAATATTCCATTGTGTGTATGTATACATACACAATGAAATATATATGCCACATTTTCTTTGTCTATTCATCCATTGATGTACACTTGTTTCCATATTTTGGCTATTGCAAATAATGTTGAAATGAACATGGGGGTGCATATATCTTTTTGAGTTAGTGTTTTCATTTTCTTTGGATAAATACCCAGAAGTGGGATTGCTGGTTCATATGGTAGTTCTATTTTTAATATTTTGAGGAACCTCCATACTGTTCTCCATAGTGGCTGCACCAATTTACATTCCCCCCAGCAGTGCACAAGGGTTCCCTTTTCTCCACACCTTTGCCAACACTTGTTATCTCTTGTCATTTGGACAATAGCCATTGTAACAGGTGTGAGGTGATATCTCATTGTGGTTTTGATTTGCATTTCCCTAATGATTAGTGACGTTGAGCATCTTTTCATGCACCTGCTGGTCATCTGTGTCTTCTTTGGAAAAATAGCTGGTCAGATCATCTGCCCATTTTTTAATCTATTGAACTGTGAGTTCTTTATGTATTTTGGATATTAATCCCTTATCAGATATGTGATTTGAAAACGTTTTCTCCCATTCAGTAGATTGCCTTTTCATTTTGTTGATTATTTCTTTTCTGTGCAGAAGCTTTTCAGTTCCATATAGTTCCACCTATTTATTTTTGCTTTTGTTACCAGTACTTTTGGTGTCATATCCAAAAAAATCATTGCCAAAACCAATGCCAAGGAGCTTTTCTTCTAGAAGTTTTATGGTTTCAGATCTTACCTTTAAGTCTTTAATCCATTTTGAGTTAACACTTGTGAATGATGTAAGATGAGGTCCAGCTTTATTCTTTTGTGTGTAATATCCAGTTTTCCCAGCATGATTTATTGAAGAGACTATCTTTTACATACCGAGTATTTTTGGCTCCCTTGTCAAATATTAGTTGACCACAGATGTGTTTTTTTTGGGGGGGAGGGGTTACCAAATTACTTTATTTGAAGGAATGGTACTAAGGAAGGAACTTAAGGATTATGGTGTATGATCCTTTTGATGTACTGTTGAATTCAGTTTGCTAGTATTTTGTTGAGAATTTTTGCATCTATAGTCATCAGCGTTATTGGCCTGTAGTTTTCCTTTCTTGTAGTGTCCTTATCTGACTTTGGCATCAGGGTAATGCTGGACTTGTACAATAAGTTTGGGAGTGAACCCTCCTCTTCAATTTTTTGGAACAGTTTAAGAAGGATTGAATTTAAATCTTCTTTAAATGTTTGGTGGAATTCACCTGTGAAGCCCTTTGGTCCTGTGCCTTTCTTTGTTGGGAGGTTTTTGATTACTGATTCAACCTCCTTACTTGTTATTGGTCTGCTCGAATTTTCTTTTTCTTCGTGACTCACACTTGGTAGATTACTTCTGTCATTTTGTTATTTGTTTTCTATATATACTTTATAGCATTTTTGTCTCATTTACTGCATTACTGTCTTCTTTTTAGTTTAGTGGATTTTTTATAGTGGAATGTTTAAATTCCTACAGTAGGGCTGTAGGCAGGACTCTGCGGCTCAGTGGTACTGTGGATTGCCCGGGGTCACTGTTTAGGCCCCCTGGTTATGCAGGGCCAGAGGCTATGCTCAACAGTTGGGTCAGTCTGCTGGCTTGACTCCCTGCCCTAGCGGGTCTGTAGCTTGGGCTCTGTGACTGCCCAGGCTTCCTGGACTGCCAGGTACTAGAGGCTATGCTCAGCAGTTTACCAGGACTGCCAATTTGCTTCCCTGCCTAGGCTGGGTGGTAGGATGGGGTCCAAGGCCAGTACAGCACATTGACTGGGAAACCAAATCAACTGAGCTCCCGGGGCAGACATGGCTACCAGGTCAGCCCTGCAGATTTATAAAGCTGCTGGCTGGAGTCTCTGTTCAGGGGCCACTGCAAGCAGGAACATGGTTTGCCAAGATCTGAGCACTGGTTGCTGTAAGTTCCACTCCCTTCTATATCTCTATTTGATCCTCAAGTGTTCAAACCCTGCAGATTCCCTCAGTGATCTCTGAGAGCTGAGACCTGAGTAGGCTTCCTGGGAAGCACCCTGCAATTGCTGGGGATGCTGGATATTCACTGTGGGCTCTATTTACCCACTGGAGAAACAATAGGCCCCATGGGGCCCTCTCCATGAATCACTGTGCTGACCTGGGGGGAGGGGCGATGCAATCAGTGTAGCCACACCTTTTACTTTCTAATGTGGTCCTTCCCTGTCTCTGTGGTCCAGGGGTGCTTCAGCCGTACCCCGGGGCTCTGGAATTTTCACAATGGTGTCTTGTCTATGGATAGTTGCTAGTTTGGTCTTCTTGTGAGGGAAATAAAGTTGGGAATGACCCATGTCACCATCTTGACAATGTTACTACCTTCAACCTTCTCTAAGGTTGTGGACACAGCAGTCATTACATAAAGAGAATCTCAAAAAAACCCCACAAACCTTTGTGCCTTGTACTAATCTTCTGTGAGTGATTTTATTTTCTGTTTTAAAATAAATGAAGATAATTTTGATTCTGGAACATGGTCGTGATATGGGAAATGAAAATAACAGAGTGCAAAATACCATGTTCACTGTGACTGCAGCTATTTAAAATATTGATACTCATGGAAGATAATATTGCAGAAATGAAATAGTTGTGTTGGAAAAAAGCAAGAAAAAGAAAGAAGCTGTATTATCTGGGTCAAAGACAAACCTGCTGTTAAAGAGACACCTGGCAATACAGTGGTTTATTTTTCTTCACATCACTCCAGGGCAGGAAGGCAGACACCTCTGCTCCACGTGGCCACCCAGGGACCCAGAATCGTTCGCCTTATTCCCATGCCATTCCCTAGAGCATTGTCCTTATCTGCTGGGTTGCAGTCATGCCTCTTTTCAGCTCAAAGAAAAGGGACAGTGTGGAGGAATTTCTGCAATACCTTAGGGTCCAAGCTTAGAAGCAGCACTCATTATTTCTGCTCACATTCCTGTGGTGAATATTGCCATGTGGCTATACCAGCAAAGAAGGCTGGGAAATACGCAATCTAGGAGGGTAGCCTTGTACCCTGAACAAGGTAGAGAATGGATTTTGGTTGATAATCTCTTGCTGTTGTACCTTGAATCAATGAGAACCGTGCTTGATGATTTACAAATACTGTCTCATGTAACCTACACAAGTCCAAGTCCCAGGCCCCCTCATTTGTAATAGTTATCAAACATGTACCCCTACTGTACCTGTGTAGTGTGAGAGTAGGGATCGTGTCTCATTTGTTTAATCTTCAATACCTGGCATTAGTCTGACACCAGATAGGCACTCGATAAATATTTCTTGGAGAAAGGACAGAAGGATGAAAAGTCTTGACATCAACTCTGCCCTCATCTTTCTTCAGAAGAAGCGATAAGGAGTATCTGTTTACAGTGATGTCAACCTTTACTGAGACCGCTGAGTAGTAAAGTGAACAATTCAGGGCTCTCTGACTAACAGAGATGATGGAAGTAATTGCTTGTCCTCGTTGCTGGAGCCCATAAATAAGTTGAATGAATCATGGTTATGTTCCTGGTATGGATGCCACAAAAATGGTCTGAGGACTCCTGGCAACACTCTCAAAATTAATTCAAATGTCCGTGTCGGCTGCTTGAAGTGTTTTCTGGCATCTATATTTCCGAGCACCACACCTGGCAGAAAGATAGTCTCATAAAATTGAACCTGATTGTGCTGGACAAGTAAACTGTGCTTTTGGTAATTTAAGCATAGCGGCTGCCTTTATAGGCTCCTTCATTGAGGTATGTAGTGGTGACTAATGAAGACACATCTGAGACGAGTGTGAGTCTAGGGCAAGGTTAGGGCTTAAATTTGGCTGCTGAATACATGGTCACTGACATTTTCAGTATCTGGCAAACTCTATTTTGAAAACAGCTTTGATCTTTAAATTATGACTAGAAAAATCTTAGCCGGGCACAGGTTCCCACCCATTGCCCCACTACCAAATAAGACAATAATGGTCTCTGTCTTTAAAAAAATTATAAACTGTCCTCTGAAAAGGTAGGCTCCACATGACGATAATTTTTTAATCGCCGGAGCCTTCACTTAGAAGTGACTGTGTCAGTTAGGGATTGAGTTCTGTTGTGAATACAAAAAGATCTGAATAAAAGAGGCTTCAACAAACCGGGGCTTTATTTTCCTCATGTCATAAGTTCAGTGGTAGAAAATCCAGAGTTGGTAAAGCATCTCTAGAAGGTCATTGGGACTGGTATGGACTGAATTATGTCCCCCCAAATATGCTGAAGTCTTAACCTGCAACAGTGACCTTATTTGGAAAAAGGTTCTTTGCAGATGTAGCCAAGTTAAGATGAGGTCATTCAGATGGGCCCTAATCCATTGTGACTGGTGTTCTTACAAGAAGAGAGAAATTTAGGTAGAGACATATAGGAAGACAGCCACGTGAATATGGAGGCAGAGATTGGAGTGATGCTGTCATAAGCTAAGGAACACCTGGGGCTACTGGAAGCTAGGAGAGGCAAGGAAGGATCCTCCCATAGGGGCTTTGAAGGGAGCATGGCCCTGTTGATACCTTGACTTCAGACTTATAGCCTCCAGAACAGTGAGAGAATAATTTTCAAATATTTTAAGTCACTTGTTTGAGGCTCTTTGTTATGGGAGTCCTAGGAAAGCAATACAGGGCTCAGGCTCCTTGTACTTTTCTGCTCAGCTGTGCTTGTTGCCTCACTTTCACATGATGGCTGCTCCACCTCTAGTATCGCATCCAAGTTCCAGGCAGGAAGAAGAGAAAAGCCAACAAATGAAAGACAACTGCAGGGGAAGTTATCCACTTTGAAAGAGCTTTACTGGAAGTCTCACCCAGCAACTTCTGTTTCCATCTCATCATCTCCCCATCAGCAATGGCATCTGAAAACCCAGTGTTTTAGCTGAACGCAATATTGGCATCCATTAACTCAGACTTCTCTTAGTAAGGAAGAAGGGAAAATGGACATTGACAGGGCAATAGTGTTGCAAACTCTTTCTCCTTTACTAAATTAGAGGTTCATAAATAAATTTATGATGGGGTAAAACTAAGAGATCCTAAATTAATAGAATTTCCTGTGCTTCTCTCTAAAAAATTAAAAATTATAGAATCTAAAAGCTAGAAGTACACTTAAAGGCTGTCCAATCAAACCCCCTCATTTTGTACATAAAGAAGTGCCAGAGATGTATAAGCAGCATAGCCAGAGTTTACAAAGACAGTGGTAGCAGAGCCCTTGACTTTCATGTGAGCTTTTGCCATTATACTTGCTTCAGTAACTAACGCAGTTGTGCAGTTTCTTCAGGAGTTAAGAGCCTAATAATTTCTTTACAGGCTAAATGCTAATACTCTACCAGGCACAATAAATAAATAAATAAATAAGTAAGTAAATAAATAAACTGACCCTAATAGCTAAGTATGGCATCTGCTCACTTTACTTTTTATGTCTTATTTCCTTGAAGCAGAAAAATGACAGGTTTTTAGCCCTAAAACTGTCAGGGCAGCACCCTTGATGATGACCAATATTTGCGTAAAAAAATCGCAACCCAAAAACCAGCAATAGTTTTCCTGTGAATCAGTCTATTCAGCTTTGTCTGTGATTAGATTTCTAGACCAATAGATGTAAAATGTAAACATTCAGCTGATTTTAGATCCCACAAAAAGGTGAGGAGAGTAATTTACTCACTCCTTTCCAAAAAAAGGTATTTGTTAAAATCTTGAACTTTGGAGAGCTTCACAGAAGCCCTTTTGGATTAATGTATGTCCTTGAAATTGGTCTCTGAGTGTTAGAAGTTCGGATGACTTTCTGATTAATGTGTAAAAAGTGTACCGCCAAGTTAATGGAGCTGGGCTGAAATGGCATGAAATTTTATATAAAATAAAATATGTTTATCATTCAGACAAGATGTGCTCATTTCATTAATAAAAGTGCTCCCATAATATACATGGTGGTCATATAATGAAATCGAACTTGTTCACTCAGAGCACTAGGATATAAACCTATCAGTTAGTTTAGGAAAATAGGCCACCATCCTAAACCAGACGTTAATAGTAGTTTATAGATCCAGTGCAACTCGCATGGAAAAATTTGCTACAGAATGATATATGTTCTAATGCTCAGGGGTACTATTCTCTGAGTCATTCTGATGTTGGCTTATATTTTGCTGAATTAAGCATTGCCTCAGAATGAGCGGTCATGAGCCAACCTGAGGCCAGCCAGAGATCGGAACAGGGAGACTCAAGGAGAAAGTAATCAGCAGCTTGTCTTCTGCAGCAGGGGCTTCTTCCATGCATCTGCCAAGGCGGTTTAGCAATTTTTATTGTATTTATTAATAGACAACACATTTCAATGGTTTGACATTTGAAAGATGCAAAAGAGGAGGCAGGGCAGAATCCTCCTTATTCCTGCTCCCAGCTACCTGCTATCTTAAGGGAACTAATGTTATCAATTTTAATGTATTGTCGTTAGATTGTATTGACATATTTGTGTATTTATTTGTGTATGTAGTTACTCTTTATTATGCAAAACTTCTACACACATTAAAGTCAAGAGAACAGTAAAGTGAATAATAATCCTCCATTTATGATCACCTTTCATTCCTCCACTGGATTATGATGAAGCAAATCCTAGACATCGTATTTTATCTATAAATATTTCATCATGTATCCATCAAAAATAAGAACTCACTTTTTAAAAGCTAACTGTAATACCAATATTGTATCCCCCCAAAGTCACAGTAATTCCTTAACATTATCAAATGACCAATCATCAAACAAATCAACATTTACATTTCTCTGATTGTCTCATACTTTTCTTGTGTTTTACAGTTGGATCCAAACAGGGTCTACACATTGCATCTGACTGATATGTCTCTTAAGTGTCTTTTAATCTATAGGTTCACCTTTCCTGTTTGTTTTTCCTTACAATTTATTTATTGAAGCACTTGGATTTTTCATCCTGTGGAATTGCTCACATTTCGGATTTCACTGATTGCATCTTTCTAGAGAATGTTTTATATTTCAAATATAAAGCAACTTATTACCTGGCTTTTTCACTTCTAGATTTAACTATTCACTATTTTTCATCTTGTCTAGATAAAAATAATTAATTGGTAACAATGAAAGGTGAAGAGAATTTACTATTTGACACAAGACAAAAATTGGGGGTTATCATTTCTTATTTCCTTCCTTGCATTTAATAGCTTTCTTCCATCCTTTTACACCCTATATCAATCCATCCCAAATCCTACTGGCCTTCTGCTCAAAATATATCCAGAATCCAAATACTTCTCACCATCTCCACTTCTACCACCCTCGCCCAGCCACCGACATCTCTCACCTGGACTATTTGCAATTACTTCCTAGGGCTTCTCTCTGCATTTCTCTTTGCCCCATTCACCTTTAGAACCAGAGTGATCCTAATAAAATCCAAGTCAGATCGTGTCACTCCTCTGCTTAGAACCTTCCATGGCTTCTTCCTTTACTTAGAGAAAAGCTGAAGTCCTTACATGCCCTACAAGTCCCTTTATGATCTGCCTACTGTGTCTCTTTGACCTTATCCACCAACTACTTTCATTGTCTCTCATTCTGCAGCCACACTGGCCTTCATTTTCCTTAAATGCATCAACCACACACCTAGTCCACTAGCTGTTTCCTTTATTTGCAACCGTCCTTCACCAGATACCCACACGTCTTTCCCCCTCAAGGCCTTCAGCTCCTTGTTTAACTGTCACCTTCTAAGTGAAGCCTCCCGGACCACCCTGTTTTAAATTTCAGCCTTCGCCCCAACCCCTGCATTCCCCATCTCTCTTACCCTGTATTGTTTTCCTTCATAATGCTTGACACCTACTAAAGCACTATATGACTTATTTATTTG
This sequence comes from Orcinus orca, assembly GCF_937001465.1. Lineage (NCBI taxonomy): Eukaryota > Metazoa > Chordata > Mammalia > Artiodactyla > Delphinidae > Orcinus > Orcinus orca. The sequence goes on from NC_064562.1 coordinate 26,532,077, forward strand.
GTTTTTTTCCCTGTCTCCCTCCAGTAGAATGTAATCTCCATGAATTCAGAGTTTTGTGTCCATTTTGTTCACTTTTGCTCAGTGCCCAGAACAAAGCCCATTAAACATTTGTTAAATGGATACATTTCAGACATTCAAGGAAATGTTCCCACCTTCTTCCGCATACAATATTTCTTCTAAATTATCGCTGTCTAGAACATGTTCAGACCAAAGTTTATAGTACTGGAGAGCTGGCTCACTTTCACAATCACTCTGTCCATTCTTATTGTCATTCCTTAGATAGAAGTAAAGTTGCTCAAGTGTCCATCAGCAGATGAATGGATAAAGAAGATGTGGTATATATATACTATGGAATATTACTCAGTCATAAAGAAGAATGAAATAATGTCATTTGCAGCAACACGGATGGACCTAGAGATTATCATACTAAGTGAAGTAAGTTAGACAGAGAAAGAAATACCATATGATATCACTTATATGTGGAATCTAAAATAGATGATATAAATGAAGTTATTTGCAAAACAGAAATAGACTCACAGACATAGTAAAGAAATTTATGGTTACTAAAGGGGATGGGGGTATAAATCAGGGGTTTGGGATTAACATATGCACACTACTATATATAAAATAGATAAACAACAAGGACCTACTGTATAGCACAGGGAACTGTATTCAATGTCTTGTAGTAACCTATTATGGAAAAGAATCTGAAAAAGAGTATATATATATGTGTGTGTGTGTGTGTGTGTGTGTATATATATATATATATATACACACATATATGTATAGTGGAATCACTTTGCTGTACACCTGAAACTAACACATTGTAAATTAACTATATCAATAAAAAATGGTTTTAAAAAATAATAAAATAAAATTTTAAAAAGAAGTAAAGTTGCTCTATTTGTTGGGCAAAGGGAATAGTCGCTTTGGAAATATGACCACTAAGGACCTGTTGTAGATTGAATTGTGTTTCCTCAAAATTCACATGTTGAAGTCCTAACATGCAGTACCTTAGAGTGTGATCTTATTTGGAAACAGGGTTGTTGCAGAGGTAATTAGTTAAGACCTGGTCAAACAGGAATAAGGTGCGCCCCTAATTCTACATGACAACTGTCTTTATAAAAAGGGAAAATTTGGACACAGACATACATCCAGGGAAAATGCCACGTCAAGATGAAGGCCGAAATCTACAAGCCAATGAAAGCCAAAGATTGTCCGCAAACCAGCAGAAGCTAGGAGAGAGGTATGGAGCAGAAGCTCCCTCAGAAGGAACTGACCTTGCCAACAATTTGATCTCAGACTTCCAGCCTCCACAGCTGTGAGACAATACATTTCTGTTGTTTAAGTCATCAAGTTTGTGGTACGTTGTTATGGGAGCCCTGGGAAACTAATATAAGACACATGAAACCATGGCATCTTTCTTTTGGTTTGCAAGTGGTTCACATAACTGGTGCAGATTAAGCACTCAACAAATATATGTTGAATGAGAAATGGTAAAATGATGCCTTGAGGCTGCTTCAGGGAGAGCACGGTAGATGAGAGAGAGAAAATCGTCACCAGATGGTGGCTCCTACCAAGGCAGTGGTCATGTCATCTAATTATTCAGTTCCTAGCACAGAACTTGCTTCTCAGTACACATTTGATGAACCAAATTGAAAAGCAGGCAGAACAGGTAGATCACTTATGACATCAAGTGATCTTACGTAGGAGAGGTTGGGTGGGCTGATGCATTCATGAAACTTAACCAACCATCCTGATTTCACACTGTCAAGAGTCTCGGTGCTGATAAATCAGCCTGGTTCTACATTGTTACTTGATTTCACTGTATTTAGGTATATAGTATGTGGTCTTTAAGATGTATTTCTAGGACACTCGGTAGATACACATTTATTTTATCTTTAATCAGGTGGTTCAGCATTCCCTCAAACTTAGTTGTGTTATTCTGTTGTTAAAGTACTATGTTGTGTTTCTAAAAAATTCACTTTATTAAAGGCTGATATGAATACAAAACCATTCTTTCTTCACAAAGGTTGTTTAAAGCCACAGTAGGTATTCCTAAAAGATTGCCTTTCTTGGTTGGTTATTTTACATCAAAAGAGAAAATAAGGCTACTGTTGTGGATTAACATATCATGTTGTAAATGTTGTTGCTATTGAATATCAAGGACATAGAATGCCAAAACGGTAGTGGCAAAGATATAGGATAGAAGTAATGGGATCCAATAAGATATTTTTGAAATGTGCCTATTCATATGAGTTCAGAATGGGTGTAATTGGCCAACTCAGGTAAATTTTTTTTCCCATCTGGAATATTTTTTTAAATAAATCATGATTTTTTAAATGCCCCCAAATTTCAAATGTCCCTATTATTCATCTGTGGTTGACTAAAAATGGCCACAAATTCTTTGATACTCTGCTCTTTGAAAGGTATGATCTAGTTTCCCTCCCTTGACCCTGAGCTGAGCAGAGATGCTGAACCAGTCTTGGGTCTAGACATTAGGAGACTAGAAGCTCTGATCTGGTTTTCTTGGAATCTCAGTTTTCATGGAAGTAGTTTGATAGCCCTGAGGCTAACACACTATGAGGAGACCCAAGGCAGCCACATGGAGAGGCTATGGGGAGAGGTTGAGAGAGAGAGAGAAAGAAAGAAATTGGGGGAAAGAGAGAGAGATACCTAGGCTGTCCCCTTCCCATCTCTTCAAGCCCCCAGACTTTTGAGTCATCTCAGCTGACTCCCCAGACACTGATGAGCAGAGACAAGTTGTCCCCACTGTGTTCTCTCCAAATTCTTGACCCACAGAAGAGTGAGACATAATAATAATAAATTGTTGTTTTAAGACACTAATGTTTGGAATAATTTGTTATGCATAAGTCAGTAATTGAAACATCATCTTTCAAGTATAGATAGTTTCAGGTTATACCTTATAACTTCCTAGGTGTTTTCTTTATGGCACCTAATAATACCTCCAATCTTCAAACTTACAATTCCTTCTTTAGTCATATTATGCCTCCCAACCCAGTATATTCTCAGTAATCATCTGCTTACACCACTATCACTCAGTAATCATCCGTTCAAACTAGTGTGCCATTTACTTGGAACAGAAGGGCCCACAGCACTATGTTGTGCCCTTTTTTCTGTTGGCATAGCATGTGCAATTAGGCTCACTAAATTATTTAAAAGAAAGAATTTGTGCCTCTGCTCGTGGAGATTTTCTTTAATTGATATCAGGAAAAAGTAGACTTCTTGTTAGTGCCAATGAAATGTTAAAAACATTGATGCTGGCTTCCAAGCAGTACAATATAATATGTATTTTGATAAGTCTGATTAGTGACTGGACTTACTACCCTCCTTTGTGTGCTACCAGAAACTATATAATGTGCCTTGAAATTGACTGGCATATGAAATTTTCAGTAAATACTATTTATCATCACCCCTCCTTTTAAAAAATTTTTTGCTGCTATGTCATATTTAAACTTTTAGAAACCTAATGCCAGTTAAAACCATAGTCTGTTACACACATATATTTTAACCATTGGCAACGTGCCCTTAACAAAGCAACTGCTTTAGTGGCTAGCAGTTAAGGAGAAATTGGAAGTACAGTAGATTGTTGGTAAGGGGTTTGCAAGGTTCCTCCAGCAATTTGCATTTAAAGGACTTGTATTAGAAGCTTCCATTGAAGGCAATTCATTTTCCTTTTAAAAGAGGTGTATTTAGCACAGGAAATCAAATTTACTTTTAAAATTCACTCTCTGTCCCCAGAATTATGTCAGATACATGGTAACAGTTGTTTAATGTGCCAACAAACTGGGGTGTTTGTATTTAGTATAAACAAATTACAAAATCCACATGAATATGTGAAAAAAATTCTCTTTAGATGAAGTCAATTGTGCTCTGTATGCTTAAGGGTCTCTTTTATTAAATGAATCTCTGATGCTTTGACAAAACAAAGGGTGAGGAAATTCCACACAAGGAAAATTGCTGTCGTTTAACTTGAATATAAATTGAGCGGTAGAAGAATACCAAATTATTCCATGTCTCTTAAAATGGTATAATGAAGGGCTTACGTGTACTTCATGCCTCAAGCAAAAAGAAGTTTATAGCCCTGATTTCAGCTGCATTTATTTTCAATCACAAAACCACTACAGCCTTCAGCACAACTTATAATAAGGGATGCCCAAGAGCAAGTTGAAGATTGGTGGGCTGGCTGGGCTAAGAGGCAGGTGTAGTTACCAGCAGCCTTCATGGGGCTTTGCATCGTATGTGACTCAAATGTTGCCACAAGTCACAAAATTCATACTCCCAAATGACTGTGGGACTTTTAGTAGGAATAGAAAGGGTTTTGTGGGAATTTGCCATAGTTCTCTAAGCTTCCTCAAACTTGGATTCTGCTTTACAAGATAGACCCCAAGGAAACTGCTGTGAAGAGTGTGTCAGGCTTTTAGTACAGCGGTCAGCTTTAGACTCCCTTCGTCACCGGTATGCTCGAAGAAAATTTATGGAGACATTTCTTCCTACTCCTGAGACAAAACAATTGGCCCAAGTTCTTTCCTTGTAAATACCTCTGACCTGGAGCGAGACAATTGTTATCTGTCTAGAGATGCTATTGGAATTACTCTTCTTCTATGGATTTTAGATGGTGCTATTTATGTCAGTGCTCTGATGCGACGCAGTATATATAGCTGCAAAGCTACCTACAAAGTGACACAGGAAATTTGATTCACAGTGATGGCAGCTGATCTAAATCACTTTTTTGTTTCTCATCTTAGAGGCCATCTCATAAAATCTACGTGCTTTGGCCAAGCTCTTCCAACAGTCTTTTAGCCACCACATGAGTTAGTTCCTGCCTCTGTGCGTTGACTGATTGCTCTGCAGCAGCTACGTGGGTGTTTCAGAGTTGCACTGCGGGCTTTTATGTGGGTTTTTTTTGGCTGATGGACTGTTTCAACTGCCTTGTCCTTCCGGGTAGCATCTCCAATTTGGCTCTGATGAACACATCTTTAGTCGTTCAAGAGAAATCTTGAGTGAAAATTCTTTGTGATAGAAATACAAATTTGTCTCCCTCTCCCAGCATGGAAAATTTTCTGCCTCAGAAAGCAGCAAAAGACTTGGAGGAAGTAGATTATCTCATTTTAATGAACAAGAAGCCAACAAAAACCTCATCATCCTTGCTGCTTTCAAGTCCCTACAAGTTTGATGAATTAGAAGACAAAATTCAGAAAAGAAGACAAGAAATTCTGTTTGCATCTGCCATATTACTTGACCATGACGAAGCACATGGTTTATTACAGGCTGCAGTGGACATTTCAGCCCTGTTTGCCAAGTTTTATTGAGCACCTATTTTGTTCCGGGAGCTATACAAGGTAAACTGGTTACAAAAATGAATAAAACATGGGTTGCCGGTGGGGTTCTCTGGAGAGCAGAGACTGAGATGGAGTGAAGAGTGCAGGAACTTTTTGCAAGAGAGTCACCCTTGGAAGGAGAGGGTCGTCAGACACATTGAAGACCTGACGGTATGTCGGCTGGGCCAACAGGAAGTTCCAGAGCAGATCGCTGTTGGAGGAGTGCGTACAAAGGGCTAGACCTCCGGTGTTGGCTGAGGGCCACTTCATGCACAGTCTGACCTCTTGTACCACTGCCTGGCTCAGTCATTAACTGGCGTCTTCTCAGAGGAGAGCATGAATGCCACTTGAATGCTAAGGGAAATCCCAAGGAAGCCAACAGTTGGAATCTGTCAGGTAACCAACTTCCTCCCCCTGGTCAGCAAGTCCTTTCTTGAAGGGGAGCTGAGCATCACATCTCCAGGTCCACCATGGTCTACCCCTTGTGCCACACAGATCTAGTTTTCCATGATATATGGAAACAGCTCCTCATGGCTCTGATGGGCCTTGCTTCCTGACGGGAAACTTGGATAGAGGGAGGTTAGTGTGACAAAGCAGAGCCCGCATCTCTGCAGTTGACTCAAGGCCACACCTGGCACCCATCATGCCCCTCCTCCTCTCTCCATTCTAAATCCTCTTCGCCCTCAGCTACCACCTATGTTGGTTTTAGTTCTTTCCGAAGAGTCTGACTCTCTGTGAAACAAGCGTCTCTGCCCAGGCTTGTTACTTATTCCCATTCCGGTGGGCAAAGAGTGCCAGAAGGTGTTCCCACTGGGTCACCTGAGCTCATACGTTCCTCCTTGTTTCTCCTGGGTATCAGGAAGCCTTCCTCCTCGTGCTGTTCAGGGTCAATTACTCCTGACAAGATGGTGACTCCTTGCTTGCTGAAGAATCCCGAAGTGCTCCGGGGGTAGCTGTAAGCCTGAACTTCAATGAGACCCTCGCTGTGTCCCCTGGTGACAGCCTGCCCCCTTTGGGAGCAAGGGCATCTCATCCTGCAGAGCCCAGAGTTGTGGAGACAGGAATCTATAGAACACCCAAGTAGATCACTGGGAGTAATACTAAGTGGGGCTAATTCTACTTCTATCCCTTGGTTCCAGACCCATGTATTCTTCCTGATGGGAACACAGCCATAGAGAGGTCTCTGATTCAATGAGTGTACTGCTTCTTGGAGGATGGGTTATATCCTTACAAGGCATTGCCTCTGAACTGGTGCTTCAGCTGCCGCTTCACCAGGCTGTTTATTACTCAGGCTGGCAGTTTCTGGGTGATGTGGGTAAAATAGTATATGTTTTAACTAGTCAATCCTATGGTCCTGGGCCCACTTTTTCGCTCCTCTAACATGATAAAATGTGTTCCCTGGTTGGATGTTATGTTACATGGAATCCCATACCTGTAGATCAGGCATTCCATAAATTCCCACATGGTGGTGCTTCCCTGTGGGAAAGAAAGCCAGCCCCACCAGGAATAAGTGTCTATGCCTGTCTATAACTGCTGGAATTTCCAAGATGGGAGAATCCCAATGAAGTCAGCTTGCTACCAAGTGGCCAGCGGGTCTCCTTAACGAACACTGCCATAACGAGGGGTTAGCATTGGTCTCTGCTGTTGGCAGGTTGGACATTGGACGTGGTTTGACAGTATTCGCTAGATTGGCCTTAGTTAGTGGGAGTCTGTGCTATTGGGCCCATGCGTAATCCCTATTTCAGCCAGCAGCTGTGGTCACTAGGCGTGTGCATTTGGCCAGCATCGTAGTAGATACTGATAAAAGCTAGCTGGCAAAAACAGGCCAACTCATTTTATCTACTTGGTTATTTACATGTACTTATCCCATTCCTCTATCCCCGAATTCCTTGCTTTGATGATTGAACTCCAAGCTTTCAATCTGTTTCCTTCTAGGTCTCCAACAAAGCAGACAAGCCATCTTCCACTCACAGGAGTCCATCTGTAGTCCATCTCAGGCTATTCTTCCTTCCACACAAAGTGAATATGACCAGGTATGCCACATAATCCCATGGAAAAGACTTTCCCTTTGTAACTGTCTCTCAGGACCACTCTGGAGTGGGAATGTAATATAGCTGCCATACCATTTTTGACTGGCACAGGCTGAACCAATCCATCTGTAAACTAAGTTTGGACATTTTCTTCCTCTTTCATTTGATCATATAGGACTCCCTCTCTCTCCCCTGATACAACCAGAGGTATGAGCTGGGGGCAGGATGCTGGTGAAACTGTGATGGGTGACATGGTGGTCTGGGCTCCCTGCTCATGCAGCTTGCTGGGCCCTCTCATCCTGCTGACGCTCAAGCTGGGATGTATGTTTCCATTTTATGATGAATTGCTGCTGGACTCTCATGACTTTCCAATTTGGCAGGTTCAGTAGGCTCCAGTTCATGTTGTACAGTTTGGGATACATAATCACTTTGGTGTCCCCTGCTCAAACATTCCAGTTCTCTACCATGGCTCAGTAGCACTCTAAGACCCACTTTTCAAAAAGTGTGTATATAATTGTCTATTGCAGATGCTTCAGAACTCTGCACTGAGATTCTCCCTCTTGGGCCTGTCATAAACTCTACCCTAGATCTCCTTTTCATCAGTGATATCTCCACTATCATGAGGTCTGCCAGATCTTATGGCCCAAGTGGCAGAGCACTGCCTTCTAGAGCTGCTGCAGAGCCCCGTCTCTCTCTTGATTCCACTCAGATATGGCAGCTTTCTGTGTCACCTAGTTAACAGGCTAAAGCACACCTGGGTGTGGAATCTGGTACCCTGGAACCACAAGAAGCCTAGTAAGCGTTATGACTCCTTCTTTGCAGTAGGAGATATTAGATACAGCAATTGCGTTTGGAGGGATATCATAGAATATCCCTGACCACTGGATCCCCTAAAGACTATACTCAGCTTGCAGGCCTCTCAATCTTCATGGGGTTTACTTCCATCCTCCGGAGCATAAGGGTCATAGCAAAGTCTCCAGTGTGCCAGTCACCTCTTGTTCATTATGCTCTATCTGCATGATGTCATTGACATATGGATAGCTATGATGCTCTGCAAAGAGGTCCAAATGGTCCAGATCACTCCAGATTATATTATGACTGAGAATGGGAGAGTTCACATAGTCTTGGGGCACAACTAGATATTGTTGTCCTTTCCATGTTAATGTAATGTGTTTCTGATTCTCTTTCCTGAATGGGATATATCAAAATGAGTCTTCCAAGCAAATGGCTGCATAACATGTTCCTGAGGCCATATTAAGCTACTTAAGTAAAGAGACACCACAGCTGGCACAGCAGCTGCAGTTGGGGCTGTTACTTAGTGTAGCGTGAAGTAGTTTATAGTCAGTTTCCAGAATCCATCCAGTTTCTGCAGGGGTGAGACCGGCAAATTAAACTGAGATATGGTAGGAATCACCATCCTGGAATCCTTTAGATCTTTAATGGTAATGTTAATCCCCAGCGCCCCCAACCCCACCCCAGAATGCAACATTGGTATTGATTTGCTCTCCTGGCTGTAGGGAGGTTGGTGTGGCATTTCAGAGATTTCCACTTGGCCTTCCCCACTATGATAGTTTTAGCCCACAGGCCAGAGACCCAGTAGAGCCTGGGATTCCAACTGCCAGGTGTGTCAATCACAATAATTCATTTGGGGAGAGGAGAATTAAGTCAGACTTTGGCCAGGTCTTCAGTTATTAACTCCCCCCATTTGCCCCCCACACTAAAGCGTGATGATGCTTCAGGTCTCTGGGAGTCAATGTCATCTCAGATTCTGTGTCTCACAGACCTTACAAAATCTGGATATTTCCATTTCCAAAGTGTACAGCCCCTCAAGTACATGGCCAAAAGTTACTTTGAGGATGGACTCAGGGAATCTATATAGGACATGCCTGCCATGGTGTTGCAGGGTAATTCTTCCCGGGGACCTAGACACTTCTTCAGTCAACGGGTTGCAGATCTGAAAACTGGCACAGGTAGGGAACTGAGCAAAGGATCATGGATTTTTATTTGGATGGCTGTCCCCATTTTCTTGCTTCTCCATCCTTGCTTTCTTCTTACTGTAGATATTAAGCAGCGCTTTTGTTGACTGTCTATTTTGCCCCTGGGGGACAATTAGCCATCTCTACAACTCTCTGAGAGTCAAAGGCACCTGGCTTGTAGTGACCATCACATGGCCTCTATTGCTATGAAGGAAGCCTGCTCTGTGACCACCTTCTGTATCACCAGCCTTGGCCTTCTAGTGATGCTGGTAGCTCTCTCTCGCCAAAACATTCCTGTTGCTTTGTTGAATGGTGTGTTCTCTGGCAGTTCTCTTGCCTTCACATAATATATCCATTCCAGCATATCCACCTCTCTCTGCCTTTTTATTCCTCCCTCTGTTGTTTCTAATAGAAGTTCAGAGATTTCAGCTTTGCTCAGGGCAGGCAACCGCTTCCTTCAGGCCGGTAGAGGCCACATTAGCAGTGAGTTTACCCCTAGTGTCCTCTCAAGGGTATCGAATCCCATGTCCCGAGGAAGTGCCCCAAGTCTCTGAATTGTTGCTAATACACTCTTTTTTTCTTTTCTTTAACATCTTTATTGGAGTATAACTGCTTTACAACGTTGTGTTAGTTTCTGCTGTATAACAAAGTGAATCAGCTACACGTATCCATATATCCCCATATCTCCTCCCTCTTGCGTCTCCCTCCCACCCTCCCTATCCCACCCCTCTAGGTGGTCACAAAGCACTGAGCTGATCTCCCTGTGCTATGCAGCTGCTTCCCACTAGCTATCTATTTTACATTTAGTAGTGTATATGTGTCAGTGCCACTCTCTCACTTCGTCCCAGCTTACCCTTCCCCCTCCCCGTGTCCTCAAGTCCATTCTCTACGTCTGCGTCTTTATTCCTGTCGTGCCCCTAGGTTCTTCAGAACCATATATATATATATATATAGTTTTTTAGATTCCATATATATGTGTTAGCATACGGTATTTGTTTTTCTCTTTCTGACTTACTTCACTCTGTATGACAGACTCTAGGTCCATCCACCTCACTACAGGTAACTCAGTTTCATTTATTTTTATGGCTGAATAATATTCCATTGTATATATGTGCCACATCTTTTTTTTTTTTAGCATCTTTATTGGAGTATATTTGTTTTACGATGGTAAGTTAGTTTCTGCTTTATAACAAAGTGAATCATCTATACATATACATATATCCCCATATCTCCTCCCTCTTGCATCTCCCTCCCACCCTCCCTATCCACCCCTCTAGGTGGTCACAAAGCACCGAGCTGATCTCCCTGTGCTATGTGGCTGCTTCCCACTAGCTATCTGTTTTACGTTTGGTAGTGTATATATGTCCATGCTACTCTCTCACTTCGTCCCAGCTTACCCTTCCCCCTCCCCGTGTCCTCAAGTCCATTCTCTATGTCTGCGTCTTTATTCCTGTCCTGCCCTTAGGTTCTTCAGAACCTTTTTTTTTTTTTTTTTTTTAGATTCCATATATATGTGTTAGCATACAGTATTTGTTTTTCTCTTTCTGACTTACTTCACTCTGTATGACAGTCTCTAGGTCCACATATTCTTTATCCATTCATCTGTCAATGGACACTTAGGTGGCTTCCATGTCCTGGCTATTGTAAATAGAGCTGCAATGAACACTGTGGTACATGACTCTTTTCAAATTATGGTTTTCTCAGGGTATATGCCCAGTAGTGGGATTGCTGGGCTGTATGGTAGTTCTATTTTTAGTTTTTTGAGGAACCTCCATACTGTTCTCCATAGTGGCTGTATCAATTTACATTTCCAACAACAGTGCAAGTGGGTTCCCTTTTCTCTAAACCCTCTCCAGCATTTTTTTTTTGTAGATTTTTTGATGATGGCCATTCTGACTGGTGTGAGGTGGTACCTCATTGTAGTTTTGATTTGCATTTCTCTAATGATTAGTGATGTTGAGCATCCTTTCATGTGTTTGTTGGCAATGTGTATATCTTATTTGGAGAAATGTCTATTTAGGTCTTCTGCCCATTTTTGGATTGGGTTGTTTGTTTTTTGATATTGAGCTGCATGAGATGCTTGTATATTTTGGATATTAATCCTTTGTCAGTTGCTTCATTTGCAAATATTTTCTCCCATTCTGAGGGTTGTCTTTTTGTCTTATTTATGGTTTCCTTTGCTGTGCAAAAACTTTTAAGTTTCATTAGGTCCCATTTATTTATTTTTGTTTTTATTTCCATTTCTCTAGGAGGTGGGTCAAAAAGGATCTTGCCATCCCCTCTTCTCGGGCACCCCAAAACAATGTTCTCTTGCCTCTTAGGCAGTTCCAGACTTTTTCCCGGACTCCTTCCCAGCTAGCCGTGGTGCACTAGCCCCCTTCAGGCTGTGTTCACGCAGCCAACCCCAGTCCTCTCCCTGGGATCCGACCTCCAAAGCACGAGCCTCAGCTCCCAGCCCTGCCCACCCCGGCGGGTGACCAGACAAGCCTCTCGGGCTGGTAAGTGTCGGTCAGCACCGATCCTCTGTGCAGGAATCTCTCCGCTTTGCCCTCTGCACCCCTGTTGCTGCGCTGTCCTCCGTGGCTGCGAAGCTCCCCACTCCGCCACCCGCAGTCTCCGCCCGCGAAGGGGCTTCCTAGTGTGTGGAAACCTTTCCTCCTTCACGGCTCCCTCCCACTGGTGCGGGTCCCGTCCCTATCCTTTTGTCTCTGTTTTTTCTTTTTTCTTTTGCCCTACCCAGGTACGTGGGGAGTTTCTTGCCTTTTGGGAAGTCTGAGGTCTTCTGCCAGTGTTCAGTAGGTGTTCTGTAGGAGTTGTTCCACATGTAGATGTATTTCTGATGTATTTGTGGGGAGGAGGGCGATCTCCATGTCTTACTCCTCCGCCATCTTTAAGGTCCTCCGCTAATACACTTTAGGTCAATAAAAACAGCACTCGAGGAGCTGCATTCAGGGAACTACATCTGAGAAACTTAAGTGCACCTGCATCTGATGTAGATGGAGTCTGAGCCTGATTCATAATGGCATGAGAGTTTGGCAAGTCCTTGAGAGAGTGTGGGTGTATTTTGTATGTGGGAGAGATGTAAGTAACTGTAAATAATAATACCGAGGCCAGAGGGCAGACTTTGGTGGTTTTGAAATATGCCTGAAGATGTTTTGATAGTCTTCCCATGAAATGGTGGGATCTAGTCCTCTGCTCTTACACTGGGTGGGCCTTGGTGGCTGCCTAGGGAAGCCCTCCACTAAGTTTTGAGTAACGTATTTTCCAGCAATAGTAAATAGAGCAACGATCGAACTGACAAATATCAAGTATGTTTCTCTCTATCAACAGCACTAACTAGAAAATATAATGTAAGGTAAAACATCCAGAATAGCAAGAAAGAAACCAGGAAAGGGCTTGGCAATGAGTGTACAAGATCTTTACAGGAAAAGAAGTGTTGAGCTCTAATAGGGGACATAAAAATTAGATCCAAAGGAACCTGATTTAAAAGGAAAATTTATGCAGTGAAAGAGCACTGGATTTGACTGTATAATATTAAAGATTTCTGTTCAGAGAACTACATATGACAAAGCTAACAGATAACAGAATGGGAGAATATATTTGTGAAGTCTAAAATTGACAAGGGTTTAATATTTATATTCTCCAGCAAACTTCTATGTCAGCAGTAAAAACATTAAAAAAAATAAGCAAAGGAGATATACTAGAAAGAACATGAAGCCTGAACAAGTAATAAATTTATGAAGAAAAACTCAAACTCTTTAAGAATCGGGAAAAAAGCAAATTAAAACCAAGATGAGGGCTTCCCTGGTGGCACAGTGGTTGAGAGTCTGCCTGCCGATGCAGGGGACGCGGGTTCGTGCCCCGGTCCGGGAAGATCCCACATGCCGCGGAGCGGCTGGGCCCATGAGCCATGGCCGCTGAGCCTGCGCGTCCGGAGCCTGTGCTCCGCAACGGGAGAGGCCACGACAGTGAGAGGCCCGCGTACCGCAAAAAAACAAACAAACAAAAAACCCAAGATGAAATAACACTTTATGACCCCAGATTAAGACAGTGGATAATATTAAATATTGATGAGAATGTGACAGGCTGGGACCTCTCATTCACTGATGAGGGAGTATAAGTATGGTAGCCACACTGGTAAAGACTTGAGAGGTATTTTGAAGAAGTAGGTGTGCATATTTCCTATAAACCAATGATCCCACTCCTCTCCCTAAAAAGATTGCACAGGGCGGTAGAAGATGAATCAGTCAGAATCCAAACAAGAAAATAAAAATTAAGCTAGCATTTCAAATTGGGGTATTTAATACAGGGAGTTGATTAAACAGGTGCTGGAAGGATAAAAGAGGTCAGAAAACACTGGGGTGACTCAGAGATTAGTAGCTGTGGGTAGCAGCTGCCATTTCTAGAACTGGGGGAAAAAAAGGAAAAAAGTCGTGTGGCACAACATAGGGGCTTTGAGGAAGGGCTCTTCAGGGTTGGTGCCGAGACCTCTGAGAAGAAGGTGCTATAGGCTGGTGCATGGACCACTGAAGGGGTACCAGCTGCTGCACAGCATCCTCATCTTCTGCTCCCAGGAGGTGATGCTGCTGCTAACATCTCCGATAACAGCTCTGGGCTGAAGCCCTAAAGGCCGGCTGCTGATGGAAGAATGCCAGTAGAAGCTGTAAGCAGGAAGAGAGGCCCTTCACCCCTCCTCATGCTTTGTGTGATCTCCTGCCAGTACCTTCTATTGGAAGAACATAACCAGAGGCAGCTGGCAAGGGGATCTGGGAAATGCAGTTTGCAGAACCCAACCTTCAGAAGTGTTGGCTAGAGTGAAAGGCAATAAGTGAAAGATTTACATCCCAGTATCACTGTGGTAGCAGGAGATTGCAGCCAAAGTGGGTGTCCATTGCTAGGGGAATATTAAATCAAATGTTGTGAGTGCAGAGTATGGAATACACAGCTGTGAAGAGCAGACAAGTACATGTGAGTAAGCAACATGGATACATCCCAAGAACATTGTTGAGAGAAAAACATAGGAAGAAACATGAGATTTAAAGTACTCCACCATGTATGTACATTTAAAATCGTAACAGGAGCTTCTAGGTGGGTGAACTCAGGAAGGTGCTATGCGGGTGGGGCGCCTGGAGAGGGCATGGAGCTCATGGCGCCCTTCCCCCATACCTTGCCCCATGCATCTCTTCCATCTGGCTGTTCCTGAGTTGTATCCGTTCATAATCAAGTGGTAATCTAGTAAATAAATAAATAAATGTTAAAAGCCCTAACAAAACAATACTACATATTTAAGAGGTTGCACACATATTTGAAGATACAGATATTATGTATTAGAAGGGGTACCAAGGCTGCTTGCATACAGCACAATTCCTGGAATTATGCAGTACAGTAGCTCTGCTGGTGGCCTATGCTATGGAGAGAAACAGATGTGGGAGTTAAAAAGAAGAGCAAAAAAATAAGTAAAATAAAAGAAGTCATTAATAAAGGGGGAAAAAAATAATGTGCTATGAATCAAGGAACATAAGTCTCTATACTTGAGGGCTTTAAAGTAAGCTTTTATTAATCCTATTTATTGCAGATTTTTTTTCTCATTTTGTCCTTTATTTTATTGTTTTACAAGACATCTGACATTCAGAGTTTTTTGCTATCATTTTAGTCATTGATCTTTTCCTTCCTTATTTCGGCTAGTGATGGATTAAAGATGCCATTCCTCCCACTGAGAGTTGGTGTCTATTTCTCTTTCCTCTCCCCTAGGATCTGGGCTGGCCTTGTGATTTATTTTGACATGCAGCATATAGAATATAGGGAATGATATCTTGTAACTTTCAACATTGGGCCTTAATAGATCAGCAATTCTCATATAAAATAAATAAGCTACAAGGATATATTGTACAACACAGGGAATACAGCCAGTATTTTATAATAACTATACATGGAGTATAACCTTTAAAAACTGTGAATCACTACGTTGTACTCCTGAAACTTACATAATATTGTACAGCAACTATACCTCAATAAAAATAAAAAATTAAAGAGATCTGCAATGCTCACCTTTATTGGTTCCTTGGAACCCAGCTGCCGTGTTGTGAGGTGCCGAGCCACATGAAAAACCCCATCAGGGAGAACTGAGGCACTCCAGTTGACAGCCTTAGCTGACCTCCCAGCCGGCAGCCCTCACCAACTGCAAGCCCCAGGAAAGAGACAGCTTGGAAGTCCTGGCACTGTCGAGCCTCCAGATTTCAGCAGGCTTAGTCAACACCACTTGGAGTGTTAGAACTACCCAGCTGATCCCAGTCAACTCAGAGACTCTCGGAAGACTGTGTTTGTTTTAAGGCACTAATTTTGAGGTGGTTTGTTAAATGGCAATAGATAACTGAAACACTCCATTGCTTTGATACTGAGAAAATCCAGATATCAATGAAACGTTTTATCTATATTTTCTTCTAATTTTTTAAGAGGCACATAGAGTTTTACCTTAAATATAATGTTTTCAGTCAGCCAATTGACTCAGCTCCAGTTTTAAAAAATTTGAATAATCATCAATTTATTGTTTGCCTTACGGACTATAAGCTCATATATGCAGATTGAGTAGTTGAACCGTCAGCACATCTCTGAGAGGTTAGAAATAAATTTCTTTAATTTTTATCTTATATTGGAGTATAGTTGATTAACAATGTTGTGTTAGTTTTAGGTGTACAGCAAAGTGATTCAGTTATACATATACATGTATCTATTCTTTTTCAAGTTCTTTTCCCATTTAGGTTATCACAGAGTATTGAGCAGAGTTCCCTGTGCTATACAGTGGGTCCTTGTTGGTTATCTATTTTAAATATAACAGTGTGTACATGTCAATCCCAATCTCCCAATCTACCCCTACCTGCCACCATTCCCCCTGGTAACCGTAAATTCGCTCTCCAAGTCTGGACTCAGCTCCATTTGTTAGATAATCCATTTGATAGTTTATTTATTCACTCAGTTTTTGCTTTTTTCTAAGATACTGAAAAAAAGGTTTAGCTTAGTTTTTTTCTCTTTTAAGTTAATATATGCCTATTCTAGGAAATGGGCAGCAGGCAGAGCTAGAGTCTGCTGTGAGGACAACGGCTATTACTTGATGCCTTTCCCACAATTTTTTCTCTCTATTTGTATATAAATGGTAGTATCGAGTATATCTCATTTTATAGATCAAGGATACTACATACATTGTAGAATTTATTCACTGTACATGAGTACCCTACTGAGAAGGTAGATGGGTACTGAAAGCAGGGCTGCCCCATACCAGGGGAAAAGGTGCCTTTAGTGCCAACAGAGATTCTATCCGTTTATCAAGCCCTGTGCCCTTGGGGCTGTTTTCACCCAATGGGGGAGCCTTTCTCCACTTTGATTCTCTGTTAATGATCTGCTTGCTCTGTTGTTGCTTAGCACAAGCCTTGCCCCAAGTTACTAAAATCTGAGAAATGTTTTGAAGAAGGAAACCACTAGATTTGGGCACAACTGAATACAGTAGTCTCCCCTTCTCTGCAGTTTCCATGGTTTCAGTTACCTGCAGTCAACCTCAGTCCAAAATATTAAGTGGAAAATTCCTGAAATAAACAACTCGTACATTTAAAATTGTGGGCATTCTGAGTATTGTGATGAAATCTTGCACCTTCCCTTCTGCTCTGTCCCACCTGGACGTGAATCATCCCTTTGTCGAGCGTATCCCACCCATTGGTCACTTAGTAGCTGTCTCAATTATCAGATCAACTGTCACAGCATCACAGTGCCTGTGTTCAAGTGACCCTTATTTACTTAATAATGGCCTTCAAAGCATGAGAATAGTGATGCTGGCAATTTGGATATGCCAGAGAGAAGCCTTAAAGTGAAAAGCCTGTAAGTGAAAAGGTGAAAGTTTCGACTTTGTACGGAAAACAAAATCGTATGCTGAGGTTGCTAAGATTCCCAGTAAGAAGGAATCTTCTATCTGTAAAAGCATGAAGGAAAAAGAAATTCACGCTAGTTTTGCTATCGCGCCTCAAACTGCAAAAGTTGCTGCTACGGTGCATGATAAGTGCGTAGTTAAGATGGAAAAGGTATTAAATTTGTACAATATTTTGAGAGAAGAGAGAGAGGCCATATTCACATACCTCTTATTACGGTATATTTTTATAATCATAGTTGTATGTTATTATTATTGTTGTTAATCTCCTACTGTGCCTAATTTATAAATTAAACTTTATTGTAGGTATGTATACAGGAAAAAACAGTCTATGTAGAGTTCAGTACTATCTGTGGTTTCAGGCATCTACTGGGGGTCTCGGAAGGTATCCCCATGGATAAGGGGGGATTACTGTATAAGAAATATGGGAGAGTGAAGAGACAAAAATAACTCTGAGTTTTTAACATTAGTGTTACCAGTATCACTGAAAGGGAAGAAGGAAGGGCTCTGTAATGGGGTTGAATAGTGTCCCCCCAAAATTTATGTTCACCCAAAATCTCAGAATGTGACCTGATTTAGAAAAAGGATCTTGAGATGAGGTGTGCCCTAGATCAAAAGACAGGTGTCCTTATACAAAGAAGGAAAGACACACACAGAGACACAGGGAGAACACCCTGTGAAGATAAAGGCAGAGGCTGGGGCATCTACAAGCCAAGGAATTGCAAGGACTGCAATGTGGTACATATGTACAATGGAATACTACTCGGCCATGAAAAGGAATGAAATAATGCCATTTGTAGCAACATAGGTGGACCTAGAGATGGTCATACTAAGTGAAGTAAGTCAGAGAAAGACATATATGATATCGCTTACATGTGGAATCTAAAAAAAAGGGTACAAATGAACTTATCTACAAAACAGAAATAGAATTACAGACATAGAAAGCAAACTTATGGTTACTAGGGGGTAAGGAGGGGGAAGGATAAATTGGAGATTGGGATTGACATATTACACACTACTATATATAAAATAGATAACTGATAAGGACCTACTGTAGCACAGGGAATTTGACCCAATGCTCTGCAATGGCCTATATGGGAAAAGAATCTAAACAGGAGTGGATATATGTATATGTATAACTAATTCACTTTGCTGTACTCCTGAAACTAACACAACATTGTAAATCAACTATGTTCCAATAAAAATTTAAAAAGAAAAGGATTGCAGGCAGCCATCAGAAGCGAACACAGAGTCTCCCTCAGAACCTCTGGAAAGAACCACCCCTGACAACACCTTGATTTCAGACTTCTGGCCTCCAGAGCTATGAGAGAATAAATTTCTATTGTTTTAAGCCACTAAGTTTGCAGTCATTTATTATGGCAGCCCTAGGAAACTAATACAGATAGCTATAACCTATTGTTCATTTAGAGCTTACTGTGCCAGCTGAAGTTGGACCACAGGAAATGGTCAATATCTGACCATTCAACCTAATAGTTTATATATCTAGCTTATTTAATTTTCTCTGCCACACACACACAAAACACTTTCTTGGATACATTTGTAAGAACCACTTGAAGTATCATTATCCTTATTTTACACAGAATTTGAGGTTCATAGAGGCTAAGTAATTCACTCATGATCTCATAGTCAATAAATTACAGAAGTGGAAAACAAACTCAATATTGTCAGTCTAAAACCCATGTAGTCTAGTTCAGTGCTTCTCAAATGTCAATGTGTCAAAAATTACCTTAAGGTTCTTATTCAAATGTAGACCATGATTGAGTGGGCCTGGGGTGGGGCCTGAAATTCTGCATTTCTAAGACGGTCCCTGATAATATGTCAGCACTGCTCATGATCGGATCACATTTTGAGTACTGAGGGCAAGCATCCTGCCTTCCTTGACACTTGAAGGCAGGATAGATTACCTGATAATGTGATTTCTTTTGGAGTAATAATTATGAGTTCCTGTCATACCCAGGTGGAGTCATAGTGCAGATGGTTGAAAATATGGGGCTGGACTATTTTGGAGAAATGAGTGTTGGACGCATAGCTGTGGAGTCATCAGCAAAGTAGATGGTGGAAAATGTGAATGGATATGTATAGCTAATTCACTTTCTTACACAGCAGAAACTAACACACCATTGTAAAGCAACTATACTCCAAAAAGATGTTTAAAAAAAACACGTGAATGGATGAGCTGAAAAACAATTTATTTGGTTTAAAATTTTTTTCATAGTTCATACCTTTTTGAAGGAATTGATTAAACAAGGAAGGAGAAACCTAGGTATTCTCTGCATAATAATTTAAAAATATTTTCTATTCGTAATGTATATTCTCAAAGCATCACTTTAAAATGTCTTAACTGGATAGGTTTAAGTGCTATAAATTAATGTTGCCTCATGGTGAATTCATGGGGACCCACATGCCTAATTAATGAAATTCTTAGGACCAGAAGTTTAAGTGGATGCTTTTGTAGTACTTCTCTCACAAGAGTTTTGGTTTAATGGAGCCACTGAAGGAACTGGGAAGAAGCTACGGTTACTCTCATTTTCTATGGCCAAGAATGAATCTGAGCTCAGAAGTGTCCAGATATGTGGGATGTCGCTAAGGTGCAGCAGCAATGTCACAGACGAAGAAACAAGAAAGTGGAGGGGGAAAATATCTTTAAGTCTTTAAAGAAATTTTTTCTTGAACACTTGCATAGAATTCTGGGATTAGTCTGTCTTTGTGAATCAGTTATGAAATTCACATTACTTTCAAATCTACTATAAAGGATTTCTTTATTTCATTTGCTATATATATATATATATATATATATATATATTTTTTTTTTTTTTTGGCGGTATGTGGGCCTCTCACTGTTGTGGCCTCTCCCGTCACAGAGCACAGGCTCTGGACATGCAGGCCCAGAAGCCATGGCTCACGGGCCCAGCTGCTCCGCGGCATGTGGGATCCTCCCGGAACGGGGCACGAACCCGTATCCCCTGCATCGGCAGGCGGACTCTCAACCACTGAGCCACCAGGGAAGCCCTGCTATATTTTTTTTATACAGCAGTTTCTTATTAGTTATCTATTTTATATATATTTCATTTGCAATATTTTAAGAGCTAATTTGTAACATCTGCCTAAGTAAACAGAACTTACTTGAAAAGTAGAGAAGCAAAACCATGTGTCTGAAAAATTGAACACAAGTACTTGAGAGATTAACTAAATCAAACCCAGATGGACATGTGGCCCTGTAGAATCTCAGGAGTTTTCTTCCACACTGTTTGAAAAAGGCCACACTATTAAAGTCAAGTAGACTCTTCAAGGCCAAGGAATCCCTAGCATTGAATATATGATTAAGAAAATAACAGACGGTTTCCATTGCATTAGCTAAAGACACGTAGAGACATTTTCTCTGAATCCCATGGCTCAGAGGTTTCTTAGAAGAAACTAGCCATAGTACCTTGGCTTCTGGCTGACTTAGAATACTGTTATTTTAGAAAGGCCTAAATTGTTCACTTGTGAGTAGTTTTTCTTGGAGATCTCATGCAAGTATCAAACATTTGAGCTCTTTTCAGATCCTGAAATCCATTACCACCAATTATGACTTGATAGAATTATCTTTAAGTAACATGTATTTACAACCACAGATGTTTTTATAGAATATATATGTATATTTTGTTCAATAAATCAGAAGGGGAAACAAATGTGGGGAACCAAGATAAGAATGATTTCTTCATAACATATTCTAGGCGAAATCCTTCAAGGTGATTTAATAGTTCATTTCAAAGGGATCTTGATAGTAGCTAATTAAGATTGATCAAATAATGAAGGTCACTGATCTCCATCTTAGTGTGCTATATTGTAATCATTCAATGATAAAATAAGTTATTGTCGGGAATTGTGATCTATTCAGTAAGTAGATTTGAATACTTAAGCCAGTGATTCTTCTACACATGTAAGGTGAAGCAAGATGCCCAGATTGAAATGAAGGTTTCTGTAATAGGGAAGAACAAATCTGACTCCATATTGGATCTGTTTCTTTTACTTTAACCTTTGTATTCTATTGCTTTTGCTACAAGTAAATCACTAAAAGAACATTGCCTTCAGCCTGATATATACAGGATAGCCCACTCTCCAGGCTCTGATCTTTAAAGGTATAATACTTTTCCATTCATATAGAGATTAAAAGTTGCAGAACAGAGTATAACATTTAACTTGTTGGAGGTTTATAGGAACATGGTGACCAGACCTACATGGACAGCTGTAAGGCCAAAGGATTCTGGCACCAGAAGTTTGCAACCACCAACCACACCTCCTCCCCTTTCAGTATAAAAGAAGCCTGAATTCTAACTCCTGCAGGATGGTTCTTTGGGACACTAGTCCACCATCTTCTCAGTCTGCCGGTTTTCCAAATAAAGTCACTATTCCTTGCCCCAACAACTCATCTCTTGATTTATTGGCCTGTTGTGCAGCCAGCTATATGAGCTTGGACTTGGTAATATTTCTGTATTATTATTATTTTTTTCTTTAATTAAAGTATGTTCTTATTCTGTAATTTAAGAATTCCAATCAAGGAAAAAAGGTCAAGTAAGTTTATAATGACTCTAGCAGTTGCATTTTGAAGGAATAGATCAAGAGTTTTTCTACATGATGGTCTATCTAGAGGTTACAATGATTTATTGACTATCCCGAACTCAAAATATATTCCACAATAACGTTTCTTTCTGTTATAAGGACCATGCTAAGCATAGTCTCCTGATAAGAACCTTCTGATGATTGTTTTAAAACCTATTACACCCTTAAAATTGAGTAAGCATAAAGCATTCTACACTAAGACATTTTCTTGGCTTTCTTTTATAACTCCATGAAAAATCAAACTAGTTTCCACTTTGGCTAAATACGTCACCATTTGTGGTTGGAAGATGCCAAACATCATTTTAGTTCTTTTCATTTAGGGATTAAAAGACAAATTGACCCTCTGTGAATGCACTTATATACATAGTGCATGACCCTCTGAAATATACACTTATTTCAGTCTTGCAAGTTGACATGCTAACTAAGGGGGATAAGAAGATGACCAAGATCCTGATAATTAGTCTTGATTAGAGTCTTCACACCTACTTTATCCCACCCATTCACTCCTCCACTTAGCTATGAGGAGTTGGCCCTGTGCATTGTGCATACCACACTGAATAGAAATCGTATACTATATGGCTGTTTCCCAAAGCAGAATATAAACTCAGGATAAGAACCGTATAGTGGCAAATACAGAGATATATAGCTCAGATCCTTCAAGAAAGGACTCACTGCAGTTAGCTCCTTCAAGATCTAGCTCAGCATTTAAGTCAAGGTCACCCTTTTCTTGGGGCAGCTTCTAGCCACTGACTGAGCAGGACAGAGTGGCTGAGCTCTCTCCTTGGGCAGCCCTTAGCTTATGACCATATTAGGAGGTGGTAAAAGGGTCCAGCCATTCTCAGGACTCCTCTCACAGGTAATCTTCGCTTTGGAGCTCAGACCTCCCATTGGGCTGGCAGATTTGTCATATCTGCATTGTGGTTTGATGTTCATCCTGCTTAATTCTGTTTTCATCCCTTATCTTTCACAATGGTTCCATCTCATAAACTTTTGTACTCCCCAGTCAAGCTCACATCTCTTTTCTGAAGACTCCAACCCATGACCCTTGGTGCCAGAGGTGGTCCAAGAAAGCAGATAGTGGGGTGGGATGTAGGAGCCAGGTCACTCACTCCTTTGCTGTAATGAGGAACAATGTGGCAGGCTAATTGATAAGACTTTCCAAGGTAGAGCTAGGATGTGCCTGGGGAGGGAAATGCAGTAGTCTATGATTCAGGCATTTGAAATGTATGTGGAAAATGAGAAATACAATGATAGTGGAATTGGCTGGTTGTTTTTAAATTGCATTGAAACTCTATACATTGATATTGAAAATCTGAGAGCAATTTTCAAATTGAAAACTAAGTGTAAAAGCCAGAGGGTCTCTTTGGCAGCTTTCAAGGAGGTCCTCATCTCATGCAATTGGCTCACAGAAATAAACTGAACATCATGCCCAGGATTTGGTTTTCAGACTGGCTAAACTTCAGAGATGGTTGAAAGCTCAACCAAGGTAGTCATGACTCTGTCTGGGGAAATCTGAGTCCCTGACACAGGAGATGAGGATGTCTAGATGGATGCCTTGATAGATTTTGACTCCTCAGCCTACTCTGAACCTTATAAATGTAGAGCAGTGTCTTCCCCTATTTGTTATGAGCTGGCACACAAGAGTATTGGCTGAGTGTTAGAATGGTCTGCTTAAAGGGTGGCTGAGGTGCCAACTCATAGGCCCTACTGTGGCCCTACTTCTCCTCCTTCACCCTCACCCTATCATTATAATTACATCATTTTCTTTGGTAAAATAATAACTTTTCGTTTTACAAGTTATGACTGTCAGTATTGTTTTCTAGAGAGCCAAGTAATGTAATATGATTATATATTTTCTTTCATAATCTATTGTTTTTTTCTGGACTTACTACCTAGCTCTTACTACCTAGCTCTTACTACCTAGCTCACACACACACACACACACACACACACACACACACACACACACACACACACACACACCACCATGGTGAGTATGCACTGTAAAGCTTACCCCAGTCTTTCCCCGGAGACCTACAACCATTTACTTGAGTAACAGTATAAGGGGAAAAGGGAATAACCAGACATTGTGAGGTCTTGTTGGACATAGGGTCCAAGTCAACAGAGACACAAAACATCATCATAGGCTCTCCCTGTTAGAGAAAGGACACATGGGAGGAATTCAGGTTATAGATGAAGTTCTGACCAAAGTCTGGCTTATAGTGAGGGTCCATAGACCCACCAAGTGGTCATTTCTTTGGTCTCCAAGTGCATAATTGGGACTGACATACTTGGCAACTAGAGTAACCCCCACATTGGGTCCTTGGCCTCGTTCTTCATTTAGCAGGAGGGAGTGCCAAGAGCTAGTGATGTGTCTGCATAGCATTTCCACTGCTCCATTTTCAAACCTTCAACCCATAGCCCTATATGTTACTGTTCTTCCTTGCCCTCTGTGATACGAAATACTTGCAAGTCCTTTTGAGCCTCTCAGAGCTTTGGCTTGTTTTTAATAAGATGCCCTTTTGTAGTCACTTTAAACTGTAGCTAAATCAGTCACCATTCTTTGATTTAATTTATGTCTTCCAAAAATTTGTTTAACTCCCTCATCTGCAATATCTCCCAGTGCAATCCATTTCATTTGTGTTTGCTTTTGAATTTCTTCAACTTTAAAATCCACGTATTATCATTTTAGCAGTCTTGGAGAGAAAAGAAATTCCCAATCTCTAATATTTAACTAAGCATCCTGCTTTTTTTGCATATGTAGAGCAATTACCTCTCTCAGCTTCATCAATTCAAATTTGTATTCTTATGCTTCATGCTACTGGACTGTTCTTGGAATCCATGCCACTTAGAAGGCTGAGGTGTTTGTAATTAAGAAATAATTGTTTAAAATTAAGAAATAGTATAATACTGCTGTGTGTTCTATTTGCATATTCATTTTAATTTAATTTTTTTAATTAACAAAAAATAAAGTTGGAGAGTTAAGGTGTGGTTGGAATATAAAGGTCTTCACAGTTGAATTGGACCTTGAAAGACAAGTAATAAACAACAGCTAATAACTAATAAGGACCTGCTGTCCTTAGAACAAGGAACTCTACTCAATACTCTGTAATGGTCTGCATGGGAAAGGAATCTAAAAAAGAGTGGATATATGTATATGTGTAACTGATTCACTTTGCTGTACACCTGAAACTAACACAACATTGTAAATCAACTAGACTCCAATAAAATTTTTTTTAAAATAAAGTAAATAAAAGAGAGGCAAGGATAAAAAAACCAAAAAAACAGCTAACAGTCATTGAGAGCTTACTATGTGCCAGACACTGTGCTAAGTGCTTGCTATTCACTGTGAAAGAGGAACTAATATTAACTGCATTTTACAGATGACTATTACAGAGACTGAGGCTCAGAGAGATTATGTGCTTTGCCTAAGACTACACAGCTAATAGATGATGGGGGTGGACTAAGGCAAATGGTCTGGCTCCAAAGCCAGTGATTTTGATTATCATACTGTGCTGCCTTCTGGGGGAAACCTAGGTGTCCTGGAGTTTGGGAAGCTCTGTTGTATTCCTCCATAAATCATTCATTGCATGTGTCACTGGGTGGTAATTATTTGTATACTAGTCTTCCTCTTCCACTAGGCTTGTGAGCTCCTTTGAGGTTATACACACACACATCTCAACCTTTTTTTGTTCACTTCAGTGCAATACACACCCTAGAATAAGTGTTCAGAAAAACGCATGCTAAATGAACATTGGCTCTTGATTTCAAACATTAGGAACAAGAACTATTTGAAACAAAATATAGTTTTGTACGATGGGAAATAAAGGGACTTCTAACTTTATTTCAGTACTTATGGGAAAAGGAACAGGAGAACTTTACTCTGAGCTTGTGGAGAAATTTATTCTTAACTTAGG
This sequence comes from Orcinus orca, assembly GCF_937001465.1. NCBI lineage: Eukaryota > Metazoa > Chordata > Mammalia > Artiodactyla > Delphinidae > Orcinus > Orcinus orca. Next base: position 26,557,877 of record NC_064562.1, read on the forward strand.
GTATTCTTAACTGGCACCTTTAAACAAATCATCGAAGTCTGGCTGAGTATCAAGAGAGTCTTGCTATAACTAGCCATGAACTATGACCAAAAGACAGCTCTATATTTAAAAACTGTGGTGGTTGATGGGATGGGTAAAGGAGGAGAAAATGGAGGAAGTGAAGTTTACAGTTTTGTAAATTACAGACTGTGGCAGGACCAAGATGCCTCACCAATGGCAGCCACAGGGCGAGTCTGTCAATGGACGGTTACTCACACTTGTATAATTAAGGTTGCATTTTGGTGTGATAAAAAGGCTTACTTTTTTTTTCTTCTTAAACATAATTTATTTAACCTATAACTTATGTAGCCCTTATTTTCAAATATTTTACGTGCTCTAAAAGTGCCTTTGGACGTTTCTTATTTTTTTTCCCCTGAAATTTACTGTTTAAATTGAACTATCATTGATTTACAATGTTGTTAATTTCTGGTATATAGCAGAGTGATTCAGATATATGTATAATATATAATATATATATTATATATATATTTAGAATATATTATATATATATATTCTTTTTCAGATTCTTTTCCATGATAGGATATTACAAGATATTGAATATAGTTCCCTGTGCGAGACAGTCGCTCCTTGTTGTTCATCTATTTTATATACAGTAGTGTGTATTTGCTAATCCCAAACTCCTAATTTATCCCTCCTCTAAAAAGCCTTACATTTTGGGTTGCATTTCCTTTATTAACAGTTATGCTAACAAACAATTTATTCCAAAGGGCAACCGCCAAGACAAGGCCCTATCATGGGACTACAATGACCCAACTCTAAAGATGGGGAAAAACAAACAAAAAACACAGCTGAAGATCTAAAACTTCTCAGAAGAGAGAAATGGAGAGTTAAACACTGAGATATAAGACCTTCTACCTTTACCTTTGCCATTTGGAATTAGTTACTTGTCAATAGCAAAATTTAGGGGAGACATCAAGAAATCCTCTCTGATACTTTGAACATTGGACCCAAAATAAAGTATAAGGCTGCCCACTCCAGGACCTTTTAAAGAAGACAACCTAGTTGTCTCTTAGGGAGTTTGGCAATACATGGATTTTTCTAAGATGTATGTTCCTGACCCACAAAAGAAAAGCTGGGTAATAGATCTTCATTAGGTTATTGACTAAAGTAAGTTAAGTGAACAAATATATGTGTGTATATATGTATATATACGTGTGTGTGTGTGTGTGTGTGTGTGTGTTCATCAAGGAACATGGCTTAGTGGAGATATATATGTATATCTTTCATTTGGGACCATGACCATCAATTGGTCAGTCTCTTGGAACTCTGGTAGCCTCTGGTGAGCAGCAGTTAGGCCTATAAAAACTTCTCTGGAAATTCCTTGATAGTAGGGCCTATATATTACCACTGACCTAAGTCTATTGGTCAAACACAATTCTTAGTTTCTTTCTGGAAGGTAACAGTAGCCACTGAAGAAGTTGAGGTAGATGAAGTGTAGTTACTCCTCAACCTTGCTACTAAGGCATAATGAAAGCAAGTCTCAAACCAAATCCCACCACATCTACAGACATTTATTAGCCAAACACTGATTAGCAAGGAAATTCAAAACTATTTAAGCTGTTCTGTAAGTTTAAAAAATTCCCAGATTGCTGTCATCTTAGGTGCTCTGAAAACTACCTTGCCTGCTTAGAGGCTGACACAGCTCCAGAGTCGGGAATCTTTTACAGAAGCGCTCACGACCAACAGCTAGACACAGGACTCTTTAGGGAGCAAAGCTTGAGCTCCACCTCTAGGGGTAAAGGCTAAGCCTTCATTTGCTTCTTACATCCTATTTATGCAAGAGTCGAGGAAGTATTAGTAACCAATACTAGTTGGTTAGTATTAGTAACCAATACCAATATTAGTAACCAATTCATGTGTCGAGAATACTTTAAATTTCACCAAGGATCTCTGATATCCAACACTGAATATTCATCATGCCAATCAGCACTTAAAACCACAGATTTGTTTCTGACACTTAGTAGGCTGATAAGTAGGGTGTAGATTGTTGATCTCAAGATACAGAAAACAGAATGGACTGTCGTGGCCCCCTCTGGAATGTGGGCTGGACATCCCTGAGCTGATATATTATTAAGATGCTGCAGCTTAACCTAAGAATATCTTAAAGTATATGACAGACCATTTGTGCTTGTTCATCAAGCACAGCACCTGGCCTAGAGGAACCACTCGAAGTTTGCTGAATAGGAGAGTTTGAAGAGCTTGTAAGTTGGAATATGGGTATGTCAACTGGGTTACTTATTCATGAGCAGTTAGGGTGTTCAGATTATTGCAACTCACAGGATTTGTTTTTATTTTCCAGTTCTCTTAGGGCACTCTGGAGAAAACCCTTGGTTGGCTTCAGACCCCTGATGGGAACTTGATAAAATTTTGTCACGATTCCAATGGGGAGATCTCAGGAGATCATTTTTTGTTTTTTAATTTACTTTTGGCTGTGTTGGGTCTTCGTTGCTCTGTGTGGGCTTCCTCTAGTTGTGGCGAGTGGAGGCTACTCTTCGTTGCGGAGCACAGGCTTCTCATTGAGGTGGCTTCTTTTGTTGTGGAGCACGGGCTCTAGGCGCACGGGCTTCAGTAGTTGTGGCACGTGGGCTCAGTAGTTGTGGCTCGTGGGCTCTAGAACACAGGCTCAGTAGTTGTGGTGCACGGGCTTAGTTGCTCTGTGGTATGTGGGATCTTCCCGGACCGGGGCTCGAACCCGTGTCCCCTGCATTGGCAGGCAGATTCTTAACCACTGCGCCAACAGGGAAGTCCCAGGAGGTCATTTATTAATAGACTTTGTGAACTATTACTTTGAAGGGATGGTTAAAATTGTATATTTTAATAATTGCTCATATATCTGTAGGTAATATGTTTAATTGTTTATGAAAGAGTGAGACTTTTTTTTTTTTGGCTGGGGCAGTATCCACCCACCCCCAAGAAATGGGCCAAACCATCCCTATGTCACTGTCTTCCTCTGACTTGCTTTGGGAATCCAAAGGTAGGAGCCGTAAAGCTAATGATGGTGCAAGTGCACTGTAGACAACCGCACATGCCCTTTTCTGAATGATACTAGGTGAAACCACTAAGGAGGAGGCACCCCAAAGTTCCCACCACAACCTTAAGCTGATCCGTAGAAGTTACACAGAGAACTCTGTCAGCAACAGAAAAGTGAAGTTCTCAAGGTGTAGTTCAGAGTAATGGAAAAGTAGAAAGCTGCTTAGATACTCTTGTAAAACTAACTTCATTTAAAATTGCTTTAAAAAAATTCACAAAGTCATAAGCTATTTGCAGTCATCTCTTATTTCCAAACTCGCTTTAGGTTGAAAACCTCACTCTCAGGAAGGACAGTAATGTCTCTTTAATTAAATAGGCTGTCCTGGGCTTGCCTGGTGGTGCAGTGGTTGAGAATCTGCTTGCGGATCCAGGGGACGTGGGTTCGTGCCCCGGTCCGGGAGGATCCCACATGCCGTGGAGTGGCTGGGCCCGTGAGCCATGGCCGCTTGAGCCTGCACGTCCGGAGCCTGTGCTCCGCAACGGGAGAGGCAAAAAAATAGGCTGTCCTGATAAGCATCAATTCCATTTACCTCCTCCTCACTATGGAACACATATTTTTCTTCCCACACCCCTGTCCCTGGAGAAAAATCTGTGACTGCACCTGTACTGATATGTAGCAGGTGTTCCCAACTAACGAATGTTTGGTTTACCAGCTTGGAAAGTCCCCTTGTTTTTCGCCCCCTCACTGAAGAGAAAACAAGCATCTCTGCACTTGTGCTTTGATTTCTTGCAGTCTGTGGCTTACTGGAATACCATATGTGCTTGCTCAGTGTCCTTAGTTTGCCAACAAAACACCCACAGTCTCAATGGTATTTTCAACCCCTTGTATCGTATCCTGATGTCTATTTATATTGACAGCCACACATTTTCGTTTCACCACTGGCACAGAAATGACATTTTTGTGCCTAATTATTACTGTGATAATGTAGTGTAATCTCTCTCCAGACAAACCCCCTTACTGCCAGCCACAGCTCAAAACTTTCCTTTATGAAAGGTTTTTCTGATAATTATCTTTGGCTTCTAAGAAACCATCTACTTAATACTGTGTGATTCCAGGAGCTTCTGAAGAGCAGGGGGCCAACCATTGCTCTTTAAAGCTCAATGTTTGTACCAGCCATTATATGATGTGAGTTATTAATCATGGGACAAACACACTATTACTGCTATTACTGGTTTATTGAGGGATCATATATACTACCATAGAATGTAGAATAAAAGCAAATCTACAATGATTTTGAAAACATTGATTTGCCTCTGCTCTTAGGTAGGAGCCTAGGATATGGGTCTGGGAGACAAGCACAGAGGGCTATAGTAGAGTAAAACCCCATGATGCACAGGATAATGCGAATCTGCATGTAATCCGAGTAGCTCCTGTCTTCTGTCCAGGGCCAATTTCCAAATGCAAGTAGGTTCCTATTCTTATGTTCTGGGAAGTAGGCTGAGACTATGTGTGGTGGGGGGCATGAAGTTCGATGGGGAAATGGCAAGCAATCCTGCCTGGGCAGCAGGAAAATAGAGTGTAGGTCTAGAGTATTCCATTGGTTCAGTCTCTCAAATGGAAGATGGTTGGGTTGACAGAACACCTTTCAACAGAGCACTGATTCCTGGAGTCACTCTCACTGTCCTGGAAGTCCCAGCCTACATGAGACCCAGAATCACCCCCATTGATATTTGGCTAGTGAGGGGATGGGGGCAGGAAGAACTCCCACCAAATGGCTCCAAAATGCAGCAGGGATCTGGATGGATTTAGATGACACTAAGAATTCCCTAGGATAACTCCTGGCTGGCAGGCTAGGTAATTTTTACTAAGCTTGCACTAATGTAACTCCACAGCCTATAGTAAGTCTTTTTGGACCCCACTTGTCATATTATGGTGGGATTCTACCATAGCTCCCTACTTTCTATTAAAATGTGATTGAGGTTTCCTTAGCACCATGGGACTTAGATATGTGTATTCTAACATTAGTTCTTCAGCTCATAAATATTCTCCCTACTCCTGAAATATATTCTATCAAATAAGGTTAAGATCATGCTTTGGGGGCAGCTTTGCAAAACAAAGGCAAACCATATTTCAGACTCTGGCACTGGGATATATATCAATAACATGTGGGCATGCACGCACACACACGCATGTGTATTCATATATTTAAACATGCTGTCATTTTTACTGATTGAAGGCAAAGGCATAGGTGCATTAAGTTTTATACTTAATATGCAGAACTGAGAAGCTAACACAGGATGCAAGTGAGAAGGAAACCAGCAAAGCATCAGGGCATCTGTTACGGATACCCTATCAGACTGATGCCCCACTTGCAATTAAATCTGAGCATCTTAATTTTTTCTTCCATTTTCCAAAGCAGAAGTTGGCAGCTGTTTCAGTATATAATGAGTGTAGGGCAGAAAATGCAGTGAACTGGATCATTATTGTTTGGGGAAGAATCCCATAAGTGGTCTCCTCACTTACGTAAGTATGGTGTGAATAGGCTCCATTGTCCTGGCGGGCAGTATCACTATGAAAAGACATTCCTTGTTCTGGGAAGAGTCACTTAAGTGGCCTTACTGAGTCACTTAAGTGTAGGGTGAGCTGGATGTTATTCTGGGAGAGAAATGTAGCCAGAACTTTGATGTTGTAGTGTCTTTAAAAAGTTGTGAGGTCATCACTGCAGAAAAAGGTGGGAACTTCCTTGGCCAAGCTCTCCTGGGCCCATGTTGTATTCTGAGAAATGAGTCTGAGGATGAATGGAAAGAGTTTGACCACTAAGAGATCTTTGGAATCAGGAATCAAAGGGCACGAGACTCCTGTAATAGGCCAAGATGCTGGGGGTGGCCTTTTTTCCATAAAGAACTTCTATGGAAGGCCTTGACTTTGAACCAGCAGTTATGGCAGGAATAGAGAACAGTGTCTCCCCCAGTGAGCTCTAGCACTGCCATGGAGATGGCTTCTAGGGTGTGGGCATCTCTTCATCTTCTTGCTGTTGTCCCAGAGGACTCAACACAAGTGCTCTGAGATACGTCTCACCCAAGATCTCTCAGTCTTCAGTGCACTGCTTCTCTGGAGCCAGAGTCTGTAAAGCCTCAGCTTTGTGAAGCAATGGAGCAGTAAGAGGGCTTTGAGCAGACAGGTCCCAGCTAGTCTGATGGAAAGCCCCTGCACTGTAAGTAACACTGACCCACCCATAGGCTCCTTGACTGCTACAAGAATGAAGCACTTCCCCCAGCTCTGCCTTTTGGCCATGAGTCCCCAGGATGAGCTTCCACTCAGCAGTCAAGGCCCCTGTGCCACAGACTTCAACTTGACCCTTCTCCTCAAGCCATTTCTGTACACTGGGGGGTCTCTGAAGGCCTAATGAAGAGGTATGCTGGAGGAGAAAAGATGGATCTCTGGACTTGCAATCATGAGGAAGCTCAGGGATTACACTCAAAGAATAGACTAGGACAAGCTCATGGGCTGAGGGTCACCCCAACTCCACATAAGGGGCAGAAGTAACATGCAGAGAAAGGTCATGGTTCCATGCTATTAATGGAAAAAGAAAGAGACTAAAACATGCTAAGGTACACACGCACACACACACACACACACGTATATGTATCTATTTATGTATATATACTACTTCTGGTAACATAAATCTTAGGAAAGTAAGCAGTAAATACCCAAATGAAGTTAAGATTGAAATAAAGAAAGACCAAAGAATAATTTCTTTTAGGAAGCAGACCCAGAGCCGAGTAAAGCAGCTATGAGATCTATGTCGACGGCAGAGAGAGATACTTTCTCACTGGCCAAGTCGGTGGGGTTTCCCTGAGTCATACTTGGCTTTGTCATTAGAAGAGGTCAGTTAAAGTTAAGGTAATGGAAAGTCTATGACCTTATTTTAACATTAGAGACTCAACCTCTAGACAGAAAATGGTGATTCCTTTCTCTGTGATTTATTACCTAGAAGCCTCCGATTTCCTGGACATCTTTAAAAATTCTAATTTTTTTCAGCAATAACTATTATACACCACAATTTTGGATAACACATTTCTCTTGCAGAGGGTGGAATTAATCCTCTCAGTATTAAAATAAAGCTATTTGTTTTTTGTGTCCCCTGCCCCAAGTAGCAGTGATTCAGGTTATTTCTGAATTGCATAACAGTGTAATAATTGGGACTTCCCTGGTGGTACAGTGGTTAAGAATCTGCCTGCCAATGCAGGGGACACGGGTTCGATCCCTGGTCTGGGAAGATCCCACATGCCGCGGAGCAACTAAGCCCGTGTGCCACAACTACTGAGCCTGTGCTCTAGAGCCTGTGAGCCATAGCTACTGAGCCTGAGCGCCACAATTACTGAAGCCCGCGTGCAGCAACAAAGACCCAATGCGGCCAATAAATAAATGTGCACAATTTTAAAAATGTAATAATTATTTTATTCTGTATGTTTTTCTTTTTGCAAAGTTGTATATATTATTATTTTGTTTTTATAGCTACCATTCACTCATAACTATTAATTAAATATTACTATGTGCAGATATGCCTAATCCTCACCACAATATGGAAAAGTGGGGATTATTCTTCCCATTTCACAGAAGGGAAAACACTGAAGATCAGAGAGCCTACATAACTTTCCCAAAGTCAGACAGCTAATAAAAAGGCAGGCACTTTCTGCTAAACCAGGACAAATCTTGAAAACTTTTTCTCGTTTTTTTCTGTTAATCTATCAAAAATTTTTGTTGTTACTCTATATTGGTTATTACCGCTAGCATCAGCTGTTCAGCTGGTCAATATCTAATTTCCTTCTATTTATTTCATAAGCAAGGAAACTTTGATACTCAAGTACTTCACCATCTCCCTTACTCTAGGAAAGTTCCAGCAAAAGCAAACTCAACCTTCAGTGGGAGAGAGACCTGGGAAGACTTGATCAAAGGACTTTGGAAAACTAAGAATTTTTGGAATCAAATCTTCCTAGTAAATATTCACTATCATCTTTGAAATAAATTCAAACAGAACTTATCACTAGGATACCAGCTAGTTCTACTGCCAAGTGCCTTTCCAGAATGTATTTTGAAGTCAAATATAAATAATTTTAAACTTGCCGTTTAAGGTTACCCATAGATCTACTCCATTTAGCACAATAATCATGACGGCCATAATTAGGTCAATGTGCACAGCTCCTTGTAACTCATTGGTTTGCTGGAAAGATAGGCAAGAGATTATTTATTTATTTATTTATTTTGGCTTGGTTTCGGTTACTGGAGACTCAGAACTCAGCAGATACATCTATAAGTGGGTTCAAATCTTTGTGGAGGCAGAAACAAGACTTAATTGGCCATAGGGTCATAACTGGAGGAAAGTATCATGACATGAAGGGTAGCAGAATACACCATCCCCAAATATGACACTTTGGCCTAAGGATTATTTTGAACTGAAGGCAATTGAGAAGCAGATGCAAGAAAAGTTCTCTGCCCTCCCTCTACTTGCCTAAAAGCAGGACATAAATTTGTAAGAGGGTACCCCCTTTCCTCTCTATCAGGAAAGACAGAGGTTAATCACCAGAGATAACTCTAGACTCTTATCAGCCCAGCACCAGAGGAATCTACACAACAACCTTTACTAACTAGCTTTTATCTTCCTTTAGTTCCCCTAGATATTTACCTTCCCACAATTTGCCGCCCCAAATACAAAGTCTTTTTCCATTGTCTTGCCACTTCTCTAAAAATTTATTTTTCTTTTTTGAGATGATATAGAAGCCCAAGTTCTAACCACCCCTTTGAGTTACTCCTTGCTAAGTATTCCTGTGTGTAAGTGAGATGCATGTGTTAATAAACCTCTGTTTGTTTTTCTCTTGTTAATCTGCCTTTTGTCTATCTAATTTACAGGGCCCCAGGCAGAGAACCTAAGAGGCAATAGAGAAAAAGTTTTTTCCTCCCCAAAGGCCATGAATGTCACCTGGCATGTGTGCAAAAGTAGAAAAAAGCTTTTGACCTCCTTTGGCTGTGTTTTCATAATAAGACTTGAGTCTGACTCTGGTTGAGAAAAAGGTGCTCCAAAGTAAAAGCAGTTTTAATAAATTGATAGTTTTTGGGTCCAGAAGGATATTCTTTCCAAAGCACGTGGTTATCAGCCCCCTTCCAGATTCAAGATGGATAACTTGTCAGGGCATTCACATATTAACTTAAAATATTCATCAAGATATTCATGTTTATACCAAGCCAAAATATAAAAAAGCCTTTCTTGCCATGTATTATTTGTGAAATAATCAGACCTTTGGGATGTAAGACCCCACTTATTCTGGCTCCCATCTTCCATTCAAGTTATGTTTGGGTAGTATTATATGCATATGTGACACTGACATTCTACTAATTATTATACTATTATCCCAATTTGCAACTATACGGATCTAAGAGAACTAAACGACAGAGTAGCTAGTGGCATTCAGTGCAGTTTGGCTGGAAACCATATGAACTCTTGGTGGGTGAGATCATCCAAGCCTGACAATAACTGTGTGTTATTTATGTTTGCATTTCTAGCATTTATCACAGTGAGACAGGAAGGGAGCAGGGCACAACCTTTAAAAGAATGACATAGCCATTGAGGACACAGCATAAACAGGTTAGAACCAACTAGGTCCAAGATGATGGACAAGTCGACTTCTACTAGACCTTGAGCTTCATTATACGCTCATTGTATTACATTAGCATAGGCTAAATGACACATCCTCAGGCGCCATGACAGTTCTGAGGTTGACCATAAAAGGTCAAAAAGTGGGTGGTGACCCAATTCCTGGAAATCTTCACCCCTTCCCCAATATAGTTGGAATAATCCTCATTATTATTTCATTAGGCAATGAAATCACCAACCCATAAAAACTACCTACCTCACATTTCGGGGCTGCTCTCACTTTCTGAGACGGACCACATTCTGTCTATGGAATGTGTACCTCTCTAAATAAACCTGCTCTCACTTTACTATGGCTTGCTCTTGAATTCTTTCCTGCGTGAAGCCAAGGACCCACGCTTGGCGGCCCGTCCCAGGGATTCGCCTGAGACCTGGGACGTGACCATCCTCTTGCACCCCATGTTTTCCTGCAGCAACAGGATCTAAAATACAGTAGTCATTCACCAATGTTGTTAAATATTAAAATACTGATAGCAGCAGTGGTATGGATGCCTTCCTTCTCTTAGAGGGGCTCCCGTGCTAACATCTGCACATCTGGCCCATTCAGGCAAACAAGGATGTCATCTGTGGGATTATCCTGAGAGCTTTCCCTGGTTGCCCTGGATATATCTGGGTTTGCTCAGCAAAACCTACATTCGCCTCTGTAGATTCCTCTCAACTTTTTCTCTCTTTCTTCCTCTCTTCCCTTTTCTTTATCTGGTTAAAATTTTGAGAACTTGTTTAGATACTTGTGCCTGGGGCCAAATAAGACTATTTCTCCTGTGGAGGAGTTTAACTTCACCTTTGAGATTTGTGAGGGGGGAGGGCCATTCAGGCTTTGGGCCCATGACCACAGGGGTCATCTCACCTCATTGTCTAGGAAATTCTCTTTCCCTGGAGAGTCAGAGCCCGACGTCTTCACCATTGTCTTTGAGGATTAAGTCGGGGGTGGGGTGGGGGGATTTAGATGTCAACTCTTTGTCTTTCTGCCAAAGACAAGTCACTGGATACTTTTGATATGTTATCAACACACTGGTCATCATAGAGTCAAGGAAAGAGGGTCTGCTATTTATTCCCAAGGGCCATTCACTTTTGGCTTTTGATACAGGACTGTTGGGGACCGTTGCTCCTTCACCTCCTTCGGTTCTTTGCTTAAATGCTGTCTACTCAGTGAGGCCCTCCTGGAATATGCTATTTAATGTCACCACCTCCCCTCCCCAAAATCCCCATCCACCTTTATTTTGTCCATAGTACCCATCATCATCTGATCTGCTATAAATGTCATTTACTTCTTTATTGTTTCTCTTTCCATGAGAGAGTATAAATTCCATAAAGGCAGGGATTTGGGGTCACTTGTTCACCCTTGTGGTCACAGTGACTAAAACAGTACCTGGTTCAACACTATTTGTGGATGGAAGGAAAGAAGGAAGGAAGGAAGGAAGGAAGGAAGGAAAGGAGGGAGGGAGGGAGGAGCTAGGAGTTGGAGAATGGCAGTTCAGGGCAGGGAGCTGATAGCTTCAGAAAAGCGTTAATGGGAGGCGAGATTGTTGTTTTGGGCTTCTCTGAAGGTCTGAGTCTATGTTTAGAGAGACATTAATAGACGTGTGGATAAGAACCTAGGAGTTTTTAAGACAAATCAGATGACCAGATCATAAAAAGAGCCACAGAAACTGCTATTATACATACATACTCAAACACACACGATATATGATATATATTTGTGTAATATACATATTACACATGATATATATTTATGTAAAGAGCTTTATTTACTAGAACATGATGTTGATGAGGTCATGACTGCAGGCTCAATCTTCAGATAGACCAATTATACTGATCTTTTCTAAATGTGTGTACCCCTATGTCCAGCCATTGCTTCAAAAATGCTTTTAATTAATTGTTTAACACAGAGGTGATGGGGCAAATGTGTGAGTGTGGGACCATAGGTGGATGGGTGCAAATCCATTACTGCTCCTGGAAAAGCAGCTCAAAATTCCTGATCCACTGATCCTGGATGAAAAGATCAGTAGAACTTTACTACCAAAGGCTAGTATGCAATTCCCAACTTTCTTTCCAGATTTAAAAATACAACTTGCTTTTCAAAACAGCTTGCTGAGTGCAGAAGTCAATTCAGAAGAAAATGACAAAAATCTTTAACTTTCACATAAGGACAAAGCTTCTGATTATCAGTTCCTTTTCTTCTAATATTGAGAGGCAGATAGGCAAGCTTATAAAAATGATATCTCGGTAGGGCTAGCTCCTGTTTCACGCACTGTTGGCTAAAAGCTAACAACCTTGAGATACCCGCGGCTTATTTTTTCTTACTAATGTCATTCACTTAGTTTATAAACTTTTTGGATAACTTACTCTTTGTAAGGTATGGAACTCATCTTGCAAGATGCCAAAAATGAGTCAGACACAGACATTGCCTTTAAAGAACTTATGGACCAATAGGAGAGATAAGATAATAAAGTCTTGTCGACATCCTGCTGTTTTGCCACATTTACTATGTGATCAAAAGCAATAAGAATGACTTTGTCTTTGCTTTCTCACTCAGCATGCACAAATATGCTGCTGGTTCTTTGAACAGAGAAAAACTGGGAGCATGCCTTGCAAACTACTTTGCTTCCCCAAACAAATTCATACACCTCTATACACCACACTCAGAAATCTAAAATCTTGCAGCAGCTGTGCTGTAGTCAAAGCTGTGAGGCTCACAAGAGATCATCCAAAAAGTCAGAATGAGGCATTGCAAGGAGGAATCCCAGCACTTAATCTCAGAGTTTTCTAAATTTAAGATAAACTTTAACACGCCTGATGTAAAGAGAAGTGGAAAGCTACGCCTGGAGCAAACTGACGCAAAATTCCTGCAGAATTTTTATTAGCTTATCAGCTGGGAGAGCCAGTGGTAGAAGACGTAGAAGGTGAGGCTGATTTCATTTTTTAGAAGTCTCAGAAGATACTCCGTTATAAGGGAACGGCTCTGCAGGTAGAAACAGAGTCCCCTTTGGGGTTCTCCTGAGGGCCTTTGCAAGCATGGTAGAGATATCTATTCCCCTTATTTTATTTTAAATTTTTAAGTTTTTATACAATTTTTAAAGGTCACTTTCCATTTATGGTCATTACAAAATATAAGCTATTCCCCATGTTGTATAATGCATCCCTGAGCCTACCTTACACCCAATAGTTTGTACCTCCCCTCCCCCTCCTCTGTATTGCCCCTCCCCGCCACCGGTAACCACTAGTTTGTTCTCTATGTCTCTGCGTCTCCTTCTTTTTTGTTATATTCATTAATTGCTGTAATTTTTTTAGATTCCACATATAAGTGATGTCATACAGTATTTATCTTTCAGGGCATCCACTCTGCTAGCTCTGGCACCAACACACACACACACACACACACACACAGTGTGGAGAGAGGGCCTCAAGTTCTGTAAAATTTATCCAGAGTCCCAGGCCCCTTTGAACCTGGCAGTCCAGGCCCCTGTAAAGCAGGAGCGGGCAGCTTTCAGCTTAAACAGCCCTTGGGGAGCTTCCAGAGGGGCGGCGGCAAAGGCAGGAACTGGTTCCTGTGGGAAGGCAGCCGTCTCCTTTACACCTTTCCAGCCGGCTTTCACTTTCCGAGCTCTTGACCTTTTCTTGGCATGTGTTCTGAGTCCAAATGACCAGGGTATAAAGATAATTACTTTTCTCAGCTCTTCTGGAAAGAAAGCTCCCTTCCCATCATAACCCTTAATGTTTGCTCTTGATGTTTCCGCTATAGCTGAGTATGGTAGGAGCTTTTGGGCATTGTTGTGGTGTCATTTGTTTAATTGAAATGCTGTTTGGCCTTTCAAATGACCTGAAATTCCTACCAGAAAAATTGATATTGGTGTCTCGGAAGAAACGAATAAAGTGACCGTCAATATGATTGAGAAAAATAATTACTGACAGACATCCTGCCAGTTGAGTCAGTTTGGCCGACTACAGTGTTCAGATTTTTCTGAATGTAAAAACCTTCCTTTTGCATGTATATGTATGTGCAAATGTATGTGTAAACTCTCTCGAGTCTTTCCTCTTCGACCCAAGATGAACACATCTAACTGTTTTTCGGGTTCTTAAAACTAGTTCATTTCAACAGAATTTATTGTCAAAAACTGGAGATCAAGGAGGCTAAGGCATATTCATTCTCATCCCTTATGCCTGGTCTTCCTGGGTTCACTAAACACCACCTGGTGTTTCACACTCCACACGTCTCGTCCTGTGGCTTCCCTCTGCAAGAATACCTTTCCTGCCCCATGCACCAGCTGAATCCATATCCCTGTTCTGAAGTGCTCTGCAGACAGGAAACAGCCGTCCTCCCCTTCCTGGGTGGTGGGCCCTATCAGCCTTATATAGGCTGGCAAGTAGATGGCACTTGGCCACTGTCATCTTGTACACTCAGGACAGCGCATTGTGAAAACCACACAACACAGAGGCACAACAATGCTCAATCCCTCCACCCCTCTAGAACTTTAGTCTTGCTTGGCCAAATCTGTGTCCCCTGCTCAAAGGAAATGAAGGGGAAGTACTCTTATAATTCCCCACTGAGCATAGTCCAGGAGACATAAAAAGCATTCAATAAAAATATGTAGGGCTTCCCTGGTGGCGCAGTGGTTGCGAGTCCGCCTTCCGATGCGGGGGACGCGGGTTCGTGCCCCGGTCCGGGAAGATCCCACATGCCGCGGAGCGGCTGGGCCCGTGGGCCATGGCCGCTGAGCCTGCGCGTCCGGAGCCTGTGCTCCGCAACAGGAGAGGCCAGGACAGTGAGAGACCCACGTACCAGAAAAAAAAAAAAAAAATGTATTTAGTGCCAGGAGGTCACCATCAATAATTAACTTAGCTACTCTTGGGTGTTGATAGCTTATCTTATGCCTGTCCTGACCAAGACACTAGTCAGTAGGAATGGAGGGCCAAGTCCATTTGGGTGTGAAGCTGGGTAATGAAAGATATGATCCTCGCTAAGACTTGATATCCCTAAGGAAAAAAATAATGTATATGATGTAAATATGCGAAATACAAATATTTTTTGTGGTAAAATAACATAATAAAATATTTGTCATCTCAACCAATTCTAAGTGCACAGTTCCGTGGTATTAAGTATATTCACACTGCTGTGCAACCAATGTCCAGAACTTTTTCAGCTTGCAAAACTGACACTCTTACCCATTAAACTACAACTTCCGTTTCCCCCTTTCTCCAGCACATGGCAATCACCATTCTACTTTCTGTTTCTATTACTTGACTACTCTAGATACCTGGTATAGTAGAGTTAGATAGTATTTGTCTTTTTTTTTTTTTTTCCCGATACGCAGGCCCCTCACTGTTGTGGCCTCTCCCGTTGCGGAGTGCAGGCTCCGGACGCGCAGGCCCAGCGGCCATGGATCACGGGCCCAGCCTCTCCGCGGCATGTGGGATCCTCCCGGACCGGGGTAAGAACCCGTGTCGCCTGCATTAGCAGGCGGACTCTCAACCACTGCGCCACCAGGGAAGCCCAATATTTGTCTTTTTGTTACTGACTTATTTCAGTTAGTATAACATCCCCAAAGTTCATCCATGTCCTAGCATGTGTCAGAGTTTCCTTCCTTTTTAAGGCTGAATAATGTTCTGTTGGATGTATACACCATGTTTTGTTTATCCATTCATCTGCCAATGAACATTTGGGCTGATTCACCTCGTAGCTATGGTGAATAGTGATGGATGTGCAAATATCCCTTTGAAATTCAGAAGTGGATTTGCTGACCATATGGTAATTCTATTTTTAATTTTTTGAGGCAACATTATAGTGTTTGCCGTAGCTGCTGCCTCATTTTACATTCCCACCAATAGTGCACAAGAGCTCCAGTTTCTCTACGTCCTTGCCAACAGTTGATATGTTATGTTTTTTGATAGTAGCTACTTTAACAGATATAAGGTGATATATCATTATGGTTTTGATTTGCATTTCCCTAATGATTTATGATGTTGAGAATCTTCTTATATACTTGTGGTTTGTATATCATCTTTGGAGAAGTATAACCCATTTTTAAACTGGGTTACTTTTTTGGTTGTTGTCGTTGGGTTTTAGGAGCTTTTTTTTTTTTTTAATATATTCTGGATATTAATCCCTTAACAAGCATATGATTTGCAGATATTTTCTTCTATTCCATAGCTTGCCTTTTCACTCTGTTGTGTCAAATATTAAATTTAAATACAATTACAGTAAAAATCTCAAGGGCTAGGATTTTAAATTTCCTGGAGATTATAGAAAACAGATTCATTCCTCATACAAACAAGACTGTTTCTGAATTTCCTAAAAACTCTGGAACATTGAGATTAGGAGGTTAGATGTCAGGGTTTTGAAATTTTCAACATATGTAAAGCATGGTGCATTCTCCCCCAGAAAGATCATGGTTTGCCTGATAAAAGAGAAGTGGTATGTAAAAGATGTAAGATAAACAAGCAGGTGCAGACCCGGAGGCAGGTGGGTACCTAGAGTAATGAAGGGAATGCAGAACCAACCATCCACATGCTGATGGATAAAAATTAGGATTCTAGTCTGGAAATCCAAGGTGAAAAGAGAGGACCCTAATCAACTTACACAAAGCTGTGAAGAAGAAGGACAAGAGTAAAACAGCAACATAAACTCATTCAAGATTTAAATTTGTTCAAGTCATCATAATTCCAGATCACAATGAGGTAAGCCAGGGATGTTTAGAGGACAGTCCCTTTAAGACTAACAGGAAAGCTATAGCCTTCTGGATGACTGCTTTGTGCCTCTAAAGGAACTGATGACAGTAAAGATCATGGGAAAAAAAACCCAAGAAACCTTATTTCATAATTTTATTTTATTTTTAAATTTATTTTTAAAATTTTTGGCTGCATTGGGTTTTTGTTGCTGTGCATGGGCTTTCTCTAGTTGTGGTGAGCGGGGGCTTCTCTTCGTTGCGGTGCATGGGCATCTCATTGCGGTGGTCTCTCTCGTCGTGGAGCACGGGCTCTAGGCACGCTTCAGAAGTTGTGGCTCACGGGCTCAGTAGTTGTGGCATGCGGGCTCAGTAGTTGTGGCTTGTGGGCTCTAGAGTGCAGGCTCAGTAGTTGTGGCGCACGGGCTTAGTCGCTCCGCGGCATGTGGGATCTTCCTGGCTGAGGGCTCGAACCCGTATCTCCTGCATTGACAGGCAGATTCTTAACCACTGTGCCAGCAGGGAAGTCCCTATTTCATAATTTTTAATTTTAGCTCACAAAACAAAGCTTTACTTTAAAAATTCAAAACGTAAGAGTTTTGGGTACCGGACTTCTTCTTGACTCTTGACCGCCAGGACCAGCACATGCCCACTGGCAAAGATGCTGCCCAGAATCCTCTGTGCTTCCAGCTGGAGAGTTAGCCTGGAGCCTCAGGTGACCCTGGCTGTGCAGCAGGAAGATGGAAAGCTAATAATAATCTAACGCTGTTGCCACATTTGAGGCCTACCCGAGTCAAAGGGCAGGTGCCAGAGCAAACAGAGACATCAGATATTGATTCTGGAAACTTATCCCAGAAAACTGACCTGGGCCAAAGGGAGCTTAGCATTCTGGATATAAATGAGGAAGGTAGCAGCCTGCCAGAGGACTGCTGACATCCATCTACCCAGCAGCTCGAGTCAGGGAGACCTGGAGAGAGAGATTTCCAAACTGGCAGAACCTGGTCTAGTGCACCTGGTGGACACTGTACATAATGATTAATGAACAGACCCTAAGGCGCAAGCAGAAACGGACTCAAATTTCTATTAATCTTTACACCAATAAAAAAGCCAACTTAAGCAAATAAAAGGGAACACTTAACTTCAGGCTGTGCTGTGTGGGAGAATCAAGAAAGTACAAGTCACCTAATTTTCTACTGCAAAACATCCCTAGAAACACCTGCAAAAATAGATCATTATACAGCGGACTGTTCTTTCCTGTAGGGATGAGATTGTAATTTGGGATTGACTTCCTAATCCAGCAATAAATTCTAAGGCAAACTCCATGTATAAATTTTTATACTTTTAAAATAAGAAAAGTGTGCTCCAAGTTCCTATAAAATGCATGTTACATACTGATTATATAGAAGCCCCATGAACTATAAACTATCTATTAAGTACATAAAAAATATAACTGTCATTTCAAAATTCGTTTATTTTTTTAAATGTGCTGCTATAATACAGATACAATTGCCTGCATTTATTGAGCACTTACTGAATGCCACCACATACTAAGAGCTTTACCTGCGTTATGTTATTTAATCCTCTCAACAAACCTATGAGGAAACTGAGGCTTAAAATGGTAATACCACTTGTCCAAAGACAATTCTTTAGTAAGTGACTGAACTGGGATTTCAATCCAAGGCATCTACTTCTAGAACTGGTGTCCTTAATGCTGTAATATACAACCTAAAACAGTAAAATTTAAGCATTTCACATACCCATGGAATTTGAGAGCTGGACGAGGCATCAGATAGCATTTAGCTCAGTTCCTTTATGTTATAAATAATGAGCAGTAGGATCAAGAGAAGCGAAGTTACTTCTAGGGGTTTCTTAGTGAGAGAGCCAAGGCCAGAATTTTACTGATTTCTAGTTCCAAATTCTTTTCACCTCAGCCAATGGACTCAAGACAGTCTCTTCTCCCTTTAGTCAAACAATTTTAAGACATGGTATGATTTCCATATACAAAATGAATACTCAAGTTCCCTGAAGAATACCAGTAGTGATTGGTTACCTAACCTATTAATTACCTCTGACCTTAAAACTTAGTGATTTTAAAAAAACAAATTTTTTGTGGGAAGGAATTCAAGCGTTGGGCCTGGGTTGTCCTGCTCAGGACCTCTCATTTATTTGCAGTCAGGCTGTGGGTGGAGGCTGCAGGCACCTGAAGGCTTCACTGGGACTGCAGGATCCACACCCAGCGTGGCACACTCACATGGCTGCTGGCAGGAGGCCTCAGTTCCTCACCATGAGGGCCTTTCCACTGGCTGCTTGGTGGCATGGCTCTCAAGTGGAGGGGAATTGGGTTCAGATCTAGAAAGGAGAGAAGTATCAAAGAATTTGTGGACAGATTTTAAAACCATATCTACCTAGCAGAACTCTTCTTCTCCCTCCTCCCTCCCTCCCTCCCTCCTCCCTCCCTCCCTCCCTCCTCCCTCCCTCCCTCCTTCCCTCCCTCCCTCCCTCCTCCCTCCCTCCTTCCCTCCCTCTCTTCTTTCCTTCCTTCCTTCCTTCTCTCTGTCTTTTCCTTTGGCTAACAGTGCCTTTTTTGTCTGGTGTCCTTCCCTCCTCCAGTGTGACTCAGAGACAAATCCTGATTAGTGTCAGTCAACTATGGAAATCCCATTCCTCTGAAGAGTGATTTTTTTTTTTTTTTGCGGTACGCGGGCCTCTCACTGCTGTGGCCTCTCCCGTTGCGGAGCACAGGCTCCGGAAGCGCAGGCTCAGCGGCGTGGCTCACAGGCCCAGCCGCTCCGCGGCACGTGGCATCTTCCCGGACCGGGGCACGAACCCGCGTCCCCTGCATCGGCAGGCGGACTCCCAACCACTGCGCCACCAGGGAAGCCCGAGTGACTGATTTTTAAAGGGACATATGACCCAATCTTGGCGAGACTACATCATGGGAGGTCTGTTGGAGGCTCTATGAGACAGATTTCCTTCCTCTTAAAAAGAAGCACAGAGGAGGAGATGTTATCTTTTGTCGTGGGACCTTTTCAGGTGTTAATGCGACACCTGGAGCTGCTGCAGACATCTTGCAACCATCAGGAGAGCTAGTCTGAGGACACAGGTAACCTGCTCAGGGGACAGCAGAGAGGAACTTTAAAGAGAACCTAGGTCCTGATGATGTCAGATTATTGCATTTACCAACCCTGGAGAATATTCCCAACGTCTGCAGTTCTTGTTACATGAAATAACACATGTTCTTTAATGCTTAAGCCATTCTGAGTTGTGTTTTCCGTCATTTTCAGCCAAAGGCCACGCCACCTAACAGCCTGTATAGGACTAATTCCTGCCCCAAAAGGTGGAGGTAGTGCTTTCCTTGAATAGTCCCAGGCCAGAGCCACAAAGCATTTAGTAATTCAGAATCTACAGTGAGTAACACAGACTCATAAAGACTTTCCAGAACACGAGGACAAAAAATGCTTTTCTCCATTCAGTGAGAACAATACGTCCCCCCAACTTTTTCTAATTATTTTCCATTATTTTCTGATCGTCTTTGGAAATTTAGAGTTGGCTAAAGGGAAGGAAGGAAAAGGATAAAAGCTTGACCTCCTTGTTTCCCTTGCTCACTCTGGACCTATCACCTAAACCGTCCTCTCCCCTCTCCTCTAACTAGCTAAATCCTACTTCCTTTTCAAGGCTTTTCAAGTTACATCTTGTTCAAGAAATTTGAGAGCACTGCAGTTCATTTAACTTTGATCTGTAGTTCCTCTGGCGTCATGGTAACACATTTGCTAACCACCGGGAGACATCTCTTGGGTTATATATTCTATACGGCTTTTTCTCTTGTTTATTTCTTGCATAAGTACTTTCTAAACTTCCCTGAGGTCAGGGACTCTTTCATTCTTTAAAGATTCATCTGGTGCCTACCTGCACACGGTGGATGTTTACAACTAGGTCTTGATATACTGATTTAAAAGATAAGTAAAAACATAAGGGTAGAAAGAAGAGAGAAAGAGAGGAAACCAGGAATGTGTGTAATCTTGACTTGGCTTATCTTAGAAGCGGTCTAGGTGCAGTGTGATTTGGACGTCTCAGGATTCCTAACATAATCATGTTATTTTCTCCATCATCCCTGCACCTGGGTATCAGAGAGGGAGGATGGGGAAGCTGAATGGGTTTATGGATGTAGATTTGCCAGGCTTTCAGAATGAGCCCATGTTCTCCCGTTTTCTGTAGTCCCCGATGCTTTTAGTCATGGGCTGCTTCGCTCAAATGTGTTTTCAACCTGGCCCCCGTAAGCACTTGTGTTTCCAACGACTGCTCTTCAGGGTACAAAATAGCAGTAAAAGCAGCTGATACCACTGTAATTTTTGTCAAGGAATTTTTAAGCAAGTTCCAAATGGACAGGATGAATTCCCATGATACAACACAAGGTAATTTCCAGGGACAGCAGCCTCTGTGGTACTTCCTTCGGCCCTAAAAAAAATGCCATTTATCCTATAGGCCGCTGCTGAATTGCTCCCTAGAGAAATGTAAATTTACATTCAGAGGTGTAGCCAGAGCTGTAAATTCCATGTTTGCAGTCACCTATTTTCAGAAGGTCCTATCAAGGGAATGTCTCAGTAGAAATATCTTTAGTGTATCAGGGGACTCCTTTCTAAAAGTTTTCCTTTGTGACCCAGATTTTCAATTTAAACCATCAGAGATACAGGATGCAGGAAGACAATTCAATCAGATATCTTAGAGTTGTTTCCTAATATACAAAAAAAAAAAAAAAAAAAATAGATGGGGAGTTATTTAATTAAAACATAGAATCATAGTTCTTTCTGGACAACTGTTTGTAATTATGTGTTTAAAAAACAAAAATCTCTAAGCAACCAGGTTTTCTTCTTTGTTCTTTGATTTTCCTAATCTTTATCCCCCTGTGTTTTTCTTACTTTGTACTTTTTTCTCAACTCCTTTACAAAAATACACTCTCTGTCCCCTCCTTTTGTCCCTCGCTTTATCAGCAGTTTTACTCCCCACTAATGACCCAACAATGAAGAGATGTGTAAACAAGTAACATGTCCCTCGTTTCAGCTTCTCTATCTCAGTCAGGCACTTGAACTCCCTTTAGAAACCATGACTGTGTGAGCACGGACGTTGTTTGATGTTTCTTCAGAACATTGCGTGAGGACACCTGATTTCATTCTGTTTTTTCACGAACCCTCAAATTCTCCCTGATCATGATCCTGATTGGGCCTCCTCGCAGGCTAAGAGAATTTCCTTTCTTTGAATGGTGTGAATGTAAACCCACGTATAATCAAACTCTAAATCTGATGTCCAGAACAGCCATCATTTGAAAAGTAGCAATTACTGCTTCTTAACTCTCAGCAGTGACTCTCAGATTTTAGTGTCTTTTGGAATCATCTGAGGATGCTTGGTACCATGCAAACTCCTGTGTCCCACCTCAGAAAACTGAAACCGACTGGGAAAGTGATTTCCAGGAATCTGTATTCTCAGTAAGCGCCCCCAGGCAATCTCAGTGAAGGAAATTGTAAGAGAGTAGGCTGTGAAACAGTGTCGTAGAGATAGATTTTCCTGGTTCTAATAGGAAAAACATGCTCATTTTAATAACTGTTCATGTCATTGGGAGATCTTATTCATCCAATAAACTCTATGCCTGCGTTGTGTTCTGTACTGAATACCATTTTCATATATATATATATAAATCCTTACTCTTTAATTTTCATTCAGTTCATCTCACAGGCATTAGAACTTCAGTAAAAGGACATTTGTGGGCATATATACGTACTTATGTATCAACTTACTGCATTAATGCAGAAATTCATCATCCTGGAAAAAATTAGAAGCTAGCTGTCTCTGTATAATGTTTGCACACACTAACAAGGTAAAGAACTTAATATATATAAAGCACTTAGAATAATGCCAGGAGATAATAAATGCCTTATCTTCATCAGCATTATTAGTATTATAATGAGTTGTCCATATTTTAATATTCATTACATCATTTTTGATACAGGTTTTTTGTTTGGTTGGTTGGTTGTGTTTTTTGGGGTTTTTGGCCACACTCTGCAGCCTGCGAGATCTTAGTTCCCCAACCAGGGATCGAACCCCATGCCCCCTGCAGTGGAAACACGAAGTCTTAACCACTGGACCTCTAGAGAAGTCCCTGATACAGGTTTCTGACAACTCAATAATCCATTCTAAATTCTTTTATCTGTTGATGACAGATTCCATGATTAATATTGAAATGAGGATTTAAAAAATGTCTGTGATCGCTTTGGTTAAATGGATTTTAAAATATTCAGTGTAAATTGGAAATTTTTTCAGGCAAGCTGGTCACATCTGACTTGGATTTCTTTAATATTTTCAGGAGATAGGACCAATTATAATCTGTTTAACACTTACCCTCTTAAATACAGGTATTAGTCCAGGTCTTCTGAAAAGCGGACACCAAGACAGTATCAAACGCGCAAGGATTTTTTTTTTTTTTTTCGGGAAAATGCCTGAAAGAAAGAAAATGGGAAGAGGCTGGGAGAGGCGTCAGAATACAATGCAAGGCGCCCCCAAGGGAAGGCGAGAGGGGGACGGTCAGTGGGTGGGTCTTAGCCCCGCCGTCTGGGGAGCCCCCGAGTCAAAGTCAGAGGAGCCCCGGGTCGCCCTGGGCGGGGCTGCCTTAGTCCCCCGTTGGCTGGGAGCCAGCAGCCGTGGCAGCGCGGCCTCTGCAGACAAGCAGCGGTGGAGCCGGAGAGCAGCGCCCAGAGTTCAAGGTCAGCCAGGCACAGGTTCACGGCCGCACGCTGCCTCCACAAGGCCTCCGGAGAGAGGCCCTCAGTCTGTTCTTAAGGTGTAAAATGGACGTCTCATCAGGAGGATTTTTCTTTGTCAACGAAGACGTTTCAACACCCACGGCCTGAGTTGCTGGAATCACTAATTCTCAGGCCACAGAAGCGGAGGGTCGTTGCCGGTGGGAGTCTGAGCGGGTCCCCGGCGCCTGAGAAAGGAGGATGGAATCGTTTCCTACCAGCATCAGGAACAGACTCACTTCAGGTTTATCCCTCTGCTTCCAAAGAATGTTCTTCTGCAGATGGTTTCGTGGATTCTCTGAAAAGCTTTGGGAGAGGGGGTTCCTTGTGGCCTTATTCCAGAAAGTTCCCAAAGAGGATTTCCTGTGCGTGGATCTCATGGAAACAAGCAGGGAATTTCCAGGGATAGCTCCTGCCTGAGCAGATGCTGCCAACACACGGTCCTTTAATCTTCCCTTTCTCGTATTTTTCTCTTGTTCCATCAAGTCAACCATTGCCCTCCTACAAAATAAAGTGTGACAGATCCACTGCCTTTATTTTGTTGAAACCCGGAGGAGAGCAGGGCTCCTTTGCTCCCTCTGGCTGCTGTCCTGCACCCACCCCATCAGGACTGGGTCAGGTACCACTTCATCCATCTTCTGAGCTCTGGCTCCAGCTCAGGCTGTGTGCACAGATCACAGAGATATACCTACCTATACATATATAAGCATATACAATATACATCAATGTGTATAAAACTGCCGGAACCAAAGATGAAATGCCCCTTTTCCCCGGCAGACGGGGGACCACCATGCAATTCATCTGTCCTTTTCCAGCCCTTGACCTCCTGACGTCTCTGCGTTGTTGCCTGATGGCCACCCTCAGACCCCAGGACATCACTCCTGTTCCCCTCTTTTCTCCTACCCACCCCCCCATGCAGATTGGAGAAGGGTGGAGAGATGGCGGGGGTGGAAAAGGAGAACAAACAGAAAATCTCTAGGACAGCTCCTACGTGTGCCTGACAGGAACGGAGGAACAGAAGGAACTCAATAGAAGCACGTATAACTAATTGGGCCCTCGGGTACCAAAGACAAACTGCGCCAACTTCTCAACTAGCTGAGGGCCAGCTTGCACACTAAGTTCTTCTGCCGAAGGGAATTGAGGCCGAAGGCTGCCCGTAACAGTAATAAGGCTTTCCAACCTTCAAATTCAACAGTTTTGCATTGAGTTCCATTTCTTGAAAGAGGAGTTGCCTTTCCAAACTTTATTGTTTAAAAAAGTTTTGGGGGCTTCCCTGGTGGCGCAGTGGTTGAGGATCTGCCTGCCAATGCAGGGGACACGGGTTTGAGTCCTGGTCTGGGAATATCCCACATGCCGCGGAGCAGCTAGGCCCGTGAGCCACAACTACTGAGCCTGCGCATCTGGAGCCTGTGCTCCGCAACAAGAGAGGCCGTGTCAGTGAGAGGCCCGCACGCCGCGATGAAGAGTGGCCTCCGCTTGCCACAACTAGAGAAAGCCCTCGCACAGAAACGAAGACGCAACACAGCAAAAATTAATTAATTAATTAATAAACTCTTACCCCCAACATCTTCTTAAAAAATAAAAAAAAAAGTTTTTGTTTATTTAAGGACAGTAATATTTTTACTATTATCTTGAAAGCAGCATTTGCTTTGACTACTTCTAAAGGACCGAAAACTATTCTCTCTTTCACGGTATATCGCTGCCTTTGGCAAAGGGTGAGTGAAGGAGCAGCAGTTTAAAGAGCAGAGATTTCACAACATGTAATGCTTCTGTAAAGCAGGGTTGAAACTGCCAAATACTGCAGAGAAAACAAATTTCCATCCTCCTCCAACACCTCGCATGCATCGGGATTGCGTGCATGGGGGCGGAAGTGGAGGGGGAAGGGCAGGGCCGTGGTGAGGGAGAGTTGAAGAACCGGGAGGTCTGAGGCTATAAATACTCAGGGCAACAGCAGAGGTCAAGCCCACGCTGGGAGAGCTGCAGAATTCCAGGTTGAGGGGCAGACCTCGGAATGCTTGGAGTTTCTGTTCAGACACGCTCTGTTCCTCCTCTCCCCTCAATCCCAGCCAGGAAGCAGAACCTTCAAGCCGTTTTACAGTTAGGAGAGCTCAAGAAATTCTACGAGTTCTTGGCTTAGACGAAGTTAGCAATAACAGAAAATAAAGAAAGAGAAGCGTCTTATAGAACACAGAGCTTGAGAGCTGTCAAATAAAACCAAGAAATGTGGAAGAATGACACGTAGCTCTTACACGGAACTTTTCATCTTCTAAGGACATGATAAAAGTGAACTAATTAAGTGTCACGGCAGTGCTGTGAAGAAGATAGGTCGATCTTTTCATCTTCATCTTATGGCTGAAGGAACCAAGAATGAGCAAAAGGCACCAATGCACGGAGACCAAAAAAGATGTGGAAGGTGCTTCCGTGGGCTTTACTGGGTGTGGTCGCTCTGGCCCTGCCTCCAGCTTTTTCCTCCGTCACCTGGACTTTACTGTCAGCTTCACATTCTTCGGCACTCACGTGTCAACAGCAGTGGCAGGCTCTGAAGTGGATCTGCTTGCCACGTAGGAGGCAACCCTTTGCAGCAGATGAGGCGACAGGCTGGAGAAGGGGACAGGCCTGAGTTAGAACCCCACTGCTCTCATCTGTTCTGTGACCTTGGCTAAGGCTCAGTTTTCTCATCTGTTACCTGGTGAGCCATAGCAACTTCCTTTCCCTCTAGTCACTAAAACTAGGGACTTCTCTTCCATATTTCAGCTGCTCCCCGCATTTCTCAGGACCCTGCCTCTTCTGTTCCCCTTCTTTGCTTACCCCAGCTCCTATTAATTGGGAGAGAGATAGCAGAGGTTATGACTGGTTCCCGAATCAGGCTGTGCGCCAGCATTGGGGAGCTTGTTAAACACACCCGTGTCGGGCCTTATCCCTGGAAGCTCTGATCCAGCAGGGCCCTAGAATTGGTTTTTTGTTTTGTTTGTTTGTTTTTTAACATCTAGTTAATTCTGATGCAGCCCAGGTTAGACCAGCACCCTCAGCTCCAGGGCTAAGGGACAGCTGGAGGGTTTCCAGCTCTGTGCTGCCCGCGTCTTCTCACCTCTCCCCCTTCTCGCTCCCTTGGGCACTCCTCATGCCATCTTGAGCTTAGTGACGGTAGAGAGTCTGGTTTTCTTCTGAAATGTAAATGGTACATCCAAGCTCGTGTGTTCGTCTCTGAAGCCTGAGGTCTTTCTGCCACAGCGCTCAGTGTTTAACTGATAAAAGAGCCAACTGTGTCCTGGCCTGGCAAGCCACCACCACTCTCTCTCAAACAAATGACTTATGAGTGATCCTTTGGAAAATAAATCCATTTGCCAATGACAGGAACTCTCAAAAGTAGGAAGGTAGGTTCCCTGCGACTTTAGGGTTGTCATTTGGGATTTTGACACCTTCTTTATTAAAATTAATTTGTTTGGCTAAACTCTAGTCAGCTGTTTCTTTATTGATAACGATTTATGTGTCAATCCAGGCTGAGTTCAACAAACCTACAGTGAATTCCACCATCTGTCGGATACTTAGAGAGACGGACAGGAAGTGGTCTTTGCTGTAGGAACTCTCCATCTCCCAGCCCTGATTCCATTCACGACCACCAGTGAAAAGCTTCTCTCCCCTTTCAACCACTCCCTCTCTTAGTCACAAAAAACCTCTGGGCTGCCCAACACTCTTTCACTGTCACACTTGCTGCTTTTGTGGTACATTACATTTGAGTCCCTCTCAACCAGAGGTCAGCCTTTCCAAATCAGTGCACCTCATTTCTCATTCCTGTTCTCTTCTAGAACGTTGGAGAGGGGAGGGAAGCAGAGTATAACAACAATCTTGAGGGGAAACAGGAAGGGGCAGAGAATAGGGGCATTGCTTTGGAAGAGGAAAGAGACTCCTGTGTCCTGTGGAAAGGACCCACATGTCCTCGAAAATCAACCTTGACATTTTTACTTGTTCATGTCATTAGCTTCTTTTTCATTTAGCCAATAATTGTTGAGCATATGTTATATGCTGGGCACCATAACAAGCACCAGGGAAATAAGAATGGATGAGACCAGTGCCTGTCTTCGGGAGGCTCCTGGTCTAGAGGGGAAGACAGAGAGGAACCCACAGGCTGAAACATGATCTGAAAAAGGTGTGTATGGAATCTAAAAAAAGGGTACAAATGAACTTATCTACAAAACAGAAATAGAGTTACAGATGTAGAAAAGAAACTTATGGTTACCAAGGGGTAAGGGGCAGAGGGACAAACTGGGAGATTGGGACTGACATATTACACACTACCGTATATAACATAGATAACTAATAAGGACCTACTGTACAGTACAGGGAACTCTGCTCAATACTCTGTAATGGCCTATATGGGAAAAGAATCTAAAAAAGAGTGGATGTATGTATATGTATAACTGATTCACTTTGCTGTACACTTAAAACTAACACAACACTGTAAATCAACTAGACGCCAATAAAAAATTTTTTTAAAAAGTGTGTATGCCTCAGGAACGCAGAGGAGGGAGCATCACAGAAAGAGAACAGAGAAGTGATGGTAGATAAGATGTCACTTTGATCAGGGACTCGAAAGCTAAATTCATTAGGGATGGAGAAACATATACAGCAGAGGAAAAGCATGAGCAACGTTCCTGAAGCATGAAAAAGCAGAGATCTCTGACATCCATCCTAAACCACTAGCACACGAAGAGGGGCCTAGGCACTGCTACTTGAGGAGAAGATGCAGAGTCATGAGGATATACTCATGTTTCACTAACTTTTTTTCCCCAAACGTTCATGCTTGAAAAATGATTTTCAGCATCACATTGAAATTTCAGAGAAACTATTTAGTATTTCCATTTAAGGTTCTGCTTCAGTCATAGTTATTAAGTGGTTACATAATTGCATCATATTAATTGCTTATTAATAGCAATTATTAATTGCTATAACTCTCCATCTTTTATGAAGTACTTTGCTAGTATTTTGGTTGGCTATTCTTTACACTCTTAGAGGCTAGTACTGTCATTGGCTTTTTTCTTTATTTTACAGATGAGGAAACAGGCATGAGAAGTTCTGGAGACTTCTAAGTTTGCAAAACAAGTACATAAGAATCAGATTTGTTTGATGATATATCTCATTTAAGTATACAGAAATACATGTAAATAAGTAATAAATTAGGAGTTAGGAAGTTGGATTTTAGTTTTATTACTACTATAATCTCACAGAAGAAACTCTTTTAAACTTCTTAAACCTTATTTTTATCATTTGTGAGATGAGGTTAATAATACGTGCCCTTAATCCTCTTCTCATAGACCTTGGAAAGGTAAATGAGATAATGTCAATGTGATGCTTTGCATGCAGAAGAAAAGCACAAGATAAAGGCAAGGTACTTTTTCTCACAAGTAACGTATTGTTACAGTTAGGCCAGAACATCAAAAGAACAACATGGCCAATTTAAGAAAAATAGAGGAAGATATGGCTTCAAGTGTAAATTACAAGAGGTGGGAAATTATTTTAACTTTATTTTAAAAGAACTAGTGACTTTACCTATTAAAAAAGAAGAAATCAAACAAATTAAATAGAGAATTATCCTATGATCCAGCAAGTCTACCTCTGGGTGTACACCTGAAAGATGTGAAAGCAAGAACTTGAACAGATATTTGTACACTAACGTTTATAGTGTCATTATTCACAATAGCCAACAGGTGGAAACAACTCAGTGCCCACTGACAGATGAATGAATCAAGAAAATGTAGTATACACACGCACTGGAATATTATTCAGCATTACTGACACATGGTGCAACGTGGGTGAAACTTGACGACATTAAGCTAAGTGAAATAGGCCGGTCACCAAAGGAAGAATGTTGCATGATTCCACTGATATGAGGAATTTAGAGCAGTCGAATTCATAGAAACAGAAAGTAGAATGGTGGTTGCCAGGGGTGGGGGGAGGAGTTAGTGTTTAACAGGTTAGAGTTTCAGTTGGGGTAGATGAAAACTTCCTGGAGATGGGTGGTGATGACTGTACAACAACATGAATGTGCTTAATACCACTGAACTGTACACTCAAAAATGGTTGCAGTGGGGCTTCCCTGGTGGCGCAGTGGTTGAGAGTCCGCCTGCCGATGCAGGGGACACGGGTTCGTGCCCCAGTCAGGGAGGATCCCACATGCCGCGGAGCGGCTGGGCCCGTGAGCCATGGCCACTGAGCCTGCGCATCCGGAGCCTGTGCTCTCCAACGGGAGAGGCCACAACAGTGAGAGGCCCGCGTACCGCAAAAAAAAAAAAAAAAAAAAAAGGTTACAATGGCAAATTTTACATTTTGTATATTCTACCACAATAAAAAACTGCACCCTACTTCCCCCCCCCGCCAAAAAAATGAAAGAAAATAAAAGCCTGCCCTGAATTTGGAACCCAGGGATCTAAACTGGGTTCCAATTCAATTTCTAAGAGTTATATGATCTTGGGTAAGACACATAATTTCTCCTCAGTTTTCACTCCTATTATATAAAGGTAATAATACCATCCCTACACGTTGTAAGGCTTAAATATGTATGAAAGCATCCTCTAAACCCCCAATTCTGTAAAATATAAAATATTCTATTCTAACCTCACAATAAGTTTTGGAAGCCAGTAATTTTAGAGGCAAAGAAACCAAGGCCCAAAGAAGGCTATGAGGATAGAGTGTGAACTAAAACTCAGGGTGCCTCAGAACATTCTAGCACACCTGCTGCCTGACTGTGTCCAGTACTCTGGGGTCTTAGGAAAGCAAAACAAAGGAAAGCCATCCTCAAGCAGAGTAATGACACCAACTCACTTATGGTCCTTCTACAAGTTCTCAGGTTGTCAGTGCCAGGAATTTAAAGGTAGAAACTGAGAAGAAGGGAGAACATTTCTGGGGATGCTTGGAAACAACTCTTCTCTTGTTTAGCTGGATCTTCTTTTATTCCAAAAATTATATCTTTCATACATCCCAGTTGACCTACCTCAGTTCACTTAATTTCTCATCCTGAAGAATGCCCTTGCTGTCTTGGCTCCTAAGGACAAAGGTTTCCCTTGGGGGAAGATGTTAAGCTTTCTCAGTGCCGAGGGTGGGAGGGGGGCAGGGGTTAGGTGACCTCTCACCTCTCGATCGGTGGCTCCAACAGTCTGCTGTCAGTCAAACAAGGGGCCAAGACTTAGGTGCAGCTCCACACCTGCACTGGCCTCCTTATCCCTGGGGCCATCCAAGCCAAGTCATGTTTAATGTTCCAACCCCAGGAGGAGCTTTTTTTTTTTTAACATCTTTATTGGAGTATAATTGCTTTACAATGGTGTGTTAGTTTCTGCTTTATAACAAAGTGAATCAGTTATACATATACATATATCCCCATATCTCTTCCCTCTTACGTCTCCCTCCCTCCCACCCTGCCTATCCCACCCCTCTAGGTGGTCACAAAGCACCGAGCTGATCTCCCTGTGCTATGCGGCTGCTTCCCACTAGCTATCTAGTTTACGTTTGGTAGTGTATATATGTCCATGCCACTCTCTCACTTCGTCCCAGCTTACCCTTCCCCCTCCCCGAGTCCTCAAGTCCATTCTCTAGTAGGTCTGCGTCTTTATTCCTGTCCTGCCCCTAGGTTCTTCATGACCTTTTTTTTTTAGATTCCATATATGTGTGTTAGCATACGGTATTTGTTTTTCTCTTTCTGACTGACTTCACTCTGTATGACAGACTCTAGGTCCATCCACCTCACTACAAATAACTCAATTTCGTTTCTTTTTATGGCTGAGTCATATTCCATTGTATATATGTGCCACATCTTCTTTATCCATTAATCTGTTGATGGACACTTAGGTTGGTTCCATGTCCGGGAGGAGCTTTTAATTTCTAGGGAAAGGGGATCGTGTGGCACAGCTGAGAGATACCATTGTATTTGTGAAATGCCCTTCTACTCACGAACAGCTGCCACGAGGAACTGCTGAAAATCTTACAGAAGCAGATTGAAAAGACTTTTTTAAATAGAAAAAGTCTTTTCAAACAAACCCCAAATCCATTTTGTGGAATCTCTGACTGAACCCACACTAAGCACTTAACTCAATTTTCCCAGTGCCGGGTCAGCATGGTTGGAGGCCCCAGCGAGTCTGCTTAGAGACCTTGAGAGAGAGACTCAGCCCAGGGAGCCAGCCAGAACCGCTGGAAGCTGGCCCTGCCACAAACGGAGCCAGAGGTTGGATTGTTCCTGCTGGAATTTTCTCTTTTTGAAAGACTGGAATGCAGTAAGGATAAGAAGTCCTGGAGAAGACAGGTCACCCATAACCTATGTTACAATTACACATTAATCACCATTTTCATCATCCCCGTGGCAAAATTGTCATCAGAGATATGAGTCGTGGTAATATACTAGACATTTACCAGGTGATACTGCCAACCAAACACATAAACGATCAACAACAACAACAAAATAGATAGCTTTTTATTGAAATATCAGCAGCCCTTGATGTTTATTTTTGTGTGTAGTGTGTGGTGTGTGCATGTGGAGCTCAGGAGTGAAACACGGCATTAACTTTCATCCCTCTGGGCCCGATAAACACACTGTGCAGCGTTAGTTGCAACCTGGACAGTGTTAAGCCAGGAAAAACCGAAGGGTTAGAGAATTGAGTGCAGTTTCTCCTTCTTTTAAGATCTCTGATTCAGATACCTACCTAAGAAAAATTTGAATAAACCATATTTCAAAAGACTGTTTACATGGTTGGGTAGACAGGTGTATACGGTGGGTCAAGTTTGGAAATGTATTTATCATTGTAGACAACTGAAGTAACAGCATCCCGAATCCTGTTAATCCTTACCTAGTCTTGTTTCAAATGCCATTTTACCATGTTAATTTTGTAAATTCTCTTTGAACCTGTTTTAATTTTCTTTTATTACAGTTGAGTTGGTGGCTCACATAGAACGTTCACCAACATAGGCCACATATTTTGTACTCTACAAAAATTAAAAATACAACATCAAAATTTGTGGGTTGCAGTGAAAGTAATAGAGGGAAATGTATATCACTGTATGCATATATTAGAAAAGAAGAGAGATCTAAAATTAATAATCTAAGCTTCCAGCTTAGGAAACTAGGAAAAAAAAGAAGATTTTAAGGCTAACGCAAGAAGAAGAAAAGAAATATAAATATTAAGGTGGAATCGACGAAATTAAAAACAGGAAATCAATAGAGAAATCAAAAGCCGGTTCTTTGAAAAGATCAATAAATTTGATAAACTTCTACTAAGGCTAACCAAGAAGAAAAGACACAAATTGATAATATCAGAAATGAAAGAGGGGTCATTACTACTGATCCCATGGACATTAAAATGATTACTAAAGAATATTATTAACAATTCTATGCCCACCAATTTGATCACTTAGCTGAAGTGTACTAAATTCTTGAAAGACACCAACTACCAAAATAACCCAAGGAGAAACAGATCATCTGAATTAAGCTCACATATTAGGGTTTTCCAGAAAAACAGAACCAAGGAGATATATATGATTTATATATTTATATGATTTCTTATAAGGCATTGGCTCACATGATTATGGAGGCTGGCAAGTTCAAATCTGCCAGGTGGGTCAGCAGGTGGAGACCCAGGAGAATTGATGCTCCAGTGCCAGTCCTAGGACTCTCTCCAGTAGAGCCAGAAAGACCCAATGTTGGAGAATTTTCTCTCACTCAGGGAAAGGTTAGTGTTTTTGCTCTATTCAGGCCTTCAACTGATAGAATAAGTCGCACTCACATTATGAAGGGCGATCTGCTTTACTCAAAGTCTACAGATATTTAAATGTTAAACTCATCCAGAAATACCAAGAAGAATGTTTGACCAAGTATCTGGGCACCCCATAGCCCAGCCAAGGTGACATACAAAATTAACTATCACAGTCTGTAACTACTGAAGAAATTGAATCAATAACGAATAACCTTGAAAAACAGAAAGCACCAGCGCCAGATAATTTCTCTAGTGAAGTCTGCCCAACATTTCAGGAAGAACTAATATCAATTCCCTACAGTAACTTCCAGAAAATAGAAATGAAAGGAAAACTTCCAAACTGATTTTACAAGAAAAGTACTGAGTACTAACATTTTATTTTCTCTTTGCAAGGAACTGGATGGATCTTCTGTCTCCAAGTTTCAGATCCATTAGCCATGACCACAGGATGGGCTCCCGTAAGCATATTTATATGCTTTTTCCTTAAACATTGCCCAAAAATCTAAAGAAAGATTGGACTTTCTAAAGTCTTTTGAGTTTACTTGATAGTGGATGAGTTGAAATGGCAGCCTTAGATTCCAGTCCAGGACCTGAAAAAAATTAGTCCAAATAAAAATGAATTTAGGCTGCAATTGAGAAATTATATTAACAAAGGCCAGTACTCTTGAGATGCTGCATTTTACTGCCTTTAGCCATAATCCAGGTCAAACTCTGTCAGCGACAGTTTGTTTTGTACCTTTAATATGTGGGATGGACTGGTGGGAATTCTACAGACTAGTGAATTATTCATAGGAATTTAGATTCTTTTAATATATCAACAAACTTTACCTTATTTTGAAGCAATAAAATAATTAATACTTCATTAATTAATAATTAGATTATTAATTAATCTAATATTTGGCCAAGGACATTTCCAACACTTTAAAAATAAATTGTCTGGGCCTCAAATATTCTAAGATGCAGTGCTCACTGCTGACTTTCTACATATAAGGGCAAGGAAGCCAAAAGACCAGCCAGGGTCAAAGAGAATGTGTGTAGTACAGAAATTAAAGTCCTGAACCCACATCCGGGTGTCACATTGCCAAACAAGAGGAGATAAAGATGGATACTCTATCCAGGCTGAGCCAGAAGGTGCCATTCCAATGATTTGGGAAGAAATTGAGTTTGCAAAAATGAAAGTAACATAAGAGGCAAGAAACAAGATAGGGAAACTCAATTTTCATTACGCAGAGATGTGAACGCTTGGAGGTCATTTGAATGTGTTCTTATATCTAAGGAAGCAAAAATCTCAATAAAGCCATTAAAACTATGAAAAGGTAGGTCTCTACTTGAGAAACCAGTATGTGAAGGAGAGATAGATCAAAATTCTTATTTAGAAACCAGAGATTTATCTTGGTCAGACAGACTGGGTTTGGGTTCTGATTCTGCCACTGGCTAGCTGTGTGACTGCGGGAAGATTTCTTAACCTCTCCAAAACTCAGTTGCTAAGAGGACATGATGAGGTAATTCAGAGAAAGCATTTATCATTCTGCTGGGCACACAGCGTGCACTCAGTAAATGGTAGCTGCTGCAGCTGCTGCTACCACTATTATTATTATTAATTTCACCGTGTCCCGACTCACCTACTTATATTTTCATCCTTCGCATTTTATTCAACTACATTATAATCTAGGCAGGGAATAAGGAAGTCAGAAAACTGATACACCCAATTAATCCTCAGATCAGAAAGTTCAATCGCTTCAAAGCCTGGTGTCCGCATTTTTCACGATGTGATCCTTATGAAAAAAATGGTTTCACTGGAAATGACCTCATCTCCTACTTTTCTAAAATGATAGAGCTCATCTGAACATCTAGTGTGAACTCTAAGTTTATCTCTTAACATGGTTTATTTTTTAAATCCCTACAATTATCTTTTTATCTCAGAAAAAAAGGTATTCTTCCTCCTCCTCTGCAGTTACCTTACTCCAAGTTTCCAGTATCCTTGAGAAAATTACTCTCATATTTTCCCTCTTCTTCTTTCTATTTACCTTAAAAATCACAAGATGTCTTTAAAATGTCTTTTAAAAGATGTCTTTTACTTTTTTGTAAAAAGTGATACATACATGTAGCCAATTAGAAAAAGAAAGTAAAAAGTCACCCAAAATCCTACCATGTGGAATCCCTATTGTTAACATATGTGACCATTATTTTAGATATCACTTTATATTTACACGAGGAAAGAAAGAACTAGATATAATTCCTAGACAAACTACTTTAAAATTTAAAATATTAAGTTTATTTTTACTTGAAATCCACAGCTAATATAAAATGAAACTGAAGGAACTGAGAAACTTTAGATAAATGTTTCCTCACTAACGTAAATATATTTCTTAAGAAAATCTTCTAGAGTTTTGAAGCAAATAAAAGAAAAGAATTTTGAGACTTCTGTTTCTAACCCATATGGAATAACAGGAACTAGATTTATCCTCCTGCCTTAAAAAAGTAGAGGACTGAAGGAAGTCTATGACACACGAGCTTTTGGGCATTGGACAACAAGCAGCACAGAAGAGTGACTTCTGAGAGAAGGAAGACAAAGAAGCTAAGCCCTGTGACTGTCCCAGCTCGCTACTCAGGAAGTTTCTGAGCCTTGGGACAGCGAGGATGCACCCGGTTCATGGAGGCCAAGGTGCTTAGAATTCATGAGATAAGAGTCACAGGGAAAGATTTTCATACCCACGGAGGGTTTTCCTTGAATCTTCACCCAAGTACTGGTCAGTGCCTGTGCTGAGGAAACTATCATGGCAGGATAAGTACTACCAGAAAGAAGCAGGTGCAACAATTCTTGGAAATCACAGATTTGGGAAGAGTGTATCTTCCCACCAGTCAGAGTGGAAAGATTTTCCCTTTATTCTTTTTCTTTATTTTTTTTTCTTAATTTTTACTGGAGTATAGTTCCTTTACAATGTTGTGTTAGTTTCTTGCTGTCATCAAAGTGAATCAGTCATATGTATACATATATCCACTCTTTTTTCGATTTCCTTCCCATTTAGGTCACCACAGAGCACTGAATAGATTCCCCTGTGCTATACAGTAGATTCTCATTAGTTACCTATTTTATACATAGTTGTGTATGTATGTCAGTCTCAATCTCCCAATTCATCTCACCCCCCTCCCCCCTTGGTAACCATAAATCTGTTTTCTACATCTGTGACTCTATTTCTGTTTTGCAAATAAGTTCAACTCTACCATTTTTCTGGATTCCACATATAAGCAATATTATACGATATTTGTTTTTTTCTTTCTGACTTACTTCAATCTGTATGACAGTCTCTAGATCCATCCACATCTCTGCAAATGGTACTATTTTGTTCCTTTTTATTTCCCTTTACTCCTGAAGTACATTTTGTTGGATAAAAAATTCCAGGTTGATGGTTCTTTTCTTTCAGCACTTAAAAAATGGTATTAAGTATATAGACAATAGTACATAAGATGATATTTTACAAATCAGACAGAATAAATGTTAGTAAGCCTGAAAATCATTTCTATCAGGATATTCTGATTTGATTTTCCATAAAACCACATAAATGAGTTGAAGACAGCAAAACAGAAATAAACACTTCTACAATAACTCTTCTGAATCCAAGTAACTTTTTACCATTTATCCAAATATTTAGTGTTATGAAATTATTGCTAAAATATATTCACAAGGGAACATGAATAAATGGGAACAGATTGACTTGTTGGTGTAGGTATGCTTGTGGTTGACTTTTTTCTTTCTTTCATTTAGAATTCCATTAATAGCTTTATAATTTTTTAGAAGAAAAAAACCTGAAAAAATCAAAAAGAAAAATATATTTATAGTTTTATTTTTAAACTGGAGTTAAAAACGTGGGAATATTTTCTTCTATAAATGGGTACAGAAATGTTTGCGAAGACAGCAGAGTAGAAGGACATGCGCTCACTCCTTCTTGTGAGAACACCAGAATCACAACTAACTGCTGAACAATCATTGACAGTAAGACACTGGAACTCAGCAAAAAAGATACCCCACATCCAAAGACAAAGGAGAAACCACAATGAGACAGTAGGTGGGGTGCAATCACAATAAAATCAAATCCCATAACCACTGGGTGGGTGACTCACAAACTGGAGAACAATTATACCACAAAAGTCCACCCACTAGAGTGAAGGTTCTGAGCCCCACATCAGGCTTCCCAACCTGGGGGTCCAGCAACAGGAGGGGGAATTCCCAGAGAATCAGACTTTGAAGGCTAGTGGGATCTGATTGCAGGACTTTAACAGGACTGGGGGAAACAGAGACTCCACTCTTGGAGGGCACACACAAAGTAGTATGCACATCAGGACCCAGGGGGAAGGAGTGGTGATCCCATAAGAGACTGAGCCAGACCTACCTGCTAGTGTTGGAGGGTCTACTGCAGAGGCAGGGGGTGGCTGTGGCTCACCGCGGGGACAAGGACACTGGCAGCAGAAGTTCTGGGAAATACTCCTTGGCATGAGCCCTCCTGGAGTCTGCCATTAGCCCCACCAAAGAGCCTGCAGCCTCCAGTGCTGGGTTGTCTCAGGCCGAACTACCAACAGGGAGGGAACTTAGCCCCACCCATCAGCAGACAAGCAGATTAAAGTTTTACTGAGCTCTGCCCACCAGAGCAACACCTGGCTCTACCCACCACCAGTCCCTCCCATCAGAAAGCTTGCACAAGCCTCTTAGATAGCCTCATCCACCAGAGGGTAGACAGCAGAAGCAAAAAGAACTACAATCCTGCAGCCTGTGGAATGAATACCACATTCATTCTTTGTCATAGATTAGTTGACTATAAATGCCTGGGTTTATCTCTGGGCTTTCTATCCTGTTCCATCAATCTATATTTCTGTTTTTGTGCCAGTACCATATTGTCTTGATTACAGTAGCTTTGTAGTATAGTCTGAAGTCAGGGAGTCTGGTTCCTCCAGCTCCACTTTTTCCCTCAAGATTGCTTTGGCTATTTGGGTTCTTTGTGTCTCCATGCAAATATTAGTAGTTTTTGTTCTAGTTCTGTAAAAAATGCCATTGGTAATTTGATAGGGATAGCACTGAATCCGTTGATTGCTCTGGGTAGTATAGTCATTTTCACAATATTGATTCTTCCAGTCCAAGACATGGTATATCGCTCCATCTGTTTGTGCCATCTTTGGTTTCTTTTATGAGTGTCTTATAGATTTCTGAGTACAGGACTTTTACCTCCTTAGGCATGTTTATTCCTAGGTATTTTTTTCTTTTTGTTGCAGTGGTGAATGGGATTGTTTCTTTAATTTATCTTTCTGATCTTGCGTTGTTACAGTATAGGAATGCAGGAGATTTCTGTGCATTAATTTTGTATCCTGCAACTTTACCAAATTCATTGATTAGCTCTAGTAGTTTTCTGGTGGCATCTTTAGGATCCTCTATGTGTAGTATCATGTCATCTGCAAACAGTGACAGTTTTACTTCTTTTCCAGTTTGTGTTCCTTTTAGTTCTTTATCTTCTCTGATTGCTGTGGCTAGGACTTCCAAAACTATGTTGAATAATAGTGGCAAGAGTGGACATCCTTGTTTTGTTTCTGATCTTAGAGGAAATGTTTTCAGTTTTTCACCGTTGAGAATGATGTTTGCTGTGGGTTTGTCATATATGGCCTTTATTATGTTGACGTAGGTTCTCTCTTTGCCTATTATCTGGAGAGTTTTTATCATAACTGGGTGTTAAATTTTGTCAAAAGCTTTTTCTGCATCTATTGAGGTGATCATATGGGGTTTTTTTTTAACATCTTTATTGGAGTATAATTGCTTTACAATGGTGTGTTAGTTTCTGCTTTACAACAAAGTGAATTAGTTATACATATGTTCCCATATCTCTTCCCTCTTGTGTCTCCCTCCCTCCCACCCTCCCTATCCCACCCCTCTAGGCAGTCACAAACCACCTAGCTGATCTCCCTGTGCTATGCGGCTGCTTCCCACTAGCTATCTATTTTACATTTGGTATATATGTCCATGCCACTCTCTCACCTCGTCACAGCTTACCCTTCCCCCTCCCCATATCCTCAAGTCCATGCTCTAGTAGGTCTGTGTCTTTATTCCCATCCTACCCCTAGGCTCTTCATGACATTTTTTTTTTGATCATATGGTTTTTATTCTTCAATTTGTTAATATGGTTTATCACATTGATTGATTTGCGTATATCGAAGAATCCTTGCATCCCTGAGATAAATCCTCCTTGATCATGGTGTATGATCCTTTTATTGCATTGTTGGATTCTGTTTGCTAGTATTTTGTTGAGGATTCTTGCATCTATATTCATCAGTGATATTGACCTGTAGTTTTCTTTTCTTGTGACCTCTTTGTCTGGTTTTGGTATCAGGGTGATGGTGGCCTCACAGAATGAGTTTGGGAGTGTTCCTTCCTCTGCAATTTTTTGGAAGAGTTTGAGAAGGATGGCTGTTAGTTCTCTAAATATGAAGTCATCTGGTCCTGGGCTTTTGTTTGTTGGAAGATTTTTAATCACAGTTTCAATTTCATTACTTGTGACCTGTCTGTTCATATTTTCTATTTCTTCCTGGTTCAGTCTTGGAAGGTTATACCTTTCTAAGTATTTGTCCATTTCTGCCAGGTTGTCCATTTTATTGGCATAGAGTTGCTTATAGTAGTCTCTTAGGATGCTTGGTATTTCTGCGGTGTCTGTTGTAACTTCTCCTTTTTCATTTCTAACTTTATTGATTTGAGTCCTCTCCCTCTTTTTCTTGATGAGTCTGGCTAAAGGTTTATCAATTTTGTTTATCTTCTCAAAGAACCAGCTTTTAGTTTTATTGATCTTTGCTATTGTTTTCTTTGTTTCTATTTCATTTATTTCTGCTCTGATCTTTATGATTTCTTTCCTTCTGCTAACTTTGGGGGTTTTTTTGTTCTTCTTTCTCTAATTGCTTTAGGTGTAAGGTTAGGTTGTTTATTTGAGATTTTTCTTGTTTCTTGAGGTAGGATTGTATTGCTATAAACTGCCCTCTTAGAACTGCTTTTGCTGCATCCCATAGGTTTTGGATCGTTGTGTTTTCGTTGTCATTTGTCTCTAGGTATTTTTTAAATTTCCTCTTTGATTTCTTCAGTGATCTCTTGGTTATTTAGTAACGTATTGTTTAGCCTCCATATGTATGTGTTTTTTACGTTTTTTTCCCTGTAATTTATTTCTAATTTCGTAGCGTTGTGGTCGGAAAAGATGCTTGATATGATTTCAATTTTCTTAAATTTTCCGAGGCTTGATTTGTGACCCAAGATGTGATGATGTATCCTGGAAAATGTTCCATTGTGCACCTGAGAAGAAAGTGTAATCTGCTGTTTTTTTGGATGGAATGTCCTATAAATATCAATTACATCTATCTGGTCTATTGTGTCATTTAAAACTTGTGTTTCCTTCTTAATTTTCTGTCTGGATGACCTATCCATTGGTGTAAGTGAGATGTTAAAGTCCCCCACTATTATTGTGTTGCTGTTGATTTCCTCTTTCATAGCTGTTAGCAGTTGCTTTATATATTGAGGTGCTCTTATGTTGGGTACATATATATTTATAATTGTTATATCTTCTTCTTGGATTGATTCATTGATCATTATGTAGTATCCTTGTCTCTTGTAACATTCTTTATTTTAAAGCCTGTTTTATCTGATATGCGTATTGCTACTCCAGCTTTCTTTTGATTTCCATTTGCATGGAATTTCTTTTTCCATCTGCTACTTTCAGTCTGTATGTGTCCCTATGTCTGAAGTGGGTCTCTTGTAGACAGCATGTATTGGTCTTGGGTTTTTTTTTTTTTTTTGCGGTATGCGGGCCTCTCACTGTTGTGGCCTCTCCTGTTGCAGAGCACAGGCTCCGGACGCGCAGGCTCAGTGGCCATGGCTCACAGGCCCAGCCGCTCTGCATCATGTGGGATCTTCCTGGACCGGGGCATGAACCCGTGTCCCCTGCATCAGCAGGCGGACTCTCAACCACTGTGCCACCAGGGAAGCCCTAGAAAAAGAATTCTTGATTTCCAGATTAAAATGTTGGACAGTATATCAACCCAGGTTCTCCAAAAAGCAGACACCAAGACAAGATTCAATGTGCAAGAAATTTTGGGTGGGGTTGGGAGGTGGGGAAACACCTGGGAGAGAGAATGAGGAGTCTGAGTGAGCCCTGTGAAGGAGAGAGGGAAGGAAGGAAGTGAGTAGGTAAGTCAGGCCTTAGACTGTGTTGCACTTCTAAGAGACTGTTGGCAAGGCTGATGAGGCATCTGTCCTTCAGTCAACACTGTCCATTAGCAGGGCCTCATGTCTCCCAGGACGTCACGTCTCGCCTGCCCCAGTATCCCTGCCACCCTCCATCACTGACTGAGAGCAGCTAGTGGGGAAACTGCCTCCACACGTGGTATTAGATTTCAGAGCATAACAGCTGTGCCTTCAGTCAATTATACTCCCTGCAGTAGGGCAGCTGAGAAGTGCATT
This sequence comes from Orcinus orca, assembly GCF_937001465.1. NCBI lineage: Eukaryota > Metazoa > Chordata > Mammalia > Artiodactyla > Delphinidae > Orcinus > Orcinus orca. The sequence goes on from NC_064562.1 coordinate 26,599,280, forward strand.
TTCATGGCTGCCACAGATGGACTTGTGCACTTATCTCAATGTCCTCTCACAACTGCATTGACAAGATGGTAAATAAATAAAAAGGCAAAACCCCACATAGACAAAAAGAATGGGAGGAGAGGATGATGTATGTCAACAATATTTTGGAACTGGAAAGCAAGTGGTAATTGACCTAGAACAGCAAAGAAAGCTGAAATGTGGGCCAGTGTGTATATAAAGCTCAGAAGGAACAAAGATTGCTCTCATGGAAACTCAGATATCGAACGCAACAGGTAGCTCTGAAGACAGGAATGCAGGGGGCATTGAAAACAAGAAAAATTATTATGAATGTTTAAAAAGAGAAGTTAAACCCCACCTCCTCCATCTCTTCATGATCCCAAACAGCCATAAGACCTCTTCTTAAGAGCCTCAGCAGAGGGCTTTCCTGGTGGCGCAGTGGTTGAGAGTCCGCCTGCCGATGCAGGGGACACGGGTTCGTGCCCCGGTCCGGGAAGATCCCACATGCCGCGGAGCAGCTGCGCCCGTGAGCCATGGCCGCTGAGCCTCCGCGTCCGGAGCCTGTGCTCCGCAACGAAGAGGCCACAGCAGTGAGAGGCCCGCGTACTGCCAAAAAAAAAAAAAAAAGTAGCCTCAGCAGAAAGCTGGAGATTACTTGCTCGAGAACCCAAACCAGACTGACTGACTCTGGACCTGGGGGCATCAGGAACACCTTAAAGGTGGGATGACACAAATCTACTTACTAGGAGGTGAAAACCACCCTCTGACTTTTTTTTCTCAGGTTCCAGAATTCTAGCCATCATGCTTGACCCTGGCCCAATCCTTATTTGCAACTGGGGAATTTCTTTCAGATGAAAGTCACTGGTTACAAGAGAAAAGACCCCCAAAGAAAGGACCAAGTCTCTCCTAATTACTCCCCACTGAGGCTTACCAATTTCCAAGCCCCATCAGTGCAATTGAGTCCCAATCCACTTTTTAGTGCTCCATTCCATTTTTAAAATTTATTTTAATTTTTAAATTTATTTTATTTATTTTTAATTGAAGTATAGTTGATTTACAATGTTATGTTAGTTTCAGGTGTACAGCACAGTGATTCAGTTTTACATATGTATATATATCTATACTTTTTCAGATTCTTTTTCCTCATAGATTATTATAAAATATTGAGTATATTTCCCTGTGCTATACAGTAGGTCCTTGTTGGTTATCTATTTTATATATAATAGTGTGTATATGTTAAGTGCTTCACTCTTAAATATGAACTGACAGCAAAAGATCATTACACATTTGAAGAAAGTTTCTAGTACAAAAAAAAAAAGAAGAAGAAAACCAACTAAAACAATTGTGGAAGAAAAAATGAAAAGAGTAGAAGAAAACTTTAATAAAATTAATAATTCAGAGAAATAAGAGTATATATCACATCCATGAAACAAGAACGTATACATAGATATTTCTACATGGAACATTAAAAGAAAAAGAGGAAATTCTTCAAATTAATCATCAGCAGAAACTGACATTTCCAAAAGAAGAAATAAAAGATTAAGAAAAATATTCCTAGATAAAAGCAGGGACGGGGAGAAATAAAACATGGAAAGAAAATTAATAGATTACTAGGAATTCACAGGCAAATATTTGGATTTTCAAAAAATAAGAAAAAAGAAAATTAAAGGGAAGAAATTATTAAATAAATAATAAAAGACTTTCTCATTATTCAAGTACGTGATTTTTCAGATAGAGAGCGCCCAGTGAGTGTCAGTGCACTAAGTGGAAATGTGACTTCCCCTGAGATAGATGGTTGCAAATTTCCAGAGCATCAGAGATAAAGAGTTTCTAAAAGAGTCCAGAGAGAACATACAAACGTTTGTGGATCAGATTGGCAAAGGACTTAACAACATTAGCACTAGAAGACAATGAAGCAATTTCTTTAAAATTTTTATGTAATTATTTCCCACTTAGAATTCCATATCCTGTCAAATGATAAATTGTAAGGGTGAAGCAAAGATCATCTGAGAATGCAAGGTCTCAAGAGCTGTCCTTCCAAGCACACTTTCCCAGAAGGCTAACAGGAGATGTGACCTGACGAAATGAGGACATAACCAAGAATAAAAAAACTTGTAGTTCATAAGGGCTCCAGGCAGGAAAGGAATTCCCAGGATGATGATGAAGGGAAGTCCTAGGCTGAGAACTGGCCAGAGCCCAGGACACACACACAGTCCAGGCTGGAGCAGGACATGGGAATCCAAGAAAGAGATTTTTCAAGAAGAATAGGAAGTGTATATAATACTTCATATATTTGAATATATATAAAGGACGTTTTCAGTTCTGGTAAGGGTTTGGAACTGCTACATGAAAAATTACACAAAAAGGAGGCAATTTTTAACTCCAGAAAACCTAACAGAAGAAAAAAATCAACAAACAAAAAGTTGTTCAAAAAAGGAAATGTAATCATTGTATACCACATAGCTGGGATGTGAATAATAGTTAAGTGGTCATGATATGATCACTGGATATTGATTTAACTCCAAATGGTGAGGAAGAGGAAAGGAGGGGAAGTGTATAGTTGTATGTACCTGTGTGTATATGTATGATATTAGTTGGAGTTGGGTTGTAAAAGAGCTAACCCTCCATTGTAGGAAATCAATACATAATATCTATATCTGAAAAATAATGAAATAGCATCACTTATTAGCACAGAGATACATACCAAAAGAAATATCTGAGAAAGTTGAAAATTGCTGCCTCTGGGTAATGGGAATTGGGATGGTGGGGCAAGCAAAAATTAACATTAGAAAAAACGTGAATAGTTTGAGTATTCAGTCAAAATTTATAAGTCATCCATAAGGAGAAACCAACAGATGACTTCAGACCTCTATGTATCAATAGTCAATACTAGAAGGAAGCAGAGTAGTGCTTAACAAATATTTAAGAAATTGTGATCCCAAATTTTTATTCCCAGACTGTCTTTCATCTATAAAGGCAACAGACAAACATTTTTGAACATATAAAATCTCAAGGAATAAAGATCCCACGATCTCTTTGAAGAGGTCAAACGTCAGCTAATCAAATGTTAAGTGAAAACACTACGGTCAAAAGGTTCATTCAATTCACTTAATTGATAAAACTAAAGCAAACTGTGAGGATAACAGTCCAGAACGGACTGCAAAGGTTATGTATAAATCATGACAAAATATAAATGAGATAACTAAACAAATTGGAGGGAAAAAAGAGATAAGATGAAAGACAAATATGCAGATTTCCCCACGTTTTATGACAAGGGGTAAAAAGATAAGTAAGGCAGGTATAATTTTACTCCAAGGTATAACAATAAACACTAAGAAAAATTAATATAATCAACTAAAGAGGGGGGTTGTGGGTAGTGGCAAATTATCTGTCCTTTGACCAAACTTATATCAGGCTCTTCTGAGTCCTCTTTCTGATTAATCCCTGACTTTGGACTCTATGGCCCATTTAGTCCAGTTTCATCAAGAATCCTGCTGGATCAGTGTTAGGAAAACTTCCAATCTTGATATCTGATCAAATTCCTCATCTCCCCTGCTTGGTATCTTATCAACTGACCTGTCTTCAGCAAGACTCATGTTGGTCTAGCAAGAATCCCCCTAGCCTTGATGTTTTCTGTTGGTAATTTTCCATCCACTTGCTCCTTGGCTATAAGTTCTCACTTTTCCTTGTTGTATTTGGAGTCAAGCCCGATCTCTCTCCCCTACTACAATACCTATTGTGGTAGTTCTCCTGGATAAAGTTGGCTTTACTGTCTTTAACAAGTGTCATAGATAATTTTTTCTTTAACAGCAGGAGATAAGGAAGTAGAGAGAGGAAATAGGCTAATTTTGCCATTACTCAGATTGGCTTTAGGCCAATTTTCTAAAGGTCATTCAACAAACTGGCTTTAGAGCAAATTGACTTTTGGTGATGCAGGCAGCTCCTAGAAGGTAGAAAAGGTGAGAAAACTGATTTCCCTCCTAGAACCTCTGGAAATGAACAAAGTCCTTGTGAAACCTTGATTTTAGCCCAGTGAGACCCATTTCAGACTTTTGACTTCCAGAGCTGCACTATAATAAATTTGTGTTGTTTTAAGCCGCTAAATTTGTGGCAACTTGTTACAGCAGCCAAAGGGAGCTAATACCAGGGCTAATTAAATAAGTTATGGTAATCCATACAGTGGAATACCATGCAGCCCTTACAGAGGAATGAAGAAACTCTCTATCATGGAACAATCTCTGGAATATACACTAAGTAAAAAAAAAACAAGAAATGGAACGGTACATATAATATTGCCAACTGTTGTGAAGATGTTTTAAAATAAAGACATTCAAAGAACTAGGAAGACTAGTAACTTCCAGGCAGAGAAGTTAGGAGGCTGGGACAGAGGTGGCAGGCAGAAAAACACTTTTCACTACATGTCCTTTTGTAACTTTAAATATATATTTCTTTTATTTACAAATTTTAAAAATGTGATTTTTACCAAAGAGGTCCCTGGCGCCTCAAAAAAAGGTCAGGCTTTTGTGTGACACACTGAAAACTTTTTGTACTTCTCCTTCATAACCGGATACTATTATAGACTTAACCTCGTACTTCATCACCACAGAATCCTAAAACAGATAAGTCTTGGTCCCAGAATATTTGTTCAATGTCTGTCTTACCCACTAGACTGTAAGTTCCACAAGGGCAGGGACCAGTTTGCCTGTGAATAATACCTAGCATAGTGCCTAGCCCTAATAGAACTTAAATATTTATTGAATGAATGGATGAACTAAATTAGTGAATGCAGCCAAGTACAAAGAATAAAAAAGGTTCCCAATCCAATCAATGATGATTTCCAAAATTAAACAGATAACAAATCCTAAAATACAAAATTAAAAAACAAAAGCATACAATAAAGAATATTATCCAAAGATATATAAATGTCTAGCTAGAAATAACTATCCTTCTCATATTGAATTCTATTAACTCACAGCTAAATCTAGTTCTCTAGCTTACTTTATCCAGAGAAAAAAGTTTCAACTATTTTTCAACTCGTGGTGTTAAGATCCCTGGCCCATGTTCACAGATTGAAGCCATTTAGCACAGGGTTTGCCTTTTTACAGCTGTCCAAGGCTTCAGCTGTCAGTGGAGAAGCCTCTCATTCACAGGCTTTCCCTGTTTGCTCTCTCTACCTCACTGTGTCTGTTTCTTGAAGCTCCTGCTTTTCCCTGCAACCCTCTGTTTCTTTTTTTCATGAACAAAACATGGAAGCTGAGAGGAGGGACAGAAGGATCACTTTCCTACAGGCTTGGTGACCCCGTGACTGCCTACCATCAGAAAAATCATACCACATAAATCATTGCTCAGAGAGAATGCTGTTTGTTCACCACCATCATTTTTTTTCCTCCTGGGCACACAGCGAGTCTGTATTTCCCAGAATCCTTTGCTGTTGGGTGGAGCCATTTAACTGTGTTCTGGCCAATGGAACGTGGGTCAGTCATGGGTCTAGTGGCTGGATGCAGAGACCTGGTGAACTCCAAGACCCTGGAGGATGGTGAGGCTCTAGGCTGGAAGCAGCCTGGGTTCCTGAGTTGCCATGCGGAAGAAAGCTACGTGGGAGATCCATCTAACCATGGACACCTGTGTTGGACTGTTTCGGGTCAAAAACTATTTTATTATTTTAAACCACCAGAATGTTGGTACTTTTATTACAGTTCAGAAACCTTGAAGTGGGGTGCTGCCATAGCATAAACCTAAAATATGTGAGTGAGGTGGTGAAGGGTAACAAAACTGATGGTAGCAGCTGGAATGATGGATACTATGCTGTAAAGTGGTGAGACACTTTGAAAAATGGTCGCTTGCAGGAACTTGAAGGAAGACCGTGTGCTTGTGAAAACAGAGAACATGGGAAGGTGGCTGGAAGTAATTTGAGTGCTAGTGTGTGTTGGCTACCATTAGCTGTCTTTGGTAATGTTTTATAGGGGGAAAAAATGATTCAGGAAAAAATTGGATGGTTTGCAAACTGAAATGAAAAAGAATAAAGAGTAAAGAAATCTGAGGTGTTGAAATGTTAGGAGAGCTGATGCTTTTAGATTCCCAAATATTAGGAGATAAAGCTTTGAGTATTAAAGGCCAGTGGTACTCCTCAGTTAAACAAAAGACTTAGCCTTGGCTCAAAGATCAGATTAGGAATGTGGCCTTCCCAGGTATTCTTTTAGCTGGACATGGGGTAGAGGCCATTAAATTGAAGGAGAATGGCTTAGGAGGAAGAAACAGAGAAATACAGTAAATTTGAGAATTTATGTGTAGGTAAAATTTGGGGTGTTTTAGTGGTATGAAAACTGACTAGAAGCTTATTAAGTTTTAAAAGGAAATGTATTTGTTGAAGATGTTATGACCACCTTTTAAATGTATTTGAAATGTAAAACAGCTTTTGAGCCCGCAAGTCAATCCGACAGGAAGCAACCTACAGAGCTGTGAAGGCCCTAAGGAGATCACTACAGATGTGGCCAAAGAAGATGATGGACAAGATGAAAGCTCCAAGAGGGTAGCGGTAGAGGTCAGGGAGAACAGTGGACAAGAGGGCTTTCAGCAGAGAGCTGAACCAGGCTAGTCAAACAGGCCCTTTTCAGAAGGTCTCTACAGTGGGATTTTATAAATGTATGGACCAGTGCTCGCTTTGTGTTTCCTGTTCTTAGCCTTCCCAAATAGGAGGGTGGTTTTTGTTTGTCTATGGATGCCCCATCCCTGTTCCATAACTGTTCATTAGGGAAGGGTGAGGGACAACCGTGAGGAACCTCATGTGGACCTGATGGAGAAGGCCTGCATCCGCAGGAGGTCCTGGACCTTGAGCTGGATGCAAAGCCTGGTTGGGATTTTGTTTATTTATTTATTTATTTTTGGCTGCGTTGGGTCTTCATTGCCGCGCACGGGCTTTCTCTAGTTGCGGCGAGCAGGGGCTACTCTGTTGCGGTGTGAGGGCTTCTCATCGCGGTGGCTTTTCTCGTTGCGGAGCACGGGCTCTAGGAGCACAGGCTTCAGTCAGGCTCAGTAGTTGTGGCGCACGGGCTCAGTTGCTCCGCGGCATGTGGGATCTTCCCAGACCAGGGCTCAAACCCGTGTCCCTTGCGTTGGCAGGTGGATTCTTAACCACTGCGCCACCAGGGAAGCCCCTGGTTGGGATTGTGGATTGCTTCTTTAGGAGAAGGTTGAAGGTGCTCTGTGTATGGAAAGAAGTTAACAGATTCTCGTTAAGTAGAAGGGAAACTGGAGAGAAGATAGTGCTCAGGGCTCACTAAACCTAGTTTTCTTTTCCTCCTGGACACACAGCTGAGCTGCATTTCCCAGCCCTCTTCACTCCAAAGTTTGTTGAGGTCAGGTAGACTGAGTTATGGCCAGTGAGACTGCCACTTATAGGTCTGGTTCATAACAATCTCCCGTATGATTACCCACACTGTCTCTTCCTTTGCTGGCTAGAAGCAGAGATCTGAGATCGGTCTCTGATGCCCTAGAGCCTATGTGCTTATGGTCTATGGCTGCTTTCATGCTATAGAGTTGAGTAGTTGTGACCAACACTTTACGGCCTTCGAAGCCTAGAATATTTACTAGCTGGTTTTCTACAGAAGACCCTGTTCTAGGAAACAGCCGATCCCTCTTCAAGGGAAGGATTGAACCACTGGATAGAAGGAGCCTGGCTCCTCAGTCACTACCAACACTTGGAGGAGGTCCAGTAGACCAGGCACACGCATGCTGAACTGTTACCTAAGCTAGACATAAGCTTTTGTTGTAGTTGGCCAAGGAGATTTGAGAGCAGTAACATTTTCACTCGCCCTGTGTGACAATTATGAAGGCTGTTGTTTACCTTGCATTGGAGAGTTTAGAATCTTCTCACTCACTGCAAGACTTTGGAACATGGCTTCTGCCATGATTCAGTTATACACCCTGACATCCATCCATTCATTTATCCCCAAGTATTTCTTGAGTGTTTATTATGTGTCAGGCACTCTGCTAAGGATACAATGATGAATAAAGACACACTTGAACTCTGCCCTCATACAGCTTAGGGTCCAGTGCAGCAGACAGTGGGAAGAAAGGGGGAGCTGCTACTCTCTTTAGACTTGACATGAGCTTTCCCAGTTCATCAGCCCATCCCACTGGGCCTGCTTCCCTCATTTACCTGCCTGGCCCAGGCAGCATTTCAACCACCAGGCCAGAGTGGGTGAAAGGTCAGTGTGCTGAAGCACAGTCATTGAAGGAGAAAGTAGGGCAAGATGTAGCTGAAGATCTGATCAAGGGACAGATGCAGAAATAATAATAATAGCAAAACAAATTCACTCAACAAATATTTAAGGAGCCCAGCAATACCATCAGCTCTGAGCAGAGCCGTATGCTCAGATCTTAATCCAGGGTCTGCTTGCTTTCCACCCAACTGTCTTGCTCCTTGATCTGTGTTCAAGAAAGAACCAGTGGAGAGGAAGTGTGACAGGCCTGGGTTCAAATCTTGACGCTATTAGCTACATGGTCTTGGAAAAGCTACTTTTCAATCCACTGGCTGAGGAGCCTCGGTTTTGTCTGTTTGTAATTTCCCCATGCCTTTGCTCACCACACGTGAACTAAGACCTAGTAGTTTCTTGCTCCCCCTGCCCTACTGACTGCTCAGATCTTGGACTTAACTTGCCTATCGACCTACCAAGTCCCATGGATAGTCTCGGTAATCAAACCTCCCTAAGCCTTGTCTTGTAAGCCTTGGCAAATACTCTAGACTCTGCCTATTAACCCAAATCTGTGGCATCTACCTTTCTGTAATCTTTAAGCCAAAGTCCACCAAGGTTTGGCTATGACATTTTTCTTCCCAGACCTCCAGATCACCTATATTTTTTTCTATTATTTTTGCGTCTCTCCCCACCTCCACTACCAGCCACCCTCATCGCTCGCTTGACCTCCCACAAATCTCTTTCCCCTGCTCCCATTTTTTTCTGTACATGTCAGTCTCTGTATGATTTCCCTTGGCTCTTAGGGTAAAACCCACACTTCCTTACATGGCCTTCAGGACTCTCAAGGTGTTAGCAGTTCACTTAGCAGAAGTAGCACATACTAGATACTTAAGATTTAAAAAATTTTCTTGAAAATTTTAAACACTGAAAAAGACTGATTTTTAAGTGTATTTCCTTTTATCATTGCACAAGGAGTGTAGAAATATTAGAAATACAAATGAGCAAAAATAAAAATATGTATGTTGAACGAAAGCCAAGCAAAAACCCAAAACTCCCAAGAAAAAAAATCACTATTAACATTTTGGAGTATATCCTTTTAGATTTCTACCCAAGCAAAAGTGTGTATTTTTCAAAATTAGATTATAAGCCACATTCTCTTATAATCTTTGCATCATTTAATATGTTATGAAAGGCACAATATCACTTTGAATGCCTGTATATATTCCATTGTATGTATATACTATAATTTAACTAATCCACTACTGTTGGGAATTTGGAGCTTTTCCATTTGTTGTTAAGGTTAATTTTGTGTGTTAACTTGCTTGAGCCATGGGGTACCCAGATTAAAGTTTTTCTGGGTGTGTCTGTAAGAGTGTTTCCAGAGGAGATTAGCATTTGAATCGGTTGACTGAGTAGATTGCCCTCCCCAGTGTGGGTGGGCATTATTTAATCTATTGAGGGCCTGAAAAGAACAAAAAGCAGAGAATGGAGGAATTTGCCCCTTTTTCTGTCTGCCTGCTGGAGCTGAGACATCTCATTTTAGTCCTTCTCATCTTATCTTCCCTTGCCTTTGGACTGAGATTGACACCATCAGCTCCTCTGCTGCTCAGGCTTTTGGATGCTGACTAATTTACACCGCCAGTGTTCCTGGGTCGCCAATTTCAGAGGACAGATTGTGGGACTTCTCAGCCTCTGTAAACACATGAGCCAATTCCTCATTATATGTACGTATGTACAGCATATATATATATATATATATATATATATCTTCTGGAGAAACCCTGACTAATAAGAGTTGTTGTTGCTAATGCTGTGACATTTGCTATCTTAAACAGGTAAATTGTCTAGTACATATATTTCTTCCCAACTTATCTGATTGTCTCCTTTAGATGGATTCCAAAGTCCTAGAATTTCTTGGTCAAGGGGCATGAGCATTTTTAGGGCTTTGCTACACATTGCCTAACTGAACTCCAGACAATTATAAAAAATGAAACAACGCTTAAGTAGAGATATATAAAAGTGGCATCTAAACTTCTGGCCAAAGTTTCTCAGACTGAGTTTCTTATCCCATTGTTTGCTTTCCTGCAAAATGTGATCTCTTAGGATTGACATCTTGCCTGGCCAGGGATCCAGTAGGGAGAAGTCCTCCTTCTGTCAGTCTTCCAGCTTTCTGACCGGGGAGCAGCCCTACTTAAAAAGTGCCCAGCTTCTCCCTAATATATCCAGGGCTCTTGAAATATTCCCAGCTCTGTTTTGATGAGCCAGCTGTTTCCTTGAAGTGGTATAAAGTCAAAGCAGGGCTACCAGCACAGGGACACTGTGAAATCACCAAAGCTTAGACCCCAGAGCCGAAAGAGAATCCAGGAAACCATTTGGCCCAGTCCTCTGGTTTCGGCCAGATAAGATACTCCATTAGCAGAGAGTTTTAGAAGATCTAGACTGCATTTGGCAAGGAATGGTGTCTCTCCGGTCCTTGTGTTAAGATAAAACAGAAAGCACTCTGCAAGGAAAACAAATTGCAATTAGAATTAAAGTATCATGCCTGTGAAAGAACGGCACACAGAGCAGTAACCACATCTACGCACGACTCTTCCCTTTTCATTACTGGTTTTTAATTTGCCACCAGCACTGCATCTTTTCCGCGTTAAACTGGGAGAGCAGTTTCCATCAATTCGCTTAGCACGGAGTGTCCTAGCTTCTACCAAGGTGTTAAAATATTTTTTTTCATTTTATTTTCTCTACAAAGAATGTTTAAAAAATAAGAGAAAGCTATCCTCCTAACACCATCTTAACACATACCCTACCATTTTAAAACAACCACTTTTAGCATCTTGGTACATCTTGGTCTTTTGGGAGTAAGACCATCCCCCCAAAACTGGTTTTAATCATAATATACCCATATGGTACTTTAGGTTGCTTCTTTCCCTTAATATTGTTTCATAACAATTTTCATGTGATTAATAATCTATAAAACTATTCTTTTTTAATGGCTGCATTTACCCAACCTTCCCAATTTTTCATTATAAATAACATGGCGGTAAAGACTTTTATGCATGGAGTATTCTCCATATTTTGGATTATTTTAAGAAGGTAGATTTCTAGATATTAAATGTCTTGTTCAGTGCACATGTATGGTTAAATAGTATACAATGAGGATACCTATTTCACTGTAATGCAGGGATTTTTCCAAGTCTATTTTAAGAAATCAAAAGGTAGAAGTGGACTGGGACTGTGAAACTGTGAAGACGGAAGAACAGATCAACTTTCTGAGAGAGGTTTCTTATCTGTAAATAGGTGTAGTCACAGATTTTCCTTACCTGTTGTAGCCTTGGGAGCTTAGTCCCTTCCCGTCACTTCCAGCTGATGGAAGGTAGATGTGGGCAGGCACCACCACTATTCCTTCTTAATCTTTTTTTCAGGTTATGCGACATATATAACACAGTGCCTGACACTTAGTGATTAATAAGGCTTTGTCAAATGAGTGAATGAAAGAATGCATATGGAAAAATTTTGAATCACTATGTTGTACATCTGAAAATAACATTATATTGTAAATCCACTATATGTCAATTTAAAAGAAAAAAAAGAAGAATGCATATGGGCTTTGAACCTGAACAGAGGGTGGTTCAAATCCTGTTTCTGCCACTTACTAGCTGTGGTATTTGTTAAACAGATAAATTGCTGTGGAACACAATGAAGGCTGTGTCCTGGATAAATTCCAAAAGTCAGTGCCAAATCCTTTTGTAGTACTTATGTAAAACCTTATATTAAATTCTTACGTAGAAAAAGCAATGCCCAAAACATATCTCAACATGAACTCTGAAGGCTCTGGTATGATACAGTAAGAGATTCTTTATGGTAGGAGACCACTGGGGCTAGGATGATTTTTGAAAATCAGCTTTTATTCCCTTTAATTGTTGCCAGCTCTTATAATCGCTGAACCCTTACATGCCAAATCACTTAATGACCTCATCTACTAAAGCAGGCAGTAAGAATTACGGAATGGACACCATCCTTGGTTTTTGATAAGATGAATTGCCTTGGCTGGGCAAATAACCGCTGACCTGTGGTACTTCTTTCTAAGATTTCTACAGTGTCAGCACCTTCAGGCACCTAACAGGTATAGCAAACAAAGGCAACATCTTTGATCCGACTCCATTTCAATAAGGTGAGCTTTTAATGGGCTGGGTTGTAGGGTGCAGGTTTGCGAAACCATAAATGACAAATTATTTCTGGATTCTAAGGTTGTTATTAATTGGCCAGTGAAATAGATCTCTGAAGGTTAGTTCATCTGCTATAAGGAAGATTTTCAAAGGGAAGAAATTTCATAGACATCTTTGGCCTTCAACCAGGAAAACTGGTTTTTTTTGAAAAACCTAATCTTAGGAACTAATAGGGGAGTGGCGTCAGAGTGGGAATAAAGCAGAAAGAGTATACACTTCAGGGTTCCAAACAGTGACCACTGGTGGGCTGTTTGCCCCCTCACATGGTTCTACAGATGAAGGATGCAGGAAAGGATGTTTAGAAGCTGGGGCAGAGCACGGGAATGGCACTCAAGTCAGGGTCAGATGGCATCTTGGAAATAAAAGGAGTCTATTTGTCCTTCAGCTTAAGAACCCTTGTTGCTCTACTACAGCAAGGAGCTCACTTCATCCTGCATCCCAGCCCTCTTCCTCAAACGCAGGAACGTAAGCCCCTGGATGTGGCATTCTTCTCTCTCTTTAGCATCATTCCCCCTACCCGCCTTCCCACTCCTCCCACCTCCCTTTTGTTAAGATAGGAAGAGAGAAGTTTGTAAGATGGTGTATCACTCAGGGTTCTCCAGAGAAACAGAACCAGTAGGATATAATGGTACATGTCATATATAATATAAAGGAATATTATAAATACATAATATTATTGAGAGAGAGGTTAATTTCAAGGAATTGGTTTACACAACTGTTTTGCACTTAAGATCTTTCAACTGATTGGATAAGGCTCACCCAGATTATAAAAACTAATCTCCTTTAGTTAAGGTTAACTGATTTAACCACATGTACACAATACCTTTACAACGCCACCTAGGTTAGTCATTTATTAAATAGCTAGGTACTGTAGCCTCATTAACTTGTCGCATAAAACTGACTGTCCCACACAGCCTTGGGAATATATCTACATTTGAAATTGAGCTCTGAGAGACACACTAAGCAGGCTAACATTCCTATTCTCAAGGTTTTTTGTTTGTTTTCCTTCTCTTATCCCATTCTCTTCTTTTTTTTTTTTTTTTTTAATTGCGGTACACGGGCCTCTCACTGTTGTGGCCTCTCCCGTTGCGGAGCACAGGCTCCGGACGCGCAGGCTCAGTGGCCATGGCTCACGGGCCCAGCCGCTCCGCGGCATGTGGGATCTTCCCGGACTGGGGCACGAACCCGTGTCCCCTGCATCGGCAGGCGGACTCTCAACCACTGCGCCACCAGGGAAGCCCCTCCCATTCTTTTCTTTAAAGGAGATGAAACTAATAAGGTTAATTCACACCAAAATGTAATTGACTGATGCCTCCTGCTGGAATCCACCAGAGGAAGTTACATACTGAAAGACTTAAGCTTATTTAATCAAATTAGTATTGATCCATTGGTGTGACTAACGGAAGGATTTCATCAGTGTCACCCACGGCGTCTTCCTACATTATGGGAATCTGGGATTCTTCAAAGCATCTTTATTCTCCTATAAATATTGAATACATTCACTGAGTTTCTTGAACCCAAATCAGTTTCTTCGGGCTACTCCTTAGTGGACTTTTCCCCAGACTTCAGTGTGCCAAAGAATGACCTTAAAAGATATTAAAATCGTTGAATCCAAGTCCCATTTCTAGGGATTCTGGATCAGCAAATTTGGGTGTGTCCAGGAATCTTTATTTTTTTAACAGAAATCCATCCTAGGTGACTTATCCTTTGAGAAACACTGTTCTAGGGCAAGATATAGATACTCCCTTGAGACCCAACCAAAGAAAAGCTATCTCCAGTCCCAGCTCTGCTGAGAACCTCCCTAAGGAATATTGTGGGATCAAAGAAACAACTGTCAATTAGTCTTCCCTCCAGGTACATCAGGGACTCTGGGACATATATGAGAAGGGTAGGCTTTAAAAAACTAAAAACAGAATTACCATATGATCCAGCAATCCCACTACTGGGCATATACCCAGAGAAAACTATAATTCAAAAAAGACACATGCAACCCCAATGTTCATTGCAGCACTATTTACAATAGCCAGGTCATGGAAGCAACCTAAATGCCCATCAACAGACGAATGGATAAAGAAGATGTGGTACATATATACAATGGAATATTACTCAGCCATAAAAAGAAACAAAATTGGGTCATTTGTAGAGACGTGGATGGATCTAGAGACTGTCATACAGAGTAAAGTAAGTCAGAAAGAGAAAAAGAAGTATCGTATATTAATGCATATATGTGGAACCTAGAAAAATGGTACAGATGATCCGGTTTGCAGGGCAGAAATAGAGACACAGATGTAGAGAACAAACGTATGGACACCAAGGGGGGAGAGTGGCTGAGGGGTGGTGGTGTGATGAATTGGGAGATTGGGATTGACATGTATACACTGATGTGTATAAAATGGATGACTAATAAGAACCTGCTGTATAAAAAAATAAATTAAATAAAATTCAAAAATTAAAAAGAAAGACTGGCAGACTTGAAGCTGAGAAACAATAGGTAAAATCCAAACAGATATTCTAATATTTCTTATAATACTTTGTTTAGTCATAGGTGATAGCCTAAATAATAGATGCCTCTTGCTTCATTAGTTTTAGGCAATGCTTGTGGCAGAAACAAACTGAAGAACAGCTATGGCTTATGTATGGCTTACCCATCAGTGCTGTCTTGACTCAAGCCTGCTAAAATGTAGCCAGAAGTTATTAGGCCTCCCTCATAGGAGATGGAGTTGCCTGTCTCTCACTTCCACATCTTGTGCCTATATTGTCATTCATCCCCACCACCCCTGCAAGTTGCATTATGGAACTTGTTATTCAAAAACTGGCTTGGCAGACACTTGACTTCTATGTCTTGGGTGAGGGGGGCAGGCATAAAAAGGAGAGGATGAACTGACTTACTCCTCTGTGTCCACTGCCCAACACAGTGCCGGGTATAGAATATGAGCTCAAAAAATACCAACATCTTGTTTATATACTGTAATTCTTGGTATCTTCTGTTGTAATAGGGAAGAAACTTTGTGTTCTATTACAAGTTAATCACTAGAGAGATGTTGCCTATAAGCTTAAATTATACATAATGGCCCATCTCCGGGAACCCTGCCTCCCAGGTAATGAGCATTAAGCTAAAATACCTTTGTTTAGCTCACAGGAAATATGCTGCCCAGGACCACCTGGGCAGCAGGTGAATAGCTTCAGGAAGAAAGAAATTAACACATCTCCTCCAGAGGCTGACCGGAACCAGGAAGTATTTGACTTTACTCCCTCCCCTTTTGGTATAAAAGAAGCCTGAATTCTAACTCAGGCAAGTTGGTTCTTTGGGACATAAGTCCATCATCTTCTCTGTCTGCCGGGTTCCTGAATAAAGTCACTATTCCTTGCCCAAACACCTCATCTCTTGATTTATTGGCCTGTCGTGTGGCAATCAGTATGAGCTTGGACTCAGTAACACTCTTACTATGGAACTAGTGAAGAATGACTTTGCTAGACTTTTTCAACTCCTAATTTTTTTAAAAAATTTTCAAGACCCTTTAATTCATGATGATGTAGGTTTATTTTTTAGCCATTTAAAAAGATTGAGGCATAATAAGCTATAAAATAATGAGACAGCTATCAAAGTTAAGAGTTAAAGGCAACCCTAGTCATTACCTATGTCTGTGTGGTCCCATGCAGCAGCCACTACCACCTGTGACTATCAGGCACTTGAAATGTGACCAATCCAAATTGAAGCATGATATACGTGTAAAATACCCATCAAAGATTTGACATGAAGAAATGTGGAAATTGTCTCAATAATTTTTGTGTTGATTGTATGTTGACATGGTAATATTTTAGATACATTGAGTTAGACAAATTATATTAAAATTTTTTAAAATACCAACATCTTCATATTTAGATGAGGAGGACAATGGAGGAGCATTTACTTACTGCCAGGGTAACATCTGGGAAGACCTCTGATGCCATGGCACATGCTGGGAAGTACTCATTATAACCACACCGCGTGGTGTAAATCAATAGAAAGAAATCAGCTGCCTTCTTGCTTTTCCTAGAGCTACAGGAATTGGGGTTTAATTATTCCTGATTAATCCCAGTACGTTGAAAAGCTGTATTTACTCCAACGTCCAAATGTGAGGAGAGTTGCCTTGGGAAAAAACCTATAAATAGGCATTATTTAAAACTACATTTATCAATATGAAGAATGTGGCCTTATAAATTCCCATTTGCCTTAACTGATGTCAGCGCTTCCTATTTAAGTCACACGTGTGGAATTTTCAGACGGAGGACTCTAAGAATAAAGACATACATTTTACCAACATTTCCCCAAGTTGGTATCTGAGGAAAGAGAATCAACTCTGTAGCTGTGAGGAATGGGACACTTTCTTCTATTTAGGGAGAGAATTGCCTGAGCAAGTTGTACCATTCCCAGCACGTCTGTTTTTCACTGGGAAGGGAAAATCTGATAGACCATTTCTGAGTTCTTTGATGAAAAAAAGGTGATAGGACACATGTAGAGATTTCTCTCGGTAACCAAAGGACTCCCAGGACACACAGATGCTCAAGACAGCATTTATTCAGGGAACAGTGAGAACATTACTATTCTTCGTAATAAAAAAGTTTCATCCTTTCTCAGACGCCAAGAAATAGTCAAATGTTTTGGGCCAATGCTAACTCCTTTTGGTCAGCCCTCTCTCACTCCTTGTGGGTGCTCTTTTAGCAGCAATGTGAAAAGGAAAAAAAAACACGTGTGGACTAGGAGATGCCCCCTCCCTGAAGAGGGCGTGAACATACCAACAGTTCCTGCGTTAGGTGTGGTGTGAGCTGCCAATCCTCAAATACACACATAAAGGCAAATTTAAAGATGGAGGACACATAGGATATATGAGTTCATCAAATATTTTCACAGTACAAGTTCTGAATTCCTGGGGTGCGGGGAAGGAACGTATTTTATGAGAAACCAATTCTGTTGAATCCAGCAGACAGGGAACGTCACAGGACAGCTCTAATAGTCATTTTTCTCTTCTATTAATAAGATGCTAATCTACTACAGACTCTAATGGCCCCCCAAACTTTATTGCATTGATCAAAACAGTTTGATCATATAAAATCAACTTGGCTCTCACATATAGAGCATAACCTAAAAGGTAACCTTTCTGTTTTAGACAAATACAAGCAATGGTTACAATGGGCTCTACGGCTTTATTTAAAAGTTTTTTCCTGACTGTAATAGTAACATGATGTAGAAAACATGAAAAACATTTTTTAATTATGAAGAAAAACATCTAAAAAACCAGCCATCCAGTGAAAACCATTGTTAACATTTAGGGCTAGTATAGCTTTTTTCCCACTCCCATGCATTTTTAAACATATTTGAGAATACACTGTATATTAAGTTTGGGAACCTGCCTTCACTAAATATTAAAACATAAGCGTTTTCCCACATTGTTATGAGAGGTTTTTTTTTTTTTTTTTGCGGTACGCGGGCCTCTCACCGTTGCTGCCTCTCCCGTTGCAGAGCACAGGCTCCGGACGCGCAGGCTCAGCGGCCATGGCTCACGGGCCCAGCCGCTCCGCGGCATGTGGGATCTTCCCGGACAGGGGCACGAACCCGTGTCCCCTGCATCGGCAGGCGGACTCTCAACCACTGCGCCATCAGGGAAGCCCGTTATGAGAGCTTTATAAACATCATGGAATTAGAATCTTGGCAACATCTGATGTAGCTTCTCCACCTTGGATTCCATGCCCTGCACTTCCCTGGTTCCTCTTGTCCCTCCCAGACAACCAGTTCCCAATGCATCTTCTTTAAGGGTCCCCACCGACCCTTAAATGTGGGTACTCCCCCATGTTCTCCCCTCAGGACACTGCCCTTCACACGCCACATACTCCTCTTGGGCAGTGCCACCCAGTCTCATGTTTTGAGCCACCACCTGTGAGGAATCCTAAATCTATCTCCAGCCCTCACCTCTCCACCCAACTTCAGATTCCTACATCTAAGGGAGGTGGCATAGTCTGAGAGCAGATCTTTACCACCATCACCTCAACACCCAGCACAGCACTTAAAAAGGGAATGCACTTGGGGTGCTTGTAGCCTGCTTTAACTTAATACACCCCAATCTGAACTCACTGCCTTTCCCCCACAACCTACTCCTTCTGAATTTTCTTATTTTCTTATCCCTTCAGTCCTATTGTCACATCACTCTGATACGGCCACCACATGCAACCACGAATCACCAAGGCATAACTTCTCCCACCACCACAAAGCGCTCCCAGACACTTCATATCAGAGGGGTTTACCTCCGCTGCTCTAAATGATGCCCAGATTCCTATTAAAGTTACTACAGAATTAGACCCTTCTCCTTGCCCTCCTCCCTTTCTGTTTTTAATTTCTTCTCTATCTTGGTATTTATCAGAGTTTATAAGCTGCTCTACACTAAACTGTGAACTATTTCAAAGTAGGGTCTATGTTTATTCATCTTTATATTTCTAGCAACTAGCAAGTGCTCCTTTTATTAAATGGGAACACTTAATAAATTTCATTCTGTAAACATTTTCATGAATGCAGAAGTGATTTATTATTTAAGTGCCTTACTGCTTCATGACCTGCATTCAGTAAACATTTCATTAGCTAAAAAGCAATGTTTAGAAATAAAACCCTAAACCTCAACCTATTATAAGAGTAAAGATCTGTTGAATTTCGCAGAGGGAATACATTGTATCACTTAATAAAACTTCATGTTTGTTTCAAATGATTGTTAAGTGTATATAGGTGATTTGCTATAACACTATTTCACTGTTTAGCGATCTGCAGTAAACAAGCATTTCCTTTGATTAAAAAATAAAATCCAGGGCTTCCCTGGTGGCGCAGTGGTTGAGAGTCCACCTGCTGATGCAGGGAAAACGGGTTCGTGCCCTCGTCCGGGAAGATCCCACATGCCGCGGAGCAGCTGGGCCCGTGAGCCATGGCTGCTGAGCCTGCGCGTCCAGAGCCTGTGCTCCACAACGGGAGAGGCCACAACAGTGAGAGGCCCGCGTACCGCAAAAATAAATAAATAAATAAAATAAAATGAAAATAAAATAAAATCGAAAACCTCAACCAGAAAAAAAAAAGATAGAGGACACAGCGCCGTATCATGTTTCCCCCAACTGTATTTGATATCTCACATTTGTATTGCTTTCTCTTAGAATAAATGTAAAAGTGTCTTGATCTTCACATGACTATTCTAGGGCAGGTCCCAGTTTCGCCTTTCAGACTATGGAGGAAATCATTCTATTCTTCTTCCAATCTTCAAGCATAAAACTTGGGTCTACAGGATCCCCAGGAGTGAAAGTTGTGTGCTTCAGTCACCAGAACAAAGTTACACAAAGTTTACTTTGTTAAGTGATACCTAGTTATTGTATACACATATATCTTTACATACAGTATTGACAATAATGTAATACTGAGGAAATGTCTTTATTAAGTATATTTTGAAACAGTGATGAGGAATTTTCACAAATAGTACAATATCTTCTGGATGTGTTGACAGGAGAGAGTACTGTATAAAAATAGGAGCTTTTGCAATAGAAGGAGATCCAAACCAGTCCCTCAGGAATATCATAGGGGTGATTCCATGCTTAGCCATGTCATCAAGGGCCTCAGAATACCTGGAGGAGATAGGATCGGACCGTACAGAGAGGGAATTGGCGGCCACATACCTGATGTGATGATCTGAAGGACTGCCTCACTATAGACTGTCGAAATACCTGGATTTCCACCTTCAGAGCCATACTGTGGCTCAAATGTTGCATCTTAATGTAACATTTCTCCCAGGTAAAACTTTTGCACATTAATTGATCTTTTTGGAGTATTTTATTTTGATAATTATATATGTTTATATCTATTAGAAAAAAGTAAGTAGCATATCAAACCTATTACTTCATTAATATTACAACTTAGGAAGAAACTAAAGTAAAAAACAGTTAATTTAGAGGAAAACATTAAATAGATAAGAAAAAAGTCACAAAAGCATATGAATGAAGTGTGTAAAACACTGATTATTGGAAATGTTTGGAAATCAATGTACCACTGGTCTATTTAAGAGTTACGGTATATTTATGAGCTAGTAAGTGGAGCCGTGTATCTTAAATACAAATGATGAGGGGGGTGTGATGGGGTGGGGAATGAAGTTGGACCTTCAAGTGATAACACTCTGATTTCCATATTTTTTTGGAAAGTAAGTAGTAGGCAGCACTTCAGAGGCAGTATTTCAGGGCAGTTAAGCAGAGCAGGGTCTTTGGAGTCAGGGTCTGAATTCAGACCTCCCCAATTACTAGAAGTGTGACCTTGGATAAGACACTGTCTCTCTCCGAGTCTCAGTTTGCTCATCTGTAAATGGAAATAATACCTCCTTCTAAGAATTACTCTAAGGGTTAAATGAGATGATGAAAGTAAAGTGCTTTGCAAACTTGAAAAACAGTAAGATCTCAAAAATCTCAAAAATGGTTGTTTTGACATTCTTATTATCCCTTTTTTGTTTGAGCCTTTAAAAAAATGTTTTTTTAAATACTTTTAACTGACCTTTATCACATCTCTACAGACTTTGTTACATACTTTGGTTTGATGTAAAAGATCAAGGAAAAGTAGAGTTTACTTCCAAAAGAATTCCTGATAAAATGCCTTCCTGGATGATTCAACCATGACCGTTCTCTGCTTCTTATGCATTTTTAACTATTTTGGTTCTAATCCCTCAAGATCCGACATAATCTACCTCCTTCTTTTGGAAGCCAAAATTCCGGGAAGGCTTCATGATGACCCTTTACCCATTTGAAACTTCCATAACAGCAGACTGACCTTGTAACTACATGACACATTCCTTAATTTTGTGGGTCATCCACTTCTTTTGGAAAGACGTTTGAAATGGAGTCTTCGGTTTCTTTAACTAGATACAGTGAGCCGATTGCGGGGGCCACAAAATACTGGGAGAGGGCCACAAGGAGACATTCCTGAAACAATTCTTCCTAGTGCCAAATTGATCAGGGGAAGCTTTCTAGAGCTGAATCATAACACTCATTGTTTAAACTATTAGCCTAATGTAACAGGAACCTAAACTACCAGATAACTAAGGCAAGGCTATGCTATTTTGAAACAGACTTTTACATTCCCTTCAGCGTTTTTATAATACGCTATCAATAATAAAGATATAATCATCATCATGATATGCTGATCACCACTGCCATCATGGTTTGATCAGCAGAACACTGTCTTTTTTAACGGCATGGGTTCTGGTGTGAGTCCCCAGCTGTACGACTCAGTGTGTGACCTTTAGCCAGTTCTTTTTTTTTCCGCCGCGCCACGCAGCTTGCGGGATCTTAGTTGCCTGACCAGGGATTGAACCTGGGCCACAGTAGTGAAAGCACTGCGTCCTAACCACTGGACCGCCAGGGAATCCCTAGCCTGTTCTCCTGTTTCTCTGTTTCCCCGACTGAAAATGGGAAGCACACGTAAAATGCATAGCAGTGTGTCTGTGTTGTGGCCAATTGCAGGCAAAATCTGATACAAATGTCGAGGCTGATGACACACACACACACATACCAAAAGGGTGTAAAAAGGTTTATTATGATGAGAGCATGGCAGGCCTCCCAAGCTGGTCCAAAAATGTGTTAGAAGAGCAAGTAAAGGAGGCTGGGTGGGAGTTTCATTGTGGTTAGTAGGTGGGGCAGGCTGAAAGCAGGACATTTCTGGTTTGAATCTCCCTTTGATGCCAAAGGAGGGAGCCTTGGCTTTCTTATTCCCCCCAGATGTGGGGCACAAGGGAGGATGCAGCTTAAAAGCTGTCAGCAGTAAAACATCAAAAAAAAAAATGTGTCAGAGCAAGTGGCCGATAAATGATGTCCATTATTGTTTCCCTTCCATTAGTCCCTTAAATTCTCCTAACATGATCAAGGAGTTTGGACCTAATCATGTGACAAACCATATCGAATTAGCATATAGATTTGCCCAATAATAAAATGTTCTTTCACTTAAACCTCACCTGGCTACACTACAGGTTTTTGTGTTCCTGGGTGCCTTTATTGACAAATAAAACATCACCCTGAATGTGTTCATGTTGCCCCCAAAAGACCAAATCAATGAGCGCTTCATTAGCAATAGAAAATGACTTAAGAGTAATGAAGAAATGTTTCTATCTCCCTATCTTTCTATAGGTATACGATTGTGTATGTGTTTGTATGATTGTATGTCTGTGTGCATACAATACATAATAATAAATACACAGTCATTGATTGTAACATTAGTATCAGTATACTGAAATAATTTTGTACATTTTTACCTGTGCCTTTGAGATGGTTGAAAATGTATTAATCTCAGGAATACAGGAATATGAGTGATAGGTGTGCTATTACTTCTAGATTTAATAGTTTTGCATCAAAATAGCTGTGATAAGTGAAAAGTCAAGGAGAGGGTTAGTGTCATGTTTTGTGTACTGTATCAGTTTTATTGCAGCATGATTTACATACAATAAAATGTAATCATTTTAGGTGTACAATATGATGAATTCTGATAAATGTATAGTCACGTAACTACCATAAGCAATCATGATATTTCCATCACCCCCAAAAGTTCTCTTCTGCTCCCTGTAGCCAGTCTCCTGCCCAGAACACCTAGCAACCAACCACTGATCTGAGTTCTATTACTGTAGTTTTACCTTTTCCAGAATTTTATATAAATGAAACCCTACAGTACAGTGTCTGGTTCCTTGTAGTAGTTTGCTATTGCTGCTGTAACAAATTAGCACAACAAGCAGCTTACAATAACACAAGTTCATTATCTCAAGTTGTCTGGGTCTGAGGTCCAGGTATGGCGTGGCTCAACTGGGTTCTCTGCTTAGATTTCACAAGGCCGAAATCATAAGGCAGTGAAATGCTCCTAACTGGAGGCTCTGGAAAATGACCTGCTCCCAAGCTCATTCAGGTTGTTGGCAGAAGTCAGTCCCTTGCAGCTGTGGGACTGAGGTTTTCCTGCTGGCTGTCAGCTGGGGCCCTCCTTAGCTCCTGGAGACCTTTCTCCAGTGGTGGTACATGGCCCCCTATATCTCAGAACCAGCAAAAGCACATCAAATCCTTCTCACACTTGGAATCTTTTGGACTCTTCCCTTTCTAGCTGCTTCTCTATGACTCCAGCTGGAGAAAGTTCTGTGCTTTTAAGGGCTGATGTGATTAGACTGGATCCACCTGGATAATCCAGGATAATCTTCTTATGTTAAATCCTTAACCTTAATGACATCTGCAAAATCCCTTTTGATATTTAATGTAACACACTCAGAGTCCAGGGATTAGGGCGTGGACAACTTTTGCAGGGCATTCTACCTACCATACTGCTTTCACTGAATATGCTTTTAAGGTTCATCTATGCTATTGGATGTATCAGCAGTTCATTCATTTTTTTGCTGAGTAGTATGCCATTGCAAAGATATACCACAATTTGTTTATTCATTACTAGTTGATGGCCGTTTGGGCTGTTTCCAGTTTTTGTCCAAAACTAATGAAGTTGCTACAAGACATTTGTATACAAGTCTTTGTGTGAATATATATTTTAATTTCTCTTGTGTAAGAATGTTTCACTTTAGAAAAAATGCCAAATTATTTTCCAAAATTCCTGTACCACTTTGCATATCCACCAGCAATATATGAGAATTCTAGCTGTTCCACATCCTCAGCAATAGTTACTATTGTCAGTTTAAAATATATATATAGTTTCTCACATGGGTGTGGAGTGGTATTTCATTGCAGTTTCAATGACCTAGTGGCTAATGATGTTGAACATCTTTTCATGCATTTATTTGACTTTGATGAAGTCTCTGTAATTTTTTTTTGCCCATTTAAAAAACTTGGGTTGTCTTATTGAGCTATGAGAGTTCTTTATGTATTCTGTACACACAAGCTTTATCAGATACGTATTTGGCAAACACTTTTCTCATAATCTGTGACTTGCCTTTTCATTTTCATAACAGTGTGTTTTGAAGAGTACAATATTCTAATTTTGATGAAGTTCAACTTATTTTTCTTTTATTGTTGGTGCTGTTTAAGAAATCTTTGCCTAACCCAAGGTCACCAAGATTTTTCTCCTGTTTTATTCTAGAAATACTAGACTTTTAGCTCTGACTTATAGTTCTATGATCCACTTCGACTTAATTTTTGAATATGATATGAGATAAGGAGGTTACTTTTTTTCCTTTTCTTTCTTTCCTTTTCTTTTTTTTAACACGTGCAAAAATTATTCTAGCATCAAGTGTTGTAAAGATTATCCCTTTCCCTGACACCTTTGGTGAAAATCAGTTGGCCATGTATCTATGAGTCCATTTCTGGACTCTCTTTTCTGTTTTGAGTTATGTCTACCATCATGCCAAGCCTAATTGCTTTCACCATTATAGCTGTCTATAATACTCTTATAGTATGTCCTCCGATTTTCTTCTTCCAAAATTGTTTTGTTTATTCTAGTGTCTCTGAATTTTTATACAAATTTTAGAGTCAGCCCATCAATTTCTACCAAAAAAAAAGTTGGGATTTTGCTGGGGATTATCCTGAATCTATAAATCCATTTGGGGAAAATTGACTTCTTAACAATATTGAGCTTTGTATACACCTCTGTTAAGCCTTTTTAGGTTTCTCTCAGCAATGCTTTGAAGCTTTTAATGTAGCAGTCTTGTAAACTTTTTGTCCAACGTATCCCTGAGTATTTCATATTTTTAAACCATCGTAAATGGCTTTGTTTCTTAATTTCAATATTTTAAACCAACATTACCTTGATTGAATTAACACTTCAGTTTCTGTTTCTTAATTTGTAAATTGGGGATGTCATGTCCATTTTGCAAGGTTATCACGAAGATCAATGAAAAGGTACCTAGAAGTCAAAAATTATTACAAGATGGGTGCTCTAGAAAAGTCATCTCATTTAAGCCATAAGACAACATTTTATGTAGATACTTGTGAGTCAAATGGTAATCCCCAAAAAGAAATGTCCGCATCTTAATACCTGGCACCTTTGAAAGTCATCTTATTTAGGAAAAGTGGCTTTGTAGATGAAATTAAGGATCTCAAGATGATAGAATCTTGGCTAATCTAAGTGTACCCTAAATCCAATGACAAGTGTCCTTATAAGAGAAACATCAGGAGAGACAGAGAGGGAGCAAGAGAGAGAGAGAAAAGTGAAGGCCACGTGAAGTTCGGGTGAAGACAAAGGCAGAGAATGGAGTTTTGCAACCACAAGCCAAGAAATACCCAGGACCACAAGAATCTGGAAGAGGCAAGGAAGAATTCTCCCCTAGAGACTTCAAAGGGAGCATAGCCCTGCTGGTACCTTGATTTTGGATTTCTGGCCTCCAAAACTGTAAGACAATAAATTTCCGTTGTTTTAAGCCACTTAGCTTGTGGTAACTTGTTACGGCAACCCTAAGAAATGAATACAATACTATTATTCTCATTTTACAGATAATGAACCTAGGTGCCAGAGAGTTTAAGTAACTTTCAAGGTTCCATAGCCATCAATCAAATTCAATTTTTCTTGATCTGTTGTGATTAATCATTATACTATATCCCACCTGATACATGCTAGGTTTTGTGGGCATCACAGAAGAAGGCACTGGTCTCCTTCCTCATGGCTCTTAGAATCTTTAAAACACTATTCCTAAAAATACAGGAATTGGGTCAGTAGCACAGGAACAGACTGAACAGCCTTGTAATTACCCAAAGCTGTATAATCCAATTGTTCCTTGGTTTTCTCTTTCAACTGGGCTACCTTTTTCTTTTGTTTTTAATACTCTTTAGCATCTCTACATGCTATGGCAGAGATAAAATTTTGTTTCTTGTTTCTTGTACAAAGAGTTGAGTAGAAGAGAAGGAACAGTGTCCAGGACAAAATGTACTTAACTTTCACTAAGCAAAAAGAGAATATTTAATTATATTCAATTATCAAGAGAGGGATGTTGAAACCTCCAACTATAATTGTGGGGTCATTATTTTTCTTTATCATTCTATCAGGTTTTGTTTCAAGCACTTTAAAACTCTTACTAGATTAAATATTTAGAAATTTTAAGTCTTAATGAATTGATTATCTTTATGAAATGACTCTTGATCCCTGGTGATTTTGTTTGTCCTGAAATCTACTTTGTCTGAAATTAATTATAGCCTCTCAGTCTTCATAAAATTTATGTTAGCATGGTGTATATTTTTCTATCCTTGTACTTTAATTTACATGTCTTTATTTTTAAAGTGGGTTTCTGGTAGACATTGTATAGTTGGGTCTTGCTTTTCATCCAAGCTGACAATCTTTGCCTTTTAAATTGGGTATTTAGCCTAGTTATGCTTAATGTAGTTATCAATATTGTTGGTTTTAAATCTACCATTGTCTTGGTTTGGACTGCTATAACAAAATACTGTAGACTAAGTGACTTACAAGCTACACGAATTTATTTCTCACAGTTCTGGAGGCTGGGAAGTCCAGGATTAAAGTATCTGGTGAGGACCTACTTCCTGGTTCAAAGACTACTGTCTTTTCACTGTGACCTCACATGGTGGAAGGGGGCAAGGAAGCTGTCTGGGGCCTCTTTTATAAGGACACTAATCACATTTACAAGGGCTCCACCCTCATAATCTAGTTGATCACCTCCCAAAGGTCTCAACTCTAAATATTATCATATTGGGGATTAAATTGCAACATATGAATTTTGGGGGGACACAAACATTCAATCTATAGTAACCATGTTCCTATTTGGGTTTTTTTTTTTCTGTTTTTTGTTACCTTTTTCTTCTTTTCCTTCCTTCTTTTGGATTGTGTGTGTGTGTGTGTGTGTGTGTGTGTGTGTGTGTATGTGTGTTTATGGTTTGATTTTATCTCTATTATTGGCTTGTTTTTTCGTTTGGCTTTTTTCTGGGTTTTGTGGGGGTTTTGCTTTTGTTTTTTGTTTAGTGATTTTTCTGGGATTTACAGTGTACATCTTTCACTTATTAGAGTTTACTTTCAAATATGTAATTTTTATACATAGTATAAGAACTTTATAGCAGTATATGTCCATTCCATACCTCAACCTCTGTGCTATTATTATAATACATTTCACTTTTTCTTATGTTATAAACCCCACAATACATTACTACTTTTACTAATTATCATTTAAAGAGATTTAAAAATTAGGAAAGAAAGCTAGTATACTTATTCATATATTTGCCATGTCTGGTGTTCTCCATTCATTAATTTGTAAGATCCACATTTCCATCTGAAATAATTTTTTCCTTCTGCTTGAAGGACTTCCTTTCTTATTTCTTGTAGTGATAATGTGTTAGTAATAAATTCTCTCAGATTTTATATATATGAAGTCTTTTGAAAGATCTTTTTGCTGAGCTTATAATTTTTTTCCTTTGAATACTTTAAAGATGTCAATCATATTCTTTTTTTTTAATGAGAAGACTACTGTTATTCTTTTTTTGCTATAGACTGAATTGTGTGGTTCCCCCACCCTCCAAGTTCATATGTTGAAGCCAAATGTCACTGTATTTGAAGATAGAGCATTTAGGAGGTAATTAATGTTAAATGAGGTCACAGGGGTGGAGTCCTTATCCCACAGGATTGGTGGCATTATAAGAAGAGGGATATCTCTCTTTTTCTCTCTCCCCTTCCCCACGTGTATGTACAGGGGAATGGCCATGTGAGCACACAGCTAGGAAGCTGTCATCTGCTAATCAGGAAGAGATCCCTCACCAGAACTCAACTATGCTGGCATGTGATCTCAAACTTCCAGCCTCCAGAACTGGGAGAAAATAAATTTCTGTGGTATAAGCTACCTAGTCTATGGCATTTATTACGGCAGCTAGAGCTGACTAATATATCCTAATTCTTCTATATGTGATATTTCTATTTTCTCTCTATTAGGAGTTTCCAGAAATTCGATTATGATATGCCTTAATATAGTTTCCTTCATGTTTTCTGCTTGGGGTTGATTAAGCTTCTTGGATCTTTGGGTTTATACTTTTCATCAAATTTAGAAAATTGTGGCCATTATTTTTTCAAATAACTTTTTTCTTCCCCTCCCCAACCTACCTTTTCTGGGACTTTGATCACAAATATGGTAGGCTGCTTGACCTTGTTCTACAACTTACTGGTACCCTGTTTGCTGTATTCCAGTCTTTTTTCTCTCTGTTTTATTTGAATAGTTTCTATTTCTAGGTCTCCAAGTTCACTGTTTTCTTTTCTTCTGAAGTATCTAATCTGCTGTTCATTCTGTCCATGTTGTTTTTTGCCTCAGGTATTGTATATTTCGTCTCTAAAAGTTCCATTTGGGTCTTTTTTTATATCTTCCCTTTTTCCCTTCTTATGTTTATGATTTCCTCTACCTTCTTGAATATAGGTAGTATTTTTATAGATAGTTTGATGTCCTTTTCTACTAATTCTATCATCTGTGTAATTATATTTTATAAATATATTTTGTCCAGTTTTATATTTATTTAAGATGGGGAAGTAAATTTGATGCTTATTATACTATTGTGTTTAGAAGCTGAAGTCTCTAATGTTGTTGGGAAAACTGTTGAAGGTGGTTATCTGTTTTATGTCCTCAGGGTATGGGCAATAATTAACCAACTAGGAAAATATTAAAACTTATCATTGATTTCATTCCAACATGGTGAAAACTGATGTTTGCTAGAATTGAGAAAAAGCTATGATTAAATGATTAGAAAGCAGAAATTGATTATGTTTTGAGGGCTCTAAATTTTTGCCTTAAATACAATAAAACATTTTTATGTCACCATTTTTCTTCTCATTTTATACACCACCACAGTCACTAAATTCCCATAAGGTTGATGCCATTTCCTACATTTGTACTCTTGCGTGCCTCAGAAATATGCCTGTTCTACTAGAAGAAGTCTTACTGTTAGCTGCTAGGTGTTCAGATCTTCATTTGCAAATGCCTAGCATAGTTTCCCTACTGAAATCCCACAGATAGAGTTTCCGAACTCTGGTTAGTAGGTATATCCCCAAATTGATAAATGAAAAGAGAGCTGTAAAAATCTTCCCCTTTTGCACAAAGCTCTATTACTTGGTTATTTGAGATTAAAGTACTTGCTTATTACTTGCTATATGGTAACTTCTTTGGGGAAAGGAATATGTCTTGTGCATGGCGGTATCCACAGAGACCACACTGGGCACATGGTAAGTGCTGTGAATATTTGTGGAAATAAGTGACTAGACTGCTGTTTATACTGGATGATGACAAGAAGCACCCTGATTGTTTTGCTATTATCTCTCAGAGTCTACACAGTTGTTAATTCCTACATTTTCAGCTGAGCATCCAGAATACTGAAAGGCAATAAAAATGACAAAGTACAACCTTAGGTATTGAAGGTTATAACCAAAATGTGTTAGGGGCCCATCTGCAGTGGCCTATGAAAGCCTTGATGCAAAATTTTAAAAGACCAGGTTACTAGCACAAGAATGAATTCCCAGAGGTGAATTCTTACTTAAAAGTAAAACTTGACTCTGGTAGTATGAATTTTCATGGAAGCATACAAATTTAGCTCATCTTAGTTAAGATTATATTCCATAATTGAGTCTTCCTGTTACATTTTGTGATTCTATATTTCACAATTAAATTTTACAGAGGAAGAGGTGGTAAATATTTTGGCACAGTCTTAAAATGTTTGTGGAATTTTACTTGTCAGCAGCTGGCCATTGCTGTGTACTTTGTGTTCTTTGAGCCAAGCCCAAATTTGAAGGAAAATAACAGATGTCAGTTAATTATTTTCCCGCATGCGTGCGCGCACGCGTGCACGTGTGTGTGGTGTGGCTGCCTTCAAAAGACATCAAACATAGGCATTGCTCTTTTTTTTTCAAATTTATTTTTAACATCTTTATTGGAATATAATTGCTTTACAATGGTGTGTTAATTTCTGCTTTATAACAAACAGTTATACATATACAGTTATACATATACATATACAGTTATACATATACATATGTCCCCATATTTCTTCCCTCTTGCATCTCCCTCCCTCCCACCCTCCCTATCCCACCCCTCTAGGTGGTCACAAAGCACCGAGCTGATCTCCCTGTGCTATGAGGCTGCTTCCCACTAGCTATCTGTTTTACATTTGGTAGTGTATATATGTCCATAGGCATTGCTTATTGATGGTCATCTTGTTTGGTTCCAGACTACTCGATGGAAAATAAAATAAAAAATAAAAAGAATCCTACACAGGACATTTGGAAAACAGTTTATGACAAAAATTCCAACAGCAATGTTCATCAGTAACCAGACCATACTTTGTATTGCATGCTTTGGGAATAAACAATGAAGCTAGGTAGTTACGTGAATCTTAAATGACTAACATTAATATGCTGGATGACGTAGGAAGTTGGCCAATTGTTCTTTCACTTTTGAAAGCTTGGTTCCACTATATTCTGTAGGTCATAGGTGTAAATAAACAGAATGCTTTCTGCATTCAATTTATTACAATTGTCTGTAATTCTAGATTCTACAGTTACATTCATTAGAATAACTATGTAACAAACAGTTATTTTTTCTTTTTCAGTTTTAGAGACTTGCATGGTAAATATGTAACAGATTTTTAAATCAGTATTTCAAATTGGTATTCAAAGACAACTAACTAGCTGATAACTCAACAATACACTTAACTATAATATTTATATACGCAAAGCTACCTTAAATGATTTGCCACCCTTGATTCACAACTTGAAACAGGGCAGGATCAAGGCTAAATGAGCTACGACTGTGACATGACGAGTTTTATATTTTTCAAGTAAGCATCAGATGTTACTAAAATTAGTGTGTTCTACTTTAAAGTGGGCACCATAAAAGACTACACACTTATTTTAATTGATACCACCATTATTTAATGCATTTTTGACACTCCTTCTTTGAAATTGTGTTTTTAAACTACAAAAAAGCAATATTAGTATTATCATTTTACTTTTACCTCAAGTATAAGTACATAGGTTAGTCACTCATGCCCATGTATTTAATGTGTTTGGCTATTTTCCTTAACCATATTCATCTTAAAATTTGGCCACAGTGAGCACATAAAAAGGAATGAACTACAGATTCCAAAGAAATTTCTATTTTAAAAATTTGAGCACAGACATCATAAGTAAATGTCTTCTCTAGAGAACCCCTTCACACTCTGTATATTTATGTTGTAGTGTCTTTTAAAGTCATATGTTAAATACCAATTAATCAGAAAATATTTATTAACTACGCTAGAAAAATAATATGGCATGCTGTAAAGTATTTGGTCTTTTGAGTCAGATTAACTACTTTGCCACCTATTCTGTTATCTTGATAAATTATCTAACCTTCAAATTTCAGTTTCTTAGTTTGTGAAATGAGAGTAATAATGCCCACTTTGCAAGGTTGTCCTGAAGATTAATAAAGATGAATTACCCCAAAACATCTAGAACTCAAAATGTATTATAGGTCAGTTGCTTTAAGAAGGCATCTAATTTTAGCCTTAAAACAACCCTTTCTAGAGATTATGTAATGATCAAGGGATCAATCCAAGAAGAAAATATAACAATAGTAAATATATATACACCCAAATAGGAGTACCTAAATACATAAAGTAAATATTAATAGGCATAAAGGGAGAAATTAATAGCAACACAATGTAACATCCTATCAATGAACAGATCATCCAGACAGAAAATCAATAAGGAAACACTAGCCTTAAATGACACATTGGATAGGATGGACTTAACAGATTATATGTAGAACATTTCATCCAAAAGCATCAGAACACATTTTTTTCCAGTGCCCATGAAACATTCTCCAGGATAGATCATATGCTAAGCCACAAAACAAGTCTCAGTACATTTAAAAAAAACTGAAATTACATCAAGTATATTTTCTGACCACAATGCTATGAGACTAAAAATCAACTACAAGAAAAAACTGGAAAATACACAAAAACGTGGAGACTACACAATATAATACTAAGAAACCAATGGTCACTGAAGAAATCAAAGAAGAAATAGAAAAATACCTGGAGACAAAAGAAAACAAAAATACAATAACCCAAAATCCATGGGATGCAGCAAAAACAGTTCTAAGAGGAAGGTTTAGAGTAATACAAGCCTACCTCAGGAAATAAGAAAAATATCAAATAAATAACCTAACCTGACACTTAAAGGAACTTAAAAGAATAAAACCCAAAGTTAGTAGAAGGAAAGAAATCATAAAGATCAGAGCAGAAATAAATGAAATAGAGCTTAAAAAACAATAGAAAAGTTCAATGAAACTAAGAATGTGTTCTTTGAAAAGATAAACAAAATTGATAAACCTTTAGCCAGATTTATCAAGAAAAAAAGAGAGGACCTAAATTAATAAAATCTGAATGAAAAAGGAGAAGTTACAATTGACACTCCAGAAATACAAAGGATTATAAGAAATTACTACAAACAACTATCCACCAAAAAAAGAAAAGGACAACCTACAAGAAATGGGCAAAATCCCAGAAACAAACAATCTCCCAAGACTAAACCAGGAAGAAATAGAAAATATGAAAAGACCAATTACCAGTAATGAAATTGAATCAGTAATAATAATCATAATAAACCAACTTTCAACAAACAAAAGTCCAGGACCAGATGGCTTCATAGGTGAATTCTACTAAACATTTAGAAAAGAGTTAACACCTATCCTTCTCAAAATATTTCCAAAAATTGCAGAGGAATGAATACTTCCAAAGACCATCATCATCCTGATACCAAAATCAGACAGATATTACAAAAAAGAAAATTACAGGCCAATATCACTAATAAACATAGATTAAAACATCCTCAGCAAAATATTAGCAAACCAAATCCAACAATACATTACAAGGATCATACATCATGTAAACTGGAAGTTACCTCAGGGATGAAAGGATGGTTCAATAGCCACAAATCAATGTGATACACTGCATTAACAAATTGAAGAATAAAAATCATACAGTCATCTCAATAGATGTAGAAAAAGATTTTGACAAAATTTAACATCCATTTATGATTAAAAACTCTCCACAAAGCAGGTATAGAGGGAACATACCTTAACATAATAAAGGTCATATATAAGTCCACAACTAACATACTCAACAGTGAAAAGCTGAAAGCGTTTCCTTTAAGATCAGAATAAGACAAGGATGCCCACTCTTGCCATTTTTATTTAAATAGTATTGGAAATCCTAGCCATAGCAATCAGACAAGAAATAAAAGGAATCCAAATTGGAAAAGAAGAAGTAAAACTGTCACTGTTTGCAAATGACATGATGCTATACGTAGAAAATCCTCAAGACGATACCAAAAAACTACTAGAGGTCATCAATGAATTCAGCAAAGTTGCAGGATATAAAATGAATATACAGAAATCTGTGGCATTTCTATACACTAAGAACAAACTATCAGAAAGAGTTATTAAGGAAACAATCCCACTTATCATTGCATCAAAAAAAAATACCTATGAATAAATCTAACTAAGGAGGTAAAAAACCTATACTCGGATAACTATAAGAGGCTGATGAAAGAAATTGAAGACAACACAAACAGATGGAAAGATATACCACGTTCATGATTTGGAAGAAGTAATATTGTTACAGTGACCATACTACCCAAGGCCATTTAAAGATTCAGTGCTATCTGTATTAAAATACCAACAGCATTTTTCACAGAACTAGAACAAATAATTCTAAAATTCGTATGGAAAAAAAACAGACCCTAATAGTCGAAGTAATCTTGAGAAAGAAGAACAGAGCTGGGCTTCCCTGGTGGCGTAGTGGTTGAGAGTCCGCCTACCGATGCAGGGAACGCGGGTTCGTGCCCCGGTCCGGGAAGATCCCACATGCCGCAGAGCGGCTGGGCCCGTGAGCCATGGCCGTTGAGCCTGCGCGTCTGGAGCCTGTGCTCCGCAACGGGAGAGGCCACAACAGTGAGAGGCTCGCGTACCGCCAAAAAAAAAAAAAGTTTCTTCCTGCTCCTTTTCTAGTCTGTACTCCCCCTTCCCCCAAACACTCACTGAACTGCTTTCTGACACTATGGGTTCCTTCGTATCTTTTGGAAATTAATACACATGAATATGTATATTATATATATTCCCTGGGGGGGGGGAGGGTTGGAGGTCTATTCATGTTGTTGCATGTATCAAGAGTTTATTACTTTTTGTTGCAGTGTAGTGCTCCAGTGCATGACTGTACCATAACTTGTTCATCCATTTCCCTTTTCATGGACTCTGTGGTCTTTTCAGCTTTTGGCTATTACAAATAAAGCTGCCATGAACAGTTATGTACAAGTGGGCAGAATGCTCTCTCTAAGAATGTCCTCTCATTTCAGAATGGACACATGCTTTCATGTCTCTTGGATAAATACCTGAGAGTAGAAGAGCTAAATCATATGATAGGTGTCTGTTTAATTTCTAAACTGCTTTGCAAAGTGGTTGTACAATTTTACATTCCCAACAGCAGTCTCTGAGAGTTTCAGTTATTCCGTATCCCCACCAATAGTTTATATGGTCAAACCTCTTAGTTTTAGCTATTTGAAAACGTGTCAGACTAATAATGATGAACATGATTTCATGTGCTTATTTGCCTAATATGTTAAGTGCATCTGTTTCAAATCTGTGCAAATCTTTTGTTCAGTTTTTAATCTGATTGTGTGTTTTCTTACTGTTGAGTCTTGACAGTGCTTTATATATTCTGGTTACAAGTCCTTTATTAGATGTTAGACCCCACAAAGATGCCCATGTCTCAATCCCCAGCATCTGTGAACATATTACCTCCTATGGCAAAAAGGACTTTGCTGATGTGATTAAGGTTAAGGACCTTGAGACAGGGAGCTTACCCTGGATTATCTGGGGGACCACCAGGTACTGTTTCCTCTGATCTTTTCAGGTGGTTCTTTCCCCAGCCTTGATTGGTTTCCTCACATGCATTCATGCAGTCTCTGGAGTTTTCTCTCTGCCCCATTTCTCTCTTCTCTGTTTCTCTGTCTTATGAACTCTAACCATCTTGATGTACCTGGACCCTCAACTCCATCTCCTCAGCTCAGAGAGTGCCAGGCTCCACAGACATGGGCTTGCACTTCCTGCCCCGCAACCTGGAATTTGTCTTAAATCAGTAAACCAAGGCAATCGCAAGGCCCACCTTTTTGTTTTCGGTGTTTCAATGACCATCTCCAGCGTTCTGAAAAATCACTGTTTCATATATTTTGTCTGGTTTTTTGCTTGTTTCAAGCGGGAGGGAAATTTGATCCCTTTTTCTTCATTTTGGCCAACAGTTGAAATCCAGTTTCTAGTGTTTCAAAGGTACAGTGTCACAGCAGAACTGCAGCCTACTTCAAAGTGTGTATATTTACCTTATTAGTCCAGAATAACAAAGAGGTACCTAAGATAAGTATGTAAACCCCAGCAATTATGTCTTATTCACTGTTGCATACTTAAGCATCTATCACAGTTTCTGGCCCATAGCACATAGCAACTGCTGAATAAATATTTTAGAAATTAACCATGATCAAAGTAAAGTGAAAAGATATTGTAGGAACACTGTATTCAGATGTTGCCTCACTGACTTCTGAATTCTCTGTTTTTGTATACGCTTGACTGTTAGTCTTTCTTACAGAGCCAGGCTTTCTCCATGTATCAGGGAAGATATTTCCAAGCAGCTATATTTGCACATCCTTCCAGCTATGTGACTCTAGAGATAGGACCCCTTCTCTTTCAGTTCCAAATGGAAAAATCCTAGGGAAGAACCATAAGCAGCCCAGATTGGATCATATGCCCATCCATTTGCCAAGGGAGAGCAGAATACTGTATTTTTTTTAACAAAGCACTTTTCATATTAAAATATATGTCATTTACAAAAATTGTAGAAATGTTAGACAAGTAGAAAAAAGAGAATATAAGTATCTCATCCTCTCTAGAGAGACAGTATTAAACTTCGAAAACATTCCTTTTGGGAATTCCCTGGCGGTCCAGTGGTTGGACTCCACGGTCTCACTGCTGAGGGCCCAGGTTCAGTCCATGGTGGGGGAACTAAGATCCCACAAATCGCGGGTCGTGGCCTAAATAAATTAATCAAACATTGCCTTCCTTTTTACAAATAATTTTTTTGGAAAGTGGGGGAGGGTCAGCAGGTTATTTAATGTGTCATTTCAGTTTCTGCTTCTGAATGCTTGGTTTCATTCTTTCTGAGGAAGGTTAGATGGAATTGGAGACCAGTCAGACCCCATAACTTACCTGTAAACACCATAAGTCTATGCTTTAGTTAAACACTAGAAAATAAGGAAAGAGGAGAGGAACAAGTCAACCCCTTTGCCTGTATTGAGAAATGCTGTCTCTTTAAGAAACTCACAAACTATTTTGTTCCCATTGCCACTCTTGACTCACCTGTGTTAAGAAACACCTGTATACCTTCAGGGTAGTCTCTTCTGAACACTTGTATAAATTAAGATTTGCCTTTAGGGACTCCAAAGTTCTGGGTCAAAAGTTACATTGAAAAGGAGAGTCTCAGCAAATCAGCTCTAGCAATTCTCAAATGGCATACACCATATGATATGGGTTTTAAAACAAACTCCCCATTTCATCTGGATGAGCCATCCACCAATGTTTATTGAATATCTACTTTGGGCGTAAGACTCTACATGCTGCTTTGGGGAACATAAAGAAAATGGATACGTGATTCTCACTCTTAAAAAGGAAACCAGCCATGTAGCTGGGGAGTCAGGTAAAATGGATTCATCGGCTTCACCGTGAGTGTACTCTTGGAGACAGGCGCTAGGATTTTAAAGCCACACATCCCAGTCTGACAAGCATTCAGTTCAACAAACTTGTATTTTACTGCCAATCATCATGTTATTCACTGCACTTTTCACAGAGGGCTAAGATATGACTGGCACAATGTCTCTCCCCCCAGGGCTGTTCGTAGAACATAAAGTACCCCTTAACAGAGGAGATGGAAATCTCATCCAAATCCCTCCAGGTGGGGCTTTACAAAAATGTGTCCCCTTTTGACTGACCAATTAGAAAAAGGTGCCCCTCTGGTTGGACTAAATAGAAAAATGTGCCCCTTCTCCTAGAGCCCTGGGCTGAGCAGAGGGGAGGTTGGAATTTGGACACTGCCTGTTCTCCAGTGGTACAATCTACATGAGGAACCTGCAGTTCCTTATTCTTTGCCCCTTACATTTTTAAATAATAAGCAGTCCTAATTCTTTGAACCAGGTAAATAAGGGTCGCTCTTAGAGCTGTAGAACGCTGTTACCTTAAGTTGTTACTGTGACTTCTTGTTAACCCCTTGGATTTCCTTTAGATTCCCCAGCCTTGGTGCTGTGCTTATTATTTCAGGAGAGATAGGTACCTCTTCTTTTTCCACATGTTGTTGGATATGATGGCAGAAGATCTAAGGGGCTTGTCATAAGCATTCCGGGGCAGCTGGAGTAGTTTTTGCCAATACATGCATTTCAATGCTATGACTTATGGGCAAAGACAAGAGGGTTAGAGTATCTTTGAGCAAATACACAATCCTCCAGTGACCCCTCTGGCAATACATCAGAGGTTCTGCAATACAGCTCCAGGCAACAAACTGAGGCCAGCCAGAATGGATGGGGGAGTCTCCGCTGTGCTCAGCTTTTAAAAATACCTGCACTTCAGTGCAGCACAACTGGCTTCTGCTTGAGTGCATGTGATGACTCCAAACTGGGCCTGATTGTTATTCAGGCTGGGCAGTCCTCAGGAGTGCTTTGGGGAGATCGCTATTGTCTGTAAAACTTTCTTTTGAGTCAGGGTTGTCTCAAGGGTGTAACAAGGGTGTTCCCATAACTGATTCCAAATAAATGAAAGCTTAGTTCTAAGAACATTCAACCTTTTACAAGCCTTGTTATAAATTACCTGGGATTTGTCAAGACTACTAATTTTAATAAATTTGTATCTTGAAAATAAATATTGTTTTGTAGTGTTATCATCTTTAGTTAGGAAATAATGGGGCTCCTGGCCTCCTTCAGGTCTGGTATCCAACAGCTTTTTGGAAAGCATGAGATTTTCCCCTCTTTCATCTATACTTGTTTACTCTACTCAACCTTCACTAAATAAATGATAATCTCACCAAATGAGAAAGATAATTTGGGCTCCTAGAAAGAGGATTATGTTGTCTGTTGCTGCAGTATTTGTACTGGTGGGAAGTTGGAGGTAACCTCAGGATCTACTGCTGGGTAGTGAATGTGCACCAAAGAATACTGTGCAGGGGTTAGAAGCAATGACTTACATGTACACGTAGCAACATGAGTGGGCCTAAACCACATACTACTTCATGGAAAAATGAAAAGCAGCGGCATGTATCATCAAAAAGTCTACAAATAGGGCTTCCCTGGTGGCGCAGTGGTTGGGAGTCCGCCTGCCGATGAAGGGGACACGGGTTCGTGCCCCGGTCTGGGAAGATCCCACATGCCGTGGAGCGGCTGGGCCCGTGAGCCATGGCCGCTGAGCCTGCGCGTCCGGAGCCTGTGCTCCGCAACGGGAGAGGCCACATCAGTGAGAGGCCCGTGTACCGAGACAAAAAAAAAAAAGTCTACAAATAATAAATGCTGGAGAGAAAGGAACCCTCCTACACTGCTGGTTGGCATGTAAATTGGTGCAGCCACTATGGAGAACAGTATGGAGATTCCTTAAAAAACTAAAAATAGAACTACCATATGATCCTGCAATCCCACTCCTGGGCATATATTGGGAAAAAAACATAATTCAAAAAGATACATGCACCCCAATATTCATTACAGCAGTATTTACAATAGCCAAGACATGGATGCAACCTAAATGTCCATCAACAGATGAATGGATAAAGAAGATGTGGTATATACACACAATGGAATATTACTCAGCCATAAAAACAAATGAAATAATGCCATTTGCAGCAACATGGATGGACCTAGAGATTGTCATACTAAGTGAAGTAAGCCAGAGAGAGAAAGACAAATATCATATGATATCGCTTATATGTGGAATCTAAAAAAAAAAAAAGATACAAATGAACTTATATCAAAAAAAGAAATAGACCCACAGACATAGAAAACAAACCAATGGTTACCAAAGGGGAAAGGGGTTTGGGTTTAATACATACACATTACTATATGTAAAATAGATAACCTACTGTAGAGCACAGGGAACTATACTCAATATTTTGTAATAACCTATAAGGGAAAAGAATCTAAAAAAGAATATATATATATATTATATAATATATATAACTGAATCACTTTGTTGTACACCTGAAACTAACACAACATTGTAAGTCAACTATGCTTCAATAAAAATATAAAAATTTACAAAAAGAAAAGAAAAGCAGAGGCATGTATAGCACAATAACATTTACATAAATTAAAAATACGTGCATACAAGACAACAATACCTATAATTCAAAAATACATGCAATAAAAAAGGTAATATCCCACAGACATTAAGAGGGAGGCCTATGAGGACAGGAGAGGAAAGGAATAGGGAATGAGAAAGGATAAATAGCATAAGAGCAGGACCTGGCATTGACCAAAGACTAGCTCAACCTTCTGTTCTTAATGATCAAGAACGATGACATAATGCGATTTCTACATTTCTCCTCTGGGGAGTTTCAGAAGAATAAGTTGGGATTCCATGAATCTGTATTTAACAAGCATTATCTTTATGTCTTCTGATCAGAAAAGTTTAAATATTTTAAGCAGGAGATTTGTTTCTTATCAAGGCCTAATCAAAACTGAAGTTCTCTTCTGTTAGTAATGTACTTACTAATATATTTATGCAATTTGAAATGGACCATGAAGTTTTTTGCTTTTTAATTTGGTACTCATATGTCGCGACCATGAAAATACACTACAGCCTGGACAAACCTTCTCTGGAACTGCACTGCAGTCCAAGGCTCTTCTTCCCTTCTCTTCCCCCTTTTCAATTCCCTTCCCTTCCCTTCCCTCCATCTCCTTGCTACCCTCTCTCCTTCCACAGATATCAGACCTGCATCACGGTCTGAAGGCTCTCCCTGCCTTCTCCTGCTACCTCTTCCAATACATCGCATGTACATCTAATCTCATCTTAGCATTCGTTTCCCAGTGGACCTGAACTAAGGCAAGTGATCATGGGAGTGGTCCAAAAAACAGGCAGTAAGATGGAGATTTGGGGCTGGTTTACTCACTGCCCAGCAGGCAAAGAGGATATCATCCCAAATGACAGGTGGGGCACCCTGGCCCAGGGTGGAGGCTCAATTGTTAAAGATGTTAGTGGTGATGACCTGGGGAAATGTTCCAATGTAGGGAAACAAATATGCAGGGCAATGATTCAGACAGGCATGGAATCTGACAGAGCATAGCATACAAGCAAGAGGCCCTCTTCACAGGGAAGGATGTGAGAGTGGGCCTATGGTCCACTAGTCCATGCATACCATCATCCACAAGCAGCCAGCCTTATGGAACACTGGACCAGCTCTAAGACAATACTCTGGAAGGGTTAGGTACCATGCTCCAGGATATAACGTATGTATTTAATCAAAGAGCTGTGCTATGTCCCCATTAGGAAGAAGACATGGTCCTAGAAACCAAGGGGTGGAAGCATAATGACTTTATCATTGTTCCCAATGACGCACTTGGGATTTTTTTCTTTCTCATCCCCACAATTCTGGGCTCTACAAGGTTGGAAGATCCTAAAAGAGACCACTCT
The DNA here is from genome assembly GCF_937001465.1 of Orcinus orca. Taxonomy (NCBI): domain Eukaryota; kingdom Metazoa; phylum Chordata; class Mammalia; order Artiodactyla; family Delphinidae; genus Orcinus; species Orcinus orca. The sequence continues at coordinate 26,640,371 of NC_064562.1, forward strand.
TGGAATCCCATTCTTGCAGGGGACACAGGAAGGTCCTATTGAACTACAAACTTTGACTACCCTGAGTGCCCTTTGTACTCCTTTGACTAGGGACTAGCAGGCGATAGGTCATTTGGCAGGTAATTGACCCCAATTAGGAGGAGAGGAAGGCTGCTCCCCTACACGCTTACCCTTTGGTAACTGTGATCAGATATATGCAGCAAACCTAGTCTGGGAAAGGTATGATTGCCAAGAGTTCAGACACCTCAGGAATGAAGGTTTGGATAATCACTATCAGGTAAGCCACAAATATCTGCTGAGGTGATAGTGGAGAGTGAGGGGCATTGGGAATGGATAGTAGAGCAGGTTGAGGATGAGCCCCATTATGGCCCTGAGTCCCCCCACAGTGATGGAGGCTGTAGTTCATGTCACTAACCAAGCACTTCTATGTTTGCCCCAGAAAGAAAGGCTCATGGAAACCCTGGAGGAATTTCTTTCTGAACCTGCATGGAGAAGTAGATCTGTGTGGCGCAAGGGGTGACTGTGGCAGTCTGAGAATTTTGCTACAGGGAGCATCAATGACGGACACCCCAGCTCCTGCCCCTCTGGACTCAGCACTATGTTTGTTCTGAGGCAACACTTAGTGCAGACCGTTCACAGCCAGTGACTGAGCACAGTGAGCCCTAATATGGACTAATTCTGGTGAGATACGGGGCTCTTCCAATGGGTCTCTCAGCTTAAGGGCTCCGCACCAGCCTGGCTGAACCTCCTTGGAACTGCACTGGAGTCTGAGAGTCCTTCTATCTTCCTTCCTTCCCTCTCTTCTCCCAGAACTACATCACAATCTAAGGCTCTCCCCTCCTTCTCCTGCTCCCCCACCCCCAAATAAATCTTTTCACATCTACCTGGCATCTGTTTCTCAGTGCACCTTAACTACACACAATGGAATAAAACTGATCAAGATTCCTATCTTTGTAAGCGATGCCACAAACTATACAACTACGTGAAGCTGTACATTTTATGCATCTCATCTTCCTGACACATCTGGTCTTGTGGCAGATCTAGAAGTTACAGATGAAAATTGTCACTGGTAAATGGCCTGGTAAAATGGCCTGAAGATACAAGTATTCCAATGATGAAACAGTTTCTCATATTCATAATTGTCAATGTACATATTGTAAAATTAATTTGATTATATATTGTAAAAGTAAAAAACAATTATAGCCCAACATAGTATGGTAGCAATTTTAAAATACATTAAAAATTCTCTTATGTATGCCTTAATTTCTGATTATTTACACTTTCCAGAAATATTGATCATGCCAAAATACAAATATGATGGGAAGTACCCTAGAGAAAACCCAAAATAATTATTTTATTATTCTCTTATAAATATCATAGCAAAACTAAAATCTTTCGTAATCAAAATCACATGGAGAAAGAAAAGTAACACAATAGACAAGAAAATATAAGTAATGAAAATGACAACAATAAAGATAAAGATGACTAGGAGAATGAGAATCCAGACACTCCTAAAGGGAAAAAAAATTGGAAAGAAGATAAACGTAGTAGTAAAGAAAAAACAATTTCTTAGTTAACAGGGAACATGCAAAGATCAGCGGCAGCTTTATTTTGTTGAGAGACATGATCTTTCAATTTGGTGATATAGCGATTAGTTAATCAATAGTGAATGAAATTATTAGAGACACTTCCCCCCCCAAAAAAAATCAAGATCCCAATAATATTTGTAGACAGTCATATAGGACATACAATGAACAAAAGGAATGCTTCTCAAACAGGTATTATTTGAAAACATTTTAGAAGTGATAAAACTGTTGTGAGATCCTGGCTTCCTCTAAGACTAAAAATTAAATGTTTTGTTTTGTTCACAAACGTTTTCCAACAATATGGATATACTTACATCTGACACATTTTTCTGACTGAATGTTATATGGAGGACCCCCTCAAAGGTCATTTGGGTTTCACAGAGCAGAAGGAAGCAAGTTCACCTGGATTGCACATAAATCAAATAAAGATGTACTGAACAGATGAACAGACCAGGAAGAATAGCCAGTTTTATTTTAAAATAAAAAGAGTAGCTGTGGTTATTTAATTTTAAGTGAAAGAAGTTTGCCTTTCAGACATCATGAAGTAACCTGGTGTACTTTGAACAATGGAAATTTCGTGGACTACATTAAACAAATGGCTAAACTCGATCCTTTTTCCCCATGGCCACATGGAAATGTCAAAATTAAAAACTCAAGTGATCTATTTATCCAAAATAATTTATGAAGAATTCGTAAAAACAGTGTGGAAACATGTACAAAATGAAACAGCAAATTCAATAAATTAACCAGACAACAGATACTATTCCATTCTTGTAGATGCCACAACAGATGTGACAAATACCAATCAGATGGTAATTGTGTGACACAGTTAAGATGGGAAACCCTAAAAACTATTTTTAATCTTTTTTGCCAACTGAAAATCATCTTTCTGTTATTTTATTCAACAAGGTAGGATTCTGGACGATTATAACCTGCCGTTGAACAACAGCCATTGTCAGTCTTAGGACAACACTTCTATTAAGCACGACTTAAAACATTAATATGTTTGCATATATGCCATGTAAGGCTCATTCCTTTTACATCATTTGTGTTTTGCAAAGTTATGTCTTTCCAATTTGCCCCAAAGATGGACTGTTTTAAATATGTAGGCTATTATGGAACTGTGTCCCCGCCCCCCAAATTCATATGTTGAGCCCCTAACCCTCAGAATGAGGCTGTATTTGGAAATAGGGTCTTTAAAGAAGTGATTAAGTTAAAATGAGACTGTTAGGGTGGGCCCTAATCCAACTGACTAACGTCTGTATAAGAAGAAGCAATTAGGACACACACACACACAGAGGGAGGATCACGTGAGGACACAAGGAGAAGACAGCATCTGCAAGCAAGGAGAGAGGTCTCATCAGAAACCTTCTCTGCCAACACCTTGATCTTGGACTCCAATACCGTGAGAAAATAAATTCTGTTGTTTCAGCTACCTAGTCTGTGGTATTTTGTTACGGCGCCCCTAGCAAACTAACGTATATGCTAACCTGGATTTTTCTTTAAAGAAACTAAATGTAATCATATGGTCTACCTCCTATAGGGTTGTTCAAGTCTTGCATTTTAAGGATAACCTATATTTTCAAAGATTTGGAAGAGAGACCTATATCCAAGTCCATTTTCCTTTTTGAAAAATGTTTATTCAAAAAATTGATACAGCCAATTATGCCATTTTAATTGCAATTTGTATAGACATTGGGAACATTAAAAATGCTTGATTTGGGCTTCCCTGGTGGCACAGTAGTTGAGAGTCTGCCTGCCGATGCAGGGGACACGGGTTTGTGTCCCGGTCCGGGAGGATCCCACATGCCGCGGAGTGGCTGGGCCTGTGAGCCATGGCCGCTGAGCCTGCGCGAACAGAGCGTGTGCTCCGCAACGGGAGAGGCCACAACAGTGACAGGGGCCCGCGTACTACAAAAAAAAAAAAGCTTGATTTGGACATATACGAAGGGTATTTTCTTTTGTCATCTATAAATTTATATATTTAACAACAGAAGTAAAACTCATTTAAAATTACTAGAATCTTAAAGTGATAAAGATGATTGATAAAATCAATAGGAATTATTTCGACATAAAGCAAATTGTAACCAAAAACTTTTCAGGTCATACAAAAACCCATAATGCATTAAGAATTATAGAGCCATTTTTATGTCTCCTTTGGGAAAATGTCTATTCAGCTTCTCTGCCCATTATTAAACAAGGTTGTTGGCGGGGATCGGGGGGGTGGGGGGCCGTTGAATTGGATGAGTTCTTTAAATATTTTGTATATTAACCTCTTATCAGGCTTTTCCCAAAGAAGACATACAGATGGCCAACAGGCACATGAAAAGATGTTCAACATCACTAATTATTCGGGAAATGCAAATCAAATCCACAGTGAGATCACCTCATGCCGGTTACAGCAGCTATTATCAAAAAGGCAAGGCATAACAAGTGTTGGCAAGGATGTGGAGAAAAGGGAATCTTCATACACCATTGGTGGGAATGTAACTTGGTGCAACCACTATGAAAGACGGTATGGAGATTTCTCAAAAAATTAAGAATAGAACTACCATATGATCCAGCTATCCCACTTCTGGGTATTTATGCAAAGAATACAAGAACACTAATTCAAAAAGAGATATGTACCTCTATGTTCATTGCAGCATTATTTACAATAGCCAAGATATGGAAACAACGAAAGTGCCCATTAACAGATGAACGGATAAAGAAGATATGATATATATAATATATACTATATAAGATATGATATATATTATATATGCACACACAATGGAATATTACTCAGCCATAAAAAAGAATGAAATCTTGCCATTTGCAACAACATATATAGCTCTTGAGGGTGTTAGGCTAAGTGAAATAAGTCAGAGAAAGACAAATACCATATGATTTCACTTATACGTGGAATCTAAAAAATGAACAAAATAAATGAACAAACCAAACAAAAAATAGGCACACAGATACAGAGAACAGAGTAGTGGTTACCAGGGGGTAAGGGGTAGGGGGTGGGGAAGGCCCAAATGGGTAAAGGGGATCAACTGTATGGTGACAGGTGGAAACAATTTTTGGTGGTGAGTACACTGTAGTTTATACAGAAGTAGAAATATAATGTTGTACACGTGAAACTTACACAATGTTATAAAACTGTTACCTCAATAAAAGGTAAATTTTTTAAAATAAAATTAATTTTAAAGAAAGAAAAATAGATTCATTTCAAACAGAAATAATGAATAGGTTCTTTGATTGTTTGGTAACACATTAATGAAGATAATGATACATAAAAATGCATGGGAAAAATATAAATTCCTGCTGATTTAACAAAATTCTGATATCATCCAAGATACTAATATAAAATTCATATTGCTCTGCCTAAACAAGTACATCACTTTTCAGTGACAAACTACCTATTGAGTGTTGTCAATTCAAAGATTATTTAAAATTTTCCCTGCACTAGAAATCTTGAAATGCTCTGATGTCTTATAGCCCATACATGAAAGAAACTGAATTGAGGTTTTTCCAAATTAGTCAACAATAAAAATAGATGAGACAGTGTTGATAATGAAAAGATGAATAAAATCCACATACACTTAGAAATTAAAAACAGACTATTAAATCATAGTTCAAGTATCAAAATTAAATTTTAAAACACTTAGAAATGAATAAAACAAACATAACTTGCGGAGTGAGGTAAAAATGACCCTTCAAATGAGAGAGTGTTGTAGAAAAGAAGAGTGATTGAAAATGAATGTGTTAAATGTCCAACTAACAAGTTAGAAAAAACAGGATAAGCCTGCAGGAAGGAGATAATAATGATAAGAGCAGAAATGAACAAATTAGAAAACAATTACAAGAGAGAAAATCAATAAAACCAAAGTTGGTTCTTTAAAAATATTTATTAAAAGGTCAACCTCTTGTAAAATTGAGCAAGGGAGAGAAAGAGAAGGTGCGCCCAAGTGATCAATACTAACATTGAAAAGATTGTATCTCTGTTGTATGCATGGTTATAATATTAAAAGTACTATGAACAAGCTTATATTAATATAAACTTGAAAATAAAGACAAAATGCAGAAATCCTTAAAAAAATATATCCCAAAAAGTGACTCAAAATAAGTATGTACCTATTATATATGCAATAGGCAAGTTTTACCAAACTTTATGAAATAAATAATTCTAGTCTCATACAAACTTAGACAGAAATGTAAAACGGGGGAAAACTTAAGAATGCATTCCATGGGGCATTTTAACTTTGATACTAAAACTGGAAAAGAATGGTATAAGAAAAGTATAGGTCAATCTAACTTGGGAACATGATGCAAAATTTTTAAATAAAACATTAGCAAACTGAATCTAGCATGTACCGAAAAACAAAACATACCATGACCAAGTTGTATGTTTATCCCAAGAATGCAAGAATGCTTTAATATTATAAAATCTATATATGTCAGTTACTACATAAAATATATTAAAGGAAAAAAGCCATGTGATCATTTCAACAGATGTAGAATAAAAATTGTATAACAGTATCACTCATTTTTATTAAAATCCCTATCAGATTAGAAACAGAAGAGAACTTTCTCACACGAATAAAGGATAACTACCAAAATTTTGTATAAACTATCAGTTTAAGTGGGAAACATTGAAAATATTCCCTTTAAAATCAGGAACAACACAAAAAGTTCCACTGCTATTCAACATTGTACTAGAAAACCAAGCCAGTACAATAAATCGAGAGAAAAAAATGGGATACAAGGAATGGTAAGAAAGGAAGAAAAACAATCATTTTTCACAGATGCTATACAGACATAGAAAACCCAAAAAATCTATAGATAAATTATTGGAATTATGAGTTTGATGAGGTAGCTGGCCAAAAGATCAATACACGAAAATCAATTGCATTTATATATACCAGCCCACAAAGAGCAAATGGACTCTAAATACCCATTTACCATGGCAACAACAAGAACCAAAAATACTGAAGAAAAAATCTCACTCCAAAAAATGTTTACAATCCTTATGGATAAACTATAAAATGTTATTGAACGACATTAAAGAACTAAAAAAATAAGATCCCGTATTCATGAACAGGAAGATGCAAATATTCTAAACATGTAAATATGCCCGCAAGTTGATCTATAGTTTCCATTTTTAGCACAACTAAAATCCCTATATTGCTTTTGGTGGAACTTGACGATCTGATTCTAAAATGAATACAGAAGAGCAACATGCTAGGAATCATCAATACTTCTGATGAAGAGGAATGAGGTGGATGTACTTGCCCACCAGATATTAAGACATCATCAAACTTTAATAATTAATACAGTAACGTCTTGGTGCAAGAATAGACCAATTGACCAGTGGAACAGAATAGACAGTTCAAAAACAGGACATCTACTACATGGCAGAAGTTCTAAAGCAGTTCTGTGGGGAGAAGATGTGACTGTCAGTAAACACATTACCTGGTTATCTGTAAGTAAGGCTGGTCATCTATAAATAAAGTTAGATATTTGTCTTTGTCTGCTAGGGCTGCCACAAAAAAATACCACAAACTGGGTGGCTTAAACAAGAGAAATGTGTTTTCTCACAATTTGGAGTCCAAGACCAAGGGGTCAGCTGGTTTGGTTTCTGATGAGACCCCCCCACCCCGGCTTGCAGGTGACACTTTGTCCCTGTGTCCTCACATGGCCTTTCTTCTGTGTGTGCATGCTTTCCTGGTGTCCCTTCTTCATCTTATAAGGACACCAGTCGTATTGGATTAGGGCCCCACCCTTATGACTTCATTTAACCTTAATTACCTCCTGAAAGGCCCCATCTCCAACACAGTCACATGGTGTGGCAGGGGAGGTGTTAGGACTTCAACATATGAATTCGGAGGGGACATAATTCAGTCCATAACACCTTCTATGTACCATTAGAAAGAAAAATCTGTTCCAGATTGATTGAGGACTTAAATGTGAAAAACAAAACTTTAAAACTTATTAAAAGTGAACATAGGTGTGAAGTAACAGTTTTCAGACATTGGACATCAGGCGGCCCAGGTCCACCATCCCTGAGAAAATGGAAATTAACAAAGTAAGCCCTGGAACTGTCCCAATTTAGTGCCTAAAGAAAGTTTCCAGGTCACAGTGCAGGAAGGAGGAACCCAAACAGAGCTCCTAGAGTTAAGGAGACAGAGTTGAGGATTGAGGGAGGCCAAGGCAGCTGGGATTTATGGGTAGAGTGCCAGAAAGATGGTTGCAAAGAGAGCTCTGGAGATGCACAGAGGTTTCGCCTTGAACATTCAGCTGATTATTGATCAGCTCATGCATGTGCTGAGAACCAGGGAAAGAATACCAGAAAGGAGCAGTTGGAAAAATTCCCGAGATCACACAAGGCAAATGCAGCCCAAATGGAAAACCTCGTACTACACAGGACAACAGAGTACTCAGAAAAGTACTGCTTCAGTAATGGGGCTAAATTAACCATAGATTAAAGGCTGCTTTGGTCCCACCTAGACAAGCTTAAATGCAAGCTTTGAAAAGACAAAACTATTTCCAAGTAGCTTCACTGCATCCCAGAATAAAGTTCAAGACTGCCCAAAGGAATATAAAGATATAATATATCTGGCTTGCACAATATGAAATTCACAATGTCTGGCATCTAATAGCAAATTTCCAGGCATGCAAAGAAGAAAAATATGCCAAAGAAGAAGGAAAATATGATCTATAGTGAGAAGAAAAACCAATTAATAAAAACAGACCCAATGAAATGAAATACAGAATTAGTGGATAAGGATGTTAAAACAGCTATCATAATATATTCCAAATATTCTAGAAAGTAGAGATGTTAATCATGAGATGTTAAGAAAAGGCATGAAAGAGGTTTTTTTGAAAGACCCAAATAAAACTGCTACAGATGGAAAATACAAAATCTGAGATGAAAAATACACTGGATGGGATTTTAAAACAATAGACATATTTTAAGAAAAGATAAGTAAATTTGAAGACATGGCAATAAAAACTATCCAAAATGCAACACAGAGAGAAAAAAGGCAAAAAACAAACAAACAAAAAACCCCACAGAACATCACAGGTGTGTGACAATATGTAATCAGAGTCCTGCAGGAGAGGAGAGAGGACAGAAAGGGGACCATCAACAGGAATTGAAGAAATAATGGCTGAAATTATCCCAGATTTCATGAACTATATCAAAAAATTATTCCAAATTTAATCCAAATACCTTCAATTTAAGAAACTCATTGTGTCCATGAATGAATGCATGGATAAAGAAAATGTGATGTATTAATACAGTGGAATATTATTCAGCTATGAGGAAGAAGGGAATCCTACCATTTGCGACAACATGGACAAAACTTGAGGATATTATGCTAAGTGAAATAAGACAGAGAAAGACAAACACTGCACGGTATCACTTGTATGTGGAATCTAAAAGAAACCAAAAAAAAAAAAAAACCCAAAAAAGAGAAACGAACTCACAAATATAGAAAATAGATTGGTGGAGGTGAGTAGTGGGCAGAATGGGTGAAGGTGGTCAAAAGGTACAAAACCTTGTTTGTTTTAGAAGCACAAAAATAGATATTTCAAAATTTAAGCCCTGGAAATATAATGTATAGCACAGTGACTATAGTTAATAATACTGTATTGTATATTTGAAAGTTGCTAAGAGTAAATCTTAAAAGTTCTCATCATAAGAAAAAACATTTGTAATTATGTGTGGTGATGGATGGTAACTAGACTTATTGTGATGATCATTTTGCAATATATACAAATATTGAATCATGCTGTACACCTGCAACTAGTATAATGTTATCTGTCAATTATATCTTAATATTAAAAAAAGGAAAAATTCAACAAAGGTTCCAGTGGGTTCTTTCTTGAAACCCTTCAAGACAATCATTAGAGGGCTTCCCTGGTGGCCCAGTGGTTGAGAGTCCGCCTGCCGATGCAGGAGACGTGGGTTCGTGCCCCGGTCCGGGAAGATCCCACGTGCCGCGGAGCGGCTGGGCCCGTGAGCTATGGCTGCTGAGCCTGCGCGTCCGGAGCCTGTGCTCCGCAACGGGAAAGGCCACAACAGTGAGAGGCCCGCGTACCGCAAAAAAAAAAAAAGACAATCATTAGAAACTGCAAACACAGAGAACCTGATTATTTTATGCATTCATAAAAAGACAGCAGTTCGTAGTTAACTGAGGGCGGGGATATACAGAAGATTGGAAATGGCGGTGTTTCCTACTTCTTCAGGATAGACTGCAGGTGATTTAATTCCAGATCATTGATGATTTTAGACTTGGAACAACTCCCAGACATCACTTTATCTGTGTCCTCTGGTTACACATATAAGAACTGAGAACCAAGGCGTTGACCAAGTTAAATGACTTGTCCAAGGTGACGTAAAATGTTAGTTACAGAATTGCCACTAGCATTTAAGTTCCTTGATTCCCAGTCTTGAGTACTTTCCAGTAAGTCAGAGAAAAAATCTTTTTCTTTTTCTTTTTTTTTCACTAAATCCCGGTACCCTGGCAAACCACAGGGTACTCCCAATAAACAAACACATATTTTTGACCGAAATACTTCCAGAGACAAGCCATGAAAATGTGAATATGTTTGGGGGTAAAGAATAGTTTAACTGGAGTGTGAGGTTGATTGAGGAGACATGAGGGAGAAGACATAGTGTAGTTCTCAACGCATGTTCTGGGGACCTGGGGCACTTTCATAGGGTCTGTGAGGTCAAAACTATTCCCCATTCATACTTACATGTTACTTCCCTTCTCACTCTCCTTCTCTCTAAGTATACAGTAGAATTTTCCAGGGGCTACATGACCTGTGATATCACGACAGATTGAATGCAGAAGCAGATAGGAGAATACAGCTGCCTTCTATTAAGTCAGACACTCGAGAGATTTACAAAAATGTGAAACAATGCCACTTTTCTCACTATTTTTTTAAAAAAGTTATTTTTTTCATAAAATGTGTTATGTTAACATTATGTTACCATGTTTGTTACTATTATTTTTACATATATAAGTAAATATTTAAAAATTTTTCAGTCTTAACTTCCAATAACAATAAATAGTGACAGATGTAGCCCGTGTAAATGAAAGCTCTTTGGGGTTTTCAAGAATTTTTAAGAGTGAAAAGGGATCCTAAAACAAAAAAGCTTGAGAATCACTGTTATAGAGGATTTCTAAAACTACGTTGAAGAATTTGTCTTTCATTCACAGGCAGTGGCTTTCACTGAAGGGTTTTGAACAGGGAAGTACAAGGTTAGAGTCAGGCTTTGGGGAAGACTTATTTGACTTATCTGTGGGTAGATGGACAATAAAGGGGGGCGGTGAAGATAAAACAATCAGGAGGCCATAAATATGCTGTTGAGAAGCAGTGAGATGGTGGGATTAGGTAGAAGAAGCAGGCAAAGGGATATAGCAGTAGGATTCATGAGCGAGACAACTGATGGGACGCCAGGGGCACTGGAGAGGAAAATGACCAATGTGTCCCCTAGTTGACCAAGAGAGTGGTGGTACCATTAACAGAAGTAAGGAAGTGGGGAAGAGGCTGTGTTTTTAGGTGGTGTGAGTTTAAGCTCTGACACTTTAGCCCTGGGGCAAAATTGTGAATCTGACGAGCAGATAGCTGGAAATGTGGAACTGGTATTTGAGAGAGGTCAGTTCACGTTGGACATGTGGAGTTGAGTTGTGTTTGAGATTATGAAGACATTCCCCAGGGAGACTCTGGGAGAGATAGAGATCGGGAGCAAAAGACCCAGAGGGGCAACAATAAGGTGAGGGAAGCTCGGATCCTAAAGGCAGAGGAAGAACTTGGATTTTGCAATGTCTCAGAAGCCAGGAAGGGAGTGCTTCCAAAAGAGAGTAAATGACACCCAGAAGCCTATAGGGTTGGGGGCCTAAGGGAATTTCTCTGATTAACAGATGTCTCCGGAAATTTGAAATGTAATTTTATTGGAGTGGTGGATGTGGGTCAGATCACAAGAGGACGAGTGTGGGCTGAGAAAGTCTGAAAAGAAGTTTAGCAGCAAGAGAAGAGAGTGAGAGAAGATGGTAGCCCACTCAGAGAATGGAGAAACTCTCTGAGGATGAAGATATTCAGAGAAAGAGCAGAGATCCCAGATAAGCTCACTCTTCGGAGTCGGAAAGCAGTCTAAAAAAGAGGAAAAGTATTGATTCGTGTCTAGAAAGTGAGTGGCTAGGAGGTGAAAAAAGAAAGAATGCGTGACGGTGTCAAAGGCAGCAGAAATCTAGGGATTCTATTCCTGCCAACAACAAAAACAAAACACAAAAAGCATCTAGGTAGAGAAAAACTTCGGGAGATTTTACAGTAGTAAACTTTCAAGAGCAGTTTCCTCTGAAAAGTAGGACTGAGGGAGATTTTATTTTTGCATATTCTTCTGTACAGTTGGAAAGCTTTCAATTTTTAAATTATGAGTTTGTATTTCATTTATAATGAAAAATATTCATGCCTCATCTAAATGAATGTGGTGTCCTGGATTGCATGGGACAGCCAGAGGACATTAGCAGGAAAACTGGTATTTAGTTAAGAGTAACATATTGATGTTGTTTTCTTAATTTGGAAAAATGGACCATGATAATGTAAGATGTTAACATTAAGGGAAACTAGGTGAGGCGTATAGTCATTCATCAGTATCCCAGGGAGATTGGTTCCAGAACCCCTGTGGATACCAAAATCTGCAGATGCTCAAGTTCCTTATATAAAATGACGTAATATTTGCACATAACATGTGCACATCCTCCCATATACTTTAAATCATTTCTAGGTTACTTGTAATACCTCATCTAATGGAAGTACTATGTACATAGTTGCCAGCTTGTGACAAATTCAAGTTTTGCTTTCGGGAAGTTTTCGGAATTTTTTTAAAAAATATTTCCATCCACGGGTGGTTGAATCCACGGTCGCAGAACCCCCAGATTCAATGGGTGAACCATATTATAGGAACTCTCTCTACCATCTCTGCAGCTTTTCTGTAAATCTAAAATTATTCCAAATGAAAGTTTATCTTTCAAAATGAGTTCATGAAACCATGAGTAAACAAATATAACCGAGGCACAGAATTCTGTTAGGAAAATAGTGGCGAACTAAGATGAATGGGTGGGAAAGGGGCCAAGTCATAGAAGACGTTGCATGCCTGGCTAGAGATTTTGGACTTGGATTCTGCGGTCCATGTAATGTCACTGAATGTAGGAGGATGGTGAGGTGTTTGAAGGAGAAAGGAACAGAGCAGAGCCTTGAAATGGGTGCTCTGTCCCCAGAGAGGCTTGAATGTCATCATTCGTTTGTGCTTGTTCAACACCCGGCTCCCTGAAAAGCAATTCAAATAACACAGTAACATTTTCCCTATCATACTTTTCTCAGTCATTAAAATGCTAATGCTGGGTTAAAGGGAACCAGAGAGCACAGAACCTTCCAGAGTCCATGGAGCAAACTCTAAATTAAATGGAACCAGAACTCACAGAACCTTCTGGAGTCCACTGAGCAAACTGAATTAAATGGAACCAGAACTCACCGGGAGGCTCCAGGCTCAAAGAACCTTCAGGAGTCCACCATGCATCTTTCCCCCGTCAGGCTTGGCACTCAGGTTGGTCACCGCCGTTGTGCTGGGCTGTGCTCACCCGTCCTCACAGCCTGGCTGCTCTGACCCCTCCTGCAGCCCTGGGGCTGCTGACTCTGCACTGTTTTGCGTTGCTGCCTCTCACTGCAGTGCAGTCAGGAGACGAATTCTCCTCCTCACTGTGGACCACTTGCTGGGCCACTGGCATCACCTGGATCTTGTTAAAGTGCCGAATCCTAGCCTTCGGCAGTGGATGGTTAGAGAATCTGCATTTGACAAGGTTTCTCAATAATCTGCAGCTACATAACCAATCGCTCTAGACTGTAGGTGCTAAAAACAGTAAATATTTATGATCTCACGCCCTTTCTTGTTATTTTCATTTATTTTTTTATTGAAGTATAGTTGATTTACAGTGTTGTGCCTATCTCTGCTGTATGGCAAATGACTCAGTTATACACACACAGAAATTCTTTTTTTTACTGTTCTTTTCCATTATGGTTTATCCCAGGATATTGAATATAGCTGCCCGTGCTCTACAGTAGGACCTTGTCGTTTACCCATCCTATATGTGTGAGTTTACCTCTGCTCACCCCACACTCCCAATCCTTCCTTCCCACACCGCCCACCCGTCCACACCCTTTCTGAGGGTCAGGGAGCAGCTTCACTGGACGGCTCCGGCTCAGTCCTTCCTAAGGCTGCAGTAAGACTTGGCCGAGGCCTGCCTGGGGCCCGAGGGCCCACCCACTGCCCGGCCACTTAATGCTGATGTGGCCAGAGGTGACAGCTCCTCGTCATGGGGCCTCTCCAACCCACGGGACAACTCGAGGGTCCTGACAACATGGCAGCTGGGGTCCCACAGCAAGTGGTCCAGGAGAAGCAGGAGGAAGTCCCAGTGCCTCCAAAGTCACCTGTGTCGTTACACAGGTTCGCCTCGCTCAGACGGGGAGGGACAACTGAGGCCCTGACTGCCACAGGGCAGGCTCACTGGGACCGACGTGAGGCTGCCCACCACGCCCGTTACAGTTGTGGAAGCACTAGCTTCTCCCCGAGCTCACAGCCCTGATGCATGGAGGCTGGGAAAGTTTTTGAGATTCATTGGTGTTGGTGGCATGGGGCCTCCTCAGGGCAGTGGGCTGCTCGCTCCGGCCAGTCCTGGAAAGGCCTCGCTGGCCCCCTGCTGCAGACGCCCGTCGGATGAACACACCGCAGCTCACTGACCCACTGACACTTGGGGCTAATTGAACACCATGGTGCCCCGTGAGCGCCACTGTCTCCCCAAGGTGTTGAAGCGACTCCCTCTCCCACCAGCATCTCCATTCCTCCACATGCCATCAGCACTTGGTTTTGTCCAATTTCTATTTTTTTTACCCCTTGGGTGGGTGTGAAATGGATCTCATAGTTTTCCTGTGAATTTCCAAGGTTACTAATAAAGGCTTATTAGCCATTAGTTTGCCGTGAAATGCCCATTTTTCTACTACACTGTTTCTTTCTTGACCATTGGTGTCCTTTGTATATTTTGGATATGAATCCTTTGCAGTTACATGTGTTAGAAAAAAATTCGAATGCTTGGTAAAACTACCAGATACTGGGGGAGATGCAAATGGCTGATTAACTCTCCCCCAATGAGCATTCGAGCCCTGAATGATGATTACTTGGCCTCACTCTATAGCCACAGTCTTGGAGCAGACTTTTTATGAAAAATTAGTATTGGAATGGGGTGCCCCTTCTACTCTAGCGCCAAGAACAGTCCCTTGGAGGTTATTGCTTCATTGTAGAGAAGGATTTAAAAGACCCTCAAAGTTATGAAAATGTAAGCAAACAGGCAATCCTTGCCAGTGAAAGTTTGGGTGTAGGCGTAGGTGTAGGTGTGGTTATGTAAAATAGGTGTGTATTTGTTGCTTAGCAACATTTGCCTTTCTCCTTTAGGTGCAAGGGGGAGATCCCTTGTTGGGATGTGCTGAGGTGATCCCATGCAGGGGGAGCGAACCAGGCACCGCAGGGAGGCTGGCACTGGGTTCTTCTCCAGCATGGCCCACCTGGCACTGTTCTAAGCATTAGGGGGACATGGCTGAGCGTGTGAGAAAAGAGAAGTGTCCTCAGAGCTCAGGGGGACGCTGCTGGGGTGATGGGAAGAAAAGAGCTGAATCAATAGGAGTATCTTAGCAACCATGAACAAGTTTCCTACCATCAGAATGTGCAGGACCACATGTAATCTCACGTGGCAGAGTCCCAAGCCACGGCATTAGTGAACTGGTCACGTTTCCTGGTTTTCTCTCTCTTCCTGGCTTCTTGCAGTAGCACCGATCTTCTTTGAACTAAGTCCGTAGTATTCCTGCCCAAGGAGGGTGGTTGGGGGAGGCCTCGGGGAATAAGAGGACCTCCCGTCACTGAGGGCAGGTGGGTGCTTGAGCAATACACTGAATAAATAAAAGTGAGGTGACTGTGTTTGTACTCCAAGCTAGTAGCTGTGGATCATTCCAGATACACCGTTGACAAGGATTTTTACCAAGTGAGTCATTTCCCTTATGGTCTTTCTCTAAATTTCTTAAATGTATTCCCACAACACCTGCAGTTAAGCCCAGTGTTTCTTGGAATATAAGAAGCAAAGTACACAGCCTATCTCTGAGAAAAATGGACCCCGAGGGTAATAGTAAGGACTTTGAGAAAGGAAATCTGCATGTGCTAGTCTGATTCTTTATGCTTCTTCTTCCTTACGTCCCAGCATGCTGCCTGTTTGAAGCCATCTCACAAGGACATTTGCAGGATCTGCTAGGTTGGCCATTCCACGAAAGCAAGAGTCCTGCTTTGCTTATTGACCTATAAGAGGGACAGGTAGAAGCTCAGTAAATATTTATTGAACAAACAAATGCATCTAGTGAGCTAAGGGGCATGAAAGTATCTAAACACTACTATGTACAATTGAAGATGGATGAGTGTTAATTTCTGTCCATTGAAAACACTACTAGGGAGGGAGAAGTTTCCTCAGGGAGGATTGGTGAGAGGAAGGAACACATTAATACAAACACACTGGGGAGAAAGCTTGTGTGATGGGGGGCTTCAGTCTATGTCCCTCAGAGCTAAATTGAGCCAGAGAACATTTGTTTGCTGATGAGTATCCCTACCAAGAGGAAATAGAGAGCTTCAAAGAAGGGGAAGTAAATCTCAATACCCTGGGCCTGATGCCAGATATTCCAGCACGTTAAAGATGACAGACAAAGGAGACAACACCTTAAGACCTATTCCAGACTGCATATTTTCCTCCCTTTGTGGGTTAGCCGGCGTTCAGTAATGTGTGTCCAGGAAGTAATAGAGAATGTGGGGAAAGATGTTTTCTGCTGTTCTCTCTGTAATTCTAGGAGCCACACTGTGAGGCTTGAGGTCTAAGTCATGTTGTGATGTCTAGACTATGTGAGAAGAAATGGGACGATGGTAAGATGTAACTTATCCAAGGATGCTTGTGGCTGAATGTGTACACGTGGACTAATGGTTTGATTCCCCCCGGAGTGGCTGAAAAGGTCAGGGTAGCCTCTACTTACTGGGAAAGAAGAATATTTTATCTTTGATTTTTAAAAATTTTTTAACTTTGTTAGGAAACTCTATTGTTGCAGGTTTCCTGGGACCTTGTACCATGCTTTTTTCGTTTTGCTAATGTAGAAAATGATCTAGTAAATCATCTGTGTCTTGCTACTTGTAGCATGGGAAGAGTTTTGAAAAATGTAGAATTTTGAAAAGGCACAAGGTTTCTCTGGCCTGAAAAGCTTATACCTAATTCAGACAAAAGGGCTTTCTGCAAAAGTTAGAATTTCAAAGCATGACAGTTTGAAAGACTGAAACAGCTACAGGTTCCAGAAATCTTGAGTGGAAAAACAAACACATTTTGAAAACTTACTCATGCAGGGCTGGGTTCTCACTACTGTAAAAGTAGAGGTAAGACAGTGGGCAACAAAGTTTTACAATTTATATGCATTTCCTTGTTAGTGAAAGGACCATTTGCTTTATAACTAGGTAAAACATTTCCATGGTTCCAAAACCAAATTCACAAATAGGGTATTTTCAGAGAAATCTAATTTATATCCCTGTTTTTACCACCTTAATCTTTCTCTCTCTTATATGTAACTTAAAAAAACAAAAAAACCCCCAAGCTTTTGGTTTATCCTTGCATTATTGCTTTGTTATGAAGAAATATCTATAAATATATATTCATAGCTCTCCACTTTCTTGAAATAGATATAACATACTATACATAATTTTCTCCACCTTACTACTTATTTATTTATTTTTTGCGGTACACGGGCCTCTCACTGTTATGGCCTTTCCCGTTGTGGAGCACAGGCTCCGGACAGGCAGGCTCAGCGGCCATGGCTCACGGGCCCAGCCACTCGGCGGCATGTGGGATCTTCCCGGACCGGGTCACGAACCCGCGTCCCCTGCATCGGTAGGCGGACCCTCAACCACTGTGCCACCAGGGAAGCCTACTTATTTATTTCTAAATTTTATTATTTTTTTGGCCACACCGTGTGGCATGCAGAATCTTACTTCCCTGACCAGGGATCGAACCCATGCCCTCTGCAGTGGAAGCGCAGAATCCTAACCACTGGACAACCAGGGAATTCCCTCCACCTTACTTTTTCACTTAACCAGATATCCTGGAGATTTCCCCATGTAGCATATAAAAAGTAGTCCTGATTCCTTATTTCAGCTCCAAAGTATTCCATTACGTTAATTCAACTAGTCCTTGAAGAACAGATATTTGGGTTGTTTCCGATCTTTTACAAAGCCAAAGTTTTTGAGAATGAAGGAATGACTAGTTGTGTCCAACGAATCTGAGCCATCCAATAGAAGATATTAAAGTATTCACTGGATTTGGCAATAGGAAGGTCAATGAAATCTTAACCAGGGCTAAGATGTATACACACAACCTACCCAGCAGCATGCAGAACCTAGCTTAGCAAGGATAGTTTCAATGTCATGGTGCAAACTGAAATCAGATTATAGTGGGTCACTGGGTGAATGTGAGAAAAAGGAGACAACAGGTAGTATAAACTTCTCTTTGAGGAAGTTGGACAAGAAGGGGCACAGAAGTGTAACTAGATAAGTATTTGGAAACAAGAGGGGTTTTATTTGGGGGGGCTCTATTTTATATGTTTATGAATGTTTGTGCAAATGTGTTTGTAGAATAGAAGATATCACAGCATGTTTGTTGTTTGGGGAAGGAGCCACAAAGAGAAAGAGTTAAAATGAGAGGAAAAGAAGGTGTTGATTGCAGAGAGATGTTGTCATTCTTCATTTTTGAAGAGAAGGCTCTTAAGGTTGTTGGAAGTATGGTTAGAAAATATAACATGTAACAAGCATCTTTTTAAAAATACATTTCCTGAAATTTATAGGAACTCAACTCACCATGAAAAGGCAACTTTCACTGGCCTCATCCTTGTCCCCTTGAAGCTTATAGTATAAGAGGCATTTATCCTTATTATAGCATTCTATCCTTTTTGGTCCATCACTACCACTACTGCCTAGTCCAAGCCACCATCGTCTCTTGGGACCACTGTAGTAGCCTCCAAACTGGCCTGCCTGCTTTCACTCGTAACCTTTCTGTGGTTCCCACTTTTCTACAGAGAAGCCAGGAAAATATAACTCAGATCCTGTCTCTCCCCTGCTTTAAACCAGTCAATGACTCCTTATGGCAGTTAGAAAAGATTCCAAAGTCCTTATGAGGGTCTGCAAATGATGATCTGTAACTTCTTCAGCCTCCTTCTCATTGTTCATAACTTGGCTCAAAGGCACCTTTTCTGGCTGCCCTGCCGAAAACAGAACACTGCCTACCCCTTAAAGTCACTGTCTGTCACAGCACCCTGTTTGATTGTCCTCATAGCTTAAATGATCACATCTTCACTTATCTTGTGTTCCTTAGTTCATTGTCTCCCCAATTAAAATATGTGCCAACTGAAAGGAAAACTTCTTGTTCACTGTAGTAAACCCAGTGCCTTAAACAATGCCCAGCACACAGTAGCCACTCAATATACATTTGGTAACTATTAATATTGTTCTTTGACTTTTGCAAGGACCTGCTATAGTAATCTTCCCATCCTTTTACCTCTTGTTTTCTCTCCTTTTATTTTACACAAAGCATTTCAATTTAACAGTTATGACTTTGGGGAATAAATACAACGGCAGAAACTTTGAAACGGACAAAATTTGAGTTGGAACTCCTTAACAACAAAATGCAAATTTCAGGAGCTTTATGTAGGCAAAGTGGAGTATCCCTGAGTTAACTGGGAAAAAACCTGATCACCTTGTCTCAAGTGGAAAAGTGCAACATTAGCCTTTCTTTTGAAAGATGAGATAACTCAGTGTATGTGCTGATGCAGAGTGGAAGAATCCTTTAGGAAACCAGAAGGGTATTTTTTGTGAGGGAGTGACCCCTTCTATCTAGTCGTACAAATAAATTGCAGCCTGTGGCTGTTCCACTATGGTAGTGCCTAAGACTGTCTAATTTGGAGGTAAAGTATTAGCAAGCCAGTTTGGCCACAGATCTATGGCTAAATATTCCAAGCTACTTTATAGATAATAAAGATGGTGTTTTGAATTCCATCTGCCTGACTTTGGGGTTATTATTTGTCTCCATACTCAGGAGGCAAAGGAAGTGTTATTCATCAACCATCCTCCAAAAACTCCTGAACAGACAGTGGCTCAAATGTGGTTGATTCAGTTGGATACCCAAGCCTTAGAGATAGATCACTACTGATCATTGTTTTTATTTTCAAATAAGATTCTTCATCATAACTGCTACAGTCAGATAACATTAGCTAAAGCAAATCATAAAAAGCAAGATTTTTAAAAGAAAAATGTCTTGTACAAGAAAAAACTTTATTATGTTTATACAATGGACTCTAAAGGTGATAAAACAACACTAAAAATTCCAGTCATAAAAGATATCATCCAAAGAAATGAAAAATTAAAGGAAAGTTAATGCAAAATTTCAAAGGCTTCTCTTTGTCAGTCTTGTTAGTTTATCACAAGAAAAAGATAAAGAAAAATCTAAAGGTACACTTGGCAACTCTAATTTATATGTGACTTTGTTTCTGGTTTTCATTTCTAAATACCCTAAGTCGTATTTTGGAGGTGAAACCCCTTAGATGGGGTCGTGTTCACAAGCCCTTGAGATTTACTTTTCAGTTTCTGGGTCAACTCCTGAAATCATTCTTCTTATTTTATCCCTCCAGAGGGAAGGCACTCTTTGTCCCGTCAGTGCTGTGTTTTCAAGTGTCTGGTTGTGTTCAAAAGAAAAGCAAAACCAAAACAAACCAAAACAAAACCTACCAAGGAGTCTCCTCCTTAAGAGTGAAAAACTATCCATTCCTCCTTATAATCAGGAGAAGAAAATGTTCCGCTGTACACTTTTTCCAGGAATACATTTTGGAAGAAGAAATTATTTTAAAGAAATTTTTTATATCTCAGGAAAGTTACACCTTAACTTAGAAAAGCTGGTCAGTCTTAGCAACAGCTCGATATGACAATTGCCTCAAATACAAAATGCAGGGGCTGTTTCTGCACATGTATGAGTCTTACCAGAACAGAATATTTTTACATAAAACTTTTTCAAGTTCCAGGACAGAAATTTGATTGTTTTATGACATCCCTAGCTTAACACCAAAGAACAACTTTTACAATCTCTGGGAAAATACTAAAACCCAATATAAATGGATACGCCTAACCTCTTTACAGAACAAAAAGAGGGAGATTGTTAATATACCAAGTACTTCAAAAGATTACCTGCCTAAGCGTTCACAAGCCTCAACCATTACGGTCAGAGATAAATGACAAGTGTAGTAAGGAAGATGAAAAGCCTTCTGTAGCACGGGCTTTTAGCTACTTATCCAATATTCAGTGGTATGGTATATGTCTAACAACTGGCTCTAGAAAAAAAAAAAAAAAAGAAAACCTAAACTGTTTGGTGTTTGCCAATTTTTATGCTGTAAATGCTCCCATTGTGACAAATTTCAGGCTACCAATGTGTTTAACAACCACCCTATAAAAAAAAAAACCTGAAAATTTAACCATTGGCTCTCACAAGCCAGAGTGAGCCATTTGGAGCACGTCACTGCATTCATCCTCCTCCTCTTCATCACCAGCAGAAATTCCATTTTGTTGCACTGGCAATTTTCTATGATTAAAAAGAAAAGAAAGGCATTTCCTAGTCATTCTTGCAAATAGGCCATAAGACAGCATGTGCTGATGAGAAGTAGGCACAAGTCATGGTGGGAGCTGTGCTCGTGATGTGTTCCTTAAAGGAGCTTCAGACTCAGCTAACCCTTTTTACCCTTAACATTTTCTTTTTCCTGGCTGGAATGCATACATGATGACTGGAGCTGCAGCAGCCATTTTATGATCAACAATTAAGGAGAGAGGACAAGGAACTCACAGAGATCTTGGCCCTGACATCTTTGAGTTGCCTTACCACCTCTGGAGTTCTTATTTCTGATCTTTTTAAAAATAAGAAATAAAATATATTCCTATATTGCTTAAACCGCTGTCATTTAGGTTTTGTGTCAAAGGCAGCCAAAGCCAGCCTTTCACCTTGGGCAAACTCACCAATAGATGCAGACCTAGTAAAGAGAAATTGCTACCAGAAGCAAAACTGTTTAAAATTTTCTTTCTGGAAATCACATAGTCATTAAAACTTTAAAAAACTGACCAATCAGGGCTTCCCTGGTGGCACAGTTGTTAAGAATCTGCCTGCCAATGCAAGGAACATGGGTTCAAGCCCTGGCCCAGGAAGATCCCACTTGCTGCTGAGCAACTAAGCCCATGCACCACAACTACTGAGCCTGCGCTCAAAAGCCTGCAAGCCACAACTACTGAGCCCACGTGCCACAACTACTGAAGCCTGCGCGCCTAGAGCCTATGCTCCACTACAAGGAAAGCCACCGCAATGAGAAGCCCGTGCAGCTCAACGAATAGTAGCCCCCACTCGCCACGAGAGAAAGCCCGCATGCAGCAATGAAGACCCAACACAGCCAAAAATAAAAACAAATAAATAAATTTATATATATATATAAAAATATTTTGTTGGAATGAATCTACCTAAAATACTTGACTCTAGAGGCAGAAATTGTATTCTCAGCACAGCACTATGAACCACCAGTGAAGAGAATTTTGGCCACTGTTATTGAACACATGCAGTGTACCAGATACTGTGCTAAGCACTGCAGAGGCATCAGCACACTTGCTGTGTAACCTTGAGCAGCTCAACATCTTGGTGCTTCATCTATTTATAAGACGGAGATAACATAATAGTTATATAATAGAGGGGTTTTGAAAAATAAAGGAGTTAATAGTATATAGGTAAGGTGCTCAAAACAATTCCTGGCAAATAGGAAACACTAAGTGTTAGTTATTATTACCATGATTATTATTCCCCACAAACCCTATTGGTTAGGCACTGCTATTACCAGCAGATGACGGTAAGAACATCTATCTCATAGGGAGGTTCTGAGACTATGAGATGATTCCTCTCAAGTGTTTAGCATTGTGCCAGGTAAATGCTTAGTAAGCTCTGGCTATTATGAGTTCGATACAGAACAGCAGTCAGATGAAGCCCTTTAGTGAGATCTGTGTCACTAATTTAGTGAAATATTGTGTCAGTGTGGAGAAAAAATTAGCTTTTTTTGTGGGAGAGAAGGCTAGTATTATTCATCCATCCCTATAATGTACTTATGGTGCCTTGTGATATGTAATTAATATGTCAAAGGATGAGTGATATTTGACATGCAATAGATAAAAACCAAGTATATGGGGCACGGCAAGAGCTAAGGAACAGAGAACGCCTTGGGATGGGGCTTTGGTATAGAGGAGAGAGAACTCTGGCCCAGGAGACATGGAGTTGGACCTGATTCTGCCATTTACTAGTTTTTTGACCTTGGGCAAATTACTTAACTTTTCATTTCCCTCATTTGTTAAAATGAGAATTCTGAGTTCAATACATCATCTATCCCAACTTTAAAAAGTAATTTTGTTTGTTTAATATCTAAGAGATGATGTTGGACCTTAAAGAATAGGTCAGATTTTGAAAACTGGAGCTTCCGGTTCATACACCAACGCTGAACACAGGATATACTATTTAGATGCTTTGGGGGAATACCATTGCAAATTTGCCCACGTCTGTGTGAGAGTATGAGCGAGACCAGGCAGGAAATGTGAGTCAGGGTCATACTTTGAGAACCTTGGGTAGTTTATTGGGAGGCACTGCTAAGCCATTGAACTTTTCTGAGCAGGGGAATGACATGCTCAAACCACTCCCCTCGGGAGATTATTTCAGCAACGAGAATGATATAAGGGTTAACTGAGGCACGGAGGAGGGTTGCGGGACCACCCTAGAGGTCTAGGCATGAGATCAAAGTAACTAGGAGCATGGGAAAGGAAGGACATGAGAGGGTTTCAAGAGGGAAGTGAATATCTCACGGAAGGGATGAACCTGTGGAAATTCTCCCATATGATTTAATTGGCAAGGAGTAGATGTGACAGTTCAGCAGTTTAGTGCAGAGCCATTCATTCCTGGCAGAAACTGGGGGTCTGAACATTTGTTAGGTGAATTTGGAAACAGTTTGAATGGTAGGTAGTAAGCTCACAAAATTGGGGATCAGCCTTGTTAATAATGGTTGAATTAATAGACATCAGATAAGCAAAAAGAATGCTGTCGATTTATTACAGTTTAGGAGTTCAGTAGCTTGAATATTCACTGTGAGTTTTGGGGAATAACAGCATTGAAGTTCTGTGTGGCAGGAAAACGGAGGAGGGAACAGTCCTCAAAGGCTTGTGTCTACATGCTGCAAATACTACCTGACCCTGACTGGAAATGTGGTCTCAGAGAATAATTCTAAGCAAGGATTATAGAATGCCCCACAGACTTCAGAAACTGTTGAAATTCATCTAAAATTCTACTGTCACCATGACATTTACCATCAAATGTTCACATAGAACTTTTTACATAGTATACAGACTGTTTTGAAACTCTTAGAAAAAAGGCTAACAACTTTTTGCAAATTCTTAGAATTATAATTAGATCTGAAATTTAGACTTGAGGGCGAGGATAATAATGGGAAAGAACCATTACTGTGAAGTATTGTCTACTTTAAGAAAGACACCAATTGGAATTTTCACAGCCATTCTATTAGAGATTTATTCCTTCAGCAAATACTTGAGTGTCTACTGTGATAGGTCTGTGCAAACTTTGGGGATGTAGTGGGAAACAAACTAGATAGAGCTCCCACCTACACACAACTTAGAAGGCTGATAGGGTCTTCCCACGAATAGTCAACAACATGCCTAAATACGTCTATAATTACAAACAGTTCAAAGTTCTATGGAGGAAAGGGTGTGATGAGAGAATAAAGGGATTTCAACATCAAAAATATATAATTCCCCCCACCACAGTTATCACAGGAACAACCCCCCCTTTTTTTTACCTCCTGCCTTTTTTTCTTTCTAGTTTTAATGAGATGTAACTGACATCCAACACTGTATAAGTTTCAGATGTACAGCATAATGACTTGACCTACATACGTCATGAAATGATGACCATGATAAGTTTAGTGAACATCTATCCTCTCACCTAGATACAAAATAAAAGGAGTACCCCTTTTTAATGTGAAGAATACCACACCAGTGATCCTTGGCAGGCTTGTTCCAGGGAAACTAATTCGCTTAAATTCATTTAAGGAGCTGATACACAAACTCTACGTTGCATTTATTTTTCTGAGTAGAACCATCTCTTAAAATAAGTTTTTGGGTTCACAGTTTGCATCTATAAAATTTGCAGCCAATTTTAAGGGCTCACTTTATTGTAAATGATTAGTAATTGATTTTGGGCAGGGGGAGACACACTGCTTAAATAGCATAATTAATTTGCTTTTGGTCCCTTGATACCTCCTTTTCTCTGAGGATCCTGTCCTCCTCCCTAGCTCAGCCCATCCACTTTCTCTGATCACACTGCTAGATCTTGGCATTATCCCACACTGTCCCAGCTCCATGATTTTAATCTCCAGCATCCCATTCTCAGACTGTTCCCCAGCTTTTGGGAGTGGTTCCCTGCTCCAGAAATTCTTGGATTCCCCTCCTCCCACCTTCATTCCTTTGATCTTCTCATCTTTCCATCATCATCACACTCTCCCGTGTCCTCACCTCTCTGCTTATCACAGTTCCCCAGAGTCACTCCCCTGCCTACACCCTCTGCTCTCTGACCCTCTTTTCCTCCATCACACCCACCTGCAAAACCCCAGCTCTGCCCCTTTAGGTCGCCCGAGGCTGGAGGAAAAGCCACAGCCATGCCGACTGGCCTTGCTTTAAATTCATGACCACTAACCTCAAATGGGCACTTAATAGTGCTGCCTGGCAATCCTACCACATTTCCATGGTTCATTTGCTCTCAAACTCTCCCAAAAGATAACCGTTTCATATGTGCTCCTCTCTTTTCCAACCTCCAGCATCTCTTCCACCCTCACCATTTCTCCGGAAGTAGGGTTCATGGCTATTTCACCAAGAAAAGAGAAGCAGAGAGAAGAGAAGGTCCCTGTGTTCCCAGCTCCTCAGCCACCAGCCCTCGTGCATCTGGGCCCACACACTGCCTTCCTTTCTGTGCTAGCTTCTCTCTGCTTCAGGGCTCTGGCCCCCGGCTCTTCTGTGAAAAGGGGAAGAAGACTCAGCCTCAGGGTCTTTGCACTTGGCAACCCTCCCTGCAGATCATGTGATATGCTCCCTCTTCCTCTAGGACCTCTTGTCAATAAGGTTTTCCCTACCTGCATGGACACAGCAACCACCCCCATTCCCCATCTCTGTTACCCTTTGGCTTCCATCCCATGTACAGCCACCTGGCATATTTGTGTATTTATTCATTATTTGTCCCCCCTGAGGGATTTGTATCTCTTTGCACCATATCCCTTGTGAACTGAACAGTGCTAGATTGATTCATTCACTCATTCCTTTATTCAACAGGTGCCGGACTCTGCTCCAGGCACTGAGGGTACAGCGATGCACAGATCCAGTGAGGAAACAGCCGGTGCACAGGTCCTGAGGTGGGAGTGTGCCCCAGTGGTCCCAGGACTTGTGAGGAGGCCACAGAGACTTGAGGAAAGAGCAAGGGAGAGAGTAGACCAGGTCAGAGTGGTAAAGAAAGATGGGAAGGGAAGTTCATGAAGGGTCTTGTACACATTGTGAGAACTTCTATTTTGAGTGAAATGGGGAACCAAGGGGGGATTTTTTTGGATACAATGATATTAATATGCAACCCACATTCAAGTTTTCACAACTGTCCCAATAATGTCCTTTTGAAAACAGTCCAATTTTCTATTACCATTGAAAGAAATAACTGGCACGATTGGCAAGATCAAATTTCACAGTATGTGTAGTATTAGTAATTATCATTTGGGGCTACTAGGCTGCACTGGGAAAGGTCATCTATAGATTTAAAAAAATGAACAGTTCTACGTCTTTTTATAGCTTTTCCCCTCATCCAGAATCCAAACAAGGATTAGTTGTCATGTCTTTTTTTTTTTTTAACTGCTTTATTGAAATAAAATTCACACGTTGGGACAATTTGACCACAAAATGTACAATTCGGTGGGCTTTAGTATATCCACAGAGCTGGGCAACCATCACCACAAACTAATTTTAGAACATTTTTGTCACCCCCAAAAGAAACCCCATAACCTTTACCTATCACCCCACCCCCACCCCAGCCTTTCCAATTCCCCCAAACAAAGGCAACCACCATTCTCCTTTCTGTCTCTATAGGTTTGCCTATTACGGATATTTTGTATAAATGGAAGCTTACAACTTGTGGTCTTTGGTGTCTGGCTTCTTTCACTTAGCATAGTGTTTTCAAATTTCATCCATGTAGCATGTGTCAGTACTTCCTTCCTTTTTATGACTGAATAATGTTCCAGTGTATGGATATAGCACATTCTATTTATCAAAGGAGGGTTTGAGCAGAGGAGTGATCTGATGGGAGTGGCATTTAACAAGGCTCACTCCAACTGCTGTTTTGAGGAGCAGAGAATGAATAACTATATCAGAAGTTGATTTTTTGGGAAAATAAGATGAGGCCCAAGAATTGACCTGTAAGTGCTCAAATATTTAATGAAGAAATTAGCAGAAATATTCTGACCTATATATAAATATATTTTATGTGTTTTGGGGGACTTGTTTCATTTCCTTAGAATAATTAAACATGGAATGCAGAAATTAAAAAATAGTTAATAAATAAGAATTTTAAATGGAATGTGCACGTGTAAAATTACATGAAAAATTGGAGAGTACCATTAATTGGATTTTTAAAAAAATATTGCTGGTAATGGTTCTTTTGGTACATGTGAAATTTATTCCTCAGAATAATTATTCGCCTCTAAACATAACTCAACATTATGGTAATTATCCAAGATTTCATGCCGGCTTCCAGAGAGCTGGCCAAGAGAAAAATGAAATCTTATAAAAAAATATTTTCAATGTCTACGCAGATCAGGTATCTGGGAGCTAGTTCGGTTTTATTTTGGGAAGTTGGTGTCATCTAAAAGATTGTAGAAACTGGATCAAAAAAATTTAAAGTTCTATTGTGGCATCTGTCATTATTTGGAGCAGCGAGGTAACCAACTGGAATCATTAGATCCCGGATTGGCATAAAACACACATATTGATTCAGGGTTTGTTACAAGCACATGCAATAGTTACTAGGTTATCCTTTTTGGGTACGTGCAACTTCTGGGGCTTGCAAATCATTGAGGAGTAAGCGAGGGGCAATGAAACTAGACATAAAAAGGCGAGGCTCGAAAGGTAATTGTCAAAACGCACTCCACGTTTATAGAGCGGTTGGGTGGGCCCGGTGGACTTGTTCTACGAACATTTCAAAAAAATAAGCATTGAACGCGGAACTTCACCGGCAGGCAAGGTACCGAGACCGCTCCCCCGGGACTAAAGGAGGCAGGGGCTGTGGTGTTTTCTCCTTGGAACCAGCGGGGCGTGGGGCTGGAGGCGCGGGAGGCGGCGCGGGCCCAGCGCTCGCGCCGGCGGGGCCGGGAATTTGGAGAGGATCCCTGGTCGCGCAGCCGCGGCGGGAGCGGCGGCGCGCGCAAGTGCGCGTGTGAGCGAGCTAGAGAGCAGGCGGGCGGGCGAGTGCGCCGGGTATTGGCAGCTGAGGAGTGGAGGCTGGGAGGCTCCGACTCCCTGACGCCAGCGCGACCAGATCAATCCAGGCTCCGGGAGCGAGCGAGCGAGCGAGTGTGCGAGCGGGCGGGCGGGAGGAGGAAGGAGAGGCCGAGCCGCTGAGCCCGGGCCGAGGCGCGGGGAGGGACCCTGCGAGCGCAGCGCCCGGCCGGCCGGACCGGGGCCGCGGGGGACCCCGCTCGCCCGGTCAACTCGTGCGCCCGCGTGGACAGGCGCGCAGCCAACCCGGTAAAACGAAACAGACCCGAACCCAACTTTCCCCTCCGTCGCGTCCTCGCCCTCCCCTCGGCGCTCCGGGCTTCCCAGCGCCGCCTCCGCCGCGGGCTGGGGCGGGCGCGGCCCGGCCGGGTGGCCACGATCGCGCGCGGGGCCGGCGGCGCGGGCTGCGGCGGGGAGGGGGCTCTTCCCCGCGTGGGGCGGACCGGGGATTCCCCCCCCCATGATGGCGCCTCCCGGCCGCTCGGAGGAGCAAGCCTGCCACCTCCTCCTCTCTTCGCGCCTGGCCAGCCGGGCAAGGCTCGGGCCCGTGTGCCCCCCGCGTCTTTGTTGGGTCTGCGGTGGGGAAGCCGCGTTCCTCGGTCCCCGGCCCTGCCTGCGGCCGGCCCTCCGCGGCCACCCTCCCCCTCCGCCCGCTGCCCGTTTCCCTTTCCCTTCCTGCAGCCGAGCCTGGGCCGTCGGCGCGGCCCGCGGGCCCATTGTGTCCCGCGCCGGCCCGGGCGACCCCTGCGGGAGTCGGAGGGCGGTCGCCGGCGCTGCCCTCTCCGCGGAGCGGGGCTGTTGTAAAGGGGACACCCGGTGCCCTGGGTCCTTCTGCGTCCGGGGCGGGCTCCTTCCTGTGCCCCCTACTAGCGTCTTGGGGGTCGAGGTCAAGGAAAGTTCGTACTGAAGTTCCCTCTCATTTATTCAAAGGTTTGGCGGCGGCGGCGCGCGTATTTTTTTTTTTTTTTCTCTTCCGCCTACACCCCCCGGAGTCTCCGAGTGTTGTCTCATTCCTTTCCCTTTCCCGGATTCGATTGCCTCACTGCATGTGTATTTGTGAGTTCGCTGTGCAGCAACTGTTCATTTACTCTGCGCCCGGTCTTTGTTAGTGTTTCTCGGGGTTGTTTCTGCAGGAAGGGGGGGGGGTGTTGGGTGTGAGAGAGACAGACGTGGGCTTGTTTTTCTAGTTGCTTAACAAATATGAAGGCTTCCAGGGAGAGCGTTTGCCTGATGTACTTTGGGAAGGGAGGGGGAACAAATGCCTGCCGGCTCTTACAACTACAGTAGCTGCGGCTTTTGTTTATTTTGCGGCGCGGACGATGTTTCAGTGCACTTGCAAGGTCCCCGGCCGGGCGCTTCCCTTCTGAAAATAGAGGCGCGTCTCCGAACCCTCTCCCGAGAAAACATCGTTGTCGTGAGTGCTGTGACAGCCGGCCTCTTGCTTTCCCCTGAGGTTCTCTTGCTGAAATTTCAGAGTAGGTGGAATGATACAGAAGTTGCCTGATCTCTGTATGTGCTTCCTCTTACTGAAACTCCTAGCAAGCAGCTCAATCGCAAAATGCCTTTATTTCAGAACGTTTCTCGCTTTCATTACTTGCCGTGGATAACATGCCTGCATTCAGTAGCACAATGAGAAAACTGTTCTCTGCCCATGTTGATTTTTCATCTTGTTTCTCATTACCTCTTGACGCTTTATTGGAGGTAGCTGAGCTGTATTGGAACCACGATTTAAAAAGAATCAGGGCAGAATCAATGTGCACTGCCCCGGGATTTTCAATAGTATAAATATTTTGCATCAGTGTTAATTCTGATGGAGGTGCCAGGCCTAAATATGCTGTAACTGATTTAAATGTTTGTCCTCCCCTCTCTCTCCCTCTTTCCCATTTGCAGTTATTTGATATTTCTGTGCAGGTGGTGTACATTTGTGTAATATTGCAGTTCTTAGGAAACTGTAACCAGGGTCGTGGGAGATGATTTTCTAGAGGTGGGCGATGTCAGAGCCTCTGGAGGATCCAGGCAGGATCGGGTTTCTTCTGAGGGTAGGGATTTGTCCTTGATTTAGTTTTGACCCCTCCAAGCATAGGTATGTAACCAGATACATTTTTCCTTTTTGCAGTATCCTTTGGTTTTATACCCTTGAAGAGCTGATGACCTTTGCATTTTAGAGAAACGACAGTTTTTAGGCAATTTAAAATATGAACTTCTTACACCTCTTGGAATTTAATTTTTTTTCTACTAAGTTCATTAAAGCATTAAGAGGAAGTAAGTCTCATTTTTCCAAATACATTTATTAGTTGAAAACTAAATTGCAGTTTGTGATTTTGATTTCTAGTAAGTCTGGGTTTAGTAACTTGGTTAGAATGGAAAAAGAATAAACTTGAGTGTAATGAGATGAGTATATTTAAGCTGCAGTCGCCTACATAATCAAGGCCAAGTTGTGTGTGTATAAAAGATCTCATTTGTGTAGTCTTACAAGGCTAATGGAAGCATCATTGAGGCTTTATAAATAATGTAAGTTGTGTATAATGTAGAGTCTCCAGAGACGGCAGAGAAAGCATCATTACCAGCCTTTTCAACCTGCTGGAGATCTTAAATTGATTTACAGCACTGAACTGGTGCAAAATGATACATCAGGATGACATGGGGTCAGCCTGTAAAAGTCTATGATGTCAGCCTATTAGTTCAGTCATCATAATTAAACCATATTACAGGGGCAGCTAAGCAGGAGTCTGGCGTTATCCTTCAGATATGGGTGGCACATGGATTTTGTTTATAGTGGAAAGGCCAAACTGGCAAGGAATGCTAGTATTTCTGAAAAGGGGAAAGGCTTACAGAACTCTGAATTGCTGAAAAAATTGAAGCTAAATTAAGCCATGTTCAGTCTGCATTGTCTAAATAGCTTTCCATTTGGTAGTGGAGAAACAGATGCTTTGAGGGTGCCGATAAGGACCCTCAAAGCAGCTCTGATCCATGCACTGAATCATGCTTCATGTGAGCTTGAATTTAACTTGGCCTTAAGGACCTTATAAAATATCAGAAGACCACGTATTTCACATCTCTGATCCTTTTATTAACACTGAGTTGCACTGTATTGATGCAAACGCTGATACGTTATTTCTTTAAGCATAGTTACCAGGTCTCCACTGGAAACAGAGATATTTGAATTGAACATATAAACAATTCAGGAAAAGAAGATTCTTAGTTTTTGCTTAAATTTCTGGCAATCCTTATTCAATTTATGGGTCATCTAGGGCTGTGCCGTCCAATTAGGTAGCCATAATCATGTGTGGGTATTTAAGTTGAAATTAATTAAAATTAAATTAAAATAAAACTCATCTCAGTAGCACTAGCCACAGTTCACGTGTTCAGTAGCTAATGTGGCTAGTGGCTACCACCTTGGAGAATGTATACATAGAACATTCCCATCATCACAGAAGGTTCTGTTGGACAGTGCTGCTCTAGACCTTTCGCCTCTGCTCATCCACACTTTCTACTCACCTTTCAGCTGCTTCTCTACTTGGTACCTCTGTGGATGAGTTTGTGAGGTCGAAGGGAGAAAGAAATATGTCAATTAATTTTGCTGCTTCCTAGTTGCTCTTGTTAAAAGAGTTTGGAAGTGACAGTTGAAGCTACTGCATAAAACAAGGTTGACTTTTCTGTCAATCATATTTATCATTGGTGTCATGGCTTCTAATTTGATTTAGAGCTTTGGGTAGGAGAAATAATTGTAGCTGATTTTTTTTCTGTGTCCCTGTCTTTAATACTCATATCTCATTTAAGCATCAAAACTTCCCTAAGTACTGTCGTTGTCACCTTTTTACAGGTAAGGAAACTGAGTTCTGAGTGATTCATTGTCTTGCCTCAGGCTACGTAACTAGTGATTATATTCTTAGCCATGAAGTGAACAAGGCAAGCTCACTCTAGAGCCTCACTTTTCTAAAAAATTAATTAATTAATTTTTGGCTGTGTTGGGTCTTCGTTGCTGCGTGTGGGCTTTCTCTAGTTGCGGCGAGCAGGGGCTACTCTTCATTGCAGTGCGCGGGCTTCTCATTGCGGTGGCTTCTCTTGTTGCGGAGCACGGGCTCTAGGCGCACGGGCTTCAGTAGTCGCGGTGCATGGGCTCAGTAGTTGTGGCTCGTGGGCTCTAGAGCGCAGGCTCAGTAGTTGTGGTGCAGAGGCTTAGTTGCTCTGCGGCATGTGGGATCTTCTCAGACCTGGGCTCGAACCCGTGTTCCCTGCATTGGCAGGCGGATTCTTAACCACTGCACCACCAGGGAAGTCCCCTCACTTATATATATATATATATATATATATATATATATATATCTAGAATACCTGAATAATCATTGTTCTGCTGGGCTTTATTATTCTGGTATAGATATGACTTTGCTTTTATTTTTTAGTCTTTTAGACAACTTTGCCTTCTATTGTGCTTTTCTGGGCCATCTTCTGTTGTCTTCCTTTAAGTGCTTAAGAAAGGAAACATAATGTTAACACCTCTCTAAGCAGAACATAATTGGAAGACTAAATCTGACATAAAAGTAATGCATTTCAAAGCCAAATTGGTTTTATCTCTGCTTTTCTGGATAATTCCTGTCACTTTCCCCTTGCTTTTTTCTTGTATTATCACAAGCTGATGGTACTAAAAAAGAAAGTTCTAGTAGTTCAGTTTATCTCATTAAAATTAGTCTTCTTTAGCTGGTAAACACTGCACTTTGAGATGCAAATAGTTCACTGCAAATTCCTTGGAATTTATTTTTTTACATTTATGTCTATTTTTGTATAGTCTTACAGTTCAGTCATTTTTATTTTTATTTTTTTTCGTCAGGGCTATTTAAGAATTTGATGAAACCCTGGATCCCCTATCACGCTCCCATCCTCCAATCCAAAAATGCTTATATGCCCTGAAGCTTGTGTGTGCACAGAAGTACCCAAATTTCAGGTGAAGGACATGCATGGGACTGCCTTGCCAAGTGTGTTCATAAACACTGATTTGTAATTTCCTTTACAAAGAATAGAGATATTGAGTGTTAAAAGCTACTTTGATGTTCCTATCAAGTTGAGCAATCCGAGGCCCAGGGAAGATAGCGGACTTGCCTGAAGTCACCCATCCAGTGATTGGAGGAGGGAAAGCCTGCACCTGGATCACTGTCATTGTCAAGTTCCCATTTGTTTGTTTTTTCCTTCCTCACTCGCTGTGCTCCTGGGCCTTTGGTCTGAGCATATCCAGTGTTAATTGGGGAGGGGAGGAAAGGAGAATTTTTTGGCATGATGTTAACTTTTTGTACCCAACATTATTTGAGCTGAGTATGAATCAAGTCTGACAACCTCAGATGTTTTTTACAGATTAAAATTGATTTTTTTTTTTTAATTTTAGAGATGGAAAAGAAACGACTTATGCCTGATTTAGTCAATGGGACCTTACTAGAAAATGGTAGATCCGAGATTCTACGAAGTTCAAATTAAATCAGGCAAGTCTGCTGTACAAATCTCCTCGTTTGGCTCTCAAAAACAAATCATATTCCTAACCAAAAGTCAGAGATTGGGGTATTTAGGGAAGGAGTTAGGAGGTACTAGGGAGAGAATTGGAAAGGTCTAAGGAGAAAAGGGATAATTTAAATATAAAAATTTAGAAATGAAGTATAAACTTATAAAATGACATTGAGGCTGATGAAGTGTTCTGTGTAATTGTACTTCTGTATGTGGTTTTTCTTTTCTTTTTTAAAAACTTACTATCACCGGTTTATTATGAAAGGATATAACTCAGGAACAGCCAGATGGAAGAGATGCACAGGGCAAGGTATGGGGGAAGGGCGCCATGAGCTCCATGCCCTCTCCAGGCGCCCCACCCGCATAGCACCTTGATGTGTTCACCGGCCTGGAGGCTCTGGTCTTAATTTTTGGTACCAAGATTAGCAGGAAGTGCTTTGGTAACAAATAGAGGCATCTCCATTTTGCCTCGAATTGAAATCTCTTGACTCTTTATCCCCCTTTTCTGCTATTACGTCGTATTGCAACTATTTAGGCTAATCTGGTGACCTGTCATCTGATTTGCTGCAAAAATACCTGAAGTATTTTTAATACTTCTGGAGTTACTGCCTTAAAAAAAAAAAAACTAAGTTGCATGAATGTACTTACTTAAAATCTAAGTCAGAATCTTCACTATGGTGTTCATTATTAAAATAATGTCAGTTTTAGAGATGTACTACTAGTCCTAGGCAAAAAAGTAACATTTACAGCTATTGCTGGCTGATTTGCAGAAATGAGCGGGCCCTGTAGAACGTTCATTTGCATAAGGAAAGCTGTCTTTCAGATGGGAAAAGCCAATCTTTCAAGAACAGTTCAACTCCAATGACTGCATCAGGCTTTTAGGCTGATACTGGGAACTGCAGTATTTGAGCAGTTTAATCTAACATCTTTGTGATTTTTTAAAAATTAATTTATTATTTTATTTTTGGCTGCGTTGGGTCTTCGTTGCTGCGCGCGGGCTTTCTCTAGCTGTGGCGAGCGGGGACTCCTCTTCGTTGTGGTGCGCGGGCTTCTCATTGCGGTGGCTTCTCGTTGCAGAGCACGGGCTCTAGGTGCGCGGGCTTCAGTAATTGTGGCATGCAGACTCAGTAGTTGTGGCGCATGGGCTTAGTTGCTCCGCGGCATGTGGGATCTTCCTGGACGAGGGCTCGAACCCGTGTCCCCTGCATTGGCAGGTGGATTCTTAACCACTGCGCCACCAGGGAAGCCCCCTGTGATTTTTTAATAAGCTAAAATCAGAACTTTAGAGAACATTCCCTCTTGAAGATAAAGCATCAAACTCTCTAAGGTTTGAGGGAATCCATACCTGGCAATTCTCCCAAATCTCTCTGCTTGGTTCCTAGTGTTCACATAGGAGCCTTATATAGAACCCAGGTCTATGGTTGGTGGATTGATTTCTTAACTAATTTTCTTGAGACAAGCCTGGATTTCAAGGAACACATACAACATACACAGCAGTTACTTATGCATCTATATGCTTTTGAGCTCACGGTGAAAATAAATATTCACTATGTCATGTTTGCGAAAAGGAGGATAGAGGGATCTAGCTTTTGATTCAAAAATATATTTATACGTGTAATTTTTTAATGCTTTATTTGTAGTTTCCCCTTAATTTTAGGGCAGCTGTACTATATTTTTTCCTACAATTCCAGATAGTTAGGGTATAGTTACTCAAACTATTCATTCATTTTCCTCTCCGTGTCTATGTTTTGTGGTTTCTTTGCGGTGTGCTTATGCAAAGTGGAAGTATTTCAGACCTTTATAGTATTTTTTCTTTCAGTTTCGAATACCACAAGAAGAAAAGGGAACTCATTATCTTTCAAGTATTATAATTAGGCATTAAATTAAGTCATTAGTTAGCTAAATGCAAGATCTTTTGTTTAGATTGAAGGAAAACATGTCTTTTTAATGGAGGAGAGGGGTATTAAATATCTCCTTATTTGATAATTTTGATGCAGTGTGGTAATGAGCATATGCTTCACTTAGTGAATCTGTTAGTTCAGAGTGGCTCAGTAATTAGTGAGGAGACCCACAAAAATGAAGAATTAAATGCAACATCACAAGAGTTGTTGCAGGGTGATATAGGGGTAAGTTGTACAGACAGTTCACATGAGGCCCACTGTGATGTGGAAGGATGTGTGGGTTTGCACTGGGAGAAGGAAGAGACATTTGGGCAGAGTAGCGGTGTGGAAGACTCAAGGTAACAGGAGCAGCGCTGTCCGATAGAACTCTCTGCAGTGATGGAAATGCGCTGTATCTGTGCTGTCCAGCACTATAGCCACTAGCCGCGAGTGGCTGTTGTGCATTTAAAATGTGGCTAGTGCAACTGAGGACTGCATTTTAAATTTTCATTAATTTATGTTTAAATAGCCACCTGTTTAACAATGAGCTATCACGTTGGACAGCACAGATCTGGAGGCCAGTCTGCAGCTCTGACTGACCACAGAGGGTATTCCTGATGCGGTCCCATGTAGTGAGCTGGGAGAGGTGTTTGGAAAGGTTAAGTTGAGGATGAGGGTTTGAGGACCTCAGCGTGCCAGAATAAGGAAGCACTGGGAAGTCACAGAAGGTGTTTGAACTTGCAGTTTGGGTTGGAGAGGGTAGAGTCCATATGCCAGGAGATTGATAAGAAAGCGCTTTGAGTTCTCTCTCTCTGATGGGGTGGGTTTTGTGAGTGAAAAGACACCTGGTGGTTATTTGGCTATAGAGTAATGGGAAAGAGGGGTGTCAGATTATCCTTAAGTTTCCAACCTGAGTGGCTGGAAAATTAATAAAGCCTTTACTTAAGAATAGAGAAGAACTGGTTCTGGAAGGAATAAAAATTGTGTGAATGATAAATTAGAATTGACAGGTTGAATTTAAGGTGGGGTATCTAAGTATTCTACAGGCAAGTTGGAGATACATAACTAAGCTAAAGCCTAGGGGAGGGCTCGGAGCTTTACGTAGATGCCAAGTAGTGATCTGTTGGGAATGATGGTGGAACGTCCGGGAATGGATGGGTATTTGGAGAGGATCATGTACAGAGAAACAGAGCTGGTGGGTTGAATCTTCCATTGATGCCCACAATTAGGAAGTGGTAGAAAGGAGAGGCATGTTTGAAGTAGACAAAAGAAGGAACTGAAAGGAAGGTGTGGGGTCAGAGGAGAAGTTAAACCAGGAAGCCAAGGGAAGAGAGATTCCAGAGGAAGGTTCAAAGGGGGACATGTATGGTTCAGGGTGAAGGAGAGAAGGTCAGGGTAATCAAGTGAATGCAGCTGAGGTGAAGAGACTGAGTATATTAAGAAATAAGAAACAGAGTCTTCTATGCCCTCGAGTGATTTATGTTTCAAAATTGATGAGACGACTTCTTATTTGAAGGTTGAGGGAAAGAAGTTAATGGACAGAAAGCAATCAGAGATGAGATGATGGAGGTAGTGATCTGGAGCGCAGGTGACAAAGTATTAGTCATGGTAAGGAGGGAGATTGTCTGAGAAGGAAGCAGAATGGGGTCCGAGAGAGGAAAGCGGATGGCACAGAGCTCATGTCAGCTTGCGCTGGTTTTCCCAGTAGTGTCGGAGGCAAGTCAGTCCCTTCATTGGGATGGTGAGCCGGGAGAATCAGAAAATGGTGCTGCAAGTTTAAGAATAATGGAGAAGGTTTGGAAGAACCATTGTAGGTGATGTGCCAGGAAATCTGTGGCGAATTCAGAGGCTGAGCAGTCGGAGGAAGCCTGGGGTGAGGTTTGACGTGGCTGTAGAGTAGACTAGTAATTGCTGCTTTTTAGTGTAACTTGGTGCCTGAAAGTAAGATTGGAGAGGAATGTTGGCAGAGATGATTCTGGCTGAGGGATAGAAAATAGGCTAAGAAATGAGGTTCTAGAGTCAGGTTGCCTGGGTTTAAGTCCCAGCCCCCAACACTGACTTGCTTTTTTATAACTTTGGGAAAGCTGCCATTAACTTTTTTTTTCTAATTTTTAAAAATTGAACTATAGTTGATTTACAATGTGACCATTAACTTTTTTTTTTTGACCATTAACTTTTTGAACCTCACTTTCCTCATCTGAAAAATAGAGATAATAGTATCAGCCTCAGGATTGATAGAAAGATGAGATGAGTTATCCTTCCATATTTCATCTAAGATGCTGTTAATCATAAGATGTTATTTCATGTACTACTGAGGAAAAAACCATCATTTAGGCACAACATACCACTGACTGTAAATTTCCTGGTTAGGAGAGGGTACATCTTGCAGTCAGTGAAGTACAGGATACATAAGGGACTTAGCCTAGGACCTGGCACATAATTAGCATTTGGAAAATGTTAGCTATTTAATATTTGTAAGAGTCAATGTGATTGTAGAGTCTAGAATGTTAATGAGAGCAATATCGAATCCAACCTAGATAAGGGGTTACAGGTTATAAGGAGTCTAATGGATTAAATGAACTGAGAAGGGTTAAGCAATGGGAATCCTGATAATGAAATTGTGGAATATCAAGTTTGGGAATTTGTAGATGGAGCGTTTCCCTGACAATGCCAGCTAAAGTTTTTTAAGAAAAGTATAGTAATTGAACTAAGAGAAGAATGCCCTTTATTGATTTTAAAAAGCTATTTAAAGTTGCCCAGAGCCTTTAAAAGTAAGTATTGTGAATTTATCTATGGATTTTTCTTACACTATTCATTAGTGTTAAAAACATTTTTTTTCGTTAGAGAATACACACTCAGTGAAGAAAGATTCCGGCGTGGATTCTGGTCATAGTGTCAGAAGGAAAGGGGGAGATGGATTCTCGATTATCACTGATTGAGTGAATTGTCATTTTCAAGAGATGGGGGTATGGGGGTGGGGGTAGTACTAATAGCTGCTTGTAGAGCTCTTTTGTTTTTGTTTTTTTGTTTTGGCCACGCTGTGTGGCATGCGGGATCTTAGTTCCCCGACCAGGGATCGAACCCGTGCCCCCTCCGTTGGGAGTGTGGAGTCTTAACCACTGGACCACCAGGGAAGTCCCTGTAGAGCTCTTTTAAACATGGCTCAGAAAGCAGAAACCATAAAGGAAAAATTTATAGATTTGACAACATTTATGTGACCAAACACACACTCTTGAATGACCACGCACAAAAATACAACCGTTCAAATTTGCAGCAAGTTACTCTTCTTGTAAAAAACTTTTAAAATCAATAGGAAATTCCACCCCTACAGAAAAATTGGTACATGGACCTGGAGAGTATCATACTAGGTGAAGTCAGGCAGACAAAGACAAGTATCATAGGATATCACTTATAGGTGGAATCTAAAAACATGATACAATGAACTTATTTACAGAAGACTCACAGACGTAGAAAACAAATTTATGGTCACCAAGGGGGAAAGCGGGGGAGGGATGAATTTGGGATTAACAGATACACACTACTCTATGTAAAATAGATAAACTACAAGGATCTACTGTATAGCACAGGGAACTATACTTAATATCTTGGAATAACCTATAATGGAAAAGAATCTGAAAAAGAATGTGTGTGTGTGTGTACATACACCTGAAACGTAAATCAAGTATGCTTCAATTAAAAAAAAATAAATGAAATTCTGGGCTCCTAAAAAAATTGGTAAAGGACAGGAACAATTCACAAATGAATGAAATGCAAACTACTAATAGACATGAACTGTTCTGCCGTGTCCTGGATGAGACTCTTCACTGGAATGGGGACGATGTCGTCTCTTTTACTTTATTGTATCATTCTTTGTGGACCAGGAAGGATCAGTCTGGGGAAACTGGGCTTTTCTCACTGAAGGAAAGGAAGCCAAAATTTCCCTGCCTCCTAAGAGAAGCTGGGGTCACAAGGAGGTACACAATGAATGTAAGCTGGAGTTATAAGAGACAGGCCATCTCCATCCCATTTCCTTGATGTTGCCCCACTACCCTCATGACATTGGGCTAGGAGTCTCCTCATTGGAATGTGAGGTGTTCCCAGTGCTTTAGGGGCTCTCAGTTCTATGCAGGTTCTCAACCAGCTGGCATGATGGGTGAACTTTTTTTTTTTTTTTTTTTGCCGTACGCGGGCCTCTCACTGCCGTGGCCTCTCCCGCCGCGGAGCACAGGCTCCGGACGCGCAGGCTCAGCGGCCATGACTCACGGGCCCAGCCGCTCCGCGGCATGTGGGATCCTCCCGGACCGGGGCACGAACCCGCGTCCCCTGCACCAGCAGGCGGACTCCCAACCTATCAGTGAACTTTTAAGGATACCAGTGCTCCATAGAGCACATCGAAATGGGCCTCTTGCTCTCCCACCTGAGTTGCAGTATTAGATTTGATTTGTAGTGGCGTTTTCTTATTCATATGAGACACAGTGATGGCCTTAGAACATGGTTTTTCTTATTGAGCTAGACTGGTTCATAAGGTATTGAAATAAGAAGTTCTCCCACATAGTAAAACCTCTTATAAAGTGAAGAAAATTTGAAGTTAGGCATTAGCATTTGATTTCCCAGATTGTCTCTTGAGGGTAATAGTTAATGTAATGGGCGTAAGAAAGGCTTCTCATGTGCTGTCCGTAAGGTGGTTATTGGTAGGGTCCTTACCTAACCGAAGTACGCTCAGTCTTACCTCAGCCTTGAGTTTTTACCTGGCCACTCGACAGAAGAGGATTCATCAGCATCCTCTGACCCACCATCTCCTCTCTCTTAAGTGATCTGCAAATATTTCAGAGTTGGGGGAAAAAAAAAGGCTTTTAAATTTCACCCACAGGCTTACCATGAATTTCAGCCACAGGGCAGTTACCCCCGCCTCTTCTTTCGTTAAGTCCTTTCAGAGGACGGTGCCTGGGAGTAGGGGGCCGGAACTGGTATGCATTGGTCAGAGCCATCCTTCAAACTCTTTAAGCCAAGTTGGGGAGGGAGGGTGAATGCCGGCAACACGAGTCTTAATTTTATCAAAAAGGGTCCTTAATTTTATGGGTAGCTTTGTGTGGAAGGGAGTGGTAATGCTACAGTGAGTGTTGCTTTAGGAATTACACCTTTAGCCCTGTGACAGCTCAGCACAGCTGCCTGTACATAGCTTGCCATCCCATCTGTTATGGCTTCCTGTTTTGCTTTGTGTCCGTTGCTGGCTTTGCAGTCTGCATAATTAATAACAACCTCTTTATTTTCCCAGTGTTCGTGTTTGTGTGCTCAGGACTTCTATTCAGTTTGTTCAAGCTCGAGAGAACGAGAGAACGTTTGATTGGTTTCAAATGGCCTTCTGTTAAACTGTGAGCAAAATTAATTTGATTACCCTTGAAATAATTGGCATCCAAGCTGTATTTATAGCATTTATTTGCATGGAAACACTGAAGAGTTCTGTCTTGTCATAATGTGCAGGCTGAGATGTTGATCTGTATTCCAGGAAAGCCTCCATTAAAAGCGGTGCATCCTCACTGAGCAGTTCTGCTTTTTGTTGAGCCAATATTAATCAATTCAGCAAATGTTTCATGCATCCAGTGCTGGGCTCTGTTTCGGGGAGGGAGAGAGAAACATCTAAGTCAGTTTTTGCTGTGCAGAAGCAATCTTACTGGTAAGAGGAGACTACGATTATATGAAAAGCTAAATAACAAGCCATCGTTACTCATGTTATAGCGTCTTATTTTGAGTGTATTTCTTCAGTAATTGGGATAGCCTTTCAGAATCAAGGGATTAGGAAAGAAATCTAATGTAGTTGGTAGAGCTCCTGCACTGTGCCCACCTCCAGCTTAGTGGATTCTTTCAGCAAGTTTTTGAGCATCTCTACCTATATTTCTGTTCATAGTGTCTCTTATAGAGCTTGATAAAGTTGGGATAAGGGGTCATAAATGTAGGATTTGCACTGAGATTGTAACTTTGAGGAAAAATGCAAACGTGCTTGTCTAATGCAGCTTCTGTTTTAATAGCTTTTATTACAGTTATCTTATTCATTCTTTAGACTGAGTTCCTTGAGGGTATGTGGACAGTATCTTTACGATCTTGATGTTAGCACAGTGGTTCTCACTTTGCACATCAGAATCCTGTGAATGACAACCACCGCAGAAATGCCAGGGCCCGCCCCTGGGGGGGCTCTGATTCCAGGGTTTCGGTTGGGGAGCTTTTAAAGAAGCACCACAGGTGAGTCTAATGTACAATAGCATTGAGAACTGTCGGTTTGACACACGGTAGTGATGAGTGAATTTTTTCATTTTGATGTGTTTAAAAATATGTCGGGAAATAGGACGTGTGGTATGCTGTAGGTCTGTTGTGAACATGAACTATGTCTTTGATATCCAGCAGCACTTGGTGCCGGGTGATACCTGTTCTAGGTGCTCCAGACGACCCAGGTAGTTCTGAGGGTTAACTTTTGCTCCCCCTGTTTTAATTTGAGGAGAGAAGAGATAGAAAGAAAGGATATGTGTGTTTGAGAGCTTTCGCTTTTCCCTTCTTGAAGGAATCGGCAATTCCTTGTGTCCTAGAGTCTAGAAGTAGAGCTAATAAATAAAACTGTTGCGACCTGGGGCACCAAGAGCACAAAGAGAAAAGGAGAGAAGAGTGTTAGCGGAGGTTATCCGGCAGAGTCTGGAGGAGTGTTTGGGTGTCACAGCTGGGGGGAGGGCAGGGCTGTTTCCGCCAGCAAGGATGCTGCCAAATG
This sequence comes from Orcinus orca, assembly GCF_937001465.1. Classification (NCBI taxonomy): domain Eukaryota; kingdom Metazoa; phylum Chordata; class Mammalia; order Artiodactyla; family Delphinidae; genus Orcinus; species Orcinus orca. The sequence goes on from NC_064562.1 coordinate 26,682,848, forward strand.
TCCTGTAATGCCGAGGTTGAGAAACCCTGGAATTGGGGATAAGGAAGGGGCCTGGAAGGCAGATAGGATACTGAAGTGGTCGTGTCACAGATGGCTGTTCCTGCCACACCCGTATGCTGTTTGCTGTGTTAGCCCCTCTCCCAAATCCTCTAGAGTCAAGAGCACCGTTTTTTGCCCTTATCTGTAGATAGGATTGTGACTGCCAGCTGTGTATGAGCCGTTAAAAATGAACATTTTAATATTTTACCTATAATAAAATATGATACTTGAAAGAGTCCTTCAGTTATTTTCCATCTGTACATTTGCTTGAACGGGACAGTATTAATTCACATGCAAAAAAATAAGCCAGTAATTTTTGTTCTGTTTTGCTTACGTTTTCAGTAAAGGATACTAAGAACGATCAGTAAAACGGGAAAAAAAACATTACAAAAATAAACCCAGTAAAGCAATCAATCAGTCCATCTCTGAGAGAACCAGAATAAAAGGAAAATTTCCAATCTTAACAAAGGCTATCTACTAAAATCTTACTTTTTAAACTGCTGTTTCTTACAGCATCATTTATAAAGGAGGAGTTTGAGGCGGCGCAAGTGTCTCCCTTTTAGGAATGGATAAGAAAATACAGTCTGTACGTCTTTTTTTTTTTTTAAAACCACTACACAGTAAGTGGTAAAAATAAACTAGATTTTAAAAAGAGAACAATCAGTGGGAATGTAAAGAAAATGAATTTCTTAAAAGGAGTTTAATTTTAATATTCCACAGCCTCATCATAAGAAAAGAGTATTAAGAGTTGAACACATACGTGGGTTGTTGGTGTGAGGTAATGGTGCCAATTTCCTTGTGTCTTTGTTCAGTTATCGCTTACAACTACTTATCCCTATTCTAGGCTGTTTAGATGAAAATGAATTTAATTTTGTCATCGCTGCCCTGATAAAACTCTTGGTTTTTTCATGTTCTAGGAAAGTGGCAAGATGCCAAGAAGGAAAGCAACAACGAAAACAAAAATAAGCTGGGGAGAGAAGGAACCAGGGGGATTAAAGTAAAACCATAAGCACATCCTTGCTTGTCAGTCCCTCTACTTCATGCATGAGACAAAGGAGGAGGTTATTTAGGAGAAGCAGGGTGGTGGAGGGGTTGCCTTGGCAAGCCCTTAACCTCTCTGCACCACGGTTTCATCGTCTCTAAAATAGTCTCTACATCACAGGACTCCCATAAGGATCAAAGAGAGTGAATAGGTATAAAGTGTTCAGCACAGTGTTTGGTGTTTCACTGTGGTGGTGATGGTGATGATGACGACGATAGGAGAATGATTTTTTATTCCCTCTGAATACTTGAGCTGTGTTGGAAACTGACAGAGACCATGGATACACTCTTGTGTGATGTCTCCCATAGAGCCACCTGCGTGACAGCCCTCTCTCCCTTTGAAGTGGGTGGTGATGAAGCTGAGAGCTTATGGAGTCCTCAAACTGGGGTGTTTCAGACGTTCTGTAAAGACTGTTGCCAATAGAATGAATTTCCAGAGGAGGATAGAGTGATTTATGTGACGAAATATGTTTTTAAGTTTTTATAACATAATAAAACCATTATAGTTAAGTCTCTGTCATCCACGTATAGATTTTCCACAGCAATATTTGAATCTTGAGCAGGCATTTCTTTAGAATTTACTACATTCTCAGAGTATATAACAGTTTTATGGTTAGTGTAAGCAACATGTGGTAAGGAATTAAAAGCGTTCTTTGATAAAAGCATAATACATATTCGAAAAGCAATGGTTACGTTTTATTAAGGCTGCTTTGGATTATCCATTCCGTGGTTCATCCCCACTGATGCAAGTGGTTGATAGTCAGCTGGACTCGTTTGGATTTCCACATCAGGGTAGGCAACACAAAGCCCCAGATGCACAGGAGATGTAGTTGTGGTAAAGAAATGGCACAGGTTTTTGGCCTCTGTCCCTTAGGTAAACAGCCTGAACACGTCCTGTGACTCTTATCACGATCAACCTGATAATATGGTTCTTCAACCCCCCCGCCCCCCATAACGGTGAGCAGGGTGATGCTGGGAACTGTTTCATACCCATTTTCTTCCTACTGCACCTTTGTGTTGGGGATAAGCACTTAAAGTACTGTTCAGTTAAATAGTGAATTGGTGGAGACTAATGCCTCTTAGTAGTTGAACGTACAAAGGAGGAGAACTTGTGTTTTGAAGCCTTCTAAGGGCACTCTGTTTATTAGGTTTTTCCATCTCGATTGGTCAGTAACTCACTGAGGGGAGGTTAATGGATAGAAACTGGACTGAACAAGGGATCTGAGGCAGAAGAGACCTAGATCAGTGGTGCTGGTCTCACCTAATTCTCTAGGTGACGCTTGCTTGTATCCACAGCATGGTTTCCCTAACGCAGTGAAAGACGGAGCATCTGCTGCTTTTCGCTCTCAGTTGGAGGGAACTCTCACTGTTCTGGAAGAGGGCTGCTGCCCTTTGTTCAAATTCTCCTCTGAGGTGGCCAAGCGAATGTAAGTCCAGCTTCGTTTTTGGCAGATTGAGAACAGGATGTCATTGATCATGGAGGAGAGTGAAATCTGGCTGATCTCAATGTTTGTTTCGGTGGTTATGTAAACTTTGATTTTGAGAAGTCATTTTATTCTTCCAGATAACAGATTTACAAACTGGAAAAGGGACAGGACCAAATTGCTCTTGAGATATTTGAGTAATACAAAACATTTCTTTGGTAAGAAATTCATGCCCTGAGAAATTGGAAGGAGATTTGAATTGTTAATGGAAAGGGGACTAGGAACTAGAACGGAGAGGAAACTGAATTTTTTGTTATAATATGCCATTTTGTAAAATTGAATTTTTTGATCATGTGGCTGAATTGTATAATAAAAAAGTACATTCCCACCCATATCGTATTCACCGAGAATTAGGTCATATGTCCCAACCCCATACATTGGAATACATTTCTCTGAAAATCCTAGTTCAGTGATAATTCCATTCTGGGCAGAGACACCTTCTATTATTTTTTCCTTCGTAAAACGATAAATCTTGTCACCTGTTGGTCATAATACTGTCTCCTGGAGCCGTGTAGAATAAACCTCTTACCTACTTTCAGTTTTTATTTGTTTTTATTGTTAGAGTCTTAAAATTGAAAACCGTAATTGGTTGTAAATAAAAATGGTCTGCTTTCCTGAACTCGCCTCCTGCCAGCTCACTCCTAAAGGCAACCACTTGTTCAGATTTGTTTATTTCCTTCCAGGCTTTTAAAGGTGTGCATATATTATACATGTGCAGGTTTCATTTCTATTTGTGTTTTTAAAATGGGATTGTACCATGTGTATGGTTCTCTAGCTTTTTTTAACTGAACAATTACAGTATGGTTTCTTTCCATGTTAGACATGAAAGGCTGTCCTCCCCCCCACCTTTTTTTTGACAGTTACATCATTGTCGGATGTACTATAATTTATTTAATCGTTCCATTATTGTTAGATACCTGGGTTATGTGGAACATGGATGATCTTGAACACAGATCAAACGCATCTGAGGAAACTGCTTCCCTTGTAGCTGTTTCTGCGGCTGTTTTCTCTCATCACCCTCATACCACCGGGCCTGCTGGAGGTAGGGGCCTCCTAACTGTCTCCTCCAGACCATTCTCCCACCATCCTCCATGAAAACACCCACCTTTGACCATACTGTCAGGTTATACCACACTTCCCCTCCTTGTTACTCACTCACTGCCTCACTCCCCACCCTCCACCCTAATTCCTACAGGATTTTAGTGTCTTTATTCCCTTCCTGCTGCTCCTATGATCATTCTCGGTCTACTTCTCCAGTGACCTTTGACCCCAGCTCAGGTACTCAGTCTCGTAGGCCCATAATACGGGATTTTGCACTTCTAAAAATTAAACAGATTTCACCAACTTTATGGTTAATTATTTTCCTCATTTACTTAAGCAGTAAAGTGTTATTTGTTCATAGCTTACCTTCAGAATACGCAGTAGCTGGGATCTGACCACTTCTACTGGGCTGATCCAAACCTTTATCATCTTTTTTTTTTTTTTTTTTTTGCGGTATGCGGGCCTCTCACTGCTGTGGCCTCTCCTGTTGTGGAGCACAGGCTCTGGATGCGCAGGCTCAGCGGCCATGGCTCACGGGCCCAGCTGCTCCGCGGCATGTGGGATCCTCCCGGACTGGGGCACGAACCCGCGTCCCCTGCATCGGCAGGCGGACTCTCAACCACTGCGCCACCAGGGAAGCCCCTAAACCTTTATCATCTTGAGCTGTAACAATTGCCATAGCTTTGTAGCTGGTCTCTTTCCTCCTTCCCACTACTATCACTCCTCCTCCTTCCATGCCTTCAGACAGTTCTTAGCCCAGCCATACCATAGTCAGCCTGTTAAGCTAGAAGTCAGATCACGTTGGTATCTCTGCTCCAGCTCGCAGCGGTTCTCGTCTCAGTTCAGAGGGAAAGCTACAGAATCCTTGCGGCATTCCTGTCTGTCTGCTTCGACCTCCCCTCCCCTCGCTCTCTCCATCCCAGTCATATTGGACTCCTTGCTGCCCCTGGAACATTTCAGGCATATTCTTGCCTCTTGGCCTCTGCCGTTGCTCCCCCTCTGCTTGCGACGTGCTTCCCTAGATATCCACGTGGCTCTGTCCCTCACCTTTTCAGGCTTCTGTTGGAATATCACCTTCTCAGTGAGGCCTTCCCTGACCACAAGAATGTAGGTCCCATGAAGGCATGATCGTTTTTAAAAAGAGAAAAAGCTGTTTCTGTCTCTTGTTCAGCCCTGTGTCCCAGTGCTTAGAATAGTGACTGGCATGTTGTGGGTGTTTGTCGAATGAGTCGAATGACTGTAGTGGTTATCAGCCTTTCTTTTTATCGTTTTCTTTCCTTTTTTGGACAAAGTTAGAACTTCACTGGACAGACAAAAGCTAGGACACAAACTTTGTTTTTTTTGTATAAACAAAATATTAGAATTAGCTTATTGTGAACCAGCTCTGTAAATATGTTACATTTTTCAGCATGTTATAATTTTCAAATCAACTTTACGTATCCCTTTTTAAGGCTGATGCCAGCCCAGCGGGGGGTAGGTGGTGGAATCAAAATTTCATGGAAGAGCAAATTGAGGCTCAGAGAGGTGTTTTGTTCAGAGAGCAGCTGCTAAGTGGAAAGCTGCTCTTCAGACCTATCTTCTTTCATTCCAAGTGAAGGGCTCCTGCTCTCATTTAGAAGCATCTCAAAATGACAGAAACATGGTGGGGGTCTTATTTGAAAGCCTGGAGACTGCCCTGATTGCTTACTCTAGATTTCGCCTGCCTTTTGTTTCCATTTGGAAAGCACATAAAATAAATGGTTCACTTTAAAATTCCTGACAATGACAGAGCAACAAGTTTTATTTCTCTCACCTGTGGAGGAAGTGGCCTCCACCCAGTTTTACTGAATTAGGAGGGAAGTGATTTTTTCAAGTGATAAAAAGAAAGAAAATTCCATGCTCTTCCCAGAGGAGGAGTTCAACAATTGGGAGAATGGCGTGAGACCATATGTTGGTTTGTAAAAGGATATAACTTGTAAAGATGTTTCCTTTGATGCCTGTGATGAATATGGATGTGTTTCCCTTCTAGAGGGTCCTGATTAAATTATTCAATTAAGCCCGGAGCTGGAGGATCTAAATATAGGGAGAGGGTTCTGGCTGTCCTGCCTTGTGGGTGTCAGCTCACCCCTACAGATGTGCGTGTTTGTTGTCATAAATAACACCTGCCAGATCAGTGGAGAAGGAGAAATGTTCCAAAAAATGAAATACAGCAGAGTATTTTTCTTTTTTAAATAAAAGGGACAGTTTTTTTCCTCCCTTCGGCCTATTCCATTTTCATTTGTGAATTTGGCATTTGAATTACTGATTTTCTTTTTTTTTTCTTAACCTGATTCATAGACTTTAGTATCTGTTCTGGTTTCAAGTGTAAATCTACCACTTACTAGAATATGATCTTGAAACAGTTACTTAACCTCTGATCCTAAGGTTTATTACTAAAACTGAGAGAATGCTATACATCTTGAAAGATTGCTGTAAGAAGTCAATACGATCGTGTTTGTAAAAACGACCAATATAATCCTTGCATAAGGTAATAGCTCAATTAAAATAATTTCATTTGTTAACGATTGAATCATTCCTCACTGGTCGCTTATGGGAATTTACCGCATTTAGCATGCTTTGCAATCAGTAAAATTGCTATACTACGATAACAATGACTCAAAGCGAAGAGTTTTTTCTAAGAGACGACTGTATACTTTTTCCACTTATAGTCTGTACAGTTGAACTTGCAAATGTCCCTGCTCTGCAGTTCCCAGTGTTTGAGGAGTAAGCACTTGCAAGCCAAATGAGTCTATACAATTTTTGAGTTGAGGTGACTGCAGATGAGATTTATCAGAGTGAGGCCTTTAGGACCTGGATATCTTGAAAGGCTACCACGTCCTGAAGGACAGCTTTCCATTACAAGCATGAATTCGAGAACAGGGATTCAGGGGGATTAAGGAATGTTATACAACTTCTAGAGAAGTGGTAAGGAGATGTAGCAATAAGCCAAGCTTGTTTGTTGAAGTTGAGGACAGCAAGAAAACTTTTAAGTGTCTCCAGTCTACTTTAACTAAACAAGTAATCGTCTCGTGAAACAAAACAGAACTGACACTTGTTACTCTATAAGGGAAGCTCTGTGACTAAGAAAAATTGACCAGGTGCCCTGTCAGCAGCCAGAATTTGTCAGGATGGAAGGACTTGTGTATGCAGAGCAGAACCAGAAAGAGTTCTTGTCTTGAAGAATTTTCTAACACAACGAACATATATTAAAGAGCATACTTGGTGCAACTAAACGCATAAACTACGGCCCTGTCCTTAGAGACGCATCTAAGTGCGACATCCCTAAACTCCTTGCTTCATTGTCATCAAGGGGATGCTGCTTTTGGTCGAAATGTCACCGCTCACGATGAACTTCCAACTGGTAGGTGGTGAGCTCTTCTTTTTGATTCCTAAGATTCCTACTCACTTAACACTGTTGAGAGACCACATCACGGCAGCCCTTGCCAGCATGTCCCTCAGGTCACACCTGAGAGACTGGTAGACCGGCTGTTAGTGCCTGTGTTTTAAAGGCACCGGTACCTGCGTGACTTCATTATGAAAAATAGCTTTCAAGAGCTGGTCCACTCTTCCACCTTCACCCCCTAGTTTCTCCAGACTTGGAAAATTAACCTTGAAAACAATTTTTTAATGAAAAAGAGGCAAACTAGCTATTCTGTATCATCAAACTGACATTTCGAAAGTTGGGAAATGTTTGGAAGTAACCGAAACAAGGCTTTATAGTAAGAGGCTCAGGACAGTGAAGTCTGCCTTCTGAATGTTTGTGACGGCTGGACTTTGCTGTAAGACCAGCAGAATTCTGCGATTGCCAGTGGATCTTTTTTTTTTTTTTTGTAAAAAGTATTATTTAAAAAATGTTTTCTAATTTTTTTATTCTTTTTCAAATTCCTTTCCCATTTAGATTATTACAGAATATTGAGCACAGTTCCCTCTGCAATACAGTTAGGTCCTTGTAGGTTATCCATTTTAAACACTGCAGTCTGTATGTCAATCCCAGACTCCCAATCTGTCCCTACCCGCCAGTGGATCTTCGTGTCTCTTTCTTGTGTAGGGACTTGGTTTAAATATATTTTCTTTTTCTGAGGATTCAATCAGAGTAGAGTTCCTGTTAGCCCAACTTCTCAGCAAAGAAGTAGGTAGTTTAAAAAGCGCTTTCAAGTCTGTAAAAGAAATGGAGAGAGGTTTTATTCATCCTCACTTTCTTCTTGTTCTAGGATTTTTTTTTCCCCTTTATTTTGGTTAGTGGTGAGCTTTATTTAGCTACATTTGACCCGTTTTAAATTGAGAAATGTTGAGGGAAGGTCCAGGACTAACTGCTAGTTTAAAACAGGAAAAGGAAATGCAGAGGGACTTCACCTGTTTTCTCCTTCAAGACAAGTATCCCAAAGCCAGATGAGTTCCTAATTGCAGTAACCGGGGAATAGAAACATTTGAACAGGTTATTTGTTGAAACGACGTCACAGAATCACAGACCATCGTTGCTTTGGGATATTTTCTGAGACTGAAATAGCTGGAGAAAACCCATCTCTGTTTTTATTTTCATTGTGATGGCATTATACTTGTGTAGCAAATTTTAACTCGTTTTTTCCCCTGTTTCCCCTGGTATGTTAACTTTCTGACTCTTTTTGATGTTTTAATTTAGCTAAGCATCTCGGGGGAGGCAAGAGTTCTCATCAGGCCTTGAATCCTATCTGAAATCGGATGTTAGGCTAGATGACACATACCTTTCCACAGAACTAATTAATATTGCCGCCAGTCACTTTATACAACACACCTGTGATGTACTTTACACCTCCATGGCATTCTGGTGAGGTATTTGGTGAAATAATTTAGATACAACTACCGAACTACAGAAATCATAGTTTGCTTGTGATTTCTCTAAAGCCGCACAGTAGCTCTTCTTTAGGAGCTAGTCTTACTTTTTCTGTTTCTTCACAAGATCATCTGTTTAAGAAGAGCTAGTGGTATAAGTCAGGAAATATGCCTACAGTTTATTTAGTCACTTGGAAATACTTGTTTCCCCCGCAAAATGGATCAGGCATTTTTTTACAGAAAGATAATTTTTGTAAAGTTTTCGTTTTTCTTAAGTAACACATCCAACAGTTACACAGTTCCAAAGCGAAGTTAATCAGTACCCCTGCGTTTAGTTCCTTGATTCTTTTGATCTTTATGCCTTGATGTTTTACCATTAGAGTTGAGACAGTAATGAACCAAAGAACAAGAAGGCGGGGGTGGGGGAGAGTTGCTTGCTTCGTTGACGGTAGGCCATTTATCTCCTTTTTTTTTAAGGTACTAGCAGGGAGTCTTTGATGTTTTTCCCCCCAGTCACTTTTTTGGAGCCTGTATTTCATGCTGATTTTATTGAATCATTTCATTATTCCCTCAGTATTTAAAGGAATCAGTCGTTTTGTCTAGTTCACTGAATTGCGTGCCAGTGCAGGAACTGTAACAGCACTGGTCTGAAGCTGTAGAGGGCGACTGGCCATTGTCTGTCTCCTCTCCTCCTCCTTCTGTTAAAGGTACTTGGTTTGTAGCACTTGGCAACTCCCCCCTCCCGCCTTTTTATTGTGCTTCAGATACAAATTAGAATAATTTCCTTTTAAAACTTTCAGTGGGAATCTGGGATCTGAGGCATGGCAGAGAGTGTATTTTGTAGATATTCACACAGTTGGATAATTACATGTTTCTTTGCTAGATGAAGATGAAGAAAATGCCGTTGTTGTGCAATTGGCTAATGAGGTTTTCTTTCAGTATATAGCGAGTCTCACAGCAGTTAAAGGTATTTTACAACTTCTTCCTTTTTTCCTTTTAACATTAAGGAATACCACATAAGCTAAAGAATTCAAGAACCATGTTGAAAGGAGCATTATAAGTATTCTTCTCATTTGGTTCCGGCATTGCTAATAGAAATCCTTCCCGTGGGCGAGACTCCATAGGGAAAGGGCCTGACTTTAGAACCCTGTTTTAAACTGCTTTTTTTTTTTTCTTGGTACGCGGGCATCTCACTGTTGTGGCCTCTCCCGCTGCGGAGCACAGGCTCCAGACGCGCAGGTTCAGCGGCCACGGCTCACGGGCCCAGCCGCTCCGCGGCATGTGGGATCTTCCCGGACCGGGGCACGAACCCGCGTCCCCTGCATCGGCAGGCGGACTCTCAACCACTGCGCCACCAGGGAAGCCCTAAACTGCATTTTTATTACTTCCCAAATCGGGTCACACTATAAATGCAACCTGATTTATAAGTAGACTTTGTATGTGTCTTGAGTTAATGAATTGAGGTTTTGTTTTTTTGTGTGTAATTTGCAAATATTTGTGTATAGAGGCTTTTAAAAACTTTCAAAGTAACAGTTTTTTATTAAAGAATGTTTGAAAAGTTTTAACAAGTAGGGGAGAGAGAGAGAGATTATTACCCTTCCAGACCCAGCCACCGTTACATGCTTTGGTATATTTGCATAGTTGTTCATGTTATGTATACCGTTATTTTGGTATATTTACATAGTTGTTCATGCTGTATATACCATTTTACGTTCTGCTTAAGGTGTTTTCCCAGTTATTTTTATGAACATAATTTTTTAAGGGTTACATAATATCCCGTTGAGTGGATTATACTACATCTTACTTATTTTCCAACTTTTAGATGCTTCTTTTTTTCCTTATAATAAAGAATGCTCTAATGAAAATCATTATGCAAAAACTTTTTTACCTTTCCAGTGCAGAGTGTTTCCTTAGAGTAAATTTCTAGAAGTGAAGTTGCCGGAACAAAGATCTCCCTATTTTTTAAGGCTTCAAGGGGGTTCTTTACCAGATGAATGCTTTTGCTTCTCTGTCATTTTGAAATGTTTGTATTTGGAGAAGAGGGAAGGAAATCTCTGTTTGCTGACTCATGTTTTTATTTTGCACTTTAAACTGATAACGCCACTTAGCTTTTGACATAAACTAAAGCAGGAAGTACCAAAAGGGGCAGAAAAAGAATGAGTTGCCTTGCCAAGGCCATAGTGTCATGGACACGTTTGAGTTCCTGATGGGAGGTAGGTTACTTGTTTGACTTGAATATAAAAAAATGCTTAACTCAAGTAGGCAAAAATCAGTCATCAGCCTGTATTTTGTTTCATATGCACATTTATATGCAAGAGTTTGTGATCTTGTCACTTTAAAGTTTTTAGTGGCATCAGACCCCCCAACTGGCCCTGTGGTGTTTGGAGAACATAGGGTTTTGTTTTCATTTTTTGTTCCCTGTGTGGAGAAGCCTTTTGTATTGAGGATATCACCTTAGCTGTCTTTCTAAAACATAAATCTAATCACACTGATGCCCTGATTTAAAGCCTTCCATTTGTCCACAGGATGAGATGTGTGACAGGCCCTTCACAGTCTTGCCCTGCCTTTATCAGCCTTGTATCGTCTACAGCAACTGTGAACCCTAGCATTTCTCTGATGTTGGTGAGAATGAGTAATTTACAAAAGTGGTTTAAAAGTTGAGGCTCTAGAGCCAGACAACATAGGTTCACTCTGGCCCCACCACTTACAACTGTGCGCATGAAACCTCGGACAAGTTATTTAACTTTCCTATTGTATATTTCGCTTTCCTTACCTGTAAAATGAGGAAAATAAGAGTGTTCACTAAAGAGGGTTTGTCACAAAGATTAAACTAGTTAGTAGATATAAAGTGCTTGGAACAGTGTCTATCAAGTAACGATCACTCAGAATATTAGCTCTGTTGTTTTGCAAAATTCTACTCATCCTTTAATGCTTGTCTGATAGTTCTTCTTTGGGAAAACTTCCTGAAATCCCTGGAATTAACTGTTCTCTCCTTTTCTGCTTTTATTCGTTATCGTTTATACCTGTCGTATAGCTTTTGCACACAGTGTTATTGTTGGTTCAGGGTGGGCAAATGCATGGTACATGGGCCGCCTCTTCTATTCCTGCACTCAGGGTTCACCTTGCTACAGTCCTGGCATTCCTTCCTGCTGAGGTCTGCACTTGGCCCAAGACTCCGCCGTACAGTCCTTTAGCTTGGCATGCAGGGGAACCAGTTTGCTTCAAGAGAGTTCACTGTTTACACACTGGCTCTTCAGGATGGAGACATCTTTGCTTCCATCCTCTGTGGATACCATAGGTACTTAGCAGGCACTCAGTGCAGCTTTGCTGAATGAATGTCACTTTGAGCAGTTAAAGCAAAGGTCTGCAATGGTGGTCCTTAATCTCCCCAACTCCCCACATACTTACCTTCTATAACAAACCCATCAGTGCTAGAGTTTGAAACAGCCCCAGGTGATTTTGATATAAACTCACCCCCTCTATTTGAAAACCATTGACCAAAATATAAAAAAGCAGTTTTTGGAGTTGAAGAAAAGGACATACAGAATAAGAAGAAATGTATTCCTTTTATAAATTGTTGCTAGAGGACAAGGAAAAGAAGTTGTCTTTCTTGTTCTTTGGCACAATTAACCTTTAGTTAAAAGTAAATGATCATTTCAGGAGGTACACTCTGACCAAGTGTGACTTTTGATGGTAGCACAGTTTTATTTTCTCTTTTTCTGTTCAACGAAAATAACGCCAGCTTCAAAGCACTGGTAAAACTCTTTACCTTACAAAAGGAAACAATGGACCCGCTACAGCCTATTGAATAAGTAAAGCTCCACACTTGGCCTTCTGATTCCTTCAGGGAGCTAAATCATTCATCAAACATTTATTGAGACTCTGATATGTGCCAGCTACAGGGCTAGGTTCCAAACCTAGGAAGACAGTAAGATAGAATTCCTGAGTCATTTTCCTCTAGTGAAGAAGTAGCTATAGACATGCACAGCTGTATGTCTATACCACGAAGTAGCTATAGACATGCACAGTTTGCTATGATAGCTGTTCATAATTATTATCCCTTTGAGCTGAGGATCAGTAATGATTTCCCCCTTTTATTCCTGTTATTGGTAATTTGTGCCTTCTCTTTTATTGATTTATAGGTTTTTTTTAGAGGAATATCTGATTTTATTCGTATTTTCAAAGAGCCAACTTTGATTTTATAGGTTTTCTCTCATATATATATATTGAATTTTTGCTCTCATTTCCTTTTACTGTCTTTAGGTTTAATTTGCTGTTCCTTTTTTTTTCTTTTGATAGATACATAGAAAATTAGTTTTCAGCTTTTTTTCTTTTCTAATATATGCATTTAAGACAACCCATTTCCTGCTAAGCATGGATTGAGCTACATCTTACAAGTTTTGATGTGTCATATTTTTATAATCATTCAGTTTAAAATATTTTCTAATTTCTCCTGTAGTTTCTTTTTTGACCCATGCATTATTTAAAAGTGTCATTATTTTCAATAACGATACTTTTGGCATTTATTCTTAGTTATACTGTGATCAAAGGACATATTCTGTATGGTTTTATTCCTTCGATATGTGTTGAGATTTGCTTAATGGCTCATTATATGGTCAGTTTGGATAAGCATTCCATGTGTTTTTGAAAGTATTACGTATGTTATAGTTGTTGGGTGCATACACGAATTGAGGCAAGTTTTTAAACATGTTAATCTTCTATATCTGTTGATTTCTGTTTACTTGTTTCGTCATTTACTGTGTTAATCTTCCACTAAGATTGTTAGTCATTTTAATTCTGTCAGTTTCTGCTTTATGTGTTTTAAAACTGTGATTACTTGGATAAAAAATTGGGATAGTGATGTATTTGTGGTGGATCAACTCTTAACGTTATGAAATGTCCCCCTTTTATCCTTGGTGATGCTTCTTACTTTACAACTTCTTTTGCCTGATACAATCGCTGTGTGAGCTTTTTTGGTTAGAATATGAATAGTATATTTCTTTCCATATTTTTTTTCTTTTGCCATTCTCTGTCTTTATATTTGACGATATGTGTCTCTTGTAAGTACAGTATAGTTAAGTGGTGTCTCCACCCCTACCCCAGTCTTTTGCTTGGCAAATTTAGTCTCTTGATATTTAAGTAATTCTTGAGACTTTGAGGATTAACTGTGAATCTTACTGTTTTCTATTTTTCCCATCTATTATGTGCTCTTTTTTCCTTTTTCTTAAGTTATTTTGGATTAAACATATTTTAAAAAATAATTCCATATTTTTAACTCCTCTATTACCTTTTTATGGTTTTTAAATTCTTTCAGCTGTTGCTTTATTATGACATGAATTCATAACATATCAACAATACTTTAATGCTTTACCACAACCTGGGTAGACAAGGACCTTAGAAATCTGACTTCATTTACCCCTTCTGCTTTATTTGTTATGCCTTTTAATTCTGTATTCTAAACACCACAAGACATTCCTATAATTGTTCTGTAAAGTCAGTACCCTTTTGGAGCTCTTCGTTCTTTCCTGCAGTTCCTTGCTTTTCCCTTGTGCCTGAAAATTCCTGCTGGAAGCCAGTTCTCTCAGATTTTGTTTGTTGGAGAGCATATTTATTTCACAGTCATTTTGAATGATTTTTCTCCACTAAGTAGGCTAAAGATGTCATTTCACTGTCAGCTGGTTTCCATTGTTTCTGTTGAAATGTCAGCTGTCAGCCTTATTGTACTCATTTTGAAAGTATTGTGTCTTTTTAAAGACTTTTGTGGTAGGGTTTCAGCAATTATACTGTGATATGATGCATTAAAACTTGTGGATACCTTTCCGTCTCTCCTTCTTTGGATTTGTAGGCCTTCATGAATCTGTGGCTAGACATCTGTTGTCACTTTTGGAAAATCTTTGGTCAGTATCTACAAATATTTCCTCTCTCACAGTTTTTCTCTCCTCTTTTCCCATCATCTTGTTCCAGTCTAGTATTAAGATGATTCTAGGCTGTGTTTCAGTGTTTGTAAACACTGGTCCATTTCAGTTTTACCCTTGCACACTAGGGCATACCTCTTCAGGGTTCTCAACTGAAAGTCTGGTGTGTTTACCAGGCCCTCAACTCCATTTTTCTTTTTTCTCTTTTTTTCGTCTCCTCAGCACTATGAGACTACTGAAATCTCTGTTTGGTTCTTTAGCCTCTTTCTGCTTGGCTACTCACAGCACAGGCATTGGCAACTAAACGCCTTGAGAAGAAAAGCAATGAAGAGTGTTCAGCTTATTATTTCATTGCTTTTCACATCTCTCCAGCATCTTGGCCCCTCATGTCCTGCGTACTTTGGTTGCTCTTTGATACATTTAAAAACTTGGGGGTTTTTCCCCCTGATTTGTTCATTTGTATTTTATTCAGCTTTTATAGTTACTTTGGGGAGGAGGTTGGTTTGATACCTGCTACTGAATCTTAGCCGGACTTGGTACAAAGTTATCATCTTTAATCTTTTTCACCGTTTGTGTTTTTATCTGGTGAAGAGTAACTGGAAAGTTTAAATGAGACAACTTGACAAAAGTATTTGGTACAGTATGTGTTCACGTGCTTCATTCCTTTCATGTAAATAAAAAGCAAATTTGAAAAAGTAGGGGGTAAATTTCCTACCTGACTTGCCTGATAGCCCATAGGCATAGGCTTGTTTACTGGTTTACTGAATAAATACCCTAAAATGTTGCTACATTTACATAGTGTAAATATAACTACCTTTTTTATAGCGTAAGACATACTTGAGGAACAGCCCAAAATAGATGTTAAGACTATTGCATTTTTATTTTTTCCTTTTGCTTTCAGTTTTTGTTGATTGAGGTGTATTTTGAAATATATATCTTAGAGCCTATAAATGAATCTAAATATAAAACATCACAATATCTGTTGAGAACTTGAACTTTTTTTGCACTAAGGGGTCTGTTGCTTCTATCTCAGAACTCATGTAAACAGTAACATACTCCTTTTTAAAGCTGCATCTCAGTTTATTCATCTATAAATTGGCAATGATGGTACTACCTAGTTGAAAGAATTATTTAAAGGATTAAATACTGTGTTAGTCTGCTTGGGCTGCCATAACAAAATACCACTGACCGAGTGGCTTAAACAGTAGAAATGTATTTCTCACAGTTCTGGAGGCTAGGAAGTCCAAGATGAAGGCTCCAGCCAGTTTGGTTTCTGGTGAGGGCTCTCTTCCAGGCTTGCAGACAGCTGCCTTCTCTCTATGAAGAAGGCCTTTCCTCAGTGGGTGCACATGTAGGGAGGGAGAGAGAAATCTCTCCCTTCTTCTTATAAGGCCACTGTAGGGAGGGAGAGAGAAATCTCTCCCTTCTTCTTATAAGGCCACCAATCCAATTAGATCAGGGCCCCATCCTCATGACCTCATTTAATGTTAATTACTTCCTTAGAGGCCCCATCTCCAAATACAGTCACACTGGGGGTGAGGGCTTCAACGTGAGTTTTAGGGGGGGACATAATTCAGCCCATAGCATACTGTAATACATAAAAGTGCTTAAAATAGTATCTGGCCCGTGGTAATTGTTTAATAAATTGTGATTTTGTGCTAGAGATGATTTTAAACATCTTTTTTCTTTTCTAGGTGCTGACTTTGGGTTACTTTTGAAAACACTAGGAATGGTGATTTCTACTTTTCAGGACCTCAGCACGAAGAGGCTAACGAGAATCCTATGTAAATAAAGTGAAACCTCTTCTGCTCTCCTTTCACATTTGGGGACGTCTTTCTTTCTCCATCCACAAGGAGTGTACGTGGTGCCATCATGAATGTGACAAGTTTGTTTTCCTTCACAAGTCCAGCTGTGAAGAGACTGCTTGGGTGGAAACAGGGTGATGAAGAAGAAAAATGGGCAGAGAAAGCTGTTGACGCTTTGGTGAAAAAACTGAAGAAAAAGAAAGGTGCCATGGAGGAACTGGAAAAGGCCTTGAGCTGTCCGGGGCAGCCCAGTAACTGTGTCACCATTCCCCGCTCCCTGGACGGCAGGCTGCAAGTTTCCCACCGGAAGGGGCTGCCTCACGTCATTTACTGCCGTGTGTGGCGCTGGCCCGACCTTCAGAGCCACCATGAACTAAAACCACTGGAATGCTGTGAGTTTCCTTTTGGTTCCAAGCAGAAGGAGGTGTGCATCAATCCCTACCACTATAAGCGAGTAGAAAGCCCTGGTAAGTGAGCCCTTTTATGTTGATGCGTTTAGCAGATTTGTATTGTTTCTCAAAATCATTCCTTTCCGTGTTTTTAGTTGTCATTTTCAAATATTAGGGGAAAAGTTACATTTGTCCGCCCTTGAATATGTCATACGTTCTAACAGCATAGTCTCTAGTTAATCTTATTTCTTAGGAGCGGGGCTGTAAAAACTGTTATCCCGGTACTAATACCTCTAACTTGTAATAAATTGTTTTCTTTCTAAATTTATTCTTTATGTTTCCCTTTGGCTCTGTGCATTTCTCTAGACAAATTTAGCTATGATTTTATTGTGAGGGACAGGAAAGGAAAGAAGCATGGCATTACTGTCTACCTACTTGAGGGCAGTTGCCACTGACTTGGCAACTTTATCCTTAAAAATAGCAATTTTTATCATCTCCAGTGGAATTTCACTATGGCATATTCCCTGTAGAGGATATGAAGGAATTATGTTCTGCTGTGGAATCATTGGATACTATTACTTTATAAGATATTTCTTAGTTTTTACATATATGACCTTGGCCGGTGGGCAGGGGGAGAAGCACAGTAAAGGATACACTTCAAAATTTACTTGGTTTTGCCCTCAAATTAGAGTCCACATTCTAGACAGTTGCATCAATTGGAAAGTGATCAGGCAATCTCAAGACCCTAAGTATCTCATTGTCAGATTGGAACCAATTTTGTTGATGGATTAGTTATTAATAGCTGTTGGTTACCAAGGGTTCCCAAATGAGGCTGTGCATTAGCTTCACGTGGCTCCCCCCCGGAAATTCTGATTCTGGCCTAGCCTGGTAATCCGTGTTTTTAACAGGTACTCCAGGTGGGGCTGATGGGAGCTGTTGGATTGGTGTTTGGGAACTACTAAGCTAGATCCTGTAATAACATGGCTCTCAAATAAAAGGCATTCTGGTTTCTTACGGAATATTGAAGAAGAGTTTAAGGACTAGGGAATAATATCATAAACATCTTTGTATCCACCACCCAGTTGCCTTCAGTAACTACTGTCCTGAATTTGATGGTTAAGTTTGAAGTTCATCATTCCCATGCGTGCTTTTATACAGCAATTCTGTATGTGTTTGAATCCTTGACAGTATGTACTGTCAATTTTGTATATTTAAAGGTATTATATAATGATACTGGAGTATCCTTCTACAATTTGCTATATTCATTCAACATCATTGATGTGTGATTTCTATATTACACACTTTAGGATTACCTTGTCAAGGCCTGTGAAAAATCCTCTGGAGATTTTATTGGAATTTCATTATTTCATTTGGGGAAGGATTGACATAGTTCTCTTCTTGAGCGCAGTATTTTTCTAAATTTATTTAGGTTTTTTTTTTTTTTTTTTTTGCGGTACGCGGGCCTCTCACTGTTGTGGCCTCTCCCGCTGCGGAGCACAGGCTCCAGACACGCAGGCTCAGCGGCCATGGCTCACGGGCCCAGCCGCTCCGCAGCATGTGGGATCTTCCCAGACTGGGGCACGAACCCGTGTCCCCTGCATCGGCAGGCGGACTCTCAACCACTGCGCCACCAGGGAAGCCCTATTTAGGTATTTTAAGTTTCTTCCATAAAGTTCTTGCACAGCTTTTCTTAGATTTATTTCTAGGTAACTGTTTGGGTTTTATTGTATCCTTTTAAAAGTTACATCTTGTTACAGTTGTTCATAGCTAGGACTATACTTGCTTTTTTCCAGCCATCTTGCAGAATTCTCCTTGTTCTAATCTAGACATTCTTTACTGCTTGTCACACCCACTGTGATGTAAATTTTAGTGTGTAATATGTACAAACAGGATTGTTTAGGTACTTGGTTTGTAGATCCCCATAGTAACTTTAAGAGGTACACGGGGAAGATTCTAATCCCACTTCACAAATGGTAAAACTGAGGTCCCTATAAATTAAGTGACCTGTGTGTCAGACAGCCAAGGTTCAGTATTGAGAAAACACTGTGGATACATTTTCTCCCGCCACCCCTTCCTCCACTCTGCTCCATTTCATCATACGCTGCGGCAGCTGGGGACCAGCACACTACAGAGAGTGTTCTTTGAAGATGCGCGCTGTGGCCATGCAATCTTCCTGCTTCCCATTGCTCTTACACACAGCTCTGTGTTCTGGTCTTCACCCACCTCGCCAGCTTCTTTTCCCACCTTCCATGCTTCTTGTGCTTGAGTCATATGGGGACACTCAGTGCACTCTTCCTCTGTACCTCGTTTCTCCTCCCTCTTTGCCTAGTTCACTCTTCTTTATCCTTCAGGCCTAAGCTTAATGGAGGCCGACTTTGCTGAGAAGCCTTTGTTGATACCTCCTCCCCCCGCCCCCCCCGCCCCCTCCCCACCGCATGCCTGTCTGTGTTTCCCATAGTAGCAATTTGAATTTCTTCCTGATGTTCTTCACACTTATATTTGCCACTGTTAGTCTTCCTTGCAGAATAGTAAATCAAGCTCCATGATGGCAAGGACCATGTTTATTATTAACATCTCCACATTTAGTAGTGAGCATGGTTAAATACATTTTTGCTGTTAAATGAAAATACTTCTTTTAGTTTCTCTGTATGGTCTTTTTGTTTGTTTGTTTAGAGATGAGCTTTCAGTTTGTTTATGTCCTCCAGCCATCATCTTCCCTTTCGTGTCCATTTCATTGCCGTTACTATCTGACACAGATGGAAAGGATTTTTTAAAAGTTAACGCTGAGGTGATTTTGTTGCTCTTAATAATTTACTTGATAGGGAGGAGGTGGGAAACCAGCTAAAACAGGGCATTCTGAGACTCCACAAGTATCATTCCATCCTCCCCTTTAGCCAGGAATCTGGTGAGCCGTGCACAGACCAGTTCTCAAAAACCGTGAGGCCAATATCTGTTGAATTTGAACATATCAGGATTTTCCTTATATTTTTTATATTGTGAAGTGAAAATATGGTGGGAATGAGTAACTGGACTTCTTCCAGAGACCACCGTGAAGCAGCCCCTGCACCATATGGGGAGAAGCCCCTCTAAATCAAAGTGCAGTGGGGCCTCAGCCCCTCGCAATCCCAGAGTTAAGTAGGCATTTTCCCTCTGTAATGTAGCATGGAGCACACCTGGTTGTTGCTTCTGTGAAATAGGAAAAAAGGGGTCTGGAAGTCTAAGCTGCGGACACTGCAGCTCAACACTGAATTACTCTGAACTCTGTAACTATTTTACCTCAGATAAAGTATTTCAAAGAGCAGTTTAACAGTTTAAGCATAAGATAGGTCTCCCAAACTTGTTATTTTCTGCTAAGGCCCCTTTTGGGATCTCTAGAGAAAACTTCCACAGAAATTGGGAGGGAGTCTCTAGATTTAGAGCAGTGGTTTTCAAAGTGTGTGGTCCTCAGACTAGCAGCATCAGCATCACCTGGGAACTTGGTAGAAACGAATATTGTTAGATCCTTCCACAGACCTACTGAATCAAACTCTGGGGATGGAGCCAGCAATCTGTTTGGACAAACTCTCCAGGTGATTCTGATTCAGGCTAAAGTGTGAGAACCACTGGTTTAAGGTATCCAGGCAGGTCAAGTCCAGCTGACCAGATGAAGTCTCTTATTGAAAAGAGATGCTAATGAGTTACAGTTTGAAATCCTTCATCATTTTTAACTTAGCATCTTGTTAGGGGTATAAAACTGACCTGCTCTTTCCAGAATTTCCCTTCCTGTTGATATTCATTAAGATTAGCATTCTGATACAGTGTGATAAAGGTGTCTTAAAGGGTGTGGAGGAGTGAGGGGAGGAAGGAATGCTTTGTTGTTTGGCCCAGTGGAAGTTTTATAATTGTTCTTTGGGGTATCTTTTACTGTCTCTGTTTCTTTGACCAAAAATAATTTTAATGGATTTAAGTAAACGTAGTTTTTCTTTACCTGTGCCATTAATTTTGTTATAAATAAAAGAGTCTAAACATTGTGGTGGGGAAAAAACCGAAAGTTACAGAAACACTTTGCAACAACTTGTGCTCATCATAGGCAATGATGGGAGACAGTGTGAGAGGGACGAACCTTCCTTTTGGTGAAAGGTAGTAAAGCACCTTGGCCATTACTGAAAAATGCATCTTTGGGAAAGTAGAAAGTGGTAAGAATTTCTTTTTCTGCAAGTGTGTGGATAGTTACAGGAAAGAGGAAGTGTGTGCAGTTTCTGAAGACCGTGCCCCTGCTGATGATGTAACAGGTGACTGTTTACTTGGACTTTGGGTAGCCTTTAGAGTCCAGGCTACTTATTAGTGGTTGGGTTAAATGGCAGTTTTCTTTTTCTTTACCAAAGCAAATGCTGACAGGGTAAAGTCAGTCATCTCAATGTGGTATGAGAAGGCTATTCAGTTGCTATCTGCCGCCATTAAAATGTCTTCATGGAGACTTCCTGTCATTTGGCCTTTTTTTTTCTTTTAATGTTTTTCACGTGGTTCCTGAGAATTATCATCTGTACTTTGAACTTCATCCACTTGCAAGGCCATATTGATCCTGAGCTTGAAATTCTGAGATTTCAGTTTGATCTTTAAAGTAATACCCTGCTGTTCACTTCCTGGTGCTTCTTCCATTTTCAGCAGCATGGCTCCCAGCTGTTTAAAATACACCTAAAATCCTCTTCACCTGTTGACCGAATGCAAGTTTTGCCCCTTTGGCTGCCTCAGTCACCAGGTAATTCCTGGCTTGGTAAATTTTACCTTAAGAAGAAGGCCTTAAAATCATAGAAATGGAGAATGAGTTGGTGGTTGGTGGGGGCAGGAGGGGAGTAGGTGTGGCTATAAAAGGGCAACATTGGGGAGGGACCCTTGGGTTGACGGAAGTGTTCTGTATCTTGGCTGTGTCAGTGTCGTGACTGTGATGACAGTCTATAGTTTTGCAGGATGTTACCATTTGAGGAAACTGGGTAAGAGGGTAGGCAGGATTTCTCTTGTTACTTCTTACAGCTGCATGTGAATCTGCCATTATTTGAATTTTAAAAATGGTGATTCCCTGAAAAAGCAGCTAGTGCAGCCCGCGACTCAGTCACATTGAGTGCTTTTCCTCAACAACCATTGTGTTTTGGCATGTAGCAGAGGTGCTCTGTGAGTACTTTTATATTGTCACACAGAATATTAGACGGACATATACTCAAGGATCAAGATTTAATAAAATTAATATTTAAAAATTTAAATCAAAAAATTTTAATGTGTTTCTTCATGTTGTGAATGTGTTTTTACATGAGCCAAGGATGACAAAAACCTCTATCTAATTAAAGTGCCTTTTTTTTTTTTTTAAGTCTTTGTATTAGTACATCCATTCGGAGGATGGTGATGGGTGGGGGGACGTATTGACTTTTCCTTCAAGTTTATCTGAGTGGCTGTATCTAGGAGTCTGGTGACTGACGCTGTAAACCAGATACCAGGATACGATGGTGACAAGTGTTTTGAAGATTTAGGATTAATTAGTAACAATATCAACTATAAAAATTAAAATAAAGCATTATGACCTGTATATTATAGTCAGAGTTCTCCAGATCAACAGAACCAATAGGATCGATCGATCAATCTATCTATCTATATATACATACACACACACATATATATTATATATATAGATCTTATATATTATATATATACATATATATATTTTATACCTAGATCCTATATATTTAATAGGATCCTACAAAATTTAAATTAATTTATTAATTATCCTATTAATAAGTCTACTATTGGGATTTCCCTGGCAGTCCAGTGGTTAGGACTCGGCGCTTTCCCTGCTGAGGGGCCGGGTTCAATCCCTAGTCGGGGAACTCAGATCCCATAAGCCTCACGGCCCAGCCAAAAACAAAAAGAGTTTTTAAAAAAGTCTATTATATATTATAGGTTTATTATGGGAGCTGGCTCATATGAGTATGGAGGCCGAGAGGTCCTATGATCTGCTGTCTGCAGGCTGTAGAACCAGCAAGTCTGATGATGGAAGTCCCAGTCTTAGTCCAAAGGCCTGGGAAGCAGGAGCACCGTATCCGAGGGCAGGAGAAGATAGGTGATCCAGCCTTTTTGTTCTGTTCAGGTGCTCAGCAATTGGGTGATGTCCACTTACAGTGGTGAGGGTGATCTTCCTTACTCAGTCTACCAATTCAAATGCTTATCTCCTCTGGAGATACCCTCACAGACACAACCAGAAATACTGTTTTACCAGCTCTCTGAGCATCCCTCAGCCCACTCAGGTTGACACATAAAATTAACCGTCACACCCTGTGTTCATCATCTACATCTAAATTCCTCTTCACTCAGACATCTGGGGCCCATGTACAACTCCTCAGGAACTGGGTCTGCCAGAGAAAGATGGGCATGTGAGTACAGCACAGTGTGCTAAATTGAATGATAGAAGTGTGGACGGGAGATGCAGCCAACTCTTACAAGCCTGAGAGTGGCCACAGAGAAGCTCGCTGGACTCCAACGCATCTGGACATTGTGTTCCAGCCTGTGTGGTGGTTCAGTTATATAAGTATATAGTATATTTCATCGTACAAAGGATTTAAGTTGGTTTATAAGAAGACTTACAGTAAAGTAGAAAGTATAACTAATAAGGTAGGCCAGGGAAAGCAAATTCAAAAGGAAGGTCAAGACTAAGAGGAAAATTAGCACATATGCGTCCCATGACTCACGATGATACAGATGTACTGCTGTGCATAGTTACTTTAAGTTTGTGATCCTAGTCTGGATGGTTCTCTCCTGCTTTTGGTGTGGGGGAGAGATGTGTATGACATTGAAAAGAAGGAAGAAGGCTTTGAAAGCTGTAAAAGGTAGTTCAGAACATTTGTGCCTGAGGGTGGGTGGTGGGTAGAGCCACCGAGGCAGTTTGCAGAGACTTCCTGCGGGAGGGATCCTTGGGGCGAGGGCAATGTCCCCTGACTTTGCAGTTGCTTTTCCATAGTCCACTCAGGGCCCCGTTCTCCTGTCCATGTGGAAGTTTTGTTGTGCAAGAGCATTTGGTTACTACTTTTGCTTCTGTCCGAGTTCAAGGGACAGCCAAGTGGACGTGGAGTTTAGATATTGAACTTATTTCCCAAATATTATCTTGGGCATTTGGCTTGTGTTTGATAATTTCATCAGTGTCATCTCAAATATTATTAGAAACAGATGAAGTAATGTAATCATGTGTGGGATTTTATACCCAGATCTCTTAGTGGATTCCATTTTCTCAAATCCAAGGCAAAATGTGAAGTTTATTATTCCGATCTTTTTTTTCCCCGAGCAACTGTGCCTAGTACATGATTTGGGCAACTGGTTTTGTGTTATTTATTAATTGATGAGCACATGGTATGTTTTAGCAGTTACTATATGTTACTTTTACATAAATTGTAAAAGTACATACATTTCATAAGTTGAAGCAGACATGGAGACCATAATTCTGTGATTTGTTTCTGGGTAGCATTTCTCTATTGCCAGGTCTACTCCAATCTGAAATTTTAAGACCATAGATTATACAAAGTATCTTGCTCATACTTTTGCTTTCCTGACCATGATCCTCCACTTCATTCCTTTCCTATCTCTGCAACATTAGGTGGGCCAGAGCAGATATTTTCAGACCTTCTGGATTCACGTAAAGCTCAGCACCCTTCTCTCTACCCCTGCTAGTTTATAGGGCTGAAGGAACACTAGCCGGCTGGCAGCTGTTGGAAACAAAGCACACACACACACAAAACCATGGCTGATAAGCAATTTTGAAAACCACAGAAAAACATTTGTCGTAATAAAGTAGTTCACTGATTGCAATTGTGTGGAAATAATGTTTCAAATCAAAAGGGAAAGCCTGGCTCATGACTTCCAAGACTAGCTTTGGGTGAAATAATACGGAGACCTGTGAGTACTGCTTTTTGGCTTTGTATCCCCGCGTGTGGAAAATCCTCAGTGATGTCTTGTCGGTCGGGGAATGTTCTGTGTGATTGTGGTGGGGAGCCACAGTTGACTTGCCCCAGGCTGGTAGTGCCCTAGGCTCTTGACAGACACGGAAAGTGAGAGAAATGGAGGGGAAGTTGGCTTTTGTAATGATCTCAGACTGATTTTCTCGGTTTTACTTTCAGCCTCCTTGGTACTAGCTGTTCAAAGGCTCAAGGAAAAGCCTGGGCATTTCTTTCCCAAAATGTAGGTCCCATCCCCTTGTCTTTTTCTACTTTGAGATGCAAATATTCTCTTGAAAGACCCAGCATCATGCCTGATAATCATGAATTAGCCAAATCGTCAGACCTCTGCCCTGTTATTTGGAAGAAGGAGATTTGTTTGGGGAGGAGATGGGGAAACAGAGTGGATATTTATTTAATTTAAAGAGCAGAGCTGGGGGATTTCGGGCAGCTGGAGGCTACCCTGAGCACTGTGTTAAAAATTGCAGAGGGCCTGGAGAAGGGGAGGACTAAAAAACCCCCAAATTTTGTTAATTTGCTAGCTTGGCTGGGAATTCGTTGCTCTCAGATACTGGTCTCAGGACTGGTTGGAAAGGCTGCATGCAGACTTGCTTCCCCTGCGTTTAGTCTGGTCTGGGCTTCCACCGTGTCAACAGCAGCTCTTCCCCGTGGGTGGGAGATGGGGAGGTAACGCTGAACTTGCCACTTACCCATTTCACTTACCTAATTACCAGTGCCTCAACTGGACTTCTCCATTCCCATGACCTTTAGCACCGAAGCCAGCCCGTAACACTCCACCCCGTCTGCTCTTCCTAAAACTGCAATGCAGGAGTTCCCAACCCCCGGGCCGTGAACCGTGGTCCGAGGCCTGTTAGGAACCGGGCCGCGCGGCAGGAGGTGAGCGGCAGGCGGGCGAGCAAGGCTTCATCTGACCCGTCGCTCCCCACCGCTCGCATTACCGCCTGAACCATCCCACTAACCCCCGTCCATGGAAGAACTGTCTTCCACAAAACTGGCCCCTGGTGCCAGAAGGGCTGGGGACGGCTGTGCTGCGAGCCACATGGGTTGTGTAACTAGAAGTAACCGTAATCTTCCCGAGAAAAGAATGAGAATCTGTAAACAGAGACTATGTTTAAATAAAGAGATTTAGGTCCACAAAGGACTGTTTGGCACTTTTTCCCCCGGTTCTTTTTTTTTTTTTTTTTGCGATACGCGGGCCTGTCACTGTTGTGGCCTTTCCCGTTGCGGAGCACAGGCTCCGGACGCGCAGGCTCAGAGGCCATGCGTGGCTCACGGGCCCAGCCGCTCCGCGGCATCTGGGATCTTCCTGGACCGGGGCACGAACCAGTGTCCCCTGCATCGGCAGGCGGACTCTCAACCACTGCGCTACCAGGGAAGCCCACCCCCCGGTTTTTTAAATGGGCATTTTTATACTCTGGCATTTTAGCAGACCTTACAATGGAAGATAAGGTTTACGTTCTACTGCATCACTACGTCAGTTCTAAAACAGCTCTCCGAGATGCTGCTGTTCTTAGTTACCCGCTCTCACATGAAACAAGTCATTTCCTGTCTAAGCGAGAGTGTCTGGCTTACGTAGTCATACGTCACCTGACCACCTCCCACTTGCTCCTGTATGGGATCTTAAGTCAGAAGAAGGCAAAAGGAGAGCCTATGCTTTTTTTTTTTTAATATATAAATTTATTTATTTTTAGCTGCGTTGGGTCTTCGTTGCTGTGCTCGGGCTTTCTCTAGTTTCGGCGAGCGGGGGGCTCCTCTCCGTTGCGGTGCGCGGGCTTCTCAATGCGGTGGCTTCTCTTGTTGCGGAGCACGGGCTCTAGAATGCACGGGCTTCAGTAGTTGCGGTGCAGGGGCTCAGTAGTTCTGGCTCGCGGGCTCTAGAGTGCAGGCTCAGTAGTTGTGGCGCACGGGCTTAGTTGCTCCACGACATGTGGGATCTTCCTGGACCAGGGCTCGACCCCGTGTCCCCTGCACTGGCAGGAGGATTCTTAACCACTGCGCCACCAGGGAAGCCCCCAGCTTATGATTTTTTGAGTGGTATTTCGGCAGCTTTTTGTAAACTGAAAGTAAACATATATATGACAACAGAGTGGAATTCCTTTGTATGTTTTTTCCTGTATGTTTCCCTATAAATTCCTGACAATTACACCTGACCAGCTCTGTAGCAGATTCAGCAGTATTTTTTGTGACAGTACCCTTTCTTTGAGCATCTAAAAAGTGTTTCCAGGGTATGGTGGTGTACCGGGACAGGTATTTAAGTACGATGGTCAAGTTGGGAAACAGTTGTGGGTAAACGCTTTTGAAACATCAAACTTAACAGCTTTTAAACAGAAAAAAGGACAGCTGATTTTACAATGAGTTATTTTTAAAAGAGAAAACTGGTGGGAGCATGTCACAGGGACACAGAGGTCAGCTTGAAGGGGCTGCTTCTAGCTAAATCAGACAATTTGATCAACAAGATATTTAAGGGCAGAAATGAATTATCAGCCACGGGGGGATAAAAACGGGGATCCATGCTGGTAGTATTCATTCTACTCTTACAGTAGAATGCTGATTGCTGACTGGTAGATGTGGAGTGGAGTTCTTCAGGAAAATCAGGACAAATGGGGACTATTAAAGGAGATACTTCTCTGTAGCTGTAAGGTTAAAATATGGTGGGGCGGAAGCTCAGGTGAGAAGGCCTGGACTAAAATTTTGGCACTTGGTATATTTGACCTTGGGCCAGTTGCTTGTCCTCTTTGAGCTTGTGTTTGCTAACCTGTGAAATGGGGAGCGATGGTATTTACCCTCCAAGGTCATGCTGAGGCTTAAGTTAAACAATGCACATGAAAAGGCTTTATGCATTCTGGAAACATAATGTGGCTGAAACAGTGAAACAAAGAGCATAACTTTTGTGCACATCTTCTTTAGAATAAAAACAAAATTTGTAATGTTAAGTTTTCACTAAACAGATCTTCAGGAAACTATAATACAGTTGACCCATGAACAACTCGGAGGTTAGAGGCACAAACCCTCCATGCAGTGGAAAATCCACGTGTAAATGTGTAGTCGGCCCTCCATATCCGTGGTTCTGCATCCTTGGATTCAATCACCTGTGGGTCGGGTAGTACTGTAGTACATATTTAGTGGGAAAAATCCGTGTGTATGGGTCTGTGCAGTTCAAACCCGTGTTATTCAAGGGTCAATTTTTACAGTATTAATAATAGTAACAATAGAAATTAAAATAGCTACTTTTTATGCTTACTGTGTGCCAGGCACTGTGCTTATGGATTCACGTGTATTCTCATTTCATCCTGACCGAGCTATGAAAGGTAGAGAGAGGTACCCACCGACAGGGCCACTTAGCTGCAGTTTAAGTAAGTTGTCACATGGCTTGTAAGGGGAGAGGGTGGATTCAAATTGAAGTCTAAATGCGAAGTCCATGCCGCTACCCACCACACTACTGCTTCCCAAAAGAAGTCGTTCCCCCCACCCACCCTGATCAGTTTTCTCTCTCTGACAGAGGGAAAAGGTACCCACAAGTTTCAGTGGGAGAGCGTTTGATCTGAAATACATACGTGCAGCAGCTGCTTGGATTTGGGGTTGCTAATGGTAAATTCTAAAGCACACCTGTGCTTTAGATGCTTCTGGAAGCTTTATTTGTATTTATTTCCCATTGGTCAATCTTCATCATTAGATAATAAGTGTCTGTTTCCTAGAATATATTTGAACTCTGAAAGAGAACTAATTACATTCAGCTGCAATTAGAAATGAAACCAAGCTGCCTGGTGTGACACCTGGGGATGGCCATTTCCATATCAATAGCGTCTGATAGATGATTAGGCGCGCTAGGCCGAGGGCTGACCAGAGCCCAGGAACTTGCTAAAGCTAACTGCGTCACATTGAGAGACACCTGCCTCCCCCCACTGGTTCCTGGTTGTATACTTATCGGCAAGTCACTTAATCTCTCTCTACCTCAGTATCCACCCTAGGTCGGAGTTGTTACGAGGATTAGATGAGTGAACATTTGGTACAGCCCTTGGCATATGTAAGCACAATGTAAATGTTAAATGAAAAGGAAATCTGGGAGAAGTACTACTCTTCCCATTTTACTAGTAAGAAGTTCAGTGTAAAGAGTAAGTTCCCTGCTAATCGTCTAGTAAATAACTGGACAAGACTTCTATCCAGAAGTCCAAAACTAAAGCCCGCCTCTGACTGTTCCTAAACTTCCGGTGTACCTTATGAAGGACTTTTTCCTCTCCTGGTATTTTTAGCTGACACCCTGAAGTTTTTCTACCTCTAACAAACTATGAGGTCTCCAATAATATAGCATCTTCCTTCTGTGGTAGTTAAGCAAATAAGTATTTGGCAAAGGAAAGGAACCTGGGGTAAGGATGGGAAGGGGACCTGGAGGGAGGAGCCAGCATTTGAGAGGCTGCCACATGCCACCTGCCAGAGCTTGGCCACTAGCCCTGCAGGGGGACAAAGGCCTGTGCTGTCTGATTCATGCCGCTAGTACCCTGGGCTTCTTGGTCCAAAGACAGTGCTTTTTCCTTGGCACCAAGACACCTGACCAGAAAAACTGGACACTTTGTGAATTTTCTTGTCAACTTGGTATAATAAGGCCATGCTGGTCTTTTCTGTATCATTCTAATTTAATCTGCATACCTGAGAACTGGGACCGAAGCTGTATGGAGTTTTAGGGTTGAAAGGGATGATTTCTAGAAATCTGACTAAAGGTGAGAAAATTGAAGTTCAAGCTCCACAGCTAGTTAGAGACGTAGACAGGTCAAGAGGCCTGGGGCTGTGTTGCCCACAAATATGGTAACCCCTCATCTTCCCCACCCAGGCTGCATTCAGCCAGACTCCAGGAGGCCTGATTTATTGTGTCTGGGATGAGGTACAGGAATCTGCCTTTAAACAAGTGTCTTGCTAAGTCACCAAGGACTATACTTTGAGCAAGACTGGTCTGTATTAATCAGGTTATAATAAGCAATCTAAGAACAGTCATATAATTCACAAACATACATTAATTGAAAAAACACTTATTAGGGATCTATTATATGCCAGGCACTGGATGATACAGTGAAAGAAAACTCAATTCTGCCCCCAAGGGGCTTATGGTCTGGGTGAGGTAAAGTCAAATTAGCAATAAAATGTTACAGATGCCATGATGATCTAAGCCACAGTGTGGCACAAAGAAAAGAGGAATTCATTTCTCCTGGAGGTGAGTAGAAAAACCAAGAAAGATACCATAAAAGAGATGGCATTAGAACTGAGGTTAGAAGGATGTCAAGTGAGCAGAGGTGCAGGAGTATGAAACCAGCAGGTGGAAACTGCAGGAAGCTCCAGGTGGCTGGGTGAAGTGACAGGGCAGTTACCCAAAAGATAGGTTGGACCCTGAATCTGCACTAGATCGTGGAGTCTTAAAGGACGTACTGTGGGCACGTAATCTCTCAGATGAGATGTATTTCAAAGGAATCACCCATGGTGTACAAAAAAAGAGAGAATCCCAAGCTTGGAATTATCTAGGAAGTTGGGTTCTCAGAAGTTGATTTCAATTCAGGCTCTTTTTAAGTCAATTTCATGTTGTTTTGCAGATACTTTTATTGAATATAGTTCATTTCTCTGTTTATATTTAAATTGTGTTCACATATTCATCTTCTGTTCATGTATTTGTACTCGAGTAATTGATACATTCCTAGAAAACAAATACTACAAAGTTGCTATCGTTAGGCAAAATCGTCTTAACTTTTAAAAAGATGTTCCCTCAAAAAACTAAACAGAAGAATGGAAAGAGAATTTTAAATCCACAGTCTTTTTACAGTTTGGCAGTACTGAGTAACATAGTCTGGTGGTTATTATATACAGACCTTGATTCAAACCCTGGCCCTCCACTTAGCAGCTGTGTGACCTTGGACGTGTCATGGAGCTGGACTGAGCCTGCTTCCTCATCTGCTGTGAGGGTTCAGGGATCTGTTATAAACTCCGTGTGGGCAGGGACAGTGGCCGTCCCGCTGACGTCTGCACCTGCCATGTCCCACCCAGAGCCTGGCCCTGAGGTCAGTATTCGATGGGCATGTATGTAGTGCCCAGTGAACAGTATCTAATTTTACTTCAAACCCTCCCTTCTGCCGCCTGACCACCAATAAGCACGCAAAAAGATAAAGGGCCACCACTCAGGGATTTGGGGCTATATTTGCATTAAAATTTAACCTCGATTAAAGGTTATGAGAATCTTTTTTTCAGTGTAGTTTCCCGATGATATATCCTGAGGTTAGGAATTTTATTTCATAAATGCATATACTATTAACTTTTAAGTAGTCTTACCCTCTCCTCCACTCTTTCCTGGAAACGCTTCTATTTAGAAAGTCATGAACACACACCATATTTAGGGACATCTGTCTAGTTTAGATATTATACTGGGCACAGCTGCTCTGGCAGCTTGGCTGCCTTCCCCCTTTCCCCTTCCCTCGCGCCCCCCCCCCCACCTGTTTTCAGATGAGAATTGTGGCCGCTGGACCAGCTCTCAGGCTGTTCTCCCATCAGCCCTGGGCCACCTTCCTGCTCTTGGGTGGCCTCACTGGCTGTCCTGAGACCTGAGTGAGATGTGGTCTGACACTTGTGCACCGCGACGCTCCAGATTTCCACAGGCAGCAGCGGCAGACTCACACAGTTTAGGGCAGGGAGGGCCCTCGGGATTCAGACCCCTTGCTCTTCGGAGTGAGAAGATTGAGACCCTGGGAAATTAAGTGACTTGCTCAAAGTCACAGAACTAATAATTATCATAGCTAGGCTAGAACTCAGGGGTCTCGACTGTTACCTCAATTCATTTTCCAGGTCTTCGGAACTAAGGGACATTTATGTACCACTGGGTCACAGCCAGCTTATTTGCCATTATGTCTGTGTGGACAAACATAGGCGACAGCCTGGCAGCTTTGTTATCAGAACTCGCTTGTGCGTTAAAAAAAAAAAAAAAATTCTCGTCCACGAGCATTTGGCAGGTCACAACCTCATCAGCCTTGGTCTGGTCACTAGACTACTTTACACTGATGACTTGGTGATAGAATTTCAAACAATACTTCAGAATCTTGAAGATGTTCACAAATCTGGAGGGTGCACAGGAATACTTTTCACAACTCAGCCCCTCTCTGCAATGTTAGCTGTTTCTTTTTCATTCCTTTTCCTTGTGCCCTGGTAACACAGAAAAGCTGAGTCCAGTAGCAGAATCGCAAATGTCTTCTGAAACTCGCTTCCTGAAATGAAAATACCTCCTGAAACTTTCTTAGTCTGGTTTCCCTATTGACTGGAAAAGGGATTTTATTTATTTTTTAACTAAAAGGGACACATAAATACTTTGAAAAGCAGAGGGATATACATCACTAAGAAAAGGCAGAAAACTGACCTTTTTCCTCCTGGGAGGTCAGGAAAAGAGGGGAAGAAAGCTCCCTCCTTTTAAAGACATACAGCAATTATTAGAGATTTTCAAGTAGGTGGAGGGAGGTGTAGTGAAATTACCTAGGAGCCTTGCCCTCACCCCCTACTAGAACACACTTGAAGAGGTGGTGTGCAACCAGCTCGGGCTTTTTCTGTTTTGTTTTGTTCTTTAACCAGGGGTACAACTCCTAGAATACAGGAATGACACAGCACAATCTGATTTTTCAGTGATTCAAATCAAAAAGAAATGCATGTGTGTAAAGAAAGTGTTTTAACACTGAGCCCCTCTTTCAAAGGAGATTCTTGTAATTCAAATTAGCCAGTAGGAGCAGCCCTTAAAGGGAAGCCGCAGACTTCTCTCAAGTTGCCAAGTAGGAGTAACCTTATCAGTTGCCGAGGAAAAGGGTCCCCAGGAGCTTCAGTGCTCCCATATTTCTGTTTTCCATAAAATGGAATAGACTGAAACATGGAAAGAAATATGAAGAGGAAGGCATTCCTCACCCTCTCTCCCTTCCTATTTCTGACCTGAGTCAAGCATAGAGTTTGCAAATCCTACTTCTTTCAGCTGGGTAATCATCCTCTCACCCAAGAAATAAGAATTGCACATAGGGGGACTTCCCTGGTGGCTCAGTGGTTAAGAATCTGTCTGCCGATGCAGAGGACACGGGTTCCAGCCCTGGCCCCAGGAAGATCCCACAGGCCGCGGAGCAACTAAGCCTGTGCGCCACAGCTACTGAGCCCGTGCTCTAGAGTCCGTGAGCCACAACTACTGAACCCACGTGCTGCAACTACTGAAGCCCACACACTCTAGGGCCCGCGCACTGCCACTACTGAACCCATGTGCCACAACTACTGAAGCCCGCGCGCCTAGAGCCCGTGCTCCACGACGAAGAGTAGCCCCTGCTCACTGCAGAGAAATCCCGTGCACAGCAACAAAGACCCAACACAGACCAAAAAAAAAAGAATTGCACATAGGTTTACTTACACATAGATAATTGGTCTGGATGTTTATTCTTTCCTTTTCCCCCAGTAGAAAACATACCTTAACATTGAAATATTGCTGAAATGAAAGGAACAAGGACTGGGGATGGGGGTGTGGGGAAGACAGCTGGGAGGGAAGTGCACTGTCCTTCAGGATCCCACACAGGCGAGGTGCCTGGGCCTTGTTGTTTTCGAGCAATTTGTGTATATAGGCCTAACCCTGCCTAGCTAGCTCCCCCCCCCGCCCGCCCCATCTCTTCTCTTCCACATTAATACTTCTTTCTAGGACTAGCAGCTGTTCCACACCCCAGAACCATTTCATTCCTCTCCTTAATTTAATCAGTTATTGTTTATAGTTTGGATGACCATAAAACTTATTGTCTAAACAAGAACACTTTTGAGAGTGACAGAGTCACCTATTAATAATTCCATCGGACAACAGGTACAGACTGGGATTGTCCAAGGCAGGCCAGAATATACAGATACTCTACTTATAATCTTCAACTGCACAAATCAGTTTTGATAATGATTCATCTCTTAGCATCATCAAGGAGTTAGAAGTGTCTCATAACTGGACTCACTCAACTGGACTGGAGTTTTCTCCTTTCAATTGAGCGGACCTTTAATTTGTCCAGAAACACTTCTAGACTTTATTCTACTCACCCATCCCTTAAACTGTATCAGACATAATTTAACATTCTTGGAAGTTAGTAATCGAGACAGCAGAACCTCAGTGGTTGACAGTGCTCATTGCCTTTGTCTCAACTCTCGCCCCTTTCTCTGTGACCTTAGGTAAGTTATCCCTCTAGAACTCTTATTTGCAAAGTGTGATAATGTGATCGGCATGGTTCCAGGCTTAAAGTAAATATTAGTGGTGGTAATCTGAATTTTGTAGATTCTGGTGATCACCTGAAAACCAATTTGATGGACATCTCCTTGCTTCTACATAAATGCTCTTAGTTCTAGAGTCTAGCTTTATATCTTATCTGCCTCCCTCCTTGCTGTGACCAGTCTTTTTGCTGTAATTTTCTGAGAAATTAGTAACTTATTAGAATTGTGACGCTGAGTAAATAGGAAATCCACACATTCAAACCACCCCAGCACAGTGTCCCACACCAGCTACTCAAAGCCATAGGTAACATGGCAAGCACATCTTCCTGGAGGATCAGTTTTACTAGATTGTAAATTATTTAAGATATCACTTTTATATTTGATAAATAGTGAAGAGCAGAGTGTAAAATGTATATGAGTTGGTTAAGATAAATCAACATGTCGATGTAATTTCAGTTCCAGTGGTGCTGCTGGGACCCCGGATGAATTCACTCTCCTCTGTCACTGATGCTTACCTTGGTGGAGAATGTTGAGAAATACTGGGAAAATGTCTTTCAGAAACATTCTGTGGGTAATTTGAGAGGGTTTGAAGCACTGGTTGCTGCTATTGTTAGAGGGTTAAGTTGAACTTTAGGTAAATTTGACAGAAATGTCTTCATCCTAGAGTGTATAGGAGGATATCCGTTCATATTTTTTATGTTGCAGTTCTGCTTATTAACTTTGAACAGCCCGTAGAAGATGTATGTCTTAAAGATTATCACCCCCTTCAGCATAAGACTTCCTTGCAGCTCTTTCCTTTTGGTATCTTCAGTTGGTTTTCCCTGTAGGATCGGGTGTATCTGTGATAGCAAACTGGAATTCCTTTCCTGAATGGGGATTCTGAATTGGGAGATGTACATCTTATATATAGCCCCAGAAGAAGAGGTGGTAGGATAAAACTGTGTTAATTGGGGATGTAGTACTGTTGAGAGCTCAGAATAATGGTTTGCAAACCTTGAAGATGGGATTGGGAAAGGAATAAATAATAGAAAATTTTAGCCGTTTTTTTAGATTAGCAAAAGACAATTTTAAATTGCCTCTTCACATTCATTTTTTGAACAGCTTTATTGAGGATTAATTGGCTTAGAATATACTGCACATGTTTAAAATGTACAATATGATTAGTTTTGACATACATGTGAAAGAATCACCACAATCAAGATAATGAACATACTCATCACCCACAAAAGTGTACTCCTGCACCTTTTCAGTCTCTCCCCCCAGCCCCAACTCTCATCCCCAGGCCACTACTGACCTGCTTTCTGTCACCATACATTGGTTTGCATCTTCTAGATTTTGTTTGCGTGGGATCATACACTCTTTTTCTGTCTGCCTTCTCTCACCATATTATTTGAGACCGATCCATGTTGTTGTGTGAATCAATATTTCATTCCTTTTTATTACTGAGTAGTATTCCAGTGTATGGATGTACCATATTTGTTTATTCATTCATGTGTTGATGGACATTTGGTTTGTTTCCAGTTTTTGGCTATCACAAATAAAGTATACACGTCTTTGTAGATACATGTTTTCATTTCTCTTGGGTAAATACCTAGAAGTAGAATGGCTGGGTCATATGGTAAGTGCGTGTTCAACTTTACAAGAAACTGCCAAAATATTGTCCAAAGCGGTTGTGCCATTTTACATTCCAGCCAACAATGTGTGAGAAAATCCCTGCTGCCATTACTTGATATGGGTAAGCCTTTTAATTAAAAAATTTTATTGTGGTAAAATACACATAATTTAATACTTATCATTTTAACCCTTTATAAGTGTACAACTTCATGGCATTAAATACATTCACAGTGTTGTGCAACCATCATCCAAAACTTTGTCATCATCCCCAACAAAAACTTGGTTCCCATTAAACAATAACTGCATCTTTTCCCTTTCCCCCAGCCCCTGGTAACCTCTATTCCACTTTTTGTCTGTGAATTTTTCTATGCTAAGTCCCTCATATAAGTAGGACATTTTTCCTTCTGTATTTGATTTACTTCACTAAGCATAGTACTTTTAAGGATTTCTTTGATGAAGGGTGTGTTCACATCTTTTACTTAATTTTTAATTGGATTATTTGGATTTTTATTAATGAGTTTTGAGAGTTCATTATATATTCAAGACACAAGTCCTTTATCAGATATGTGATTGCAAATATTTCCTTTGAGTCTGTGGCTTCAATGTGTTAAGTGTAAGACAATACTTCAAAATAAATATCCTTAAACAAGCATTTGTGGGGAAAAAATAGGAAATTCAGAAACTAAATACAGAAATGGATAAAAATTGGAAGAAAATCAAAGAGAATTGATGGAATTCAGTAAATAAATTTAAAAGAAAAACATTTC
The DNA here is from genome assembly GCF_937001465.1 of Orcinus orca. Lineage (NCBI taxonomy): Eukaryota > Metazoa > Chordata > Mammalia > Artiodactyla > Delphinidae > Orcinus > Orcinus orca. The sequence continues at coordinate 26,718,965 of NC_064562.1, forward strand.
ATAAATAAAGAATAAATTTCAATGTGCCAAAGAACAGTAGATTTGTATTAAAATGTAGTTAGGTTCTTTGAAGAAAGTCAGGAAAAAAACTAAATGAGTGAATAAGAAATTTAAAATGAGATAAAAAGGGTCTAAGAGAAAGTGATTGGAAAGGACAACAAAGAAGATCCAAAATATGTATAACTGGAGCTCCAAAGTACCCAGAGCCAGTAGAACAGGGCTAATACTTAAAACTTTCCAGAAGTTAGAGAAGACCTAAATCTACATATTGAAAGAACTCAGCTTACACTTGGGAAAATTCACCTAAAATGATCAACTTTGAGACATATCCTAGTAAAACTATTAGACTTTAAAGATAAAGGAAAGTCCTCAGGGCTTCCAGGTAAAAAGAGCACATTACTTGTAAAGGCAAGAAAGTAAAGCTAAAATCAAATTTCTCAAAAGCATCATCTAGAAATAGGCAACAGTGAAAAAACATTTCAAGGAACAAGGAAATCAAGGACAAGCCAAGCTCTCCTTCAAGCATCAGGGCTATAGAAAGTTTTAAATGTGCCACAAGTCAGGGAATACTGTAACAATGAGCTAGCTCTTCTGAGGCATCTGCTGGGGTCATTTTATTCAACTAAGATATGACTGGGGGAGGTTTGGCAAAAGGACAGGTGGTGAGCATTTAATATATTCAGTCATAGAGATAAGGCTAAAATAAGTGTAGTGATATGGATGAAAGAATAGTATATAAACTTTATTCTGACAAAGTAGAAAGAGTACAACTATAAAAATGGAATAGAAGAATAGGGAAAGGGGGAAAGTAAAATAAGATCATTGATTGTATAGGTGATAGATGAGAATTAAAAGATACCATTTAAAACTGACCAACTAGACGGTATGAGGTTGAGCAAGGAAAAAAACTGGGATGGAAGACCTTAAAAGATACAAATAGAAAAATAACCATAGCACAGCAATATAAAACTATCTTTAGAGTTTCCTTTTTAAAAAATCAAAGACAAATAATTACTTCACATAGAGAAATATAGTAAATATAATATTACAGTAACTCTAATAAAAAATAACATGACAGAGTTGAGACCAAACATCAGTCATAGCAATAAATGTAAATGGGCAGGAATTCCCTGCTGGTCCAGTGGTTAGGACTCCATGCTCTCACTGCTGAGGGCCTGGGTTCAGTCCCTGGTCGGGGAACTAAGATCCCACAGGCCGTGCGGCATGGCCCAAGATAAAAATATACATCGTGTGTGTGTGTGTGTGTGTGTGTGTGTGTGTATATATATATATATATATATATATATATATATATATATATATATATATATAAAACTGGATTTAATCACCTATTAAAATTAAAACGTTTTCCAGTTGGTTCGTAAAGCAGAACTTTATGCTGTATTCAGAAGACCCATCCGCCCCCCACCCCAAAGTGATTAAAAAGCTAAAAATCAAGGAATTGGCAAAGGTATATCAGGCACTTGTAAACAACAGGAAATAGGGGATTGTGATTCTAGTATCACACAAAATAGAATTCAGAAGACCAAAAAGCACTGACACAGAGAGCACTTTAAAGTGAACATATATGCACCAAACATCACAGCAACCTCCTGTATAAAGCAGGATATGGCAGGGAAGATGAATAGAAACACAACAATAATGGAAACTTTAATACACCAGTCTAAATACAAGACAGGTCATGTGGGAAAAAACGTAAGTAACATAGCAGCCAGAGGTTGGGAAGCTGCCCACAGGCCAAGTCAAGTCTGTTACTTGTTTCTGTAGATAAAGCTTTTTAACACACAGACACATCCACTTGTTTACATATTGTCTATGGGTTTCTTACTACAACAGCAGAGTTGAATAGTTGTGACAGAGGCCCTGTAGTGCACAAAACCTCAAATGTTTACTCTCCGATCCTTTACAAAAGAAGTTCACTGACACACACACCCTGCCCCCGATGCTGGAGACCTAAGCAACATTATTAATTAGGTAGTTTTTACAGAAACGTATTAAACACTGCATCCTAATAATAGAAAATATACCTTCTCAAGTGTGCAAGGAACACTCACAAAAATGTATAATATTGTAGGTCATAAAGAAAATATCAAGTTCCATAAGTTAGAAATACTGCAGTCAGCATTCTTATCACAATGCCATAAACCTAGAAATTTGAAGCAAATAAGCTCTTCTCTCTGGGAATTTTAAAACTTTTCTACTAAATGACCTATTGGCAAATGAGAAAATATAAATTACATAATTTCTGGGAAATAATGATCAAACAGCTACATATTAGAATCTGTGGGATGCATTTAAACCAGTGATCAGAGAAAAATTCATAGCATTGAACACCTATATCAGTAAAAATGAAAGAATAAAAGTAAATTTTAAATTCCCAATCAAAAGGCTAGGAAAAGAACACTGAAGTAAGCCAAAGAAAAAGCAGAAGTATGAGGACAAAGATAATAAAGATAAAAGCAAAAAATAATGAAATAGTAAAAAAAAAACAGATCAAGTCAACAAATCCAAATCCTGGTTTGAAAAAAAACAACCCAAGGGTCAATTTAATAAAGGAAGAAAAAGGTGTTGCAAGAAGAAAGCACAAATATAAAATAAGAAATAAGAGGGAAATAGATATTGATAAAGAGAATACAAAATTTTACTGTAAGGTTACTTAGCATACCTTTATGCAAGTAAATTTAAAAACCTAGGTGAAATGGATAATTTTCTAGAAGAAAGTATAATTTACCAAAATTATCCTCAGTAGACATAGAAAGCTTACATTTATTTACAGAGGACAAATAGAGAAAGTTTTAAGGAACTACTCCACAGGAAATCACCAATCCCAGAGAGTTTAAGAGAGGGAGTCTACCAACAATTTAGAGTCTGTTTAGAAACATAAACTGTTTCTGAGCACACAAACATTTATGAAGCAGGTGTAACAGTGACATGACAACCTGCTAAAGATAGCACACAAAGAAACTTACAGATCAATATAGTTTATGAATATTAATATAAACTGAAATAAAATATTAGTTATAAGACTCTAATGCCCCACATTAAGAAAATAATACATCATCACCAAGCAGGTCTTAGCCAGAATGCAGGGATAATTCACCATATTAATAAGTATAAGAAGAAAAATCATAATATCTTTAGAAATGCTGAACAATCTTCTGACAAAAATTCAACACCTATTCCTAGTAAAAACACTCAACTATAGGAATGGATGGATACTTCCTTAACATAATTTATATATGTCAGTCTTAAAGTCAGCATCTTACTTAATGGGGAAACACTAGAGGCATTCTCACCAAGGTCAAGAATAAGTCATGGAAATTCACTATCTCCCTTACTTTTTAACATTGTATTGGCACTACTAGCCAGTGCAATCAGACAAGAGAAAACAATTCAAAAGGAAAAAGTAAAACTAGTTGGAGACGTGATCATTTGCTGGAGAACTCACTCTATAATGAGTCAATGATAAAAATAACTCAGACAACAAAAGAATTCAGCCAGGTAGTAATATATAAAATAGCATGGAAATATCAATAACCATATATATAAATAATTACCAGATAGAAGATATAATGGAATAGAAAACTCCATTTAAAATAGCAACGGAAAAGATAAAATACTTAATTTTATAAGAAATGTTTAAAACCTAATGCAGTGTTATAGATTGAATTATGTCCCCCGCAAAATGTATCTGTTGAAGCCCTAATCATAAGTATAATACCTAAGAATGTGACTGTGTTTGGAAGTAGGGTCTTTAGAAAGTTAAAATGAGGCCATTGGTCTGGACCCTAAACTGACTGGTGTCCTTATAAGAAGAGGAGATTAGGACATACAGAGGAACACCAGGGAAGTAAGCTACGGGAGAACGCAGCAAGAAAGTGGCCATCTGCAAACCAAGAAGAGAGGCCTCAGGAGAAACCAACCTGCCAACACCTTGGTCTCAGATTTCTAGCCATCAGAACTTTGAGTAAATAAATTTCTGTTGTTTAAGTCCCCCAGTTCTGTGGTACTTTGTTTTGGGCAGGCCTGGCAAATTAATACAGACAGTAGCTATGGGGCAGTCCTGAAAGTTGCAAAAGTAGAGTTGACAGACCTTCCTAGTTCTTGAATAGAATATTTTAACATCATCAACATATTCTTACTAAATTAATGGGGTTTTTTTTTTTTGTTTTTTTTTTATTTTTGCGGTGCACGGGCCTCACTGTTGTGGCCTCTCCCATTGCGGAGCACAGGCTCCGGACGCACAGGCTCAGCGGCCATGGTTCACGGGCCCAGCCGCTCCGCGGCATGTGGGATCTTCCCGGACCGGGGCACGAGCCCGTGTCCCCTGCATCGGCAGGCGGACTCTCAACCACTGCGCCACCAGGGAAGCCCAAGTAATGTTTAAATATAATGTGATCCCACTAAAAGTACCAGTAATCTTTTTTTCTGGAGGTCGACAAGGTGATAACCAAAGTTCATATGGAAAAGTCAGCGTATGAGTAAAACACTGAAAAGGAAGAACTGTGAGAGGGGATTAGCCCTACAGATATTAGCATGTACTATAAAGTCTCTATAATTAAAGCAGAGTGATACTGGGACACAGACTAGAATGGAATGGGATGGAATGTCTAAAGATAGACCCTAACATACATGGACATTTATGAGAAAGGTGGTGTCTCCAACCACTAGGATGGGTGGGCTTTTTTTTTTTTTTTTTGGCCTCGCCACGTGGCTTGGAGGATCTTAGTTCTCCCACCAGGGATCAAACCCGCGCCCCCTGCAATGGAAGCATGGCGCCTTAACCACTGGGCCGCCAGGGAATTCCCCAGAGTTGGGCTTTTTTAATTAATGGTATTGGGGCAGCTGGCTAACCATTTGGAAAAAGATAAAGTTAGATCTATTCCTCATACTATAAATAAACTGAACTCCAAATGGATCAGAGATTTAAGTAAAATATGAAACTTTATATGCACTGGAAGAATGCATGGATGAATTCCTCCTTACAGTCTGGGTGTAGAAGAAGGCTTTTTATCACTCAAAATCCATATGCCATAAAAGAAAACATTGATAAATTTGACTACCAAAAAATAAAAAATAAACTTGCACATGAGCAGAGCCAAAAGACAAATTGACAGATTGTGATAAGATATTTGTAACGTAATATATCATGGGCTAATATCGTGTATGTATATATATATATATATATATATATATATATATATATATATATAAATAATGGGAAGATGAAAAATGGGCAAAAGGCACAAGCAGGCAATTCACCAAAAAAAGATAAAAATACATCTTCTGAAATACATGGAAAGATGATCAACTTTCACCATAATAGAAATATAAATTAGAATTGCACCACAATACCTACCATTTTCCACCCATCAGATTATCAGAAAAATTTTTTAAAAACCTGTCAGCATAGTCTGTTCAGGAGGCTTTGAGGGAAAAGTCACTTTCATTTGTCGCTGGTAGCAATGCAAAATGGTACAACCCCTATGTAGGGATACTTGACGATAACAAAATTATACCCGCATTTACCCTTTCACCCAGTATTTCCACTTCTAGGAATTTACCCTGAAGATACACCTTTAACAATACTGCAATATATGCCTGGAGTTATTCATTGCAATATAGTATGTAATGGTGGAATATTGTAAACTACCTAAATGCCCAGACATTGGAGATTGGTTGAATAAACTATGGTGCTGTTAGCTGTAAAACAAATAAGGTCCATCTCTACAAACTAATATGAAGTTAATCCTAAGATACAGTTGAAAAAGCTAAGTGCAAAGGCTGTATAGGAGGCTGCCTTTCCTTTTAGTAATAAAGTTGAAATAAGAAAGCAAACATTTATCTGTTTAATTTCTTCAAGAAGAAACACAGAAAGGATAAAACAGAAAAAAATGAAATTGATTATCCTCTGAGGAGGTTAGATGGGCTGACTGATAAATTGTAATATATACATATGATGAGATGCTACACACATTGGATGAATCAATCATACGGACATAATGTTGAACTTAAGAAGCCAGACACAAGAGTATATACGATTTCATTTATAAAAAGATTTCTGCATTTTATTATAGGTGTGTGATACCTCAGTACCTTTTTTAAGTTCATTAAAATATACCTGTACCTATATCAGCAGCAGCAAAATCATCTCATCTTAATAATCAGAGGTGAGAAAAAGGTATCAATCTCGTCAAGTTCATCTATAGAGTGCTGCTTTGTTGTAGTTGGTGGCTCACATCCCAGGTCATGTACAAAAGCTGATTGATCTCACCTGTGGTGTACACTAAGGGCAGCCTGGTGCTTTAGAGCCAGACCACTGCACACCACGCAACAGTTACACAGGAACACGTGTGTGCGTAGTATCAGCCGGAGGTATAGAAATACATTGCCTTCTGCTGCCACTGTCATCTGCAAGCAGTGGGAGGAAGTAAATTCCCAGTTCTAAAACTCTGTTAGGCAATAAGAGTCTCTAAAACAGGGGCTCCAGTAAGGGGGTGTGGGTGGGAGAGAGGAAGGGAGAGAGAAGAGAGATGGAGAACTGTTTTAAGTTGCTGTCTGGTGCTGTAGTTGGCACGAGGGATTTAGAAGCCAGTATTTTCCACCTTTTAAAGGTACGGATCAGAATGGAGGCTGTAGCTAGATGACCATAAAAGGCAAGCTGGGAAGCGGTAATTCAGGCTGCAACAGTTGAAAGAAAAAGAAAAGTGTTTGATTGCATAGGTAATTTAAAGATATTGCACTATTTCAGAGCATGTATTTATTTTGGAATATAGATTTCTCTTGGTGTTGGGGGAGCCTTTGTGACAGTTGGGAACTTTGTCGACAACAAAGCACAGTGGTTTACATTTCAAATGACTACTGAAAGGTAGGAGGAATTAGGTCTTCTTTTCCCTTCCCCCCACTTTTTTCCTTCTTGGGTTTTTTTTGGGGGAGGGCGTTGGGTGTTTTGGAGTGTAATTGATTTACAACGTTGGGTTAGTTTCAGGCATACAACAAAGTAATTCTGATATATATATGTATTTATTCTTTTTCCACTATAGGTAGGAATCATGCTTTTGATGACTTGATTTGGACAGATTCCATCACTGTGTGAAAAAGGAAATACATTTATTCTACTAAAAAGATTTGTTTCTAAGGGATCAAATAGTAGGGGAATCAGCAAATCTTATTGCTACAGGATTATGGAGAAATCTACGATACAGCACATGAGAACTTTTAATACCTTCAAAAACTTTTTTTTTTTCTTAAACAAGTTTCAGCTCATAAATTAGTGATAATCCAAGCATTAAGAGTACTTTTTCCTGTAGAAATGGTATCAGTCATGGATAGATTCCCTGGAAAGCCCTCAAAAATCTACTTAATTCCTAATGCCACTAAATATGGTTTCTTTGGGAAAATGTATTCTGAGGCCTAACTCCCAACAACAATAACAGATTTTAAATCTCCTCTTCCCTCCCATGTAGTTTACCAGATGGGTTGTTTTTCTCCTTCCAGCCAAGGCCACAAGAGCAGTAGGGATTCCAAGGACCTTGATTATGGGGAGGAGCCATCTGGTGACCCTGGCAAGAAGCTGCTAACCCCAGTTAGGGCTCTGGAAGCCAGCCTGCCCTTCCCTTTATCATTGCCTTTGTAGTGGCTTTGCCCCTGGAGGTTTCTGGAGGTTGAGGACCATGCTAATCATTAACTCCTTAGGTTCCTAACATACGGAGCTTTTAGGAACGGCTTAAGTTGTTTTATTTCCTTCTCTCCTGGTGTGTATGTTTTTTGGCCTTTGTACCTTGAGTATTCATTCAGTTAGCAAAATGTGGATTGTATGACCTGTTTCTTCCTTTGCCTATCAGGTAGTGATAAGGATTACTGAGAAGTGGGTAAATACATTAAGATCCTTAGAGGAAAAATGTTCATAAAGTATGACTGCTAGGACACAACATAAAGTCTGTCCCACAGAAAATCACATTTTATCTAATTAACTATTTTCATTGGCATTTGGATTTTATACAGCTCATTGTATTTACCCTCTCAACTTTATTTACTACATTTCCTTTGGTTTAAAGTGAGTTAATGTGTCCATTTAAAGCATTTGTGGTGAATAACTCATAGCATTCAATAAATATTATTAACTCTTAAATGTGAAATCTTATCAGCCAGAGATGTAAACTGGAATTGTCAATGGCGATATATGTTCCTACTTGTGCTTTGGTTTTTAGTGAATGAAAAAATTAAGAATAAGGGAACCTTAACATTTTTAACCTAAAAGAATGTATTTTGCAGACTTTCCTTGGGTAGTTTGTCGATGCTGCAGGTCCAGGCATAGGCCATCAGTGATTCTAAGACCGTAGAGTTTACTGCATTTATTCCTGAGTGAAAAATGTCTTTTCATTTGAATGGTGCCTTTCAGTTGGCAGCATGACAGTGTTCGAATAATTTGTTGTTACTTACAGATTAGGTTTCAACTTTATTGTGTTTTATTGTGGCGTTATTAACGATTTTCATCATTCTCATTTTTGTCCCTCTTTTCTTTTCTTTCCCTTTTTCCAGTTCTTCCTCCAGTACTGGTTCCAAGACACAGTGAATATAATCCTCAGCACAGCCTCTTAGCTCAGTTCCGGAACTTAGGACAAAATGAGCCTCACATGCCACTCAACGCCACTTTCCCGGATTCTTTCCAGCAACCCAGCAGCCATCCGTTTCCTCATTCTCCCAATAGCAGTTACCCAAACTCTCCTGGGAGCAGCAGTAGCACCTACCCTCACTCTCCGACCAGCTCAGACCCAGGAAGCCCCTTTCAGATGCCAGGTAGGTTGCAGTGTTCAGTGATGTTCTGTGGTCAGATCAGATTTGACCACAGAACAGTGATGTTCTGTGGTCAAATTGTCATCACAGTGTTAAGGCGAAGCTGGGTTCCCTGGAATGGAGAAAGTTTCCAGCCCTGGTACGTGGCACTGCGCCTCTAGAACTCAGGATGCAACTTTGAATGAAAGGGGACTTCTAGCCAAGTAAACCAGTGTTTTATTTGTCTGGCACAGATGCTTGAATACATTTTTGATTTTTGAAAGGTTTTAAAACAGCTGCATCCTTCTGGGAGTGGCATAGTTGTTCTAGCCTTTGCGCTTGATAAAAGAACGAGGAAAAAAATAGCATGCTGCACACATTTGCTGTTCCCATGCAAGGAAAAATCCCTGTCGTAAGTGCAGCCTCAGAAAAGATATTTCCTGGGGGATCACACCCCACCACACAACTTAATTAGATTCGTTTAAGTGGTGATGTAATCCCAAGAAACATATACTTTAACAACAAAAGACTTGCATCAGGAGTACTGGAAACCATCTGCTTGTTTAACTTTAACAAAGACAAAAAAACCATTATCCTTCATTTTTAGACTTCTCTGGTGGTGTAATGTTTGTCAAATTAAATGAGTAATTAGGACATTATATTTTTCGAGTTACAGGTTCATAAGCGAGCACCTCAAAAAATGATTAGTGCCCAATTTCTCGCCAGCAGACCTCACAAAGGATACGCCAAGCAAAGATACACTTGACATCTATTAACGTTGCAGGAAGGGAAAATGAGTGGGCGAGCATGTTTAATGTATCACTTGAAATGTTTTTGGGCAGATTTGAATCCGACAGCAGAGCTGGTGTGTCCTCAAAAATTGAAAAGTGGTCCACACTTGATATTCCTATCTTTTATTTATATATTAATTGCTTTTTTACATTTTTAGCCTATTATCTTGCACTTTTTTTTTTTTTTTTTGCGGTACGCGGGCCTCTCACTGTTGTGGCCTCTCCCGTTGCAGAGCACAGGCTCTGGACGCGCAGGCTCAGCGGCCATGGCTCACGGGCCCAGCCGCTCCGCGGCATGTGGGATCTTCCCGGACTGGGGCACGAACCGGTGTCCCCTGCATCGGCAGGCGGACTCTCAACCACTGCGCCACCAGGGAAGCCCCTGCACTGTTTGTTTTTCAGTCGAAAATAGTTTAAGATGAGGGTGAGGGATAGACTTGTTTCAAAATCAAACTACTATCATCTGGTAATCTGCTATCCACCACACTCCCTCCTGGACCCGCTGGGTTTGAGGAACAGGTTAGTGGTAAGGAGATTGTTTTGGAAGGCTGTGGAGCAGTGGCAGACCCAGGGTGGGCCCAAGAGTGACAAAACTGAAGATTATTGCTTGAATTTACACCTTGTCCCCAGCTGTCAGGGATTAAGGCACAGGCCAAGTAGAGGAAATATGGAGCAGAGAAAGCTGAAGGGGTGGGAGGAGGACCTTGTGGGGAGAGCAGAGCATCACCCAGAGTATCTGGTGCCTCCCAGGGACGCTGATGCCTTAAGTCGTTGATGAAGTTTTCACCAGCTTGTTTGCAGAAATGGTATTGGATTTGGTCTCAGAGGAGGCTCTTTGTCTTCATTCCTGGCTGGAAGTAAAGCAGAGGCAGTGTTACAGCTGCAGGGAAGAAGCTGAATTTTAAAAAGCTGGAGAAAGGGTGGAAAATACATCCAGATCAGGTCCCCATAGTCCTGTCTTTGTGCTCTGAGGCCTGGCTTGTTAGCACCTGGACGGTAGAAGTGGCCAGGTTGTGATTCAGCTGGAAAGTCAGTCTGGGAAATCTCTTGAGAAACTCTGAAAGAGTAGTGTTCGCTTTTTCTATTTGATGGTTGCCCTGAGTGGTCTAGAGTACCTGTCCAAGCTATTGGTGGTTCTTTGAGGTGAAGCTTTGTTCCCTGCTCTGTTGTATGTGCTAAGTGGTATGAGGTGAGCTCACCATAGCCCATGAGGAACTTGTTTTTCCATCACAAAGGATTGTTTGTGGGAAATCCTTATTTAAGAAAGCACAAGACTTGTGTTAGTGTTCTTTGTTTCAAAAATCACACTCTTTGCCTCTTATTTGCCAGTTAGCTGTGAGCTTTCCAGGAGAAACATGTATGCAAATTCTGAAATAGAAGATAGTTGCAACAAACTGATTTCTTTCCTATTATTCTGCTACTAGGGATTTTGAAACTTGTGATTATTATTTTTTTAATATGGGTACAGAAGATTTTTAAAAAATTTTTATTGGGGTATAGTTTATTTACAACATTGTGTTAGTTTCAGGTGTACAGCAAAGTGAATCTGTTATATATATTTAAGTGGGTAGGGAGAAGGTAGTCCCAGCAGATTTCTTGAAGTCATGGGAAATTCACAGTTGGAGTCAGTAAGTTGGCTGTAATGAAACTCAATTGATAAATCCCTAAGAGCCCATAGATTTAATGCAAGAGACCCTGAAGCTCCTTTTCTTAAGAAGTCCTGCGTAGCTTTCGAAGGTATTCCGTCCACCAGGGAAATGATGAAATGCAGAGGCCCTTTTAAAGTGGGTTGGGTGAAAGCATGTTTAAATGCCCTTCTGATTGTTTTAAAATGGCATGATCCTCGGTAGGCAGACAACTTCTAGAACTGGCATATGGCGCTTTCGTCCCACTGAATCTTCACTACAATTGTATAAGATTATTTATTGCATAAGATGGTAGTAATTTTCAAAAAGTGTACACCCAGTCCAGCGCCTGTAGCCTCTAATCTTCCGATGGGGAGGTTGAAATGGCAACTTAATCTCTTAAGAATTTCGGCACCGAAGAGAATATATGTTTTAAGCACGTGTGTTTACCAGAGCTTTTTTCCAAATTTTGTAGCCGATACACCTCCACCCGCTTATCTGCCTCCTGAAGATCCCATAACCCAGGATGGCTCTCAGCCCATGGACACAAATATAATGGCGCCTTCACTGCCCTCAGAAGTCAACAGAGGAGGTAAAATGAATTGCTGCTTATTCCCTTTCAGAGTCTGAAGTTTATCTGTCCAAGTGTTGCTTTCTCTCACAGATTTTTATTAGTCTTTAAAAAGATAGCTATTTGAAAAAGATAAGCACTTATAGTAAGAGAAGCTCAATGGAAAGACTTCTTTGGATTACAGATAAGCCTTTTATATGAAGAACAGGCGCACTGATTTAACTAATGAAGGCCTAAATACAATTGTGCAGTCATCTGTTTATAACTTCAATACTCAATACTTTTGAATTGGTGATAAAAGAGTATTTTTATGTGAAAGACAAAGGATGTTGAGGGAGAAAAAAGAACGTAAAACTAGAGTTTTCACTGGTGATTTCCAAAATTTAAAGTTCGTATAACAAGGCTTTCCAAAAGGTTCTTTGGTCGTTGGAATAGATATTCATAAGCCCCATCTATTTTCTAGGCCTCATCTATGTATAGCTGCAGCTGAAACAAACTAATAGCTTTTGTTCCCTTCTTGCTCTATTTGTTTGTTTCTTACCTTGTTACAAGAAGGGGTGGGAGGCGCATGTTTTTCCTTTTCTTACCCTGAGGAGCTGACTTCTTTTCCTCTCTAGTAGAGGGTGGGTCTTTGTGATCCCTGGCAGTGTCTGAGAGGAGGATGCCATCATTCTGCCAGGTCTGCAGAGGCTTAAGCGAGCAGGGAACTCGGGTAAATAAGCGTTGGGAGAATCCCTGAGCATCTGTAAGAAGTCATGACCACACATTGAGTGAAACTGTCCCCAGGTAACCTCCCCTGGAGGAAAGTGCTTCGCTGGCCCGCTCAGCAGCGGCAGAGATGGCTCGTTCAATTTGTATTCATTTAATGCACATTGAAGTTAAAAAGCCATTTCGTTACTAGGTATGTCTTATCTCATTCCTATCACTTTTTCAGTAAAGGTCTGCAGATACCTCAGACCTTGTCAGAGTTGCTGATATCTTTTAACTTCTTAAAAGTTGTGGATGAACTCAAAGAACCTTCCTTCAGTGTGCAGTGTAATAAATTGGAATTTACACCTTTTTAATCTGTAAACATTTCTTATATCTTTTTTATTGGCTGTCTGTCATCTTTTTTATTAGCTCTGTATTTTGATAATCTCTAGAATATACTCTCAAACATAAAATTATGAGTTGACAAAGATTTTGGTTGGGGAAAATAACTCCCGTCTCACACATCCTTGGAATGTGTATTTGGGGAACAGAATAGCAGGAGAGAATGGGCACAGCACTGTGAAACAGTTATAAGCCTGTGGACCTGCAGCCATGGTGGCTAAGCCCAAAATGTCTGATTTCAAGAAACAGACCTTCAATTTGCTTTAAAATTTTTCCTTTAAATGGCTTAAAATTCTTTCCCCATTAGAATAAGTTTACACTTAATATTTTCATGAGGACCCGCTATTGGCCTTGTGGTTGTTATACTTTGGTGGTTTTCCTGGAGCAGGGGTCAGCAGACTGCAGCCCACGGGCCACTTCAGCCTGCTCCCTGTTTTTGTAAATAAAGCTTTATTGGGACACAGCTGTGTTCATTTATTACATATTATCTGTGGCTGCTTCTGCACAGCTAGGGCACAGTTGAATAGGGGCCATAGAGACCACGTGGCCCCCAAGACCTTTCTGGCCTTTTACAGAAAAAACAATTGTCAGCCTCCAACCTGGATGAATAGTCCTGTGAGCAATCCTGATAGCTGATTCAAGCCCTCTCTTAGACTTCCCTGATGGTCCAGTGGTTAAGACTCCGAGCTTCCAGTGCAGGGGGTGCGCGTTTGATCCGTGGTCGGGGAAGTTCCGCCTGCCGTGCGGCACAGCCGGAAAAAAAAAAAAAGCCTTCTCTTTATGATGTTGCAGTCTTCTTTAAGATTTGGCACCTGTAAATCCCTAAAACTTTGCTCTTTGAAATACAGCTTATTGACATGGGATAACACTTAGCAAACAGGGAAGATGGTGTGTGTTTGTGTTCAGCTTACCTGCTTAAGTGTATAAAGCAGTTACTGTATGTGTGGATTTTCTTAATGATCATTTTCCTTATTTTCTTTACCGAATTCTACAGTAAAGCTCATTTTAATATACGTGGAGGTTGAAGTGAAGAACGCAGAGGTCGTTCTCCCTTAACAGTTAGAGTTCGTGCTTCCAATGTGGATTTTCTCTCTTTTTTTTTTTTTAAGATTGTACACTCAAGTCTTCATAAACCTCAGATCATTACATATTGGCATACTAGATACATATGGTTTGTATTCCTGGAATTGCTAAAGCACTGGTATAAGAGGTTTTACTACAGAAGGAACTTATCTTTAGAACTTTTTAGTTGCAAATGTTTAGAAGCATGTTCTGTTTGGAGATTTGTTAGTCTTAAGAGATTTGACTTAACAAGCTGCATCCTGTCAGTAAAGCTGGGTAATTTCCATTGTTGGCCCATTCTGGGAATGGAGAGACAAAACACACCTGCTCTGCATGACTTAAAGCAAATATAAGGAAGTTAGCATGAAATCTGGATGAGAGAGATATGATTCATCCTGTAAGAATGGCCAGCTGGCAGGATTTCTTCCTGAGCTTGAGGACTGGAGCAAAGCTGTAGCTGTGAGAGTTATTGGCAACCGAATGTGAAGTAAGGTAACTTCTTATCAATAATTAGAAACTGATTTTCATTGCTTTGAAAAAGCGTCGGCATACTGAGGCGTTGTCCAAAGTAATTCCTCTTTGTGCCAGCACCTTTGGCACATTTCCTGTCCTCTATTGTTCTCTCCGCACTTGTTTTTTCACTTGCCACTTGTTGCGTCTCTTTAGATGGTGAGCCAGGGTCAGTGGTGGGGTCATTTCCATTTTGGTGAATTACAGAGCGTTCAGCACATGCTGCTCGTGTGCTTGCTCAGCCAGTGTCTTGGTTATCTGATGGCCACTGGAGAAAATATCTTCCAGTGAAAGGTGAATGTCGCACTTAGCAAGGAGTACCTGCTTCTGAGATCAGAGATGAACTCTGTACATCATCATAGCAGTGGCTTCTTCACATCTTCATTCCACGACCCTGAGCCAACTTCACCACACAAGTTTCAGTTTTTGAGAGCCCAGGGCACTCACCGTGGTTGACTCTCAGCTTTTCTTTCTTAAAGATGTTCAAGCAGTTGCTTACGAGGAACCAAAACACTGGTGCTCTATTGTCTACTACGAGCTCAATAATCGTGTGGGCGAAGCTTTCCATGCCTCCTCCACGAGCGTGCTGGTGGATGGCTTCACCGATCCTTCCAACAACAAGAACCGTTTCTGCCTTGGGCTGCTCTCCAACGTCAACCGGAATTCCACTATCGAAAACACTAGGCGACACATCGGGAAAGGTGAGCTTTCACTGGAACCTCTCTCAAATGTTTGTCTGTCATGTCCCTCTTACCCCAGAACTCACCAGTCGTTCCTGGAGTCAATACCAGATGATATACACTTGCCGGTACGGTTTATAAATATTTTTTCAATTTGTATTATCAGGAAGTTCTTCATTTTCCAATCAGCGATTTTTGCGGTCTCCTGACTCATAATAATTATAGCTGGAATAGTGATTTGCTATCTGGGGACACCATTCTATCACGTGTTTTGCCAAAGAATGAAATAGCTGTTAAAAAATTCTTTACAACCTAAAACTAAAAGCAAAAAGCAAATGAAAACAAGTAAACCGAATGTATTTCAAATGAATACCATGACCCACTGGGGAAAAAAAAAAAGAATTAATTCAAAATAACTTATGAATATATAGTATTTGGCTATAGAACCTCAGCCTGAGCCAGGTAAGGTAGAGCGACTGCAAACAAATCCTGAACTCTTTTTAATAGACTTGATTATTTAGTGGCAGTGTGAAGGAGACAGTTATGAAATTTTAAGATGTATTATAATATTAAGCAAATGACTAAATGTGTGGTTGTTGGAGTAAACCTGGGTTTTCACTGTGGAATAGGAAGAGACATACAGGGCTTCCCTGGTGGCGCAGTGTTTGATGCCTGCCGATGCAGGGGACACGGGTTCGTGCGCCGGTCCGGGAAGATCCCACGTGCCGTGGAGCGGCTGGGCCCGTGAGCCACGGCCGCTGAGCCTGCGTGTCCGGAGCCTGTGTTCCGCAACGGGAGAGGCCACAACAGTGAGAGGCCCACGTACCACAAAAAAAAAAAAAAAAAAAAAAGAAGAGACATACAGTGGAGAAGGGTAAAAAATAAACCCTGTGGAGGTATCAGTGTGAGATCATGATTTTAATAATGTGTACATGCATGTTCATGTACTCCTGTACACGTGTATGTATGCACGTGTATGAAGGCATATGTGGATGTGTCTCTGCATGCATATAGTTTCTGATCTGTCTGCTGAGAGGGCCAAGAGGCAAAGATACCCAGTAGTAATAAGCACATACAGTGCTCAGACCATCATCTCTTAACTCCATGGCTGCTAAGAGGAACCAGGGCTTTTGGAGAAAGGGCTGACTCCAAGGCTGAGACAGGTAGATGCAAGATGAGCCGCAACGTTCTGTTATGTCCGAAAGTAAACAAATACTTATGCACGTGATGGAGGCATTTCCCAGGAGCCAACTTGGAGGGGCTCCCACTGGCCAACTCTGGGTAGTTCGAGCACCAAAATAATTAAATACAGTAGTGAGTTTTAAACCACTGGAAAACCATAGTAATTCATAAGTCCATGCCAGTAACAGATAAATAAATGAATGGGGAAGGCTGACTGGTAAATGCAGAGTGAGTTGGTGGAGTTAGAAAGTCCCCATTTTGCAACCATCAGGCAAGAATAGTCAGTGATGCTAAATATAGAGAGAACTTTTTATGAGAATCAGGATATTTTCATGGTCTTTAAGTATCTCCTCCCAGGCTGCCTGTTACTGACATGGGAGAATAAAAATCAGTAACTATTTAGTGGAGAAATTGGACAACATCTTGACTAGGCGATGAGAATTATCATCGCCAGTGAGAGGCAGATGGAGGTCGTGAACCTCCAGCTGTGGTGCTCTGAGGAGGGAGTAACGTCACCTACACAGAAATCCAACTGAGCATGCAGATCTGAATCGAATCTCAGGGTGCCTTCAGACAGACCCCAGACACAAAGGGTGAGAAGGGACTGTATTCTTCCAAAATACTGATGTTGAAAGACAAAGGTGTGAGAATGTTCCACATTAAAACGGCTAAAGAAACATGACAGCTCTATGTAATAATCTGCCCCTGGACATGATCCTGCAGCAGACAGGGGAAAAGTACTACAAAGAGCATTATTGGGGTCAGCAGACAGAATTAGAATATGAGTGGTAGATAAGATAGAAGTATTACATCAGTGTTAAATGCAGTGGCATTGCTGATTATGCTGTGGCTTGTAAGAGAAGACCCCTGTTCTTAGGAAATACACACTTAAGTATGTAGGGGTAAAGGACCATGATGAAATGGTTCAGGAGGAAATTATATATGTATCTTATGTTTATAGATAGAGATATCTATCCACCTAAAACAATCCTGTGTCTGAATGTATACATGTATGTACCTATGTGTGTGTATATGAGGGTGTGTGTGGAAGAATAGAGAGGACAGAGGTACCCATGATGAAGCATATGGAGTGAACTGTCCCAACAGGTGAATCTGGAGAATGGTTGTGTGGGTGTTCTTTGTTCTGTTTTTCTTTGTTGTTTGTTCTATTTCTGTAAGTTTTCAAATTATTTCCAGAGTAAAAGTTTTTTTAAATGACCTACTATGAAATTTAGAACAAATTAAAAGGTTATTCAATAGGTGCTTAAAAGACATTTGAGATGAAGTTTAACATTGAATCCTGGAAACAAAAACAACAACTCTTAAAACAGGAACTGATAGATAATTCTGTAGTATGCTTAAGGAAAAAATATAAGCCTAAACTACACATCTAATGATGAAATGTCAGAACTCAGGTTCATATCGTATGGGTATCTTTCTGTGGTCTGTAAACCCCTGAAATTGTATATAAACACAATTTTGCATACATTTGGAACAGAGGGACATAGTTTTCATTATATTCTAAAGTTGACCATTACTCCAATGTAGTAAAAAGCCATTGTACTCTGGAACATTCCTATTAACAATTAGGAAGAAAATAAGGATTCTGGGAATGCTGTTATTTCAAATTGTTCCAGATGCCTCGACTCTATTTTTAGAAATTATATATCAGTTTTCTTTAATCTGGCAATAGCCAGTTAGAAAATATAATGGAGAGGAAAATTACATTCTCAGTAGCAGCAGAATGTGTAAATAATCTGAACCAGCAACATATGAGAATTATGTAAAGAAAACCAAATTTCACTGAGAGCGAAAGAAAATTTGAATAATAAATAGGTAGTCTGTGTTCCTTAAAGAAAAGGCTTAATATTGTGAGAACAGTTTAAGGATATTCATTCTTCCTAATTTAGTTCATAGTTTAAACAATCCATGTCAGAATC
Source organism: Orcinus orca (assembly GCF_937001465.1). Classification (NCBI taxonomy): domain Eukaryota; kingdom Metazoa; phylum Chordata; class Mammalia; order Artiodactyla; family Delphinidae; genus Orcinus; species Orcinus orca. The sequence goes on from NC_064562.1 coordinate 26,737,214, forward strand.
ACAATGTTTTGTTTTTGAAAGTTGGAAGATGTATTCTGCATATTGCCCAGAAGGATAAATAAGTGAAAATAGCTAAAATTTTTTAATGGAAGAGTAAAGAAAAAATTCTCAAGGTGACGATTAATGAAAGATTATGAAACTACAATTAAATCGGTGTGTAGAGAGAACAATAGAATAAAGTAAACTCAGACTATACTGTATTTAAAAATTTAATGTATGATAAGTGAAGCATAACAAATTAGTAGAGTCTTCCAGTGGTCCTGCAATAACGAAGTTAGCTTTGGGGGGAGGCTGGGGGTAGAAACCCTGCCCCATTCCACATATGCAAATGGATTAGTGAGTTGAATTATTTTTTAAGGCAAGCTATTGAAAAGCTAGAAGAACATATATTGATCAAGAGTGGCAGAGAGGACTTCCCTGGTGGCGCAGTGGTTGAGAGTCCGCCTGCCGATGCAGGGGACGTGGGTTCGTGCCCCGGTCCGGGAGGATCTCACGTGCTGCGGAGCGGCTGAGTCTGCGTGCCATAACTACTCCGCAGTAATCCCATGCACCGCAATGAAGAGTGGCCCCCGCTCTCTGCAACTGGAGAAAAAGCCCGTGCACCGCAGGGAAGACCCAACACAGACAAAAATTAAATAAATTTTAAAAAAAAAAAGGATGAGATAGACTGGAAAATGCTTTAAAAAAAAAAAAAAGAGTGGCAGAGATTTTCTAAGCATAAAAAGCAACAGAAAGATTGCAAGAGATTTGTCTACTTAAAGATTTCAAACTTCTGTAGGTTAAAGAAAAACGGTACCGTGAACAAAATTAAAAGACAAAGGACTAACGGGGAAACAAATAAGAAATAAATTATTTATATCTTTCCTATATGCGCAGCTCATTAAAAAAATAATGAAAATACTAGAACCCCAGAGGAATAAATAAGTAAGAAATATGAACAGTAAATCCATAAGAGAAACACAGATGGCTAGTAAACAGAGGAGAGCGTATCAAGGCTCACGTGCAAATTAAAACAATATTGTTTTCCAGCTATAAATTAGGGGAATTTTGTTGTTGTTTTAAACTCAGACTCAGTACTGGCACGGGTGAAGTGAGAAAGGCACTCATCTGCTGCTGGAGAGAGTGTATATTGATACAAGCGCTCCGGCAAAGTGAATCAAGAGCCTTCGATCCAATGACATAACTTCCAGGAATTGCTCCTAATTATATTATCAAAAATTATGCTGAGACATTCATCATGGCATTGTTATCATAGCAGAAAATTAGTATCAACAGAATGGTCCAATGATGGGAGAATCCTTTAAATAAATTGTTGTAGTCATTCAATGGTGGAGATATGTTAAATGTTTGCAAAGAAAGTTTAATGATACTCAAGACCGAATACGATGTGTATTCACAGTTACTGCCTCTGGGCCTCTAAAGGAGTGATAATGTTTTCTGCTTCTTTATATTTTGCTTTACTTTCTAAATTTTCTAAAATGAAAATTCCTCATTTTTATAATCAGGAAAAAAGTAGCAAACACACACACACCCTTAAATTGTTTTCTCTACATCAGACAGAAAAATGGGCTTCTGCTCCAGCGGCTATTTAATTGTTACAGCAGTCTTAGCCATTGTGTATACATATCAACACAGCACATAGTATTTTTTTTCATTTTTCTAAAATACTTTAGTTCACTCAAATCATGACAGCCCTGTAGACACAGCCATCAGCTCGACTTGCATTTTTCTCCTTCTTTCTTTCTTTAATATCTTTATGGGAGTATAATTGCTTTCCACTGTTGTATTAGTTTCTGCTGTACAACAAAGTGAATCAGCTATACGTATACATATATCCCCATATCCCCTCTCTCGAGTCTCCCTCCCACCCTCCCTATCCCACCCCTCTAGGTGGTCACAAAGCACTGAGCTGATCTCCCTGTGCCATGCAGCAGCTTCCCACTAGCCATCCATTTTACATTTGGTAGTGTATATATGTCCATGCCACTCTCTCACTTTGTCCCAGCTTCCCTTTCCCCCCACTGTGTCCTCAAGTCCGTTCTCTATGTCTGCGTCTTTTATTCCTGCCCTGCCGCTAGGTTCATCAGTACTACTGTTTTTTTTGGATTCCACATATGAGCACATAATATTTTGGATGAGACAGTAGGTTCTTGCATTGACTAAGCTTTGCCAGAGTTACCTGCAAGGTCCATCACTGAAAGCCACATGGGATGTGACTGTTTGCTGGGTGGCCTATAATGGTGTGGGGTTTTGTCAGAGTGGTTTTTTCCCCTTTCATTTTTTTAAAGGCTGGGTAAGATCAATTTCCTACACTCCTGGCACTCTAGGTCTCACAGGAAGAATTTTGGAGCAGATAATAGTTGAGTGAGATCAGATTCCACACAGTATGAATTACTTTTTCTAGGTTTTCTTCCCCCGGGCCTTACATCTATTTTTTTTTTTTTTTTGGCGATACGTGGGCCTCTCACTGCTGTGGCCTCTCCCGTTGCACAGGCTCCGGACACGCAGGCTCAGCGGCCATGGCTCGCGGGCCCAGCCGCTCCGCGGCATGTGGGATCCTCCCGGACCGGGGCACGAACCCGCGTCCTCTGCATCGGCAGGCGGACTGTCAACCACTGCGCCACCAGGGAAGCCCTGGACCTTACATCTTACACTTCTCAGCAGTACTTCCTCCACCTGTGGTTTTCTAGTTCTCTTACTCCTCTCGATCCTCCCTTCCCCTACCCTAAAATTTTTTGAAAAGCTTAGCTGCAAAATAAATACAAGAGAGCTTATGTAACGAATATGCGTAGGATCCCATGATCAAGTTCAGCTTTATTGTGCTATGTTTTTAAAGTGAGAATTTGCTCCCAATTCATGGCCAAATAGGCATTAAGTGCTTTTCAAAATGAAATTGCTGCACTCTGTTACTTATTTTTAAGAGACTTTGTTGTGTTATTTCCTACAACCTTCTAGACATGCATGTTGACATATGGACATTGTATTAACTAATACAGTTAACTAAGATTTTATCAATTGTGCAAGACTTGGAGAATGTCTGTTTATCGAATCAACCATGTAAATTTACATTCTGAAGCTACACAGACGCTTTTCAGCTGTGAAAAGCGATAATGACCACACTCTGTGCTTTGTCTCCCTGCAGGAGTTCATCTTTATTATGTCGGAGGCGAGGTATATGCTGAATGCCTCAGTGACAGTAGTATCTTTGTGCAGAGTCGGAACTGCAACTACCATCATGGATTTCATCCCACTACTGTTTGCAAGATCCCTAGTGGGTGTAGTTTGAAAATTTTTAACAACCAAGAATTTGCTCAGTTACTGGCACAGTCTGTGAACCATGGCTTCGAGACAGTCTATGAGCTCACAAAAATGTGTACTATTCGCATGAGCTTTGTGAAGGTAAGTGAGCTCTGATTCCTCTAGTCAGGGTTTAATGCACTTCCATGTTATATGTAAATCTATATCCTCTTGATATGTGTCCATAGACACCAACTTATTATCTAGACATTTTTAACCTTTAACAAGGATGTCAACTATGAGGAAAGTATCATTGGAATATAGGAGTGTTTGTGTTAAATGTTAGTAGTAGCAGGCTTTAATAACTTTTCCTTATTCAAGTAGCACTATTTTAGCTATTGTAATACTATTAGAATATGTTATTATGTATATATATATAAAGTATATGCTTTAAATGCATGGTTGTCTTATGAGATCAGTTCTTTTTATTTTTATTTTTTTGTTTATTTATTTTTTGGCTGTGCCACGTGGCTTCAGGGATCTTAGTTCCCCGACTAGGGGTTGAACCTTCACCCTTGGCGGTGAAAGCGCAGAGTCCTAACGCCTGGGCCGCCAGGGAATTCCCAGAGATCAGTTCTATAAATGCACCCCTCTTTTTTTTTAATGCTATGCTTGTTAGTACTTCTAGGACGGAGACACTTGTTACTTTTGTTTCAACAATAAGCAAGTGGTCTTTTTTGTGTGTGAGAGTAAAAGTTCATCACACTGAGATTTATTTTTGATTGGTCAGTTTTTTAGTGGTTCCAGTAAAGCTTGTGATTTTCTGGTTTTTTTTTTTTCCAAAAAACAATAATTTATTCTCAGGTACATATGGGTGGGCAAGGGATGCACTGATCTAGTATGAGTGCCACTGGGGGTGGCTCTGTCCCATATGACACTCATCCTTTTTTTTTTTTAATATATCTTTATTAGAGTATAACTGCTTTACAATGTTGTGTTAGTTTCTGCTATACAGCACAGTGAATCAGCTGTACGTATACATATAGCCCCACATCCCCTCCCTCTTGCGTCTCCCTCCCACCCTCCTTATCCCGCCCCTCTAGGTGGTCAGAGCACCGAGCTGATCTCCCTGTGCTATGCAGCTGTTTCCCACTAGCTATCCATTTATGTTTGGTAGTGTGTGTATGGCAAAGCTACTCTCTCACTACATCCCAGCCCCCCCTTCCCCCGATTTTCTTATATTCAAGAGTTAATAAGGCCCTTGCCTCAGCGCTAGGATTGTGCTGTGAGGTTCGAGGAGGGTGAAGGTTACAGACATCGCTCACAAGAATTGATCTCTTTTTTGCCTCCTCTTCTGCCTGCCTCTGAGAAATAAAAAGTTTTAAGATGCCATCGAAATGGAAAAAAGAAACTCATATGTCTGATTAAATTTATGAGTCAGAAACTTATTCTAGTGGCTGACTGACTTGGCTCTGAATCCTCAAGACAGATTTTCCTCCTCTGTTACGCTGAGAAACAAAACTAATTATATATTTGGGCGAGGCAATCACCTTTCATATCCTCTCTTCAGAAGCTCACAGAACTTGTTGTTAAACCTGTTCTGTGCTGTATTTATTACAGAGGGTAACTTTGGAACCTTACTTGGTTAATCATCCTTTACGTCAAAGGTATCTTTCCCTGAATATCATTTTTTCCCTACTTCTTTGAGTCACATTAGCAGGTTTTCAGTGTGTTTTCTTGAAACACAATTCAACAGTTTCTTATAGCTGAGTCCAGAACTTTTTAGTATTGAAGGAGGTTTTTTTTTACCTTTTCAAGAGGTTTACGTATATGCTATGTACCTATGAGACTACAAAGAGCTTTCTCATCCATTAGTAATGTGCACTGTTTAATTTTTGACTTAGCATTTTGACTGAAATGAATTTTAAAATGAGGACAGTGAGTTGCCAGCATTGTTTGTGTTTGTTGTTTTTATTGATATGGAGGAAAGAAGACCTCTTGAGAGTCAGGAGATCCAGGTTCTAGTTCTGTGTGTGTGTGATTAAGGACCCGGGATTCCTTCCTGATCCCCACGTTCATTATTTTTAAAATGGGTGGCTGCGGGCTTCCCTGGTGGCGCAATGGTTGAGAGTCCGCCTGCCAATGCAGGGGACACGGGTTAGTGCCCCGGTCTGGGAAGATCCCACATGCTGCGGAGCAGCTGGGCCTGTGAGCCATGGCTGCTGGGCCTGCGCGTCCAGAGCCTGTGCTCCGCAACGGGAGAGGCCACAGCGGTGAGAGGCCCGCGTACCGCAAAAAAAAAAAAAATGGGTGGCTGCAGTTGGGGAACTGTGGTGATCATTACTGAGGTCCCTTGATAAGTTTATTGTTATTGAAGGACCACTCTAGGAGAATTTATGACTCCAATGCTCTAATTGGCTTTCTCCTCAAACTTATTTCTTATGGATTACCCAATCAATTTTAATGATTTTACTTTTACACATTTTTAAGTATTGACTTTTACACAAGTAAAAACCACCGTTATGCTGATAAAAAGTGTTTATAATGCAAAGATATGCATTAAAAATGTATTAGATTTCATTTATTCAGCAAACATTTTTAGCACCATTCCAGAGAATTAATAACAGATGAAAAAGCGCCTAAAGTGTCTAGCTTCAAGATGCTGATGGCCCAGTCTGTGTTTAATTATAATATAAAGTGGTAAGTATTGGAATGAAGCGTTATACAGGCTATAATGGACATAGCTAGGAAGCTGGATTTGGAGAGTTAAAGATAAACATCTTATTTTAAACCCCCTGCTGACATGACAAAGGGCAGCTACTTTATTATACATTAGCAAAAAAAATTTACACATGGTACAACATTGTTCTTTATTATCATAAGGACTGCATACTTTGCCCTCTCACACTTAGCATCCTAGAGAAAGGATATAGAACGTTTTACTAATATTAATAGCCAATTTTGTACTATTTTTTAAAGATGATCATTTTTGGACTTTAATATAAAACACATACTTTATAGATTAGTTGCATAGTAAACTCCGCATATCTGAAAACTCCAAGTCATTTCAGCTGAACAAGTGTTTCTGGAGCTTCTGCTTTGTGCCAGTCACTGTGCTAGATGTTTGAGATCAAAGATAAATAAGATCTGGTCTCTGCCTTCAAAGAACTTACTATCTAATGTAGGAAACATGCACATAAATCTTCTGATTAAACTTAGCAGTTTGTTGATATATGTACAAATGCATGGATGTTTATACATATGCAGTTCATGTATCACAACTTTCTCTTGAAAGTTCTGATATTCAGATACGTTTCTTGAAATTCCTGGGGTAGGTAGATAGCAGAGATAAATAGAACCTGGCCTTGTCTGACATCCCTCAGGAAACAAGGGTTTATCAGGCCCTTGTATGCCATCATCCACCATACCAGTGAGGTTTTGATCTTTGCAATGGCAAAACTATTTTTCTCTTTTGTACAGGGACTTGCTTCTGTCAGCTTTCATGTCTTAATTCAGTAATCCTGAAGCTGCCTGGCAAGCTACCCTCTCGTACAGATGATTCAGGGCAATGGCTAGGTGTTACTAATTGATTCAGGGCAATGGTTAGGTGTTACTAATAGATTTTTGGATACTTACATGCTCCTGCCAGTTTTGCTTGGAGATTGAAAGGTCAAGCTCTGTATTTATAGAGACTTCAGTGGCTAAATAGGAAGAAACAGAATGTCAGTTAGTCTTACATACCTTTTTCCTTATTTTCTTGATGATGAAATGAGAATTTAACAACATCTGTCACAATATTATCGGTGAGATAATGGGCAATAAAAGTGAAAGTTAGAAAGTATCTTTATTACAACAGCCTTATAATGTAGTTTGAAACTTTCATTCCCCAAGACCAGTACTTCTTAATCTGGAACCCATGGATGGCCTCTGGGGAGCTGTGAAATTGCCTGCCAAATCGTGTGTGCACATTTGTGCACGTTTGTCTTGTGGAGAGAACCGGATCTTTAATCGGAGTGTCTGATTATGTGAGCTCTTTTTACTTCATAAGTTTAACCACTGAGTCAAACAAGTTAAATGACCTCCCGTGTTGTTTCTAGGGTTGGGGAGCAGAATACCACCGCCAGGATGTTACTAGCACCCCCTGCTGGATTGAGATCCATCTGCATGGCCCCCTCCAGTGGCTGGATAAAGTTCTTACCCAGATGGGTTCACCTCATAATCCTATTTCATCTGTGTCTTAAAACGGCCTCGGGCTTCTGCCTCTTGAAAACTATTGAGCCTTGCATGTACTTGAAGGATGGATGAGTCAGACACCATCTGAACTGACAAAGGAGCCTTGATAATACTTGACCTCTGTGACCAACTGTTGGATTCAGAAATTTAAAAACCTGGGTAACATACTGTTGATATAAGAATCTGTTTAGTTTACATTGTAACATTCTATTGTAAAATCAACTAAAATGCATACTTTTAGCAGGACTTCGTGTATAGTTAAAGGAGAGATGGCCAAGCCAGGGACAAATCATCTATTGGAAAAACGGTCCTAAGAGATTCTGTTGTGTTTGGCACTTTAAGGTCATCGTTTGGCAGAAGCTGAGCATTAATAGTCTTTCTGACGTGTGTTTTTATCAGGTTTAGAGCCCATGTGGAGTCTTCTCACATGGGTTTTCATAATATTTTAAAACTATTTGTTTAGTAATGGTTTTTGTTTGTTCGTTTTTTTAAGTAAAGGTTAATCTTGGTGATATACATAGTAATCTTTCTAAAATTGTATGCTGACCATAATGCTGTCAGAATAATGTTAGGCATATGCTCTTTGCTAAATATATATGTACAGAATATTTGGAAGTTAAGAATTGATTAGACTAGTGGATTTAGGAGTATTGGAGGGGGCGGGGGGAGAGGGAAATGACAAATGTAGAATATACTGTAAAAATTCAGTTTGTTGCTTTAAAGAAACAAACTGATGTCTGAATTTTGCTGTGTTTCAATTTTTTAGAGATTTTATCCTACCTTTTTTTTTTTTCATCTTCTGTCCCATCCTCTCCAAAAAACAGTTATGCAGCTGGTTAATTCATATAACTGTGAGAGCAAATGAATAATTCCTACTATTCTGAAATTGACTGCCTGTATGTTTCAGTACCAATTGTATGGAGTGCTTGAATTTAATAAGGAGTTTTTATGGAGTTTACAATACAGAAATAGGCTTTAATTTTCAAGTGAATTGTTTGCCAAACCTAGTAACTCTGTTAAATATTTGGAGGATTTAAGGAACATCTCAGTTTAAATCCATTTCAAACTTTTTAAGTTTTTTTGTACTGTGTTTGGTTTTATTTTTCTTCTGCTAATCTTTTATATTCACTTACGCTCTCGTACACTGAGTACTTTTATTCCAAAACTAGTGGGTTTTCTCTACTGGAAATTTTAAATAAACCTGTCATTATTGCTTACTTTGATTAAAAATTTGTTGTTTCCTTTCTTCACACACAAGATTTTAAAATTAATAAAGTTCACCACTCTCTTGAGAGATTTTTCTCAAATATTCTTTGCCAAACATAACAAACTAGATGGCTGAAAACCTAAATTGCAGAGACAGGGAGACTGAATCATGAAAAGAGCAGAGTCACTTTAAATCAGAAAAGAAAAGACATATGGGACTTTAGAAATTAAGAAAAAGCTAACTTGCACAACCTGGAATTCCAGATCTAAACATGCCTTCTCGTGTGAGCAGTGTCTGTAGCGGCCGTTATTGGTGGATGCCTCTCAGTCCACCAAAAGTCCCAGTTTCTAAACTTCAGATGAGGATGCAAGGATGAATGTGAAAGGACGTAACATTGGGGGAAGAAGGAGAACTAAAACTGCAGCGAGACAGGATGATCGCTTCTGCCATCTACTTGTGACTGGGATGAGCCCATCCTCTCTCTCTCTCAGCCCCACCTCACCCCCAAAATGGAGTTTGCCCATGAAGGACACAGATTTGGGGAGACTCAGATTCTTCCCTGGCCAAATAGATGCCTCTGTTTCTCCCGTACGTTTTTGTACCTCTTTCCCAGAGGTATTTATCAGCCCCTTCTATTCCCCAAACTAGGACCAAGCAGAAATTTCTGCTGCATCTTGCTGTCTCCAAAGGCATCATGGTGTAAGTGTAGAAAGCCCTGAATGGAAGACCTCTGTTATAACACACATTCATGCTTTGCTAGGGCATTTCGCTTCTGTGAACCTCTGTGTCCTCATCTGTAAAATGGAGATAATGTCGTTGTGTCCTCATCACAGGTTGAGGGGAGGATCTATGGGAAGAAAAATGTGTTTGAATACACCTGGCAAACGTAACTGCCATGCAAGTATGGACTCACTCTTTTCTTTGAGCCCCCCGTACTCTGTTTTCTCACTTACCTGCTATCATTCCTGGCACAGGTGATCTGGATACACAGTGGTGATTGGTGAGCTGTAATAAAAGGAGATTAATAAAACTATCAGGCTTCAGCAATGAAGTATAACTGGAAATTGTCTAAGAATAAAGAACTCAGGTCAGGATTTCTCACCTTGTTCCTAGTGGACAGCTATTTTTTGCTTTCCCCGAGTTCCTGGGGCTGCCTGCTAGGACAGTTATGCAAGGGGTTAAGTGGTGTAGCTATGCTGGCAGCCAGCTTGGAGATCTACCAGGTGAAACCCCCAGATTGTCCAGGAGATTGAAATGTACTGTGTCCACGACCCTAGGAGTTGGCAGTGTGACCCTCATACAACTGCAATTATTTGTATTTTTGGTGAAATCCTAGGACTGTTGTCATCAGCCATAGGAGGCTTTAAGTCTCCAGGAAGTTTTTAATTAAAGGAATGAAAAAGTCAAAGCAACCATTTGTTTGGATTACTAGAAAAAATTTAAGCTAGTTCAAACAAACAAGGCAATGTGAACTGTTTTATAGTAGACATGTTTTCTGCCCTAAGAAAGCACTAGGTGGGATGATTAGAAGTGGAGGGCCCTGAAGCCACTGCTTCACTTCACTACTTCATAGAATTAGACCTCCAGCAAGTTTCTGAACTTTTCTGCACCTATTTCCTCATCTGTCAAAACAGGCAATGGGACTTCCTGGTGGCTCAGTGGTTAAGAATCCGCCTGCTAATGCAGGGAACATGGGTTCGAGCCCTGGGCCAGGAAGATCCCACACGCCGTGGAGCAACTAAGCCCGTGTACCACAGCTACTGAGCCTGCGCTCTAGAGCCCGCTAGCCACAACTACTGAGCCCACGTGCCACAACTACTGAAGCCCGTGCTCATAGAGCTCATGCTCTGCAACAAGAGAAGCCACCGCAATGAGAAGCCCATGCACCGCAACGAAGAGTAGCCCCCGCTCACTACAACTAGAGAAAGCCCGCGCACAGCAAGGAAGACCCAACACAGCCAAAAATAAATAAATAAATGAATAACATTTTTAAAAAATGTAAAATAAAATAAGGCAAAGTGAAAAGCATAGAGGAGAACAGAGGAAAGAAAAATATTCGGACTCGGCTGAGTGGAGATCAATGAAGGTTTTAGAGAGAAAGTGGTGTTTAAGGTTGAACCTTGAAAGATGGAAGCATTTTGAAACTTTGAGGCAAGAGAACAGTCTGAGTAGAAGTGTGTGTGACAGTCACCCAGCATCTGCCCACCAATTTCTAAAGACCCGTCTCCAACCCACAGGGTTGCTGTGGGATTTACCATACAGTATAATGTGATGTCCCTTCTGGCTACTGTCACGTGGTCCAGGCAGGGGCCTGTTCTGGGACTGGAAATAGGGAAGCGGGTTTTTCTGTGCCTGGCTGAAGCTATGGTAAACCTTGGGAATTGTTTCCTGCCATCTCTTCTGCTACCTGTGCTGGAGACAAAAAGTGAGAGAGATAGGGTTCTCAGGGAATCCTGGTTCCTGGGTCTAGGATTTCCCAAGTGCTGCCATGTTCCTGTTCTTGGCTATCCTGGGACACACCGGAGTCTTTAGGGAGAATCCCCTCTTCTGCTTCATGTAGTTTGATTTGCGTTTTTGTTACCTGCAAGCAAATGTGACTTAAGCAATACAAGTAAGAACACATTTGACTTTTTAAAGAGAGATCATTTTTATAGGTAATTTTAACCAAAGCAGTTCTTGTTCATGCAAGATTTTAAAAGTCCAAGAAAAACAAAAAGAAGAAACAAAGTCACCTGTACTAACCCTTGATAAGTAAGGTTATCCTTGAACTAGGTGATTATGATAACCTGGCAGAGAGATACTCAGCAGGCTATAGGAAATTCAGGTCTAAAGGTTGGTCTTATTAGAGAGATGATGATTGGCTCCATTTGTTAAGCAGTTACTGGCACCAGTCCTGTGCCAGCCACCGTGCAGGATGATAAAAGTAAACAAATCCTCGGCCCTGCCTCAAGGAACCTGCACTCTATTGATAGAGGCAGACAAGTGAATAGGCAATGACACAGTGCTGTGACAGCGAGGGGCCAGAAGGGGATATAAACGGGACCAGAAGTGTAAGGGAAGACTTATAACAGGAGATGGTGCCTGCAGGCTCAGTCTTAGTGTGCTGGCTAGGAATGATATGGGCATGGGATGGCTGGGGAAGGATGTGAGCCAGGCAGGAGGGGCAGAGGGTGGGAGAGCCTGGCACCTTTGTGGGCAAAGCTGCAGTGTAGCTGGAGTGTAGGGCAATTTGCAATGGGAAAGGAAGGAATGGAGGGGAAAGAAGGGGCCAGGTCATTAAAGATCTTGTATATGTAATACTAAAAAGGAACTAGGGACTAGGGAAGTCTAGGGACTTTCCCCCTAGAATTTTAGCTCCTAGACATCTCAACCTAGAAGTGGTTATGACAGTCCAGAGTCCAGGAGAGAATCTACGGTGAGGCATACACACAAGGAGCAGAGAGGAGCTAACGACATAGAAAAGAATCGTAGAAACCAAGGGGAGCGTGTCAATAAGGAGGATTTAAAGAACGACATGAAGAGAACAGATGCAGAAAGGTGAGAACTTAGAAAAGGTTTACGCTTGGTACTTAGGAAGTCTCTGGCGACCTTAGAAGTTTTGGGGGGTGGTGCATAAAGCCAAGAGATAAGGGTTAGAGAGTCTGGACTAAAAAAGTGGAGGCAAAGAGCATTGAATCTAGAAAAGTTGAGTGGTGCGGAGAAGACAAGGAAGTGAATATGGTGGCCGGAGAGAGGACGATATGAGGAAGGCTGTGTTAGAACAGAGCTGTCGCACGCCTGTGAGATGATGTGTGCCTCTTCGGTGAGGTCATCCACCACAAGAGGATAAGGCTGGGCTGAGGAAGAGTGGAAAGGCCACGGCAGGTGCTGAAGAGAGGACTCAACCAGCAATAAGCTCGAGCCCTGGGAGAGCATCATTGGCAAAGCCGAGGTGGGGGACATGGCCTGGAAGTCGATCCCATCTTCATGGTTCCATAAAGGCTCTGGAATCGGGGGCAGGATTAGAGAAAAAGACTGTGGTAAAATTCCTAGAGTCGATTATTGACAAGGCAGTCCTGGGGAAACTCAAGGGGACTAATGACCATCAATGGAACGGTGGCCTAGGTGGTCCAGGCTAAGAAGCAAATGAGGAACGAGAAACCAAGCAGGAGTCGCTGGGAAACTGGGATGAGAACAGAGAGCATGTTTGGTGTGAATGACCACAGCCTGCTCTCCTTCCGTCACTCAGAGAAATTTGAAAATGCTGCATCTCAGACAATAAATCCTGAACCAAGGCCCTTCATAAAGGGTGCTTTGTGGGGTAGAGTTGTGAAAGTGGTTGGAGGAAAGAAAATCAAGGAACCAAGAAGTAGGCTGAGAGGAGTTAAGTGTGTCATAGGGAAGAACAACTCTGACTCCATATTGGATCTGTTTCTTTGACTTTGTATTCTGTTGCTGTTGTTAGGAGTTAAGAATGTTGCCTAGAGCCTGAAATATACAGGATAGCTCATCCTCAAGGCTCTGACCTTTAAAGGGGTAACACTTTTCTATTCACATAGAGAGGAAAAGTTGCAGAGCAGAGAATAATATTTGTCTTGCTGCAGGTTTATAGGAACATCATGACCTGACCTACATGGACAGCTGCAAGAACAAAGGATTCCGGCACCAAGAAGTTTGTAACAACCAGCCACAGCCCCTCCCCTTTGAGTACAAAAGAAGCCTGAGTTCTAACTTGGGGAAGATGGTTCTTTGGGAAACTAGTCCACCATCTTCTTGGTCTGCTGGCTTTCCGACTAAAGTCACTATTCCTTTTGCCCCAACACCTCGTCTCTCGATTTACTGGCCTGTCGTGGGGTGAGCAATTAAGAGCTTGGACTAGGTAACAAGTGTTTTCGCCCATCATTGTGTCACCAGATAGTGCTTAACCCGTGATAGGTACTCCGTAAAAAAATGAATGAATGAATGATATGGTCTAACAGCATGGATACTGAGGTCATTTAGGGTGATGGAGGAGACAGTGTAGGGGCTTACAGTGGAATTAGGGCAAGGGACCAGCAGAACTACTGTAGTGAGAAAAAAGACTCCAGAAGAACATCAGTCTTCAAGGGAAGATAAATGGGAAAGAAAGCCAGAGAGACTTAGGAGCGTCTATCAATTCATCCCAGGATCCGAGAGGGAGCAAAGTGAAAGGTGAAAAGCTTCCTTCTCCCCAGTGCTTGGCATACTTCACACACACAAATTTACGTCATCTGTGTCTTTTAAAGATCCCCTGTGCCTGAGGTTTTGGAAAGGATTTCTGAAGAATTTCTTGCTCAGTTCATAGGGTTCGTGATACAGTTAAATAAAATAGGAACGCAAGAAAGAGGAAACAGGTGTGGGGAGGAGTGACGCTGATGAAGCTCATGGGATAGAATTCTGGGCTCCTGGGAGTCTTATTTCTTGTATTTCAGGTTATAGACTAGTTGCTTCCCCAGATGATACGATGTCAACGATAATGTACATAATAAGAGCAGGGTCAGCAAGCAGAATGAATGGAAGACGGTGGGACGGACACAATAGCAGGACAGGAAGATGGTGATCCAAGCTGCTCTAGAACGTGAGGGCAGTCTCCTCCACTTCCCAAAGCACACCAGATTTCCAGCAGGTGAAAGAAGAGTAAAGTAGAAGAGCTGCTTGCCCACTGCCAGCTCTAGGGACCATGGGTGTGGAAACTTCGGGTGATTTCTGGGCTGATACAGTACCAGCTGAATCATTTAGAGCAGTAGGTTTTTCTTAAAAGAATATGTTTTGTATATTGCCTGCGTTGGGTCTACAGTGTTTTCTTACACTAGCAGAACTTATTAAAAAGAAAAAATTTGCCCAAGCCTTTGTACTAGATTTAGATTTCATTACTAGGTTTCCCCCAACATAGTAGATGAGCTGTTAGCCTCCATGTTAGTTGATTTATTTGTTCCATATACATTTATTTTTTTCTGGGAGAAGTGGGATTGGAAAAATTGTAGGTGGTTTACTGAAAAGTCTATTGAGTCTGGTGACTTTTATCATTCTTAAATGGTTTTCAAGGCAGTGGTCCCCAAAGAGGGTGCTGTAGGGAATCCTGAGGGCTGCGGTTCCCAAGCAGTGGAACTGAAAACCTCTTCGGCAGATCTGGAAGCTCGGTGCCGGCAACTGAGAGGCCATAATCCACTCCAGTTGAAACGTAACCTGATATTTAACAGGGAGGGCTGTCTTATATTTAAAAGGTCGGGACTGACTTCTCTAAGGAAGACTTTGTGAAAAGCTGACAATATGTAAATTCCCCCCTTGATCAGAAAACCAAATAAATCCAAGTAACACAGCTCTGCTCTCTTTATCCCTTAACACAGAGTAAGTTTTAAAAAGGAGAAAAAGAGAGAAGAAAAAAAGTGAAATTGAGCTGCTGTTACCCTTTAGGACTAGATACCCTTTGAGAACCTGAGGAAGAAAATATTCTTCTTTCCCTTGGTCTTGGGTCCGAGTCGCCTCCCCCTTATTTCCATCCCCTGTGGATGTGATTGTTGAGTCAGGGCACCTGAGTTATAGGGACCTGTTTTTAATGCCGGCTCCATCACTTTCGAGCTGTGTCATTTCAGGCAAGTGAATGAATGTCTGCGCTTCAGTCTCACTGTCTGTAAAATGGGAACATAATAGCCATGTTCTCGTAGGTTGTGTGATTCACACTGAACACTTGGTGCAGAGCCAGGCACGCTGTGAATGCTTACTAGTGGCTTGGTGGCATTGGTGATGCTGACCCAGTGGGCTTCATAAATGCAGGCCTCTCAATAAAGGGGGGGGGTAGGCTCTTTGGTACCTCTGGGAGTTGGTAGATGACCTGAAACCCGTAAGAATTTTTCAAATCCCCATAACAATAATAAACATTCTAGTAAAGAAAAATGCAGTGAATTCTGGCAGAGGAAAAGAAAAAAAAAAAGAAATGCCCAGTGTGTAGCATAACTAATGTTAATAAAACCTAAATCTTGTCCATTTTCCCCTGATGCTTCCAACAAGAATCCCATCTGTGGAGTCTTTGTTTTGTTTTTCTGCATTTTTCTTCTTTTTTTTAATTGAATGAGAGATTCTTTAAATTCTATAGTGCTTTACAATTTTCAAAAGTTTCACACACATGATTTCATATAATCCCATAATGACCCCCTTTTCTCCTCCACCCCATGTTGCCTCTCCCCCCTCCCCACTGGTAACCGCTAGTTTGTTCTCTGTATCTATGAATCTGCTTCTTTTTTTATTTATTCACTAGTTTGTTGTATTTTTTAGATTCCAAATGAGTGATATCCATCTGTGGATTCTTGACTGAAGAAGCTTGAGGTGACTATATTGAAAGTTTTATCCTATTTGCTAAATACTTGTGCTGTCGAGGTGCTTATAAATATTGATTTTCATTTACATCACTCCCTACGTCACCCTAATTTAGAGACTAACTCCTTGGTAGGACATCTCTTAGCCTGGTGACTTCTAATTCTAAAAACCTTTCTTTATTCCTGGTTCCATTTCTACTTGAATGTTTGCCACACCTGATCTCAGACCTGTAACTTTCACCACCAGTCTTAGGCTACTGCTAACTCCAAAGGATTCAAGCCACTCTTCCGTGCTTGCTTTCACCCAGATTCTACTTCATCTGCTGAAAGAACACATCACTGGGAATTCTCATCCTAGGTACATTCTCATCCTTTGCCACAACTTGAGCCATCGTCCTTCTGTGTAGTGCCACATTCCAGATTCTTGTTTATCCCTTTGTAGGCAAGGATTTATTCTGGTAGTGTAATTTTGTCTCCGCTGGTTGGGACACGGAAGGCTCGTGTTCTACTTCTGGAAGGGTATGATTCCTAACTGGGTGAAGTGGCAGCCACTCTGCCCTGGGTGTCTGCCTAAGTACACAGCAGATTCTACCCTTACCAGTCATCAGATATTAATAGCTCACTTGTATCTAGTAAAATCCATTAACTCAGGGCCCTACGAATTTTCCTACCCCACCCCCTTGCTTGCCTAAATATATTTAGAAACTTCAATTAACATAGGTCCTTTTGAGAGGAAGGAGACAAGATTAACCAATTTAACCTTTATAGGATATGTAATTCTACTTAAGCATAAGGCATTAAAGGTAATACCGTTAAGAAATGTCTCTGAAGCTAATCCCCGTAGGACACTAAAACGCTTTAAAATTTGAGCCCTTGAGAAGCTAGTCCCGATGAGGTGTGACATTGATCTATGCTTAAAATGGGTGGAGGATTTCTATATATATATCCCAGCCTCTAGCTTCTGTTTTTGGGGAGACTGGGTGCAAGATGGAGTAAGGGAGAGAGAAAGGCTTTGAGTCAGAGAATGGCATCTTGATCCTGGCCCCAGAGCTCCCTTCGTGGTGACCTCTGTGAAGTTCTCCAGATCTTCTGAGGCCAGCTTTTCTCTCTGTAAAGTGGGAAACAAACTCTTCATTCATTCATTCATTCCTAAAGATTAGGAATGATTATGTAAAGTGCTGCTTGCCGTACCTGTCACCTGAGTTGATGCCCAATAAACAGTAGTTACCATTATTATGTTTGGTTGAGTCGGCGGGGTGATTTATTTGTTAATTTATTTAGATTTGTTTGAAAATTCACTGTAACTGCCTTCAAATTCAAAAATATTAAAGTTGTATGGTATGAAAATTGTATATACATCTCAATAAAGGTAAAAAAAGGAAGATTTTTAAAATTTAGAAAAGGGGATCTATCAAATCCCCTTAGAAAACATTCAAGTGATTTTTCTTTAATAAATTTATTTATTTATTTATTTGGCTGCGTTGGGTCTTCGTTGCTGCGCACGGGCTTTCTCTAGTTGCAGCGAGCGGAGGCTACTCTTTGTTGCCCTGCGCGGGCTTCTCATTGCGGTGGCCTCTCTTGTTGCGGAGCACGGGCACTAGGGCACACGGGCTTCAGTAGTTGTGGCACACAGGCTCAGTGGTTGTGGCGCACAGGCTTAGTTGCTCCGCGGCATGTGGCATCTTCCCGAACCAGGGCTCGAACCCATGTCCCCTGCGTTGGCAGGCGGATTCTTAACTGCTGTGCCACCAGGGAAGCCCACAAGTGATTTTTAAACCAAAAAATCTCAGGGCCTATTCTGTAGGTGACCAGTAAATATTGATTAATGGACTTCATCTGTAGTTTTTCATGAGAACAGGAGCCCAAGTTGTCCCTTAGGTATCCTGCCCTTAATGCAAACATTAATTGCTACTTTTATGATACAAAAGTAGTACTTTGTTATAAACTTCTTTTTAAAATTATTCCTTTAGCATGAATTAGTCATTGGTTGATGACCCCAGTCCGGGCTTAAGAGTAAACATTTTGGACTAATTATATTCATCCATTGAGGGATGAGATGAGGGCCTTTGGATATGAAGCACAAATTATTTCCCAATGCATGGAGTATGGTTGTCATAACAACCTTATAACAGAATAACCAATAACTGACATGGGCCACGTAGGAGGGGCCTTACTCTTCTCATGAGAAAACCTGTGGACGAGGTCCATTAATTTACGGACCACCCAAAAACTCGGGGCTGGAATTTCAGTTTTAACATCGCTTCTGTTTCCTAGGAGAATTAGATAGCTTTTGCCTTCTTAATATGTTTTTAAATTTAAAAACAGTTAAGGTGGAAAAAAACCCATATTGTCTGAGAACTTCATTTTAGGCAGGAGGAAGGGCACTATAAAGTATATTTTTTTAAGGAGGCATTGGGTCTCGAGTTTGAGAGCCAATGTCCTGCATGCACTGGCTTCTGCTTACGTCTCCCAGCTCACTTCATCCCACCCCAATCCAAATCCTCAAACACACCAAGCTTCTTCCCCCTGAGCTCCTCCGCACCAGCCCCTCCTCTTCCGCGAACGCTCCCTGCCCCAGTCCTTGCTCCCTGCTGTTTGCAGGACGACGCCTCCTTGAGTTTTACTTCCAGGGCCCTTGCTGACCTCTCTGGCAGGCGTGGCCCCGAGGCACTCGCTGTCACACCACCTACTTGAATTCTCTTTAGCCCTTGTCACCACCTGATTAGGGACCTTTTCTGTCTACGCCTCAGTGTATCCTCCGTGCCTTGAACATGGCCTGGGATATGGTAGGGGCCCAGTAAACATTTGTGGAATGAAAGAATGAATAAGATAAGGCAAGGTAAAGCATCTTGTTGGTGATATATAAAGAGCATTCATCATTTGATCATATCTAAAACTGTAAGGTTTTGCCTTATGAAATAAGATATTAAGACACTTGAACCAATACTGTGGCAGGGGTGGCACCCACGCTCACCATTTCAGAGTCTGCAAATTAGCGCTAACTGAAAGTGATGTTCACAATATTTTGCAAGCTCTTTTTTTTCCGATTAGGTGTGGTGTTTTAGTTAAACTATTATATATTTGTGGGCATGTGTGTAGGGCATAAAAGCTCAGAAAAGTGAGATCTTGTTCAAACTGGGGTTAAAACCAAATGATAATGGATGAACATGAGGTCAGATGACTCCCAGCAAACTATTACTAACAAGCAAATTATCAGCATCAATAATTG
Source organism: Orcinus orca (assembly GCF_937001465.1). Classification (NCBI taxonomy): domain Eukaryota; kingdom Metazoa; phylum Chordata; class Mammalia; order Artiodactyla; family Delphinidae; genus Orcinus; species Orcinus orca. The sequence goes on from NC_064562.1 coordinate 26,756,430, forward strand.
GAGTAAAAGCATTGGGCTTAGATGAGCAAAAATTTATCCAGAGAGTATGCAAAGAGAGATGTGTGTGAAGGGTGGTAATTAACTTGCCTCCAGCCTCCCTCATCTCCAATCCATCCTCTACACCCTCTTTCTAAAATACCAATGTTACCTCTCTACTCTGACGGAAATCCTCCGGTAAGTCCTTATTGCCACATATGATGTGCATACTCATGAAAGCAATAAAGTGTCACTATTTGCAGAGCAGGCAAAGACCCTTCATAGTCCGGCTCCTCCCATCCCCTTGTATGTCCCCACACAGGCCCTAAGCTCCAGTCACACTGGAACACTTGTCATCCTCACTCATGACAGTGGCTTGCTCTTACACAGCCCCTCCCTGAGAGGCCCTTCTGCTGCCTGGAAAATCCTAACTCATCATCAAGAAATACTGAGGCATCACCTCTTCTGTGTAGCCTCCCTGATGTCTGTCTCAGGCAGTGTTGGGTGCCCCTCTCTTATTCTCCCATTGCACTACCCTCAACAGACCCCCATTTTAAGCAGTAAACATTTCTAGTGTAATTTTCATCATACTTCTCCACTCATCTAGCTGCTGTTTGCTTACAGGACTGTATCTTACTTATATTAGGCCTCCCGGTGCTACTATCCCCAGGCTTGGAATATAATAGCCACTCAGTACATGCTTGTCTGAATGAAAGAATGCATTCACTGAAAGCTTCATAACTCTTCTTGCTGGAGTAAACTGATATCCCAGAAGCTGCTATTTTAAATATCATTTTTATCCTTTGAGAATTGAACATGATTCCCTTGGGAAAGCTCACTGAGTCTGAATGTGAGAGCTGGACTTTCTTTCCTTGGGATTCAAATGTTCCACCTCTTTCGAATATTGTTTAGTAAAAAGATGAATGGAGGCAAGTGAATATTTATGTATGTTAAAGTCAACAAGCTTTTACAGAGGGTGTTTGTGACCGTAACACTATAATGAGGTTTCCAAGAGTGGAGGCTGCGGCCCAGCCTGGTTCACAGCTAAGCTGAGGCGGCCCAGCAGACAGTCACAGGAGAGAGAGCTCGAGGGACCAGGAGATCATGTAGCCCCCAGGCCCTCAGATGGTCCAAGTATGGGCTTTAGGTGTACAGTGATGAACGCCTGAAATCGCCTAGAAAATGCTTTGTGTATGCACCAACATATATTTTTCCTGGAAGGGTGTATTTTCCCTGGGGGTAGATGGGCTTGTAGATTTCACTACATTCTCAAAACCATCTGTGACCAATAAAAGGTTAAGATACAGCCCACGATCAACCCCTCTCCCTTTATGAAATAAACTGAGGCCTGAGCAGTTGGGTGATTTGTCCAAGGCCTCAAGCACCTTGGTGTCATACCTGCATCTAGAACCCAGTCTCTGGGATCTTCCCTCCCCTTAGCCATATTGCCATCCCTTCAGAGAGCCCTGATGCTCTGACAGTTTCCTTAGCAATGCTTCACCAACTGATGGCAGGCTCTCATTTGTCCTAAATTAAATATAATATCAAGGGGTACCACTTTAAAACTGAGGGTAAATAATATGTTCATTACATTTGATCTCAGTTTTTCACCAAGATTATATAACTGTACTACCATTAAGTGCTATTGGATACCTCCATTTTTTCCCCACTCAAACTTTGGAGGCACTTTTAAATTTCATTTTTATTTGTCCTACAGGTCAGAATGCAAATTTTGTAATAAAATTACTGAGCTGTGTTTGAGCTTTTAAAATTGCAGTTTCATAGGCTCTTGGTTTCTAAAACTGTGATGACTTGCTTTATTTATACATGAGCCAAGCTATTTAACTCTTTTAAAGGGACTATGGATTTTATTACTTGTTTTCTCTGTTGGAAATTACCATGAGAAGTTCCCAGGAAAATTCTTGTTTTGACTCCATTTTTATGCTTTTAGAAAGAGGAGCATCATGGCTCTTTGGCTGGGGATGGTAAAAAAGAGGTTCTGTGTTTCTGTTCCTCGTGGAATGGGACCCTCCTTAGAATTACTGCCCTGGTGCAATTGCTGTGAAAAGCAGCAAGAATGGTCTATCGTCACATGCTGGTTTTCTTGGCTTTTTTTTTTTATTATTGAAGTATAGTTGATTCACAATGTTGTTTAATTTCTGCTGTCCAGCAAAGTGATTCAGTTATACATACATGCATATATGTATATATATATATATATACACATTCTTTTACATTATGTTTTATCATAGGATATCGAGTATAGCTCCCTGTGCTATACAGGAGGACCTTGTTGTTTATCCATTCTCTATATAACAGCTTACATCTGCTAACCCCAACCTCCCACTCCATCCCTCCCCCAACCCCATTTCCCTTGGCTTCTAAATAATACTGAAGAACAGGAGTTCTTCCCGGATTACACAACTGCCTGTGGTGATTCTACTGAAAACTTGGAATTATTGCTAAAAAAGTCTCACTCAGAGGGCTCAAATCAGTCAGGGGAGGGAGAGAGAGAGGGAGAAAAAGCTCTCAGGTGCCGAAGAGCTCAATGAGATATGTCACTATCATTCTTAAACACCTGTCCTCTCTCTCTAGGGATCCCTAAAAATGACTAGATGTTTCGGAAGAAGAAAGACCAGAAAGGAAATGATAGGAACCTTATGTAAATATGGAGAAATAAAGTTAGCATCACATATGTAAGAGGGACAGCTGCGTGTACATTGGAAATGCAGAACAGAATGGAGTAGAACACGAGGGGGGCCCTGGAAGCCCAGGCCAGGGACAAAGCCACCCAAGGCAGGAGAGAAACAGGAGCTGAGTTCAGAGCTGACAGCAAAAAGAGGAAAAGGAGAAGACTGTTGTCTGCCCCCAACTCCCTGTTCCCTACGGTACGTGCCTCACGAGCCCACCAGGTACCCACAGCCTCAAAGAGACTCAGTTTCCCACTTGCTACCCTGCTTGTTTCAAAACCCCTCTTGCAAGCTTCTTCCTCTAGCTTCTAATCAATCATTCATTCATTCATGTATGCGAGCATTTACCCAGCAAATGTTTACTGAAAATGGCTTCTGGCAAGAGTCAAGATTTCATCTAGCCTTGGAGCAGGGCTGCCGGGAAATTGCAAAGAGGAAGTAAAACCTGGGACAGTTTTAAGGAGAGCCTTAATCACCTGCAGTGTGGGGTGACACGCTAATAGAATTGAGGTCACTACCAAAGTGGTCCCCTCTCCCCAGGTTCCTTCACATGGTAGTCCAGTAGTTGTTTGCTCTGAGGTAACCGTATGTGTGAGCAGATGGCCTGAGAAGCCGGGAGATTGGAGAAACGTCCTCTGATACTGGTTAGGGGTCAGATATTATGTTACTACCACATTATACTTGACTTATTCTCTGGTGTTCTTCCCCATTCTCCAGGCTGGGTGTGTGCACCACCATGCTGAACCTTCACCCCCAAATACCAATCCTCGGGGGCTTCATTGAGGACACAGGCAATAGAAGACTGGGAGGTCATCCTGGATTCCTGTTATAAATACTGTGATCACCACAGTGCTCTCTTGTGTCTAATTTCATCTCTTACAAACCTCACATGGCCCTTTGTTTTGGTTTGAGATTCTGTTTACAGATACAATTGTTTAAATTTTTCATAAAGCTAAAATGTACATGACTAATTAAAAATCAAAGAGTCCAGAGGACTCATCATTGCAAAGCAACTATCCTGGACTCTGCCCTCCCCTTTCTTGATTTTGCTGCCCAGTCATAACCATTGTTCCATCTGTTGTTTTCTTTTGGTTGCCATCTCCACAGCTCTACGTAGTCAGCTTCTACTTCTATGTCTTGATTTATCAATTCTAGACCTCGTTTGTTGATTCCCTCCCGTTGAAACTCATGTAACTTAGATTGGGACCTGAACCCACGGTCTTTTCATTAGAATCACTCACCTGATGTCTGGACTTGCTGAGGCTCAGGCTCTCTGTGTCGCAGCGCAGAAAGAATTCAGCGAGAGGCAAAGTGATGGATAAGAAGTGATTTATTAGAATAGGATGATTGTGAGGTTTACAGGCGGGCAGGCAAGCATTGCACTGCCCCCGAGTACTTAGTGGGTTACATTTTTATAATAAAGGAAGAGAGGGGAGGGGGAGAGGACCTTCTTTGTCTTTTTTTTTTTTTTGCAGTACGCGGGCCTCTCACTGTTGTGGCCTCTCCCGTTGCGGAGCACAGGCTCCAGACACGCAGGCTCAGCGGCCATGGCTCACGGGCCCAGCCGCTCCGCGGCATGTGGGATCTTCCCGGACCGGGGCACGAACCCGCATCCCCTGCATTGGCAGGCGGACTGTCAAACACTGCGCCACCAGGGAAGCCCTGTCTTTCTTGCGTAGACATCATGCTTTCAACATCAGCTCCTCCTCCAGGTTGGGTTTTTTGTCCCTACATGGTCAGGCCAGGACTGTCATGCCACTTTGGAAAAATGATTTCAGGTCTCAGTGCAACGAGGGTGTTTCACTTTGAAATGTCACCTTTCCGTAAGTGATTGTTTTTTGTGTGCACAGATTTTGTGTGCACAGAGCATGTCCTGGGGGTCATTAACTTGATGACACCCCTGGGCAGGTTGCAGGCCTTATTCTTCACTGTTGTTTTTTTTTTTTTTTTTTTTTTTTTTTTTTTTTTTTGCGGTATGCGGGCCTCTCACTGTTGTGGCATCTCCCGTTGCGGAGCACAGGCTCCGAACGTGCAGGCTCAGCGGCCATGGCTTACGGACCCAGCCGCTCCGCGGCATGTGGGATCTTCCCAGACCGGGGCACGAACCTGTGTCACCTGCATCGGCAGGCAGACTCTCAACCACTGCGCCACCAGGGAAGCCCTTCACTGTTGTTTTATTGTTTTTAGGACACTGTGCAAAGAGCATGTCCTAGGGGTCAAAGAGCATGTTTTGGGGGTCATTAACTTACTGAGCTCACTGGGCAGGATGTAGGCCTCATGCCACCATTGTCTTATTGTTTGGGGGCATGTCTCGTGCTTCTGTTGTGCGATTTTGTTGCTAATCGAGTTAGCTTTATTTTGTTGTTAAGCAAGCCAATCTGGCTTTGATGCTAAGCGACTTGTCCTGCCTTGTGAGTCAAGCCAGCCCACATTGTTTCAGGATTTTTCCATTACTTTCTTGAATGATCATTAATCTTACTGTGGTCTCCCAAAGCCCCCTAAAATTCCCTCCCTATCTGCAATCCCCTAATGGGATTTCCAAGGTGACTATTCGATTATCGTACTGAATCCCTCTCACTGCAGTAGAGGACTTAGCTGGTCTACGTGGCTCCCACATCCCCTTCCTGCCTCCTCCTGTTACTGAGTCCAAGCTTGTACTGCTCGCCCACACGACAGGCTGATAAATTGAGAGACAAGTTGCTGGGGCAAGGAATAGCGACATTATTGGGAAAGCCAGCAGACCGAGAACATGGTGGAATAGTGTCCCAAAGAACCATCTCGACCAGGTTTGGCTACTAGTTTTTCTTATAGAGCAAAGAGAGGGAAGCGAGGAGGTAAAGTAAACAAGGTGATAAGCTGTTGCAAATGTTTCCTGGCTCTGGTCAGACTCAGGAGGGGATGTGTTAATTTCTTCTTTCCTGCAGCCGTTCCAAGGTGAGCCTGGTGAGGATGTTTCCTGTGAGCTTAAACAAAGATATTTGAGCTTAAACAAAGATATTTTAGCTTAATTCTCAGGCACGGGGAGGAAGGGTTCCAGGAGATGGGCCATTATGTATACTTTAAATTATAGGCAACATCCACTTAGTGATTAACTTGTAGCAAAAGCAATAGAATACAAAGGTTAAAGTAAAAGAAATGAATCCAATATGGAGTCAGATTTGTTCTTCCCTGTTACAGTCCCAGTGTAGAAATTTCACGATTCTTGTTTCCTTCACTTTGCACTTAACTTCTCCCAGCCTTGTTACCTGAACCTCTGTTGGTAAAATGTCAAGGTTGATGGCATTTACACTGTGTTCCTTAAACAGAGTCCAGTCTCCTGTGATTTGCCTACAGGTTGATTCTATATGTTCCAAGCTAATAAACAATGTTTACTATCATAACTAGGTAAATAGTATCCATGCAGAGACAAGTGGTGAGCCGAGATCACCAGGCTTCCTCCAATATCACAGCACCTGTGCCCCTGAATGGAAAATGTTTCTATAGTCAAGTTCAAATGGATTTTCCTTTTCTGTGTTCTACCATGTAATCAAAATAACAGTTAATATTAGTTTGCTTTTTACTTGGACCATAACTTTCTTTGTTTTTTTTTAGATAATCAAAATTTTATTTTATTTTTAAATTTTTATTGGAGTATAGTTGATTTACAATGATGTGTTCGTTTCAGGTGCACAGCAAAGCGATTCAGTTTTATATATATACATACATCCCTTCTTTTTCAGATTCTTTTCCCATATAGGTTAATATAGAAAACTGAGTGTAGTTCCCTGTGCTGTCCAGTAGTAGACCATAACTTTCTGATGATGTGAATTTTTTTCTTGTAGTTTCTGATTCCTTTCCTTCTCTTTCATTTTGCCTACATGGAATGAGGTTTTTGATATGTCAGCTTGTCTAGGCTAGAGTTCTGTTATTCAGACTCTAATCTAGGTGTTGCTCTGAAGGGATTTTGATCATTAAAGCCCCCAATTAGTTGATTCTAAGTAAGGGAGGTTAAAGTGGGTGGGGTGACGTTTCCCTCAGAGAAAAAGAATTTCTTTGGACCTATGGACAACAGGTTCAGTCTGTGCCTATGGTTTCGAGCCTGCCATGATATCTTCTTCCCGATAACCTGGCCTATGGATTTGAGACTTCTGTAACCAGCCCCCGCAATCATGTAAGCCAATTCCTTTGTAATCAGTCTATCTATCCATCTCTCTATCTCTCTATCTATCCATCTCTATCTATCTATCTATCTGTCTAATCTGTCATCTGTCAATCTTCTATCATCTCAAACTGGTTCTGCTTTTCTACTTGAACCCTTCTGTTCCTTTATCACAACTTCAAAATTTACCAGTGTTTTCATCAGACTGTTTAGTCCACCACATGCCGTGTTTGCTGGAGCCCTCCCTCCTGGAGCTGTTTCGCTCCCCTTCCAATCCACAGACATCACTCTCTAGCTCCTAACGGACAGTCACTTTCTCAGGACTTCCCCTCACTGCTCTCTCAAGTTGAACTTACGTTTCCTGGATTCACATCGTCCTGTCTATTGGTTTATTTCCTCAATTTGTTGGAGTTCTACTACAAGTTATTTCCTTTTAAAAAAATGAAGGTAAACTTTGAGAAAATGTTTTACATTTTGCTCTCCCCCTTGATGGACAGTTTGGGTACAGAATTCCAGGTTGAAAATAATGTCCCCCTAAAAACTTTGAAAGCACTGATAGAGTTTTTCCGTGTTATCTAGGACTGCAGGTGAGAAACTGGTACCAGTCTGATTATCAATCTTTTTTAGATGACCTGTTATTTTTCGCCACTGGAAGCCTTTGGAATCTTTGTTTTTTTTGGTTTTTTTTTGCGGTACGCGGGCCTCTCACTGCTGTGGCCTCTCCTGTTGCGGAGCACAGGCTCCGGACACGCAGGCTCAGCGGCCATGGCTCACGGGCCCAGTCGCTCCGCGGCATGTGGGATCTTTCCAGACCGGGGCACGAACCCATATTCCCTGCATCGGCAGGCGGACTCTCAACCACTGCGCCATCAGGGAAGCCCTGATCTTATCATTTTGAGGCCTTATTACATAGGCAGGGTTGATTAAATCATTGGCCATTGACAACTGATGCAATCTCTAGAAGTCAAGGGGTGGGCCTGAAAACATGATATACTGCCATTTGCAGCCACGTGGATGGACCTAGAGAATGAGGTGAAGTGAGTAAGAGAAAGGCAAATACTATATGGTATCACTTACATGTGGACTCTAAAAAAATAATACAAATGAATGGTTCTACAAAACAGAAACGGACTCACAGCTACAGGAAATAAATTTGTGGTTACCAAAGGGGAGAGAGAAGGTGGAGAGGGACAAATTAGGGGTATGGGATTAACAGGTGCAAACTACTGTATATAAAATAAATAGAATAGGTAAGTAACAAGGATATACTGTATAGCACAGGGAATTATACCCATTATCTTATGATAACCTATAATGGAGTATAATCTGCAAAAAAACTGAATCACTGTGCTGTACAAAGACACCTTTATCATTCTTATCACTTAGAAAATACCAGGGGCTTTAAGAGCTCTGTGCCAGAAATGGGGAGGAAAGCCAAATACGTATTTCTGATCACAGTATCACAATTCCTTAGGGCCAACCTTCCCCAGGGTGTGTTCCCCAGAACACACGTGCCACAAAATACCCTGTGAAAAAAATAAAGGAGGTCGACTTTAAGACCTACCACAATGTCAGCAACATTTAAGAAAGGACTAACCTGGAGTGGGAGGTACAAACTATCGGGTGTAAGATCGTCTCAAGGATGTATTGTACAACATGGGGAATATAGCTAATACTTTGTAAAACTGTAACTGGAAAGTAACCTTTAAAAATTGTATAAAAATTTTAAAAACAAAAAGAAAGGACTAACTCTTTTGTCAATTCAAAGACCACTTTGGAAAGTTCTGCAGTGGAGAAACCTGCAGCAGCAATTCCTTACTGGACCACAGATACCTTTTTTCATGGAACACTTATTAGCATTCCATGGCTCACTCTGGGAGCCTGTCTTCCAGTAAAGGCCTAGGAGATGCTCCTCTTTAAGTCTCAAAGGCCTCTTGTTTCCATTACTGCAGTTGCCTAAAGAAGAAATTCCACAGCCAAAGGCGTTTAGTTGAATATGCTTAATGAGTTAAAGTGCAAAATAAACTATCAAACAGCAACAAGTGTGCTTCTGTTGCCTGACATTGCACAGAATTCTCAGTGGGGAGGAAACCAAACGTTTACCTTCTCTTTGGACTCCAGAGGAGAGTGGATTCTCCACAGCAAACTACCCGGGGCTCCAACTTTCACCTCCGGGCCTTCATTCTTCAAGGCCGCCTCCTCTTGGCCTTTGTCAATCAGTTCTCACTTCCTTTAGACTATAGCATTGATGCTTCAAAAGGCATCAATAGTGGGAATGTCCAGAGCTGGCTTCCGGCATGTACGGGCTGCTCGTTGGGCGTTTGCTCCTCGCAAGACTAACCATGTGCGGTATGTTGAAATGCATTTTTATTCCAGTTTTAAAATAGGAATAAGGGAATTCCCTGGTGGTCCAGTGGTCTGACTCTGTGCTCTCACTGCAGGGGCTGCGGGTTCGATCCCTGGTCGGGGACCTAAGATCCCACAAGCCGTGCAGTGTGGCAAAAAAAAAAAAAAAAAAAAGATCTAAAATAGTAATAAACCATTGTTTTTCACTGTGGTAAAATACACACAACATAATATTTACCATTTTAACCATTTCGAGTGTACAGTTCAGTGGTATTAAGTACATTCACTTTGTTATGCAACCATCATTCCCATCCGCTTCTAGAACTTTTCAATCACCCAACACAGAAACTCTGAAACCTTAAACACGAGCTCTCCACTGCCGTCCCCCCACCCCTGCATCCCTGGTAACTTCTAGTTTACCTTCTGTCTCTATAAATTATTCTAGGTACTTCATATAGACGGAATCATACAATATTTGTCCTTTTGGCATCTGGCTTATTTCACTTCACACAATGTTTGCAAGGTTCATCCGAAACAAAATAGTTTCAGCGAACAATAATAATTCTTGTATCAGGGAAAGGGACAATACTGTTTGTAATCTTTCCCCAAGGTTTCGTTAACCCTCTAAAAGAGGGAGCACGGGAGGCACAGGCTAGAGCCCACATCCAGTCAGATTCTTTTTTTTTTTGGCCACACTGTGAGGCTTGCAAGATCTCAGTTCCCTAGTCAGGGATTGAACCCCGGGCCACGGAAGGGAAAGCCCAGAATCCTAACCACGAGGCCACCAGGGAACGCTTCAGATTTTTTTCTTACTCATTTCTACTGAAATAGAAAATCCTAACCATAATTACTGGTCATCAGAATTTGCAAAATTGTTCACGACCTCTGTCTGATACTTCTAAATCTACGGCTCAAACATATACCCAGAAAGTATGTTGTGGTTTCTCTCTCAGCAGTAAGTCAGTCATCAGGATAAAAAAAATTTTTAGGATAAAAAAACAACACCACCACATGTAATACCTGGAACGTTCTCTGTTGCAACGTCAGAGATGATGATAAATGGAGTAGGTCTCCACTTTGATTTCATTTGGTCCTGCAAAGTGTTTCACCAGGCTTGGGGACAGCATTTGAATTAGTTTCTTTTATTTATCTTCTTTTTACGGATATAACGCAGAAGCACATCCCATAATGTCTTGGATTTCTCCGATGAATGAAAAAATCACGTGTTAAAATCAAACTTGTTGATTAAGATATTTATACCATAGTTTGATCTTCTTAAGACATCCTGAGCGCCACAATATTTAAAATGATAAAAATTTATACTCTGACATGATAGACTAAGGCTGTTAAAAACAGAATATATCATTGAAATATACTACTTGAAAAAACTACTTAAAAAAATGGCATTACTAGTGTCATGAAGAAATGCTTTTATTGCCTCCCTGATTTTAAAAGCTCGTTTAAACACCTTCATCTTGATAAACAGTTTATTTCTGTGTGGAAAAGAAGGCTTGTACTTACTGCCAATTTCTTCACAAAGCATGCTTAAAAGATAAACACTTGGTGACCACAGTTTAAACGTATTAACTACTTTCACCAACTATGTTCTGGGGAGGAAACAAGGGATAAGGATACAAGCATTTTATCCAAATAGGTAAGCACTTCCTCCTTGAATTCATAACTGGTGCTGGCAGTATCCTTCCAGCCTACATCATGGTTCACAAAATAATTGTCAACTACATGAAAAAATCTCTAGCATGGGGGTGGAGCAATAAACTAACCAGTAGGTCACTGAGCACTCCCCTTTTATATATTTCTGCACATTTCTGCCAAGCATTGACTGATACTCAGGACATCTGATTCTTCCCAAATGTAGGCCAAATATCTACCAGCATGCACTCATGATAGACATGACCCTTCTTTGCTGAATGCCATTAATATTATACAGTGTTCAACAGTCCACTTGGATTATGAAATTCCCAGTAGCTAATTAAAATTTCTTCCTGAGCATGGTAATTATCATTAGCCTTCTAGCTGGATTTGTAAACTTTTTAGCAATATGTGACTTCTATATTTGTTTTTTTGTTTGTTTGTTGGTTGGTGTGTTTTGTGTTGTTTGGTGTACAACTTTGATGAATGTTTCTTTAGTTTTGGTCCCTTCTCCACCTTTAAATGACAAAATTTATCAATTTCATATTAGAAAGCATTATTTTGTGCTTGTTCAGGAAAAACTCAATTGGTTTATCAGAAAGGTCATGATACTTTGAAAGCAATCCAAAAGCCTCTGTGGCTTCTTGCCATTCTTTAACAAAGTTTTGTAAGAGACAATGTAATAGAAACTAGAGGCAAATTGATTGCTGGTCTGATAAAATCCAATTTTCACATATTCATCAAGATTCACTTGTTCTAACGTATACAGCCTCACATTCGATATTTGCATTGGACTCCTGTTCACTGTTTACATTTACACTGTTTTTCTATTACATTACCGTTTTTATCACTACCTTTATATTTTACTTAACTACCTCTAAGCACGTGATTTATTTCAGTGAATTGCCTATCCTAACACACAATAAAAATGTAAAGTTAGATGTAAATAGCATTTAAATATGTAAAATTTAATAGTCAAGGCAAAAGTGCACCATTAACTGAACGTTAGTTGAGATGAACAAATTTTAGTGATGATTAAGCATGCAGCTAGATTCCTATCCAAATGATAAATTAATCTTAACTTTCAGATTTACCAAATGAACATGAACTAAATTGTTTCCTTGCTCTTTCCTTCTATAGATAGCCTGGAACACTGGTGATCCACAGTCCGCCTATGACCAGCAGTTCCCTGTGGGGTGGGATTTCGGGGTGTTGGGAGGGTTGCCTGCCTTCCAGAATAGCTCATCCTCCAACTAGGCTGATATCCAAAGTCCTCACGTCATTAGTGATTTCTCCTAGGAGCAAGATAGATGCAGCTCATAAAATTCAAGGCGATTTTTATTAAATATCATGAAGCCCACAGCATACAGGTGGCCTATAGATACAGGTGATATATGAAACGGACACAGTCCCTGCCTTCTGTAGCTTATGATTCAGACCTTAAAAAAATAAACACATATAAATTGCAAACTACGGATTACGGTAAGTGCTGAAGGAAAAGAAGGATGAGAGAGAGAATAATAAAGGAGTGGGGGGGACGGGAAGTCTAATTTAAATTGGTTGTTCAAGGGCAAATGCTCTGTGAGTTATTCTCTTTGAGATCCTCAAAAAGCAGAATAAGCCATGGGTACTTAGTATATCCTCTTTTTTCTAACAACATTTGTGTAGTGTAAGAACACCTCAGGGACAACAGGCTTTGCTCTTTCAATTATTATTATCATTGTTAGTGTTTACTATGTTCCAGGCACTGTTCTAGGCTCTGGGTGTAGAGTTGTGACTGAGTTTCTGTTCTCATGCTCCTCAGAATATGAAAAGATAAAAATATAGCTAAACTCTGGAGTAAACTATTGGGTTGGCCAAAAAGTTCGTTTGGGTTTTTCCATAAGATATTATGGGAGAACCGAACGAACTTTTTTTTGTGTGTGTGATACGCGGGCCTCTCACTGCTGTGGCCTCTCCCGTTGCGGAGCACAGGCTCCGGACGCGCAGGCTCAGCGGCCATGGCTCACGGGCCCAGCCGCTCCACGGCATGTGGGATCTTCCCGGACCGGGGCACGAACCTGTGTCCCCTGCATCGGCGGGCAGACTCTCAACCACTGTGCCACCAGGGAAGTCCCTATGTTATATTTTTATAACCGATCAATAAATTGGCTTTCTGGTCACACACATTAATCTGTAAGAGTGTGTTTAACCTGAGTCTTTACCTGAGAGATTATAAATCAAGTCTGTGAGGTCAAGGGCTGGCTCTGGATGGAGTGTTGAGCACTCGCCCCAGGTGGTGCCCCAGTACCTACCCATCAGGGTGGCCCCAGGCTTTTTCCATGAGACCACCAGTTTTAGGGTAAATTCTCTTTCCAAACCGCAGTTTGCATTAACCAATGATCATGAGATATTTGGAAGACACCTCATCAACTATCCCTAGGGAGGAAATAATGATTTAGGATGTGAGATAGGAAGTGGTTATTTCAAGGTTTATAATAAACCATTTTCAACAAAATTGACTGATATTCCCAAGAACTGTCAATAGACTAGAAAATGAAGGAGCAATTGAATTCACAACTTTTGATCCTTTTGTAAGTGTAGTTGCCTACACTTAGCAGTAGGAAGACAGGCTAACACAGACAATGGAATGCAGACGTTTCTCATTTATTCCAACAAGCTGAAATAGTACATAAGATCTAAAAAGAAACATTCAGCAGTTCAGTCTTGTCTTCCTTTCTTGTGAAATTGAAAGGAAAAAAAATAAGCACGCTTGAATTTTGTGTAAATGGGACTAAGAATATTTATCATAGACAGTTGGATATTAGTCATGAGACCAAAGCTACTCTTTCCAAGCTCAGCAGAAATAAACAAAGAATTTGATAAATATTGAATTATGCTAGAAGGCAAGGGCTCATACTTTTAACATAATCTGCTTTTTATAAATTTCTTTCCTTCTCCTTTGAAATAAAAGTCTGTCACCAAATACAAGTTAAAAAATACTACATTGAATTGCTTTTCATCTCCGCTTAGGGAAGAGTTTTTACTTGCTTTCATACCATCATCTTTAGCAAGTTTCCTCCAAAATGAGAGGGGAAAAAAACTTGAAATTTCCAGAGAAATGTAGCGAAAAACAGGCTGCCTATAGAGTGATGTGGTCATGTCACATATATCACTGTCCAGTTAAGACAATGTATTTAAAGACATCAAATTAGATTACGGTAATTATCTTGGAAATTTGATTTTTCATAACTTTCTGTAAGCTAGAGAATATTTAAGCACCTGAAAACATTGATCAGTTTTCCTAAGCTTTGCACATTAGGATCACTTGGTTGGGAGAGAGGTGGATGGTGGGGAGGGTGGGGAAGGGTCAATTTAAAAATTATTGATACCCTGTTCCCGCCCGCCCCCACCCCCCAAGGCTCTAGCTCCCTAGTTGATTATAATCTGACATCAAAGTTAAGAACTACTGTCCTAAGAAATAATTGTGGTAACGTAACCATCAAAATTCTATAAATTCAAAATGCGTTTAAGTTTAGGTTAGGTTGCCAGACAAAATAGAGGATGCTTAGTTAAATTTGAATTTGAGATAAACAACAAATACAAATACTGAATCTGGCAACCCTAATTTAGGCTTTGGTTTTTTTTTTTAGCTTAAAAATTCTTTGCAGTAAAGTTGTTTACCTGCTCTTAGAGCTACTTAGAAACAGACTTCTCTGATTTAAAACAAAACAAAGAAAAACTGGGGAAAGGTGTTAGATGTCCTCCTTTCCTGGGTTCTAAATCAGCTCATCTCCTCTTTACATTTCCAGAGTTTTCCTTTGGTTGTATCTTGCCTTGTGTCTGGGGTTTATAGTTGTCCTTAACAGGGAGGGGCAGGGAGAAACAAGGCTACATCATCATCTTGTTGAAACCAGAAGCAGAGTATGTCTCTGCTGTCATTATTAAATGTTACTTTTCATTGAAAAAAGTAAAAAAGTGCTCTTTGCTTATTAAGTGAAAATATTATGAAACTGGGGGATAGCCACTGCTAACACTGTGTATTCCCTTCCAACCTTTAAATAACTAAACCAGATAGATGTAGATCTAGGAATCACACATTACTGGGAGATTTGATAACTGAGGCAGAAGACTCAAATCTGCCGTGCTTGGGAATGTAAATTGATACAGCCACTATGGAGAACAATATGGAGTTTCCTTAACTAAAAATAGAACTACCACATGACTCAGCAATCCGACTCCTGGGCACATACCCTGAGAAAGCCATAATTCAAAAAGATACATGCACCCCAATGTTCATTGCAGCACTATTTACAATAGCCAGGACATGGAATCAACCTAAGTGTCCATCAACAGAGGAATGGATAAAGAAGTTGTGGTACGTATATACAGTGGAATGTTACTTAGCCATAAAAAAGAACAAAATAATGCCATTTGCAGCAACATGGATGGACCTAGAGATTGTCATACTGAGTGAAGTAAGTCAGACACAGAAAGACCAATATCATAGGGTATTGCTTATCTGTGGAATCTAAAAAAAAAGGGTACAAATGAATTTATTTACAAAAGAGAAGTAGAGTCATGGATGTAGAAAACAAACTTATGGTTAGCAGGGGATAAGGGGGGAGGGATAAATTGGGAGATTGGGACTGACATATGCACACTATTATATGTAAAATAGATAACAAATAAGAACCTGCTGTATAGCACAGGGAACTCTACTCAATACTCTGGCCTATATGGGGAAAGAATCTAAAAAAAGAGTGGATATATGTATATGTATAACTGATTCACTTTGCTGTACACCTGAAACTAACATAACATTGTAAATCAACTATATTCCAATAAAAATTAAAACAAAAAATCTGCCATCTTCTCTGTTTTCTCCCGCGGACCAGCAGTGACAACCCAGCTTCACATAATGCCTTGCTATTTCTTCCTTTCCTAATTAACCAATTTTCCCTAAACCATTGATTACTTAATGCTTCCTTCCCCCATTTGCTTGTGATGCCATCTTTATTATGGACAAATTTTTTTTGATATTGTGAATAAGGCATTTTTTATTGTGCCTAATAACTAGTTTTGCTGCTATAAAGGAAAGTTATCAATGTTTATCAATTTGTTTTATTTTGGCTTTCTTAGTAAAGTTTCTATGTAAAAAGCTTGTCAGACTTACCAACTGCTACCCCTTCTTTGGTGAGGCCTTACTCCAGCTCTAAAATCTGGTCACAGTGTGTGGAAATTTTATGACACCAAGAAATGGAGACCAATCAAGGGATTCTGGTCCCCTTTTGTTCCTCATCAAATACGATCAGCACGTTCAGACAATCCCCTTCTTGCTTCCAGTCCTCTTGTGAAGAAGCGGTTTCTTAGGACCACTGCCTTACTCATCACAAAAAGGGGTTGTGCCGACCCCTGTTACTACGTCCTCTGGGTCAGAACCTGTGTGCTCAAGGTATCCTTCCGTCTCAAGACTTTTACCAGTGAAACGTGTTCAGCGGTGATTTCCAAAAACAACTTTAACCTCATTAGGGCTCTAACTTGCATACCTAAACTATAAGTGTTAAATAGCAAGAAGCATAATTACTAGACAAATGAAATGTTTAACAAGAATATTTTAAACATTAAATGATCTTCTCGTGTTGCATTATGTATAATTTATTTTCTGGGAAGGAACACGCAAATCTTAGTGTGACTTAAGAATGTGTCACAGTTTATTAACTCCATGTGTTCCTGTGGGAAAGAATGAAGACTAACCTGAAGTTGTTAAGGTTTATCAAGAGTCTCAGATGATACTCTCTAACTAAGAATTAGTTTTAAAATTAATTTTCTTGGTAGACAATAATACCATCAGGAAATAAAAATAGTTTGGTCACACCTTGTCAGTATTTATACCTTATAAATATAATGTAAGATGTTAAATCAAATAGATCATTGGAGAAAAACCATATGACCATCTGTTTAGATAAAAAGACATTTGATAACATTTATCATTCATTCTTGATTATATTTTTAAACTTATAGTAAACAAGGAATAAGGTGCTTCCCTAACATGACCAAGCTGATGTAGCTTTAATAGTCAACGTTAAAATATCTTTGTATTTCTGGAATAAGCCTTAAGTTTTATGTTGGCTTTCAGTATCTCTCTTATGAATTGTCAATGTGGTGAATTACAATAATTGACTTTCTAATTAAAAGCAAATCTACATTCTGAGAGAACCTCAACTTGGTCTTGAATTACTGTACTTTTTATACATTGCTGTATTTGATGTTAGTTTCTATTACGATTGATGCATTTAAATTCATGTTTCAGACCGGCCTGTAAATACATTTCTTGAAAAGTTTTTGGTAGATTTTCATATCCAAGTTATGGTAGCCTATTAAAATTAGTATGGGAGTTTTCCCTCTTTTCTATTCTCTGGGAATGTTTGTGTGAAATTGGATTTTTTTTTCTGATTGTTTGCTGAAACTCACTGATGAAAACATCTGGGCTTGAAGGTTTGTTTTTTTTTAAATGGGAATATATATGACTTCTGGTTCAGTTTTTTCAATGGTTATAGGACTATTCAAGTTTTCTATTTCTTCTTGTGTAAGTTGTGCTTATATTTTTAAAGTATTCATCTATTTCATTTAAATTTTCAAATCTGTTGACGTAACAGATAAAATGTTCACAATACCCTCTAATTATTATGTATAGTATCTTTAACCTCCCTTATATTCTATTTTATATTATTTGTATTGATCATTTGTGCCATATCTATTTGCTTTTGATCACTCTCCTCAGAGGTTTAGAATTTTATTAATCGTTTCAAAGATCCAACTTTTGCCTTTGTTGTTTCTCTTCATTGTATGTTTGTTTTCTATTTCTTATTTATGCTTGTCTTCTTACTATTTCCTTCTACTTTCTGTGAATTTATTTTGTTAGTATTTTTCTGCCTTCTTGAGATGATGTATATAACTCATTAATCTTCACCCTTTCTTCATTTCTTATACTGAGTATTTAAGGCAGTACATTTCCTTCTATGTACAGCTTATCTGCATCCCATCACTTTTTGTTATGTACTATTTTGAGTATTATTCACTTCAAAGTATATTCTAATTTTCACTATAACGTTTTCTCCAGTGATTTTGGGAATTTTTTACTACTTTCTTTCCTTTTTTTTTTTTTTTTGGCTGTGCTGTGTGGTTTGTGGGATCTTAGTTCCCCAACCAGGGATCAAACCTATGCCCCTGCAGTGTAAGCGTGGAGTCCTAACCACTGGACCACCAGGGAATTCCCTCTACTACTTTCTTATTGCCCTCTCAGCTTAACTGAATTGAAATGTCGGAGAAACATGACCTGTATAGTACGAAATATTTTTATTGTGAAATATAATATAAACATAGAAAAGTACATGAAATATATGTGTACTGATTAATAAATAATAAAAAGTGATGTAACTACTCATATAACCACCACTTAGGTCAAGAAATAGAATGCTCTCAGATTCCCAGAAGCCTTCCTCATTCCTCTTCCCAAACACAAACCCCTCCAACTCCTAAAGGCAACCATAATAAAGTTGTCCCTAAGTATTCACAGGGGATTGGTTCTAGGACCCCTACACATACCAAAATACTCAGATACTCAAGTCCTTTATATAAAATGGGGTAGTACTTGCACATTAACTTACACACATCCTCCTGTATGCCTTAAATCACCCCTAGGCTACTTATAATGCCTAATACAATGTAAATGCTAGGTAAATGGTTGTATGGCTAATTCAAGTTTTGCTTTTTGAAACTTTCTGGAATTTTTTTTCCAAGTATTTTTGATCTGAGATTGGTTGAATCCAAGTATTGGAAATCCATGGATATGGAGGGCAGACTGTACTGACTTTAAAAAAATCACCTTTCTACTTTTTTTCTTAAATAGTTTTCCCACCCAAGTAATATCCATAAATTATAGTTTAATTTGCTTATTTTTGAACTTTATATAAATGAAATCATACAGCATAAAGTATTTTATAGATAGATTCTTTCACAAATATTACGTTTTCATGATCCATCAGTGTAGATCTGAAGCATTCTTATGGTTACAACTTTTCAGAAATGGTTTTTACTTCCCATCCCTGCTCTGGTCAGAGCCAAGGCAACTTTCCTTGCAGAAGTGGGCATGTTCACTGCTGGCTCGTCCTTCCCTTTGGTATCTTGGCTTTATGGGGTAAGGATCTCCTTTTAGATCTTCACCTTGGGTAAACCCTTGGCTTTCATTTCTCTTTCCATGCTCTACAAAGCTACTAAAGCCAAAATTTCCCTGGTTTAGCAAATGTTCCTAAAGCAAAAGCAGGTCAAGTGCTCTGCTTATATTTCCGGGGTCCCTTCTCTATTTAGATTTTGGCCTGGAAATTTCTTATGATCCCATCAAATACCTGTTGCTTTAAAGAACTTGCTTTTATGTGCTATCCATCATTTTAAGTTGTTCTTCCCTCCAGCTGGGAGGGTTGGTCTAAGTAATGTAGCCTTCCACATTATGGGAAATGGAGGTCTTTTATAATTTAAAAAAAGATTATATTCAACCTGTGTTTCTATTCCCTTTCTCATTCCTAATATATTAATGTGTGCTTGCATGTGTGTGTTCCTTAATTAGAAATTCCCAGGGTATTTTTGTATTATTTTTCCTCCAAATATATAACTCTTGGTCTATTTATAATTCTACTAGTTTTTATTTCATAATTCTTTAATTTCTGGTTTTACCTTTATTTCCTTTCTCATTTAAAAAAAATTCTTTCTAACTTATTGATTTGAATGCTTAGTTCATTTACTTTTAGGCTTTTTTTTAATATTGAAAATATTTAATAATGAATTTGTTTTTGAGTTCATCTTTGTATGCATCCTATTAGTTTTATTATTTCATATCTCTCTTTTGTAAAGGATCTATGTAGTTTTGATTTCATTTTTGTTCTAAGACTTATTTGGAATAATTTCCTTCCTCAGTTTCCAAAGGATTGCTTTTTTCCTTCTTGTTTGACCATTTATTATTATTATTATTTTTAAACATGTGCTCTCTGAATCCATCTTTTTTTTTTTTCAGCTGTGTTGGGCCTTTGTTGCTGTGTGCTGGTTTTCTCTAGTTGTGGTGAGCAGGGGCTGCTCTTCGTTGAGGTGCACAGGCTTCTCACTGCAGTGGCTTCTCTTGTGGAGCACCAGCTTTAGGCGCACGGGCTTCAGTAGTTGTGGCACACTGGTTCAGTAGTTGTGGCTCACGGGCTTAGTTGCTCCGCGGCATGTGGAATCTTCCCAGACCAGGGCTCGAACCCATGTCCCCTGTACTGGCAGGCAGATTATTAACCACCGTGCCACCAGGAAAGTCCCTGACAATTTATTATTAATTTTGATTGTATTTTATTATTTTTAGAGAATGTGACCTGTTTAGTTTCAGATTTTTAAAAAATTTACTGAGTTTTTTGTGGCTTAATGTATATCAATTTTAACATATATTTTATAGATCCTTGTCAAAAAGAAGTAGTGATACATCGGGTCTAACATTCAAGATATACATAAACAGAGAGTTGGCAGGTAGATAGATAGATACCAATCTTTAAAATTATAGTCATCTGAGGGTTTTTTTTCCTACTTGATTTGTCAGGTCATTAATTCAAATGACACGGGTATAGAATATGAATCTGCTTAGGGATAACATGTTTAAGCCTATGCTTTTCTAAATTTGAAGACATTTTCCTTTACATTACTTTAGAATACTTAATATTTTCACTAATGATACTGGAAAGAGTAAAGCACATGGTTAGTGTCTGCAACAAGATTATTTTCTCTGTCAAATTTTTATTCCCTGTACCTCTTTCAAACTAAATACATATCAGCTTTGCCACAGTTGAATACATGTCACCTATAGTCTTTCTGTGTCTTGTCTCTCCAGTAGGTAACATGACGACTGTGTTTTTTCTTTATGCCTTGGATGGTCACTGTGTCCATCTTTTCCTAGCAACCATATGTTTAGGGGAAAAAATGGGCAAGAATGGTGTCTCTAACTAGTATTTTGACTTTGGAAAGTCCCCCCTCTCTATTTCTTCCTTAATCATTATATTGATAAAATATAGGAATAAAATAGGAATTTAATAGGAATAAAATGGTTTCTCATAGAAAATTTGAAAACAGCATCTGCAATATTAAGAAGCAGGGAAAAAAAAAGGTACATATAATCCCATCACTCCAATGCAACCACTATTAAGTAGTTTTGCCTGTTTCCTTCTATTTTTTTCAAGAATTGTTTTTACGCAATTGAGATCAATTTTGTATTCTGATTTTTCCAGTATTATATCATAGGCATTTTCCATTCTTAAAAACTATCCATCAAGCTCATGTTTAAATGCCTCGATAACATTCTACTATTTACTAAATATTCCTTGAATGATAGACTATCATTTTCAATATCTTTGTATTGTTAATAATGCTTTGATGAATTTCTTTTCTTTTTTTCCAGTAATACAGTGGACCTTGAACCTTCAGGTGCATCAGAAGCACCTGGAGAGCCCCTTGCCCAGAGTTACTGATTCAGTAAGTCTGGGGCAGGGCAAAGAATTCACATTTCTAATAACTTCAGGTAATGCTGATGGTGCCAGACCACATTTTGGGAGTCACTAGAATCACTGTAATTAATAGAATGTATAAGGATTTGCTTTAATACATTTCTGAGAAGCAATGCTTCTTCCTTCCACCGTAGGTTATATCTTTGATATTTCAGGGAAAAAATGGTAATGCTTATCCTGGTTGGAAAAGGAAGTAGTGATGTCTATTTAAAGGTTCTCTAAAATCTTTCAGTCACTGGCTTTTGCTAACCCATTTGCACTTACTGTGGAATCTTACTGGAACAGGCATCCATTTGACCCTGGAGCTCCATCACTATACAGCTGGTCTCTTTCTTTCTTTCTTATTTTTTTTGGTAAGTCACCTGCTCTCATTTAATTCATTTCCTTTTTGTGGGAAGCCTCTGACATCTGTCCCACATACTTCTTTATAAATACAAAGGTTCATCCTTTATCTTTTTATTTTTAACTTTTATGAGTCATTTACTCCTACCCTTTTTATAGTTGTGATCTTTTCATTCCTTATGTTTTAAAAAGACACTTTAGACTAATTCTTTATGGCTGCTTTTTAAAAAAAAATTCTTATTTTTTTAACACCTTTAATTACATTCTGTTGACATTTATATTTTGGTCTGAGCCTAGTGTCAAATATTAGGATCACATGGCTTCTCACTTCATTGGCACCATCACGTGGTGAAATTGTGTATCACATTGGAAAATCTGCCACATATGGTGAGACAGGATGCCATATCACATCTTACATAGAGATAACACTGAAATTAGAGAGGTCATGATAAGTTGGGGGATCTGGAATAATTCTGTTAGTTTAGTAAATACACAGCAAAATGGGAGCTAATAAACACCAATGATTAAGCATGCGGATACTGGAGTCAAGGACATGAGCTCAAACCCTGGTTCAAACCATTTATAATGATATGACCTTGTGTGCCAGGTTAATCACCTTGAACCTCAGTTTACTCCTGAGTTTGGGGATACCAGGAGCATCTACCTCACAGGGATGTTGAGAGAAGCAGTTATTATTATGATAATAGCACAATGGCCATCAAACAGTTCAATAAGATCATTAGCTGTTAACAAACCGTCACATTTGGTTTTCCTTTTACATTCTGACCCAGGATAGAAAGAGTATCAGGAAAGAATGATTCCCCTGAGATTTTTAGAAAGTTATACCAAAATGGCATAATTATTTTTAGAATGATCAGAAGTAGCATGAAGGTAAAAGCCACAAAATGTTGATGTTGAAAGAAACATTTAAATAAAAATGCTTTTATAGAAAAAAGGAAGGGAACTTGTGAAAAAAAAATGTCTTCTAAACTCTACCTACAAAGTGAAATTTGAAAATTATCTGTCTAAATTAACCATAATTTACAGTCAAAATAAACAATTGGCGGGGGGAGTAACTTAAAATCCTTTTTAAGGGTGGAAAAAAACTTTTAAATATTAAAAATGATTTATAGCCCCAAATCCTTTCAAAGTTCTATTAAAGAGAAATGTTTACTTTTATAAATCCTTGGAAAAGATACACTTAGGACAAACCTGGATGTTGGACATTTTTCTAGTAAAAATGAATTTTAATTATTTGATTAGAAAAATAGGATGAAAAGATACTTAAGATCAGTGAGAATAAAGTATGTGGGGTATTCCGCCCTCCACCTTAAAACAATGCATCATGATTGAATAGAATGGGAAACCTTGCCAGAACCAGAATCTTTTTTTTTTTTTTTTAATAAATTTTATTTATTTATTTATTTTTGGCTGCGTTGGGTCTTCGTTGTTGCCGTTTCGCACGGGCTTTCTCTAGTTGCGGCGAGCGGGGGCTACTCTTCATTGCAGAGCACTGGCTTCTCATTGCAGTGGCTTCTCTTGTTGTGGAGCATCCTCTAGGCACACGGGCTTCAGTAGTTGTGGGCTCATGGGCTCAGTAGTTGTGGCACGCGGGCTCAGTAGCTGTGGCGCACGGGCTTAGTTGCTCCGCAGCATGTGGGATCTTCCGGGATCAGGGCTTGAACCCATGTCCCCTGCACTGGCAGGCGGACTCTTAACCACTGTGCCCCAGGAAGTCCCCAGAACCATAATCTTACATTCAGTTTTCAAACTGTAGTTTCCTCAGACAGCCTCATTCAATAAGTTTTTGTTATGCCATTATGCAAATGTAGTCTATGTTCATTATCTTTCTACTTATTAAATTCATCAAAAGCTGTCCAGGAACAGATTTTCTGTTTTGTCAACTACACCCACAGTCTTGTTCCCAGATTTGTCATCAGCATTTCCAGACTGTGAGGGAAAGAAAACAAGAAATGGAACACTTTTATGAATTTTAAGTATGCTGTAACTCTGTTTCAGTGCAGTATTCTAGTGTGCAACAGCCGTCTGCTGCTGCTCCCAGCATACCCAGTCTCAGGGCGGTGCCAGGTTAGTGCAGTTGGTTAGAATGTGGCATTAATATGTTCGTAATCAATTCCTATGTCATTCAACTGGCTGTGCAAAGCAGAAAAATATCTTCAATGTCAACCTGAACTTCTGAGGCAAGCAGTCTTGAAAATGTATACCTTTGTTTATTGAGATTTGGGAATTTTCCAGAAATCTATTGACTTCTATTTTTATTTCATTGTGGACAGAGAGCAAATTTTGCATGATTTGAATCCTTATGAATGAATTGAGACGTGTTTTTGCCCAGAATGTGGTATATGTTTTGTGTGCACGAATATGGTATATATCCCCATTTACTTAGATCTTCTTTCATTTCAACAATGTTTTGTAGTTTCAGAGCATAGCTCTTGCATACCTTTCATTGAATTTATTCCTAGGTATTTATAATACTATTATAAATGGTACATTTTAAAATTTCATTTTTTAATTGCTGCTTGCTAATATATAGAAATGTTGATTTTCATATACTCATCTTTTATCCTATGAGCTCACTAATTTCAATTATTAATTCTACTAGATTTTTTTTTTTTTTTTTTTTGCGGTAGGCGGGGCTCTCACTGCTGTGGCCTCTCCCGTTGCGGAGCACAGGCTCCGGACGCGCAGGCTCAGCGGCCATGGCTCACGGGCCCAGCCGCTCCGCGGCATGTGGGATCTTCCCGGACCGGGGCACGAACCCATATCCCCTGCATCAGCAGGCGGACTCTCAACCACTGCACCACCAGTGAAGACCAATTCTAGTAGATTTAAAAGATTTTCTACATGGACAACTTATTAATCTAAAGACAATTAATTAGGGACTTCCCTGGTGGTCCAGTGGTTAAGAACACGCCTCCCAACGCAGGGGACTCGGGTTCGATCCCTGGTGGGGGAACTAAGATCCCACATGCCATGGGGCAACTAAGCCTGCGCGCCATAACTACAGAGCCCACGCGCTCTGGAGACCGTGCACTGCAACTAGAGAGAAGCCCACGTGCCGCAACTAAGACCCGATGCAGCCAAAAAATAAAATAAAATAAATAAATGTAAAAAATAATATTAAACAATAAAGACAATCTAGATAAATCTATTAATCTAAAGGCAATTAATAGTTTAAACATTAGACTTTCTATGTAGACCACTGTAAATAGAAAGTTTTACTCTTTTCTAATCTTTATACCTTCTATTATTTTTGTTAATTTTTGCTATTGTACCACCTAGGACCTCTGATACACCGTCGAATAGAAGTGGTGAGAGTAGACATTCTCACCTTCCTAATCCTAGGATTGACTAATTCACCACCAAGCATGATAGTAGCTATTGGTCTTATAGTAGCTGTAGATATCTTCATAATACGAACTCAGTTCTAATTTCTAATTTTGTGACTGTTTCTGTCATTAAATGGAAATAGTATCAAATTGCTTTTCCTGAATCCACTGAGATGATCACATTTTTTTCCTCCTTTATTAATGTCATTAAATTACATTGTTTGATTTGGTAAACCTTGCATGCTGGGAAAAACCCAGCCATTGTATTTTACCCTTTTTCTATATTGCTGTGTCCAATTTACTAGTGTTTTGTATAGGATTTTTGCATTTATATTCATTGATGTGATAGTGGTCTGTGATTTTTTTCTTCTAATGTCTTGGTCAGATATTTCTATCAGGGTTATACAGTCATTATAACATTTGGTGGATAGTATTCTCTCTATTTTCTCCAAGAGTTTATAAAAGATTGACATTATGTGTTCTTTAAACGTGGAAAGAACTCACCATTGAAGTCATCTGGGCCTGGAGTTTTCTTTGTTAAGTGGTTTTTAATTATGAATTCAGATTCTGTAGTAAATGTACAACTACTCAGCTTTTCTATTTATTCTTAGCCAGTTTTGGTAAATTTTGTTCTTCAGGGAATTTGTTCATTTATTCTAACTTATCATATTATACTGACCTAAATTTGTTTATAATATTCCCCTTTTATGATTTTAATTAGACTTTTCCAACCTCGGTACTATTGATATTTGGGGCAAGAAAATTGCTGTGGGAGACTGTTCTGTGCATTGTAGAATGCGGAGCACCATGCCCGGCCTCTACCCACTGAACGCTGATAGTGTGACAACCAAAAATGTCTCTAGACACTGCCAGATGTTCCTTGGGGACAAAACAGCTCTGATAGAGAATCAGAGTTTTAATGTCTATAGGATCTTTAGGGATCTTTCATTCCATGTACTGGTAATTTGTCTCTTTATTCTTTGATTAATTTTGTTAAGAGCTTTGTAGGGTGTGCAAAAGCAGGCTCTGCCCCAGATCTGGCCCATGGATCATTTTGCTGACCTCAGCTTAGATCACTAACTCTTCTTTTCTAATAAAGGAATGAAAATGCTATAAACTTTTCTTCTAAGGATACTTTATCTGTATCCCATAAATTTTTAAAATCCTATACTGTGTTGATGGATAGCAGCCAATTAATAGCTCTAAACAATTAGTATTGTTTATCTATGGAGATAACATATGGGCATTACTGAGTATTATTCCAACAAAATTGCTTACAAATGGATTTTTGGTTCTGTGAGAGACAAGGGATAATATTAATATAACAATCTAAGAAAATGTAGTCACATAAATATACTGTCCCAACTAGTTGATAAACTGATACAAATTCTTACAATTTGGCAATATTCTTTTTGCTCTTCTAGCTAGGAAAAGCCAGTCTGCAACATCGAAAAATGTTTACCAGGACGAGAAAATTACAGTGATTTTACAGCACCTTATCAAGTATTGAGTTGGTGCCACCTGCTGGGAGGCAGAAACGGGTTTCCAGCATCCTCAAAGGGTGAGAATTATGACCTCAGAAGCTGTAAAACTTTGCCTATAGCATAAAATGAAACATAATATAGGTACCTTTGGGCCTGTAAGAAATCAATAATTCTAGAATAAATTAACTGCATATAAAAATATGATCTATGTATTAAAATGGGAGTGTATTCTTTTCCATCTAAGAGAAATCAGATGGCATATTTGCATTTACCATGAAATGATATACAATAAAGTTCCTTAAAATGGTGAGCTCCTCAGGTACTGATTGTGTATTTCTGTAAAGGTAATTCATCACTTGACTGGGGCTAGTGGAGGAGCTTAAGATGTGAAGAACCACTGCTAAATGAAGATTAGTAAAAAAAATAAAACTAAATCTAAGGATAACATTGATTGTCATAGGCAGAATAGTAGCCCCTCAAAGACATCCATGCCCTAATAGTGCCCAGAGGATGAAGCCTTGCACCCAGAGACCAGAACCAGGAGCCACAGAGGATTATACCTAGGCCTTGAAACGTAATGGAGACTGCCAGATTGGATTTGAAATCGTATGGGCCTGGGACTCCTTTTTTCCTTCCACTCTCTCCCTTTCTGAATGGGAATGGTTATAACTGCTCTCCTGTGTCTCCTCCTCCACCATTGAGAACTGGTTTCCTAGTCTCACAGATCTACAATAGAAAGGGATATCTGCCCCAGCATGGATTATACTCACCTATACCTAATTTAGACTTAGATGATACTTGGGATTTTTGAGATTTAGATGAGAAGCTGTCACGGGTTGAAAATTTGAGGGACTTAGAGAGGGGATGAATCGATTTTGCATGTGAACAGATGTGAATCTTTGGGAGGAAGAGGGCAGACTGGGGCAGGCAGAACGGCCCCTCCCAAAGGTGTCCTCACCCTAATCATCAGAATCTGTGAATAAATTACCTTATGAGGAAAAAGGGACTTTGAAGATGTGGTTAAGGCTAAGAACCTTGAGATGGACAGATGAGCTGGGTGGGCCTAATTTAATCACCCACATCCTTAAAATTCTTTGACCAATGTTACTGGCTTTGAAGATGGAAGAAAGGGGCCCCAAGCCAAGGAATGTAAGTGGCCTCTAGAATTGGGAAAAAGCAAAGCAACAGATTCTCTCCTAGAGCCTCTGGAAAGGAAGCAGTCAGCTGACATCTTGCTTTTACTCCAGTGAGACATGTGTGGGACTTCAAACCTGCAGAACTTCAATATATTTGTGTTCTTTTAAACCACTAAGTGTATGGTAATTTTTTTACAACAGTAATAGAAAATGAACCTGGTAATAACAGCTAACAGTTACTATGTTCTAGCACAACAGCACTACATCTATCTCAGATGATAACTCTCTTACGAAAGGAAGATAAAGCACCCTGAATTCATATTACATAATCTGGCCTTGGTTACCTCTCTGACCTCATCCCCTGTTGCTCTACCTCTTGCTTCTATCACCCATTCACTCTGGTCTCCTTACTATCTTTTAAGCATGCCAAGCAAGCTGTCCCCTTTTTTTAGTATGTGCTTTCCTTAGATATCCACAACTCACTCCTCACTTTCTTCAGGTCTCTGCTCAAATGTCATCTTCTCAGTGAGGACTTCTTCTTTGTCCACCCTCTATAAAATCTATACCCATCCTTACCTGGCACTCCCTAACCCCTAAACCCTAGCTTATTATTCTAAATAGCACTTTTAATCATTTGATATGTATTTACTTGTTTACTCGGTTTTTTCTTGCTCCCTAAATATAAGCTCTATGTGGCCAGGGGCTTTATCTGTATTGATGACAGTTGTATCTCCAGAACCTAATACAGCGCCTGGCACATAGTAGTCACTCAATAAATATTTGTAGGACTAAAGGAACATTTTCAAAACAATTGACAGATTACAAGAATTCATTTATGCTAAAATTCTAACGCAGAATACACATCATGGAGCAGGGCAGATACACGTTAACATTACTTTGGTTGGCAAATGGACCTCAGTGTACAGATTCAATATCATGCCTTGAAGAATGAGATCATTTCTCAAATGACTTCCTACAGTTTATAAGATTTATAATCCTACAGATTATAAGAAAACTAGTATATAAATGAGTTTTGCATTTTCCTATAAATAAGCATAACCAAAACATTTTTAAAAGATAATTACTAGCTACATTTTTCCCAACTTTTTAATCTTGAAAAATTTCAAACCTATAGAAAATCTGAAAGAAAGAACCACAATTAACACAGTGCCATATTTTCTCTCTGCACACACACTTTTTGTTTTTTGGCCTGGACTATGTGAAAGCAGTTTGCAGATATCATGACCTCATCCCTAAATACTTCAGCATGCATCTCCTAAGAACAAAGGCCGTTTTCTAATAATCACAATATTATTATGCCTGAGAAATCTAAGTTAACAACATATCTATTGTGCTTCCATGTTCAAATTTCCCCAACTGTCCACAAAATGTCCTATATAACTTTTTAAAAATCCATATTCCTATCCAAATCATGGTTGCCCATTAATGGAGATCAGTCCTTCTGTCTTTCGTTGTCTTTCATGATATTGACATTATCGAAAAGTCCAAACAAATCACATTCTTAACTGAGTGTTTCCTCACAGATTCAGGCTAAACGTTTTGGCAAGAATGCTACATCAGTGTACTTCCAATAATTTGTGTTTTCCTCAGTATTGATGCTAGAAATTTTTTCCTCGAAGCAACTATTAACTTTTTGCAAAGTACTAATGTTCCAAGGAACATGCTTTAGAGAACACTTGGATAAGGAAAAAAAAAGTGAAATGCACAAAAATGTTTAAGAGTTTGAAGTTAAAAAGCAGGTAAGGATTGTAAATCATTTTTAAATTACAAACTTCATTTCCTTAGGTAATGCAAACTCAGCTTTCATCAAGTTTAACACATACCAAAAAAACCGCACAAAACATTGTACAGGTGAGCAGCACCAAGCTTAAAGAAAGGAAATAACTTCTCCCAAGTTCTATCCTTATTCTATTTACTGTGTTCAGGAGCTGAGACCTAAAACCAGGTCTGAGTGCTTACATGTTCTTTCCACCAGACCCCCTGCTTCACTTAGCCTGTTTTACTTTCTGTAATTGACTATTCTTGGGTCTACAATTACTCTGGGATATAAGTGGTGGGCGGTCTTTCAGTCTAAATAATAATAATAAAGATGCTAAGGAAGACTAATCCATTTTTTATTGTTCCATATTCAGTAAGAACCAATTCGTGGCAAGTAATTGAGGAATGCCTAACCCCTCCCAAATGCATGCAATTATGCAAATCATATGTGGGGACTGGGGGCTTGGCTCCAGGCACTAATTATAATATAGCCCCCATTTATGACTATTTCTATTCGCCGTAATTTGATCCTTTGCTATTGCCTTATGATGCTGTCTTTATTACACTACAGCAAACATTTGGGAGACATCAGTTTTTCCTAAAAGTCCTGGAACTCAAACTCAGGTTTTTCTACTTATTACAGGATTCAACAGCTTTTCAAAAAAAATGAGTTACCATTCTTAGCCGCAGTGAGGTAGCAAATATTAAGCATGTTCGTTTTCACCTCCATTTCAGGCGAAAGCCTCTCCCCCTCTGACGACTTTCCAAGGGCGGTGAGCACGAGTCCTTGCTTTTGGTACAACTCACGAAATATTAATCAATACAAATGTGTAACTTTTAAGAGAAAAAACTGCGAGCCCTTCCGCCGTTTAAAACCACGCCATGCTTTAAAAGCTTGAGTTGTACAGAACGTTGAGCATTTACTCCCACAGGTTGGAAATTGCTTTGCGGAGTTTGAGTTCCCTTAATTTCACCAGACTGTCAAACGTCCCCATGTCCCGCCCTTCACCCCATACTTCTTAGCTTCCAGGGAGAGTTAGGAAGAGGTCTGCGTCTCTGGACCGCCGCAGGATGCGGGGGCTGGGCTGGACTCGGGCTCCATCTCCCGGGCTTCGCGGAGCGCCAAGCCCGGGAGAGGATGGACATTACCCTCGACCTTCGGAGGCGATCTGGAGCTAGAGGAAAGCAAAAGCTACCCGTGAACACCGTCAAGCGCCCTCCCCAGCTGCACTTCCTTGACGGCTGCCCGGCGCCCCGCGGACCTCCCTACGCTCCGCGGGCCCGCAGGCCTTCAAGGCTCACAGGCCCTCCGCCACATAACTCGCGGCCAAGTCCGCCGGGACCCAGGCCACACCCCACGCCGCCACCCGGTACCCGGCCGCTCCTCTTGCCCCACGCGCCGGCAGTGGGCACTGCGCCTGCGCGCCCGCGAGCGCGGGGCGGGGCGAATCGGCCCGGCGGAAGGGGCGGGGCGGGGCGGGGCGGGGCTGTACTTCCGTGGTCGCGGGTGGGTGAGTAGGGGCTGGGGGTAGCGCGCGGCGTCCGGAGTCCGGCGGGGTTCCCGCCTCGGGTCGTCGGGGAGCCCATGTCGGCGTCGCGGCGCCCCCTGGAGGATTTGGGGAGGGGGAAGGAAGAAGAGACTATTATTGAGTTGGATGATGTCGGGCGTGCGGGAAGTGTGTGGACAAGCAGGCGTTGGCAAAATGGGTTCAGAGGTTGGTTTTCTCCTTAGAAAGGAAATTCTCTTCAAACAGCGTTTTAAAATTTTCATCATTTTGGACAGGCTTGTGAGTTTACCGTTGTGCCTCAGTAAGGCAGTTTTGGTAAGGTGGCTGGTCCCTTGCCGCTGCCAAACCTAATGGTTAACCAGAGGATGGGTCGGAAAAAGGCACAATAGTCCAGGTTAGCTACTACCAAAGAGGGAAATTAAAACTCATCTTTTATGGAATAAAATCCAGGATATAAAAATAGGGTGCAAAAAAAAATAGGGTTCAAATCGAAAGTCACAAACAGCATCTAGGTTCTGTCAAATACTGTGCCGGGCGCGGACTAGGTCTCTTCCAGCAGACATACTGTATTCAGATAATTTGGTTTTATCATTAGAAAATGAAAGACAATCTAAGCCAGAATGACCTGAAAAAATTTAAGTATCTTGAGAGTTGTGCCTTAATACATATACTTTGGAAAACAAACACTACTATAGCTTTTCCAAGTTGGTAGAAAACGAAAAGTTTCCCGAAAGCCTGTGCAGATTCCTAATCATTTTGGGGTCTACAATGTCCAGAATGTTCTTTTATGTAGTAAAAACTTCATATCGTTTTGTGTGCAAGGTAGTAAGAACCAGACAGTTCAGTTCCTTTAAGGGCTGTATTCTATTAGGAGAGACAAAGAAACGTGAAAAGTTATATAATGGTAAGAAATGTAAGTTACAACTTGAGATATTTGAAGATATCGAAAATCCTTTATTTGGCATGGAAAGTGCTGGTGAATGCTTGAAATGAGTACCCCTCAGCTGATTGTTGCCATGTGGGAATGTGGGTCCCTCATACACAGATATGATTTTCTCCAACACAGGCCAAAAATCTCTCTCTTTGTGCTTTTTCTTGATTTTTAATATTGTTGGCAACCTGCAGTTATGCACTCACACACCCTCTGTGGGCCAGGAACAGGGAGTTTGTGACATCTGCAGATTATCACCTGAGTACTCAGAAATAATTGGAATCAAAAGAGCAAGAAGTTCCTGGAAACTGATAGGAAGGGATTTAAGAAAACTGGGGTTTAAGCTGGGTTGAAATGGAGAGGTGTCATGGAGGGGAAGGATGTGAGGAGTGAGTAAAATCTCAGTGGGGAAAGCGAACAGCAGGTTTGGAAGATAATTAGTTAACTCTCCTTAGGAGAGGTCTGAGAAGGCAAGTGCAGTAAATGGAGGAAAACTGGTTTGGGAAACCCTTCAATACCAGACTGGACTTTATCCTCCGGCACTGGTTCTTAAATTTGAGCTTACATCAGAATCACCTGGCAGGCTTGTGAGACGGTGGCAGGCTTGGCCTCCACCTTCAGAGTTCCTGATTCCGAAGGTCTGGGGTGGGACTTGAGAATATCCCCTTCTTACCAGTTCTCAGTTGATGGAGATGCTACTGGTCTTGGGAGCACACTTTAAGAACTACTGTCCTAGGGTGTGGGAAACTATTGGAGGAATTTGAGGTGGATTAGTAAGGAGATCACATTCATGGTTCAGTATGAGTCTTGCTGTGACGTCCAAGATGGAGGACTGGGGAAGAGAGAAAAGAAGGTTCCTTAGAGTTGATTAACGCCTGTCGATGCCAGGCCCTCTCATGCACGCAATTTCATTTCATGCTCACTTTGACCTTGATGTGTAAGTCTTAATATTTTCATATGGAGAATAGTAGAGACTGCCCAGGTCCCATAGCTAGTCTCAGAGCCCCTTAAGACTAGTTCAGGTTTGAACTAGGGTAGTAGCAGTGGAAATGAATCAGGACATTGACTGGTGATGGAATTTAGAAAAATCAAGACTTCCTCAGAAGATTGAAACCTGAAAGTAGAAATTGGGAAATAGTCTTAACAGAGAGTGATAAAAGGTAAAGTGGACAGAGAACTTTAGAATATTCCCTGCATGAATTAAGTATGTGTTCTGTATTACTCTGCTATAACAGCGACCTATTGAAAAGCTGCTTGTTGAAAAAGTCATTCTGTTCTACCAAAATTTCCTGAAATTATTTGAAAAGAAGAAAGTAAAGCCTCCTGTGGGGATGATGGGAGATGGTAACCAGATTAATGGCATCTGACAACTTATCTTCACATCAAAAGTGATTAGCATTGAGGAATAGAAACACATGGTGTAAACACTGCTTCGCCTGTATGAACTGTGCGGTGCCGCAGACACTGACCTAATGTATTGATTTTGGAAATCCTGGATGCTTTTTCTTGCCAGAGTAGTTATTGAAATTGAGAATATTCATTGGATCAATTTCAAGACAAATATTCCAAGTCAGACTGGCTGCTGCAGAGCAAATTTTTAATGAAGGAAAACATCCATATACTGAAATAGATTTTAAGAAGGAAGTCCTAAAAATATATTTATACTGTGAAATCTAGAAAAATGTAAGTTTTCAAACACCGATCAACTGAGTAATCAGCATAATGGAGTTATTGACCCATACAAAACTATAGCATACATTCATTCATTTATTCTGTGAGCCCTAAAATGTGAGCCATAAACTGTGGATCCAACGATAACTCGGTCTAGGCAAGACTGACATCTTAAAAAATGGTCACAAAACGATGTGATTAGCACAGTAATAGAGGGATGTGACCAGTACATGATGACAGGAGATAGAAATGCTGACTGAAGGGGTATAGAAAGGAGGCCAGGGAACTGTCTATAGAGGAGGAGACTCTTGAGTTGGTCTTGACAGCTGAGGAGGAATTTGTGAGATGATTAAGGCATTCCAATCAGAAGGAACATCACGGACAATGACCAAGATGTATAAAAGAGTGTGGGTTTTTCTGGAACCTTTGTGCAGATCAGAATAGTTACAGCAATATGGTAAAAGTGGAGGAGGGGGATGAGTTAAGTTGGAGAAGTAGATAAGAGCACTCATAGAGAGTATGAAAGATTTATGTAATGACTGGCTTGGCTGGATTGTAAACTTCATGATGTTGGGAGCCATGTTGGACCTGTACACAAGTGTATTCCAAGGCCTTAGCAGAGTGCCTAGCATATGGTAGGTTCTCAATAAATAGTTGCTGAATGAATGAACAGGTAAATCACAGAAAACAGTTTTTTTAAGATAAGATAGAGGGAACTTTTAAAGTGTTTTAAGCAGTGGAGTAATATCATCAGATTTACATTTTATGAGGATAAGTGGTAGTATGGAAGGAAGATGGTTAATAACGACCATAGAAATGGCTATAGTAGTTTCTGCCTATTGGTAGATTGCAATCTTCATTTTAAGAAAAAATATAAAAGAGAATTAGAGGATATCACATGTAATAGGGTTAAATAATGTTTTATGAAACTTTTATTTTAGTTATATGTATGCCTGTGTGTTGACTGATGTAAGTGTATTTTTTCTTATGGACTTTGATGCGAGTTTGAAAGTCATTATAGTAATGTGGACATGATGGTGGAGAGAATGGAATGGATATAAAAGATATTTTGGAGGAAAACAAATGTGGAAAACTAGCACCTTAAAATGCTGCTGTCCATATGAACCCTCTTGCAGGGAAGGGGATGCACTTACCCAACCTATTTCAGTATTTTTGCTTACTTGATGTTTTTCATTATATATTAATAAGTTGACATTCTGGTTTATTAGGAATGGTGGTGCTTTGAGGCATCTTACTGTGTGTTGTAAATGCTGCAAAATTTCTCTTATTTTGGTAGTGCTCAGTTTAAAATTGTAGGATGAAGCCATACTCTTAAGAGTTGTGAACATTCATTGAAACAGTTTGATTTGATTATTGGCCAGGTTATTAGATTTCTTTCCGTAAGAAAGCAGGAAAAGCTGCTTAGTTACAGGAGCGGGTGGGAAGGCCTTCTCCCTACCTGCATGACTTTGCCACTCCAGTAGACTTAGTCTGTTCTGCCTGCGACACGTAAATAAGGGCAGAAAGGTGTTCATACAAGGCAGTTATATTGGCTTTTAAAAAATTTATGAACTCCTTTAAAATCTGGTTGATGTGGTTAAAATGAGTTTAACTATGTTCTGCACTTCATTGTCAGGTGTGAGTTATTCTGTGGAGCAAGAAAACATTTAAAAGTTTTAGAAATTTGGTCTGTTCTGTCACCTAATACATTATTGGGATCTCCTACTGATAAGGTTTGCACAGAAAATGTAAACTAATTTTTCATCTTGGCCTAAGGGGGGAAAAAAGAGAGAGAAAGAAAAAGAAACAAAATGAAGATAAACAGCCTGCCATAATCATTCCATACTCAAATGTGGAGGGTTATTTGGTGTTCCCTTAATGTGGCATGACTCCACTCCTCTTTTTATACAAGAATCTAGAGTTGACACCAAGATCTGGAATTAATAAAAGGGCATATTTTAAATCGAATCCATTCTTTGCTCCACTTGGGGAGGGGCAGAGTTACTAATATCTATTTCCCTCTTAGCCAAAGGAGCTTTCCTTTATTCTAAAGCAATTTATTAAGACAAAATGCCACAGAGAGTCAAAAGACCAGTGTTTGAGTCCTGGCCCTACCACTGGTTATGACTGTAGTCACCTAACTCACTCTTGGTTTCCCTTTATTAAATGAGAATAGTAACAACTATCCAACTGTCCTCATGGAATTGTCTGGGAGAATAAAGTGAAATAAAGTATTTGAAAATGGTTCATAAACTCTTGAGTGACAAGCAAGTGGGAAACGAAATAAGTTCACATTAGCATTTTTTTGAACCATTGCAATGCGCCAGGCTCCATGGCAAGCTTTGGGGATCCTAATGTGGACAAGAGGGTCTTGAATCCGGCTTCTCCTCTCCGTCCCTTAATGCCTTGCCTTGGCCCAGGTCCCCATCATCTCTTTTGGGTCTTTGCTAGGCTGGGCTGTATGTTACCAGGATCTGGTCACTCGACTTCTTGCCGCTGCTCCTAGTGTTATCTCCTAAACACCAAAGTTGATTAGGTCACTGCCGTCCCTGAAGATCTCTGTTGTTTCTCCTCCACCAAGACAACATCTACTTCCTTGGCCTCAGTTTACATCCTGATTGGGCTTCATTTTTTATCACTAGTTCCATATGTATGTATGCCAGGTTTCTGCTTCACTGAATTACTCAGTCTTCTCTGATATGGCAGGGAAGAGACCAGGTCCCAGCTCGGCCTCTGTACAAGTATGTCCTCAGCCTAGAAGGCCTGCCTCATCCTTCTTCAGCTTTGCTTAACCTTTCGGACCCAGCCCTGACATAGTCTCCTGCATGACTTGAACCCTCTCCTCCCACAGGAGAGTTAGTTTCTGTAACCTTGTCTGTTCCCACAGCACATTGTTCTTTCTTTGGACACGGTGTTTATTACTCTGTGAGCTGTTGAAGTGCTGGGATTACGTCATTTAGGGTAAGATAAGGAGGCTGTCCACCTAAGGAGGTGTAGTGGATTGAATGGTGGCCTCCAAAAAGATATGTCCACGTGCTAATCCCTGGAACTTGAGAATGTGACTTTATTTGGAAAAAGGGTCTTTGCAGATGTAATTAAGTTAAGGATCTTGAGGTGAGATCATCTTGGATTATCTGAATGGTCCCAATTCAACAACAGATGTCTGCACAGAGGAGAGACACAAAGAGTAAGCCGTGTGAAGACAGAGGCAGAGATTGGAGTGTTGCAGCCATGAGCTGAGGACCCCTGCAGGGAAAAGTCCCCTTCTAGAACCTTTGGAGGGAGTGACATCCTGCTAACACATTGATTTCTGACTTCCAGCCTCCAGAACCATGAGAGGATAAATTTCTGTTGTTTTAATCCACCGAGTTTGTGGTTAATTTGTTACAGCAGCCTTAGAATACTAATACAGAAGTTTATAGTACAGTGACTGGAACATAATAAAATATCACTGTCACCACCCTCAAAGACACTATTATCGCTATTATTTTTGTAACCAACCTAGCCTGGGACCTGGAAGGTAGTACCTGCTCAGAAAATAGCCTTGCCTGTTCACTTTCTAGTCTGGTGGCAGTGGTGGTGGTATGTATGAGAAAGAAGTGTGTTTAAAGGTGGTATCGAAAGAGCCAGAATAGAGCACCTCTTAGTTTTTTTTGTTTGTTTTAAATGTCTTTTTGTGTGTTTATGTGAAGGGCGGTAGTGGATGTTTTTAAGTTGTTTTTTAGAAACATTTTTACACATTTTAAAATAAATTGTCCTTTTAGAAGACTAACAGTAAAATGATGAGCAGTTATATTTCTAACAATAAAAAAATCTTAAAATGTTTCTTCTTTTTTCCTAATAAAACATTATTTAGCTAAAATTAATTTTGTGCTGGCCTTGGAACACAATTTAGAGAGGGACTTGGGAGCCACAAGGTAATTTATTTCATGTGCTACAAGGTACTTGAAAACCAAAAATTTCAAATAATCATAAATGCAGACTTGGTAGGTGTTATGTATTGTTTGTAAATTTTAGTTTGCCACTGGAAGCTAGGTCTATGACCTAATTTTTACTAAAGTTTTATAAATTGGTGTCGTAGTAATAAGAGCTAATGTTTATTGAGCTCTTACTATGTTCTAGGCACTGTTCCCAGCTTTTTATATGAATTAACTCATTTTGTTCTAGCTTTCCTAGTCTCTTCTCTATTCTCTTAACTCAAGAGGAAGCTGAGGCACAGAGTGGTTAAGTAACTTGCCCAAGGACATGATAGCTTAAGTGGCAGAGACGCAGAGTGGCCCTGGCTCATAACCTCCACACTCTCCTGACTCTCAGTGGACCCTGTCCGCCTTCATTGTCTAATACAGTCTGAAGCGGAGAATATCAGTAGATCTAAGCGAAGGGTCCTTATCCAATCCTATAGTGGCTCAAACTTTAGTGTGCTTACCCACGGAGATTCTGATTCCTGGGGATGGGGATAAGCATTTTTTTTTTTTTTTTTTTTCCTGCGGTACGCGGGCCTCTCACTGTTGTGGCCTCTCCCGTCCCGGAGCACAGGCTCCAGACGCGCAGGCTCATCGGCCATGGCTCACGGGCCCAGCCGCTCCGCGGCATGTGGGATCTTCCCGGACCGGGGCATGAACCCTTGTCCCCCGCATCAGCAGGCGGACTCCCAACCACTGCGCCACCAGGGAAGCCCCGGGATAAGCATTTTTAATACGCACCAAGGTGGTTCTGACCGTACTTTGAGATGCCCTGGATCAGGTTCCAGACAGTCCTCACGGTTCATTTCACACGAAGGTTTGTGGTGGTGGCTTGTGTGCTTATGTTAGGCCATTCTTTGTGTATTATCTGTGTGCCAGGTGAGTCTATTGAATACATACATGGATCTAAACTTTTGCCTGAATGCCTGCCTTACTAATCACCTTTCTTTTATGGAGATGAATAAAAGGCCAGCATCAGAGGGATTTTTTTTTAACCTTTTGAATGAGCTTCGGAATAGGGTATATTCGATCTGAGGAAATCGTTATGATGGATGTAAGGTTTGTAGACGGAAGAAAATAATCATGACAGAATTTCTACTCTATTGGGTGTTGTTTTTTTTTTGGTATGTTTGTTTTTTGTTTAAAAGAAAATTTTAATGTGTACTGGACTTCACAGCAGAGCAGTAGTTTCATGATTTGGGTTACTCTGAATATTAACTGTGGACAAGGAAGGAGTCCTTGCTCTTAAGTTTGGGAAGAAACTTTCATGCCTCTGTACAACCCAAACCCCTGATTATGTGTGTTTTAGAATCTAGGGAGAACACTAAGCTTGCAGTTTTACTACTTCCGTATCTTAGTTGCATGTTGAACTGGCAAAATATGTTTTTCTTTCTCTTAGGGAGTCATGAATCGCACTGAACCAAAAAACCTCCAGCCATTTCTTCAGTTACAAGCAAAATGAATATTCCCATGCTGCTCCAACATCCTCATCGGGACTTCCTTAAAGTCCTTTTAAGAACACTTTACCGACGTTACCACTTCATCTTACCCTCAAGTACTCACCTCAGATCAGGACTCCCATGTGCTCAGCCATTCAGTTATCTCGGACTCCATCATGCAAAGTGGATGCTGCCGTCAAATGGTTTAACAAGAAAATTATGTCTGCAAACAACCTTAAAGGAACAGACAGAAGGACTTTCTGATAAAGAACAAAGGCTTGTGGATGAGCTTTATACTGGTTTAATCCAAGGGCAAAGGGCCTGCTTGGCGGAGGCCATAACTCTTATAGAATCAACTCACAACAGGAAGAAAGAGCTAGCCCAGGTGCTTCTTCAGAAAGTGTTAGTCCGCCACAGAGAACAAGAGAAATTAAGTAAAGGAAAACCACTAGCATTTCGAGTGGGTCAGTCTTTGTTTTTTCGGTTTTTTTTGTTTTGTTTTTTGTCCAGTAAATATTTTTCTAAATTCTCTCTTCTTTTAAAATAAGTCTAAATAGCTTATGATCTAATGGGGATTTTTTTGTCCTTGCAGAATTTTGGAATGAATTTTGAATGCCTTTTCTTTGTAAATATTAGTCTTGTTACGTGGTGGGAAATGCAATGGCCATTTGAACGAAGGCTCTGTATTTTAAGAGAATAAGATGAGATTCCTCTTTTGGCAGGGATCTCGCTGTGGCTCCCAGAACAGAAACGTGCGCAGGAAGAACTGTTCACCAGTTTACTCCTTTCTCTCAGTAGAACTTCTGCTTAATAGTCTAAAGTGACTTCCCTGCTGTTGTGGTTATAGCAACCATAATTATCCTTATCACATTTCAGAATTCTACTTCTTAGGTGTTTCGTTAGTCTTTTCTCTAAGCAAGTCTCACTTCTTTCAGATACTTTTAAAAAAAATAATAAATTTATTTATTTATTTATTTATTTTTGGCTGCATTGGGTCTTTGTTGCTGTGCGCGGGCTTTCCCTAGTTGCGGCGAGCAGGGGCTCCTCTTCATTGCAGTGCGCGGGCTTCTCATTGCGGTGGATTCTCTTGTTGTGGAGCACGGGCTCTAGGCATGCGGGCTCAGTAGTTGTGGCACGCAGGCTCAGTAGTTGTGGCTCACAGGCCCTAGAGCGCAGGCTTAGTAGTTGTGGCGCACGGGCTTAGTTGCTCCGCGGCATGTGGGATCTTCCCGGACCAGGACACGAACCCGTGTACCCTGCATTGGCAGGTGGATTCTTAACCACTGTGCCACTAGGGAGGTACCTCAGATACTTGTTTATTAGAGTTTCTGGAAATGGCTTGGCTCTAAGCACAGCCAGCTCAATACCAAAATGTCTTTTAAAGGAGACACCATGTTCATTTGCTGTCTAAAAATATTAGATGTTCACTTCTTAAACAGTTGACCTGTTTCTGTAATTGCAAATAAGCTTGTTATATTTTCGAAGCTGTGCATTATAGAACAATCTAGACGTGTTTGACCAGAAGGAATTAAGCAAGTTTTGGGTGGAGCGAGCGCCTTTCATGATGGCAAACTAGGTGATTCCAACCAACCCTCGCACTACAAACAACTTAAAATGGTGGACAAAGTGCATAAATTGTGTGAGGAATGGGTAAATATACTTAAAAGTGGATTGGCATTACTTACGTCTCAGTTTATTTGCAGTACGGGGCCTAAAACCTCCTAGATTTTAGGGTAATGGGGCCTAATGCTTTAAAGATAATTTCCAAAAGAGCTCACCAACTGCTGTTTGTACTAGTCCACATTTCCCCCTCACCTTATTCTTCTGCCCTCACTGCGGGGACTCTCTTTCTGAGAGTACTGCGCTGGGTGTTAATACTCTTTATGTATTGTGGACAAAATAGCAAATTCCCAAAGAGAAATTCCAGTTATGACAGAGTGTTTACTTATTAGGCTGTAGAGAATCTTTGAAGAGAAAATGTCCAGAAATACCTAGAGTTAACCAGCAACTCATACATAACTAGCAACTCATAAATTTGCAGCACTATTCTGCTTCTTCCATCCGGACCTTATGAGGCCAGATAAACCTGAGTCTTTGTTGCAGTTGTTTTATCACCGTGGTAAATAAAAGCAACAAATGTTTATTCAGCACCCATTAAAACAGAGACCTGCCCTGAAGATTGTGGTATGTCGCCAAGCATACCATATGCCATACATACTTTATGTAGTTACAATTAAGTGCTTATGTTTTATAGATTTTATTGAACATATATATCTCCTGATGCCATGTGCTATTCTAAACATATTGCAAAATTAACTCATATGATCCTCACAATAACCTGAAGAAATAGGTGCTCTTATATCCATTTTATGGCAGAGTGTACTCAGGTACAGAATGATTACGTGACTTGCCCAAGATTACACAGCTCATAAGAGGTAGAGCTAGAAATAGACCTGGCCGACTGGCTCCAGAGTTTGTGTTCTTGCCTGCCATGCTCTGCTAACTCTCCAAGTAGGGGAATTTCCTGCCTTTCTTAAGATTAAAAAAAAAAAAGTTTTTTTTTTTCAGGATTCAGTTTATATTATTTTCTTTGAGTTATGAGTGAGATGAAAAAATTGTATTTCATAAGTAGAAAATTATTTTCTCAATCACTGGGAATTTCTGGAGTAATGAGTTGTTCTTCCAGTGGGAACATAGCATGGACAGAATCGGGGTGGGTGGAATAATCATTGATCATGATGAGAGGTGGGCAGATGTTGGAGAAATTCAGCACATTAACAACACAGGCAATGAAGTCTGCCCCAAAAGCTCTACGTTATACTAAAAAGGCAAGTCACATTTTGTAATTTTTAAAAGTGAACCTGGTGAACATATGGAACTCTGACTTCTCTCCCTCCTGTATCCCTGTTACTCAGGGACTAGATAAATAGGTAGATTTTCGTTTACTGCTTTAGGAAGCGTTAAACTACATTAATGACGGTTTTAATAAATTAGAAGTAGAAGGTAGTCTGGTATTTTAATAGAACTCATCATGGTGCTGATTTCATTTATTTCATGAAATTACAAAGTCTGTCTCCACCATAGGATTGTCTGGGCCTCCTGGTGCTGGGAAGTCAACCTTTATAGAATATTTTGGAAAAATGCTTACTGAGAGAGGGCACAAATTATCTGTGCTGGCTGTGGACCCTTCTTCTTGTACTAGCGGTGGTGAGTATTGCTGCTGCTTCGTAACTTGCAGAGGAGGGGCTTGTGGAGTGGAGCCGGCTCTCTGTTGCAGTTTAGGGGGAATCTGCACAGACGGGTGTCTTCTAACCTCTGGCTGAGTTTGGTCTCAGTGAAGGAAGGGAGGTGGTGGGTGTGAGGTGGAGGCTGAGGGAGGTGTTTGGGGCATCGGGTTCTCCAGGGGAGGTTAGCTTACAGGTAACCTAGGAGTAGCCTGGGTACGTAGAGAACTAGGAGAACAGGTGCCAGAAGTTGGAGATGATCAAAAGTCAGTTTCACCCCTTTGTCTATCATACCTGAGGCTCAGCCCCTTTTCCTTCTATTGTTTTTCCTGGCTCCATCAGCCCCTACGCAGTTCAGAAAATAGCTTCTTACTCAGTAATTTCCCCATATTGTAACGTCTCTTCTCAAGCTTAAAAAAATCTTCATGCTCTGTTTAACTTGTCACCTGTTTATATTACATGTTCAGTTAAACAGAAAGCTCTTAGAGGGACCATGTGATATACTCTGTTCCTGGCAGCACTTAGCCTAGTACATTGCACACAGTGCTCGGCAATTACTGATTTGAGGTCATGCAGTCACTCAAAGTTTAACTCGCAGCTCATCAGAGATAAAATGAATAAACTAAGTTCCCCAAAGGATCATTTAAGGGAAACATAAATCATACTATATAAATACTCAGGAAAGCCTTTTCTTCCCTTACCCCTCTTGATGATTGAAGCATCTCACATGACAGTTATTCATTTAACAAGTATTTCAGCACCTATCGTAGGCGAGGCCCTGTACAAAAAAGGTACTGTGTTGTTTAATGTTGAATAAGATGCCATTCTCTTGGCCTTATGGAGCTCTATATCTCACGAGGGAAACAGACAGGTGCACGCAGGCCATTACAATGTAATGTGTGTTGCGAAGGGGGAAATACAGGGTGTTTTGTGGAAGGGTTTGGTTTATATCCTGTGGGTTTAATGCTAAAAAATAAATACAGTATCATATTTCAGGGGCTTTAGGTCAATAGAGAGGTGGACAACAATTCCTGTTACCATCCATTGAGAAATTTAGCTGAGAACATTCACAGTTTTTGATTCACTATAATGAAAGGGTTAACCGTAAAGTAAAATTTATACTCGCAAAGTTCAAGATTAAATCCATGTCAGTGTATTATCCTTTTTTATAGTCTAAGAACTTTGTGAAAGGTAAGCACTTGAACAAAGAATTTATTTATAGTGGCCTTCATTTTCACACAGGTGCAGAGACTTTCCTCCCACCTTCATAATACTCTAGAATACTTGCAATAGCAAAAGAAAACAATAGTTTGAGATAAGAGTAGCGGAAATGGTGACATGAGATAACCTGATGGAAGTTACATAGCTATGTGGTTCCTCACCTTTCTCAGACCAAAAATGAAGGTCCTTTTCTCAGGTAAAAATACAAAGACTCTGAAAGAAAAAACTGTGCAAGGATAAACAGGACACTCTTACCTTTTCATTGTAACAGTAGATACATTTGAAAATAGCATTCCATTGAAGTTTGAGAAGCCTGTAGTCAATCCTTGTTGTGCTTCGGACTCACGGGCCCCCTGCAGTGGGAGCTTGGAGGCCTCCCTGAGGCTCTGCAGTCACCAGTTTGAGATTCACTGGCAAAGACAATTATATGGGAGAGTAATTTCATAAATGTTTTAGTTCGGTGTGTTAGGATCTATAGGAAAATAATTTAAAGTGTAGCTTTGGCAGACTGTTGACTTACACAGAGATGATTTCACCCAGAAAATTACTTTAGAACAAAGTTTTATGTACAGTAAATAAGGTAGTCGAGCTGTTGGTAGGTGTATGCTGGGGCATTAGAACCTATGAGAAGTCGAAACTGGAATCATCAAGGAAAAGGTCATATCTGTAAGGGACTCCTCAGTGTTTAGCAGCAGCTTTGGAAAGGTGAGCTCTTGAGCAGAAATTAAAATTCAGGTTAGAACAGCACTACACTTTCAGATGTTACTACGTGGCTAAAGGAGAGAAGGTAAAGGTAATTTCACTAATTCCGGGGCTTTCAGTCTTCTAGAATTTGCAGGTACTGGTGTTTGCCAGAAAACTGCAGTACACACGGAAACAGCAACGGTTCTATTCCACAGGCATTACATTAATTGCCTACTGTGAACAAGCATTCAGTGTACAAGATATGTAAGACATGGTCCTATACACAAGCAACTCAGTTAAAGCAGAGTTTCTCAACCTTGGCACTGATGACATTCTTTGTTGTGGGCAGCTGTCCTGCACATGGAAGGATGCTTAGCAGTATCCTTGATGTCTACCTACCAGATGCCAGGAACACCCTTCCCTCCAGTTGTGACAAGTACAAATAACTCTACACATTGCTAAGTATCCTCTGGGGGAAAAAATCACTC
Organism: Orcinus orca; assembly: GCF_937001465.1. Classification (NCBI taxonomy): domain Eukaryota; kingdom Metazoa; phylum Chordata; class Mammalia; order Artiodactyla; family Delphinidae; genus Orcinus; species Orcinus orca. Next base: position 26,801,011 of record NC_064562.1, read on the forward strand.
CCAGCTGAGAACCATAAACACAGCAACGTTAAGAGGACAGTAAAGAAACCACCCCAACTGGAATGGAAGATTGATTTGGGGGTTAGTGAAGCTGAAATTGGACAGGTAAGGTAGGCTACATTCTGAGGGCCTCCAATGCAAGACTGAAGAATCTAGATTTGAACCTCTGGTCAGTGGGAGCCATTATAGGTGTTGAGGGGCTTAACACATTAAATAGATTAATTTGGCATCGTTACATACATGGTGTTGGAAAAAAGCTTAATAATATGAAATACAATTTGAGGTTTGGGGAGAAATGTCCTGAAGCACTTCCCCTAGGAATTGGCTGATTGATAATTGGCCCTTATAGGTGTTCCATGATTATGAAATGTAACTGTGTGTTTTAGGATCACTCTTAGGTGATAAAACCCGAATGACTGAGTTATCAAGAGATATGAATGCATACATCAGGCCATCTCCTACTAGAGGTACTTTAGGAGGTGTGACAAGGACCACAAACGAAGCTATTCTGTTGTGCGAAGGAGGTGGATATGACATAATTCTTATTGAAACCGTGGGTGAGTGTGATTTTCTATTCTATAACAATAAAATACTATTAAAATGAATGCTGTATAAAGATGAATGACGGCTAATCTCATTTTGTTCATTCAGCAGATACTTACTAAAGAGGTAATTAAATATAAGCTATCTCAGACTCTGTAGGAAATATGAGTATATAGACTATAATCCTTACCCTTAAAGAAAAGAAAGGTGAGCCCTGTGTCTGGATAACTGTTATACAAGGTGGTATGTTTTCAGTGCTGGAGAAACTGTCAGCATTAGGATGACCTATGGAAACACTAACATAACACCCATTTTATTTAAGCAGAGTCATATGTCTGCAGTATTCACTGAGAAGATTAGCGTAGTTGGGCACCTCATGTTTTATTTCACCTTTATATCCCTAGCACGTGGTTACACACAATGAAAATACTGAAAAGGAAACCCCAAGAACTTCACATTCCCGTGGAGAGACAATTTGTTATATTACTGTGTGATCAGTGTTTGTGACACAACCTGATTCAGATTTGGGGGATCAGGGAAGACTTCAGGGAGGAGGTGACAGTTGAACTCAGTTTTTTTTTTTTTTTTTTTTGGCTGCGTTGGGTCTTTGTTGCTGCGCACAGGCTTTCTCTAGTACGTGGCGAGCGGGGGCTACTCTTTGTTGCGGTGAGCAGGCTTCTCATTTCAGTGGCTTCTCTTGTTGCGGAGCACGGGCTCTAGGTGCGCAGGCTTCAGTAGTTGTGGCGTATGGGCTTAGTTGCTCCACGGCATGTGGGATGTTCCTGGACCAGGGCTCGAACCTGTGTCCCCTGCATTGGCAGTCGGATTCTTAACCACTGCGCCACCAGGGAAGCCCCTGAACTCAGTTTTGAAGGGAGGGTTGGAGTTAAGTAAAGTATGGGCTAAGGGGCCTTGACCGAAACACACAGGAGTGAGCGAATGTGGCCCAGTCAGGGCACTGCATTTTGCGCAGGATCCTTAGAGCATGGAGCACGAAGGCAGGGAGTGAAGACATGGGCTAGAGTCCAGGAGTCCATCGTCTAAGGGCAGATGGAGGAAAAGTTGCCTGAGTAGTGGTAGGAGAATCAAGGGGGAAGAGGACCATAAAATCACACATATTCATGGAAAGTTGTGTTTGGCTGCATGTTTCAGAGACTCAGACTACCTCTGACTCAAACAAGGAAGAGGGTGGGTTTTGTTTGTTTGTGTATTTGTGTTTTTTGTAAATAAAAGAAGCCTGGAGGCAGGGAGGCCCAGAGGTCGTGGTGGTTCTACAGTGCCCCGGGGCGGTGGGGGGCTCTCCCTGCTCTCCATTCTTAGCACTTAGTTTCCAGCCTCAAGGTTGCCCATGGATAAAAGACGGCTGATGAAGCTCTAACTCACCTCCCTGTTCCAGGTAGAAGGAAGGAAGAAGGGGGAATAAGGAAGGGGAAGGTCGGAAGCGGTATACCTCCTGGCTGGCTTTGCCCTCTTGAAAGAACTCTCCTGGAAATGCCATCTAGTGACTTTTGCTTTCACACATTAACATCTCTGGCTGACTGGTGATGTGGGGGGTCTCTGGGGGGTCTGGTGATGTGGTCTTTCACCTGGGACACTGATGCCCCTGGTGAACCTGGGGGAAGGAAATAGGGAAGGATGAACATTGCGTGGGCGACCAGAAGTCTCTGCCCCACCAAGGAAGGAGAGAGTTGGAGAGGAGGTTTAGTGGAGTGGGGCACGTGGAAGTCAGATTTAAGTGGATTGTGGTTAATGTGAAGTAGTCGCGTGAGGACAGTGGGCATAAGTTGCCTTTTTCCAGACATTTAGCTATCAAGAGGAAGTGAGAAACGCCGTGATGAGGGCAGGAGGTTGGGAGTTTTTGTCTTCTTATTTTCTGGTCGTGTTTGGTTTTCAGATGAGAAAGACTTGAGCCCAACTCATGGGATGTTTGAGGGATGGGAGCCTGTAGACAAGGGGAGGTTGGAGATAAAGCAGAGCCGGAGCCCAGGGGAGGTGGGAAGGAAGGAGAGGCTTCTGACACTGGGCCCGGCGAGGAGGCAGCAGGGCAGAGTGTGTGTTGTTTCTGCTTCTCTGTGGGGTTGTGGGGGGAGGCTGAGGACGTCCTTGCCTCTGTTTGGTCGTGAAGCAGGTGCGGTGGTCATCAATCATCGTCATGTGGGGAGATTATGGGACAGTGAACGTCTGTAGTAGCCACTGTGGGAAACAGGAAGGAGGCTGCCCGAGGGCGTTCGGGGCTTCGCTTTTCCTGTACCAAGAGGAAGATGTTGCCGATGTTGGAGCCCATGACCCTCGGGTGGCGCCTGTCCACACAGCTGAGGGATTTCTCCAGGACACTTAATGGAGGAGAGACACGGGCAGTAGGATTGATCCACGGGTGGGCTTTGCAGGGTGATAGAGGGATAAGGAGGCAAGGAAGCTGCCAGACATGGGCTAAGGTTAGAATCAGGTGCTCAAGCTGCTCCCCCACGAAAGGGAGCCGAGAAAGAGCAGCGAGAGCGAGGGGAGGGCGCAGGTCTTCGCCTTCTCCATCCAGTCAGAGACCACGCTGGTGGGAGCGGGGCTGGACAGAGGTGGGGAGGACCCCAGCTTTGCTCTTCAGGCGAGGCAGCGGCGTTTAATACATTGTTCAGAGGTGGCGGTTAGAGCGGGGTCAGGTTGAGTGCGTGATGGCGAGTATGAGCAGATGAACTGGAGCGGAGGTGGTGGTCAGGGGAGTCGAGGAGGTCAAATTCCCGTGAATGTTTCAATATACACGCGTGATTTAAAATTCCAGGTGTGGGGCAGTCGGAGTTTGCTGTTGCCGACATGGTTGACATGTTTGTTTTACTACTGCCACCAGCAGGAGGAGATGAATTGCAGGTAATTATTTTGACTTTTTCACCCCCCGAAACACAAAGTGTACATCTCTGAAAGTACAAATTCCCCATGTTGTGGGTTTTTTGTAAATTAAGTTGATATTAGCGTAGGGAAAGAAACATCATTCACGTTGGCTAAAATACCCGAGTCAAAGGCAAACTCTGTATTTTTTTTTTTCCCAACTTATAGTAGTAGAACTTATGACCTTGAGCTAATGACACAACTTAGTCTTTCCACCTGTAACGTGGGGGATAGCTCCAGCCAAGAGACCACTGTTACATGGGTGTTTGTGCTACAGCTGGTTGAAAGGTCCTCATGAGATATTCCTTTGCTTTTAACTGGGATCCCACTGTCCTAGTTTATATACTGTAGAAAGGGTTCTTCCTTTCCTCCTGCAGCGCAGTCTGGCATTAACTCCCTGGACTTAGCACAGCCTGCACAGGCTGAGGGCATCATCCTCCCAAGACTGCTTTCACTCCGGACGCAAGCAGCAGGCCTGGGGGTTCCCAAGTCACCCATGCCTCTGTGGGAACCCGCAGATGTGCGGGTTCCCACTTACCCCTCAGGTGCGACAGTTCACTAGGATGACTCACGGAATTCAGGAAAGCACTGCGGTACCAGCTAGAGTTTTATTATGAAGGATGAAAATCAGGACCAGCCAAATGAAGAGACACAGAGAGAGAGGTCTGGAAGGGTCCCAAACTCGAAACTTCTGTGTCCTCAGGACACATTTCCCTTCTGGCACATGCATGTGTTTCACCAGCCAAGGAGTGCTCCTGAGCTTCAGTGTCTGCAGTTTTTGTTGGGGTTTTATTATGCAGGCCTGATTGACCAAATCACTATCCACGTGATTGAAGTCAGTCTCCAGCCCCGCCCTCCCCAGAGGAGGTCAGGCTGCTAGTGCATGGCTCAAAGCCCCAACCCTCTAATCACGTGGTTGGTTCTACTGGTGTGCTCAGCCCCCATTCTGAGTGATCTTGCATAAACCCAGGTATGGTCCCAGGCATGGTCCCAGGTACCCATGGCAAACAACAAAGTCACTCCTATCACTCAGGAAACTCCAAGGATTTAGCAGTTTCCTCCCAGAAACCTTGGGACAAAGACCAGATAAATGCTTTTTTTTTTTTTAATTTTTATATTTATTTATTCATTTTTGGCTGCGTTGGGTCTTCGTTGCTGCACACGGGCTTTCTCTAGTTGTGACGAGCGGGGGCTACTCTTCATTGTGGTGCGCGGGCTTCTCATTGTGGTGGCTTCTCTTGTTGCTGAACACAGGCTCTAGGCTTCCGTAGTTGTGGCACACAGGCTCTAGAGTGCAGGCTCAGTAGTTGTGGTGCACGGGCTTAGTGGCTCCGCGGCATGAGGGGCCTTCCCAGACCAGGGCTTGAACCTGTGTCGCCTGCATTGGCAGGCGGATTCTTAACCACCGCGCCACCAGGGAAGTCCCCAAATTCTATATTACACAACACCTCCCCTTCAGCTGAAAAATTCTGAAAAACTAGTGACATCAGACTCTGGATGCTGCAGTTTAGAAACATTAACTATTAGAATTTAACCACTGAAAGTTACGTTTTAAAATATTTGAAAAGAAATTTTAATCTTAGATAGCAAAATCTTCATTTTCCAAATAAGGTTTGGCCTTAGGATTTTTCTGTGTTTTCACGCAACATAATTTAAATCAAGAGATTGAGGCGTTTTTAGCCATCAGGTTATTTTTTCCTCAAATGCAAATCAAAACAAAAATGCTACATACATTTAAGGAAAACTTCAAAGACTCTTTCTGGAAATGAACATGTTAGTGACGTAGGTGTTTTCTTTTTTTTTTTTTTTTGTGGTACGCGGGCCTCTCACTGTTGGGGCCTCTCCCGTTGTGGAGCACAGGCTCTGGACGCGCAGGCTCAGCGGCCATGGCTCACGGGCCCAGCCGCTCCGCGGCATGTGGGATCTTCCCGGACCGGGGCACGAACCCATGTCCCCTGCATTGGCAGGCAGATTCTCAACCACTGCGCCACCAGGGAAGCCCGGTGTTTTCTTTTTTAAGCACCTGAATGATGGATGGTTTTGCATCCTGCAGGGTTAGCTCCCGAGAAGTGGAATCTATCATGAGGCAGTGTGAACTGTCTCCTGCCGTTCAATCATATTGTGTCTGGATGATATATTTACTCTAATTCTGAATGTATTTCAGCGTGTTAGTCTCCAAATTTGAAAGAGATATTACAGATGACTTCCATAATCCCAAGAGTCGGTGCTTTTGAGTAATTTCTGTCAATAATTGTGATTCCTAGGACCCAGGGCTTGGGAGGGTGCAGAGAAAAAGTTAGAGTGTATGACTCTCCAAACCTTAGCGGTAACTGGTGTCCCATTTTTGACGGCATGAAATATTTTAGACGAATCAGTTTCTTTTCTTTTTCTCACCAGGGTATTAAAAGAGGTATAATTGAGATGGCAGACCTGGTGGCTATAACCAAATCTGATGGAGACTTGGTCGTGCCAGCTCGAAGGATACAAGCAGAGTACGTGAGCGCGCTGAAATTACTCCGCAGGCGTTCAGGAGTCTGGAGACCAAAGGTCAGCTTGCATTCTGTTCTGCAGTTTTCACCCTGAGTGGACTGTGCCCGTTAGAAGAGAGGATGTGAGTCCCAAGCTAGACATATGATCAATCTTTGCTTGTAGATGAGATTATAATTTTAAAAACTGTGGCAAAGCCACAGAGTGTGTAGTTACGATTTTAAGTATAATCCTTCAACCACCAGAGGCCAAAAACTAGATGTGAGGCGATAAATTTGATAGCTTAATGCTTGGCTCAAGCCATTTGGATGTGATGACAAATCCATTCTGCAAGGAACCATCCTGAAGATTATGGCGCAATTAATGACTTGACCATCTAGGTTAGAGTTTGAGTAGGAGAGAACAGGCTTTTGATGTGGTAACTTTCCTTCCCATTATGGTTGTCGGGTGATGTTTTCGATAAGGAAAAAAAAAACCCGTAGTAAGTGATGCAGAAATACTGATGCGGACACTTTATCTGTAGCAGGGCCCTGTGTTATTAAAGAGTAACCTATAATCACTATAACGAGAGCAACGGTGACACTTCTTGCTGTCGGCTCCCGGCACGTTGTCTGTGCTGCGTCTGGAGATACCCATGCTCGTAGCACCTGCTGAACCAGGCAATTTGACGGAGGGAATGGGGCTACTCTCTCAGCTCGGTTTCATTTTCTGGCTCTCAGCCCTCAGGGAAACCTACGTAGCATTGCCCTTCTCATCCTAGTGACCATTTCCCAGTTCATCCCTGTGGTCTCTGAAGACCATTCGAGCAATCCCCAGTCAAAATAAACCTCTGAGCTAAATAACGACCTTGGATCAGTGTCTTATTTCTGCTTTGCACTTAGTAACCTTAGTAAGTTACCTTAGTGTATTTCTCAGTGTGTCTACTTTGACACGATGAGAAAATGTCTCATTTTTGTCGCCTACCTATTGCCATAGACTGTAAGACTTAATTGGCAAATGCCAGAGTCCCCATGACAATGTTTTCTATCGTTTTAAGTAAAATAGTTCTGGTTCTTCCCTTTTCAACAGGTAATTCGTATTTCTGCCAGAAGTGGAGAGGGGATCACTGAAATGTGGGATACAATGAAAGAATTCCAGGATGTGATGCTTGCCAGTGGGGAGCTGACTGCCAAGAGACAGAAGCAGCAGAAAGTTTGGATGTGGAACCTCATTCAGGAAAATGTGGTAGAACATTTCAGGACCCACCCCACAGTCCGGGAACAGATTCCTCTTCTGGAAAAAAGGGTTCTCAGTGGGGCCCTGTCCCCAGGACTAGCAGCAGACCTGTTGTTGAAAGCTTTTAAAAGCAGAGACTAATGAAATACTTCCTATCCAATAACTTTATATATCTTTTCATACATATAAAGTTATTGGATAGGGTGCACTTCATTTTAATAAAGTATTTTAATATTAAAAGTCACTTGCATGCTTATATTTTCAGTAATTCTCTTGTGGTGCCCTCGGCCTCCTTATCTGTGAACTGCGCTTGGAAAGTGGAAGAGCGTTAGATACGGATGGCAAAGGTCAGGCAGTCAGCAGCATTTGTAAGGTAACTGCTGTACGTTACTCAGCTCCATTACTTTCTGTTCTTATACACGGTGGCCTGTAGGATGGTGTCTTCTCATCAGTCACGAGCAGAGAAAGCTGAGGAGGACAGAAAAAGATCATGTACCTTAAAACGCTTTCTTTGATCCTCTATTCTCTGGGTTTCCAGAGAAAATGTAAGCAAGAGTGACCACATTTTTGAAGTCTTACTTGAGGCTAGAATAATACACAGTGGGTTTCTAAGAGCTGAAAATCGTGATCGACATTTGGTATGCCAGACTACCTAGGAATTTCTGAAATGGCCATGTACACGAGTAACAAAACAGTTGGAATGTGTAGGGATGTGAACACAGTTTTACAGTCTGTCGTCTAGACTTGCGGACTCCCCACGGTAGGTAGGAGAGCCCAAAGGGAACTGGGGAAATCAGCCACAAATAAGGTGGGTTGTAATCAAAGGTTTTTGCTTCTCTTCCTTCTTGGCCATTTGACTTCATATTAGCATCTTAAAAATCTACTTTATTCTTGATGGTGAGGAACAAGTTTTGTCCTCTGGAGGAAGCATGGCACAGTGATTGAGGGCTTGGGTGCTGGCGTTGGGACTGGTGGGTTTAAACTTTAAACCCAGACCAAGCACTTATCGGCTGTGTGAGTTTGGACAAATAACCTACCTTTCTCAGTTTGAGTTTCGTCCCTGGTAAAATGGAATTGACATATTAACTTTATAGGGTTGATGAGGATAAATGAGATAACTCAGGAAACTCGTTTTGCTGTCATGATGGTACATGGGAAATACTGAGAGTCCTCTTGCCATTATTATTATTATGTTAAAGTTATGAGTATGTGAAGCTGTACAGACCTTATAAAAGGTTCAGTTTTCTCCCATGATCTTATTACTACCATCATGCTCTTGTGATATTTTATGATTGATAGTCTTTAAAGCACCCATTCTAGTTAATTCTTTGAGTATATTTTACACTATTTGATGGTAGTTATAACTGTGTACATTTGAATAAAATCATTTCTAACCATAAAATTTCTCCATTGCACAAAATGTCATTCTAGAACTTTCAAACATATTCTATTCTGAGAATATTTGACACAGTATGTCCGCTTTCATTGTGACTTACCCTCCTACCTAGAATCGAATTTCTTGATTATTATTTTAGCAAGCATTCCTTTACGTTTTTTTTTTTAAGGTTTGTGTTATTGGCATACCTACCTCATATTTGAGGATTAGGAGAAACTTGGAAAGGTCATCCAGCCAATTCATCTAATTTCAGAAAGGACCACTATTAAGCCACCCTATCAGATGAAAAACTGTTTGTAGAATCAGAGAAGGAATTCCATAACTTCCCTTAGTAAGCCATTACAGGGAATGACAAGCCTGTCATTTGTGGTACAGTGGAAGCCACAGCGGGGCACACGCGCACTGTATTACAAACAAGGCAGAGAAAGGGTGGCATTTGTTAGCCCTAAATTTTTCTATGCATTTCATCTTAGTTTGAACTGCTTTTAAGTGTTATAAATATAGTCATAAAAAGCATTAGAAAACCTCCCTTGTGTTTCTTATGTTGTTGTACCATTGGCTATGATATAGAGACCAATTTCCAAGGTATTATTTACCTTTATTTCTGTTATTTGCTACACTGGAAGCTGTATAATATAGTAAGAGATTTGTGGCCTTAAAAAAAAAATTAATGCTCCCTTTTATTAAGCTCAAAAATGCCATCGCTCCTTCCCACCTGTAATTCTACTGTGCTGGACCCCTAACCTGGTCAAAAGTACAGGTTTAGATACCCGCAGAGTCAAATCTCAGCTTTGTCACTAACCAGCCATATGATTGGGGCGCAGGTTATTTCTCCTCTGTATGCACCAGTTTCCTCATCTGTAAAATTAGGGTAAGAATAGCTGCTTTACAGAGTTGTTGAAATAATTAAATGAGATACTGTATTTAAATTGCTTGGCACTCAGTAATGGGTAGGTGTTGTTAGAAATGTTACAGTAGGCACTCTTTGTTTTACAAAACAGATTCTCGTCATTTAATTTTAGTTTGGCCAGACTACTTAGTCTCCCTGTGCCTCAGTTTCCTTATTATTAAAGGGGTTGACAATGGTGTTCACCCAGAGTTCCTGAAATGACTAGGTTAGTTAATACACAGAGTACCTGAACGTAGTAAGTGCTAAATAAATATTTAACGATGGAGAGTTGCTACCTCTTAGAGTTGTTGTAAGGATTAAATGAGTTCATCTTTCTCTGTCTTAAAAGGGTAATTCTTTTCTGAAAATAAACCTGACTTCGCTTTTGTCAAAAGCATAATTACCATTAATTTCCGTAGGTGGGTAAAAATGTGCTGTGTTCCAAACTGAGCTCCAAAATTGACAGACATTTTGCTAAAACAATACCAAATTTCAATAAAATGACTGCACTTTCTTGTACAGGTACAGCCGCAGTTAACAGTAGCTATCACAGTGCAACCTAGCAGGGAATTGTCTCTTCATAATCACCAGGATGGCTATTACCTCTTTCCCTAAGCTCTTGTGGCTATTACCCAGTATACACTGAGGACAAAAGCTCATGAACCACATACATGTGATCCTCAGTGTTTATGTTACTAAGTCTTTAATGCAGGAAGAAAACAAAACAGGAAGAATCAGTGACAACAATTCTAACATGGCACTCATCCAGCAGATTGCCATCATAGAAGTCACGATGCTACTGCCAAGAACTGGTAAACTGCAAGGGCTTCGAGAAGAGAAGCAACTCCTGTGGTCTATACATCCATGCAGACGGTGGAGCTCAGCTGCTCCTGGAGCAGTCCACGTGGGGCTTCACAAGCACAAATGCTTCCTAAGGCAAACTTTATGACACTCCTCATAAAGTCCAGTTCTCCTCACCTCAGGGGTACATCTTGGGGTGCCACTCTGACCCATGTAGTGTGTTAGAAAACTCACTAAATGTCAGCGTCATGATTCAGGGAAGACTTGGAAAATGATGAGCAAGTCGAAATTTTCCTTGAAAAAGAACCTTCAGAATGAGACTCTAGACTATTTGGTTTTCTTTCCTTCGTTGTAGTATTTTGGTTACTTGGTTACTAAATTTATGAACTTTTAAAACCCATGCAGCATGAATTTGTAATTCCTGCCCCACATGAGGTTTATGTAAGTACACTTTTTGGTCATTAGTGGTATGTTTGATAACAGAATATTAGAATGGCACAAAAGCTGTTATACAATATTGGATGCTTTTTTTTGATTCCAGAAAAAATTCAACTTGGTCATGTAAAATGTAGACGATGCTATTGTGAGTCAAAGTACATTAATATTTACCTGAAAATTGATGCATAGAGGTGCCCTGGGGGCAGATAATTTTGCTGAGCCCCCTCAGCTTCTTGACAGAACGAGGTGAGGGCACATCTAAGTCGGTAAACTATTCTACTCTCAGCAAGTCTAAATGCTTAATCAGTTAATGTTGCTTTTAACCAACACAGAGGCAATCATGCAACCTCGTCCTCAAAGCTCTGTACCGTCCACCTGGCTGATCTGAGGTGTGGTTAGAATTCTACAAAGAGATATCTTAGGATGATATCTTAAAGCCATTTATTGGGCCCATGGTTTGGTGCCAAATCTTGTTACATATGGAACCTAACTATTCAAGGATCAACACTGCCTTCTTATGAATAGAGTCACTTTTACACCCAAATTTTGCTGACTCAGGATTCCGTCACATCAGGCAGGACCACAGACCCCTCAAGTATTTTTGGAAGTTCTAGGGGTTCCTCACTGATTCACCAACAAGCTTAATTCTTGGGTACAGCTTACTCCCCGCAGGCTTCTGTTGGGCTCCACTGTTGTAGCTGCCGCTGTTCCGGTAGGAGAACGCTGCCCTGCTTAGATGGTCCCAAACCGTGAAACTCCTAAGTTGCCGAAATAGTGCTGTGTTCACAGAGCACAGGATCCCTGCCTCTCCTCTCACAGGGGCTGGTCCATAGGGCTGGGGTCGGGACCCACTACCACAGCTTCTCTCGTTGAGCTCAGCTCTCCTGTCTCTTCCCCCAGCATACAAGCCCACAATCTCTGCAGAAAACTTCCCCCACACAAGCCCCCTTTTCAAAACGTCTGTCAACCCCTGCAAAGATGCCTGGGTAGTTGGCAGTCTCTCCTTGTCTGGCAGTATCATCTTCAGTTGAGTCGTGATCTCCCAGCTTCACATGTATATGATTGCTAATATTCTATCAACAACCCCTTAAAGGTATTATGACTCCCATTTTACAGGAAAAGGAGTTGAGCAATAGGAATATTAAGAAATTTGTCTAAATTCACTGAGCCTAAATGTGATACATTATATACATTAGATTTTAAAAAATACTATTTTCCAGTTGCTCAGAGTACTTTATGAACCTTATTTCATACTTTCCATAAGATAGTTCAGGTATTATCTTTATTTATGGACGCCTCTGTGGTATAGAATGGGTAAGGGATTTGTACCTAATTCAGATGGTAAGATCCTGCTCAGTATGTTATCTTTAAGGCCTTTCTTCTCTGTAACCTCATATATCTTAGATTTTGCTCTTTTGGAGAATGGTGCCTCAAGGTATTTCTCTTCCAGTAGGCTTTTCTGCTTATGGTTGAAGATAATATTTTAGACATTACAAAACAAAACTTAACGTCAGCTCTGTATTAGCCAGGACTCTTGTCCAGAAATGACAGAAACCTACTAGCTTGGGCAAAAAGAGGAATTTATTGGCTCATCTAATCATTCAGGGAGAAGCATAGGGGTGCAGCAAGCTTCAGGGCCGCAAACAAAGCTAGGATTCTCCATCGCTTCCTCTCTGTGTTTTGACGTCATTCTCCACGTAGCTGGAGAACTAGCAACCAGCGGCACTCAGGAAGGGCTTCCCCTGTCTCCAGAGATCCAGCTCTGAGAGTCTTGGGGAAACACTCAGACTGGCCTGCCCGACAAGTCATAGGTCTGTCTCCGTGGCCAGTGGTGTGGGGTGTTATGATGTTATGACTGACTGGAAACTTCTGGAGTCAGGGGAAGACCCATTCTCCAAGATAAGTGAGTTGCTAGTCACAGAATAAAGTAGAATGCCAGGCAGACAAAACAAATGTCTGCTAAACATGCTTTAATCTGTTTTGGAATAAAGTGAGATATAAATAAATGAGTGTTATTGATGTATTATTGTAAAGTGTGATCTTCATGAAAAGGTTTAATTACTTAATTATTAATATACCACCAGAACACACAAGTGAAGTTCATATAGCCAGCTGTCACTTATCTTCAAACTTATGTGAGTACTCTAACACTCTTATTTATTGAAAATATCTTTCCCTAATCCAGTTTTCCAAATATTTCCCCTAGGTTATTTTTACCCTTCCTTATAGTGAAGATGCATCTGAAAACAGGAAAAGATCAGTAGCCTAAACAGGAATGGTTAAACAAAGTATGGTATTGTTTAGGTATTATTTCCCTTTTATGTCTAGCTGATTAATAGGATATTTTAGAGTTATTTTAACCTAACCACCCCCTTTATACAGAAAAAGAAGAGGAAGGAGGGGGAGAGAGAGGGGGTAAGAGGAGGAGGAGGGGCTGTGACAGAGGTCTTTTTTTTTATTTTTATTTTTTGCGGTACGCGGGCCTCTCACTGTCGTGGCCTCTCCCGTTGCGGAGCACAGCCTCTGGACGCGCAGGCTCAGCGGCCATGGCTCATGGGCCCAGCCGCTCTGCGGCATGTGGGGTCTTCCCGGGCCGGGGCACGAACCCATATCCCCTGCATCAGCAGGCAGACGCTCAACCACTGCGCCACCAGGGAAGCCCAACAGAGGTCTTTTGATTGCATGGTTGACCTACTCAAGAGAAACTCAAGAGAAGACAGACTTATTTGAAATGTAGAGGTCTCCTGAAAATCCAAAGACAGGAATCAAACTTCAGCCTTCAAGGATGGAGGCAATAAAGACTCTGATTTTAAACTCTGACATGTAAAGAACTCGGGAATCTCTGCTCCCATCCTTCCAACTTAGAAAAAGCCAGTCAAATTGAGAGTCAATGACTTTTCTTGGACCCGTAGAGAAACCACAACCCCAAAATCTGGACAGACACGTGCATCCAGAGAGTTGGTCGGGATCTGCCTGCCTGGAGCAGAGACCTTTGGGGCCGTAAACTGGTAGGGACACTAAAGTGGTTATTTTGTAGAACTACTGAAGTCTGAGTGTGAACTAATAGGAGAGTGAGAAACTCCTGAGGGCCGCGGTCTTACGGGAGCCCCCCACTTGCGTGGGCTTTTACTTCCAGAAACCGTGTTGTCATGAAGCGAAGATGCGAGAAAAACCCCTCATGACCCCAGCAGGAGCCGGTGAAGAGTAATCCTGTGTAAAACTCCAGAGCCTTCTCCGAAAGACCTACTCTGCAGGAAAAAGGACGTTGCTAGCGCCTTATCCCAGCTGGGGCAAGGGCATTCCTCCCACTCCATCCCGCCTAGTGCTTTTTTTCTCACCTAAAGTGGGGAGGGGGACATCGTCAACAGGGGTCGGGGTTTTAAGGAAATATTGAACAGATTGGAAACTCTGTAGCCAGCGAATGGAATAAGAAGTAGGGGTGGGAGAAGCTACACTGCTGGAGAAAGGGCTTGTACAGATCAAAGCCCAGGGATGCAGGACCACTTAACAGACTGACATTTAATCAGAAGATTATGAAATTCTGCTTCCCCAACACGTGACCAGCACACTAACAGGGCTCCAATATAATGACAAGATTACAGTTGAAAGTCGCAAGACACAGACTCTCTGAGGAGGGCTACTCAGGGAAGCCCAAAGTCGAGGCGGGGAGACAAAAGCAGGGATGCTAGAGGGATCTGAAGCCTCTGGCACTTCCAGCAACCATTACATGTACCCCAACCCTTAGATTAGCAAACATCCTCACGCTAAAGGCCTATTTACCTCAGTTCCTGCTACTTGATACGTCATGTCTGGATTTCAGCCAAAAATTACAAGGGAGGCCAAAAGGCAAGACAAAAAATTGCCTTTTTTGTTTTTAATGATGTCTTATTTTTAAAATTTTCTTTTATTTATTTTTTGTCTGTGCCATGTGGGCATGTGGGATCTTAGTTCCCTGACCAAGGATCGAACCCAGTCCCCCTGCATTGGGAGCACAGAGTCTTACCCACTGGACCACAAGGGAAGTCCCGAGAAAACATGGTCTTAATCATCAGAACCAGAGTCAGAGATGCACAGATGTTGGAATGATCAAACAAGGAATTTAAAATAACTATGATTAATATATTAAAGGCCCTAAAGAAAAAAATAGATGACAGGCAAGAACAGATGGGTGATGTAAGTGGAGAGACGGAAACTCTGAAAGAATCTAGCAAAGAATTTTGCTAGAAATCAAAACACTGTAACAGACACGAAGAGTGCATTCAATGGGCTCATCTGTAGATTTGACACAGCCAAGAAAAAGGATCAGTGAGCTTGGAAATAGGCCATTAGACACTTCACAAACTGAAATTCAAGATAAAAAAAGAATGAAGAAATAAAACAGAACAACCAAGGACTGTGGACCAATTTCAAAAGATGAAACATACAAGTCATCGGAATACTGGAAGAAGAGAGAGAAGAATTATTTCAAGTAATAATGCCTGAGGGCTATCCAAAATTAATGACAAAAGCCAAACCACAGATCTGGGAAGCTTAGACAACACCAAAGAGGAGGAATACCAAAAACAAAAAGAAAAACCCACACGTTACCGTATCATATTCAAACTGCAGAAAACCAAAGAGAAAAAGAATGGAGTCAACTCTCACATATGAACCAGGAAATTTCAGTCATGACAGTTCTGCTTTTCTCTGCACCATTCTAGACTTTATGATTGTTTTCCATGAAGACCATCAAGGGCCTTTCTAGCTCCAGTTTTATCTCATTATTTTACAGCTCTAGATCTTCCTTTAACACTTCCTAGTTTCTTGTTTCCCAATTTCAAATTCTTGACAGAATTATGATTGGCCTGTTCATCTTTTGGAGGCAGTAGAAGTCACTGAAGGAAGTCTCTGGGTGGGTTTCCCAGAATCAGTTGCCCACCTCAGTCTGTGTTTCAGAGGGTGGAATAACGTATAAATGTGGTTCCTTCTTACTCAGCAAGGACAGTTTGTAAGGCACTGTTTCTTGGTGCTTGTGGGTGGGGTAGGCAATGATGTATACTTCCACTATAGAACAAATTACTAGGTGGATAAAGGAGTTTCAGAGGGGTGAGGTGATTTGCTGAATCAGCCAGTATGACTCAAGACTCAAACCTACCTCTTACTAACTCTTTACTCAGTGATCTATTACATGGATTAGAAGCAAGCGATTAAGAAAAATATATTGCCTATTGACCATAATCTTTTAAATTATTCCTGCTCTTCCTTAGAATGTTATCAGTCTTTTTAATTCTAGAAATGTCATTATTTACTAACAATCTGCTGCAATACTACATCTTTATTTAGGATAAACATCTAAGAAGTCACACCACCTCTTTTTAAGACCAGTGCCGTTGCCGGTTCCAGAAATTTTCGTCCCACTAGCTCCAGTCACTTGGGGCCCTTGGCATAATAGAGGACACAGACACCATTTTACTCAGTGACTCTCAGAACATCTTATTGCCCCTGTGGTATCTATCATACACCCTCATTGTTGTTATGATTTGAATCGTGTCCTCCTAAAAAGCTATTTGGAAGGCCTAACGCCCAGCATCTCAGAATGTGATCTTATTTGGAAATAAGATTGTTGCAGGCGTGATTAGCCAAGAGGAGGTCATGTTGGAGGTGGATGGGCCCCAATCCAATGTGACTGGTGTCCTCCTAGGAAGACAGTCACGTGGAGGCAGAGACACACAGGGCGAATGATGTGTGACGAGAAAGGCAGAAACTGGAGAGACGCAGTTGCGAGCCAAAGGATGCCAGAGATCCCCGGGAAGCCACCGGAAGCTAGAAGAGGCAAGGAAGGATCCTCCTATGTGTTCCAGAAGCAGAAGGAGCCTGAGTCCTGCTGACACCTTGATTTCAGACTCAGCCTCCAGACCTGAGACATTACATTTCTGTTGTTTTAAGCCACCGAGTTTGTGGTACTTTATTAAGGCAGCCCCAGCAAACTGATATAATCGTCAACTGCTGTCTGAGCCTAACACAAAGAGGGAAAGTTCTGCAAAGCTTTTACTGCACTCCCCCTCCACCTCAGCTAAGAATATAGTCTTCACCTTCCAAGTCTGCCTTCCCTCAGTACAATGAAAATGCATAAAAGGAAAGGAACACAAAAGATTCCTAGTGTTTCTCTTGTCAAGATACCTTGCTTCGGTTTACGTTCCACAGTTTCTACCATATCTTGCCATTGAACTCGGTATCCAGCTTTGACTATCCCAGAGGACCTAGAGTGTACAAGTCTGTGAGGCGGGCTTCCTGTAAGAGGGAGCGGGGATATTACAGAGGCATCCTAAAACACTTAGCCATGAGCAACGGTAAAGCGATCACGAAATGTCTGGCTGCTCCAGGGTATTCTGCCTGGAGGAGAGAATGTGTGAAACCCCCCGGGAAGTGTGGGAGGTCTGGAGTATATAAAAGCGCTGTGCTCTTATAAACTCACTCTGGTTCTATTCAAATTTTTATCATGTGCATTAAGCTTCTAGCATCATGCCCTATCATATGGTATTTGCAATATGAATTTTTAGCTCAAAATAATTTCACCTGAATAATCTGCTGAAAAATTGTACTGGGTATTTGCATCTCAGAACAACAACAAAAGTTAGTTCACTGTATGTGGTTTGCGTACTTCCCAATATTTATGAAGTGTACCCAATTAAACTTGTATGCTGCCTTTTTACACCGTTCTCTACTTAAATAGCTCTTGATTAGTGAACGAATCCTAATCAGGGTGGCAGGAAAAATGCCATCGGTATATCATACATCATTGTATTTGTAGGAAGTAGGCTAATATGGCGCAAAATAACAAGTGCTGTTGTTCAGTGGCCCAGAGTAGATGCACAATAAATATTAATTGAATGAATGGATGAGTGAACAGCTTCTGAGCAAAGCTCATACGTAGCCACAGGGACAAAGAGACATAGCTACATATTGAACAGTCCTTACAAAGAACGGCACATGAAAGGGCACGAATACATTGAATTAATCCAATTCTCCGGAGCACCCTAAAATTGCATTTATTGGGATACCTACAATTTTGTAAGACAAAATGTGGTTGAATGTCTCTTAGCTCAAGGTGTAACCCCGGAAATGCAGAAACAGGCCTATAAATGCCTGTGCACGTTATGAATGTGCTGCCGTTCAGATTAAGTGTCCAAAGGAGGTGGGGTGGAGTATTAACCTTGATCATTCTAGGGCTAGGGTAGCCTTTTCCCAAGTCTTGTGCACATTCATTCCTGTGCATCCCTAAACCTGTGGACGCCAAATCAGCATGTGGTGTGATTCAGTAACAGAAAAAAGGAAGTAGAACTTAGATTCCTATTTGACTTAGCCAACAACATAGGCAAATAAACCCCCTTGGAGAGCAGAGAGAGAATGAAGGGTCTGTCAGTTAAATCCTAGGATTTCTCTTCTGGTCTTTGCTCACCGAAAAAACATGCATTAACTGATCATTTTAGCAACTTTATTTCATGCCTTCCACCCACTCCTGCCATGACCTCCAGGTAGGATTCAACTTGTTTAAAGCTATGAGGAGTTCATCTACCTATTATTTGTCTTCAAGCATTTAGAAACTCTAATCCACTAAGATTAATCTCTTTTGGGGGAATTCCCTGGTGGTCCAGTGGTTAGGACACTGCACTTTCACTGCTGAGGGCGCAGGTTCAATCCCTGGTCAGGGAACTAAGATCCCGTAAGCTGCGCAGCACCGCCTAAAATAAAATACGAAAAAAGAGGACTTCCCTGGTGGTGCAGTGGTTAAGAATCCACCTGCCAATGCAGGGGACACGGGTTTGAGCCCTGGCCCGGGAAGATCCCACATGCCGCAGAGCAACTAAGCCTGTGAGCCACAACTACTGAGCCCACATGCCACAACTACTGAAGCCCGCGCACCTAGAGCCCGTGCTCTGCAACAAGAGAAACCACCGCAATGAGAAGCCTGTGCACCACAATGAAGAGTAGCCCCTGCTCGCTGCAACTAGAGAAAGCCCACGCGCAGCAACGAAGACCCAACCCAGCAAAAAATAAATAAATTAAAAAAAAAAAAAAAGAGATTGATCTCTTTTTAACAGAGAATTTTTTTTAGAATCCCAGTTAGGAACTATGCGTGGGTAATAGGCTTCCTAGAATCTCTCTTCTCATCTTGGAAAATTTCGGGGGTTGCAAGGGTTTTTCATATTAATATTTAATTGACAATATTTGATGCATCATTCTTAAACTTGATCTCAGAATCTTCAAAGTATTAAATTATGTGTGTAACAGGAGGCCCGTATACCTCTTTCCTCATAAACAAGTCTATGGACCTCAGCTTGGGAACACAAAGTAGTTGTTCATTTAGAAAAATAAGAACTTGGGCTTCCCTGGTGGCGCAGTGATTGAGAGTCCACCTGCCGATGCAGGGGACACGGGTTCGTGCCCTGGTCCGGGAAGATCCCACATGCTGCGGAACGGCTGGGCCCGTGAGCCATGGCCGCTGAGCCTGCGCGTCCGGAGCCTGTGCTGCGCAATGGAAGAGGCCACCAACAGTGAGAGGCCCGAGTACCACAGAAAAACAAAACAAAAAAAAACCCCTGAAAACTCATTGGTCTTTTCTGCATATTTATTAGGTCATCGATTAGAAGCTTCTCTGAATATGAAAATTATTACTATGTAAATTGTTGGGGATGCTTTTGGACTGGGTTGATGGGGAAGGCAGTAGTCAGCAGGTGCGGGACCAGACAAAGGGTGCGGGGTGGGCACTGGGGAGAGATGGGGGAAGGTGACAGATAAGGAGAGTAAAGCAAGTTAAAGATGCAGTAGTTTTAATAGTCTAAAGAGTCCAGCCTCTGCAGTCACACTGCCTGAGTTTCAACACCAGTTTTCCCGCTTCCTGGCAGTGTGATGTTGGGCAGACATTTGGTGGATCACTTTCTTCCTCTGTAAAATGGGGATAAAAACAGTACCTTCGGGGCTTCCCTGGTGGCGCAGTGGCTGAGAGTCCACCTGCTGATGCAGCGGACACGGGTTCGTGCCCCGGTCTGGGAGGACCCCACATGCCGCGGAGCACCTGGGCCTGTGAGCCATGGCCGCTGAGCCTGCGTGTCCAGAGCCTGTGCTCCGCGATGGGAGAGGCCACAACAGTGAGAGGCCCGCCTACCAAAAAAACAAAAAACCCAGTACCTTCCTCATAGGGTTGTTGTTGTGGGGATTAAATGAGTTATTGTATATAAAGGGCTTAGAAGAGTATCTAGAACATATAAATACTTGCTTCTGTTGTCACCAATTATTATTATCCTATACATGAGACTCTCCCAAGATTCAAGTTACTTGAGTAGGACTTTGAAATACCTTTTAGGATATTCTTCTAAATGACTTTTGATTATCCTAATAATGGTTCTATCTGAGATTAAGAGTGTTGTCCAAGCAGAATGGTACGGCAATGGCTTAATTTTATAACAGAGGAAAGATGGGCCTGTTCAGCTTGTGGGCCTACTTCCCGCAACACTCACCGTGAGTGAATTGAAGAAATCAGCAATCACTTGCTATATGCTGTTTATCCCAGGACGTACCCGCTATGAGATCTCAAAAGCCTCGACCATTATTATGGCTCATTTTTTTAGTTACAATTATTGTGAGTCTTTTTGTTTGTTTCTTTGAGAGTGTGAGACACAATTTGTGGATTACTTCCTTTATCAACTCAGACAGGGCTTCCTTGGAAAACAGCATCCATTAACTCAACTTTCCTCACTTTGGGGTCCATAATATACCTGATCTATTTCTATTTCCCTATTCTCTATTCCCCACCAACACACACACACACGCACACACACACACACCCCTGAAGACCTTGTGCTTTATTTTCTCCTTTCCCTTGACTATGCACCCAGAACTAGAGGGAGAGAAAGTCTAAGAAGCATCATATTTGATTGTACTGACTCCAGTCTTTTTGCCATAGAGTTTCTTGTTTTTGTTTGCTTTTGTTTTTATGGCCTAGACTCCAGAGAGAACTGGAAGAGAAAAATAAATGTAAACTCAAGAGAGACTCTTTGTAAGATTAGGGAGATTGATTATATATGGATGCATTCCATTTGTTTTCATTTTTGTAAAATAGCGTCTTGGCTCTGATTATGAGTTACATATATTCATTGTAAAACATTTGGAAAATAAAGAAAGGAATGTAAAATATACAAATCACATGCAATCCTCCTACTCAGCTATAAGTACTAACATCTCTGTATAGAGCCCACTAGGCCTTTTCTTATAAATACATACACATACATATACTTTTTTTTTTTTTTTTTTGCGGTACGCGGGCCTCTCACTGTTGTGGCCTCTCCCGTTGCGGAGCACAGGCTCCGGACGCGCAGGCTCAGCGGCCATGGCTCACGGGCCCAGCCGCTCCGCGGCATGTGGGATCTTCCCGGACCGGGGCACGAACCCATGACCCCTGCATCGGCAGGTGGACTCTCAACCACTGCGCCACCAGGGAAGCCCCATACATATACGTTTTATTAAACAAAATTTGGGTCACAGTGTTTACGCTTTATAAGCCGTTTCAGTTTTCATATAGTAAACATAACCAAAAATAAATTTCAGGAAAGGAAAGAAAAATGATCCTTCCCTTTAGGCTCCTCTTCCCTAATTTTATCAATTTGCTTTTCCTGTTCCTTTGCACTTTACCCTTCTTTTTTTTTTTTTTTTTTTTTGCGGTACGCGGGCCTCTCTCTGTTGTGGCCTCTCCCGTTGTGGAGCACAGGCTCCGGGCGCGCAGGCTTAGCGGCCATGGCTCACGGGCCCAGCCGCTCTGCGGCAAGTGGGATCTTCCCGGACCGGGGCACGAACCCGTGTCCCCTGCATCGGCAGGCGGACGCTCAACCACTGCGCCACCAAGGAAGCCCTGCCCTTCATTTATTTCCATCCAGTTCTGGTTGCAGCTGGCTCCTTGTTTTCTGTGTCTTGTAGACCATGTAGACTGTAGACCACAGTTTTTGACAAGTTACTAAAATTTCCAAATGCTACACTTGATAAGCATGAAGAAATTATTGCAAGATCAAGGACTGAGAATTAATATTATTATAACTGACAAGCAGTTATTAACTATAACACATTACGTACGCTCAGTCAGCCGCTGGCCACGCTTATCCAAATACCGGAATTTGGCACCTTATGGGCAGGAGACAGATTCTTGTTGAGATGGAAGCTTAAGTTTCAAATGGGATCTTTTTTCTCAAGAGAATTCTGCTTGTTTTTGGTCTTTCTATTACTTGGTGTCTCCCTGGGTTTTGTCTTGGAATGGCATCAGTAAGTTTCTGCCTGACATATCTAGTCTCTGGTGATAAAAATCGAAATAGTAGTTACCTGTGTGTGTGTGTGTGTGTGTGTGTGTGTGTGTGTGTGTGTGTGCTGTTTTGACTGGACACAGAGTGGTGCATCTGGGTGGTAGTTACATAGATGTACACGTATGTCAAGTATATTTGTGTACTTTACTGTTTGATGTTACGTCTCAATTAAAAAAAAAATACTGCTTGAGTCACCCTCTTGCCAGGCTGTCATTGGTTTAGGCTGGAGATCTAGTCAAGATGTAGTAAATTCCAGAGACTTATAGACCAGCCGTTGTCTTAGCTATAGAGACCTCTGCCTTTTTACTTCCTGGACTGTTCCACAAAACAGCAATACCCAGAGACGCTCCCCGCCCCATAAAGGGAGTTCTGTGGTCAAATAAGTTTAGGAAATGCTGCCCCCTGGGAAAGATTCACGATGCACATTGAAGTGTTAAAGGCCCTGAAGTCCTACAGCAAAGAAACATGTTTATCCCAACTTGTCCTAAACTTACTTAACCATGAAATTCTTTTAATTAATACCTCATTAGAATAATCAGCCCGTGTTTAGACAAAAGGCTGGTCAAGACCTGCCCATTAATACCCACCCCCTGGACCTCGCCACTTATCAGGGGCAGCTGAAGTGCAGCCAGGTGCAGGGGGCAGCTCTGGGCACTGGGCTGCCTTGGCCCCTGTCGCCTGCAGCCTCCAGCCAGGGCAGAATCTTTCAGCTGCAGCCAGACCATCCCAGGGGATTCCAGCAGAGCCTTATGTCCCAGTGACAGTGGCCCATACGGCCAGAGGGGAGGTGGGCTGAGCAGAGGCCTTCACTCCTGCATTCCCACTTCCAGGGAAGCCCTGACTGCAAAGCTGGAGGGCGGATGCTCTGGGAATTAAAGCAAGGTGCTAGTTGTCCCTCCAGGACTCTGGCTCACTGAGAGTGAAGTGACCAAGCTTGAAGTGTCTCCCTCTGTTGTGAGGGCAGGTGCAGAGGCAGCTCTCCTGTTCAGCTGAGGCATAGGATGGTGACAACTGCTGTGTGGGTGCTGTGAGGACCAGTGTGACATGGGATGTGCTCTGGGCTGGCTCTTCAGGGCACTCAGGTCCACGTTCTCCCTCACCTGGTGCTGAGGAACAGCTGGGCGTGTCTCACAGGTGCCCTTCCCTGGAGTGGGTGGGCTGGGTCCTGACATAGCTGGGTCCTCTGACACAGACAGCACTTGTGATTTACAGAGGATATGCTGGCTGGTCAAGCCAAAAACAATGTAAAATATTTAATAGCAACTCTTCTTCCTCCTCAATTCTCTCCCCAGCCCTCTCTCTCTCTTTTTTAAAAAAATTTATTTTATTTAATTATTTTTTATACAGTAGGTTCTTATTAGTCATCCATTTTATACCCATCATGTATACATGTCAATCCCAATCTCCCAATTCACCACACCACCACCTCCATCCACTTTCCCCCCTTGGTGTCCATACGTTTGTTCTCTACATCTGTGTCTCTATTTCTGCCCTGCAAACCAGTTCATCTGTACCATTTTTCTAGGTTCCACATATATGTGTTAATATACGGTATTTGTTTTTCTCTTTTTGACTTCACTCTGTATGACAGACTCTAGGTCCATCCACGTCTCTACAAATGACCCAATTTCGTCCCTTTTTATGGCTGAGTTAATATTCCATTGTATACATGTACCACATCTTCTTCATCCATTCGTCTGTCAATGGGCATTTAGGTTGCTTCCATGACCTGGCTATTGTAAATTGTCCCAGCCCACTCTCTTAAAAATTTTTTTATTAGACTATGTTTTAGAGCAGTTTTAGGTTCACAACAAGATGAAGCAGAAGTATAGAGATTTCCCATACATGCCCTGTCCTCACACATGCAAATCTCCCCCACCAACATCCCCGCCAGAGTGGTGCACTCGTCACAAATGATGAACCCGCACTGATGCATCATTGTCCCCCGAAGTCCATAGTATATATTAGGGTCACTCTTAGTGTTGCACACTTTGGGGTTTGGGCAAATGTGTGATGATGTGTATACTACAGAGTAGTTTCATGGCCCTAAAAACCCTCCGTACTCTGCCTCTTCAGCCTTCCCCCTATCTTTGTAACAAATATTTTAGTAGATTCCAGACCTCATGTGCACAGGCTGGATTTATCGAAACCTGTGCTTCGCCACACACTCTCTGCATTGGTCCCTGATGCTTGCTCTTTTCCTTTAAGATTATAGTAGAAATATAAGGAACACTCTGCACCACCAGCCAGTCCAAGAACTGGAACAGCCAGTACCTCAACCTCTTCCGCCTCCATCTGAGGTAAACATGATTCTGCACTTGGTGTTCATTTTGTTTTTAGTTCTGGGACTTGATTTTTCCTATTCAACATTACATTCCTGAGCTTTGTTTATATTCTGCGAGCAGCTGTAGATAGTGAATGTCTCCATGGTAGAATTTTTCATTGTGTGATTACATCATACATTATCCTTCCTCTTCTCCCGTTGTCGGGCCTTTGGGCTGCTCCCACGTTTGCTCTGACAAACAGGTCTCCTGTCCGCACACCCAGGGGACCCTCCTGGGAGGAGAGCTGAGAATGGAATCTGGATCACGGGAACGCAGAATTTTAACTTGGCAAGAGTTCTGGTGATGCACGTCTTCTCTGACATTTGCAATTATCAACATATTTTTTTTGGTCAGTCAAATGTGTGCAAAATTCCATCTCACCATGAAACGTGTCCCTTAATGACAGTGAGCACAGAGGGCCTGTCTCCACGTCTGTTGGCCCCTCTACTCTCCGGGAAGCACCTGCTCCTGTCTTTTGCCCATCTTGCTGTTGGGTTGTTTGTTTTTGCTACCTGAACCCTAGGAATTCTTTGTAAATTCTGACACTTGTCTTTGGTTGGTTTTGGGTGCAGGGAGAATTATCTCCCAGTTTGCAGCTTGTCCTTTCACCTTCATTAAGTTATATTTTATTGTGTAAAAGTCCTTAATTGTAATGTAGTCAAATGTATCAATCTTTTCTTTTATATGGTCAAGGTGTGTGAGTGTGGTGTTTAGGAAATTCTTTCCTATCCCGAGGTCACATAGATATTCATGTGTATCTTCTTCTAAAGTTTTAAACTTTTGCTTTTGACATTTTGTTTCTGAATCCATTTGGAGATGCTTTTTGAGTGTCATAAAGGATCTAATTTTTTGTCCTGGGGTTTTCCTGCCTCCTTTATTGCATGTCTTTCTCCAAGGACCCATCATGCCACTTCTCTTATTTATCAAAGCCCATCTATGGGTGTGTATCCTTCTGGGTTCTGTATCCTGTTCAATTGTCCAGTGTGTCACCTCCTGGGCTGACACCACACTTCATCCCACCCCCTCCCTTTTTTTTTTTGGCTGCACTGCACAGCATGCGGGATCGTAGTTCTCCGTCCAGGGATGGAAGCCATGCCCCTTGCAGCGCTAGTACCGAGTCCTAACCACTGGACTGCCAGGGAAGTCACCACACTTCACCCTTGATTGTAGGCTACCTTACAGATAGCCTTTCAACTGGTGGGTAAGCCCCACTGCCGCCTTTTTCTTCTTCAGGAGGGTTTGGATGGTTCTTTTTAAAAAGTTGAGCTGTAGCCTACACAGAGCTAAGTGCACAGACCCCAAGTACGCATTTCACTTACTCTTTACGTGTGCACTCGCTCCCGTCACCAGCGCTGCCGCACCAGCCGCCAGAAGCAGTGGACGAAGCCCCTTCGTGATGTGAGGGCTCTGCGGGTCAGGAGCCGGCCGGAACCTCTCCACGCGGCCTCTCCACGCGGCCCCTCCTCGGGATGGTTTGGGCTTCGTCACGGCATCTGGAGGCTGGGTTCCCCGCTGGAGCGTCCGTCCAGGCGGAAGTGCGCACAGTCTTTCCGTGGTCCTCTCTCTATGGATCGAGGGATCACAAAGGTCTGCTCACGTTCAAAGGGAGGGACTATCCACCTCGCACCTCAACAGGAGCCTCAAGTCCACGTTGTGAAAACCTTGTGGGAAGGGAGAAATGGACGCAGCCGTCTCTGTACAATACAACCGGCCACATCTGTGGAGCCGCCCCCCAGGTCAAGGTGTGAAATAGTTCCAGTGACCTGGTGGCTCCCTGGGCCCCTTCCAGTCCACGCCAAGCCCTGAAGGTAATTACTGCCCTGATCTCTATGACACAGACTAGTTCTGCCTCATCACCAATATTACCCGAGTACATAAATGGAAGCCTGCGGTGCGTGCTTTGGGGTCTGGCCTCTTGCGCTCCACGTCGTATCCTGAGAGACTGACCCGTATTGAGCGGTCAGTAGCTTGCCATTTTGCACCGCTGTGCAGTACTCTGGTTGTATGACATGCAGTTTGTCCGTCCCACTACGGACAGACAACGGTAGGTTTCCATTTAGATCATTATGAATATTCTCGTACAACTTTTTGATGTGCGTAGCCTCTCGTTTCTGTTGGGTATATACCAGGAGGGGCACGCTGGGCCATAGGATGTTTGCATGTTTAGCTTCCGTAGACACCGGCAA
Source organism: Orcinus orca (assembly GCF_937001465.1). Classification (NCBI taxonomy): domain Eukaryota; kingdom Metazoa; phylum Chordata; class Mammalia; order Artiodactyla; family Delphinidae; genus Orcinus; species Orcinus orca. The sequence goes on from NC_064562.1 coordinate 26,827,494, forward strand.
ACAATTTTCCAAAGTGATTGTAGATGTTACTCATCAGCAGGAGGGCCATCTCGTCACAGCCTGCAATTTTTAGCCATTCGGGGCAGGGGGAGGGGTGCCTGGTGCCGTCTCACTCTGGCCTGTCCCTGGTGACTGATGGTCCTGAGCCCCTTTTCCTGTTGATTGGCCATTTAGGTAACTTTTCTAAAAGTGCTTTTTCAAGTCCTTCACTCATATATTTGAAACTGGGTTGTCAGACCTAAGTGTCCATCAACAGATGAATGGATAAAGAAGATGTGGTATCTATCTAGAATGGAATACTACTCAGTCAGAAAAAAAGAATGAAATTTTGCCATTTGCAGCAACATGGAGGGACTTGGAGGGTAATATGCTAAGTGAAATAATTCAGACAGAGAAAGACACATACTGTGTTATCACTTATATATGGAATAAGATATCACTTATATCTGAAAAATACAACAAACTAGTGAATATAGCAAAACAGAAACAGACTCACAGCTACAGAAAACAAACTAGTGGTTACCAGTGGGGTAAGGGAAGGGGGAGGGGCAAGATAGGGGTGGGGATTAAAAGGTACAAACTATTAGGTATAAAATAAGCTGCAAGGATATATTGTACAACATGGGGAATATAGCCAATATTTTATAATAACTATAACTATTTTATAATAACTATTTCTTAGACTAAATACTTATGATAATAAATTCAGTTAGTCTGTTCTACTTCTTTTCTAATTTGAAGTCCAACTTATTCTTCTTTTTTTTTTCCCAGCACTTACTTTTATTTAATTAATTTATTTTTTTTAACATCTTTATTGGGGTATAATTGCTTTACAATGGTGTGTTAGTTTCTGCCCCATAACAAATTGAATCAGTTATACATATACATATGTCCCCATATCTCTTCCCTCTTGCGTCTCCCTCCCTCACACCCTCCCTATCCCACCCCTCCAGGCGGTCACAAAGCACCGAGCCGATATCCCTGTGCCATGCGGTTGCTTCCCACTAGCTATCTACCTTACGTTTGTTAGTGTGTATATGTCCATGACTCTCTCTCACCCTGTCACAGCTCACCCTTCCCCCTCCCCACCAACTTATTCTTAACAGACTTGTTCAACATCTAATAGACTGATGAACTAAGCTATAATCTCATCTAAACCAATATTAGACATTTTCACTCAAATTGTTAAGTTTCACTACTCTTGGTTCTTGAGGTTATAATTGTTAAAATGATATCGTAATTGATTTTGGGAGAAGAAAAGAAATAAATAAAAATAAAGGACAGGAATGTGATAATAAGGTATATTTATACCCTAATTGATTTTTTAGAGTTTATTTCATTACACAATTGCTTATAGACAGCCACACAATCTAAGAAGAAAATTTTTAAATGCTTTCTATAAATAATCTTTCACAATCTGTTCTACTTATTTTCTTGCCTCAAAACAATAATTATTGCTAGCAGAGATTTTTAAACCACCATTTTTGCTAGAGTGGCTAAAGGTTTAAGCATCGAAGCAGTTGCCACCTGACACTGGGTGTGCTGAAAAGAATTGGGCATCCTGGTCTGTGCTCCCCTCCTTCGCTCTTTATCTCCACCTTCTCCTCTCATCCGGGTCTCCCGAAGGAACCTCCAACTCCCTGAGAAAAAGCAGCCAGCTCTGCTAACATCGGCCTAATCCTTCTAGGGCAAATGTGCTTATGTTCCAAATTTCAAACTTTTAAGGAAAGATACTTCTACTTTTAAATACTAACAAGTATTAGCAAGTAATTTTACTCTCAAAGAAGCATACCCTGTAGTGTGTCAGCCTCACTTTTAAGGACTATTTAGGGACTTCCCTGGTGGCGCAGTGGTTGAGAATCCGCCCGCCAATGCAGGGGACACGGGTTCGAGCCCTGGTCCAGGAAGATCCCACACGCCGCGGAGCAGCTAAGCCAGTGCGCCACAACTACTGAGCCCGCGTGCCATAACTACTGAAGCCCGCGCGCCTAGAGCCCGTGCTCCACAACAAGAGAAGCCACTGCAATGAGAAGCCCGCGCACCGCAACGAAGAGTAGTCCCCGCTCGCCGCAACTAGAGAAAGCCCACGCGCAGCAACGAAGACCCAACGCGGCCAAGAATAAATTAATTAGTTAAAAAAGAAGAATATAATCTCAAAAATAAAATAAAAGACTGTTTAAATTCAGCTCGTATTCCCAGCATTTAAAGATAGACTGCCTCATGTAACCATTCAAAGATAGACTGCCTCATGTAACCATAGAAATATGTTGATTCTGGGGCTTTTCCTCAGACCTACAGTCTGTGAAGGGAGGGCAAGTCCTCTGCATGTTTAAGGTGCCCCATGGGTGCTGATCCAGCCACCTATGGAGAATCCTTTTTTTTTTTTAATTTTTTGGCCACGCCACGTGGCATGTGGGATCTTAGTTCCCCAACCAGGGATCAAACCCACGCCCCCTGCATTGGAAGCACGGAGTCTTAACCACTGGACCGCCAGGGAAGTCCTGGAGATCCTTTTTTTAATGCTGATGATGGATCCACTCACGGAGTTGCCGATCAAGGTGCGGCAAGACGCGTTTCTATAAAGAATCCCACAGGTTACGTGAGTGAACACAGAGGGTTGAGAACTTCTGCCCAACATTGTAAAGCAACTATACTCCAATAAAAATTAATTAAAAGAAAAAAGAATTGATCAGAGAAAGGACAAAAATAGAAAGATCTGTTTCAGTTTGCCAATGAATAACAATTGTGTGGAGGAGGAGAGGCAAGTGTATTAACCAGGTTTAGAGTAATTATTAGTGAAGGATAGAGGAAATCAGGTGAACAGAAGATCCTAAAAAAGGTTCACAGTGGTGTTTCAGTGACCTTAGTTCTTAACCCTGGCTGCTCTTTAGAACCTTCCAGAAATAAGCTTTTGAAAATTACCAAAGCCTGGGCCCTACTCCAGACCAAGTCAATCAGAATCTATGGGCTGGGGGGCTGATTTTCCCAGCTCCTGGGGCGACTTCACGCCGCCAGTTTCAGCATCATTGCTGTATGACGCGCAAGAAGCCGTTTGAGTCACCTGCTCTCGCTGACATCACAAGAGGGGCACGTTTGCCTCCAGACCCTTGGAGGCCAGTCTTTATAGGAAATGAATGCTTGGCACTGTCCTCTTGTTCCACATCTTAAACCTTTCACTCTTTTATTTCTAAAAGCAGTGTCCACCTGCTTTCTTGCCATAATTTGTAGCAGTATATCGCTTAGAGCAAAAGCCAGAAAGTTATATAACTTCTAAGTTTGCAAGTTGAAATTTGGGGGGATGGAAGGTGGTATTTGTGGAATTGTGTGACCTGTTGCTTGGCAACTTTACGAGAGTTCAGCTTCTGCATTCTGTGAACTGTCGGAAGTCACGGAGTTTGGTGAGGCGGGTCAATTAGTTCTTGCTACAAAAAGGAAATTAATTCTTCCTTACGCAGAGGGCTTGAAAAGTCGTCCTTCAGAGCAGGCCATGTCACACTTCTTCTGCTTGACTCCACAAATTCTTCTGCCCTTTAGCCCTCTTACTTCTCAAGAGTTTGATCTGATCCGACTGAAGGCTGGAGCATCTTGGCAGAATGAAACAAGGTGGTCAGATTCGTCTGTAACAACGTATGCGGGCAGTTACCGGAAAAAGCAGCTGCATGATTCCATGTGCGGCCGACTTCAAGCAGGGCGGCACTGGCCTGAGTGTAACCAGCACGGTTCCTTTGTGATTCACCCCTGGCGATGTCACTCTAACTAGATGAGAATGCTGTTAGAAGGAGGAGGGTATTGTCAACCCTGAGACACTTTGTAGACTTCCGCGCTGTATATTTTCCTGGGTAAATGTCAGGGGGAGGAAGACCTAAATGTCAGTTACCAGCTGAAATTATGTTTGTATTCTCTATTTAGTACTCCTAAAATTATGTGCAACTACCTTTACTCTTTTTTTTTTTTTTTCCCGATACGCGGGCCTCTCACTGTTGTGGCCTCTCCCGTTGCGGAGCACAGGCTCCGTATGCGCAGGCTCAGCGGCCATGGCTCACGGGCCCAGCCGCTCCGCGGCATGTGGGATCTTCCCGGACCGGGGCACGAACCCGTGTCCCCTGCATCAGTAGGCGGACTCGCAACCACTGCGCCACCAGGGAAGCCCGTACTTTTACTCTTGAAAAGTTAAAATATGAGTATTCGGTTAAGATGTAGATATTCTGTCTTCTCTGCTCAGCAAAGAGGTGCTCCTGAGAATTTCACTTTGTTTCTTGTCTAGTTTTTCCACTTTGGGGAATTGAAAAATTCCCTCGGATCAGGAGGAACGTCGACTAGACCCTCCTCTGCCCTCCACCATGAATTGTCTCTGGATGAATTCAAGTGCTGGGGGCCCAAAAGACATATTCTGAGTGTTTACTATAAACCAAGCCCTATGACAGGCCTACAGAGAACATTAATTTCAGTTTCATAGGGTAACTGAAACCACAGAAATAAGTAACCAGCACAGGGGAAGGAGATTTTATCAGTGTCTGTGGCAGGGGGAGGGGTATTGTGTTTCTGGAAAGAGCTCTGTAAAGCAGCTTTCTTCTGAGCTGGTTTAGCAGGTGGGGAGAGAAGGGAGGGCTGCCTGGAGGAGAGAGTGCACAAAGGCAGCGAGCACTTAATCCCAGGTGTTATCTGAGAGCTGCGAGCAACTCAGTGAGTTTGAGACAGAAAGCATTAAGTGAGGATGTGGAAAAGCTGAGGATTCGAAATGCAGTATTTCCCTCTGTAGGTTGTCAAATGTCTTGTCCAAATTCTGGAAATCTATTTGAAAATCAATTGGATTATTGGCTCCAACTTGAGACGTGAGGAATAATTCAAATAATACCCTAACGAATACTAGTTATTTTGCCTTCCAGGGCTTTCCAAATGATCAAAACAATGCTTAAAGCCAAAATGTCTCAGAAGTACTTTGCAACTGGATGCCTCATCTGGTGTATTCCAGTGAACGACACAGTCACTGCCTTTTTAATAGCTCTCGAGTATGTTGACACCTCAATTAACTTTGGAAGTCCCTTTGCTAATTCTGTGAATTTTGAGGCACCTCTAGACCAGCAGGGGAATCTTCAAGGCAATGCTTGCTTCCCTATCTCAACCTTGGACTCCCTGGGGTATACAAACCCAGAAAATATGAAAACTGGGAGAGCTCTGACTGGGCCTTTCAGAAGAGTCCCAAATTCTTTGAAAAGCAATGATTTTCCCTTCTGCATTGCTACTTATAGAGACAAATCCCTGAATGAAAAAGCAGCAGCATGTTGGATCATGCTTCTGAAATGAAGAGGCGCTGTGCCAGACTCACTAAAAGGCCACAGGACAAATAGGGAGCATTAGTTTGTTACAGCAGCAATAGAAAAGTACAGGCGGATGTCGGAGATATTGCAATTTGGTCTAATAAAGTGAGTAACCCAATAAAGCAAGTCACACAAATTTTTTGGTTTCCCAGTACATATAAAAGTTATGTATACACTATATTGTTAAGTGGGCAATAGCATTATGTCTAAAAAACAATGTTCATGCCTTAATTTAAAAATACTTGTTGCTAAAAAAAATGCTAACCATCATCTGAGAACACAGCGTTGCCACAAACCCTCAATTTGTAAAACACACGGTATCTGCAAAGCACAATAAAGCCAAGTCCGATAAAACAAGGTATGCCTATAACACAGGTAGAGTGGAGAGCAGAAACATTTTTATAATAAAGGAAAGTAAAAATTTTTATAATAAAGGAAGGAGCATGATACAAAATTTTCATGAATCTTTAAAAGCAGGAAATATAAAAGAAAATTAGTACTTACCAGACCAAATTTTCACTTACCAGTGAAAACACTCAGAACAGTGGAGAAAGGTCGTGTTTGCAATCCCAGGCAGATTAATTAATTTGAGCCAGATGCAATTTTTAAAATGAAAATTAAAAAAAAATGCCACTTTGCTAAAATATGTCAAGTTTTTAAGAATAAAGATGATCAAAGATGTGTAAGATCTCCACACAGAAAACTATAAGACATTAGTGAGAGAAAATAAAGACCTAAGTCAATGGAGAGATAAACCATGTTCATGGATCAGAAGACTAAATATTATAAAAATATTATTTCTCCCCAAATTGATTTATGCAATTCCAGTAGGTGTTTTTGTGGAACTTGACAAGATGATTCAAGGCCAGGGAATAGCCAGGACATTCTCAAAAAAGAACAAAGTAAGAGGGTTGGTTCTACAGATAACAAAATTTACTATGAAGCCTCAGTAATTAAGGCAGGATGGTATTGTGGCACAAAGATAACAAATAGACCAATGGAAGGGAATAAAGAGCCCAGAAACAGAACCATGCATATATGGGCACTTATTTATGAGGAAGGTAGCAGAACAGTGGAGAAAGGTCGTGTTTGCAATCCCAGGTAGATTAATTCCAGATGAATTAGAGGCCTAAGTGTGAAAGGCAAAACAGCAAATCCATTAGATGATGACATAGAGAATATCTTGTTGATCTTGAGGTTGGCAAAGATTTCTTAAACAGACACAAAAAGCACTAACCACAAAGAAAAAGTGAAGTAAATGGGACTGTCTTAAAATTAAGTAGTTCTCTTTAACAAAACACACCCTTACGAGTATGAAAAGGCGAGCTATGGAGAGGAAGACAAGATTTTCAATTCAGTGACTGACCAAGGGCTCATAATTATGATACATATAAAAAAACTCCTACAGGGCTTCCCTGGTGGCGCAGTGGTTGGGAGTCCGCCTGCCGATGCAGGGGATGCGGGTTCGTGCCCTGGTCTGGGAAGATCCCACGTGCTGCGGAGCAGCTGGGCCCGTGAGCCATGGCCGCTTAGCCTGCGCGTCCGGAGCCTGTGCTCCGCAAAGGGAGAGGCCACAACAGTGAGAGGCCAGCGTACCGCAAAAAAAAAAAAACTCCTACAAATTAGTAGGAAAAAGACAACCCACTAGAAAAACGGAACAGAGACTTTGAAATGAAGTTCATAAACCCAAGATATCCAAGTGACCAATAAACTTATCAAAAGGTCCTTAACCACATTAGTAATCAGGAAATGTAAATTAAAACCACAGTGAGCTTACTCATGTCATCTTCCAGAAAGGTTAAAATTAAAAACACCATGAATACTAAGTGCTGGTGAGAGTGTAGAACAATGAGGTCTCTCATGTACATCTGGTGGGAATGTGCCTTGAATTGTTTTCTTTAGAAAAACCGTTTGGTCTTGTTTTCTAAAGTTGATGCTATAAATTTCCTAGGACTTAGCAGTTTTAAGTATATACCCAGCTGAAATGCATTGTCACACGTGCACCAAGAGACATGTACAAGTATGTTCATAGCTGCATTTTTCATAATAGCCAAAAAACTGAAAAGAAGCCAAAGGTACGATATGTACTGTTCATCTACAGCAGAATGCACAGACAGTGCTGTGATCATACGATGCCAGTGTAACTGAACAAACTATGGTTACGCCTTGTAATGACACAAACGTTATATTGAGCGTTTTGAGCCAGATGCAATACATATTGTATTATTCCATTTACGTAAAATTTAAAAAAAAAAACAGTCTAAGCCCAACTATAGTGTTGGGTATATCTGCCTGGGTAATAAGAAATATAAGCAGAAGCAAAGAAATGATTCCCATAGAAGTCAGGAAACTGGCCCACTGATTACCTGCCTCAGACCTTCTGCCCCAAACCCATTGGAAAAATAATGACTGGGGTTGGGCTTAGAAATGTACATTTAAAAAGTAATACCCTCTAGCGATTCAATTGCTGCTGTTGGTTAGGAGAAGAAAGATACAGGGTGGGCCACCAGCTGTCATCTCAGGAGTTATTAGGGCTAGTCTGTGGGCTGAATACATGTCCAGGAGCATTTTAGAACTCTTTAGGCTGAGATAATTCCCCTCTATCCTTACCTCACACACACATTCCAGGTCCCCAGAGCTCGGAGACCCTCCTCCCCCCAATCAGAGGCCCTAAAACGATGGCCACCATGTGTCGCCCTCTAGAAATTGATGACTGTGCTTCCCGCTAAGCCAACTGCTTGCCTAAAACGAGTGTCATATCTGGATTCAGGGAAACTGAACTACAGATATGTTTTGAAAGAGAGACACAGCATCTGTGAATCCCCAAGTTACTGCATTGCTACTAAGTTTTCCTGGGAAACCAACATAATTACCGTAATATTTCCTATTCCATTCATAGCACTTATCTTATTTTGAAAACAACTCTCTAGCGAAAGTCTCAGAAATCCTGTGAAAACAATTTTGAACTTAATGTTTGAGATTTTCATGTACAAAAGTTGAACACTTTACCCTTTTACGACAAATCAGGGACCAAACAAATCACTAAAGACAATGAGAAAGTCCAACTTGGGTTGATTTAATGAGATTTTACGGTTGGGAGTGTGGAAAGAGAGGAAGAGAAGAAGCGTCGAAGTTTAAGAAATCAAATGAAAGGGTGAGTGAAAAGCCCTGTTAAGTCCATAGTCTGTGACTTATAAACCCATAAGCTTATAATTTGTACTTGCTCTCTTTAGGATGTCATTGCCAAACGGCTTTGCCCGCAGGGCTGGTCTCCAAGAGACCACAGATGTTAAAGGTAAGTGCAACATGATCAGTTCTGAGCACAGCCCTTTGGCCAAGTTTGCTGTCTTGATAACTTTTATATACTTGATTGTCATCCAGATGGTTTCCATTTGCCTACTAAAGGCAAGGCTTCTCTAGCAAGAAAACGAGCATGTTCCACTCTGGATCTGTCGCTCTTAAAAATAACAGTTATTCCAGGGCAAAAAAACTTCCTCCTCCATGTTAGTCCCAAATGTACCTTCTGACAGAACTTGGAGCTCTAGGTAATGGAATCTGAGCTTTACTGGGTACATCAAAGAACTGGGAAGAAAAAACAAACTATTATAAATGACCAATTAGGAAACTCCATTTACTAATCTATACCCACCTCCACCCAGTTTTAGTTAAATCAGGATAACACTAGCTGCTATAATAGATAAACCTCCACATTCCAGTTGCTTAACACGTTAAAACACAGTTTTTTCCTTCATCTAAAGGCCCAGGAGGGTGTTTTGCAGACAGACCTTCCACAGGGTGATCTAAGGACACAGACTTCCTTCATCTTGGGGTTCCACATCCCCTGGGGCACCAGAGTCCTTTCTCTCCATCCAGCGGGAGGGAATAAAGGGTAGGGAAGGCACCCCTGCTTTCAGCCTGGACATGACTCGCATCTCATATGCTCACATTCCAGTGGGAAAAGCGGTCACAAGACCCCATCTACATGCCAGAGAGTTTAGATTCCTGGGCTGGGTAGACTCTTCCCAGTAACAACTGCACACTGTGGAAGGGGACAGCTGGCCCTCCTGTCACACACTCTGATTTTGGGGGAAGAAACACAATAGGTTTTTCTCATATAATTTCCACCTCTCAGGGTTCAATCTTTGAAGGTTTAATAAAACTAAAGATTATCTCAAATTAGGATTTTTAAAGCACCTTATAAAATATTCTGTTAATACTTTTTGTTGTATTTGTTGTTCAATATGTACCCCTGTGTTGTGGGAGGAGGGTGGATGGTGTCAGGAACCACCCTGCAGCCTCATGGGGTTCTCCTAAATAATGGCTATCACCATTCTGCTGGCTTTCTTAATAAAATTGAACTTTATGGGAACAGTGCATTTGAAATGGGTTTTGTGTGTCCCTGTATGATTTGTTGAGGCAAGAGACAGCACAGCTAACCATCTGTGCTATTGTGAAAGTCAGGAAAGACTTTCTTTCCCCGTTTGCAGTAATAAACGTAAGACCGAAACACACTACATAGCTCGGAGACAAGTCTGAGCTAGGGTAAGGGAAATTAAATTACTTAACCCCTCTACCATAGGAATTGCTTTGTTTTCCTATATCTCCTCTCCTGTCTTTACGGTAAAGTATTAGTAGAGGAAAGGTAGAAAGGACATAAATGTTGTATTCATAATGATGACTTACTAATGGACCTCGCCCATGTTGCCTTTTTCATTTTCCTCAAATGGTCATTTTTCTTTTTGCGGTACACAGGCCTCTCACTGTTGTGGCCTCTCCCGTTGCGGAGCACAGGCTCCGGATGCGCAGGCTCAGCGGCCATGGCTCACGGGCCCAGCCGCTCCGTGGCATGTGGGATCTTCCCGGACCGGGACATGAACCCGTATCCCCTGCATTGGTAGGCGGACTCTCAACCCCTGCACCACCAGGAAAGCCCCTCAAATGGTCATTTTAATTTAACTGATGACTACACTCTTCATTAAGAGGTGACAGTACATCAGAGTAGAATTATTTAATTTGGCCAGAGGATAACTTCCCTTTGTGCTTCTTTTCAACATCCATGTCTAATTTTTGGATCATCAACTTTGTGCTAGAAGCTTCTAATGAAGGGAATTGAAACACAAAGCCAAGGATCAGATTGTCAGTACAAGCCCACTGGATAAATTTGCTCACCACTAGTGGACATTGGTCTGTTGACTGTCTCTTTGTAGAAATGTGTCCATTGGGACTTCCCTGGTGGCGCAGTGGTTACGAATCCGCCTGCCGATGCAGGGGACACGGGTTCGAGTCCTGGTCTGGGAAGATCCCACATGCCGCGGAACAACTAAGCCCGTGTGCCACAACTACTGAGCCTGCGTTCTAGAGCCCACGAGCCACGACTACTGAAGCCCGTGTGCCTAGAGCCCGTGCTCCGCAACAAGAGAAGCCACCGCAATGAGAAGCCCTCGCACCACAACCAAGAGTAGTCCCTGCTCACCGCAACTGGAGAAAGCACCCGCGCAGCAATGAAGACCCAACACAGCCGAAAATAAATAAATTAAATAAATAAAAATTTTTAAAAAAGAACGAAGAAGCATTGATAGCAGATGAGAGATGTCATTAAAATTTTTTTTTAAAGTGACCATTCGTAGATATGCAAATCAGACAGGCTGTTCTTAAGTGTGATTCACATCATCAGAGGAAATACGTTCTCAAATTCTTTTTCACGACTGCCTTTCAAAGAGTCCCATCTTATTTGTTCTGCCTACACTAAGGTGGGTTTTCCTTTTGCGTCACTATTAATTTTCTTTCCAAGTGATGTGGTTGTGGCTTTTCCCTTCTTTGGCCCCTCATATGCCCATCTCTCATGTTCAAAGAACAAAGCAATAGCTAATAAAAACTAAAATCAAGGATCCTAAAACTGCAATACCACAGACAGTAACTGTTCAACAATTCAACTTTCTCTGAGACAGATTCTAGCAAGTTTTGTTTAATTAAAAAGCTTCCCTCCAGCAGAAGCAATTTATGAAGAGTGAGGTGGGATGCGGGGCAGCTGGGGTAGCTCTCACGGGCTGTTCCTTTCCCTCTTCTCGTTCTTAAGGCCATGCCTGTGTCCCTCCAGGATGAGCCCAACTTACCCTTGCAGAAGGGTACACTGGGCTCTTTGATTCTTGTTCTTCCAGGAGACGTATGTACTAGGGAAGAGGTTATCTATAGAATGACCACATCAAAGCCTAGATGTGACAGCATGTGTAAGATCTTCTTGGGATATTCCCTAGCCACACATAACAAATTCCAAGTCCCTAAAGCAGCTACTTGGAACTCTATGGTATATGGCCTTTTACAAGGATGACAGGATCCAGGAAGATATTTACAAGAACCAAATAATATTCTAAGAGGGCAACATGAATATGGTTTGTCATGTTACTTCAAGAGTGTGTGTGTCCATTTTTAACATCTTTTTTCTCCTATTCTTTCACTCTCACTTTTATTCTCCTGCAAAGCCTTCTCCAAACCTCAAGAGACTTACAAAAGTAAAAAGAACTCAGCAGACCACCCATAAGTCATGTCTTTACACAGGGAGATCTTAAAGCATAAACAAGTCACGTCTTTATCTTAAAGCATAAACAAGATGATGTCACTTCTCTGTTTCCTGTCAAACTTGCAACCAAATCCTAACTCCTTACCAAGGCTGTAAGGTCTGGCACAAATGGGACCCTGCCTATCTGTCCAGTCTCATTCCATGCATTTCTGCTTTTGATCACTCTGTTCCAGTTACACTGGCTTCTTTCAGAAACTTGAAACTGCTAAGCCATTTCCCACTTCAGGACATTTGCACATACGTTCTCTTTGCTGGAATGCAATGATCTCAGCTCTGCTGAGCTGTATCCTTCAAGTTTGAATTTAAATGTCACCTCTTCAAAGAGGTTTTCCCCGGCCACTACATTTAAAGTCAGTTCTTCACACGCTTTCCATTTTTAATTTCCATCTTAGTTCCTAATTTGCCATGTATTATTGTATTCGTTTACTTGTTATCTCTTTCCTCTTCTAGAGCATAAGCTTCATGAGAGAAGGAACCTGTCTGTCTTCTTCGTCTCTGTAACTCCAGCACCCAGGACAGGGCTCAGTACAAACCAGATGTCATTTAACTGTGTGTTGAACAGTGGTTTTTATGGACTTTCCATGGTTGACTTTTTCTTTCCCACAATATATTTCCTTATAGAGGCAGATTGTTACATAGAATTTGCCTTCCCAAAGGGAATTCATAAAGTACTTTCAAAAATTAGAATATACTTTTTACTGAAGCAACCTTTCAAAAACTTGTGTTTCCACGACCCAGCAATCCCACTACTGGGCATATACCGTGAGAACACCATAATTCAAAAAGAGTCATGTACCAAAATGTTCATTGCAGCTCTATTTACAATAGCCAGGACATGGAAGCAACCTAAGTGCCCATCAACAGATGAATGGATAAAGAAGATGTGGCACATATATGCAATGGAATATTACTCAGCCATAAAAAGAAACTAAATTGAGTTATTTGTAGTGAGGTGGATGGACCTAGAGTCTGTCATACAGAGTGAAGTAAGTCAGAAAGAGAAAAACAAATACCGTATGCTAACACATATATATGGAATTAAAAAAAAAATTGGTCATGAAGAACCTAGGGGCAAGATGGGAATAAAGACAAAGACTTGCTAGAGAATGGACTTGAGGACACAGGGAGGGGGAAGGGCAAGCTGGGACAAAGTGAGAGAGTGGCATGGACATATATACACTACCAAACGTAAAATACCTAGTGGGAAGCAGCCCCATGGCACAGGGAGATCAGCTCAGTGCTTTGTGACCACCTAGAGGGGTGGGATAGGGAGGGTGGGAGGGAGGGAGACGCAAGAGGGAAGAGATATGGGGACATATGTATAACTGATTCACTTTGTTATAAAGCAGAAACTAACACACTATTGTGAAGCAATTATACTCCAATAAAGTTGTTAAAAAAAAAACAACTTGTGTTTCCAATGGCAGGCTTTAAAATCCTCTGTAGTAGCACATAAAATTGTAATACTTTAAAAATTGAATGAGGGAATTCCCTGGCGATCCAGCGGTTAGGACTCCGTGCTTTCACTGTCGAGGGCCCAGGTTCAATCCCTGGTCGGGGAGCTAGGATCCCGTAAGCCAAGCGCGGCTTGGCCAAAAAAAAAAAAAAAAAAAGGAATGAAAAATAGCGTTCCAAACGGCACTGTTGCATTCGGTACGTGGTTTTAGATGTACACGCTGCGCCACCCCCCACCCAGGCTCTGTAACAGGCTGAACAAGGCACAGCCAGGCGAACCCAAATCTGAGACATACACACGCAGTCGTGTAAACCCGTGATGGTGAACACAATCGGGGATGAGCGGGAGAGAGGAAAGAGAGCGGGAGGAGAGCTGGTGCCTGTAGGGCCTGAGGCAGGGCAAGTACCTTCCTCTTCTTCGTGATGTGGGTGTCCTGTGGCCTCCAAGCTTTGTTCACCTTGTTTCCATAACGTCTCAGGGATGTGCCTCCTTGTGCTGTTCTGGGAGCGTTTCCAAGGCTTTTGGCTTCTGGAGGCTGGGGCCCCAGAGTGAAGGTGGGGGCAGATGGGTTAGGGCATGCCCAAAGAGAGGGACTTTTCCTGCCGGTGTGCTGGTCGGCCTGGGGAGGGAGCAACAGGCCAGCCCCGGGACGGAAGAGTAAAGGGGTAAGATGGCCACCAAACCAGGCAAAATCTGCCCCAGCTGTCCTGGGAGAGACTCGCAGCTCGTCATCCAGGCTTCTCTACATCCAAAGCAGCATAACCCAGGCAGAGGCATCTGGAGGGCCGCCCCTCTCCAAGGCATCCTCTTTTCCAAAGGCCAGAATTTGGGGCCAAGAGGAAAGACTCCCCTCCTCTGCCTCAGCTACCAGGAGAAACCCCCAGATGAAACCTCCCACCCCGCCAAACAGAAACCTAATTCCTACCTATCTCCTCCTGCGTGTGAATTCACGCCATCTTGTGCCTGTCACCTGAGTTGTTTATCCCTGAGGTTCCACACTTTGCACTCCTACCACCCGCACTGAGAATGTTCTAGCACTTTCTCCACCAATCCCATCCCCCACACACACACACCTGTTGCCTGATGGGGACTGATATGACTTGTTCCTGGATTCCTCCTGGTGCAAGCCCTGCAGGTCTATTCTGCTGGGGGAGAAGAGGACTCCTCAGGCTTCCACATGAATATCCTCCCTGGCTGTTCCTAGGGCCACTCTTGTGTGCCTTCCATTGTTAACACAGGCGAGCTGCCCCTGCAGGACAGCTGAGGACCAGCAGGGCCGCCGGGCAGGCCACTGCCTCACCTAATCCTTGCCCCGCCCCCTCTTCTTCCCACTCCCACTGTGGAGCTCGATGGCGCAGCTGCCCAAGGAAGGGAGCAAAGTAGCTTAGAACAAACCTCACCCACCACGGGGCTCCCGACTTCACTCCTGGTGTGGGCTGTCACAGCAGAGGGACCTTCTAACGCCGGCATTTAGTTTGTTTTCTGGTTAATTTGTATGCCTGGCTGTGGGAAGCGCATACATTTCTTTCAAACTACAGAAAGAAAAAAGCTTATATTGGCCACCCATCAATCCAGGCAGCCTAGGAAGCGTTTTGCCTGGGACTGAGGTCCTCACCACGCTCAAAATGACAGATACGCCAGATGATGGCCAGCACACCCCAAAGAATCCCAGGATGGGCCCCCAGACCCACAGAATACCCATGTCCCTTTCAGGAATTGGGAATTTTGTTTTCTTCTATTTGAAATCAGGAAACAGTCTAATAAATGGTTAAATGTGTTTGTCAGAAAATATTCAAGTGTAAGGCAAGAGTTTCCAAATTCCCTGCAGAGACTGGACACAAGGGAACATTGGCAGCTGAGCCTGTTATTAAGAAGGTCACAAGATGCCATCTGTTACTGTGCATACTTTGCTGTTCAAGCAAAACATCGACTAGGCGGTGGCTGCGATTGCTTTTGCCCGTGAACTTAAAAGATAGCACGACAGTGGGCACTACCGTGATTTCAGGGGCTTGTGTGAGCAAACCATGGGTCTGCCTACGGAGCGGGCTGGAGCTATGTGGGGAGAAGATGGGAAGAAGACACTGTTTTTAGGTCTGTCCTTGGTTATGGCTCCAATGTAATTTGGGATGCTGCTGCCTGGTTTTCTTAATCTTTTTCTGTCTTTTTAGCCATCTATAAGATATGATACTAGCACTTCCTTGCCTATAATTATGAAATTAAGGCAGATAAGTGAATGCCTTATTATACACAATTAAAGATTAAAAAAAATATTTATTTATTTATTTGGCTGCGCCAGGTCTTAGTTGCGGAGTGCAGGATCTTTAGTTGTGGCATGTGCGAACTAGTTCCCCGACCAGGGATCGAACTGGGCCCCCTGCATTGGGAGTGTGGAGTCTTAACAGCTGGACCACCAGGGAAGTCCTAATTTTTTTTTTAATTCATAGAAAAGTTGAAGGAATTGTACAACCAATATTTGCCTACTCTCTGCCCAGATTCACCAATTGTTAACATTTTGCCACATTTGTTAACATACAGCTTTATCTCAGTCTCTCCCTATTGATACTTGTATATAGTACTTCTTTGCTGAACTACTGAGAGTACATTACAGGCATAATAACAGTATATCCTTAAATACTTCAGCATGTACTCCTAGGAATTAAGAATGTTCTTTTAGCAAAAAAAAAAAAAAAAAAATGTTCTCTTACATAACTGTGATACTATTATCGCACGTAAGAAACTTAATACTGATAGAAAAATTTTTACCTAATATACAGACCATTAAATACCTTATTCTTAAAAATCTGTCAGGAAAAGATTCACTCTGTCATCTATCCCAATGGTTAGCAATTCTCTCTTTGAAATACCTTATATTTTTGAGGCACTCTGAAAAGCCTGATGAAAGCTCTGGGCCCTATCTTCAGAAACACATCCATTGAGACACTTCTACAAGCCAACAACGCGTACCTCTTGGATCCCTCCAGAGTGTCCATGGACTCTTGCTTAAGTGTTGGTAATCTTTGATCTAAATTCTCCTCTTTTGTGTACATACAATTTGAGACCACAGTACTCCAAAAAGGCTAAAAACTATTTTTCTTCCCTTTCCAACATTATGTTTTGTGTTCATGAAGCTTCATTTCAAGGAACTCAAAGTTTCAAGGACCTCAGGGATGGGTAGGTAGGGGATCATATGATCCCGTAATCTAAGCTAAGAAAACGGAATCACAAATACAGCTGAGAGCAGTACAATGACAGATACCCAGTAGGTGGACTACATGATTAGAAGACCAAGAATATTTCCAAACTTGAGCTTCTCTGATTCTGAAAGAGCGGTGCTCGCAAACCCACACTTGCTTTCTTGATAATTCACTTTTAAAACCAAATACTTGTGGCATTCCATCAGGGTTGGGGCAAGATTTATGGACCTAATATGTAAGGTAGAATTTGTTGGCCGTTACTGACATTGTTAGTTTCATCAACAAAATTGCCCAATTTGGTTGCAATTCTAGGAGGAGGAAGTGGGAGCAGGGAGGTGGATACACAGTAGCAAATTAGGGTAATGTTAAATGTCCTTAATTAACAGGCCAGTTGAAACTGCCAAGGTCAAGTTGCCCTGTGGGCTCTATTTTGTCAACTGTTAACTTGCAAAGAAAAAAATTGTCAGCTGACTGAACTCCAACATATGAGAGCTTGCTGGTGTTCTTCTCCATAAACAGACTGAAGAAAATGAGAGATGTTTCTAACTCAGTTAGAAGAATGACCAAGTTTGGCTACAAGATGAGCATAAATGTGTAAATCCCTCATGCCGTGGTCTAGCACAAATTCTAATGCCTGTTTTCCCCCTATAATCCAACAAACGCCTCAAAATTACTTTCTATAAAACTTCTATATTATAAAATCATATAGTTTAGTGATTATTGATTATCTCATATAATTCTTGAAAGGAAGGGTGACAAAAAACGACCTAAAGCCTCTGGCAGGCCTATGGGATTTATAAAAGTCTTATAGAGCTTTGAAAAGCTAAGGATTTACAGCCAATGGAATAATCATAGCTAATTATGCAGGATCAACTTCTAATCCACATGCTTTAACTGCCGCTGTGAAAAAGTGAGTTTTTCTTGAATTTAGCGAAATAATTATTGAACTCTTTATTTGACTTTAGCTTAAGATAGCTTGTTTTTAAAAGTTTATCAGCATAAAATAGCACAAATAATGAGTATCTCCCAAATGCTATTCCTCTCCCTTGACTCATCCCTGTTGACCAGGCCCCATCATTTTATGCCAAACCAGACCCTCTTTACCCTTTTAAATCAATTTTTACTTACTTTTAATCAAGTTTAATTTTTTCATCTTATAGGAAATTTATAACTTATAATTTTTTCCTCATAACAATGGCTATATTCACAAAGACAAATGTTGGTAAGGATGTGGAGAAACCAGAACCTTCATTCATTGCTGGTGGGAATGTAAGGTAGCACAGCTGCCTTGGAAAACACCTTGACAGTTTCTTTGAAAGTTAAACACAAATTTACAATAGGATCTAACAATTCCACACCTAGGTACCCACTCACGAGAAGCGAAAACAAATGTCTACACAAAGATCTGCACGTGAACGTTCACTGCAGTATTATCTGTAGTAGCGAAAATTGGAAAGAACCCTTACATTCATCAATTGGTGAATGGATAACAAAATCTGATATATTCATACAATGGAATACTAACTACCCACCAATAAAAAGAACGAAATATGGAATGTGGATGAACCTCAACAAAATTGTTAAAAAATACACTAGAGCTTCTTCAGACCTTGAGAAAAATGTATAGCTTTAGAATTGCTGCATAGTCTTGGTTCCCTCCGATTCTAAGAGTATAAGCTGTGTATCATGGAAGAATGTTCCAGGCATAAATTTACCTTGACTTCTGGCTTCCAGTTCTGCATGTAAGGGGCTTGAATGAGTCCACTCCATCCTCACAATGTGGTAAAAAGCTGAAGAGACTGAAAAATCAACAACTCTTCTTAGATCCATAAGAGAGGTGAGGACACAGGGAAAACCGCCACCCCCAAGACTGAAGAGACAGACAGGTGAATTCAGAGAGTCACCACTTAGCAGAGCAGAGTCTCACAAGTGGAAGCCACTATGGAAACCAGTGCCAGGGCTGGAATACCTGAACTGTAATTGCTGACAAATTGCTGGAGGCTCAATGTAGACAAGTCTGAGAGCGAAAAATTCTAAAAGGACCCAGGCATAGGGCAACCCCTACAGTACTGTGAGATTTACCCCAGGAACTCGACCAGGTACCCACGGTAAATATCAGAGAAAAATCCCCTTGTGCTTCTGGCGGGGGGAGGGGAAAAAGGAACCATTTTGAAATACTCCAGAGCACTATATTCTTCTTAACAAGGTCTACCCTCACGAGAAGCTAGTTAACCAGAGCCTAATCTGCCAGGGTTGTTATCACTGCCTAACTGACCTGGGAGCAGGGAAGTACCCAACTCCAGCGTACCCAAGCTTTCCATGTGGGAAAAGAAATACCCAACGCCAGTCCACTTTAGCCATTCTGTTCTACCTAAGCAGGGAGAAAAAAACTTGGAAAAAGTTGTGAAGTTCACAGTCCAGAGGCACAGGCTCACTAAATGGCTGAGACCACATCATAGGACTATAGAATGCTTCCCCTCCCCCTGCAACTTACCACCACATTATTTAAGGTCCTATTTACAGCAATTCCTTTTACCTGGTACAACATGTTCTGCTATCAAGAAAAAATTACAAGGCATGCTAAAAGGCAAAAAACACAATTTGATGTAACAGAGCAAGCATCAGAACCAGACATGGCAGGATGTTGGAATTATCAGACGAGGAATTTAAAACAACTATGGTTAATATTCTAAGGGCTCTAATGGATAAAATAGATAGTATGCATGAACAGATGGGCAATATAAGCCTACGTGGAAATCCTAAGAAAGAACCAAAAAGAAATGCTGAGATCAAAAACAGTATAACAGAAAGAAAGAATGCTTTTGTGGGGCTTATTAGAAAACTGGTCACAGCTGAGGAAAAAAATCTCTGTGCTTGAGG
This sequence comes from Orcinus orca, assembly GCF_937001465.1. Taxonomy (NCBI): domain Eukaryota; kingdom Metazoa; phylum Chordata; class Mammalia; order Artiodactyla; family Delphinidae; genus Orcinus; species Orcinus orca. The sequence continues at coordinate 26,846,919 of NC_064562.1, forward strand.
TTACCTCAATAGAAACCTCCAAAATGGAAAGGCAAGGAGAACAAAGACAGAAAAGACAGAACAGACTGTGGGACAATAGAAGGTGTAATGGGCACACCAGGAAAAGAAATAGAAAAAATATGTAAAACAATAATGAATGAGAATTTTCACAAATTAATGTTGGACACCAAACCACAGATCCAGGAAGATCAAGGAACATCAAGAAGGATAAATGTAAAACAAACAAACAACAAACTCTACATAGGCATATCATTTTCAAACTACAGAAAGTAAAAGTTAAAGAAAAAAATCCTGAAAGAAGCCAAAGGGAAAAAAACATCTTACCGATAAAGAAACAAGATAAGAATCATATCCAACTTCTTCTCAGAAACCATGGAAGCAAGAAGAGAGTAGAGTGAAATATTTAAAATGTTGACAGAAAGACCCCACTAACCTGAAATTCTATACCCTGTGAAATTATCCTTGAAAAGTGAAGAAGAAAGAAATACTATCTCAGACAAACAAAAACTGAGGGAATTTTTTGCCAGTAGAACCGCCTTGCAAGAAATGTTAAGTTCTTTAGCGAGAAGGAAATAATATAGGTCAGAAACTTGGATCTGCATTAAAAAAAGGAAAAGCATCAAAGAAGGAGTAAGTGAAGGTAAAATAAAAACTTTAATTTTTCTTATTAATTGATCTAACAGATAAGTTTGTTCAAAGATAATAGTAGTAACAATGTATTTAATTATGTATGCTTATGTATATGTATATGTCTTATGTATATACTTATATACCTATGCTTATATGTAAGTGAGGTGAATGACAAAAATAATACAGGAAACAGGAGGGAGGAAATAGGAGTATTTTATTATTATAAGGTATACTTGTGAAGTGCTATAGTGTTATTTGTAACTACACTTGGATTAGCTGTAAATGTATATTGAAAACTCTAGGGCAACCACTATAAAAGTAAAAAAAAAGAAGTAGAATTATTATACTAAGAAAGGAGCAAAATACAATCATATAAAATGCTCATTTAAAATGACAGAAGGCAGAAAAAGTGGAAGACAAAAATAGGAATAAGGGCAACAAGTAGAAAACAAAACAAATATGGTAGATGTTAATCCAACTGTATCAATAGTCATTTTGAACATCAATGGTCTAAATACACTAATTGAAAGACAAGAGGTTATCAGTAGATCAAAAAACAAGACCCAATTATATGCTATCTACAAGAAACCCCATTTGAATATAAAGACACGTATAGATTGAAAGTAAATGGATGGATTACTTGATTTTCAACATATGTAAGTTTTAGAAATACCATACAAAGTTAAATGAAAATAAATGCTTATAAAAAAAGAAAATAAATGCTTACAATGCAAACTAAGTAACTGAGAAAGCTTTGAGATGCTTGGTAGTATGAAAAACTAAAAAAAACACTTCAAATCATAATAATTGCTATACAAAAAGTAAATAGATGGAGAAAAATATACTATGCTAATACCAATGAAACATAAAGCAAGAATAGCTCTATTAATTTCAGACACAGCAGACTCTGAAACAAGGAAAATTATCAGGGATAAAGAGGGCATTAAATCATAATAATGATAAAGGGGTCAATTCTCCAAGAAGACATAATAATCCTTAACATGTATGTACCTAACAACAGAGTATCAAACTACGTGAGGTGAAAACTGATAGGAAGGAGAAATAGATGAATCCACTATCATAGTTGGAGATTTCAACACTTCTCTATCAGAAATGGACAGATCTAGAAGGAGGAAAATGAGTAAGGACATAGCTGAACTCAACAACATATCAATCAATTGGATATAATCAACATCTATTAAATAACTTCATCCAACAACAGCAGAAAATACATTCTTCTCAAGCTCACATGGAACATTCACCAAGATAGACCACATTCTGGGTCATAAAATACACCTTAACAAATTTAAAAGAATAGCAATCATAGAATGTCTGCTTTCAGACCACAGTAGAATTAAATTAGAAATCAATAGCAGAAAGATAACTGGAAAATCCCCAAATACATGGAGATTAAACAATACATTTCTAAATAACACATGGGTCAAAGAAGAAAGGTCAAGAGAAATTTTAAAGTATTTTGAACTAAACAAAAATGAAAACACAACTTATCACAATTGGTGGAATGCAGTAAAAGCAGTGTTTTGAGGGAAATTTATAGCATTGAATGCATATATTAGAAAAGAACAAAGATCTAAAATCAATTTAGTTTCCACCTTAGGAATCTAGAAAAGGAAGAGCAAATTAAATTCATAGTAAGCAACAGGAAAGAAACAATACGTAGTAGAGTAGAAATCAATGAAATTGAAAACAGGAAATCAAGAGACAAAATAAAGGAAACAAAAAGCTGTTTCTTTGAAAAGATCAAGAAAATCAATAATCCTCTAGCTGGGCTAACTAAGAAAAAAATTGAGAAAGGACATCAATTACTATCAGAAATAAATGAAAGAAGGGAAATCACTAAAGAGCCCATGGACATTAAAAGGATACTAAAGGGCTTCCCTGGTGGCGCAGTGGTTGAGAGTCCGCCTGCCGATGCAGGGGACACGGGTTCGTGCCCCGGTCCGGGAAGATCCCACATGCCGTGGAGCGGCTGGGCCAGTGAGCCATGGCCGCTGAGCCTGCGCGTCTGGAGCCTGTGCTCTGCAACGGGAGAGGCCACAACAGTGAGAGGCCTGCATACAGCAAAAAAAAAAAAAAAAAAAAAAGAAGATACTAAAGGAATACTATGACCAATTCTATGCTGACAAATTTGATAACCAAGATGAAATGGACCAATTTCTTGAAGATACAAGCTGCCAAAACTCACACAAGAAAAAAATACACAATCTGAATAGGCCTATATCTATTAAAGAAATTGAATTAATAATTAATAACATTCCCAAGCAGAAAGCAATAGGCCCAGATGGGTTCACCAGTTAATTTTACCAAACACTTAAGGAAGAAATTATACTAATTCTCTACAATCTCTTTCAGAGATTAAGAGGTGAAGGAATACTTCCTAATTCATTCTATGAGGCCAGCATTACCTTAATACCAAAGCCAGACAAGGACATTACAAGAGATATACAGATAAACATACCTCATGAACACAGATGCAAAAATCCTCAAATAAATATTAGCAAATAAATCCAACACTGTATAAAAAGAATTATAACCACAACCAAGAGGTATTTATTCCAGGTATGCAAGGCTGGTTCAACATTCACAAATCAATTAATGTATCCATCACATCAATAAGCAAAAAACAAAAACAAAAAACACCCCACACGATCATATCAATAAATGCAGAAAAAGCATTTAACAAAATTCAACACCCATTCATGATAGTAAACTAGGAAAGGTCTCAGTAAACTAGGGAAAGACGAGAACTTCCTTAACTTGATAAAGAAAATCTACAAAAGAAACCTACAGGTAACATATTTAATGACAAACTAAAAGCTTTCCCACTAAGATCAGGTACAAGGCAGGGATTCTCCTCTCACCACTCCTTTCAACATAATACTGAAAGTACTAGCTAATGCAATAAGACAAAAAAAGGAAATAAAAGGTATAGAGATTGAGAAGGAAGAAATAAAACTGTCTTTGTTCACATACAACATAATTTTCTAGGCAGGAAATCCAAAAGAATTGACAAAAAAAGTCCTGGAAGTAACAAGTGATTATAAAAAGGTTACAAAATACAAGGTTAATACACAAAAGTTGATTGCTTTCCTATATACCAGCAATGAACAAGTGGAATTTGAAATTAGATTCAGTGCAAACCCAATCAAAATCCCAGCAAGTTATTTTGTAGGTATCAACAAAGTGATTCTAAAATTTGTATAGGGAGGGATAGATAGGCAGAGCACAGAGAATTTTTAGGTCAGTGAAAATATTCTGTATGATACTATAATGATGGGTGCATGCCATTATACATTTGTCCAAACCTATAGAATGTACATTAACAGGGAACTGTAATGGAAACTGTGAACTTTAGGTGATTATGATGTTACAATGTAGGTGTGCCAATTGTAACAATGATTAACACTCTGGTGGGGGAATGTTGATAATGGGAAGGCTATGCATATGTGGGTGCAGGTGGTATATGGGAACTCTATGTATCTTTCTCTCAATTTTGCTGTGAACCTAAGACTGCTCTAAAAAATTAAAATCTTTAAAAATGTAGAGCATTTGAAAGGTTAACTTTTCTTTTATATGGGGGAGAGGGGACATAAAGAATTATTTTGTAGCTGAATTAAAATTTAAGAAAATTAATAAAGACTGAAGCACAGTCCCTAGTTTAGACTTACTTCAGGAAAACCTCATAGAGAAAGCCAAAGGACATATAAAATGGAATTATTCTGATAACACTTTTTATTATAGACTCAATTTCAATGTCTTCTTAGCTATTATCAGTATGGTTTTCTTTTAAAAATAATATTGAAATATGTACTATAAAAAACAATTTTACCCAGCCACCCCAGAAGCTCCAGAATGTTTACTATGACTTAACTTTTAGTTATAGCTTTGTCTTACCTCTTACTTTTCTGTTGGTCAGATTCTAAAGGGAAATAAGTGATGTGTATACAATTTGTTGGTATAGCCTAATTGGGAATGTAAGAAATTTTATTCTAGCACTGGGCTTGATCCTTGAAGAAGGTTTTCCTTCTTCATTTGCACGCAGGACTATTCCCTCATATAACCAGCTCCTTTAAAAATTCATTGATGTCAAGCATGGAGTGGTAAGTGCAACGTTTCTCAGTGATCATTTACATGTAGAGCTTAAATGATTGCATACTGCATATTATTTATTTCAAAAAAACTGGAGGGAGTTGGAGTTATTGTTTAATATATTCATTCATTAAACATTTATTCCTGAGTGCTTATTATGTGTGTAGCTTTCCTCTAGATGATGGAGAAACAGAGATAACCAATATTATAATTGTGAACTGATGATACTGTACTTTCTTTAATAGTCACCAACTTTTCCTCTTTCCCATGTGTGACAATAATGATACATACTACACGGACAGTTAAAAACAAAAACAGATTTTCTCTGATTGAAAACTTTCAAATAGAAATAGAGACAAAAGTAAAAGTCACCTGAAATCCTTCCCCTCTCCCCAGGGATAATCACCACTAACATTTTAGTGAACTTCCTTAGAAACTTATCTCTATACTTATGCATACATAAAGATGCGCACAGGCATACACTTAGAGTACATTGATGGGATCCATAGTCCTCTGTAATCTGCTTTAACCACTTAATGTTTTCATGGGCATCTTCAACGTTAACACAATCATTATTTTAATGGATACATAATATTCCATTGACTGGATGTATCAATTTAAAAATATGCCATGTTGCTGGGCATTTAGGTTTTTAAAATTTGTAGCTATTATAAATAATGCTGGGATCAGTAAATTTGAATATAAATTTTTATAACTGTACAATCATCATCTCAGAGTCCTTTCCCATAAGTAGAATTCTTAGGTTAGAAGGTATGCTTATTTTAAATTTTGATGTACAGCCAAATTGCCTTCCAGAAAATTAGCCTTATGAATTAGCAGTCCACAAGAGTGCCTGTTTTCCAATATTTTCTCTAACACTGGCTTTAAAAAATAATTTTGATAAAGATATTTCAATCTCCTTTTAACTTTCATTTCTTTGATTATCAGTGAGGTTAAGCATCTTCTGTGTACTAGTTATTCATAGCTCTTTTGTGACTTATAGTCAATTCTCATTATTCAAGGTAGTTATCTTTTCTAAAGTCTCCACTAACACTGAATCACTGAATACTGAACTATTATTGCTCCTAAGGGAAAGGGAGGGTCAGGTTCCTGTGAGCCTCTGGTCATACGGTTTTCACCAACTGATCAATATGTAAATTTGTTTTATGCGTGTTTCTGGTTAACAGTACCTTATTTAATATATATTGTTGATCCATTAACGCTGAACTTACAGCACTATAACCCGTACCTAAACAAAGCTTATCTAACAAACGTATTTTCTCTGTAAGGCACATCACAGCCTTCCTGCACTTAAGAAACACTAGATAGCACATCAGCGCTGCACCTGGGGGCCATCTTAAACAGTGAAGTCATTAACAAAAAAATATGAGAACGCAGAACATGTGGCATTAAATTGGCTGCAAAAAGGATACTTTGTTTACTGTCTGAGAGCTGAAACAAGAAAGAGTGTGCTCTTGTTGGACCTCCATCGAGACTCTGCACGTCAGGTGACTCAAACTGTTTGCCATTTTGGGCATGTCCTTGAACAATCTAAAAAGTGCTGCGAGTATTGACTTTGGGGTTACATATAAATTTTAGAAAGCAGGCAAATTCTCAAATATGGAATCCATGAGCAACGAGAAGTGATTGTATTCACTTCCTTTGCCCATTTTTCTACCAGGGTGTTTAGCTTTTTCTTATTGGCTTGTGTAGGCTATTTGCATATAAGGATAGCAATTTTATAAATATTTTCTCCAATTTTGTCTTTCTATTCTATTGCTAGTATCTGTTAGTATAGTGGCTGCTGACAGCAGTATCAAATGCCTTTTGAATGGGGAGGATGACACAGTGGAAACACAACAGTGGAAAAGGAATTTTATTAAGTTTCTATTGTGAATGTGGTTGGTTTTATTTTTACCTCTCTTTCACAGGCACACCAAATTCTGTCTGGGGATTTTCCTCTAGCACCTCCAAGTTATGAAAGAACCTGTAAGTCCAATCCCAAACTACCACTTTACATTCATGTTCTGCCTTTATTGTAATTATGATCTTTATCTGATATCTTCATCCATTCCAGAGTCTGAAGTCATTTAAGGCCTTTTGCATTTTTGCCTCCTTCCTCCCATCATGCACTTTGTTACGTCATTGCACGTACCTCTCCTAACTGTAAGGATGGTAGGAAGCAGAAGTAAATAGTGGGGGGATTCCCATAGAGGCACTGCTAGCAGCAGCTCTGAAAAAGAGTGCACCTGTGAAAAGGCTGTGATGGTGACAGAAGCTGGGGGTCGGGGTGGGAGGGTAGCATATGTGTGTGTGTGTGTGTGTGTGTGTGTGTGTGTGAGGTAGGTAGTGTGTATGAACTATTGATTAAAAAATGGTTTAGGAATGTCTGTACAGTTCATTTATTTATACTATGATAGACTCTACCACGAGCACTTACACACTGGCTGTCTGTCTCTTCATGCCAGATGTGAGAATTAAAAAGCCAGCATCTGAGAACCTGATGAAGTACAGCTGACTAAGGAGAGAGTTCCTGAAGCATGTAAGAATCTTTTCACTTGTCACCCAACAGTGGATCCCTGGGAGTGTCAGTAATTTTGCACAGTGTAGCCGTGAGGGTGGAGGTGTGTGTGTGTTTAGAATTGGTGTGAAGGTAATCCACAATTTACAATCATGTGATAAATAGAAAAGACTATAGAAATAGGCTATTCTGATAAGCAGTCTTCCCCAAAGCATCATGAACATCATGAACATCATGAACATTTAGATCTCTACAGTTATTTTGGAAACAAGCCTCAAAGAGGCTTTTAGGGACTGGAATTTCTCTCCTACGGTCCAAATTCTCATCAGTGACATCAGGGATTTGCTGGATTCCACCTCTTGTGAAAAAGGCAGTAAGTTCTCAGATTGTCCTCCCCTTCTGGGGACCCACCGTGGGTGCCCAGGGTCCTGGGCTCAGCTTCCTCATGTGCCCGTTCTGCTACCCAACATCTCCTGTCCCTGCTCCCCCTGACGTGGCCCTCCAGAGCAGGGGCTTTGTCTTGCCTTCTCAGACATTCTCAAAACCCAGTAATTTTTAACAGGATATGAAAATGGGATTCTTCTTATATCTTAAGAGTTCTGGCAGAGACTTCTAGAGAAAGAAAGAATAAAAACTGGTTTCTACAAGCACCCTACTGACTTCACCTCATTTAATATAAAAGTTACAACGATTTCTGCTATCCTATTTTGCTTATAAGATTTCTCTTTAAATTGACTTAAAAAATGTGGCCTCACCCTAAGTAATTATATTTACAATACCATGGGTTTGGTATGCTAGTTATGTGCATTAGACAAAAAAACCTGGACTTCCCTGGTGGTCCATTGGTTAAGACTCCAAGCTTCCACTGCAGGGGGCATGGGTTCGATCCCTGGTGGGGGAACTAAGATCCCGCTTGCCGCACCACGGCGAGGCCAAAAAAAACCAAAACCTGACCATTAAAATAAAAATGTTACTCAACTACCATCTAACATTATCATAAGAACCACCAGTATATATACATATCACTTTGGAAAATCCTAGTCTGTGGGCACCAACAGGCTTATCTGATAAATTTCGCTAATGGGACAGGGTTGAAACGGCCCACCTCCGTTCCCAGGTAGCTAATCTATTTAATGGTGGCCTTCCAGAAAGTTACCAGGTAACCTTCCTAGCATGGGAGGGCAGGGCTGTGGCAGGCAGTGGAGGGAGTTATGTGGGGGCATTTGAAGCTGGGCAGTCCACTGAATGTTGTATTATGCGGGCAGCCAGGGACCTCCCTTCCCTGTAGGGTTGATGCCTGCTTCTAGGAAGGGTAGCTGATTTCCTGAAAGTATATTTACTGCTAGCTGGCCTCCTGGGAGTTGCTTGGGAGAATCATGAACTATTGTTAAATAAATAAATCCCTCTTGCTGCACAGAGTTGTACTGATGCCAAGCAATTCCGCTGCCAGTGTCCGCAGCTGTTCCAGGGAACAGTTGCCTGTCTCTTCGAGGTGCTTCCCCGACCCCCTCCCCTAAAGTGAATTTTCTATACTCACAGTAGCTTCTTTTTAGTCAACAATTACCGACAAATTAATGACATTACATCCTGCTCTTGTTTATATGGTGCAACAGGCTAAAAGTACAACACACACACACACACAGGCACACCCCACACAATTAATATGGGGTGCTTGTTTGGGAAGCCTTGGGCCTAGAGTTCTGAGTAAAGAATAAATCACAACTTGTAATTTATAGGCCAAGGCAAAAATCTTAATTTGAAAAAAAATAGGCATTATATTTGGGGGAATGGGAACAAGCACTGAGATGTAAAATGTACACATTCCTGCATCAGCAGCAAGTAGGGACTGAATGAGATTTTCAGCAATAAGTAAGGACTGAATGAAAATTTCAACCATCATTAACAGTATTCTCACTTTAAAAAGTATTTGCTTGGTGTCTAATGCTTTTGGTAACCATCTTCTGCATATTTATATTTCTGGGTCCTGTTTTCAAGAAGTTCATGATGTAACACTGGAAAGCAGAGACATCCACACCCAGGAATGTCTGGACTAAAGGGATGGTAGGGAAGACAGGGGGAAAAAAATCTTACCGCTAAAGGATGATTAAGGGGAAGTAGAGAAGCAGTGAATGGTTCGGTTATTGATTCCAAGAGTTCTTGCCTTTTTTTCCTCTCCTGCTTATTGATCTGGGCTTCCTGTCACAGACACAATACATGAAATAGGAAGGTTAAAGGAGGTGGAAGAAAATGCAGGAACAGTCCCAATTCCTGCTCGTTACCGATGTCTTGGCAATTTAATTCCCAATTCTGTTCAAAAAAGTAACCTTAGCGTTTGGGCGAGTGCTGACAACCAGGCCATTTCTTTTTTCCAGCTTCGGGAACCATGTAATTCTACAAGCAAGACTAGCTCATCTGAAGACTCAGAAGCTGATCAATACTCCGTTTACAGTCTGGGAAGACCATTCTCATCATTTAGCTGAGTCGGAAAACGAAGCCACAAAGCTGGAGGCCCAGAGCTTGCTTAATTAACGCCTTTGAGGTATGAGAGGGCCCGGGAAGACCCGGACTCGGGCAGGTTAGCTTTCTTGGGCACTTGCCGGGGCTTCAAACGCCTTCATCCCTGTTTGTTTTTTCTCTTAAATTGGAAGAGGGGACAAAAGTCATCGTTATAATCATTATTAAAATTTCCTTTAAAATAAATACTTGGAACCACACTTCTCTGCAAGAACCACAGAAATGGTGGTGTGGCCCCGACAGCTGTCGTCTCCAGCGTCCAACGAGCCAGCCCCTTCCGTCCGGGGGTCCCGGGCCGGGAAGGGCGCAGGGGTGTGAGAAAGGCTCTTTTGTATTCAGACCAATAGCCGGCAGAGCTGCAGCCTTGCACCGCCAGGTCTTCCTCCGCGCGAGGCGCCGCCAGGAAGCAAGCTGGCGAGGAGGGGCGGTCCGCGTCGCGGCGGGGGCGGAGCCTGGGGGCGGGGCGAGTCGCGGCCTTTCTCGCCTCGGCCCCCTCCGGAGTGCCCTCAAGCCTCCATAAGCCCCTCCCACGTCCCGCCCCGCCCACGGCCCGGCCCCTCCCCGCCGCCGTCTTGGTCTCCCGGCTCCTCCCGTGCGCTCGCCTCCCGCCTCTCCGCAGGTCCTCCTCCTCCCTCCAAGATCCTCCTACCCCGCTGGGTCTAGTGTCCGGCCCATTCTCCTGCTTTTTCTCCTCCGGCTCTGCGACCCTCCTCCCCCTGCATTCCCACCGCCATCCTCCTGCGCGCTGCCCCCGCCCGCGCCGAGCGCGCTGGAGGGAGGGCGCGGAGACCCTGCGTGCGGGAAGGCAACGTCGCTGTCCCGGGCGCGAAGGGCCTCCGCTGCTGCTGTCCCACCGGGGGACGCCGAACTACGTGTGGTTACGGAAGTAGCTGCCTCCTGCTACACCTATTCCTCCGCGCCCGCGCCCGGCTCTCTGCCCGGTGCCCCGTTTACTCCCATTTACCAAGCCGTCCTTCTCTGTATGATTTCTGTTAAATAGAAAAGGTAATTAAAAGTCGCATACCACCCCTACATACCCATGCCCCCCCCCACCCCGCCTTCCCAAACCTCCTAGTGGTTATTTTTGTTCTTTAGCCGAAGTTAGGCTAAATACCTTCCCGGAAAGCCATCTGGTCTGATTCCCGGGATCCCTTCGTATGGTTTTTTTAAGGTCTCCAAACCGTGCTTTGGAATGCTGCCTTGGAGCCACTCGGAAACCTTCAGGGTTTTGCCCTGGCCAGCCTCGTGGAGAGGATCTCGGGCAGAGGGAGGTGACGGCCTCTGTTGAAGGTCTAAATACCTAAGGGTCCTGGTCTTGTGCTGTAATTAATACGTTTTACTACTCCAAGAAAACACAGTTCTCTATGTTAATAGGTATTTATTCATTCTTTCTTTCAGTGTTTGTGGTTTTTTTTTTTTTCCGGAATGCAAAGCATAGCTTAATAGAATACTCTTTAAATTCTAAAACCCGGTGTGAACAGCTTTACGGATGATTTTACAAAATAACCTGGCCACAGAAATTCAGTTTGACCAGAAACATTTATACGGTTGGGTCTACACCTTCTCCCTTTCTGTCCCCCATTTCTCTGCCCCCTAAAGACAAAAAAACAAATGTTAGCCTCTGGAAAAATATTCCCATACACATGGGTTGGGGTTTGTGGTCTAAGAAAAAAGGGAACAGATAGGTTCGTAGAATCATAGTGTTGTAACTGGAAAGTTCCTTAGAATTCGTCAAAAAGAAGTCTGTCAGTTTATTGAGGAGACTCAGAAAGTGTAGGGGTTTACAGAAGATCCCATGGTTTATGAGTAAAGGACTAACTGAGACCTGGGGCCTCATTTGGGGAGGAGACTGACATCATGTGCTTTATCACATACAGAAAAATGACTGATCAAATTCAGTTCAGTGCTAGCACATTCCCTGTCTCTCTCTCCCCTGCCTTTTACTCTGCCCCACTCTCTGTCCTGCTCTGGGTCTTGCCTATTTGGGGAGTTACAGCCCTTTCTTCCTTCCCCTAACCTAGGCTTCACTCCTTTCTTTTTTTCTTTCCTTCCTACCCCCCCCCCACCCCACCTGAGCCCCGACCATGAGATTTTATTTGAATTTTTAAAATGAAACCAGGTGCTGCATAAAACAAAAGCAAAGTAATAGCAAGGAAAGACTATCCAACGCGTAAGGAATGTGCTGAGTTTTATGACTCAGGCTGTCCTGGCAAAGAGCTGCGACTTACACGGAGAGGTGGGTGGCACAGAGCGAGGACCATACATGGCAGCCCCAGCCTCCCCAGATAGGCATGATCAAGGCGGCCTGAGACTCATTGCACAAAACCAAAGACTCTTGTTCCTGGTGAAACAAGATTTCCCGAGACTAGAACCAAACGATCATCAAATTTTCCCAGAGAGGCCAGTTCAGGCTGACATAGCAGAGGCCACCCTGAGGTTTGGAGGGGAAGGGAGCCCGGGCAGAAGGCCAGCCCTGGGAAAGAAACTGGCTTGGTGGACTTGGGCTAGGGTTTTGATACATTGAAGAGATGAGTAAACTGCAAAGTGACATGAAAATTAGCATGAACTGTTGTGGAGACAATGGCTCCCGAGCTCCAGGTGGCAGAATTGCCACAGTGCCTTGGAGTAGGGGAGTATGACAGCGCTGCTGGGAGCCCAAGGGGGGGGTTGCTCTTGGCGGAGGGTGTGAGATGAAGAGTGCAGGAAAAGCGGGTCAGATGCTGGCAGGGTTTCTGGGGTGCCCTGCTTCATGCAACCAGGAGCGGATAAAAGCAGGAGTGGTGGACTTGACATGCACACTCCCAGACACCCAGACACACATCCTCACCTTCTGAGAATGCTTCTCCAGTGAGCAGAGTAGTGGGCTGAGGTGTACATTTTTTCTGTTACTAAGGCGGGCAGAGAGAGCTGAGAGCAGTAAGGAGCCGGTCTCACCTGGCAGAGGTGGTGGGAGGGGTCTGAACTTGGGTGACGTGTATCTTCGTGTGCTCCCTTCATCACACAGGCCTGGGCCGAAGGAGTCCAATAGAGCTTCCTCTGGTTTCCGCCACCCCATTGACGGCTGTCACTTTCTGAATGAGAATGAACCTGGACTGGCACAAATGAGATCTCCAAGCAGCAGCCTCCTGGGAAGGAGCCTTATTTTTTCCTTTTCTTCTTTTTCTTTTCCTTTCCGTGGAATACCCGTTGAAAAGCTGCAGCGACTATTCTGTAATGGCGGGAAAAGCTCTGCTTAACTTTTTCATTAAAGTCTACTTACCTGGAAAAATGAAGTCTTTTAAGGACCATGACTACATAAATATTTATAGTGTGAAAGGCGTCGCTCTGGTTCCGCAGGAGAATGGGCTCATTCAGTTTTATTTATGATACGACACTTGGGTGGGCGACATCTATCATCTGGGTCGGCCCTACACTCTGTTCCACTGAAGCATGTTTCTGGAGTGATTATGTCTGCAAATATTTGCTGTATTTAGTCCCTCTCTTCCCTTAACCCCCTCTTAGCCCTTTTAACTCCCCAAACCATCAAACAGCCAAGCTTATGGTCTCAGGAAGATTTGAACCCCAATGACAAGGCACAGGGGCTGGAACAGTGTTGTAGAAGCATTTGATGAGTTGGGAGGGAATTAGAGTGGGAAGGATGAGTTATTATAGCATCTCCACACTAAGTTGGTTTATGGGGCCTGTGTCTAGCAGGTAAGGGCTCTCAGCTGGGCATGATGGGTTTTGACAGGGGATGGCCACAGCCCTGAGTGATGAATGCAGATAGATCCTTATGAAACTTTCCTTCGTAGGGAACTTTCTCTGGACAGGATCTCACAGGCCCTCAGATCCGTCACCGTGCACCCCAGGGCTGTGAGGGCAGGGGTTGGTGGGAGTTCTATGACCTCAGCTGCGTCAAGGTTTCTGGTGTAACCCAAGTCTGCCGCAACTGGTCCCTGGCTGGAGGGCTGGAGCTGCCCTCCATCAGCTGTGGAGAAGGGAGGGCCCCCTCTGGCTTCTAGCTTTACAGCTGCACATGGCCGCACCTAGGCATTCCAAGCTGGACCTGGGGCTCAGTGCCTGCCTCTGATCAGCTTGGCCACCTATTGTTTATCCTGGGAAGGGCCGGGTCTTGGCACAGGGGGCTGAAGTGTTGCCAGCATTTTATTTTTAGAGACAGGAAAATGTTTGCTTTTCAACAGCTGCTCTTTCTCTGGCACACACCGGGATGGCGTCAAAAAGTTCAAGCGAGAGATTCCAAGCCCTAAATTCATCGTGTGTGTCATCATAGGCAATAGCACCATAGACCTCTCAACAGAAGCCTTTGTGGAGCCTAAGATCTTTTATTAGCAGGCCTCTTGCACAGAGTGGGTCCCTTTGGCTACATCCTGGCAGCGAGAGATTTCTAGTCCCCAGCCCTCATAGCCTGAGCGCCTAACGAGTCCCTTTTCGGTGCACCAGCTGGTCTGAAATTTTATAGTTCTTACTTCTGTTGAGCTCCTTCCCTACCAATTCATAATCTAGTCCAACTTGGCAGGCAGAGTAAGAAAAACAGTCTGCTAAACCTGACATTCATCACCCCTCCTCAGAGCCACTATCATTATCCTCATGATGATTGGTGCAAGGCAGTCAGCTTCCATGGCAAGAAGAGCATTACCACCCTCAGGAAGGGCAATTCCAGGTTTTATTGGAATTATTATTTGTTCCAACATGGTTCCTCTTAAAACATATTTTTGTAGGTCCTGTGATTGTGGCTACTGACAGTTTATCTGAAAGCATTTTGTAAACTGTGATGACATATTATACAAAGGTAAAATGGAATGGATATAAAAGTAAAGAATTAAGTTGTATTTCCTATTTTTCTTTCTCCCCAATCTTTTCAAAAGTTACTTTTTGATTACAGAAATAAAAAATGAATATATTCTCCTGGATTCATTTTTCTTCTGGCTGGAGTACATTCTCTGGTAGGTTTTCCTTTGTTCTTCTCCTTTCTCCACCAGAGAGTGTCTGTGGATAATAAATTTTCCTGAGAATTTATTTTCATCTCCAGTGTTAGTTTGGCTTGTTACGGAACTCTAAGTCCAAATTCATTTTTCCTGAGCATTTCTAAGCTATTGTTCCATTATTTTCTTGAAACTTCTGTGGTTGATCTCACTCTCACTCCTTTGTAGACTCTTTTAGCACTGTCTTTTCCACCTTGGTGTTCTGGAGTTTTATTATGATGTCTCTATGTGTGAGTTTATTTTTTAAGTTTATCCTCTTTGATACTGATAGGCTCTTTCAATCTGAAGGCCCACACCTTTAGTTCTAGGATGTGGGGTGGTGAGGAATAAACCAGAAAGGTTAAATTGATGTATATAAAAGTTCTGAGGAGGAGAGAGAAGTGGCTATGTGGCCTGAACATTGGGCAGAACTTTAAGGGGTTCTAGAGAGAGTGAGAAGAGTAGGTTTGGAGGAGTTTGTCAATGAGGTGAGGAAAATGTCCTAAGAAGATCTTTAAGATCTTTGGATATACATCAAGAATGTACTCCCTTCTTTGGTGTTTTACTTGAATTGCTGTTAATTATATTTTTTCTGTGGGACTGTTTTTCTGGGATTTGATGCTGAAACTGAACCATAAGACTGCCTTGGGTTAATATGACTTATAGAAGACATGATTATTTTTATAAATTTTTAAGCAAATATCTTTGTTTCATTCTGTCTCTCTCTCTCCTCTCTGACCTTCCCCCACCCCGTACATGCCACGGTTTCTTCTTTTATATAATGAGGAAATGAAACTAGATGCTCCAAATTCCTGCCATTTCTCTGTAACTCTCATTCTCTCTTAATCATCCTTCAACTACCTACCTAAATATTCCTTTTTATGACGAATAGCTTACAAGAGGCATAGGCAAATAGTTTGTCCCCTCATTCCTGTAATCTAATTTGTCACTCAATGAGCTGTCCTGAATAGATCATACATTTGGACAAACGTGGCAGAACAGCGACCAAGCTTACAGCAGGTCAGGACCGTTGGCTTAAGGTCTGGTGTACGAAGCTCTGCCGTCCCCCGCCTCACCGCCCCACCCCCAGAAGCTTACTATTCTAGCCTGAGGAATTCATTCCATAAATTCTCTCAGTCCACCCATTGGAGTTTGTATGTGGCATACAGGAGAGAGGTTTAGGAAAGGCTCAACCCAGAGTATCTTTGAGCAAAGGAAAAGCAGAAGATGCAAACAAAATTATTCTTCCTGAAACATAATCATTGGGTTGGTTTTTACTTACCATGTGCATGTCTTACCTTTTGCAAAGGACTACAGATAGTTATTAAACGTTTAAAAATATGAGGAATGCAGGTGTTGACATTGAGGTTCCGAATTCTCCTAGGAGATTTGGATTGCATGGGGGCCGTTTCTTCGACTTCTAATATACACACTAAAGTGTTTGATGTGAAGAGACAGTAAGAGAAGAGAATGTAATCTGAATTACTCACTCTCCTAACTAAAAGGTAATTAGGGCTTGAGTAACCCCAACTACCACGTAGCCTCAAAACCCCTGACAGATACAGAGCTCCTCATTGATAGATGCTGGCATTCTCACTAGCATGTGAGACAGGCCTAAGTAAGTACGAAAGCAGTATATCCTATTAATATCGTTTTGATGTGTCATGTGGCCCTTTTCAGATGACTCCATACGTAGCAATTGAACTTTGGTAGGTGGATGGCTGGTGGTCTTGAGTTAGGGCCAAGATGGGAATAAACTCTCAAGTACTGGAAGCCCATCGGGGTCGGCTCTGCTGACCTCCGTTATTCTAGACTGAGGAATTGTTCTTCAGAGATTCTCTAGGACTCCCCACTGGACTTGATTTGTGACATAGAGGAGAGAGATTTGGGAAAGGTTCCAACACAGCACTGATAGTCAACCAACAGTAGCACCTTGGAGCAAGTGAAGGCAGAAGATGTGAACAAAATTAAGCTCAGAGTCTTCTGAGAATATAGGGCGGGCAGATGAAAACGGTCCGCATGGATCCTCAAGGGAATCAGGCATTTCTTCAAGCTGCCATCAGCGTTTCTTCTTTTCTGGAGTGCAGGGTTTCCTCCTCTTTGTGTGCGACCAGTGTTCCATCTGTCTCCAGAGACGGGGATGTTTTCCAAATTATAGATATCCCCCTGCCTTCCTGCAAAAGAGTGACAGTGTGAGGTTTTTAAAACTGCATTAAGAACCATGCATTTACTTTATATTTTCAGGATTCTGTATTTTCAATTTTTGGTTCATCTATAATTGTGTCTTCTCTTTCCTACATTTTCCTTCATCTTCCCCTCTACATTTATGTTAAACAATGAATGCTCTATACATTTGCAGGTATATACTCTTCTGGAATTTGGTACCCAAGAAGAGAATTCAATTTTAAGGGGAGAGGTTCTGAAATAATCACTACCCCTTGTTTTGAAAATTTAAGTTTTCATATAATAGCATTTGTACAAGCTGGCCCACCTCTAGAGAAACACGTGATAAGTATCTAGCAGATGTCATGATGTCATTACTGCAAAGTACTCCCCTTAAAAACCCTTCCATTTTCACTTCCTCTGGATTCACTGCTTTAATGGAAGAGCCCGCCAGGGTGACACATACACTTTGCTTGTCAAAGTGTGGTCTGTGAGGCCCTGCCAGATGGTCTCCTTCAGAATAAACGCTTTCAATATGATAATATTTATATTTGTGTTTCTGGCATGAATTAATAATTTTCTCATGATATTTAATAAGAAACAGATTATTTCACTTCCAGCTCATAAAACCCCATACCTTTCTTTCCATTATGTCTGACGAGGGTTATTTTTTTCCTGTTGGTGAGTTGGCAGCAGGCATGGGGGGGAATCACTGAGTTGTAGCTCTTTTAGCCCAGCTGAGTGGTGTGCATCCCGGAAGGGTTGGAGACCCACTGCTCTCCACAAAGGTGGGGTTTGCAACGCATCAGAAAATGACAGTCAGGGTAGCGTGAGACCAGGGCTCCGACATAAACAATCACGTTTAAGCTTCAGGATTTACCCCTGAGGTCTAATCTTCTGGAATTTGGTGACTGAGCCTGTCCTCTCTGGCCATATATATCACGTGGTTTTTTTTTTTTTTAGTTGGGCTGCACTGCATGTGGGATCTCAGTTCCCCGACCAGGATCAAACCTGTGCCCCCTGCAGTGGAAGCGCGGAGTCTTAACCACTGGACCATCAGGGAAGTCCCCCCAACATGTCGCTTAAGAGACCTATCATATTCCTTTCTAAGCCTTCATCTTTTCACACTGGAATCCTTATTATTTGATCATTCTGGCCACAGTAGTGGGGGGTGGCTTTCCATCCCTTGACCATTTTTCTTTTTTTGCAATTCTCCAGACTCTTGTATTTAGGAGAAGTACCACTAAATTTCACCCATGCAGCCCTTTTCCTGCAGATGTCTTTGACTGACAGAAACTGGTCCAGGCAGATAGCAAGAGCAGGGATGGTGTGAAGACAGAGCACATGCACTTCACAGGATGAATTATACCAAAAATGATGAGGAAAATTGGTTTGAAGCACGGCTGGGATTGTAAGGTCAGCAGCTTTCTCTTCTCTTCAAAGGACTGTGAAGTAGGGATGGGGACAGGTTAGATCTCCCTGAGAGGGAAGGGATGGTTTGACATCTTTGGGCAAGTACGAGGCATGCATGATTTTTTTTTCTTTCACTACCAAACTTCATACAAGAGTAGACTTTTCTCCTTGTCACCAGCTGCTCACCATCAATTCATTCTTTAACCTGTTGGAATTTGGTTTCTACCCCCAACCTGTCACTGACACTGCATCCTGAAAGATCACCAAGGACCAGCACATCGGTAAAGTCTGTGCAATTCAACCTCGGCCTCCTCAACCTTCTGTGGAATTGCACATGTGGCCCTCTTCCCGCGGCTCCTTCTAAGTGCTATGCTTGGCCGTGACTTCTCTGATCGTTGTTGCTTGGTCTCCTGTGTGGCCTCCTCCCCCTGTAAAGTTGGCGTCTCCCTGGGTTCTGTCTTTGGTGCCTTTGTTGTTGTTGCTCTTGCTGCTATCGTGTAGTCACCCTCGCCGCTGGCTCCAGATACCACCATTGTGTCTACAAGTCTGATCATGAACTTTCTTCCGATCTCTAGAATACCTTCTTCACAGGCTTTTCTACCTGAGAATGTCCTGTTCAGAGAGGAGATTATTGTGAGACACCTCGCAAGGATGCCGAGGACCTGCGCCAGGATGTGAAGAGGGGAAATACAGGAGAGATTCATACAAGTCTTGGCAGATAAAATGAACAGGAATTTGATGGATTCGCGGTCCAAAGCAAGGGAGGAAGAGAAAGGAAGAGGAGAGACAGAAGGAGGCAAAGCTGACCCCAAGTTTTGGAGCTCGAGTAACTTGGAGGGTGGGTGTGCCCTTATTGGTCTAAAGAACACATGGTTAAGGGGCAGATTTAAGGGAGAACATGGTGGCTTCAGTTCAGGATATTTGAACCTACCACATCTCTCTGGTTCATTTTTGTCTCTCGAGTCCTCCTTTTGCAGCGCTGCTAGAATTATCTTCCTAAAACACAGGTCAGATCCTGCCATTCTCCTCCTCAAAATGTTTTCTTAGCTCTTATTAACTAGAGAGTCGTTTAGATGTTCAGGCTCCTTAACAAGGGATTCGAAGCCCTGCACAAGCTGGCTTTGTTTGGTTTCATTATAATCTTCTAGCACAACAGAACCCACCATGCAGTTTCTCACCTTCTTGCTTTTCCTCAAGCTGTTCTCTCAATCTGGAATGCCTTCCCCACTTTTCCCGCCTCTGAGAATCCTACTCAGCCTTCAGATTGCAGTTGGCATGCTCCGTCCCCCACAAAGCCTCCTGTCACCCTGGTTGGAAGTAGTCACTCTTTATTCAATATTTCTATAGCAATTTATGAGTACTTTTTCCTGGTATTATAATGCATTTGTTCAAACGTGCATTTCTTCTATGGGTTGGTAGATGTCTTAAAGCTAGGGAATGTATCTTACTTTATCTCTGTTTCTTACCAGCTGCCAGCACATGACTTTCCGCATATTGGTTGCTCACTTAATAATGAATGAAAAGGAGAGAAATTGGTCAAGGTTAGAGTGGAAGCGGAGTCTGGGGTTTGCGGGGAGAAGTGATTGGTCGGATGGGCTTGGGCTTGCTATAGAACATGGCAACTGGGGTGGAAACTCTGGGTTGTGGAGAACAGGTGCAGAGAATAATAATGAGGGAGGCGGTGGATTATGGGTAATGTGAGGAGCTCATATTTAAAGGCAGGATCCCGTGACACAAGATCACATGTAAACACAATTTAGCCTTCCTCACAGGCAGACACGCCAAATTGTAAAGTCCTTCATCAATGGGAAATTATTATTCTGCCCATTTAAAAAGACACATTGGCCTCTTTGCATAACCAAGATTCCTGCATATTCAGTGATTGCTGCCATGTCTATTGTCTGATGCCATAAAGAGACGGGACCTTGACCGATAGTATGGTGATGACCCATTGCTATGCCCGTTTATTTAATTGTAGAAAAGATGGGCAAGGGCATATTCTGATTAACGAGATTTCTTTGACTCTTAATTATTCTTTTCATATGTTACTCTTTCATCAACCTGTATTTATTTTCAGCAGTACAAAGGAAAAATGAAAAGTACTATCTTTTAATATTGTGAATTCCAGAATAAGAAAATTCATGGTCTTCCTTCTGGATGCTCTCACACAAATGCATATCTATAATGTTTATATCTGTACTGTGTGTGTTCTCTATGCAGTCTCTCTATGTTCTATGTAACCACGCTTAGCCAAATCTTCCATTAGTGAAAGGACTGCCAGTTGTGGGTTAGAGATGGAAAGAAACAGGTGAAATATCTGAATATTTCAATTTTCAGTCAGTTGTTTTCCATGAGGACAGATACCTCACTGTTCAGCCCCAGGTTCCCCTGGGAGATACAAGTACAAAGAAAATGCCAGGCGAATGTAACTTTTTTTTCCTCAATGAGTTCCGGCTACCAACCCCTTTGCTGGACCTGCATTCACGAGAAGTTGGGACCTAGGAGAGCCACCAGGATGCCTTTTGCTTGGGCTTGAGGTGGCCACCGAGTCTGGGGGATGGCCCCTCGCCGCTGGCCTCGTTCTGGGCTCTCACGGGGCTCTCCCAGGTCAACGAGGCTCTCTGAGGTGGGAGACAGCCCATGTCCCTGTCAAGTGATTTCCCCTTAATCAAGTCCTAGAAGGGCTCAATCTCGTTAGAGAAATCAAAAAGCAAACCCCAAAGGAGGGAGGATTCTAAAGAGACTGCGCCATACAGGTGAGAGGGCCTTTATCTGCTTCTCATATGCCACATCTTCCCTTCCGTAGCGCCAGGACCCAACACTGCCTTGTCTCTGCCCAGCTCCCAGTGGAGGAATGGAGAAGAGCTTCAAGCTAACCTAATAGGTTGGATGTGTAGCCAACGTTGGTTTAGAGGCTAAAGTGACGCCAACCTTTAAGCCAAATATGACCATTTTATAAGACACCTATTGTTCTGCGTCTCACAAACTCACCTTATGACTCCAGCCTTTGCTGTAGCCACCAGCTACGGTCAGGTGGGATTGACAGCACCTTCCCTCGGCTTCACCAAGCAGCTCTTGCTTTCTGCCCCACTGGCTTCTTGGCCAACTCTGTGGCTGTCTGTGGGGACCGACTCAGCCACTGCAAATCATGGGCAAAGCTGGAAGTGCAAGGGAGTTCACACTCTCTGTGGCTACTCTGGCCACTTCTCCCTTCTCTCCCTTGGGCTGTCAATTCTGAAATACATTTACACAGCTCCGCATGAGGTTTCCCAGACGGGTTGCATCCCAGTTGTTCACAACGATGACTAGCTCACCGATGTGCCCTGGGATTGGCTTTCCCCTCTTAACTTGCTTCACTCATCTACTTTCCCACCTTTATCTCTGGAATTTCTTTCCAAAATAAATGTCAGCGTTCAGCTTTTTAGTGGAACCCAGAAAAGAGAGAGAGAGAGAGAGGCTACAAATGCTGATTAAACCCATTGCATGGAGAATGTTCTAATAGACATTCTGTTTGAAGTGGGACATAGGGGAAAGGGGACTTGATGGTCTCTTTTTTTTTTTTTAAGATTTTTTGATGTGGACCATTTTTAGTCTTTATTGAATTTGTTACAATATTGCTTCTGTTTTATGTTTTGGTTTCTTGGCCACGAGGCATGTGAGATCTTAGCTCCTCGACCAGGGATCGAACCTGCACCCCCTGCATTGGAAAGCTAAGACTTAACCACTGCACCGCCAGGGAAGTCCCTGATGGTCCTTTGTAATACACACTGAGAAGTCTGTAGACCACTAATTAGGAATTGCAGTTAAATAAATATGAGAACACTGAAGCCAAGTGATGGCATCTCTTATCTAGAAATCTTTGAGACTGGAGAGACGTCATTCTGGAATTCAGGCTGGAGGATGCCTAGATAAATTCCTCAGGTCCTAGCCCAGTGTTTACTCTTTTAGTTTTGCTTGTCTGATGACGGGGACCGATCAGTTATTTTCCTGTGTCTCTGTAAGACACATGGAGCCTTTCTATTCAATGGAAGCACCTGGAAGCTTTGATAATGTGCTTAGAGTTCTTGGGCTGAGAGTCCGTCTCAAAAAGTGGCAAAATGAGAATAGTGTCAATATATTCTTTCATTATGTTAAAACTAAAATGTCTTTCATGACCTGTTAAAAGAAACCATTTGCTCTTCCCCAGAAAAACATCTGAAACATGGTCGGCAGGAGCTTAGCGGGCACAGCTGCACTTGAGGAGGTTGGAAGCAGGTGGTGGGAGAAGGAGGGTGCAGAGTTAGAGAGATGAAGATGGGCAGGGCAAGACCTTTCCATCCCCGCCTGGCTACCCGCAGCTCATCTCACCAGATTAAGTACCCATAGTTTGGTAACATATGTTTAAGCCACCCTCGAGATGACTACAGGCAATCCAAGCATGATGACTTGGTGTTTAATCAGAAGAGACACATTTTAGGCCTCCCAAACTCTGAAGTGGGCAAAAAAGTATTTTTAGTCATTGTTTTCTCCCTTAAGTCTGTTGTGGCTTGAAAATGTTGAGGTACCATTTTTCGCTATAACTGCCCTGCAAGGATTCTGCTTTGCGACCACTTTTGCTTCAAAGACTACTGACTTTTGCTTGTTTAGAAAGAGTAGTGGAATCTGCGTATATTAGATGTTATCTGTTAGGGCGGAAAGGGGTCTTAGAGACCATTTAGTTCAATCTTTCTTTTTATAAGGTGCTTTCGAGTCAGACTTCAAACTCAGGTGATCAAACTCCACGGGAATGTCTTTTGTGGTTGGATAACATTATCTGTAATCCAGATATTCTCACTAAATAGGGTAGAAAGCCACCTGTAGGGGAAAATAATTTAGAAGTATGAACTGAGATAGATTCTGTGTTCTAGTTCTACAGTTCTATTGAAAACTGACAACGAATTAACTATACTTACCTTAACTCCATCAAAAAAGGAATCCTAAGGGGATACAGCAATTGATTTTCCTTTTCTCCTTTGCAGCTCCTATGAACATGAGCAGAATTTACATTTTCCTCTTTTACAGATCCAGCTATCAAGAAAGAATGATGGGGCTTCCCCGGTGGCGCAGTGGTTGGGAGTCCGCCTGCCGATGCAGGGGACGCGGGTTCGTGCCCCGGTCCGGGAAGATCCCACATGCCGCGGAGCGGCTGGGCCCGTGAGCCATGGCCGCTGAGCCTGCACGTCTGGAGCCTGTCCTCCGCAGCGGGAGAAGCCACAACAGTGAGAGGCCCGCGTACCGCAAAAAAAAAAAAAATAAGAAAGAATTATGAAGGGGAGAACTCCTACCTCATAAACAAGAGGCCCTGATTGATAACCTCATATCATTCAGACCTTGGACGGGAGAAGAATGGGCCCCTAGGTCCCCAGAGCCACATTTTATTTACTCCAGGGCCTGCGTGATGGGTATTTGCTTTCGTAGTGAATTGTAATTACTTGCAAAATAAACCTCACTTTGAGTGAGATTCTTGTTTTGAGAGAGTTCTATAAGTCAAAGAGTGTTGGCTGGGGTCTCTTGAACATCTGTGGTTGACGGCTCCTTGGAATGGAGTCCGAATCCCAAGAGTATTCTCTGATCCTGCGATTTTGCTCACAGGTTCTAAGTCACCGTTGGGAAAGATTCCAGCTTTACATTCTCTGAGTGAAAAACTGATGAGATCTTGTTTATTTTGCACGAGCCCCCTGACCGTTTATGTCCCACTTCAAACAGATGAAATCACTCAGCTGCTGTCCCTTTCCGTCCCTCCCTCCCCTTTTGTATGAGCTCCTCCCCACGGACTGAAAGCACTGAGGTGACTTGATTCTGTGTTTTGGCCACTAAGGAGACGTGCCTTCCCCTGCAAGTCCTTCATGAGCCCCACGTGACCTTTGGCAAGCGAGGGTTCTAATGTGACGCCCTGACTGTGGGTATGGATGTACCGGTGCTCATCAAGCCTTGAAATTTCTCCTTGTTCCCCTGTGACCAGCACTGCGGCTCTATGAAACGGTCAAGGATGGTTTCTGGTGTCCGCCAAATGGGGCCAATCAGCCGTAGAGACGTTATAGAAAACATGGCCTTGAGTCTTCGCTTACAGTCTTATTTATTTAACAAGACAGTAGGAAAAGTATATATGATCTGGTATTAGATTCAAACAGGGGCCGCATAACTGCCTTGGAGTCCACATGCAGCGCTCTCTGGGTAAGTGAAGGAGGCGGATGAGGTCTGTCTTCTCATGGATGGCTCCCATCCCAGCCACTCCTCAACGCCACTGGAAGCCCATTAACAGGGGAAACAATTGCCAAACTGATGATTATTTTCTTTCTACTTCTGGCTTTTTTCCCCCAAAGGGAAAATGTGAGGTAGGTGTGGAATCTAAGGGAAAAGAATACGTACACAAGATGAGATGCCATGCCTGCTGTAGTGCTAGCAAAAAGCCAAGAAGTCTGACTCACTTTAATATTTTCAATAAATACCAGCCATCCCCAAACAAAGTGAGTATTTGAATCGAGTGAGAGAACTTGATTCAATCACTTAAACACAGTTACTGGATGAACAAATGAAGGGGAGAATAGTGTCTGATAAGTGACTGGCCATTTTCAAAGTGGGTTCTCCTACATTATCTCATTTTATAAAAAGCAAATTTGATCTTTGTGAATGTTAGAGTGAAGCAGTTCATAATTTCTTCCAACAAGCCAAAGACGTTATACTTAGAAGCATGCAAATTGTGAACCAGGCAACGTATTCTCTTTTGCTCCTTTGTATGTTTCACCGGCCATCAAGGATTCATGGGGAAGTTCTCTAAGGGACAGAACTTTAAAATGGATTTAAAAAAAAGTTGTTTCAATGTATCAGTGTGCTTTCTCACTCTCTCTCTCTCTCTCTCTCTTTTGGGCTGAGTTTCTTTCTCTGGTACCTTCCTTTGAATGGGGAACTCTTACTTGCATTTGGATAGATTATTATTTAGCTTGCAAAGCATATCATTTTCCCCCTCATTACAGTCTCACAGTTGCCAGACTTCATTAAGACAAATGGAATTACTCATCTGTTTTCCCCCCGCTATGGCTATGGGGTCAATAAAATGCTGTTAAGCAGGAGAGGGTAAGGCTGGTGAACACTTTTAAATGTCACTAAGTATTTTCAGGAAGGAGCCGGCCTGCAGCTGTACTGATTGATGGATTTGCTCTCGATCCTAATGGCCATGAGTGATTTACATAATACCAGTTTGCATGAGAACCATGGTTGTTCAAAACTTGCATTTTGCAATAGTTATAACTAGTAGTGGACACTTCCTGAACGTATCTAAAATACACTGAAATGTGAAAATCAGAACAAAGCCAGACAAAACCGTGAGATTAACAAGTAGCCAAGGATGGCACCCAAGAAAGAAAAAGAAACAAGAGTATAGCCAACCTTTTTTTTTTTAATTAGAGTATATTATACTTCCAAACTGGATACACTAGAAATTGGCAATGCAACATAAGATGCAAAGGAATATACCAGTTACTGTCAAAATGACCCTGTACAGCCTTGTAATGCAAAAAGCTTTATACAATACAAATTTTCAGTAATGTACATAAACCTTGACAGTATGATCATCTGAACGTAATATGAGGAGTTAAAAAAAGGAGAGAAGAAAGTGCTGAGAACTCTAACTGCATTACTATATGGAAAAATAAGCTAGCTTTCATTGAAGAATGCATAGTGAAAACAGAATTGAAGTTAGTTGGCAGGTGACTATCTCAAAGACATTAGTGTTCTACACGGAAAGGATATCTATGGAATACATCCTTCCCTGAGTATCAAACTGCAAACCAAATTCAGGGGTACATATTACTTCGGTGGAGTCTGAAAAATGCTGTAGATTTTTCTTTATTAATAACAATAATAATAATATAAAAAGTCAAACAAACTCCAAACACACCTTTTCTCACTCAGAAAACTTTTATAATTTACCAGAAAGATTGATGACTCTTTCCAAAGTGCTAAAAAAGTTGCCCAATTACATTAAGCATGACTAAGTCATTCAAATACAAGTTCAGTGGCAAGCATCTGAGCGGCAATTGTCTCCTTCCGACACCCTTCTTGATCTTGAAAGTTTCACCCTAGGACCTCGTATTGCACAAGTGGCATGCTGTAAAATCCGCAGTTTTAATTGTCAGGGCCACCCTTCAGGTTTTTAACCTGCTGGTGCTCGCGTGGGATTCGCCCTCCTGCCAGCCTCTGTGGGATCACCATGGCCCTCTTTCCTGTCATCACTGAACTTGTAATTGTGAAAGCACATGATTAGCCAGGTGGCACATTCTCCATCGTATGGGAAAAAGGACGTGACTTTAAAAAAACCAATCCACCCATAAGCCCGGTATTCTTGGAGTGTATCGTCCATAACTGTCTATAGTGTCTTTTACTGAGACATTGATTACGGCAACGTTGAATGACGTTTCAAACGTGGCCAAGAACAGATGTCTCTGCTGGAAGATGACCCAGGGTACGGGAGCTTCCTGCCCTAGCTGGCTCAGCCTCCCTGCCCCTGGAGACATCTCCTTAGTGTAAACAGGTTGCCAGGGCTGGATGACTGGCAAGGGAAGTGTAGCACACCTGCTAGGTCTGGGGGAGGAAGGGTGGGTATAAGGGAGGACCATGGTGTGGACAGAAGACTTCTGGACTCCTTCCTGTAGAACGGTACCAATTTCAAGGGGAGCTTTCAGTGAAGCAAACTGACTAGAGGAAGAAAATTAGGGATGCTTTTATTTTCCCCCGGTGGAATAGATGAAAAAAAAAAAAATCCCAACCCTAGGATAACACATGATGGAAAAACAGCAACGCAGTAAGAAAGCATTCCTCCTGTACACCAGTTCTTCAATAGATAAATAATATATAAACTTTTATATTCCAAACTTCTCATTATTATACAAAGCACATTTCTTCCTGCTCTTCAGCCTGTTTCATACTGGAAATTCTGTTGTCTTAAAAAATACAAGCCATTAACATGTTTAGCCAAAGATGCTTTTCCTTTTCTTCTTTTTAAATCACCCATTACTTTTTAAGAATAGCAAAGGGCTGTACAACCAATCCATATCTGCTTCTTGCCGCGATAAAGTGCTGCACATAAGTTGCCATTTTAATGACCACAAAATAAGAGCTTTAAATAAGTATAAAGTTAGCTTCCTAGCAGGTTATATCTACCAGGTGTTAACAAAATGGAATACAGAATTATTAATAACATGGAGAATACCGCTATAGCCTGACGATCTGCAAACACAATGGAAACGTCTCAGGGGCATAAACTGAACGGTAGGACAAAACAGCACCTTTTTGTTGGGTCATTATATGTCAAAGAGGTTATGACAAAAGTTTCAAACATACAGTCTACTCTTTCCATAAAAAAGGTACATTTTCTTCCTTTTATTTTACTTTTCTTTTTTGCAGATGAGAAACAAAAACTAGTGCAAGACCAAAAGCACTGTGCAAAACTGCCATTTCTTTTTTAGTCTGAGCATTTATACCCAGAATTTATCCAAACCCCTTTTAATCTCCTTGGCTGGATTTATCAACCATAAAAATTTTCACTCATACAGTTTTTCTTTTCCTGCAAACAAATGGTAACCACTGACTTAATACATCACATACATATATATATATATAATCTGCCCTTAAAAAAATGATGCACTGTGTGTGTGTACCATACACACTGCATACGTATGGACACACACACAAAACACACTTAAGTTTTGTGATGTCGGCTGCAGTGCTGCAAGCTATTTCTCCCAGATGGGGCTCTCAACGGCTCGCATCTTCATAACCAGAGATGCGCGCACAAGGTCTCCAGGACTCTGTCGGAAATCTCAGGCAGCACTGAGATGTCTACCATTCCTTCGTCGCCTTAGCACCAGGCCCTACCACTCTGTAGCCACAAGATAGAGAGGGAAAGGTAATGAAGGAGCTCGGGGTGCGACTGTAGTGGATGAACCACCCAGGAGGGCCAAGAACGTTCATCCCCGTGAAAGAAGCCGGTACGAAGGATGTGCAAATGTTACGGCACACGACACACGGCTGTCTCTTTCCAAATCCACAAACGCCCACACGCCCCATTCACCCAACAGAAAACAAAATGCACCGGTACAGAAGCTTACAAGTGCTGATTGCTATTAAGGACACTCTCTTTAGGGTTTAACAAGACGAATTTCCTTTCAAAGTACGGAGAAGGGCTGAGGGTGGGAGTGTGTGGCTGGGGAGGCATGCCTCTGAAGGTAGACGGATGCAGTAGGTCACCTCTCTGAAGATTGGATAAAGCAGCTTTCAGGTCAATGCAATAGGTATACACACAGAGCCAATTCTCTATTCCTCACTAAAGATATACAGTACACGTGGTCAGACCCGGGCGGGTCTGTAGGTTTTGCAGCAACGTACACCTGCTGGGGTTGTGTTTAAGTTTTGTGAGTTTTGTGTTTTTGTCTCTGTCTCTTGGTTTTTGGTACAGAGCCCGGCTGCCCTCAGACAGTCTCCGCTCTCTCTCTCAGTCCGAGATAGGCGAGGAAGGAGTGTTTGGGGGACGGGATGCTGGGCGGCGCAGTCTGAGGTCGGGGAGGGTGGAATGTGAGATCCAACTGGTTCTTGGGGTATAACATCGTCAAGGGAATGAGATGGGCGAAATCCGAGTTCCGGTACTTGTCAAAGCGCAAAGGGGAGCCATTCAAGGGCAAGGCCTTGAGTGCCAGGTTGGGCTCGGAGCCGCCGCCACCACCGCCGCCGCCACCGCCACCGCCGCCGTGGGCGGCCGACAGGGCCACGGTCTGCAGAGCCTGCGAGGCGGACATGACCGACAGGGGAGACAGGAGGTGGCGGGCGCTCCCGACCACGAGGAGCGGGGCCCCGGGGCCGGCGGCTTCCTTGGGGGCCGGAGCCGGGCCCTTCTTGTCCTCCTCGGGGCTGTCCGCGCTCTGGTGCTTCTTGACGTGGCGGCTGAAGACGAAGGGGTGAGTGGTCTTGAACAGGCACTCTTCGCAGCTGAAGGTCTGGCGCGGGGCGTGCTTCAGCTTCTTGTGCAGGTTGAGATTGTCCTTGCGTTTGCAGCTGTAGCTGCACTGGTCACAGTGGAAGGGCCGCTCCCCGGTGTGCACGCGCACGTGCTCGATGAGCTTGTTGGCGGTCTTGGACAGGTAGCCGCACTGGTCGCACTTGTAGTGGTTGCCGAGGCGATGCTCGCGGGTGTGCGTCTCCAGCTCCAGCTGGTTGGCCTTCACCGTCTGGCAGATCCGGCACTTGTACTCCATCTTGTAGTGGGTCTTGAGGTGGCACTCCATGGCGGCGGGGCGGTTGGTGGAATAAATGCAGAATGGGCACCTGTAGGCGGGGGGTGGGGGGGAAAGCAAGGACAGGGGAGGGTCAGCCACGCGGGCTCGGCGGCCGCCCGGCTGCTCCCCGCCTCACCAGCCTGCCCTCGGCCGCCCTCCCAGCTCCGAGGCCCGGCCTGCCCCCTGCCCAGCCCGGCCCTGCCGCCTCCTGCGGGGGCGACGAGGACCCTCTTCTGGAGCCGTCCCTCGGCCTGCTCGGGGTCTCCTGGCTGCGCCCGCGGACGCCGGCCCCCAGGAAGGGGAGCAGAGCCAGTGCGGGAGGGGGCGCCCGGCTAAGCTGTTCTCCCCTCCGTCCTCCCCGCCCGGCCCCTCGGAGCCCTCCCCGGCCCCCCCCCAGTGGCCTCGGCCGAGGGCTAACCCTCACGACCTCCCCTCGAGATGGGAGCAACACAGAGAATCGACTTTTCATGCACCACACCAAGCACACGCAGAAAGGCTAAGAGTTTTGAAGAACAGCTTATAGGGGGAGAGCTACCTCCAGCAAACAGAAAGTCGTAGGGGTCAGAATCGTGCTGATGAAAGGGTGGTTAGGACGAGAAGGCCTGGGTGTGTGTGTGGGAGTGTGTGTGTGTAGATGCAGAGACCTGTGCTCCTAAAACCTGCCTCCTACAGCCCTGGGGTCTCCATCAGGGAAGGCAGGGGAGGACCAGGGGTGGGCTCGGCAGAAGGAAGCCCACCCACCAGCCCGGTTAGGAATGGGGGATGGCGGGAGGGAGGCGACTGCTATCTGGCGCTCGAAGACATTATTAATGCATTATTAATGATTAATGTTATTACATCATGGAAATAATCATCATCCAAAGGGATCATAAACTCTCAGCGGGCAGGACCGTATCCCCCTTTTCTTCTGCATTCTCTGCAGTGCTCGGTAGAGTACTCAGCACATGGTGGGCGCTGATTCATTACTGGACTGGTCTCTGCAAGTCATTTAGGCGGAGTCTGTCTAGAAGGGACGGTTTCAGTCCCAGCTCTGCCACCTTATCGGGCTGGCTGTGCCCTGGGACAAAGCCTGGGTCTCTCCATCCTAGGCAGTGAGGCTACGCTACCCGCGAGCCTCCCGGCTGTCCGGAGGGGCGGGGAGAACAGAGAGGGCAGGTTTCGCTCTGTAGAAGCTGCCGGGCTCGAGTCGGTGGCTGATACGCTAGCTGTAGCCTGTGTGTGCTCTCTTTACCAAAAGAATGCAAATGCAAAAGTGGCTGCCTCGGCTCTGGCCTGGCACCTGCAGGGCAGGGCCTGGGAGGGAATTGTCCTCGGAGGGTTTGGAGAGGTTTTCAGCAGAGCCCAACACACCCAGTGCCCGTGCGCTGCGCCTCAGCACCAAGCCCGCCGTTAGCCTCGGAACCTCAGCTCACAGAAGAGTGCACACGAGAGAAATATAAAGCCCATTCCCAGGTCAGGTGCACACACAACCCCTACGCCAAGCTGGGCCTTACCTAGAGGAGTCTGAAACTCACCACTGTCCTGAGCTACGGCAAAAGAAAAATAATAGTATAATCTTATTTGATCTGCATTATGAACAGGATATAGAGTACAAGCAGTCCCATCACAGAAAAGCAATTTAGACATCGGCAGTCTGTTTCACGTTAGGGACATTTCTGTGACCCACGGCTCAGTCTTTCCTTCGCTGCTCAGGCAGAGTGCTAAGGGTTTTCCGTGCTCCCGTTACTTATGGTAAAGACACTCTCTCAGGCAAATTAGAGCTCTGATACGGCCAAGGGAAAACAAAACAAAACAAAACAAAGACTCACTGTACAGCCAGAAGGCTTTAGCAAGTTTTTCAAAGTATTCTTCTACTTGGTCATCCTAGAACATAAACTATTACACAGGGGACCATTAGTACTGTACGGGAAGTGTCTATACCCGCAAAAGCATCAGCGTTCACTCTGCATCCTCCCCAGTGGGTCGGAGGCTCGGGACTCCTTAGGTCCCCGAAGAAAGGGGGCCTAACTGGCAAAGCCACAACTGGCAGGGGCCGCGGGTAATGGGTGTGACTGGGCTTCTGGGCAGGGCAATGAGTGTTAGTCTAACCACGGAAATACATGGCTTTTTTTTTTTTTTTTAAACATGAGTACACAAATATTTAGAAAGGGACAGTGGGAATAAACCAAATCAAATTCCCAAATAAGCTCGTGCTAGGCATTTCCCATTTACTGGTGGTCGGGAATGATAATCGCCCCTCCCCCATCCCACTTACCCACCCCTCCCCCTCCCACCTAATATCCCCAAGGGTGAAACAAAATGGGATCCAACAGTAGGTGCTGCTCCTCTGGGCAAGTTCTTGAGGAGGGTCCCCCTGACCCCGCAGGAGCCCGGGGAGTTCACCCTGCAAGGAGCCCCCCGGACTCGACTCCCAGGCTCCTTCTGGGTCTCTCCACCCCTCACCCATTCAGGACAGTCATGCCACTTCTCTGGCAAGTTGTGAGTTTCAAAGATAAAAATGTTAAAAACAAAAGGTTTTTTGTTCTTATATTAAGTACAATGTCAGTTTTCATTCTTTTAATAACAGGATCATTTCAGCTAAACATGAATAATTAGGCTTTGAAAGTGGTATGTCTTTCTGTGCCCAGTGACAGATGCTTTTCTCTTTACTAGACCATGAGTGCCTCCTGAACAGGGACTCTGATTTCAGAACCACTGGGAAGATTAAACTCTGGTTGTGCTCGGACGTACATTTCCCGAGGGTGGAAATTATGTTTTATTCCTTGTTTGCCCTTTAGCACCTATTATCAAGCCAGACACACAGTGCATTTGATAATAACGGATGGGTCTCTCTTCAGACCAGAGGGCTTGTTGCAAATATTGGTTAATGATGATGCTCATTGTCTAGGTCTTTGGGGATCTGTGGAGAACATGTGACCGGAAATGTCAGATCTCACGAAGGCTACACCAGGGAGATCCCAATGCCAGCTCCTGGGAAGGCGTAAGGCATATGTGCAGGAAGACACGAGGCACATGATCTTTGCATGAAAAACGGTGCCTCTTGCCTGTTCACACTGGCAAGGATCCGATATTTGGGGGGTGGGTGTGTGTATGGGGTAGCTGTAATGCTTATTTAAAAGACTTGCGGCAAATCATCTAAAAAACAGAGGATGAAGTGCAGTGTCAGTGTAATGATTTATACCTGGGGACACTAACCCCCAAGTCCCTTAAAATCAAGTCTGAGTGAAACTCAAGCAGTGTAGGATGGGTCTACCCTTGCGTGCCTGTGCCGAGCTGCTTCAGCAAGTCGTCTTGTGAAATGGATTCTCCGGCTGATATCTGCCAACCTCCTGGGGGGCAGATCTAATTCCTATCCAGCTAAAGGCAGCAGAGGTGCCTGACTAACCACCCCCCATGCCAAGTCCCCCTTCTGCATGACCCCAAAACCTTCAGGGGAGGGGATGGGGTAGGGATGGGGAAAGGGTGTTTAATAAACAACACAGTAAAAGGTTCTGTACTTGCTTTCCTTACTTGAGCCCACCGGTGGGGACAGTGTGGCATTTCTTATGCTCCAGCAGCTGTTCGGGGGTCTTCATGAACTTGTGGCACACGTCACACTCAAACATCCGGGTGATGAGGTGGATCTGCAGGTGGCGCTCAAACATGTTCTTCGTCTTGCAGACAAAGTTGCAAAAAACGCATTCGAACCCTGAAAGGACCGAGGCTGGGTGTACGGGTGCATGGGGCAGAGGGACAGGAGGGCAGGAGTAGGGCAGAGGGACAGGAGGGCAGGAGTAGGACAGAGACCCCCCACCCACCAGCTGTACCCTTCCAGGCACCGTTCCCTGCATCTCCGGGCTAAAAGGTGTTAAACATACAGCTTCAGAATCAATGTCACACTCCCCATCTTTCCACCCCATATACAGATGCCAAGCAAGCCAAAAAGCACACGTAAATTTTAGATGCTACGTACTATACTGTTCCCAGGCCTAATATCTGTTTTCCAACATCACTTCTGTCAAGGGCTTATTCTCAAGACTGGGTCATCCCCCCCAGAGTGGGTAGGGTTGAGAAGACCAGCCCACCTCCTCCCTTACCTTTCTCTGGCTTTTCCTCACTATTCAGTGAGGGCTGGCTCCCAGGCACGACAGAGATGACCAGCAGGTTGTTTCCGCTCTTGTTTTTCTGGGAGCTGTCTGAATCGTCTTTGCTGTTGGCTGAATCACTCAGAGCTGAGAGGGAGGATGAAGAGGGGCTGTTTGATTCACTGGGGGTCTTCCTGTCTTCCCCTGAAAAATGAAACAAACAAACCCAGGTCTGTTATTTAGGAGATGAAAACCCTAGAATAATAGCAATTATGGGTGGGGGATTTGGGGCCTCATGTCTACATCATCATTCAGGGAGCACAAGCTGAGGTTTCCAGCTCTCCCAGTGCTGGATCCCAGGTCCCAGTCACCTATGGTGATGACACTTGTGGTTCTCGGGCCAAGAGTAGATATTCAGTTGGCAAGTGTTTATTGGCGTCTTATAAGAATTAAAATAAAATGACAACAATAGCTAAGATGAATGTGTTACCAAGTTCTAGAAACTTTAGATGCGTTAAATAGGTTATCATGCTTTAAATGCGCTATCTCATTTTCTCCTCTCAAAAATCCAATGAGGCATGACTATTATCACCCCCATTTTACAGACTAAGGAAGGGAGGCACAGCCAGGTTAACACGGCCTTGGTCACGTGGCTAGGAAGTGGTGGAGCAGAGATTTCACTAACGTCCATACTCTTCATCAGGGCACTGGACTCTCCCTCAAAACCAGGAGTAAACAAGTCAAGAGGCCATTGAAATCTAGTGTCAGGAGACTTCTGCTACCATGCAAGATGGAGTGTCAGAGACGGGATTTACCATTGCTATTTATCAACTGACAAAAAACAGACAAAATTTATCAAACAATAGTTTTCACAACATTGGACATGAGGCAATAAAGAGGAGTGACCCCTGAGAGAGAGGAAAGAAAACAGGCAGGCTCTAGGTTTAACCTGCTTCCTGCCTTGAGAGATTTTACTTTCCAGACTGCAGTACAGGGTTGGGGAAGGGCCTGGCAGACTCACTGAGTTGAGGAGATAGAGCTGAGGGTCTGAGGAGATTGGACTTTGCAGGACAGAACACCAGAGAGGAAAGAGCAGCACAGGAGAGGAACCCGGAGACCTGCAGAGGGTCCCTCAAGGACATTCAGCAGAGTAGGGGTCAGAGCATGTGTGTGAGGAAACTACCCAAAGCTAGAGGGAAAAAAGCCATCTGAAAGGCTTAGAGAACAGTGTCTGTTTCCACTGGCCAAATTAGAAAAACTTATAATTCCCAAGGCATTGAGTAGAAAACTGAGGAAGATCTTTGAATTGTGGGTAATGATTAGCCCTCCATGGAGCACTGCTCCAGACCTGCCTAACAAATCATAAAAGCAAGACCCCAAAAAGGTCAAAGTTGCCAAGTAATTAACTGAATCCTAAGACAAAGGTCAAGACTATTTATAGGGATATAAAATGTACAGCACCTGACAAGGTAACAATCACAATGTCTGACATCCAAACGAAGATTATCAGCATGCCAAGAAACGAGAAAACACAACCCAAAATGAAAAGAATAATCAGCCAATCAAAACTGACCCAGAACTGACAAAGCTGTTAGAATTTGCAGACAAAGACATAAGAGCCGTTATTGGAACTGTATTCCACATGTTTGGAAAGTTAAGTAGAGACATGAAAGATACAAAAAGATCCAATCCAAATTTCTAGAGATGAAAATTACCATGTCTGAGATGAAAAATGCACTGGATGGGATTACCAGCAATTTAGACATGGCAGAAGAAAAGATTAGTGAACCTGAAGATATAGCAATAGAAATGATCTGAAATGAAACACAGAGGAAAAAGAATCACAAAAATGCAAAGGGCATCAGTGAGCTATGGGACGCCTGCAGGTAGCTTGATATAAGTTCAACTAAAGTCCCTAATGGGGTAGGGAGGGCAGAAAAAATATATGAAAAGGCCAAAATTTTCCCCAATTTGAGGAAAACCACAAACCCACAGATCCAAGAGACACAATGAACCGCAAACATAAAGAAATCTATACCAAGGGACATCATAATCAAAATGCTCAAAATGAGTGATTAAAAAAAAAAATATCCTAAAAGCAGCCAGAGGAGGAAAGCTCCTTTACGTGCAGAGGAACAAAAATAAGCATGACAGAAGATTTCTCACTGGGAGCAACGCAAGTGAGAAGTAGTGGAGTGACGTCTTTATAAAGTACTGAAAGAAACAACTGTCAACCTGAAACTTTATACGCAGTGACGATATATTTCAAAAATGAAGGCAAAAGAAAGTCAAAAGAATTCATCACCAGCAGACCCAAATTACAAGAAATGTTAAAAAAGAATTCTTCAGGCAGAAGGAAAGTGACACCAAATATAAAAAAATGGATCTACACAGAAAGAATGAAGAACACTGGAAATGATAACTGCATGGGTAGATAGATGAATTTTTCTTTCTATTTAAAATCTCTTTAAAATATAATAAAAGTAATTTTGTTTAAAAAATAATAACAAAGTATTATAAGGTTTATAATAGGTAAATGTATGACAACAATAACGTAAAGGCTGGGAGAGAAGAAGTTGTTGTGATGTTCTTATACTACATATGAAGAGGTATAATATCACTTGAAGGTAAACTGTAATAAATAAAAATGGACATTATAAACCCCAAATAACTGGAGAGCTATCCATTGTAAATGTTCAAGAGACTCAGTATTGTTAAGACATCGATTCTCCCCAAGCCAATTTAATCCAATTAAGCCCATAGTTTTAGGCTAGGGTTGAAAATGTAGGGAGACTGTGCTTCCATTCCCTTCAAATCAACCAATTAAGTAATCTAGTGATTGTAAACTCTAGAAACAAAGTTCCTTTATTAGGAGATTAAAAATATAAATCATATTTTATATCTAGGCATAAAAAATCCAGAAGTAAACAAAGCTGTAATGGTGGCTACATCTAGCGTATGAAATGATCAGCCTTATGCCTGTATTCTCTTATTTGGGTTTTCAACATTTTCTGGAGTGACCATAAATTACTTGTCTAATTAAAAAAAGTTTGTAAAAAGAGGACGGGAAAATATTTACCGGCTTACAATGTTTTCAAGTCCAGTTCCTGTCAGAGCTGCACTTATGCCCAGAGCATCCAACCCTTACTTCAGTTGACAATTTTAATTTTCCTTTTTATTTTCCTTTTTGGGCATGCCCCACGGCATGGCATGCAGGATCCTAGCTCCCCAACCAGGGATTGAACCCGCGCCCCCTGCACTGAAGCTCGGAGACCCAACCACTGGACTGCCAGGGAAGTCCCAAGTTGACAATCTTTAAGATCTTGTTCCTTAGCAGAAGTGAACTTGGTTCCTGGACAGACAGTAGGTGATCTCACTTACTGACCCACGAGAAGGGATGGAACACGCCTTTAGGATACATTCCTCCCTTGGTAAAAGGAAAGCCAGCACCATGATTGCCAGTCTCTTATCTAAATATTGAACCAGTTCAGTCACAGTTTGTAGACAAGTAGAATATTTTCAGTGGGGGCCCTGAGTCCCTGACATTGCTTCACCAAATCCATCCTCTAAGACTAGTCTTATTAACAGAATATTATGAGTGATTATTTTAAATGAGTTCTTAGAATTAAAACAGATAATTTTAATTACCATCTTTAAGAATAGCTTCAAGTACCCTCAGGCTTACGGCACTGGGGAGAGCTCCCTAAATTAATAAATGTATAAATATAGAGGTGCCGCGGCAAATGCTCTGGGCTACAGCATGGGGAAACAGCCCAGCCCACGCTCTTTATAATCCCTCATCTACACAGCTTCCTCTCCCGTCAGTTCACATCTCCCCTCGCTGTATCTGTAGGGAGTGAGCCAGGGTGCCCTTGTCAACCCAATCCAAGGCTTACTGCAATCCAAGCCATCACTGATTTTCAGCATCGCAAAGATTTTTGGTGAAGGACACCTGTGCACAGGTAATGCAACCTCAAACACTGGGACAGCCAATTGAAGAGAACGTTAAAACCCTAAATATTTCGTAATTTAAAATGACACAAATTGAGAGATTGAGACCAGAAAAAAGTACCCACCCTCTTGCTGCCTCAATACAAACAGCATTACATTTTTGGTGTTCTTTTTTTATTTTTGAAAAAGTAAGCATTTTTACTTTAAAACTGTTGTTGTTAACTGCATAGTGGTTAAGAATAAGTATTTAAGACAAATATCACATGATATCACTTATATGTGGAATCTAAGAAAAAGGGTACAGATGAACTTATCTACAAAACAGCAGTAGAGTCACAGATGTAGAAAACAAACCTATGGTTACCAGGGGATAAGTCGGGGGAGGGATAAATTGGGAGTTTGGGATTGACATATACACACTACTATATATAAAATAGATAACTAATAAAAACCTGCTGTATAGCACAGGGAACCCTACTCAATACTCTGTAATGACCTATATGGGAAAAGAATCTAAAAAAGAGTGGATATATGTATATGTATAACTGATTCACTTTGCTGTACACCTAAAACTAACACAACATTGTAAATCAACTATACTCTGATAAAAAAATAAATTAAAAAATAAAGAATAAGAACTTAAGATCCAGAATACCTGAGTTTGAATGCCATCTGTTCAACTCAGTAGCTGTATGACCTGGGACAAGGTATGTACTTTGTGCCTCAATTACCTCATCTAAAAAATGGGGACAATAGCAGCACCTGCCTCATATGTTTGTGGTGAGGCTCAAATGGGTTTTTACATGCAAAGCACTAAGGACGATGCCTGGCTCATGGTAAGCATTATTGAAGAATATATTATTATATTATAAACTATAACATATAATATTTATAAAATATAATAATAATGATAACTAACACTTTGTATTTCCCATGCTGTTTTATATACCTGGCAGACAGTTGGTGCTCAAAAAATTTATGAAAATAATTATGAATTAATACTTTTAAATGATATTATTATATCCATGGGGTAAACTTATCCTACTCTACTTATTTCCTTAAAATTGCATTTGAAGTTAAAATTAATATTCCACTGGCTGGTTTTTTTTTTTTTCCCCCTACAGATAAATTCCCAGAAGCAGGATTACTGGGTCACAGCGCATTACATTTTCAAGGCTTTTGGTATATACTAATTAGTTTTCAAAAGTTCTACCACTTTGCAAGGCCATGGCCACAGGCGGATCAGCAGCTTCTGGTAACAGTGGGTAACATTATAAGACGTGCTCCTAACTTAACAGGTGAAAGATAAGCCACTTTTGAGTTTTAGTTTGACGGCTAGCGAGGTTGAACATTTTTCCTGATGTTAGGTCATTAGCTTTTCTTTGTTTTATTGTGACTTGACTGTTCATGTCCTTTGTGAATCCTTTAATTGGAGACTTAAAGTGTTTCTTACCAGTTTATATGAATTATCCATGTTGTAAATAGATTAACATTTTGTCATTTTTACAAACACATTTTTTTTCAGACTGGGGGTTTGTCTTTTCCTTTTCCTTCTCTTTTGCTTTGCTTTTGCAAACAGGAGAAATTTTCCTGTGTCAGATCTCTCGATTCTTCTCCTTCGTGATTTCTTCTGTCACTTAAGCTTGTACAAATCCTTCTCACTCTGGAAGTTTGAAAAATATTCTATTTTCTTCAAGCCTTTCTAGGGGTGATGTGTAAACAGGGATTGGGTAAGTCATGTGGCATTTATTTTGGTGTCAATGTGGCGTGACATACAGATGGTTGTATTTTCCAAATAGCTATTCAAATTCCTCAGTGCCATGATTGCAACATTTAAAGACTGCAGCAAAATTTGCATTTAGGAAGCACCAGAGGGAATATTTTATCTTGCCGATGTTCTCTGCAGGGACAAGGAGCCGTGGAGGAAGAGGGGAAGGGAGAGTCACTGAAGAAACACTAAACAGAGGACAGTTCCTCAGATACCCGCTCAGCACTTCATTCACAGGGTGCCTCGGGTAAGAGTAGCCAGTAAGGAAGTATGAAGAAGGATGTGGATTCTAAGAGAGACTGAGTAAAAATCTGCTGTTCATGAAAGCTCATCCCGTAGATCACAACTTTACTAGGTAACAAGAAAGCACTTCAGATCTCCTAGGGTACTGAAATAAAAGATGCCCATTCCTACGACAGGTAAGGCAAATGAGGGAACAAGGCTCACAGAATTAGAGAATCTCAGGCCTGTCTGGCATCTCCTACTCATTAAAAAACCTCAGGGAACAGATGGAGGCCCAGAGAAGTTAAATGAGTTCTTACATTCCCAGAGCTATTTACAGTAACATGGGGTCTAGAGCCAGGATCTAGAATTCAACGTGTGCTCTCCTCCATCCCAAGTAACGTCTTCCACATAGAGTACAGGCAAACCTCGGAGACATTGATGGTCCGGTTCCAGACCACAGCAACAGAGCAAATATTGCAATAATACAAGTCACATAATTTTTTTTGGTGTCCCAGTGCGTATAAAAGTTATGTTTACAGTATACTGTAGTATATTAAGTGTGCAACAGAACTATGTCTAAAAAAACAATGTACATAACCTTAATTTAAAAAGACTTTACTGCGAAAAAAATACTAACCATCGTTTGAGCCTTCAGCAAGTCTTGATCTCTTTGCAAGAGTAACATCAAAGATCACTGATCAGAGATCACCATAACAAATATAACGATAATGAAAAAGGTGGAAATATCGCAAGAATTGCCAAAATGGGACACAGAGACATGAAGTGAGCAAATGCTGTTGGAAAAATGGCACCATTAGACTTGCTCGACGCAGAGTTACCACAAACCGTCAATTTGTTAAAAAAAAAAACCCAAACCTGCAAAGCTAAATAAGGCAAAGTGTAGTAAAGCGAGGTATGCCCGTATATACGTAAGTTAGTGGACTCTAAGGTCAGGCAAGGGCCACGTTTCAGTAGTTTTCTTACTTGGCGTGCACATGTGTGTGTAGATGTGCTTGCACACTTATATTCATTCACTGGATGAAGGCTTACTCCCCACCTACACTGTGCAGCCACTGCTCCAGGTGCTGGAGACACAGCAGTGCCTTACATAAGCTCCTTATTCTCAGGAATATATATTGTTATCTATATTATATCGCATACATACTGCTTTATATCATAACTTTGCAATTACACAGCTTACTGATTACAGATGTAGGCTGACATACTTTGGGTTAAATTCTAACCTCAAAGCAGCAGCTAAATACGAGAAACCCAAACTGTGGGGCCATAAGCTTATAACTGGGGGTCAGCAAACGATAACCCTTGGGCCAAATCTAGCCTTGAGTTTTTGTAAAGCAAGTTTTAGTGGAACACTGCCATGCCCACTCATGTGCATATCACATAGGCTACCACGCCCACTCATTTGCATATCACCTACCGCTACTTTCCATCCAATGGCAGAGTTGAATTGCAGTGACAAAATCTGTATGGCCTGAAAAGCCTAAGACAGTTACTATCTGGCCCTTACGAAAACCTTGCTAGCACCCCTGGATTATAAAATAGGATAGAACCTTATTCCTTAATAGCAGCAGCACTAAAGGCTTCTACTGTGTTACAAAAGAAACTTCTTCAATGCATTTCACTCTGGGCTCTCTGTGCTAACAAGCAAGAATGTTCTTCCCAGCTAGAGCAGGGGTCCCACCATATCAGAGGGAACAAGATCTTCACCGTGTTCCCTGTGGCAATTAGGAGGTCAGTGACTTTGCGTCGGTTGCTTGTGAATGTGAAGTTTCCAGTGATGACAATTAAGTGGTTCTAAGTCCAACATCTTTCCAGCCATATGTTTTCTATAGTTTCCTTGAGGTGGGGTGGAGAGAGCTGTGGATAGGGGAGGGAGGAGAAAAGTTCTCAACTGGGTTTAGGCATACTTTGGGGTGGAGAGAGTTAGAAGAAAGGAAGTGTAGCAGACAAGAGAAAAAAAAAATCTGAAAGCCAGTGGAAATAGAAGAGAGGCTGGCCTTTCCCTCCACTGGCTACTCCAGAAATGCTGAATTTCATTTGTCTCCACGTGGGTTTCCCAGCTCACCCGCGGCCCACAGTGCTAACATGGTTATGGTGAGACAAGTGACTGTAAAAACGGCACCTCCTCACTCAGCATAACGGTTCTCTGCAGACCTCCGAGTCATAGCTGCTCCACTTACTGACAAAAGCAAGCGTTTATTGCTGCTGGTACCACGGAGCCAAAGCGGCCAGTAAAGCACAGAGAGATGCTTCTCGGCCGTGCACATTGTCAGCACAACTGCCAGGGAATTTCCCCTTCCCGAATCCTTCAAGGGCCGAGGATGCAAGGGGCCGATCCACCGCCCAGGGCTGGCAGCCAGCAACGTGAGCTCATGACTTGTAAGCAAAATGCAGGGGGAGCTCCTCTTCACTGTCACTTAATGACGCCACGCTGGTGTCATTTGTAACCATTACTTGGGAGAGGACGATTGCGTGGTGAAGTCCAAATGTTAACATCATGAAATGGATGAAGTTCACCAGTATGGCCGGAGCTTTATAGGAAAGGAAAAGTGCTGGCAAAGTCTTGGCTGCAGGCTAGAGAGCCACTGAGTTGTTTCAGGAGAAGCTGGCTTTCTTTGCCCCTGAACAGAGCCGCCATGCATCATTCTGGAGGGGGCCAGGGCTGCAGTTTCAGGGAAGAGGGGCAGAGCCTGCAGAACTAGGTGCACAGGGCTCTGGCCCCGCAAAACAGAAAGGGGCAGCCCTCTGCCCAGGGTTGCCTGGGGCTGTCAGAACAGCAGGGTCACAGAGAGTGGCTCTAGCATGAAAGTGTTCTGGTCTGAGTATCTGGAGTCACTTCCTGGTTGTAGACCTTGGAGAGAATACCTGACCTCTGTTAAGCCTCCGTCTCTCACCTATATGGTATGCCCACGATGGTACTGACCCCGGAGGGTTGTTCTAAGGCTTCAATGAGATCTGGGGCACAAAGGTGCAAGCCTGGGGCGTCCTAAAAGCTCCATGACTGTTACCTACAATGACGATATCAGGATGAGGAACAAGCAAACAGCCCTCGCCTCTCCACCGCACCTGAGCCAGTGAACCTGTCAGATGGGCGAGGCGTAAGCCGGGCCAGGCAGTGGCCTTGTGGATACAGAGGGATGTGGCTCTGCTACCCCGAGAAAGTCCCTCCTTCGGGAAGGAAGTGTCAGTGTCGCATGGCGATGAGGACGCCCATGCCAGGTGGGGCGGCGGGGGACGGAGAAGAGACGGGTGAGAAGGGCAGACAGGGAGGGTCACCTGTGTGCTTGGTGCCGATGTGCGCCTTGATCTCCGTCTCCTCCATGGTGACGAAGTCGCAGGCCGTACAGCAGATGGAAAACATCCACTGTTCCTTGTCCACATGGAGTGACATGTGGCTGACAAACTGGACGTTGAGCTCCGTCTCAAATCCGCACACGTGACAGCTGTACGGGACGAGAGAAGAGTGAGCTTCTAAATGGAGGCTACCCAGTTGCACACGGTACACTCCGAAATCTGGACCTTGACACGTGTCTTCCTCCCACCAAAGGCTTTGCGTTAGAAAATTCCTCCACTTTCTGGGACACCTCTGAAGTGGTCACTGTGCCAGACAGGCTAAGTGCCAGCATGATGTAACAATCCCATTCATGCTATAACTATGCTAAATAACCATAAAGTTAATTAAAAATTACAGATTCCAGATGCTGTACATTAACCTAACTGACTCCTTCGGGCAAAGAGATGCGGGGCAGCCTTGCCAAGATATGAGCAGAGCTGGTGCGCTGATACACTCGGGCAGGATTCGAGAGCAAGCCTGAAAACTCGGGATTTTATAGCAAACAAACCAAATATTGATTCACGGTTGAATATGGAAGAGAAACATACCATTCCAGGTACTAAAGGATAGCACAGCCAGGGGAAAGTATGCAATACGTCCAGGGCTATTCCCTCAGGGTTCTCAGATTCATTTCTCCTTAGGATAATTCTCAGGAAGCAGCGAGGTGCTCAGTGACAAAGGTGGGCGCTTCCCAGCTGCCCAGACCTCACAGCTCATCACCCCTGAGCCCTGCCACTCTCTGGACTCCGCTCCACAAAGCCACCTCTAAGACCTCCACCCTTTTAATTAACTCTCCCAGGGCCACCCAAGCCAGGAAGGAGGCAGTGCAACACAGGGTTCAATCCAAGCAAAGCCAATATTAAAAGGAAGCTCAGCCCTGTGACTGAGAAAAGACACTTTGTCATGTGTGCCCTCGCAGATGGGCAGGGAGCGTTCAAGAAATTCTGGGCAGCCTGGACCAGCAGGTTCCACTGGCGGCTCACCTGTAATAATAAGGGTGCTTCTTCCCATCACTGCCTTCAGAGGTGACGGCGCTGACGATGTCCTCGGTGTCCGTACTCACCAGCTTCACCGAATGGACGGTCAGGTGCTGGTTCAGGTTTGCGCGGCACTTAGCAGCATACGGGCACAAGTGGCATTTGTATTTTCTTTCCTCTGGGGGAGAAGGGACAGGAAAAAAC
This sequence comes from Orcinus orca, assembly GCF_937001465.1. Classification (NCBI taxonomy): domain Eukaryota; kingdom Metazoa; phylum Chordata; class Mammalia; order Artiodactyla; family Delphinidae; genus Orcinus; species Orcinus orca. The sequence continues at coordinate 26,891,060 of NC_064562.1, forward strand.
CCAAACCACTCTCAGAAATGAAATCCCAACACCTTGCCAAAGACCACTTAAGGGTGTCAGGAAAGGAGGGTTCAAATCTCATTTCCAATGGGGACAAAGGGAACACTTTGGAATTTTAAATATCTAAAAAGTCTTCACATGGCAGGTCGCTTCTGCTTTCAGACTTTCAAAGATGAAAGAAAGTTCCGGGGCAACTGGACCACCTGCTTTTTCCTGGGTACCTATAGGCCCCTCTTCCTGATAACGTGAGCTCCATGCAGGCTACAAGAATAATTTGTGTGTGTGTGTGTGTGTGTGTGTCCAAGCCCCGACATGTGTCAGTCCAGGGTGGGTGCTGAGCTGAGGAAGGGGATGTGATCAGCCTTCCCAGGACTGGTGTATAAGAGAAGCCCCTCATTCTTCCTAAGCTCCAGGCCTGAGTTAGCCAAGAAATAAACACTAATGACATTAAAGGGACTCCAGATGACATAACTTAATTGGAAATTTTCATGCTACAGAAATAAAATAAAAAAACTTTAGTTGATTTCTTAATAGAAACCCTTTCATAAAACTGACGATGTTTCAGGGCTGTTTCCAGAGTGGCATTCTGAATTCATTTGATTAATTAAGGAAATTAAAGGAGCAGGCTTTGCTTTTAGGTACAGATCAAGGTAACAGATGGTAGCAGAGGAAGGAAAGAACAACTTCCTTTTCTATCCTTAGTTCTGAATTTGTAATAGTGGGCTCACCTTAAAGAAAACACCTGTCTTATCTACTTCACGGGAAAGAGTGTGGAAAAAAATTTGTCTGCAACAAAATGTAAGGCATCATTATTGTTATAGGTGGTCCCCAGCATCCGAGGTGCTGGTGGCCTGGGCTTTGCGGGGTTGGGGAGGAGCCCTACGGTACAGATAGAAGAGAGTCTTTTCTTTAGAATTTGTGCATTTGTATTAATAAGTGAGGTTGTTAAGTTTTGGTGTTAAGGTTATGATTTCTTCATAAAGTGAATTGTTGAGCTTTCTTTTCCTATCATTTGGAAAAGTTTAATAATATCAGAATTTCCTAGTCTCAACAAGTTAAAAAGAACCCAGTTGGGGGCTTCCCTGGTGGCGCGGTGGTTGAGAATCTGCCTGCCGATGCAGGGGACATGGATTCGAGCCCTGGTCTGGGAAGATCCCACATGCCGTGGAGCAACTAGGCCCGTGAGCCACAACTACTGAGCCTGCGTGTCTGGAGCCTGTGCTCCGCAACAAGAGAGGCCGTGATAGTGAGCGGCCCGCACACCGCGATGAAGAGTGGCCCCCGCTTGCCGCAACTGGAGAAAGCCCTCGCACAGAAACGAAGATCCAACACAGCCAAAAATAAATAAATAAAAAAACAAACCAATGAACTGACATTAAAAAAAAAAAAAAAAGAACCCAGCTGGGAAAGTTTCTGGACCTGATGCTTTTATTAATAGTATCTCCATCATCTTTCCAAATTCCCCTTTGGTAACTGATTTACTTAAGTACCACCACCTCCCCCCGACCCAGCTTGGGTCAATTTTGGAAATTTTGCTTAAATTATCTATGTCTTCTAAAGTTTTCAGTTTTTGTTTTTTTTGCCATAGAGTTGCCCTTATTCTCCAATAATTCTTTAACAGCATCTGTATTAAGAATAAGCCTTCCCAACCTAAATGTCCATCAACAGGTGAATGGATAATGAAGATGTGATACATATATACAATGGAATACTACTCAGCCATAAAAAAGAATGAAATCTTGCCATTTGCAGCCACATGGATGGACTTGGGGGGCATTATGCTTAGTGAAATAAGTCAGACAGAGGAAGACACATGCTGTGTGACATCACTTATATGTGGACTCTAAAAATACAGCAAACTAGTGAATATATCAGAAAAGAAGAAGGCTCACAGATATAGAGAACAGACTAGTGGTTACCAGTGTGAGCGGGGAGGGGCAATACGGGGAGGGGGAGAGGGAGGGGGAGGTGCAAGCTGCTGGGTGTAAGATGGGCTCAGGGATGTACTGTACAGCACAGGGAATAGAGCCAATATTTGGTAATAACTGTAAATGGAAAGTAATCTTTAAACATTGTATAAAAAGAATTAGGCTTCCTTTTTCATTGCTAATTTTGAATATTTCAGCCTCCTTTTCATTTCCCTTTTTTTTTTTTTTGCTGTACGTGGGCCTCTCACTGTTGTGGCCTCTCCTGTTGCGGAGCACAGGCTCCGGATGCACAGGCTCAGCGGTCATGGCTCATAGGCCCAGCCGCTCCACGGCATGTGGGATCTTCCCGGGCCGGGGCACGAACCTGTGTCCCCTGCATCGGCAGGCGGACTCTCAACCACTGCATCACCAGGGAAGCCCTCTTTTTCCTTTCTTAATCAGACTTAAAGTGATTTATCTATTTTATGGTCTTCTTCCTAGATTTTGTTCTTCTACTAATTCTTTAATATGAGTGCTAAGTTCCTTTATTTTTGTTTTTCTTCCCTTCCAATTAAAATGTTTAAGTCTATAAACGTCCCGTGGACCAGAGCTGTAGCTATTCATTCCAGGTTAAGGATGAATGTTCCCCTTTCATTCCTCTTAGATGTCTGGAATTTGTGATCCTTTCCTTTGATACAATTAGGACATTTTATGGATCCTTGGTTATTTTAAATTTCATTTAAGTATGCTCAGAGAATGTGGCTTATAGAACCTCTACTCTTTATTTATTTATTTATTTATTTTTTTGTGGTACGCGGCCCTCTCACTGTTGTGACCTCTCCCGTTGCGGAGCACAGGCTCCGGACGCGCAGGCTCAGCGGCCATGGCTCACGGGCCCAGCCGCTCCGCGGCATGTGGGATCTTCCCGGACCGGGGCACGAACCCATGTCCCCTGCATCAACAGGCGGACTCTCAACCACTGCGCCACCAGGGAAGTCCCTACTTTTTATTTATTTATTATTATTATTATTTTTTGCGGTATGCGGGCCTCTCACTGTTGTGGCCTCTTCCGTTGCGGAGCACAGGCTCCGGACGCGCAGGCTCAGCGGCCATGGCTCACGGGCCCAGACGCTCCGCGGCATGTGGGATCTTCCCGGACCGGGGCACAAACCTGTGTCCCCTGCATCGGCAGGCGGACTCTCAACCACTGCGCCACCAGGGAAGCCTCCTCTACTTTTTTTAACATGTGAAAGTTTTCTTTGTGGTTAAGTATATGACTAAATTTTGTCTTTAGTGGTTTAATAGTTAAGATTAAAAATATTAAAAAATATATATATAAAAAGAAATTAATCTTGCCATACTAATACTGTCTTGCTTTTTTTAACTTTGTGTGAGATACAAAACTTTTATTTTCTTTACCACTTTGTTTTGTGTTTCCTGTAAATAAGACACATTTGAATTTTTAACAAGGCTGATCTACAGTGTAAAAATTGAAATAGTTCATTTTTTATTTTCCATCTTGCTTTTTGTTTGCTATTGATTTTACCTCACTTCTTATTGTCCTTGCTTATTATTGCTGCATTGATTAAGTTACTATTTATTCGGGTTTCTGCTTCCCAGCACTCAGAATCAACCACATTTCTCCATTATTATATGTAAATAAAGACAGAGACTGTTTCTCCATCAATGTGCTCTTTTCCCCTCTCCTTCCACCTACCGCAATGAGATGAAGCCAATAAGATGGGGTGCAGCCCCATGCCCTGCACCCTCAAGGTGACAGCAATAAACTCCTCAGAGTTCAGAAATTTTACCTGAACACACCTAAACATGTGTATCTTTTCTCATCAATCATCCTTGAACTCAATTTCAATACAAATAAAAAACCCTTTCCAGAGGCTTATTTGAACATGCCAGGTAAAATGGCTTGAAAAGGTCCGGATAAAAACATTTCTACCACTTCCTGATTTAATTCTCTTAGAGACACAGCTTCCTGCTCATGGAGAAGCTGGTGGTCCAGGGAGGGAAGGCCCAGCAGGGAGACCCTGACTCACCTGTGTGCAGAGACAGATGTCGGGACAATGTCTGCTGTCGGCCAAATACTTTCCCACACACGTCACAGGGAAAAAGCTGGTCGTTGAATTTCCAAGAGGGCAACCCATTTCCTGCCTCGAGGACTATCTTTTCTGTTTCTGGGCCAAAAGAACAAAGCAGCGTGAGGAATAAACAAGGCAACGTGAACACATTTCAGTTTAGTCAACATTCAGGACTTAAGCAAAGACTTCCTTCTGAAGAATGTGGCTGGTAAACTGCAAGTATTGATAAGTCCAAGTAACCTCTGGTCTTCACGCTCAGCTCCTGTCTCTAAGAAGGCCATTCTTGAAAGCTGTGGTGGCACATGGATTCCAATTTTAGTCAGGTCTCCCGTGGTTTCTCTCCTTCCTCACTGAAGGTTAGTGGACCTAACCCTCCAGCAGGTTGACAGCTTGGTTTAGCACTGTGCTCGGTATACAGTTGGCACTCCATAAATAGGTGCTGAATGAGTGAATGGTTGAGTTGCATGTTAAAATTCCAGAAATGCAGACTCTCGCCACCAGACAGTAAATCAAGGGGGCCGAAGCTCAGATTCTGATGTAAAAATAGATGCTTCCATCTCTTGAAAGGAAATACACTTTCACTGCCCTTTATGAAAACAGGCTTTGCCCTATTTTCTGGGTTGTGCAGAATCCTTAATGAGGAACTTAATGTTACACAAACTCAGGGATGACAAGTGCGTACTGCTGGCTATGGTCTGAATGTGTGTATCCCCCTGAATTCATATATCGAGACCCTAGTGCTCAAGGCTGTGGTTTTTAGAGGTCGAGTCTCTGCGAGGTGATTAGGTCATGAGGGTGGATCCTCATGAGTGGAATTAGTGCCCTTAAAAAAGAGGCCTCATGGGGCTCCCTAGCCCCTTTGCCACGTGAGGACACAGCAAGGTGTAGGCAGTTTGTGTCCTGGAAGAGGGCCCTCACCCGACCATGCTGGCACTCTGATAGGGCTTCCAGCCTCTAGAACTGTGAGCAATACATTTGTGTTGTTTATAAGCTACCCAGTCTATGGTATTTTGTTACAGCAGCCTGAACGGACTCAGACACTACTCCACATAAAACTCCCTAATGCAAGAGTACACAACCAGAATTTCCCTCAAAGTCTCATCATATTAGGGAAAATGACGAGAACCACAAGGTCTTCTGTACCTAATTCACAGCCATGAATGCTCTAAGTGGGCGTTAATACCTTCTCCTGTCATCTTAAAAAGTTTTTATTTTCTTGTCATCATTCATTGAGTTACCTTTAATTTTCTCACGCTTATTTCTTCTCCCTGAACTGTAATGGATTCTACAAACATTCCTTCTACAGTAAGATAAGGAGAGAGATGACAGACTACCAAAAAGAGGGAAGGGGACACTTCCACGAGGACACTTGTCTGGGCCACTAATAGGGCTTTTGGCCTCAACTCTGAAGAGAAAGACAAATAACTTACTGAGTCAATATCTTGTCCTTTACCTCAGTAAATTCTTGTGAATGTTCCTACAGCACGGTAGTGCTTTATAGAACCGGATACCACATGGAAAGAACTTTTCATAAAAACCAAGCAGATGAAAACATTCAGACCACTGGGCAGAGACAGCATCAGAACAAAGAATTTGATTTCACACAATTTGGTTAAAACTGCTTCCCATATACAAATACAGGCTTCCACCTGGATCTGGGTGAGTCAACTGGATCAATTTTCATTTGAATTCAGGCTTGCCAGATAGTGTGATCTCAGGAAAGAAGTAAATACGAATGTATGTTTGGAACGGGGTGGGGGATTGATGATGAAATTGCAACAATGTTTGCTGTGAGGCACCTGCCAGCAATCCTAACACTGATAAGACACATTTATCGATTTACCTGTGTTTGTTAAACGTAGCTTTTTGGGCCTCAGAGAGAAGAGCTAGTCTTCTTATTAGAGTAGGAATGTGTGACTACAAATGTCTTCAGGGGAAGGGGCGGAATTCTGGGGGAAGGAAGGTGAAAAGGGAGGTACAGGGCTCTGAGATGTGCAGACAGGAACCACTCTCAGACGACTGCCCTTGAGTCCAAGCCATGGGCATTTCCACCACATGGCTCAAGAGGGTATTTTAGCAGCTCCTTTGAAGTGTGTAATCAAAACAGTGCTTCAAAGGAGGATGATAGTAATAATTATAAGGAGAGATCAAGAGGGTACAGGGTCTTCCAATACATTCACAACAAGAATGAACTAATTGGGTCACAGACTGCAATTAAAAAGAAAGACATCTCTTAATAATATTAGTCACACGCTTGAGACATTGAAGCATCATGAAAAGTCCAATTCCCTCCAGTGGCCTAGAAAATGGTTCGAACCATGAAGGCTGTGCTGCGGGCAAGCAGAAGGCCCACCTGCAGCCGCGGAGGCAGGAGAGGCACCACGGGGGCGGCCAGGCTTGGTCAGCCACACCCCTGGGGCCTGGACCCCAAGGCTCACCCCGCTTGCTGTCTGCATTTGCTACGGCCGCCCGTTGTCATTTCACACGCAGGAGCAAGGCAACCCGGCCATAGGAGCCTCATCCCAGAACACGACCTTGAAATCACAGCGGGGTGAGGCTGGAGGTGGAGGTGCAGGGGCGAGAGGGGAATTATTACTGCCTAGACAAGTACTAAAGTAAAAGGCCTGCTCTTCTTTTCCCGGAGCTGAAATGGAGCTCAGCAGATGCTACGTTCTCCCACATTTCCTGGAGATGGTGTCAGCCACATGCCATGGGAGAAAAACACAGAATTTTTTGATTCTTCCTGTCTCTGTGTATGTACCACCAAAAGCTGTCCATCTGGTTCCAGAGTGATATCTGAATGTGATGGACACCCAGCAAGGCCAGGCTTTAGAACGACCACAGCCTGCCTTGTGGAAGCTGGACTGGCCCCATCACCGTGGAGGGCTGCCAGCTGGGACACCGGCTCTCCAGGAAGCATTCTGGAAGACAGCAGCGCACTCTGTCTGCAGCTCTGGAGGATCGAAAGTTGCCAAAAATACTGAAAACTATTTAAATTGTGAACCTATTGATAAATGTTTATAAAAACAGATGCGTAGGCCTGTACTAATCTCTAGGCGTTAGCAATACAGACTAAGCCTACATTAAGCAAATCACTGCACGGACAGTGGCGAGTGTCCCCAGGGTGTGCATCTTAAAGCTCAATTCATAGTCACAGGTACTGTTCTCCATCTCCGTCTCAGAGGAACCGAATGCACTGGCCTGGTTACCTCTGCGGTCACATGCTACAGGTTTAACAAAAAGATATCACGATTTGATCTGTGTGTGTGTGGACACTGTGAAAGCTAAAATTGCCATATTTTAATGTAAAGTTTTCCTGTTCTTTGATTTTTGATAAACTTTGGAAACCAAAAAAAAAAAAATAAAACAACAACAAAAAACCACAAAGACCTCAAAGATCTTTCTGGAATCCCACTGCCTTAACTGAGTCATCATTACTCACCAGGACTTGCAAAAGCCTCCTAAAGAGCCTCATGGGTACCATTCCAACAGCCCCTCTCTCAATTCCAATAGCCCCTCCTCACGGGTTCCAGAATGATCTTTCTGAGGCCCAGGTCAGGTTATGCCTCGTCCTGTGTTCTAATGGCTTCCCCAGGCCAAACTCCTGTGCATGGAGCCTGAGGTCCTTCATACTCTGGCTCCAACCATCTCCCCGCTTCAGCTCCCCACTTCACCTCCCACCATCCAAGGGCTCCGCGGAGTGAGCGACTCGCCTTTTCGGGAACAAGCTAGGGCCTTTGGAGTCGTCAGTGCTTTTGAACCAAATATGCCCCCCCCGCCAGCAGCCACTCCCCACCTTGGCACCTCTTTCTGCACACAAACTCCAGCTCATTTTCAAGCGCTATCTCAGACTGCATCTCCTCGGTAAAGCCTTCCCCAGTTCCCCAGGTAAGGAGTCGTTTCCCATTCTCTGTCCCAAAGCACTTTTATGAATACTCTATTGCACCACTTTACCTGTTATATTATTTATTTACGTATCTTCTATATTATATGCTTTTTTTTTTTTTTTTTTTGCGGTACGCGGGCCTCTCACTGTTTTGGCCTCTCCCGTTGCGGAGCACAGGCTCCGGACGTGCAGGCTCAGCGGCCATGGCTCACGGGCCCAGCTGCTCCACGGCATGTGGGATCTTCCCGGACCGGGGCACGAACCCATGTCCTCTGCATCGGCAGGCGGACTCTCAACCACTGCACCGCCAGGGAAGCCCTATATGTATCTTTTTAATACGGAGTACCCAGCAAGTCCAACATGCGGTGGTGCTCAGTAACGATGTTCACTGGCCTCCTCTTCCTGTTCGAAGGTGACTCATTGAAGGAGGGGGTTCTGCAGGATTTATTTGTGCATCCTCGGTATGGGCACAGTGCCTGATACATAGCAGGTGGGTAGTAGATAGTTGCTGAAGAAATGAATGACTGAATGAAAGGATCCAAGTGAGGCAGGGAATAAACATTATTCTTATTTTATAGTGGGAAAGACTGAGCCCTGGAAATACCATTAGTTAAGGCTAATGGCCAATTCAGGGTGAAAAATAAGGCTGCTTGCCTTCTGAATGGTGTCTTAACTCAACCCAAGAACGGTGATTTTATGCTTTTATTAGTGGAAATGTTTGCAGTCCTGAGCCGTATCCCCAGAGGTCTTCTGTCCTTACTTCCTCCCAATAACAAGCCACAGGAGTATTCTCTTCAAGACAAATTCTGTGGCAGATGCTGTGTTTTGATTAACCCAATAGTCATTCTCAACTTTCCTTCTCCCCTGTCTATTCCCACTGTACAGGCAGCTGGGGTGGTCATGTGCTAAAATTCTGACCAATGAGAAGGCTTTTGCTTTCCTGACAAAGAGAAATGTAGGCTTGGTGTTGGCCCTCTTCTCTCTTTTTCTTGCCTTGATCACAGAGGAAATGCCTGGGATTATGGAAGCCATTTTGTGCATATGAGACCTGAGGATGAAAACCAACCTGCCAAGGATGGAGGAAGGGAAAGATGGGAAAAGTCTGGGTCCTTGATGGCATCTTCCAGTAGCTGAAAAAATGGCAGAAACTACCGCTCTGGACTTACTTCTTATGTGAGGAATATAAACCCCTGTTTCTTTCAGCCACTGTTAATTGGGTTTTCTCTAACTTATGACATTCTTAATTGAAACCCTCCTATGGTTACTCTTGGTCTTGGGACTTTGGAAGTTAGGTCTGGCCTTTGACAAGCTTTATTCCAAAACACCTGCATCCTGTGAAGAACTCTCCATGTTCACTGTCAACAGCAATAAGTTTACAGACATCTGAGCCCATTTCCATCTTAATTGTCTTTTGTTCCGCTCAAAAAACTTAAAAAGTTTCTTTTAAATTATTAAGGAATATACTTTTTAAAAACTTCTGATTGAAGCATAACACATCACAGAAAAATTCACATAACACTAACTCCTTTTCAATCAGTCCAAAGTCACGAAAAATTTTGGAATATAGGTATTATTTTTTTTAATTTGCTCTTCTTGGGCTTCCCTGGTGGCGCAGTGGTTGGGAGTCCGCCTGCCGATGCAGGGGACGCGGCGGGTTCGTGCCCCGGTCCGGGAAGATCCCGCAGGCCGCGTATCGGCTGGGTCCGTGAGCCATGGCCGCTGAGCCTGCGCGTCTGGAGCCTGTGCTCTGCAACGGGAGAGGCCACAACAGTGAGAGGCCCGCGTACCGCAAAAAAAAAAAAAAAAAGAAAAAAAAATTGCTCTTCTTCATCTTTATTCCCATATCCTTTAATATTTGTTTCATTATCTTAAAAAGATGCAAATGATTTTCTTCATTTCTTTTATAGCAAAATACTTATTTAATGATTATATATTTTTTATACAGTGTCTCAGAGGGTTCTGTCTCCTACAAAGCATTTTATTTCCCTTTATCCTCCTATACTTTGATTCCTGAGATAGCCATAAATTTTTCCCATAAATTCCTCGCTACTTGGTACTATTTCATTAGATGTTTTTCTCTCTACTTTTCCACTCACGGTCTTTGCTTTGAATGCCATTTGGGTCTTTGCCTCTTCTTTAAATACATTTTTGTTTTAAACGAAGTAAATAGGTGTGCAGGAGCAAGCACTTTTTTTTTTTTTTGTCAGTACGCGGGCCTCTCACTGTTGTGGCCTCTCCCGTTGCAGAGCACAGGCTCCAGACGCGCAGGCTCAGCGGCCATGGCTCACGGGCCCAGCCGCTCCACGGCATGTGGGATCTTCCCAGACCGGGGCACGAACCAGTGTCCCCTGCATCGGCAGGCGGACCCTCAACCACTGCGCCACCAGGGAAGCCCCAGGTGCAAGCACTTTTATCCCCTACAGTACAGTCGGAAATATGGGAACAGGGCATTTGGAAAGTCACCTCATCTTAGTGGTCCCAATGCAAGGCTCTTAGCTCCTCCCCTTTTTGGTGAACTGAGGCCCCTCATTCATAATGGTGAGGCCCAATAGCCAAGAGACAGGATGCCAAACTCCTCCTCTTGTGACCTAGTCATCCAAGGGGAAAGGTCTCATTTCATGCACAGATCCTGGGAAGATGAAACCCATCCATCAAGTATTTCTCCAAAAACTTCCATGAAAGAAACCCATCTGGTACATTTGCAGAGGGAGCTTCATCAAACTCTACGTGACAGAACATTGGATCCAGTAGAGGACTCAGCTTGTTTTTTGAATCCAACTCCTTCATTTCCATAAGGATGAAACCGAGGTATAAAATTCCAGGACCTCTTCCACCTCAGTGCACCCCACAACCTGTACAGGGTTGAATAATAGAATCAAGGTTTCCAGAGTCACGAAGGCTCCCTCCTGCCCCAAACCTTAGTTCAGGGAGGAACCTGAAGGATCGTCTTGTTCAATGTTCTCTTCCTACATATAAGGAAACCGAGACCCAGAGGACTGAATTGATGGCCCAGGTAACCTGGCTAGTGACGCTGGGAGAGGAGAGAGCAGACCATGGGTCTCACTGACGCTCCTCCAAGCCATATGGGATCACTGCCAAAGGTGACCACAAACAAGGAAGGGACTTTTCTTTCTCCTCTTGTGTTTTGGCCCTGAGTTTAATTTCTTGGTTACAAGTGGACATGTGTAGATTTAGCAAAAATTCACAGACACTAGAATTTCTTTCCGTCTCTCTTCTTGAAGGTGTCAGCCTAGAGTATTTCCAGCCACAGAGAAATTAGAAACTGTAATATGTCATGAAGTAGAATAAGGAAGGAACAAGAGGAAGATCAAATGGGAAAATCCTAAAAGCCAAGCCCCTCTGAGGTAAACTAGTTATTACTACAGAAAGTTCCCTTGGGCCTTTCATTGACATTTGGGGAACATTTTTGTTAAACAAACAAACAAACAAAACGAGGGGCAAAGGAAAGGACTTGAATTTGCTTCTTCCGGTTTTAACATCTTTTAGCTCCCTGACTGGTATATCATCTGGCTTTGTCGCTGTGTTTTGCTGTGTGAGAAGATCCCTGTATCTCCTGCCAAAATAATCCTCTCAGAGAATCATCTCTCAACCTGACTTTGGCAAGAGAAACGTGGAGAGAGAAGGCTTTATTTGGTTAAAGCCATAAGCAAAAGATTGGCCAAAATGTGACCTCAACACATAAATAACTGTCCAGATTGACTAAATCTGCATCAGCTGCTCAAGGAGGAAGAGGCTTTGGGGCCACATGGGTTTTCCATTATGACAGATGGTATTTTGAATCTTTCCTTCTTTCATCATCAAGCCTGGAGAGTTTCGAGGCGTATCGCAAATGAACTTCTGAAACCCTCGGCATTTAGAGTCAGTACTCTTCTATAGGGTTAAAACCTAGCCAATCATTTCCAGGCAGGGCGTGTGATTTTTCTGGTTAGTCCTTTCCCTGCTGGCTCTATCCTTTGGTTTCAGGGGCTTAAGACAAGCTGCCGCCCTCTGAGGGCTGCTTGTGAGTTAAGGAGTCAGCTGTGGTTTAGGACTCTTTGGGGGTTAATATCTTTGCTCTAGTGTTTGCGGTTCTATATCCTTTACAAATTCCTTTTCTTTTTAAGGGTCACTTCAACTTAGGGGAATATGGCAGGTCCTAACACAACTCTTAGGTTCCCTATGACCACCTCTCTGCAGGTCTTAGTGCAACCAAATTCCCCTTTAAAGACCATTCCAAACACTCTGCCAAAATATAGGATTTTCTGCTGGTTAAGATGTCAGATCAAGGAACAGCTAAGATCGCAGATTTTAGTAAGAGTCAATCTGTGCTCAATTAAAAATAGTGGGTAGAGATTTTTAGGCATAAAAGAGTTCACAGCCTTGATCTTTTTTGGCCTCATTTCAAACTTTAATGCTTAACATACTTAAGCATTAAAGTCCATGCATAGGTCCAAGAAGTATTTCTCCAAAAGTTTTCATGAAATAAATCCATCTGGTAGAATTTGGGAGGGAACTCTATTAAACTCTACTTGACAGAACATTGGATCCAGGAGAGGACTCATCTTTCTTTAACCCTAACTGCTTCCCTTCCATGAAGATGAAACCAAGGCATAAAATTCGAGGACCTCTCTCACAGCAATGCACCCCACAACTTAAAACTTACACAGGGTTGAGTAACAGAGTCAAGGTCTCCAGAGTAACTACATCTCCATCCTGCCCCAAATCTCACCTCAGGGAGGAACCTTAACAATTATCTTGTTCAATGGTCTCTTCTTATTCAATACATATAAGGAAACCAAGGTCCAGAGAATGGAAGTAACTGCCCCACAGTCTCACTCAAGCTCCTCTCAACCATAAGACTTATGCCGTCTACAACCAACATGGGTTTGTGGAATTGGTTATTAGTAAACATCCTGGGATCAACTTAGAAAAAGTCTTATGGCATTTTTGGCATAATTCTGGGCAAGAGTTAGCCTCAAAGAATCCTTACTAATGGACTTTTAATTTGGTAAAGAACCATAAGTGTTTTCTACACCTGCTTTTTTTCATTTAAAATCAATAGAAGAAAACAGAACCTGGATTCCTCTGGTAATGGAAAATGGCTAGGACTTGGTACCCCTAATTCCAGTGAGGCTGATCACATGAGGATCTTAGGGAACTTCTCTAAGCATCCAAACAGAGAGAGTCACTGGCAGAGTTTAGCCAATAGATGTCTGTCATCTCTGTATAACTTCAACTTAACAAGAAATCCATTGGGAATTTGGATGTTGCTTCTATATTTTCCCTCTACTTGTGCTTCCAAGATCAGTGGACCTTCAATAAATGCTTACTGAATAAATGAGACAGTCACATCACCAAGATCATGATTGGTGAACTAAATGGCAACCAAATTTTACATTGCAACAGGGAAGCAAACTGACAATATTGATTCAGGAGTGACATCTACAGGGCTTTGGTTATTATCTTGCCACTTACATACACCAGTAACCACTTCTCTTCTTAATGATGATGGTAAGATTTAAAGTCTTAGCAAATGCCCTCAGAATGTCCCAATGTTGAGAACATTTATAAATCTTTGTTAGAAAACCATTAGGCCTGGGACCTGTGTCATTCTTATGTCTTTGTGGCAGACGCTGCTGATTACTTACTCAATATCCAACAGAGTGACAACTTTTTTCCTTAGGGTAGCACTGTGCCTTGTTAAAAATCATGCACTTCCCTTCACAGCTTCCACTGCTGTTAGGGCCTTGCCCTGAAACATAGTTCTGGCCAATGAGATTCACCCCATTTGGGCAGCATATCTCCATTATGCAAAACAATATCAGAGTTTCTTAAAAGTATATTAAGGATTTAAGTTTAATTAGGTCCCATTTGTTTATTTTTGTTTTAATTTTCATTATTCTAGGAGGTGGGTCAAAAAAGATGTTGCTGTGATTTATGTCAAAGAGTGCTCAGCCTATGTTTTCCTCTAAGAGTTTTATAGTGTCTGGTCTTACATTTAGATCTTTAATCCATTTTGAATTTATTTTTGTGCATGGTGTTAGGGGGTGTTCTAATTTCATTCTTTTACGTGTAGCTGTCCAGTTTTTCCCAGCATCACTTATTGAAGAGGCTGTCTTTGCTCCATTGTATATTCTGGCCTCCTTTGTCATACATTAGGTGACCGTAGGTGTGTGGGTTTATCTCTGGGCTTTCTATCCTGTTCCACTGATCTATATTTATGTGTTTGTGCCAGTACCATACTTTCTGGATTACTGTAGCTTTGTAGTATAGTCTGAAGTCAGGGAGGCCTGATTCCTCCAGCTCCTTTTTTTTTTTTTTTCCCTCAAGATTGCTTTTGCTATTTGAGGTCTTTTGTGTTTCCATACAAACTGTAACATTTTTTGTTCTAGTTCTGTAAAAAATGCCACTGGTAATTTGATACAGATTGCACTGAATCTGTAGATTGCTTTGGGTAGTACAGTCATTTTCACAATATTGATTCTTCCAATCCAAGTACATAGTATATCTCTCCACCTGTTTGTGTCATCTTTGATTTCTTTCATCAGTATCTTATAGTCTTCTGCATACAGGTCTTTTGCCTCCTTAGGTAGGTTTATTCCTAGGTATTTTATACTTTTTGTTGCAATGGTAAATGGGATTGTTTCCTTAATTTCTCTTTCTGATCTTTCACTGTTAGTGTATAGGAATGCAAGAGATTTCTGTGTATTAATACTGTATCCTGCAACTTTACCAAATTCATCAATTAGCTCTAGTAGTTTTCTGGTGGCATCTTTAGGATTTTCTATGTATAGCATCATGTCATCTGAAAACAGTGACAGTTTTACTTCTTCTTTGCCAATTTGGATTCCATTTAGACAGCCCTCAGAATGGGAGAAAATATTTGCAAACGAAGCAACTGACAAAGGATTAATCTCCAAAATATACAAGCAGCTCATACAGCTCAATATCAGAAAAACAAACAAAACAATCAAAAAATGGGCAGAAGACCTAAATAGACATTTCTCCAAAGAAGACATACAGATGGCCAACAAACACATGAAAGAATGCTCAACATCACTAATCATTAGAGAAATGCAAATCAAAACTACAATGAGGTACCACCTCACACTGGTCAGAATGGCCATCATCAAAAATTCTACAAACAATAAATGCTGGAGAGGGTGTGGAGAAAAGGGAACCCTCTTGCACTGTTGGTGGGAATGTAAATTGATACAGCCACTATGGAAAACAGTATGGAGGTTCCTTAAAAAACTAAAAACAGAACTACCATATGACCCAGCAATCCCACTACTGGTCATATACCCTGAGAAAACCATAATTCAAAAAAACACATGCACCCCAATGTTCATTGTAGCACTATTTACAACAGCCAGGACATGGAAGCAACCTAAATGTCCATCAACAGAGGAATGGATAAAGAAGATGTGGTACATATATACAATGGAATATTACTCAGCCATAAAAAGGAATGAAATTGGGTCATTTGTAGAGACATGGATGGACTTAGGGAGTGTCATACAGACTGAACTAAGTCAGAAAGAGAAAAGCAAGTATCGTATAATAACGCATATATGTGGAATCTAGAAAAATGGTATAGATGATTTTATTTGCAAAGCAGAAATAGAGACAAAGACATAGAGAACAAATGTATGGATACCAAGGGGGAAAGGGCTGGGGAGGGAGGAATTGGGAGACTGGGATTGACACATATACATTATTGATACTATATATAAAATAGTCAAGTGATGGGAACATACTGTACAGCACAGGGAACTCTACCTAATGCACTGTAGTGATCTAAATGGGAGGGACGTTCAGAAGGGAAGGGATATCTGTATGTGTATGGCTGATTCATTTTGTTGTGCAGTGGAGGCTAACACAACATTGTAAAGCAACCATACTCCAATAAAATTTAATTTTAAAAAGTATATTAAGGAGATAATGCATAATTAAAACCATAGGCTACAGGTACAGAGGATTTACCATTGTGCCAGGCACTCTATTATGCATGTACACATATTATATTGAAACGTATAATGGCACTATGGTTAGATACTATTGTTACCACTTCCATTTTACAAAAAAAGACGTATCAGGCTCAGGGAGGCTGAACAATGAATTCAAAGTCACGCAACTGGTAAGTGACAGTCTATCCCAAACCCAAGTCTGACTCCAAAGCCCAAACCCTTAACCATTCGTTACATGATACTACTGTACAAGATCAAAGCAGAAAATCCAAGAGTTCTGATTTATCTCACCAAAGACAAATTTATCTGCTACAATCTCGATCTGTTCCAATTTAAATTTTCCTATATTCACCAGCCATGAAGAAGAAGCATCCGTGATTGCATAAATTTAAAGGAGGCTTTACTGGGGCGACCCAAATGCCTACCCCAGGACCTAGATGGAGAGAGAATGGTGGAATTTGGAGCCCGCCAACTCCCTTCTCTTGCCTGATTCCTCTCGGGTCTCCTCCTAGGTTTTTACGCTGGTGGGTTGCTGGATATCAAAAATCTGAGCACCAGTTATGTAAATTTTAATTAAATCCTTTCAGGTCAGCTTTCATTGGTCTTAGAAGAAGCCCCTCTAATGACTGTTCTTTCAACTTTTCCCAGCGAAGTAAAAGAACAGGCATTCAAGTGTGGAGCTACCCCATGACTGTATTAGGTAATGGTGAATCTTTAAATCAAAAAAATTTTCTTCTACAAATTATTATAAAGTATGGGCACATATGAAAACACCTTGAGGGAAAACACTACCACTCCTTGGGCGAATGGGAGAATTCTCTCTTTTTCCCCTTGTAAATTGCTGAACTCGGTGCTCCATATTTATTTATTGAATAAAGGAGGGGATGAATAAACTAAAAGCAAATCACCATTGTTAAAAAATTTAAACTTTATAAAATATTCTAGACTGTGAAAATTCAGACCTTCTAAACTAACTTCTAAAATACTAAAAATGTTGATGTTCATTTACTTCTAATATTATATGATGTGCTATGCACCACACCTATAGAGTATTTTTAAAATATTTAATATGTTTCTTTTAAAATTCAAGTCACAGTCATTTCCAAATATTATTCAAGTAAGCCCCTAGGGATTCTGTAGTTCCCTTCACTGAATTGGAATCCGCTGGTATTCTCAATTATTCTAGTTCTCTTTTCTTATGGACAAGCCTTGATCATATCATCCATTCCTTTAAAGATTTCTAAATTTCCTTAAAGCCCTTATCAGCTCCCAGACACTGCAGTATTCTTGAGTGACTACATCCAGTTTCAAATTTTCAGTCTTCTCTCTCTGTTTCCTAATCTATTGAATTCTGTATTAACAGAAAATATAACTCTTCCAGTTTGCCTTTCTCTTGACCTTGGGTTTTAGCACATTATAAAATTTGCAATAGTTGACGGTAGATTTAACATTTGAAGGCAACACTCATCACAAATATTTTTCTCCTGGACCCAGAAATACTATCTATTTGATTAAGCTGAGCTGTATGTTTTTATATGGTGAAGATTTCTGCTTGTTGGTTTCTTTAATTATTTTTCCCCAGGTAGGGCACACCAACATGGGTTTGGGACATACCTTGTTAATATTTTCCTATGAAAGTGTGTCTGAATGATTGGCAACACTGATAATTTGTTAACAACAATAATAAGTAACACAGCTGGCAAACATTTTATTTTTAAAATAAATAAAACAGGCCATCTCCACAATAATATTATTGTCAATTATTTGAATATCCACGTACTTTCTTTAATGGGGGAGAAACCTGTGGATTTAGATGTAGCTGAAAGAGGAATTATACATACAAGCAGTTAAAATTTACTTAGCACTTATGTTGTTCTAGGCACTGTGGCTAAGTCCTTTACTTATATTATATCATTTAATCCTCAAAGCAACACATTAAGGTTGGTCTCACTGTTATCCTTATTGTACCGATGAGAAAAATCAATGCTCAAGACGCTTAAGGAATCAGCCTGTTCTCACACAGCTGGTAAGAGGTGGAGCTGAGATCTGAACCCAGGATCCCCAACCTGGAAGAATATGTACACTGGCTTTCCTCATACTGCACGTAACACTCGGTGTGTCCATGGGATGCGTCACCCCTTTTTTGTGAAGGATCTTTAATCTCTGTGTCAAAGTAGAAAAAGGCTGATAGCGGATTTGGGACTGGGTCCTAAGGAGGCCAAAGTTGTGTGTTTAATTTTTCTCTTTCCTAGATGGCAAGTGTCGCTGCATTTTATGGTTTCAGATGAAAGTATAACCTTATCAGCTGCCTTAAACACACATGTCCCTGTTAAAGAACAGAAGGTAGCTACAGCACGGAAGGTTTAATGTAAGTTTAATCCTACTCCAAACACATATCTTATGGACAAGGAGTCTGAAGAATTGAACTTGAATATGAAAGTTAAGGCATTACTATTATCAATATAACTAAATGAAAACTCGAAACCACTTCTATTTAATCATTTAAGGTTAGAGCAAATAGAGGATTTTCAGCTTACAAACCAAAAATGCAAATATCCAGTAGCCTAAGGATATGTTAAGGAACAGTAAATACTCAGTGATACAACTCCAAAGTAGCTGAGCGAGAGGAGGAGAAATCTAAAAAAAAAAAAGATGTTTTCCTTCCATTTCAATTTTCAAACTGAAAAGGAAATCAAATAAATTAAATACAAAAATATCAGTGCAATATTTTGGTTACAAATCAAAATAGAGAAAGATCAAATAATAAATTTGGAAGTGTGGAGGCACAACCTTAGTCCATAGTGGAAATGCAATATATTTTAACTATATGTCCTGTATTACTGAAGGTTGTATGTATGTATCTTTCTCATATATTCTGACTTGGTCATCTTTTTTTTATTCTTTAATTTTTTTTTATTTGGTCGTGCCACACAACATGTGGGATCTTAGTTCCTCGACCAGGGCTCGAACTTGTGCCCTCTGTACTGGAAGCATGGAGTCTTAATCGCTGAACCTCCGGGGAAGTCCCTGACTTGGTCATCTTTGAAAGCATCTCTTCCTAGCTTCTTGTTTTACATAGATCTTAAATATAATAGACAATCGATAAATATTGGTTGATTTGATTAAAATTTCACTAATTATAGGCAAAGGAGAGAAAAGCATTGATGCATGATATATGTAAATTAATGTAAACCACTTGCAAATAGATAAGGCTGAGAAGTCCTAGCCTGACCCATGTTGCACCACTGCCTACCCCATAACAGAAAGTTACTACCTCAAACTATGATGATGGAGGTTCAACTTTCTTTGGAGACTTCGCCTCAGAAGAATCTTGGCCTCACCTTCTGTGAACCAGGGAGAACTGGGAGAAGGCTTCTATTACTGCTTCTAATTTATAGAGAACCTGAGGTGTGGGCCAGCTAATTGCCTGCCTGGAGTCATACAGTAAAATCCAGATTGGGAGTGAACCAGTCTTAGCTCAGTGCTCTCCTCACCTCCTCTCCCTGCCTCCCCACAGGCTGAAGTTCAGGTGCTTAATCACACTACCTACCAATGGCTTTGCATAACTAATCAGTCTTCAACCTGTACACTGCCCTATAGAACACATACTACAGTGGAGAACAGACGTCACCATGATAATATCATTTTCTATTTCCCAGTTTTGGCATACGCGCATCTGTAACCTTAACGTTGCATGAACAAAGATTCTTACATTTAATCTTAATATGGGAACTCACAAATGCTCCTCCCATCGGAATGCCGCCATATTCTGATTTCAACAGTGTATGAGCATATGATTTGCCTCAAGGTCCTTTCAGTGTTGTCTGAGATGAAAATGTGGTCACAGTCTAATCTCACAGGACATAATGTCAGGTGAAACTCCTAGAGATCTACATTTCTCATTTAAAAAACGTACACATACCCCAAACCCATAAAGGCCAATGGGAAAGCTCTTTACCTGTCAAGACACAATTCACAGAACTATTTCTACCGTTAAGGAAACCAGTAATATCTCCAGGAGAACAGAGCACTGAAAAATGTCAAATCCCAAATACTGGTCTGGCGGGTAACCATGGGTAAAAAGCGAGTTTCCAAAGGCTTTCAAATGGAACGGCACACCTCTTTCCTCTTCCAAAGTAAAGGTTTAACCAAAATGGCAAACTCTGATACCTAGACTAAGCCTACTCACCATCTGTGCGTGTCAAAGGATGTCAGAATCACTGCTTATGGGGAGTGACTGCGTCTGCTTCTCTCTCTGTGTTACTTATAGATAACATAACCCTATTACTTAGGCACCAGGATAATCAGAAGTATGCCCTTTTAACCCAATCATTTTTGCCCTAATTGATGGAATGTGGAAGAGCTAAATCTGATTTGACTAGGTTCATGTGTGGGGGGCAATGGGAACGATTGAAAGAAGGGAAGTGGAAGCAACCGTCATTCTTCTGAAATTCTTTGCTCTATCTGCTCAGCTAGAGTAGGGTGTCTTACACCACTGACTACTCCACTAAGGCTTCTAATTCCCCGTCAGTGTAATTTGGAGCCAGTCAGCTAACAAAGCATATAAAAATATGTAAAAGAGAATTGGTTGTTGACTCTGGGCACCCACATATTTGGCCCACATGCTTAAATGATCATGTCTCTACGTGGAGATAAAATGGCCTGCTGAATGCGGTAATAAGCTCCAGTGTGAACCACCCTTTGGGGCCTCAGTGTCTACCCTGTCAAAAGGATCCTCTATATCCAATGTCCTCTTTATCTTGTTAAATCAAGAAGGATGTAACCACTGGATTCCACAGGGTAGAAAAACTTGCCATTTGCAACCATGCAGGGAAGAGACTCTTAACTTCGTTTCCCTACTTCAATTATCAGCTTGAAAGGAGGTTCTTTATCCTTTCAAGTGGAGGGCTGTTCAAGAATAAATGTTCCAAAAATAAATATGGATACACGCAGATATACAGATACATTTTCACTTGTCTGTGCGTATAGTATCTCTGGAGGGATGCCCATGGAACTGGTAACACTGGTTGAGTGGCGGAGGAGGGGAAAGGAGGGGGAGAAGAGGGAGAGGGCAGGAGCAGGGAGTAGTGAAGTGGTGGTGGGGAGAAGGGTGGGGGGATACCTTATTTCATCAGTGGCAAATCGAATTTCTAACCAACTGTGAACATTTTTTTTTTTTTTTTTTTTTTGCGGTACGCAGGCCTCTCACTGTTGTGGCCTCTCCCGTTGCGGAGCACAGGCTCCGGACGCGCAGGCCAAGCGGCCATGGCTCACAGGCCCAGCCGCTCCGCGGCATGTGGGACCCTCCCGGACCGGGGCACGAACCCATGTCCCCTGCATCGGCAGGCGGACTCCCAACCACCGCGCCACCAGGGAAGCCCCAACTGTGAACATTTAATATCATGTCTCCGTTTACCCTCTTAACACCTGGGCAGGAAATATGGCGGCAGCACCAATAATAAAATTTGCTACTGAGAGCTAGCAATGCATCAGGCGCTCTGTAAAGTACCTGAAGAGAATTATATCATTGGCTCCTCCCAACAGCCTCTGTGGTAGGTTCTGTCCCCTTTTCACAGATACTGAACCAAACCACGCATTCTGGGGGTGTCCTCCCAAGTCAGGGCAAGGTCAAAAGGCAGGAACCGTGTAGTGTTTGATCAAGAATTTTGGTCTCTTAGGGGCAGTGGCCCTGAGTCACACAATTCTGGGACCACATTTGCAACAATTATTAATCAATGGAATCCTTATATAATAGCTCAAAACAAAACCCAAATGTCTTGAAGAGTATCCCGCAAGCAAACCATATCTGGCTCAAGCCACGGTGTGCTGGGTACGATCTCTGTACTGGATAACAGAGACCCTACAGACCAAAGTACAGATCTTGCTTTTAAAGGTAAACTCTTTGCCTTTAGGTAAAATTATTGTGGAAAGCTTCACATTTGACCTTTACAGACACTCCGTCTACTGCTTTGATATAATAATAGCCAGAGGATTATCTTTTAATCAAGTTACAACTGTTCACCTAGTGACTCACATCAGTCTATGCTTCGTTCCAGTTGGCCAAGGAGAGGTTTGTGAAGTCCTTGAACTTTAAGAGATTCACAGCGGCTACCCCTGCCCCAAAATGCTCCATCACAGGAAAAGTTCTTTGTCCCCTTTTTCTCTGGAGCTTGTTCACCAGTAAGGCTATTAGCCCTCATTCTCCCATGTTCCTTCTATGCCTTTCTGTTTCCTGTATCCATTTATTTTAAAAAGAAAGAGAAAAAGAGCGGAATCCTTCTGTTTGGAGGAACCTGCACTCTAGGGCTTGCTTCCTTAAGTCCTGAATAATTTTTTAAAGTGTTATACTGTAATACGCTGAGTTTTAAGAAACCAAAACTTCTATGGCAGAAATGGAAATGATTTATTCTGGAAATCGTTGTTGTTGTTGTTGTTTTTTTTTTTTAGGGTTGGGCATCATTAGCTGTTGTATATTCACATTGTTAAACCCACACGCCCTCTTGAGTGCTTAAAGTTTTAGCCTGCCTAGTAAATATTTTGATACAGGTCAGTCTAAATAACTTCCATTTCAGACTTCCCTGGTGGCGCAGTGGTTAAGAATCCACCTGCCAATGCAGGGGACACGGGTTGGAGCCCTGGTCCGGGAAGATCCCACATGCTGCGGATCAACTAAGCCCGTGCACCACAGCTACTGAGCCTGTGCTCTAGAGCCCACGAGCCACAACTACTGAGCCCAAGCACCTAGAGCCCGTGCTCCGCAACAAGGATGAGAAGCCCACACACTGCAACGAAGAGTAGCCCCCGCTCACCGCAACTAGAGAAAGCCCCTGTGCAGCAACAAAGACCCAACTCAGCCAAAAAACAAACAAACTGAAAAACCTTAAAAAATAAATAACTTCCATTTCCATGCGATTGGGTGAAATTGTTTTCTTTACCATTTTCTGTTGATACGATAATAAGAATTGCTATAATGAGTCACCATCATTCTTCCTCACTGAATTTAAGAGTAAATGGATGTAGAATCATCCATTAAATTTTATGTTGTAAGGACCAAAGGGACTTTGAGAAGAAAATCAAGACAAATGTTTGTGTACTGGAGTATGGCTGCCCCCACTAACTCTATATTCACATCAGAGTATGTTATAGCCTATGGAAAATACACCCTGCATTCCATAAACAATATACATGATTTGCATTTCTATTACTTCATATAGAGGTAAAATACTAATCTGCTTTCAAAATTTATACTAGTAAAAAGTAGGAAATGACCTAACAAAGAACATGTGTGTCGTAGGGGCCAAACTATATTATCACCCGCAGAGGATTTGCTCTAATACACACACAGATACGTATGTACATTCATCAGCTTTAAAAATGTTCTAACCTTGGTCTTCCCTGGTGGCGCAGTGGTTGAGAGTCCGCCTGCCGATGCAGGAGACGCGGGTTCGTGCCCCGGTCTGGGAAGATCCCACGTGCCGCGGAGCGGCTGGGCCCGTGAGCCATGGCCGCTGAGCCTGCGCGTCCGGAGCCTGTGCTCCGCAACGGGAGAGGCCACAACAGTGAGAGGCCCGCGTACCACAAAAAAAAAAAAAAAAAAAAAAAAATGTCCTAACCTTAATTTTAGTGATGTGCTCAGAATTCAGGGACGGATATCTGCTGTACGATGTTGACACATGAAATACTGTAGAAAGCATGATAATTACTGCCATTTGTAGATCTTCTGAGTTGCAATGTTTTTGCTGTGAGTTCGTGAATTCCTTTACTGAAAAGAGTTACCTCGAGTTTAATGAAATTGATCGGATCAAAGCAGAAATCTCTGACATCTGCAGAGAAATCCACAGGTAATTGACAAAGCCACAGAACATTAGTTGTCTACTCTGAATTTCTAGCTTGTCCACCGATGTGACTCCGATGTAACGTGCCGGCAGTCTACTAGTTCGTGAGCTGGCTCAAGCCCACATCAATCCTGGTCAGCTTTATTTTCATCCCAAATCAAATCCCACGTTTTGATAACTTTATTGGGGGTGGGAGCTACGACTCAAAATTAGGTCAAAGCAACAAATCTGTATTAGGATTTTAAAACCAAATGTAATTGACAGACATGTATGTGTTTACTAAGTTAAGGTTCAGATCAGCAGATAGGAAATCAGCTAGTCGGGAGCAGGGATCCACCACAATGATAACAGTGTGTAGAAATCTTAGTAGGTCACTCTGATGGGCACTGGTCTGAGTGCCTTATGTGTATGACTTCACTAAACCTCACCCCAAGCCTGTGAGTTAGGTATTACTACCATCAACAATTTACAGAGGAGGAAATCCAGGCACAAAGAGTGGAAGGAAGCTTGCTAAAATCGACTCAGCTGGCAAGTGGCGGAGCTAAGATTTGAACCGTGGCAGTTCAGCTCCTGAGCTAGTACTGCCCTACGTGTGATTGAGGATTGATGTAACAGAGTGAAATAACGAGCCATTGTAGACATCATCACAGTCTGTGCCCTCTATCCTGACCAAAGGCCAGCTGGAATCATTAAGCAGTCTTTGGGTTCCTTGACCTTGAATTAACCGAAGACAAGATATCTGAAGCAGAGGCTGCTAGCTGTCTTCCCACACGCATGCTTTTCTTCTTCCTTTAATAAAGGAACCCCTGAGGTTTTGCTGGGCACATGTCTGCCCAACAAAAAAACTTTGTCAGTCTCCCTAACAGCTACATGTAGCCATGTGACTAAGTTCTAGACAATGAGATGAGCGGAAGTGATGTGCACAACCTCTAGTTCATGCCCTTAAAAGGAGGGCCATGCCCTTGACTTTCTTCTTGCCTTCCTGCCGTTGAGGATGTGGGCGTGATGGTGGGAGATGGAGCCGCCATCCTAGGTGGTGAAATGGAAGCTATATACCAAGGTTGGCAGAACAAGACAGAAGGAACCTGGCCACCCTGGGGCCACAATAACAGCCCCAGATTGTTCACACTCTGGCTGACATATCAGAGAGAAATAAACTTCTACCTTATTTAAGCCACTGTTCCTTTGGCCTTTTTTACAGCCATCAAAACGTCATCCTAACTGATACATGTAATTTTTTTTTATCATTTAAAGTAGGCTCAGGTACTTCACAGGGAATAGGACTCCCGTTCCATAATGCATATCCTCCATTTCCTGAGATTTTAAGAATTCATGAGCAAGGTTCTGTTCACGTTTGATGCTTGTTTTTCAGGCCACTGTTATAATGAAAGAGTGTCACCTTTGCCCAGTTGTCTACTATGAAACAAGTGCAAGTGTTCATAGAGCTATTAAACAACAAAACCCTAGCTTAGAAACTTGAAAAATTTCCAGAAGTCTGTGTTTATACACAGTTGAAGCAATACCACTTAATTTGTATATCTGGTCTATGACTTTTAGTTTTCAACATGCCCTTTAGGTACACACCCGCCAACAGCTAAGGTGGGGTTTCTCAACCTCAGCACTACTGACATCTGGCCCAGAAAATACTTCGTTGCTGGGCCTGTTCTGTGCATTGCAGGATACTTGGTAGCATCCCTGGCTTCTAGATAATAGGTGCCAGTAGTACCTGCCCCCTGGTCATGGCAATTAAAAATATCACCAGGCACTGCTAAATGTCTCCTGCGGGGGACAAATCAACCCCAGTTGAGAACCGTAGATCTCATCCAGCCTAGGTTGCAGATTTTGAGAAAGCAGACTAGGACTTTAAATTCTAGCTGGGACACAGACAGGTAGGTCCTTAATATACCTTCAATGATAGTGGTACCCTGGTGATTACCAGGGGCAAGGAGCATGAGCTGATTCTTAAGTTTTGAATTAAGAAGTTCACTGAGCTTTCGATAAGAAAATTCACAAGGCAGTAAAAAAAGTCATAGGCATAATTCCAATCACATTTAACTATTAGTCCAACTTCCTCTATCCAAGGTTAAGATGGAAATAATTGCCTATGTGAAGTAAAAAAAAAAAAAAAAATCCTCCATGTCTGAATGGGATTCTTTTGTAGAAACTCTAATGACAGAAGAAAATTTGACCCTTTCAGAATGGAGAACATTGCCCTATTAAACTTCCAATTCCTTTAGCCTTTCTATGTTGTGGCACCATATTTTTCAGACATTTGGACACTGAATATGTGTAATAAGTGAGAATTATTTGCAGGTATCTTCAAATATGTAAGCCTTTTTAGCCCTACCAGTCAAGTTCTTCTACCTTAATAGCCTTCGCAATACTTCACATACATATGGACCTATTTTTAATTTTATTTTATTTTTCATTGAAGTAGAGTTGCTTTACAATGTTGTGTTAGTTTCAGGTGTTGTATCTATTCTTTTTCAGTTTTTTTTCCCTTACAGGTTATTACAAAATATTGAGTACAGCTCCCTGTGCTATACAGTAGGTGACAAATAGAAACTTTTCTATGTTCCACGGAATCAGCTCATTCCAAGCAAATAATATCTTCAAAATCTCTTTCCTATTAGAGAGAGTGAGGAGGAAGTGTACTGTAAAAAGATACGTCAGGCCCGTCACCTGTCCTGAGATGGGGCTTCGGGGGTGAGGTGAGGAAAAGGCTGTCACCTTACATTTCTTTCAGATCACTGCACTCATTAGGAAGGTCCCCAGCACCTTTGGCATAACTAATGATTGTCAGGGCGTGGGAAGCCAATCAACTTGATGTTCATTATCATCAACAGAGCAGAAGTAATACCCCAAGGGTGGGATGAAATTTCATTGTTTTAATTGAGAGAATTCTCTCTTTGCTGATTCCTGGAGTGGGTGGAATCCAAGACATATCTTTTTCTCCCTTTCAATACACATGCTTTAAAAAGCTTAGCTGATTACTGTAATCCATCATTTCCAGCAACCGAAAAACTCCATTATTTCAATCTGAGCCTTTTACCATTCATGGGGGAGGCGGAGGAGTGGGGGGAAGGCAGGAAGGGTGATCTGCTATTCATAGGAAATTATTTTTAAAAATGGGAACTAAAGGCAACATACTGCGGAGAGGGGGTCATTCAGCCCTGTCTAACACACTGAATAAGAATCAAGGATGGACACTGTCACAGCTACTTATATGCAAGAAGGTGCAAAACCAAAGACTGGTTTCAGATACTAAGGACTAGATTCAATTAATGGCTAAATGCAGAATTCAAAATTTTTCTTCTATCCTTTTCCTCCCACTTAAGTTCACTTTGCCATTATTTTAAAATTTTGAAAAGCAATCTAGAGACATTTGTTATTCAATGAGATTCACTCACATGCAAAACATCATTACTTTCCAGTTCCTACTGAGATACAAAGACCAATAGTACCAGACCACTCTGGGAAAGGTTTGGTTTCTCTTCTGTTTTGTTTGTTTTTAGTACAGTGGGGCACAGCTTCAAAGGTCTGGCTCAGGAGTGATCCAATCATCTCAATAGGATGGGAGTTTGGATCCGCAAACTGTTTGGCACAAACCAGCCTGTTGAGTCAAGACCGAAGGATTTGGGACTTCCCTGGTGGACCAGTGGTTAAGAGTCAGTCTTGCAATGCAGAGGACGCTGGTTCGATCCCTGGTCGGGGAACTAAGATCCCATGTGCCGCAGGGCAGCTGAGCCCGTGTGCCACAACTAGAGAGAAGCCTACACACGGCAACAAAGAGCCCACGTGCCTCAACTAAGACCCAAGGCAGCCAAAAAAAAAAAAAAAAAGACTAAAGGAGTTGGCACCTAGTTGGTCCTTCTTGACTTTGCCAGACGGGAACTCAAAGGAGGAGAACACTCCCGTTATCCTTATCGGTGAGCCCAGTGATGATAAAATTGCTGGGTGTGACCCACCAGCAGATCATGAAATGAACTGGGCTCAATCAGCACTTTAAAAAAAAAAAAGGTGAAATAAAATAGGATAGACTAGAAAATACCAGACATGGTACATGGTGAAGATTGTGTCATTTACCTATCTTAATCGATCAACCAACCTATCTCTATATATTTTACACTGTCATTTAACACACATATACATACACGGTTGTAAACACATGAAACTTACTCTGGGTTTCTGTCCAAAAGTTTGAAGGCCACCAACTCAGTACACGTTTCCACCTATTTTGTTATGATCAAGCATTTTACGAGTCCAAGTCTATTAAAACCAATACATAACATAGCTGCACATATCTTTTTCCTTGTGCATATTTAAAATTCTTTCTTTAAAAATCTCTTTAATCCCATCAACCTGAGCAATTGGAAAACAAAACAAAAAAGAGTCCAAGCTGGTTACCACCTTCAAGAGGGTAAGATAATCACTTCTTTGCTAGCGGTGTACTGGGATCACTCTCGTTCTTCAATTGCACAAATAAAGGTAGTCGTGTTGGAATTCAGCTGTTTGCAAAAGGATTTAGAAAGCGTCATGGATCTAATCTGAGAGGAGTTGATAGCATCACCTTGAGAATGTCAACCACACAATCTGACCTATGAGACCTCTCTGTCCTCCTTCCGAGTAGAGAGAAGTTTTTCCAGTTGATCAAAGGAATCCTTATGAATCAGTGTATATCACTCCCCAAGACTCCAAGACTGTACTAGAGACAGCAATATCATTTAGCTTGAGCCAGTAATGATTTCCCAAAGGTCTAACTGCAGCTTTATCCCAGCTCCCCAGTAAAATGAAAATGACTTAAATGTATTCAGTGCGCTAAGCACACAGGAACATCCTGGTTGGGTTATTGATGCACACACACAAAACAATCCAGTTTCTCAAAATGTATGCAGTTTTTCTCAAATTCATTTCCCTTTGTTATTACTTGTTCTAACCTATGGTGTGCTACCCTGAAAAGGGGCCACCATGGCTAGGGAACAATGAGTCAATTAAGAACTTTCTAACTATGAAATCTCTTAAGTGGACATTTCTATTTAAAAGAGCAAAGCCCTTAAGTCAGATGGAGAAAGACAAATATGGTATGATATCACTTATATGTAGAATGTAAAGAATACAACAAACAGTGACTATAACAAAAAAGAAGCAGACTCACAGACATAGAGAACAAACTAGTGGTTGCCAGTGTGTGTGTGGAGGGGCAACGTAAGAGTGGAAATTAAGAGGTACCAACTACTAAGTATAAAATAAGCTATAAGGATGTACTGTACAGCATGGGGAATAGAGCCAATATTTCATGATAACTATAAATGGAGTATAACCTTTAAAGATTGTGGATCACTGTATTGTACACCTGTAACTTATATAATATTGTACAGCAACTATATTTCAATAAAAAAACAATGCTTTAAAAAAGTAAAGTAGCAAAGCCCTTTTAGAGATTTTGACCAGTTTCTTCCCACACGCCAAAAGAAAATGAACACACACACACTCATGAGTGTAAACAGATGTAAACGGACCACTTGTAAAGGTTTCTCTTGTCTCCACCCTCAACCCTTCCCCCAGTGAATTCTGAAGCCTGCATCACCCTGGAGGAAACTGTAATTCAGACTCACTCTTCAGCTCAATATTAAGTAGTCAACCTCACAGCTTGCCAGCAAGAAGTGGACTGCTTTTCTATCACTGAATCTTATTATCTCATTCCCTATCTCAGCAAACTGTCTCTGAACGACTCGGCTGAAAAATTGTATGGTAACAGGTCTAGTCTAGACAATCATCTACTCTATTCTGGTGGTTGGAAAGCACTTAAAACAAAAATTTAGCCAAACAATGTGTTTATATGATGCAAGTCTCAAAAAGTCTAGGAAGAATCTCCATTGCCTCAGATATTACAGATGACAAAATATTGTTAAAAAGGGATTTCAACATTTGAGGATTGCTGGAGAGAGGTGGGAAGAGGCACATATTTAGCGGGAAGGTCATCTCGAACCTGAGCTTTTTTTTTTTTTTAAAGGGAATTCCTTTATTTTTATTATTTATTTAGTTATTTGTTTATTTTTGGCTGTGTTGGGTCTTCGTTTCTGGGCGAGGGCTTACTCTAGTTGCGGCGAGCGGGGGCCACTCTTCATTGCGTTGCACGGGCCTCTCACTGTCACGGCCTCTCTTGTTGCAGAGCACAGGCTCCAGACACGCAGGCTCAGTAGTTGTGGCTCACGGGCCTAGTTGCTCCGCGGCGTGTGGGATCTTCCCAGACCAGGGCTCGAACCCGTGTCCCCTGCATTAGCAGGCAGATTCTCAACCACTGCGCCACCAGGGAAGCCCGAACCTGAGTTTTTGATGGTTTAGTACTTGGTCGTGTTTCTGAGAAATTTCCTTATTAAGTGCTATTTCCTTGAATGCGGAAAGGCACCCTCCCTGCTCCACACACACCCCGAAAGAGTCATATTATGTACTAGCAAATATAAGCTCTTCTGCTTGTCAGTAATGTATGTAGGTAACAAACATTTAGGATTTCTGTTGTAAATAACGGATGTTATTGTCTTACACAATATAATTTGGTATAACATTTGTAAAGAACCATCATTAGTGGTTTTACGACTGTACATCACCTCTCCAATGGCAGAACTGGCAAGACACACACATACAATAGCCTCTAGGCATGCTTTGTGAGCATCTGTTTGAGTAATTTGCAGTTTTTATTGGTGAATTCACAGTTCCCTGACATAGCTCTTTATAAATAATGCTGGAGCAATTCTTGGTGAAGCTAAATTCCTCTTTCTTATGAAGGCATTCTCTTTTCTACAATGAATTCTAAATAATGGATTTGTCTTGTCATTTTAAAAAAGAATTCTGATTTCAAATTCTGTGAGTTTCCAAGCGTTTTATTATTATTGAGTTTTGTAGACTTTTTTCCATAAACATTCAGTTAACTATCTAGATAGTCATTTTAACTGATTAAGAAAAAACCCAAAACATTCAACTAAACATAATAAAATAAAAATATTTTGGGCTTCCCTGGTGGCGCAGTAGTTGAGAATCTGCCTGCCGATGCAGGGGACACGGGTTCGAGCCCTGGTCTGGGAAGATCCCACGTGCCGCGGAGCAACTGGGCTCGTGAGCCACAACTACTGAGCCTGCGCGTCTGGAGCCTGTGCTCCGCAACAAGAGAGGCCGCGACAGTGAGAGGCCCGCGCACCGCGATGAAGAGGGGCCCCCGCTCGCCACAACTAGAGAAAGCCCTCGCCCAGAAACGAAGACCCTACACAGCCAAAAATAAATAAATAAATTTATATATATAAAAATATATATATATATTTTTGAGTTTTTAATTAAAAATTTATTTTAGTTTTAACAAATTTTTATTTTATTTTTTATTGCAGTATAGTTGATTTACCATATCGTGTTAGTTTCAGGTGAACAGCACAGTGATTCAGTTTTATACACACACACACACACACACACACACACACAGTGATTCAGTTTTATACACACACACACACACAAATATATATTCTTTTTCAGATTCTTTTCCTTTATAGGTTATTGCAAAATACTGAGTATAGTTTCCTGTGCTATACAATCTCTCTTTCATAACTTAATAGTAAGAAGAATGAAATGAGATAAACATTGGGCAATATTCACCACCAATAATTAATTATTACAGGGATTGCACAGATTCCATCCACTATAAAAAGAATATCCAGCAAATTAAATTAACTTTCTCTGCCTCTCTTATCTTTATTCAGGGCCTCTCTGTTTCCATTAAGCCTTTCAGGGGACCTTATTAAAGGCTTTAAAGATTAAACAAGAAGTCAGATTAACTTTTTAAAATGGAAGTGAGATTCTGTCATTTCTCTGCTCCAAACATTCCAGTGGTTCCTAGGATACTTGCAGGAAAGCCCAAGCCCTTGCTAGTCTCCTCCAGCCTCTGTAAGCTCTTCTCCCTCCCTCCCCTCCAGCCAGCCACTCTTCCTGCTGTCACTTCCCCAAGCCAAGCCCATCCTCCCCTCTGGGGCTTGTAGTAACTGCTCCCTTTACCCAGAACTGCACCTTCTCAGGGAGAACTTTCTCTGACCATCCTACCTTTGATGGTCCCTTTCCAACCCCCCTTACATAGCTTAGTTTTTTCATGTTATTAAATAATATAGAAATAAAATTATATATTCCATAAAAATATATATTATATACTTCTACAATGTTATTATATATGTGTGTGTATATATTATATACACACTGTATAATTATTTGTATATCATCTGTCTCTATCTCTAGCACATAAGCCCCATAAGGACAAGGACTTTGTTCTGTTCACTGTTGTTCCCCAGACCTAAAAGGTACTCAGCGTATCATAGCTGCTTCATAAGTGTTTGTTGAATGAATACATAAACTTCCTTTTTACCCCAGGGGTACATACACCTCATAATAGCTCCTCAGACTGCTCATCAAATACTTAATGCTCTCAGATCCTTTTATATTTAATCCCCATTTCATAGGATCTCAATGTCCTCTGACGCTAATGGAGAAGAATGAAAATTATCTAAGGGGCAGTGAATCTGTAGTCACGAAGATCGTTTTTCTAATTGACCTCTTCTGTTAGGAAACTAAACAGATGCAACAAAAATGTGAATGCTCATTTTACTTCTTGATAAAACTACTGAAAACATTCTCCATCAGCAGCTATTATTTTGTTAATTATACCTAAGTGAATGATATTTATGAGACCAATAGTGCAATGTAACGTACAAAGGGCTGTTCTATTAAACACCGTTTTCAGCGACCAGTTAAATAAGATGGTGTGCACTTCTTCTCCAACAGCTGGTGCCCTAAGATAAATTTAATTCATTAATCTCCCTTGTAAGGTTGAAAATAAGGAACGATCCTCAAACTTCAATCATTCCTCAAGTGAACTTAGTAAGTAGCCAAACTGAAATATGTACTTAAAAGACTACGGTCATATTTGTATCTCATATGAGGATTTCACAGCCCTTTGTTAATAACTTACAGGATACGTAATTTAAAATTTTTGAAACAACTCTACCAATATTTATTCATTGTAACACAAGATGTTTGGGAGCCTTGGACAAAGGCCCATCTTGTGTGTGACCATGAGAATGACTATAGTGCAACTCAAAGCATCATGACTCTTATCTTTCTCCCTTAACAAACTTACTCCCTCTAATAAATTTGATTTTTTCTTTATAAGTGTTCCATGCTCATTATAGAAAACTAGAAGAACACAGACAAGTGGGGGAAAAAAAAACCCCAAACCACAACGACAGTTCCCATCATTACCCAAAGACAACTGCTATGAACATTTTGGTGAACTTTCATTTTATTCCTTTTTCATGTCCAAATGCCTTTAAAAAAAGACATTAATTACTATGAAAGGCTTGTAATCCAAGGCAAGTCTTAGTATGACACCAGTGATGATATTTTTAAAATACCACATTTTCGAGTGATAAAAGTAACAGTTGGGAGATAGACCGGAGTGCTTTAAAAATTAACATTTTTCATAAAAATGAAAAACAATTTGGCCAAAAATAGTGTCAAAAATAACTTTCACATACCGAAAGCATGCCTACATGTTAAAAGCATTTGCAAGAGTACACATTTTTTTTTTTCCTGAGTAAAATTTTCCCCTGCTTTTCTTTTGGCAAGTACCTACACAGTACATACAAAATTAGTGAGCAAAAAAAGTAATTTGTATGAGTCATCTTGCCTTTAAGACAAAACAGTTACCTCAAATCCGCATAACCCATTAATTCCTGCCTCCACACTCCAGCAAAGATTGACAACCAGAGTTTGGACCTAATCTTTTTAATTAATTAATTAATTTATTTGTATATCATTCTACCTCTGGGTTATCTGACTCCCTAATTATTCTGTTTCCTGTTCCTATAATAGAGCTGATTTCCCTGATAACCTCACCACTGTTTTTCCTGGGACCTACTGATTCATGAATCTTTCAACTGAACATCCCAGAGTCTAATTCCATTCAAGTTAAAAGAGAAGCAACTGATCTGAGTGACTCATTCCTGGATACTTAAGGCAAGGACCTAGAATTTGCAGATGGATGAGTCATTTTGACTGGAAAGCCCTGCATCTACCTTGGGAAGAAGGTACCCAAGGATGAATATAACAGAGGATGAGGAAATCATGAAGGCAGTAGTTGCCAATCAGCGCAAGACGTGCGAATGGCTGGTATCCCTTAGTCTGAAGTGCTTTGATACCTTAAGATAGGTTCTACGTTCCAAACATCCCTTACAAGACTTTTTCCAACATTTTCATCTCTTGCAGCTGAAAATATCTGCGTTCACTTTTGTAGGTCTACCATTTTTTCTGGGGTCACATCTGAACATGGTTCTGTTGAAGTTGGTCTCCTTGTCCAAAGCTCCAGGCATTAACCTCATGATAAAAACTTCCAAGTGGTGTCAAGCATTCAGTATCAGAACAAACAAGATAGCTTCACCTTTGTTCAAATGATGTGTCTGATGATAAAAATAATGCATGTTTATGGTAAAAATGGAAGTCCATAAAATATAAGTAAAAGTCACTTGAAATCCTAATTACCCTGAGATAACAGTTAACATTTTTATCCTTCCTGATTTTTCCCCTGTATGCACACAGTTTTACAAACCATGCGGTCACACCATTCATGCAGATTTGTAACCTGATTTACATTCTCATGAACTGTATGAAACACTCATTTAACTCTGGCCTCTAGCTGGGGGAGTTCACCGAGGGAAGATGGCTAAGAATCATTGCTTTATCCATATTTTTAGCAGTTCACTTAATTTAGAGATTATTCATTAGGGCTCCAAGTCATCATATGAATCATAGAACGATGGATTCTAAAAAAAAAAAATTGATTTGAACAATAAGTATCTCACTTTACTTTTGATAACTTTAAAAAATTATAAAAGTGTAAATTAATGGTAAAAAAATAGAACAAAGGATACAAACTGAAAAATGAAAGAACGCCTCTCATTTACTATCCCTCTTCTCCCAGTCCTCTTCACTCCTGTGCTAATCACTGTTCAGAATTTATCTGTGGGGAAATTATCTCCACACATGCAAGCATTTTGTGTGCACATAAAATGTACCACCTCTGGCTACCCTGGTGGTGCAGTGGTTGACAGTCCGCCTGCCGATGCTGCCGATTCAGGGGACGCGGGTTCGTGACCCGGTCCGGGAAGATCCCACATGCCGCGGAGCGGCTGGGCCCGTGAGCCGTGGCCGCTGAGCCTGCGCGTCCGGAGCCTGTGCTCCGCAACGGGAGCGGTCACAACAGTGAGAGGCCCGCGTACCGCAAAAAAAAAAAAAAAAAAAAAAAAGTACCACCTCTTTAAAAAATATATAAATGGGATCATGTCACACATATTGTCTGTAGCCAGCTTTTTGTTTTTTAAAATCTAACAATATATCTTAGACATCTTTTCATATAAATTCTCAAAGATCTCCTTTACCCTTTTTTAATAGCTCTGGAATTTTCCATCGAATGTCCTATGGTTCATTTCACCAGTTCCCTACCTATGAACATTTAATTTGTTTTCATATATTTATGTGGAGAGCACAGCCTTGTCCATACACCTTAGTGTTGCTTGCTCAAGTTTATTGGTAGATTAAATTCCTAGAATGGGACGTGAAGGTTAAAGTTCACAAAATAACAGGGAGCACTGTATTTCTCTGTAACTTAGAGAATTCATTTCTTATTGACATCTTTAGTAGAATATTTAACATAGGGCTTGCCTCATGTAAACCCCACAATGGCTCACGATAGAAAAAGAGAAGGAAAAGATGGGGATGAGACAGAGTGCCCTGGAGAAGACAGGTAGCTGAGGGCAGAAACGGCTGTGTATGTGTGGGAATCTCCAACTCCAGGGGGCTCATCTCAGTTGATTCTTGCAGAGGTGAGGAGAAAGGTGTAAGAGTAGGGAGGGGTGTAGCCTGACAGCTGTAGAAAACTGTTTCTCTCTTCAGGTGTAAGAAACAACTGAGGAAGTGTCAGAAAATTTGGGGGACATTTCCCAAGCAAGAGGAAAAAGCCATGTATCATTTTTTAATAATTTGCAAGAAAAAAAAATTTCCCTTTCATGGGCTGCCCAAATTCCAGAGAGCTTCAGGCCTGAATTCAAATCTGTCTCACACAGTTTCCCCTTAGTATGAATGAAAGACTCTTATGTGAACTTTTGCCCTATTTGGATCAAAATATAACACTGTCTCTCAATAAAATAATTTACATTAAAAGAGAAGCTTATCTCATAAAGCGGTTGGCTCACGGATGGGAAAACAATTCTATCTGAAATAATTCCAAACTTTTTAATATGAGACTAATGACGTAGGGAATTTTATGCCTGGGAAGTTTTATTATTATGCATGAAAATCAGTATTGGGTTTTCACATTAATTCCCGTGTTAACCTTTCACATCAAACCATCTAGTCTTCTTGGACCTCCACCTTCCACTCTCTGCCCTCAGAAATTTGTGGCAGTTAGATCTATACCTAAGGTGAAAAAAATGAACACAATAGCCCTGCAATCTTTCTCCTGTCAAGCTTAACCGTTTAATTCTAAAAAGACAATTATGTCATGGCAGTTACCCACATTAGCTAGGGAGACCAACTGTATTTGAAAAAAGCTTTATTGCACACCTTACATTTATAAAGAGGTCCATTTTAACCTACAGTCAAAATCGGATCTGTGTCATAATCAAAGTCTCATCAGATATCTCTTAGAACATTTAACACTAGCTCTACAAACAACATAGTTGTTCAACAATATGCC
This sequence comes from Orcinus orca, assembly GCF_937001465.1. NCBI lineage: Eukaryota > Metazoa > Chordata > Mammalia > Artiodactyla > Delphinidae > Orcinus > Orcinus orca. Next base: position 26,927,532 of record NC_064562.1, read on the forward strand.
TTCATCCAAGATTGATGAGTGATTACACTTGGTGGTGGCTTCTGGGAGATACCATGGTCAACAAGGCAGCTTATGCCCACCAAGGAGTTTACAGCTAAGGGAGAAGGCTGATGCTTAAATAAACAGGAAATTCTAAATACCCCAGGAGATCAAAGGAAGCAGCACCTAATCCAGTTTTGGAGTGGAAGGGGAATGCAGAGGCTATTAAAAAAGAAAACAGAAAAACAAACCTATAGGGAAAGACTGCAGGTGTCAGTTAAACTTTATCCTGAGGGTAATGGGAAGCCACTAGGCCTGAGAGTGAGATGATGAGATATGCCTTCTAGAAAGATTACGGCTGCAGGATGGGAAGACGGGACCATCAGGGGTGACACTGGAGACAGGAAGACCTGAGAGAGGCCACTGTTGTAACCCAGAGGACTAATGATGGAGACTCGAACAAGCTTATTGGCAGTTGGGAAAGAAAGGAAAACGTGCATTTAGGAGAGAGGTAAGAGGCAGAATCGTGCAGGGTAACTGGTTAGAAGTGGAAGGTGGAGAAGAGGCAGTAATGGAAAACGATGCAGCAAATACTGTCATTCCTGCCCCCTCTCCCGCCATCGCCTTGCCTTTATCACTTCAGCACCTGCCTTCCCACTGCCAGCATGTGCCAACATTTGCCAAGGGCTTCCTCTGGCCATGGGAGCCTGCTTTGACCACCTGTGTAGTAAGACCAGGGTGTTGGGGAATTGACTCTCCTGGGAGAAGCTTGAATCTCACCTCTCTCAGTCCCTCCAGTAGAAAGTTCTGAGGTGTGTGTCCTCCATGGCTTCCCAGAGTCCCCCAGTGACATTAATCTCCAGTTGTCTACATAGGTAACCTGTTTGAGAAGGAACCTTTTGTTGACTGCCTGCCGTTCCCTGGCCCGCTTTCCCGTCCCTCTCCCAAGCTTTCCTGGTCTTGCTTCCTACAAAACTCCTTGCGTAAATCCTTGCCTTGGGGTCTGTTTCTGGAGGAATGCAAACAAATGGTATCGAACCTTATGATTTGTGCCATGGGAGGCGATGATGCTACTCAGCAAGGTAGGAAAAAAAGACAGAGCAGAGGGTTTTAATCAGTTTTAATTATTTGGGGAGGGGAGGGATGGAGACAGCAGGGGTCGGGTGGGGAATATGTTTAGTTTGGGACCTGTTGAATTCAGAGAACTTGCGAGACCCCTGTGCGGGACGTCTCAGTAGAACTCCAGAGGAGGACGTGAGGAACCAGGGATCTCATGAAGCCAGTGCAAAGACTGTCCATACTTTTGCGCTTCTAATTCACACCTTCCTTTTCTGGATGATAGATGGAGAAGAGAAATGGTAAGGACTTTGCTAAAGGAAACACACTGCATGAGAGAGAACAGCCCCTAGCTGAAGCCCTGACAGTCATTCCAACAACCACATGGAGGAAGGGCTGTGGTGTGACGTGGGGCAGGGGTGTCTCTCTCACTGCAGAGAGGTCCCCGTTGGGCCTACATGTGGGAATACAGAATGGATCCGTTTGAATGAAAAATAGATGGTCTAGTCTGTAAGCGGAATGGCTTTTCTTTTTTCTACACTGGTTACCGGAGGGCAGTTGCTGCCCTGCAAAGGAATAAACACAAAGAAGAAATTGCATGAAATGAGAATATGTATCTTTGATAGCAAAGGAATGGAAGAACGTATTGTATATACAGAAAAGGCCTTGTAGTTTGAATTAGCCGGTCCCAAACTGAAGCCAGGGTCACCACATGGCAATTTTCAAACAAATATTCTCCATCGTCCATTACACATACTCAAGAATTTGACCTTTTACAGCACTATTCATTCTCCAGGCATCTCAATGGTCTCTGCAAAAGTAAAAACACAACCACAGGCACCGCAGAGGCCTTATAAATGGCGTGCAGAAAATTTTATGTTCTGCTCACAGGAAGATATCAGGCCAGGGCCGAAGTGGTCACAGCCTCAGGGACCTAACCTGAGAAACACCTGAGAAACACAGTCCTCAAACTGGAGTTTTTCTTTTCCTGTATATTTTATTACAAGATATTGAATATAGTTCCCTGTGCTATAAAGTAAGTCCTTGCTGTTTATCTATTTTATATATAGTAGTGTGTATCTGCTAATCTCAAACTCCTAATTCCACCCCCCTTCCCCTTTTGTAACCACAAGTATGTTTACTTAGCCATAAAAAAGAATGAAACAATGCCATTGGCAGCAACATGGATGGACCTAGAGAGTATCATACTAAATGAAGTAACTCATTCAGAGGAAGATGAATATCGTATATCACTTATACATGGGATCTAAAATATGACACAAATGAACTAATTTACATAACAAAAACTGGCTTAAAAAAACACTAATTTATTTTATTTATTTATTTTTGGCTGCATTGGGTCTTCATTGCTGTGTGCCGGCTTTCTCTAGTTGTGGCAAGCGGGGGCTACTCTTCGTTGCGGTGTGCGGGCTTCTCATTGCGGTGGCTTCTCTTGTTGCGGAGCATAGGCACGCGGCTTCAGTAGTTGTGGCTCGTGTGCTCTAGAGCGCAGGCTCAGTAATTGTGGCGCACAGGCTTAGTTGCTCCGCGGCATGTGGGATCTTCCCGGACCAGAGCTCGAACCGGTGCCCCCTGCATTGGCAGGCAGATTCTTAACCACTGTGCCAGCAGGGAAGCCCAAAAAACTGGGTTTTTAAAAGGGCTTTTGGATGTCACCATTTCCCGCAAAGTACAAACACGAAAGAGTTGATGATTATCTTCAATACCAAGTGACTCAACCCCGGTGCTATCTGGGCATAGATAAAGGGACTTAGCACAGCGACCACAGTTTTGTCCTCTGTCTTCGTGGCTTTCCACAGATAGCTCAGGTGAGGCATCTAAACTGGAGATAAATTTCTCCTCTGGAAAGGTTACCACAATTAAACCCCTTCAGTATGTGAACACCACAACCGCTGGTCTGCAGAGACCTGATTAGCCACATTTTTGAGAAGGACTAACTTGGACACGAAGACCTTTCTCTTCAAAGAATTTTTAATGGAGTCAACAGCTCCCCTTTGGAATTCACCTACACTCTGACTGAGACCAAACTAGTCTGCTGAGGGACAGATGGAACTAGTTGCGAGCACATCATTTTTAGCCTCAAATAACATTATCTGGGTCAGGAAGCTGTGTAACAACAAAAACTTCTCCCTCTAGTAAACAGCTGGACAGACTACATAGCTCACCTTTTGTAAGTACATCAGAGAAATGCTATAAGCAGTGCAGAATACTTTCCCAATTTGAAACAGAACGGGAATCAGAGATATCAACCTATATGTCACTTAATTCGGGGCAATTTTGTGCTACAAATGGAAATGTTCCTATAAACTAAAAATTGTCTACTTGAAAGACAGCTGGCGTCATCATCACTTTCGGTCTCTGAAGTGAAGATGCACTCGTATTGATGGCCTGGAGGTGGCCACGTGGCATCGAGACCCACCTATTTGTGAATAAGACAGTTACCCTAACACAGCTTGATGAATTTTCACAGAATTACCCATGCATGTAATCAGCAGCCAGATCAAGAAATGAAATGGTCCATCTTCCCAGATGCCCTTCTTGTGCCCGCTTCTCAGTCACTACCATCCCCAGTACTGTCCTTCAAGGATTAAGTCCCTTCCCCAACTCTTAGTGGGTGTGGTAGAATTTCTAGTAGACTAAACTGCTGTTCCCCTTACCAGCATATAGTTTTAGCTCCACAAGGAAAATAAAGAAACCTGAGTTGAGGTCACAGTACCACTACAGATGGCAGTTTTTGAAAAAGAGGGGATGTGGAAGAAGCTTGAAGCTCTTCTATTCTCTTTCTGCTGGAAGCTTAGCTAGGGCTAAACCCGGGTTCTCCTGATTCCCAGTGGAGAACTTTTCCTTTTCCATCGCTGATCAGATCACCACTCACTTCAGTGTTATGTGTCTTATTTAACCAGGAGGTTTTAACCAGGTTCATGAAACTATTTCTATGGCTCAGACAATCCATTAAAGGTTACTGAAAAGCGGGCTTCCCTGGTGGCGCAGTGGTTGAGACTCCGCCTGCCGATGCAGGGGACACGGTTCGTGCCCCGGTCCGGGAAGATCCCACATGCCGTGGAGCGGCTGGGCCCGTGAGCCATGGCCGCTGAGCCTGCGCGTCCGGAGCCTGTGCTCCGCAACGGGAGAGGCCACAACAGTGAGAGGCCCGCGTACCGCAAAAAAAAGGTTACTGAAAAGAAACATTGTTTCTTTAAGTTTCTTGACTGAAAGAAACATTCCAAGTGACTATGATTACTAGATATCGAGGCATTAAGGGAAGAAAGAAAAGAATTAAAAGGCAAGAGGACAAAATTAGCATTATATTAATAAACAATACATTCTTATCTTGTCACTGCTTTGAAATATCTTATTTAAAGGACTATTTTTTATTCCTAACTAAAAGAAGGCCATCCATCAGTAATACTTCAAATGTCAACTGGGAGTACGTATGGGCAAACCCTGGAGAGATGTGCTTCTTTGCTGGTGACGCATATCTGACTTAGGAGGCAGTGTGACAGGGCAGAAAGAGAGAAAATGCACTGTGGAGTTCTGGGTTTGAATTCATGGGCTGCCACTCACCAACTGGATGATTCTGAACAAGTTATTACAGGCATATCTTGCTTTATTGTGCTTCGCAGATATTGCTTTTTTTTTTTTTTTAACAAATCGAAGGTTTGTGGCAACTATGCCTTGTCAGATGATGGTTAGCATTTTTTAGCAATAAAATATCTCTTAACTAAGGCATGCATGTTGTTTTTTAGACATAATGCTATTGCATACTTAATAGACTACGGTATGGTGTAAACATAACTTTTATACGTACCAGGAAACCAAAAAATTTGTGTGACTCACTTTATGGTAATATTCGCTTTATTGTGGTGGCCTGGAACTGAACCCACAATATCTCTGAACCCATGAAATCTGTAATGTCTCCGCAAAAGGTACAAACTTCCAGTTATAAGATAAATAAATTCTGGGGATGAAATGTACAGCACAGTGACTGTAGTTAACAATACCACATTGCAGGTTTGAAAGTTGCTAAGAGAACAGATCTTAAAGGTTCTCACAAGAAAAAAAATTTGTAACAATGTGAGGTGATGGATGTTAACTAGACTTATTGCAGTGATCATTCTGCAAAATATGTGTATCAAATCATTAGGTTGTACATTTTAAACGAATACAATGTTATATGTCAATTATATCTCAATAAAACTGGAAAAAGGGTATTAAATCTCTCTGAACCTCCATTTAGTCACCTGTAAATTGAGCATAATTCCTATGTCTCAATGGGTTGCTTTCAAAATTAAATGAGATGACACAGATCCCGGGCCTGACAATTTAGCAGGTCCTTGATAACTATTAACTTCCTCCTCTGTACAGGATGAATCTGTTTAATCAAAAAGGAGCTTAAGCCACAAAATGATACACACCAAACAACACCCAATGTTCTACTGTTTATCCATGACTTAGTCTGAATTTTCAAAGAATCTGCTGTGTTTGAAAAAGGATTGAAGAAAACACTTTGCTGTAATCCAGGAAAGCTTGGTATGTCTCTCTCTCGAGATATGAGTCGGGAAGTCTTAACATAAACAAAGGTGACATGCACATCTTTTAAACCCACTGCCTGAGAGAGGTCATTCCTATCTGGGCAGCTGCACGGCAGGCCAAGAGTTAGTCACTGGTGGCACTCTAATGCAAGGCACCATTAATTTAGATTTCAGAAAAGTGTATATGACATGGTACCACTTGTATTACAGTGATCGGCAGAACAGATAGAGGAAAATGGATCAAGAATTGGCCTGGGGACAAGGCAGACCATTCTAAACGTGCCTTTTTATTTAACATCAAACCTGATTGGCATATCGAGTCTTGAACTAAATTTTGCCCATGTTCTTCTTGTTTGGATGTTATGAACAATAACAGCAAAAAGAGTTTCTTTTTTTAAAGGGAGTTTAGCAAGTAATGGGTGAAGGGATTTACAAATACAATTGCTGATATGTTTTACATTGTCTGACTCTAAGCTCCATCTGAAATAACAAACAGAAGCATCGGTGACTCCAAACACCGTGAAAGAGTTCCACGGAGACCTGCATTTTCCTTCACACCCGCTCTGCTTGTGTTTTTGTTTTTTGGCTTAATACAGAGCAAACATACTGTGACTTCAAAATCATAATAAAACAGAATTGAAGCTCCACACTGCTTAAAAGCAGTGCCGAGACGTAAATCCTTCTCTTAATAGCCTTTGCTTCGGAAAGACGACGGGAAAACAGAAATAGCTGCAGGTACATGGCAATGGGTCTACTCCTTATACAGAACTGCCCTTCGTGCCCTGAAACACACCTGACCTCAGAATCTCTCCTCTATCAGTGTAAATCTCTTACAAAGTGAGACAACTATAAATTAGACAAAGTACATTAAATTACACAGAGTCTGTAATTTTATCTCCCCCATAATAGGAAATCTCTTTTATTTCTTTTGTACAATCACCCACCAGCCCCGGCACTAGCCAGGGTGCACTCAGTCATCTATTCACGGCCTTCAGGTTATTTTGTCCTCACATCCCTCCAGCAGACGATGACAGCAGCTTTTAACTCATTGTTTTATTAAGGATTCCTGGTGTTACCTCCGCCTAAGACATTCACAGCAAGTAAAAATGTTAGGTCTTGGCTCGTGAGCATTTTTTGGTTCACAGGAAAGTCAGTCTAGAAATAGTGGCAACAACCGGGTCCAGGACACCGCGAAGCTCTGTGTTTATTCTGTTTCTCTGGGATGGTGGCAGCTGTGTGTCTTAGAGACCATCTGCCGAAGGCAAATGCCTAGTTAACAGTGCTATTCTCAATTTTTCCATGATCCGTGGTGCTACCACCTCTCCCCAGTTTGCTCTCTCCCACACCGCTCGCTTCGTGCTCCACAGGCCTGAAACACAATCACAACCCACCGCGAGCGTCGCTTCGGCCTGGAGCTGCCAGGCCTTCAACGATACTCTCACGTGGTACGCTCCCCTGCCCCGTGGTCTCACTCCAAAGGCGAACGGGAGAGGATTTCATCCCACTGATACAGGTGTATAAATAGATACCAATATCTATTGTTGAATTAATGCTGTGGGTTCTCAGCATTTGCAAGGGCTTTCTTGGATCGTAACTAGGCACATTAAACCTCATTAATTACGGTCTCCACTAGTTGGGACTCTGAGATCATTCTCCAGGCTGACATTTTTCTTGACATGATGTGTGGCAAGAAGTTTGCTAAGTAAATAAAGAATGGAAATAATATTTTAATGGTGACATTTAAATTACCCAAGAGAAGATGTCTAAGGATGCTGACGCTTTGATTTATATACTAACAACAAATGATTTTCTGCCTAGTCACTAAAGCCAGCTATCTCCTTCCTGGCTTCCCCATTTCTGCACAGCCACCATAGGTCCCTACTTCAACCTGCTGATGACAAAGCTAACCAAACTAGTCAACTAGCCCATTTCCTGCCTGTCCTATCCCCGTCCTCCTTTTCTCGAATCCAGGCCCTCATTAACGATGCTGTCGTAGTACGAGAGCATCTGCCTCGGACAACTCGTTCTTGCCACATCGTCAATGATTCAGAAATCTGCTGCCCACTTGGTCTTCCGAAATCTTCTATGGGAATTTATGATTCTTATATCCTAGAATCTTAAGATCTTTGGCTTCAAAATTTCTTTGTTCCCAGCGCTGCATTTAGCAGAGTCCTGGAACAGACGTATGTTCACCGTATCTATCTAAGACCCCTGGGGCCTGATGTATTTTGGGATTCATACTTTTTCTGATTTCAGATGATAATATGGTGCATAAGGTATTATTTGATGTAACACTCCGATGGGCCTTCGTAATCAAGCACATTGATATTTCTGCAACAAAAATGTATGGATTTCATCGTTGGCATAATGCATAAAGGCTATAAATAGCCTCCCATTAGGTTTTGCCACCAAACAACTTATTCAAAAAATTACAGGTTTCAGAATTGTGGGTAAAGGATTGGGGAGCTTGAGTAGGTAGTACACCATGGCCGTTTATCACTGCCATTAACATGTCAAACACATGTTTTCTTGAAAAGTCTCCGTACTGCAGTCTTTTGTTAGTTCAGATTGGTCTTCTCCACAATTCGTCCAAATTATCAAGGTTTTCCTTACAAAATATATCTTCGGATTACGAGAACTTTGTGATCACCAGATTGTCCTTACCGCTTTTAATTTTTCTAATTTTAACTCCATTTCTAAAGCATTTTTACCTTGCTTGCTTTAAATAGGCCCTTTTTAGTTGTCTATTTTGGCAAAATTTAAATCTAGTCATTTTGCCTATCCTCTGCCTAAAGAAAGGCTTTTTCAAGAACAGAGACTGATCACCCCTCAAGAATGGTGCATTTACATTAAAAAAAAAATCCCGGTTATGCTGACTTCTCCCCCCAAAATAAGAGTTAACTTTTTAAGGGTGAGTTTATCTAATTTGTAATAAAAGTCTGTGAAGTGCATCATAGCAAGTTCCCCACCCGACAACACAACACACATAGTTAAACATATTACTTTTTGAGGGCGAGCTGTAACTTGACCAATAAACCCTTCGTAAAATATAGCCAAGCCGCACATTAAGCCAGCAGTGCAGGGTTTCTATATACATCACGGGATGCTTGGCTGTATGGGTCACAGCATTCTGACAGGCAATTACTAGGCAGTTATTTTGACATTAGAAAGTCACAATCCATCAACTTAACAGCAGGGTGATAATTTGGGGAACAGGGAGATGGTTATTCAAAAAGACACTGTGGGAAGTAAACAGCAGTTCCAATAGCCCCTGTCTGAGAATGAAGGCATCAACTAACCAGAATTTCTTTCCACCTCCAGAACCAGGTATTATGTAACGTGTTTTTGTGTAAGCATGTTATTTATGGGGTTTGAATAGAAAAGCCCTGCCAGGCTAACAAGGCTGCAGGTACCTGGAACTCTTTGGAGATGAGAAGAAATGGATCTGCCATCACAAGACTAAAGAACGACAAAGAGTGGCCTCTTCCCCACTGTTTGTCACGGACCACTTCCAACGACCTGTGACATCCACAAGCCAGTATCTCAGAAGATGCTCCTTGGCTCTTTCTGAATCGTAAAACACTCAGCTCTGCAGCCGTTTGCATCTGTGACACGGGCTCCTTGCGTGTGAGGGGGACACTGGACTTTATTCTTGCAGGAATTCCTGGCCAACAACCCTGCTGTGAGCCCCTCGTGCACACATGTGGCCTTGGTCTCTCCTGGACACGTGAACGGGTGTGGAGGCCACCAGGAGCCTCTGAAATTCTCTTAGTGACTGGGAGCTGAAAGCTTCCTGGCAGCTGGACGGGTGGCACTGGGGTGGGGGAGGGGTGGGAAGGGAGGAGAGACTCCAGGGCAGGGGTTCTCAAACGTTCTCATTTCATGACCACTCTGAGATGCACATGTTAAGTCCTGAGGGATGGCCATGCTGTTGGTAAGGGGACAGCAGGCACGTCTTTCTTTCTGCTCGGGAAGGGAGCAATGAAAAAGGAAGCGTGGATAGGAAATTGTGCATTGAGGCTGACGTGGCAAAAGGAAGTGGTAGATGGATCTATGCGGATCCTCTCAGAACAGAGGTGATATCTGGGTGGCAAGACTGTCGTAACAAGCTGTGTTGCTGCCATGGAAACCGAAGTGCTCTTTGTGGTGGCCCACCCCCAGGGTCATGATCTTCCCGGTCTGCGACTAGCGGTCTTGCCACCGCCCTCCTACATCTTCCTGGCTGCCTGCCTAAAATACTGACAACGTGGAAAGCAAATTATTTCCAGGTTATACTTCGCTATTTCAAAGGAATTCACTCTGCGAATGAAACATCAGCCGATAAAGAACAATAAGCCCCCCGCAGCGGAGAGCTTTCTTACTGTCTGCTTTTTCTTTTAACAAACTTTTGTGGCTATTTAAATTCTCTCTCTTCTCAAAAGCCTAGCTTCAGATGAGTAACTTCAGCCTATAAACTGAACCAACAGTACCTGAGAATCCACGCATTCCAGAAAAGTAATTTTTAAGCAACCATTAGTAGAAGCAAAATCGACCATGTTTCCATACCTGGAGCTGATATTCTTCCGTGAAGCACAGATTCACTGGGCAGCAGGTCTTTTGAGTTGGAGGTGAATGGTGATTGTCTAAAGGTATCTTCTGAAAAGAAAGGGCTGGGGGTGGGGAAGGAGGAGGGAAGTTTAGTAAATCAAAGTTATTTAAGATACCCAGAGCATCTGGCCCCAAATACATACGTATACACAAACAACATGTGGGTCAACGTATTTTTAAAATGCTGTTTAGAGACTATAAGATTGTGCTTAAAATGGAGAAAGAGAGACTATATTACATCAGACAAGTACCATCTGCATATTCTGCCGCTTGGTTGTATACTTAAGGTGAACAGATGAAACAACATCTTTGATACGTTGTTGAACCCACTGTCAGGACAGCTGAGCAGTAAATTTTACTTTTGCACTGTAGGATCTGGGAGGGAGTTGTGCCTGAATGAAGACCAAGCACATGTGTCAGATCAGAAAAGCCTGTTTTGGAGGTCTTTCCAGAGTGGTGACAGGTTTGCCCCAGCTCGCCCACACTGTGTCACCTGACCCCTCAGGGACCCATGGCACCCGTCCGAAGGGCAGATGGCTGGAGTCAGGGTCCGCCGAGCCGATGGAGACAACTCGCTGGTCCCCACGGGAACTGAGTCTGCATCCTACAACTGTCTTGGTTTGGAAGGAGTTAAAGCCAGCTAATGGGGCTGCCAGAAGGGACCCCGGGGAGCACTTTCATTTTTCAAGAAACTGAGGCTTTGACTTGAGTGATTCTAAGCTCCCCTAGTGACTCAGTGAGAACTAGACACCAGACACCCAGGCAGGGTTTTCCCCTTATACCACAGCCATAGTGAACACAAACACTTAGGCTGCTTTTAATCAGCGGATTTTAACCCAGTCATAGCCTCCATCTCCCATGCCTCTAAAGAAAACTATATTGCGATCACGTGTGAGAATACTGGAATACACAACAGAGTCCAACATGCAGCACGGGAAGCCCTATTGCTGTACAACAGAGCAAATTTCACTCGGTGCACAGGTGGTGGAAGGTTCATAGGTGCCAGCAGTGCAGCCCAGAGCTAGCAGGAAGCCACCAGCACGCTGAGGCTGGAGAGACAAAAGGCAGAGGTAAATGGAGCCCAGGGAACTGAGGTCACCTGGTGGAAGCTGGAGGCAAGGTGAGCCTGCCCAGCAGGGAGCTGGGACCACAGAGGTGCAGCCGTAGCAGGAGGCAGACAGGAAGGTCAGGGAGGGAGGGAAATACCCCGCCTCTTTCTTAAGCCCCACCCCCACCACATCAAAGGCTCTGATTGGCTGAACCTTCCCGGAAGTCAGAGACGTACAGCCTGCCGGATCGGCTTCTGCAAAACTGCAGATGGGGGAAGGAACAGATCTGGGGTCACGCAAAACTAGGACTCCCATGACTGGTGCTGCTTTTCTAAACATGCCAAGAGGCTACCGGTTACTGTTATTAAATATTAAAAAGGAAAGATTACGATAAAAATGGAAGACATATCCATCTTTTAAAAATAAAACACACAGTTAACTGTATAGTTTCACATGACTCAGGCTAGATTTGATGCAACTTTGTGTGGCATGCTTTCTGGGTTTTTTTCGTATTGTTTCTGATAATAAAATTTTAATCATTACCCTTTCCTCAGACTGTTTTATCTCTTTTTTTTCACACACACACACTGTATTTTATTTTTACAAGAGATAAATAAACTGACACCAAGCATTGTAAATGGATGACCACAACAGAAGCAACAATGATTGCAATTACCAAACACGAAACACACCCATACTATGTCATAATATTGACATTCAGTCCAGTAATCCTCCACTGTAACAGCTCCTTTACTTTGCAGTGAAAACTGATTTGTATATTTTTTGCCTCTGAGTCCTTGTGGGATTTTTTTTTTTATACAAACAGAAAGGTCACAAAAATTATAATCCTCATCAGTTCACTCAGTCCTATGTAATTCATTTTTTTATCTTGATCTTTTGTTAGCACCTTTATGAATTCATCAGTTTTCCATTAGAGTTTTAAAAATGTGTGGCATGCTTTTTATTTGTATCTTACACATAAAACAATTTAAACAGGCTTAAAAAGTGAACTGGCTGTAGGCTAGTCAGTGATGGGGAGTGGGGAGACACGTTGTTTTGTGCCAAACAACTCAAAACCTGCAAGTGATACAAAACTCGTGAAAGGATAAGGCAAGGCAGCATGGAGGCTAAGAGAGTGCACTTGAGAGTGGGCAGTTCTAGGTCCAAACTCCAGCTCCACCACTTACGGCTGTGTGACCTTGCACAAATCGCTTAACTTTTCTGAGCCTTCATTTCTTGTCTATAAAGTGGGATGTTAATAGCATCTATACCCACTCTAGGAGGACTGAGTAAGATGGTTCATGGAATGTGCTTTTCACAGTGTCTGGCAACCAGTAAGTGCTCAATCAGCATAAGCTGTTTTTATCTGTATCTCTGTCTAGCTCAAAAGGGAGCATAAATTAATCAACCTTTCCTCACGAGTCGACAAAAAGGATAGAGTTTCCTTGCAGAAAATGCATGAAGAAAAGGTCACTCTGATATTGAAGGGTCCGTTGACCGCTGGAGAGATTCGGTTAATTTCTAGCTCTTCCACAAAGAAAACTGTTTAGAATCAAAGAACTTCTAAGGAGGTAGAGCCCTTGGAGGATTGTTGGTCAGACCCAGAGTGTGAGATTTCTCGAATCCCACCTCCTTAGCTCTGAAGCATCTATACAAGGTGACAATGACATCCTCGTGTTTGAGTGGACAGTTCACATGGGAACCACCCCCGGCTGGCCCAAGGGCACAGGGTAAACGTCAGGCAACGGGCCTTTGGTTACCCTGGAATGACGCTAGAATCTGAGAGTTCAGGAAGCTCATGGAACTGTTTGGTCTGAAATGTGGAGACTTCCTTTGGGGACACCCAGATCCCCTAGAGAGGCCCCCTAAGGTATCTAGGAATATCACCCTTCTTGCCACAGAGAAAGGTGTGCACTGCCCTCCTTCCCTCAGTTTCACAGTAACCATTTAGTGAGTGCTTGGACGTGCTAGGCACTGGGAACATAACGTCAGCAAAACTGGCTACGGCTGCAAATGTTAAGAGGGCTCAAAGACCTGCGTGGCTACCACAGCTAGACTAACGCTGTGGAAGAGAGGGGAGTGGGGTCGCAGCGCGGGCCTGGCCAGGAGCGGCTTTTCCTGCAGAAGCCACAGCTGAGCTGAGACCTGAATGGAGAGCAGGGTTGTCAGGGTTCCCAGTGGCTGGGGGAAGTGTCCCCTGCACAGTGAGAGGACACAGCCAGTCTGCGGAGCTGGATGAGGCTGGAGTGCCGGGCAGGGTGGGCACACCGAGTGCAGGGATCCCGGCTTTGCCCTAACAGTCCTGGAAAGCCCGGCGGTGTGTTCAGTAAGGCGGGGACTCAGTATGATTTCAGTTTCAGGAAGCTCTGCCCGGTGGGTTGGAGAACCCAAGGCAGGTGGCCAGAGCAGCAGTCCATATGGGACGTGGTGACTCTGGTGGCCAACACTGCAAAGCGGCAGCGACACAGGCAGATTGAAAAATAGTTTAAGAAATAGGGCAGGTAAAGACCACAGGTATATTTCCAACCAACCCGAAGGTTTCCAGGTGAACCAGGCAGAGGCGGCCACGCTACGTGCTGGGAAGAGCACCCTAGGTTTTGCTAGCTCTGCATCGTCACATGTTCTCTTCAACAGGTTTTCACGCACATGCGGAGTGAAGCCCTATAACCATCTAGCCGCTCAGAAGAAACGGAGGCAATCGCTGAGGGAAACAACATTGCAAATAATTTTCTACCCTGGAGGCCAGCTTTCTCCTGTATAGAAAAGAAAAGATTTCTCCTGAAGAAGTGGAGAATTAGAAGGGAATCAGGCTGGATACTAGAAAAGCACAAAAGGACTGGCAATGTTAGGGGCAAAGAGTCAATGGAGAAACTTTGACAAGTCAAAGCAGCTTTAGACTGGTGTAAGTTCTTATCTATAAAGAGAAGATACTACGTTAACAGAGCATGTCTCAGACCAGACAGCCCGCTGCGATGCTCCGCGTTCGGATCCATTCACGCTGGGAAGGGAGAGTGCAGGGGTTTAGCACTGAGTTTGGAGTCAGAAGGATCTGAGTCTGAATTCCATATTGGCCAGTTAATGGTGAAGTGATCTTTGTCAACAACCTCCCTAGCCTGTTTCATCATTGGAAAAAAGCTTTTAAAATACCATCTTTAAAAATAAATAAATAAATAAAATACCATCTTTATAGGGGAGCTGTAAAGGGTTAAATAAGATATTTCATGTTAAAGTTCTTAGTACCTCATACATGCTCAATAAAAATGGCAACCAACACGTGTATTGCTTACTAAGTATCTGGCCCTGCTCTAAAGGGCTTTGTGTATATTAACTCCATTGGATCCTCACAAGGACCCTCTATAGGGTGTTGACAATTACTATTATCATCCATATGTTGCAGATGAAGAGACTCAGGTACAGAGAAGGTAAGTAGTTGTCCATGCCCGTGGGCTGAGACAGGATTTGAACCCAGGCATGTTGGCATCGCATTTTGCACCCTTGCCCATTAATCTAAGCTACACTGCCTTTTGCTTGGTCTCTTAACATCTAGGGAACACATGGACAATACAAAGTCATGGATCCTTCTTGGAACGGACAGAACAAAAGGAAGAGACAGTGGAAGAAGGGAGGGAAGTGGGGTGGGAGTACTGTTTCAGTACGCAGGATCCTAGGTCACCAAAGAAAGGCTTTTTCAATTGAGAAATAGAAGATGTGAAAAATGATTTGGTTATCTTTAACTTTCTGCCTGTGTTCTGAGAACAGAAGACGCTGTACTTATAACTTGGCCCCAAGCACTGTCATTCTCAGAATGTGGAGACGGTCATCCTTAGGTCCCCTTTCTTTTCCTGTGCCTCACAGGGTCTGTGAAGTGCAGAAGCCCATCTGCTCTCAGAGGACGTCCAGCTCTGTGGTGAACAAACCGGCCCCTCGTTTAGGCCACAGGGACTGTGGGTGATGGGAGAGGGTGGTGGGCAGAGAGGGGAGGCCCCGGAGGTACCCGATTCAGGATGAAGCGGGTCTGCACTTTTCAGGGAGGAAAAGAGTCAATGAACTGCAGATTTTACGACGTACTAGACTCTGAAGCGTGTGTGTACTGTCCTTCAACTGCTTAGATAGTCACCAATTCTTCCAGGAAAAAAGGAGCAAGTTTGCGAATGCCGCATGGTTCGTGCTCCCTGACTCAATTTAGTCATTTTAGTGTGAAGAAGCCCCTCCACCAGAAAGAGAGCTTAGGAAGTGGAAAAGGCAAAATCTGTCCAGAAAATGATTTATTTCTAGTCCACAGTTTTCGGTAAAAAGTTGGTAGAGAAGCAGCTTGACTAATAGCTAATGGCGGAAGGGACTGTCACTTATTCTCATTTAACAAAATCACCACCTACCACAGTGGCTCCCCTTTGGTCCTGTACAATGACAGGCCACCTGAAGACTAGCTAACTCGTATAATCGATAAATACTCAGACACAGCACCTGGAAGATGTTGGTGTAGACTTAGAACTGCCAAACACCCCCATTACTTTTCCTGCCTTTTGTTACTTGGAAAAGACAAAATGTTTATTTATTCGAGTTTCTTTTCTGAATAAAAATGAAACGGACAATGAATGCGTATTTTGATTTTTCTCCTGCAGAAAATCTAAGGGTTAAAATATGAAGGGGCACTGGTGTCACAGTGACTGGACAATTCCAGGCATTGGATGGCATGCGCTGTGAGGTCAACAGCTCAGCGCTGCAGAAAGAAAAGATTTACAATAAATAATAAGAGTCCATAAAAGATTATGGCTCTAAATAGGGATACATTTTGCTAACTGCTGACTGTGGCACAAACATTTCCACCTTTAACATCTGAGTGACGACAGGGAGTTCGGCTTCCTGCAAAACAGAAGGCCCATCTACTTACAAACCATCCCCCCCGGGGTGCCACCACTGAAACCAACACGTTACGGGAATTCTTGTTTTGATGGCAATAGCAAAGCAGAACAAGACAAAAAAGGAAAAGAATAAGGTGGACATAGTATGTAAGAGAAAGTTAAGAAAAAACAACTTTATGCTTAGTAGTGGCACTATAATTTAAAAGGAACACCAAAGAAGAAATCATTTTTTTTTTCCTTCTAAAAGACAATAACTTTTAGGACTGAACTTGGGGATGGCAAATAGAAAAGAAAGATTAAATAAGACAAAAAGACTTTGCTCTGCAATGAATTTGTCCTCAGACTCTAGAAAGATCTACATATTTCAGAGTAGAATGAAATTCTAGTAAATGTAAGCGTTTCGGGCAAATCATCCTGAAGTGATATTCTGACTTCAATTCGCACGTAGACAAAATTTTCTTTAATCAGTAAAAAAGATGGTGTTTTTTTCAAGTAAAAGTACTTAATTATTTATTCAGCTATGTATCATATAACATAACAGGGCTTCTGGATTTTTTTCTAAGAGCTGGTTAAATACGTCCAAAAGAATGTTGGTTAATTTTTATTTCATTTCTTTTTATTTTAAGGAAATTTTAAGACCAAATTATCTGACTTAGATATTTCGGAGAAGCTATATATTGCGGAAGGAGAGCCACAGCCCCCTTCTGGGGTGGGAAAGTTCTGTGGAAGCCAATGTTTTCCCTCTGCAGCCGCTACCTGCCTCCCAGCAGACCCCAGCCCCTGGGCCACCGCACCAGATGGCCATCTGTCCGTCCTGGTAACAGGACTGCCTCAATCTCTACTTAGCCCCAGCTCTCAAGTCAGGACACTGAAATAATTGTTTTCTGTATGGATGTATCAGGTTAATTTTTTTAAGAACTGAAATTCCATACATTTATCAACAACCATTGTACTGACCTCTGAATCACTTAGACCCAGGAGTGACACATTGCATTAACATTTTGAAATAAGCAGGAGGCGTTAGTCAAGAAAACAATCCTCTATGCCGCCAAAAGCCTCAAGCAGAGACAGGCGACAGACTAAATTCTTCCAAGAATAAATCTCACTCTAGTCCCAAGACTTTCTGACTACACGTTATACGAATGTTGCAGATTGAAATGGATACAGGTAACTTCCACATGGGATCTCCAGGTATACATCTTGCAACCAAAGGAAATGAGAACAAACCGGAAACATTGTCTTTGAACAAAACTACACCTTGCTAACAATAACAGGTTATAGTCCTTGACACAGAACACAAAGGGTTGCGGTTTCCTTTTTTTTTTTTTTTAAAGCTTTTCAAACGTATCCAGATAGGATTATTCGAAAATAAGGAACAGGGGAAATATTTGGATTAGTTATAACTATCTTCTCAAAATTTCTTCAAGTACTTTAAGGTCAGAAGAAACTTTCTGAGAAGCTGTACTAGCTTGCATGAAAATATACTCACAACTGAAAAACAAACACACTTTATTTTTAGATATTCCATTTTTTAAAAAAGATCAAATAACATTATTTCAAGTTAATTTTCACGATTAATGCAATTTTCTTTAGGTGGTGCTTATTTTTTTCTCAAATGTTACTGTCCTTGGGTATTTGCTAATAATTTGTAATAGAATAATGGATGCTGACTCTTTCTTTTGTATATATTTACATATCTGTATGTTCTGAAACATATTTATAAATCATCGTATTTGAAATATATTAACTGCTTAGGTCTATCGATTTTTGTAAAAGGATTTTGAGCTCTCTTTGCAACCCGGGTAAGGTCCTTTTGCTCCAGTATAGAGATCTCTATGTGTCACTGCAGACAGCAGGTGGTCATCCTACCTGCCCGCTTGGGCCCTCATTTCATTTTGGATGAGATTGGGTAGCTGCTTCTTCTGAAACGGGCCCAGATATCAACATTTTAGATATAAAAGTCAGTGCCAGTTTCCCTGTTAACTTTCTTGCAGTCAGTTAAAAAGGTGATCTATAATGAAAGAAAACACAGCTTTAGTGGCGCTCATGTATACTGTCCCTCCCGAGGACCCCTACTCTTGAATGATTTTATTTATTTACTTTTTTTAAATTATTTTTAATTTTGCGGTACGCGGGCCTCTCACTGTTGTGGCCTCTCCCGTTGCAGAGCACAGGCTCCGGACGTGCAGGCTCAGCGGCCGTGGCTCACGGGCCCAGCCGCTCCACGGCATGTGGGATCTTCCCAGACCGGGACACGAACCTACGTCCCCTGCATCGGCAGGCGGACTCTCAACAACTGTGCCACCAGGGAAGCCCTATTTACTTATTTTAATAAAAGAACCCTGGGTGGCAGCTCAGGGGATGTGGCGGTGCAGCAGAGTGCTCGAGATTAAAAACAACTGCGAGTCCCTGACCTGAGGACAACCCTGAGCATCTGAAACAGCAAGTTCCCTATTCAAGCTTAAAAGGGACACAACAGAGAAGCCCTCTCATGACCCCAGGGGGCTAGGCCTGGAAACCCAGTCATCCATCATGTTGGGGACACACATTTTCAAAGAAAGAAGGACTGTAGTGGGTAAAGCTTGAATGAATCGTTATACACTGGCAAGCTTCAGCCGGGGCATTTATCTACAAATTGAGACTTGGCATTGCAGATTCAGTGGGTTTCTAAATGGGGCTTGTGGGCAGATGGAGAACCAAGGTCACTCCATCATTCGGCTGCACATATAGGCACCAGATTTTCTTTAGTTTTTGGAGGTCATAAGAAAGCCAAGATGTGCTTCTCCTCCTAATTGACAAGGCTGTACACTTGGTTGGTGCTGATCAAACAGAACCTTCTTAGCAATTAAAAACCAATCGAATGTGTTGTTAATTTGTAAGGTATACAATGGTATTGCAGAAAATGTCCTTATTTTTTAGAGAGATATATATCAAAGAATGTGGGAGTGAGTGTCATGTCAGGGATGTGATCTAAAATATAAGGAAGAAAAGATTGGTGAAATAAGTGTAGCAAACATTTGTTCAGTCTGGGTGGTGGGAATATGGTGGCTTATTGCATTATTCCTTTCACTTTGTTTTAAAATTTTTCGTAATAAAAAAATCAATATCAACAATCAAATAAAAAGTTCAACCCAGACAAACCACCATACAGAATAATAAGTGACGATTAAAAAAATACAAGGAGCTTCCCTGGTGGCGCAGTGGTTGAGAGTCCACCTGCCGATGCAGGGGACACGGGTTCGTGCCCCGGTCCGGGAAGATCCCACATGCCGCGGAGCGGCTGGGCCCGTGAGCCATGGCCGCTGAGCCTGCACGTCCAGAGCCTGTGCTCCGCAACGGGAGAGGCCACAGCAGTGAGAGGCCCACGTACCGCAAGAAAACCAAAAAAGAAACCAAAAAAAAAAAAACCCCAAAAGAACAAATAAAAATGTCTCTTCATGAATAAAATGCTTGATATCACCAGGAATCAATAAATGAAAAGGTTTTAACTATAAGATATACTTTTTAACCTCCCAATCGGTAAAAAAAAATTTTTTTAATGATAAAGCACAGAGGCCTTTAAAATATTCTCTCATTAGCTTCTGGTAAAATTGTAGATTCAACCTTTTTGAAAGTCAATTAGACAATTCATAGCAAATGCCTGAAACCTGTGAATGCTTTCTTGAGTCAATTTATCCCAGAATTAGCAACAACTTGAAAAACAAAACCAAACCAAACCCTTGATATCCAATAATAGGAGACGTATTAAATAAATTATGACATGCAAATATGAAAAGAATAATATTGGGTTATGTTTACTGACATGGAAAGAAATTCTTAATATATTACTAGGTAAAAGAGAACATTATAAAACTGTA
Organism: Orcinus orca; assembly: GCF_937001465.1. Taxonomy (NCBI): domain Eukaryota; kingdom Metazoa; phylum Chordata; class Mammalia; order Artiodactyla; family Delphinidae; genus Orcinus; species Orcinus orca. The sequence continues at coordinate 26,947,475 of NC_064562.1, forward strand.
TATATAGTAGGATCCAGTTTTGATAGGAAAGGATACATCTATAAATAGATAAAAATTCAGCCAGGATACACATCACCAGCTTAGCAGTGGCTGCTTCTAGGTAGCAGGATTGATTATAAGTGGGTATTTTTTCTTCTTTATGTTCTCCTATATTCTCTGAAAATAAAAGTTTGTTTGTTTGCGGTACGCGGGCCTCTCACTGTTGTGGCCTCTCCCGTTGCGGAGCACAGGCTCCGGACGCACAGGCTCAGCGGTCATGCCTCACGGGCCCAGCCGCTGCGCGGCATGTGGGATCTTCCTGGACGGGGGCACGAACCCGTGTCCCCTGCATCGGCAGGCAGATTCTCAACCACTGCGCCACCAGGGAAGCCCTAAAAGTTATTTTTTAAACTTAAAACAAATGATTAAGATTTACTGTTCAGTATCCTTTATTTTTTAAAGACTCTTAGTCTTTTAAAGAGTAATCTGAAGGATGATATAATTGAAGGCAGTTGTAAAAGACACAGGCGGGGGCAACTGTATCTAAATTCTGATCCCATTCATATCAGTCAACTTCAGTTGCAGAAGGCTGAGAGCCACGGAAGAAAAACGCTGTTTAAAATACTGTAGAAGAAAAGTAGAACATTTTAGGGAGAATTCATTTGGGTAATGTTTTTAAATTTTCTTCTCTGAAAAGTACAGATGCCTTCTATTTAGGGCTGTCCTAGAGGCAGGCCAATCCGTACAACCTAACACCACGTTTTCAAGGAACAATTCCTGTTGCTGCAGCTCGAGCATTCATCCACCGCGGAGCCAGGAAACTTCTCAGGACAAGTAGCACAATGCCAGGTCTTGTCGAGGGCGGCTGCGGCCGGGAGGCCAGACCTCGGGGAGCTGGAGCCAGGCGCAACCGCGGAAGTGAACCTCCACGTCAGGATCCGTGAAATGTCAGCTCGTGGAGGGACCTGGATCTCCCGCAGGAATCTGACTTTGTACATAAACGAGGACAATGGGCTTCTGCCGAGGCGAGCAGAGCACAGATGAACTAACTCAGTCTTCTCTGCAGCGATGCGAGACCCTTTGTCCCGTGGAAGTTGAAGGTGACCCCAGTGAAATGTGGATGGGCCCTGGCCTGCTGCATCATCCACCAGGGCTTTCCCTGCTAAACAGAGGTCAACCCTGGAATATTGGAGATATTTCTAGTAACAACCATGGAGACACCCTTGAGAGAAAATCCCAGATTAGAAGAAGCTGGCATCTGAGCCACATGTCACACGTCACCTGTGCATGACCTGTCAAAGGAGGATGTCTACTTACAGAGGCTTACACATTTCTACCTCGTTCCTGACTGTTCTGAGCTGCACAAACAGATGGAACACAGTTTTAAGCCAGCAGAAATAAAGGTGGGAGAACCCAGGGAAATGAAGAAAAGAAAGGCACAGCCCTCTTTAGATCCTTGAAAAGAAGATTTAAACTCTTCACAGTGACACCGTATTAAAGAGTTCCGGAAGCACAGTGTCTCAACTATAACCATTCAACGTAGAGGTCATGGGTGGGAGGAACAACGGCAGAGCGTGACACCTACAGGACAATGGCGTATAGAAATAGAGAAAAGTACTGAGGAAAGTTTGGTGTGATAAGAAGGAAGAAATCTCAAATGGCAGCAATGCACAAAGTAGTTTGAGGCTGTATGTATTTAAAAAAAAAAATCCACTGTTTAAAGGATGAGTTTTAACTTCTTTGAAAACTCAAAGATAAGTTGAGAAGGATTGACTGCCAGTGAAAAACTCTCCAGTCAACACTTGTGTCAGGGCAGCTACATACAGTGGTGCAGGCTGTGCACTGCACAAAGGTACCTTACTGGGTGGGTGGGGGGGGGTACTTAACATCACAGACAACAAAGATTTACATATTTATTCTGTCAGTATTCCAGTAGATGGCAGTGTCTTGAGCAAAGGCACTTTTAAAACTTTTCAATGGCCCACCAACCAGCTTTGACTTCACCAAAAAAGCACTGAATGTCTTAACTGGAGGGATTCCATGAAATTAGTAGCAATTTCCATTTTTTAGAAACAAAATTCTGTGCCTTTAATTTTAACGTTAGAAAATATAAAGGAAAAAAAAAAAGAAAATATAAAGGGTAAAGAGACTATAGGGAGAGCTACTCCAAAATCACCAATTTCATTTGCTCTGTTTCCTGTTTATTTTCTTAATTGCTTCCATCTAATCCAGTGTTCTTTATGTGTAATCTTTTACTTCTTAAGGTAATGGAGCATGGTTCTCTTATGCCTTCTAAAAAATGAAAAGGGGAAATTGCACAGATTGAAGCCGCACATCACGCTCGTACAAATTTGTGCAATTTCTATTACTGACTCATAAATATTTAAGGACAGGCACCCAAACAATCACACCGGAAAATTCTATATTGGACACTTCCAAGTACGTATGTCTTTTAGTAAACTCTGTAAGTGTCATTATCTAAATCACAGAAAAACATTTCAAATTCTGAAAATTGGGCAAATTAAATATTGGTCGGCACAGCATGATAGGACTCTACCTTTCTGATTTTCCCACTTCTGCTTTCTGTCTAGTAATGGAGAAAAAAACCAATTCAGGTAAATACTTCCTTGCTTTTGGAATAGAGCAAGCCAGGTGTGAGAAGTTTTTCTTATAGGCCTGCAATCTTATAGCCCCATGGACGCTGAATTATTAATGGGGAAGAGAGAGAACAAATAACCAAGAGAGGGTTCCTGGCAGCCACTGCTTGAAGTTCATGGTGTTACACAACATCGAGCATGTCCAATTCACCTGCCAGGAGCCATCTGATTCTTACTCTAGGGTTCCATTTTCCTATTTCGATCTTATCCAGCATCTGACTGGGTGATGGTCCATGTCAGAAGATGTAGATCTTCTTTTTATTCCATTAAACTTTGGGATCTGGTTATGATATCATGCCTCATATATTTTCATCTACAAGTGATCATATTAGCTGGTTATCTGCTCCCAGCAGAACCTAGGGTTGTGCTGGGAAAGGAAATCGAAACATCAAGATTGCATTAGTCTCTTAAGCATTCAGTCCTTCTGTTCTCATGGGACTGGGCGGACCTTCTCCCCATCTCATTTGTCAGGTAGAATGGCATTAAGAATGCCACCGGCTATCTCAAAGGGGACGCACAGACTTCTTTACACTTAGGTTGAATTTTCTAGACTCTAAGGTTAAACAGGCAGACGAACTGCCGTTTAGCATTTATAGTGAAGCTCCAGCTGAAGGACTGATTCAATGGAGGTGCTCCTAGGAGGGTACAGACAAGGGTGGAAGGAAGGGAAAGGTCAAGGCATTGGTGAGCAGGACCATGGGACCCAATCATCCCGGCTGCTAAGTAGATTGATTTCTCTGCCTGGCCACATGGGATACCCTGGTGGATGGTTTTCTCTTTTACTTTTGGGAAGATGATCCTAACTGAAGCAGCTGAGTCTAAGCTCTTAGGATAATTTTTTAAAAAGGTGTTCTCAAACCAGTTCTTCCAATGATGTCTAGGATTTGCTTCAAAATAATCTACGGGGAAGAAGAACAAAAGGAAGGGATGGATGAAACATGAATTGCTAATTATTTAAACTTGATCATGGGTACATTCTCTATTCTTGTATCTGTTTGAAATTTTCCATTGTAAGAGTTTTTGAAAAATGAGGTCAAGAGCCAATGATCCAGAAACTTGCTAGTTATTAGTTTCAACCCTTAGCTTTACCTAGAACTTCTTTTAAAAAATGGCTAACGGGGCTTCCCTGGTGGCGCAGTGGTTGAGAGTCCGCCTGCCGATGCAGGGAACGCGGGTTCGTGCCCCGGTCCGGGAAGATCCCACATGACGCGGAGCGGCTGGGCCCGTGAGCCATGGCAGCTGAGCCTGCACATCTGGAGCCTGTGCTCCGCAACGGGAGAGGCCACAGCAGTGAGAGGCCCACGTACCGCAAAAAAAAAAAAAATGGCTAACAAGGAATCAACATCATTTTCTCTTTCCATCTTATAATCGAGGAATTAACAAACAGCAGAATGGCCAATGAACAGCTGTGACGAGGGAGGACTGGATGAGGACAGAGGTGCAGTCATCAGCCCTTATGGGATGGGGAGTTACCTGTACGCATATCCATGGGCTTCCTGTTGCCTTGGTGCCCGGGCATGGAAACAAGCACCCCCATATCTCATTGGTAAGCACACATTGGAACTGCCAGACACAGAGTGTTTCACACTTGGGTTGCTACACTTTTTCTTCATTCTTGTGTTTGGCATAAGAGTCAAGATTAATAATGATTAACAACAGTGGGGAAAGTTGTGGGTTGATAAAGGACAGAGAGAGAATTGGAGAGAATCCGTTTCTTTTTTCAGCATCGCACATCTCTTTTCTCCTCTGGTTCCCCTGGATCTCCAGATCCCAGAGGCAGATCTCACTGAGTGGAAGGGCTCAGGCACCCATCAGCATTTGGAAGTGCCTGATCTCAATACTGCGCTGAGGCCGGCATCCAAGGCTGCCCTTCACAAGTCAACTGTCTTAAATGTGCCCAGCAACTCTGAAACATGGACAATTCCGAACTTTGATTCCCATGATGAGCCATCGCTCTGGACAGTCAGCTTCTTCCAGGAAATGAAACGTGGGAGATCTGATAACTAACCAAACATCCCACTAAGGACTTCAAAAATCTGGAGGTATGGGAAGTTGGGGGCTCGATGTAAATCTTTCTGGAAAGTATCACAGATCGTACCTTAAAACATAACCCCATTAGCTGACCTTGTGCAGACCTCTTCCAAAAATAAGAGTTTCTTCCGAAACGGGAATCAAAAAAGAAGAGAGTTGGCGTTTTTTCCCCTTATTTCTGCTATCGGTTAACTCGGGTTAAGGAGGATTTCCTGGCACAAGGCAGCTTGATTCTATTCCGCCTGAAGTAATGAGGTGAGAAGGTAAAAAGAGATCTCTTTGAGGAGAGGCTAATTGGGCAAGTTGCCCGCTCAAAGGAAAAATAAAAACACACCAAGGATTTTGTAGAAGAAAAATAAACCAAGAAACCTATAACACGGATTTCTGCACACCACACTGTAGGGGTGGGGAAGCTCATAGGAAGCACCTCTTGTGTTGCATTGGGCAAAAGATCTGATTTGGATCTCTTCTTACGCATAATCTCCCAGCAACAGGAGAATTTAAGGATTGCTTCGTTTTTTGCCAAATGGCTAAAAAAAAACCCCTCTCTTCTACCCTGTAATTATGCTTCAGCTCCAGCCAAGGCAACCGAGGCTAGGAGGTATTGTACATTTCACTTGTTTGGGGCTAGTTCAAACCTCCTCTTACCTCGTCCCAGAGAACACCTGAAAAGCATAATAACAGGGTCTCGCAGCATACCTTTCTGCTAGGTAAATATGATCGTGTAATCTTAAAGATCCGGCAGAAAGCCTCCATAGGAGATGGGGCTGGGGTCCTGCCCAGATCCCCTTGACCGCACTGGTGCACTCACCCCGCATCCCCAGGGGTGCCGGCTGCTCGTAGTGAGAACTGCCCTCCCCGTTGGAGCCCCCCCCTCACCTGGCAGGCTACACATCCCCTGATGAAGTCAGTGGATAATGAGGGGGGACCAAGAGCTGGCCCCCTTACCTCAAGGCGGGATTTACTCTGTGGTGCAATTCATGCTCCAGAATTCTCTGCGGGAGACAACCTGCCCTAGAATCCTTGCTCAGCTCCCCTTCCCTCTCCAGCCCCATCCCATCCCTGCAGGTCCCTCTGAGAGCACGCCCTCCATAACACACCCGCACAGGGATCCCTGTCTCGGGCTCTGCTTCTGGGGAACCTGACCTGTGACACTTCAGGAAGCCTAGGGAAGCAACTTAAAATGGACACCTCTTATTTTTAATCTGCCGTCTTTCGATGTCTACCAATCTGGCCCATTTCATGTGTTTAGACTCACGAACATAAGCATAGATAGCAAAAAAAAAAAAAAATAGCCTTAGGATTACATGGAGAAGGCTGCTGGAATCTATAGTAGCTCACATCTCCTATTTGGGCATCCAACTGAACAAAGTCCCCTCTCCATCCCCCAGACCCATTTCCCAGCACAACGCACAGACCAGATGGAAAGACTCATTCCCCATCTGCGTACTTGTACACGGAGGCAAGCCTAACACCATGCTTGGGTTAGAGTCAGGTTCTGTCCCTAATACTATATGAACCCTGTGCGACTCTGTTTTAATTACTGTTTAATATTTGATAGTCCCAAACGCCGATTCACAGAGTTAAAAAGAAGCAAAGACTCGCGTTAACGGTGTTCAAATGAACACCGTTCATGTGCCCGGTGATGGTCCGAGGTCGACTCATATCACATCCAAAGGAAAAACACTGTTGATCTTCCGTCGCAAGAATTAAATCACAAAACCAAGCAACGGCTCCCAGGAGGAAGAATCTAAGTTTGCTCAGGAAAGTGAAGTTCCTTGACTTAAAGCCTGCCAAGGGGGAGACTGCCTCTCCCCTGAGCTCCCTTTCCACAGAGGTGGGTCTGCACTTGTTGGCACCTGCCTGCAACAGTTCAGGTCTGGGTGGTTACGAGCCTCAGGATGGGTGGCAGTACTGACCCGTCCTTTTCCTTTCAGGCGGCAGACTGATGGGCAGCCCACCCTGGCTGACCTTCTCTTAAACTGCCTTTGGCAAATGGAAAGCTTCCTTAACCTACAGTTGTTAGTGATGTCAGCTTTCCTGCAATTTCTGAAAGCATTGTCTTTCTTCTGCTTTTTACATTTTTGCCCTCCTAACAATGCAGTGAGTTAAAAAGCTGGGATGTCCCTGGTGACAAGTTATCAGTCCACAGCTGCAAAGCTACTTAGGAACACAGTTCAACCTCGGTCTACCCACCGACTGAGGCTTTCCTGAGATACAGACCCAGCTCCCAAATACAGCCACCCACTTCAACCCTCCGGTCAGGAAACTTCTGTCAAGAGGATAATATTGTCTACTTCACACAATCATTGTAAGGAATAAACAATAATAGCATAAGGAAAACTCTCCAGCAAAGTGATACATTTAGATGTTTAATAACTGTGAATGGCCTTCCCCCTTGGTGTCCTTTGCGTTTTGTGTTGTTTCCACCAACCAAAGTTCAAACATAAAATGATGATAAAGGGGTGACTTTTGAACCCAGTGGGAGAGAACGGTTTGAGGAATGTTGCTCAAACTGTGACGTGGGCCTCAAGGCCCCCAGAGGGAGTCTTCCGAGGGGACTCCACAGTGGCCTACCTGGTGGTCGTCCGGATGGTGTTTTCTTTCGTGTGAGTGTGCTCTTTGCTCACCTTCTCTGTAAAGAGAAAGGATGAAACAGACACCTCTTAGGTTGTTCTGACTCGATTTGTGTGTTTAAGACTGAAGCAGAAACATCCTCCACATTCCTCTTTCTCTGTTGTGGTTTTCTTTTGGTTTCTTTTTTAAACATTCAAACCATTCCTGTCTTACTGGTAAAGACAGGCAACAAAAGCATGTCGATAGCATCCACCAAAATAGTTTATTAAAAACCAATCAAAGGGAAAGAATTACTAACAAAGTACAACTGTGTTGTCTGATTTTCATCAGGCCTCAGTAAGTACATGTCCACACACACACACACACACACACACACACACACAGAGATGCACATAAAGATAGTTATTTCTCTTATATTTTTCCCCAGCTGAAAATGTCTGCTTTTCTCTGATTCAGCATGAAAACTGCAGTTGTTGCAACTGTTCCGCTTCTGACTTGGATGACAACCTTTAAGCATTCTGTATTGTCAGGCCCCTTTGTGAGACGGGATATAAAAACAAACGTAAGACCTCTGGGTGCGAGAGTCATCGAGTGCACATTCTGATAAATGTCACAGGGGACAAAAAGTATCATTAGACAAGAGGAGGTAAACTCTGTCTTGAGGTCTGAATCTACCAGCTGTCAGAAATTATTTAATTAGCTTTCAGGAACACAGAAGTTGACCTCTGGTCTTCCCCGTCCAGTTCAAACGTGAGCATTCTGCCCTGACGTTCACAGCTCTGGGTGGCTTCTTTTAAGTCTCCAGAGGAAACCTGGCCACCTCTACAAGGGTTTCAGATTTCAACAGCAGGGCAAGTGAAAAACTCCTAATCTTACGGATTTGGGGGACAATTTTAAACAAAGATATACGCTGTCCCGTGTTTTTTAACACTGGTCTGAAGCTGCTGTGTGCATATTTGCGTGGACAATTCCTTTCTGTCCGTTCAACAGTGACAATGAGGGTGAATCTGGATTCACAGGCAGTGTTCTTTCAGAGAGCAGGAAATCGGGGCTAAATGACTTGCTTGAGGTCACCCAGGCAGTCAGTGACAGCGCCAGGGTGAGAACTCTCAGACACAAAGTTTTTAGCTGATAGTAGACCATGATAATGTACTGCTAGAGACAGAGACTTTTTTCAAAGAATCACACTGGCCTCACTCTTGCAGATTTGAACTGCTAAATCATTTTCAAAGTTATATTGTTTTTAGAGATGCTTTCAGCCTGTTTTTTTTTTTTTTTTTTTAAAGCAAAGCATCTTGCATGTTTGGAGTTTTTTGGAACTTGCAAAGATCTATGTGGCCTATTCAGTTTACTGACTTAACTCTTTCCACCTCTCTGAGCTCTGCACAAACACAGTCCTTGTTTGAGAACTCCGAGGCTGCCATTTTCGGCACCGACTGATAACTTTACAGCTATGGGGGCGTGTCATGAGGCCAACGAGAAGGTGAGCTATCACGATGCCTTGCAGATTCTAGCTTCTTTCCTCTTTTCTGGTATTTTTCTTAGGGGAGAATAATGAGGCATTTAATGGGTGTTTTAAATCTGTTAGCCATAACAAAACAGAGTTTATCAAATATCAGTAACAAACTCTACGGATGCCTGAATTTCAGTATGTAGGCCAATGCTTGACCAAGGACAAAGTATCTGTATTTCTATTTAAGTCTGAATCTTATATGAGTCTCTTTCATCCATCTCAATCACATTCAAGCAATAACGGCACATTAAATTTGACAAAGAGCCTGCAGCTTGAATGAGGTGATAAAGAGAACAACTTAGGTTCTAGAACCCTCACCTATTCCATCAAGACACTTAGCTGAGCTAGAATAGGTGATTCCTTAGCTTTTTAATAGGTGATCACTTAGCTGATTCCTAAACTTTGACTTCTGAGTATTTGAAGTAGAAAAAGTTGGTTTACAGGAAATGTTCTACTATGTTATAGCTGGAAAAGAGTCCTCACAGTTTCATCTTTTGCCTTCCCCTTTCCTTGATTTTTTTTTTTTTTGGCAAGCTACCGTAACATCTCATTAATTCCGACCACACTAATTTGGAATTCACAGTAACTCAGTCACTGTTGGAGTAAACTGAAGTTTATCTTTTGCACATTAGGAAAACAAAAAAAAAGGCTGTTAATCAGATCAACTGCTAAACAAAATTAGAGGTGAGACGTTTAGTCCAGGCAACAGGGACCATTTGCACGCAGTTGAATAGGTTCCAGTTTCAAATGATTCTTAACTATTTACTAAAGAAAGTCTGGCAGGAGTCCTACCTGGCAGCCTTTGATGAACTCTTCGTTTGAGAGGTCGTATACACGTTAAAGTAACAAAATGGATTTCTGTCTAAAAAATCCTATAATGCTGGTGTTTTCACTTCGTTAGAGTGGCTTTCCCTCCAATTAGTCCCCATTATTGACTTTTTTTTTTGTTTTCCTCGAGGAAACGTACCTGACAGTTGAAAAAGAAGCTCCGAAGCCATCTTCACAGAGATGTCCTGACTGAAGAGGTTTCTCTCTGGGGGGACTCTGCTTTCTGGCATCTTCTGTAAGGGTTCAGTTTTCTCTCGCCCAATTAAAGTGCTATAGCCAACACTGCGGCTGGGTGATATTGAGGCCTGCGAGTCCTGGATGTCCACCTCCATGGGTTCCTCTTTGATCTTCACCATCTGAGTGTCCTTGTAGCTTTCCGCTGCAAACAGGTGAATGAAGAACAAAAACGCCAGAGTTTCTTAATTCTGAACCAAACCCAGTTTCTAATCACAGAGAGAGCTACGAGGCTTGAGTCAGGGAGCAGTTTAGAAGACAGCGCCGTGGCACACTGGAACACAGTTTGAAAAACTTCTACTTTAATCGATCTGGTTTCCAGAAAAGGAAGGAACCTGAAGCTCAGAGAAATCAGGGGACTTGCCCAAGGCCACACAAACGGCAACAGAACCAGGCCTGCTGCTACAGATCTAGAACCAGGTTTCTTGACCAAAGTCTCCCAGTCACTCCCACACACTCCTTCCTCTCTGCCATGATGCTTCCAGGACTTACAGAGGACACAGCGAATATCGGTCCTTGTTTTATAATGTACTCAATTTCAGTGAATCAGTTAAGAGCCAGCATATTCATACTATGATTTTCTCCCTCTATTTTGAAAGCTCTGATCAATGTTTTTTCTTTCTCTTCTAGGGCACCTAAATTAATAAAGGATAAATAGGGTTGATTCAACTGAGATGTTTACACCTTGCTGGGAGCTAGTAATCCTCAAGACCACCTAGGATGTTAATTGCAGCGCAAGGATTAACACTTAGAAAAACAGCGATCTTACAAGTTATAATAACTGTTCAACTTACTGACTGCTCTGGCTTTAGGTGTGGCCATTGAACGTTTGGTCTTTAGTTTGAAACATACGTTTACTTTGCAAGGCTGGAGTGTCTTTATGTTCATACATTCCTTAGAGCTAATGAGAGAACATCTTGGAAACAAGGTGGGACAATTAGCACATTAATTTGGGTCACTTTAAAATAAGGCCACACTTTCAAATTGGTAAGCATTTATTAGTTATTACTATGTCCTCAGCATTCTGGAAAACACAGAAACCAAAAAGGATCTGATAGATAGACAAGACAGACAGATAGATAGATAGGGTAGTGGGTTGAATCGTGGCCCCCCAAAACGATATGACTATGTCATAACCCCAGGAACTTGTGAATGTGACCTTATATGGAAAAAAGGTATTTGTAGATGTGATTAAGGATCTCAAGATAAGATGATCCTGGATTATCCAGGTGGGCCCTAAATCCAATGACAAGTGTCCATATAATAGACAGAAGAGGACAAGACACAGACACAGTGGAAAAGGCCACGTGAGGACAGAGACAGTGCTGTCAGACTGACTGTCTGTGTCTCCCCTCCAAATTAATATGCTGAAACCTAATCACCAATGTGACGATATTTGGAAGTGGGGCCTTTGGGAGGTGATTAGGTCATGAGGGAGGAGTCCTCAAGGATGGGGGTTAATGCCCTTATATAGAAGACCCCGGACAGCTCCCTCACCCCTTCCTGCATGTGAGGACTCAGTGCAGAGATGCCCGACAATGAACCAGGAAGAGGGCTCTCACCTGACCGTGCTGGCACCCTGACCCTCGACTTCCAGATGCCAGAACGGTGAGAAATACCTCTCTGTTGTTTACAAGCTACCCAGTCTGTGATGTTCTGTTACAGCAGCCGGAACGGACTAAGAGAGACTGGAGTTTTGCTGCCACAAGCTAAGGATTGCCTGGTGTCACCAGAAACTGGAGGGAGTGGGGAAAGATACTCCCCTAGAACCTTCAGATTTCAGACTCCTGGCCCCCATTTCTGTTGTTTTAAGCTACGGAGTTTGTGGTAATTTGTGACGGATGGATGGATAGACAGACAGATATAACTAACTATAAGAGGCAACATAAAGCAGGCGCCGATCTTGGGACAGTTAGGAGATACGACAGGGGAAATCTCATTGCTGTAAGCTGGGTAGTCAGAGAAAGCTACGCTCTCCTTGCCAAGGATGAGACAGGTGAAAGTCAAGTACGTGCGTACTTTATTGATTTGCAATAAAGAAGACAGTGGAGTACTTTAAATTAAATGATTAAAATTAATGTGGTGCTATCCGTAAGATCTCATGTAAGAAGTGTGCTAATTGTGCTTTTTTTCTTCCTGACATATTACACATGCTTCTCAGAGAAAACGACTTGTTTTTTGTCAGCAACTAAACTTCAGGCAACTGTTATATTTAATTTAAATCCTTTTCCCCTCCCTGTATTCCTGCCAAGCTGTTTTTTTCTTTTTTCTCTGCATGTCTGTGAAGCTCAGAAAAGCCAAGTCCATTGATTCAATCATGCTAAAAAAAAAAAAAAAAAAGAAGAAGAATATAAAGCTTTCCAAGTTACATGCCTGGCTTCTCTGCCTTTATTTCTAGTCCCTGATTCTTTCCTGAGTACTGACGACACCCCCTGTCCACGTAGGGATTTGGGGACCTGACAGCCATCCTGACCTTCCCTTAGATCACCCATAGGTGCAGTCACCCCACACAGTGCCCTGTTTGTGTACCCTCAACCTACTTAGGATTTGGAAAATAAACAGTGGGGTCAGTGTCACAGGTACATAATGATGTCTCTGAACCTTGCAAGTCATTCCAAGGCCTGAAGACAAACACAAAGGGATACTAGAAAGAGATTCATTTTGTTAAAAAAATTAAAATCTCAACAACATAAAAAGAGCAAAGCTAGAAAGAAGCTCCATTATTTATATCCCCCAAACCCCCTTTCCCCCAGCTTTGCCCCTGGATTAAACACCACCTGGCTCCCTGGTGGCACAGGGGTTAAGAATCTGCCTACCAATGCAGGGAACACGGGTTCGAGCGCTGGTCTGGGAAGATCCCACATGCCGCGGAGCAACTAAGCCATGCGCCACAACTACTGAGCCTGTGCTCTAGAGCCCGCGAGCCACAACTACTGAGCCCACATGCCACAACTACTTAAGCCTGCACGTCTACAGCCTGTGCTCCACAATGAGACAAGCCACCGCAATGAGAAACCCGCACACCGCAAGGAAGAGTAGCCCCCGCTCTCCGCAACTAGAGAAAGCCCGCGTGCAGCAACGAAGACCCAATGCAGCCAAAAATAAACACATTAATAAATTAATTAAAAAACCCCAAAAACCAAAAAACCCACCTGGCTATTTGTGCCACCGGATTTAATGAAATCTGTTTTTAAAAGCTACTTGGGATAATTTCAAATATGACTTTCCATGAAGTGCTTTCTGCTCTTCCTATGACAACTCTTGACTTTTCAACTATGCACAAAACACTGATCACTGAGTGAAGTAAGTCAGAAAGAGAAAAACAAATACCACATGCTAACACATATATATGGAATCTAAAAAAAAAAAAGTTCTGAAGAACCTAGGGGCAGGACAGGAATAAAGACGCAGACGTAGAGAATGGACTTAAGGATATGGGGAGGGGGAAGGGTAAGCTGGGACGAAGTGAGAGAGTGGCATGGACATATATATACTACAAAATGTAAAATAGATAGCTAGTGGGAAGCAGCCGCATAGCACAGGGAGATCAGCTCGGTGCTTTGTGTCCACCTAGAGGGGTGGGATAGGGAGGGTGGGAGGGAGATGCAAGAGGGAGGGGATATGGGGATATATGTATATGTATAGCCGATTCACTTTGTTAGACAGCAGAAACTAACACACCATTGTAAAGCAATTATACTCCAATAAAGATGCTTAAAAAACCCCCCAAACCCTTTAGCATTTGTAATCTACCCGACAGACTCCAGACTCACCGAGAAGACTTTTCAAACTGACATCTCAATGGGCAAGTGAGACATGATTCAATAAATATTTTTATAGTCCTTGCTCTTGTATGCAATAGCGTCATTGCCAAGTGTTTTCTTGCCTTTTTTAAAAAAGCAAGTTTCTCAACCTCAGCCCTATGGACATTTGAAGCCAGATACTTCTTTGCTGTGGGAGGTTGTGCTGTGCACTGTAGGGTGTTTAGCACATCTCTGGTCTCTACTCTCTACAAACGAGGAGTGCCAGCCCCCTAGCTGTGACAACTACAAGTAACTCCAGACATCGCCAATGTCCTCTGGAGGGCAAAACCACAGCTGTAAAGTTTTTGCCACACTCTTGTTTTCACCCCTTCTCCTCTTCCCGCCCCCAATTAATCAGGACCCAAGGCAAAGCAGAAAGAGGCAGCTCCTCCTAAGTTCCAACTTGGTTGATCACCATCTCAGGCCAGTTGGCCGAGGATGCGGGAGGCAGCTGACTTGGGAACAGAGTTTCTGCTACAGACCCCACTTGGTCCCCAGGCCAGCTCACTCCCTGTTGCCTGGGGCGTCCTAACATAGCAATGGTTGAATACCTCACTCCACTCACTCTTAGCTTTGACTCCCAGGCCACAAATAGGAATTCAACTCCAGTGGGCTCTACTGCTACTTCAAGAGAGAACCTGGCATGTGGGAAGAGATGAGAGAGTGTTAACAGTGCCTGATGCCTGGGAGGGGGTGTAGGTGACTGTTTACTTCAACGCTTATTTGTCTTCTGTAATTTTTCTGTGATGAATATGGATATCTTGTCATTCACCTAATTTTTTTTTAAAATGGAAAACACATACACCCATAAAAAGATGCTCTTTCCTCTTTAGAAGTGTACAGAACAGTGTGCATGTCTGGTAGCATTGGAAGAGTTGGTTCGTGGCTCCAACAAGCCCTATTCAAACTCTGCTTGGCAACAGAAGGGGAAGAAAGCAACAGGAATGCCATAATACTGTTTTCTTTCCTGCCTTCATAAACACAATATATATTAGCTATCAAACTGGATTATTTCATTCATCAGTCACTTGGCCATTCTGTAATCTTTTTTCTTTTTTTTTTTTTAACATTTTTACTGGAGTATAATTGCTTTACAATGGTGTGTTAGTTTCTGCTGCATAACAAAGTGAATCAGCTATATGTATCCATATATCCCCATACCCACTGCCTCTTGCGTCTCCCTCCCACCCTCCCTATCCCACCCCTCTAGGTGGTCACAGAGCACCGAGCTGATCTCCCTGTGCTATGTGGCTGCTTCCCACAAGCTATCTATTTTACATTTGGTAGTGTATATATGTCAGTGCCACTCTCTCACTTCGTCCCAGCTTACCCTTCGCCCTCCCCGTGTCCTCAAGTCCGTTCTCTACGTCTGCGTCTTTATTCCTGTCCTGCCCCTAGGTGTAATCTTTTATCAATGTCTACTATGTACTCAGAACTATGATAGATGATTCATGGGATTCAGAGACAAGTAAGACAAGGTTCTTGCCCTCAAGCAGTTTAAATCCAAATGAATGTATGATCAAGACAAGTATCAACAGCCCTCTCACACAAGAAGTGAAATTAAAACACAGTGTGGGAAGAGGGGTCGAGGAAGACCACGGACCAAAGCACAAAGGTGGAATTGTACTCGACCGGGGGCGTCCAGGGAATAGATACCACACTGTCCGTTCGGCTGGAGCGCCAACGTTGAGAGGTGGCGCTGGCTCCGTGGGTGAGCGGGACTCGTGAGGTGTCAACGGAAAAGCAACTCTAGCTTTGTCTGCCGTTGTCTCTTTAAACCTGCCTGGTAGGAAAATGTTCCTCGCCTGGTCCTGGGTGAAATCTCAGTCAGGCCCATAACCCGATAATTCTTAGGTAATACAAAGCCTTACAGCCCTTTAAACAGCAAAGGAACGGTCTTGATTCGGAATCCGGAAGGCCCAACCCCACAGGTTAAGCCACAGTTCAGCCTTTCCGCGAAGGTGATCCCAGCTCTTCCCTGGAAGGGCCCACAGGTCGCCTGTGACTGGGGGGAAACAGTGGGTTCTGCAGCCTCTCCTTGTTTTCTCACACCTTCCCCAGCACTCTAGCTGCCCTTCCTGAACCTACAACTGGAGAAGCAGGAGAGGGGAGGGGAGGCAAAGCTCTTCCCTCGCTGACCTGATCTAGAATGGTTTTAGCCGCTGGAGGCAAGCAGACATTTCTCTCATGGGATTCTCCCATCGGGTCTTCGGAGACCTTTAACCTGGCGGTGATCTCTCCCTGCGCCTCCTTTACCTGGCTGACCGGCCTCTAGCCTGGGCTCACTGATTTCCTACACCACCTGTGGGGATCCACCTGTGGGCCTCCATCTCAAGGCAGGCAAGGGTACCCTCAACTCTCTATGCAGCACCCCAAGACAGCATTTAAGACAACACCCCTGTTGGCCCACCTGTGGGAATCTGGTCCACACTGGGGCCTCCTTATTTGATCACACAAAAAGGGTGAGTTCAGGTCCCATGCAGCCCAGCAGCCTCTCTCTTCCACTCAGACACCAAGGCAATTTGCCCTCTCGATTCCCCAGGCTGACATCAGGCACCAGGCCACCAGGCTCCCAACTGAGGAAAACATGGGACAAACTTCCCGGATGATGTCCCTCAAGCCATGCTCTCTAGATTTGCGATGAGAGACTGGTACCCTTTCCTCCATCCCCAGTACCCTGCAGTGGGGGAATCACAGACCAGTTCTCTCCAAAAATCCCCTTGCCCAATCTTCAATAACCTCTCACTTTTATACTCTCTCCATTTGACCACGAGGTCCAAGAGGTGTGTGTGTGTGTGTGTGTGTGTGTTCAAATCTATATAACATAAGATGTATCTTTTTAACCATTTTTCAGCACACTGTTCAGTGGCATTAAGTAATTCACATTGTTGTGCAACCTTCTCCAGAATTTTTCACCTTCCCCAACTGAAACTTTACCCATTAAACACTAACTCCCCATTTCCCCCCTCTCTCAGCCTCTGGCAACCACCATTCTACTTTCTGACTCTAGGCCAGGAGTTTTTGTATTTTTAAAAATATTCTTCATGTGGTAACCTTGGTGCCGAAGCCAGATCTTCCATTTAACATACTGTTTAACAAAGAGCGTCAGATTATATTCCAGAGAAATTACACTGGAGAGGTAGGTAAGGGCAGAATATGGAAACTAAGATGCTGGGTCCAGAAGCCTGTCCTGAATGGGGAGCCGGCGGGGACCCAGCCTTTGGGGGGGTTTGCTTGGAGAAGCAGCATGATCAGATTACATTTCAGAAGGACAATCTGGCAGGGGCACTTGTACGGGATGAAGGGACTGGAGGAAACGGAAACGGGGCTGTTGATGGGGACTTGTAGTAATCCAAGCAACGAGATGCTGAGAGCCTGAACTAAAGGTCATGAGGGTAGAAAAGACTCACAAGATATTCCAGAGGTTGAATGCAGAGGCACTGGTGGTGGACCGAATAAGAGTCTGAATCAAGAATGAAGAGACCAATGTGAGAGTAATTGTGAAGAAACCTTGCGTATGGTCTGGACAAGGGAGAGGTGATATTAAAGGAAAATAACAATTCTCTGACTTTTAAGCCTCTGAGATTTGGAAAATGCTATCAATAAGAGTAGAAAAACAGAAAAGTTCGGTCGGGGAGAAACATGAAGGAAGATTTTCATATCTATTTTGGCTAAGTATCTGTAATTCCTGCAGGAAGTAGAGGTCATGATGGCTTAGAGGCAGTAAGATAAGAATCACTAGTGACAGACAGATTGGAAGTCATCTGAATCCAAGGGACTGGGTGAGATCAGCAAGGGAGGTTGAGTAGAGAGCGGTGGATGGGGAGGAAATGTTACCATTTACTCCTACAGAGGAGGAAGAAGAAAAGAAGCAAGGACAGGGACTTCCCTGGTGGCGCAGTGGTTAAGAATCCGCCTGCCAATGCAGGGGACACGGGTTCGAGCCCTGGTCCGGGAAGATCCCACATGCCACAGAGCAACTAAGCCTGTGCACCACAACTACTGAGCCTGTGCTCTAGGGTCCGTGTGCCACAACTACTGAGCCCGTGTGCCACAACTACTGAGGCTGTGCTCTAGAGCCCGTGTGCCGCAACTACTGAGCCCACGCACTTATAGCCCATGCTCCGCAACAAGAGAAGCCACCGCAATGAGAAGTCTGCGCACTGCAACGAAGAGTAGCCCCCGCTCGCCGCAACTAGAGAAAGCCCGCGCACAGCAACGAAGACCCAACGCAGCCCAAAAAGAAAAACAAATTTTTTTTAATTAAAAAGAAGCGAGAAGAAGCGGAGAGGGAGTGGTCCAGCACAGCAGCTGTGTGCATAGAAAGCCAGAGAGAAGGGGGGTGAGGGCAGAGGCACAACCCACTCCTGCCCCTGGGCTCCTGCACCCCTACAGTGATTCCTTAGTTCCTGCCCTATGTAAAAGCCCAGCCCCACTCTCCCTGCAATACTGAACTACGCCAGCTGCCCGAATACGCCCGGCCATTCCTCATCTTATTCTCTCTTAAATACCCGGATAATTCCCTATATAGATTTCAAAATAACTTAGACGTCTCCTCTCTGAGCAGCCTTCCTTTATTTTCATCAGATGACACCTTTCCCCCCTCAGTCCTACCTCTAGATTGCTCAGATCTTGCCAACATTGTACTGCGCTGCGGTTATTGTCTACAGATTTCATTTCCCCTGTGGACTGAATGCTCAGTGACAGCCTGGTTGTGATTCATCTTTCATCCCCAGACTTTGCACATCTGATGCGATTAATAGCTGTTTGTCACATGCATCACCTGAGTCAGAACACACAGTAGGTGTGCAATGCTCCTCTCCCTTCCCTGACTGCCGGAGACACTCTGTCTGCTGCAGACACTCACGTATGCTATGAACTTGAAACAAAATATGAAAGGATGCAGCATTGGCAGTGGCACTGAAATAAAAAACAAACATTGGCCATTCTCTCTCTGAACTGCCATCATGATCCTGAGCTGGTGTTTCTGAATAACAAGAAGCTTAAAAGAGCCTCTAGAAGCAATGCCAACAATGCCATCTGGAAACAATTCACTTTCTAGAGTGATACCCCTGTCAATCAGATAAATTAAAAATCTTTTATCTCCAACTTGCCATCCTGAAAGATACAAAGTTCTGGGTTGGGCACAAACACATGGTCCAGGTAAAAAAAAAAAAAGATTCCTGGAGGTGTCGGGTTCATTACTTAACACTTTGTGAATGACAATGCAGGTCAAAAGACCAAGTAAAGGGAAACAGATGACCAGGAACAAGAAAAGAGACTGCATGGTAACACCAGCCATGGCAGTGCTTGGCTCACCGCTGGAATCTGATGAAGGCGAGCTGCTGTCTCCCTTTGCTTTCTCTTACTTAACTTTGTCCTTGCTAAAAACAGCTGCTCCATACTCTGTAATAACCTATATGGGAAAAGAATCTGAAAAACAATGGATATATGCATAGGTATAGCCGAATCACTTTGCTGTACACATGAAACCAACAGAACATTGTAAATCAACTAGACTCCAATAGGAAATAAAAATTAAATAAAAAAAATAAATACCCTTCGGACAAAGAGCGCATGAAGAGTTGGGCTGGGTTTCCTGGGTGGCACAGGGAAAAGACCGAGCCCCAGCCCTGCTCGAGCAGAAATGGAAATGTTATTTCCCAGAAGTCTCATGCTCTCCATCATGCTTTGCATTCTCAGAGAGCAGCAAGGTGGGAGTGAAACAGCCTCTGGGCAGCCACGCCCTCACCCTATAACTGGGGCTGCGTCCCCAGTGCAAGGCACATAAACACAGTTCCGTTCTTGTTATGAAAATTAGGAACCTGATGCATAGATGCTGAGTGTGATTCTTCCTTCCCTCTCTCTTCTACGCTGTCTCTCTTCAGGAGCCATCACATGGAACAGAAGGACATGCACATTGAGACAGGTCTGGAGTTCTTTAGAGGACTAGATTGGTACATGCTTCTGCATGGGAAGTTATATATTAAACTTCATTTGTCTGAATGGATAAAGGAGATGTGGTACATATATACAATGGAATACTACTCAGCCATAAAAGAGAATGAATTAATGCCATTTGCAGCAACATGGATACAACTAGAGATCATCATACTATGTGAAGTAAGTCAGAAAGAGAAAGACAAACACCATATGATATCACTTATATGTGAGATCTAAAGACACAGATGAACCTATCTGTCCACAAATGAACAGAAACAGAATAACGGGCATAGAGAACAGACTTGTGGTTGCCGGGGGAGGGGGCTGAGGAATGGAGAAGGAGGCTGGGGTGAGCAGATGCAAACTATTATATATAGATGGATAAACAGCAAAGTCCTACTGTACACCACAGGGAACTATATTCATTATCCTGTGATAAACCATAATGGAAAAGAATATAGAAAAAAGAATGTATATGTATGTATAACTGAATCACTTTGCTGTACAACAGTAATTAACACATTGTAAATCAACTATACTTCAATTAAAAAAAATAAACTTCATTTGTCTCTGCAGTGGTCCTTGGGGAGGTAAAAGGAAGGAAGGAAACCCATGCCTGGGGCTTATCCACGGCAGCTGCCACATTCCAGGAGAGGCAACACAGGCTCCTACTGTCCCTATTGGACACATCGGTCATCTGTTCCTGGGGAAAAAGAGAAGAAACGCTCTCCACAAAAGAAAACAGTGGTGCAGCAGTTTTTCTCTAGTTTTCCTAATACACAAGAACTTTCAAGAACAGCATTCCACTGCCTCTTCTTGGAACAGCACAATGGGAGACATTCTCCGGAATGAATAAAATGCATGGTCTCCGGACTTGAGGGTAACAGGCACAGCTGAGGGCACAGCTGCTAAATGGTGTGAGGTAGGGAATTGAATTTTTCCCCCTCAATTAAAAAAAAAAAGGAAAAAACAGTATTTTTCAACAGAAGAACCTTACAATGACCTCCACTACACACACACACACACACACACACACACACACACACGCACACGCACACACACACATTTCACCCAGAACTGCACAGAAGGAACTGAGCAAATCATGAGACCAAGCCAGTATCTATGAGGAAAACACGCAAAGCTCTACACAAACTTAAATAATTCATTAGATAATTAATTGATTAATTAAATCAGACCATCTTTCCCAGGTGGTGAAACCAATCTGCACAGTAATCTAAACATTAGGAGAATCTTGTTTAAAATGATGAAACGATGGGTCTAGGTTTTTTGTATGCTTCTTCCTTCTTCTCTTTCTCTTTCTCTCTCTCTCTCACACACACACACACACACACGCACACACCCCACATTTTTTATTCCTATAACAATTTCAAAGACATTTTATCAGAATTGGCCCTTTGAATTGGATCAGCAAAACCATAAGAGAACTTGCATTTCCCCTCTTTATCAGTACACTACCTGGCAACTTAGGAAGGAGAATTAACAAATGTCTGAAGAGTGAGCTGTGCACACTAGAATTCACAATTAAGTGGACAGGGGTAAGCAGGAGGTCAACCCAGAAAGACAAACTAAGGAACACCCAGTGTTCCATTTTATTAGCTGTTCTGTGTCTGCAAGGAAAAATCTGCCCTAAAACAAACAAACAAAAAAACAACAGAACTCAAACTTTAAAGATCATAAAGAGTGAGTGAGACCTGGAAGTTCACTTTCAGGGATCCAAGAAACATATCATTTTCCATCAGAGCAAAGCACTTGAAGTTTATTCTTCTGAGCATTCTTCAATTAGTCTTCACCTCCCTGACATCAGCAAGCAACGTAAGAGGTCCTCGTCTGAGATAACTCAGCTGGGCGTTTGCCAGTGTTTTCAGACTGGCCATAAAATGGGACCCAGAGCTGCAGCACAAGTTCTGGAATTGATTCAGGGTATGACACTGCCCAGGGTTAAACTACACAGGGGGCTCCCTGACGTAAAGGAAGGTCCCTCAGACCGGCCATGGGGAAGGTGATCACAAGTCAGAATACGTCCATCACACATAACAAATGCTGCCTTCAATTTCACTTTTGTCCCAAGGACAAGAATTAAAATCCTTGAGTCACTGGGGGCTCCGGGAGATCAGCTTCTCCAACCAGCAGACGACGTGGAGGGGTCCAGTCATTATCTGTTGAACTCTGAGTGTCCCGGTGTTAAAGTAAAACCTCTCCCAATCGTCTTGTTTTCTTTTCATTTGATGATTTCACGAGGAATTAGCTAAAGATGTGCATTTAAACTGTAGGTCTGCCATTTGGTAACGTTCCAAATGATCTCATTTTTAAAAAATTAACCTATTTTTCATCTAACGTCCAGAATATACTCTTCTTGTCTCACATTAAAAAAAGAAAAAAAGAAAGAAAAAGGGTCAATTAAAGTATCTGATCTAAGCCTAAAGCGATTTAACATCATTATCCTTTGCCATTTAATAAATCTAAGTCCTGTCCACCTCATCTGTTGTGATTAATAGGCCTTTATATATCTTTCTATGAACTTGAATGCAGGAAGGGTGGGGGGTGTGTGTGCATGTAGATTTTAAACAGAACTTCTGAAAGATTCAGCAGAATTCCTGCTGACATAAAAAAATGACCAAAAAGCAGGATCCATCTCTGTCCGGTGATGGGTTGGCCATTGCTTGATACTCAGGGAGGAAGAGGGAGTCTTTAATGCCCAAGGAAAGGAAGGAGCAAATGAAGAGTTTTATTTCAATAACTGAGAGTTTTACCAGACTTTTAAATATTTTCCACTAACAGATGGTAAAAGGGCTTTAGTATATGCAGACAAGTTTAAAATGCTTTTCTTAGGTGGTGCTAAATATTACTGAATCGTGTCCCAAGGATATCTCTGTTGAGAAGCCCTGACTGCTTTTCTTCCATCGGTCAGTGTTTCCAGCAGGCAGGGAAGGGCTGGTAAGATGGTGCAGAGAGCAGAACACTGCATAATAACAGAGACTGGGACCCAGGCACGACCCAGAGTAAGCACGGGCAGCCGTGGATGGGGTGGGAAGAGAACGCAGGCTCACGCAGGAGAGGACACTGTCTAGTTCACCTTGGTGTCCCTAGTGCCCCAAATGGGGCTTAGAAAATAGTAGGGGCTCAATAAATAGTGCTGAATGAATGAGTACATGAACGAAAACAACAACAACAAAAAGAAAGACCATAAAGAAGAAAAGGAAAGCTATGATGAGAAGTAGAGAAGAGCTAAGGTACAGAGTTCATTTAACCCCCTTTACAAACTTTTGCCAAAAATCAAAGCCCTCATGGCCAATGATACATGAGCCTCTGCTTACGGTGGGGCAACATCCTTGGTACCATGCCTGTGGGAAACCTTGGAGTGGGGACCAGACCATGTGACGGTGGGAAACGTTCCCTCTGGGCTCTAATTCCTCATACTTCTTGGAGACATGGAGTACACGGATAGTCTCCGAATGCATTTTAGCTGGGTTTCAACCTTCTTTTCCAAATGTTTGAAAAATCAAAGCTACTTGCAAGTAACGTAAGTGACTCATCTCAATGTCCCTTCCTCTCTCTGTTCCTGTGTCGTCTCTAGTGCAGGTGGTGAAGAGTGACAAACAGTGAACCAGGAGCATGGGGACAAGAAGGCGGGACCCCTAAGTGAGAAGTAGGCCCTCATGCTTGATCTCTCCCTGTTACACATGGGCTGAGGACTTCAGCCCTGGGCATCTCCAAGAAAGCTGAGGAGTCACGTAGGAAAATCTGTCTAACATGAACAACGTTTTGTAGGTGAAACTATGTTATACAGTATTAGGGTGGAATAAACATACACACTACAATGTATAAAATAGATAACCAGCAAGGACTTACTGTATAGCAGAGGGAACTTTACTCAATATCTTGCAATAATCTATAATGGAAAAGAATCGAAAAAAGAATAGGGCTTCCCTGGTGGTGCAGTGGTTGAGAGTCCGCCTGCCAATGCAGGGGACACGGGTTCATGCCCCGGTCCGGGAAGATCCCACGTGCCGCGGAGCGGCTGGGCCCGTGAACCATGGCCGCTGAGCCTGCGCGTCCGGAGCCTGTGCTCCGCAACGGGAGAGACCACAACAGTGAGAGGCCCGCGTACCACAAAAAGAAAAAATAAGTGCAGAAGAAAATTATCTACATAACACACAGTAGGTTGGCTGTAAGCACTGATGGCTGTAAGCACTGATGAATCCCAAGTGAAGATTTCTGCCACTATTTAAAGGTGGAGTGAGGCACAATGATTCTGCTTCCAAGGTAAGTCCCACAAATCACTGCCATTTCACCTTTAGTCCCATTAATCCTTCAGCTCTGCTAAGGGTCTCTCTCCCTCTCGACCAGAGGGCGATTAAATATACATTTGGCAACGTGGACGTGGACCACAGGAAGCCTCCAGAAAGGCTGTCCCCCTGATTGCTCCGACTCCAAAACAGTAGGAAGAGTTTTGGTAGCGACAGGAGACAAGCAAGTGTGTGTGTGTGTGTGTATGTGTGTGTGTGCGTGTAGCTGGGTTTACGGGGCTAAGGTTGGCAGTCAGAGGACATAAGGAAACACATTCGTGATGTATTCTTTAAAGAGTGATCCTCACCACTTGATTCTGGACATAAGATAAGAGATGGTGGGTCACACGAATATTCTAACATTGCCCCCCACGTCTCCAGCTGTGGAGATAAGTGATACAAGCATGTGGAAGCCATGAGAAACCAGGAAATGTGCTCGAATCCAACTGCAATCCCATATTTAGAAAACAGGAAGTAAATCAACTCACAGCACGAACTCAAGATGGCCTCAAGATGGGGAAATGGATACATGGGTGGAGTAAATAGAAGACTTATTAGGAAGAAGACCAAGAATGTCATAGGTCCTCACACTTTGATAATGAGAAAATACCACTCTTCAAGCCTCCATCTTCCTATCAGAGTAACAGAAGTCAAAAGGGAGAAATAGTTCTCTTCAGGAAAGTTTTCCATTCTTGGGCTAATATAGACACTCCCCGGCCCAATGGAAATGGGTTCCATCAGTCTCACCCTGTGTGTATCTTCCGGTGCTCAATGTGGCTGATGAGCCCGAGTACCATCACCCAGTTGGGCTCCAGGTGGGATGTGGCCACTCAGCAGCAGACAGAGGATTCCCTTCTCCAGAGGTAGGGCTGTGATACCAGCCTGTAGCCAGATGGGCACAGAAACCATGGGGTTTAATTATACATGCAAATGTTCCCCTTCTTTGACATGGATAAGTTAAAGGTTAATATGGCAATGAGAAGAAAAACCATCGTGGAATGAGAATGTTTTAGATCTCTCACTGAGGAAAATAATGACCGTGCTCTCCCTCACAAGACCGTAACTGTGGTAATATATAGCCAAAGAGTCTGAGGGTAGGGTAGGAGCCATAAAAAGCAAAGAGTGGTGTAAGAGATTCTAATGCAGTGACAAGATGCACAGCTTCTACCTGGCAGGGAAATTTGTCCTCTGAGAGAAAAATGGAACAGAATGTTTGACTGGTTACACAAATATTTGCATTCACACTGCAATCGGCTCCCTCAGAAAATAAAGCTTCTTGTTAAGAGTTGTCACCATCAAATAGTACTTACTAATGGCCTCTCTGTGCTACTGTTTGTGTCATGTCTGTAGAAATGTTTTTTTTATTTCTATCAGAAAATGACACAGGAATACAGGAGACGGGCACGCTAGGCCAACTGCGATCACATCTCCTAGGTGCCATTCTCAGTTATTTTGCTCAGTATTGTAAAGGACCTGGAACCCCTTCACCACGCCCAACCCCACCTTGCACCCCTTGCCTTACAGCCTTCCATGCCCCAGTCCAGCCAAACAGAAACGGCATCTGTAATGAAGCTGGAGCCTATGAAATTCCTTTCTGAGCTTTTGCCTGGTTTCTGAAACACAGGCCAATACAAATTTTTGTAGCTATATTAACCTATGTGCTCTGCACCGGGGAGATGATAGTAAAACAAGAGCCCTTTTGAGTCCGGCCTTTCTGAGGCCCAGGCCTCATTGTGGGAGGTGAAGGAAGCCAGGTCAAGAAAGCAAAAGGGTGGCCAAAGGGTGAGGGCTCTAAGGGGAAAAGGAGGCGCAGAGGCGCTGGCCTGGGGTGTGAGCCCAGAGAGCTCCCCGGGAGGTGTGGGAAGCAGAAGCCACCGCTCAGGTATATGGGCTCGGGGATTCGGAAGCTGTGTGTGGAATCCCAAAATAAGTAGAAGGGGGCTTACTAGTCAAGGAGTGAAGGTAACACCAGTTATGGTGGGAGCTTCTGTTAGAAGCAAGTCCCCTCTTCTTGCTGGGAAGAGAATGGCCCTTCCAGAGCTGCATACAGCTATTTCCCACTCTGTCCTGTCTAAACAACCAGATAAATAACACCAAGGTATACCCTCTGAGCTTAACAAAATCTAGACCTTCAAGAAAGGAATTCTCTGGATATATACACAGGTTACATTTTTATCTTATTAAAGTGATCTATTCCGTTTATGTAAGAGTTTCTGCACTCCAAACATCTGCAATTCTCACTGAGTTTTCAAGCGCTAAAAAAAAGAGCCTAATTGCTTATTTATGATTTAACTCCCCCAGTTATGGGTTGCTGTGTGTGTGTGTGTGTGTGTGTGTGTGTGTGTGTGCGCACACACACACACACGTATATCCTGAGAGTAGGTTAGGATATATATGGCAATGACAAAGTGATCTCCTCATTAGTTGTAAGACCACTGTTGGTTATATTCATTAAAAGTCATTTAAAAAGTGGACATATGGATATCCTTTGCCATCAGCTGAAGTACAGAATGCTATAGCAAAAACAGAAATCAGGGAGGTCAAGTTAGCTTTCATAGGCTTTATATCTGAAAACTAAATATGGTGCTAATATACATAAAGACAGGTTTTCATGTTAATATTAAACAAGTCTTCATTTTTTACCCAATTTTTGGAATTATGGAAATGCGATAATTCCTTAATTATCACAAGCAACAAGCAACAAAAGGAGAGAGAGATAAATTAAAACCTTTTGAGCTGCAAATACCATCAAGAAAGTGAAAAGACAACCAGCAGAATGAGCGAAAGTATAATATTTGCAAATCGTACATCCGATGAGAGACTTACATCCGGAATATATAAGGAACTTTTACAACTCAAGAGTAAAAAGACAAATAACTCAATTAAAAAGTTGGAAAAGAACTTGAGTAAACATCTCTCCAGGAAATATATACAAATGGCCAATAAGCACATGAAAGTATGCTCACCGTCATTAGTCATCAGGGAAATGCAAATCAAAATCACAATGAGATACTAGCTCACACCCAGCATGATGGCTATAATAAAAAAGACAGACAATAACAACTTTTGGCAAGGATGTGGAAGAATTCAAACTCCCGTCCATTGCTGTGGGGATATAAAATGGTGCAGCTGCTTTGCGAAACAGCTTGGCAGTTCCTCAAAATGTTAAACGTAGAGTTACCATTTGACCCAGGAATTCCACTTTGAGGTATATACCCAAGAGAAACAAAACATATGTCTACACAAAAACTTCAAATGTCCTTATCAGCAAAAGTTGGGCAACAACCCGAATGTTCAACAATGGATGAATGGATAAACAACATGTGGTATATTCATTTTATACCATGTATAAAATTAGTATTGCATTATTGGTATATCCCTTCCAATAATATCCGATGGAATATTATTCAGCCTTAAAAAGGAATAAAGAACTGATGCATGTTACAACATAGATGAGCTTTGAAAACATTATGCTAAGTGGAAGAAGAGACTTCTTGGGTAATTACATTCATATGGAATGTCTACAATACGAAAATCTATTGAGAGGCAGTAGATTAGGAGCTGGGAGAGTATTTGGTGTAGATGGGAGGTAAAGAGTGAGTGCTAATGGGTATAAAGTTTCTTTTTGCGGGGGATGAAATGTTCTGTAATTAGATGTGGTGATGTTTGCACAACTCTGTCAATATACTAAAAACCACTGAACTGCACACTTTAAATAGGTAAATTTTATGGTATGTGAATTATATCTCAATAAGGATGTTGAGAAAGTGGGATGGTATTTAAAAAAGCAGTCTAGAAGTCCCCTCTGAAACATAACTATCTGAGATATGTATATATATATATATATATATACATCATTAGAAAATTAGAGTACAGGGTTCAGTAGGTTTCTCCAGGTGCTCAAAAAAAGCTGAAGTGAAAAAAAGCATTTTTCAATTGCAGACTGATTAGACTAGGCCATTTTGACATTTTCATGCTTTCAAATTCCTCAGCACCACCTATTTGACAATGGGATAAATAGACAATATTAATTAAATAAAATACTTTTTTAACTGATGCTTCTAAATTACTCTTTAACTCTTTTATAGTTGGCTGACGTGTCCACCTGTTCACTTTAGGAGTGTGCTCTACTTTCCACCGTAAGCAAGCAGAATCACAGGAACTAGGTAAAACGAGGCCTCCCATGTTCCTTCCACCGTCCAATTAAATAACCCGTAAGTCTGAAGCAGGGAAACGGGAGATGACATGAATATAAACTGAAGACACCTATTTTCCATCCTTGCAGATAATTACTGAAGTCATAGCTTATAAAGTTTGATAGACTACGATTTTCCAAGGGAGAAGTATCAAATAGAACAGTGAATAGTTTGTGCCCTGAGAACTTATTTAGCTAAAATCTCTACTTTATCTCAAGGAATTCTTTAGAATAGCAGAGTCTCTTGTTGGGGCTGAGGGCGGGAAGCTTGTCCCTCCTAGAGGAATGCACACGTTGCCCAGGAATAATCCTGAAATTTAACAGCAAAGCACATGGGAAAAAAGCAGCATTATCTGAGGCTAACAACCATCGCTATCTTGATTTATTAGGTACATGTGCCCTTCTAAAAAAGGTTCCCAGATACCATTATTTCCTAATAAATGAAAAAGAATCTCCACTGAAGACAGATGATTCTTTTTAAAAGGCAAAGTGTGCATTTAAGAGAGCTTTCTTCTCTGTCAGTTTCAACCCAAGGCACTCTGTTTTGGATGGACCAAACTTATTTCTCTAATTAACCATTTCCTCAGCACAATGTTTCTCAAAACTTAGCTTTCAGAATCACTTGTAGGGTCATAAAGAACTCGAGAGTTTCAGCTGGGTCCACAGTACAGCTCAAGAATTTGCATCTCTATCACTTCCCCATCTTCTCCAACTCATGCTGATTCTGCTGGTCTGGGGACCACACTTAGAAGCAGGGCCTCAGCACATACAGAGTTGCTGCTGGGTAGGCTGAGTCCTGGCTGGGCCGTCTTCTCCACCAGAAAGGAAAGGCAAGCATCACCCAAAGGCCTAAACACATTTACATTCAATATTTAAATAACAGCAATGACCACAATCTGCTCCTCGAACTTTTGGGGTTCAGACATATTGCTTATCTTCCTGGTCTCACACTACCCTCACTCTTGCCCATCCAAGGTGTGTTTCTGGGGATTCTTCTCCTCCCAGCAATCCTACATGACAGCAGCCACGTCTGCTCAACATGCCCTTATTCGTAGATACAGTGGAAGTTTCCACTGGTAGGCCACAATTGGAGCTGAGGCAATCAGCTGGAATTTGGGATTGGGACTAAGAAATTTCTGTTTAGGGACTTCCTTGGCGGTCCAGTGGTTAAGATTTCGCCTTCCAATGCAGGGGGTGCAGGTTTGATCCCTGCTCAGGGAGCTAAGATCCCACACCTCTCACGGCCAAAAAAGCAAAACATAAAACAGAAGCAGTATTGTAACAAATTCAATAACGACTTTAAAAATGGTCCACATCAAAAAAATCTTAAAAAAAAAAAAAAAGACATTTCTGTTTAGCTGCTCTTTTGAACAGGGGATATACTCAGAAGCCGATGGCAACTGTCATGTTCCACCATGTGGGCTGGATATCAGAAAACGTCCATCTGTATGTGCAGAGAAGCAGGGATGAGCAGGGACCTCCTGGGCTCCATTCGGTCTTCCAGTCCCTGGCTTCAGTGGAGGCCTGACACCCTGCTGCATCCCTACCTTTGCGTTCATTCCAGAAGTTAACCCCAAACCTGCACCTTCTATTAAATTCCTCTTTCCTGCCTAAACTAGCTGGAGAGGATGTGTTACTTACAACCAAAAGGGCCCTAATTAAAACTGTTAACAAAGTCATTCTCTGGGTACCTTTCCTCTCTGCTTCAGTTCACCTCGGAGATTGAATTCACCTTAAAACTTCATCCTAGCCAAGTTACCTGCTTCTAAATATCTCTGCACTAAAGCCCTTTCTTACGTAGGTGATTCCCTGAACCCTACATCACTATGTATTTCAAATCCAGGACCTGCCTGGATTCCTCTACAAGAGGCAATTATAATTTATATTTCTCTCCAAGACTAGGTGGGAATAAATGAATATAAATCAGCAATGAATATAAATCGATGCACTTTCCCTCTGTGAGCACAGAAAAAGGAAAACCCATAGATGTGTTTTGAATCAAGGTCTAATGTGAGGTTTTATTTACCATGTTCGATCAATTTAAATGTTTAATTTTTCATTAATGTTTCTGAATAGCTCCAGCTTTCCAGCTCCTTATTTTTTGTGGGATTCATCTTTTTAAATGGCATTCTTATCTACTACTTCTTGGTTCAACCATACATGTGGTACATTTTATATATGCACGACCGAGGTAGAAGAGGGCATTTCTTTGTTTCTTTGAGCGTAGCTACTTCTCTTTTTTTTCTTTATTGAGGTATAGTTGATTTACAATATAGCTACTTCTTTTAAAGCACAACAGAGACAGAGCAGATAAAACTTTGGGTCACTTCGAGCATTACGTCATATCTATGATAACACATTTGTTCTATAAGTTTTCAAAGTCACTAGACGTTGCAAAACCAGAGATTAAGACTGACTTGATTCTCTTAGTCTGTCTGATGTTACCTAGCCTCTCTATTGGACTGCAGGATCTTGGCCTCCTTAAATCAAGCCTTCTGGGAATTATCTTTGGCAAATATACACTTAGCAGAAAAGTCTGATTATCTTGGCTTTCTCATGTCAAGGAACAACAGGTAGTCCCAGACACCCAGTGGTTTCCTTAGAGTGGGTTGCTTTCTTTATGGTAATCAATTTACTTGGCCCAGCTGTCAAGCACTTGACTGCCCAACTGACAACTGGAAATAGGAAGGAAGAAACCTCAGATTTTCCTAAACACACAGTTAATGAAAAATTTCACCTGGTTGTTAACGCATCTGTGTTTTCCCCATAAAACATAAATGTTAATTCGGAAAACAATATGCCTACAGAGGCTTCTCCACCTAGGAAAGTTTCACCTGATATTTGACCTGGCCATGTGCCCAACATCCATCGTGAAGGAGTTAACATAAATGAATTTAAAACCGGAAATGAGGCAGCCAAGTTGTTGACTAGTTTCCTCTTGTTAATTCAAGGAAAAGACTGAAAGGGCCTAAACTACGACAGGTCGTAGCATTGAATCTCAAGGAAATAAGTAAGAGAGATGAAAAATCCTCTTATTCCACATGGTAGCTATTCTTTGGGTCAAAACTGAAAGAAGGAAGAAAAATGTGTGAGAATACATGGGACGTACTTTTCTCACCTAGCTCTTCCTAACCATATGGATTTCCCCCAGCAGGACAGAAGACCATAAATGAAAATTAGCAAGGCAGGGACTTCCACCCACAGGAATACCTGCATCAGGGCTTTGGGGTATTAGATGGGGAGCAGCCCTGACTACCTGCACAGATGCTTTGAGAAACTCATGACTACTCTTGTCTATACAGAGACAGGAAATAGCATGGAAAGGGGGGCTTGAAGACACTGACAGGTCCTTTCCTCAGATGGCTTTCAGGGCATAAACATGGAAATTGTTAAAATTATAACTTGAGGAAAGACAGCATAGGTGTTTTTTTCCTAACATCTTCCTTCTTCCAAGAGCACCGATCCACCCGTGATTAGAGACCCTAATATCCACTTTAAACCTAATAAAGGGTGAGTCCCCTTTTACCTTGCGGCTTCAGAATGAAAAGACATTTGTTTTTTTTTTTAAGTCACATTCCTATTTTTAGGGCTGACTTGGAAACTTCTTCGCAGTTTAGTGACCACAGTCTGCTAGACTGTCGAAGTATGAAGTTCCAAGGGCAAAGCACTGATTGAATGAATTCCATTGCCCTGGATGACTTCTGACTAGACCACAAGCATCTAGAAGGTAGGGTCTGTGATGCATATTTCTTTGACCTAAGTCAAAGCATACGGAATACTGGAAAATTTTTTCAGGGCAAAACAATAATTATCTAGGTCTTCAAACAAGTTTTCATTTCCACAGCATGAAGCAGGGCAGATGCCCTTTGGAAATACGACCATGTCATCCATTCAACTATTGCCTTTCTTGTTTTGTTTTTGTGTTTTGTTTTTCTAATTTTTGGTCACGCCACACACCTTGCAGGTTCTTAGTTCCCTGACCAGGGATGGAACCCGTGCCCTCGGCAGTGAAAGCGTGGTGTCCTAACCACCGGACGACCAGGGAATTCCAGATTCAACTACCGTCGAACCCCACAGCACGTGTACTCACTAACACCCAACATAAGCATTTAGAAGAGCCATTGCTGACCACAAATATCATTAAATGTGCATGGCTGCTTAGCTATATTCTATTTTGGGAATCTCTTATTACCTAGGAAATGATTTCATACTTCATTGTCTCAAACTGCATCATCCAAAAGAACCAAGATAAAATGTTTTCCTTCGAGAACATCTTTCCTGAAATCTCATTATTGCACATCATCTTTTGGTGCCACCCTAGTTTCCTCTGCTCACCATGCTGGCTGCACAGTAAACTCTGAAAGAGAAATACTGCACACTGGAATCTTACCACCAGGAGGGGATAGGAGTCACTGTTGGAAGAGCGTGAAAGTCTATGTTATGGGAGAAGCATTAGAGAGCTGTGTAACCTCTCTGAATTGACTGGAAAACCAACAGACAGATTACTGTATGTCACCGAGACCTTTTGACACAGGGGGAGGGTTCAAAGTATGTGGGCTCGAACATCATTTTTTTCAACTTGCAGCTTTTAGCAATTAGCACGATCTTGCTAAAACTCCCATTTACATAGGAGAAGCTGCGTTATCACTGCGAAGTTTAGAAAAATGGGGCGACAAGGTAACAACGGTATTATGCTTTATCTGTAACAAATCATGTCCCCCGGAGGTTCCAGTGTATTTTAAATTAACGTCAAAGGAAAGAATTCTTCACCCCACCAAATGGCAAATACAGGAATTTCAACTGTTCTAATACAACAACCCTAAGTAAATAATTATTAATTTCTTACTTTCCAACCTACTGGTCGACCAGAAACACAGAATTGCTGATGAAATTACACTGGGAAGGAGTCTCCCTAATACATATCTTGCTTTCATCCTCCAAGCACACCAAGTTACAGAACTGAAAACAGCTTTTGATTCATATTAGTATTTTGAGTAGAGTCTCTAAAAATTATTTTTAAGCAGCAGCGAACTAAGGATGGGATATGACTTGGTAAGTACTATTATTTACATAACTTTTCTTTCCATGTTCTTAAAGTCATACCTTTGAATTTTAAAACACACTAAATTTCTATCTGTTCTGAAGGGCATGGGGCAGATAGGAGACTGGGTGGGAAAAAATCCAAAATACATGAATTTCAAATTATAACCCATTTTGCCAACATTTGATAGGCTGAAATGACATTTGGATACTAATACAAATTATTTGTTTGCCTTAAGAACTTAGATTAATTACTGTAACATTCCATTATGAGATTTTTCTATTTCTAAAATCTTATTGCTATTCTATTGGTACAGAAAAATATTTTTAATGGTTCTTAAAGAATATAGTACAAAAACACCAAACAGTGCAAGGTCCTCTATTAGGAAAGAATGGCTATTTCGATCAATTAACAGAAGTGCTTTGAATGTCATTAGAACCCATTTAAAATTATGACCTACAGCATCTTAGAAAACAGCACTGTTTTCCAACAATTTGCAGGCATAATCAGGAAAGGGGGAGTGTATTTAATAAGACAGGTACACGGCTAACATCCGCAAACAAACTCACACACAACACAGGAATTTTAGCCAAGTAATCCAATCATTCCTGAATTCACTGCAATAATGTGATATTGCCGCCATCAGGCTAATTATAACCCATGCAGGAAGCAGCCCAGGTGGCTTGCAAGTGATGGTATCAGAATGTGAATATTTTAGAAGAAATCAAGTACCTGATAGTTTCATGAGAAGTTCAGATGCTGCTTTGACTGACATATCCCGCCTTAGTACGTTGCCCTTTGCTTCCTGGGGCTTAAGTGTGTCCTCAGAGATGCTCGGGGCTGGTACTTCAGACTCGGGGCTGAACACATAGTTGGACCGAGGCAACGTGGCACTTAGAGCCTCCTCTTCCTTAGGCTCCTCTTTCACTTTAAAATTAAGATTCATGGGTTCCTTCTGATTTGCAGCTGTCAAAAGAAGAAAAGGATTACACACATATACCTGTATGAAAGGCCAGTCCCACTCTTAGCTGCTCCCAACTTAATGAAGGATGTAATGCATGATCATATCTTGCTAACACAGGAGGGACCACAACCCAATCAAAATAGGCTGAGCCCTGAGCACAAAAATACAAGTCACTCCATGAGCGTGGGACTTAGAAGAGTGCGGGCTTCTGAATCTTCGGAACCTATCATATTTTAGGAAGTGCTGCCTCTACAAAGTGTTTGGGCATTTTCTCTGTGGTTTCCAGTGTCTTCTTTCCTGTATACGCTGCTGCCTCTCTGACCTATTAGCACTCTCCCTACCTAATCCTATTATAGAATAATGCTTTCAGACAGTTATTCTGCCATAAAATATCGAATATACACATGAGTCAGGGGCAAAAACCAAAGCAAAAACCTAGAATGCGGTGGTCAGGTGAGGATGGAGAATTTGCCAAAGAGAAAAGCTCAGAATGGAGATATAACACTTTTGCCTTATTATAAGCTGATGCCACTGTCCCACAAACAGTGGGGCATGCACCTGTCATTGTCTTTCTGGTCACTGTCTGTAGCCCAAGTTATCTCCGAGTCCACAATGGGCGTGTTTAAGAGAAAAAAATTTTATTTTGGAATAATTTTAGATTTGCAGAGAAGTTGCAAAGAGGGGTCAGAGAGTTCCCAGACACCCTTTACTCAGCGGTCCCTAAAGTGAACACCTTACGTAACACATGGAGCATGTGTCAGAACGAAGAAATTCACATTACTAGGATCTAAGATCCAAATTTTATTCAGATTTCACCAGTTTTTCCACTAATGTCCTTTTTCCATTTCTAGCATGGTTGGCTGGTGTGGAGTGTGTGGTCAGGGCAGAGCTAACTGGCCTATTATGGGATAGATTCTTTCTGTGGCTTGGCTACACCTTACCAGCCCTTCACTCACTGAGCTACATACTACTTCCTGGTCTTTCTTGGGAAAAACCAAGAAGGAAGACTAGCAGCCGCTTTTCCCACTTGTCACTTTCACAGCCATCTTGCCCCTTTAAAGGGCCACATAGTAGGACCTTTAAGTTGGTTGATTTAGGTGTGCTGGTATTTTAAGAAACAAGATCTCATCCTAATACAGAGTTCTTAGAAAAGCTTCTTAGAATGAGCCTTGGGCTTCCCTGGTGGCGCAGTGGTTAAGAATCCACCTGCCAATGCAGGGGACAAGGGTTCGAGCCCTGGTCCGGGAAGATCCCACATGCCACGGAGCAACTAAGCCCGCGCGCCACAACTACTGAGCCTGCGCCCTAGAGCCCATGAGCCACAACTACTGAGCCCTCACGTCGCAACTACTGAAGCTCCCATGCCTAGAGCCCATGCTCCACAACAAGAGAAGCCACCACAACGAGAAGCCCGCGCACTGCAATGAAGAGTAGCCCCTGCTCGCTGCAACTAGAGAAAAGCCCGCGCACAGCAACAGAGACCCAGTGCAGCCAAAAATAAACAAATAAAAATAAATAAATAAATTTATATATATATAAAAAAAGAATGAGCCTTAAGCCCACTCTTGCTTAACAACAACAACGACAAAAAGGATGAAAATAAAGCCCCAAAGGGTACACCTATCAACCCCCTGCCCACCATCTACCTCCAGCCAATATATAGACACAAAGTCCTTTCTTTATACCTTACGCCCTTCTAAGAATGTCCCTGCTGGAGTCACAAGTTCACACAGACCAGCATATTTGGGAACTGGACCCCAGAGGGCTAATGGTGACACTTGGACGTTTTACTACCAGAAAGATGAAGAGCTGAGACTAGAACCCACGTGCACAGGCTGCCCACCCTGTGTCCCCTGCCTAGCTCCACTACACCACTCCTCCATCTCCGGTCCCTGTGTTATAACAACACCTGAATGGAACTTGACCTTCAAGTCTTTGCTAAAATACCACCTTCTCAATGAAGACCGCGACCATCCTGATCAAAACTGCGACACCCACCCCACAGTACCCGCAGTCCCCCAAACTCTCTTACCCTATTCTAATTTTCCTTTTTTTTTTTTATTTATTCATTCATTTATTTGGCTGCGTCGGGTCTTTGTTGCGGCATGCGGGGTCTTTCGATGCCGAGCATAGGCTCTCTAGGTGTGGCACGTGACTCCGGAGCACGTGGGCTCAGTAGTTGTGGTGCGCGTCTTAGTTGCCCTGTGACATGTGGGATCTCAGTTCCCCGACCAGGGATCGAACCTGTGTCCCCTGCATTGGAAGGCAAAGTCTTAACCACTGGACCGCCAGGGAAGGCCGTAATTTTCCTTTTTACCCAAAATACTTATCACCAGACAACATCTTGTTATGGATTGAACTGTGTCTGCCCCACCTCCCCAAATACAAATGTTGAAGCCCTAACCCTCACTGGGACTGTATTTGGAGATAGGGAGAAAATTAGGTTAAACGAGGCCATTAGGGTGTGGCCCTAATCCAATATGACTGGTGTCCTGAGAATAAGAGAGACACAGAGGATGTGC
Organism: Orcinus orca; assembly: GCF_937001465.1. Taxonomy (NCBI): domain Eukaryota; kingdom Metazoa; phylum Chordata; class Mammalia; order Artiodactyla; family Delphinidae; genus Orcinus; species Orcinus orca. The sequence continues at coordinate 26,984,069 of NC_064562.1, forward strand.
AAACACAGAGGAAAGACCATGTGGGGACAGAGCAAGAAGGAAGCCGTCTTCAAGCCAAGGAGAGGCCTCAGGAGAAACCAAACCTGTCAGCACCTTGATCTTGGACCTCCAGCCTCCAGAACGGTGAGAAATACATTTCTATTGTTTAAGCCACCCAGTCTGTGGTATTTCGCTATGGCAGCCCCAAAGACTAATCCATACTACATAATTTTCTTATTTATTATGTTATAGTCTATTCCTTCAACTCAAAGGTAGGCTTCATGAAGGCAATAATCTCTGTTTTAACGCTGATGTGTCTCAAGTGCCTAGAACTGGGCCTGGCACGTAGCAGGAGCTCAACATATATTTGTTGAATAAATAAAATAGGTTGGTCACAAATCAGTGACATCTGTTGGCACTCCATTATTACCTGTGGTAAACAAAAGCTACGAATCCCAAAATATTCCACCAAAGGCAATCGGAAGTGCTTTCCTCAAGTCTGATCATGAGATTGGGGATAAGACCTTCCAGATAAAGTTAAAAGCTCTGCTACTACACCACAGCGCTTACTGAGGTGTCTCTGAATGATCACTTGGACTCTGGAATTACTAAAGGAGGAACCCAGAAAAATCTCAAGGAAAGTGCTGAAAATCTAGCCCTCTGGGGACAGTGCCATTAGCATCTGAGCCCAAGGGAACAAGGACAGTCTCTAGAGCAATCTTCAAGCATGTATTTTGGACCTCTACAGAAGGTAGCTCCCAAGAGGATTCTGTTTATCTAGCACATTTCTCCCCTTTCAACCACTTCCAGAGGGAGGGAGTCGTTGCTGTCCACCTCCTAAACCTTCTCTCACCCTAAGCCTTTCTTCCAGAATCCTTCATAAAACCCTTTCCAAGAGCATCCTAAGTTAGTCACGATAGAGTAATTAAATGGTGTGCTGTCGGGGACTTCCGTGGCGGTCCAGTGGTAAAGAATTTGCCTTCCAATGCAGGGACACAGGTTCCATCCCTGGTCGAGGAACCAAGATCCCACATGCTGCGGGGCAACTATGCTCACGTACCACAACTACTGAGCTCGTGTGCCTCAACTAGAGAGCCTGCATGCCACAAACTACAGAGTGCACGCTCTCTGGAACCCATGCACCATAACTAGAGAGAGAAAACCTGCACACCGCAACTAGAGAGAAGCCTGTGCGCCGCAACGAAAGATCCCGCATGCTGCAACTAAGACCCAACGCAGCCAAAAAAATAAAGAAAATTTTAAAAAATAATAATAATAAAAAAATGATGTGCTTTCTATTAAGTCTTTAATTTTGATTCTTTGGGTAGGAACAATATAAAGTGAATGGTTATATATTTTTAAAAATGCTTCAGGCTTGCATCTTTTATTTTTGAAACTTTAAAAAATTCTAAGGTGAGCCTAGGAAAGAGATAAGAAACTACTGAGGCCCTAGAGGCAAATCCTAACTGCTGGAGAGGGCAACCATGAAGCCAATGCTCTCTGAAGATATGAGTAGCTTCTGGGAGCATTAGTCAGAATATGTGCTACATAAGACTTAAGAAAAAAAAAAAAGATATTTGGCATTATTGGTACAACCCAGATTTAACAGAACTGTAATAAGACACTTTTAAAAAATAATAGGCAAGCTGTATGTTGCTGTTTTATAAATTTGCAAGGTACTTCATACCGGGTTTTCATTCTGACAATGTCAAGAATGGCATAAAACCAGTCATGTGCTAGGGAAATGTAAATATGGTTAATGACATATCAAGAAATATCTGGGAAACACTCATTTGTCCAAGTTTTAGTTTCCAAACATTTGGATCTAAATAGATGATGTAAAAATAGCAATAAGAAGGCTACCCTGCTTTTTTTCAATTACCAGAAATATTTACACTGAGAATAGTGCATAAAGCCCTATATTTTAAAATTAATATGACTGCATAATTGCCATCTTTTTTTATCTTTAAAAAAATTGTTTTTCTACAGGGAAAGGTGAAACTAAAGTTGTTTTCTCTTTGGGGAAATTGCTAAGAGAAAAGCAGTAATTTATGACTCACTGCCTGGTCTTTACTTCATTCTTACCACTAACAAGAAGATCTGTGCACATATGGAATTCAGTTTGTAAAGGACTTTTCACAGCAAGTACCTTGACTTCCGTTTATGTATCGTCAAGCTTCCAGACACTCCACTTAACTCAGTGAGGAAGTCCCACTAACCAAGAGGTCCCTTCTCTCACTGTTCAAACATTTTGCGACCTGAGAAAATTATGATTAAAAATTATGTACATCTGTAAGTTCATGTGCTCGATGGAGTTGGGCTGCCATTGAAAGGAAACAAATCAGCTTTTTCTAAATCAGGATTTAGAAAGGATTCAAGACAAAGGCTAATATGGGAAAGGAACGGGAAAGCCACTGGGATAAAATGATTCCAAGTTTCTAATTCTAATAGGCCAGCATTAATGAGTTGTAAAAGGAACCCGTCTTTCCGGCGAGGTGTCCTCAGTACACTTCGAGATTCTGTCTAAGCCCCTCTCATCCCCACCCCCAGGACAATGCTGTATAACTTCCTTAAAGACCATTATTTGCTTCAATAACGCACACAACTAGCATTTGAATAGTTATACAGGAATTGATCCTTCCATCAACCACAGGACACAGGCATTGTTACTACCTTCATCTTGCAGGGGAAGGAACTAAGGTCCTAAGAGGTTAACAGACTGACTTCTCCAAATCAGAGACACTGGACTTCAGGGCTTCTGGCTGAAAATGCACCCAAGCTCTCTCCTTTCTCTCCAAGATAGTCCAAGCGCCTTTAAGAAGGAAACTAACTCAAGCAGTTGCACTGTGGGCTCTGGGCAGAAGTGATACGGTGTGAACTAAGTATCGTGAACGAGAAATGAGGAAGGGTGGCGTGTAACCTGAAGGAAAGGCATGTTTTCTGGTAGGGAAGAATTTTATGAAGATTTAAGAGGGTGGAAGAGAAAGCAGGGACTGCGGCATGACTGTTCTGCTTTGTCTGTTTCCTCTGGGGAAGGAAAACGACACTTTCCTTGAGTTTAATAAGACCGAGCTCTCTTTCAGTTCAGAGTCTGCTGAACTGGTACATGAAAAAGCTAGGCCATTGAGAAGTTTACTTACTAGCTCCCCCTAAAGCAGAGCCAATGACCCTTGGACCTGGAACGGACCGCAGATTTGGTGGTTTTCAACAGTGTCCCAAGGAACCAACCCTAGGATAAGCTTCTGGGGTTCCAATAAATGTCGGTTTCCAATGTAAGCTTTTAAAATTATTGAAACTAATTTAAAATTTTAAAATGTGGACCCTCAGCCCTGTTATATATAAAATGTCAACTCACTGGAAACCACTGATGGGTTAACTTGAGTTAACAAGTTAATTCCGTTTTGTGTATCACTTGTGATGCAGTTCTCCCTGCCTCTTAGGAGTGGCAGAGTTCTAGTAATGTGTCATTAATAAGGAAGTGCTTGGCTATACACTAATCTTTCCAAAAATTCAGGCCTGTGCATGTTAAAACTGTACAGTTATGGTACGACTAGGGTCTATAGGTATGCCTCAAATCAGGCTTTCTCAACCTCAGCACCACTGACATTCTAGGCTGGGTAATTTGCTGCGGGTGACCATCCTGCAAACGGTAGTACGCTTAGCAGCATCCCTGATCTCTACCTACTAGATGCCAATAGCACTGCCCAGTCGTGGAAACAAAAGTTTCTCTTGACATTGCCTTACTCTCCCCTGAGCACGCCTCCGGTTGAGGACCACTGCCTTAAATTAGGTGCCAGGGTAGTTTCAAGTGTATCTGCTTTGGTGAAGCTTCTGATCGTGGCTAACAGCCACACAGAAATATGTAGATATACACATATTTGGTTCCGTTATTTATAGAGCACATAATATGGGCCAGGGAGTATGCTGTTTCCTTGGATTAATTTATCTGATCCTCTCAACGACCCTCTGAAGTAGTTACTATCATTATCTCCATCTTGTGGGTGAAGAATCTGAAACTAGCAAGATTAAATAAACTTCCAAATAACGGTTAACTGAGTGATAACCAAGTAGCTGGAATAGAATTATCGATGGCTTTAGTACCTGCTGAAAGTTTGGGGTGCTTTTGTCTGCCCTTTATTATGATAAGGAATAAGGGCAATTGCTAAATGTTGTCAGGTTTGAGGCAAAAACTTTTTATTATTGTACTCTTCTTTCAAGCAGCTGAATACATTTAACTAAAGGGATCCTGAGATTACAAGGTGAATTGTTAAAAATCTTATCTCATTTGCCACAATGTCCCTGTGTAAATGGTATTTCTGGAAGCTGCAATCAGCAAAATAAATTTAGAAATACACTAGATGCTTATACTGCTGTAAGACCCCATCTTAACATAACACTAATTTCATGTGTGTGGGAGTATCACTTAGCAACTTTTTTCTAATTGCTGGACTTTTAAAATAAATAAATATAATACGTGAGAACCTAAAACTAAAGTTAAATTTAAAAATACATTAAACTACATATTCTTCGTGTTTTGTATATTGAGTCTGCCCTTAAGATTTTGTTTGGAAAAATATGGGTTTAATGTTTGAAAACCAACCAACAAAATGAAAACCATTACTGTTTTCCACTCCCTTATTTTACAATAAGAAAACACAGTCTCAGAGAATGCTATGACCTTTTTAAAACCACACAGCTCATTCATGATAGAATCAGAATCAGAGCTCAACTCTCCCAATTACAAACCAGGGCTGGTATAACTACCCAAGGTCCCTTGTAAGTGTATGTAAGGATGTATGATCCGTCTGGGGACCTGGGATTTTTTTGACAACTTGATGCACTTGGGGTGAGAAGAAAATAAATTGCCTTCGGAAATCATAAGGAAAGCCGAGATTTCATTAAATAATAATTAATAACAGTGAAGCATATTATATTCAAATAGAAAGTTTAAAACATTAGCTAAATATTTTCAAACCTTGCTCTCTCATAAGGTAAACTACTTAATTGGCCTTAAGTAGTTTTATACTTAGTGTTTAGTGGAGTTTTAACCATCTTATATTTCTCATTATATTTCATTATATCTTGCATCCCCACCTGAGCTGATCCTCGGTCACACTTCAGTGTCTATGTCTGCAGACCAGGGCCGCGCAGGTCTCCTGTGACAGCTACTGAGATTATAGACATAGCGACAAAGGGAAGACAAAAGAGCCTTTGGAGCAGGGAGGGTAATAACGATAAGCAGCGCCACCGAACTTTAAAATAAATAAATAAGGCTTTTCTCCATGAACGAAACTACTAGAAGCCGCACACAATAAGCAAGAGCAGCTATCTGCTGGAATCCACTTAACAGACAGGATATCTCCCTTGTCAAAAGCAGGAAGGACCAGTCCTGGAAAACCGATCAAGCCTCTAGCCGGGAGGAGACGGGAGAGAAAACTGCATTTGAAATTCACGCTATTAACACATCCAAAGAATGAGCTGTAGGAACAGCCGTGGAGTGATTTGCATGTAAGAACAGCTTGAGGTGACTTGAGACTGGAAAAAAAGAAAACCTAAAGATTGGATCATATATTTCCAACACTCTTCAGGGAAGTCGGTGACCATCTGCCCCAAATGACATCTGCTCTTGATCGTTACACTTGTCATTTTAAATGACTGTACTGACATTCTGGTTCATACATTGGTATTTTAATGCGTTTTTGTCTTTGTGGAACACCCAGTGAGTCTGAGGCACTCTGGGCATTGCAAGGAGACTGCAAAATGGTCCTCATGGTCCCTTCTGCCTGCAAACCCACCCCTTTTGCCATCTGACTCCACGGCTCTTCCCATCAAGAGGTGGAGCAGATTATCCCACCCTTTGAATCTGGGTTGAAGTGGCTGGAGTTGGTCACTGGAAGGTGGTGGAAGTGATGCCGCTGGACCAGCTTTGAGCCCAGCCTCCTGGAGCACTTCTGCTCTCTCCTTTGGAAGCCAGCTGCCATGTGGGCGAGCCCAGGCTAACACACTGAAGGATGGGACACCCTGGGGGACAGAGAGAAGCCCTCCCACCTGGGACCCACCTAGACCAGCCATGCCCTGGCAACCTGGCAAGGTGCTGCAGATGGATGAGTCAGCCCAGAAGAGACCAGAAAAAGCACACCGGTCAGCCATGCCCAACTGCCAGTTCCCAAACTCGTAAGCTAAGTAAATGGCTATTGTGTTGAGCTGCTAAACTGTGGACCGGTTTGTTACTTAACTCCCTGTGTGACCGACTCTAGTTCCTAGATTTGGCCCCAGAAGCTGAGGTCCCGGCCAACGCCAAGGTGCTCACACCCTTTGAGGCTCCCTTTGAACAGCCTGTTTTCTTCCCATGGACCACCTCTTTCTTCCGTACTCTTTATGGCACTAGGAGCTGGTTGTGACTTTGTAAATCTTTTTTTTAAAAAGTTAAATCTTTATTTATTTATTTTTGGCTGCGTTGGGTCTTGGTTTCTGTGCGAGGACTTTCTCTAGTTGCGGCAAGCGGGGGCCACTCTTCATCGCGGTGCGCGGGCCTCTCACTATCGCGGCCTCTCTTGTTGCGGAGCACAGGCTCAGCAGTTGTAGCTCACGGGCCCAGTTGCTCCGCGGCATGTGGGATCTTCCCAGACCAGAGCTCGAACCCATGTCCCCTGCATTGGCAGGCAGATTCTCAACCACCGCACCACCAGGGAAGCCCTTTAAATCTTTTTTAAGTGAAGTAATACCACAACCTCCGAAAACCTGCCTCCCAGAGTATATATGACTAATGGAATACCTTTCTTATCATCTACCACAGAATACATTGTGGATGATACAAAGATAAAGACATTATAAAGGAAACATCATCCCCTGCCGCTGCCCCTCCCTCCCCTTAGCAATCTGAAACATAGTTGAAGAGGCAAGGCTAAGACACAAGCAGTAATGCAAGGATCAACTTGGATGTTAAGATTCTAAGTATCATTGGAGCAGGCAGTAGCGGTGGATATCACAGCAATAAGGTGCAATGTTGCTAGAAATTCTCTACAAAGATACAGAACCACTGGGGGTCAGAGGCGCATTAAACTAGTTATTTTGTGGGGTTTTTTGGGCCACACCGCACAGCATGAGGGATCTTAGTTCCCCGACCAGAGATCGAACCTGTACCCTCTGCAGCGGAAGCGCAGAGTCCTAACCACTGGACCGCCAGGGAAGTCCCTAGTTATTTTGGTTTAAATAACATTATTAATTCTTTTTAGAACCCCCCCCCCCCATTTTACCTAACAGGAGGAAGATTTATGGAACTCCATGGTTCCAGTGACCGGACTCCTGGAACATGAGGGAAGGCAGGTAAATGGAAATGGGGGGCAGGGGGAGTGAGTACCAGCTGGTGAAGACTCAGCATTTTTCTTGAGAGGAGTGGGGATACCATTACTCAGGAGAAGGAAGCCAGGCAGGGGCACAACCTGATGCCAGAGGTATCAGAAGAGTCCATTAACACCTTGGAAGCCTGGCGGAGGGGAGGGAAGGTCCTGGGGTGGAGGAAGCATCCGGGAGGGAGCTGGTGGGCCAGGAAAGGCCGCCCTCGAGGGATGGATTGTGGGTGTATTTTGAAGACACACAAAAATTTAACCGGATTAGTGACTGAATTAGCATACATTAAAAACGATGTCATGGTTTGAAGCCAAGGAAAATAAACAGTGAAGCAGACGGAGGTCAAAAGACAGTTCACTCAATTGACAAAAAAAAAAAAAAAATTAGGTAATAGCTTATTAAGTGGTTAGGAGCCAAGCTTCACAGTTAGGCAGCGCTGAATCTCTGCTCTATCCCTCGGTCGCCGAAACCTACTAAGCCTCAGCTTCCTCATCTATGAAATAGGTTTAACATTAACAGGGCTGTTGGGAGGGTTAACTGAGAAATTACATCAAGTTGTTGGCACCGCCCCTGGCTCACTGGAAACCCATCTGATTAGTAATAAGGTAAGGCTCAGGATAACAATAGTAGAAGTTGTAACAGCAGTAACAACAGTAGTGAGTGGAAGAAAAGGTACTTCTGAGGGAAGGAAGAAAATGACCTGGATTCAGTTGTGCAGAAACAGAGAGTTTGAACAATTTTCCCAAGAGTCTATCAAGATTAAACAACCACTGTGCGGACAATTCTGGAATGAGATGAGCTCTATCCAGCACGGTGAGGAAAGAAACGTCTGGATTCCAGTGGCAACCCTTCTAACACTACTGACTTCCAGTCTTGGTTTCCTCAACTACATGCTTGTTACGAGCCATTGAAGACACACTGTAACTGGCTTTACTGTTACTACTCTATCTGCACTAAGCAATGCCTGAAAAGCCCACAAGTATTAGCACAACTTCCGGTGGCATCTAACATACGACGTTCAGAGAATGGCTCCCTTGCTGGGGACTCTGACTCTACAAACACAAGGGCAGAGAACAGAGCCAACTTCCAGTTTCACCACTTCCTTACTTTGTGATTTGGGGGAGGGGATGCTGGAGCCTGGCTGCCTGGATTAGAATCCCGGTCCCACCATTATTAGCTGTGTAAACGTGGGCAAGTTTCTTAAGCTCTCTGTTTTCATCTGTGCAATGGGAATACCAACAGTATCTTCCTCTCGGGTTGCTATGAAGTTCAAACGGGTTAAACGGCAAGGAGCAGGCACTATGTAAGTGGTTGTTAAGGAAAAATCATAAACAATGAGTCAGTGTCACAAAGTCTCCATCCCTGGAGGCCTGAGCACGTGAGTGTGTCACTCCAGGTCCCACTTTCTTGTTACGCCACCTGCTCCCTTCTGTGACTCAGATCAGCCCTCAGCCCGTGGAGGAGCAAGTCACTGAAAAACAGGAAAGAGTCACACTCTCCCTCTCATACGGATCACCCACCAGGTTCGGTAAAACCCAGGATTTCAGTAGGACATTCGGGCTGCCTCACACATGAGGGCCCACAATGTGGCTTCTGATGCCAGGAATTTTAGTCAAGTGATCAGTGAGTGCCCATCATGAGAAAAGCCAGGCAGGGTTAGAAAAGGGCCCAACTGAAGATACAGAGGAAGACTGCCAAAAATAAACCCACTGCGGGAAGGCACACTTGGGCGTGGGGAGGGCCCCAGCTAATGGCACTAAAGCCTGAGGGCGTGAATGGCAGAAGGCCAGCACTTCCTTGGTAGAAGGATGCTAAGATGTCTGACAGAAAGCCAATCAGAGCCACCCGGTAATAAGGATGCCTAGTTAACGGGCATCTCCCGGCCCCCTCCTTCTTCAGCAGCACAAACAAAGGTATCACAGGATAAGGAGCTGCCCTTTACAGACAAACCGTAACTACAGATGCATAACATTATGGGAAAGAGATGGAGGTGGCAGAACAAAGGCCCACGGGAAACCGCAAGATACAACACAAACATTCACCAGCTCCCCTTCGTTTATTCAAGAGAACCTTTGCCATTTTACCGCTGAGCTCCTAACACATTCGAAACAATTCAGCTTGGACCCATCTGCAAGTCACTGTTTTCCGAAGTCCACCTCTCATGGTTAAGATGTTTCGGCCCCAATTTTATGAAATTAATAGAATATGGGAGACAGGATACATTTTTTGGGCCAGTTTCCAAACTAAAAATAGTTGAAATGACTTGTTTCTTTTATTTTCAAAAAACCAAGTACAAAAAGATAAAAAGATATTCCCAGCCAACAACTGAGGTGCCAAGTTTCTGTCAACTGCTTGGTTCTAATTTGGAGAGTTAGACTTAAATGTGATATCTTGAAAAGTGTAGTTTTCAGAAAGAGAAATGATGTAAGCCCACAGCAGGCAACTTTTAATCAGGCGTCTAATGATGATACTCCCAGTTCCTAGATGTTCTAGATGAGTCTCGAGACTTTCTAATTCTAACTGGAGAACATCAAGATGCTTCTTTTAATTCTCCTGTCATGTGGCTCCACGAGGCAAAACATGGGGCTGAATGACCATGACTCACCCAGGCCTCCAGTTCATGTTAACCTTGACCTATAGTGAATGCCTCAGACCCATCCCAAACCACCAGGCACCTTTTCATGGTCTTGGATAGAAAGTGAGGGAAGAGAGTTGCACTGAAAAACTATAGGTGCACTGAAAAAACAACAAACACAAAAGCAGGTACCAAATTTATCTTCCACATCAGTGGTCCTTAGTCCTGGCTGCATTTTAGAATCGTTTGAGGATTTTAAAGAAAACACCAATGTCTAGGGACTTCCCTGGTGGTCCAGTGGTTAAGACTTTCACTGCAGGGGGCGCAGGTTCAATCCCCGGTTGGGGAACTAAGATCCCGCATGCCACGCAGTGTGGCCAAAAAAAAAAAAAGAAAAAGAAAACACCAATGTCTAGGTCTAGGTCCTATCCTAGACCAACTGAATCATAATTTCTGGCAGTGGGGTTGGACCCTGGCATTTAAAAAAAAAAACAACTCCCCAGGTAAGTCTAATGTTAGTCAAGGTGAGAACTGCTACTGGATAAAGGAGAGAAGGCACAGAAACAGTAGGAATTTAATCTCCTCTCCCCTGCATAGCCCCAGTCACGCGGCTACTGAATCCCTTGCCCTGACATGCGACAGTCTGCATCTGCCTTTTGGCTCTCAAGAAAGATCGATGCAAACATGCAGGGCTGCGGCCCTCAAAGGCCTGCCTCCTAGGCTGAAACTTGGAGCAGAGTTTGCAAAATTATCTTTTCCAACAGTCCAGAAAGCCAGCAGCAGGGACTGTCCCATCCCCTTCCCTGAATCAATTATGGTGCTGAGCCTGGAAAGCCTTGGTCCTAGGGAACAAGGCTAATCTTGAAGGACGAAGGAATGTTAAGTGTGGGCTCAGGCAGAAGAAGAGTAGACGGTTCGGGGAAGGGGTTTGATTTCACAATCACAGACACTAGGAAACCTCAAAACGGGGGTAGGGAGGGAAGGATTTAGAGTCCTTTTAAAAGAAGATTCCAGGGCTTCCCTGGTGGCGCAGTGGTTAAGAATCTGCCTGCCAATGCAGGGGACGAGGGTTTGAGCCCTCTGCTGGGAAGATCCCACATGCTGTGGAGCAACTAAGCCCGTGTGCCACAACTACTGAGCCTGCGCTCTAGAGCCCGCGCGCCAGAACGACTGAAGCCTGTGCACCTAGAGCCTCTGCTCCTCAGCAAGAGAAGCCCGCGCACCGCAACGAAGAGTAGCCCCCTCTTGCCGCAACTAGAGAAAGCCCATGTGCAGCAACGAAGACCCAACGCAGCCATAAATAAATAAAATAAATTAAAAAAAAATAGTAAGCATCCTTTACACATTTATAAGGTTTAAAAAAAAAAAAGAGGATTCCACCAGTGATTTTTAATCCAGTGGGAGCAAGAAAGACTCCCCTTAATCACCAAGCAAGAAAGAATCAAGTGTTTTCCATCTCTCTTTTGGAAACAAGAAGGTATGGACACGCTTGAATTTGCCACTGTGCTCCGGTTCTGCAGACTGTGATGTGGCTGGCACAGAGACTCCCAGCCCCCGTGTCCACAAACAGCTGCACCCTAGAGTCCCAGCAGGTGCACACACAGAGCCCAGCTCAAAAATTCATGGCAAGAACAATGGCGCCGTTATGATGCCTAGGGACAAGGCCTGATGCTAACCCGACATCTGATAAGGGAAAGAGCTAGAAACTCAGGCACAGCTCCCCGGGGTCTGGCCTTGTGGTCCCGGGATCACAGTCACAGACACAGCCAGGTAGAACACCACAATGACGGGAGCTATCAATTCTAGAGCCTGACCCACGAGAGAGTGAGTGGAAGAAAAAGAAATAAATAATGCCTCCCCACCTCCGGAAAATGTATTCCTTTCCTTTTCCCGTGGGCTGCGTTGCCACTGTCACCAAGTTTACATTTACATCCAAATACGCACACACACAAAAAAATTACCAATGCATCTCACTCCCCGGTGACTTTGTAACAGGTTGCTAGGTAACAGTGCACACAAGTCAGGTTTCAGGACCTCTAGTAAGCCACCATAAAATAGCTGCGCAGGCCTTTTGCATAAACAGCGTGCATTTGTTATCTGTTTTCTTATGCCAACTGATCAGTCAGTAAATACTGCGACTGCCAAACCCGTAAACAAGTCCCCATCAATAGCCGACTGAGAAAACAGATCACAGTATAAGGCCTGGGTGCACAGTTTTTCACCCCAACCTACCGACTGGCTTCTCCTCTTGTGTTTTTCCTGTCTGCAAGCCTGGCTCCCAGAAGCCACAGGCCTTATCTTGTGCTCCCTGAGACTGGGTCTGGGGCTAATTACAGCCTGATGCCGGGCACTCACAGCTGAGCTCAGCAGGAATTGTGTCCCATCAAACCTTCCTCCACCCCCACTCACCTTCCTCAGGATTAAAAACTTTCTGGAGTCCTGGAGTAAAGGGAGTACCCTCTTCCTAAGAGTTACTAACCCCATCCTGAGTTTCCCCTGTCTGCTAAGTAAGGAAATGTCCCCGTTTGTTTCTAAGCTATGCTAAGTGAATATGCTATTGCATTCCTTGGGAAAGTGCTAGAAGAGCCCAGAAAAGGAGCCCCTTTTGCTCTGACATTGGTGGGAGAGACCATCAAAGAAGAACCAGAGATCTCCCAGAAGTGAAAACTAAAGGATCAGCAGCGAAAGGAAAACCAGAAGCCTGAATTTCCCCCACGTTTTCAAAAATGTTTAAATACAAAAAGCAGAGTCTCAAAGATCACACGTCCCCCTAGGTTGGGATACAAGAGGAGAAGACAAGGGAAGACCATTCTTCACTGCCACGGTTGAATTTCTGACACCCGATCATTTCCGGTGTAGGACGAGCTCACTCATCTTGCAGGGTGGGATGCCTCCCTGTAACATTTCCATCTCAGTTCTTTCTGCGGTGCCTCATTTCCATCCCCTGCCTTTCCTCATTTCTCCCAACCAGCGCTGTGCACTCCTGAGGGGCAAAGACCTGGGGTGATGGGGACATTCCAGAAGACCTGACTGAAGTGTCACTGAGCAAAGGGACTTCAGAGTGAAGCAGAACCTCGAATTCACCTGGCGATGACATTTAGTGAAATGCAACTCACAGTCCATTTAAAGGAAGGTGGTGACCAATTATTCTCCATTTAAAAGGGTATTGTCAATCTCCAAAGAGCTGAAATGGCATTTGGAAATCATCCTGGGGACTGCCATCTTCACTGAAAGATAGAACCAATTCTCAGCCGACCTTTCCCCACCCTCCACATCTCTTTTAAAATTTAAAATCAGACATTAAAAAATATAATGAGTAGCAGCACAGACCCACAACATGTTTTCTCATTCCAAAATGTCAGGAAAAACAGCGCTCCCTCAGCATCTCTACACCCCCTCATTCAACTCCACAACTTAAGGAATTGAGGGGAAAAAAAAGAAAAAAACTAAAAGAAACATCATGCATAATCTGATGGTGAAAGCGATATCAATTAGTAATAAGTTTTGAAAACATACTCCATCTTTTTTCTAAAAGGCACTGGGGCAGTTGCAAAAGAATGTTTAAAAAAATTTTTTTTGTTTTAATTACACTTTACATGAGGTACCTGGAGTACTTATGTTCATAGAGACAGAAAATAGAATAATGGTTACCAGGGGCAGAGGGGAGGGTGGAATGGGGAATTCTTGGTTAATGGGTGCAAGGTTTCAGTTTGGGAGGATGAAAAAGTTCCAGAGATGGATGGTGGTGATGATTACACAGCAATGTGAATGTACTTAATGCCAAAGAACTGTATACTTAAAGATGGTTCAAATGATACATTTCATGTTAGGTATATTTTACCACGATAAAAAAAACTTTCCATTAGAGAAAACAAAATTTAAAGATAATTTTATCAGTTGCTCAAATTTTAAAACTCTATAATTCCTAATAGTAGTCTCTGTGTACATGTCCTTTAAAAATCTTTTAAATCAAGGCAATAAAGAACTTGAATAACACAACGCGAGATGACCCGTACAAGCACTTTAAAGAACCCAACGGAGAGACAAGTTAAAATGACTCAAGGTCACACAAAGAACTGTCACCAACCTGGCTCACGCTGTGGCCTGTCCCCCACAACAAGAACTCATAAAGGGGGAAAACCAGAAAGAAATCAACAATCCCTGTTGTTTTTAGACCCAAACCACAGCCATGCCTACTTCCAAAGGACTGCAAAAAACAAGTCTCAAGGAGAAAATGTATGAGCGTGCAGACAACTGGAATCTCAAGTGACCTTGAAATCACTTAGTCCTACCAGCTCATTCTATAGATGAGAATACTGGTAGAGGGATAGAGAAGAGAGAGAGAGAGAGGACAACCCTCTTCAAGTACCTGACAGCTTCATGAGAAAATCAGACGCCATCTTAACAGAGATGTCCTGGCTGAACAATGCGGACGCACTGTTGGCTGCATACTCGGAGGGCTCTCTCAGCTTCGTGTGGTTGGCCGGCCTGTCGGTAGCATTCAGAGTAAAGGAGGTTGGCAGGCCATTATCTTCCTTGGGCTCCTCCTTCACCAGCAAAGGCGAGACGCCAGCCCCACCCTGGCTAGTCCTCTCTGGAGTGCTGGACGTCATCATGGTCCCCACTAGCTCTGTCCCTCCTCCTTCCCTTTGCTGCCCCAGGCAGGCACTGTCACTGAGGTGGGGAGATCCCTTGACATCGGGGTCTGGGATCTCCTCCTTCACCTTGGCTTCTGTCCTCAGGAAGTGCTGATGGCAACGCATGTGGAGTTTCAGGCTGAAGTGACGGGAGGAAGTGAAAGGGCAGAGCTGGCACTGAAAGGTCTCTCCCCGGTCCTGGTGCTGATGAACCTGGCGGAGAAGCAAGAAGAGTGAGCTAGCCACCGTGTGCTGATGCAAAACGCCCTGCTGTACATCCGCGCTACTCAGCAACAATTTCCTCACGGTACAAAGGGCCGGCCCAGGGAATCTCATCGCTAGAGGAGCACTTCATTATGTGCTTCAGGTCGTGAGGGCCATCCCTAAACACAAAGCAGGTCCACGCAGGTTAAGAATCCATTAGTAAAGCCATACTCACGACTGAGGATGCTGTCTGCCAATGGAGGCCGTCTGGGGTAGAATCCTCCTAATATTCTAGTCATCCCATCTCGGTTGATGTCTTCAGAGAAAACATTATAAACCCAGCACAATTTGAACTTACATACTTACTAGTTGGGGGTCAATAGAGGTAACCTGTCAAGTAATATAAATACACTGCAGGGACCCAATTATTACCACCCAGAGAATTAGTTACGTTTTGCAAACATAATTTCCATTTTCAAAAATGCTTCTCTAGGTAATTAAGAATGTGGAAAATAATGCCTCCAGGGTATTCCCATTTCATAGACAGAGAAACTGAGACCCCAAAGCACGTGGCTAGAGCAAAATGACATATAAAGGAAGAAGAGGGGGACAAAAACCAGGGGTTGATGCCCACCAAGCTGTCTCAGCAAGATGGAACCAGTGTTTCCAAACGTGGTTCTGTCTGCAATGAAAGAATGCAGACTTTTAAACACAGTTCCAGCCTGGCCTGCACAGTACCTGTAAAAATGGCTAGAAACCTTTTCTTTACTTCCTGTCACAATCAAATTTAGTGCTTGAAAAAGTGAGGAAATCATTGCATTGGCCCGAGCTGGCAGGTGCTCATAAGCTTGTAACTTCCCCATTCATCTCTGCCAGTGTACTTCAGGGCTGACCTGCTCCACCCTGCTATTTCAGGACTGGCCCTCCCTTGAGTAGAAACTGCCAATGGTGGAGATTTGGGCCAAGAGATTTGGGGAGCTGTGTGATTTTGGACAAACGAGTGGTTGGAATTCAAAACCCAAGTCAAACCGACCTCTCATCTTTGAGCGGTGATCTAGGCAGGATTTGAATCCAGGTCTAAGGAAGGTTAAAGGTTAAAGATTCCTTAATCCACTGGGCCACCTGGCCCCTCTGCGCGGGCTTCCTTTCCAAGAGTGCAAGTTTTACTACAGCCGTTTATGCGTTCTGAGTGCAATCCAAAAGCATTATTCACCAGCCAAAACATACTTTTAAATAATGTTGAGTGACCAACAAAAGCAAAGAAATTAAAAGTTAATGGTGAGATCCTGTCGCTACAGCACCCCACTGTGGCTTTTTGAAAAAAACAACAGAAGAGATTCTGGGTCCCCCAAAGCCTGAATTTCTCCACAGAAATAACCGTATACACTTAAATTCAGTTACAGCAAAGCCGTGCTCATTAAAAGGCTTCCCCTCTGCAACCTCGGGAGGGGCTGGAATGGGGGGACACACAGTCTTGGTCACCAGCTGTTAACTGTCTCTGTTCTTTCTCAACAAAGGGACTTCACTCTGGAGCGGAGCAATTCATTTACTTTCTCACTCACAGAATCGGGAAGATTCCCCACCCTCTCCTCCAACCAGTTCACACAGGAGCAAGCACCTTGCGGGGGGGGCCTCAGGTCACAGCCCCAGGGGACCCTGACAGGTGCCAGCCACAGCTCGCCCCGGAACCAAGTGGCAAAGGTCATGAGGCTGAAAGCTTCCGGCGTCCCTGGGAGCAGTGCGGTGGGGCAGATTCCATTTCAGGAGTGTCCTGACATCTATTGCCCCGGGAGAGGACAGGAGCTAATCCAAGAACAGAAGCTCCGGAGGCAGCTTCTGGAAAAAGGAAAAGGACAGAGCCCGTGTTCTAAAATCAAACAGGGAGCCCTGGATTCAAAAGCGTCTGTGCCCAAGTCCTGTATGCGGTTCCTCTTCCACCCGATACTGGCCTGGCTGTATTTAGTGGCAGAAAAATGAGTGACCGTTGAAAAGAAAAACAGTGGATGAAGTGTTGACGGTCACACTTAGAATTTTATTAGAGCTAGACCTTCCCGGAGGGGCGAGAGCTCGCATTTGGCCTTGGAGGGAAGGCTCTCCCCTGCTCTCCCGACAGAAAGGGATCATCTGTACTCTCTTTAGCCCGACATCGGCTTAAAATCCCCTCTTGGTCGGCTACTGTCAAGAAACACTTGACTAAAGCGTGTCATTCTTTCCAGGTCCCGTAGAGACCTGCTTTCTGCAGGTCATCCTTCACAGAGAGAGCCTGTCACCACCCCCAAGAGGTGGGAAGTATAAGGGCTATTGCATCACTGGGTCTACCTCCTGGTAGCAGCTGGACAAACACGAGGACACTTCGGGAAACATCTCCACCTCACTGAGGGGACAAGGCAGGCCGGGAGGGGGCTTACCTAGGAGTCAGCTCCTTAGCTGGCAGGCCTGAGACTAGAAAAAGTCGGCGCCCTGACCCTTGCCTATTTCTTGCCGTTTCTTCACCCATGTTCCCGATCTCAGCCCTCCTCACCTTCTCTGTTCAATTTTAGCTTATGAATTCCGCATTTAATTCCTGTACGCTCGCTCATCCAGGAAAGTTGTAAAAGACTTAATGGAAATCTAAGATAACCCCGAGGAAGCTGGAGGCATTTACAAGCTCCTTCCGCAGCAAGCCATAAAAACATTTGCGTGATATATGGAGGAGGAAAGGCAGGCTTTCAGAAAATTGTACAGTGCCTGAACCCAGTAAGTACTGTAGTTGTTGAACAAATAAAGTAGAATCCCGTTCTTCCTTAGGTAGCTTTATGTAATCAATATAGAAGGATACAGATTAGGATGATAATGGTTATTTCTGCGTGATGGGATTAAGGGCCAGTTTCAGATTCTTTTTATCAGTTTTTCTAAATTCTCAACACGAAAGCTATGTCATGAAGAGAGAAAAGCAATAAAATTTAGAGTAATTCTTTCATGCCATGTCATCGATTTATTTCTAAATGTAAATATATATTCAGATGGCTTTCGGATAATAATTACTACAGTAGCTGCATTTATTGAGTGTTTCTCCATGCTGGGCATCATATTAAGTGCTTTGTATCTGTTATCTCATTTAACCCTTATAACAAGTCCGTGAGATAGATCGTATGATTATTATCTCCACGAGTGGAAACGGAGCCTTGGAGAGGTTAAATGATTCACCCAAAGCTCCGCAGCTACTGAAAGTCATGGAACCGAGATTCTAACTGAGGTGTTTTTTTTTTTACAACACAGTTTGAGATCCTAATCTATAGGCTATACTGCCCCTACTTCTGAGGTAGGACTTGTTTTAGAAAATCTATCCATCTCGTAGCCTCTGGTGCACAGAGCAAAGAATATGTATTCCTAAGGCCACAGCTATTATGTTTCTCTGTAGACTATGTTTTCAAAATCTACCAAAATGAAAGTATGCCTCATCAAAATTAAATCATGAATTCTTTGATCAAAGCAAGAAACACGGGCCCATAAGTGAGGTGGAGAACAGAAAAGAAAGCGGACACCATCTGATGAAATTAAACTTGCATAAGCCCCTCTCACACTCCCCTCCTCAAAAGCTCAACAGGTTAGGACACCATGAGTTTGAAGAAAGTAGTCATTTCACACCACTGCTTTATTGTACTGGTTATTGATTTGTTCTGAAAGCATTCTAAGACCCCACGACCCACAGAGCCCTGGCTGCTCTCATCTGCAACGCTGTCATGGCCGACGGTCTGTATCATCAAGGCACCCAACTCATCTCCCTGTAGTTTCAGGGTCAGTAGTTCTTGCTATTGAAAACCCAGTTTGTTTGTTTTTTTCCCATGCGTTTATAAATAGGTTGTTTTAAGTGACCCTGAGCTGAAAACAGGCT
Organism: Orcinus orca; assembly: GCF_937001465.1. Lineage (NCBI taxonomy): Eukaryota > Metazoa > Chordata > Mammalia > Artiodactyla > Delphinidae > Orcinus > Orcinus orca. Next base: position 27,002,688 of record NC_064562.1, read on the forward strand.
TACAAGGTGTCAGGCCAGATGCAAGTTTTCTGCTCACTGAAGCTTTAAATTTGCCAGAACTGATTTCTAAACACAGAGTAGGACACAGTAACAAAAACAAATTTTAGTTTTAAAGGCATTTCTTTGGAAGGCTCATCCTGCTAATCAAATCCACTTTGCAGGTGTAAAATACAAGATTTTACGCTGGGAAGAGTTGACAGAGGATGAGAGGGATGCAAGTAAAACACTGAGTCAGCTCAGTAAAATTCAACCAACCAGAACCCCTGGTTAAATGGATTCTGAAAATGAAGGGCCTGCTACTCCCTGGAGACAAAGGCAAATGGTAGAAAACAAATTATATCATGGCTTTAATTTATTTTTTTAATTTTCCAAGCAATTTCCTAAAGTCAGTAGAGGTTCTGTCTGATCATACATTTTTAGATCCACAATTCTAAACAGTGATTACTGATCTATTCAGAAGGATAAGACTGCAACATTTTGAAAAAAGCAAATACCTCAATTATGTACACATGCTCTTACGGCAGGAAAGTAAACGCTTTATAAGTAATGTCAACAGTGAGACAATATTGCAAACATCAGTGAAAATGATGGTTATTATTATTAAGGTGTTCAACAATAGCTATTGAAATGAAATAACCACCATTGAACACTTCTGTGTCAGATACTTTGCTAATACCTCCTTAAATATTAATGATATCCCTTCCAGATGAACATAATCATTCCCACTTAACAGATGAGAAAATTAAGTCTAAAGACTCATTTGCTCACCACTTAGCTAGTAAGTTATACAATAAGATTTAAAGGCAAGCCTGTCAAATTCAGAAGCCATGCTTTTTTGATCTCTTGGGTTTCCTCTTTGCATTCCTTAGCATTAATAGGGTCTGCTAAAAAGACTGCTAGATGACTAAGTTTCCCCCCAGCTCACATAAGAGTGACACATAGTCTAGTCAATTCCCTATATGCTCATTACAGGCGCAAGCCCCCCAGTTGCTCCTAATAGGACACTGAAAACAACGTCTTTAGATGTTTGCTAAGTGTGATCCCGGGAATTATGACGGCTCAAACATTGTCAGCCTCAAGGGGACTCAGTTTGTCAGGAGTGGCCCTCAAGCCTCCCACAGGGTGAAAGTTAAAGCCCAGGTGTCTTTCAGTGTCCTCACGCTCCCTATAAGATGTCTCTGGGTGTGTAAGCTGGACGGCAAAGCAACAGCAGAAGAGGGCATTCCTTCCAGGAAGGGGGGCAGGTCCAGCAATCCTTCCTGAGCCCGTCTTTCCCTGCTTCTTGCTCTTCCCCAACTTTTCCACCTAGTGCCCCAAAATGCATCACCGTGCAAGGCCAGTTAGGCTGTTGCTTCCCAATAGGAAAGGACGGTTCTACACTACGTATATTATTTGGATACTGAAGCTGCTCTCTGCTTTAAGTTCTGGGTTGTCAGATGGACTTGAAGACGCTTATAATGAAATCCTTTACAAGATCCTTTTCAATGGGCTTCATTTGCATTGCAATCTACCTTTCAACACGGAGCTCTGGGCATGGATTTGTGCAAGGGCCCGGGCTGTGCCTGCCTCTCCGTGAGGCCCATCCGCAGGTGGCTTACCTTCATGTGGGATTTGAGATTGTCCTTGCGAGCACACCGGAATGGACAGAGCGGACACTGATGGCTTTTTAAACCCGTGTGAATCACCATGTGCCGCTTCCAGTAACTCTTCCTTTTTATAACCAAACCACATATGGGGCACTGGAAAGGTTTTCCGCTTTCCTCTTCTGAAGCTTGGAAGAAGGAGAAAGACAGGAAAATTAAGGAAAACAAACAGGCACATTGCGTCCAGCGCTAATTCACATGCATTGCTCTATAAAGAACACTAAGAAGGAACTGGGGGGCTTGAGGGGGTTTTTTGTTTGGTTTTGGGGTATTTTGGGTTTTTTGGGTTTGGGGGTTCTGTGGGGTTTTGGGTTTTTTTGTTTGTTTGTTTTTGCTTCGTTTTGTTTTGTTTTTTGCCATTCCAAGACTTTATATCTATGAGGAAGCTTTATTACTGCTTTTCTTCAGGTAGAAACCCACGTTCACCTCATTACGTCCATCTGGGTTCCATTTTTTTAGAATCTGATCAACCTGCCTGGGGAAAGCCCTGCTTCCAGAGGCCATCCCACGCTTCGGAGGGCATCTGTCCCAGCTCAGCCCAGAGAAGACTGGCTTCAGAGCCTTTGTTTCCTGAAGGAAACTGCCAGACTCAAGTTCACATCTGAATTCCTGAACTTGGAAAAGGGTAAGAAATAAAGACAAGTCAAATGGGACGGAGAACAACACCACAGTGAAAACCAAACAGCCGTCATGAACCTCACAAGCCCAGCTCCAGTGGAGACAAATTTCAGGCTCCTACTGCTGACTTGTTTAGTTTCGGCTCCAGTAGATGCTGCTGCCAATTTGGCCATCAGGGGGTCTTAAGGTCAGGGGTTGTCACCCTCTTGCTTCTGTCCCTCGGGTGGCCACTAAGATGCACTGCCCTCCTCTGCACAGAGACTGGGCCCCACCACTCACTTTGGGAAGAGCTACAACCAGGCAGCTGCCAATGCTTCCATTTTTCAGGAAATCCAACAAACCAACTACTTCCTCCAAGGAAAGCTGAGATCACTCTCTCCTCCACCAGCCCCCAAGGGGAGGGTGTCCATTGTGACACTGTGTTGCTACACATCTAGTCTATCAACTTATACTGCTCAGGGCCACACTAGCCTCTGCGATTTAGGGATATAGGAAAACGAGTAGAGTTAAGGACTCAGACTGTCTGTTCTTAATAATGAGGAATCAGGAATATTTCCAAACTGATTAAATAAGTTGTAATACGCCCATGAAATAGAACATGAGAAACCATTTTTTAAAATGAACTAGATCTATAGATGCTAATATAGAAACATGTCCAAGCTATTACACTTAGTGGATAAAGCAAGAATTGAAACTATGTATCTAGGGAGATTCTATTTTTATTTTCTAAAAAATGGGAATCAATTGCTTCTCAGACCATTAGGTGAAAGGTTGGTAGGGGACTTTCTAAAGGATGAATCAAGCTGACAACACCTAAAACCATTCATCTCAACAGCACTAAAAATGGGACAGACATTGTGTGCCCTCTGATAATCCATCTATGAAATATTCTTACAAAATATTTAATCAAGCTTCGACATAACTAGTAAATTTACTGGAAATACAGGTTGTTTTTTAGAAATGTTAAACACACCAAGAGGGATGGAATCAGACACATTCAGAATGTGGGACATTCTGTAGGACAGATGACCCAGTTTCTTCAACAAGTAACTGGCATTTTAAGAAGGGAAGAGGTTATAGATGAAAAGACACTTAAGAGACATATAAAGCAAATGCAAGGTGTGAAGCTTATCTTGCTCCTGATTTGAACAAAGCATTATAAAAAGACACTTTTGAGATAATTAAGAAAATACTGATTATAGCCCGGGTGTTCCATAATATCATGTAGCAATCGTTGATCCTCTTAAATGTTGTAATAGTTATCGAGGCTATTTGTTTTTAAAGCCCTTATATATATGTAAATATTTACAAGCAAATGAATATGAGGTCTGGGATTTGCTTTTAAATACTTGAGCACAAAAAGAAAAAAAAGAGGGGAATAGGAAGAATGGGATGAATAAATGAAACAAAAAAATGATATCTTATTTTTAAAAAATGATATTTTATTTGTATGAGAATTGTCTAGAAGCGTACCCAGGAAAACATTAAGCAGTTCATTTTAAAGCACTGTGGATTAAAGGGAAGGGGTCACGGTGGGAAACTTTTGTTTTCATTTTATATTCGTCTGTACCATTTGAATTTTTTAATATACACATTACTTTCATAATTTTAAAAGGAAATATTCCCAAGTGTAAACTTTAAAATAATCATAAAATGTATTCATGGAGTCAACTGAATCTCCACATGCAAAGAGCCACTTAAAATGGATGGAATCAGAAGAGTTCTGGAAAAAAGTCGGGGCACTCCCAAGATGCCGTTTTTACAGGTGTAGGCAATATTGGTTAGCTCAACCAAGCCCCTGGAAAGAGAATCCTCTACCTGAAAATATACCCTTCAAGTCTGGAAATTCTCCTTGTGATGTGTTCCATCACAAGTATTTCCTTTTTTTGATTGGGGGATGGGGTGGGGACTGAGGATTTCCTTTTACTTTAGGAAAAGCACACTTTGCAGAGGTCTATAAACACGCTTTTTATAAACCCACACGAGCTTTCCTGCTGTGTCTCGTTGTTGGTGGCCTCTGCTGACCTCCCTAATTCGGCCTCTCATTTTCTATCCTGCATTGTCATTCCCTCCACTCTGATATCCTGATCACAAAGATGACATGTTGACCAACAGATTTGAGAGAAAAGACTGAATCAGGCCCCTAGGTGAGATTAGTGTCATAAGCCAGAGGGGGGGAAAATGATGACGATGTCTACTTGGGGTTGTAAGAACATCAAAGTAGGCTTCCACTAATTCCCATCTTCAGGAAGTATTTCCTACCGTCTAAACCCTAAAGGGCCTAATTTTACACGATTGTCTGGGAGAGGAGAGAAAAACTGAGATGTCCTCCACTGACCTGAGATTTCCTTGCACATCATAGGAAGGCCATCAAAGGCCATTTACTGACAAGAGGAACACTGCTGGCTTCCCCCAGACAACTTGCTTTGCCTAATGTGATCTATAGGCTTCCTATTTTTTCTGATGCCCTCCCAGCCCCTACCCTAATCACCTATTCGACATAGCAAATGGATCACAGACTACATACACTACATTGAACCCTGCATATTCATATTTCATATAAATATATTTTATTTGGGAGCTATGCTTCCTGAGCTTTAATTAATATCAAAATATATATGCATCGTGCACAAATTAGGGTGTCCTTGGATTGACTGGGAAAAAAGAATTCAAATACTCATACTGAAGAGAAACTAACAGCAAGATAGGTGGTCAAATAGCTACACTGCTGTAACTCTTTGACATTTTTAACTGATCGCTGCAGGAAAGGAAGACAGAAGCCAATGATAAAAGTAACCAGAATACAAAGATCGAGTTTAAAAATTGGCCAGTAACTTCCCCTGGTAATATTTGCATTTTTATTTATTAAAAAAAAATCATATTTTAGTAGGATGCCCTCCACACGTATACGATGTTGTTAACTACTTTAGAGAAAGGCGAAGTAAGGATGGACTCTATTTTGTATGCCAAAATATTTTCAAGGAACGGATAGCTGTAAATTTCACTCAAATTTCGAGCCTAAGGAAATAGGACCACTTCCTCAGAATGAACCACACATTCTCGAGGCAACAGGATTGAAGTGTTCATAATTTTACCTAGTTTACAACTGTCCGATGAACAACTTCCCCCAGATACACCACTAGTTAGTACCACTGCAAACAAAACTAAATTCCACCAAATGCTACTAGACCTGGTGGGATGGATAGCTGCTAATTTGCTCCCTTGGAGAAAACATTTTCTCTTTATAAGCAATAATATTATTGGAATAAAAAGCAATACTAAATGTGTATAAAAGGCCTGTCATGCAGTAAATGGAGGCTATCCGTAGTAGCTATGCTAAGAATAGTAGTGACAATAACTCTTCCCTCCAAAGCAGAACGCTTACCACCACAGCAGATGTAAATTTTTTAAAACTAATTAATTAATTAATTTATTTTTGGCTGTGCTGGGTCTTCGTTGCTGCGCGCGGGCTTTCTCTAGTTGCGGTGAGCGGGGGCTACTCTTTGTTGCAGTGAGCGGGCTTCTCAATGCGATGGCTTCTCTTGTTGCAGAGCACAGGCTCTAGGGCTCACGGGCTTCAGTAGTTGTGGTGCAAGGGCTCAGTAGTTGTGGCTTGCGGGCTCCAGAGCGCAGGCTCAGTAGTTGTGGCACACGGGCTTAGTTGCTCCGCGGCATGTGGGATCTTCCCAGACCAGGGCTCAAACCCGTGTCCCCTGCATTGGCAGGCGGATTCTTAACCACTGCGCCACCAGGGAAGCCCCCAAGCAGATGTAAATTTAAACACTTAACATCACATGAGAAATATGTAGCTCAGGGCTTGGCCCAACATGGCAGATTATTCCTGGAGCCAAGAGGAAATAAAATTCAGCAGCAATCCACTGTGCTATTCAGGTAGGTCCAGCTCAGCCTGTGCAGAACTCTGATGGTCAAATTCAGCTCAGCAGGGGAAACAGAAAGATGGAAAAGATGGAAGGAGAAAAGAAGAAGGGAGTGGAGGCAGGAACTGGCTAGGGCAGAGCTGGAAGTCCTTACCTAGTGTCTCTAGCATCCAAAACAATGCTGGGGACCAAGTACAATTCAGTCATTGTGTGTTGGGCCATAATGAACTTAAGTGGAAAGGGCTGGGTCAAGAGAGTATCAGAACATGAAACATGGGTTGGAAATGGAAGAAAAAGGTCCAGGAAGCTGCCAGTAAGTCCCAGCGGAAGTATGTTAACCCGAGAGCGCATGCCTTTCACAGAGTATGCCAATACACATCTTGAAAGAATGAGTATATAAACCATGATGATCACATACTTATAGAGATGTTCACATACTCATAGCTCACTTATTTTCAAAATGAATTATGGAGCAACTAATGTTAACAATGCATGGAGTGTGACTACCTCATTAATAAAGTACAATGATATATGTCATCTATTTACAATGGACAGGATCTGTCCAAGGCAGAGAGACAATCTTGCAGAAGGTTTGATAGGGAATTTTAAGAAGCAACATATTTCATTCAAAAACAGGAAAAGTTTTATTTTGAGTTGATAGACAAATAAAGAAAGTAAGAGCAAGGAATTTTAAAGCGGGGAACAGTCTTGGAGGATAAATTCCGAGCAGTTCAGTGTACAGTTGAGGAAACTGAACTAAGATTTATGCTTAGCATGGTCCCTCTGCTCATTAGTGGAAGGGTGGGGATGACAGCCAATCCCTTCATGTCCGGTTGGTGCTCTGCCCTATTGTCTATACATAAAAACTTCATTGGGTTAAAAAAAAAAAATCATGGAGGGTTTTAACTAAATTGCTGTAACTCAAGGTAGGTAATTTTTTAAACAAATGTAATTGTTTTGTAGGCTTTGAAATCAAACTTTGCCTTGTTATATCCTAAGTGGCAAGATAATTTGCAAGTGGGTCGTTTCCGCAAACAGACCTTTCCATACACATCGAAGGAGTTTAAGACGCCAGGTGGCCCTGGGTGTGTTTAATCCCTGCACCATCCGTCCCCACTCTAGGCCCACTAACCTACTAGTGCGTATCTCCGTAGGATGAGCCATCATCCTCCTTCCTAGCAATACACATGGATTTCACATCTTTCCATGGAATTTCTTGGGCATGTCTCTCAACTCCTATTTCAGGGAAACAAAACCTATGTTGGCAATGGATGTCACTGGGTCTTTCTGCTGTTACTGACATCAAGATAATCGATGCATATTTTAACAACTGGTAAGCATTCAGTAAAACTAAGAGAGAAGTCTGATATCTTGAAGCAGTCTAAGTTTAAATCACTGGGGAAATATAAGTGAGATCGGTGACAGATAGTTCTGAATCTTGATTAAAAAGTGAATTTTCTAAGGCAGTCCCTCTATGCCATCATCCCCAGATTACGGCTCTAATAACGATGAACCTAAGGGGAGTATCAGAAGAGGTGACCTGACTTTCTGGACTTTCTCTGCTTTTGCAATAATGTTAATAACATCTCATAAACAGGAATAAAAACAGCAGCCAGAAAACCATATCTATTGACCCAGGAAATATTCTTAGCTCTCAGCTATATGAGACCAGCTTGCTTCTAAGCATATTTAAATTTTACTCAGGAAAATAAGATGCTTTGGAGACACTCTCTCGGAAACTCGCCTAGTGATTTCTTTTAACCAGGAGCCTGGCATCCTGGGAATCTTGTCGGGCTTCTACAAGAAACTTTGTCTTTAAAATAAAAACCATTTATTTTGTTCTGAGCTGCAACAGAACAGTAGCTTCAAAGAGAATTGAGTCAATGTGTGACATTTATCTTTAGAGCAAATGGACATGATCTTCTCTCTATCGTGTCCCCTTTCAGAGGAGCAGTGTCACATGTGCCGGGGCGCAGGGTCACATGAAAGAAACCTCCTCCTCCAGTGTCACCTCTCCTTGCAGGGGGAAAGGCTATTGAGTGGTGGACTCTTTAAGGAATTAAATACACCATGACCTGGCAACAACCGAATCCTGTTCAAAAAAGACAAATAAGGGCAGACCTAAAAGACACTTTCTTTTTTTCATGGTTTGGACTTCCCTTGACCTAAAGAAGGTCAAAGAAATGCTAGTGTCTAAATGACTCAAGACAGGACTGGCTTTTCTAGCACATCTCCCTTTGTAACTCCAGAATCAACTTTATGTGCCCTTTCTGCAACATTCTGAGAAACAGCTTTAAAATGTAAAGCCCCACTTGAAATCGGAATGGTGTGTAACTTATTTCTGTGGTTATTATTTGTTTATTTAAGTAGTAGGCAACAGAAACCCTTTCCCTGCTGTGAGAAGTCGGTCCACCTACCTATTTTGAATTAAACTAAGATTTCTTTCTAAAGTAAAGGAAAAAAATAATCACGAGAACTGTTTAGAAGCATGGATGACAGCTCTCACTGCATTCCCATAATGCTTTTTAGGTAAAGTCAAGTCACATCCAAATCCAGCCCCCAGGTGGCCCTGAAACCAACAGTACCATGTGGAGAAAGGGAGAGGAGGCGGCAGACAGAGAAGACCCACCTTCCCTTCCACTCCTCAGATTCAAAAACCAGTGATTCAAGTGACCCCAGCCAAATTATCTCTCCATGGTACAAAGTAAATAACAAAATCAGATATTCTATCACTTCTTAACCCATAATCCAGTTAGGATGCTGGGAGGCGATGACATTCACTTTAAGTGAAAAGTGCACAGAGGCACCCCCTCTCCTATTTCCAGTCCATGCAATAAGGAACAGAACTTGTCCACCAACCTAAATGTCCATCAGCTGATGAATGGATAAAGAAGATGTGGTGTATGTATATATATATATATATATATACACACACACACACACACACACACATACATACACACACACACACACACACACACACACACACAATGGAATATTACTCAGCCATTAAAAAGAACGAAATAATGCCATTGGCAGCAACACGGGTGGACCTAGAGATTATCATACTAGGTAAAGAAAGTCAGACAGAAAGACAAGTATCACATGATATCGCTTATATGTGGAATCTAACTTATTTACAAAACAAATAGACTCACAGACATAGAAAACAAACTTATGGTTACCAAAGGGGAAAGGAATGGAAGGATTAATTAGGAGTAAAGGATTTATAGATACACATCACTATATATAAAATAGATAAACGACAGGGATTTACTGTATAGCACAGGGAACTATATTCAACTTCTTGTAATAACCTATAATGGAAAAGAATCTGAAGCTGTACACCTGAAACTAACACAATATTGTAAAGCAACTATGGTTTAATAAATAAAAGTTTTAAAGAAACATAACTTGAATTTAGGATGCGCCCACATGGACACACAGGGGATCATTTCAAGAGCCCTCGTGTTTCTCTTTGCAGCGATCTTTTCTCTTGCGTGAGTTTTACAAAATGAATGTTTTGTTTTGTTTTGTTTTTTAATGCAATCACTCAGTCAATGGAGCCACTTTGCCAAGTCTTGGACTGTGAACAGAGGCATGTGGAAAACAGGGGACACAGGTCCCTGTCCATCAGCAAAAGGGGTGGCAGAGCCCCATTCTGAGAAGTTCTTTTCCCTCCTCTTTCAGTTGGAACATGTTCATTGATTCAAATATTAAGTGTTTCAGCAACAGAATAAATTCAGTAAAGAAAAAAGAAAAAATCAATTTCGTATAGATCTCCATATTCAATTCCGCTGAGAAGCCTGTGGAGGTATGGGCATGGATTAAGTGCATTTAAACCAAAAAGGAAGCACATCTCATCCCTAGAGTGTAGATCCTACAACGAAACAGGCAAACAGTCTATCGCCCACCCTGGAAGCTCATGACCTTTCTTCCATCTTCACGTGCATCTAGTCACTTGAGTGAAAAGATCACACTTCATAACTATTGCTGGTTACACCCAAGACACTTGAAAATGACAAAGCCATTAGAGTCTGCCGTCAGGAGACAGTTTTATCAGTTCCCTCTTTCCAAGCCTTTAGCCAACTAAAGTTTATTACTAAATTTGTGTAAGCTTTTCCTAGTAACTAATGTCCAGGTGAATTTACAGGAGAAACATCATTAATACAGTTATTTAATAACCAGATGGAGAATACTTATAAAGTGACATTTTACACAGATAGCCATACCTCTCTTTCTGCTGCTACCCCTAAATGAAATTTCTATAAACCAGGAGTGATTTATTCCCTTGCAAAATTACCCCACTCCCTCTGCTTGTCCCCCTTTTCCTAATTTTAGCCATTTTTCTCTTTATTTCCCCAGATGGCGAGTGAGAAGTGAAGAGTAGGGAAACTCAGAATTGATCAACATTCCAGGATTTTACTGACACTTCAGAAACCCTGGACTGAGCAGTTTGGATCACTTAAAGAGTCATAAAAGTTCCACATATCCATTTGCCTAGTTCTGTTCTGCTGTTTACACAAGTTTTCCAGTAATTATAATGAGTGCATATAGCTCACTCAGCAATTTAAATGGAAATTTGTCATAAATGCATCAAACTGATGTTAGCTGTGATTGTTCAGTCAATTATTTGCCATTCTAAGCCCCTGTCATCAACATGGCTGCAAATAATCAAAAGTTGGCTAGACGCACACAATGGCAGCGTTTCTACTGATGAGGACACACATGGCCCACTTCCTGTTCCAGTCTGGCAGGATATCCTCAAGAGACATTCGAAACTCCATATATCCATCTCTGGGGCCCTGTACTTACCATGGGCATAATTTAGAAACAAAGCAGTACAAGAAATGATGTTTCCACTGTGAGGACTCAAGTGACTAAGTTTCTCCCTCAGATGAATAACTGTGAATGTCAAGGCTCTATAAAACGGCCACTTCTCCTTTGGAAAGACCGTCTCCACAAGAAAAACCCATGATTCACATTTTCCACATGCACATTCCTTCAGAATCTGATTGGACTGGAATAAAATAAAGCATTTGCAGGAAATGCTTTGATTACATCTGAATGACAATACTCTTTAGAGTTCTTGTGTGACAAGATATTATGGAAGAACACGATAAGTAAAGGCTTACATTCCACGAAAAATTAATATAAATACTAACATGAAAGTATACAGTGTGGTAAATTAGGGCAGAATAGCTACTGATGATACAAAAGTCCATTTGTCATGGAGGCAGTAGGACGGTAAGCTCTCTCTTGTCAACTGTTTCAAAAGCAGTGAGTTTTTCTTTTCCCCTCTGTTCAGGGATGCCATGCACTCCATGACAAAGGTGTTTTGATCTTCCCCTATTAAATATATCTTGTGTGGACCTAGCCTGAACTTGGTAAGAAAAAAAAAAATCATTTCTATGCAACGGAGGAGTACCGTATGTCTCTAAGATTATTCATTACCTTTCAAAACTAAAGCTATTGGTGAAGTTTTTTGTGTCACACATACATGAAAGAACCCCCTAGGCTGCTTACTTAAAGTATTCCTGCTTTTTTCTTCCTGCCTCAGATCCGATGGGGAACCCAAGTGAAGAAGGCAATGAATTAGATGTTGCAACTGACAGGTTAAAAAAAAAAAAGACTTACAAGATGATGGAAATGAAAGCATCCATACCTGAGTTGGAGGGTTTAGACACTCTTCCCTTAGGAACTGGGAGTAACAATAATTCCAAGGATTGTGGCGGAGGTGGCGGCGGGGTCACTTTGTCTTGCTTCTTCTCTGAAGGCGGTGGCGGGAGAGGGTCCTCAGGCACCAGTGATGATTTCTCAGCCAGAAGGGTCCCGGCAGCCCTTGCTGCGACCTCTTTCAGAAGGGCCGCCGAGGAGGTCATGGAAGCCAGGGAAAGGAAAGAGCTGGCCGGGGGCGGGTGTTCCTGGCCAGGAGTCAAGCTTCTCTCGCTGACTTTCTTGGATAAAGCTGCCAAGGTGGAGCTGGCAGACTGGGAGCTGAAAGGGGAGGAAAAGGACTCAAATCGCATGGTCTCCTCCGTCCTGGTCAGCGATTTGTCCTGCAGGACAGCATTGGCTGCAGCTTTCAGTTTGAGGATGGCTGAATCCGGGGACAAGCCGCAGGTGGTGGTTGAGTTTGGCAACCACTTACCTTGATTCCATATGAAACGGTTACTTGGAGTGTATTGGTCATTCTGTTCCTGCTTCTCTGCCAACTTCCTGGCCAGCACGCTGAGCTGTTGGGCATGGTGGGACGGTGGGGAAAAGGAGAGATTCGAGCCGACATTGACAGGGGACTCCACCCTGCCGTTGGCCGTGGCCGTGGCATCGAGTTTGAGGGACCCGGCCTCTAGCAGCCGCCTCAAGTTGCTGCTCAAGGGCTTGGTGGAGCCCGCGGGATCGTCATCACACAAAGAAGACACGCCGGGGGAGAGGTGATCCGGACACTGCAGTGGGTCTCGCAGGACCTCACCGTCAAGGGCCACCAGCTCCAACGTGTGACTGCTGGGGGTCCCGCTTCCCAAGGAGGTGTCGGGGGAAGTGGACTGCTCCTGGATCCGGTCCTCCAGGGACAGCTTATAGTTCTCCTGGACTTCTCCATAGGATGCTTCCGACGGCGTCTCTGAAGAGTTCCCATACCAGTGTTCTCCTTCACTGAGTTCTCCCTCCGCCTCGTCCTGCCTACTAATATCTGGGGGAATTAAGAAGATCAGGTTTACTCCCAAAGCGAGCAGCAAGCAAGCCTGAAGACACTCACACGGAGTCGTGGACATGCTTCCTCTGCCCTTCCACCCACGAACCACACGAAAGACAGACACAATTTTAGAGCACGTCAGGTGCTGGGTCAGACCGTCTCGGCCTAAGCCTGAAAGGATGCTGAACAGGCCAAGGTAAAAACACACCCACCTTCTACATGTGTTCATCGTTCTCATAATTATTCCAGATAAAGTGAAATGGAAAAGGAGGAAAGAGAAAAATGGATCTGGTAAAGAAGAAACCGCTACTTTCAATGATGGGGGAAACGGGAAGAAGCTTGTACCCTGGTGAAAAATCCCAGCATGACATCTTGAGGATTGCGTGGGAATGAAAGAGGCAGACTGGCAGAAGGAGAAACACAGTGTGATGAGACCCAAGGCAGTGGGAAGCCGCTTCTCCACTTTCTAACTACGAATCACTTCGCTGGCTTGATACAGTAAAATGCAATTAACTTTAAGTTGATCAAATCATGTAAATAAAAACCTGCCTATTAGCTATTATACCAACTTCACATAGTCGTTCTGAAGCCTCCATCATAATAAACATGTGACCATGTTTTGAAAACAGTCAAGTACTATATAAAGATGAGATCTCATTAGCAAACACTATTCACATTCCTGATTTCTTAAAAGGGACAATCTCTCCCTGATTTCTTAAAGGGACAATCTCTCCCTGATTTCTTAAAGGGACAACGCATGCTGCTTGTCTGAGATTCCAACCCCCGACTCGCCTGCCCTCTCAACATGGACAGTGATTAGTAATTTGTTCCCTCACTCCACCCAGAGTCCCCTTTCGTTATTCTTCTATCCATTAGTTTATCTGTCCACCTGTCCACCCTTACTGCTCTCACTGGCCCCCGGCACCGGTCACTTGGGACTCTTTGCCGTTCCAGGAGCACAGGTGAGCTCTGCCACTTTTCTGCCTTTGCTCAAAATATGCCTTTGATCTGGAATGTCTTTCCCCAGAAAACCCGACGGTCCAACTCTGCCCATCCTTCAACAGCCAGCTCAAAGGATTCTTCCTCATGATTCTGCCTAGAACTCTCAGTCAGCATTAGTCTCTCCTTCTCATTCATTCACTCACTCATTCAACAAATAATGAGGGAGTGCCTGCTGCATGTCAGGCGTTGTTCTAGATTGTTCTAGACTGAACAATGTTGAACTAAACAAAGATCCTGCCTTCTTGGAGCTTACATTCCAGTGGAGAAAGACAGATGTTAAACAAAATGAATAAATGAGTAAATCCTACAGTAAGCCAGAGGGTGGTAAGTGTTATGGGAAAAGATACAGAGCAGAACAAGGAGGGTTGGAGGTAAGGGGCAGGAGGTGAGTTGTCATGTTAAATAAGGTAGTTGGGGTGAGGCTTCACTGAGGCGGTGGTGACATTTGAGCAAAGGCTTGAAAGACGCCAGCAGCTGGTCAGGCAGCCATCTCTGGGAGAGGGGCCCAGGCAGAGGGGGTCACTGTAAACGCCCTGACGTGGGAACTTGCCTGGTATGTGCATGGACCAGCAAGGAAGCCAGCGTGGGGAGAGTGGAGTGAGTGAGTGAGTGTCAGAGCAGTAGGACAGAAAGAGAAATAATGAGAGAGACAGAGACAGAGAGAGACAGAGACAGAGACAGAGACACAGAGAGAGAGAGGGAGAGAGTGTGTAAGTTATAAAGGAGGGAGGCCATGCCTATCAATCAGTAGCACATTGTAAACAACTGAAAGGTCTTTTGCATCTGGTGCAACTGGGAACCACTGGAGGGGGAGGGGCAGGGCAGTGACATGCTGTGACTCAGGTTTTCAAAGGTTTGTTCTGGCCGCATGTGGAAGAGAGCGCAGGTACAAGGTGGGAACAGGGAGGCCAGCTCAAGGTGATCGCAGGTGGGGAGAAGTAGCCGGATTCTGTGCATATTTTGAATGCAGACCCAACACTCCCATTTTTTAAATATTGGTGTTATATTACTCTAAATGAACTGTCTGCTACGGACCTATCTTCTAAAAAATTAAGGGGTGGTGTTCCTTGAAGGTGGGGATTTTCTTATTATGTACAGATCCCACATATGCCTAGCACAATGCCTGGTCCCTAGTAGAGTTCCGTGAGGGTTTAGGGATCGAGGCAAAATGCCCCACTGTGCCCAGCTTTACTGTATAACATGCTGTTTCCTTTCCCAATAGAAATAGCTGCAACTACAAGCTAATACACTGATCTTCCCCTGCTCTTTAGAGGAGAAATGTCACAAATGACAAATTCTCTTTCACTAAGTTAAAGTTCTGCAACTCCTTCCTGAGATTCCTTATTAAGTTATCAAGAAGATATAAAATATCAAATGGAATTTGCTGGAAAAAAGCAGACAAAATTGAATTTTCTCTGTTAAGAACAGTCCGGCTCCTTGTGATTTGCCACATTTCCTTCTTCCCATTTGATTTCAACATTTTTCATCTTTCCTGAAAGCGGCGGGACACAGAACGACCCATCTCCCCCACGGCTTCTCGTAGGGACGCTTTTACCAAACACCAAACAGTCAACATCCATTTCAACAATAGGGCTAATTTTACGTTCCTTTGGCAAAGCCCCTGTCTTGATTTCCGATTAAATACCTCATCCTTCAGAAAAATCACATGGGAACCATCTTATAAATAGTAAGAGAGCTAAAAGATTTAAAAATCACTCCGGTAAGAATCCTTGAAGATCTTGTTCAAGGATCTCTCCTTTGATCTTTCTTAACACTCACTATATGAACTAACATAGGAAAATGTATGTTTCAAAAGGCAATACTTGTAGATTACGTTTTTTGTCAAACTAGAGTAGCTCCAGAGAGTCAAGACTGGTCTAGAACTTTGTAGTATGAGGCAATTAACAAGGTACAGAAAATCGGGGTTTTGAGAACCACAAAGAATTACAACCACATCCGTGTCCAGTCTTGTCATTTTACTGAGACTATTAAATACTGGAAAGGTTACCTGGTTGCATCAAAGGCACACAGCTAACCTACTGCTAACACTGGAACCCAAAACCCAAATCTCTCAACACCCGGCCCAAGGCTCCTTTTCAAAGCCCCTGCCAGATGCCCTCTGAACAGCAACTTCTAGAAGGCTCTGAGCAGCTGTCCTCCCACCCCCAGCCAGCTATCCTTCCACCCTCTGGAAACAGAAATCAGCAAGAGAATTCTCAGTGATAAGGACTGTATTTACTCTTTATTTTAAGATAAACCATTAAGAGGTAAATATCCATTATTCCTATACTCTGATCTCTCCATTCCCTCTCTGCCTCTTCTCTGTTGCTGTCGTCAAAAATTGATTTCAAACGCCTGAAGAATTCAACACATCTATTGGCAAAGCCCCAAAGGCAAAGTTTAATTTCCTGCCCCCTCCAGACCCTAACTGAGCAAGAATATTCCCCCTCCAAATGTGCTGAAGCCGGTGAGTGGGTCAAAAACTAAAGAATTCAGGCTCTAATCCCATCAAGCAGTGATAAGGAGATCCAAACGTTCAAGAGTGTTAAAAAAACAACAACAAGGACTTACTGTATAGCACAGGGAACTCTGCTCAATGTTATGTGGCAGCCTGGATGGGAGGGGAGTTTGGGGGAGAATGGATACATGTATATGTATGGCTGAGTCGCTTTGCTGTGCACCTGAAACTATCACAGCATTGTTAATCAGCTTTACTCCAACATAAACTAAAAAGTAAAAAAAAAAAAAAAAAAAAAAAGAGTGATACAAACAGTTGATATCCACTTTTAAAGCAACTTCCTCAACCTCACCAAAACACAGCCCAGAAAAAGCAAACAATCAAACAAAGCATTTCTTAAACAGACCAATTTATGTCCTTTAAAACCCCGGGATATTTCTTAACCATCCATTTCTCCCTGCTTTGCAGACACGCTCACTGAGATACATACACTCTCTTGTGCACTGCAATGAAACTCGGCTACCTAAAGAATATTTTAAAACTCGTAATATTCTATTAATCACTTTTCCAAAAATGCTGCTCCTGAAATCGAGGTTATTCAAGTAATAAACCAGCGAACAATTGTAAGGCATGACCTAGAAGGAGTCAGACCAGAGACCCGAGGAGAAACATCTCCGAAATTATTCTGTCATCACCTGAGTTCAAGCAAAAGGTGGGAGATGCACGCAGAGAAATGAATGCAAGAGAAGTTGGGACCTGCAGAGGTTTAGAGAAGAATCCTGACAGGCTTCGATAAATAGGCTTTCAGTTCATAAAACGGCGGCAACAAGGATTTTTCTCCCACAAATATTAATTTTGTTTCCCTTCTTCTGGGCTGTTGTTCTATTTTCACATTCAGTTTCATTCTCCCTGGTCCAGTTGCGGGGAGCTCCGCTTCAGCGGGGTCTGCACGGCCACCCCCCAGCCCCCCACCCCCACCCCCCGCCCCAAGCCTTTCACACCGCATGATGAGAAAAGGTTCTCTCGCTGGGATGCTCCAATAGCATTCCTGCAATCTAGGGGGTTAATCTGCCGGACATCACGAACTTCAGAACAAGTGAGGCTTGACTTTTGACGCTCTTTCCCAACCTGAGGCTCCCCCCACGCACACACCCCATCCCCCAGCCCCACCCGGGGCTGCGAGGCTGTTCTGTTTCCTGGTCTGTCACCAGCAGGGAACAGTGGCACGTAATCACAGGGCAGCGTACAGGCCACTCTCCTGCAGACGCTCCCCGCACATCCAGCCTCCACCGTGGATCTAACAGCTCTCCTGACTGAGGCTCCTGGGGAAGCCTCCGAACTGCCCGTGTAAATAACTCCTTCCTAGATCCATTATTTTTAACCTCCAGAACAGGAAGCTATTTCCATTGCTATGTCTCTGACAGCCAGGTTCACACTCATTCCTGTCAATTTTACACAACAGTCTGTTTTGGTGTTTTTCCCTTTAAATCAGAAACTCGAAGAATTAAGAATAGAAACGGTGCAATTACAGAATGAGATTATGCTGAATACATTTTGTTTCCATGTGGCAAATACTTCTCCTTTGGGGAAAACAAAACCAAATTTCACTACCTAACACATTTATTTACAATTCAGTCCTCAAGCTGAGAAACTGGGGAACTTGAGAGCCACAACTCTCGCTGCATTTTTTTCAACTCACTTCCCTTTCAGTTTGACGGTTTTAATCAGATGCATTTAATTGGACTGATAGTCAACTCAGGAGGTCCTCATTCAGAAAGATAGGTAGGAGAGAGAAAAAAATATATAAGGAGTCGCCTATTAATTTTCACGCCTTTTGGCTGAGGTGAAAGCAAAGTGGAGATGGAAGCCGAAAAGCCTCACTTCTAAATCTACCCACAAACCATTCCCACCAGTCAGTCCACATGAATCTCACCAGCAGGTATTGAAGAGAACGAGGATTAAGCTCTCAGGACTCGCCTGGATGGAGCTGACTCATGGTCAGTCCTCTGGCAGCCAACACCCTCTTCTTGTGACCACAGGTGTGTTCACCTGGTCCCTAACCTTCTGGTTGATTTTCATCTACAAATCTTCCACGTTTTCACTTTCCACCTAATGCACATCCGTAGCTAAAGGCCACACATCACTATCACTATTATCAGTTATACCTGGATACAAACCTTAAATCATACAACAGACTTTTCCTTGTAACTGTATACAAAAGCAGTTTGCAAAGTTTATGGAGCCGTGTACAAAAGTTATTAATAAAACCAATGCTGATAATTGGTTTAATTCAACATTTACTGAGCATTTACCATGTTCAGGGAACTGTTCTCTGCAACGGGGCGCCTCGAATTTCTAGGCCAACAGTTTGTAATCAACAGGGAAGCCAGGAATGCACAATCCTATGAAACACAATGACTAGTACCATCAAGCAAGAGTCGTGTGTGCGTAAGAGAGCAAATCATTCCAATTGCGCAGGTGGCTTTGGAAATGGACCTCAGAGGATGAAAAGGATTTCAACAGACGATGCTGGAAATTCACTCATAAGAGGGCCCACTCTGCCAGCTATCAAACAGGAAACAGCCCAGTTGTGGAGTAAGCTAATATTCTGGTGACCAATGTTAGATAAACTCACCTAAGGAAAATGTTTCCAGATTCTTCACATTTTAAAAACTCACCGTCTATTGATTTGATAAGGGCAGATTTGACCAACTACCTACCCTACTCACTACTTTGGGGTTTTTTTTTGTTTTATTTATTTATTTACTTACTTACTTGTTTATTTATTTTTGGCTGCATTGGGTCTTCGTTGCCAGATGTGGGTTTTCTCTAGCTGTGGCAAGCGGGGGCTACTCTTTGCGGTGCACTGGCTTCTCATTGCGGTGACTTCTCTCGCTGCGGAGCACGGGCTCTAGAGCGCAGGCTCAGTAGTTGTGGCGCACCAGCCTGGTTGCTCGGCAGCATGTAGGATCTTCCCGGACCAGGGATCGAACCCGAGTCCCCTGCATCGGCAGGCGGATTCTTAACCACTGCACCACCAGGGAAGTCCCCACTACTTTTGAAATCAAACTGTTAGGTTGTACATTCCTGGGGCAGGACTGTGATCAAGTCACTTTTGTATTTCCCCTCCAAGCCCTGCCCGTAGTAGGGGTAGGTAGTAGGGCTTCTCTGGTTGTAAATGACAACCGGGACTGCAGGAAGCCATAGGTAATATTCTTGGTCCCTACATCACTGAGAGGGACACAATGTTGCTAGCACCAGAGAGGGTGTGGAAATGAGAGGGAGGGCTCCCTCTCATTGGCCTCTAGTCTCTTCTCGGAGATTAACATCCTCCTCTCGGGCCACCTTTCCCAGGAGGCTAAAACCCTGGCCGCGCAGGTTCTGGGTTCTCACTCTCAATGACGTACCATGGGAGAAAGGTCTTTCCTCCTCTGATTGACTGCTGCAGGTCATGTGCCACTCCCTGGACCTATCGCTGAAGCTAGAGGGCAGGCTTAGCAATGGCTCAATGTGGGTCACAGAAGAAGCGAGAGGAAAGAGGCACCAGGAGGACAAAAGCAGTGACCTCTGTAATGTTTCATAAAGGTTTAGTATGCTGCACGTCAGGCGGTTTGGAACCCGTTTTGTGATTCTGAGCATAAACTATATCCTCCTTTAGGCCGATTTACTTGCCAATTTTTCAGTTGTCCCTTTGTAGCCTGAAAGCCTCAGCACATCCCCCCACACCGGTTCTGCCCTCAACAAAGAGATCTTTCAGGGGTTCGGGGCTCCAAGTCCACAGTCTGAGTGACAGGCATGGACAGGTAATCGGCTCTGCAGGGCCAAGCCGCGGAGACCGTAGTTACAGGACACCGATGCCCGGGGGCACCCATCCGCTGTCAGCGTGGCCAAGAATAAAATGTAAGAATTGCTAGTTATTTTAAACTGCCAGGGTGGAGAAGACAACCAGATCCCTGTCACCAGTCCAGCTGAGGAAAAGGTGACGTGAGGGCATGGGGAAGTGAGAGGAAGTCTGGAGAGGATAAGCGTCCACAGACTGAGATAGCAGAGCGGCCTCCTGGGTCAAAATGAGCATTTTGCCCACAGCCGTGTTTGCAAATTGTTGTTGGAAGTGTCCACGAGGAAAACAAAGGTATCACAAATTAACACATCGCTCCTTATCTTCAGAGTGAGTTCCAAACAGTATCTAAGCCAGTTTCAATATTCTCATATAAGGTGGCCGGGTCTTCCAGTGACCGAGGAACTACCCAATCTCCTCCATCAAACTGCTCATCTCAACGTGAATGGCAACTACTCCATCCCTGCAGCTGCTTAGACCAAAACGCCACAGCCAGTCTCCTCTATCCTCTTTCTCTCACCACCACCCCCCGTCTAATTCATTTGTGGATTCTCTTGGTTCTACTTTCAACATACATCCCAAATTTTGCCACTTTTCACCATTACTACAACTCCCACCCTCGTATACAGCACTGCACCCTTTGCCTGGACTATGGAAGTAGCCTTTTTTTTTCTTTATACGTCTTTATTGGAGTATAATTGCTTTACAATGGTGTGTTAGTTTCTGCTGTATAACAAAGTGAATCAGCTATACATATACATATATCCCCATATCCCCTCCCTCTTGCGTCTCTCTCCCACCCTCCCTATCCCACCCCTCTAGGTGATCACAAAGCACCGAGCTGATCTCCCCGTGCTATGCAGCAGCTTCCCACCAGCTATCCATTTTACATTTGGTAGTGTATGTATGTCCATGCTACTCTCTCACTACATCCTAGCCTCTCCTTCCCCCGTGTCCTCAAGTCCATTCTCAACGTCTGCATCTTTATTCCTGCCCTACCACTAGGTTCATCAGTATCATTTTTCTAGATTCCATAGATATGCTTTAGCATTCAGTATTTGTTTTTCTCTTTCTGACTTACTTCACTCTGTAGGACAGACTCTAGGTCCATCTACCTCACTACAAATAACTCAATTTCGTTTCTTTTTATGGCTGAGTAATCTTCCATTGTATATATGTGCCACATCTTCTTTATCCATTCGTCTGTCGATGGACATTTAGGTTGCTTCCATGTCCTGGCTATTGTAAATAGAGCTGCAATGAACATTGTGGTACATGACTCTTTTTGAATTATGGTTTTCTCAGGGTATATGCCCAGTAGAGGGATTGCTGGGTCGAATGGTAGTTCTACTTTTAGTTTTTTAAGGAACCTCCATACTGTTCCTGTTCTCCATAGTGGCTGTATCAATTTACATTCCCACCAGCAGTGCAGGAGGGTTCCCTTTTCTCCACACCCTCTCCAGCATTTATTGTTTCTAAATTTTTTGATGATGGCCATTCTGACTGGTGTGAGGTGATACCTCATTGTAGTTTTGATTTGCATTTCTCTAATGATTAGTGATATTGAGCATTTTTTCATGTGTTTGTTGGCAATCTGTATATCTTCTTTGGAGAAATGTCTATTTAGGTCTTCCTCCCATTTTTGGATTGGGTTGTTTGTTTTTTTGATACTGAGCTGCATGAGCTGCTTGTATATTTTGGAGATTGGCAGTATCCTTCTGACTGGTTGCCTTACTTCCAATTCTTGCCCCACTATTCTTAGCCAGCAGCCAGAGTTAAGCTTTTAAAAATATCTCCAATTCCACTACTCCATCCACAAAGCCTCCACAATGGCCTCTCACATTTCTCAGAATAAAATCCAAAACCCTTACCTTGACCTCAAGGCCCTACATAATCTGTATCCCTCTGGCTTCATCTGCTACCACTCTGCCTTGTTAATAAAGTAGGCTCCTGCCTCAGGGCCTTTGCACTTGCTATTCTCTTTGCCTGAAAGCCTTTTCCCCCCAAAAGAGCCACATGGATGATTCCCTTACTTCCTCAGGTCTCCCCTCAAACATAACTGTTTATTAGAATAGAAGCTCCATAAGGGAGAAAGCTTTGTTTTCCTTGCTGCTGTACCCTCAGCACTTAGAATGGTACTCACTGGAGCACATGTTCAAATATTTGCCACATGTATGAATGAGAAAGAAGAACGGGCTTGGGACTTCCCTGGTGGTGCAGTGGTTAAGAATCCACCTGCCAATGCAGGGGACACACGTTCGAACCCTGGTCTGGGAAGATCCCACATGCCGTGGAGCAACTAAGCCCGTGTACCACAACTACTGAGCCTGTGCTCTAGAGCCCGTGAGCCACAACTACTGAAGCCTGCGCACCTAGAGCCCGTGCTCCGCAACAAGAGAAGCCACCACAATGAGAAGCCCACGCAGCACAGCGAAGACTAGCCCCCACTCGCCACAACTAGAGAAAGCCCGTGAGCAGCAATGAAGACCCAACGCAGCCAAAAATAAATAAATAAATATTTTTAAAAAGAAGGAAGAATGGGCTTAATAATCAGAAAGGTAGCCCTTGTCTGTACTGGAAATGAGAACTGTTTTCCAAATTACAAATGACAATTCTATTTTTCTCATGTGAGTCAAACACAGAATAGGGAAAAGAGCCTGTTTTGCAAACTTTTCCACCAGAGCCTCCCTGGTGGCCAAGAAAAGACAACAGTAGCCTAGGGAAACGTGGGACTGAAGCTGATGCCCCCCCCAGGAAGCCCCAAATTTCTTTGAGTTTTAGCTTAACATTTCAAGTGAATTCTGCACTCTATACTATAGCTGTGCTTGTCCTTACTTAATAATATGGGGGTATTTCTCACAAACCATCCAGAAACATTTATTCTCCTGGAAGGTGCACCATTTCCCTCTGGATACCCACCTGCTTTGGAGAAACATGTACCCTATTTGGAGAAGCAAGAATGTATGAAAAGTATGTAGCACACTGTCAAGAGCTCAGTAAGGGGTGGCTGTCAGTGTTACTATTATTGCTATCAGAAAACAGCACTCATCCTGGTACGTCCCACTTCAGAGAGCAAAGCAGAAGCCCAGAAGGTAACTTCCCAGGATGATACAATGGACCCGTAGGATATCAAGAACTACAACTCTATTTGTTGAAACTGAATTTTGTTATACGTATTATTTTAGAGATGGAAAAGACCTGGAGATCGAGTTCATAGGTCTAGCCTCTAGGCAGAGGCCTAGAGAGAGCTGGTGATATGTCCGAGGTCCCATACTGATTCACAAAAAAGATGGGACTTGAGCTCAGATGTCCCAAAGCAGAGGTCAGTGCCTCTACTACTAAATCGCTAAGTGATCATCGCTGAGTGACTGAATGAATCCTAGAATGAAGCCTGGAACACTGCAGGTTCCCAATAAACATTTGTTGAACGAGTAAACAACCATGTATAAGGCACTGGAAAGGTACCTGTTTCTATATCGGGTGTTTTAATATTCACCAGCAAATTTGATCCTCACAGTAATTTTACGTGGTAGACTGTACTCTCTTCGCTTTACAGACCAGGAAACCAAGTTTCCAAAAGGCTTACTTAATATACACACTTAGTGACAAAGCGAGGTTCAAACTCATACCTTTGGAATACGAGTAACCTGACAAAAAAGTCATATTTCAGGTAATCAAAAAGTACCGAAGTACCTTGATGTAGTCAGCATATTTTTATTTTGTTTTGATGGGATTTAAAAATGCATACATACTCAAACAGGATGTGTGAAACGTAATCACTATGTTTGTAACATGATTATTATGTTCTGAGATGTGTCTCAGAAACTCAGAAACTTTCAGCAGCTTGCCTCCATATTATATAGCCCCAAGCAATGGTATTTTAAGTTACTATTCCTACTTTAATAGTCTTTTGACTTCTTTTTTTTTTTCTGTTATGCCCTACACAGAGTCCCTTCCTTCTAAATTTGAAGCTTTTTTGTCTGCCATAACTGAAAAAACAATCACCAGGCTTATTAAAACTGTGCACACTGAAGATGAAAACCAAGTGTCATAGGTTGAATTGTATCCCCCCAAAAGACCCCCAGTACCCGTGAATGTCATCGATTTTAGAAATAGGATCTTTGTAGGTGATCAAGTTGAGATGAGGTCATTAGGGTGGGCCCTAATCCAATATGACTGGTGTCCTTACAAAAAGGGGAAATTTGCACACAGACACAGACAAGCCATGTGAAGACTGTAGTTGTGCTGCCACAAGTCAAGAAACTACCAGAAGCTGGGAGAGAGACCCACAACAGATACTTCCCTAGCACCTTCAGAAGGAGCATGGCCCTGCTGACACCCTGATCTTGGACTTTTGGCCTCCAGAACAGTGAGACAATACATTACTTTCGTTTGACCTTCTTTTGAATCATGGGAATACACTATCTATTTGCTTTGCTTGTATTAAATTATTGCATATAATTGTCATAGGAGCTTATCGATGAAGAATAATTATTAGAAGACATTTTTTTCTGTCATTGAAGCCATCCAGTTGGTGGTACTTTGTAATGGCAGCTCTAGAAAACAAATACACTTACATTTGAATGAAGGCCTGAGACTTTTTTCTGGGGTTGTTCACCTCTGAATTCTAAACCATAGCCTCAGCTGGTACTGTAGTTTTTGTATAAGCTGGGTTTATTGCACAAAACTGACCACCCTGCCACTCAGTGTGAAGTCGCCTGAGGCTGCAGAGATTACAGACTAAAAGGTTATTTTTGCTTCTCTCTAAACTTTAGCCAAATTTCTGTCAAATGTAAGATTTTGAAAAAGACATTAAGCGAGAGAAGTCTTTTATTATTAGAGCAACTTAGAAATCTCCAAACAAACAAACAAATCTATCTATCTATCATCTATCTATCTATCTGTCTATCTATCATCTATCTATCTATCTATGTGTGTCTATATGTACTCATCACCACATATGTTGTAGCAAATTAAAAAAGAGGGGATACTTGAAAATAGAGTATGAACCCACTGGCCAGAAAGCCAATCGAGAGACCCAAACAGGACTGGTTAGTCCACAGATTGATTCCTTGATGGTTAACCCTTTCAGGCACCTCCATGTATAGAATTTGTCCCCTCAAGCAATCAGTAGTAAATTTACCATGGCTACCATGGTGTTACCAGAAAAATTGTCTGCTAAGGCTGATAAATAGGTTGATCATCTGCTTCCTTGACTTTTATTTCCTCTTGCATAAATGTTTTCATCCCAACGTTACCAATACCTGTTCTAAGATGAACGATAAATTACCAAACTACTGAAATCACCAGGAAATTCTTAATAGATCAAAAAAGAACTTAATAACAACAAAAAGCCGTAATAACATAATAATGCACTCTGTAGTCTAAGAACAGCCCTCTATAGAGAGATAAATGGCTACTTAGTAAAATCTTAGCTTATACATAAAATGATACATTTCTTTGTGGGCACATTTACCAAGTGTTGACAGCAGGCACCTTGGAATGAAACATATCACAGTCATAATTGTTCTGACTGCCACAGAAAAGTTCACACAGTAAGCCCTTTATTGACTAAAAATACATGTATATCCAGAAGGAAAAGAGCCTTAGGGGATAAGAGATTTAGCAAGGGAGAGGAAATTGCTTTTTATTTAGTGATTAAATACACATAAAACAAAAGCTGCAGAGGAAGCAGCTCCTAGCTCCCACATACTCACAAAAGGAGATGGTGCTACGGAACTGTGGGAGAATATTTCTTTGGGTTATGCATGAGAATCCATGACACCAAAGAACACCACTCACAAGGACAACCCTAACTCAAAAGTCAACTTTAAACACTGACTTAGGCCAACAATTTTAACCTTTACTGGAACCAGGCTTTGTGCCAGGGCTGCTATCTAGGGGTCAAATGTTCTCTTATTTGTTCTCTCCCTTTCTTTTCCCTGCCCACCTTCTGGCATACACATACGAAGTCAATGATAGAAGGGCAAAAGACAGTGGATACAACAAAATCTACAAGCAACCAACAAACCAGGGCAATTCCACGGGCCAGAATACCCTGGAGCTGGATTAAAAGCCCCTTAACAACCCAGAGTCCACCGGTTTCGTCCACTTAATTCTGTTTGAAGAATTCCAGGGGTGATTTCCTTTCTTCCCGGACTTTCCTCAGGCATGCCCACTCAGGGTTTCACTAAGAAAACTTTGCTAAGTCTTTCACCTGAAAGAAACCTGGCCCTGTTTTCTAGTTGTCTGTCACCAGGAGCAATGCTCCAGAGAAGAAAACACCGATTCCACTTCCCAACAAAGCTCAGTCCTTCTGGAAATGCATCAAGTGATAAGGCTGAGGTCAGGGAATATGTCTACTGTTGCTTCAGATGAAGGTTCAACCCCAAGGTAAGTGCTCAACAACAGTAATAAATCCCTCTGACGCACAGATATATGGCCCCAAAATGAGCCTGGCCGTTTCCCGGGAGTGACCTCTGACATTATTCGTATGTCAGCTCCTCTCGTTGTTAAACTTTTGGGAGTCTGTAAGATGCCCCAATTCTCTATTTGAATAACCACACCACTTCTTTTTCATCTTCTAGAACTTAGAACTCTCTGCAGCCCTCTGGCTGCAATATTCTCCCACATGTTATAAGAACTTAGTTACCTAGCTTATCCTCCACCAATAATTGGTATTTGAAAAGGAGGATGAAAAGCTATAGGGCCATTTAAAGCTTTCATTTGAAAAGCTTTTTGATATAAATATTCTCAACGACTCAGGCTTTGTTTTCAATCTACGTGGTTTGAAGCTACTTAGAAGAAAGCCAAATTCTTTTGGTATTTCCACACTAACGTCAATAGTAGTGAATCCTGTAAAGCAGGGTCAGCAATCTTTTTCTGTGAACGGCCAGACAGTAAATATTTTAGGCTTTGTGGTGCACATACGGTCTCTGTCCCATATTCTTTGTTTTTTTTTTTTTTTTGCCATTGCTTATTTTTTTTTAAACAACGCTTTAAAACGTAAAACCATTCTTAGCTCAAGGGGCTGCACAGAAACAGGCAGAAAAATAGGTACTTTTTCTTTATAGTCAAAGCAGAATGGTGCTTAAAACAATACTGGAAATTCGGACAGATGGCAACAAGTTTCATCACCATCTTCTTGATCCAGCCACTTCTGTGAGTCACTAAGGACCTTGGTGCCTCAGTTTCTTCATCTATAAGGGGGTTTAGAATAGATCAGTGATTTATAAACCATATCCTCAAAAACCCTAGGACTCCAGGGAAGGTCACGGTTCTGTGGGTCCATTTATCTTTCACCTCAGCACACGGCTAACCTGCAGCCCAACTTTGATCTTATCTATACAGGAGTGCTCTCCTTAAAGACAAGGGTTCATTAATTTTTTTCTTTTTAGTTTTAAAAACACTGCATTAGATGATCTCGGGGATCTTCCTGGTGTGCATCCTCCACGAGTCTATTATTGGATAATCGATCCTTTTCCAATCATTGTATTGGGAAATGTCAGGTAGATAGGAAATGATTTTTTTTAAATATCTTTATTGGAGTATAATTGCTCTACAGTGGTGTGTTAGTTTCTGCTTTATTACAAAGTGAATCAGCTATACATATACATATATCACCATATCTCCTCCCTCTTGCGTCTCCCTCCCACCCTCCCTACCCCACGCCTCTAGATGGTCACAAAGCACCGAGCTGATCTCCCTGTGCTATGTGGCTGCTTCCCACTAGCTATCTATTTTACATTTGGAAGTGTTATATATGTCCATGCCACTCTCTCACTTCATCCCAGCTTACCCTTTGCCCTCCCGTGTCCTCAAATCCATTCTCTACATCTGCGTCTTTATTCCTGTCCTGCCCCTACGTTCTTCAGAACAATATTTTATTTTTTTTTAGATTCCATATACATGTGTGAGCACACAGTATTTGTTTTTCTCTTTCTGACTTACTTCACTCTGTAGGACAGACTCTAGGTCTATACACCTCACTACATATAACTCAATTTCATTTCTTTTTATGGCTGAGTAATATTCCATTCTATATATGTGCCACATCTTCTTTATCCATTCATCTGTTGATGGACACTTTAGGTTGCTTCCATGTCCTGGCTATTGTAAATAGAGCTGCAGTGAACACTGTGGTACATGACTCTTTTTGAATTATGGTTTTCTCGGGGTATATGCCCAGAAGTGGGATTGCTGGGTCATATGGTAGTTCTATTTTTAGTTTTTTAAGGAACCTCCATACTGTTCTCCATAGTGGCTGTATCAATTTACATTCCCACCAACAGTGCAAGAGGGTTCCCTTTTCTCCACACCCTCTCCAGCATTTACTGTTTGTATATTTTTTGATGATGGCCATTCTGACCAGTGTGAGGTGATACCTCATTGTGGTTTTGATTTGCATTTCTCTAATGATTAGTGATGTTGAGCATCCTTTCATGTGTTTGTTGGAGATCTGTATATCTTCTTTGGAGAAATGTCTATTTAGGTCTTCTGCCCATTTTGGATTGGGTTGTTTGTTTTTTTGATATTGAGCTGCATGAGCTGCTTGTAAATTTTGGAGATTAATCCTTTGTCAGTTGCTTCACTTGCAAATATTTTCTCCCATTCTGAAGGCTGTCTTTTCATCTTGTTTATTGTTTCCTCTGCTGTGCAAAAACTTTTAAATTTCATTAGGTCCTATTTGTTTATTTTTGTTTTTATTTCCATTTCTCTAGGAGGTGGGTCAAAAAAGGATCTTCCTGTGATTTACATCATAGAGTGTTCTGCCTATGTTTTCCTCTAAGAGTTTTACAGTCTTACATTTAGGTCTTTAATCCATTTTGAGTTTATTTTTGTGTATGGTGTTAGGGAGTGTTCTAATTTCATTCTTTTACATGTAGCTGTCCAGTTTTGCCAGCACCACTTATTGAAGAGGCTGTCTTTTCTCCATTGTATATTCTTGCCTCCTTTATCAAAGATAAGGTGACCATATGTGCATGGGTTTACCTCTGGGCTTTCTATCCTGTACCATTGACCTATATTTCTGTTTTTGTGCCAGTACCATACTGTCTTGATTACTGTAGCTTTGTAGTATAGTCTGAAGTCAGGGAGCCTGATTCCTCCAGCTCCGTTCTTCTTTCTCAAGATTGCTTTGGCTATTCGGGATCTTTTGTGTTTCCATACAAATTGTGAAATTTTTTGTTCTAGTTCTGTGAAACATGCCAGTGGTAGTTTGATAGGGATTGCATTGAATCTGTAGATTGCTTTGGGTAGTATAGTCATTTTCACAATGTTGATTCTTCCAATCCAAGAACATGGTATATCTCTCCATCTGTTTGTGTCATCTTTAACTTCTTTCATCAGTGTCTTATAGTTTTCTGCATACAGGTCTTTTGTCTCCTTAGGTAGGTTTATTCCTAGGTATTTTATTCTTTTTGTTGCAGTGGTAAATGGGAGTGTTTCCTTAATTTCTCTTTCAGATATTTCATCATTAGTGTATAAGAATGCAAGAGATTTCTGTGCATTAATTTTGTATCCTGCTACTTTACCAAATTCATGATAGGAAATGATTTAAAATCCTATATTGAAGTATTTAAAGGAAAAGCAACAAAAACAAGAAAGACATCTTATTCTAAGGGGCCAGATGTGCTTATTTAGATTTGTGGAAATCCACCAGATAGCCTTATCAGAGGGTTCCCAAATGCCACGCAGGCCAATGAGAGTTCACTGTTGTATGTCTCTGCTTAGGGCTCTGGGAAAAAGCAGGATGGTTTAGCAGCGGACAGAGCACTGAGCTCAGATCCGGAGACCTGGGTTCCAGGTTGAATTTGGAACTTACCAGGTATGTAACTCCTGATGTTTATTTAACAAAAACTGGACGGCCTACTAAATACCAATCCATAGACTGGATGTTATGACCACAGAGATGAACCAGACAGTTATGGGACACTCCCTCCCATTACTCAGATCCCTTGTCTGTAAAGTAGGATAATAACACCTGCTCCCTCTCCCAGGCCCCGTGGTCCTGCAGAGATGGCAAGGATTGTGCAAACCGCCAAGCACAGACAACACTGAACTAGACAACTACAGATTCTCCTCATTTTAAGTACATAACATATATGAAACTTCAAGAATTCACCCAGTTGATAAAATGAGGTGACAATAGGTTTTGCCTAACCAAAAAAACCACAACATTTCTAGAACATGAAGCAGCATGGCAAAACAGAAAGGGCACAAGCCTTGACACCAGAAAATGCCACTCGAATCCCACTGTGCCTCCTACTAGACCCTACCAACATCTACAGGCCCACTGTCTCATGTGTAGAACAGGATATTAATACCTGCAATTTCATAGGGTCATTGTCAAGGTAAATCAGAATTATGTAAGTAAAGTATTTGGCATATAGAGTTAGCACGTAGTGAATATAGTTTTCCCTTTCTCTCCCTCCCAGGCACCTAGAAATCTCAGATGAGAGAACAGTGTATTTTAAATAGCAGAGCTTACCTCAAAATTGTTGCTATTGCTACCCAGCTCTATATCATAATCACCTCAACCAAAAAGGGCAGGAAACTTCTGGTTGTTATGACCATGGAATCCAGATGCAGAATATGCCCCGTCATCAGGAAAATCTTACAGTCTTGGCACAGATTGAGGACAGACATGGAGAGCAGCAGCCAGTAACAGAGGGGAGACTCTACAGTCTGGAATGCCACAAACTTCCAACCACAAAAGTGCTCTCTGGCACTCAGATTGTGGTACCCCCCTGTGGTGCAGGCCATGGCCCCTGTTCTTGTCGGCAAGTCTCCTCCAGAAGCACATGACTTTCTCCAGTCATCGCTAGGCCACATCCATGGGAAGGTTCGTGGCACTGTTCATCACCTCCACCCATTAAACAATTCAGGCGAATCGTTTTCTCATTTCTGAGAGAGGAAGATAGCAGGAGATAGTCCCCCAAGTCCTTTCTACCCCTATAACCCTGTGATTCTGTGACCCATTCTTAACTTCTCCATTCGTTCATTCAACAGTGTTGATGGAACACCTCCTATGTCTTGGATTCTGTGACCCATTCTTTCATTCATTCATGCATTCATTCACTCATTCATATATTCAATAATGTATATAGAACACCTCTTATCTTTGATTCTGTGACCTGTTCTTAACCTCTCCTTTCATTCACTTATTCAACAATATTCACTGACCACTTACTATATACCAAGTACTGTTATGTGCAAGGATGTACAAAAACGAGTAAGAAATAATCCATGCCCCAAGCTTATAGTCAATAAGGACATAGACGAATAAGCAATTATAATGTGACATGGGAGGTATTATGAGAGATCCATGGGAAACATGGGAGGGGATGCCTAATATGCCTAATTCTGGCTGGGAGGGGGGACAATGATGGGGGGAGGGGAGGCAGGGAAGGTTTCTCAGAGGACTGAGTGTTGAAGGATAAGAAGAAGGTTATCAGGCCAATCAGATGGGTTGAAGACATCCCAGAAGTAGGGAAAAGAATATGCCAAGGTAAGGAGATAGAAGCATGGCGGTCTGCAAAAGAGATCACTCAATATGACTGAAATAAGGGATATACAGGAGGGCATACAGGAGGGATATACAGGAGGGCAGAAGAAAGGGGGCTCAAAAGATGAAGCATCTTCTATACTTTGCTAAGAATAGCAAACTTTATCCTTTCAGGGAATGCCTAAAAGATCCTAAATGAGGATTATCTGGATTACATGAGTCTTTTAGAAAGTCTACAGTGTAAAGACTGGATTATACAGAGGCTGGGGTGGGGGAAGAGGAGATGAGACTGAGGCAAAAAAGATGTTAATTCTTAGGGGAGAAAATAACAACATAAATGAAAGCAGTGGTGGGGAGGGTGCGTGATGAATGCTAGAGATATTTTGGAAGTAGAATTAAAAGACTTGGTGGTCCATTTGATGTGGGAGGAAAGGAAATGGGTCGCATGTAGGATTACACCCAGGTTTCTGACTTGGGTCGGTGGGTTCATGAATGGTGGGGACAGCAGCCCAGAAAGGGATCACAAGAAGACCAGAAATCCTCCCAGCTCCCCAGGCCTGAAAATCTCAGGCATCTCCGTACGCAACAATACACTCTCCACAATAAATCATGCTGAACCCGTGGTATCCACAGGAGTTCTCCTTCTCTAAGGGGGTACCAGGAGGTCACAGGATGAACATGGACATCTTCATAGATCAACGTTTGGACATATGTATTTGTGGGGACGAAAAGTAATTTAACTGCTAAGTTTATTTAAAACAACACATGTTATAGAGTAAAATGCCTATTTTCAACCAAATTTGCAGATGGAACAAAAGACTTTGAAGATACTTCAAAGAAACCTCCTAGAGGCTGAGAACCCTTGCTAGAGAAGGGTCCCCTGCCTTTGGGGTTCTTCAGTGCAAACAGCCACAAAGTGCTACATTGTAACATTATCAAGCAAAGCTGAGGAAGCACAAACACCAAGACTTGGCATTCCCGTTCCCGTGCAGGCACCTTGGAGAGGTGGTTCTCAAAGTGTGGTCTGTGGACCCCCAGGGGTCTCTGAGACCCTCTCAGGGATCCTCAAGATCAAAACTGTTTTCATAGCAATACTAAGATATTATCTGCCCTTTTCACTCTGTTGACATTTGCGCTGATGACACAAAAGTAATGGTGGGTAAAATGCTGGCACCTTAGCTCGAATAGAGGCAGTGGCACCAAAGCATCCTAATAATCACTGCCCTCTTCACCACCACACACTCACAGTAAACACACACACACACATACACACACACACATACACACACACAGAAAACAAAACAACCCTGCCAGTTTCACTTAAGAATGTCTTTGGTGGGGGACTTCCCTGGCGGTCCAGTGGTAAGACTCTGAGCTTCCAATGCAGGGGGTGTGGGTTTCATCCCTGCTCATGGAACTAGGATCTCACAAGCCGTGCAGTGTGGTCAAAAAGAAAAAAATCAGGGCTTCCCTGGTGGCGCAGTGGTTGAGAGTCCGCCTGCCGATGCAGGGGACACGGGTTCGTGCCCCGGTCCGGGAGGATCCCGCATGCCGCGGAGCGGCTGGGCCCGTGAGCCATGGCCGCTGAGCCTGCGCGTCTGGAGCCTGTGCTCCGCAACGGGAGAGGCCACAACAGTGAGAGGCCCGCGTACCGCAAAAAAAGAAAAAAAAATTATATATATATAAAAAAAGAGTATCTTTGATGAAGCAGCAGTAGAAATTATTAATTTTATTAAAGATTGACCCTTGAGTAAACTTTTAAAAAATATTAAATGTAATGAAATGTGTGCAAAAAGCACTTCTGCCACGACTGAAGTACGATGGCTGTATCTAGGAAAAGTACGTGTGTGATTGAGCTGGGAGCAGAACCAGCAACTTTTTTCTTGGAATATCACTTTTTTTTTTTTTGCGGTACGCGGGCCTCTCACTGTTGTGGCCTCTCCCGTTGCGGAGCACAGGCTCCGGACGCGCAGGCTCAGCGGCCATGGCTCACGAGCCCAGCCGCTCTGCGGCATGTGGGATCTTCCCGGACCGGGGCACCAACCCGCGTCCCCTGCATCGGCAGGCGGACTCTCAACCACTGCGCCACCAGGAAGCCCTGGAATATCACTTTTAACTGATAAACTTTGGTCATGCAAATTTGGGTATTTGGCAGGCAATTTCTTGGAAATGAATGAAGTAAGGTCGATACTTTAAGGAAAAGCTGACAGCATTTGTAGCCAACGATAAAATTCAAGCTTTCAAGCAAGAATTAAAATTTTGGAAAACCCGTACCCTACACTGTGAACTTGACAGTTTCCCAATAGACTTTTCAAATAAGACCAGTGTTGACATTAATAAATTTTTTATACTGTATAATGAAATGTTTCAACATTTGGTAGATCTACAGAACTTAGTGAAACAATCCTTTCCAAATAACTCACGTGTGATGGTACATACATGATGATCCATTCAAACTGCAGTATAGACCAGTAGGTTTTAATGAAACTGAATACAAAAAATTCATGGAAATGGTTTCAGATTCCACATTACAATGAACTAAGCTAAGGGATAGCTTTAAGAAGCTCCCTCTTTTTGAGTCTTGGCAAAGTACCAAAGAATAGCCATAATTATCTGAAAAGGCTATTACACATCTGTGTGAAGCCAGATTTTCTTCCTATATTCCATCCAAAACAACACGCTGCAATTGACTGAATGCAGCAGCAGATATGATCATCTTGTCAGACGTTAAAGAGATTTGTAAAATTATGAAATGATACCACTCTTCTCACTAAAGTTTTTTGGAAAAAGGTATTTTTCATAAAAATATCCTATTTATAATGAACAGATAATGGGTTATAACCATTATTTTTAACAATAAAAATATTTAATTTCTTTTTTTTTTTTTTTTTTCCAGTACGCGAGCCTCTCACTGTTGCGGCCTCTCCCGTTGCGGAGCACAGGCTCCGGATGCGCAGGCTCAGCGGCCATGGCTCACGGGCCCAGCTGCTCCGCGGCATGTGGGATCCTCCCGGACCGGGGCACGAACCCGTGTCCCCTGCCCCGGCAGGTGGACTCTCAACCACTGCGCCACCAGGGAAGCCCTAATTTCTCAATTTTAATCTCTGTTATGCTATATAGAGATGGATACAATGCATATACACAAAAGCTCTTCGAAGTCCTCAATAACTTTTAGGAGGTCCCAAGACCAAAATATTTGAGAACCAGTGTCTTAGAGAAATTTTCACTCAGGCCAAAGAGATATGTACTTGTATGCTCACAGCAGCACTCTTCTAACAGCAAAAAGTAGAAACAAACCACACACCCTGTGGTATGTTTCTACAGTACAATACTAGGGAGCAGTGAAAATGAATGCACCACGGCTAAATGCATCAACATGAATACATCGCACAAAGGTAACAGTTGGATGAAAATCCAAGGTGCGGAATGCATGTTATTTGCCAACTTTTTAATACATTTATATTTTTATAAATTTCAAAGACAAGTGAACTAAATATGGTAAAGCTATAGAGAAAAAGCTAGAGGAATGATCAACAGAAAATTTAGGAAAATGGGAACAGGTAGCGGGAGAAATTAGCTAGCGTTGAAATCTGTTAGATTGGGCAGTAGGTTTATTAATGTTCGTTTAACCATAATGCTTCATTATATATGTATGAATGTTAGATACATTATTTTTTGTAAATGGCACATACTTTGCAACCTCCAAAGGGAGACGCTGCATTAGAGCTTTCTTTGCCAGAGGAAACCAAAGACGTACGGAAGGGGTGGTTGGAGGAGGGGCAGGGACTAAGCCCTGGCTGAGGGTCTGCAGCACCGGCCCCAGAGAACCCCATCACTGGGGCAGGTCTCTTCTCGGACACCTTCAGTGGTCACAGCCACTGCCATCCATCTACTTTGGTTTTTCAATAGCCCTCCCTACTTAAAAAGGCCATTTCTTCCTTCAGGCCATCATCCTCCATCTCCATCTACAGCACAATGAAAAACTACCAAATTTCACTGTTGATTTTGTGCTGTATCCAAAACACTAAACGTAACCAGCAGAATCTCTTATCGCCTGGGCCAGCTCCTACTACATTTTTCCTACTTCCTATCCTTACATCACCAATATGCCTGCTCTGGCTGAACGAAGTTCCTTAGTGTCTCCTGCCTACTTCTGGTTTATTTCAACCTCTTTTGGCTAATGTTATTTCTTCTGCTTGGAACGTTCTTCTCTCGTCTCAAGATCTAAATCCATCACATCCTTGAGGATGCTTTAGGTACCAATCCTCTCCAAGAATCTTCTACCCATCACTCTTCCTCTGAGTTTCCTCAAACCTTTACACACCTAATTCATATATTATTGTCTCGTACCTGTTGGCATATTGATTTGTACTTATCCTCTGTGATTGTTTCGTGTCAACATTTGAAAGAACTGTCAGCACAGACTGCATTCTATACAACTTTTATGAGCCAGGTAAATGCTCAAAACTTTTTCTTAATGAATGAGCACCAAGCAGGGACTCCAACCCTCAGCTGAACAAATCCTCACTGCTCTAATGTGTGTCGACATCCACGTATCCTTATTCCCAAAAGGCTTTCAACTCACCATACTGAAAGATGTTCTCTCCCCGCTGTAGGAGCAGATTTCCTGTGTTATAAGAGAAACCAAGCAAAGAAGCATTTGCTCGATAGAATTCTCAACATTTCTGCACCCCGTCTCACCCCCTCTTTACTTGCAGTCCTTAAAAACATCACCCTTGACAGCTGGTGGAACCAGCTTCTTTGTAAACAGAAGATCTTCTGCTTCATTTGTGGGCAGTTTTATTTATTCAACAGGCCCTTATCTTAAGAAACCAAAGTTATCTTCCCTATAACTTCTACCCTGTGGGTCCTAGTCTCTGTTTTCTGCTCAGCATTTCAGAAATCTATGAAAATACTTTTCAAGCTGAATTTTAGTTATTTGTTTCCATCTCCTTCTCTGCCTGCTTGGCTCTGAGATCCTTGTGAGCCGGGACCATGCTCCGTTCAGCTCCACAGATCCTTAATCCCTGGCACAGAAACACTCAGTTACTGCTGCCTGAATGAATGAATGGATGGATGGATGGGTGGATGGATGAATCAAGTATCAGTTAGCAGACACAAGGTGAGAATTTAGGATGAGTGACAATTCAGAGTAAGTTTACTCCCTTCTTCACTTGACAGAACTTCATATATTTCAATGTAGCTACCATGCACAATTTTTATCCACCCTCACTTTTTTCTTCGAATTAAGTACTCCCAATTGCCTCAATAGTAAATTCCTCACATGATGATTTCAAGAGCCTGCAACATTCTAGTTGCCTCCCTTCTGGTGAGCAGTTTATCAATGTCCCCCTTTAAATCAGGGCACTCAATCTGGGATTCACTATTATGCATGTGATCTAATCAGTTCACAAGGCCAATGTTATCACCCTTGTCCTGAATTCAGTACTTACATTAATGTAGCCAACTCTGCTGAAATGCATCCATTTTTCAAATGATGGCTGAATTTTAAATATTGTTTGTTGATTAATAGCAGTTATCTCTGGGGGTGTAAGTTGGGAAACGAGACTTTCACATCTTACTATAAATATTCCTGCATTGCTTTAATTATTTATACTAAACATGCACTCCTTTTGTCATTAAAAGCCAATATAGATTTTTAAGAATAAATTAATAAACAGTTAATATCTGTGATTTCCATGGTTCCAGTCTCATGGAGTACACAAGTCATATTTAAAATATGTATACTCTCTACTACGTATAAAATAGATGACTAATAAGAACCTACTGTATAGCACAGGGAACTCTACTCAATGCTCTGTGGTGACCTAAATGGGAAGGAAACCCAAAAAACGAGGGGATATATGTATACGTATAGCTGATGCACTTTAATGTACAGCAGAAACTAACACAACATTGTAAAGCAACTATACTCCAATAAAAATTAATAAAAAAAGAAAGGAAAAAAAATAATAAAATAAAATACATGTATTCTTTTCTTCTCTTTTGTATATATTTCTCATCTATCAACATGTATTTGAGTAGCCACTGGCACACAGCACTTCTAACTGTGATCTAGCCATCCAGCCAACCCAAGTCCTACTTCTAGATTATGAAATTCCTCTCTTCCTATAAATGTCAGAAAGCAGTTCTCTATAATTTGATTTCCCTCTTTCTTAAGGTCAGATTAAAACCCAGTAAGTTATTATTGGAGTTTTGCTTTCCCCTAGAAGGGAGAAATCCTATAGCACATTTCCGGAAAATTTCCTGAAGCATAGGGTGTCCCACACTCTGTTTCCTTCCAAATACAGCTGTGTTTCATGCTCCAGAGAGGATTGTTGGGTTAACAAGTAGGGCCAAACAAGCACAGAATAGAAAACAACTCACAATTCTAGGCCATTACATGAAGGCAGTGTTCTCCACGTGGAGCACATAATTCAGACCCCAGAAAGTACATCACTGCATGTGACTCTATTCTATGACCCTCTGCTTAGTCTAAGGTCAAAATAAATCTCTGAGGAAAGAAATATGATTGGTGGCACAAGTTTTTGTGAATCACAGGGCAACGTATGTGTTCCATCAGCACCTAGGGGGCCTCCTGCAGTGGAGGGTCTGAGAGGAGGTGCAGGTGGTGAAGGTATATCCTTCAAGCTTGAGACCCCGTGAAGGTTTCACAGACCTCAGAGCAGCTCTGAGCCCAGAGACCCGCCCTTCACAGGGCTCCAGCCTTTCAGAGTACTCGCGCCGGTGACCTCTCAAGCTGGTTTCTTCCTCCCTGTGGCCCAGTTTCCAGGTCCGTCCAATTGGTAAGAGGAGGGGCTCTTCCCTGCCTGCCTCACAGGCAGATGGTATCGACGAAAATGTTTATATAAGCATTATATAAAAAGAAGGTGTGGCTAATGTACTGTTACCCATTTTACAGGACGGCACTCCGCAAGTACAGAGAGGCCAAGTGACTTACCCAAGGTCACAACGCTAGTGAGAAACCCTGGTGATTGTGGTGGGAGAAGGTGACAGAGAAGACTAGAATCTGTGTCTCCTGCTTAGTACAGGTCCTTCCCTGAACCTCTGGTTTCTGATCCGGAGGAGTTGGAGTCAATTATTCAGATCCATGAGCTATTTTTAAAGGTTTTAAGAGTTTAACAGATTCTCATCAATAAGCTGCCCAGACTCAAAATCATGCCTTTATTTTTGGCTGACATGGCATCAGCCCAGAGTGGGAGTTCTGGTTAGTTCAAGGGTCCTCAACTCTTGCTACCCATTTGTATCGCCTGGGGAGCTTTTCAAGGATGTCCATGCCCAGACTCCGCTCTGGGCCAATTAAGTTTAAATATCTGGGGGGTGTTTGCATTTTTAAAATCTCCCAGGTGATTATAATGGGCTACCAGGGTAGAGAACCACTGGGTTGGCAGATTATGATCAGAAACTGAGAGGCAACGATAGTTGTCACTGACTGATTACACAGCACAGTTAAAGCAATCGTACTGGGATCCTTAGTTGAAAGAAATTCCAAAAAAAAAAGAAAAGAAAGAAATTCACACCTCGGGTGTCTTCATGTGGCCAGCATTTACTGTGCATATACTATGTGCCAGACACGAATCAAAATATCTACACGTATGAACTCACTTTGTCCCCATAGGACCTACGACGTTTTCCCAATTTACAGATGAGAAAACAGGCAAACTGTAGAAACGTGCCAAGGTCACAGCCAAAATGTGGGACAGCCAGGATCGAACTCACGTGTCTAGCACCAGGATCTTAATCCCGACCGCAGACAGATTCCTGATACTGTCATAGGATGTGGTTTATAGTGCCCTAGCTTCAGTGATGAATTAAAAGATTACAGAATATTGGGGAATATAGAACAGTTTCTAATCCAAACGCCTGTGGGGGCTGGGAGATAAGACACTTCACGGGGGTGGACAGATGTACATGCAGACGGGGACACGGCAGCCCAGTGGCAGGAACTGTGGCAGACTGACGAGCACATGCCAGGGAAGGGAGACAGCCGCCACCGACGGCAGCAGATTGTTGCCATGTGGGGAGGTGGCCTGGTGCTGCTTGCTCGTCCAAGTTTTCAGAAGAAGCTGGAAATCTGGATTTGTATGTGAAACCGACCACTTCCAAATGCTGTCTCGAGTTTTTAAACATACTGTATGGGGCAAAACATATCAGTAGGCCACTAGCTTGTGACTTCTAATATCATCCACAACACACACACAACACACACATACAACACACACATACCCCAATCCTTCTTTTAAAATTCTTGAAAAATAGATACATGTATATGTATAACGGAATCACTTTGCTGTACACCTGAACCTAACACAACGCTGTTAATCAACTATGCTCCAATATAAAATTAAAATTAAAAAGAACCCTAAATCATCTAATGTTCTCTTGGTTTGGTCCTCTGCAATTAGAAACAGCAGACCCTGTCTTTCCTTCTTTCTGCGCAAAATGTGAACTATTACCTATGGAACACATAGAAAACCCAATGGAAATTTCCCCTGGGTAATTTTAATCAGTGGACTGACTGGTAAATCAATGAATAAATAAACTTTTATTAAACACTTATTTTCTCATTTGAATCTCAGTGAAAGTCTGGGAATGTGGATTTACTATCATCACTTTACAGTAAAACCCAGTCAAAATTCATATGATTATTACACAAGTTAGATATAATTCAGTCAAATCATACACACAGAGGAACTTATTCC
This sequence comes from Orcinus orca, assembly GCF_937001465.1. NCBI lineage: Eukaryota > Metazoa > Chordata > Mammalia > Artiodactyla > Delphinidae > Orcinus > Orcinus orca. The sequence continues at coordinate 27,043,048 of NC_064562.1, forward strand.
TCTAGTAAAAGTCTAAAGTAACATTGTTGGCCTATGAAACAAGTACTTGTCAAGCCCTATTATATAGCCTTATAAAAGAATTTTACCATATCGTATTATTACTCTATGAGATACATGGAAATTCTTTTTAAATAATAATAAACACAGACATCACCAAAAAGTTCTGAGTCAGATATGCCTACAGTGTAATCACAAACTAAGCAAATGGAAACATTTCATATACTTAATAATAGCTAATCTTTCTTGAGCTCTTTCTACAAAGCAGCCACTAATTAGGTATGGCTTTGTGTGTGTACATAATATTGACATTTATTTAGGTATTCAATTAATACGTACAATATCCCTATGATATAGGGACTGTTATCACTATTGAAAGATGAGGAAACCAGAGAACAGGGAAGTTAAGTAATTTGCCCAAGGTCACACAGCTAGTTAGTGTCAGAGCTCAGATCTAAACAGCTTGGCAGCAGAGCCTGTACACTGGACCACTACTCTATGACCTTAAAAAGCATGTACGGTCTCCGTTTTTTACTTAAGATGTACTGTATACAGTAGACATAGTGAAAAGAGGGCAAAAATCACATGATATTTTCTCTCTCCTTACAAAACAACAACAAAAACTTTTAAAAATACACCACCAAAGGAAACCATAAGCAAGACAAAAAGACGACCCTCAGAAAGGGAGAAAATATTTGCAAATAAAGCAACGGACAAAGGATTAATCTCCAAAATATACAAACAGCTCATGGAGCTCAATATCAAAAAAACACAAAAATCTCAATTAAAACACGGGTGGAAGACCTAAATAGACATTTCACCAAAGAAGACATACAGATGGCCAAGAGGCACATGAAAGGATGCTCAACATCACTAATCATTAGAGAAATGCAAATCAAAACTACAATGAGGTATCACCTCACACTGGTCAGAATGGCCATCATCAAAAAATCTACAAACAGTAAATGCTGGAGAGGGTGTGGAGAAAAGGGAACCCTCTTGCACTGTTGTGGGAATGTAAATTGATACAGCCTCGGTGGAGAACAGTATGGAGGTTCCTTAAAAAACTAAAAATAGAACTACCATATGACCCAGCAATCCCACTACTGGGCATATACCCAGATAAAACCATAATTCAAAAAGAGTCATGTACCAAAATGTTCATTGCAGCACTATTTACAATAGCCAGGACATGGAAACAACCTAAATGTCCAACGACAGATGAATGGATAAAGAAGATGTGGCACATATATACAATAGAATATTACTCAGCCATAAAAAAGGGACGAAATTGGGTCATTTGTACAGATGTGGAGGGACCTAGAGTCTGTCATACAGAGTGAAGTAAGTCAGAAAGAGAAAAACAAGTATCATATATTGACGCATATATATGGAATCTAGAAAAATGGTACAGATGAACCTATTTGTGGGGCAGGAACAGAGACACAGACATAGAGAACGGACCTGTGGACACAGAGTGGGGAAGGGGAGGGTGGGACGAATTGGGAGATTAGGAATGACATATATACACTACCATGCGTAAAATAGCTAGCTGGAACATGCTATAAGCACAGGAAGCTCAGCCCGGTGCTCTGTGACCACCTAGATGGGTGGGATGGGGGGTGGATAGGAGGGAGGTCCAAAAGGGAGGGGATATGGGTATCCATATAACTGATTCACTTTACTGTACAGCAGAAACTCACACAAAATTGTAAAGCAATTATACTCCAATAATAATAAAAACAAGTCAATAAATAAAATATACCACCAGACAACCCAAGACACTGGCACTACGTAACTTTAGAAAAATCTCTCCCCCTCCTCAAGTACAGCAGCTTGTTTCAAAAGCACAGATAAGCAGGCTGCTGCTGATCTGTCGTGGAAAAGACCATCTTCCCTGGGCTTCTCCGTTCCCCTTTGAAAGCCAACCTCTTCAGAGCACTCCAAACGATTCATCCCGAGACGCACATTTCTCTCACCCTTCGTCTTTTTCCCTTCACAGCTCACTTCTAATGGGGCTCTAACCACTTTTCTGACCCATGGAGAAATTACAGGAAAGAGGGAGAGAGAGAGAGAGGGATTATTTTGGGGTTGGCTTTTTCAGGCGCAAGCCTCGGAGAAGGTCCACACATTCCTTCCTTGCTGGGAGATAGAACTTGGCTGAATTTGGAATTTCTTAAAAACAGAAGCAAGAGTACCTAAGCCTTAGTCACTTAAGAACTCGAGGGAGCTTCAGTGGTAGAAGTTTTTTAACAAGAAGGGAAGGGAAGGCTGGAAACAATATCCTTTTTAGGCACACAGAATCTGCTGCATTTACTATAACTCTGGGTCAGTCTGTGAAAAACAGAGTGGCTAAAGGCCTCATGCTGATTTCAGACCGTGGGCGTGTATCACTGTACATTTTATAAAATTAGCTACAGGGCAGCTTCTGTGTATGTGTGTGTGTGTGTCTGTGTGTGTGTGTGTACACAGGCAGTGAGGCTGACTTTTATAAAATAAACAACGATATGCACCCATGCAGCTAAAGATTAGTATCAAGCCGGTCTGATTTTAATTTATGAAACTACCTTGTAGCTACAGTGATTCTATCCCAAGGTGGGTCCTTGGGGAATGATAAAGCCGTCTGAGAGGCCCCTGCTTCAGCACCTAGACATATATACTATTCTCTAATATCATAAAAATGTAATGTACAGATGGAGGAGAGAAATACAAAACTTGCTCCTAAACAGAAGGGGGAAAGCAGCTAGAAACTTCAGCCCATGAAATCTCTTACCTATTTCTAAGGTTTGTGCTTTGCACATTAGTTTCTTATAAAATATGATGAAAGACATTTCAGCTACCATAAACCATAAAGTATTTTGTACACATGGCCCTAGATGGTGTGCATTACTGAGCTACACCTAGAAAGTAGGAAATAGAAAAGAGCCCATCAGAAACAGGACACAGCATCTTCCCTGACAATCTGCATCTCTAAAATGTGATTCTAGAGTGCCTTTACTGAGGCCAAAGCAGTAACGAAATCTGATGGATAAAAAACCAAAAAACAAAACCCCCCCACACGTCTTCCCATCACTAGGCCTGGTCTGGATTTCTTTCAGATAAGAGGAAACTCAAAATCTACTCCTTCACCACAAAGCTCATGGTCTTGTAAAAACCTTCTGCTAGAAAGCCTTTCATGCCCCCAAAAGTCCTATTTTGTAGGTCACACTCTCATTATCTTGTTCTGCGATCAGTCTGATTAAATTATAGAAAATTACTAACACATCACTCAGAATAGAGAGATGAGCTCCAGCCTGTTGTGTTTGTTTTTCGGTCCTCCTGTCCTAATACTCCAGCAGATATTTAAAAAGGAAGAGTGGAGGAGAGACGAGGCAACTTCAAACGAGGAAAGCGAAAGGATATATTAACCTCCTCCCAGGACTAAGCTGCCCTCAGCTTTCACAGAGGGCATTACTGACCAGTCACGGAAACCAAGAGAGCTTTTTCCACTCTGACAATCTGGGCTCCACCATCATTTCCTTCGCACCTTACCGTCTTTTGAGTCCAAAGACACCACTCTGCACGAAGTGACCAGGGTTAGTGCTACCGGACGAGTTTTTCTCTTCCGGGGAAACGAAGTCATTCAGACACAATCTGAACTACCGGGATTACTAAATAAACTGCTTTACCTACACACTTCGAATCTGGTCTTTCCTACAAGGACATCTTGACATTAATTAATTAATCCTTGTATTGTAAACCAACTTGTGACCCCAGGAGAAGCCTGCCTGGTTACTCCATCAGTACGACAAGATCCCTTGGCTGTTTCCACAGCCTTTTTGTCCATCTAATTTTATAAGCCTCGCGAGATCAAGACTTTCCACACCTCCCTAGGAACTCTCCTAACAGGCCATTCAAAGACTCTGAAAACTCAAATGCACAGCAAGCTCTAACACTGGCCGAAAGCTGTCCAATTTCTACTTCCCCAACGTGATTTATTAACACCTGGTGCAGGAGACTTGTCAGTTCACACCAGCTGTGTCATCCCCAGAGCGAGATGGCAACACGTAGACAAATTAAAAATCAATTTTTTTATTACAAACTATTTTGCAGCATTAGAAGGAAGGCGATTTTGAGCTATCTTCCTTATTTTAACAGCAAAGCTCAGTGGACCCTACTTACTGTATTAGGAATACATGGATTTCTTTCAGGAGAACAGATAGACACTTCTGCCCAGCATCAAGCTTTGTGGTACCCCAGAACCATCCGAATTGAAATACTTTTCTATTTCAGATTTTAAAAACTTCCCCATGGTTCCTGTCCTAGTCAGGAGGTACTGTCTGGTCACTGAAAAACTTTAATAAGAATAAGTAAGGGAAAGGGTTCAATCTTCTACCTTCTGTCTTTCAATAGACATAGAAAGACCCATAAAAATATAAAAATAAGGGATCCTGTCTCTTTTCAGTCATCTTGTTTCCCAATTTTACTAGAAAGCAAGAAAGAATTTTTAAAGTTTTGTTCATGCCGAACACAATAACCTGTTCTGGTCTTGACCCGCAACTGAGTAAACAGTGAAAATACTGGAATAACAAAACAACTGTTTTATGAACTTTTCCTTTGTGCTCCCCCTCGGGAATAGGCATCGGGCAGCTTTCCAATGATAAACAGAAGCGAATCTAAACTCATACCCGTTTAGGGGTAAGTTGAAGCTAATGAGGAAATCTTAAAAGTGCTGATGGTACCGATGGTCAAAGGTTTTACAGATGCAACAAACACACCCCTTTCCCTCTCCAGTCTGTGATCCCAAATGGAACGATGTTCACAAAGGGCCGAGCCCCGGGCCTGGCAAACAGTCACCGTATCAGTTTCCCTCTCTTCCTCTTTCTCAGGCTGACAAACATTTTTAAACTCTGCAGTTCGGGATTCTGCTAAAGATAAGCACATCGTATAGCTCCAAGGACCTCTAGGACATTTTTTTGGAACATGGTATCGGACCCCGTTAGTGGAAAGAACTTTTGTAAAAGAGCCATCAATTGCAGCAGAGTCGTATTTAAATCCCAAAATGATAATTACTGCTCTAGGCCAAGAAATAAAGGCTTTAGTTCGAATAATAATTTTGAAATCCACTTCTCAAAAATAGTTTAGGTTTAACACCCTTGGTTGGGGGTCACCTCCGAAAGCTAGCGCCGCTCGCCTTTTTGATTGGCAGCCAGTAGGATCACCATTCAATTCTATAGGACAGTCCATTTGTTTTTCTGCATATGTATGAGGCCCACATAACAAAAACAAACACACACACACTTACTTCAGAGGCCCAGGAGGAAAGGACTGTGTAGAATTTTAAATCAGAAATCTAACGCTTAGGTTAGTAGTGTCAGGTTAAAGGCTCGCCCATCCCCAAAGCTAATTCGGTTCTGAACAGTCCCATGGGTGTCTAGTTGAACAGAAGGAGCTAGGAAACCTTAGCAGAACGAAGCCCAGCCTGGGGAATTGCTGGGACTCCGTGCCAGGGGCTGAGGCTCACCCCAGACTTGGTATCAGATAATACCAAGTGCTAGTCTGGATTTCCAGGACTAATCTACTGGAGGGTGGAACTTCCAGGTTCCCTGGTGTCTGTGCTATAGGGTGGGAGGACTGTGGGCTTTGGAGGTTCCCCACTGTGGCTGGCTAGTATCATATTTAATAACACATAGAGTTTATTAGTAGCAATGGTTTATGGGGGGAGGGGTACACAGGCAAGGGGGGGGACCTAAGAGGAAGTGGAAAGCATCCTAAATTTTCTAGAGATGCAGTTATCACAAGTTTCTTTTCTTGTATTCTAATTTGAACTTCTTAAATGGGTTTACAGGTTCTCTAAATTCTAAAAACGTTACATCAATAGTGGCTCTTAAGTACTTGTGTTTACTCAGAAGGCTTTTTGGTTTCAAAAGCAATGCTCCCCATCTCATTCCCCCTCCCACCTTTCCCACCCTGAAACCCACGCATATCACTCCTTTCTTTTATGGAGAAATGTTAAGTCGGCCCCTATATAACTTCTTAAAAACTCAGGATGACAGTCTATCAGAGCAATCAACTCCCAACGCTCTATATTTTAACTTTGATACAAAACGGTTCTCCAGGGAAAGAAAAATCCGGCCGCCCCCCCCACCGCACACAAATAAACAAACAAATAAACAAAGAACTTAGCATTAAAACTGGAATTTAGGGCTACAATTATATTCTACATTAAATACAAATTAACACTAATTTGACCAAAGTCCACCCCACTGCAAGTTCTTTCAAGACTCACTCAGCACTTAGCAAGCCTTGGGTTACTATGTCTGAATTGCAAAATACACCATTTGCCCAGAAATTGCTCTTAGCTCAAATGCAAACTGCTCACAAAACATGTGTAAACTATGCTTAAAACAGGCAGCACACATCCACAAAAATCCATTCAAACCAAAGGTAAGTGGAGAAAGCTTCACAAATTAGGCTTCTCTTTAAAAACCGGAGGGACTTTTACAGTGTTTCCAAAAGGTTATTGCTTTTTACTTCAGTAAAAGTGGCTTTATGTGACTGAGAGAAGGAGTTGATTTTTTCTTTCTCTTTTTTTTTTTTTTTAACTTGAGTGGATAACAGTATTCAATTAGAGAACAGGGTGGGAGAGACCACTCTCAAAATATAACTTAATCACCAGGCCCCAGCGCACTGGAGAGGCCCACCAAAACACACGAGCTAAAATGGAGCCTGAATTTCCTCTCAGACGGAGAGGGTAGTCGCACGAGGTCAGGGTCAAGGTCAGCAGCAGGGCAGGCTGCAGCTGCCCGACTGCACTACCCACAACGGGAGGGAAGGCGTTCCATCTCCGTCACAACCGAGCAGATAAATCCCTTCTCCCCTCCTACCCTCCCTCTCACCCCGCCAAGATTTTTTTTTAAGAAGAAAGGAAAATGACCAAATAACCTCACCGCCCTGGTTTTCGCACACAAGCTCATCAGCGCCCAAAGTTGCCATCTAAGGGCAAGTTCGCAGAGAACACTGAAGCCCATTTTGTCCGAGCAGGGCAAGCCTCCCCCGACGCCCCCCCAGGATTCCTGCCTCCTCTCCCTGCCCCCAAACGCCCCCGAAAAGAGCTGGGAACTGCGGCCGGCCGGCCATGTGCACGCACACACTTCCACCAACTGCTGCGAGTTTTCTGTGAATCGCAGCGCGGAGCCTCCCAACTCGCCCTCCCCGACTCCGCCGCCTTCTCCTTCCTCGCACAAAATTTCCCTACACACCCAGGCGCCTGCGAATGATTTTATGTGCATATATATTACATATGTGATATTATCCTCAGAACCTCTAGCGGGCAGGCGAAGAAAGGACTGCACAGGGGCATTTTTTTTTTTTTTTTTTAAAGGAAGGGGAAAAAAAGCACAACCCAAGCCCTGTGCGTCGACTCCTGCGTACCGGGAAGGGGAAAGAAAGAGGAATGTTTGCGGAGCGGGCTGCCTGCGAGTGCCCTTGCTCGCCACTTCGGCCGCGGCCCGGGTGACACGGAGGCACGGGGGCGCCCGGCCCGAGCCACCCGCGCCCCCTGCCCGTCCCCCGGGCAGGCACCGCCGCGGAGATTTCGCGAGGGGGAGATCGATCGCGCTGCCTGTCTGCAGCGGAAACGCACACGCTCACACACAACCCCAGCCCGAGACACCATAACCTTAACCCTTCCCCCACCCTCCGTGAACTTCAGGTGACCGACCACGTCGGCCTGACACCCGGGCGGGCGGGCGCTCCGGCTCCGCTCCCGCCCCCAGCCCGGGTTTTGCAGGATCGGGCTCCAAGCAGCGCCAAACCGCCGGGAGAGAGGAGCAGTGCGGGGGGAGAGAAGAGAAATTGACCCTCCGTCTCCCCCGACCCCTCCCTCCGGCGCCTCCGGCGTCCCCTCCTCCCCGTCACCCCGCCCCACGCCTTCTCCCCTGCCCCCTCCTCCCTGCATTCAAGGAGCCGGGCGGCCCCGGGGGATATTTTTAGTTGCTTCTTTCTCCTTCACTTTTAGCTTTAGCAGCATCTCGGAACACTCAAAGCGGAGAAAGATTGGGGGGGGGGGGTGTGAGCTGGAGAGGGAGTGGGGGAAAAGTTAAGAGTCTCGCAAAGAAAAGCCGGAGGGAGGGCGGAGAGGGACCAGGGGCGCGGGTGGAGGAGGGGAAGGGGACCGGGCCGTGCCGGCGGTGTGTGTCTCCAGTTGGTGTGTGGCTGCAGCCGGGGAGGGCTGTGATGCACTTTAGTCCTGGACTCTGCTCAGGCTCGCCGGGGAGGGGGGTCTGAGAGCCCGAGTCTCGCCCGGCTCCGTCTGCTCCGACTGACCCCGCATTTTATTGCGGCCAGGAGCCCTGCTCCTCCCTCCCCTCGGCTCTGCAGGGACCTCGCGCGCCGCGAGCCGCCCTGCCTCCTGCCTCCGCCTCGGCGCAGCTCCCGCACCCCACATCCGCCCGCCGCTGCCGGGCCTCGCCCCCAGCCCGGCCGCCCCGCGCCCCCGCGCCCCGGCGCGCCCCCTCGCCCCGGCGCCCGGGAGCAGCCGCCCGGCGGCGCGTGTGTACCCGTGTGTTTGTGTGCGGTGCCCCCACACCCTCCCAGCCGCTCCCGCCTCGCCCGCCCCCGACTCCCCTCCTCCGCCGCCGCCTCCTCCACCTCCGCCTCCTGCTCCTGCCGCCGCCGCTGCCGCCGGCGGCTCCGGGCCCGACCAGCCCCGGCGCAACCTTTAGCCGGAGACGGACCTCTCCCTGGATCCCGTACTCGGCAGGCGGCCGCGCGCCCTCGCCCCGACACCCCCAAACGCCATGTCACGGCCCCCAGCCCTCCGCGCGCCCCGACCCCCGCACCCTCAGGCACCGGGATCCGCAAGGAATTTCTTGTTTAAAAAGATTCCAACCTCTCCCACCTCCCCTCCACCCCCGATTAAAAAAACCCCGGCATCCACACTACTCCCCTCCTCCCTTCTTTTGCCCCCTCCCCCCAGCAACCCGGAGTGAGGAGGGGGAGGGGGAGGGAAAAGGGAAAAAAGCCCGATCTCAAGGAAAAAAAAGGGGGGGTGAGAGAAAGAAAGAAAAAGAGAGAGAGAATAGAAAGGGCACGGGGCTGATCATCACCAACATGGCTGCCTCAGCATAGACCTAAACGAGGAGTAACCCGGGCTGTGTCTTTGTCAGTTTCACCTCTGTAACCCTAAACTAATGCAGAAAACAACGGAGGAGGCTGCGGAGGGGAAAGAGGAGAGGGAGGGCGAGAAAATGGCACGAGAGGAGGTGGAGAAGGGATGACTTACGTGAGGGAAGGCGCTTGGGCTGCTCCTGCTTCCTCCTGGGCATTTTCCCCCTTTTCTCACATTCTCCTCCTTGGTTAATGTGAGATCAAATAAACCCCCGTGGGGGCAGAGAGGCAGACACTGGCAGGAGCGGGGAGGTAGTTGGGGGGCGCGCGGGCGGGCAGGGGGAAACCCCTTCTCTCCGGTGTGTGCAATGGGTTGAAGCTTGTTTCCTGGAGCCAGAAGAGGGGTTTTCTTCTTTTCTTTCCTTTCTTTTTTTTTTTCCTTTTTTTTTTTTTTAATTTTTTGGTCGTGCACCTGGCTTGTCCCCGAGCGTAATATTCTTCAATGGAAACGGATCTAATAGGTGTGAGTGTGTGTGTGTCCTATGCTCGCGTGTGTGATGGGAGGTATAAATAAATGAGTGCCGGTGCGTCGGTGTCTATGGCCGCGCTCTGTGTCTCCGAGCCCCTAACACTAATGTCGGGATCAAAGGGCAGCGGCGGCGGCAGCACAGCTCACAGCTCGCTCTCTTGCTCTCTCGCTCTCTCTCTCTCTCTCTCGCTCTCTTTCTCGCTCTCTCTCTCTCTCCTCTCGCGCTCTCTCTCTCTCTCTCTGTCACACACACACACACACACACACACAGAGGCACAGACTGAAGGAAAGAGCGAGAGCTAGACACACACACACACACACACACACACACACACACAGCAAAGAGGAAGGTGCCCTAAGGCTCCCAGGGCGGACTCAGGCTGGGATTTGCAACCGCTCTGTCTGGAAAGAATGGGGGGCGCGCGTGCGGGGGTGGGATGGACTTCTTCAAATTTATCCCGCTATTCGCCAGATCTAGGGGGGAAAAAAGTTTTTCCCACTCTTGAAACAACGATTATTTCATTATTCTTACTGATTTTTCGAGAGAAAATAGGTTTCTCTCGTAACTTTCTTTTGTTGATTAAACTACATAAATTCTTCAGGGTTTTGGCACTCAGAGAATTACTCTCTCACACATTCACCTTAAGTCTGTGGAGGTGACAGTCTTCCACGCACTCTCCAAAAACATTACAATAAAAATAACAAAAATAAAAATTAAAAAATAACATATGGTGACATCAATAACTAGGTTGATGGAATAAGTGCCCCGTTTTGGAGTGTCCAGTGGAGTTAAAACTGGAAAAGGCTGCCTAAATGAAAATTACAGCTCCTTGACAAAGGGGGAAAAATAAGATTAGGTCACCCCTGATGGTCGATTTAACTGCTACATGATACTCCTTCGGCAATCTTGACTTCTGAAATTTACTTTTTTCCCTGCTTTAATACAGGTATGTGAAGCTTACCCTGAAGCAATTCCAGTTTGCATTGTGAGTTCAATATAGCAGTTTTCATTAACTGATACATACTTTCATTACTTTACAAATCACACATCTTTCTTCAAAGAGAGACATAAAGGGGAAAAATAGAAAAGGACGGGTCTCACTCCAGCACAAAAGGTACTTGGTGAAAGAGGACTGTTCTCTTTGTGACTTGCAGTCATTTGGATAAAAGTTCACTCAGAGGTTGTTAATGATTTAAACTCCAAAACCTGCTACTATAATTGAAGTAAAAACCAGTCTGAAGAAGAGTTGTTTCATAAAACTCTCTTTGTAAGAGAAAACTTTGAACTTAGCCGCATACATTATATGTCATGAGTCAGATGTAGCTAAAAAATAAAAAAGGTGCATTATTTAACTACATCTTCCCTTTTTAGCTTTTTCAGACCTCTGACTCATCATCTTATTATGTTAAATATTTTCTTAGAAATTTTAAAATAGACTTTTTCATCAAAGAAGGTGGAGGCACGGCAGAGATACAGAATATTAAAATGACACTCCGTACGCTTACACGGGTAGCTAATGCCTCTTTGAGGTTCTGACTGAATTATCACACCTGGAGTGGTGTTCAAGACAGTCATGGGGGTTAAATCCCTACACACCCCCTTCAAAAATAACAATAAGCTTTCGCATTGCACACTTTCATTGGAGAAGCTTAAAGAGTGTTATATCTCCCAAAAGATGTTTTTCATTGATAGTGAAATCTCAGGGTGAAACCCTCTGTGCCACTCCCCGGAAGGATCTAGCTTCCCAGTGACAGGTAATGCTATCTGACGCAGGTTTTGAAACACCTGCTTGAATTCAATCTAAAACCAAACAGAGAGCAGTCAAGTTTGAAATGGAGCATCACGCTTAAACCAACTCTTCCTTGAAAATTGGCTTAAGTAAACTGGTAGTTAAGTTTCCCCGAGTTCTAATTTGAAATAGAACTACCTTCCAACTCAGATCAAACTCAACTGGTGGCATGATTTTGACTACTGTCAGTAGCATTGGACGTGAAATTAGTGTATGAATGATAAATCAGAGCCTACCATTCTAAACAGAGTCATTGCCCTGAGTGTGTAGCATCTTTAAACCTAACACAAGGTCAACAGAACGGCCACAACACTTCACCATCGCTCCCTCAGAGCCTTTAGCTGGGATATGGAGAACTATTACTCTGCACAGATACACCACTACCTTTTCCTGAATTGCTGACTCTTTCCAGTGCTTAGTACACTATAATTGAAAACACACTTTAAGGCTTTCTTCAAAGTAGAGTACATTTCCTGAAACCTTTTAAAGGCACGCAGGCAAATGCTGTCGACGTTTAATTATACAGGTGTTCTATCAACAGCCAAAAGCATTTTTAATTGAATTTGTTCATACCTCTACGTCTTTCCAAAAATTATTTGAAGTAGTACACAACAAGAGAAAATGGAAATAAGGACAGAACAACTTCTGTTTCAATCTCAGCTTGGTATCTCTCTCTGCTACAAAGCACTCTTCGAGGGCACTGGCATCTCACCCTTGATGCCTAGAAGTTTAGGGAACACAAGCTAATTTTAATGCTAGACTAACCTAAAATATTAGGAAGATAAATAGCTGGAGGTTGCTACAATGGATTTCAAAATCGAGTGGATAAATGATTTGGGGAATGCGTGCCATTTGGATGCACGTACCCATGAACTTGGATTACTGTTGACCGTAGTCATTATTGTGGAATATTCTATTTGATTCACCCCCATGGCCCAAGCTTTTGAAAGCATATTTTATCTTAATAATTATAGTACTCTCTCCACCTCCATCTCCGTCACCTCTCAAATGTAAGATTAAGATAGATTTTCTCAAAATTATATATTCTAAGACGATGTGTCATAAACCCTCACTCTCACAGGATTAATTCTATCCTTTCCCAAGTACCACTAAGGGTGGTAGACAGGGGAGCCCCGCCCCCCCTAGAATCGTGTGGGCTCTAGAGGGGTCCTTGAGGTCAAAGTCTTTTCAAAATATTATTTGCTATTTTATCTGTGTTGACACTGCACTGATGATTAAAAGCAATGGGAATAAAATGGTGGCAACTTAGCAGCTCAGATCAAGGCAATGACACCAAAAAAAAAGTATTAGTAGTCATTCTCATCTTCGCTTAAAGAAAGAAAGATTCATTTAAGGATATCCTTGATGGAGCAGTAAAAATTATTAATTTTATTAAATCTCTACCCTTGAGTGCAAGACTTTTAAATATTCTTCGTGACAAAATGTTAGGTACATAGAAAGTACTTCTGCTGCATACTGAAGTACTTCGTTATCTTAAGGAAAATCTCTCGTGAGATGGTTTGATATAGCTGCTTTTTCCATGGAATATTATTTTTACTTGAAAGAAAGACTGACACGCAAACTATGATTATTCAGACTTGGGTATTTCTCCAAAAATGAATGAAGTGAGCCTGGAACTTCCAAGAAAACAATTGGTGGTATTTTTTGGCAATGATAATATTTGTAGTTAGAAGTGAAAATTAGAATTTTAGATAACTTGTATCCATCACTTGTGACTTTAACAGCGTCCTGATACTTACATATGTTTCTGATGAGATTCATAGTGATATTAATGAATGTGACTTTTTGATATTGTGCTGATGTTTTGGAAGAACTATGGAGCTCAATATTTTCCAAATGACCAATACATGATGTTACAAAATCATGCTGTAGTAAACATCTACTTAAAGTACAAGATAAACCAGTGGATTTTAATGTAGGAGTGTAAAAAGTCATTGACGTGGTTTCAAATTCCACACTGTCAGTAACTTTTAAGAAATTAGCACTCACCAAGTTTTGGTGGTATGTCAGAGAAAAATATCTACAATTATCTGAAAAGGCTACTAAAATGTTCCTCCCTTCTTCCAGCTACATATCTGTGTGAGGCTTGATTTTCTTTCTGTATGTCTTTAACCAAAGCAACATATCACAACAGATGGAAAGCAGAAGCAGGTATGAGAATCCAGCTTGTCTTCTAGTAAGCCAGACATCGTAGAGGTTTGCAGAAATGTAACCCAATGCCACTCTTTTCACTAAAGTTTTTGTTTTGAAAAATATAATTATTTTTCATAAAAATGTGTTAACTTGTATTCATTATTGTTATTTATATAGGAATTAATAAATAAATATTTTAGAAATTCCACAGTTGTAAGGTGTAATGCAGTAAACATCAAGTCGTAACCCACATAAACAAAAGTTCTTTGGGGACTTCAATAATTTTAAGAGTATAAGGAGTCCTGATTCCAAAAAGCTTGAGAACCACACTGCCCTAGAAATAAAGAGAAAAAAGAACTTCTATGGGTGTTTTACTAGTCTCGAAATCCAATTGTAAATATTGGTACACTTCTCAAAAAATGAAGCCCACTTATCTCCAGGAATGGAGAGTTGGTTTTGTGTGTCCCAAGATTGGCTTCTCTGATGAGATTCCTTATGAGATGCAGAGAGGATGTATTATTCAGGGTTCTTCAGAGAAATAAATATTATTCATTCATTTATTTACTTATTTACTATAAGGATTGGCTCATCAGGGTATAGAGGCCAAGAAGTCCCATGACCTGCCAACTGTCAGACAGAGAACCAGGAAAGCCAAGAGTGTAGTTCAGTCCAAGTCAAAAGGCCTGAGAACTGGGGGCGGCTAATGGTGTAACTCCTGGTCTGAGTCCAAAAGCCCCAAAACCAGGAGCTCCAGTGTCCAAGGTCAGGAGAAGAGGAGAGCTCAAGGAGAGAGGGTGAATTTGCCCTTCCTCCACCTTTTCTATTCGGGCCCACTGTGGATTAAACAATGCCCACCTTCACTGGTGAGAACAATCTTCTCTACTCAGCCCATAGATTCAGATGCTCATCTCTTCTGGAAACACCCTTACAAACACACCCAGAAATAATACCAGCTATCTGGGCATCCCTTAGCCCAGTCATATTGACACATAAAATGAACTGTCACAGAGGGCAAGTAGGATATTCACCAAGTGCTGTTGGTACAGGCTGTCCAGCCACGTGGAGAGGCTAGTTCCTCTGACCAGAGGGCCCAACCCTCTTCTGACCTCAGACCCCTTAGAACAATAAGACCAGCTCTCTCTCTTTCCCGGGGCCTGAGCTATCAGCCTTGAGAGTTAAAACAGGGACGCTCTTAACCCCCAAAGCCTTCCACGTCTGACATTTTAAATAATGAGTGCCTGTCCCAAGGCAGAGATATGGGTCTGCCATCTCTCCCGGCCTGGACCTCATGTGTTGTAAATCAGTATCTGGTGACGATGACCAGCCATCATGTACAGAGGGGGGGAGGCTTTTGCTGTCATCTGTACATGTGTTCTTAGGAGGCCAGGGCCTGGCTGGGATCTGCAAGTTTTTTCACAACTTGGATTAACCATGATTTCAAAAGTTGCGGATGGACAAGCTTGTGACCTGACCGAGAACCTGGCAGAGGTAACGTTTCTGGGCATTTTGGAGGTCTTCCATCCAAACCCTTGTGCTTGGGATCTTTCCCTTAAATTTCTCCCCCATAGCTCTTCATCTCAACACCATCTCGGAGTACAGGTGGTATTTAGATTTGGTAAGTTCCTGATCTCCAATCTCGATGATCTATGTTTCCCTCACCTTCCTGTCAGCTGAAATGATTGGATCACTCAGTCCCTCCTTATTTATTCCAAACTCGAACCCCAACTGAGTCTTAAGCTCCTGTCTCCCAAGCCTCATTTGCTGGTATTCTTAACATCTCTATCAGTGTAGCTTCCCTGGGCCTTGTTTTTTTATCTACATGGATGAAAAACTCCCCTAAGCGGCAGCTCCCACTTTCATGCATTTTTCCAACTGATTTTGTCTGGTCTCTTAATGTACTTCTTTGCTGCCTGACTCAGTCACCCTCTGACCTGCCTCAAATCATACTGCTCTCTTCTTGCAAGACCCCTCATGCCTTGTGGCTTCTCTCACGGCCCCTCTCTGGCTCTGATTCAGTGTCTCTACAATGTCTGTCTTTCCCTTTCTTGATTCTGCTCCCCATCTTCTTCTCCCACTATGGGACACCCACCCAGGGCAACTTGGTAAGGTTGTTTATCCAACTCACAGGTCAAGCAACTCCCTCTTTAGATTATAGTGCTGTGTGGCTACAAGAATTACCAAAACCAGAATGATAACAACACACCCCGATTCATGACTACCGGTGATCAGCAAATAAAATAGGAACAGAAACCTATCAAAAAGCTTTCTGTGGATTTCCCTATACTCTTTCCTCCATGATTCCTATCTCTGTGGTCTGTAATCACACCAATCTGCCTCCATCCGTTTTTTTTTTTCCAGATTTTGTGTAGTTAGATATCTCATGAGAGGAAAGACCAAGTTACCCTGAGCTCCAACTGTGTCTTCATGGTTATTGAGCAGTTGGCTATGCCTTTTCATTGGATTACAAGTCCTTTTATATAAAACAGCAAATGATAATGCCATGGGAATTAGCTATTGTATGCTCCCCCTCTTACATCACTTAATCTTGTACTTTAATATTTTTAATAAAGAGGGAAAAATAAAGCTTCAAATTAGAATCACAGAACTTTATGATCAGAAGGTACCTTGCAGATCACTTAGTTTAGTCCTGGTATTTCACAGACGAAGAACTAGAGGGACTGAAACGTTGGGTGATTCTTCTAGCTGAGTTCTCACTAGTGACTGCTATTCCAGAAAATTAGAGCTCAAACATAGGATAATGTGAAGGTATATTTGTGCATTCTATTGGATTTAAGTAAACCTACCAGAACTTAGAAACATTTGATTTAGCAACATACAAAATGAGAGAACTGAGTGCCTTTAAATATTGGACCTGGAAAACTCAGCGTAGGTTTGATATTATTTTACTAGCTTCTGGAAGGTTCTTTTAAATATGAATAAAGGGTAGTTATGGGGACTACAAGAAACTTTTTTAAATTACAAAGAAAAATTCACAAATCGTAGCGATAGACTCCATTGAGAATATACTGTTGATAAAAAATTGGAAATCTTCAAAATAAAAGCAGAGCATAAGAAGTATTACACTTCTAAGCAGAAACATTGCAGACATTTCAAAATCAAATGTTTATACCTTCATGAAAAGAGTGCTTATGAAGCCCAACTTCAGATCCCATTCCAGTGTTAGCCCGTGGTACACTTGGCCTTGGCTAATTGTCTTACAGAAGTCTTTCAGTGAGGGTCATAGGTATCTTGGAAGGAGGTCAGTGTACCAGTGCAAATCTATTACCCTAAAAGCAGAAACCATGAGTCACCAACCCAGCACCCTAACGGCAGGTCAAAGGGTCGCTTTCACATTGGAAGAACAGGTTCTCTTACAGCAGCAGCTTCTGAAACCTCATCCTCCCTCCACGTTGCATTCAAGGACAATGGGGAAAGTGGAACTTCAGGACCAGAAAAATACCTACTAATTGCTCAAAACAACAGGAAGAAACAGAAAGCCTAAACCACAATACACACACTTGTCCTGGCATCTGAAGCTCAACTGGTTCAGCAAGTGTCCTCTCAGTAAACAGACTCTGGTGAATGGATTAACAAGTTCGTGTGGAGTTACACTCTGACGGAGGAGCTGCACCGGGACATTGTATTGTGGGAAAGCCAGGGACTCAGGGAACTGGCTGCCATACAGCTCCTGGCAAAGATGTCCTGAAAAACAGACTACAGGCATCGCAGGAATTACTGAATTTCCAAAGGTCATGCCTCTAGAAATTTGCACCCCAGGAGGTGCAAGCTCTGTTTGTGCCAGGTTGTTTGAGAGAAAGGTTAGGTTGTTGATGGCTTTTTTTTTTTTTTTTTAACAGATTCCAACTCCTTGGAGAATTTGCTTCTTTGTAGGGTGTCCATGAGAAGATTTGTTGTGCATTTTGCATAATGTAAATATTCTGTCCAGCAGTATTTCTGTCTGAGATCAACACAGTGACATATGACGAGGTCTTTGACCCACTTCTTTTTTCACTTAATGGCTGGGGAAACTGAGGCACACCCAGTTAAGACCCTGCTCAAGGCCCCTTTCACCTGGGGCTATGGACATTATAATTCGATGACTAGTGTTCTCCTTCAGCCCCAGTTATCTCCCTCCATCAATCCAGCAGAAACCCGAGGAACAGATGGGCTAGGCGTCATGCCTTAGAAGCCAAGAGACTCCGGCTTTTTTTTTTTTTTAATTGAAATATAGTTGATTTATGATGTTGTGTTAATTTCTGCTGTACAGCAAAGTGACTCAGTTATACATATATATATACATTATTCTTTATATTCTTTTCCATTATGGTTTATCATAGGATATTGAATATAGTTCCCTGTGCTCTACAGGAGCACCTTGTTGTCCATCCATTCTATATGTAAGAGACTCTGGCTTTTTGTCTAGGAGAGAAGGGGTAAAACAGATGCCCTGGTCCTCTCTCCAGGAAGTGTTGCTTCCGGTTTCCTGAAGGACAAGTATGAGCTCCCACGTAGACATCCATTGTTACATTATTAAAGAGAGCAAAGTCATCTCTGCAAGTAACCAGAATGGAGACAAGCAGTGCCTTCACTGTGCCTTGTTGAGGTCGCACTGCGCTGGCTCTTCCACCTTTGCCTCCTCCATTCTCCTCCCTCCCTGCCCTATTCTGAGCCCTAGGAACTGACCTCTAGTGACTGCATCAGGCAAGCTCTCTGGCTGGCTTGATGTACAGCTGGGCCAACCAACAGGAGGTACTTGTGGGAGGGAAAAGAGTAGGAGGGCAGAGGGGTAGGGATATTTCTTCATTCCCCCTCCCTGCTTTGATGCTTTGTCTCTGGCTGTGACTCTGTCCCTCCATGAATACAGCTTCTGAGCATAGCTCAGACATCACCGGACTTGGGATACACTATTTCCTCCCCTTGTTTTTTCAGCCTTAGATGTGGTAATGGCTTTCCATCATTGCCAGTCTCCGGATGCCTCATCAGCCCTCATTTATTCCCATGACCTCACCCACACCCCAATAAGTAGTCCCTTGGTTAAGGGCTCTTCATTTGAATCATCTGAGGTGAATTTTGCTCACGGCCCAAACGTAGACTGATCCAAGCTCCTTTCATTCATTCGCCAAATATTTAATGAGCGCTTCTCTGTGCCAGACACTGAACAAGCCACTGGGAATGCCATAGTGAGCAAACAGAGATATTATCCGTGACAGTGTAGAGTTTGCAGAACTCCAGGGCTTATTTTAGTTAACACTTCTTTGTTATTTCCCATGAAACTAGGAGGAGTTTTTTTTTCCTTTAAAGTATAGAAATTCTCCAGGCCAGCCAAGAACTCTGAGAACAGGGAACAAAGCTATGTGAGAGGTAATAATAAGCCTTGACCCAATATTAGACACATAATTAGTAAATGCTATGGACTGAATTTTGTCTGCCTGAAGTTCCTATGTTGAAGCCCTAACACACAATGTGATGATATTGGGAGATGGTGCCTTTAGGAGGTAATTAGATTTATATAAGTTCAGGAGGGTGGGGTACTCAAGATGGGATTAGTGCCCTTATAAGAAGAGACACCAAAAAGCTCTCATTTTCTCTCTCTGTCTCTCTCTCTCTCCTTCTTAGGAAAGGCCATGTGAGGACACAGCAAGATGACAGCCTTCTGCAAGCCAGGAAGAGAGTCCTCACCAGAACCTGAGCATGCTGGCATCCTCATCTCAGACTTCCCAGCCTCAAGAACTGTGAGAAAATAAACTGTTGTTGAAGCCACCCGGTGTATGGTATGTTGTTATGGCCATCTCAGCTGACTAATATAGTAGATGGAAAAAAAAAAAAGAAAGAAAGCAGAATCAGTTGCCCAAAGGAAAGTCTTTTGCCCTCACAATCTAGGACCATCTCAGTTCCACTCTCTGAATAAATTTGGGGTGACCTAAACAAAACTGCCAAGTGGGTGATGTTTTTCTCCAGGACCCATTCCTTACATCTTCTGTCTTTTCTCCCACCCCCACTTCCACATATTTGGTGCCCGTTTACCCTCTCAGCAGTGCTGCTCCCTTTAGCGCCCAGGAGTACCAATTGCACTGCCCACCAAACCTACCCTCTACTTTTTTTGTTTTTTTGGCCACCCAATGAGCATTCCAGATCTTAGATCCCTGACCAGGGATTGAACCCGTGCCCCCCTGCAGTGGAAGCACAGAGTCCTAACCACTGGACTGCCAGAGAAGTCCCAAAACCTACCCTCCCCTGACAGGTGGAGCCCATAGTCTTTCTTCATTCAAAATATACCTGCTTCTTTTTTCCCCCACCTCCCAAGGTGTCTTCATGTTTTTATTCCCCGCAAAATGATAGCCAGTGGAATAATGAGAGCTGTTCATTTTTTTCTTTTTTACTGTCTGCATGATTAAAATATATTGTCATAATTAAAGATTTTTTTGAATTTAAAATTTAAAAATTTTGAACAGTTAAGTATATTAGCTACTCTATGCCAGTGTCTTCAGCAGTACAAATAGCTTTTACTTGTGTTTTTTCCAATAGGGATACACATAAAGTAGTCTGAAAGTACAAGATATCACAGAATAAACATGTCTGTCTTTCTGGAATGCTCCTTTCACTCAAATATTTGCTGGCGGAGAGTTATGCAATTTAACTTTTAAATAATTTAAAGCATACTTTTATTAAGATATATTTGGATATACCAGGTGCCTTGGTTTTTCTCCTGGAAAGTGGGGGTAATGACAGCATTGTCCTTACCCTAGGACATTGGCTTGGGATTTAAATGAATCCAGTGTGTGAAGCCCCAAGCACAGTAACTGTTCCTGATGGCACAGACTATGCTATGAGGTCCAAACTCTAAGTGCATTTTAAGTGAAAATGCAAGGTCTCAAAGAAATGTTTCCCGGAAACCTCTTCAGGCTCTATCCCTAGATTCCCGGAGGATGAGTTTTCGTTTTCTTTGGCTACTAGTGGAAAAGTTTGAATATATTACCTCTGCTTTCTAGACTCCCCATGCTTTATCCCAGAGCAGCAACTTTAATAGCAGGAATTTTAGGCATTGTGGCATTCATTCAGTTATAAATTTCACTTATAAAACATTTATTGAGGAAAAATAATTTATTGAGGTTTTCAATAAAAGATTTGATTTGTTTTAAACCAACCTATTCTCCCTCTTCCACCCCCATCGTTGTGCCCGAAACAAAATAAATGACCCAGTATTATTTGGCATTCATCTGACATAAATCATAACCCACATTGGATTACTTACAAGTCTACGTTATAGTCCTATGGAAAAAGTATATTTCTGAATGAGGACTACCCTTTCCCTTTTAACACTTCTCTTTGTCTAAAACAGGTAGGCAAACAAAATCTAAAAATATAATATCAAAAATAAAATTTATTTTATAAACCTGGACTTTCTCTGAATTCAGAGAAGGAATGTTATACCAGAAAACCTTCCCAAACCCAAACAAAACAAAGCCCACATATACAAAGTTTGATAATGTTTAACCAAGTCTTAGGTTGGAATCTTATTCTTGAAAGAACTAAGGTCACAAGACAAGTCCAGTTGTCTCCATGTGCTTTGAATGAATGAATGCTTTTAATTATACACTATTTCAAGTACCTGTGTCACTCTATTAGTTACAAAGCATTCAACTCGCCACAAAACATATGCAATAATTAATAATAATAACATTGAATGCAGAGTAATGGCTAATATCATCCTAGGCCACCTATGCTTTGGGTATACAGTATGATAAAGGAACCATGGTCCCTGCTGTCATGAAACAAATATAATGACAAGTTACTGTCCTTTTAATAAAAAAGCTCTAATGGTAACACCTTAGGTTTTAATCCAGTTACTTTTGTTTAAAAATCAACAAAACAGGGCTTCCCTGGTGGCGCAGTGGTTGAGAGTCCGCCTGCCGATGCAGGGGACACAGGTTCGTGCCCCGGTCCGGGAAGATCCCACATGCCGCGGAGCGGCTGGGCCCGTGAGCCATGGCCGCTGAGCCTGCGCATCTGGAGCCTGTGCTCCGCAACGGGAGAAGCCACAACAGTGAGAGGCCCGCGTACCGCAAAAAAAAAAAAAAAAAAAAAATCAACAAAAGAAAATAATTGAATGTATGAACCTCAGGAAAAATGATAAATGTGATAAAATCTCTTATTTCAGATGCTTTGGTCAAAGAGCTTGTATCTTATTGAAAGTTCTTTAAGTACATAAATCACCTAAATTCACAGTCCATTTATAATTGAGAGGTTGTCTAAATGAACAGCAGGGTCTGGGAGTGGGGAGTGGGTTGCACACAGTTGAACAGAGCAGTGAGGCCACCTCCTGTTTCTCCACTCCAGGGACTGTGGACCCTTTCTCACATGTCTTCACATCTTTTAAGAGAAGCAGGAAATCTAAATTTTGTTGTGAAATCTCTAAGCAGGGGGACATAGATACCAAACAAATTACATCGTAGGTCAAATCTGTGAATCACCAGTTTTCAATCTCCCCTTTATACATACATAACTCTCAATAAATCATTGCAGCTCATACATTGTTCTTATCTTATGTACATCAGACCAAAAAATAAATAAGGCCCTCAAATACCATGGTGGATCACAGATTTATACACTCTCCACATGGGGAGTGGGTTAGCACTCACCTAGCCTAACTTCTGATTTGATCATCCCAAATAATGAGGAAGACTCTATCTAACTGGACAAAACTCACTGTGAGATAGTTCTTTTGTAGAGTCAGTCAAAATCTAGCATTTCGCTCACACTCATTAGGATGGTTATTATCAAACAAACAAAATAATAAGTAATGGTGAGGAAGTGGAGAAATTGGAACTCTGGTGTGAACGTGCAGCCACTGTGAAAAACAATATGGCGGTTCCTCAGATAATTAAATATAGAATTGGCATTTGATCCAGCAATCCCACTCCTGGGTACATACCCCGAACAATTGAAAGCAGAGACTCAGCTATTTGTACACACAGGTTCATAGCAACATTATTCACAGTGGCCAAAAAGTGGAAACAATCCAAATTTCCCCTGATGGTTAAATGGCAGTGTATACATACAAATGGCATATTACTCAGCCTTAAAGAGGAAGGACACTCTGACACATGCTACAACATGGAAGAACCTTAAAGACATTATGCTAAGTGAAATAAGCCTGACACAAAGGGGTATATATCGTATGCTTCTCCTCATATGGGATTCCTAGAGTAATCAATTCATAGATACAGAAAACAGAATAGTGAATGCCAGGGATTGTGGGGAGGATATTGTTTCCTGGGTACAGCCTTTCAATTTGGGAGGATGAAAAATTTCTGGAGATGGATCATGGACGATATGCACAACAACGTGAATGTACTTAATGCCACTGAACAGTACACCTAAAATCGGTTACGATGGTAAATTTTATGTTGTATACATTTTACTACAGTAAAACATGTGAAAAGAAACCTAGCATTTCCACTCCCTGTTCTTTCTTCTGCCTTCTGAAGCCATACTGCACAGGTCTGCCCTTTTACATGACTATTCTCCAAATATTGGCAGAGAGCGGCCCTGGTACTTCCCAGATTCCCTTTTTACATCTTTGCTACTTTCCCCTGGAGCCCTTCCAGTCTCTCTGGGCCCTGCACCCAGGCCAGAACCTAGTGCGTGTGTAAAAGGTGGAGCGGGGAGGGGACGGGGGGCAGGAAGATTACCACCCCTGATCTATTGCAGTCTCT
The DNA here is from genome assembly GCF_937001465.1 of Orcinus orca. NCBI lineage: Eukaryota > Metazoa > Chordata > Mammalia > Artiodactyla > Delphinidae > Orcinus > Orcinus orca. The sequence goes on from NC_064562.1 coordinate 27,066,324, forward strand.
GGGAGGCTGCCTCTGAATACATGACTCAAGTGATTTAGGTTTTATTTCATTTTCTTTTGGGCCTTGGAAGTTGGCTCACTTATTTGCAGATGCTGGCTAACCTCGAAGGGAAGAAGCAGAGAAAAGGAGACATCCAGGACTGTTATTCCCTGATCAGACATTTTCAAAGCCCATGTATAAGCAATACTTTAATTTGTTTCTGAATTCTGGGACTGCAGCTTGGATGGATTTGCATTTTCACTGCAAATTAACTTGCAGTTGAAAAAGGCCCCAAAGGGGGCTTTCTGGGTCATCCGTGGACTTTGCTTTCTAGAAGCTGTGTCCATCAGCAACCAGATGAGCCTCCAAGAGGAGGGACACTGAAAGATGCCACAACAAAATTTGTTTTTCCCTCTACACCTTGCCACCCCCTTTCCTGGCACTTTCAGTACTGAAAGATAAAGGCAGTCTTGCAAGTTTAAAAGTTGAAATTTCCAACAGGCCTCCTCCTCCCCTTCGGTCTCAATAAAACCAATTGTCATCCTTCCTGTAAAACCCTCCCTAACCGTAGAATACAGCGACTTTTAAAATATTATTTCTAATTTGCTATTTGCCCATCCAGGAGAACGTAATAAAAAGTGACTTTCTAAAGACGCTCTGACAAAATCCGTGAGCCCTTTTGACCTCACAGACTTTAAGGCATCTCAATGTATTTCCTTCTAAGAAGAAAGGCGGAAAAAAGGCTTCCTCGCTCACACACAGCCCGCTTTGCAAAGGACCTTGAAAGGTCTGGGGGATGCTGGGAGTTCCCAGCTGGCCAGCTCAGGCTCCGGTTCCACTAGGTCATGTTCAACGTGAGTGTGCACACGAGAGAAGGGAGGTGACCTCAATTGTCTCAACAGGATGTAGGACAGCACAGGGGCGAGGCAGCAAGTGGCCCAGGCCTTCGCTATGAAGAGCTTTAAATATCACTGGTATTAGTAAATGAGCAGCTACAAGCAGTGTCATAAACTTTATGGGTTCACAACACACTGTGACAAATCCTTCTTGAAATATTGGTTGTGGCTGAGGGATTCCTGAATGTGCTGGGTACGGACACAACGCAGATGAGCCAGCAAGAAAGGTCATTTGTCTCTCAGCCAAAGTCCATCCCTGGGCAGAGGCATTATTACTTCTTATTATTCACTCTAATGACAGCAAGACACGTCTTTATGGCATTTGAATATTGCAAAGTACTTCAACGTCATTCTAAGTTATTCTACCCCACAATGAAGCCGGTACAAGGGCAGAAGGAAAATACCAAGCTTAGACGTAGCAGAGGCTGATCTCAAGATTCAGGTGGAGTTGGTAGCCCATAAGAAGTCGTTGGTGAAAAGTTAAGAAGTCGTTGGTGAAAAGTTAAAAAGTCAATGAGAGCAGCTTTCTTGAAATGGCCAGAAATGTTCAATGTTGCAATTGCAGACTTCAACAAAGTGTCAAAAATTCTGAGCGTTGGAGTTTTTGCTTTGCCTCTCCTTTCCCTTTTAGCCATTCACTCTGCAACTCCCAACTTCAAGCCAGGACTCGAAACTCTCCCTGCCTATTGACCTAACCTACCTCTCTGAACTCACTTCTGGTCCCCCTCCCTCCGCTCAGACATGTCTGGTCACATAGTCTTGCTTCTCTTCCAACAAGCCCAGCTCTTTCCTTCTTCAGGGCCTAAGGTTGCATCATGACTTTTGTGGGCACGTTCTTCCATTAAAAAAAATTCAGATTATATTTTATGACTGTGTTGGTAGAAGGATGAATGTATAATGTTATACATTAAAATAGTTCCTTTGATCTGAAAGTTTATGTTTTCCTTCTGATTTTAAAAGGAATTAAGACATTTTCACGGGCCCCTAAAAGTATTGTGTCCCTGTGTCTACTGGGTCTGATGGAGAAGTCATCCTTGTCAAGGTCTTTGCATTTGCTGTTCCCTCTGCTTGAAATGCTGTTCCTCTGGACAGTCACACAGCATATAACCTCAATTGCATTCATGTTTCTGCAAAAATGACATTTTTTCAGAGAGGCTTTCTCTCATCGCCTCATCTAGAACAGACCCCACACCTCAACTTCTGCCGATCATCTCCATGCTTCAACTCTGCTCTACTTTTCTTATAAGCATCTGACAACATATTAGATATTTATTTATGTTTTACTTGTTTGTGGTCTGTATCCCCCACTAGAATGTAAATTGTGTGACACTAGGTATTCTGTTCCCAGGGCCTAGCACCGTGCCAGGCACACAGCCGACGCCCAGAAATGTTTGTCTATGTTGAATGAATTTGTGCCTTCTTGATTTCAAACACTTTGTCATCCAATACAGAAAGAAAATTAATAGTGAGCATGAAAGGAGAAGGAAAAGGCTTTCTTGATCAAATATCCAACCTTACAGAAGATCTTAGAAAAGCTGGGCACGTGCTGGGATCGCCCAGCTCTTCCACGCAGGCCCTCTGCTCTGGGCTCTCCATAGCCTTGTACATTTCCCTCTCCCGATCACACCACCTTGTTCTGTAATTATGCATGGTTGCTGAAGCTGAGGTTTTCATCCCTCATGCTGCCTCCTCCTCCCCTCCTCCCCCTCCTGCTCTCCTTCCTCTTCTTCTTCTTCTCCTTCTCCTCCTTCTCCTTCCTCTTCCTCTCCTCCTTCTCCTTCTCCTTCTCCTTCTTCTTCTTCTTCTTCCTCTTCTTCTTCCTCTTCCTCTTCCCCTTCTCCTCCTTCTCTTCCTCCTTATTCAATTGCATTTTATTGTGGTAAAAATACTTAACATGAGATCTACCCTCAATGAATTTTCAAGTGTATAATACAGTATTATTAACTATAAGTGCAATGTACAGCAGGTTTCTAGAACTTATTCATCTTTCTTAACTGAAAATTTATGCCCATGGATTAGTCATTCCCCATTTCTGTCCTTCCTCCACTCCCAGATTCTAGCAACCACCATTCCACCATCTATACATTTGCCTATTTTAGACCCTCATATAAGTAGAATCATGCAATATTTGTCCTTCTGTGACTGGTTTATTTCACTCAGCATAATAACCTCAAGGTTCATCTGTGTTGTTGCATATTGCAGAATTTCCTTCTCTCTGTTTTTGTTTTTTTTGGGTTTTTTTTGGCCACACCATTTGGTTTGTGGGATCTTAGTTCCCTGACCAGGGATTGAACCCAGCCACGGCACTGAAAGCACTGAGACCTAACCACTGGACTGCCAGGGGATTCCCCAGAATTTCTTTCTTCTTTTAAGACTGAATAATATTCCATTGCATGTGTATACACACTTGCTTTATCCATTCATCTGTTGATGGGCATTTAGTTTGCTCCCACGTCTTGGCTATTATAAATCACGCTGCAATGAACATGAGTGTGTACAAATACTTCTCTGAGATATTATTTTCAATTCTTTTGGATATATACCTAGAAGTGGGGTTCCTGGATCATATGGTAGTTCTATTTTTAATTTCGTGAGGAAATGCCATACTATTTGCCATTCTGGCAACACCATTTTGCAATCCCACCACCAGCTTTCAGGGGTTCCAGTTTCTCTACATCCTTGCCAACACTTGTCATCTTCTGCTTTTTTTTGAACATAGCCCTCCTGAAAGGTGTGAGATGATAGCTCATGGTGGTTTGGATTTGCATTTCCCAGATAATTAGTGACAATGAAAGTCTTTACATGTATCTGCTGGCCATTTTTATGTCTTTTTGGAGAAGTGTCTGTTTAAGTATTTAGTTTATTTTTTATCTGGGCTATTGGTTTTTTTGCTCCTGAGTTGTAGGAATTCTTTATATATTTTGGACATTAATCCCTTTCAGACAGTTGGAAAATATTTTCTCTCATTCCATTGGTTGCTTTTTCACTTTGTTGCTTGCTCCCTTTGCTGGGCACCTTATGACTTCTTCTTCTCAGTACTCAATTTATTGAGTACTGAGCACTCAATAAATTGTTGCTGAATTAAAAGTGAATGAACACAAAGGAGAGAAAGATACAGAAGATTCTGTAAAAGTGTAAAGAGCATATGCTTGCTTATGCTTATGCTGTAACATTAGATTGCACAGAATTAACGAAGATGGCTTCAACAAAATGGGGACATTTGTTGGCGGATGCGAGAATCATTTAGTGTGCAAAAAAAAGAGAGCTTATAAATATCACAGATATCTAGAAACAGGTCTCTGGAATGATGCTCAGAGTAGCAGGTGTGACTCTTTTGGTTGCAAAATTCTCTCTTAAGGAAAAAGGAGACCTAGTGGTTCTTTGAAAAGTCCGAGGATAGGTTTACTTCAGGCTTCCTGGATTCTGATGTCTGCCAGCTCACTGGGCTGTGCTGCTGTCTTTTCCCAGCCCCTCCTCCTACTGGAGTGGTTTCATGGCAGCCTCCAGATTGCAGTAAAATGGAGGCACTGCTCCAACCTTTTTGTCCTCTCAAATCCAGCATGGGAAATAGGAGGGGCTTTTTCTCAGAAGTTATCCCCGAGGTCTCACTGTATTTCATTGCCTTTGGTTTGGCCATTTACTTACCTTTGGCCAATCACAGTGCCTTGGAGGAGTGTGCTGATGTCCTTAGGCCTGGGTCACCTTGTGGAGTGACCCGTGGTGTGGGGGAGGGTGGTAGGAGTGCCCCTGGAGCCACAGGGAGCAGGGATGAGTGCCCTGGGGCTCCCCAAACCGCAGTTACAGGAAGTAGGGTGTATGGACGCTGAGTGGCCAAAAAACAAATGTCCACTACTCTTGGCTCCAGAAAGAAAGTGTAACGGATTGGTTTGGCATCAAAGGTCAGGACTTGAACTAAGAAGTTGCAGGGAAGTATTCGAAGTATTGGAATCCCCTGGGACAATGAGAAAAGATCATTAGCAATTGTGGAGGAAAAGTAGATTCCCTTCCTCACAATTCCTGCACCCTGTCATCTAAACAATTCTTATGATCTAAGGAGTGAAGAGGTAGAGGTTCATTTTACTGAACCATTTCAAACACACACACACACACACACACACACACACACACACACACACACACACCCAAGACATTAATTTTGTTTTAAGCCGGCTTCGACCTTGAGACTTGGGTGTGGGTGTGAATGGGGAGTGAATTACCTTTCTTCATGGAAGGGAAGGAATCTTTCCCCGGGGAAAGCTGCTCTATAGACCGAGTAGGTGGTTTTTCTACAGCTGCTTCTGACCGGATTATCTTAAGTAAGTCATATCCATGCCTTAGAGAGGTTGGGTCAATGCCAGATAACTTTCTGCCTAGACTTAAGTGTTAGGCAAGAGAGTTTGGTAGATGTCTTATTTTATTTATTTTTTTGAAATTGAAATATAGTTGTTCCAGGTGTACAGCAAAGTGATTCAGTTTTACCTATCTTTTTTCAGATTCTTTTCCTTTATAGGTTATTATAAATATTGAATACAGTTTCCTGTGCTATACCATAGGACCTTATTGTTTATCTATTTTGTATATAGTAGTGTGTATATGTTAATCCTAAACTCCTAATTTATCCCTCCCTCCCTTTCCCCTTTGGTAACTGGTAGTTTGTTTTCTATGTCTGTGGGTCTATTTCTGTTTTATATATAAGGTCATTTGTATCATTTTTTTTTTAGATTCCACATATGAGTGAGAGCATATGATATTTGTCTTTCTCTGTCTGACTTACTTCACTTAGTATGATAATCTCTAAATCCATCTGTGTTGCTGCAAATGGCATATTTCATTTCTTTTTATGGCTGAATAATATTCCATTGTATATGTGTACCACATCTTCCTTATCCATTCAGACATCTTATTTTATTACGTCTTATTTAGTAAAGAGAGGAGACAGATGTTCACCTAGGCCCCCTCGTAGTCACAGCCCACTCACACAAGCAAACCTGCCTTCTTCCAGTTTTATGGTGCTGGAACCAGAGGGGCAAGAATGTTCATGTTTCTGGGAAGTACGTCAGATCATAGGCTGCACAGAATTGAGAGGTCCACTCACCTCTCCGCCTGCTCTAAGGCAGAAGGCTACTGAAGACCAGGTTGAGCAGATAGACGTGCCCATGTTCTTCTCTTCAACACTGTGAATCGTTGTTCCCACTGAGTAACAAGTTCTATTGAACCATAATTGGTGTATTTTGCCTCTTAGGAGGAGAAGGAAAAACACAAAACAAAATAAATAAGAAAATATTTAATTCAATTCAGATTGCAACCACCCTATTTCCTTGCCGTCCTCTTTTTTTCCTAATGAAAAAGAAAAGTGTACTTTCTGTTCCAAAGTTAAAATATTGTAAAAGCAGCAAAAACTAAAAATCAGTAAGTGTGTTCCTTTTAGAGAGTGGGGTGGGGGTGAGGTGCCAGGTTAGGAGCTGTGCTTTCTGCTGACCTATGTTATAGAGTAAGAGAGCTGAGTGTGTGTAAAATACTTGGTAATCCTTGGGCTCAGGTGTGTAACCCAAACAAACAAACGAACCCGTAAACCTCTGAAATAACACAGTGTTAGTTCTGTTTTGTTTTGGCCAACAAAAATGTCGCAGAATGTCTTACTTCTTATACCTCCTTCCTTTACTTAAAAGAGAGAAAGCGAGCGAGCATGGTTGCACCACGCGGCATGCAGGATCTTCCTTCCCCGACCAGGGATTGAACCTGTGCCCCCTACAGTGGAAGCTGAGAGTCCTAACTACTGGACCACCAAGGAAGTCCCCCAGGATGTAAAATCTTGACACCAATCTGGATCAGATAACATCCACCATCTCTCCCCCCTTGAGTGGATGAATTCAAGCAAGAGCAATAGTTCCATCTTACTTGCTAATGTTCAACTTCTTCCCTCCTGGTATCCCTCTTATATCGCCCTAGACAACACTCTCCCAGCAAACCTCTATTCCCACCTCCATTAGCAGGATTTCAGTACTACTGTTTACCCAACGGCATCTTTCTGCCATCTGCCTTTTGCCATGAGGAATCTCTCTATTTTGTTTACATTTTTAATTTGGTCCCTTATTCATCAATGCAACCAAAACCTGGGTTTCTGTCATGATGCAATTCTCTTACTAAATTTCTCCAGCTGAAGCCACTCTTCTTGCTCATGGGCTGAGAAGAGGGGATCCCCTCCCTGAACTCTGCTAATTGCACTCAGTTCCACTGCTTTCTCTTCTGAAGTCTACCATTCACTTATGCCAGCCTCTTTCCATCCTTTCTGCCATCATGTCTCATCCTAGAGAAAGCTTCCTTCTTCCCCAGTGACTTCAGATCTGTGTTCCATGGAATACCAACATCCATTGGCATTCTGGTATTCGCGTTAATGAAGACAAAACCCTCCAGGCTCTTGACCTCTTTGGCTCTGGGGATGATAATCTCCACTCGGCCACTGATGTGGTCTCACCTTAACCTTGGACTTCATTGTCATGTAGGATGTTTCTTTCTAAGCCTTCATGATAGCTAGCCTCCAAAAATGGCTCCCAATAAGCTTCTCTTCCCCGTAGGTTCAGGCTGACTTACACATCAAGAAGTATAATTTATTTCTCCTTCCCTGGAATCTGAGGTGGCATTGAAACTCATTTTGGTAAAGAGAGTGTGGCCGAGGAGACATCGGCATCTTCTAAACCCAAGCCTTAAGACACCTGGCAGCTCTTACTTCCTCCCTTCAGGGAATCAGCAAGAAGTCTGATTACTCTGAGACAACTATGTTGTGGGGGAGCTCAAGCTAACTATGTGAGAGCACATGTGGAGAGAGAGAGGTTGGGCCAGTCCCCAGCTGTTCCAGCCATCCCAGCTGAGGCTCCAGACATGTCGGTGAAGAAACCACCGTGGACACTTCCCCAACCCAAACTGCGGAAGCGTGAGAAATGATATACTGTTATGGTTAAAGCCACTAAAGTGGGGGATGTGCTAAAAAAACAAATTCAATGGAGTAAATTTTAAGGATTGAGTTGGGTTTTTTTTGCACAATTCATGACTTGGGCAACACCCCATCTAGCAAGTAGAGAGGAGCTCCAAAGGGTTACAGAAAAGGAGAGGTTTTTAAAGGCAACACAAAGAAGTCCTAAACAAAAAAGATAATTTCAGGCTTAGGTAACTTACCTACAGGGAACAGAAGGGGACTATGTGGCAGATGACCTCATCCTCCTTTGGGGGCTGGAGAAGGCCATGTGACAGATTACTTCATTGGTGCTGACCAGAAAATTCCTGACTGAGCAGTAAGACTGCATTTCTGGGGGGAGGTTGAAGTTTCAGTTAGGTTAGGTATGAAGCCCCAGTTTGGTGGCATGGCCGAGCATAACTGACTCCATTTTGGGCCTTTGGTTTTCTCTTTTTTTTTTGCGGTACGCGGGCCTCTCACTGTTGTGGCCTCTCTCGCGGAGCACAGGCTCTGGATGTGCAGGCTCAGCGGCCATGGCTCACGGGCGCAGCCGCTCCGCGGCATGCGGGATCTTCCCGGACCGGGGCACGAACCCGTGTCCCCTGCATCAGCAGGTGGACTCTCAACCACTGCGCCTGGTTTTCTTTTTAAGGAGTGATTTGTTATGTAGCAATAGACAACCCACACCATCTTGAATTGTGAAATTTCTCTCTAGTCATATTCTAACCCCCCAACTCTCCCTCAGTTTCATTCCTACGGAACATCTCAACTGCCAGTCCTTAGAGTCCTTCCTGAAACTCTATGACACTGTTGTAGCTCCAACCTATCTCTCCTTTTCCCTCATCAACACATTTCTTGAAAGAGTTGTCTGTTTCCTGACATTATTTCCTCATCACATACTCCCTTTTTGTTTCAATCTTTCAAAAATACTTACTGAGCACCTACTGCACACACTCTTTAGGGATATAATAGCGAATAAAATAGATAGTATCTCTGCGCAGCCCTTATGAAGATTACATTCCTGAAGAGGGAGTCACAAGGAGACAGAAAATAACAACAATGAAAAAAAGAAAACTTATAATGACAGGTGGTGACTTGCGCTTTGGAAGAAAAGCAGAGTTAAGGCAGAGAGGTCAGGAGTTTGCCTCTGTGAGCCCTGAGTCTGTCTCCTCAGCTCAGTGTTTTGCTTGGGTTTCCCGCCAGAGCCAGGGTCCAGTAAATATCTCCAGGCAGAAAGCTTGGGCTCCATTGGGCTTACTCCTCCTAGGGATGACAGTTGCCCAGTGTCCAACTGATGTTGATTCATACGTTTCGTCCAGTTTTCTAGTTGTTTATGGTGGGAGGGCTAGTCTGGTGACCAGTTACCCCTTCATGCTCAAAAGTGGAAGTCTTGTGGCTTAAATTTTAGAGGATGGCTCTGACTGTTGTTCTCACTACCTGCTATTTTCTGCCCTGGCTGTGCTGGTTGAATTACTTTCTCATCAGCTCTAGCCACCAAATCCAGTGGGCTCCTCTTAGGCCTCATCCTTTCATTAGCGTTTGATTCTACTGGTCACCCTCTCCTTCCTGAAATCCTCTTTTCTTGTGGCTGTCATAATGCTCAGGGTTATTTTTGTTTTGGCTTTTGTTTTTACAGTGACACTCCACTTCACGTGCTCATTTGAATACATACCAACTTCCCCCCTTGACTGCAAGCCCCTTGCAGCAGAGACACGGAATGTTCATTTTTGTGTACCAGGGCTAGTGTAGTACTCTTGACTCCAGCAGGGTTCTCAAGGAATGTTTATTGAGTGAATCTGAAACCTAGTCATAAAAGACAGTGTATAAGAAACACTGTCGGTCTGAGGGGCACAGAGCCGGTTAGAGCTTTCTCAGAGTGGCTAACCTTCCCTGTAGGCCCAAGTGTCAAACTCTCAGTGCTAAAACTGGGCAAACCAGGGTGATGGGTCATCCTAGCACTTCCCAACCTTGTCAAGTCATGGCACGTGGAAAATGGTTATCTTTTTAAAGCATCCTGGAGTTGATGGGTGAGACCAGCCTTGGCAGGAGATGGCCTGGGGACTCTCAGCTTCTCAGTCTTGCAGGGCCCCTGGGAGGGTCACAGGGACCTACCAGCTGAGCAAGGAAAGCGTGTGTGTCCTCAACAGGCGGACAGCCCTGCTAATAGCAATTCCAAGGAGGAGGCGGCTGGCTGGCAGGATGGGGCTGAAATTGGAAGGCTTCCATTAGAGTCCTTACTCAGCCACTCATCACTTGTGAGCGTGGGCAAGTCCCCTTACCTCTCAGAGATTTAAAAGTGGGAAAACAATAATACCTATTTTTTTAGATTGTAAGGATTCAAAGGAAATTATGTACACAAGAGCATTTTGTATACTAAAAATTCCATACCGATGTTATTTCTTATTGTTGCCTCTATTACAGAATATGAGTTTCTAGAGGGAAAGGAGCTAGTGGAAAGGACAGAGCCACAGAGAAAGTCTTCAGGATCAAGGGGGACGGGTGAGGCTGGAACACAGGAAAGGGCACCATCTTTCCTGAGATAGGAGGAAAAAAGAAGAGAGGAAAACATACTGAGGTGGGACACGTTAATGGGGGGCCGTTTAAATCTAACCACTTTGAAGTTCTCAGGAAAGTTAAAAAAAAGTGTTGTTTGTTCAAACTTAGGTGACACTGGGAACTGAAGGCCCCTGAAGAGGGTTTGCAAGGACTTCATTGTTCTTTTTTTTTTTTTCGGACGCGAGGCATGTGGAATCCTAGTTCACCAACCAGGGGTCGAACCCGTGTCCCCGGTAATGGAATCACAGAGTCTTAACCACTGGACCACCAGGGAAGTCCCCTGGAATGACTTCGTTTTATTAACCCACGTGTGATGGTGGGTGGCAGAGGAGGGAACTGGGGCTGTTTGTGGGGTAGGTAGAAAAGGGAGACCCCCGCAGGCCTTCACATGTGGGCGGAGCAGGGAGCAGAGCCTGGGAAGAAAAGCCATGGACCGAATATAATCATCTTATTTTCTCTACTTTCGTTCATTTCCTCAACTTTCTCATGTCCCTTCTTTTTCCCTCCACTGACCATAATAGAGGCAGTTTTAAAGACATTAGTCTTATGACTTGTATTTATCGAACTCACTATTCCTTTAAAAGCTTGGAAGTTGAATGCTTTGTCTTCCTCTCTCTCAGAAAAAGAAATTAATAGTGATAGTGTTTTCATTTCCATGCAGCCAGTAATGATTTTTTTTAGTGGACCCTTTATTACTCTTGTAAGGGAAAAAAAAATCTCCCCACCTTGACTATTCCTATAATGGTTAAAGTATGTGGCATCAATGGTTCTTCTTTAATATTCATTTACCACATGGAGTGCCGTCTTCAACTTTTATTTCCTGGGCAGCATTCTTTCTGGAGAGGCAAAAAATCTCTCTTTTGACCATCTTTCCCTAGATGTTAAGGGCACACCATGGTTAGATCCTCCCAAAGGTCATCTGCCTTGTAGTCTGTCCTGTAGCCAGTGCTGTCCTAGGAAGAGGAGGGTTTAGGTTCAACAGCTGTTAAGCACCACTGTCCCAACTCTGAGTACACTTTGAGTGGTTGTGATGATTCTCATAAATACTAGATTTCCTAAAACTATTGCTTTGGTTCTCATGCTGTAATTTCATTTGTCCCTATTCTCATGACCATGACTGCACCATTTATTTATTACGAATACCTTCACACAAGCACACTTTCTCATACGATTTCTGGAACAATCAGGACCTCATCGCTGTCTTTGGCCTCCAACAAGCAGAGGATTAACCCTCTGCCATCTCTCTGTTTATTGAAGTCTAAGCCTAGAGATCATTTCTGAAGTTGAGTTTACTTATTTGGCTTTGCTGTTTGAAGTTAATTTATGACATGGCCCAACTAACTTATCTCCTTACCAGCCCACAGCGGTTTAATTTTGCAAAGTGGCAAGGGAATAGTATGTAAGTACAGAATGGTCTTAGGCTTTCAAGTGCTATATTTATCTTTCTTCCTATGGCTTTAAATATCAACCATCAAGTCAATAAGCCACTATTTGGTATTATTATTCAATATGCAAATGTGTCTTCAATGAAATGGGCATTTCGATGGCCATAGATTAAGTCAAGCTACTGGGTTATTTGTTGAATTCCACATTTACACAGAAAATCAGTTCAAGACATTAATTGTATGGAGTTTCAAAATACCCAAATTCAGATATTTGCATAAGTCTATTCAGTTTAATCCATGACTCTCTATCAAGATCATATTCCATAGGAATCTCATTTGGTATCAAAATGAATGACTGTCAGAAAGTTAGACTAAACTTTTCTCATTGCAGTGCATTTAGTCTACCATAATACAGACAGTTTTAAAACTTTCTCCTAAGAATTTGAAGACTCATAAAAAAATTTGTAACAACTTTGCCTCCTCTTCCCATTATTGTTTGGTGCAATCTTCCAATGTCCAAGTGAGCCTCCTGCTTTTGTGGAGCAATTGGAAGTCCTATTTGCTGTTTTGCTCTCCATCCCAATTCCTGCCATCAGCATGGGTTACGTCACTGACCAGGTGAGGATCCATTAAACACCCTACCTCACAGCTCCTTAATCTCTTGTAGGCCAGTGACCTTGGTCTCTCTCTCCCCAAATTTTTACCAACACCATCTTCTGGACTTCGTTAGCGTCAAGGATCACCCCACCTCTGAAACACCACTGTTCTCTTTTTAGACTACAATCTCCTATTCTTTCGACTCTAGTTCTCATTCTGTACCTTGCAAGGCTCTTTTCTCAGTCTAACTCACTAATGCCACTTTCTCTATTTCTTACCATGCTACTGAAAAAAGAGGATATTGATTGTAAAATACATCATCATTTTACAACCACTAGGGAAAATAACGATGCCAATTAAACAACAGCACAGTGAGTTCTTACGGCTTAGAAAAATTTTTAATATTTATTGAAAGAGCTTTTCTAGACTTAGGCATAGTTTTTATTATATATCACTCTCGTGCATCTATTAGTAAGGGAACTTGACTACAATAGTGTCTGAATTTTCTGAATCACTTTTCAAAGCAGAGTCATTGATACCTATGGTTTGCCACACAAAATCTTCCTCTGTGTTATCCCCAGCATTGGTGATGTAGCAATTTTTAAGAGAGAGAGAGTGCCACTATTGTCTCTGTATTTTTTTCCAAGACAATGACAGCCACTCTGCAAGTTTTGATGCTGACATATTATTGATCTTACCAGAAAGTATCAATGGAAGGTTTTTTGACAATTCTAAGGGCTTGTATTTCTTCCTCAAATGGTCTTCAAATGATTTGTTGACTGAGATGTCAAGGAGATGCCATGTCCTGTCATGACACCAGAAATAACAATCATATCATTACTTTGTAGCAAGCTTCTCTTTAACTGTTAATATACAAGTCCATGAAATGCATCAAAAGCTAATTATTGGGTGGGTTATGTGAGGTTCATGGAGGGCTATTCCAGATGACATTTAGTGATTTCTACTTCTTTCTTTCCCTGTGCCCTGGGGGGAATCTCTTTTGGCCCAGGGAAATCCCCTTCCCTTAACTTTGAGAGGACCTCTTCTGTCTGTGAATTCCTTTCCCCTTTAAGCTAAGCCTGTATTTTACATTTCCCTTTTTCTTTCTCTTCCCTTCCCCTCTGTTCCTTTCTTTTCTATGCTCTTCTTTTCTCTTCCTTTGTTTTCCTGAACAATTTGGTCCTAAAGCTGTTAGGTGGGGCAGAACAAGGTAGGTGTCTGAACCTAAGGTAGGGGGTGTGTGTGTGCCCCAGAATGGGCTACAGGAGCCTGAGCAGGGTACTCATGGGGGCAGCCTGCAGCCAGTGTCATAGACTGAGCCAGGTGAGGAGGACACCCGTGCAGGGGAGGGCACAATAGGAGAGCTGGGGTTTGCGTTACACATGGTAGACTGACCAAACGTAACCAGAGAGCCAGGTTTTTTACTTTTGGATAATGGACTTACAGATGTGGAAAAGGAGAAAATTAGAAGGAACCCAGTGCCATTACACTGGAATCAGCAGTATCAATATGTGTCAAAAAATGTGAATAGATTAACAAAGTAGAGATACAGGGAATTCCCTGGTGGTCCAGTGGTTAGGACTCAGAACTCTCACTGCCGTGGCATGGGTTCAATCCCTGGTCGGGGAACTAAGATCCCACAAGTCACGCGGTGAGGCCAAAATTAAATTAAATTAAATTAAATTAAAAGTAGAGATACAAATGTGTGTGAGAATGTATATATGTTTGTGTGTGTGTGTGTAGACAGATATGCACAATGCACAAATATATTCCCTAGTTCTGTACACTGAGAGGGCCTAGAACACTCCAATCATATGAGCACATCTAGCTCCCAGGATGTAGCTTCTAAATATTATTCTCCACAAAAAGGGACCAAGGATCCTTAGAGAAATGACTGATTTCAGGGCTGGTAGGGAAAGTACAAGATGAGTCTGGGATATCTTAATTTATGCCAGAAATCAAGGAGGTGTTTCAAGAATGACACATCCTTGTCCAAAAGATACAGAAATTAGCCTGAAGGGGCTGCCACTGGCCAAATCTGAGATGGTTTAAGCACATCCATAAATAATAACAGTAATGGATTATAACCAACTGGGTAAAGAAATCATGAATCCATTCTGATATAAACTAATGAATGAAGAAATTGAAAGTTTGATGAGAAATAGCAGGTGTACTTATTCATTACATAGGGGAAAAGAGTAACTTTAAAGTGAAGAAAACTGACAGATACCACCTTAATCAAGCGATCAAAGCAAACACCACCAGTAATGGGATAAACTGAAATCATGTACCACCTGATAAGAGGCAATAAGAAGAAGGTAACATCACAGTGATCTTCCCGCCAAAGACGCATAACCTGAATCTAATCACGAGGGAATAACAGACAAACCCAAATTGTGGGACATACAGCAAAATAACTAACCTGGAATCTTCAAAAGAGTCAAGGACAAGAAGTCCAGGAAAGAATGAGGCCCAGTTCCAGGCTGAAGGATGCCTGACAACTAAATGTAGCCCAGGATTCTGGACAGGATTCTTTTGCTAAAAACGATTGATGGGACATTTGGCAAAACTTTGCTGAGAGTGGAGGAATAGATGGTAGTAGTGTTGCAAGTTAATTTCCTAATTTTGTGGTTATCCTCTGCTTATGTGGGAGAATGTTCCTGTTTGTAGGCAATACCTACTAAAGAATTATGTATTCTTTACATAAGGTGATGGGGCATCAGATCAGCCACTTAGACATAATTAGTAGGATTAAAGGGGTAAAAGGATTTTTTCATTTGTACTGTAATTACAGCTTTTCTATATGTTTGGGATGTTTCAAAATTAAAACAATAAAGAGAGAGAAAGAAAAATATTGCCACCTGCTTCAACCCCAGGTATTTAAAATTGCGTTTATCTCAAATAGAAATGACCACTCTTCCAGTTTGTTCTTTTCCTCAATTCTCAATTTTGGTTATGGGTATTTTTACCTAAGTGTTTACTAAAGCTGGGAACCTTGGAATCATTCCTAATGTCTCCTTCTCTCTCACTCCCACATCCAAGCTTTATCTCTTCTGCCTCGGAAATATCCCTCAGTTTGAATTGATCTTTTCCACCCCCATTACCACTACCTTGGCCTCCTTCTTTGTCCCTGACATCACCCACCAGTCTTCCTGCTTCCAGCCTCTCTCTTCCACAGCCCTGCTGGCAATGATCGTACTAAAAGGGAATCTTTTCATGTCATCCCACTGCTTAGAAACATCATCTGGCTGGCAAGGGCTTTCAGGATAAAACCTAACATTAGTAGAGTAGTTTTCCAAGCCTTTGTCAATCCCAACCAACCACAGTCATCTTCTCTCCTATCCCTCCTGAAACACTGCCGCCAGCTACCCATACTTCTGTACCTTCTCTAGACATACCTGCCCATCCTTGACTTTGTGTTTTTATGGATGTTGTCCCACTCCCTAAAATGCTTCCTGTGCCACCTTTAAAGTACGGGGCATGAATTGGAAGGCCCACACACTGAACCTGGCCCCCAGAATATTTTGCCTCTCTCCCCGCTAAAAGGGGGGACGCGCATCCATTACGTGGGGAACTTCATCTGCAGCTCATCACGAAGCCATCCACGTGGACTTCACACCTTCACCTGAGTTGGATCTTTCAACACTCATCTCTTTTGAAGCCCTTCCTGACTTCTCCCTCTTCAAGCCTCCGTTCATCACCCGAAAATAGCACTAATCACATCATCCTGAGGTTTCTGCTGCGTGTTGCTCAATTCTATGGGCGTCTCAGCAAGAACTGTGGCACCAACCTAAATTCTACGGAGGGAAGTCTACACAGATATTGGGAAACACTAGATAGGGGTTCAGAAGTGATTTGCTCCTTACCTGGAACATTGAGGAATTCCAAAGGTATAATACGGAACATCCCAGATCATACATCTTTTAGAGGAAACTTCCAGAGGGAAGACTACTTTGAAAATTTCTTTCATCTTCTTTGGGAAAGTGGTGATCCTAAACATTTGGCCTGGATGGCAGATTTTGCCTAATTATGCCTTTTGGTGAGTTGTGAAGGAGAATGTGAGCTTTTTCTTAATTTTGGTGTTGGCTAATTCCATTTCTGTTTCAGGTCTGCCGGCCTTTGGACAGAGAGAAAGCAGATGAAGAAGCATTATCTCTGTATATGATTATCCCCATCCGGCAGGGCAGCAAACATATTTCTGTTACAATAATTAAAAAGCCTTTTTGGTTATCTGAGTCAATATCAAACTTTGGCTCCCATAGAAATGAGCAAAAGGATTTGCATGATTCCACCAATCCTATGTGAATGTTTATTTTTTGCTAATTTTTTTGGATTTGAATTATGTTCTCTCACAACACATTTTTAGAGGGTTTGAGAAATTAACAAGCACAACAAGCAGACGGATAGAAATGCAGAAACGACAAAAGTACTCACCACGTGTATTCCCTGGATGCATTCATAGTTCTGTTTGCTCCCATCAGAAATTAGAACTCATAAAAGCCAGCCACCAGCACAGGGATGGCAAACGGATGCCAGACACATGTGGTTCCCTTTAAGAACTGTCTTCTGTGGGGTGTTCTCTGTGCTTCTGACAGTCCTATCTGTGTGTCCAATTCTCAGATTCCTTAGACGAAAGCAGGCTCTTTTCCTTCCTGCAGTGGGTAAGAGGGAGATGGGCTGAAAAGAGGACGGGGGCGTGAGAGGCTGCGGCTTTTGTAGTCATCAGGGAGTGACACTCAATTCCTAAATCAGATCCCTCGTCCATCTACGGAGAAAGCCATAAGTTGCTAAGTCAAATTCTGGGGATGGTCAAAGTTAGCAAACTCTGTTTCTTCATTTCATTGTTTTCTATTGGATAGAGTTGGTAGAAAGTTTCAATTTCTTGAAATCTAGAAACAGGGTTTTAAAAAATTCATTATGTGTAATTAGGGATGGTGGTGTTAATCCCTAATTATGTTTCAGATGGGACAATCTGTATATAGACATTTTGGTGACAAGTGGGCTTACTGGTTTAAAAATGTTGAACTCAGAAACATATAATAAGCCTTGTCTCCTAATTTGTTTTTAAATTACCACCAAATTTGAATTTGTTTTATATATATATATATATATATATATATATATATATATATATACACACACACACACACACAGTCTACATGTCTAGCTGTCTAGATGTCTCTGCCTAGACCCATATATTAGGACCCTTTTAACCTGTGAACATGGGGGTAAATAGCATGCCTCTGGCCAACCTATCTGGTTGCCTTCATTGATGTTCTATAGACTCCAGTTCTGAGATGCCATCACATGCAAGATGTACCATCAATCTAGTAACTTTTCAAGGGGAAACACCCCCATTACATTTAATATGCATTGGATTTTATGATAAATCCTTATTTTAGAAATTTGGTTAAGTGGCAGGGAGAAGGAAGGAGAGATGTGTCTTAAAATGGGGGTAGAAAAATCAATACTTGGAGAGAGTTTGTTCTTACCAAATTGGTTCAACTACAAAATAGCATAAATTTTAAGGACATAGAAAGATCTCCTAGAACCCGGTGGCAGGAAGTACAGGAAGACTTCATAAGAACCAGGCAGTCACTGGGCAGTAAGACTCAAGTGCTGGTGAGGTCTTCTCTCTGCATGTCTCTCTAGTTCTTTCTGCCAACCTTCCCATTTACCACTCCGAATTTCTGCCCGCCCATCATTTCAGCTTCGACTTTTCATGGTGCCAAATTTGGACTCCATCTGACTGATTCCTGCTGATCAGAGACTTATTCTTAAAGTGTTCCAATATTTAATAGGGGGAATCAGATTGGCTCAGCTTCGGTTCGGTATTCTCTCTTTGTCCAATCAGGTTTGGCCATGGAGTTGGGGTCACCTAATAAAAACAGAGGCACATAGACTTACTTCATCAAGGTATGGGTGGATCTAGGATCTCTAAATATGGGAGGGGAGATAATGATTATCATTGCATGAAAATCATGGATGTGTAAGGAAATTTTCAAATCCATAGATTTTGGAGATAAATGAAAGGTGGTCATAAGCACCTTGGTTTCTATGTAAAAATAACCAAAACAGTTCTGTTTACTGCTCACCTAACTAGTGCCGATTGTTTTAAAATGTGAAGCTCCATCCTCTAGGCTATAAGCTAGATCCTCTGATATCTAAAGTGTCAGATATTTAAAACTACAGGACTCTGGGTTTATATAATATACAATTTGTGTGACACACTCTCTTTACTTAAGTTTGTCATTTTAATGCAAAACATAGAGTGAAACAGGAATTTTCTTCCAGTGCTTGTGGGAGTGCCAATTGTCTGAATCCTTTTAGAAAGCAATTTGGAAACGTGTATGTATCAAGAACCTTAATGGCTCATAACTTCATTTTGAATTTAATTTGAGTCTTCTTTGAGCTGGTCACACAGTTGGTACTCAATGAAAGCTTGTTGAGAAATTACACTTGGCCCTCTGTATCCACGGATTCAACCAACCAGGGATTCAAAATATTTGAAAAAAATTCTGGAATGTTCCAAAAAGCAAAACTTGAATTTGCTGTGTGGACACTATTTACATTGCATTGGATATTATAAGTAACCTAGAGTTGATTTAAAGTATACAGGAGGATGTATATAGGTTATGTGCAAATACTATCTCATTTTATATAAAAGAAATGAGCGTCTATGGGTTTTGGTATCCGAGGGGTTCCTGGAACCAATCCTCCTCCGACACTGAGGGACGACTGTTGTTTACAGTTTATACATCGTATCCTTTCACGCTTTTCTGTTTAACTGGCCTTACTGTGTACGGCATATTGAGCTTATGTTTTAATGAATAAAACAACATTTGCGAGAGCAGGATAAATGTGTGCATGCAGTTTGGGCAATTGAATCTAGATCGCATGAAAATGGAGCTCTGTGCTCAAGTTGGCCTGTGAATACAGGTGTCCAATGTGAGCTTTAGGATGTGATGATTGAAGGCAAACTTGGGGAAAGGGCACTGATGAGAGGTTGAGGTTTTATTATGTCCACTCTTGAGTGAAATTTCATCATCCCAGAGTTTTCTTGGTCTGGCTCAACTCACTTTCACGGGCAGCCAGACCTCAGCACCTTACCCACCGTGCAAAAGGCCCGTCTCTTTCCTTCGACACTGGCTCTTTGTCAGCAGCTGGAGAGAAGGCTGTGAAGTAGACTATTTCTTCAGTGCTATAGGCTTAAGCACTCCTCTCCTGTTCTACTCTTGCTTCCACGTATTTTATGGTATTCCACCTACACCATCTTGCTTCTGTGGGATTTTCACTTACAAAGTCTTCCAAGAATGAGATCATGTGTTTGTCCTTCCGGGTTAATATGGTAGATCTTTTTTTTTCTTCCAGTTTTACTGAGATAAAATTGACATGTAACACTGATTCCTTTTAGGTGGACGACATGATGATTTGATATATGCATATACTGCAAAATGATCACGATAAGTTTAGTTACCATCCATCACCGCACATAGTTACAATTTTTTTTTCTCGTGATAAGAACTTTTGACACTTACTCTCAGCAACTTTCAAATGTACAATACAGTATTGTAAACTATAGTCATCAAGCTGTGCATTATATCCCAAGAACTTATTTATCTTATAACTAGAAGATAGATCTTATAGATCTTATAGAAGACAGATCTAGTTATCTTATAACTAGATCAGGTCTTATGACCTGATTCTCGGCAACCTTTTACAGAATTGCACAAGGGTGGTCCCTGATTTTGGAAAGAATTTGTCATCACACGTTCTTGTGCACCCAGCAAGGTGTAGATCATTCCTTGTTTACTTTAGGACTGTTGTTCCCAAGGCAGCAGTGGAGATTGGTGAATGCCAAGATTCTGCTTCCTCATTACAGACAAGTTCGGCCAGATGCCATCTTTACATGTGGTTTGCCAGAAGTGAGACAAATCTAACTTGAAATCCCCATCCTTCTGGGTATGCAGACATACAAATGCATGGTAATAACATTTTCTGTTTGACATATTAAATTTAGATGTTTGTGAAATAATGTGGAAGTCATCACTGAGTAGAAGAACTCAGTATGTGACCGTGAAATTACTTAAAATAACTTAAAAATTCAGTATTAACTGACTCAGATTTTTGATTAGGTTTCTGAGATTCCAATGAAATCTTTAACAAGATCTGTCATGAGAAATGCCAGCTGCCTCTGGCAGGTTTGCATGATCTATACTAAATAACACTTTGCTAAAGACCACTAGAGATCCCATACACATACTTCTTTTTTCATCAAGATTCCCATGTCTTTATGTTATAAAAAAAGCCAGTTAGATTGGGGGATTGAGGAGAATTTGGGAAGAGGAGTAAGGAAAAGAAGACAATGATTTTTTTTTTTTTTTTTTTTGCGGTACGCGGGCCTCTCACTGTTGTGGCCTCTCCCGCTGCGGAGCACAGGCTCTGGACGCGCAGGCTCAGCGGCCATGGCTCACGGGCCCAGCCGCTCCGCGGCATGTGGGATCTTCCCGGACCGGGGCACGAACCCCTGTCCCCTGCATCGGCAGGCGGACTCTCAACCACTGCACCACCAGGGAAGCCTGACAATAATTTTACCTACAGTGGTTTTGAAATAGAAGTTCCAAGAAGACCCCTGCCAAACATCAGCATAAAGGTGAGTTGGTGGAGTTCAATTTACACTCAGTGTTTAAAGTGTAATTCTAACTCCTTTCCTGCTAAAATTTGTATTTTCTAAGAATTAATGATAGAGTGACAAGATGACCCTTCTGGTCTCCAGTTAGTTCTAGACCTTAGTGTACAGAGTCCTTTTCTCCCAAGGCCAAGGGGTAATTTCAAGTTTAACTCCCCATTCCAGACACTTTAGGGCTCCAGGAAGCCTTGGCCTTGTGTCCCTTTGTCCTTGAGTTCCCACAGAACGGCAGGCAGATCTGTCTACTGGGTCACAATGCAGAATGTTAGCCTGCCAGAAAGGCAGGGAGACTTCTATTAAGATTTCTATCACCCACCTGTTTTTGTTGTCAACTCCTAAGTTCAGCAACAAAGGGGAACTTTCACTCCGTGCCTGCACCGCATTCCTTCCTGGAAGTGAGAAAGCCGTTGGCATTAGGACAAGAGGAGCCCGGCTTCCCTTGAGTCTTGTGATCACTAAAGGTGTAGCGGGTGACCAGAGAGCTTTCCCTGGGAATCACTCTGAGGCACTGAGGCAGATTTGAAACTAGTCCCTTATTGTGCAAGGTCAGGAGAATAGCAGTAGCTGACGTCAATGCCAGCTGCACGTGTGAAGTACCCTCAACCCCACATTCTGCATTAATAGTCATAGAGAAACAAGTCAGAATCTCGCATTTGGGATGCCATATTTTTCAATCCTGCTCAAGTAAATAGTTTTGGAGAAGGTAAACATTTCACTCTTCCTGCCAACGTTAAGGCATTTCAGTTTCTCCTTTCTGGTGGATACAGCAAGAGACAAAGGAAGTGCTGGTATTCAGCCTGGACCGTGGTTAAACATCTATACTTAATGTCATTACTCTGTCACCAGGAAAAGTCGTAACAGAGAACATTGGATTTTTATCTTAACTGCTTGGTAAACTACATAAATACTTATAATCCAAATAGAGATATATTAATGTATACAGCTACAGAGGGGGTTTGGGGGTTTCTGTTTATTTTGTTTACTTCTTTGACTTCAACCATTTTTCATATATAATATTTTATACGTGGATATAAAGCCACCTATTTTTGTATGTGAAAGTGTTTATTCTCTGGAAAATTTTAAATGGATGCTTTCCTGAGTGTTATGTTTTTTAGCAGTTTTTCTTTGTAAGTTTTCTATTTTATTCAGCAGAGGAGAATTCAACAAAGTTCTGCAAAGCATTGTTGAACTTGCAATTGGCTGTGATTACATTTACAATGCTTACTTTCTCTTCAGTTAAATGCATTAAATACTATTGTTTCAATGGCCCTTGCTGTGTCAAACTGTTATTTCTGGCATTTCAATATAAGCATGAGGTCAGGAAGAATAGAGAACACCAAATAAATTTCTCAGCAGGAATTCCAGCTTCCTTTCTCCTATATGTTCAGACTTCTGATTTCCAGGAGGAAAAAGGGAAATCTTCTAGGCAGATAAAATTTCTGAATTCTTCTATCATTTCTGCTCATGGCTTTAAGAACACTAAACGTATGGTATTCTATGCCATAGCAGATAGTTTTGTATAGTAGAGGCTAACTAACTATAATTCTTCTTGGCTTCTACAGAGCCAAATAAAAATTCTAAAATAAAATGTATTTTAAGTCCTCAACTCATACTCTCTCTGAATCCTTTCTTATGTAATTCTCCTACAGGAAAACCTATCACCACGACATCTCATTTCCAGAGCTCCCATCGACTGGTGCTTTCCAAACTCTGATGTCTGAATGTCTTTAAAAATGTTTAATCTTCGTCACACGTAAAACAATGTGGAGCAGTCTGACATTGTTTGTCTTTGTGTGGTTGAAAAAATGCAAAAATAAATTGTTTGTATGGTGCTGAAAATGGAGGTTGGGATTAAATTGACCTCAGGTTAATGATAGGATGAAGATCAACTGTCAAGTAGCAAGAAAACGCTATAGTCTTGGCAATAATTAATGTTGAACAATGATTGGAGTTCAGATTTTTGTAATGAGAGATGATATGACGTAATGAGAGATGTTCTGACTGTCCAGAGGTCAATGTGACTTGATTTCCTATGGTTAGGGGTAAATAAGGAGGACTTTCTAGTAAAAACAATGTAACTGGATACAGTGAGCCTGCAGTGACCCAAGGTTCATGGGAGATATTGTTAGTATGTATAAAGAGTTTATAAAATATGTAGCAACCAATATTTTATGGAATTTGGTGCCTGATGGGGTGCAGAGCTAGGGAGGTGTATATCTAACTGTAGGAAACAGACCAAGATTACAGTTTCCGGAGTCCCCACGTGTTGGCTATTATCCTGTAATTCTAATGAATCTTTTCTTGAATCCTTCATTTTCTGAATTGCACCATTCTTCTCATCATATATCATCAGTTGTCCTTGCTCTGATAATGTGTTACATCACTGTATCATTAAAGCAACAGATGTATTAGAGTAATACATTATCAGAACAAAGCACTCTGGTGGTGATGTATTTCATAAAAGATGGCTCTATCTTGGGCAGAACAGGTCCGGAAGCAGAGTCAGTTCAACAAGACAAAGGTGAGTCCATGGCACATGTTCGTTGGCACCTAACACTCAGTTCCAGTTGTATGTTGTGACCCGAGTATAATGCTCATTCTTATTTCTGTTGGCCCATTGACTCTTCATCAAAATCCTTGGGTATGGTGAGTCTCATTTCTGAAAAACAGAGTGGAGTGAAAGTCTTCTGTGAGAGCGGATTGTTTGTAGGCAATGGACTGCCTACACAGAATGGCAGCTGTATTTGTTTTCCCTTCCACCTCACCATAAGCATCATTTTCCTTCAACACTTTATCAAGTCCTTTAACCAGGACAGGTGCTTTCCAAATCAAACATTTGGTCTACAAGTAAAGAGAACAAGTTTACAAGATGCTCAATGTCTCCAGAAAAACTAAAATAGAAAAAAAAAGGTAAAGAGAGAAAACCAATACACTTCCTCTAAGATGGGCATATGTGAATTCTGCCACAAGTGACCAGAGAAATGGTACCCAGATGGGAGCAAATATGGAGAACTTCAATACTTGCTTAGTGCACTTTTAGATAAAGATGGATTTTTCTTTAATAGTTTGTCTTTCATCATCTTCATTCTCACAATAATTGGTTTAGGAACTCAGGATATGGGGAGGGTTGGACCAGAAAGCCATTCAAATCACATTTGGTATGTTGACATGTTTACAGGCAGTTAGGGCCATGGCTGGTACCACCATCAGTGCTGGGATTTTTTTTTTTTTTTTTTTTTTTTGCGGTACGCGGGCCTCTCACCGCTGTGGCCTCTCCCGTTGCAGAGCACAGGCTCCAGACGCGCAGGCTCAGCGGCCATGGCTCACGGGCCCAGCCGCTCCGTGGCACGTGGGATCTTCCCGGACCGGGGCATGAACCCGTGTCCCCTGCATCGGCAGGCGGACTCTCAACCACTGCGCCACCAGGGAAGCCAGTGCTGGGATTTTTATGGCAAAACCCCACTTGCATTATTGCTGTCATGGTACAGAAATCAGATTTTTTTGTTCACCGTTACCCTTTGCAGCTACTAGGCTTGACTTGCAAAAAGTTCAAGGAAAGGAACAGAATATGTATAATACCTCAGAGGCATACTGGCTAGAAGCTGCAACTGATGGGAAGTTTCCATTATTCAGGGTGTGAGTGATGGGGGGGTGGGTAATACTCTCTAGGTACTGACCTCTTCCACCTGAGTGAGCCTGAGAGAAAGGGTTATTCATTTAAATTCTTTCCCTTGCAGAATCCTCTCAGGGCTGTGAGATTCTCCATCCCCTCTCTCCCCCACACCATTCCAGGAGAAAGCAGTAATCACCTCCTACTAAGAGCCTGTGGCAGCAGTCAACACCTTGAGAAAACAGCCACAATTTAGAGAATGGCATCTCATAAGGGGTTTCCTTTGGCACCTGAAGGAAGGATTTGGGAGTGTCCAAAGTGGGAATATATGTACTTGCTAATGTGGTTTTACCGTAATTGCTGTGACTCTTTGTCACATGACCTTTGCCTAGCCCCTTGGGGTGAGATGTTTGTTAACTGGGCATTTTCTGAGTGGATGACTTAGATGAACAGATGGATTAATCCCTTAATGGCTTGACTGTCTCTCTGTAGATTACAAGACATCCCAGGAGAGAGGAGTAGAGGGAGAGAGCCATTGTTTTACTAATTCTAGTCCCTTGTCTGGAAGTTACAGAGCAAAATACACAGGAGTTCCATGCTTGAAAGAGAAAGAACTTTGAGTAGGACTCATTGGAAAATGCCAGCCTTAAATAGAAGACACAGAAACAGGCTTGTGAGAAGAGACAATTATCTCCCACATGAACTTGGGTTCCATTGTGTGTGTATTTGCAGCGACCTTGCCACTGTCATTTACTACTGGATGCTATGAGAAATAACTGAGTTCCATTCGTTACATTTCAACAGAATAGACTCAGTCCCCACAAGGGGACTGATACATCCAGTCTCTGAGGCACCATAGATTAATTCATTGATTTTAAATATTTTGCAAAGCGTACCCATCAAAAGGCTAGAAGCATATATCCATCAATTAAGAATTAAACAATCAAGGCAAAACAGGACACATACACATACGAACTCAACCATGCCATCCGTTACTATGAATAAGCCATCAACAGGAGACCAAGGAAAGACAAATAACTTACATCAGGCCTGCTAGTGAAATACATTTATCAGCCCACTTAATAAATGCTTTTTTGACATTTAAGAGCCTGCTTCTATGTGGTCCTGTACCAAGAGAGATTTACGCATACATACTGTGTACATTCTCAGAACTTATAGTCTAAGAAAGAACCGAACAGTCCACTGAGGGCTCCGTGGCATCTTCTACTAATAGGAAGTTATTTTAAAATATAACAAATTAATATGGTGGCCTTTGGGGGTTTTCCTTACATCATAATCTGAATTTGGAAGATAGATGAATGAGAAGATAGACAAATGAGAAGGCTCACATCAAATGAGTATGCAGGGACTCACAGATATGTCTAAGGGGAATGTAGATTGTTTCCAACTTCTGGGGCAATTTGGCAATGCGTAGTTAAAGCCTTGACATTGTTCATCCTCATTGGCCCAGAAATCCTACTTGCAGGAATTTATTTTAAAGAAATAATCATGGAGTTTGTAAAGATTTAGCAACAAGAATATTCATTTCAGCATTGTTCACAATAGCCCCCATTTGTGAACAGTCTAAATGTTCAAAAATATAGGATTCTTTCAATCTATGATAGGATACTCATATAGTCAAAGCCTATCGAGTTCCTAACAAAATAATGAAGAACGATTAATGACATTATAAGATGAAAGAAGTATGCTGCAGAACAATATTACTGAATCATCACTTTGTGTTAAAAAATTACACACACAAATTTACATATATGCTCTGACTTCTGTGTTCATGTAGACAGCACAAGACTGCAAGGAAACACAACCAAATATTAATAATGACTATCTCTGTGTGGTGAAATTGTTGATGAATTTCATTTTATTTTTGCCTACTTCTTGTATTATCTTCATTTCTGAATTGAACTATTTAAAACTAATAAAAATGTACTAAGGTAGGTGAAAACAAGTGTCAGTATGGCTGGGGAGGGGAGTGCCAAGGAGAAAAAGTTGGAGATGGAGATAGAAGCTAGAATAACCTTGAAGGCTAAGCTAAGAAACAAGACATTTTCTCCATATACAGGGCATTTTATTGAAGTTACGTAAAATTGAACAAGTGCTATGTAAAACATTGGCAGTCTCACCTTATGTTCAAAACTGAAGATAATTGGAATCTCCCTCTCCCCCCATTAAAAACCTTCATCAAGAATCAAACACTAGGGCTTCCCTGGTGGCGCAGTGGTTGAGAGTCTGCCTACCGATGCTAGGGGACACGGGTTCGTGCCCCAGTCCGGGAAGATCCCACGTGCCGCGGAGCGGCTGGGCCCGTGAGCCATGGCCGCTGAGCCTGCGCGTCCGGAGCCTGTGCTCCGCAACGGGAGAGGCCACAACAGTGAGAGGCCCGCGTACAGCAAAAAAAAAAAAAAAAAAAAAAAAAGAATCACACACTATCAGCACAGGGAACTCTACTCAATACTCTGTAATGGCCTATATGGGAAAAGAATCTAAAAAAGAATCTAAAAAAAAAATCTAAAAAAGAATCTAAACAAAAAAAGAAGAGTGGAGATATATATATATATATATATGTATACATATATATGTATATACATATACATGTATATGTATATACTTATATATGTATACATGTATATGTATATACATTCACTTTGCTGTACACCTGAAACTAACACAACATTGTAAATCAACTATACTCCAATAAAAATTTAAAAAAATTTTTTCTCACCTGTAAAATGTGGATAATAAAGTCTTGAGAGTTTCATGAGATAATCAGGTAGTTGAAAAAGTATCTCAATAAATGAAAATATTATTTATTTTCCTCAAAAGAAAACAAAACAAAACAAAAATACCAAAAAAGAATCACACACTATCAGAGGTGGCGTGCTGAGCTGTCGGGATGCTGTGTTCGCTGTGTGGTCATGGGGCGGCAGCACCTTAACCAACATCCTTTGTAAGTGCCCGCTGAACCACAGCTCTTTACCTGCATGCGTGTCTGTGAGAGACCTGATGGCTTCTCCTCTGTTATTTTAACATTTACTGCCATTATAATTTAAAATTTTCTTCATATCCAACCTATAATCCTGTAACAAGGTCACTCAAGAGTTCATTAAGTGGTAGAGCTGTAAAACACTCAGGAGAGTCAAGGACTTTGGTACAGAACTTGGATGTGCTAAATCTCCATTGAGAAGGCCAGACAACTCTCGTGATGTTCTGTGCTGTTAATTTAAGAGAGAGCACTTCAAAATATTAGAGAAAATACAGGGAAAATAAAAAGCAGTCTTAAAGCAAATATACATTACCACGTTTGCAGATTTATGCACTTCAAGATTCATCCCCCTCCTGCATGCACTTTATATTCAGTCCTGTGGGAAAAGCAGGCTTGAATTATGTAAGTTTTGAATTATATGAGGTCTCCAGGAGTACATTCTTTGCATGAAATGTAACCATCTTGCGCAGTGGGGATGGGGTAGGTTGAGGGTGGTGGCGGCAGAACGGAAGGCAGAGGGGACGCTGAAAAGAGGGTGACAGGAGTATAGGGATTTAGAAGCTCAGAGGGGGAATTGGAGGGAAGAGAAGATGGGGGCTGGGAGACAACTGGGAAGGGGCAAGAAGGAATGAAAAGTGACTCAAGGCACTGGAGGAATCGATTTACAGGCATCACGTGGCTTAACTTTCACAGCCATGAGATGTTATTTCTTCTTGGCAAGAGAGAAAAACAAATGGAGACCCCAAAGAGGCTTGCGTGGAAAGACTCTTTTATTTATTCATCAATTTCTTTTTAATTCTTTAATTCTATTATTGTCGTTGTTGTTGTTATCTCACGGCTTGTGGGACCTTAATCCCCTGACCAGGGATAACGAACCTGGGCCCTCGGCAGTGAGAGTGCGGAGTCCTAACCACTGGACCACCAGGGAAGTCCCTCTTTTCATTCTTTTGAATGCTCTAAAATGAAAATTTTGATTATAAAAGTAACGCATGCTTAAAAAGAACTTTAAATATTGAGGAAGTATTTAAAATAAAAAGTGGAAGTCCACCATCAAAAAACGTCTTCGCCTCCCACAATTCAATTCTGCTCCTTAGAAAGAACTGCTATTAATGGTTGAGTTATGACCTTCTAGACACTTTTACACATGCAAAAAGATCATTCTATACCAGCTGTCTGAAATCTGCTCCCCCCACCCATCTAATCATAAGCTGTGTGTACTGAGATATGAACCACCTTATCCTTTTTCTTTTTTTAAATTAATAAACTTTATCTTTCAGAGGAGTTTTTGGGTCACAGCAGAACTGAGCAGAAAATACAGCTAGATCCCATATTGCCCCCAGCCCCACACGTGTACAACTTCCTTGACTATCCACATCCTGAAGCACAGTGGTCCACATGTTACAATCCACAAACCTACACTGATACATCGTTATCACCTGAAGTCCACAGTATATATTAAGGTTCACTCTTGGTATTGTACCTTCTGTGGGATTGGACAAATGTATAATGACATGTATCCACCGTTATATGTTATACAGAATAGATTCACTGCTCTAAAAGTTCTCTGTACTCTGCCTATTCATCACTCCCTTCCCCCAGCCCTTGGCAACCTCTGATCTTTTCGCTGTCTCCATAGATTTGTCTTTTCCAGAATGTCGTGTAGCTGGAATCACACAGGTTACAGGTTTCCCTTGTATCCGAAAGTAGTTCCTATGAAGACTTTTGTAAGCTGAAATTGTGTGAAGCAAAAAAGCATTTACCTTAGGACACATCTTGCTAATGGATGCACAAAATAAATTGAGATGAAACACAGATGCTCACAGACACAGTTCAAAGCAATGATGGCTTGTTACTGAGTTGCTGAGTGTGGTTCCTGGGAAGGAACTTGTTTGCTACAAAACAAACGCAGAACGCTATTTTCGCTTTTCACTTTTCTTCATAAAAGTGAAAATCCTCTTCGGATTTCTTTCTGTTAGTGAAAGCAGGTACTAATGCAGGTCTTTCATAAAAATGAAGTAGCATACAGGGAACTTTCAAAAATGAAGGAGACCTGTACAGCCTTTTCAGATTGGCTTCTTTCATTCAGTGATATACATTTAGGGTTCCTCCATGTCTTTTCATGGCCTGATAGCTCATTTCTTTTTAGCATTGAATAATATTCCACTGTCTGGAGGTACCACAGTTTATTTATCCATTCATCTACTCCAGGGCGTCTTGGTTGCTTCCACGTTTTGGCAATTGGGAATAAAGCTGTGGGGACTTCCAGTTTCCGGTTCCACCTGTAAGGAGCTTGGAAGTTGCCGCTCTTACCTAACAACAAGTAAAAAGCTGAACAGACTACAAAATCAGCAGTTCTTCTTGGATTCGCTAGGGAGGGGAGGACACAGAGCAAACTGCTGCCCCCAAGACTGGAGAGTCAGACAGGAGAATACAGGAAGTTGTAGCGTACTGGAGCAGAGACTCCCAATGAACTATGCGCCATGGGTCGGAACACCTGAACTGTAATTGGCAAACAGTTGGAAGTTCAGAAGTTAAAAACTCCTGGGGCACCCAGTCATGAGGAGACTCCCACAATATTCTGAGTTATATCTCCAGGAACTTGACCAGATTCCCACAATAAATATCAGAGAAAAATCTCCTCATGCTTCTTGCAAAGGGAGCTGGGAAAGGAACCATTTTGAAATAATGCCAGAGACCTCTGTTCTTCTTAACAACCAGATTCGGGAGAATCTGGTTAACCAGAGCCTAATCGCCTGGGGTATCATCAAAGCCTAACTGATCTGAGGAAGGGACATACCCCACCCACTCTAGCCATCCTGACACACTAAGGGGGGAGAAAAAACTGAGACATACTTGTGAAGTGCACAGTCCAGAGGCACAGGCTCACTAAAAGACTAAAATCTAATCAAAGGACTATGGAATGCTTCTATGTGTATCTTTATATTTCAAGTGGGTTTCTTGTAGACCACGTATAGTTGGGTCTTGCTTTTTGATCTGCTCTGATAGTTTCTGTCTTTCAATTGGTGCATTTAGACTACTGACATTCAAAGTGATTATTTATAAAGTTGGATTAATAGCTATCATATTGTTACTATTTTCTGTTCATCTTGTTTTTTGTTCTATTTTTATTTTCCATACTTTTTCTGCCTTTCGTGGTTTTATTTTTTTTTAACTTTTTAATCGTTATTTATTTATTTATTTATTTGGCCGTGCCGGGCCTTAGTTGTGGCACTCGGGATCTTTAGCTGCAGCATGTGAACTCTTAGCTGCAGCATGCATGCTGGATCTAGTTCCCCTACCAGACCGACAAGGGATTCAGCCCAGGCCCCCTGCATTGGGAGCTTGGAGTCTTACCCACTGGGCCACCAGGGAAGTCCCTGCCTTTTGTGGTTTTAATTGAGCATTTTATATGATTCTGTTTCTTTCATTTCTTAGCATATTAATTGTACTCCCTTTTTTTAAAAACTTTTTTAGTGGCTGCCTTAGAGTTTGCAACATACATTAATAACTAATTCAAATCCACTTTCAAATAACATTATACCCCTTCATGAGTCATGTAAGTACCTTATAGTAACAAAATAATCCTGATTCCTCCCTCTTGTCCCTTGTATCATTTCTGTCATTCATTCACTTCTATATAAGCATACATAAGCACATATATATGTAAGACATATACATAAGCATACATAATCAAATATATAGTTGCTATTATTATTTTGAACAAACTTTTATCTGCTAAGTCAGGGGTCCCCAACCCCCGGGCCATGGACCGCTTCCTGTCCGTGGCCTGTTAGGAACCGGGCCGCACAGCAGGAGGTGAGCAGCAGGCGAGCGAGTGAAGCTTCATCGGCCGCTCCCCATCGCTCCCAATCACTTGCATTACTGCCTGAACCATGTCCCCTCCCCACCCCCATCCTGCCGTGAAAAATTGTCTTCCACGAAACTGGTTCCTAGTGCCGAAAGGTTGGGGACCGCTGTGTTAGATCAATTAAAATTAAGAAAAACAAAAGTTTTATTTTACCTTCACTTATTTATTCTCTGATGCTCTTCTTTTCCTTATTTAGACCCAAGTTTCTGACCTATGTCATTTTCCTTCTGTCTGAAGAACTTTTTTTTTTTTGCGGTACATGGGGTCTCTCACTGTTTTGACCTCTCCCATTGCGGAGCACAGGCTCCGGACACGCAGGCTCAGCGATCATGGCTCACGGGCCTAGCCGCTCTGCGGCATGTGGGATCTTCCTGGACCGGGGCATGAACCCGTGTCCCCTGCATCAGCAGGCGGACTCTCAACCACCGCGCCACCAGGGAAGCCCCTGTCTGAAGAACTTTTAACATTTATTGCAAGGCAGGTCTACTTGCAACAAGTTCTCTCAATTTCTGTTTGTCTGAGAAAGTCTTTTTTCCTCCCTCACTTTTCAAGGATAATTTTACAAGGTATAGAATTCTAGATTGGTGGATTTTTTTCTCTCAACACTTTATTTTCCTCACCTCCTGTTTGCATGTCTTTTGAACAGAAGTTGGATATAATTTTTATCTTTGCTTCTCTATAGCTAAGGTCCTTTCCCCCCGCTCTGGCCTCTTTCAAGGTTTTTTTCTTTATCTTTGATTTTCTGCATTTGGAATATGATATGCTTAGGTGTGTTTCTTTTTTGTATATTTTGGTTTTGTTTTCTGTTTGGCATATATTCTTCTTGGTGTTCTGTAAGCATCTTGGATCATGGTTTGGGGTCTGATATTAATTTGGAGAAAATTCTCAGTCATTATTGCTTCAGTGATTTGTAAGGGCCTAATTCGCATTTTAAATTCCTTCTGTTTAACACATCTGGGTAGTTTCTGTTTCTAGCAATGGATCCTACTAATTCCAAAACCTATAAAGCATTACCTGCTAATACAAGATAGTCAGGGTGTCTGGTTCTAGCTCCCCAGGAACAATTATTTAGTGAGATAAGGATCCATGAGCAAGTGATTTACTAAGGAAGTTCTTCCAGGAAAGGCTAATAAAGGTATGGGAGAAGCAGGCAGGGGAGGGAAAGATACCAAGCAAGCATGGGATCTCAGTAAAGACTGGCAGAGGGTGGTTTCCACCAATCCCATTGAGGAAGTTATGCTGAGTGTAGGGTAAGTGATACCTCAGAGTTGTCTTGCCCCCAGGCAAGGGAGATGGGTCTCTTATTCCCACCGCTGTCAGTCATTGGTTAAGAGCTGCCCCAGGGGGTGGGAGTTTTCAGGCATTTCCAGCTCTCTGTACTTGTGGGCAATGTGGTTCCAGTAGCAACGCTAATCCTCCAAAGAAGAACCGCTGGTGCTGGCTGTTGAACGTGACAGCACATCAAAGACAAGAAGGGTGACATGGTAAGAAGGGGCTTGAGGGGGTCTGGGCAGTGCCCAGGGCTGCACT
This sequence comes from Orcinus orca, assembly GCF_937001465.1. Lineage (NCBI taxonomy): Eukaryota > Metazoa > Chordata > Mammalia > Artiodactyla > Delphinidae > Orcinus > Orcinus orca. Next base: position 27,099,387 of record NC_064562.1, read on the forward strand.
GGGCTTGTTGTTAGACTGGGGCTGAGATTTTGGAGCATGGGCAATCCTCGGGTATAGCTGGTTCCCTTTTACCTTGGTACAGTTTAGGAGTTAATCGTAAAAACAAAATTGATGTCAAGGGGACAACATGAGCCACAAAGACAAGAAACTTGACTCAATCTTTACTTTTTAATTAGTTAGGATTTTCTCAGCCATCGAAGTTTGTTTGTCTTCTGTTTTGGTCTCACGAACCATTAACAAGTATTGGGCATCTGCTTTTATCAAGACACTCTTAGGTGTTGGGGATACATAAAAGATGTAGAACCCAAGCTCACTGGCAAGGCCCACAGAAGTCATCATGCTTCAGCCCTGCCTTCTCCCACTGTTCCCCATTTCCCTGTTCACATCCGGGCTGCAGTCGCATGAACTTGTGTAAACAGTTAGAATACGTTGCTCTTTTCCCCCAACTCTATGACTTCTCATCTGTCATTTCTTTATATTGAATACCCTTCATTGTCCATTTTGCAGTTTCTTACATTCACTAGGATCCAGTTTATGGCAGGTGCTTGGAATGGACCCAACCATGTTCCCAGTTCCTCCTCCCTTGTTCATTTCCCCTGTAAACGAGAGAGATGGTCTCTTCCGCAGCCTCCTTGGTTGCCATGGTTGGCCACGTACTCAGTTCTGGCCAATGAAGCAAAGGGGAAATCTACATCCACTTGGGAGTCTTGGGAAAGTTTCTGCTTTCTGATAAAAAGGACAAGCACAAGAATAGAGCTGCTGGGGCTGCCTCTTCCTCTTTCTTCCTGTCTTGATCATGGGTGGACCCAATGCTGGAGCTATTAAAGTCATTCTGTGTCATGAGAAAACAAGCATGAGGGCAGGCAGAGCTGATAGATGGAAAGAGCCTGGGATCATAATGGCAACCAGGATCTCCCAAGCTACAACCGATAACCACACATCTCTGAGTTTCTTGATATATATATATATTAGACTTCTATTTGTTTAAACTAAGGGTTGGCCAATTATGGCCCCGGATCTGATTGCCGGTTTTTTTCTATTATTTGAAGCCAAAGAATTCTTAATTGAAACATGACTGAAGGATCACCTCTTCTGGGATCTTCTTCTGCTCCTCCATGCTATTAATGCATTGTATGTCTTTATAAATTATTTTATTGTTCTTATCCCATGGAGCTGGAATAGCTGCCTAATTCCCTCTCCTCTAAGCTTTGGAACTGTGACGGGGAGAGCCTGCGTGTTATTCATCCTACATATTTAACATCATTCCAGCCCCATGCTCCATTCTCAGAAAATGATTGTTGAATGAAGGAAAGACATAGTGTCCCCTCTGTGGTGTACACTGAGGGCTGCCTCCCCAACAGCCAAGTCATCTCGTGGCTGCGGTGTGTGTGCTTTCCAACATGCTCGATGCCTAGTTTGGTCGCTCTCCCTCCTCCTTCATTCCCCAAAGCACCATGACCATCAGGCTGTAGGGTAGAGCCACTCACAGTGAGAGTTTGAGGGTAAGGGATGAAGACTTTTAGCACAGCTCAGAACAGGAACGAACTTCAAATGAAGTTCCATATCAGACATCATTGTCTGAAGCTCTTCAGTGACTGCCATTGGGGAACCTCACACTGGTTGTCTTTCCTTTCTCGCTGTCTTTCTCTTGCCCTGGAGACCTCCTCTTTTTCTCTCCCCTTTCCCCCATTCTAGAGCTTGCTACCTAAATATATTAACCAACTTAACACTCAAGAGCTTTCCAAGTGGCCTGGATTTACTTTTGGTTATCAGTGGTATCTAGCTAAACAAAAATGCCCTCTATCTCTGATGACATTCAGCAGAAGTTCTGAAATTCATTTTTCTTCTACTTCCTTCAATTTCTTGGGCAGGGTTTCCTGCAGTCTATAATCTGTGCACTAGGGGGTGGAAAGTAGGTGGAGTGGTTCTTATTCTTGTGACAGTGGGGTAAAAAATGAGATGATTTATTCTAGAAAGGAGAAAGCTAAGAAACAATTTAATAGGCTTCAAGTAAAAATTTTATTAGTATCTTGAGAGAGGAGAGTGGTAGCTCTGATCATCTCAGATTTATGAACAACACTGAAATGCATATGTTTGCACACTTGATTTAGCTAATTTTATAATGAGTTGGCATTCACCTGCTTTTTGAGAGTATACTAGCTGAGTCAGAAAAGGAGATGATGCTACGGTAATGTGTAGGATGGAGGGGGAAATTTACCTAGGATTTTTTTTTAATGCCACAAAGTGGGTAATTAAGAGTTAACTCTCCACAAAAAGAGATTATATAACCATTCTTCAACCCCAGGAAAGAGAGAAGTGGGATGGGAGAGGGGGAGAGGAGCAGAGGGAAAACACAGAGGGCAGGAGCTAGCTGTTCTATCTCTTTATGCTTGTGGAGCTAGAATTTCCGGCTATCTCTGCTGAGGGTCTCTCCTGTCCCCTTAAACAAGAGTTGCAAAGTCTTTCCATGCCAGCTTGTGATGGCTTAGTTCCCTGCTAAAACTATGTATCCAGAAAGTGGTAGCACAGTCTAGATATATATAGCTTACTTCAGCCAAGGCCAGTGATCCTTGGAAAAGCTTCCACTGTGCTTCTGAGGACTAATCAGAGACCAAGTTATCTTGTGCTCAACTTTCCCCTTACTTCCTCCTCAGTGTTGTTTTCCTGAGGATGGCACAGAATGACTGCACAACCAGGGGAGGAGGAAAAGGAAGACGCTCCACTGCCCCACAAGAGGAATAGCAGTGACAAAAATCTTGGGTTGCAGGGATACTCATTACAGCATACTCACTACCTCCACCCCAAGTGTCTGCCTGGTTTATGAATGATCCAGGCTCCACCCAAAATTCAGCTTAGCATGGCCCTGAACTTGACTCCATCCAAGACAGTAGGTTTTCTAAATACTAAAGAATTAAAGAGACAAAATGAAGGTTTCTTTGAGGAAAGGGAGGCAAGGGGATTAGGTAGGTGGGTGCAGAGGAGGGAGTGTGGGAACCGCGTGACGCACTGTGATAAAGGCTATCATCCAGGTCCTAGCTTTGGTTAAAGGTGGTGGGCTCCTAGGTGCTTATGATATTATTAAAAATAATTATTTAATCAACTAAGCAAAAGCAGGTTATGCATGACCTCCAAGGATGACAGTGTCATGAATCAAGGATTATGATCAATCTGATTCCAAGTTCCCGAGAATGAAAGGGGAAAAAGATAGATACTGGTTCTCTCTCATGGCACTATTCCTGGCCCATAGTTTAAAACTTCAAATTATTATTTAAAAACAAACAAACAGAAACTTCAAATTATTGAAAGGGATTTAGGAGGGACAGGGGCACTGTTGATTGTGGTGGGTGATCTCATAATGAGTTCTGTGGATATGCATACAACACAATCCCACTCGATCCTGGCAGAGTCCATGGATTTGGTATGAGAGCCCTTTCACTGATGAGGGAACTGGAGCTCAGGGAGATTACACGGTGTGCTTGAGGTTGCACCAGTTAGGAAATGGTGTCATTGGGTTTGAAACCTGGGTCTGACTCCCAGACCCTGAACTTTCCCTCTGCTGTACCACACAGCAGTCCAGGGGGCTGTGGAGAGCGAGGCTGAGTACCAGCACTCCAGTGGGTCCCAGCCTGGTGCCAGGTTAGTGGACGGTTTTTGTACTTTGATAATGATCTTTTAATAGGGTGAAGCACAGTAACAATAATCCTACTCCATGCCGTGGACTGGCTCAACATACCCAGTTTCCCAGAAATCGTTTTTTTGAGTACTTAAACTGCTTTTTCTGGGAACCACATTTTATGTTTCTAATACTTAATAATATTAAAATCATGCTACATTATCATCTGTTAACCAAAATGTCAAAAAACAACAGCAACAGAAAAGCTCTAGCAAAGCCTCAGAGTAGGCAGAAGTCACTCCTAGGACTTGCAAGGAGAAAATATGGTGACAAACGAGGCTGGGTACACAACACAAGTCATGGGGCTTCTAGGCACAGGGCTCACAACAATGTCTTAAAATAGCCAGTCTTGAGTCCTTAGTGAGTTCTGAAATCAATCTAGTAGGTCTCAGTCAGTATTTTTTTTTTAAAGAAAAAGAATAGAATAGAAAATAGAATTAATCTGTATAGTAAGGGTAAGTATAGCTTTATAAGGGTTTTTTTTCGGTCATATAGGTGTGTGCGTGCTTTTGCATGTGTGCACACGTGTGCATGTATATGCATTGGGTGGTGGACTTCTTACTGGGGGTGGAGGTCATAGAAGGCCCTTCTGTGTGAGCCCCTCAGAGCATTAATGAACGCCTCTGAGGGGTTAGCGGGAAGGGAGCTGAGAATATACCCTGATCTTGTGGGCTCACAGGAAACATGAGCAGGCTCGTATGCAGGATGTATATCCATGACCTGTGTTTTGCAGGGTTAGAATTAGATATCGAGGCGAGTCATGAATGCAGGCCGCTGTAAAGCAGATGGCACCTGGGAGAATTTAGCACACACATAGTCAGCGAGAGAGTTGGGCTGGACATAGCCATTTGGACCAAGTAATTGCATGAGTTATAAGAGGCTAGAGAATTGCAGGTCCTTAGAAATATTGTGGCTTCACTGCTACCTTACTGCCTACAGATAACGTTGGGAAAGAACGTCTCCTATTATGAGAAGGAATGCCCCCTACTTATTATGGACAGTAGTTATTTACTACTCCTTTTAAGTGTATAGTGTATACTGGTTTCAGGATGCCTGAAGATACCAAAATCCATGGAGGCTCAAGTCCCTTATATAAAATGGTGTAGTATTTGCATATAACTTACACACATCTGCCCATATACTTTATTTTAAAAATTTTTATTTATTTATTTTTGGCTGTGTTGGGTCTTCACTGCTGCGCACGGCCTTTCTCTAGTTGCAGTGAGCGGGGGCTACTCTTTGTTGCGGTGTATGGGCTTCTCACTGTGGTGGCTTCTCTTGCGGCATGTGGGATCTTCCCAGACCAGGGCTAGAACTCATGTCCCCTGCATTGGCAGGCGGATTCTTAAGCACTGCGCCACCAGGGAAGCCCGTCCCATACATTTTAAATCATCTCTAAATTACTTATAATACCTCATACAATGTAAGTGCTGTGTGAATAGCTTTAAGTACAATGTAAATGCTAGCTAAATAGTTGTCATCATGTGGCAAATTTAAGTTTTGCTCCTCGAAATTTTCTGGAATTTTTTTTTTTAGTATTTTTGGTCTGAGCTTGGTTGAATCCGTTGATGTGGAACCCGCAGATATGGAGGGCTGACTGTAATTTAAGACATGTATAGTTATCTCTAAAATGCAAACAATAACAGCAATAACTCCCATATTTATTGTCTACCTGGTGTCAGACACCCTCTTAGGTGCTCTGTCTGCATTATCTTTCCTCCTCTCAGAGTCTGTACAAGGTTATTCTTGTAGAAGTTTTACGTATAAAGGGACAGCAGCTATTGGTACTTCCAAGGGTTAACAGGAAGCTGGTTGCCATGTACAAGCTCACAGGATGCCATTAATTTGGTGGCAGGTACCCATTCTTTGGCTCTGCAGGCTCAGATGCCCACTTTTGTCAGCAACCTGTGAGTCGGTCTCTCAGACACAGGTCATGCCGTCTAAAGCTCCCAGAGGCGTGGACAACCAGAATGTCTGTTGATTAACTTATGATGAGAATAACTGTGCCACAGCCTGGACCACCAAAGCAAGCATAAGTATAAACATGGGAACTCAAAACCCAATTGAAGCTTGCTTGGTGAACCTGGAATTAGACAAGGGCACAGGGACTGTATAGCACAGGGAACTCTGCTCAGTATCATGTAACTACCTAAATGGGAAAAGAATTTGAAAAAGAATAGATACATGTGTATGTATAACTGAATCACTTTGCTGTACACCTGAAACTAACACAACATTATTAAGCAGCTATACTCTGATATAAAAAAAAAGTTTAAGAAGTAAAGATAAAAATAAACAAAAACAAACAAAATGAATAGCAAAAAAAAAAAAAAAGAAGAAGAAAGAAAGAAAAAAGAAAAGAAACAGAAAAGGGGACGGGGTAGGGGTGGGAGGATTGAATGTTATCAGGTCAGAACGGCCTGAAGCATCTCTTGGAGGTGAGGGTTGCCAGTCCTCACCCTGCACTCATGTAGGGTGAGAGGAAGAGGCCCAGGGAATGTCTAAGAATCAAAGCAGTGCCTGTCTCTTGAAGCCCCCAGGCTCCAACTCACCCAAACTGGCAGGGCCAAACTGACTTACCCCTCCATCCCCTGCCCTGCGCCCCCAGATGCATCCCAAGAAGCTACGGCAAGAGAAGGTAGAAGGCAGCCTAGTGAAGACGTGAGGCTCACGGGTCGAGGCTCAGGAGCCCCAGGGCTGGGCAGGCTGATCAAAGAGAGCAAAAGAGTCCGAGGTGCAGGAGCTGTGCCCTGACTCTGTGACCCCGCCCCCGGGCACACGAGGCCAGGAGTTGATAGGCTGTCCTGAGTCTGGGTAACTCCTCCTCCTTTGGGGAGGAAAGAAAAAAAGGGTGGAGAGAGCGAGCGCAACTGTTCCCTGCAATAGTCTGCAAGTTGGATGGGTGATCATCTATGAGCATCAGATGGCAATACAGGAAGGGCAATAACATTCATAGCCCCAAATGCGCAAGCCCAAGGCCTGGACTGCCTCTTTCCCCCGAGTTATTCTTAGATGGATGCTGTGAGCTTGGGATCCCATGAAGGCACGGCAAGTCAGATTTGTTAACTGTCCTGAGCACAGTGCTTAGCAAACTCTCAGAAGGCAAACAGAGCGCATGAATTTGCCTCTCTGCTCTCTCCTTTTCCTTCTCCCATAGTATCCAACACGACTTCAAATTGACCGCTATTCCGTTAGCTGTGTTAATATCGTCCATTAAGTTACTATGGTCAATGTGATGGCTTTGCACATCTCTGCTCCATACAATATATATTGATGTTTAAAAAACTGAAGTATAGTTGATTTATAATGTTGTGTTAATTACTGCTGTACAGCAAAGTGATTCAGTTATACACACACATATATACCGCCTTTTAAAAATTCTTTTCCATTATGGTTTATCCCAGGATATTGAATATAGTTCCCTGTGCTCTACAGTAGTTGATTTTGTTGTTTACCTCTTGGAAAACAATCTCATTTTCCTTCATTCCTGATACCAATTTCTTTAGGGGGACATTTCCCTGCAGCTGGCAAGCGCTTACCATCTCTTGCCCATTCTATAGTCACCTAAAGGCAGAGGCAAAGTTATGATCCAAGGACACAGGGAAGAAAAAAATTACTGGATGTACTGTTTCAGCCACCCCTGTTAGATATTTGTGTTTCAAGAGAACGCATCAGAGAAACCCAAGTCTTCACAAAACTGCATTTTCTCTGCCGCCTGCAGTAGTCAACTTGCCCAAGAGAGGAAACTGTTTCCAATTTACACTTGGTAAAGGGCACCTTCTGGAAAATTTCCTTTGAGGCCCAGAATGTAATCTTACCTAGAGGTTAATACTTTTATTGCAGCTACTCCTTAGCCTGAGTAAGGGAGCAACGCTTCCTCCGCCACCCCTTTCGTAATGTCGGTGAAAAGAGACTCTGGTGGGGTTGTTGCAGACGCAGCCCGGCGGATCCGGTGCAGTTACATCGGCTGCCTGAAAGCAAAGATGCCAGTTCCAGCTACTTCAGCCCCAAACCACTAGATCCGGTCACCAAGGAGATGAGCGGGGCGAAGGCGGATGTCTCTTTGCCTTTTTCTTCCACTTCCTGTTCTTCCACTGCTTCCATTGCCTTCAAACAAGTTACCCGGGCTGCCGGCTTCCTTTTCTCTTCTCTTTTCAAGTTCTCAAATGACAGGATAACTTTCAAAACCTTTGTTTCTCTCCTCATTCCATCCACGTCCCGTCCCCTCAGCTACTCAAATGCACGAAGTTCACCATCCAGCTAAGGAGACAGTGCACTTTTCAGGGTCAAGAATGTAGACCCGGAAGCCAGACTTCCTGACGCTGAATCCTAGCTACCTCGGAGAGTTATTTAATCTCTTGGTGCCTCAGTTTTCACATCTGTAAAGTGGCCTCATAGGGTTATTATGTGAATCAAATGAGTTAGTATGTGAAAAGTGTTTAGAAATGTTGCTTAACACATACAAGAATGTTTGCTGGGGGAAAAAATAAAATCTGGGGGGGAAGAATGAATAGGAAAATGAAAATGGGTCTCAGAACACGAACCATATTCCACACCTAGAACACGAACCATATTTCACACCTTGTTCCTTTGATTGAGGACAGGGGATACCCTTATACCTAACTCTGTATCTGTTCTTTTTATGAAAGCTGAATTCAGTCCAAAAGTATTTGCTCATTTTCTTTTTTTAATTTGTTCATATTTGCTACCATTTTCTTTTGCCAGAATGACAAATCTGGCAAAATGACATATCTCTTTTGTGAAGAGATATCTCTGGCCAGTTTTTTAATGGTGTTAATATTAATGACTATTTTTTATGTCCATGTGATATGTAACCTAAATGACTACATTATATAATTCATGTCCCAGGTATGGGGAGAAAAATGCCAGGATATTATGGGGAAGAAAGAAGTAAACATCACCAACCCACCAGTAACATCCCCCTCCTCCCATATTCACTTCTTAATTACAGAACTGTATTTATGTACATATTTAGATAATTACATGTTTACATGTCTTGTCTCCCCTAGATCACAAGCTGGTGTCTGTTCCATATTATGTAGTCTCAGTGCTCAAAACAGCGCTATATTTACCTGTGGGTGTATAAGTACAATTTGCTAACAAACTGAGGTTGTTGGGACAGATCAATACAAACATACCATACATCAAGCAAGTTTTATAAATATAGAGTCCATCAAATTTATGAGTTTTAAATGACAAAAATGAAAGGAAAGAATTAAAATGAGAGTGGTTTGCATTTTTCTAATCACATTTTCTCCAGAAAAATCTGGGAGGCAATCTTAAACATACTTTTGTTCTCATATGCATACAGAAGGGATATATATATATATATTCATGGTGTATATATGTGAGTCATATATACATGTGTGAGAGAGATACATGTATATGTATACTTACACACACATACACACACACAAACATAGTTACACACACACACCTACCTAATGTGTGAATTAAGCAATTGAGTCGGTTCACCCACAAGGAGAAAATCATGATAGCCAAAATTACCTTAGAAAATTGCATATATATATCACTTGGGGCTCCATCCTTGGAAGATTAAGAAAAAGAAGGGTTAGCTTCATTTGTTTCTATTTATATGTTCTTTGTGACCTTGTTATCTTTGGAGCCCCAGAGTCTAGAGTCTCATGTGAAAGTGGGGTCCATGTAATGGGATCCAAAAAATAATTTTTCTTTTTTTTGTGCACTGAGATTTATGAGCAGTCAATGCTTTTATTTTTTATTTATGTATTTTTTTTGAAAAGTAAATGCTTTTAAATGCAACTTTATAGTATAGGTATGTGTATGTGTGTATACATACATATACATATATGTGTGTATACATACATATACATATATGTGTATGTGCACACACACACATATATACATATATAAGTGTGTGGTATATTATATTTTAAATTTTCTTTTTTTCTTTTTTTTTTTTTTTTGCAGTACATGGGCCTCTTACTGTTGTGGCCTCCCCGTTGCGGAGCACAGGCTCCAGACGCGCAGGCTCAGCGGCCATGGCTCACGGGCCCAGCCGCACCGCGGCATGTGGGATCTTCCCGGACCGGGGCACGAACCCATGTCCCCTGCATCGGCAGGCGGACTCTCAACCACTGCGCCACCAGGGAAGCCCTTAAACTTTCATTTTTATTACTTCATTTCATTCTTACAATAAACCTGTAAAGCAAAGTTTCCATTTACAGATCAGGAAGCTAAGAACGCTGAAGGGATTTGCTCACAGCTGGTAGGTAGTGGAGCCCTAGGTTGGAACAGGAGAAAGCTTACATGTTGATGCTTCTCCACTAACAGTACTTCCCGAAAGCTCATGAAATCATGATAATGAAGGAGCTTTTGAAACTATGGATCTATAACATCTTTTTATAGCATCATGTGGTCACAAGACTGGAAGGCCCTTAATTAAATCCTCCATTTACAGAGGGGAAAACGGAAGCTCAGATATGCCAAGAGACTTAGCCCAGGTCATCCCTTGTTGATGGAAGGACTAAGAGAGCAAGTCTGCCTTTCTACTCCCAGCCTTTTCTCCACCCCACCTCCTTTGCCTCAACCAAGGGGCTAGATCTCAGAATGCAACAAGACAAAGCCTTCCTTGATCAATAGTAAGACTGTAATGCTAAGAAGGAATATTAACAACTCCTTGGAAAATGACAAAGAGCATGCATAGCTAATTTATGAAGGAAGGTGCGTATATATTTTTTAAAAGCTTGACTTACCTTGTAAACTAAGAAATGTAAATTAAAAGAAAAACCATTTTGACCCAGTTGGCGAAGACTTTTTTAAATGCTAATACTCATTGTTCTGAGGGATGGGATCTCACTGTGACAGACGTTCTCTTAGCTGGTGGATGTAAACCATTTCAGTCTTTCAAGAAAGCAGCTGAGTACTGTGTATCTAGAACCTTAAACATGGTCGAGGCTTTGGATCTAGCAATCCAAATCCTAGGAAAATTTTCCAAAGATAATCAGATACGTGGCCAAAGGATATTACTCACACCATTATTTATAATAATGAAAAATTGATAATTGTGTATATTCCCAAGTAGAATGGTTTAATAAATTAGTGTAAATTCATGTGACGTGATATTATGCAGCTGTTAAAATCATTGTTTTGAATATTATTTGATAATCTGGAAAATGTTTATGCTATGTTAAGTGAAAAAGAGAATCCAAAACTGTATATAATCTGATTCCTATTTTATTATCAAAAGTGTGTTGAGAAAAGGGCTGGAAGGAAAGCAATTGGAAGTTAACATTTCTGGATGGTGAGCCTTGAAATGTGCTCTGCACATAGGAAGGTGTGCAATTTTGTATATGTGTTACTCGAATGAGCAAATGAATGACTTGTGGGATTATGGATAATTTAAATTTTATTCTCCATAGTTTTTGGAGTTTTCCTGATTTTATAAAATGAGAATGCATTCTTTTTATTATTATAAAAATGTATCATTATAGAAAACTTATAGTGTGTTGACACTGAACAAGACAGGAAAAACTAGTTTTTTTGTTCAGATCCTTCATTTTTATTGTTTTCCAAAAATTCAGAATATGAGGACTCAACATTGGCTCGGTGCCCTTTTCACGGAGAGGCTGGACGGATCCCTTTAAAAATTAGTTTGCTCTCCATTTTTACCTAGTGATCCTGGTTGATATAATTTCTTCTTTCAAGACTGTCTGAAGACAAATATCATATGGTATCACATATGTGGAAACTACAAAATAATACAAATGAATCCATATACAAAACAGAGACAGAGTCACGACAGAGAAAACAAACTTATGGTTACCAAAGGGTCAAGGGAGGGGGGAGGATAAATTAACAGTATGGGATTAATGAATGTAAACTATTAGACATAAAATAGATAAGCAACAAGGATTTACTGTATAGCACAGGCAACCACATTCAATGTCTTATAATAACCTACAATGGAAAATAATCTGAAAAAATATAACTGAATCACTTTGCTGTACACCTGAAGCTAACACAATACTGTAAATCAACTGTACTTCAATTTAAAAAAGACCATCTGCTGAAGAGCATCCTTGTATTAGTCAGGGTTCCCCAGAGAAATAGAACCAATAGGAGGTGATATAGGTATAGGTATAGATGATACAGATAGAGAGGTTTTTTATTTTTAATTTTTTACACAATTTTTAAAGGTTACTTTCCACTTACAGTTATTGCAAAATATTGGCTCTATTCCCTGTGCTGTACAATACATCTCTTAGCCCATCTTACACCCAGCAGCTTGCACCTCCCTCTCCCCCTCCCCTTGTTCTCTAGAGATACAGAGATTTATAATGAGGGATAGGCTCACATGATGGTGGAGGCTGAGAAGTCCCACGATCTGCTGTCTGCAAGCTGGAGGCTTAGGGAAAGCAGGGGTGTCATTCCAGTGCAAGCCCTGTGGCCCAAGAATGAGAGCAGGGCGCCAGGGTGGACGTGGAGGTGATGGCATAAGTCCCAGGCTGAGTCTGAAGATCTGACAATTAGGGACACTGATGTCCGAGGGCAGGAGATGGATATCCCAGCTCAAGCCAAGACAGCAAATTTGCCCTTCTTCCGCCTTCTGTTCTATTCAGGCCCTCATCAGATCAGGTGAGGCCCACACACACTGGCGAGGGCGATTTTCTTTCCTCAAGTCTCCTGACTCAAATGCTAATCTCTTCTGGAAACACGCTCACGACACACTCAGAAATGATGTCTTAACAGCTATCTGGGCATCCCTTAGCCTGGTCCTGTTGACATATAAAATGAACCATCCCAGCCCTCAGAATTAAAATCATTATAAAAGGCTCTTTCCAATTTTGCAGAGATTTTTGTTTTGAGGCATAACTTTTAGACATACCCAAGGCTTGTATCATTTCCACACGAACAGAGACATGTATATTCCAGAGCGCAGAAGGTAGTTGGGGCTATGACTGTGCTATGGGGTCTCTATATACCGACTGTCTTGCATGGAAATAGGACTTTTGATCTCAGGCTCCTTAGTGTTATACGTTAACCAAGTGATTTTCCATGTGCTAGCAGTCACAGTGGGAACTCAGTGTAGGGCTATGGGTGGCTCAGCTCAATCTATTTCTTGTTTTTGAAAAACAATTCTAATCTTGAAGCCTAGAGCTGGAAGCCAGTTGGGTTATATACATACAAGGGCAGCCCAATGTCTTTCCATGTTATTGTTTCTTTAGAGAGTAAAAAATAAGTCGCTGTGTGTCATTACCAAGCATGGGCAAATTGGGGCAGAAATCATAAAAGAACATATCTCTTTAGTGAGACCCATCTCCTACTTATTTTTTATACTTTAGTAATTTTTCATAATCTTTCAGAATTTAGTAGGGCAGAAATGATCCCCCAAATTACTAGCAGATTATCACTGACTTTCTTGCAAAGGCAAATGGAGAATTTTAAATTTTTACTAGATCTGGGGTTTCAAATTGGGAAATTACTGAGGAACTAAGGGGAACCTATGGACCTGTTCCAAGCAGAGAGATTATATTAAAATAATTCTGACATTAAAAAAAGAGAGAATCAGTTACACGACTGAATCAGATACATGGCTGAAGTCAAATAAGACATTCTCATGTCAGCACATAAAGGAAGATTCCACTTAGTTCCTACTGTCAGGGAGTCAGTCCATTAGAACTTATTGAATATTTTATAAGTAATCGAGCTATTAAGATTATTTTGAACAGTGAGGTTATCTGCCACTGCAGGTTATTTAAAAATCTCTCTCTATAAATTAGCTAAATATGATATTGAGTTTGTTTTCTATGACCATATATGTAGGAGTCAAGCTGAGAACAATATAGAACATTGTGCTTGACCCAGTCATTTAAAATGGAAACACGTGGGACTTCCCTGGCAGTTCAGTGGTTAAGACTCTGCACTTCCACTGCTGGGGCAAGGGTTCCATCCCTGGTTGGGGAACTAAGATCTTCCATGCCGCACGCCTGTGGCCAAAGAGAAAGGAAACACATGAGAATGAGTTAGGCATCTCCAAGCCACAAACACTAGCTAAATATATTGCTGCTTTATTTCTGATCAGAAACGAGCTGTCTTTTGCATAAATGGTTACCTGTACAATCAGAGGATGAAAAAGTTCCCTCTAATGGAAAGAGTACTCACTCTGGGCAAGTCTCAGCACTGAGTGGTTTACCTCAATGACTTGTCAAATAATGAAATTGTCCACTGTGATCATCTGTCCTAAAGGCCTTCTAGATACTTACTCATTTTCTTTTAACTTCCAAATAAATTTTTGATGAGCATCTCCTAGGTGCTAAGTGCTAGAGGAAATAAATAATTAAGCCATGACACAAACCCTAATTCTGTCCACAGTGTGCTTTCTCTCAAGTCTATAGGAGGACCACACATCCACTCAAGTAATTATAATCCAAGAAGAAAGTGTTCAGTGTAATTAGTAGAAGACAAAACACAGTACCTTCGAGTTACAGCTGCGGGAGTTTGAAGGAAGGAGAGATCATATTTTAACCGGGTTAAAGCATTAAGTTATCCAGGAAGATCACCAAAGTGACGAGGATTAGATTATTTTATTGATAAATTACTACAATATTCTATCATCTTCAGCAATGATTTCTAAACACTTTTGATTGTACAGGCCACTAGTAAGTAACATTTTGAGTAGAAACTCTCAAGGATGTCTATTTATATTTTGTTCTATACACACATTGCTGTATTTATATATGATGCACATCATAGCATACACAAAATAGATGTTTTCAAAGGATGATCTAAGTTGGAAATTAACAATATTTGAAAATATTTATTCATTTTTATTCGTGACATGAATTTTTCGCTTGAAAATGCTATGTTTAATCAGTGCAATGTGTTTGAATACGCTTCATTATTTTTGAAAATTGCGGTTTGACGTTTTGTGATACAGCAATTCAAAGGTCTCCTTCTAAGTTCAGTTTGTTTTCTCATTGGTTTTAATGGCTGTCACAGTTGAAAAAGACATTTCACAGATGCAATAGAAGCTCGATAGATACACCTAAAGTGAAATTTAGGTGCATGATGGTAGATATCCTTTCATATTTCTGGTAGTCTCCTGGATATTTTTGGTTTGGTGGGAACCACTTCTTGTTTGGTACCAGCAGATCGTCCTGATTTTTCCTGTGTCATGTAGCTGAAGAAACCTTGTCTTAGGACCACAAACGTCAGCTCTGCCTTTACCTGGTTTGATTCTGCGACACATCTTCAATCAGAAGAGTGTTTTTTCTTTCCCCTGTAATCTTTTAAAGTTTTTTGTATATTTTGTGAGGCTAGTTTACATAAAATTAGATACTATGATCTCTAAATCCACTTAACTGGCGTAAATAAACGTCCATGTGTTGCCAGACACTGGAAGCAGTGGGATGCCACAGTCAGTGCCCACAAGCAGTGAAGCCCCTACTCTTCCGTAGAAAGGTCCCCTCCTGGGAGTGAGGTCTGACCGTCAGACATCTCTACTTCGTGTCATTGCCGCTGTCAGTCCATATATTGAAAATTCGGAAGGCATATTTCCCTTTTTGGTGGGGGCCACGTGGCATGGCACGGCACACGGGACCTTAGTTCCCCGACGAGGGATTGAACCCTTCCCCCCTGCAGTGGAAGCACAGAGTCCTAACCACTGGACGGCTAGGGAATTCCCTCCCTTGCTTTTTTGTTTGTTTTTGTTTTTTGCGGTACGCGGGCCTCTCACTGCTGTGGCCTCTCCCGTTGCGGAGCACAGGCTCCGGACGCGCAGGCTCAACGGCCATGGCTCACGGGCCCAGCCGCTCTGCGGCATGTGGGATCTTCCCGGACCGGGACATGAACCTGTGTCCCCTGCATCGGCAGGCGGACTCTCAACCACTGCGCCACCAGAGAAGCCCTCCCTCCCTTGTTTTTAAGATACTCGATTGTGAAGTGTTCTAACATTTTCTTCTCACAATGCAATGACTGCTCTGAGAATCCAGTGAGGGGCACCCCACTTTGGAGAACTTCCAACTATTAGACAGGCTCTCCGCTCCACAACAGAGGCAGGGGACAGGTGACCTAGACACCCAGGATGGAGCCCCAAAGTGGTGCTCTTTCCCTGGTCAATAAAATTCCAGGTGTTTACAAAGCCAGATAACCATTATGTTGCAACTATACCACTTGTTTTTGCTTTGGGGACCCTTTGGATGAAATGAGCCGATTGATTCTGTCCTAATCTCCAAGTCTCTTGAAGTCTTAAACGTGTGTGGGTAGAGTCATTAGACTGATGGATTACAGCCCTGCTCCGCTCTCACGTCAACCGTGCAACCCAGAACATGAGGTTCCTATTTGTACATCATCGGCATTGGGAGCTTGATAAACAGTTTTAATACTAAATGCCAAATATCTGCGTTTGTAGATCTATCAGACAGATGGTCTATGTTGTTCTTTTCTTACTTCTCAGACTCAAAATGAAACACTGCCCTCTCTAGGATGTCACTTACTCTGAGGATGCCCCCGTGGCTCAGTCTCTGGGGGCCCGAGACCTGGGCCCTTCCTGCTTCTTCAAAGGCTGGACAGCCTATGCCTTTTGCTATGTAATACTTGTCTCTGATCAGCCCCTGGGCTCTAGCTGTGTCCCCCCCAGCCCTCTTAACTCCATCAGGTAGCTTTGGTTTGGCCTGAGAATGTTTGTATGAAACCCAGTTCAAATTCAGTTAGATAAGTTGTTTGGTGTCTTCCAAATGGGCACGACACCTAGATCCATGGTTATTAGCTTTTGGGGGTCATCAACTCCTTTGAGGAGGTATGCAGCATTTAACCAGAAAAAATGCACAAACATTTTGCATAAAATGTTTGCATAAAAATTTCAAAGAGGGGTACTTTATATCCCTTCGAAGTTCATCTTAAACTAGGACTGTTTTTAAAAGTAAATTTACTGAGGTACTTCCCTGGTGATCCAGTGGTTAAGACTTCGCCTTCCAATGCAGGGTTCGATCCCTGGTTGGGGAGCTAAGATCCCACACGCCTTGTGGCCAAAAAACCAAAACAGAAAACAGAAGCAATATTGTAACAAATTCAATAAAGTCTTTAAAAATGGTCCACATCAAAAAAAGCTTAAAAAAATACTTTATTAAAAAAAAAAGTAAATTTACTGAGTTGATGTCCTACAAACCAATTGAGTTGAACTAATGTTTTAGGCTTAAAATTTTTTATTGCCATTTTTTCCAATGGCTTAGCTTTAAACAGTTATAAAATGTTTATGGTATGTCTATTTATATTGCCTTGAATGGTTAAGTACTGTTCATTATGGCATAATGTTTCTCCTTAAAGACATAGTTACAAAGGTCCCTGCTTTATAATTTGGTTGTCACTGAAGTCTGTACACAGGCTGCTAATTGTTTACCCAAAATCGATCTCTCCTCTTTTTCTTCACTAAGAGAACCCTGTTTTTGATGGGGATGTCAATGTAACCAGCTGAAACCCTACATTTTCCAGCCTTCCTTATGGACAGAGGTGGCCACATGGCTAGATTATTGCCAATGCCAATTTAAAGAATGTTCCTTAAAAGGGGCTGACTCAGCTGGAATGTGAGGCACTTTCGTCTCCCCTTCCCACCTATTCTTTCTTTTTCTTGCCAAGAATACAGTTATCATGGCTGGAGCTCCTGTAGCCATTTTGTAGCCATGAGGCAACTTTGGGAGTGAAAGCCATGCTCTCTGCAAATGGCAGAACAAGAGACTGAGAAGGAGACAGAGAAACTTATAACCCTGAAGCCTCTAACTAGCCCTGGGCCTCCTTCCTTTGGACCTCTAGTCTTCAAGTTACATGAGAGAAAAAGGAACCCTGACCTTCATCAAATAAATAAATAAATAGGTACGTTTACACACATACAGACACACACACATCCATGCAACTTAACACATTCTTTGACTAATACAAGCCTCATACATATGCACACACTTTTTTAAAGTCTATGAATGTTAAGTAGAAAATTCTTTTTCCTTAAAAAAACTGATCATTTCAGCAAATTCAGCAAAGTCTTCTGAAAATGAGTTATTTGTAATGACCTGTTTGTAAAGTATCATCAAAAGACATATATTAGTGGTTAGCATACAAATGATATTCTTGCAAAAATTCCCAGTTTACAAGTATTCATATCCTTTGATGTCTCCTCTCACTTCCCTCTCCCCCAAGACCTTCTTCCCCAGAATAACCACTTGCATCAGTTTCCTGCTTCTGCTGTAACAAATTACCACAACCATAGTGGCTTAAAAAAAAAATCCCCCATGAATTTATCTTACAGCTCTGGAGGTTGGAAATCCAAACTGGGTCTTGCTGAGTGAAAATCAAGGTGCTGCAGGGGCTGAGTTCTACTCTGGAGGTTCCAGGGGAAAATGCATTTCCTTGCCTCTTGCAGCCTCTAGGACTGCCCGCATCCTTGGTTCCTGGCTTCCTCCCTTCTCCAAAGCCAGCAATGGCTGGTCCAGCCTTTCTCACACCTCATTACTCTGACACTGACTCTCCTGCCTCCCTCTGTCACTTATAAGGCACTTGTGATTGTATTGGGACCACCTGGATAATCCAGGATCATCCTCCCATTGCAGATCCTTAATTTAATCATATCTGCATAGTTCCTATTGTGATGTAAGGTAGTATCTTCACAGGTTCTGGGGAATAAAATGTGGACACACTTGAGGGACCGTTACTCTGCTTACCGCACCACTATTACAAGCTTGGTGCGTATGCATGAAGACTTTTTGGTAACGTGTTCAGTTATATTTGTATTTTAAATATTTTATCAAAATGACATTCCATGCTATTCTGAAACTTGCTTGTTTTCACTTAGCGACATGTAACGTACAACCTTCCACGTCGGGATAGATAGACCCAGTAAGGAAATGTTTTAAAGAAAAGCCTCCTTCTGGAATTTTGAGGGGTTTTTTTTTTTCTGCTGAAAAAATGAAAAGAAGGAAAAAAGATTTTAAGCATCCCTCCTAAGGCTAACTGAAGTGAAAAATGTTAGTGAGAATTTCACAAGAAACATTCTCATCTATTTACATATTACAGGTGAATGTGATATTTCACAAAGCAGTGAATATCCAATTGTGTTCAGTTTAGCTCTGTTGAAATGTTGCAAGCTGTCCACAGTGGGCATTTCTGGTTATTTAACTGCTTGGCACTCCTTCCTCTTGACAATAGCATCTGAATTCCCTTGGAAAATTATCACTTCCTAATGGATAAAGTTTGTTGGGATTAAAATAGTTGCCCACCTCTTAGCCAAGGGTGGCCACATGACCCAAGCTAGGCCAATCAAATATTCCCTCTGCAAAATCCAAACTTTGATCAGTGTGTTATGGACTAAATGTTTGTGTGACCCCCCCCCCCCACACTCCTACGAAATTCGTATATTGGAGGCCTAACCCTTAATGTGATGTTATTTGAAGATGGGGCCTTTGGGAGGTAATTAGGATTAGATAAGGTCATGAGGACCAAGTTCTCATGATGGAATTAGCGGCTTTATAAAATGAGGAAGAGAGAGAGATTCCCCCCTGCCCTGTGCCCACATACCAAGGAAAGACCATGTGAGGACACAGAGAGAAGGTGGCCATCTGCAAACCAGGACGAGAGCCCTCATCAGGACCTAAACATGCCAGCACCTTGACCTTGGACTTCCAGTCTCCAGAACTGTGAGAAATAAATTCCTTGTTTCAACTACCCGGTCTATGGTATTTTGTTATGGCGGCCCGAGCAGCCTACGACAATTAAACCGAAAATGGCTGACTCTCATGCATCATCACAGCAACTCTAAAAAGATTAAAAGCAGGGGTAGTACTCAGTGAAATAGAAAACAAAACCCCTAAAAACCACATTGAAGCAGGTCTGCAGAATCGTATCCAAAACATGTTAAGAATGGTCAGTCCTGTAATGTTAGATAAGAGCTATTTGGTGAGCTCTCTTGCATTTATTCTTGGGGTTAAAAGGTCAGGATAGTCCTAGGAATGGCTTGGGTACTCCTGAGAACACTGAGCTTTCGTAATGCGACAATTTAAGGAGATGTGTTCGCTATTGCCCCGAGAGGTGGCGTCCACCTACCTCTGTAATCTGCAGCCAGGCCCGCAGCGTTGAACAGCTTCAGTCAATGTCTAAGCTGGGGGTGGGGAGAGCAACAGGTAAGAAAAATCCCAGTAAGGAAGCATTGAGGCCTGAGAAATCACTGACTGAGAAATCAAAATGGAGAAGTAATAGAACGCTTTGCCTAATTAGGTAGTGATTTTATAACTATTTGATCAAATAAACAAAAGTAAATGCCAGACATTCATCAGAGCTCTTGGTTGTAAATACCAGAAACTCACTTGATTTACCTTGAGCACAAAAGAGGAATAATGGGAAAGATATTAGGGGAGTTCCCAGAGTAGAGGGAAAAGGGGGACAGCCAAGCCCCAGAAGGCAGTGGAGGCCAGAAGAGGGCAGTGGGGACCTCAAACATTGGAACCAAGGACTTGAACCTTTGTATCACCTGTCTCTGCAACTTGACTTCATTCTTACCGACCAGCTTTCTCCATGTAGTGGAGTTCCATGGCTCTTTCAGGCATCATCACTAGAAGAGAAAGGGCTCTCCCTCCACTCCTATCTCTTCTTGGAAAACCCTGGAGAAGACCTCTAATTGGTTCCACTTCCATAGCCTCTTGGAGCCACCATGAAAGACAGTGGCTAATACATGAAGATTAACCACATTCCTGCCACTATGTCAGGAACAGAAAATCGGGGCTCTGCAATTAGAAGGTCCCACATGGTTGAACTAAAGAAACAATTCTTCCAAAAAGTGGGGGAGTTGTCGCCAGAAGAAGCAATACGTAGTACTAGGTAGACAAAAACAATAGAGGTTCAGGGAAGCCTGGATGGGGGCAACTTGCCAAAGACACAATTTAGGTATTCCATATGCCTATGCGAAGAATGAATCTGAATATCATTTGGTTTCAGAAACTAACATTCCATCAAAAGTGAAGACAAATAAAGTGGGATTTATTCAACAAATTATCTGTATAGTTTAAATTGAGCAGAGACTGTTTATTCCTGACGTCTGACCACTCTCTGGCTTTCTCAGGACAACACTGACATTTTTTTGCTCTCTGTGAATGTGGAGGTCTTAGCAATGTCACTTCTGGAGGGTTTCATACTATGTGCAGGAGATAAAGGAAGAACTACCTTACACTCGCCCCCAACACAGATTTCTTAGTAAGCTACGTTCTAGGGGAAATACTGCATGTGTTACCAAAGTTAACATGTATGAGTCTGTAGAGCTACCCTTTGAAAATGTGTAAAATGCGGAGATGTGTGTGTGTGTGTGTGTGTGCATGTATATGAAAACTCTTCTGTAAAGTGAAAGATAAATGGGCCCTGAGTAACCTAATAGCTCAAACAACTTTTAAAGTAAAAAAGAATACCTATTAAATTTGAATTGTGATGTTTATTTCTCCTGCAAAATGTTGATTTCATTAATCATAGTAGTTGGCCAGTGATAGCAATTTCAAAATAATCCCTTGATAGTTGACAGCCCTGCCAACTCTTTGCATAGTTATTAAAATATTCTTCTTCTTATGGTATAAGTATGTATTACTGCATATTTTTTCAAAGTTCAATTTCCTCATTCTTTATAAACTAGTGAAAATAATGTACTTTAAAAACTGTTCTTGGGCTTCCCTGGTGGTGCAGTGGTTGAGAGTCTGCCTGCCGATGCAGGGGACACAGGTTCGTGCCCCGGTCCAGGAGGATCCCACGTGCACCAGCGCTCCGCGGCTGGGCCCGTGCGCCATGGCTGCTGAACCTGCGCATCCGGAGCCTGTGCTCCGCAACGCGAGAGGCCACAGCAGTGAGAGGCCCGCGTACCGCAAAAACAAGCAAACAAAAACAAAACTGTTCTTCACATTTTTACCATTACTACAATATGTATTACTTAGGCCTATCAACTAAAATGGTATTCTTTTTCTCAATAAAATTTTTTCATAGTAAATAACAAATAAGTACAGGTAGACAAACTTATAATGAAAGCTCAGCATCTTTGTTTGGGCTTCCCAAAAAGTAGATCCTGTGAGAAGGACTGGACTGTGGGTTGTTTAGTTGGTGATCCCAGAAAGCTTGTGGGACGGAGTGGACAAACAAGAGAAGGAAAGGGGGAAAGTCAAAAAGGTGCACTGATAAGCAGACTGCCACTTTGGACAACTGGGGTTCACCACCACTGGGGGCGCTCTGAGGAATCAGGTAGGATATATCCCAGAACGAATCCACTGAAGGGTAGGGAAGTTGGAGCAGTAACCTTCTGGCACTTGAACCTCATTGGTAAAGGGTTGATCTTGGAGCCAAAAAAGGCTGAAAATAGCAGAATTCGTGAAACAAGCCACACTCTTCCCTGTTGTGGCTGGTCCCAAGGCCATCATCTATATCCATCATCTCTCCCCTCTGCCACCTAGTCTAGATTTCCTTTACTCTTAGCCAACACTTGCACTAATCTGACTTGCTTGCATGTAGAAAGACCAGACCATCATCTCTGAGCAGTTGGCCCTGGTTATCTTGCCCGTGTCAAGCCCTGGTTGCTTGAATTGCCCTTTCCCCTTATCACCAAACGTAGAAGCACTAAGGAGTGTCCCAGCGAACCCTCCAAGTTCCAGACATCTTCCTTCCCATCCCCATTATGAAGCAGCGACTCCAACTCTACAAGATAATCAGAGTCAGAGATCCCCACCAGTATAGTAATTCCCATCTTTACCTGCTTATCTGTCAACATAAGGATCCCCCAATCATCAGGGGGGCAGTTATTGTTTCAGATGCAGTGGAATCATTACTATATCCCTAGAGGAAATACCCGCTACTCTATACACATATACTGAGAACAAGGCCTTTGATCTGGAAGAGCCTAAGTTACAAGGATTAAAAACACAATCTTCACTAATGAGTCCCTGGGAGTGTGGTGAATGGGGCCAAATCTACTTGGATCCTTTAATTGCCATTTCTGTGTGTTCCAGATATTAGGATACAGCACATAAAGTGATTATAGATAGTGATCACTGGCTTAACATACATGTTCCATCCTTTAAGGACAGTGATTTGACCATGTAAGATGTCATCCCTATGCTGATTCCTTAGCTGAGTCTTTTTTTTTTTCTGGTACGCGGGCCTCTCACTGCTGTGGCCTCTCCCGCTGCGGGGCACAGGCTCCGGACGCGCAGGCTCAGCGGCCATGGCTCACGGGCCCAGCCGCTCCGCGGCATGTGGGATCTTCCCGGACCAGGGCACGAACCCGTGTCCCCTGCATCGGCAGGTGGACTCTCAACCACTGCGCCACCAGGGAAGCCCCTTAGCTGAGTCTTTAAGAGGCTATTTAAATACTCTCTCAGGCCCCCCTCAAAATCAACAATCTTCTAATAAGTGGGTCAGAGTAGTGTTCTCAGGGTAGTATTATTATTTTTTTGCCTAAAAAGCCAAAGTAGCTCACCAAGTGCTGTGACTCTTTCCTAGTGGTAGTAAATGTGATACATCCTTTTAGATGCAATATTCTAGATCTTTAGGCCTCTAAAATATTTCCCGATGGGGCAGGCTTTAGAAACTTTGCAGGGTTTGTTTCTCATCCTCCAGCATGAAGTATTTTACTACAGCAATCAGCATACTTGCTCCTTCCTAAAAACCAAGTCCAATGATCATGCCGTCATTCACATAATGGCCCAGTATGATGTTCGTCAAGATGACCAAGGTCCTTGCTGATGATACTGTAACAGAAAGGAGGAGAGTTAACATCCTGAGGACCAGGTAGTGAATGATGAATAGAATGCATTCTCTAAAACAACAGCTTTTGGCACTTAGCAGGGGGCTATTATAAAGAAGTTTGCATTCACAAGAGAAAGATAGAAATGCACATTCACTATCAGCATGAAGTATTTTACCAGAGCAACCAGTGCACTCGCTCTTCATGTGCCTTGGCTTTCTTACAACGTGGTGACCGCAGGGTAGTTGGTCTTCTCACATGGTACCTCAGACCTACAAAGGCAATGTCCTTATGGACAAGGCAGAAGTTGCATCACCCTTTATGACAGCCTTGGAAATCACCCAGCATTAGTTCTGCTTCACACTGTTGATCAAAGCAAGTGAAGCCTAGCTCAGATTCAAGGGGAGGGTAATTAGACTCCATCTCGTGGTAGGGGAATGTCAAGTTTGCATTATAGAAGAGCCATTGGGTTGAGGGATATTGTTGCAGCCATCTTTAGAAAATAAAAACTATCACGTCTCTCACAAGAGGAACTCGGGCTATGCTGAGACCTGTCCCTAGTTTTTGGAGTAGAGGCGGTGAGAAGAGGCAGGGGCAGACCTCGAGGTAGACGAGCATCATCTATGAGGCATCTGCGGCAGAGGAGGACTTTGTAGGGTCTCTGGGCAATGGCAAGCTCTTCTCTTCAACTATAAGAGGGTGAGGGACACTTCTAGGCTGGGTGGTTTAGGGAAGTCTAGAGGCGTCAACGTTCTCTAGTATACATCTATCCACATGCCCTCATCCCCGTTCTCAGGGCCCCTTTCCTCCCTACCAGGGCTTTGACTTTTATATAAGAGGCCTGACTGGCCTTTGCCTTCAGTCTACTTTGCAGTTCTGTTACCCTTGTTATTAGGCCTGACTTTTCACAAGTCTGCTTTCTGGCTTCAGGAAATGGGGATCTCCAAGGAGCCTTTGCAGCTTTCATTCTCATGTTGTGAACTGATAACTGGATGATGTAAATGCATCCTTCTCTTTCCTCAATGCTTCTGGCCAGTGAACAAAAGCCAGACACCTCTTCAGTTCCTATGATCACCACATCCTCTGTATCTTTCAGGCATAACACTATTGCATAAACCAAGCATCTCTTTTCACCTTTACCTCATTCCAGTAGACCACAGGTGAAAGTTTGGTAATTGTGGTGCTACAGAGTGCCAGGGTTTAACATCACCCAACTTACCACCACCAATGGGGTCTTTATTAGCTCCATACCATTGAGAATATACTTTCTAGGGTCTCTTCCACTGCTAATTCCCTTAGTTTGAGTTCCTCCAAAATCAGACGTCAAGGCAAGGCCTTGGATACAAGGAATTTATTTTAGAAATGATCCCAGGAAGTACGAGTGAGGGAGTGTGGAATATGAGAGAGGAAAAGGAGAAAATCCAATTGATAAATAGGCTACTACTATGGGCAACTTGGGCTCAGGTCTACTGGGGACTTCTGAAAAACCATGAAGAGTGTCTCATAATAGTCTCACTAAGGTATGGGAAACTTGGCTATTAAGCCACTGATTCCTATTCTTCATTGGGTGAGAGGTGTTGGATTCCCAGAAATTCCAGGATACCTTATGTGAGGGCTGAGCAAGTTCTTGTGATACTGGAGAAAATCCTCAGTCGTAGAGGCAGAATGATACAGGTGCTTGAGCTGAGAACTTTTCAGCACAGTTAGGCAATGTTCATGTTCAGCTACAGGTCAACTCAGAAGGGAGCCAAGGGGATATGGGGCAGGGCATAAAGACTGTCTGCTATGTGCACTATTCAGTAATCCAGATAAGAAATCGGGAGGAAGTCCCTGTTAAACATGGTGGATCGAACACGTGCATTTATCATACCTCCATCTGAAAGTCTCTCTAAAATGACTGACAAGGAATAAAAAAACAATTTTATAAAACCTGGAAGGGTAGGGACTTCCCTGGAGGTCCAGCGGTTAAGACTTCACCTTCCAATGCAGGGGGTGTGGGTTCGATCCCTGGTGAGGGAGCTAAGATCCCACATGCCTCGTAGCCAAAAAACCAAAACATAAAATAGAAACAGTATTGTAACAAATTCAATAAAGACTTTAAAAATGGTCCACATCAAAACTTAAAAAAAAAACAAAAAAAACCTGGAAGGGTAAAGAGAGCAGAAGAGACAACCACAGATAAGACCTAGCCACAAAATGTTAGAAGACAGAAGGCTGGTGGATGAGTGGTAACAAAGTTAACAGAACAGCAAGAAAGTTTGCTTTGTGGTGGAAAATATCAAAAAGCAAATAGATCCCTATGATAAAACCCTAAAAATGCTCAGAAACTGGTAGTAGTTTTTACCTCTATAAGAAGGGGTTCAGGGCAGGGCTGAAAAAAAATAAGGAACTGTAGTTGGACCACAGAATCCCTCTCCTCTCCTGTGCAGGAAGGGACCAACACTAACATCAGCCCAGCTGGCAACAGGAGGTTTAATTTCTGGGGAAATGAAACCAGAGAGTTTTCAGAATGAATGATACCAAGTTTGGTAGAGGACGGGAGTAAGACTGAAAATGACCCCAGAGATCTCCCTTCCCCTTCTGCCACATGAGGACGCAGTGTGAAGACAGCAGTCTATGAACCACGAAGTGGGTCCTCATCAGAAACGGAATCTGCCGGCAACTTGTTCTTGAACTTCCCAGACTCCAGAACTGTGAGAAATAACGTTTTGATGTTTAAGCCACCCATTCTATGGTATTTTGTTATATGGGTGGCCAAAAAGTTTCTTCGGTTTTTAAGTAAAAATAAAAGACACATTTTTCATTTTAACCAAGAACTTTACTGAACAATGTAGTCACCATTTTGTTCCACTACCTTCTGCCATTCTCCTACTGTATTTCCTCTCCTACCCTCCTAAATGACTGTATCTTCTATAATATCTCCTCTCTCACCCTATTTTAAAGATAATGACCTTACTTCCTAATTCCCTGAGAAAATGAAAGCAATCCGAAAAGTACCACTGTTCATCCTCACCACCACATTCACTTGCATCTGTTGGCATACTCTGCCTGTGTATAGACTGTCCGTGCTCTGAGCTAAAATAATCCCTCTGCTTGTGTTCTAGATTCCATCCACTTGCTTGCATATTCCAATAAAGGTCCCTTCTTTCTCCTGTGTCATTAGTTTTCTCCCTCTCTTGGATCATCCTCACCAGCCAACACATGTGCTATAATATCTTTCATTGAAAAATTAAACCCTCTTCCTTATAGCATGTCTCTGCTCCCCTTCAGGACAAAATTTAAAGAACTATCTATGTCTACTGTCTCTATTTCTGCTCTTCCACTTCCTCTTGAATCCACTCCCGTCATGTTTTAACTCTTGCAGCAGATCTAATCAAAGTCACTGATGACTTTGTTGCTAACTTCAAAGGTTAATTCTCAGTCTTTTCTTACCTAATCAACCAGCAGTGGGTCACCCTCTTCTTCTTGAAGCTGTCTCCTGGTTTTCTTTCTACTTACCCAGTCACTCATCCTTAGTCTCCTTGCCAGGTTCTTCCTCTGCTCCCTGATCTTTGCGAGACCAACATGCCCCAGATCTCAGTCCTCAGACCTCTTCTCTTTTCTGTATCCCCTTCACTCCTTTACTGCTGTCACCAATTTTGTCATTATTTATATGCTGATGACCTCAAAGCTTATATACCTAGTCTAGTCCTCTCCCCTTAACTCCGGACTCCTGTATCTAGCTGCCCACTTGAGATCTCCACTCAGGAGTCTAGTAGCTATCACCAACCAAGAAATCCAAAACCGAGCTCCTTCTCTTCCTACAGAATTCTCCATTTTGGTAACAGCAACTCCTTCCTTCCATTTGTTCGGGGAAAAACACTGGTGTCATATCCGACTCCACTCTTCCTTTATCCCACCTACAATCATCCCACCTAAAATCATTCCTGTTGGCTCCACACTCAAAACATAATCAAACACTGAACACTGTTCAACACTTTCAACACCACTAACTAGAACACCCCTGGCTGGGTACAAGTCTGTTATTGCTGGCTGGCTTCCTGCAATCACCCCCTAACTGGTCTCCCTGCCTCTGCCCTTAGCTCAGTCAGTCTTTTCTCAACACAGCAGCCAGTATGATCCTTTAAACATATAATTCAGATCATGACATTTCTCCGCTCAAAACCCTTCATTGCCTCCCCAGCTTATTCGGGATAAAAGCCAAATCCTTATAAAAACCTCCAAAGCCTGATATGATCTGGCCACTGACTACCTCTTGTGCTCCACATCTAACTTCTCTCCCCCTGCAACTTCTGTCCTAACCTCCATGGGCCCTTGCTGTTCCCACCTCTCGCCCCCCGGGCTCTTTACACTGGATATTAATTATCTGGAAGGCTCTTCCCTCAGTGGCACTCTCCCTCACTTCCTTAAGATCTTTTTTTTTAAATTAATTTATTTTATTTTTTATTTATTTTTGGCTGTGTTGAGTCTTCGTTGCTGTGCGCGGGCTTTCTCTAGTTGAGGCGAGCGGGGGTTACTCTTCGTTGCGGTGTGCGGGCTTCTCATTGCAGTGGCTTCTCTTGTTGCGGAGCACCGGCTCTAGGCACGTGGGCTTCAGTAGTTGTGGCACGTGGGCCCAGTAGTTGTGGCTCACAGGCTTAGTTGCTCCGCGACATGTGGGAACTTCCCGGACCAGGGCTCGAACCCATGTCCCCTGCATTGTCAGGTGGATTCTCAACCACTGCACCACCAGGGAAGCCCAAGATCTTTTTTTTTTTAACACTTCAAGCAAAAAGACGAAACAGCAATGCCTTTATGAGACTGAAGCACTACCTACTGCACTAACAAGGCACCTAGCAATGCCTTTAAAAACTTTGCTAGAAAAGATTCTCGATCTGTAATTCTCTACATATCTAGAACATTAATCAAGTTTGAGGGTAGACATGATATTTTAAGGCATGCAAGGTCTCAACAGATTTCCCTTCTGTTTCTTTTTCAGGAAGTTCCTGGAGGATGTGCTCCACCAACATGACATAATAACCCAAGAAAGAGGAAACAGGGCATCCAACACTGAAGAGCGGGAATTCCCAGGGTGATGGTGACCGGAAGTCCTGAGCACTGGCTGCGCAGCCAGCCTAGAAAGATGACACAGGGCTCTGGGAGGAAAGTACCAAGGGGGCAAAATGGAACTGCAATGTTGCCTGATGTATTTCATCATAATAAAGAGAGGGATGCAGTTTTTGAGTTTGGAGGCGATACACACGAGGGTTACATAAAAAGCCAGAGGGATGGTCTTCTGCAGGAAACAAAACAATTGGGCAAGAATGATAAAACACATTCATAATATTCAACATGCCTCAAGTGGTAACAGTTTTTTCATGATTTAATCAAAAATTGTATAATAACTCTGTTGGGAGGATGCAAGAAGGGTGTGGAGAGGAGAGCGGGTAGGGAGAGAGCTAGAGCTTCCACTTTCAGCATAGGAGACTAATACATC
Organism: Orcinus orca; assembly: GCF_937001465.1. Taxonomy (NCBI): domain Eukaryota; kingdom Metazoa; phylum Chordata; class Mammalia; order Artiodactyla; family Delphinidae; genus Orcinus; species Orcinus orca. The sequence continues at coordinate 27,128,289 of NC_064562.1, forward strand.
ACATCTAAAAGTGTAAAAGTCGGGCTTCTAGTGGTTAAGAATCCTCCTGCCAATGCAGTGGACATGGGTTCGAGCCCTGGACCAGGAAGATCTCACATGCCGTGGAGAAATTAAGCCCGTGCACCACAACTACTGAAGCCCACTCGCCTAGAACTCATGCTCCACAACAAGAGAAGCCACTGTAATGAGAAGACAACGAAGAGTAGCCCCCGCTCACCACAACTAGAGAAAGCCCACACGCAGCAACGAAGACCCAATGCAGCCAAAAATAAATAAATTTATATAAAAAAAATAAAACTGTAAAAGTCAAGACACAACAATGGAGCCATGTTACTGAAGAATGTGTAGGTAAATACTGGAAATGATAGCCCAAAGATGTGAAAATGGTCCTCTCTAGTAGAAGAAATCAGGATAGAGGGGGGAGATTTTTTTTCCTTTCTTAAATTGAAAGCCTTGTGATAATTGATTTTTTAAATCTAAGATGTGATGGTAAATTTTATGTGTAAACTTGACTGGCCACAGGGTGCCCAGATTAAACATTATTTCTTGATGTGTCTGAAAGCCTGTTTCTGATGAGATTAGCATTTGAATCAGTGGACTCAGTAAAGTAGATGGCCCTCTCCAATGTGGGTGGCATCATCCAGTCCACTGAGGGTCTGAAGAGCCCATAGGGCAGAGGAAGGAGGAATTTGCTCCTGTTTCCTGTATGGTAGATTGTGGAACTTCTTAGCATCCATAATTGCGAGCCAATTCTCATAATCAATTTCCCAGAATAAATCTATCTATTTATCTATCTATCTATCTATCTATCTAACCTATTGGTTGTTTCTCTGGAGATATCTAATACGTAAGTATAATCATTTCTTTGAGAAAATTAAAATAAAATAAAAAGTAAAGCAAAAACTCCCCTCTCTTCAAATCATACAGAACAGAGAGCCATGAATTATATAAACCATATTTAATATAACTGATATGTAAGTGGTGTAAATTTCTCATAGATGGAAGACAAAGGAAATTATCTCAATGTGCTATAACTCTGTGGGTATCTAATAACTTGGTCAGCTAACATTTCTCCTGTTTCTAGCAAATACATCCCCTTTGTTTTAGAAATTTCTTTTTTCTCCAACCCAAACACAAGCTTTTGGATGTACCTATCAGAGTATCGCATATTATGTACATAGGATTAGGCATGTGACTCAATCAGGACAATCTGGGTCCTGTCCTGGAACTCTCTGAACTGAATAGAGAAAGGGAGCGCTGTAAAGGCAACCCCAGAGCTGCCAGCAGGTATGTCTCCTCCCATGTGAAAAATCCTGTCTGGAACTTCTGGTTTACAGTGTTGCAGGTAAGGAGCTTGGAAGTTGCCACTCCATCTTAACAACAGCTAAAGAGGTGACTAGACTGAACACTCAACAACTCTCCTTGCATCCATAAGAGAGGGGAGGACACAGGGCCCTCAAGACTGGAGAGACAGAGAGGCAAACACAGGTTATCAGGGCTTCCCAGACTCACTAGCAGAAACTACTGCAGGAATCAGGATGGATGGGACCATCTGAGCTAATTGATGAATTGCTGGAGGTTCAGGGTGGACAGCTCTGAGAGTTAAAAATGCCAGGGTATCCAGACATAGGAACACCACCACCCCAGACTTTTGTGGCTTTACCTCCAGGAGCTCGACCAGCTTCTCACAGTAAATAGTGGAGAAAAATCCTCTCATGCTACCAGCATAGGGAAAGAAAAACAAAACCATTTGGAAAACTTCCAGATAACTCTGTCCTCCTTAACAAGGCCTTCCCTCAGGGGAAACTAGTTAGCCGGAGCCTAACCTGCTAGGGAATTATCAGAGTTTAATTGATCTGGGAGAAGAGAAACTCCTAACTCCCACCCAATCTAGCAATTCTGTTCCATCTAAGGGGGATGGAAAAAAATGGAAAAACACTTGTGAAGTTCACAGCTCAGAAGCACAGGCTCACTAAAGACTGAGATCTAATCATAGAACTATAGAATACTTCCCCTCCCCCCCACACTTTATCACAACATTACTGAAGGCCTATTTACAGCAGTTACTCTTACCTAGTATCATGTCCAACTATCAAGAAAAAATAATAAGGCATACTATAAAGGAAAACAATAATAAGGCATACTATAAAAACAACTTGAAGAGAAGGAGCAAGCATCAGAACCAGACATGGAAGGGAGGTTGGCACTACCAGATCAGTAATTTAAAACAACTATGATTAATAGGTAAGGGCTCTAATGGGTAAAGTAGACAGCATGCAATAAGAGATGGACCCTGTAAGCAGAGAGATGGAAATCCCAAGCAAGAATAAAAAAGGATTGCTAAAAATGAAAGACACTATGACACGAATGAATGAAGAATGCCTTTAATGGGATTATTAGTTGACCGGACATGGCTAAGGAAAGAAGCTCTGAGCTTGAGGATATGTCAGTAGAAACCTTCAAAACTGAAAAGCAAAGAGAACAAAGACTAAAAGAAACAGAACAGAATATATATAAGGACTGTGGGAGCAACTACAAAAGATGTAGCGTACACATAATGGGAATACCAGAGGAGAAGAAAGAAAGGAACAGAAGAAATATTTGAAAAAAAATCACTGAGAATTTCCCCCAAATTTATGTCACACACCAAACCACAGAGCCAAGAAATTCAGAGAACACCCATCAGGATAAATGGCTAAAAAAAAAAAAGAAAGAAAGAAAGAAAGAAAAAGATCCCCAAAAGCAAACAAACAAACAAAAACTACATTTAGGCATATCATTTTCAAGCTACAGAAAATCAAAGACATGGAAAAATTCCTGAAATAAGCCAGAGGGGGGAAAATCTTATCTATAGTGGAATAAAGATAAGAATTATAGCTAACTTCTCCTAGAAACCAGGTAAGCAAGAAGAGAGTGGAGTGAAATATTTAGTGTTGAGAGAAAAAGACCCTACCAACACAGAATTACCTACCCTATGAATTTTTGTTCAGAAGTGAAGGACTGATAAAGACTTTCTCAAACAAACACAAACTGAGGGAATTTGTTGCCACTAGACCTGCCTTGCAAGAGATGTTAAAAGAAGTTCTTTAGAGAGAAGGAAAACAATGTAAGCCAGAAATTCAGATCTATATAAAGAAAGGAAGAGCATCAGAGAATAAATAAGTGAAAGTAAAATGAAAACTTTTATAACATATATATGCTTATGTACAAGTGAAATAAATGACAGCAATGAAATAATGGGCAAAAAGGAAGAATTAGAAATAGTTTGTTATTATAAGGTACTTGCACTACCCATGAAGCAGTACAGGGTTATTTGAAAGTTAAACAAAGGCATGATCCATGAAAGAAATAATTAAAAAAATTAAAACTTCTGCTCTGCAAAACACAACGTCAAGTAAATGAGAAGACAAGCCACAGACTGGGAGAAAATATTTGCAAGAGACACATCTGATAAAAGTCTGTTACCTCAAATACACAAAGAACCCTTAGAACTCAATACTAGGAAGACAAACAACATGATTAAACAACAGGAAAAAGATCTGAACAAGACACTTCACCGAAAAAGATATACAGATGGCATAAGCATATGAAAAGATGCTCCACACCATATGTCACCAGGGAAATGCAAATTTAAATAACAATAATATACAACTACGCATTTATTAGAATGGCCAAAATTCAGAAAACTGACAACACCAAATGCTGGTGGGGACGTGGAGCAACAGGAACTCTCATTCATTGTTGGGAATGCAAAATGGTTCAGCCACTTTGGAAGACAGTCTGACTGTTTCTTACAAAATTAAACATATTCTTACCGTATGATCTAGCAGTCATGTTTCTTTGTATTTGCCCAAAGGAGCTGGAAACTTAGGTCCACAAAAAAACCCTGCACATGGATGTTAATAGCAGCTATTCATAATTGCTAAAACTTGGAAGCAACCAAGACATTTTTCGGTAGGTAAATGGATAAATAAAATGTGGTACATCCAAACAATGGAATATTATTCAGTGCTAAAAAGAACAGAGCCGTCAGGCTATGAAAAAGTATGGAGAAAACTTAAATTCATCTTGCTAGATGAAAAGCCTACACACTGCATGATTCCAACTATCTGACCCTATGGAAAAGGCAAAATTACACAGGTGGCCAAAAGATCAGTGGTTGCCAGGAATTGGGGGATGGAAGAGGAATAAATTGGAAGAACACAGATTTTTAGGGCAGCAAAAATACTCCGTATGATACTATAATGATGGATACGTGTCATTATACATGTGTCCAAAGCCATAGAATGTACAATACCAAGAGTGAACCCTAATGTAAACTATGGACTTTGGGTGATTATGATGTGTCACTGTAGGTTCATCAATTGAAATAAAGGTACCATTCTGGTTAGGGATGTGGACAGTGGGGGAGGCTGTGCATATGGAAAATCTCTGTACCCTCCTCTTGATTTTTCTTGTGAACCTAAAACTATTCTTAAAAAACTGAAGTCTTAGATAAAATCCTGTTTGAGGTAGGTAGTAGGCAACTATGACTCCGCCACGCAGAGAAATCTGGGTAAGAGATGAAAAAAGAACCACAGAGTGAGAGAGAAACAAAAGACCGGCAGCATTCAAGTTCCTACTTCCAGTTGTCCCCAGCTACTTGCCTGCATTCCCAGTTTACAAGCCAAAAAGCCCTCCTCTGCTGCTTAAGCTGCTTCAAGTTGGATTTATAGAAACCGCCAAAAACATGAGTAATATACACATTATTCAGGCAGAGGCGGCACCACCAACAAACATTTATTGCTCCCCTGCTAACTGTAGGGCACCATGCTTGACCATGGGTTCACTCTCAAAAAACGTAAGCAATCCAGACACAAAGACAAGTAGAATCTTGCAGAACCTCGATTACAGGTAGCAAGTGGCTACAGAGGGAGGTATGGTAATCCAGGGGTAGGGGACCAGATCGGGAAAGAAGGTGCCCATGGCAGGAAGAGGAGAGAAACGGGAAGTGTGTTCTGGGCAGGGGACAGTGAGAGCTAGGGTTGCAAACTCATGTGCTTACCAGGGCCAGGCATGAAATCAGGCAGGCTGCGGGGGATCACGGGAACCCAGGCTCTGTCTACAAAGAGCTTCTCTGCCCAACAGATGAATGCTGCCAGGGGACAACCCAGTGTTACCAGACCTTCCAGTTTTTTAGGAAAAGTGAGATATCTGAATTTTATTGTGAAATTTATTACTTTTAAATGTTGGCAATAATTTCAAAAAATTAAAACACAGCGTGAGCCAAACATAACATGTCTGTTGGCTGACTCTGGGCTGTGGACCTCCAGTGAGAGACGGATGCTTGTAAACAAAGGCAAAGCGGGAGGAGAAGCACTTCTGTTTGTGAAAGGGAGACCTGGAGCAGATGGCTCGTGTAGGAGAATAGTAGGAGAGTCTGGAGAGTTCGATGGAGCCTTGGACCTGTTAACAGGTTATTCAAGAGAAATGCATGCAGATCAATATTTTAAGAAGATATAGTTAGTAGCTGGTTGCAGAATGGGTCAGACATGAGAAAGAGCAGAGTACTGTTTTATTTAAAGATAGGATTTTGAGGGATTGGTACTTTTGTGTTTTTTATTGCACACTGGTGTCGAAGTTATTTTCATGTGAAATCAGAAGGTTTCAGAAGCAGGACTGATTTCTTTGTCACCTTCTGACAGAGCAATACTGAAATGACAGGTGATTGAGTGGAGAGATGGAGGGGAAGATTTACATTGTACAACACTTGGAGAAGAGTCTAACGACATTCTCACTGTGTGTTTCTATACTCTCCACAAAGTCCTTCTTTGACATCTGGCCACTGAGTCGCCTTCTGTCCCCAGCCCCATCCCCCTCCATTATTATGTACATAATCATCTTCCCAAATAGAGATGTCGTAGCCAATGGAATTGCACCACCCCGATCTCCCTACTAGAGAGAATCTGCCGTGAGTTGAGTTAGTCAACAGCTTCTAGCTGCAGTGCCCTCTGGGACCTGCCACAGAGCACGTGCTGAGGTCAGGCTCTCCACAGGCTGCTCCCAGCCAATCACTGAATATGGCATGAGTCTTAGAGCTCGTCATTTGACCAACATGGAGCCCTTCCAGTGGCCAGTTGGGGCTCCTCATTGTGCTGGCTGAGATTTTCTCAGAGATGCACTTCAGTTGTAACCTGTTGCTACCCAAGCCTCCTTCCTTCCCCATTTCATTTCATGGAGTCAGACTGTATCATGGTCTGAAGGTTCATCCCTGCCTACTCTTGCTTCCTCACCCCTATATCTTTCTTTTGTTCTTTCTTTTTTTTAATTGGAGTATAATTGCTTTACAACGTTGTGTTAGTTTCTGACGCACGATGAAGTGAGTCAGCTATATGTATACATATATCCCCTCCCTCTTGGACTTCCCTCTCCCACCCCATCCCATCCATCTAGGTTGTCACAGAGCACTGAGCTGAGCTTCCTGTACTTTATAGCATGTTCCAACTAGCTATCTATTTTACACATGGTAGTGTATATATGTCATACCTAATCTCTCAGTTCATCCCACCCTCCCCTTCCCCCACTGTGACCCCCACTGTGTTCTCTACGTCTGTATCTCTATTCCTGCCCTGCATATAGGTTTATCTGTACCATTTCTTCTAGACTCCACATATATGCATTAATATATTTGTTTTTCTCTTTCCAGCTTACTTCATTCTGTATGACAGACTCTAGGTCCATCCACCTCACTACAAAAGACCCAATTTCATTCCTTTTTTATGGCTTAGTAATATTCCATTGTATATGTGTACCACATCTTCTTTATCCATTCATCTGTCGTTGGACATTTAGGTTGTTTCCATGTCCTGGCTATTGTAAATAGTGCTGCAATGAACATTGGGGTACATGACCCTTTTTGAATTATGGTCTTATCTGGGTATATGCCCAGTAGTGGGATTGCTGGGTCATATGGTAGTTCTATTTTTAGTTTTTTAAGGAACCTTCATACTGTTCTCCATAGTGGCTGTATCAATTTACATTCCCACCAACAGTGCAAGAGGGTTCCCTTTTCTCCACACCCTCTCCAGCATTTATTGTTTGTAGATATTTTGATGATGGCCATTCTGACGGGTATGAGGTGATACCTCATTGTAGTTTTGATTTGCATTTTTCTAATTATTAGTGATGTTGAGCATCCTTTCATGTGCTCCTTGGCCATCTGTATGTCCTCCATGGAGAGATGTCTATTCAGGTTTTCTGCACATTTTTTGATTGGGTTGTTTGTTTTTTTGATATTGAGCTCAATGAGCTGTTTGTGTATTTTGGAGATTAACCCTTTGTCTGTTGCTTCGTTTGCAAATAGTTTCTCCGATTCTGAGCGTTGTCTTTTTGTCTTATTTATGGTTTCCTTTGCTGTGCCAAAGCGTTTAAGTTTAATTAGGTCCTATTTATTTGTTTTTATTTTCATTACTCTAGGAGGTGGGTAAAAAAAAGATCTTGCTGTGGTTTATGTCAAAGAGTGTTTTTCCTGTTTTCCTCTAAGAGTTTTATAGCCCAGTCTTACATTCAGGTCTTTAATCCAGTTTGAGATTTTTTTTTTTTTGTGTGTGTTATGTGGGCCTCTCACTGTTGTGGCCTTTCCCGCTGCGGAGCACAGACTCCGGACGCGCAGGCTCAGCGGCCATGGCTCACAGGCCCAGCCACTCCGCAGCATGTGGGATATTCCCGGACCGGGGCACGAACCTGTGTCCCCTGCATCGGCAGGCGGACTCTCAACCACTGCGCCACCAGGGAAGTCCTGAGTTTATTTTTATGTATGGTTTTAGGGAGTGTTCTAATTTCATTCTTTTACATGTAGCTGTCCAGTTTTCCCAGCACCACTTATTGAAGAGGCTGTCTTTGCTCCACTGTATGTTCTTGCCTCCTTTGTCATAAATTAAGTGATCATATGTGCGTGGGTTTATCTATGGGCTTTCTATCCTGTACCATTGATCTATATTTCTGTTTTTGTGCTAATACCATACTGTCTTGATTACTGTAGTTTTGTAGTATAGTTTGAACCTGGGGAGCCTGATTCCTCCAGCTCCGTTTTTCTTTCTCAAGATTGCTTTGGCTATTCGTGGTCTTTTGTGTTCCATACAAATTGTAAAATATTTTGTTCTAATTCTGTGAATAATGCCATTGGTAATTTGATAGGAATTGCCTTGAATCTGTAGATTGCTTTGGGTAGTATAGTCATTTTCACAATATTGATTCTTCCAATCTAAGAACATGGTATATTTCTCCATCTGTTTATGCCATCTTTGATGTCTTTCATCAGAATTTTATAGTTTTTTGAGTACAGGTCTTTTGCCTCCTTAGGTAGGTTTATTCCTAGGTATTTTATTCTTTTCACTGTCATGGTAAATGGGATTATTTCCTTAATTTCTCTTTCTGATTTTCATTGTTAGTGTATAGGAATGCAAGAGGTTTCTGTGCATTAATTTTGTATCCTGCAACTTTACCAAATTCATTGATTAGTTCTAGTCGTTTTCTGGTGGCATCCTTAAGATTTTCTATGTATAGTATCATGTGTTCTGCAAACAATGACAGTTTTACTTCTTCTTTGCCAATTTCTATTCCTTTTATTTCTTTTTCTTCTCTCATTGTTGTGTCTAGGACTTCCAAAACTATGTTGAATAAGAGTGGTGGGAGTGGACATCCTGTCTTCTTCCTGATCTTAGTGGAAATGCTTTCAGGTTTTTACCATTGAGAATGATGTTTGCTGTGTGTTTGTCATATATGGCCTTTATTATGTTGAGGTAGGTTCCCTCTATGCCCACTTTCTGGAGAGTTTTTATAATAAATTGGTGTTGAATTTTGTCAAAAGCTTTTTTTGCATCTATTGAGATGATCATATGGTTTCTATTCCTTAATTTGTTAATATGGTGTAACACATTGATTGATTTGTGTATATTGAAGAATCCTTGCATTCCTGGGATAAATCCCACTTGATCATGGTGTATGATCCTTTTAATGTGCTGTTGGATTCTGTTTACTAGTATTTTGTTGAGGATTTTTGCATCTCTGTTCATCAATGATATTGGTCTGTAATTTTCTTTTTTTGTGACATCTTTGTCTGGTTTTGGTATCAGGGTGATGGTGGTCTCATAGAATGAATTTGGGAGTGTTCCTCCCTGTGCAATTTTTTGGAAGAGTTTGAGAAAGATAGGCGTTAGCTCTTCTCTAAAGGTTTGATAGAATTCACCCGTGAAGCCATCTGGTCCTGGACTTTTGTTTGTTGGAAGATTTTTAATTACAGTTTCAAGTTCACTACTTGTTATAGGTCTGTTTATATTTCCTAATTCTTCCTGGTTCAGTCTTAGAAAATTGTACTTTTCCAAGAATTTTTCCATTTCTTCGAGGTTGTCCATTTTATTGGCATAGAGTTGCTTGTAGTAGTCTCTTATAACCTTTTGTATTTCTCTGGTGTCAGTTGTAATGTCTCCTTTTTCATTTCTAATTTTATTGATTTGCATCCTCTCCCTTCTTTTCTTGATGAGTGTGGCTAAAGGTTTATCAATTTTGTTTACCTTCTCAAAGAACCAACTTTTAGTTTTATTGATTTTTGCTGTTGTTTTCTTCATTTCTGTTTCATTTATTTCTGCTCTGATACTTATGATTTCTTTCCTTGTACTGACTTTGGGTTTTCTTTGTTCTTTCTCTAGTTGCTTTAGGTGTAAGGTTAGATTGCTTATTTGATATTTTTCTTGTTCCTTGAGGTGAAATTGAATTGTTATAAACTTCCTTCTTAGAACAGCTTTTGCTGCATCCCATAGGTTTTGGATTGTCACGTTTTCACTGTCATTTGTTTCTATGTATTTTTTATTTCCTCTTTGATTTCTTAGTGATTTCCTAGTTATTTAGTAGCACACTGTTTAAGCTCCATGTACTTGTGTTTTTTTTACAGTTTTTTTTTTCTTCCTGTAATTGATTTCTAATCTCATAGCATTGTGGTCAGAAAAGATGCTTGATTTGATTTCAATTTTCTTAAATTTTCCGAGGCTTGATTTGAGATCCAAGATTTGATCTATCCTGGAGAATGTTATGTGCGCACTTGAGAAGAAAGTGTATGCTGCCACTTTCCAGTGGAGTGTCCTATAAATATCAATTAAATCTATATGGTCTATTGTGTCATTTAAAGCTTGTGTTTCCTTATTTATTCTCTGTTTGGATGATCTGTCCATTGGTGTAATTGGGGTGTTAAAGTCCTCTACAACTATTGTGTTACTGTTGATTTCCCCTTTATGGTTGTTAGCATTTGCTTTATATATTGAGGCGCTCTTATGTTGGGTGTATAAATATTTATAATTGTTATATCTTCTTCTTGGATTGATCATTATGTAGTGTCCTTCCTTATCTCTTGTAACAGTCTTTATTTTAAACTCTATTTTGTATGATATGATAATTGCTACTCCAGCTTTCTTTCTTTCTTTTTTTTTTTTTTTGCCGTACACGGGCCTCTCACTGCTGTGGCCTCTCCCGTTGCAGAGTACAGGCTCCAGATGCGCAGGCTCAGTGGTCATGGCTCACAGGCCCAGCCACTCTGCGGCATGTGGGATCTTCCCGGACCGTGTCCCCTGCATCGGCAGGTGGACTTTCAACCTCTGCACCACCAGGGAAGCCCCCAGCTTTCTTTTGATTTGGATAAAGAAGATATGGTACATATATACAATGGAATATTACTCAGCCATAAAAAGGAATGAAGTTGGGTCATTTGTAGAGACATGGATGGATATAGAGACTGACATACAGAGTGAAGTAAGTCAGAAAGAGAAAAACAAATATCGTATATTAATGCATATATGTGGAACCTAGAAAAATGGGACAGATGAACCAGTTTGCAGGGCAGAAATTGAGACACAGATGTAGAGAACAAACGTATGGACACCAAGGGGGGAAAGTGGCTGGGGGATGGTGGTGGGATGAATTGTGAGATTGGGCTTGACATATATACACTAATATGTATAAAATGGATAACTAATAAGAACCTGCTGTATAAAAAAATAAAATTCAAAAATTCAAAAAAAGAAGTGATCATGAAACAATAAAGCTTTTGTCTCAGAACAATAAAAATAAAAAAGAAAAGGCCTTGGCTGTGGGGGGCGGGGCTTATGCAAGGGTGGGGCTTAGGCATGGCTGGGGGTTTAAGCAGGGGCAGGGCCTATGCTTAGGGCCCACGAGGCTGAAAAAGGCCCTGAGGGGGTCGGGGATGGGGCTTAGACTCAGTGCAACCGGAGGGGCCCCGTACTGCCTTTGGCCTTGGAGTGTGGATGATCAGATCCAGGACCTCAGCAGGCTCCCCAGGGCCCAAGTGGACAGGGAAAATGCTAGGCACATTCTCCCCTGATCCTCTGATCCTGGAGGGTCCCTCTCCATTTGCCTCTACTCTTCTTCCCCCTCCTCCCTCCTACTCCCCTAACACCCACGTAGCTTGAGGAGGCCTCAGAGGGAAGAGGACCAGGCCCAGGACCCCGAAGGCTCCCCAGGGCCCAAGTGGACAGGGAAAATGCTAGGCACGTTCTCCCCTGATCCTCTGATCCTGGATGGTTCCACGCCCCCATCCACCTCTCCTTTTCTTCGCCCCTCCCTCCCTCCTATGCCCCTAGGACCCACGAGGCTGGAGGGATCCCCAGAAGGTGGAGGACCAGGCCTGGGAGCCCAGCAGGCTTCCTGGCACCCAATTGGGCAGAGGAAATGCTAGCCACATTCCCCACTGATCCTCCAAACCCCCAAATGTCCCTCTGGGGAGGGAAACCCTCCCCTCCAGCAGCCACCCCTCAGGGAAGCCAGTCCCATCTGGCCTCTACTTCTCCTCCCCCCTTGCTCCCCCCCACCTCCTAGCCAGTTGCTGGGGGGCTCCTCCCGTTCCCTTGGGTGTCAAGGTCCCCCAACAGCAACTGGTAGGTGCCCTAATTGTGGGGAGATGTGAACTCCACAGCCTCCTACTCCACCATCTTGACTCCACCCCACACCCCTATATATTTCAAAGGTGTTTCTCCAAATAAACCTTTGGCATTTCTAATTCCATCTTGGTGTCTGCTTCCCAGAGGACTGAACTGACACAGTAAGAACAAGGGTTGGTACCAGAAGTCAGGTAGTGAGAGGAGTTTGGGGACTGGATTGTTCAATGTCTGGCTAGCAAGGAAGACACCCACCTCAAATGGAGTGTGGGGTACGGACTGTCTTTGGCACAAGATGGCGGCCTATTTGCAAAAACTTGTATTGGTGGTGACCTGGGAAATCAGGTCACTGAAAGTTATGAGGTTATATTTGGTTATGTTTTGTTTGATTACATTTGATTATATAGATTATATTAAATTATATTTGATTGTTAACAAATGTAACCAAATATACTACATTTGGTTATAATATTTATGTAGTGAGTTTTCATCATATGCAGGAAAGTTTTCCTAGTCTTTGAGAGTATTTTGCTTTTGAGAGTGTTTGGATGGATCAATATTTATTAGTCCATAAAAGAGAAAGAAAGTTATGAGGGAACAATGTGTACAAAGACAATGAACTTGGTAAGATTTTACTATGTTGTCCAATCCTATGCAAAGGGATTATGAAAGACAGGTAAAAACTATATGTAAAAGACCAAAAATATTTTTTTAATGAGGAGGGGATTTGAATAGACACTTGCCCTAAGAAGAGATATAGTGGCAAACAGGCACATAGAAAGATGCTCAATATCATGAGTAATTAGGGAAATGCAAATTAAAACCAGAAAGAAATACAACTATATACCTATTAGAAGGACCAAAATACAAAAATTCAGATAACTCAAAGCCCTGGCAAAGATGTGTAATAACCATAACTCTCATAGATGGCTGGTAGAGATGCAAAATGGTGCAGCCATTTTGGGAAAGTTTGGCAGTTTTTAAATACATTTAAACATACACATTATCATATGGCCTGGCAATCTCACTCCTAGCTATTTACCCAGGAGAAATGAAAATGTAGCCTTTACAGAAAGACCCATGTATGAATATTTTTAGCAGCTTTATTTGTAATCACTTCAAACTGGAACAACCCAAGGGTCCATCTGATGGGAAAAGGATAATCAAATCACGATGCATCCACATAACAGAATACTCTTTAATGATAAAAAGGAACCAACTACTGATATATGAGACAATATGAATGAATCTAAATGCGTTATAGGAAGTGAAAACAGCCAGATGCAAAAGCCCTCATGAATGGTTCTGTTTATATGATAGTTTGTAAAAGTCACAGAGACAGAAGTCAGATCAGTGGTTTCCAGGTGCTGGGGCTGTGGGGGAGAAGACTGACTACAAAAGCACGTGATGAGGGAACTTTTGGAGGATGATAATAATGGTCTATATCTCACCTGTGGTGGTGGTTACATGATTCTATACATTTGTCAAGACTGATCAAACCATTCATCTACATTTTTACTGTATGTAAATTTACCTTAATAAACCTGAATTTTACAAAGAAGCTAAAAATGAAAGCTTTGGATAGTTTACAAAGATGCCCTTGTCTTTGGCAGTGGACACAGCTGAGGAGTAGAGTCAGCACTTAATAGGGTCACAAAGGTAACTGAAGCATCAGGCAAGGCAGCTCTGTTATGCTAAGGTCAGGGCCCTGGGTGAGAAAGCCAGGGACCCTGAAATGTGAAATGGAAACATTTGGTGAATGCCCCCTAAGATTTTGGTTCTGCAAACTCCCTGAACCCTCAGAGCTGCAGATGTGTCCCATCCTCCATACTAAGAACCTCACCAGGCAGGAAGACACTGCAGAGTCCTCTTTCCCTCAATACAAATGACCCCTCAGGACACCATCTCTTCTCCTGGTGCCAGGTGGATAAATAGGGTTCAGTCTCAGCATAACCCTGCTGGGACATGCTGGGTCTGATGAGGGGAGAAAGAGATTACATCCCAAAGGGGCTGGACGAAATACTCAGCATAGACGGGCAGGAGCCAAGGGGAATACTCATTGGATTTGATGTTGAGGGTGTTTGATCGAAGAGGCCAGAATAGGAGACTGGATAAGCAAGAGTTCAGTGTGTTGGGAACACTATCTTGGGACATTGGATTTAACACCTTGTCAAAAACCAAGGCAAATTTGTGGCTTGTGTGGCTCTTAGAAATATGGAGAGAGTGATGACACTACCAGAAAGTATTTACCATGGAAGAGGCTCTGAATAAGCAATTGACTTGGTCAGTTGATGTGGCCAGAATTGACACGGCTGGCCCCTGAATGGAGCAGCCATGGATGCAGAGATGGCAGTTACACATGCGTCCAATAGCATGAACTGCCACGATCTAGCTATGGCTGCCTCCGAACGTCCAACCTTCCAGCAACAGATACTAACGATGAGCCTGCAACAAGGAAATTTTCTTGAGTCATCTTGGTGGCAAGTTGACTTGCCATCCTTCCAAGATGGGACCTGATTCATTCTCACAGTAATAGACAGCTATTCTGGTATGGGTTTGCATTTCCTGTCTACAGAACCTCAGCCTGCCCCACTCTTTGGGAACTGATGGAATGCCCGATCCACAGGTATGGAATCCCACACGACATAACATGCAACAAGAGACCCAATTTACACTAAGCGGAGTCCGTGGCTTTGGGTCTATTGGATGTACCATATGCCACACCATCCAAAAGCAGCCAGTCTCAGAGAACACTGGAACAACCTTCTAGTTACTCAACTTCAGTGCCAGTGGAGATACAATACTTTGTGAGAATGGGTGTCATCCTCCAGGATTCAGAGTATGTTCGGAATCAGAGACCTCTTTATGGAGCTGTGTCCCCAACAGGAAGAATACATGCATCCAGGAACCAAGGGTTGGAAGCCGGAGTATTTTCGCTTCTACCATCATTTCTTATCATCATTTCTAATGACTCATAGGGACATTTTATTTCCTTGGCTGCACCACTGTGGGCTCCACAGGGTTAGAGCTCCTGGTCCCCAAAGGGGTTGCATTCTTGCCAGGAGCACAACAGAGTTCCATTGGACACAAGTTAAGGCTGCTTCCAGGGCACCTTGTGAACAGCAAGTGAGAAGAGAAGTTACCTTGTTGGCAGTGGGTTGTTGATTTTGATCAACAAGATGAGGTAAGAACATTTTTACACAACGGGCATGGGGGCACTCAGAAGATTTACTACCCTTGCCCAATTATACTGTAAAAGGACATGCACAGCAACCCTGAAAGGTATGATCACCCAGGCTCAGACCCTGCAGTAAGGTAGCCTTGATCACATCACCAGGTAAATCTCCTTCACTTGCAGAGGTACTAGCTGAGTGTGAACGGAATTTAGAATGGATGATGGAGGAGGGAGAAAATGAGGACCAGTTGCATCCCCAAGACCAACTTCAGTGATGGGACTGAGGTTCATCCCACTAACTTCCCTCCTCTGAGTTTCTCCTCAGGAAGCAAAGCCCACAGAAGCCATAGAAGAGCTGTTCCTTGACCTCGCAGGAAGACGCAGATGCCGTGGATGAACTGCAGTGGCCACGTGCTCGAATCTCCCTTGGAGAGAGCCTGTTGTAAGGAGTGTAGTTAGTGGGCAGTTTCCAGCTGCAGAACCTTCTGGATCCTGTGCAACATTCACACACACTAAAATCAGGCTTTCGTGAAGGACTGAGTGTGGCAGGGGAACTACAGCCTGGCCATTTCTACCCAATGCAGGACTCCTCTCATGGGCTGTCTTGGCTCTGTGGTTCCTTGTTGGGCTGGTTGAGACTTTCTAAGAGCTTGCATCACAGTGTGAGGCTCTTGCTATCCAACCCTTCCTCCTTCTCTCTTTCCTTTCATTAGTGTCAGTACTACATCACAGTCTGAAGGTTTTCCCTGACCACACCTGCTCCCTCTTTCCTTTTAATAGCATCATGGTAACCCTAACTGAGGGAGGAGTCTCTTCTGTTGGGCAAATGCCTGCATAGCAACTGGACTTCTAATGGGCTCAGGCATAAGAAAGATGGTACTTCCCCCAAGAAATGTCTTGCATTTCTAATTCTGTCTTGGCACCTGCTTCCCAGAGGGAGGACTGACAACCACCTTTCTTTTACTAAAATTAAGAACAGAAAATTAGTATTTCTCCACATTTTAACATCGAGAATGACTAAGTTATTAAAATTGAGGGGAAGATTTCATTTTTGCCAATATAACCATTTATATTTTAAGAAAGAACCATCCCATAAAGTGAGTGCACATGCAGTACATTTGCTCCAATTTCCAGAAGATCCCCAAACAAACAAGTTTTAATCGATTCTTTTAGGTCTCTTCAAGTTTTGTTAATTTCCACAACTCCTTATCCCGAAACATACAAGTCCATTTTTCTGCTCCATAATCTGTTAAGAAAAATTCCAATTTCCGCTGATTGAAAAGGAAACTGCAGCTATGAAAACATAACCTGGCAGCTTTGGAGGGGCTGGCACTATTATGCGTAAATGGTTTTGAGTGTTTTAATTTCATCTCCCAGCCAGGTTTTATGCAAACAGAGAGTAAGGTCTATGCCTTATATTTCATACATCCCTCCCAGGCTCCAGGCACTCTGCCTGTGCTTAACTGGCTTTCAATAAATAGCTATATTTTTTTTCAGTCTTTTGCCCTGCCCTCTTCTCTTTCATCACCACTCTAGGATAATGGCCATGCCTCAGAGGGCCAAATCATTCTTTCTCTTGTTTTTCTTCTCCCAATATGCTTAAATATTTAAAATTATAAGAGCAAATATGCTAACTGAAAAAAGTGGTATAAGTCCAAATATGCATAAAGAAATCATTCCTTAACGCCTTCTAGTCCCTTCCATCCTCACCCCATGGATAAGCAGTGGTAACAGTTTGGTGCACATTTGTCAACATTGTTCCTCAAGCTCATACAGAAATGCAAAAACAGGGGTACTTGTGCGCAGTACGTTTTTTGTTTGAACAACAACAAAATCACATCTAAGCAACCTGAGTTTCTCATTCCTCTATCTTAGTAAGTGAGGCTCTGGCTCATTTTATTTAAAACTACATCATATTCCAAGTTATTGGTAAAACCACAATTTATTCAGTTTGTTGATCTCTGAGTTCTAATGACATTGAGCATATTTTCATACAACCTACAGTTATCTCTCTTCCAAGAATTGCATGTTCATATTCTTTATTTCTTATGTTTAAATCTCTAAGCCATGGGAATCCTATTTTTGTGTATGGTGGGAGCTATAGTGTGAGTTTGTTTTCTTCCAGACGGATGGCCAGCTTGTAGTATCAATTCAAAAATAAATCAATCTTTTACCTCTGAATTGAAATATCAACGTTTCTATAAGTTCTCATATATAGTTGCATTTATTTGGGGATCAATTTCTAATCCATTGATAATTTTTTCTAGTTTAGTCCCCTTTTAATGTTGTTTGGATTTCAATGACTTTATAATATGTGTTAAGATTTGGTAGGGAATTTCTCCCTGTAACAAACCTTTATTTTCATAATTTTCTTGCCTATTCTTGGATATTCATTTATTTTTTTATATGAACTTTTTTTTAAAGATATATGATTTAAAAAAATTTTTTTTGTTTTTTAAAATTAATTAATTTATTTTTTGGCTGGTTGGATCTTTGTTGCTGTGCGCGGGCTTTCTCTAGTTGCGGCGAACGGAGGCTACTCTTCATTGCGGTGTGCGGGCTTCTCATTGCGCGGTGGCTTCTCGTCTTGCGGAGCATGGGCTCTAAGGCACATGGGCTTCAGTAGTTGCAGCACTTGGGCTCAGTAGTTGTGGCTCGTGGGCTCTAGAAAGCAGGCTCAGTAGTTGTGGCACACAGGCTTAGTTGCTCCGCAGCATGTGGGATCTTCCCAGACCAGGCATCGAACCTGTGTCCCCTGCATTGGCAGGCAGATTCTTAACCATTGCTCCACCAGGGAAGTCCCTCATATGAACTTTAAATTTATTTAATCCAGCTTCATAAAATAAGTCAATGTGATTCTAATAGAAATTGCATATAGTTATATATTGATTTTTTATAAGAATTAACATGAACTCTATCCTGTCTGGAGCAATGACATGATTCTCCACTTGTTTAGAAGTTGTTTTCTGTCTTTAAAAATTTTTTTATAGTTTTTTTGTATAGGTAATGTTCTTTATTATTTAAAAAAATCCTCAGCCATTATTGTTGTTATCATCATTTTTTTTTTTTTTTTTGGCTGCACTGTGCCGCAACATGTGGGATCTTAGTTCCCCGACCGAGGATCGAACCCACACCCCCTGCAGTGGAAGTGGGGAGTCTCAACCACTGGACCTCCAGGGAAGTCCCCACATCATCATTTTTAAGAAGATATTTTAAATTTCAAATTGCATCATTAAATATTTAAAATATGTAGAAAAGTATAGAAAATAATATTCAAGGCAACAAGTGCCCTCCTCTCATACTTATTAGATTTTAACATTTTGATATATCTAAGATTTCCTTATTTAACATATAAAAAAATAAAGAATGTGGAGACACCCTTTCATCTTCATGCTTCCCAGAGATGTAATTACTATCCAAAAGTCTGTGTGCTATGCATGTAAACTTTGCTCTCTATCCGTGTATCCTTAAATAATAGAAAATGTTTTTATATGTTACAATAACGGAGATTTTAAAAAATCAGTTTCTATCCATGACTAGTTACTGCTAGTATTGAGAAAGGTCAATGATTTTTATGTGTTTATCTTGACTTGAGATGGTCTATCCAATTTTTTTCATTGTAGCAGTTTTATTAGAATCTTGGGCTTTCTTTGTTCACAATCCTATCACATGCAACTAAATATAATTTATTCATAATTTTATCTTTTCTCATATAATATGCACCAATTGTTGCATTTTCTTTTCTGTTTAATTAGGTAAATGTTCTAAATAATGTCTAGTAATATTGTTCACATTACTCGCGAGGCACAGCTAGATGGTTCACAAAATGTGCTCTCTGGACCAACAGCATCAGTTATCTCCTGGGAATCTGTTTGAAATACGAATTCTTTGGTCTCATACCAGACCTACTAAACCAGAAACTCTGAGGGTGGGACCCAGCAATGTGTGTCTCACAAGCTGTCTGACACACACAAGTCTGAGAACCACTGGTCTGGAGAACAGTACGGAGCTCCATCAGGCTGTTATTGGCTCATCTTTTTTATTCTTTCACGTTTTCTCTTGTTCTCACTTCTCCCACTAGTTATCACCCATTTCTCTTTTCTTTTGCAAAAAAAATTTTCAAAGGAGTTGTCAATGTCTCCAAGTCTTCTCTTCCCGTTCTTTCTTCAAGCCGCAGTAACTACAGTTTCTGCCCACGTGCACTGAGACTGCTCTTGTCAGGTCTGTGATGATCTCTATGTTGCTACATCTAATGACCATCAGCAGAGCCTTTGACAGTGCTGATCACTCCCTACTTTCTGATACACATGTACTTTCTACATTTTTCTCTAGGGCATCATACTTTCTGGGGTTTCCTCCTACTTCCCGGCTGCTCCATATCAGGTTTTTTTGTTACTTTCTCTTTTCCTTCCTGACCTTTAATGTTGGAGTGATCAAGGGTTGAGCACCTAATCCTTTTCTATCCTCCATCTCACTCACTTCTTGGGAATCACATCTGCTCATTGCTTTAAATGTCACTAAGTTTGAGTTGCCCAGTTTAACAAATATAAATACAGGATGGACAGTGAAATTTGAATTTCAGATAAACAACAAATCATTTTTAAATATAAATGTGTTCTAAATATTACATGGGGCATGCAATATTAATTATAATTTTGTTAACATTATTGACATTAATTATTTACATAATCATAATAGTTATATTAAGGAATTAATTACATGTCCCAAGCAATATTTGGGACATACTTATACTAAAAAATTATTTGTTGTTTATCTGAATTTCAGATTTCACTAGGTGCCTATATTTTATCTGGAAATTATAATCTATGGGCCAAGGAACACCCAGATTATATCTCCAGCCCAGATCTTTCTCTAAAACTCCAGAAATCATTAACTATCTACATTTCCACTTTGATGGCCAATGGACAGTTCAAATTCAACATGACTCATACTGTACTCCAGCTATTTCCCATCCCCAGATCTGCTCTACCTGTAGCCTTCCTCTATCCCTGCTGATGGCAATGCCTTCCTTCCAGTCAATTCAGACAAACATTGGGGCCATCACTTTCTTTTTCTCTTTCTCTTACAACCCACATCCAATCAGTCAAGACTTGTTGGGTCTACCTTCAAAATGTATCCAGATTCCAACCACTTCTCACTATCTGCACTCCACTACCATCCTGGTGCAAGCCACCATTATTTCTTGCTTCCAATAGCCTCCTGGTGGGTCTGCATCCCCTCACCCCCCTTTTTCTGCTACAGTCTGGTCTCATTACAGAGACTAAAGGGGTTCTTTCAAAATGTAAGTCAGATGTTCCTCTTCTGCTCAACCCCCTCTAATAGCTCCCTCTCATGCAGAATAAGAGCCACGCTGTTTTTAATGGCCTGCAAAGTCTTATCCACTCAAACCCTTGTTACTGCTCTGATATCATGTCCTATTACCTTCCCCTTCATTTACACTCTTCTAGCCATACTGGCCTCCTTGGTATTCCTTTGTTCATTCTAGATATGTTCCCACCTGAGGGCTTTCTACTGGCTGTTTCCTCTTGTCCAAGATATTCACATGGATAACTTTCTCACCTCCTTCAAGTCTTTGCTCAAATGTCATGTTCTCAGTGAAGCCCAAACTAATCACTAGATTTAAGTTTGTGATTAACCCCTTCCACACCCACATACCTAATATCCCTCACTCTGCTTTATTTTTTTTCCATAGCACTCCTCATTTTAACACAATGTAATTTAAACATTGTGCTTATTAGTTAGTATCTGTTTCTTCTCCCTCACTCTAGCCCAGAATGATCAAGGGAAGCTCCTTTTTTATTTCTGTGAGTGGACTTGCCCAATACTCCTTACACCTACTTCTTTCTGAACATATTTTCTTAATACTAATAAGATCCTTTAATTTAGCTTGGCCCCTCTTCCCAGCAAGATAATACAATTCATTCAAAGAAATAAGGTGCTGAAGAGTTTTGATCTCAGAGGAGGACTTTGCATGTCCCAGGACCTCAAGATTAAGTGATGTCCAATACATTTGGCTCCAGCCAAACTAGTATGATACCTATAGACATTTCTTTACAGAAACTTATATAAATTAATGTATGTTCCCCTGCAGAATTTGCTTCTTATTTTAAAAGACCCTAAATGCCTAACTACAGGGTTTTCCATTAACAAAGTATTTTGACAAATTCAATATTATGAGGCTTTCTAGAGTGCATGACACATGGTAGGTACTTCCTAAATATGTTTAGATACTCTCACATTCTCTCCTCCTTAAAATATACTGCGTATTTAATCTAACATCTTTTTCCTAAGAGCTCTTGCCTCAGCAGAGCTCAGGTGAATTTATAGCTATCACACCATTAATTTAACTTATAAAGTAGAGTTACCAACGGCTATTACCCTCATTTTGTGGAAGGGGAAATAGAGTTCCTTGTAAGTCAAAGTGATTTGCCCTAACTTTTATGTGTCATTGTCACAGGTTTTCTTTCCATCAGTTCTTAGTACCTTAAAGCCAATATCTGGTTGCAGTTTCATGAGAGCCTTTAAGTGAAACTAGCTGTAAGAAATCAGCCTAGAGAAAATACTTTATATTTATTACACTTCCCTAGGACCCTTGAGATTCAGCATCTCAGTACTCAAGAAACAAGCAGTAAATTCTGAGGTTCATTTCATGCTGAGTGAAATGATTGAAATCAACAGTCATTAAAGGTGACGAAAGTGATAAATTCTGCTCCATATTTCAACTGTTTATCATCACTGCTGTTGCTCATCAATCAGCAAATTAAAAGCTGGTGCCTGTATTGCTATTCATTCAAATCATTTATTTAACCACTCTCATAGATTACTAATATAGCAGAAGGGAGATTTTTAAAAATTCCACTGAATTTATAAAAGCGATAAATATAACTCTGATTAAACATGTTAGCAGTCTCACAAATTACATTTCTAAGAACTCTAAACGAAAGCTATGAATTCCCAAACCTGGCCACATCTGAATGATCTGATTCAGCAGATTAAAACAAAACAAAACAAAACATGAACCTCATCTCCAAACATTCAGATTCAGTAGGTTTGAATTGGTGGTTCAGGAATCAGTATTTGAAAATATATCCCCCACTGAATCAGATGTAAGCAGGTTCGGGAATCACTGAGTTAAAGAAACAGACTATTAGAATGAAGAGAGTGAGCTTGAAACTTCTCACCAACTGGCTGATTATTAATGGACCCAAGCTGGACGATCCAATTTCATTGGAAAGTCTTCATTCAGAATGTCAAACAGATAACTTAGCACGAGATTTCCTCTACAGACCTCTGACCCGTGCCATGTAAAGACAGTGTGGCTATTTTCCTAAAGATGCAGGAGAGAGGCTGTATTAGACCCATCTCTTCTGCTACCAGCATCATCTCTCAGGTGTGATCCCTACCTGTAAACTTGCAGGTGCCTAGTTCTTGTTTTTCTTTCCTATTATCATCCTCTCTTACTCTCCCAGTCCCCCACCACGCTACCTTGCCTTCTCACACTGGGGAGGTATGGACAGAGTCCAAATCTGAATCTAGAGGATGAGTGTATAAAGTAAGAGGCCTCAAGTAAACAAAGAGCTCATGCAGGCCCCGAGTACCCGATTTATTTTGATAATCTTTTAAAATAATCACCCCACATAAGATCATATTTTTCTTTGCTGTGCTCCTCCCTAATCCTTTCCCTCTGTTTAATTTGGACCTTGAATAATTATTATCTTCTGATAGGTCTTCTCTATCTCCTTTCATTGATCTCATCCTTTGCTCCAATTCGTCATGATTTTATAAATTTTAATTCAATTCCTTTTGCATGTGTGATCCCTCCAGCATCACACTGTCTTTGCATTTTTATTCATGTGGTCTCCAGCCTATCTTCTAAGCTGATAGTTATTATTATTATGTGACGTGAATGAGACTACTTAAAAATATTGTACTGCGGCAGCATCTTATTAGAAAAAAAAGTCTTACCTTGACATGAAGCCATTAACATTAACTTTTATGTTTAATTTTTTTTTTTTTTTGGCCAATCTGGCATTCATTTTACAGTAGAGTTGCTTGGTCCACGTGTCTCTAGTTTTCCTCTGGGTGTTAGGTAAAGGCAAATGCTTTTCTAACACAGTGAAATCATACCATGAAACACTCACTTTGGTGCTATGTATTTTTTCTTTTTACCTACAGAGCTTCTTAGTTCATCAAATAGAAAAATCCTCCACTTTCTTCACCTGCATTAGTTAAAGTAAAAAACCAAATTCAAGGCAATGTTAAAATAATAGAAAGCCTTTGACATCAAACTACAAATTCTAGACCTTTATAGGTAATATTGATGCTACAGCCTAAATTCATTCTGTGGAATCTAAGTTCAAGTTTCCCCAGAGAGCTGCTTATCATAGATCCTTACTGTACAAAAAAGAAGTGGGTTAAGATAAATGAGTGGATTAAGATATAGATGTCTCCGAGGTTTCTGGCAATTCCAGTCAAAATATTATATATTCACATAAAGATGATAAACCTCAGTAGTGACATTCTGCCCTTGTTTGCACCTTCTAGTTACAAATTTCAGCTCTTTCTAGAATCGTTAAATTTCAGAACACTTGAGAAGCAATGTTAAGCAAGGTTATTCTCTATTTCCATATTAATAAACAGAAGAGTGAGGAGTGTTTATGTATCCCAGGGTTTTGAAGCCAAGAGATCTACCCCACTCTTGCCTCTAACATTGTCGCACAGTTCTTTCTGTCGCACAGTTCTTTCACTCTCCCTGATAACCTCAGGGCTTGCTTGTAAACTGGGCTTTTGACATGATGACCAGTTTTCAGGCTGAAGGCCTCATCGTTGCCACTTGCCCAGTTTTGACCTTTTAATTCCCCATGGCTTAAAATTCATGATGGAGAATCTCCCTCCAAACGGGCTTGTCAACTACTTCTGTTAATCTCATTTTGGGGTCCAGCCTCTAGGGCATTTCATCTCAGTAGGACCCAGGGTCTGGCACCCCGCTGTGTTTACCCTGGATCCTTCTGGAAGATCCAGATGCCACCATGCAACCACAGCTTAATTGACCTGATATGAAAAATGTGGTTATTTCAAGTCAACATGTTTTGTCTGTACAACTGAACCCTGTGGGATTGCTTTATTGATTATAAGGCCTTAAGACACCCTCTGCCACACCTAAGAATGTAAAAAAAAAGGGCATTTTATGGTATATATTTAATTTTCCTGAGTAGAAAAGGCCTAAAGTATCATTGAACTTCAAAGTCAATTTGGCTAATGTTTTCAATTACTGCAGAGGCTGTACAATGCAGACCTCCAAAGACGTTCTCTTGAATTCAAATATTAGGGGCAGGGGAGAGGGACCTCGGAGAACATATAACTGACCTTCTTATTTAACAGAGTAAGAAGTATAAATTACGGAGAAGCTAAGTACACTTTCTAGCGCTCGAACTAGAACCCAGATCTCCAGTGTTCTCTAAACTCTTTCTTCTATCACTCTGCCTGACCTGTGAAAATGTTTCTACTTTTCCAAAGATTAGTAAAATGAAACCATGAGTAACAAAATACATGCATTATAAGAAAAATAATCTAGCATATGTTGGAAATTTCTGGAATGTTTTATGAATTGTATCTTATTGTGAAACAGGACCACAGCATTTTAGAGTCGGAAAGAACACATCATCCACTCCAGCCCACATAAGAAGGCAATGGACATGCCTTATATCTATATTAGCTTTGAGTTCACTAACCAGTTCCTTGTTCTTAAATTCTCTCCAAAGAAGTTGTTACATTTGGAGGTCTCATGAGAATGTAGCTGAAACAACCACATGGAGAACTGTTTTGAGAATTCTCAAGTTCATCCATTGCAGTTTTACCTCCATGATTCCAAATAGTTTCATTCAATCCATGAAGCCAATAAAGCTATACTTATAAGGCATAATAGGCCAGTTCAAATCCATTTAAGAATTTTAAGGAAAGGGAATAAATGTTCACATTACAGATAAAAAGATGACAATAAAGTAAACAAATAAAGTGGCTCTTCTGCAAATGGTCGAGACGGGTGTTTCAGCTTATGATGATAGATTGAGTGACAACATTCTGACATTGTCTGTTAGGACAGCCACTAGTTCACATTTGCTGTGCCTCAGATACCTGGCCCCAGTCTTCTGTGTTCCTTGGCAATTTCATCTGGTATTTTCTCAATCAGCTATACCACCCTGGCTCTTAGACTGATCACATCTTAAAGACCTTAGCTGATAGTAAAGGAATCACTGTCTTTACCCAAGATAATTAGCTTGCAACCACTTGCAGGTAGGAGCATCCTTGGGAGGAAGCTGAGGAGGCTTGGTGGAGCCCTGAAATTGGGTAGCTTGAGAGTTTTACTAGACCAAAGCTGTCCAATAAAAATCATAAAACTCCTAGGAGAGAACATAGGCAGAACACTCTTTGACATAAATCATAGCAATATTTTTTTGGGATCTGTCTCCTAAGACAAAAGAAACAAAAGCAGAAGTAAATAAATGGGATCTAATTAAACTTAAAACTTTTGCACAGCAAAGGAAACCATTGCCAAAATGAAAAGACAACCTACTGAATGGGAGAAAATATTTACAAATGATATGGCAGATAAGGGGTTAATATCCCAAAATATCTAAACAGCTCATACAATGCAATATCAAACAAAACAAAACAAAACAAAAGACAATTAAAAAATGGGTAGAATATCTGAATAGACATTTTTCCAAAGAAGACATACAGATGGCCAACAGGCATATAAAGATATTCAGTATCATTAATAATTAGAGAAATAAAAATTAAAACCACAATGAGATATCACCCTCACACCTGTCAGAATGGCTATGTTCAAAAAGTCTACAAATAACAAATGTTGATGAAGATGTGGAGAAAAGACAACCCTAGTGCACCACTGGTGAGAATATAAACTGGTGTAGCCACCGTAAAAAACATTATGGAGGTTCCTCAAAAAAACTAAAAATAGAGTTACCATATGACCAATAATCCCACTCCAGGATATGTATCTGAAGAAAACAAAACCACTAAATTGGAAAGATACTTGGACACCGACGTTCATAGCAGCTCTATTTACAATAACCAAGATATGGAAGCAACCTAAGTGTCCATGAACAGATGAATGGATAAAGAAGATGTGATACATATAAAACAGAATATTACTTGGTCTTAAAAAAGAATAAAATTCTGCCATTTGCAACACTGTGATGGACCTAGAGGGTAGTGGAATAAGTCAGACAGAGAAAGACAAATACTCTTATGTTATCATATATGTGAAATCTAAAAAACAAACAAATGAATAGAACAAAATGGGAACAGAGTTACATAGAAAGAGAACAAAACTAGTGGTTACCAGTGGGGAGAGAGAACGGGGGAGGGACAGAATAGGGGTATGGGATTAAGAGGTACAAACTACTATGTATATGATAAATAAGCAACAAAGATATATTGTACCACATAGGGAAATATAGTCATTATTTTTTAATAAATTCAAATGGAATATAATCTATAAAAATAGTGAATTACAATGTTGTACACCTGAAACTAGTATAATATTGTAAATCAACTATACTTCAATTAAAAAATAAATAAAAAAGACACATATGCAATTAAAAAATTTCTAGTAGCCACTTTACAAAAAAGCAAAAAAGAAACACATGCAAGTAGTATTAATGGTCTATTTTATTTGACTCAGTATAGTGAAAATATTTTCCTTTCTGCGTGTGGCATAGCCACATTTTAAGGGCTCAACAGCCGTGCGTGGCTAGTGGCAACTGTATTGGAGAATGCAGTGCTAGACAGATCTCTTGGCAAATCACTTTTTTCCAATTGAGCCTAGTAAGCTCTCACTCTTTATGATGAGCTTGCCATGACGGGAAAACTATGACATCATGACTTCCCAGTTGTATGAGTCAGGGTTCTCTAGAGAAGCAGAACCAATAGAGTGTAAGGAATTAGCTCCCTCAGTTGTGGAGCCTGGTGAGTCTGAAATCTGCAGGGCAGGCCAGCAGGCTGGAGACGGAGGGAAGGGTTGATGTTGCTGCTTAAATCTGGAGGCACAAACTTTTTTCCTCTGGTGACCTCAGTGTTTTTCTCCTAAGGTCTTCAACTGATTGGATGAGACCCACCCACATTAAAGAAGCTAATCTGCTTTACTCAAAGTCTACTGATTTAAATGTTAATCACATCTTTAAAATATACCTTCACAGAAATAAATATATAGACTGGTGTTTAACCAAACAACTGGGCACCATAACCTAGCCAAGCTGGCACATAAAATTAACCATCACATCAACCGAAGCAAAGAGAAAGATTTGAAGCAATGATCCATGTAACTCAGGAAAAAATCTTTATCCAAGAAGTCAAGATAGAATTGAGTTTGGCTTTGGCTGTGATAACCTGGCAGAAAGAATGTCTTTTCCCAGCTTTTCTTAAGTTACTTATTATTCTCATGGATGGCCCTCATTTGAAACATTTTAACTGTTATAACAAGTGACTTAATTGTATTGTATTAGCAAGGAGGACATTTTATAAATTAAAGAGATAAAAGAAACTAGGAACGTCAATCCACTCAAAAAAATTCCCTCTGGAAGAAGGAAAAGCCACAAGAGTATGTCATGTATGTAACATCTAATGACACCATGGGAAAGTACAGAAGATGGTTATTGATCCTTTTTCACACTTTATTTCATACAGGACTGATAAATGTAGAAATCACACTCTCTAATTGCTTCACTGCTTCTGCTGTCTTTCCCAAGTTAAGATTTGGATAGTTGTCATTTTTAATAGCCTGGTATTTTTTTTTTTTTTTTTTGCGGTACGCGGGCCTCTCACTGTTGTGGCCTCTCCCGTTGCGGAGCACAGGCTCCGGACGTGCAGGCTCAGCGGCCATGGCTCACAGGCCCAGCCGCTCCGCGGCATGTGGGATCTTCACGGACCGGGGCACGAACCCGTGTCCCCTGCATCGGCAGGCGGACTCTCAACCACTGCACCACCAGGGAAGCCCAGCCTGGTATTATTTTGGGTAGAATCCAGAAAAGGTGGAAGGCAGGCCTTCTTTGGAACCTGAAAGGAGCAGATGTTTCCTCTGCCCACTCCCTGGATATTGGGGTAAGGACATAGAAATGAGGTTTTTAGATTTTTGCAAATCTTTTTAATCTCTGGCAGAATAGGAGACAATAGCATTATCAGGTATGCTTCTGCATTTAATCCGTCGTATGTACTTTAAGTTAAAATATGAAGAAAATCCAGCCTCACTTGGATATGTAATTGGAAAAGATAAGAGAATTTTGATAGCCTTTTCAGATAATTGTAGATATTTTTCGAGACAACGCCAAAACTTGACAAGTGGTAGTTTCTTAAAGGTTAGTTGCAGTATGGAATCTGAAACCATACCAATAAATATTTCCTGTTGTGTGGCGTTAAAACTGATTTAAAAATGGTTCTGCAACATACATTGGTTATTTGTAAAATATGGCTTTACTGCAATAGATCTTCCATATGGCTTTACTGCATTACACAGATCTTCTTGACACACCTCACTGTATGATATCAGAATGTTCATTAGTGTCACCACCAAACTCATGTAAAGATCTTTAAGTATTAGGAGGTTGTTAGGCTGACACTGGCAAATATAGATTTTTTTAAATTCTAATTTTCACTTGAAAGCTCAGATTTTATCACTGGCAACAAAAACTCTCAGCTGTTTCCCTCCAAGGGACAGGATCACTTCATTCATTCAAAAAAAAAAAAAAAAGAAATGTCTACCGAATACATCAATAGGAAAAACTAGTTAGTCTGAGAGCAATTTCTTAAGTAAAAATGGTGTTCTATGAAAAAAGTGTCTGGTTCAGCTGTGTTCAAACTGTCACTCAAGTCCTTTTCCTGGAGACATTCATGGTACTTTGGAATGCCCAGAAATGCTTTGTACGTACTGCCCATTTCTTCACATAGGATATTTTAAAATCCTGTGTTCAAAGGTCTCGATTTAATAAAATGAATAATTTTTGCTGCTTTATCAAGGACATGCTTAAGTGAAATTGGCATTTCCCCCTGCAAGTGTGGTGGTAAAGAATGCAATGACCACCAGGGCAGCCTGGAGCCACAGCCCTGATCCATGCTGGGTCACTAGTAGTTTTACCTACTATTAATGCAGAAACTGACATGATGTAGAGGCAATGCTTTAATAGTATTATAAAAATAGTTTGAGGACCCCTAAAAGTTCTCTGGCCACACCCCCGCGGGGTTCATGGACCACAATGGGAGAACGCGGGGCTCATGAGTAATGTCTACCATTGCCAACCAAAGGAGAGGCTGTGTAAGTCTCTATCAAGCAGAAGCAGGTGGAATAAGAGCTGTCTTCTTCATTTACACTCTTTGTTATCATTTTATCTACATAAAGAGTAGCCTGTCATGGTTTTTTGCAAGACTCTTTTCTATCTTACTCTAGGTATAAGCCATGTAGAATTGTAAAAGCTGGAATATCGGGGTATTTGGCTCTTTGTGATCCTACTGGTTATTTTGCCACTCTGACCTCTCAAGCTGTGGTAGGTAGTGCCATAAAGGGTCATGGGTCAAGGGTCATGGGGCTGGAGTGTCAGGAAAGTTAGTTGAGCTCTTGTAATAACCTATGGGTATGTTGGTTTAGGTATCAGAGAGTCCAGGAGGTGGTATTGGTGAAACCTCTCCTGAAATCTAGCCTTCATGGATTCTGACCCCTTGATTAAAGGCTTTTAACGGGCAGTGAAATAAGGGACAATTGTAAAGGCAGAGATGAGAAATTTACATGAGCTAGCTTGAAAGGGCACCGCAGACAGGATCCTGGCCCTGGATCATACTGGATGGATAATGACAAGAAGGACCTCTAGTAAAAGTTCTCTTTCCAGTAATAATCTAGTAGAATAAAGTGTCAGTTACGAATCCACCCGCTGGTTTAGGGTGATTTCTCGTCAGTCAGTTTGAGTATTTTAATTAACAAATATTGGAGAACCTCATTTTTCTCCAGAGAAAACATGTTAAAATGGCTTTTGCAGACCAACACTGATAAATACTAGGGAAAAATTTTTTTTCAATCCCAGTTTGAAAAAAAACGTTGATTAGATAACATAACAAAGAGTTAATCACAGTTTACAATACCCCCAGATTAAAACGTATGATAAAAATTCTAAGGAGATATATCTGGTAACCGAATACCTGTCAAGTTATAAGTTTTGTTATTTTTTTAAATAAATTTATTTATTTTATTTTTGGCTGCGTTGGGTCTTCGTCGCTGCGCACAGGCTTTCTCTAGTTGCAGCGAGTGGGGGCTACTCTTCGTTGTGGTGCTCAGGCTTCTCATTCTGGTGGCTTCTCTTGCTGTGGAGCACAGGCTCTAGGCGTGTGGGCTTCAGTAGTTGTAGCACACGGGCTCAGTAGTTGTGGCTCACGGGCTCTAGAGCACAGGCTCAGTAGTGGCACACGGGCTTAGTTGCTCCGCGGCATGTGGCAATCTTCCCACACTCGAACCCGTGTCCCCTGAATTGACAGGCGGATTCTTAACCACTGTGCCACCAGGGAAGCCCAAGTTTCGTTATTTTTATTTTAAAGAAGTTAAATAATGGAGAATTGATGTATTTAAAAGGCTGGACATACAAATTCTTCAACATACCTCTCATACAGTGCAATTAAAATTACAGTATGTCATTATGCAGTAAAATTCCCGCATAGCTTGACTTGGAGATAGAATTCAAGGAATTAGAGTCTTTGGCCTGGCACAAGGTCAAGGTCATGGGCAGGCCAGGGGCTGATGAGGCTTGGAGGTCACGAGAACTATCTTCATTGCTGGTGGGGTGGGAGCCCATCCAATATGGGAAACAATTTGCAATATCAAAAATCTGAAAATGCACATCCCCTAAGACCCAGAAATTCCATTTCTAGAAACGTTTCCTAGAGAAACATTCACACATGTGCACAAAGGGAAATGTAGAAAGAATAATCACTGCAGCATTATTTATAACAACAACATTAAAAAAAACTCTAAATAGCCATTTAGAAATGGATAAAGGGTAGAATAACCAAACAATAAAATAGTAAATAGTTGAAAAAAGTAAGCCAGAGCTACGTGTTGTAGATCTATCAACACGAATAAAGCTTATCAATGTAATTGTGAGTATAAAAACCAAGCTACAGGGACTTCCCTGGTGGTCCAGTGGGTAAGACTCTGCGCTCCCAATGAAGGGGGCCCGGGTTCTATCCCTGGTCAGGGAACTAGATCCCACACGCCACAACTAAGAGTCAGCATGACGTAATAAAGATTCTCCGTGCCGCAACTAAGACCTGGCACAGCCAAAATAAATAAATATTTTTTAAAAAGCTACAGAAAGTATACATACATCATGATACCATTAATGAAAGAAGGTAAAACAAGCAGCATATATTTTATGATGAATACAGTCACAAAAATTAAATATCTATAAAAAATATGAAAACAAGGGAAGGATGCACCTCAATTTCAGCCTAGTGATTGATTTTACAGAAGGAGGAAGTGGGAATCAGATGATTGACTTCAATTTTGTCTATAACATGTTATTCTTAAGTTAAAAGGATTGGAGGTAAATATGGCAAAATAACCACATTTATTAAAGGGGTAATGGGTATGTGGAAATTTGATGTATTATTTCTATGTTCATAATGAAGTAACAAATATTTAAAAGGAGAATGAGCCTGAGAGTTAGGGAGATCTAGGTCCCAATTTAGGTCCCACTACTTACTAGCTGTAGGTCCATGGGCAATCATGTAACCTTGCTAAGCTGTTTCCTCCCATCTCCCAACTGTATTTACCTCTTGGAGATATTGTGAAATTTATTGGCGCTCATATAAAGCACCTGGTACACAGCATACAAAACAAATGGTCCCTTTTTTGGTAAAGTACTGCCTGGTAACATTGATTCAAACTCCACGCTTCTGTATAAATTAGAAAAAGGCTCTGTAGGGGGAGAGGGACACAGAGGGCCTGCATACTCTTCCTATTTGCCTTATCCTGGCCTTCCTTTCCTCTTAAACCCCTACCTGGTCTCTGGTGTTAAATGCATATGTGCATACATGAGCACATAAGCAATAATTCACAAATGCTTTAGAGTAGACGCTAAGCTTTTGGAGGGTTTAATTTCATGTAAGCATGAAGCGTCTCGACTTATGGGCTCCAAATAATTACAGCACAGTGAAACTGGAAATCATTTAAACTTTTCATGTTAAGAAAAATGATTGCTCGTTTAAGTCTCATGGTGTATGCATTCGTCTTTAGGAAGGCTTTCATAGAAATATAATGAGGACAGTATGGTGAGCTTTCAATTACTCTTGCTATGGAGATGTCAGAGAGCTCAGGAAAATCCAGAAACTTCATCTGAATCAATAGTTTCATTTTTTTCAATTGCCATTTGAGCTGGCAGAAAAGATAATAGATTCGAGTATCTACCCCTTTTCGTTATTTTTTTTAATCCAGAGAATTTGTTACAGAAAAATATGGACGTCAAAATATCAGCAGCAATAAAGATGAAAGAAGGAACTGAACATTTAAAAGTTCTCTGCTACTTTGGCCGTCTTGTAAAATGCCTACTGAAAATCACGCTGACCAAAATGGCTGTCTTGAATTCTCCGTTGTATATTTCTAGCCTGAAGCTCAGAGCTTCCTATAATGAAGTTTGGCCCACGGAGGAGGAAGGAGTGCAGAGAACAGGCAGGAAGGAGGCTAGATCGCCAGGGCCTGCCATGTACGTTGCGCACTGCGCAACACCAGAGAGCGCCATTCGCGGCAACAGCCAAGTATGCAAACGCTTTAAAGGCGATGTCAAAGTAAGGAATAGAAAAGGCATCTAACGGCACGGAAGAGTCCCTCGTCTCTGAAAATGCCTCAGAATCCAACTCTGTGGATGGAACCTCCCTTTTTTTTTTTTTTTTTTTTTTTAACCTCCCGACACAAATAAGTGACAGATTTGTGGAGAATCAAAGTCCATAATGTAGATAATATATAGAACTATTCAGTGGGATCCCTCCTAAGAACATGGGAATAAAGAGAATAAAACTAATAGGAACCAACACATAATAAGTTTATCCATCTGGAAAAGTTACCCAGTTACCCAAAGTTGACTGCTGATAAACAGTCAAATCTAATTTTAAAAGTAGACAAGGGACTTCCCTGGTGGCCTAGTGGTTAGGATACTGGGCTTTCACTGCGGTGGCCTGGGTTCAATCCCTGGTTGGGGAAAATCCCACAAGCTGTGCTGTGCGGCCAAGAAAATAAATAAAATAAAAATAAAGACCAAACCGCCCCTGACGTATGTTGGGTAGTTTCCTGTATTAACAAAGACAAGAAAAGGCAACAGTAATCAGTATGGGGATAAAAACATGAAGAGACTCATCTTTATTGAAGTTCCGTTATTTAATGATGAATCTCATCTTCCCATTGATAGACACATGTGAGGAGTCCAGTTATACAATTTTTGCCGCTCTGAGAATAAACTTACTAAAAGTGTAGAGAAAAAAAAAGTACTGGAGAGTTTTGAAGAGAATCTTGAGTTTCATCGCTTTGGTTGGAAGTGTAAAGTGGGTGACCCCCGCCAAAGGTCCTTCTATTTATGTATGAAGTTGAAGGTTAATTCATGAGTTCTTTTTAGCTTTAAGGTTCTGTGATTCTGTTAGCAATGATGGATGGTACACAGGGAAGAGGAACAGAAAGAAATCAACCCTTTCCACAGATTGCAGATGTTCTTCTTTATCACTGCTTTTGTGTGTGATTAAATTCTTTAATTTTGGTTAAAAAATATGTTATTCCAAATGCTCTGCTCCAAATCTGAATAGAGTGCCTTTGATGTAAGCAATGCAGGACTGTTGTTTAAAAATGTGATTTGGAGATCAAGTTCTTTACCTAATATGGTCAAAGTCTATTTTGAACTCTTTCCTTTGAAAGTAGCAACAAAAGATTAAGGACAAGTTTACACTCCAAATTGAAAGTAGAAATATCTTTTTGACCAACATTTAATTTCTTGCTCTTTCAGATTCCAATTTGGTGAGATTTTGGAGGTTGAGTATTAAGATTATATTACTGCCTTGTGCTGAAAAATAATTCTAGTCTGTATAACGGCATGGTAAGCATTCAGAGAGGTCCAATGCTTGTTTTCATGGCACATGGATGGTTACTGGCTTGTGAACCATTAGTAGGTCAAGTTCATTGTCAGTAACCATCATATTATCCTACCCTCTCCTGCTGACCACAGAGCAAATGAACCAGAAGATAAGGTTCTTTCCTGGCTCATTAAATTTTTCCATTTTGGCAAATTTATATCTTTCCTGATGTAGCAAAGCAGCAGTAAGCATTGTAATTTCAAGAGCTGAAGCAGAGGTGTTACAAAAAGAAGCCAGATGTCTGCCAATACAGTGGTGGTGTTATGGTGAGGCAACCACTGTCCTAAGTCTGTACTCAGACTTTGAAGTCTAGAATTGGTTGTTTGCACAACCAGATTTGATTGGGCAATAGCAAATAATCAAACTCACAAAGAATTGATGTAAAAACAAACATTCCAACTTCTTAATTACAGTGGTAAATATTTACCATATCATGAACAGATGATGTATGCTCCATATTCAAGGACCATTTTTAAAAGAATCTTGGTTTCTGGGAAGTTGAGTGAATTTCACAAAGATGCTTGCTGTAAAAGCTAGGGTCCAATAAAGAGAAAGGAAAATCCACACAGTAATTCAAACAAGGAATGTATAATATACAGCATTATTAACTCTAACAGAGAATTAGACCTATAAGGAATTAACTAATAAGAAATATTAATAACTCTAAGGCATACAGGAAAAGCAGAGACGAGGAATAGTCACTAGTCTTAAGACTAAGAAGAAGAAACAGACCTTGTTGGAGAGGGCGTAGCCACGGCTCACAGGATGGCTGACAGGCACTGAGATGCCTTGCCAGTAGAACTTGCTGGAAACCCAGCCTCCAGGGTATCAAGGAAGCCATCCACACAGAGACACCACACCTTGGAATTTACTGTGAAGCTGCGTGGGGAGGTACTGTTAGCCCCCAGCTGCTGTTGGCTGCTGTATGCTGCAGGGGTCTGGCAGTCCAGAGGCCACACACAGCAAAAGAATCTGGGGAAGAGAGCAGACCAGAACAGGAGAGAAACCCTTCCTCCTCTGGTATCCTTCCTTACCCTCTCCGGGCATGATATCCTGCCAGATGGAAAAGGGAAATATTTACAGGGCCTTTCTCAATTCTCAAAGAGTAGGTAAGAGAGGGTGGATTTGGAGCTGAGAAGCCATACGTTGACCACTGGCACACTTGCCAAGTCAGAGCTAATTTCATGCCAAAGTCAGCATGAAATTAGTTCATAGAAAGGGAGACAATTTTGAAAAATATGTCCTTCATGCCAAGGAAAATCCAATAAGCTCTCCCTGTCCTAAAATAGAGCATACTTCTCTGTTCAAGAAAAATGCCTGTGGGTTCCAGACTCGTCACTCCTGGGTGGCTCTGGGTTAGCACAATCCAATACTTGCCCTGTTTTCTAAGTTCTCTGATGACCATCTTCCTGTGTGGGCAGGGTATAGTAAAACCAACCTTGTTTTAGTTTTCTTAGATTTTTATCATTGTATGGCCTATCTCCCTCTAATTATAATCCCATTACTTTGACTAATATTGGGTGTTTCACATGTCTTCAGCCATAATGACAGTCTTTGGGTAATAGTTACAGATGGCTACCTTTCCAGGCCAGAGTTCCAGACCCTTAAGTTCGAAGATGACCCTAATTCCAAGTTATAGAATATCTCTCACTATAGTCTCCTTTATGCCTATAGAAGGAGCTCTAATGCTCTCCAACCTGACCTGAGAGAGGTAAAATCATTTATCTTTTTAGGCCAGTAGTGTTTGATTTCATGAAATACTAAAGAGCTTAGTAGCCTTCTTAACAACCTTTCTTATTCCCTGGAAATAAGCTTTGTAAAGGGGGAATTAATAAAATAAAAGGAACATGGACTCAAAAAGATAAGTATTTACTAGCTGTGTATCTTTAGTCTCTCTTTGTGCCTAGTTTTTTCACAAAGCAAAAGGTGGATACTAATAGCAACAATTTCGTTGGGTTATCATAAAAGTCAATTGAGGTAATACAGGTTAAAGCACTTATGCCAGTGCCCGGTACAGAGTGAACATTTGTAAGTGATATATGTGACCTGAAATGAAAACTAAGAAATGATGAGAGAAATTATGCCCATTTTGAAAGAAAAAGATCAGTAAGAATAAAGCATTATAATACTTTTTTTAAAGAAAAAGAAGGTATTGGACTCATTGGTACTAGACTAAGTCTACTTCCATCGACTAAAGTCAAATATGCTCTATTTATTTGAACACGTGAACATATGAAAATTTAGAAGATCTGTTCAGTTAGGGACGAAAAACCTTGAGGGCAACGCTGTCTCCAATGGGTTCATGAATTGGCAATGCTTGGTGCAACATTCAGTGTCACTAGATGGCGCTGTAGAGCAATTAAGCTTTGGGCTTGTTAAATGTGATTTTGAACATTATTTTAAAATTAAGATTATTTGTATACAAACATTCTGCCCAGGCACAGATAGTTATGTGAACTGAAAGTAATGTGGGTATGTTCACCAGGTTTTTTACTCTTAAATAGCTCATGTGGCAAGGGTAAATGACCTTGAGAACCAGTGGGCTAGGAGGAATAGTAGACTTTAGGAAGATAATTGAACACGAATCAATGTCAGACTCAGTGCCAGCTGGGATCATTAAATGGTGATGGAGCAACTATGATTCAAGGTCAAATTGTCAAAACAGAAACAGACTCACAGACTTAGAGAATGAGCTTATGGTTACAGGGGAAAGGGTGGCAGTGGGAGGGATAGGTTAGGAGTTTGGGATTGACATGTACACACTGCTATATTTAAACTAGATAACCAACAAGGACCTACTGTATATCACAGGAAACGGCTCAATATTCTGTAATAACCTAAATTGGAAAAGAATTTGAAAAAGAATAGATAACGTATAGGTATGGCTGAATCACTTTGCTGTATACACCTGAAACTAACACAACATTGTTAATCAACTACACTCCCATATAAAATAAAAATTAAAATAAATAAATAAAGCCTGTAACAGTAAATAAACAAGTTCTCATCACAAGAAAGAAAAAAATATTTGTAATTATGTGAGGTGATGGATGTTAACTAAATTTATTATGGTAATTATCTTTTAATATATATAAATATCAAATAGTTATGGTGTAAACTTTAAAGTAATACCATGTTATATGTCAATTATATCTCAGTAAAGCTGGGGAAAATGAACTACCTTAGCATAAATTTAAAAATTGGAAAACTAAAAAAAAAAAAAAAAAAAAAAGAAAAGTCAAATTGTAGCTGGCATCACCAAAATGGAAATGTGACCTAAACAAACACATCAAAAAGAGAGCATCGGAAGAGTATGATTTGATATCATTATTTATATGTTAGTTTCCAACAGTATTACCTAATGTTTCACTACCTAGTTCCCATAAACAATGCTAAAATGAAATTATATTTTTTCTAGTCTTACCTTGGATTAGTAGCTTCACTTTGAAAAGGGCATGTTTTGGGACTTCCCTGGTGGTGCAGTGGTTGGGACTTCTTGCTCCCAATGCAGGGGGCCGGGTTCGATCCCTAGTCAGGGAACTAGATCCCACATGCATGCCGCAACTGAGTTTGCATGCCACAACTAAGGAGCCCACGTGCCGCAATTAAGGGGTCTGCCTGCCACAACTAAGACTCAGTGCAACCAAATAAATAAATATTAAAAAAAAAAAGAAAAGGGCATGTTTTAAGGGGCGTAAGCAATGATATCAAAAACTGTGTTTAGGATAGAGTAGGGCATTTTTAAGGAGGTAGTGAGTGAGGGAGTGAGACAGAAAGTCAAGCAAGATAGGAGTGGGTTTTATAGACAGATGTCACAGAGGCAATAAAGAAAGAAGGTGCTGGCCACATGTCGACGTTTGACTCACACTCCAGAGCACTAAAACTAGTCGATTCAGCTCATTGCCTTCAATCTCCTCAGTCAGTACAACCTTGCCAATTGTTAAACCAGCCAGCAGAAAGCAAGAATGACTGGATGCAATGCTGCAATCCATTTATTGTACAACACAGAGCTACAGCTAGATTCTGACTACGCCATAACATCAAAAAGGAGCTGATTGCACTTAACCTGTAGATGAATGGCTTTTGATGGGATCTTAGATGGAGATAAGGAAAGTCAGCTGCTACGGCTCAAACTTTAAAAATGGTGGGAAAAGGAAACGATCTAATAATCTTGGAATAAAGAAGAAATGGAGATAAGAGATTCACAAGGTCAAGAAATGAAGAGGAAATAGAAAGGAACTTAGAAGGAAATTATTCCCTGGCTT
Source organism: Orcinus orca (assembly GCF_937001465.1). NCBI lineage: Eukaryota > Metazoa > Chordata > Mammalia > Artiodactyla > Delphinidae > Orcinus > Orcinus orca. Next base: position 27,166,841 of record NC_064562.1, read on the forward strand.
CAGGAAATTAACTGCTGATTCTTCCCTCAGTAAATTGGAGCCTTAAATAGTCAGCAATGTCTGTGGTGTGTTGAGAGGAACATCTGTCTGGCTGTGTTGTAACTCAGGACACTTTGCTGACGCTAAAAGGTGTAACATTTCAGTAATCTGGACCTTAGAACTCCAAATTTTAGTGGTTTTAGTGTTGTAATGTTTTCAGTCTCCACAAAGTTCAGCACAATTGAGTATTGATACTTCATTATCTTTGGGTTATTAGACTTTGGGTTATAGAATTCCTACTTTAGATATCTTCTTAAAATTAACCAAGGGCAAACGTGTATAATTCTTAGGTATTTCCCTGGCACTCAAGGTTCAGGTGATAATTCAGTCGGAAAAAAATGTCAGTTACTGAGTGTAATGATACAGAGAAAATGTTATTTCTGTTGCAGCTCGTATGACAATGCCATCTCTAAGGAGGTTTTGCTGAGCAGGGACTGGGCCATTCATTCTAGGGACTCTGGGCTGTGGGAGGTGAGGTGGGAGTGTGTCTTTGAGGAGGGGGCTAAGGCAGAGGGAGAGATGCTGGTGAGATGGTAGGAAGTGATGCAATCCACATCATAATCTCTCCGGTGGACCATCGAATCTACCATGTTACTCATCGCATGACAAGCTTGGTGTGAGCAGATCCAGGGTCTTTAGGGAAAATCCTGAAAGGACTGGGCCTTGTGTCTGGCTGGCATGTTTGAACTTAGGGTTAAAGAGGAACCATGAGAAAGTATGATGTTGAGAATCATAACATTGTTTTACTGTCGTCATTTACTTAGAGCTGATAATAGGTCATCTAGCTAGAGCATGGCAGACCTGCCACACCACTCTTACTCTAATAGAGGGGAAAAGTAAGCTCTTACACAATAAAATTAATGAACATGCAAGTTCCTTCTTTTTCAAGGGTGACTAGTACTCCGTTGTATGTATATATCACTTTTTCTTCATCCGTTCATCTGCTGATGGACATTTGAGTTGTTTCTATTTGACGGTTGTGAATAAGGCTGCAGTAAACTTGGAGGTGCAGATATCTCTTTCAGAACAAAATGCAACAACATGGATGAACCTTAAGGACACAGGAAGACAAATACTGCATGATTCCAATACATGAGGTATCTAACAGAGTTAAATTCGTAGAATCAAAGAGTAGAATGGAGTTTGCCAGGGCAGGGGGAAAATGAGGTGGTACTAGTCAATGGGAAGTTACGAATCAATGGACATAAAGTTTCAATTAAGTGAGATAAATAAGTTCTAGAGATCTGCTGGACAATACTGTACACTTAAAAATCATTAAGAAGGTAGCTCTCATTTTAAGTGTTCTGAGCACAATAAAATAGTTGAAAAGCCATGAATGAACATGGAGACTAGTGAGGCATTCCCTCTACCACACTGTCTCCTCTTTATTGCAACCCTAATGTTAGCCAGGACCTCCCCGTGGCCTGAAAGGTTAGGTAAACTGAATAAAGGAGAAATTATCCCCTCAGTTTCCTTATCTGTGAAATGGGGACTTCATGGAACCTTTCCCATGAAAGATGTGATGATAGTGACTATAAAGCCCTTAGACTATTGCCTGACATACGGTTGAATATGGAATATATGTTAGTTCTTATTATCCTTAAAAAGTGAATTGGAGAGCTGTTATTCAAAGGCCATAAGGTTTTAGTTATGCTAGATGAACAGGTTCTAGAGATGGGCCATATAGCCTAGTGCCTATAGTTAACAATACAATATTGTGCACTTCAACATTTAAGAGGGTAGATCTCATGCTAAGTGTTCTTACCACACACACACACCACACACACACAAGGAAGGACCACAACGAAACCCTGGGAGGCGTTGGATACGTCTGTTACCTTGACAGTGGTGATGGTATCATGGGTATTTGCATATGTCTAAACTCATCAAATTGTACACATTAAACATGTGAAGTTCTTTGTATGTGAATTATACCTCAATAAAGCTGTTATATATAAAAAAAGACCTAGTTCAATACTCTGTGTAGTAGTAACAGATGAAGGAAACATTATCCTCAATGTTTAAACTTTCTTCACCTTGTGCTTTATCACCACGCTGTCTGAACCCCCAGCAAAAGTGCCAACTCTGGAGAAAACCTTGGTGCTTTACTGTGGGAAAAGACCCAGAGTTCGTTTTTTTTTTTTTTTTAAATATTTTTTGTTATTTTACTTATTTATTTACTATTTATTTATTTATTTGTGGTACGCGGGCCTCTCACTGCTGCGACCTCTCCCGTTGCGGAGCACAGGCTCCGGACGCGCAGGCTCAGCGGCCATGGCTCACGGGCCCAGCCGCTCCGCGGCATGTGGGATCCTCCTGGACCGGGGCACAAACCCGTGTCCCCTGCATCGGCAGGCGGACTCTCAACCACTGCACCACCAGGGAAGCCCTATTTATTTTTTATTGAAGTATAGTTGATGTACAATATTATAGAAGTTACAGTTGTACAATATAGTGATTCACAAATTTTAAAGGTTTTACTCCATTTATCGTTATTATAAAATATTGGCTATATTCCCTATTTTGTATAGTATATCCTTGTAGCTTATTTGATACACAACAGTACCCCCCAACCTCAAATTGCTCCTCCCCACTGTTAACCACTAGTTTGTTCTCTATGTCTGTGAGTCTGCTTCATTTTTGTTATATTCACTAGTTTGTTTGGTTTTATTGGATTCCACATACGAGTGAGATCACACAGTGTTTGTCTTTCTCTGTCTGACTTATTTCACTCAGCATAATAATATCCTCCAAGTCCATTCCTGTTGCTGCAAATACTACTCAGCCATAAAAAAGAAAGACCCAGATTTCTTGATGCTGTACAGTCCACCTCCCAGCTGTAGGCACTGTGGCCAAATGCCAAGCATTAAAATATCCCAAGAAAGATGAGGATGGAAGCTAAAGCAGAAAGGAATCAGAAGGGGAAAAATAATCATTCAAATGACACCCAGTTACAATTAAATACAGAACTAAAACTGAGAAAATTTTTTTGGTTACTCTCCCTATGAGTAATGTTTGTACTTTGAGATTTTTAAAATATTTAAGACAAGAAGAAATAAAATGCATGGCAACCAGTTAAGGTCATACATTTAGGACAAAAGTGATAAAATATTAAAATGAAAGAAATAAATGTTCTAACTGAAATACTGAGATTCTGTGAAGATGAATTATTCAGAGTTAGAAACACATGTGTCCTCCAATCTTATTATGTAACAGGGGGAAAATGGTAGTAAAGATCAAGGGTAGAGTAATGCCAAGAAATGAAGAAATGATGGTGGCATTGCTTAATAATATGCTAAGTTTATGCTTCATTTCAAGGGAAGGGGCTTCAAAGAAAGAAGAGGAATGGTTGGCTAGTGTGAAATGGAGTTGGAAGTATAGATTCTCAGGGCTTGAGAATGGTACTTTCATTCAGGACACCTAAGCGGTCGGGACAGACTAGGTTGTGCAGCAGTAACAGACAGCCCCAAGCCTCAGGGTCTAAAACAACACAGTTTTACTTCTTGCTCACAGTAGAGGTCTATCATGAGCTGGTAAAGTCCTCTGTTCACCGTCACTTAGGGAGTGAGGTTTGCCCATGTCACAGCCACCGTCTTGAACTTGGCCAATCTCTGTTCTAAAGGGAAGTGAGAGCCTAGGGTTTCAGATCATATGAAATGCCAAGGTCCAGAAGTGACACATGTCACTTTTCTCACTGGTTAGGACACTTCAGGGTGGTCAGAAGGTTCCATCTTACCCTCTTCCCCAAAGTGAGGAAGAAACAAAAAGATGTGGAGAAGATGTGGTACATATATACAGTGGAATATTACTCAGCCATAAAAAGGAACTAAATTGGGTCATTTGTTGAGACGTGGATGGATCATACAGTCAGAAAGAGAAAAACAAATATCGTATATTAACACATATACGTTGAACCTAGAAAAATGGTACAGATGAACCAGTTTGCAGGGCAGAAATTGAGACACAGATGTAGAGGACAAATGTATGTACACCAAGTGGGGAAAGTGGAGGGGGGGGTGATGGTGGTGGTGGTGGTGGTGTGATGAATGGGCAATTGGGATTGACATGTATACACTGATGTATATAAAATTTATGACTAATAAGAACCTGCTGTATAAAAAAATAAATGAAATAAAATTCAAAAATTAAAAAAAACTTTTCATCTTTATCATGTATGCCAATGGTAATTTAAAAAAAAAGAAAAATGTGCCTCGTGCCACTGAGAAACTGGATTTTTAATTTTAATTATAATTAATCAAAATTTAAATTGCCGTATGTGCAAATAGATGCCATATTGAACAAAACTTTCTTGAAATATTTTCTACAAAACAGAAATAGACTCACAGACATAGAAAAGAAACTTATGGTTACCAATGGGGAAAGTGGAGGGAGGGATAAATTAGGAGTTTGGGATTAACATATACACACTACTATATATAAAATAGATAACCAACAAAGACCTGCTGTATAGCACAGGGAACTCTATTCAATATCTTGTAATAACCTGTAATGGAAGGGAATGTAAAAAAAGAATATATCAATATATTTTTATATATCTATGTATAACTGTATCACTTTGCTGTATACCTGAAACTAACACAACATTGTAAATCAACTGTATTTTAATAAAAACTAAAAAAATAAAGAGTCACTTAGGGAATGAATGAGGTGCAGGAACAAAATTTTTTAGCTGGAAGAAGATGTGATTGTGGAAGGAAACAAAAAGAACTTTCTTGAAATGCTTTTATTTGCATAATATTTCATGATCATTTCTTTCAATCATTAAACGTTCTTTGTAGAACCCCTTGTTCTGATTGTATAAGATCATAATGTATGGATGTGTCATCGTTTTCCTAAACAAGCCCCTATTGTTGACACTTGGATTATTTTCCATTTTTCACTATTATAATCCATTTCTGTGATAAGCAGTTCTGTGCATATAAATATGTGCACATGTCTATGATGATTGACTTAAGGTAAATTTCTAGATGCAGAACTGTTTGATCAAAGAACATAAATATTTTTCAGATTCTTGAAATGTATCATCAAATTGCTAGTTAGAGAGATTGGTCCACTCTACTTATTTGACAGCAATGTAGGAAAATGCTTGTTCCCCATATTCTACCCTATGTATTTTAAAGAATTGTCTTGAAAAACCTCTCTCCCTTGTCTCCTCCACCTAGACTGAAGTCAAAGGAATAACTGAGGAGGGCACTTTATGAGAACCCATCAGTGTGCTGAGAGAGGTGGGGCAGAGAGCAAAATGGAACTTTTTCCACTGAACTTTTCTACACAGTCAAGGTTTCAGGCAACTTGATTAACTTGGGCAATCACTCCTGAGCTTCGTGCTCGGGACAAAGTCCTTATTCTGTGGCAGATGGTGACATTGAAATGTTCTTTCTTGGCGGTGATTAAGACTTAAATGATCTTGTGTATGGGAAAGTGAAACAGTATGCAAATAGCAAGGAGGGAAATAGTACCTTTTCTTCCTCTAGCTCCCATCCCCCAGGGTCGAAATTGTAAGCAATACGTAACAGAAATAGAGGGATGGAAGAATAAGGAAGTTAGAGGTAAACACCAACTGCGAGTGGTTGTAAATAAAGGTGAGATGAGGTGAATCAGAGAAGGGTTTTCTGGTCAGACAAACACAGGATTGAATTTTACTCTGCCATCTTATCATGGAACCTTTATCTCTCTGAGCCTCAATGTTTTCACGAGAATAATGAGTACTTTATGACGAGGATTGTTAAAAATAATCTATGTGAAATATTCAGTGCAGGGCCTGACTCATGTTTATAGCATCTCTAAGAACAAGGGGGGGCCATCAGTGGGGTAGGGCTCATAAACTAGGAAGTTCTCGCTGTCTCTTGAATTGGTAATACAGTGTATTGGCAAAAATGAGATTACGTAATCCAGATAGGCTCTCTGCAACCACGGAAATCTACCACTCTGGTCAAGAGTCAGACCCTAGAGAAGTGGTGTTGATACTTTACCAACTCCACAGTGGCTGCTGAGAGCACCAGCCGAGTTTTTGAAGCACAGAGAAGTCAGCCATGCAGCTCACGCGAAAAGCAACTGCAACCCAGTCTAAGTATGTTGACAGCTGGCTTAATTACTAACAGGAGAAAGTTGACATTTTCTGTGTGGAGCCCAGAAAGTGAGTGAAAAGATTACATTTTCATCCAGCTGTGTGTGGGTAGGGCATGCAAAACCAGTCCCTGCTTGCTTAAGAAGAGACAGAAATCCTGGGTGTGGACGGACTTTCAAGTTCAAGCATGCAGACCAGTGATTGGATTGCCCCAAACTGCCTTAATGAAGCCTCTCTCGGGTCTACACAGGGGAACAGCCACCAACCTTCAGGGAGATTCTTTGGTCATCCTCACCCACCACGTTCTCCGCTCTATTTACCTAATATATTTCCCAGCAAAAAGATTAGTTGATACATTCACACATGAAACTAATTATGATAGAATTAAAGCTTTCCCTGCTCCTTTCCACAAATTGAATTACTGAGACTCAGACTGAATTCTAAAAAATCTCTTCTTGAGTCATTCTGGGAGGAAAATGAATTACACGTGTCGTGAGCCTTGAGCGCCATGGTTTCCTTATGTTGCCACCAGTGCAGGGAGCTACATTTTCCAGGGGACTGGGTGACCCTGTGTGACGGAAATCAGAAAATGGCAGTGGGAACTACCGTTGGGTCTTTAAAATAGCCCCCCTGGGACTTCACTGGTAGCTCAGTGGTTAAGAATCCGCCTGCCAATTCAGGGGACACGGGTTGGATCCCTGGTCCGGGAAGATCCCACATGCCGCGGAGCAACTAAGCCCGTGCACCACAACTACTGAGCCTGCACTCTAGAGCCCGAGTACTGCAACTACTGAGCCCACACGCCGCATATACTGAAGCCCGTGCGCTCTAGAGCCGTGCTCTGCAACAAGAGAAGCCACCGCAATGAGAAGCTCGCGCACAGCAAGGAAGAGTAGCCCCAGCTCGCCACAACTAGAGAAAGACCGCATGCAGCAACAAAGACCCAACACGGCCAAAAAGTAAATAAAAATTAAAAAAAAGAAATTCAAAGAAAAAATAGCTCCCCTGGAACACAGAACTCCAAAGAATGACACAGTTGGTCTTGTAGTTGAGATTTAGACTGTCTTAAGTCAACCATTCATAAACTGGTTTAGTTATGACTCCCTTGAGAAATTGTCATGTCTGTCACGTCCTGGACATTTTGCAGGCTCCAAATCATGAAATAAAATGTCCAGAATATTCTCAATGGCTCTATTTACGTCATCCATTTTAACTGGCATGTCAACATTTACATTGCTGGAGAATAGCTTTGGGAACTATTGCTCTGAATACAAATTAACGATGGAAGGCACCAACCCAATAGCATGGTGTGGTGGAGAACCGAAATAACTTTTCCCCAAAACTCTAGATGAACCATGTGTGTGAGTGTACCTGTGTGCCAGTAGGCGTTAATCAATTGGTATTGGGCAACACAATTAAAACTCACTTCGTGGGAAGCACATATTACGATAGGATTTTTTCCCAATGGTGTTTCAGAGCAGGATGCTTATAAGCAAAATACAATGAAACATGCAACAATGAAATTCTACAGCTCATCACTCTTTTCTAGTACCTAGTAGGTTAGAGGCACCATGGGAGACACAAAATAATCAACCCCAGGCCTCACCCTCACAGTATGTACAGCCTATTAAGAAATACTAGTTTTTTCCCAATAACAGAGAGAATTAAAATACAGCTAGTTCCCCCCATTTGTTGTCAAAAATAGAAAGAAAACCATACTCTGCTGGAACATATTATTATTTGCTTAAAAAATTATATAAACAGATGCCAGCATAGTAAATTTAATTTAAAGTATCATGGAATTGGAAGTCCTTCATTTACACCGACCAATAAACTGAGCCAAAGAAAATGCGAATGACTTGCCCAGGGTCACACAGCTATTTAATGCCTCCAATGGCACCAGAAATCAGCTTTTTGACCCTCAGATGGAGACCTTTGGATGTATACTGTGCATACCAGCCTGGGATTTGGTCTGGCTCTAAAATTCTGGGACTCTCCAAGGACTCTGCAACTATGCTAACCACACTCCTGTCATTCATTTTAATGAATAAAATCACTCAGTTGAACAAAAACAATAGTTTCATTAAGATGGAGAAAGTGCACTTTCATTACTAAAAATGACCTCATGCCTTATTCACTTTAGGGAAACTTTTATATTTAAAATTTTAACATAAAGAGATTTTAGAGATTTGCCTAGCAAGGAAAAGCAACCAGTCTATTACTGCATAATATTTGATTACCTATTAATTTTGATCATATCACTGAGCAAACTGTTGGATCCTTGCACTGAGGCATGTGTAGAAACTGCCCTATTTTTAACTCTGCCATTCTGGTAGTTTGTAGAACGGATTTCCCTTTATTTGGAATGATGTGTTTGGTTTTTGTTTTTTTTCAAGACTGCAGTTTTTAATTGCTTTCAAGGCATTGAGGAACGAAATGGACAGAGAGGGAGCAAAGGAGCCTAATTGGAGGCACTTTGGGGACCACTTTAATGAATAGAAGGGCAAGTCCTGTATAATTAATATGGTATGGAATAATGTTTTAAACTGAGCATTTGATGTTAACATCATCACCCACTGAAAAAGTGTTAAGTGCTTCCTGAAGAATGCAAGGCAAAGTGAACACTTTCAAATCAGCGCGTGAGACTTTGTTAGCAATGCCTGTGTCCAGCCTTCAACTCGGCTTGTGAGGTGTAAAAAGAAAGTTTGTGCCTGTTTTTATGGCATTTGGCCAGTTGCCTTTGCTTCAGCCTGCCTCCTGCTCCCTGCTTGCTAGGTCCTGGGAAGTCAGTAATTGTATTAGAAGACAGCGGTAATAGTGATAAAATGTGACATTTGTATTGATAGTACTCTGAAACCTTGTTTCAATGCACTTTCCCACACAGTACCTCAGTAACCCTAAGGGAGGAAGGAAACAGTGTTATGATAGAAAAGTGAGGTTCAGAAAATGTAAGTGACCTGAACTTTGACAGGGGGCAGACCCAGGACTAAAATCCAGGTTATCGGAAGTTCTGTCTGGGGGTTACTCCCCAATGGCAAGGAAGGACACGTAGAGACAGTTCAGTCTTAAGCCACCTTAGAGTTGGGAGATATTTCTGCACCTGTCCCTTTGATGACTCCAGGAGTGGATCTCTGGCTTCTGGGTATCCCTGGCTGCTAACGTCTTACTTGACATCGGTCATGGTCACATTTTGCCCTACAGCTTTCATGCACTTCTTTCCCTGTGCTGTGGTCTGTCTTGTTGGCCATTTGATATGTCCATCATGGGATACCTTACTGCCCCAATTTTAATTTTTGGATAAATTGGAGGAAACAGAAAACTTTGGATTCTAAGACTTTGAACCCAATCCCTCATTCTCAGTCTCAAACTCTGCTGAACTTAGCATTTATTGGGCACTTAAAGCGTTAGGTGTTATGCTAAGAACACTGAATGTTTTCAACATCCTAACAAGGTGGAAATTGCAGGGATTTAAACCCAGGCCATCTAACTCAAAACCCACACTCTTAGATGGGATGGTACCGTTGTCTCCCACGGTAAGATAACCGTACTTTTAAGTTTTGTATAACACTAGCGTTTAGAAATCTCTTCAAAAGTATGGGATCCTGAGATTTCTTCTTGCGCTGTGGCATAAACAGAAACTATGAACATACCTAATGAACAGCTGCCACTGATATTTACATCTTAACTGGGGGTTAAATATCAAAGACATTGTTCTATTTAGCAGGATTTATGGTGTCATAACTTTTCCAGTAGTTCATTTCAAACAGATTTTTTAAATAGTGGGAGAAAACAGTATCATAGTAGCTTTTGAAAGTCTAGTGTGGGAAATTAACTGCAGATATTAAAAAGATCTCTCACACACTGTCAGCATTCATTTTTAACCCCCAAACAACCACATGAGCAAAAGTGACTGTTTTTTTCTCTATTTTCTTTGCTCCACTTTCCTCTCTGAAAATAAGCCCATTAATAAGGAGGTATGAAAGGAAAATGTAGACGTCTCAACACAAATTAAACTAAAAGTTGTTTCTTAAAGAAACAATTTTACCAAAATGAGTTTGCATATAAAAACATAACTAGCAGATGAACATATTAGGGAAGTGTAGCCATTAGGCATGTTTTTATTATGCAATAATTTATCCATGAACAGTTTATATTTCACATCCATATTACAGTATTTCTTTCCTGTCACTGGGAGTACTCAAGAGAATTGAATGAATGCTCATTCATCTGGAAAGTTCCAGAAGGGAGTTTGCAATGGGTAGGAAATTGAGTTAGGTTGGATAACAAGGTCACTTCTAATCTGAAGATTCTAGAATTTCCAACTTGGACAACTGAAATGAGGTCAGTGTTCTGGTAGACTTCATGTCACAGTGAAAAAAAAGGGTCTGGTGGTGGGAAGCAGTCATGGGCTGTCCTGGGGGCCTGGAGCCAGCCTGCCTGGCTTCACCACTTGATTCCGCCACTTACTAGCTGTGTGACCCTGGGCAAGCTACGTCCCCCGTCTCCACCTCAGTTTCCTCATCTGTGAAGTGGGGATAATAATAGCACCGACCTCACAGAGTGGCTGTGAGGAGTAAATGAATGAATGTAAGCAGAGTACTTAGTGGTACATGGGAATGTCCCATAATCTTAGTTGTGCTGTTATGTTCCAAGAACGATGGGGCTAGATTGTTCATTTCTAACGAACAGTCTTATCTGCTTCTTCTTGTTACCTCCAACGTGAAATAAATGGCAGTCCATTCCGAGTTTAATGAAGGTGGGGTTAGGGCTCACAGCTTGCCTGAAGGGAAGGAGATAAGGAGGAGAAGGGGAGAGGTAAAATGAGGGATTTTGTTTAAAGGGAACAGAGAAATGTCTGATGTCCAGGGAGATAGATGGAAATTCCATGGGAATGACACCTACATGGGATGCTGATAGGAGGAGAGAGAAAGCTCATGGTACATACATACTCTCATTTTACAAACACACACACACACTTCATAGCAAACAGATATGGGAATGACTGGTCTATTTGTATCCTAAGTTTTCCACGTTAGCACAAGTATTCAGTTCTAATATTGACCTATGGTTTCAGTCGGTCAGTTCAAGTCCACAGGTTTGCCCTGAGCCTCTGCCACAGTACCAAGCACGGTGTGAGGTTCTGTGGAAGCAAAGAGGAGGCTGCCCTGTGGTGCTCAGCCTGGGAGGAATGCAAGAAGTTAAACGCTGTACGTTTCACTCAGCGTGCTAAGTGCCGTGACCAACCTGTGTGTTACACTATAGGGTCTCAGAGGAGGCCACTTGACCCATCTTAGAGAGACAGGGCAGACTCCCAGGAGGAGGGGAAAGCTTAGACTTGAACCAGCTCTTAGGCTGATGAAGAAGGGAAAACAAACAAACAAAACAAAGGAAAACAAAACCCAAAGAAAAGTAGACTTATGAAAAGTTTTAATTCTCTCCATCAACTTGGAAATTTGACACAGCTGGTTCTGCTACTTATTAGCTACATGACTTTGGGCAATTACTTAAACTCTCTGAACTTCAGTTTTGTCATATCTGAGACAGTTTCTGGCTCATTGGGTTGTTCTAGGAATTAGGGAGACAATGTATGAAAAGCCCAATCCCTGTGCCTGACGCAAGCGGTGTGTGCAGGCTTATTCTGAGTATCGGTGACATTAAATTACTCGTACTAAAATATGATAAAAGAGGAAGTGATGATTTGTTGAATTTAGGCTAGGAATAATGTCAAGACAAGCCAAAAGTAGAATAATAAGCTCAGTGTTAAGGCCCATGTGTCAATTTTGCCTGAACCACTAGTTCAGAGCCTGGATGGAGAAAAGCTGGCCGGAGTAACAGTCCATCTAATGATATACCTATGGAGGGCAGGGGAAAGGATTTTGGCATCTTACCTTGTCTATTACCCTCCCGTTGTACTACAAAGTTCCAGCCCAAACTAAAAACCTAGAATAATCCCATGATCCACCTTCTCAGCAAATATGATGGTTAAACCATCCACAAAAGTTATATGCAAAAATATTGATCTGTTTCATTAGCACCATCTGTAATTTCACCTTAACATAGAGATGAAGCCAAACAGGGGCCCAGAAAAAATCAGTTTTTTTCTAATGCACGAGGCAACTTAGGAGAAGGTTCTGTTCTCATTTACAAATGAAGAAGGCAAAATTGGTGACTTAACAAAGGTCAGATTGCTCCTTCATGGGAAGCCACCAACAGGCCGATCTGTCTGCCAGCAGAGCTGCTCTCTTCATCATGGGGCTAGGACACCTATTGCTCTGTGATTGGGGAAGGGAGGTGACATGTGTGGTCAAGGAGCCTCAACGTCACCAGGAGACTATGGAAGGCCATTCTTCTTCCTTCTGCTTCTGTGATGCTGCTGCCACAATGTTGTAATAATATTGTGAACTGTCCTGGCAAGTCAGGAAGTTTCTCAGGGAAGAGAAGAGAAAGGTCCACCCAGAATGGGAGAGGAAATGCTAATTGGAGTTCTTCAGGAGGTGAGTGGAGTTAAGAACTTCATCCTGGATGAGGCTGTTAGATCTCTGCTTTGCAGATGACCCCAAATACAGATGCAGCCTCTCTGAAATGAGAAGGAGTTCTCTGGTTCTGAGGAGGTATATTTTCTTCTTAGGTGGAGTGGAATGCTTTTTTTTTTTTTTTTTTTAAGATAGATTTTAAAAAATCAGAGACCTTGGTTAAAATCCTGTCTCTGCTACTTAATAACCGTGTGATCTCTCTCTAAACCTCACTACTCATCTGCTAAGTAAAATTAATGGTATTTACTTCACTTTTCTTATCTCTAAAATGGTGATAATACCTGCCTCTTAGGATGGTTGTGAGGATTAAATGAGAATGAAGTCTGGAGTGTAGGAAATGTTCCCCAAAGACATCTATCATATTATTTCTATGTTATTATGTTCATTAGCTACATTACAGCATTCTTATATAAAGGGCTTGGATGTGGTAGATGATCAATAAGTGACAGCTATTGTCATTAAAGGGCAACATTTTTGTATTGGTGGTGGTCTAGTGGTGGAATTAAGCAGGATGGAATGAAGAGAAATTCTAATTCCACAGGCAAACATAGAAACAAAAATAAAAACAAAAAAGCAGAACTGGAAGGAAAAAAATCCTACCCCGAGTCAGCCAACTTATTCCCAGAATTTAAATATCAAAAATCTCTACATTATAGAGCAGAAGCAAGAAGAACTACAATCCTGCAGCCTGTGGAACAAAAACCACATTCACAGAAAGATAGACAAGATGAAAAGGCAGAGGGCTATGTACCAGATGAAGGAACAAGATAAAACCCCAGAAAAACAACTAAATGAAGTGGACATAGGAAACCTTCCAGAAAAAGAATTCAGAATAATGATAGTGAAGATGATCCAGGACCTTGGAAAAAGGATGGAGGCAAAGATCGAGAAGATGCAAGAAATGTTTAACAAAGACCTAGAAGAATTAAAGAACCAACAAACAGAGATGAACAATACAATAACTGAAATGAAAACTACACTAGAAGGAATCAGTAGCAGAATAACTGAGGCAGAAGAACAGAAAAGTGACCTGGAAGACAGAATGGTGGAATTCACTGCTGCAGAACAGAATAAAGAAAAAAGGATTAAAAGAAATGAAGACAGCCTAAGAGAGCTCTGGGACAACATTAAACGCAGCAACATTCACATTATAGGGGTTCCAGAGGGAGAAGAGACAGAGAAAGGACCTGAGAAAACATTTGAAGAGATTATAGTTGAAAACTTACCTAACATGGGAAAGGAAATAGCCACCCAAGGCCAGGAAGCACAGAGAGTCCCATACAGGATAAACCCAAGGAGAAACACGCCAAGACACATAGTAATCAAACTGGCAAAAATTAAAGACAAAGAAAAATTATTGAAAGCAGTAAGGGAAAAATGACAAATAATATACAAGGGAACTCCCATAAGGTTAACAGCTGATTTCTCAGCAGAAACTCTACAAGCCAGAAGGGAGTGGCATGATATACTTAAAGTGATGAAAGGGAAGAAACTACAACCAAGATTACTCTACCCAGAAAGGATCTCATTCAGATGTAATGGAGAAATCAAAAGCTTTACAGACAAGCAAAAGCTAAAGCTAAGAGAATTCAGCACCACCGAGCCAGCTCTTAGACAAATGCTAAAGGAAATTCTCTAAGTGGGAAACACAGGAGAAGAAAAGGACCTATAAAAACAAACCCAGAACAATTAAGAAAATGGTCATAGGAACATACCTATCAATAATTACCTTAAATGTGAATGGATTAAATGCTCCAACCAAAAGACACAGGCTTGTTGAATGGATACAAAAACAAGACCATCTATATGCTGTCTACAAGAGACCCACTTCAAACCTAGGGACACATACAGACTGAAAGTGAGGGGATGGCAAAAGATATTCCATGCAAATGGAAATCAAAATAAAGCTGGAGTAGCAATACTCATATCAGGTAAAATAGACTTTAAAATAAAGAATGTTATAAGAGACAAAGAATGATCAAGAGATCAATCCATGAAAAAGATATCACAATTATAAATATATATGCACCCAACATAGGAGCACCTCTATACATAAGGCAACTGCTAACAGTTTCCTCTAAAAGAGGAAATCAACAGTAACACAATAATAGTGGGAGACTTTAACACTTCACTTACACCAATGGAGAGATCATCCAAAATGAAAATAAATAAATGACACAATAGACCGGATAGATTTAATTGATATTTATAGGACATTCCATCCAGAAACAGAAGATTACACTTTCTTCTCAAGTGCGCATAAACATTCTCCAGGATAGATCACATCTTGGGTCAAAAATCAAGCCACAGTAAATTTAAGAAAATTGAAATCATATCAAGCAACTTTTCTGACCACACGCTATGAGATTAGAAATGAATTACAGGGAAAAAAATGTAAAAAACACAAACGCATGGAGACTAAACAATATGTTACTAAGTAACCAAGAGATCACTGAAGAAATCAAAGAAGAAATCAAAAAATACCTAGAGACAAATGACAATGAAAACACCACAATCCAAAACCTATGGGGTGCAGCAAAAGCAGTTCTAAGAGAGAAGTTTATAGCTATAAAAGCCTACCTCAAGAAACAAGAAAAATCTCAAATAAACAGTCTAACCTTAGACCTAAAGGAACTAGATAAAGAAGAACAAACAAAACCCAAAGTTAGCAGAAGGAATGAAGCCATAAAGATCAGAGCAAAAATAAATGAAATAGAAACAAAGAAAACAATAGCAAGGATCAATAAAACTAAAAGCTGGTTCTTTGAGAAGATAAACAAAATTGATAAACCATTAGCCAGACTCATCAAGAAAAAGAGGGGGAGGACTCAAATCAATAAAATTAGAAATGAAAAAGGAGAAGTTACAACAGACACTGCAGAAATACTAAGAGACTACTACAAGCAGCTCTATGCCAATAAAATGGACAACCTGGAAGAAATGGACAAATTCTTAGAAAGGTATAAGCTTCCAAGATGGAACCAGGAAGAAATAGAAAATCTGAACAGACAGGTCACAAGTACTGAAATTGAAACTTTGATTAAAAATCTTCCAATAAATAAAAGTCCAGGACCAGATGGCTTCACAGGGGATTTCTATCAAAAATTTAGGGAAGAGCTAACACCCATCCTTCTCAAACTCTTCCCAAAAATTGCACAGGAAGGAACACATCCAAACTCATTCAATGAGGCTCCCATCACCCTGACACCAAAACCAGACAAAGATACTACAAAAAAAAAAAGAATATTACAAACCAATATCACTGATGAATATAGAAGCAAAAATCCTCAACAAAATACAAGCAAACAGAATCCAACAACACATTAAAAGGATCATACACCATGGTCAAGTGGGATTTATCCCAGGGATGCAAGGATTCTTCAATATATGTAAATCAATCAACGTGATAAACCATATTAACAAATTGAAGAAAAACCATATGATCATCTCAATAGATGCAGAAAAAGCTTTTGACAAAATTCAACACCCATTTATGCTAACAACTCTCCAGAAATTGGGCATAGAGGGAACCTACCTCAAAATAATAAAGGCCATATACAACAAACCCATGGCAAACATCATTCTCAATGGGGAAAACCTGAAAACATTTCCTCTAAGATCAGGAACAAGACAAGGATGTCCACTCTCATCACTATTATTCAACATAGTTTTGGAAGTCCTAGCCATGGCAATCAGAGAAGAAAAAGAAATAAAAGGAATACAAATTAGAAAAGAAGAAATAAAACTGTCACTGTTTGCAGATATCATCATACTACATAGATAATCCTAAGGATGCTACCAGAAAACTACTAGAGCTAATCAATGAATTTGGTAAAGTTGCAGGATACAAAATTAATGCACAGAAATCTCTTGCATTCCTATGCACTAATGATGAAAAATCTGAAAGAGAAATTAAGGAAAGACTCCCATTTACCATTGCAACAAAAAGAATAAAATACCTAGGAATAAACCTACTTAGGGAGACAAAAGACCTGTATGCAGAAAACTATAAGACACTGATGAAAGAAATTAAAGATGATACTAATAGATGGAGAGATATACCATGTTCTTGGATTGGAAGAATCAAGATTGTGAAAATGACTATACTACCCAAAGCAATCTGCAGGTTCAATGCAATCCCTATCAAATTACCAATGGTATTTTTTACAGAGCTAGAATAAAAAATATTAAAACTTGTATGGAGACAGAAAAGACCCCGAATAGCCAAAGCAGTCTTGAGGGAAAAAGTGGAGCTAGAGCAATCAGACTCCCTGACTTCAGACTATAGTACAAAGCTACAGTAATCAAGACAATATGGTACTGACACAAAAACAGAAATATAGATCAATGGAACAAGATAGAAAGCCCAGAGATAAACCCACATACCTATGGTCAACTAATCTATGACAAAGGAGGCAAGGATATGCAATGGAGAAAAGACAGTCTCTTCAATAAGTGGTGCTGGGAAAACTGGACAGCTACATGTAAAAGAATGACATTAGAACACTCCCTAACACACAAAAATAAACTCAAAATGGATTAGAGACATAAATGTAAGTCTGGACACTATAAAACTCTTAGAGGAAAACACAGGAAGAACACTCTTTGACATAAATCACAGCAAGATCTTTTCTGATCCACCTCCTAGAGTAATGGAAATAAAAACAAAAATAAACAAATGGGACCTAATGAATCTTAAAAGCCTTTGCACAGCAAAGGAAACCATAAACAAGACAAAAAGACCACCCTCAGAATGGGAGAAAATATTTGCAAATGAAGCAACTGACAAAGGATTAATCTCCAAAATATATAAACAACTCATGCAGCTCAATATTAAAAAAACAAACAACCCAATCCAAAAATGGGCCGAAGACCTAAATAGACGTTTCTCCAAAGAGGACATACAGATGGCCAATAAGCACATGAAAAGCTGCTCAACATCACTAATTATTAGAGAAATGCAAATCAAACCTATAATGAGGTATCACCTCACACCAGTTAGAATGGGCATCATCAGAAAATCTACAAACAACTAATGCTGGAGAGGGTGTGGAGAAAAGGGAACCCTCTTGCACTGTTGGTGGGAACATAAATTGATACAGCCACTATGGAGAGCAGTACGGAGGTTTCTTAAAAAATAAAATCTGAATTACCATATGATCCAGCAATCCCACTACTGGTCATATACCCAGAGAAAACCATAATTCAAAAAGACACATGCAGCCCAATGTTCATTGCAGCACTATTTACAATAGCCAGGTCATGGAAGCAACCTATGTCCATCAACAGACAAATGGATAAAGAAGATGTGGTCCATATATACAGTGGAATATTACTCAGTCATAAAAAGGAACGAAATTGGGTCATTTTTAGAGACGTGGATGGATCTAGAGACTGTCATACAGAGTGAAGTAAGTCAGAAAGAGAAAAACAAATATTGTATCTTAGTGCATATATGTGGAACCTAGAAATATGGTACAGACGAACTGGTTTGCAGAGCAGAAATTGAGACACAGATGTAGAGAACAAATGTATGGACACCAAGTGGGGAAGCAGTGGGTGGTGGTGGTGGTGGTGTGATGAATTGGGCAATTGGGATTGACATGTATACACTGATGTGTATAAAATTGATGACTAATAAGGACCTGCTGTATAAAAAAATAAATTAAATTAAATTTAAAAATTAAAAAAAAAAGGTCTTCCAAGAAATAAATCTCTACATTATTAATTTGACCTCTGGAGATTTTTAAAAAATGCATCTTTTACTGTTTTCTTTTGTTTTTACCGAAGTCCATTTGAGGATTCCAGTCTTCACTGGGCCAAGGAAGAAAGGGAAAGGGACTTAAGTTTCTACTTATTTAGTTAGTTTTGCTTGTGAAAGAAAGAACAGCCCTGTCCAGGATCAGATCCTTAACTGCACTCACCTCTGAAGATTTTCTCGTAGTCTTTCTTGCCTTTTTGGGTGATGATGTGTCTGTGTCTATGGGAGGGGGAAATGGGGACCACAAGCCCTGGCGGTGATGAGACAGAATGTAAAGTACTCTAAAGAAAGGGGGAAGATTGAGGAGACAGAGTCAGAGGCTTCTTGTGTAGTTATCCCTTCCACAACCCTCACCCTCAAAGCCTGGAGTGTTTTGTCCCTAAAAGCTACCTGATTGTTCCCTTGGTGATTTTTTTCCCTATCATGGATCTCAGTGGAGCTCAATCCCTTCTATGGCTAAACACCCAACTACTGCTGTCTGGTGAGATGGCCGGAGCCGAGGAGGGTCACACTGAGGAACAGTGTGAGAGCTCCTAACACACCATGACCCTGTGACTGATGCAGGCCAGCCTGGGCAGCCAGCAAGCACCGCACCCCTGAAAGGTGATCGTCCACAAGGAGTCCTGCCGCATCGTGGGCCACCTGACCTAGAGCAGAGACTGGGAGGTGGGGTGGGATGGGGCGTGGGGGGGGAATGCCAGGGAGCCGTGGCAAGCCAATATGGAAATAGGCAGTTGTCCTCCGGAAATGATGCTCACAACTTGTCTATATCTATCTATTATCTTTCTTCTTTTAAATTAATTTTTATTGGAGTATGGCTGTGTTACAATGTTGTGTTAGCCTCCACTGTACAACAAAATGAATCAGCCGTACACATACAGATATCCCCTCCCTTTTGGACTTCCCTCCCATTTAGGTTACCACAGTGCATTAGGTAGAGTTCCCTGTGCTATACAGCATGTTCCCATCAGCTGTTTTATATATAGTATCAATAATGTATATGCGTCAATTCCAGTCTCCCAATTCCTCCCACCCCAGCCATTTCCCCCTTAGTATCCATACATTTGTTCTCTCCGTCTGGGTCTCTATTTCTGCTTTGCAATTAAGATCATCTATACCATTTTTCTAGGCTATCTATTATCTTTCTATCTATCATCTCTCTCTCTCTCTCTCTATGTATCCATCTAACATCTATCTATTATCAATCAATCATCTACCTACCTATGTATGTATTTATGTGTATATGTTTCGGGGTGGAATGGTGTAAGGTAGGTTTGGAGACACTGCTATTCTTTTTACTGAAGTAGAGTTGATTTACAATGTTGTGTTAATCTCTGTTGTACAGCAAAGTGATTCAGTTATACATATATATATTCTTCAGATTCTTTTCCATTATAGTTTATTACAAGATATTGACTATAGTTCCCTGTGCTATACAGTAGGACCTTGTTGTTTATCTATTTTATATCTACTAGTTTGCATCTGCTAATTCCAAACTCCTAATTTATCCCTCTCCCCACCCCTCCCCTTTGATAACCATAAGTTTGTTTTCTAGAGACACTGCTATTTTGAAACCTACCTAGAATTTACACCTATTACTCTAGTGGCAGAGACAGAATTCATTTTCAGGGAGACCATCCTTTTGATTAGGAAAACACTGTAATAGGCTTTTTAGTAAAACAAAGATAGGGCCATGCTTCTATTTTGGAAGAGACAGATTAAGACAGAAAAGCTAAGCTGTTCTCCAGAGGGTTTTTTCTCTAACAGATCTGATGGCTTCCTCAGGGGAGAGTGGAGTCAGGCGGAGTGGAGATAAAGAAGGAGGCTCCTGGAGAGGAGAAGTGGACTTTAGCATTGTAGTGGTAGGCAGGAGGTTCAGAACAGAGTTTACTTGTAAGGAATTCCTTTGACAAGGCTGTGACCAATGGGCTTAAGGAGCAATGGTGTCAAGTTTTCCACCTCCCTTTTCTGTGGTATGACTCCTCAGGTTGTCCTGGACTCTCAGTAAAGTTTTGTCACACTCCATGGCTGGTGTCAGCTGTGTTGTTGGAAAAAAGGGAGGAGCTGTGTCCACACAGGACAGACAAGTCACAGGGAGATGGGGTCAGGAGATGACAGGAGTTGATTGGTAGAGATAACTAAGCAAAAATCCCGAGCTTCTCCCACAAATCCTCAGAAATTCTTGGGAAAGAAGACAGCACATCTCTTGGTCACACAGAATGGATTCAGATTATTTGAGGAGGAATATTGTCATAGTCATTTACCATATGGGGCACTATGTGATTTGTGGATGCACTTTTTTTAAAATTAATTAATTGATTGATTAATTAATTAATTGTTTTTGGCTGCATTGGGTCTTTGTTGCTGCACACAGGCTTTCTCTAGTTGTGATGAGCAGGGGCTACTCTTCGTTGCGGTGTCCGGGCTTCTCATTGCGGTGGCTTCTCTTGTTGTGGAGCACGGGCTCTAGGCGCGGACTCCAGTAGTTGTGGCTCACATGCTCTAGAGCGCAGGCTCAATAGTTGTGGTGCATGGGCTTAGTTGCTCTGAGGCATGTGGCATCTTCCCAGACCAGGGCTCGAACCCGTGTCCCCTGCATTGGCAGGCAGATTCTTAACCACTGCACCACCAGGGAAGTCCCCATGGACTCACTTTTAATGTTTATGGAACTCCCCACACCCACCCACACGTGAGTGTTGATGAGAGGTAGAGCCCAGCTCTCCCATAGCCCTCAAGCAGGTCAGAGCTTGCTTTCCTAACCCCCAACCCCTGGACTGGGCATATGTGACCTAGGTTTGGCCAGTCAGGCACTGACCCAGGACCTTGAATTGGAGGCTCGTGAGCCAAAGCAGAGGGGTGGTGAAGAATCTATTTTGGGGAGTGGGGTGGGTGCGGTGGAGGACAGCTGGAACCTCCAGTTTCCTGGGGCAGGAGAGAGAGAGGGCTGGTACCATTTGTTAATTCAGGTTCTCTAAGAAGCAGATTTCAAGAGATTTAATAGGGAAAACAGCTCTGGAGGATAAAGAGGGAGGGAGTGGGAGTTGGTGGAGAGAGCTGTTAGATTAAGAGGCAGCTCTGGCCACTGCAAAAGGAGAAAGGGAAGAAAAGATTGGTGGCAAGAGCCTCGGGCAGCAGCATAATTCTGCAAACATCTTGGCTTGGCCAATGTGGATCCCCAGGGAAAAACTCTGCATTAGTTTTCTGTTGCTGTTTAAAATAGCACAAGTTAATTACCTAACAGTTCTGGAGGTCGTGAGCCTGTAATGAGTCTGACCGTCTTATCCAGGTGTTGATAGGGCTAGGTCCTTCGGAGCACTCCACGAGAGAAGTTGTTCATTGTCTCTTTCAGCGTCTAGAGACTGCCAACATTCCTTGGCTTGTGGCTGCATCACTCCAATCTCTGCTTCTGTCATCACATCTCCTCCTCATTATGATCTCCTGCTTCTCTCTTATAACAACCCTTGTGATGACATCAGGTCCGTCCTGATAATCCACGATAATCTCACCATCTCAAGATCACATCCTCAAAAATCTCTTTTGCCATATGAAGTAACATAGGAATGTTACTTCATAACATAGTAACATAGGTTCTGGGAATCAGGATGTGGATATTTGGGCGGAGACCATTTTTCAGCTGACCACAGATGCCCTTAGAGGGTCCTGCACTGGGCAGGAATGGGCCAGCACTAGTATCCCCGAGAGGCTCACCCACTGGGTATGAGCAGCCCAGGGGGAAGCATGGTCCAGCATGGGCCAGCAGCTGGACGCTCACAATCAGCGCTGCTCCCTTGTGTAAGTTCTGTTGAAGGTCTGTTCTAAGCAACATCACTCCATGGATCCCTCATAGTCGATCTGGTTTCCTGTG
This sequence comes from Orcinus orca, assembly GCF_937001465.1. Taxonomy (NCBI): domain Eukaryota; kingdom Metazoa; phylum Chordata; class Mammalia; order Artiodactyla; family Delphinidae; genus Orcinus; species Orcinus orca. The sequence continues at coordinate 27,189,127 of NC_064562.1, forward strand.
TTGGTGGCAAGAGTGCAAGCTCTGGTGTCCAGTGTTCAGTGGTACCAGAAGCAGTGTCCTCTACTTATAGTCCTGTGGCATGGGTTTTTCTTTGGTTCCAAATACTTCAGCTCTCTTCTGCTTGTTTTCTGAGCTTTCTTCTAAAAGCTTCCTTGTGTTTCTGTGGGCTTCTTGATCACCTTTTTAAAAAATATTAATATTTTATTTAAAAAGTTTTTATTTTATATTGGAGTCTAGTTGATTTACAATGTTGTGTTAGTTTCACGTGTACGGCAAAGTGATTCAGTTATATATATATATATACATATATCTATCCTTTTTCATATTCTTTTCCCATTTAGGTTATTACAGAATATAGAGTTCACTGTGCTATACAATAGGTCCTTGTTGTTTATCTACTTTATATATAGTAGTGTGTATCTGTTAATCCCAGACTCCTAATTTATCCCTCCCCCCACCTTACCCTTTGGTAACCATAAGTTTGTTTTCTAAGTCTGTGAGTCTGTTTCTGTTCACCTTTTCATAAATTTCTTTTCTACTTAAATCAACCAGAGTCAGTGTGTTTGGTTATTGTTTCCCAATATTTATTTTCCCCCTTTTCTTTTAGTAACAGAACCTCTTTCCAAAGTTCAGCTGGGCAAATGGCCACAGGGATAGAGCTTAAACTTTCTAATTTACCTTATGGCCAGGCATGGCCATGTGACTAAATTGTCATCAGGGGAATGTAAACAGTAGTCATGTGTATAACTTCCACGTGACTTCTTCAAAAGGAACTTGCTTGCACTTCCCTTCCTCATTTTCCCTCTCCTTGTGGGCTGAATGTGTGTGGTACTGGGGAGTTGCCTTTGATTCAGTGAGTAAGAGCAACATTTGAGGACACGATAGGGCGGGTGGAGAGAAGGAACCACGTTCGCTGGGTGACTTCACAGAGCTCAGCCATCTGCCTACCTTAGATTGCTTGTATTCTTCTGGACTGTTACAGGACAAAGAAATAAACCTATATTGTTTGAGCCATTGTATTTTGAGGTCTCTTTTGAAAGCCACCAAGTCTATTAGAGTTTAGTATAACCTACCTAATGAAAACAAGCAGTTTCTTTCTCATAACCTGGACTAGTTTAGAGACAGAAACCAGGAGTAATTCCAGTACCTCAGGAAAGGAAAGAGGAAAGAATTCTGGGATGAATTGTCTGGAAAGTTGGGACTAAGGGCATTAAAATTCCAGCCACAGTATATAAGAATGAGAATTTGTTAGCCTATAGCGTGCACCAATGAAACAACCAAGTGTCGGGGATCCACATAGCCACTGTCATCGAATAGTACAGATGGGAAGAGGCACACAGGACTGCGGGGCAGGGTGGTTACTACTAATGATAGGAGTAGCTTAGATAAAGAAAATAACAAACAAATCACTAAATTCTAAGCTCAAATCACAGAAAAGAACAGGATCATGTATAACTATGATAATACAATCTCTTGCAAGGGGGTCAACACAGCTACAAACCAAATGCAATGGCTAAATCTGAAGTTAGCTTCGATCTGTTTTATTCTCAGCCTTGCCAGTTGAACATCAACACATAGGATCCTGAGAATTGAAATGGGGAGATATGGGAGGATGCAGAGGCCTCAGACTATTATTTTGATCCCCCGAAGGCCACTGAGCCTCTGGAGGTCACCGAGGAACACACACCCATAGGTAACAGTGCATGAGGTGCTATGGAAATCAGCTGTTGGAAATTCTACTGAATTTTAACAAGGTAAAGGGAGAAAGGTCTCCATCAGTGTCTGGATGAGCACAACTCTCTGAAGAGGTTGTTCTTGCCTTTTTTGAAAACCCTGTAATAACCTTTCTGAGGATTTACTCTACAGGGAAATGTCAATTGTTTATTTCCACACTCTCAACATCCTTCATTGTCTACAGACCTATAATTAAAATGCCAGCATGCCTGTGGAGTGAAAGGGGAGCAATTACAAAGTCAAGTAGCAAAGGAAAAGTCTTTCTAGAACAAGAGGATAATTTTTTTTCCTATTTTATATTATCAAAAATATTTTTGGAATATGATTGGGGAACGGATTCTGGGGTGCTAGGTCAAGGAGGGGGAGAACATACATTTAAACCACAGATTTTTGTCTTTATCTTGGTGGGGGGTGGTTTTTCAGGGTTTCCTCTCGGTCCAACCTAAAGAGTTAATCAAATCAACCTAACATTTGTGAGGGAATTGCTGACTAATGATGAAATTAGATATTAGAAGCATAAAATGGTTTAGTTGTCCATGTAACTTTCTGGTTTGACTGGAGTAGAACATGGATCTTAGAAAGTACAGTGGATTATTGTAAACTCACTTAGGTGATGACTCTACAACTTCAACTCCAGATGTAGTCTCCTTAATGGAGGCAATTATTAGAACCCATGTGTCCAGGTACTACTTAGTTTATCTTTTTTCTCTGTCCCAGGGATTGGAAGACTTTTTCCGGATAGTATATATTATAGGCTTTGCAGATCATATGCTCTCTGTTGCAACTATTCAACTCTGCCATTGCAGCAAGGAAACATCCATAGACCATACATAAACAATTGGGCATGACTGTGTTCCAACAAAATTTTATTTACAAAACTAAGCCATAAGTGCCCCAGTAGCAATAAGCATATCTTATTGTGCCCAGATCTTGATTTCTGATACCATTCTCCAATAAAAGGAACTAGGGCTCCTTGGGAAAATGTCTGAAAAGACTGAGTCAAAAATATATAAGATGAGCCAAAAAGTAAGGAAGAGCTAAAAAAAATTACATTGATGGAGGTATGTCAAAGCGCCAACTGAAAGAGCTTCCAATGGCCAAAGTGGAACAAATTGAGCAAAAAAGTAAAGTATTTATAGTACTGGATTATAACCCAAAGGATATGGTAAATATCCATGAGCCCATATTGTTACAAATAAATGACTGAATAAATAGTAAACAGAGAGAAGAGGCAAATACCTCATGCAGGAGAATTCTAAATAAATTATGTAGATACTTGGTCCTAAAGAAGGAGGAGCATAAGTCCCAATTCTTTAAGTGTGGGCTGTGCACAGTGATTTCTTTCCAAAGAGTACATATGGAAGGGTGGAAGAGAGTAACTTTAGCGTAGAGAAACCTGACAAATATGGCTTCATAGGTGACTGAGGTCAACATTGACAGTTATAAATCAGGGTGATAATATGTACCCTTGATGTGATGTGATGAAAAGAGCCCTTTACATCTGTAATATTCTTTCCCAAATCCATCACCCCAGTCTCATCGTGAGAAGATCATCAAATTCCAAAAGAGAGACATTTTACAGTATTCCTGACCACTACTTCTTAAAACTGTCAAGGTCATCAAAACCAGGGAAAGTTTGAGAAACTGTCATAGCTATGAGCAGCCTAAGGAGATATGACAACTACATGTAATGTGGTATCCTGGACTGGATCCTGGCACAGAAAAAAGAACATTAGGTTAAAAAGAGGGCAGTCAATAAACTACAAACTTTAGTAATAGTGTATCAATGTTGGTTCATTGATGGGGAAGAATGTACCCTACTAATGTAAGATGTTAATAATAGGAGAAACCATGAGGAATTATATGGGAGCTTTCTGTACTATCTGCTCAATTTTTCTCTAAATCTAAAACTGTTCTAAAAAAATAAAGTCTGTTACGTAGAAAACAAATGTATGGTTACCAAAGGGGAAAGGAGGGCGAGGGATAAATTAGGAGTTTGGGATTAACAGATACAAACTACTGTATATAAAACAGATAAACAACAAAGACCTACTATATAGCACAGGGAACTATAGTCAATTCCTTGTAATAAACTATAACAGAAAATAATTTGAAGAGGAATAGATCTATATCTATATAACTGAATCACTTTGCTGGACCACAGAAACTAACACAACATTGTAAATCAACTATACTTCAATAAAAAATTAAAAAATAAAGTCTGTTAATAAAATAAAAGAAGGTGACAAGCTGGATTTTACCTTCAGACTCTACTTTGCTGACTCCTGCTCTATGCCATTAAGCAGAGAAAACAGTCAAGTTTGCCTTCACCTGTCAGGAATAGTAGAACATCTTTACTGTTTTGCCTCAGGGTTATGTCAGTTTTCGGGGTCTACAAAACAATACAGTACACCAGTACCTTGACCATCCCATTATCCCATAGGATATCATCATGATCTACTAGATGGATGACATCTTGCTGGCACAGGTTGAAGAGGAGGAATTAAGAGGTAACCTAGATGCCTTAATAAGATACACATTGGCCAAAGGGAAAGAAATACATACTCCAGGGACTTCCCTGGTGGCACAGTGGTTGAGACTGCATGCTCCCAACACAGGGGGTCCAGGTTCAATCCCTTGTCGGGGAACTAGATCCTACATGCATGCCGCAACTAAGAGTTCACATGCTGCAACTAAGGAGCCTCAACCAAGACCTGGAGCAACCAAATAACTAGATAAGTAAATATTAAAGAAAAATACATACTCCATAAAAATAGAGGAGGAGACCTACCACTTCAGTGAAGTTTCCAGAAGTCTTAGAGTCCAGGGCATATTGGAGTATCTTCTTTAAAGGGAATGACAGGTTGGAACACATGGTAGCACCTGTTTATTACAACAGGTACAATCTGGGGCTCTCTGAAATTTATTGCATTTGATTGGGTTGCCCTGAACGATTGACAAAGTGAGAATTGCTAGGATCTTATAGGATGCAAGGAATACGGAAAGTATCTCAGTTAACAAGGTTTATTGATAATTATAAGGAAAGTAAGAAAAACCAGAAAAAGTCAAAATAACCAAAGCTAAGCCCCTAGAGAACTAAAACATTATTGCTATCTAAGATGCACTGAAAGCTCTCATCATATGTCTACTGACTTAACAGTTATCCCGACTCATGATTCAGGTCTTCCACCCCACTTATTTTCTTTCCTAGAACTAATTTGCTATTTTGTCTTGGCTTCTGTTTCTGCTCCTGTAACTACTACAATTGAATAACTGTTTTTAATCTCCTCTATTTATCTCAAGATTTCTGTTTACTCAGATCTTCTACTACTACCCAGTTTTGCTTACTGCCTTCTTTTTGTGCATGTGTCTCTTGGCCTCTCCAGCCTGCTGACTCTCTCTGAATGCTTTGCATTTAATCTCTCAAAAAGAGTTCCTGGTGGGACCCTTAACTCCCGTCCAATGCCCTTTTATGGCAGAGCTCTTGTGCTAGATTCTCTCATAGGCCCCTAGCCAATGAGATAGCCGACCAACACCCATCTCTGGTCCAATCAGCTTTGGTCATGGCTGTGATGTCACACAATACACACACGAACCCACTGACCTATGCAAGTCATCTTTCAGAAGAGGCCGTTACTGTGACAGGCACGCTAAAGATTCTCAGAATGAGGATATTTTAACTAGGAGACACTTTCCCTGGCCTGTCCAGACAATTTACTTTGCCATTTTGATTAAGGAAGCCCCCAATCTCTAACACATTAAAGAATTAAGGGAGGCTTCCCTGGTGGCGCAGTGGTTGAGAGTCCGCCTGCCGATGTAGGGGACACGGGTTCATGCCCCTGTCCGGGAAGATCCCACATGCCGCGGAGCGGCTGGGCCATGAGCCATGGCCGTGAGCCTCCAATTTTACTGGAGCCTGTGCTCCGCAACGGGAGAGGCCACAACAGTGAGAGGCCCGCATACCGCAAAAAAGAATTAAGGGAAAAAAATTAAACTCTTCCTTATTTCAAGTTGGCAGATGAGTTAGAAAGTTTTGATTGAGAGGAAGATACTTTGGGGGAATTCCCTGGCGATCCAGTGGTGAGGACTCTGCGCTTTCACTGCCGAGGGCTCGGATTCAATGCCTGGTCGGGGAACCAAGATCCCACAAGCCACGCGATGGGGCAGAAGGAGAGAGAGGAAGGTACTTTGGGAGACCACCAGTCATTATAGCATACTTCCTGTTCCCTTTTCTCTGCGTATCTGTGGAAGGTTTTCGTCCCAGTGGGTAGTCTTGGTTTATGATGGGAAAATGAGTAGGGCTGTGGAGAAAAGGAACCTAGTAGCTCCAAACCCCACATGTAAGTCTGGTGGCTGCCATACTGTTATAGAATGCTATACAGTTAGAGCTCAGTGTTAGTTAGTCCTTGCCTGGGTTGGGTCCTGTGTCCAATGATCAGCTACTTGCTTTTCTTTTCCTTGAAAATTAACCTGATCTTTGTTTTTTGTTTTTGTTTTTTTGCAGTACGCGGGCCTCTCACTGTTGTGGCCTCTCCCGTTGTGGAGCACAGGCTCCGGGCGCACAGGCTCAGCGGCCATGGCTCATGGGCCCAGCTGCTCCGCGGCATGTGGGATCCTCCCGGACCGGGGCACGAACCCGTGTCCCCTGCATCGGCAGGCGGACTCTCAACCACTGCGCCACCAGGGAAGCCCGAAAATTAACCTGATCTTGATGACTGTGTTCTTGCTCATGGAAACCTGCTCATGCAAACCCTTGGCACAGCTGGTTTGATTTCTGTGTCTTAGCACTCAGTCTCCTCGCCTCCTCAGCCTCTCTGCAGTACACAGCCTCCAGAGCTCTGCAAGGTGTGAGTGATGAAAGTGCATCACTGAGATTCTGCCTCTAGCTGCCTGTCACAGGCGCTGCCATCAACCCCTGGATTCATCCCTCTTGAATTCTGTGAAACTCTCTCCTTAGTCATTCAATGTGAAAAGAAGAAAAACTCTCTTTTCCTGATCTAGTTTTTTTTTTAAGAAAAAATTAGTTTTACCAATATTTCCCATTATACCTACAAATATTCCTTCCCTGTCATGGTCTAGTTCTTGTCATTTCGTATTAACGTTAAGAGAACATTGAATGGAGTCTTCTTTCAATCACCACTCACATTAGCACTTATTTTAATATTTGCAACTTTGAAACTAAAGACCTATAAAATTTTAAATATAAACTCCCTAGACACGAGGTTCTCAAACAATCATGAGTGACTGAATTTAGTGTTGGACTTATAATCCAGAGAGAGAAATACTGGGTGAAGAATACCTCAGAGACTCAGAAATCATATCCTGGAAAAGCAATCATGTTTTATTCGTTTCAAATCAAACTAGCATCATAACAGGATTAATTCAAGTTATTATCTAAGAAGATATCAGCCTATGCACTGTACATAGCTTCAACACCCAGTTTCGTTTTGCTGTAAGAAACTATAAATTTTACTGGACAAGCACACAAAAAGCCTGTCATATTATTCTTCACCCCTAGAAGCGGGTCATAGAACAGCAAAGTAATGCCACTAACAAGAAGCAGTTTTCTGTAGTAGACAGCAATTCTCCCCCTGCCATGGATTTATCTTACTATTGACAGTAAATTTGGCTGGCATTGACCAGAACTGGTGCTTTCTCCAGCCCCATACCAGAACTTGAGCATGAGATAAGCTTACGCCATGTTCAATGTCAGTCACATATTTCCCCCACTCAAAGTCACATCCGTCTTCTGATCTAAATGATTAAGGAGGATGTTTAAAAGCAGATATTCTACACTTTGTTACAGAGTGGTCAGTAAGTAATATTTTGCAATGCCAATACTTGTAAGAGGAAAGAGCAACTACTTTAATATGATTAAAGGTAGCAGTATTCACTACAACAAATGAGACCTACCATTGGCCACCAGACATTTCTCTGTGGCTGGCTAACTCTCTATTTACTTTGGTCAGGAAAATGCCAGGTCAATTAGCACAGGAATTCGCTGGGCTCACAAATGACCCTGTGAGGAGTTGGTATTCTATTTTCCCAGTTCTGTCATTTCTGTTGCCTTTTTAAGATATATTTTATGATAAAGCTTAATGCAACTCTCATTTTTTAAAAGTCACTTGAGGGATGAGATAGCATGAGAATCTGGGGAGGTATACAGAGGCAGTAATCAATAAAGTTTGCATGAGTAATTGGGCTCAGGGTATGCAAATCAGCAGGGAGAGGGATGTGCCCCTCAGTGAGCCAGTGCTTGGTTGAAAGCTGCTGAGGTGGGTAACCTACTTGGGGTCAGTGGAGGGACTGATGAAGAAGAGACAGCTCCAGAAAAAATGATACCTACCTCCCAACAATATCCATTCCCCCTTTATAGAGCTAGTAGGAAGTTTAAAGACAAAAGGGGTAAAAAAAAGGAGTCCATATCTACAATAAGTATGAAGAGATACACAAAACAAAAAGATGTAAAATACAATGACAAAGACATTAAATGTTGTGGGCATGGGAGTAAAAATGCAGGGTTGTTAGAATGTGTTTGAACTTAAGAGACCACCAACTTAAAATAATCATATATGATACCAAAATCAGACAAGGACACCTTCAAAAAAGAAAAGTACAAGCCAACATCACTGATAAGCATAGATGCAAAAATCCTTGACAAAATATTAGCAAATCAATTTCAACAATATATTTCAAGGATCATACAACATGCTCAAGTGGGATTAATCCTAGGGATGCAAGGATGGTTCAATAACCACAAATCAATCAATGTGATACACCACATTAGCAAATTGAAGAATAAAAATCATATTATCATCTCAGTAGGTGTAGAAAAACCTTTTGACAAAATTCAATATTCATGTATGATAAAAACTCTCAACAAAATGGGTACAGAGGGAACACCTCAACATAATAAAGTTCATATATGACAAACCTACAGCTCATATCACAGTCAATGGTTAAAAGTGGAAAGCATTTCCTCTAAGATCAAGAACAATCCAAGGATGATCACTCCTGCTAATTTTATTCAACATAATATCAGAAGTCCTAGCCATAGCAATCAGACAAGAAAAAGAATAAAAGGAATCCAAATTGGAAAGGAAAAAGTAAAACTGTCACAGTTGCAGATGACAGTATACTATATACAGAAAAATCCTAAAAATGTCACCAAAAAACATTGGAACTAATAAGTGAATTTAGTAAAGTTACAGGATACAAAATTAATATAGAGAAATATGTTGCATTTCTATACACTAACAATAAACTATCAGAAAGAGAAATTTAAAAAGATTCCATTTATAATTGCATCAAAAAGAATAAAATACCTAGAAATAAATCTAATCAATAAGGTAAAACATCTGTACTAGGAAAACTATAAGATGATGATGAAATTGAAGATGACACAAACAAATAGAAAGATACACCATGCTCATGGATTGAAAGAATTAATATTGTTAAAATGATGATACTCCCCACGGCAATCTACAGATTCAATGCAATCCCTATCAAAATACCAATGGCATTTTTCACAGAACTAGAATAATTCTAAAATTTGTATGGAAACACAGAAGGCCCTGAATAGCCAAAACAATCTTGAGAACAAACAACAAATCTGGAGGTATCATGTTCCCTGATTTCAAACTATACTGCAAAGCTATAGTAATCAAAACAGTATAGTACTGGAACAAAAATAGACACAGAGATCAATGGAACAAAATAGAGCCCAGAAATGAATGTATATTTATATGGACAATTAATCTATGACAAAGGAGGCAAGAATATATTGATACAATGTGGAAAAGACAGCCTCTTTAATAAATGGTGTTGTGACAACTGAACAGCTACATGCAAAAGAATCAAACTAGACTACTTTCTTATGCCATATACAAAAATAAACTCAAAATGGATTAAAGACTTAAATATAAGACCTGAGACCATAAAACTCCTAGAAGAAAACATAGGCACTTTTCAGGAAAAAATCATGCTCTTTGACATCAGTCTTAGCAATATTTTTTGTATATGTCTCCTCATGAAAGGGAAACAAATGCAAAAATAAACAAATGGGACCATATCAAGCTAAAAAGCTTTTGCACAACAAAGAAAATTCAACAAAACAAAAAGGTAGCCTACTGAATGGGAGAAGGTATTTGCAAATGATATATCAGAAAATGGGCTAATATACAAAATATACAAAGAACTCATACAACTCAACATCAAGAAACAAACAACCCAATTTAAAGGTGAGCAGAGGACCTGAATAGACATTTTTCCAAAGAAGACATAGAGATAGATGGCCAATAGAGACATGAAAAGATGCCCAACATCACTAATCATCAGGGAAATGAAAATCAAGCCCACAGTGAGATATCATCTCACAACTGTCTGAGTGGCTATTATCAAAAAGAACAAATAACAAGTGTTAGTGAGGCTGAGGAGAAAAGGAAACACTCATGCACTATTGGTGGGAATTCAAATTGGTACAGCCACTATAAAAAACAGTATAGAGTTTCCTCAAAATAATTAAAAATAGAACTGCTATATGATCCAGCAATTCCACTCCTGGGTATTTTTCCAAAGAAAACGAAAACAGTAATTTGGAAAGATATATGCATCCCTATATTGATTGCAGCATTATTTATAATAGCCAAGATATGGAAGCAATCTAAAGTATCCATCAATAGATGAATGGATAAAGAAGATGTAACATATATATTTATATATAATATATATTTATATAGTTTTATATAATGGAATATTACTCAGCCATAAAAAGGAACAAAATTTGCAACAACATTTGAAACTGTTTTTCAAAGTGTCAACCTTGTTTATAATTTCTTAAACATTTTATAAGTCTTACTATCTGCCTTAACCTTTTTTTAAAAAAAGAAAAAGTAAAAATCTTCCCTTCAATTTGCAGTCTCTTTTTCCCAAGACAGAAATAACCAGCATATAAGTGCACTTTTAACACTGTAGAAATAAAAATGAAATCATCTGAACTAATGTCCTAGTACCTAATATTTCCTTCCATTTGCAATATCAATGGACCCAGAGGATATTATGCTAAGTGAAATAAGTCACATAGAGAAAGACAAATACTGCATGATTTCACTTATATGTAGAATCTAAAAAATAAAACAAATGGACAAACAATAAAACAGAAAGAGACTCATATCGGAGAATAAACTGGTGGTTGCCAGAGGAGCGGTTGGTGGTTGATGAGTAAAATAGGTGAGGGAGATTAAAGAGGTACAAACTTCCCTTTATAAAATAAATAAGTCACAGGGATGTAATGTACAGCATAGGGAATAGAGTCAATAATATTGTAATAACTTTATGGTGACAGATGGTAACTAGACATCATATTGATGATTTTGTAATGTACAACAAAATTGAATCACTATGTTGTACACCTGAAACTAATATAATATTGTAAGAAAGAAAAAAATATGCTCTGAACAATTAGAAAAACCAATACCCACCCCTAGTTTTATATTATCTTGTCTACTGGAGAATTTTCCCATAAGTATGCCACCATTGGCTACTCTCATTACCTGATTGATGAAGGCTGGAACCAAATCCATTGAATCTGTCTCACATAGCACTTATGAGGCTACTATGAAGCTACCACAATTAAGGCTACTATTAGCAGGATTCCAAGCAGCAGGATGAGGGCAACCTACAGTGCTGACTTCAGCCACGCTGCCCAGAGTGCCGGGCCAACCAGCTTAACAAATCTCGTAAGCCATCAAGGTCTACCTTAGAAAGCCAGGTGTCTTTCTCCTTAAGTTTCAGCATTGACCTTTCCACTTGGCCCCGGCATTACTCCAGGTACAGCAGAATGTATTAGTGATTGCACAGATTTTTCTTTGGCCCATGAGGAGGAAGTTTACGGCAATTCTATCATCAATAACAGGTCTGACCTACATGCCTTCCAGGGCCTGGGTGGTGTCATTGACAATTTCAGCTAAAGGACAGGACAAATTTTATACTACCTTTTCTAATTGGATCACTTCCGTCTCCTATCATAGAGATTATTGCCTGCATAGTGTGCATAAATAAGGAGGGACATCTGAGAAGCAAGCTCATGTAACCAAGCCTAGCCTTGTTTTGGACAGGACTCTGCAGCCATCTGAAGGCATTATGATCCACTTACGATACTGAGAATTAAATCCCATTAAACCAACACTCCTGTGAGGTGCTCTAGCTGAAAATGGCAGTGATGTATGTCGCCTGCATTTTAATAAGAGGACTTAAAGTGTTAGATCCTCAGTTCTCAACCAGGAATGGTTTCACTACCACCCCTCACTCTCCTCACCCTACCTGGGACATCTGGCGATGTCTGGAGACACTTCTGGTTGTCACACTGGGGACCGGGGGAGTTGCTCCTGGCATCCAGTGATTACAGACCAGGGTTGCTTCTAAAGGACAGCCCTCTCACACAAAGGCTTAGATAAAAAGGGAATTTCACTGACAGTGTCTGGGCAAAAAATACCCTTTGAAAAACACACAGACACGTGTTGTGTCACCACCTCTTCTTCAAATCATGCAAGTGTGGGAGTTTCTGGAAGGAACGATGGAATCCTAGAGGGACCCGGAGCAGCCTGACTAAGGGGCTGGTCACCTTGGGGTGCTTGAAGTACAGTCAGCACCTTGCTTAGTCAGGTCACCCCAAAATATAGTGTTTCCTTAAACACTTGAAGGTCTCTCGAGAGGCCCCAGCCCCCCAAAGTGCAAGTCATTGTATTTTGGGAATACGATGCTTTGGAAGCTAGTTAATGTCTGACTTCCACACAAAAAGTACAGTCCTGAGGATGGACATGGTACGCTGGAAAGAAAGTTTTGTTTACAATTGTTGGGGACCCCCAAAGGGGACCTACATCAGTTGGGGGCACAGGCTGATAATGTTTCTAATGTGAACTTCTAGCCAATTGGTAAATCTTAGAGGCCCCAGTTCAGTTCAAATAACTGAGTCTAATCCTTGTTTTTAGAGGAAAGACATCTACATATGTATCTATTATCTATATCTATAGACACATGATGTTGAAGAATTATCCATCTACCCTTGTTTTGTTAAGAATCTTGTTTGGCCCAGAATATATTTGAACTTGATCAATTGTTTTGAGCGTCTGTAGAGATAATCATATGGTCTTTCTCCTTATATGTAGTAATATGGGAAATTACATTAAAGATTTCTAACTATTAGGGTATTCTTACGTTCTTAAAACAAACCCCATTTAGTCGTGTATCATAATTTCAGTGTGTTGTTGTATTCTGTTTGTTAATATTTTATTTAGGATATTTTAATTGATGTTGATAAGTGAATTTGGTCTGTAGTTTTCTTTTATGTGTGATCTTTGTTAAACTTTTTATGTTATGCTCACTTCATTTAAGAAGTATTTGCATATAGTATTGCAAGAAGTCTGCATATAGTATTTGGAATTTATTAAGGTTTACTTCATGGCCTGCTACATAATAAAGTTTAAAAAATAGTCATCAGGGATTTGGAAAGATTGTGTAATTTTGTGTATTGGATAGCTTGTTAATTGTGTGTGGTTTAAATTCTCTATAACATTCCCCTCTCTGCCTCTGACCTCTGTCCCCTTTTTTTTAAGATAGTCAATGTCAACAGTTTCTGGTGCATATTATGTATTTAACAATTATGTATTTAATATCATATATGTGAATACGCTTTTTAAATATAAACAATTATGTATTTAATATCAGAAAAAATAATTATGTATTTAATATCATATATGTGAATACGCTTTTTAAATATAAACAATTAACTTGTTTTATAACCTATATTATTTTAATTTAATATAACTTGGAGATGTATTTTTAGCCAGACACATAGATAGACCTCATTGTTAATAGTTCTTTCTTTTTTATTTTAAAGAATAAATAAAATAGTCTCTTCTTCCCATGTAGTTAGATTTATTTTAGATGTATTTTGTTCTTAACATCTAGTTTCCTTGCATAATGATCAGAGAATGTGGCTGTATAGAATATTTGGAGTTTATTGAGATTTTCTTCATGGTCTGATACATAATAAAATTTTTAAATGTTCCATCGGGACTTGGAAAGAATGTACAGTTTTTGTATCTTGCCTGACTTATTAATTGTTTGTGATTCAAATTCTCTATAATGTTATGGAGTTTGACTACTTGACCTGCCAAGTCCTGGAGGTATGATTCTCCCATTATGACTGTGGTTTTGACAATTCTCCTTGCATGTCTAACCTTTTGGTTTTTATATATATTTTGATTACTGTTGTTTAGAATAAAATAGTTCTTGGCTCTTTTATCATTTTTGTGGATTGTATTTTTAAGTCAATATAAAATATCTCCCATTGCATTAATGATTTCTGCATTAAAATATATTTTTCTGACAAATATATTTTTACATGCCATTTAGTTTACATTTGGCTGACATATATATTTGTCTGCTTTTTATGTCCAACCAGTTACAGTTTGCTTTATGTATGTTTCATGAAAATAGCACATAGCTGGGTCTAACAGCTATAAGAAGTCTATAGGGTGTGTAATGAAATTTTTTGGCATCTCCCAGACCCAGATCTAAACCTTGACTCCACCATTTACTGGTCATGTGAAGAAGAAGTGGTCATGTGAAGAAGTTATTTAACTTCTCCAAGACTCAGTTTCCTCATCTGTAAATTGGGACACTACATTCTTAGTAGTTAGTACTTTGTATGGTAATAAAAAGGCAATTCAAATGAGGTTACATGCAAAGGAAATTTTCTGTGGTGTCTCATAAGAAGCAATAAAAACCAAAACATGAGGAAGGACGGGGTTACCCCTGCCCATTATTCATTCCTTTTCTACAACAGTGTCTCCTCATGCCCTTGTTATTTCCAACCGGAGACCCTGTTTATTCATAAACTTTAGCTCACACTGCATTTTGTTTATTGTCTGCCTTGGTGTTACAATGTAAGTCTGATGAGGGCAGCAAACCCATTGGTCTCCTTCACTACCCTACTATGTGCCACACACTATCTCACCAGTGTGTGGCACTTAGTAAGTACGCAATTAAACATATTTGTAAAATGAAAACAGATGAACTGAACTGGGCCAACATGGTGGAGGGTAGAGAGGGAGAGTTATGGGTTGAATTGCATCCCTACAAAAAGATGTGTTGGAATAATAATGACCAGTACCTCAGAATGTGACCTTATTTAGTGACAGGGTGTTTGCAGATGTAGCAAGTAAAGATGAGGTGGGCCCTAATCCGATATGACTGGTGTCCTTATAAAATGGGAAAATTTGGACACAAACACAAACATGCACAGAGGACTATGTGACCAGATACAAGGAGAACTCCAGGTAAAAATTATGCTGCCACAAGCCAGGGAACATCTGGGGCTACCAGAGCTGGAAGAGGCAAGGAAACATCCTTCCCCTGCAGGTTTCAGAGGAAGCGTGGCCTTGTAAATACCTTGATTTGCGGCTTCTAGACGACAGAACCGTGAGACGGTAAATTTCCTTTGTTCTACGGTACCTAGTTTGTGGTACTTTGTTTCAGCAGCCCTAGGAAACTAACACAAGTGGGTCTCAGGTACCAAAGACTCACTCACCCCCAGCATCCCAGATGGTACATGGTTACAAGGTATTCACAGACCCCACTAGCTGGCGGCCTGGGCTGCTCTGAGTCAAGACAGGATCAGGAAATGCATGCATGAAACTGCAGGTAACAGACACTGGTGAATCCAACGGGCTGTGCCTGAAAAACACCATGCCTGACCACCGAGTTCAGCAGCACGGAGAATGGTCCCTTTGGGGAAAAAGAACTTGTTTCTGACTCAGCACAGAGTTGGCTGCTGAGTGTCTGAGAAATCAGGATTGTGAAGGAAAACACTCAAACCTGAATGCGTATTCAATCACACACCACCCCTGTTTCAGAAGTAGAAATCAGGAAAGGAAAAGCCAGCCAGTACACTACTCTGAGCAGCATTTGCAACATCAGAGATAATTGTGGAATTAGGATTTTTCAAGGTTATTTAGGCAGAATAAATTAAACAGATCACTCGAGGAAAACTGAGGAGGAAAATGACCTGCTTCCCCACCTCTGATCTTTAATTAGCCATGAAAAAGACAATGCTTGAAAAATTCCTGTGTCTTTCCCACCAAACTGGAACGTTTCAAAGTGCCTCATGAACGGTGCTTTTTGTGTGGAAAGATTCTCAGTGACAGTCAGTTTATTTTTATTTATTTATTGGCCGCACCTGGAGGCATGCGGCATCTTAGTTCCCCGACCAGGGATTGAACCCATGCCCCCTGCAGTGGAAGCGCAGAGTTCTAATCACTGGACCACCACGGAATTCCCGATAGTCATTTTAGAAAGTTGATTGGACTGATCAAAATTAATGAGATTTGAATCCCAGATAAGGAAATATGCACATGTATAAGACATTCTAATGAGCACCACTGGATTATGGACACATGTTTCTATGCAAGAAGCTTAGAATACACCCACCATTAGAAGACGAATCATTAAATTCAAATGATTTTGCTTACCTTTCAATAAATGCAGTTCAAGTCTGTTTTTTCAGTACCATCTCCAAGTATAATCTCCAAAAATATTCCAAAGGGTTTTCTTTTAGATTTTGTTTCTGAATTCAAAGCTTTCCATTGGTTTCAAGTGAATAATCAGGGTCTTTTGATAAAAGTCAAATAAACTTAGTTCCGATAATTTTAATTTAGCTGAGACTAAGAAACTTTTTGTTTCATTCCCATCACCCTATCCTGATTTTGTTATTTTTAGGTTGACTTTTTTAAAATGCTATACAAAAAAAAAAAAAAAGTAGGGAAAGCTAAAAGTGAGTTAAGAGGAATAAATTAGGAGGTTGGGATTAACAGATACATGCTACTATACATAAAATAGATAAACAACAAGGACCTACTATATAGCACAGGGAACTATACTCAATATTTTGTAATAACCTATAATGGGAAAGAATCTGAAAAAGAAAATATATATCTATGTATAACTGAATCACTTTGCTGTGCACCTGAAACTAATAGGACACTGTAAATCAACTATACTTCAATAAAATAAAATAAATTAAAAAAAAACCCTACTCACTTAGCATGGAGAATGCATACATTCAAAAAAACATGAGTTACATATGATCACATTTATTTTGACCAATATGTAATTCTTCATCTTAACTTTATCATTGAAATATTAGAAAAACATGAACACTTTTACAATCAGAAGGGGAGATAGGATGTAAAATTGGGTTCTGAGCAATGGCTTCCTCTCTTCCTACTCTGTGAAGGAATCTAATTCTTTTTTTTTTTTTTTTTTTTTTGCGGTACGCGGGCCTCTCACTGTTGTGGCCTCTCCCGCTGCGGAGTACAGGCTCCGGACGCGCAGGCTCAGCGGCCATGGCTCACGGGCCCAGCCGCTCCACGGCATGTGGGATCTTCCCGGACCGGGGCACGAACCCGTGTCCCCCGCATCAGCAGGCGGACTCCCAACCACTGCGCCACCAGGGAAGCCCAGGAATCCAATTCTTAATGAAGTAGAGTCAGTTCAAAAGCTGAGGGAGGCTGAACTGAACTGATGGGCCCGTATTCTGGTTCGTTGTCAATGAATTCAAATAATGATGCAACAATTCAAAGAGTGCATTTTAAGAGTTTTCAGACAGGTACTTTCTTGAAGTTTAATCAAAGCTCTATATCTGACTTTGTATGTTATCTGGGACATATAGCTACATTGAGGTACAAATTTCATCTCCGCCAGTTATCTGTGTAGTTGTCACCTAGGTCCTGCATCTGATGACCCAGCATCTCTGTTATTAAGTGTTGGAGCCCCTCACCTTAATTTTCTCCTAGACTGTTTATCACCAGGTAATTTGAAGAAGGTCACTGCCCGCAGTAGAGGGAAACAGGGGTAATCTGTGCTAATGTACCTTTAGAATACTTCCCAAAGTCTTTCTTATTCTAATATTGTCAAGTTTCTCCACCAAAATTGGGTTGTTACTGAGCTGCCTTTCCATTGGAGGAAGACTTTGTATATCTGTACCAAATATGCAATTAACAAGAGGGCAGCGTTGATAGCTACACTCTTGATGGCTGGTCTGCTGGGCCTACTTGCTGAGGAGACGGTTGATCCCATACGGCAGCTGGGGCTGATATCAAGGACACGCAGGAAGAGCCATTCCCCTGGTAGGAGGCAGTTATCTGCATCCACCCTCAGCAGTCCTCACTGTGATTAACCCAGAAACCCTCCATGCAGTGGCTTTGATTTCTCTGTATCTGCTCAAAGTACTCAGCTAGCAAGTTATTCTAATCAAGGAACTGCTGCTTGCATCAAAAAACCTTGCACCCCAGCAGGCGGATAATAGTTATATCTTCTGAAAGTCGGTAACCTTGACCCGTCCTGCTCCTCAGGCTCATACCCTCCTTGTGTTTTTCAGTTATTTGGGGCATTTAAAAATTACTCCAACTCTGGGCTGCAGCAGTCACACTGATACCATCTTCTCCTTCTCCCTGGCACAGGAACTCAGCACAACTGACTGTTTGGATATTTCTGGCCTGAAATCTTTCTCCTACCCTGCTCTGCGGTGCATACTGGTTCTCTGACATGTCTGCACTCATACCCATCAATTAGTATGGCAGGATGCCCACTTCTACTAGGTATGGAGCCAATTTCAACAAGGCGGTGTGCCAATCCCATCCTGGCTCAGACAGGGACTGAAGCAAGTGACACAACATGTCCATGGAGATCCTTGCTGGTGGACAGAGCTGCCAAAGTGGGACCTTGTGTTTCTCTCCAGGGAACTGTCACCGAGGAAATCTTTAATCACTGTGCATCATTTCTACGCTATCCTTTCTCTTGTTAGAAAAGAAATCTGCATTATCGGGTATTGTGGATCCAAGACTCTGAAAAATTCTCTTGTACAACCAGAAGATAGAAACGTGGGTATTACCAAGCATGGAAGGTCACAATAAGAAGTGTGCGGTCATCCTTCCTCCCCAAAGCTGAGAACTGCCCTGACAGACAGGAAAGCATGATCACAGACAGACAGCAAAGCCCTCTGTGTGCTGGTGTTGCGACCTAGAAAAGGTGACTCTGGTGGTGCTAGAGAAGAGAGAAACACTACTGTAAAAGTACCGTAGAGTTGCCCTTTCCCAAGAAGTTCTCCCTTCTGGCTCATGAAGAAAGGCCTCAAATGAATTAAGATGCTAAAAGAGCAGAAGGAACAGGTAGAATATAGGAGTAGGATGATCAAGATAACCTCTCATTAGTTTAGGGGCTTCCCTGGTGGCGCAGTGGTTGAGGGTCCGCCTGCCGATGCAAGGGACACGGGTTCGTGCCCCGGTCCAGGAAGATCCCACATGCCGTGGAGCGGCTGGGCCCGTGAGCCATGGCCGCTGAGCCTGCGCGTCCGGAGCCTGTGCTACGCAACGGGAGAAGCCGTAACAGTGAGAGGCCCGCGTACCGCAAAAAAAAAAAAAAAAAAAAAAAAAAAGATAACCTCTCATTAGTTTAAATAATGTACAAAGAAAAAAATCTGTAAAGCTTTGTTCTGACTGCCCCTCACGCCCCTGCAAAAACATAAAAAAGCCTGTCCATGTAAGAAGTGTCCTCAAGGTGGAATGAACTTTTTTAGTAGTGAGTCCAGTTCAGGTAAGTGGCCTGGAGCCATCTGCATGCAGGAAAACGAGGGTAATAATATTAACAGTGTTTTCTATTTTAGTGAAGAGGTTTGCTGTATGAATTTTTTATTTAACTCTGTTTTCCCATTGTTTCCTGAAGTAAATGTACAATTGCTTTTTTTAACAAGGAAAAAATACAAAAATAAAAAACTCACTTCAGAAAAATAAGACGGCAAGGTATAAAAATGAGACAAACTATTGTCAAAGGAATTTGGGAGAAACGAGCAAAGGTCACTAGGCATTTTCAGCAAGTAAAAGCATTCAAATAAAAGGAAGATTGGCAAAGAGGAGGAATCACTAATGAAATGCAAGAACACTTCCCAGAGCTTGTGCCTTGCAGTCTGTCATAGAGTAAACATAATGGAGCCCTCGTTCACAGAGATGAATGAAAATCGGGGACTTGTGGTCACTAACCGGGCTCAGGAGTGTTTCCAGTTATACTTAGTAAATATTTGCCAATGCAAACCTTGTGCATCGGGAGCTGTCTGCGCCTCAACTCTGGGTGCTGCTGCTACCGCAGGCTCCTGATGCCCCAAGTGGGCTGTGCTCTGGGTCCCTGAGTCAGTGGTGTGCTGGAACCATGTAGACGGACAACAGCTGGTGGTGACATACTGAGGAATTTTGCCTGTCAGTCATCAAACACAGGCATTATTAAAATCTAAATTACATAAACTTACAATTAAATAAATTATATTAAAAACAAAAACAATACCTTCTCAAAACTCATCAGTTCCTAATTATTTTACTACGATCGTAACATTTACCTGACTCTATCGAATCTGTAGAGTGAAATTATTATGTGAGGAGGGGTTACTGTCTATCTTCTCCCACCTCCATGTTTGATGACATCACATTGGCAGCTTGAAATTGGCCGTGGTGGGAATGTTTACACCGTGAAAACCACAAGTTCTACACATTGGGACTTTTATTTTTTTATTTTCTAGAGAGCTGATTGTTCAAATGTATTGGCACACCACTGCTTGAAATCCACAAAAGCCAAACTTCCGTGTTCTGTAATCAGGTGACCAGCCTCCTTCACACCACCTTCTATGTGCTTTGGCTGCCTTTTCCCAAAGCTGAGGTTTGCTTTGAATTTCCAGAGCCCCAAAAAGGTGGTGAAAAAGGTTCTCTTAGTCTTTTTTCTCTCCCAAGGACTCAGGCATCCATGTGATGTTGGGTGGGATGTGAGGGGGAAATGACACCACAGTGTCCTCGGAGCTCCCTTCCTCTGAACCCGAGGGCCACCCAGTGTGTTGTCTCCTCTCTTAGAACCATCTTCCCCAGGAGGCTCCTCAGGCCCCCGTGGGCACGCACTCTGCCACCAACCCTCAAGATCTGCTTAGCTGCAGAGCTTCCGAGGCGACGGGTGAAGGGAAGGTCAGGCTGCAGTGATGCCAATGGGAATAAAACAGAAAAAAACAAAACAGGACAGATCTGAGGAAGAAGGAAGAAAGGGTGACGCTTTACATCTCATTCGTTACAGGTGATGAAAGAGAAGATTGAGACCAAGATAACTCAGTTTCACAACCTTTGACCCCACTAGGAACAATCAGGACTACAGAGAAGAATAACTTCTGTCAGAAACTCATACCTGAGAGTACAGCATTTCCATTTGGCATCCTAAGAACAAGGGGTGACAATGATCAAAGTGTGGCAGTGATAATATTGGCTTGAAATACTTCTCCAAAAAAAAAAAGCCTGTTTAATTCATATATATGGAATCTAGAAAAATGGTACAGATGAACCTATTTGCAGGGCAGGAATAGAGACGCAGATGTATAGAATGGACATGGGGACACGGGTTGGGGGAAACGGGGATGGGATGAATTGGAAGATTGGGATTGACATATACACACTACCATGTGTAAAACAGATAGCTAGTGGGAACCTGTTGTGTAGTGCAGGGAGCTCAGCTCGGTGCTCTGTGGTGACCTAGAGGGGTGGGATGGCGGGGGTGGTGGGAGGGAGGTCTGAGAGGGAGGGGGATATACGTATACATATAGCTGATTCACTTTGTTGTACAGGAGAAACTAACACAACATTATAAAGCAATTATACCCCAATTTAAAAAAATGAAAAGCAGCTATTCGAAACTTCTAAAAAAAAATAAAACACTGTAGGGAGAGTTTAAATGTCCATTCAATTTGATGACATTTCTTTTGCTCCTTATCTCGACCCCTTAGGGCATCGGACAGTTGGATAGTGCGGGTCATGGCCTCTTTTTTTCTTTTGCGGTACGCGGGCCTCTCACTGTTGTGGCCTCTCCCGTTGCGGAGCACAGGCTCTGGACGCGCAGGTTCAGCGGCCATGGCTCACGGGCCCAGCTGCTCCGCGGCACGTGGGATCTTCCCGGACCGAGGCACGAACTCATGTCCCCTGCATCGGCAGGCGGACTCTCAACCACTGCACCACCAGGGAAGCCCGTCATGGCCTCTTTGAAATATTCTCCTCGCTCAGCTTCCACATCAGTCAGGGAGGGAGGAGGGAGGGAGGGAGGGGTTTATTTTAAGGAATTGGCTCACAGGACTGTGGAGGTCGGCAAATCTGAAATTTGTAGGACAGGTCAGCAGACTGGAAACTCAGGCAGGATTTCTGTTAGTCTTCTTATTCAGGAAACCTTGGTCTTTCCTTTTAAGGAAGGCCTCCAACTGATTGAATGAGGCCTAGCCATATTATCCAGGGTGATCTCCTTTGCTTAAGTTTGTAAAGATTAATCACATCTACAGAATACCTTCATGGCAACATCTAGACTAGTGTTTGACCAAATAACAGGGCACCACAGCCTCGCCAAGTTGACTTAAAATTAACCATCACAGCTTCCAAACAAGACCTTCCTCCTGACTGCTGGGGTCCCTTCTCATAAGTCTCTTGCCAGCCTCTTCTTCTGCTGGACCCCTTTTAAATGTTGATATTCTCCAGTATCCATCTAAATTTGAGGTACAGTTTTTAAGAGTTAAAAGAAATTTTATAAATGTGTGAACAGACATAGAACTGTGAAAAGCACATAATATGCCTAAGTAAATGGTGAAACTTAAGACATGATTTTATTTGTTCTGAGGCAGCATAGCTTTCGTTGGGACAGAAAATTAAAATAAGGAATCAAAATAAGGCACTGTTTGTTCTCTTTAAACTTTTGGAACATGACATGCCTAGAGTTTCCCATGTTTCATCTTCAGTCCTCTTTTCTTCCCATGCAACATTTTCTCTTTGGGGATCTGATCTATATCCATCCTTCAGCGATGCTGGTGTCTCCAAAATGATGTTCCAAGGAACACTAGATTCCATGTATAAATAAGGTTGAGAAATGCTAGCTAGAGACCTCTTGCTCTTGGAGAATTGCAATCCGTATTGTCAAACTAAAGGCTCTGAGAAGTCCTGCAGTAACAGGGAAACATGGCCCTGAATCTGCATTCTGAGCCCAGCGCCCTAAGTTTCAGAATGATGCTTCCAATTGCTTACTGTATGTTACACTTAGATGTCCCATGCAATTCAAAGTTAAAATGATCAAAACTGACATTATTTTGGGACTTCCCTGGTGGTCAAGACTCTGTGCTGCCAATGCAGGGGGCAAGGGTTCTATCCCTGGTCGGGGAACTAATATGCCACATGGCACAGCCAAACAACAACAAAAAATAATGTCATTATTTTGCCTGAGCCAAAGTGTCTCCTCTTATGTTCCTTTTCTCCTATAATCCTTATCTTTTTCTCATAGTCGGTACCTGCGTTGTCCAAAAAAAAAAAAAAAAACGAAAACAAAAAACAAGACTTGTAAGGCCACGCAGACTCTTTCTCTCCCCTCGTGGCTCCCCATTTGCTAGTTTACTTACTTAGGTCTGTTGAATCTACCTTCTCAGACTGTCCTGTGTGCCCCTGTCTCCACCCAAGCTGCTCCTGCTTCTCCTCTGCCCTCCATTTTCCCTTTATCTGTAACAGTAACCTCACTGCTTCTGCTGCCTCTGGAAAGACCATCTTCAAACACAGTGATGACATGACTTGTGGTCGACACCCACGAGTGGCTTCTTGCTGACTCCAGGTAATGTCACAACTCTCATCGTGGATGGTGTTACACATTTAATTTAAGATGAAGGGCTAAAGTTTTCTTTGTTCCTCCTGAGTAATTTAAAGAAAAATCCTCTACCTTCCTTGGAGATGCAAATGTGTCTCTGTTGGATTTGAAAAGGCGTCGACAGTATTCAAGTGAGGTTTGGGAAGCAGAAAAGTAGAGAAGCATTATTGATGTCTAATTATTATTATTATTTTTAGTCATTTGTTTCTGACCATGGAAAATTGAGAGCTGACTTTTTAGGGAATCATTACATCAAATAGTCTGAATCAGTGTTTGATTGACTTGGGAAAATGGAATACTTAATACTACTACAGTGGACTTCCTCACAGATCAGAAAAATTCTGACTGCTCTTAAAAAAAAAAAAGACTTCTAAAAACTTCTAGAGATACAAGATGTTGTAATATGAAAAAGAGCAGGTTGCAAATTAAAAGTTTCACCTTGACATGCTCAAGTGGTGACACTAGTATATTTTTCTATCCAAGGAAACACAAATTCTGGAAGAATACATCCCACACTATTAATCGAGTTTATCCCTAGGGAAAATAAATTGGTCATTTTCATATTCCCCTATCTGCTTAATTGTGTTTCCTAACATGTCTACAATGAATATGAATTATTTTTATAATAAGTAAAAAAGTGTGGTTTTAAAAAAATTATTTGAAAATCTTGGCAGCTTGCCAGACTGACCGATCTTCGTCTACTTATATCCAAGATGACCTCAATTTACCTCTTTTCCCTCAGTTTTGTTTCTCTTCCAGAAGAACAGCATGTCAATTTGAACTAGTCAATAGCGTGCTTTCCGTGCTCATCCGTGTGGTCTGGCGTTCAACATATTTTCCATGAGAAGGTAGTACAACCCAACCATGATGACAACCCTTCTAAGAAAACCCTGGCTACTCTGTCTGAGAGTTTAAAAGTAAAAATTGCAAACTGGCTTAATCTCAAAATACATAAAGGATGAATACTGATATGCAGAAAAAAATAACTTAAAGACCTCTTATCTAAGCTATGCTTCCTGTTTATTTGGATTTATTTGTATACCCAACCCATTCTAATATCCTAGATATTTTATCATTTCTGCATGGATTTTCCCCCCTTTTTTTCTTTATAAGTGGTCTTATTATGGCTGGAATGCTTAATGATTAACTTTGCCTTTTTTTTTTCAAATAGATTTCAAGCCTAAGTACCTAAAATGTTCATTTTTCTTTACCTTACTTGGAGGGGGTAGGTATATGTCTCTACTTATTTATTTTCAAGTTTTTATTTAAAAAGTACTTTCCTTTTCAATATGCTAAAACAGAAGTAATTCTGAAAATATTATACACGGCTTTTAAGATTTTTATTTTTATCCCAAGAATTAATTTTAAAACAAATTGCTATAATGTTGATCCCAATATCTGAGGGGAAAAAAGCACACATAGTTCATTCAATTAGGGCGACTACCTTTTTTCACTATTCTGTTTAATAAGTTTAACAAAATTTAAAGCACACACTTTAAAAATTTCTGAAAGGGCTTCCCTGGTGGCGCAGTGGTTGGGAGTCCGCCTGCCGATGCAGGGGACGCGGGTTCGTGCCCCGGTCCGGGAAGATCCCACATGCCGCGGAGCGGCTGGGCCCGTGAGCCATGGCCGCTGAGCCTGCGCGTCCGGAACCTGTGCTCCGCAACGGGAGAGGCCACAACAGTGAGAGGCCCGCGTACCGCAAAAAAAAAAAAAAAAAAAATTCTGAAGTAAGTCAAAGTCTTTTCTCCTCAAAAGGATCACAACCCAGAACTCTTTTTACTTCTCCAGATAACATGACATGCACTTAATAGAGTTCTCAGGCATCTGATTATTGAGTGCCCCCAAAGTTTAATAAACATGGTAGTTTAAAAAATGCAACATTTTGGGGGCTTAGTTCTTAAGAGCAAAGTTATCCACAGAACGTTCTGCGAAGATGGGAAAGTTCTGTATATGTGCTGTCAATACTGTAGCCCTAGCCACTGGGACGGTTGAGCACTTACAGTGTGGTGAGGGTGACTGAGAAGCTGAATTTTAAATTTTATTTAATTTTAGTGAATTCACTTTTAAGTAGCCACATGTGTCCAGTAGCCACTGATTGAACTCACAGCTCTAAAGTTATAATCGGTTGAATTATATTCAGATAAAAGTATTCATGGATATTTGCCACTTAGTAATGTTCCTTTTGCCTTAATAAAGTCAACGTTGGGACTTGCCAAATTTCCCCAAAAGAGTAAATTACCTGTTTTCATTACCTCTTTACTTCCAATTCTTCCCTGGCAGATGGTAGGAAATGAGAGCTTCATCTATTTCCCCTGAGAATGCGTTGGCACGTCACTCCATCCCAGTAATAGTCTGGTTGAGCCCTGGGGGCTCTCCTGATGAGCCTCAGACTGATTAAAAAACTGAAGTCCTTTATTTTCTACTTATAGGAGCACAATGAGCCAATAGTAAAACTTTTATTTTTATTTTATTATTATTACTTTTTTTGCGGTACGCGGGCCTCTCTCTGTTGTGGCCTCTCCCGTTGCGGAGCACAGGCTCCAGATGCGCAAGCTCAGTGGTCATGGCTCACGGGCCCAGACGCTCCGCGGCATGTGGGATCTTCCCGGACCGGGGCACGAACCCACGTCCCCTGCATCGGCAGGCGGACTCTCAACCACTGCGCCACCAGGGAAGCCCAAAACTTCTATTTTTATATATGACTGAAGAGTGTTTACTAGTAATCTACTAACAGTTAATAGGGCTTACTTTTCTGGATCTAGAGGTGATAATTAATTACATTCCTGTCCCCACCTGTATTAGTTAGGATCCCAATAGGAAACAGAAGGCACACGCAAACCTGTAATTAAAGAGAATTTTAAAAAGGACACTCTACAAATGTGTGGGCTGTGTTAAAGGAAACCTACTAGGAGTGGTGGGTATCCTAGGGTCAGAAGCAGAGGTGAGCTCCTGGACCAGATAGGGCAAGGGAGAAGGTGGTTTTGGAACTATTTGAGCGTTGCCTTAGGAGAAGATTGTTTGATAGGAGCTGTGCTCTTTGTTAAAGGGACACAGCCAACAGTGGCAACATTACTCCAGTCTTATCCTCTGATCTCTTGGTGTATCGCATTGGCTAAACCAACTAGAAGCTAGAAAACTGGGGAACCTCTAGATATAGTCTATATAGGCAGCCTTCCAGAGCTCAGACATTTGGATAAACATGGGTAGGAGATCTGGAGAGGCAACAGAAAATATCCAACTACCTCTCCCAAGTTTGGAACCAATTGAGAGAGGCACAGATGGTTCTAAATCAACCACGAGAGACCTTAGATGGTTATAAAAATATCTGCTTTATTACTTATGAAAGCTGCATTCAGTGACAATGTTTTGCTGTGTGCACTGGACCAGGTTTACACATGTCCCCAGACTCACAGCCTCACCTGCCCTCATTGGAGAGCCTTGCCCACCACCACCGTCACCTAAGTTAAGCAGCACCAGTTTCTAACACCACTAGTTATCTTGCCCCCCTGGCTATAGAGTGCCCCAGACTGCCTACCACTGCAAGAGCTACAGCAGCTCTACCACCAAGGGCTGGCTGGATGCTCTGGATCATCCCACTTACTTCTGGACTCAGATGAAGGGCCACACAGTGGATTATGGAATATGGCTTCCCCAGCAGCCACCTTGGAGTGTACGGGTTGCCAATTCATAGGGCAAACTTTGACAGTGAAAGACAACAGACAAC
Source organism: Orcinus orca (assembly GCF_937001465.1). Classification (NCBI taxonomy): domain Eukaryota; kingdom Metazoa; phylum Chordata; class Mammalia; order Artiodactyla; family Delphinidae; genus Orcinus; species Orcinus orca. Next base: position 27,216,335 of record NC_064562.1, read on the forward strand.
ATGGGGGTGAGGAACTAACAGATAAAGTCTTCTTTCTTCCCAATAGACTGTTGTGAGGTGGTTTTCTCCAAACATCCTATCTGGAGACTGAAATGTTCAAATAACTGGCTGTATTTTCTTGTATAACCCTGGCCAGGTCAGTCACGTACCATCTTATATTTGCTGTCCCTCTTCCCCGCCTGTGGCCTGTGGTAGGTTACAGATGGCAGCATATTCTTGTTATGCTTTCCATTGAGAAGTGGAGTTTAATTTCCCCTCCCCTCGAATCTACACTGGTCTTAGGGACTTGCCTGATTAATAGAATGTAGTTGGAGCAACATTCTTGGACTTCGTCTTGCAATGTCTGCCTGGTTCTCCTGGAACCATAATGCTGAGAGAAGCCCAAACCACATGGAGAATCCATGCTGGAGAATCCACATGGAGAATCCACGTAGCCCAGCTGAGCTCCCAGCCAAGAGCTAGCATCAATTACCAGCTATCCCAGACCATGTGAGTGGGGACGCCATCTTGCTAGTGGATCGTCTATCCCAACCACCAGAGCTGATGCCACGTGGAGCAGAGGTGGATCACTCATTCCCATCCTTCCCAGGTTCCTCACAAAATCAGGGCAGAATAAAATGATTATTTTAGGCCACTAGGTTCTCAGGTAGTTTGTTATATAGCAATAGAAAACCGGAACACTGCCCTCAATAGACTGTTGTTAGAAGTGCCTACTTTCAGGGATATATGGCATTGGGAAGCTGACTAGGGTGTTGCTTAATTTGAATACTTTAAAAAATCAATAATTATTGAGCAGAAGGCTATCATTGCCTTCCACGAGGGAACACTGTACTCCATCATTGAGTTTCTAGATCTAAGTCAGTTAACAAACCCAGAGCCCATTGATTGAAGGAGATGCTGGATCCCCTTGAGGAAGGACCCTCTAATGCCACTGAAAGTATATACAAGTATATATACTTGATCCTTCCCCGGGGGGAACCGAGGCAATTTGCCCGGGTAACTATACGCTGGGGAAAGGGTCAAACCTAGACTTTTCAAGGGCCATTAGCTACAGTGCATGAGATGATCCTGATATCAGGAGACCTGAATCACCAACACAGTCCTCTGGTTAAAACAGAGGCTTACGGAGACCAAGTCCATCTACTGGTGGGTTCAGTGGTTTTGGATACGCGCTTTGTGATTAGTTCCCTGGTTTCTGAATGTATAATCAAGACAGATGTACTTAGCTCTGGCAGCATCCTCAAATCAATGACCTGTCCTGTGAATTAGTGTGACTGTGGTAGGAACGGTTAAACTCAGCACTACTGCCATTTGGAACCAGACAATTCTTTGCTGTGTGGTATTCCCTGGGCATTGTAGGATATTTAATAGTGTCTCTGTCCTCTCCCCATTAGATGCCAGTGAGACGTAGTTGTAACAACAAAAACCATTTCCAGACATTGCCAAATATCCCCTAGGAGGGCAAAATCGCCCCTGATTGAGAACCACTGGCTATGTGTAAGCCCTGAAACTCCCTTATCCCCTGTCATTTGCAGGAGTAATACCACAGTCCTTGAAGAATGACAGAGATTAACACCATCATTAAAGATGGAGGGGTTCTCATAACATTCTCTTTTGAGTCAACTCTCTGGCTTCTGTGAAAATCAGAGAGATCATAGGGCATGACAGTGAACTACTGCAAATTTAACAAGTGATAGAGCTGAGCACAGCTACTGTGCCAGATGTGGTGTCTCTGCCTCAGCCACCACGCCTCTAAGGCTCTGACACTACCTCTGTCATGAGCGTCACAATGAAAGCCATAACAGCCTTGGTCCCTAGAACTAAACTGATAGGACTTGCTGAGGATCTAGCTCTTCTCACCCAGTGGGTGTGGGATCTGACTTCCCCATCAGTTGCCTGGAAGTGTGGGTGATACAATCTCTAAGTGTTAGGGAGTACATGCCATCTGGAGCAAACTTTTTTTTTTTTTTGCGGTACACAGGCCTTGCACTGTTGCGGCCTCTCCCATCGCGGAGCACAGGCTCCGGACGTGCAGGCTCAGCGGCCATGGCCCACGGGCCCAGCAACTCCGCAGCATGTGGGATCCTCCCGGACCAGGGCAAGAACCCGTGTCCCCTGCATCGGCAGGCGGACTCTCAACCACTGCACCACCAGGGAAGCCCTGGAGCAAACTTTGACCAATGCGAGACAGTATACAGAATGGGAGGGGGATGAACTAGTAAATAATTTTTCTCCCTTCTCCCACCAAAGAACTTTTCTGAGACAGTGGTTCCACACAGTTTGTGACATGTGACAAGGTAACTGGCTGTGTTTTAATTTTTTTGTAACGCCATGGCCAGCTTAGTGATACATCTACCACTTTATATTGGCTCTCCTTTCTTCCCTTCCTCACACGTTTTCCCTCATTCCAGTTGCCATGGGATTGCACCCTTCCCAAAAAAGTTAGCCTGTAGGTTTCATCTCAGGTTCTATTTTCTAGGAAACTCATGCAACAAACAAATTGCAAAAAAAATAAGTTTCTGGGGACTTCCCTGGTGGTCCAGTGGCTAAGACTCCATGCTCCCAATGCAGGAGGCCTGGGTTCGATCCCTGGTCAGGGAACTAGATCCAACATGCCGCAACTAAGAGTTTGCATGCCGCAACTAAGATCCCACATGCCACAACTAAGGATCCTGCATGCTGCAACAAAGATCCTGCAAGGGGCAATGGAGATCCCAAGTGCCGCAACTAAGACCTGGCACAGGCAAATAAATAAATATTAAAAAAAAAAGTTTCTGAGTATTTCTATCAGAATAAAATTTACCCATCCAATAAAAGGCAGAAGTGGAAAAATATGGTATTGCCAGTTGAGACAGGCCACCTTTTTCATGGTAGAGAAGTGTAGAACACAGAAAGAAGTGGTGTTGTCAGAGATACTTCATTCCTTCTCCCAAACTCACCAACCGAATTATTTACTTCTCCTTCTGTTGGGACATGTGAGCAAGGGGCAATGACAGTCCAGGAGAGATTCTGTCCTATGTTGCCTCAAGGACATGTGAGGTCAGGAGAGTTTTATCCTCCTTTCACCATGGTGACTAATGCTTGGCATTTATACCTTTTGTAATTGTCCCACAGTTCTTAGATATTCTGCTCTATCTTTTTCACTATTTTTCCTTTTTGTATTTCAGTTTTAGAAGTTTCTATTGACTCAAGTATCAAGCTCACTGATTCCTTCCTTGGCTGTGTCCCGTCTATTGCTAAGCCAATCAAAGGCATTCTTCATATCTGTTACAGCGTTTTTGATTTGTAACATTTCCTTTTGATTCTTTCTTAGAATGTCCATCTCTCTGCTTATATTACCAGTCTCTTCTTGTATGTTGTCCACTTTTCCATTAGAGCCCTTAGCATATTAATTATGTTGTTTAAAATTACTAATCTGCTAATTCCAAAGTCTCTGCCAGGGACTTCCCTGGTGGCGCAGTGGTTAAGAATCCGCCTGCCAATTCAGGGTACACGGGTTCAATCCCTGGTCCAGGAAGATCCCACATGCCATGGAGCAACTAAGCCTGTGTGACACAACTACTGAGGCTGCATGCCACAACTACTGAAGCCCGCGTGCCTAGAGCCCATGCTCTGCAACAAGAGAAGCCACCACAATGAGAAGCCCACGCACCACAACGAAGAGTAGCCCCTGCTCTCCGCAACTAGAGAAAGCTCGGGCGCAACAATGAAGACCTAACACAGCCAAATAAATAAATAAATAAATCTTTAAAAAATAATAAAATAAATAAATACATCTAATACCTCTTTTCAAACGAACAAACAAAGTCTCTGTTATATCTGAGTGTGGACCTGAAGCTTGCTCTGTCTCTTCAGGGTGTGTTTTTTGTCTTTTAGTATACCTTGTAATTTTTTTGTTTCAAGAAGAACATAATTTACTGGATAAAAAGGACTAAAGTAAATAGACCTTTAGTATAAAGTTTTATGTTTAGCTGGCTAGGAGTTAGGCTATGTTTACTGTTTGCTATAGCTGTAGGTATCCGAGGCTAAAATTTCCTCTGGTGGCTTTGTTGCTTTCCCCTCTGTGTTTTCCTAGAGACTTCTTCTTAAATAAAGTCTGAAGTGTGCAGTTATTTCAGTCGTAATCCCCTGATATTATACCGGAGCCCTACTTATGTGTTGGTAAGATGTGGGGGAAGGAAAAGCATTCTATGGTCCTAGGATTAGGTCTTAGTCTTTTAATGAGCCCATGCCCCTGAGCTGTGACCTTCACAGGGGCTTCTCAGGTTTTTATTTTCTCCCTCTTAGATGAGACAGGAAGGCTAGATGGGACTGACATTGGGTATTTCCCTACTCCTAGGTCATTAGGCTCTGGTAAAAGCCATGTTGGTTAGGCTTTTGTAAAATATTTTCCTTGAGGGCAGGACTTACTAAGAACAGGGAGTTCTGGGCTGTTTCGTAATGGCTACATTTGCCCTCTCCATGGTAGAAGCACAAGGGGATTTTTCTCTACTCTTCACTGTGAGAACTGGTTCAGGATTCTGAACTCCACCAAAGTGTGGAGACCACCTAAGACTGGGAAACCCTGGCATTTTTAACTCTCAGACTTGTCCACGCCAAACTGCCAGCAATTACCTACTTACAGTTTAGGTTTCCTGCCCCCTGCTCTGGTTTTGCAGAGCTCTCTGCTCTGGGAAGCTTTCACTCTCTAGCCACTTTTCTGCTTCTCCAACTTTGGGGGCAGAGGTTTGCCCTGTGACCTCAGTTCTCTGACGGATCTAAGAACAGTTGTTGATGTTCCATTTGCTCAGTGTTTTTTGTTTGTTTGTTTTGTGGCTAGGTATGATAACTTCTGCTTTATTTATGTTAATAAAGTTTAATGAAAGTTTTGACTCAATATTTTACTAATAAGCCTGCCTCCCATGCCTGGCAATACTGTGAAATTCTTCCTGTGTGTGTATAAACATATGCAGATGAGGAAACACAGAAAATGGAACTAATAACACATGAAAGGTAAGATCTGGTATGGTATGTGTGCCATGAGGTCTTGCGCTCTGCCTGAGTGAGCCAGGGTCCTAGTTTAGGAGCCCCTCTAGTATATTATGACCTTGCTGCCTATATTCCAAGGATATTGTCTGGTTCCCATGCCTCGACTGAATCCAAAATCTCACCCACTACCTCCTGTCACACTTAGAAACTAAGAGACAACAACAAAAGATGTTCCAGCCATATGCACAGCCATGAATATTGTGCCAAGATTCCAGTCATGTCCTCATTTCCTCTCCTACTCCAGCAAGACATCAAGAAGCCATTCATCCCTTGCCCTTAAAAAACAGGAAAGAGGTGGCCTGAGAAATTTGCCTTGTCTCTTCTCTCTCGACCCTCACCTGGCCCCCTTCAGGCCTCTAGATCTGAAGGTACCTCCTAAGCAGAAGGCAATACCAATCTTACCAAGAAAGAGAAGGGAAACTACATATCCTTCCAAAAGTACATCCTCTCATCCTTGATGTGTGAGGGGAAGGGCATCATCCTCCAGTGAGCTATTAGGACCTCTATATACCATCTGCCTCAGAATCAATGGTCTACCTACTAAAATCGCACATGCCTGGGCCTCTGTCCAAGTTTACCAAACCGGCATGTCTACATTAATAACGTGCTCCCTTGATTCTCTTGTGCACATCAGAGTTTGAGAACCACTGGGTTATAGTAGCCTGCGGGTGGAAGGGCAGGCGTGTGGGGTAGTAGTCGCCATTAATATTTGAATGGGTACACATTTTTATGTCAAAGTCATCATTCAAGGATCAGTAGCCCATGGACCTAGGGCCACATGTAGTCGTTTAGAGCTTGAAGTATGATCCTTTGAGCAACCGTGAAGAAAAAATTTCCATTACAAACTCTATACATAAGGTAATTTTATATATTCTGAAGTATTACAAATGAGCTCTTAGTGTAAGACACATGACTAATATGGATATTTCTCTTCTTTTAATTAAGATCAATATCTTATTATATGTATCTTTTTTACTTAGGATAACTATCTTATTTTAATAATTTAACTTAAATGTCTAACAAATAAAATTGATTAAAATTAAATTAATATTTAATTTAATTATTTTAATAATAATAATAGTGGTGATAGGGGCTATCATTTATTTTTTCTGGAGTATAGTTGATTAACAATGTTGTGTTAGTGTCAGGTGTACAGCAAACTGACTCAGTTATACATATACATGTACCTATTCTTTTTCAAATTCTTTTCCCATTTAGGTTATTACAGAATATTGAGCAGAGTTCCCTGTGCTATACAGTAGGTCCTTTTTGGTTATCTATTTTAAATATAATAGTGTGTACATGTTAATCCCAAACTCCTATGCACTCCCATGAGTGTCTAACCATGCTTTAGGCATAGCGGTAAGTGGGTTTCAGTGATTATCTCAATTAATTCTCACAGATACTGTGAGGTAGTAAAACGATTATTCCCATTTCACATATAATGAAACTGAGGCCTAAAGAAATTAGGTAACTTTTCCAAATCGTATAACTTGTAAGTGGCAGAGACAGAATACAGCCCAGGACTGCCTGCTCAGGCTCATAACCACTGCTTCACTGCAGTAAAATTAATTAGATAATAACATATTAAAAAAATTTATAGCCCTTTGTGATATTGGTCATTTCTAACCCTTGCCTTTACTGTTTGGCTCCTTTACACGATAAATCTTTGATACTTAATTTTGAGTGTGTAGATGGCTGAATGTACCTCCATTTAATTAAAGAGAAGTACGTTTCATTGCGCTGGCAAAGTTTAAATGCTCGGCTATCCTCGGAGCTGGCAAGACCTCCTAAGTTCTTAAGTTAACCCTCGGACTTCCAGAAATTTTGCTTAATGAATGAAAGTTTATTTGAATAGTAAGAGCCCCTCTGGTTTTGGAATACAGTATTAGGGTTTTCCTTGCTAAGCCGTATCAGACTTTTCTCTGATGTGATGGAGGGTGCTTTCAGAATTTCACGGGGAAGCAGCTTGCAGGAGGTCCTTTCTCCCCTTTCCCAGGTACACGGGATTTAGCAACATAGCAGTTCTCAGATGATTTGATAAAAATCCTTCCTGCTCAGTTAGGAGTGGGTAGCAGTGTTAATTAGAGGACTTAGGACAAGGACATCTGAATATCTGCCTCTGAGAATGCAATGCTCTTTTCAAAACCAGAACCAGTATTTTCTACACCAAATGCTATACCTTGAAGGCCTCATTTGCAAACAAAAAGATGGCGAGTTTCTAGCATTTGTTTACTGTCGTTTCTCCAGGCACAATAATCAGGCACCCTCCTAATGACAGAGGGGCTGTCAATATCATTTTCAAGTGACGAGACCTCTTCCAGGTAGGAGAGCAGGGAGAGGAAATGGTCAACAGGCAATGCAGCTTTCATTGAAATCCTCCCCGGAGGATTTTCATTACCCTTTCAGTATCAGGACTTACCTTTTCCCTTCTCAAGGTCAGCTCTGTCTAGACAGTTCAACTTCCGGTAACTAAAGCACACTCACAATAGACTTGTGCCCAGGACCTCGCAGGGTGCCCTTCCACCTAAATCTGGAGAGTCCCTTCCTTCTGTCTTATTTGTGACCTTTCTCTAGGTGAGAAGGTCTCCTAGGAAGCAGCCAGGTCGGCCTTGTTATGGTGATGGCACTGCAGAAAGCGGCTTCTCCCTCGTTAGAAGTGACATCACTGTACACTAAAGACATCATATCTCCTTTCATATTAAAATGCCTGTCAGCTCTCTTGCTCAAAGGTTGTAAATCTGCCAGAGTCGCCTGAGCTTGGGGAGTTTTCATTATGAAAATACAAAGATAAGCACTCTGTTTTCCTGTCAAAGGGGAAAAGGTAAGCCTTCTGGTAATGACATTACTTTAAAAAATAAATATACATTTTCTTAACTGAGTGTTATAGGAGCACATTTGGAAAAGATAGCTCCCCCTCGCTTTTTTTTTTAAGTTTTAAAAATTCAGGCTTAGAAAGCGGACTGGCATAGCTCAGATAGGCTATATAGCTGGAGTAAGATTTATTAATGCATGCTTTTCACACTTACTCTTAGAGTAAATCATTAGACGTTTTCAATGATTTTAGCCCTTCATTTTTTGTTGTCCAGTCTCGAAAGTGACCAAAGAATACTTAACCCACCAGTCACTTGTAATTCACAAATGAAGTAGCCATTGTGTTGGACTTAAGCTTTTCCTTAACATTTTTAAAGACTTGCCAAATCATCTCTTGCTCGTAGAACTTATTTGACGACGGCCTCTCTCCAGCACAGGGAAAAAGATGGTGCCAACTACAGACTGGCACTTGTCATCTACCTCTACAACGATTAAATCATGAGCCGCTGCAGCTGCTGACTTTCAACACCCCCTGGAAGGAGTTCAGGGTGGAGATCAGGAATGAGGCCCTCTGTGCTCTGGGAAAAACTGGTAGAACAGGTCTTTAGATAGTTAGATATTTTCAAGGGAAGATTTTATGAGCCCAATTCTTGCAATCTCCTTGTACCTAGAAAAGCACTAAAACCCTTCATGGTGACGTCTGCTCCTCGTGAGTCGCAGTAACCTTCACGAGACTGGCAGAAACCTGCAAAAAATATGTGATTGATTGCATGTGCTCCCCCTTCACCAAAATCACATATTTACTGACCTTCCCCCCTGCCTCTCTGGAGCAGTTTCTCAGAGCTATCTGGGATGCTGTCTCCTGGGCTATTGTCCTCATTTTTTCCCCAATAAAACTTAACTCACGGGCTTCCCTGGTGGCACAGTGGTTGGGAGTCTGCCTGCTGATGCAGGGAACACGGGTTCGTGCCCCGGTCCAGGAAGATCCCACATGCCGCTGAGCCTGCGCGTCCGGAGCCTGTGCTCCGGAAAAAAAAAAAAAAAAGGAAAAAAAAAAAACAACTTAACTCACAACTCTTATGTTGTGCTTTTTTTTTTTTTCAGTTGACAAAAGTGAGTTTAGGGAGCATTATCCGTGGAAGGTGGGGTTTCCTTTCTACCTAAACACATAAAATAGAGAAAAATGGTTGAGGAAACTACAGTATAAACCTTTGCCTCTGTGAGGCTTCAGGTTCCAAATTAACACTTTCCAGGCAGGGACATTTGCATTTTCTGAAAGGTCTTACAATCAAAGACCTAAATTAAACTCTCAAACACCGCTGCATTCAGGAGTGGGGTTTGATCAGCTGTCTGTGAAGCAAACTAATGATTCTCCATTTGGTTTTGAGGTTCATCTCCGAAGTTTATTCTTCCTTGGTAGCTCGTGAAGAGGAACTTAGATTTCAGATACTATTACTTCTCTCTGCAGAAGTGACCATTAGGATCAATGCCGGTTATTCAGGGCATCCCATTAGTGAAAAAAAAGTGGCACAGCTGTGTCTGGCTGTCAGCTACTCTGTGGATTCATAAAGACTCAGAGAACTCAGCTTCTCAAAGATGACAAATCAAAAACTTCTCATAGGTTGGAATTAACTCCTCTTTCATTCATAAAAGGCTAAAATATCAATATCTCTATATTCATCCCACTGACAAATGAATAGAAATGCCACAACGCTCCCTCTCTTGCTTTTGACACGATGCTGTGGACTGTACATTATCACCTTCCAAGGTAAGCCGTGAAATGATTTTATGGATGTGTTTATCTGTAATTCAGTAAGTCTAGGCCCTATGACTGGTGACTTTCTATGGATTAATTCAAATGAAAATAACCAGACTCAACAAGCCCAGGAAAGGCTTGGATATGAGAAAAGCTATCCAATTACCATGAACAAAAAAGAAAACCTCCAGGGAAGTGGCTGAAGCCCAGACATCCTCTGTTTGCTGTGTTCTGTGCAGTGTGTCTCAACACCAGCCTGGCTTGCTGGGGCCTGCTCTGTGGCTCTCTCGGTAGAGGAGGAAATCTACTTGAGATTAGTCAGTGATCGCAAATGCCTAGACATAAAACCAAGTCAGGGAACAGGCTCTGTCGTTCCTAGCGGCAAAGAATTGGTTCCGGCAATGTTATAAGTCAAGGAATTTGGGGCACTCGACTATCTAGTGAAGCGAAGTGATGTTTTCAGTTATCAGCAAAATTCTCAAGGGCAAGTTCTGTCGTTTCTCCACCCTCGCCCTTAGAAAATTTAGACCATGTTACAAAAGTTAACAACTTCCCACCAATAGCGGTGTGCCTTGTGCCAAGGGGCAGTCCCAATTCAAAAGGAGACCAAACCTTCGCTCATCATCAGATCCAATGAGCATTTAAGGGGATCCCTTACTTTATAATCCTTCTGTTGAAGGAGAGGAGGGGGAAAGACTCTTGGCCTTTTGGGAATTTCTCGGAGTCTGGCTTGGGGCTGGGACGCTTTTCTCCCTAGCTGTGCTACAGGCAGTCTGTACTCACGGATGTTGGCTGTTGGTTCCTTTTGAAGTCATAATCACAAGCTCACATAAAATGGGCCTAAGCTACTTTGTGCCACTGAACATAGTCACGCGCTAGAGTGTTTTGGACTTGTCCAGAACAGGTGGGACAATTTAGCACAGACAGGCCGTAGTGACTTACAACCAGAGACACTAACCTACGCAGAAATGCAATGTTCTCAGACTCCACCAGTTTGAAATCAATGACAGGCTTTATAAAACAAACAAACCAACCGTAAGCACCCAATATCCCCAAGGCCGTCATGGAGGGCTGATTGAATCACTCCGAGCTGGTTTCCTTTGGGGGGACTTTTACTTTGTTACCTACGGCCAAGAAGTAAATAGGATTGAAACCTCTAGCTGTCACTACTCAGGCCTCCTAACGACTTCCTAAATCAGCCTTGTTTGGTAAATGAAATCACAGCTGAAAGGGGACAGGCCGTCGCAGTGGACATCACTGCATTGGGAGGGGGTCAAGTTGCCTTCGCCCTTCTGCTCCCAGCCCTTTATTGCTGGCCTGCTGCCAGAGGCCAGCACTTGCCTGGACACCGGTGACCCTATATAGAAAGCCCAGCACAGTAAAGTCAGCTACACTGAATCTAATTCGTGTATGTAATAAAAAACAGTTTTGTGATAAGGATAATTTCTTAGAAGCAGAAAAAGTATATCTTTCCCATTTAGTTGAAATTCTGCATTAAAATCCTGGACATTAGGTCAGGGTCCCAAGCTCACTTTATATAAAGTCTGGTCATTTCTCTTTGGTCCAGAGCCGCAAACTCTACCTCCATTCTGTAAATATACTCTGCCAATTTGCCATTTGATAGGCATGTTTTATCAATCAGAAGGGTGCGTTGCTGACAAACAAGAATGAATCAGCGCCCACATTATCAGCCCTGTAGTTTTAAAGCACGTTTTATGGGCAAAGAAATTTTTAGTTATGTGGCAGATTGTATTTCCCTTTTTTTAAATTTACTTTTTTAAAATATCTTTATTGGAGTATAATTGCTTTACAGTGTTGTGTTAGTTTCTGCTGTATAAAAAAGTGAATCAGCTATATGTATACATATGTCCCCATATCCCCTCCCTCTTGAACTTCCCTCCCACCCTCCCTATCCCACCCCTCTAGGTCTTCATCACAAACCACTGAGCTGATCTCCCTGTGCTACGCAGAAGCTTCACACTAGCCAACCATTTTACATTTGCTGGTGTATATATGTCAATGCTACTCTCTCACTTCCTTCCAGCTTCCCCTTCCCCACCGTGTCCTGCATCTTTATTCCTGCCCTGGCACTAAGTTCATCAGTACCATTTTTTAAGATTCCATACGTGTGTATTAGCATATGGTATTTGTTTTTCTCTTTCTGACTTACTTCACTCTCTATGACAGACTCTAGGTCCATCCACCTCACTACAAATCACTCAAAGAGGGCAGCAACAAGATTTCCCATCCCTTGTGTTCTTGCGATGTGACTTTGACATACCTCCCACTGAGGGGAGGAGTCTCCCTTAAAAGTGGAGTTGCTTTGTGACTTTTGACCAATAGACTACGGCAGAACTGACTCTGTGACTTCTGAGGCTGGTTCATAAAAGCCTTCAGCCTTGTTTGCTGGAACACTCACTCAAAAAGTCTTTAACCACCTTGTAAGTTGTCTGCCATGCTGGAAGGAAGCACAATTAGCTCATGCTCAGAGACCATTACAGGGTGGACTCACGACCACATGAATGGAGAAAGAGAGAGAAGTACCTAGCTAATCCCCAGCTGCATAAGCCCACTGTAGTTCTAGCTCTAGCTACCATCTGACTGCAACCTCGAGGGAGATCCTGAGCTAGGGACACCCAGGTCTGTCCCAAATTCTCACCCACAGAGACTGTGGGAGATAAAATGATTATGATTTAAATAACTAGGTTTTGGGGTGATTTGTTATAAAACAATAGATAACAGACAAGAACTTAGCTATTTGGCCCATGACTACTGCAGTGCACAGATTAGTATCTGCAATTTAAAAGAAATCTACTGGGCATATACCCTGAGAAAACCATAGTTCAAAAAGAGACATGGGGCTTCCCTGGTGGTGCAGTGGTTGAGAGTCCGCCTGCCGATGCAGGGGACACCGGTTCGTGCCCCAGTCCGGGAGGATCCCACATGCCGCGGAGCGGCTGGGCCCGTGAGTCATGGCCGCTGAGCCTGCACGTCTGGAGCCTGTGCTCTGCAACAGAAGAGGCCACAACAGTGAGAGGCCCAAGCACTGCAAAAAAAAAAAAGACATATACCACAACGTTCATTGCAGCACTATGTACAATAGGCAGGACAAGTTCATTACAGCACTATTTACAATAGGCAGGACAAGCTAAGTGTCCATCAACAGATGAATGGAAAAGACGATGTGTCACACATATACAATGGAATATTACTCAGCCATAAAAAGAAATGAAATTGAGTTATTTGTAGTGAGGTGGATGGACCTAGAGTCTGTCATACAGAGTGAAGTAAGTCAGAAAGAGAAAAACAAATACCGTGTGCTAACACATATATATGGAATCTAAAAAAAAAAAAGGTTCTGAAGAACCTGGGTTCAAATCTCAGATCCACAACTGTGTGATATTGGGCAAATTATTCTTCTGAGCCTCAGTCAACTCATTTACAAATCGGGGATGACAGCTGTAGTAACTTCACAGGGTCTGTGTGAGGATTAAATTAATTCATATTCATAAAATGCATAGGAGAGTGCCTGGCAAAGAGTAAGTGTTAGTAGGAGAAGTCCAGGTTATATAGGGGCCTGAAGCATATACAATTTGGTTTCTCTTTTTTTTTTTTTTTTGCGGTATGCAGGCCTCTCACTGCTGTGGCCTCTCCGGTTGCGGAGCACAGGCTCCGGACGCGCATGGCTCACAGGCCCAGCCGCTCCGCGGCATGTGGGATCTTCCCGGACCGGGGCACGAACCCGTGTCCCCTGCATCGGCCGGCGGGCTCTCAACCACTGCGCCACCAGGGAAGCCCCAATTTGGTTTCTCTTAATTCCAAATACATAAAATTACAAATACTAGACATACTCTGGGTTAGGCATGTTCCAGGAGCTAGGGACATAGTAGTAACCAGGAGTTCTCGCTGTCTTCCAGGAGCTTATACACCACAAGGGAAGGCAGGAAAATAAACAGAAATTTACAAACGAGGCAGATTATTTTGGAAAACATCTATCTTTGGGCACTCTCATTTATTTTTTGAGGAGTATAAATTGGTCTTCCTGGAGACACATCTGGCTACAGTTGTAGAAAAATATCCTTTAAACCACGCAAATCTTTGGAAATACTGATTCTACATTGCGGAATTTATCTAAGGAAATAGATAAGCATTCAAAAAAAACACAAAAAACCTCACACACATATTTAAATATATGTTGCTATTGTAGCAAAGAATTTAAAATACAAAGTTGTTTAATAATGACAGGATTAACTAAATTGTGACGTGAGTGTTATGCTGTTATTAAAATGATTTTATATTCACTGATATGGAAAGATCTTCACTAAGTCTAATTAAATGAGAAAAAAGTTATACAATAGTGAGTGTCATCTGGAGTAAGAGAGAGCGAGAGACACAGACAATGGCAGTGGCCCAGGGGAGCTCTGTACTCACACACTGGTTTGCTCGGAAGTGGTGAAATAACAGGCAAATTTTGAGTTTTCTCTTTTTCATCTGTATTTATCTACAGAAAACATGTCATATTTGTGTTTTTTAAAAAGTAGATAATTTTTTTAAAAGAATGACTACATTTCACTCAGTGTTTTTTCTTGAAGAGTAACAAACCCATCTCATTAAATATTCATATTTGCCCTCACTTCTTGGTCCACCTTAAATAAAAACACATATTTGATAAAGCATTAGTTTTTGCAGACTTGGAATCACCTTCTGGCTTGGATGGAGATGTATTGGAACAGGAGGTGAAGTGCAAGTTTGTTAGCCAGGACCGGACATGAGCTAAGAAAACACACGCCCTTCCTGGACGACCTTCTGCGCTTCCACATCCAGATTCACTAATGGAGCGTAACTAAAATCTGAAGTGTGATATAAAATGCTAACAGTATTGATAGAGAATAACGCCTCATCTCTGTGGTTTAACTGGATCGACTTCCTTGGAAGTAATCAGGCACGTTCATCTCGATCATCTTTGTGGCTCACCTTCGTGACAGCTGCCACTATTCTAACTGGGGGGTAGAAGCCTTTCATTTTTCAGGGATGGAATAAGAGGCTTAAATCTTTGGGGTTATAAATATTGAAAGTGTTCGAGTTAAATAAATTATATTCCATGCCACCTTCATGTCCTTCCTCTCCACCCCCTCCTTTTTTTTTTTTTTTTTTTGCAAACAGGTGCTGTTTTATTCCTTGGTTTGAATGAGATGGACAGAGTCTAATGTGGTCCACTCTTAGCCCTATACAACAGGAGGGCTAGGCAGTCAGGCTGCTCTGCGTCTTTGGGCAAGTGGGCTCGTCTCCTGCTTGTCTGGGAAAGCATTGCACCTATAAATACCTGCACACTGTCCCCACACCTGGCACTGATGCCAACACTTCCTAAGAGATTTATGACTCTAAGCTATTAAAGAACTCCACCTTACAAATGCACACGAGCAAAATCACATATTGGATCTGCTATTATCACTTTATCAAAAATGAGCTTATAAGGTCTTTGCTATGATGACGTTCAGCTGAAATCCTGGGGAAGAGACCGAAAGCACAGGCATTACCTTGGAGAACATTTAGAGGGTAGAAGTGCAAACTCAGAGCCAAGGCTCAGTTCCTGGGGACACTTGAGAGAAACAGCCCAATAAGAATTCCAGTGTTGTCAGGGGATGGCCTAGGAGACCAGAAGGAGGAGAATCTTGGCAAGGAAACTTTGGGAAGATGTCAAAGACAACAACTTTCTTCAGACAGCTCTTCCCTTGGCACTCACTATTCACATGGGAGGCTGAGGGTGTCATCTTAGAGGCTTATTTCCCCAGCTGAGAGGCAAGGCTCACCCCTTCCTCATGCCCTTCTCTACAGAAACCTTGCTTCTAGTGTGTCTTCCAGTGGACGTTCTTGTTCTGTGGCACCGTATCTGACTTGCCAGGTCCCTCTCAGACTGAGGGGTGGTGAGCTCTGGCGGCCTACCTAACGATTGCCACCTTTTTAACCATCCTTGCAAATCCCTGTCAGATGCAAATATTCAGCTTTAGTACTGGGATAAGTCTTGCAAATGGTCAAAGGCGAAAATTAATCCCTGCCCGAGTTTTGTCCCGCAGCTGTTTCCAGGCGAAAAGTTTCACTCTTTCTAATACGGCACTTGGTGCAGGTTTGTGTGAAATTCACAGCCTCACACCTTGTCAATCAATACCTCTAAGTTAGGTGAGCACTCTTGGGCCAATGACAAGTTGCCAGAGGTTTAGGAATGAAGGAACTTCAATGATGGAGAGAGACCACGCACAGAGCTTACCCAAGGCTTCCTTTGCTAGTGGAGACTAATAAAATATTATTGTTTAGAACACATGCATACACTCTAAGAATACAAAAGTCATCTACCTTTGTATTTTGAAAGAACAATCAATTTTCTCTATAATAGATTTCCTCCAGAATCTTTTTTTCTCTTGATGTTTGAATTTTTAGGAGTGTACTATTGAATTTTGCTCACAGTAAGTTATTCTTGAAAAACCTTTTTAAGTTATTTGGGGTGGGGCAGTTGGCATCCGTAAGACTCTAGTTTTCCTTCACATGTAGTTAGGAAGTAACTTACGTGCTGAAGGAGGCACTGGCGTGGTCTTTATCCAGTTAGGAAAGTGAAAAGTAAGCTTCATTGAAGGTTCTGCGATCTTTGCTGCCCCTGAAGAGGAATGGATGCAGAAAGTCAGATTCGGAAGCCATTACCCATTTCAGGTACTTAATCATGGTTGAAGAAATGTTTATTAACTAATTGTGTGATTTGGGGATGGGAGAATAAGGCTCAAGAAGTGTTGAAATTCTGATTCCTGTAGAGTTCACATCAAGGAACTTCATATTCTTTCATATTTTATTTAATATTTATTCAAGCTGTGGTTCTCAGAGGGTCTTACTCTGGGACCAACTGAGGATGTGTCACGTAGTCACATTTATTCATCCATGTATATTTAGGAGTACCTTTTCTTTGCCAGGCACTGAGCGAAGACATAAAACTTTAAAAGGGAACAGGTTGTCATTTGGATATAATGTTAGGATGGATCTTAATCTAGCAAATGCCTACATTAATTTTTCAGTATCTCCCCCACCAGCTGTGAGAAGAGTATATCCAGCAATTGTAATATACATCCTGGCTCTTGACTAAATTGGACGCTGTGAATGTCCTCACCATGTTTTGTGTCCTCTGCGACCTATTTGTCTCAATTCTTCAGCGTAAATCCGAAGGCCTTGTTTCTCCTTCTAACAAAAAGCAGAAAGGGACTTTTCTGGTGGTGTAGTGGTTAAGAATCCACCTGCCAATTCAGGGGACACCGGTTCGAACCCTTGTCCGGGAAGATCCCACACACCGCAGAGCAACTAAATCCTTGCACCACAACTACTGAGCCTGCGTACCACAACTACTCAAGCCTGCGTGCCTAGAGCCCTTGCTCTGCAACAGGGAAGCTACTGCAACGAGAAGCCCGTGCACCGCAAGGAATAGTAGCCCCACTTGCCGCAACTAGAGAAAGCCTGCGTGCAGCAATGAAGACCCAACACAGCCAAATAAATAAATAAATAAATAAATAAAAAGGCAGAAAGGATTCTCCTCAGTTGAGTCTGTAGAAGACCCTCAGGGAAAGAGGGTATTATTCTTTGCTCTAGTTACAATTTATAAGATGGCTGTCAGTTCCCCAAATTCTTTTTTGGGAATGTTATGAAATGAGGACAGTGTTGTGTTTTTGAGGCAGATGATCACCCTCTACCTATGGGTAACCTTCTAGAAATGTGTCCAGACGTTGGTGCAGGTCTTGTCACACCAGAAAGAACTAGACAGTCTGCTACTCAGAGTTTTAGGTAGCCACAGATGTGTTTTTTATTGCAGTAACTTCAGTGAGAGAAAAAGGCAACTTTTTCTCTTTTAAGAAAAACAAAATTGGAAGGAAAGAGTTTATGCTACCATATTGGTAATTTCCAGCTGTATTATGTTCACTAATCCAGGACTAGGAAAAACAGCTTCTAATGCTAAAAGTTACAGAGAGGTAGCATCTGCTCTTAAATTTTTGCTTTCTCCCTGTATTGAAGGCCTGAGATTCTGAAGTTGTTCTTGAACTTGACCCTGCTAGTTTATAATATGCTGTATTTTAACTACACCACAGTGCTGGTGAAAGAAACATTTACATCAAAAAAGCATATGGATTTGATAACCCACCCTGGGAAATCAAGGACACCTGTTGGTTTTTTTTTTTTTTTTTGCTGTAAACATTTTTTGAAAGTCTAAACATAAAGCACTGGTCCAATTCATTAATATTTTGGAATGAATTTAGTTATGTGTCATAATAGAAATGGATTGTGGTGTTTTTTTGTAGTTGAAAAGATCAAAATTTTCACATTATCAGTTAAAATCACGTTAGTAAGAAACATTTTGAAAATTGAATTTATTTTAAATAAATGTGGTGTCAAGTATTCAAGCAGAGAAAATCCTCAGAGATGTAGATGTGCATTTTTAAGAATGAAAAGAACCACATACCTTGGAAATCATTTGCTGATATCTAAACTATTCCTGAATTTTTATAGACTGTAATTTGTTTATTTCAACTGGCTGTACAGTTTTAATTAGTTTCACTGTGGTAGAATTAGATCACTGAAGTAGATTCACTCCACTGCAAGATGAACAGCAGCCTTATGGACCACAGATTTCCAACATAAACTATAATTCATAAAACTATAATTCATAAAAAAAAACTCTTTTCTTTGTGGCTGGGTAACCATTTATGTCTGAGGTGAAGATGTTAATATGGAGATTTTGTGAGCTAGGAAAGAAGACGAACGCTATCATTCTAATTTATGACCTTTCATATAAGGCCAAATGTAAAGGCAACTTCAATTGTTTTATATCTCAGGGCCAGCACATGGCAGATGTATGAAATTTGGAGTGTTAGACATAAACTTTTATTACTAAATTATAAATAATTTCTCCTACTTATACTGTTCACCTTTCAAGTTCATCTTGATTAAAATACAAGAGCAGGGCTTCCCTGGTGGCGCAGTGGTTGAGAGCCCGCCTGCCGATGCAGGGGACACGGATTCGTGCCCCGGTCTCGGAAGATCCCACATACCACGGAGCGGCTGGGCCCATGAGCCATAGCCACTGAGCCTGCGCATCCGGAGCCTGTGCTCCGCAACGGGAGAGGCCACAACAGTGAGAGGCCCACGTACCGCAAAAAAAAAAAAAAAATCCAAGAGCAGCGTCACACCGATTTCACTGAATTTTACTACTGAGAGCGGTTTTCTAGAGTTCAGAGTGGAGCATAAAGCATAAAGACTTTCCTCATAGGAGTTCAGACCCTGAGCCCATCTCTTCTGAAATTCAAGTTATACCAAAATGATGGTCGCTGACGTCTGAACATTTATTTAAACATCTCAAATGTTATATCTGAAACCCAGTGCCCATGATGTAGAATATATCACATCTTTTGGGAAAAATAAAAGGCACACCACGGTTTTTTCTGAGAAATTTGGCCCACAGTCAATAAGCTTATATTACTTCTCAGAAGATATTCGACAAGAGTATCTTTTTCCTTGTTGTCTTTAACAAAAAATTTTCACATCCCATGATAAAAGGTAGATAACAGTGGTCCAAACACCCAAATCTAGGATGTGACAGGTGTTTCTACTGTCCAGTCTGAAGCTCCAAGTGCAAGCCAGCACTTCATAGAGTTAATGCATTGCTGGAACAAGACGGCCAAAGTTACTAGAAGCATAAGACTAATTTAGATATTAAAATCTGCTTTGGAGACTGTTGACCAATCCAGTTTCATGTTTGCATTTCTCATCATCAGTGTCATGAGCATAACACAATCACCCACATGTCCACAGGGCTGTTGGGTGTTTTATAAAATAAGCTAGACGTGATATTGTTACCCAACTGGGTTTGTTTGCCTGAGGCTCAGCAAGCCAAATGCTCAGATGATGAGGTTTGCAGCAGAGGAAAGTTTATTCACAAGGCAGCCAAGTGAGGAGAAGGGAGAACAAATCTTAAAACCGCCTCCTTCAAAGGCGAGGGGCTCAGGATATTTATGGGATAAAGCTGAGGCATAGGAAGCGTGGAGAGAGGTGCCTGGAGATAAGAACAAGGTGAGGTGATCATCATTCTGCGCAAGCGCAACTATGCTACAGGCTTTTACATGGGACACGTGTTCAGAGAGTGGCGGTGCCAGCATGTTTTGAGGGTGGAGTTTTGGATCCTCTGATGTCAACAGGTCACCTATTGGACAGCCTAATGGGAAGGTCAGTGGTCCTAACCAGTCTTAACCTACCTGAGTTTGAACTGGAGACACAGGTGACTCCAAGTTTCTAAAAAAAATACTTGGGCAAACATCTTATTGTTTAGGCTACATGATGCTTGGAGGACATGCAAGTTTTTGTAAAAACAAAGTGAGTTTGATCAATGAAGTCAGGTTACAGTTTATTATTTATTAATGGCTAATTGACGACTGCCCTTGACTACCTTCTCTTATGCACATGAAACACTGAAGGACATGGTTTTTCAAAGGCCTAAGTACAAAGAACTATACAAGTTTGGAACAAAAAAACAGAGTGGCAAAAGTTCATCTCAGTATTTTTATGCTAGCATTTGCCTATTTTAAGAATAATAAATTCAAGAGAATGAAAAGACAAGCTACAGATTGGGAGAAAATATTTGCAAAAGACACATCTGATAAAGGACTGTTATCTAAAATATACAAAGAACACTTAAAACTCAATTTTAAAAAATGAACGATCTGGTTGAATAATGGGCAAAAGATCGGAAAAGACACCTCACCAAAGAAGATGTACAAATGGCAGATAAGCATATGATGATATGTCATTAAGGAAATGCAAGTTAAAACTGCGAAGAGATACCACTATATACCCATTAGAATGGCCCAAATCCAAAATACTGGACACACCAAACACTGGTGAAGATGTGGAGCAATAGGAACCCTGAGTCATTCCTGGTGGGAATGCAAAATGGTACAGCCGCTTTGGAAGACAGTTTGGCCATTTCTTACAGAAGTAAACACACTCTTATCATACAGTTCAGCAATTGCACTCCTTGGTATTTATTCAAGTGAATTGAAAACTTATGTCTATACAAAAACCCACACACAGACATTTATAATAACTTTATTCATAACTGCTAAAACTTGGAAGCAACCAAGATATCCTTCAGTAAGTGAACGAATAAATAAACTGTGGTACATTCAGACAATGGAATGTTAACCAGAGCTAAAAAGAAATGAGTCATCAAGCCATGAAAAGATATGGAGGAACCCTAAATGCATATTACTAAGTGAAAGAAGCCAACCTGAAAAGGCTACATACTGTATGATTCCAACTGAATGATATTTTGGAAAAGGCAAAACCATGACGACAGGAAAAAAATCAGTGATTGCCAGGGGTCAGTGGGGAGAGAAGGATAAAAACACAGACGAGGCACAGATGATTTTGGAGACCCTGGAACTGCTCTGTATGATACGATAATGGTGGATACATGTCATTATATGTTCGTCAAAACCCATAGAGTGTACGCCATCAAAGTGAACCCTAATATAAACTATGCACTTGGGGTGATTATGATGTGTCAGTGTAGGTTCATCAATTCTTACAACTAAAGCATGTAAGCTAAACTAAATCTTGTCATGCTATTTTTATGACTTTAAAACTCCTTAATAAATTAATGTTTGTGTTCAGGGTTTTGAAGACTTGTTCTCAGTGTACTACTATTCCGAAAAAGCCTTGCACGTGTTTTCTTTGTATAATAAAAGATGCTGGGGGGAAAAAAGCCCTGTAAAATATGGAAGGTTGCTTTGTGGGTTAGTGAAAGCCAATTCTAAGCTGCTGAGGGGGTTCTGGGCACAACTACATTTTGGTAAACATTTTTGGCTTGTGAACTAATTCATGGTGCCCACCCTGTTTATCTGCTTGGGCCCTTACAAATCTTTGCCCCTTCGAAAATGTTGCAGCTGCTCTGCAGAGGAAACGTGTCCTTAAAATTCTTCCTTGTCCCCTGCCCACCAGTCACAATGACTCCATGGAGGCTCTTTGGTAAAGTGAAAGAGGCTATGAATAAAAAATTCTGTTTTAAATAATTGAAACAATCGGTGCAGAATATAGTACAATTTGATGTCTTCTGTGAAGGTTTTTGGGGATGGGGCTTTATATCCTATTATGTTGTGGGGTTTTTTGGGGCAGCTAATTAATTTATTTAAATGACACTTTACCTAAATTTTTTAAATTTACATTATATTTTATATTGCAAGAACTTCAAATACAGCTCTTTTAAATAAATCTACAATTATGTGGTCTTTACCCAAAGGGAGCTCTTATAAAAGCATATAAGGAAGTCCTTCCTTTCTACCAAATCACACCTAGTCATTCTCTGTCCCCTGTGTCAATCAAAGGTTCATTTCTTCTGCCTTTAGCTAAGAGAAGCTCAAAAGAGGGTGAACTCATTTTTGTCTTAGAAAAAAAATCTGTATTTTAGATCCTGTAACACTTAAACAGGGTTAAAGATCTGCTTAAAGATATCATCGCTTTGTTTATAGCATCACAAATTTGGAATAGAAGTAAAGTATAAATTTTAAGCTGATGAGGGTATGTGTGTAGGGGAAAAAGGAATCAAGTCCTGGCATATTAGTTTTCTTCTTTTTCCTCTCCCTTGAATAGCAAGAATATTGAGAATTCATGCAAAGTTCCAAACCAAGTTCCCATAGCAGCACTTAAATAATGTCTGTACACCATTTCCAGTTAGAACTAGTTTGTAATGCAACGCACTTTATGCCTTTATAATACGAGTTACTTCAGTGATTTTAATTTTTTGTGTCGATTATCGTCGCTATGGAAACAATCTCTTGCTAAGAAAGACTTCGTCTTCACACATTTAAGCAAAATCCAAAAGTGGATTTAAAGGTCCGAGAATGCTTGTCTTATTTATTTATTTGTATTTAATTATTCAAATTCAGGACGTTTCTTGAGTATGTATAGACATTACTTTCGCAGTGAATTCCAGTTTCTTATGCCTTCAAGTTATTTTTTAACATTTCTGCCTAAAAGAAATCCTGGTTAAAATATCCCTTCCAGTGTTGCTTTTTCCTTTGCGGGAGTGGGGGAGGGAAGACTGGTGGTGTTTGCTTTCTGTTAGAAAAGAGCCCCAGCGCTTTCCACCTTGACTCCGGGGCGCCAACTTCACCTTCAGGCAAACCAGGATTCTGGGATTAGCGCGCTCTGGCGCGGTGAGGCTTTTCGGTCCTCGCGGGCTGCCGTAGTCATGGAAAGCAATGATTGGCTGAGACAGAAAAGCGCCGCAGCTTCGGCGATTTCAGTTTCGGTTTCGCCTGGTTGGTCGGCGGAGGCCGGGCTTGTGGGGTGCCCGGAGTCGGGGTGCTGATCCCGGCCGCGAGGTGAGCCATGTGGCCGCGCGGGCAGTCCGAGGCCTCAGTGTTCCGTCGTCCCGGGCAGGATTAGTGAGCAGCATCCCCGGGCCGGGCCTGCAGCCCCTGGAGGGCCCGGGAGTGAGCGCGGACTTCGGAGCCTGCGGGTGCCGGGTCCCCGCGCTCACTCTCGGTCCTCGGCGCCTGTCGTGCCCGGGAGATCTGGGACTGCCGGCGCCGGGCTTCCCGAGCTCGGTCGTAAGAACCCCACCCCGAGGGCAGCCTAGATCGCGCGGGGAGGAACGGCATTGGCCGGGCCCCACGAGGTGGCTTCCGAGACCGCTCATGGTGGTCGAAGTACGCTGGGAAGCCCGACATGAGCCCGGGGATTCGGCGGGAAAGCGGACCCGAACACAGGGCCAGGCTTCGCCTGGGATTGCTTGGCCTCCGCTGCATCGTGGTGGCTGCGCCTGACTCCCAGGAATTAAGAGCTGGACTAGCCCACCTTCCCGAGTTGTCAGGTTGGGGATGCCCACAGTTGCATGGTTTTAAGTCCTGTCACCACGGCTTTTGTGAGCAGGCGTGTGCGCGCGCGGTCAGTCCGTATTTTCGTTTAAGGTGTCTAGAACCGGGATGATGCAGATAATCTTGAGAGTGATTTGGTGTGTCCTTTCCCTACCCCTTATTAATACAAGACGGTTATAGAAAAATTGAAAATACAGAAACGTTTAGTGAAGAAAATAACGTTCATGGCACCCTTCCGCCTACAGTCTGTTCTGGGCTAGTTTGTATTTGAGCTAAGGCTGTACCCATTTTATCACTTAACAGTATATTTAGTTTTTCACTTTCATTTAGAAATCATTCCTAATTTCTAATTTTGTATTTTCTTTTGATTGGCTACCTAAATCATCATTGTGTAGGTCCTACCCATTATTTAACCATTTCCCGGCTGTGGGGCATTTAGGGTGTTTGTGAATTTTTCCTTCATTTTAGTATTCCAGGTAATACTTTGATAAACATTTCTTTTAAAAATATTTCAGATGATTAACTTGGACTGATTCTGAGGAGTGAAATTATTAGAACAGATGCTGTGATCTTGTGGGGTCTTTTTTAGGTCTTCATACACATGGCCAGATTGTTTGCCAAAAAAGTTTTAGCAGTTTCCATCATTCACGTTTGTGCCTTTTTCACCAAAAGTAATTCTTTTCTAGGATATCAACTGGCAAGGTTGAGCCTCTTTGGATTTTTTTTTTTTTTTAATATAGTGTTACGTGGCAATTCCACTTGCTTGAATTTTGTGCAGGACTCTTCAGAGGATGTTATTGTGTGTGTGTATTTGTATTTTTGGAGTTACTGCATAGGCCCTGACTGAATGTTAGAGCAGGATGATCCCTTAAGCGATCGTCTGGCATAACTCCTTTATTTTGCAGATGAGGAACCTGGGGCCTGAGAGGTGAAATGATGAGTTATCCAAGGCACACTGCTAATTAAGTAGCAGAGCTGGGATTAGAACTCAGGGTTCCCGCATCCCAAGTGAGTACTCTTTATGCTGCAGCAGGTGGTCTCTCACTGAACTGTGACGTTCTTAGTATTAGAATTTTAAAAGATGTTTACATCACTTGGATTATTCAACAGTTTATTTTTTTTATTGAAGTGTATGTAGTTGACTTACAATATTGTGTTAGTTTCAGGTGTACAGCAAAAGTGATTCAGCTATGTATATATAATTTGTATCTATATATAATATATATATATATTTTTTTTCATATTCTGCGGTTTCAGATTTGGGCCAGGTAACAGAGATTGTAATCATCTGAGTGATCTGTAGCACTGAAGAATGGGAAAAGTGATGTTTTCATGGTCAGGACTAGAAATTCATTATTTGGAATGGCAATCCCGTCAAGATTTTTTTTGACAGTTGTTTTCATATTCTTTATATGTTGGAATAAAATATCTAATAAGTTATGATTTATACTCTGTCATGGGGTTAGAACTTAGCTGTTGGTTCTCAGTTGTTAACCCTTGAAGGTTTCTTTTGCCTTAAGATCAGAGAACAATGGTTTTAGGGCTTATAATAGAGTTTCCCAACCTCAGCTGACATCTGGCGGCAGATCGTCCTTTGTTGTGGAGGACCGCCGTCCTGTGCTTTGTAGAGTGTTAAGCCGAACCCCTGGCCTCTACCTACCAGACATCAGTGGCACCGCGCTCCGCAGTCAAGAGACTCTAAAATGTCTTCAGACGTTTCTGAATGTCCCTGAGGGTGGGGTTTAAAAGCGCTGCTGGTGGAGAACCACTTGCTTATGGAAATTATTTGGGGAACTTTATACAACATAAATTACAGTGTTCCTTACCTAGAGAGTCTGACTGGGAGTTGGCTTCAGGAATCTGCATTTAACAAGCCATCTGTGTTGATTCGGGTGCCGCTGTTTCTTGTACAACACAGAAACGTTTCTGTTTTCTCCATCTCTCTTTAATTTGGTGGTCAGTAATAGAGATGTGACTAGGTTATAGCTGTTTACATGCATGCATGATGCTGTACTCATCCCTGTGCCCATAGCTGGGAGAGGAGGGGAAGGGACAGGGCTTTTCCTTGGCACTGCCCTTAAGTGCTGCTCCCTCAGGCCTGGGCAGTGTGCTTAGGTACCAGGGTTACTAAATGAGTAAGACATTTCCCTCGTCCCCGAGAAGCTTAGAACCCAGTGTGGGAGACTGGTCAGCAAACAGGAAAACTGCAAAACAGCCGCCCAGGGCAGTGACTGCGAGTGGAGAGAGGCGCTCTGGGTGCGCAGAGGGCCAGCTCAGCGTGCCCCCGGGAGAGAGGGGAGGAGGGATTGGTCTGCAGCCTTCGGAAGAGGGCAGCGTATCCGCTGTCTCAGAAGGGAGATACAGAGAGAGCTGTGTTTCTCCATGTCTCATGCCCTCTCTGACAATGATGACAATGATGTGTTAGTCTACAGCTGCGTTTACTTGGGTTGTAGTATTGGGTTTCATTGCAGTTTTTTTCCTTTTCAATTTTTTTCACCCTAAACTGTAAATACTTAAAGAGTAGGTGAAAGTTTACAGTGAACATTGCCAAGAAACAAGGATTTGCAAGTCTCCTTGTATATTTCTTTCTGTTTGACCATTTTTAAATATCATCACAGGCTAATTTACAGGACTTTGTCACTTTCGGTGTTTCCCCCTCAGTACTGCTACTCTCCAGATAGATCTCTCACTGTCTCTATGGCCATTCCCCAGGTTTAACACCTATTCAGAAGGGCAGCTGAACCTCTGAAAGGGCTTCGGCTTCGGGGTCAAGCCTTAGTTCTGCTCACCCCCTCACAGGGTTGCTATGTGAATTGCTGAGGAATCTAGTGTGGCCTGGCACATAGTGGATGAATAAAATTTGTTTCTTTTTTCCTCCCCATTCTTCTAATTAAAAAAATCTCCGCAAGGCAGTAGGCAGATGTTCTTGTACCAGACCTCTCAGTAGCTTCTGCCAGAAAATATACTGCTTTTGACTTAATAGCCATTTATGAAAATAGGTCATTTAAAACCCCGAGTAGGAGTCAGGGAAGGGAGAGGAGGCCTAGAGGGTGATTATGGCTTTAATTTTGAAGAGAAGTTTTATCAAGGTGACCCTGAAGCAAGAAAGCCTTTTTCCTCTTATATGTTTATGGTTCAAGAGGCTTTTTTCTTCCTTCAGAAACAGTCAGAACTGTTCCTTCTGCCTTATCCAATTTAAAAGATGAAAACTTAAACTTACGTGAGGCAAGTCATGGGAAAAATTGTGGTGTCGAGACCAATTGACTCATACAAAATGGATTTATGGACGAGTCATTAAGTAACAGGGAGTACCACGGAAGCCTAATGAAGACAAATGTAAAAGATACACTCTCCTAAAGTGATGGATAAAATGTGTTTGAAGCAACCATCCTCTTTACAAATAACTTAAAGCAAATTTTTTTTCAAGAGATTTAGCACAATGTCGATGTTCTAGAGAGTAAATGAGAAGCTTGGTACTAGTCTCTCCTTTCACGTGGCTTCCAGTCTTGTGAGGGAGCAAAGACTCCTATTTAAAAAAAGTAAAGCATATAAAAGAGAGTAAATAGTGACAGGTAACCAAATGGGAAACTCTGACGCCAGAACTAAGTGAGAGGGCCTGTCTCCAATCATGCAAGTCTCTGCTTCAGACCTCCCCAGGGTCCCCATCACTGACACAAGTATTTCCCATGCTTGCCAGTTCATAGGCGTCTCCTGCGCTTTTGCAGACAGTTTCTGGTTCCTGCCCCAGAACTACCGAATCAGGATCTCCAAGTGATGCAGATGATTCACTTTTGGGAAACTGGCCTAGAGGCTCAGGGCTGCGTCTCTCAGCCTGACTTGCTCTGATCCCATGATGGTGGCCCTGCTCCCTTCAGCAGCTGCTGCTTGTCCTTCTTGCCAAGGTGGCATTTTCCCCTCAAACCCAAACACTGTCTAATACCTTTGCTAAGATTTCGCTCCTTTTAGGCTGGTGGACTCCTTTTCCTCCATACTCAGCTCAGGTTCACCTCCCGAAATCTTCCTTTGATCTCCAAGGCCTGGTGTAAGCCACTCTTCCGTAGGTGCTATCCTCTGCATCATTTTATCCAAATGCATACAGCTTTTTAAAAACTTTGCCATTTGTATGTTTCTGTCCCCTTTGGAGTATCAACTCTGAGGGCCCAAGGCCACATCTTATAGGTGCTACATCCCCAGCCTAAGTGCCTGACAGGTAGGTGCTGCATAAAAATTCGAAGCGTTGAATGCCTTCAGGAAGAGATTGATGTTAATTGGGGTAGAGATGAGACTTAATGGCAGAGGCATGATCTTTGATGAGTTTAGAACAAGAATATGTCCATGCTTTTTTAAAAGGTGAGGAAAGATAGTAACATTTTAAAAATAACTAATATCATCAGTTAAGCAACTATCAGTCTAGGTTTGTATTCTTTCATCTGTCTTTAACTTTTTTCTTTTTTCTAAACAATGGAAAATTTTATTTGAGGATCCTAACCCAGGAAGAGCATCTCAGAAACTTTCAGAACTGTTCTCTGTCATTAACTTTTTTTTTTTAACATCTTTATTGCAGTATAATTGCTTTCAATAGTGTGTTAGTTTCTGCTTTATAACAGAGTGAATCAGCTATACATATACATATATCCCCATATCTCCTCCCTCTTGTGTCTCCCACCCACCCTCCCTATCCCACCCCTCTAGGTGGTCACAAAGCACCATGCTGATCTCCCTGTGCTATGCAGCTGCTTCCCACTAGCTATCTATTTTATATTGGTAGTGTATATATGTCCATGCCACTCTCTCACTTCGTCCCAGCTTACGCATCCCCCTCCCCGTGTCCTCGAGTCCATTCTCTACGTCTGCGTCTTTATTCTTGTTCTGCCCCTAGGTTCTTCAGAACCAATTTTTTTTTTTTTAGATTCCATATGTATGTGTTAGCATACGGTATTTGTTTTTCTCTTTCTGACTTACTTCACTCTGTATGACTGTCTCTGGATCCATCCACTTCACTACAAATAACAATTTCATTTCTTTTTATTGCTGAGTAATATTCCATTGTATATATATCCCACATCTTCTTTATCCATTCATCTGTTGATGGACACTTAGGTTGCTTCCATGTCCTTGCTGTTGTAAATAGAGCTGCAATGAACACTGTGGTACATGACTCTTTTTGAATTATGGTTTTCTCAGGGTATATGCCCAGTAGTGGCATTGCTGCATCATATGGTAGTTCTATTTTTAGTTTTTTAAGAACCCTCCATACTGTTCTCCATAGTGGCTGTATCAATTTACATTCCCACCAGCAGTGCAAGAGAGTTCCCTTTTCTCCACACCCTCTACAGCATTTATTCTTTGTAGATTTTTTGATGATGGCCATTCTGACCAGTGTGAGGTAATTCCTCATTGTAGTTTTGATTTGCATTTCTCTAGTGATTACTGATGTTGAGCATCCTTTCATGTGTTTGTTGGCAATCTGTATATCTTCTTTGCAGAAATGTCTGTTTAGGTCTTCTGCCCATTTTTGGATGGGTTGTTTGTTTTTTTGATATTGAACTGCATGAGCCTCTTCTATATTTTGGAGATTAATTCTTTGTCAGTTGCTTCATTTGCAAATATTTTCTCCCATTCTGAGCATTGTCTTTTTGTCTTGTTTATGGTTTCCTCTGCTGTGGAAAAGCTTTTAAGTTTCATTAGGTCCTATTTGTTTATTTTTGCTTTTATTTTCATTTCTCTAGGAGGTGGGTCAAAAGAATCTTGATGTGATTTATGTCATAGAGTGTTCTGCCTATGTTTTCCTCTAAGAGTTTTATAGTGTCTGGCCTTATTACATTTAGGTCTTTAATCCATTTTGAGTTTATTTTTGTGTATGGTGTTAGGGAGTGTTCTAATTTCATTCTTTTACATGTAGCTGTCCAGTTTTGCCAGCACCACTTATTGAAGAAGCTGTCTTTTCTCCATTGTATATTCTTGCCTCCTTTATCAAAAATAAGGTGACCATATATGCGTGGGTTTACCTCTGGGCTTTCTATCCCGTTCCATTAATCTATATTTCTGTTTTTGTGCCAGTACCATACTGTCTTGATTACTGTAGCTTTGTAGTATAGTCTGAAGTCAGGGAGCCTGATTCCACCAGCTCTGTTTTTCTTTCTCAAGATTGCTTTGGCTATTTGGGGTGTTTTGTGTTTCCATACAAATTGTGAAATTTTTTGTTCTAGTTCTGTGAAAAATGCCATTGGTAGGTTGATAGGTATTGCACTGAATCTGGAGATTGCTTTGGGTAGTATAGTCATTTTCACAATGTTGATTATTCCAATCCAAGAACATGGTATATCTCTCTAACTGTTTAATTTCTTTCATCAGTGTTTTATAGTTTTCTGCATACAGGTCTTTTGTCTCCTTAGGTAGGTTTATTCCTAGGTATTTTATTCTTTTGGTTGCAGTGGTAAATGGGAGTGTTTCCTTAATTTCTCTTTCAGTTATTTCATCATTAGTGTATAGGAATGCAAGAGATTTCTGTGCATTGATTTTGTACCCTGCAACTTTACCAAATTCATTGATTAGCCCTAGTAGTTTTCTGGTAGAGTTTTTAGGATTCTCTTTGTACAGTATCATGTCATCTGCAAACAGTGACAGCTTTACTTCTTCTTTGCCGATTTGGACTCCTTTTATTTCTTTTTCTTCTCTGATTGATGTGGCTAAAACTTCCAATACTATGTTGAATAATAGTGGTGAGAGTGGGCAACCTTGTCTTCTTCCTGAACTTAGTGGAAATGGTTTCAGTTTTTCATCATTGAGAATGATGTTGGCTGTGGGTTTGTCATATATGGCCTTTATTATGTTGAGGTAAGTTCCCTCTATACCTACTCTCTGGCTGGTTTTTATCATAAATGTGTTGAATTTTGTTGAAAGATTTTTCTGCATCTATTGAGATGATCATATGATTTTTCTCCTTCAGTTTGCTAATATGGTGTATCACACTGATTGATTTGCATATATTGAAGAATCCTTGCATCCCTGGGATCAACCCCACTTGATCCTGGTGTATGATCTGTTTAATGTGCTGTTGGATTATGTTTGCTCGCATTTTGTTGAGAATATTTGCATCTATGTTCATCAGTGATATTGGCCTGTATTTTCTTTCTTTGTGATATCTTTGGTTTTGGTATCAGGGTGATGTTGGCCTCGTAGTATGAGTTTGGGAGTGTTCCTCCCTCTGCTATATTTTGGAAGAGTTTGAGAAGGTTAGGTGTTAGCTCCCTCTAAACGTTTGATAGAATTCGCCTGTGAAGCCATCTGGTCCTCGGCTTTTATTTGCTGGAAGATTTTTATTCACAGTCTCAATTTCAGTGCTTGTGAGTGGTCTGTTTATATTTTCTATTTCTTTCTGGTTCATTCTTGGGAGGTTGTGCTTTTCTAAGAATTTGTCCATTTCTTCCAGGTTGTCCATTTTATTGGCATATAATTGCTTGTAGTAATCTCTCATGATCCTTTATATTTCTGCAGTGTCTGTTCTTACTTCTCCTTTTTCATTTCTGATTCTATTGATTTGAGTCTCTTCCCTTTTTTTCTTGATGAGTCTGGCTAAGGGTTTATCAATTTTGTTTATCTTCTCAAAGAACCAGCTTTTAGTTTTATAGATCTTTGCTCTTGTTTCCTTCATTTTTTTTCATTTATTTCTCATATGATCTTTATGATTTCTTTCCTTCTGCTAATTTTTTTTTTTAATTATTATTCTTTCTCTGATTGCTTTAGGTGTAAGGTTAGGTTGTTTATTTGAGATGTTTCCTGTTTCTTGAGGTAGGATTGTATTGCTATAAACTTCCCTCTTAGAATTGCTTTTGCTGCATCCCATAGGTTTTGGGTCGTTGTGTTTTCATTGTCATTTGTTTCTGGGTATTTTTGATTTCCTCTTTGATTTCTTCAGTGATCTCTTGGTTATTTAGTAGTGTATTGTTTAGCCTCCATCTGTTTGTATTTTTTTCGGATATTTTCCTCTGATTGATACCTAGTCTCATAGTGTTGTGGTCAGAAAACATACTTGATACAATTTCAGTTTTCTTAAATTTACCAAGGCTTCATTTGTGACCCAAGATATGATCTATCCTGGAGAACATTCCATGAGCACTTGAGAAGAAAATGTACTCTGTTGATTTTGGATGGAATGTCCTATAAATATCAATTAAGTCCATCATGTTTAATGTGTCATTTAAAGCTTGTGTTTCCTTATTTATTTTCATTTTGGATGATCTGTCCGTTGGTAAAAGTAGGGTGTTAAAGTCCCCTACTATGATTGTGTTCCTGTCGATTTCCCCTTTTATGGCTGTTAGCATTTGCCTTATGTATTGAGGTGCTCCTATGTTGGGTGCATAAAGATTTACAATTGTTATATCTTCTTCTTGGATTGATCCCTTGATCAGTATGTAGTGTTCTTCTTTGTCTGTTGTAATAGAGTTTATTTTAAAGTTTATTTTGTCTGATCTGAGAATTGCTACTCCAGCTTGCTTTTGATTTCCATTTGCATGGAATATCTTTTTCCATCCTCTCACTTTCAGTGTATATGGATCCCTAAGTCTGAAGTGGGTCTCTTGTAGACAGCATATATATAGGTCTTGTGTTTGTATCCATTCAGCCAGTTGGTGTCTTTTGGTTGGAGCATTTAATCCATTTACATTTAAGGTAGTTATCAATATGTATATCCCTATTACCATTTTCTTAATTGTTTTGAGTTTGTTATTGTAGGTCTTTTCCTTGTCTTGTGTTTCCTGCCTAGAGAAGTTCCTTTAGAATTTGTTGTAAAGCTGGTTTCCTGGTGCTAAATTCTCTTAGCTTTTGCTTGTCTGTAAAGGTTTTAATTTCTCTGTCTAATCTGAATGAGATCCTTGCTGGGTAGAGTAATCTTGTTTGTAGTTTTTTCCTTTCATCACTTTAAATATGTCCTGCCATTCCCTTCTGGCTTGCAGAGTTTCTGCTGAGAGATCAGCCGTTAACCTTATGGGGATTCCCTTGTATGTTATTTGTTGTTTTTCCCTTGCTGCTCTTAATATTTTTTCTTTGTATAGAATTTTTGATAGTTTGATTAATATGTTTCTTGTGTTTCTCCTTGGATTTATCCTGTATGGGACTCTCTGCACTCTCTGCACTTCCTGGACTTGATTATCTATTTCCTTTCTCATATTAGGGAAGTTTTCAACTATAACCTCTTCAAATATTTTCTCAGTCCATTTCTTTTTCTCTTCTTCAGGGAGCCCTGTAATTCGAATGTTGGTGTGTTTAATGTTGTCCCAGAGGTCTCTGAGACTGTCCTCAATCCTTTTCATTCCTTTTTCTTTATTCTACTCTGCAGTAGTTTTTTCCACTATTTATCTTCCAGGTCACTTATCCATTCTTCTGCCTCAGTTATTCTGCTATTGATTCCTTCTAGAGAATTTTTAATTTCATTTATTGTGTTGTTCATCATTGTTTGTTTGCTATTTAGTTCTTCAAGGTCCTTGTTAAACGTTTCTTGTATTTTCTCTATTCTATTTCCAAGATTTTGGATCATCTTTGCTATCATTACTCTGAATTCTATTTCAGTTAGACTGCCTATTTCCTCTTCATTTGTTTGGTCTGCTGGGTTTTTACCTTGCTCTGTCATCTGCTGTCATTAACTTTTAACTTTGGACAAGGTAGTTAATAATAGATTTTCACATCAGAATGCATCTTAGTGGGTTTTTTAGCACAAAATAAACTAGTTTTCTCTCAAATTTGTAGATGAAGAAGCTGGCACAATGGGACTTAGCATCTGATGGGAAATGAACCTAAGTCTCAGTGAATGAGTCTCTGTGGGGCCTTCAGCATGTCTGTAGACCTGTCCAACTACAGAACAATGCATGTTGAAGACAGAAATAAAGCACTTTGTAGATAAATGGGAAGATGTGTTTCCTTTTACTAATGTCATTAAAGGTATTGAATCTGCTACAGTACTTACTTTGTAATTTTCTTCGTGAGCTCAAAACACCATAAATAATGTTGTGTGGTCTGAATCATGAATGAATAGTGATTGTCCTGAATAGTAGTCGTAATTTCATTTATCTGTTGAGACAGTGTAGCTAAACAAATAAACTGGCAATTCAGTGGAAAAATTAAAATTTGCCAAGCAGAATAATTATTTGATCACATTTAAAAAATCCTTCAAACCTTGAGGAGATGGAATGGATGGACCAAATGTCAGCCCCACATTCAAGAATAGTTTTTGAAATTTGTATTTTCTTTTGTTTAATTTGAGATATTGACTTTTCTTGTTTAAAGAATTTTTTTTTTTTTTGTGGTACGCGGGCCTCTCCCTGCTGTGGCCTCTCCCGTTGTGGAGCACAGGCTCCGGACGCGCAGGCTCAGCGGCCGTGGCTCACGGGCCCAGCTGCTCCACGGCATGTGGGATCTTTCCGGACCGGGGCACGAACCCGTTTCCCCTGCATCGGCAGGCGGCCTCTCAACCACTGCGCCACCAGGGAAGCCCTAAAGAAAACTTTTTTACTTAAATTATGATCATTTTTGTTTACTCATGCCCTTTAAACAAGAGTTTAAGTTCTTCTAGATTCTAAGTTCTTTAAGGTCAGAGCCTGTGTGTACATTTAAAAAATTTTCTTACCGGGTGTGTCCATACACATAATTGTTAAACAAATGAAAAGCCAATAATCTAGCATTCTAGTTTATCCAAACTGCTGAGTCTGCATGAATTTACATTGAGAAAATCTCCAAACAATCATCTTAAACCTGAATTCAGATCATTGAGTGGATGGACTTGGAGTGAAATAACCAGTGCTATTTATGGAAGAATGTTTAGTGAAAGTTTTGATTGAAAACAAAACAAGAAAAACCTTGATTTTTTTTTAAAAAAAGTAATTTATTTACTTTTGGCTGTGTTTGGTCTTTGTTGCTGCATGCAGGCTTTTTCTAGTGGCGGTGAGCGGGGGCCACTCTTCGCTGTGGTGCACAAGCTTCTCATTGCGGTGGCTTCTCTTGTTACAGTGTGTGGGCTCTAGGTGTGTGGGCTTTAGTAGTTGTGGCACGCGGGCTCAGTAGTTGTGGTTTGCAGGCTCTAGAGCGCAGGCTTAGTAGTTGTGGTGCACGGGCTTAGTTGCTCCGCGGCATGTGGGATCTTCCCAGACCAGGGCTCGAGCCCGTGTCCCCCGCATTGGCAGGCACAGTCTCAACCACTGTGCCCCCAGGGAAACCCCACAACTTGAGTTCTTGAGGAGAGTCCTTCAAGTATTGCATTCATACTAATTTTTAAATGTGAATGTTTATATGGCTACTAAATAAAATTGATGCTGAATTTGACTGAAACAGAATAATTAATTTCCAAAGTTTTTATTTAAGTAACAGTTACGTTTTGTTACGTTTGTTTATTAAAATATTTTGAGATAGAGAACTTACAAAACAGGATGAGTTTTGAAAGGAGTGATGGGTAGCTATGTATGTCTGTGATTGATTTGGGTACGTAATGCTCTTTCCGTATTTTAGATTCCTATTATACTTGATTTTTAAGATTTTTTTCTTTGTTATAAGGAGTGTATATCTGCTATAATTATAATATAATATAATAAAAATATTTGGCTACATTAGCAGCTTTCAGGAGGCTGCATAAAGGTGTGATTAAGACATGGGCTGGCCATCTACTTACTGGCTATGTTACCTTGACCAGGGTGTTTAGCCCTTTCTGTGTCTAGTCATCTGTAAAATGAGTGAGCTCTAAGTGGATTAATACATGTAAAGTGCTTACATAAGTGCCGGCCTGTAGTACACTCAAATATTGGCTCTCAGTTATGATTATTATTCTTTCTGAAGATACTGTTTTGGCATATAGTATTTACAATTAGATGTTGTAAATACTATATAAACATTATGTAAACTGTGGCTTTAAAACATGCCTGAGGGCTTCCCTGGTAGTGCAGTGGTTGAGAGTCCGCCTGCCGATGCAGGGGACACAGGTTTGTGCCCTGGTCCGGGAAGATCCCACATGCCGCAGAGCTGCTAGGCCTTTGAGCCATGGCCACTGAGCCTGCGCGTCCGGAGCCTGTGTTCCGCAGTGGGAGAGGCCACAACAGTGAGAGGCCTGTGAACGCCCCCCAAAAAAAACAAAAAAAAAACCCATGCCTGATTAGAACTTGAATGTTGATCCCCTCACATTTGTGGGCACGTAATTTCATCCTTCTGGGCCTTTAATTTCATCAGCAGCCTTTAATTTCATGGGGATATGAAGACCTTCTTCCCAGGGTTCTTGTAAAGATTAAATTTGACAGTATTTCTAGGGATCTTAGCAGAGCACTCAGCATGAAGTGAACGTTGGGTAAGTGGTGGCGGTGGTCATGGTGGTCGTGGGTATGTTGACTGTGGACACAGTGGTGACAAGTGGTTAAGAACAGGGGCTCTGGAATCACAGGACTCTTCTGTGGTGAGGCTGTGTCTGAGGATTCTTGTGGGCCTAATGAGATAATGTGTGTCAAACGCTTAGCTTAGTATCTGGCTCCAGGTAAGAACTGGAATCACGTTAGCTGCTGTGCTCTGGGTGTGGTGGTGGAGCAGTGTTGGCTCTTTGCACGTGGTCCTTTGACACTTGATTTCCTATAAATACATTAAGGGCTTCCAGGCTTTTTTGTTGAATAATTAACTTTTGTCTTTACCTTTATTTCTCCCTTTCAGATTTCTGATCAGGATTGTTAAAATGAGTCTGCGGAAGCAAACACCCAGTGACTTCCTGAAGCAAATCATCGGACGACCAGTCGTGGTAAAATTAAATTCCGGAGTGGATTACCGAGGTAAGATTTCCATGCTTCATCCTTACTGGTGTTCACTAAAGAAGTAAAGGTGACTTAACTGCTTTTTATTAACCTCTTTGAAGTACCCAGTAGACCAAAAAAGCGTTAGTTGTCAACAGTTTCTATACCCATTCCTTTTTTTTCTTTTTTTTTTGCGGTACGTGGGCCTCTCACTGCTGTGGCCTCTCCCACTGTGGAGCACAGGCTCCGAACACGCAGGCTTAGCGGCCATGGCTCACGGCCCCAGCCGCTCCGTGGCATGTGGGATCTTCCCGGACCGGGGCACGAACCCGTGTCCCCTGCATCGGCAGGCAGACTCTCAACCACTGCGCCACCAGGGATGCCCCTATACCCATTTCTTTTTCTACCTCTGAGATGGTTCATTTTAGAGACAACTCTGACAGCAGAGCGTGTTCCTCTGACTTGCGTGATCTGGGGCTCCTGTCTCCTGTCTTTGCTTTGAGATTGGTGTGCCTGCATCCCCTGGTGACAGCCAGGCTTGAATAACCGGATACTAAAGAACTCCTTGGCCCAGCAGCATTTGTTTTTGTGGAAGCAGTCAAGATTGGCAAGCAACGGGAGGGACCTTCAAGACGGCAGAGGAGTAAGATGTGCAGATCACCTTCCTCCCCACAAATATATGAAGAATACATCTACATGTGGAACAACTGCTACAGAACACCTACTGAACGCTGGCAGAATACCTCAGACTTCCCAAAAGGCAAGAAACTCCCCACGTACCTGGCCGAGTGTCTGACAGGGTCTTGGTGCTCCGGCCAGGTGTCAGGCCTGAGCCTCTTAGGTGGGAGAGCCGAGTTCAGGACATTGGACCACCAGAGACCTCCTGGTCCCACGTACTATCAAATAGCGAAAGCGCTCCCAGAGATCCCCATCTCAACGCTAAGACCCAGCTCCACTCAACAGCCAGCAAGCTACAGTGCTGGACACCCTATGACAAACAACTAGCAAGACAGGAACACAGCCCCACCCATTAGCAGAGAGGCTGCCTAAAATCATAATAAGTTCACAGACACCCCAAAGCACACCACCATATGCGGACCTGCCCACCAGAAAGAAAAGAACCAGCCTCATCCTCCAGGACACAGGCACAGGCACCAGTTCCCTCCACCAAGAAGACTATATAACCCACTGAACCAACCTTAGCCACTGGGGGCAGACACCAAAAACAATGGGAAATATGAACCTGCAGGCTGCAGAAGCTCATTTTGCTTCTCATTAAGCAAAATGAGAAGACAGAGAAATACACAGCAGATGAAGGAGCAAAGTAAAAATCCACCAGACCAAACAAAGGAATAGGAAATAGGCAGTCTACCTGAAATAGAATTCAGAGTAATGATAGTAAAGATGATCCCAAGTCTTAGAAATAGAATGGAGAAAATACAAGAAACATTTACCAAGGACCTAGAAAAACTAAGGAGGAAAAAACAGAACAACACAGTAAGTGAAGTTAAAAATTCTCTAGAAGGAATCAATAGCAGAATAACTGAGGCAGAAGAACAGATAAGTGACCCGGAAGGTCCAATAGTGGAAATAACTACTGCAGAGTAGAATAAAGAAAAAAGAATGAAAAGAATTGAGGACAGTCTCAGAGACCTCTGGGACAACATTAAACACACCAACATTCGAATTATAGGGCTCCCTGAAGAAGAGAAAAAGAAATGGACTGAGAAAATATTTGAAGAGATTATAGTTGAAAACTTCCCTAATATGGGAAAGGAAATAGATAATCAAGTCCAGGAAGTGCAGAGAGTGCAGAGAGTCCCATACAGGATAAATCCAAGGAGAAACACAAGAAACATATTAATCAAACTATCAAAAATTCTATACAAAGAAAAAATATTAAGAGCAGCAAGGGAAAAACAACAAATAACATACAAGGGAATCCCAATAAGGTTAACAGCTGATCTCTCAGCAGAAACCCTGCAAGCCAGAAGGGAGTGGCAGGACATATTTAAAGTGATGAAAGGGAAAAAACTACAAACAAGATTACTCTACCCAGCAAGGATCTCATTCAGATTAGACAGAGAAATTAAAACCTTTACAGACAAGCAAAAGCTAAGAGAATTTAGCACCAGGAAACCAGCTTTACAACAAATTCTAAAGGAACTTCTCTAGGCAGGAAACACAAGAGAAGGAAAAGACCTACAATAACAAACCTAAAACAGTTAAGAAAATGGTAATAGGAACATACATATTGAAAACTACCTTAAATGTAAATGGCTTAAATGCTCTAACCAAAAGACACTGACTGGCTGAATGGATACAGAAACAAGACCCATATACATTCTGTCTACAAGAGACCCACTTCAGACCTAGGGACATATACAGACTGAAAGTGAGAGGATGGAAAAAGATATTCCATGCAAATGGAAATCAAAAGCAAGCTGGAGTAGCAATTCTCAGATGAGACAAAATAGACTTTAAAATAAAGACTATTACAAGCAACAAGGACACTACATAATGATCAAGGGATCAATCGAAGAAGAAGATAAAACAATTGTAAATCTTCATGCACCCAACATAGGAGCATCTCAATATATAAGGCAAATGCTAACAGCCATAAAAGGGGAAATCGACAGGAACACAATCATAGTAAGGGATGTTAACACCCCACTTTCACTAATGGACAGATCATCCAAAATGAAAATAAATAAGGAAACACAAGCTTTAAATGACACATTAAACAAGGTGGACTTAATTGATATTTTTAGGACATTCCATCCAAAATCAACAGAGTACATTTTCTTCTCAAGTGCTCATGGAATGTTCTCCAGGATAGATCATATCTTGGGTCACAAATGAAGCCTTGGTAAATTTAAGAAAACTGAAATTGTATCAAGTATCTTTTCCGACCACAACACTATGAGACTAGGTATCAGTTACAGGAAGAGAATCTGTAAAAAATACAAACAGTTGGAGGCTAAACAGTACACTCTTAAATACCCAAGAGATCACTGGAGAAATCAAAGAGGGAATCAGCAAATACCTAGAAACAAATGACAGTGAAAACACAACGACCCAAAACCTATGGGAAGCAGCAAAGGCAGTTCTAAGAGGGAAGTTTATAGCAATACAATCCTACCTCAAGAAACAGAAAAAATCTCAAATAAACAACCTAACCTTACACCTAAAGCAATTAGAGAAAGAAGAACAAAAAATCCCCAAAATTAGCAGAAGGAAAGAAATCATAAAGATCAGATGAGAAATAAATGAAAAAAAATGAAGACAACAAGAGCAAAGATCTATAAAACTAAAAGCTGGTTGTTTGAGAAGATAAACAATATTGATAAACCATTAGCCAGACTCAACAAGAAAAAAAGGGAGAAGACTCGAATCAATAGAATTAGAAATGAAAAAGGAGGAATAAGAACAGACCCTGCAGAAATATAAAGGATCATGAGAGATTACTACAAGCAGTTATATGAAAATAAAATGGACAACCTGGAAGAAATGGACAAATTCTTAGAAAAGCACAACCTTCCAAGACTGAACCAGGAAGATACAGAAAATATAAACAGACCAATCACAAGCACTGAAATTGAGACTGTGAATAAAAATCTGCCAACAAACAAAAGCCTAAGACCAGACGGCTTCACAGGCGAATTCTATCAAACATTTAGAGAAGAGCTAACACCTAACCTTCTCAAACTCTTCCAAAATATAGCAGAGGGACACTCCCAAACTCATACTACGAGGCCTCCATCACCCTGATACCAAAACCAAAGGTATCACAAAGAAAGAAAATACAGGCCAATATCACTGATGAACATAGATGCAAATATCCTCAACAAATGCGAGCAAGCAGAATCCAACAGCACATTAAAAGGATCAAACACCATGATCAAGTGGGGTTTATCCCAGGGATTCAAGGATTCTTCAATATACGCAAATCGATCAATGTGATAACACCATATTAACAAATTGAAAGAGAAAAATCATATGATCATCTCAATAGATGCAGAAAAATCTTTCGACAGAATTCAACACATTTATGATAAAAACCCGCCAGAAAGTAGGTATAGAGGGAACTTACCTCAACATAATAAAGGCCATAGATGATAAACCCACAGCCAACATCATTCTCAATGGTGAAAAACTGAAACCATTTCCACTAAGTTCAGGAAGAAGACAAGGTTGCCCACTCTCACCACTATTATTCAACATAGTGTTGGAAGTTTTAGCCACAGCAAAGGAAGCCAGAAACAAGACAAAAAGACCACCCTCAGAATGGGAGAAAATATTTGCAAATGAAGCAACTGACAAAGAATTAATCTCCAAAATATAGAATAAGCTCATGCAGCTCAATACCATAAAAACAAACAACCGAATCCAAAAATGGGCAGAAGACCTAAATAGACATTTCTCCAAAGAAGACATACAGATTGCCAACAAACACATGAAAGGGTGCTCAACATCAGTAATCACTAGAGAAATGCAAATCAAAACTACAATGAGGAATTACCTCACACTGGTCAGAATGGCCATCATCAAAAAATCTACAGAGAATAAATGCTGTAGAGGGTGTGGAGAAAAGGGAACCCTCTTGCACTGCTGGTGGGAATGTAAATTGATACAGCCACTATGGAGAACAGTATGGAGGGTTCCTTAAAAAACTAAAAATAGAACCACCATTCGACCCAGCAATGCCACTACTGGGCATATACCCTGAGAAAACCATAATTCAAAAAGAGTCATGTACCACAGTTTTCATTGCAGCTCTTTTTACAATAGCCAGGACGTGGAAGCAATCTATGTGTCCATCAACAGATGAATGGATAAAGAAGATGTGGGATATATATTACAATGGAATATTGCTTAGATGAAATTGAGTTATTTGTAGTGAGGCGGATGGACCTAGAGACTGTCATACAGAGTGAAGTAAGTCAGAAAGAGAAAAACAAATACCGTATGCTAACACATACGTATGGAATCTAAAAAAAAAAAAATGGTTCTGAAGAACCTAGGGGTAAGACAGGAATAAAGACGCAGATATAGAGAATGTAGTTGAGGCCACGGGGAGGGTGAAAGGTAAGGTGGGACGAAGTGAGAGAGTGACATGGACATATATACACTACCAAATGTAAAATAGATAGCTAGTGGGAAGCACAGGGAGATCAGCATGGTGCTTTGTGACCACCTAGTGGGGTGGGATAGGGAGGGTGGGAGGGAGACCCAAGTGCGAGGAGAAATGGGGATATATGCATATGTATAGCTGATTTACTTTGTCATACAGCAGAAACTAGCACACCATTGTAAAGCAGTTATACTGTAATAAAAGTGTTAAAAAATAGATTGGCAAGCAACTATTTAGACAGTATCATTTTTCAGCGTAAACTTCTCACTCATATAATATGTGGGGTATCCAAAGACACCTTTCTGGTCTTGTAGAAAATGAAATGCTCTTTTTAAGAGGCTTGACACTACTGAAACTAACTTTGTGTAAGGAATGGTATCCAATTCCATTGTTTTGAAGTAACTAAATTCCTAATTTTCCAAAATTAAGATATGTTAAATTACTGGGAATATTTCACAGGTATGGATAACTAATTGATTAGCAAAGTTTTAAAGCCTTTTTTGGCCTCTTTTCTGAATAATTCTTGGTCTCTTTCCTGAGTAATGATCGAAATCTCTTGAGATTTTTCCACTTTCCACATGTGCAAACTTAATTTTATTGAGAGGTTACTGTGGGTCCCGTGTGCATGAATCACTTTAATTTTCATTTTCTCTTCACATAAATCCTTTGAGATCTCTGTTGATTATCTCCACCTAGTAAGGGAGGAGCTAGGACTCAAACTCAAGCTTGCTTCAAAAGCCTTCCTAAAAAATACTCTGCTTTTTATGTACTGCTTTAGTTTCTTGACATTAATAATGTAGCTCCAGTTTAATTTGACTTTTACAGTGGAATCAATGGATTTATACTGAATACTGAGATATTATAACATCTCTGTGTGCTGCTTCTCACCCCTGGGCTTTTGATGGGCCCAGAGGAGGTAATAGATTCGTAGAGAATATCCAGCAGCTGATTAGGGTGGCGACATGTGTTCAGTATCTTCTCAGTACCCCCTTCATTGAGGAGATCCACCAGCCTACTCTTTAGGGGAACATTTTCTATTTTCAAAGGAAATATATACACATATATATATATTTTTAAGAAATTTCAAAGCAAATAATGGAGAAAAGTATATAGAAGAAAGGTAAATCTTCCCCAAATTCTACCATCCAGAGATAATCACCCTTACCCATTTAGATCTGTCTCTGTATAAGCATAATTTTACATAAGTGGGATCAATTAATTGTACATGCATTCTGATTTTTTTTTAACATTAAATGCATTCAGTTTTCTGACAACATGGAGTGTTTAATGGCTACATAGGAATACCATGAGTGGATGGACCACAGTTTTGTTTTTGTTTGTAACCAGTGTCCTATTAATGGACATTTAGGTGTTCACCAATCTTTTTTCTAATGTAAATGACTGTTCCTTTAACATGTATCTCAAGCACTTGTCCAAGTGTCTCTTTATAATAAATTCCCTGGGGTACGGTTTCAGAGTCAAAGAGGGTGTACATGACCCTCCATCAGGGCAGGTGGCTCATTCATCTCTACGTTCTCATCAACCCTTGTGTTAGCCTTTAATGTCAACTTTTCCATTCTAATTGGCAACAAGTAATATCTCATTTAATTTATATTTCCTTGTTTACTAGTAAGTTTCAACAACCTTTCACATGGGTAGTAGTAACCCTAATTTTTCTCCGTTTATGATTGTCTGGCCATGGCTTCTATACTATTAAAGCAAAACGTTGTACACTATTGAGAGCATACTATAAAGAATGTGATTAACTAAAAACAAACAAACAAGGAAACAACCCAGTTCTCTGTAGCAATTTCCCTTCAAGTTTGAAGAAACTTGTTTTCTGTTATTCATTGTAATTTAATCCCTTAGAGAAGGGAGGGGGTTATAATCCCAACCTCCAAGAACCTTTTTTGTTAAAAAACCTTTGCTATGAGAATATTTTTATTAGAAGGGAACATTTCATTTTTAAATGCGTTTAATTAATTTTCAAACATTTGCATATCATGTCTCAGAAGTTTCTTGCTCATTTATGATTGTGGTTTAGATATAAAGTAATACAGCAGGAATGAAACTAAAGTTGTAGCTTCAGCTTTCTTTTGATAGGAAATAATTATTATTATTCACAGTGCATTCTGATGCTTCGAAAGTTTGCAGCTTCTAGCAGAATTTTGTTAGCTTACTGTCTTGAGCTCTCATTACACACACACAAAATTTTGAAAAGAAACTTTTGTTGAGAGGATAATGGGGGCAGAGGCAGGGAGTGAGAAGCATATTAATGAAGTTGAGACTACATGGGGCTATCGACTTTGTTAATTGAATCACATTTGTAGTATTTGTTTTTACTTAAGTTGTCTATCTAGAAAATACCACTTGAAGTTAGAGGCTCAGAGTTAATGGTTTACATATCTTCGTCTTTTTTAAAAAAGGATCATCAGGTCCAATTTTGCAGAATTGATACCATCTTAACACAATTAAAAAGGTTCACTTGAACAGTTTCCTCGAAAGCTGCCTGGAACGTTTACTGTTTTTCTTATTAGTGTGGTTCTGCAAATATTCTAACTGGAAGAGCGCAGAGAGGGATGTGCTGTAAAGCAATATGGTGCCCGTGTTCTCAAGCTCTTCCTCACTGGGAGTCACAGCTTTAAGATGTTCTTTCAGGAGCACCTGCTGTCTCCTCTTTTCCATTATTCTGGCAGATTGTGGAGCCTTCCTCTTAACCTTGGAATACATTCATCCGCTGCAGGAGATGTTGTGAAAGAACGAGATCAATCTGCCAGACCCGTATTTCACTTAGTGCCCAAAGTCAGAAATGCCACTGGGCATGAGGAGTCATGGCTAGGGATCATTTGTTC
Organism: Orcinus orca; assembly: GCF_937001465.1. Taxonomy (NCBI): domain Eukaryota; kingdom Metazoa; phylum Chordata; class Mammalia; order Artiodactyla; family Delphinidae; genus Orcinus; species Orcinus orca. The sequence goes on from NC_064562.1 coordinate 27,260,569, forward strand.
CTGCATAATTGCCCACTCCTGTCTTTAGCGCTCAAAGAATGGTGTCGTACTTGGAATATTCTTACCGTGTTACTTTTGTGAAGGCTTTAAAAGTTGCCATTGTTGCCACACATGCAATGAGGGAGGCGGCAGCCCATTGTTTTCCCTGCCAGCAGTGGGTGCATGACGGCCTTCGTGCTGTACGCGTCTTAGCCTTTCATTCAGACGGGCAGAGAGCAAAGACTTTTGTGCTTCGCTCTATTGAATTTCATTTACGGTGTGAGTTTTTATATTAAGCATGTAAGAGCTAATGAGTAAAGAGATTGTCAGCTCTAAGGTATACCCTGTAATTTTCAACTCTTTGCTTTGTATGTCTTCTCTTTGTCTGAATCCATCTCCAGGGGTCCTGGCTTGCCTGGATGGCTATATGAATATAGCCTTGGAGCAGACAGAGGAGTATGTAAATGGACAGCTGAAGAATAAGTACGGGGATGCATTTATCCGAGGAAACAATGGTAACAGCCCTTCACTCTACAGTTATATCGCATCCAAAACAGGATCACCAGCATGTTTTCTAGATGACTTAAAAGTTCAGTTTTAGTTTTGCTTTGTTTTTAAATTCTTATTACATCTCAGATCTTCAGTGTGGCTAGTTCTTTTTTGGATGCTTCATGGCATTTTGGAACTAGAAATTCTCTTCTTCCCTCCCTTTGCTGATGGTGAATTGAGGGGCCTTGGTACACTGACCCAGAGCTCTGTTCTCGAATACAGTGTGTTATATTCCCCCAACACGGCCTCTCACACTGGCGGTTGGTGCTCTGAGAATGGCCACTGTTTCCCTGCTACCTTTGGTTTGGCAGTTAGCTTGTCTTGTTTCTCTATTAAGCATTCAGATGCTTTTTTTCTGTGGGAGATTTGTATCCTTTAGTTTGGCAGAAATGACAAAAGAGGAAATATGGTTCTGAAGTTACCCAGCTTTTTTAACAACTTATTGATCTGATTATTATGGTTACTTTCAAGTACCTGGTTTAAAAACACATTATCAGTAAAGTTATATTTGAATTTTGGGGTGGGGGCGGGGAAGACATCAAAACTGTGGGAATTATCCCTTGATTCATCCCCACTTTTTGGTCCCATCCCCCAAATGGAGCTCTGTGACTCTTGATTCGGGGTTTTTTATTGATGTGTATTCTTTAGTTCGGATAACTTCTTCAGCCCCCATAACACTTGGATCTCTTTGCTGTGAACTAAACATCCTGACTTTCATTGCAGTTATTCTACCTCCTGTCCTTACAATACCATATTGCTGCTTCACATTATATCTTCATTTTATTTTATTTAAAATTTTTTTATTAAAGTATAGTTGCGTTACAGTGTTGTATTAGTTTCCGGTGTGCAGCAAAGTGATTCAGTCATATATGTGTGCATATATAACTGAATATATATATTCTTTTCAGATTCTTTTCCATTATAGTTTACTGTAAGATACTGAATATAGTTCCCTGTACTATATAGTAGGACCTTGTTGTTTATCTATTTTATATATAGTAGTTTATATCTGCTAATCCCAAACTCCTAATTTATTCCTCCCCCCACTTCCTCTTTGGTAACCATAAGTTGGTTTTCTTTGTCTGTGAGTCTATTTCTGCTTTGTAGATACGTTCATTTGTATCATTTTTTTAGATCCACCTGTAAGCGACATCATATGATATTAGTCTTTGTCTGACATATTTCACTTAGTAGGATAATCTCTAGGTCCATCTGTGTTGCTGCAAATGGCATTATTTTATTCTTCTTTATGGCTGAGTAATATTCCGTTGTATATATGTACCACATCTTTATCCATTCCTCTGTCAGTGGACACCAAGGTTGCTTTTATGTCTTGGCTATTGTAAATAGTGCTGCTGTGAACATTGGGGTCACATCATATCTTTATATATATACCTTTTTAGTCCTTCCAATGTAGAATTTCTTTTCCTATTTTTAATATTGTTCTTGTTTGACTCTTTCCATTTACTAAGAAATGTTAATGATCTTTCCCCATCTCAGTACAGCTGATAACAGCAGTCAGCTAGCTGCAGGTTCTGTGAGAGGTGATAGGATGCATCCTGTCATGTACAGACTACATCTTGGACTTGGCCAGTTTCCTAGGGATGTTTTTACTGTCATTCTGATGCTTTCCTTATATAACTTTTTCCATGGGGTAATCGGCTCCATAATTCACATCCTAGGCTCTTGAAGAGGATCCTGGCTTATTTAATTAATCTGTGCTATGTCCTTTGATCAGGATATCTCTTAATGTTCACTTTGCACAAACCTGTCAGAGTCTGAGTAGGCGTGGGTGGTAGGAGGGGAGGTACACCTCTGGGGAAAGCTTAGTCTCTAGTGACCAAGACATTAGATGTGGTCTGATTCTCATGTACTACATGTTCAGTATACCCTGAAGAGTTCATGTGGGTGGTCACGAGAGGACTAGCTGAGCAAAACTTCAGATAAACCAAAGGCTGATACTTTACAGGGAATTCAGAATAAGACAAAATAACAAACTCCTCAGCTCTTGTTTATCCTGATGCAATTAAAAAAGTAAACAGGAAGTTTAGTGATTATATCGAGGAGATGGATGAAAATATTTATTTTTTATTTATTCTTTATTTTGAATCTGAAATCTGGCCTGGTAGATTTACTAATTTGCTTTAACCACCAATCATAATTGTTATACCTAGAATTATAAAACATTCGAAGATTCCAGAGACTTTCACATACATTTTATTTTATCCCCTTGGTTGCGATTTGCAAATCCAGTCAGATGTATAGCTAAGATCAGAACACAGTCCTCTAAGACATCAAACCCAGGTCTAGAGACATAAAATTAGTCTTATAATAGTTCTAGAATTTATTGTGTGGTTTGAAAATTCCTTTGAAATATGCAGAGGTGTCAGACTAAAATCTGCTTGCTTTTAAAACTTGCTATTATGATACTTAGAAAAGTTTTTTTCAATTTGTTCATTTTCTCTTTTCAGTGTTGTACATAAGTACACAGAAGAGGAGGATGTGAAGACACCTAGAGTGCCATACTTCTCACACTCGGATATGTTTTTTATTAAGTTTTTTGGTTCTTCTGTCATATAATTTGTCCTATTTTGTCATAGTTGGTGATTTTTCACTGACACGTGAGTGAGATAAATGTATAAAATTGTGGATTTAATTGTAAAGAGTTCTTTCATATTTAAGTTGCAGTCATTTTCTTTTACCTCTATGTCAGTGAGCAGAAAGCAAAAAGAATTTTCAAAAAAGAGAAAATCTTTCTCCCTACATGATTTGTAACTGAAGTCTCAAACAACACCGTTTGATTTGCCTGCTTTGCTTGTGGGACTGACTGAAATGATGGACGTGAGGACAATTAAAACATTTGTAGAGACGGCTTCCTCTCTCCTGCTCTGTTCACCGTACAAAATGCTTGAGGGAAAATGTTCCACGAGGCATCCAGTTTCAGTCTCAGGCTGAAAAGGTTCCCTGAGACCAGATGCTCAGCCTCTGTTTCCATTATCTTGATAGGAAATAGAATTGGGCATCTAACCGTGGCACTTCCGCAAAAGGAGTGGGAATCCGAATTGAGCTGGGGGAGAGATTCTAAAGGTTCCAACATGCTAGGTGTAGGTGTAAACGTTCCTTTTAAGCCAAGTCTGTGCGCACTCATCTTACATCTCCCCCGGGCGGTTCACGCGGTGGGTGACGGATTCCGGGCCATCCACGCCGTCCTCTCACTTTGTGAACACGGTGGAAAGCGAGGCCTGGAGTTTGTAAACTCATTCAGGTTCCAGTTGCTCTGCTATGACTGGAAGAATTTCTCTGCGCTCTGGCTTAGGGAGGGGCTCCCGGGAAGCCTTTCTCTCCAGTCCCAGCTGGGTTTGATGTGACCTCATCAGAGCACAAGTGTCCACGTTGCTTGGCACGAGGCAGCCTCTCTGTGTCATGTGGCTCCTGCCGAGAGGGTTTCCCACTCTATTCATGACGTTTCCACAATCCTGCTGTATTCCCTGAACAGTTCACGCTTTCTCTCGGAACAACAAACACATCTGGGCACTGCGGTTGAACGAACACCAGACAATTGTGTGACCATCGTGTTGGCCTTCCTCCTCCACCCCTCCCCCTTCTAAGCAGCAGTCCTGTTCCAGGAGCGCCGTGTGAGTTTCAACAGTTTCCTGGTTGAAGGATGTGCGGGCAGGATGGGGAAGGAGGGGAGGGAAGGGGCGGTGCTGGGTCTGGAGAGGCATGTGTGGTATTTTGTCTGGTTTTAGCTTAAAGGTCACAGAGTAATTGGAAACAATTATTTTTTAATTAATAACTTAGGAAAGGTGAACAGAAACATTTCACAAGGTATTACTGCACACCAAAAATAAAACCATGCTTCAATAATTTATCACTCCTTGACAGAGGCTTGAAAAGGGTCCAGTCTGTAAGTACAAATCACCAATTTGCTCTTTTATAAATGACTTCTTCTAAGGGGAAAGTGGATGTCCCTCCAGATGGAGCATACATGTTCTCATTTGTTTTGTAGAATACGGGGCTGCCAGGTTACTGCATCCCTTCATGTACTCACATCAGCTGCTTCTAAAAGCAGTTCCACTGTTATCTCCCACCAGTCTGTAGCATCCTGTTTTTACTAACTTTTCCCCTGACCTCCCTTTCGGTATGTGTCTTTATTTTCCCCTTGCTGTCTCTCTGTTCTAATATCTGTGTGGTGGAGTAGTGTTTTCAACCATGGAACTACTTTTAATCATGATCAACTTTGGGAAATGCTACCATTTTTATGGTAATAAAGGACTGTATTATTCACTTGTACCAATGCAAGTTGTCCCCTGTGTATACCTTCACATAGTAGAACGGTGAAACAAAGTATAAAAGCTAAAATTACTTTTTTTCTTAACTGGAGTCTCCTAGAGGTCAGTGAATGATTTCCAATTGCATTGTAGCAAAGACATTTGTTCTGGGTTGAAGAATTTTTCACTTGAGTAAATACATTTTTCCCTGTCTCTCTGCCCCCAAACTCTGGCCACCAGGCTCTGTCTCTTGGGCTGTGACAAAACAGTGTTTAGCGAGAAACAGAAAATTGTGCTTGATTTTTTTTTTTTTTTTTTTTTTAGACTATCTGACTTCATGTTCTGTTTTGGTCTTCTGAGCTGTTCCTTGGTTAATCTTCCAACAAGTCGAATTGATTCTTACTTCAAAACTGTTTATCCCAAAACAGAGCTGTTGACAAGTACAAATACAGATGGCAGACATGTGCTGTGATTTCCACATTCACATCTCAGCATTCAGGAAGGGAATGCTATTGAGAGATGGTTTACATCTTCAGCTTTTTTATCCAGGGCAATGTGGAGTGCATGCTGGGAGTGCTTCATTACGTGACAAATAGTCAGTGTTTAAGGGGTTTCCGTAAGGTCTGAGAACTCAGCGGCGATGACTTGCGTGTATGGCTTATCACCTGGGAGGCTGTAATAATCTACTTTATAAGAATAAAAGTGACCTCTGGGGGGAAACATTGTCTTCGATAATCACACTGACTCACAAGTGACCTTAGTACAGCATTCCAGGCCGAAGGGTCAGTCTGTCCTCTTACCGTGGGCTGACACTGACCTTTGTCCTCATAGAAAATGATCCTCAAAGTATTGGCTAGCTCTTCTATTCAGAGGCAAATCCTGGCCCATTCTGTGGCCAGGACTAGTCTCCACAGCCAAGCTGCATTAACCATCCTTTTTCTCTCCACGAAAAGAAATTGTTGGTGAAAGGAAAACAAACTCCAGTTTTTATCTCCCGTGACCTTGTTTCTGGAGGGCCTGCACTCAACAGCATGGCTCTGACTACCTTTACTAAGATTGCCCCCATCGTTGTTGAGCTAAACTCCACCTGAGAGTTCGGCTTGACTTCTGGGATCTGAATATCCAGCAGCTACTTTTATTCCAGTTTGTACCAGTACACAGCAGTCCACAGCAGACGTGCGGCACTCACGCATGTCTCCGTTGTTGACCGACCAGCTTTGACTCACCAGTTGGAGTCCAGTTAGCCAAAGTGGGGATGAGACCACAGAAGTGGGTGGGCAAGAGTGGCACATGCCAAGTGGCGGGACAGTGGATGTGACCCTGACACTTGCTCTGCGCCTCTCTCAGCCTGCTTCCCTGGTTTAGGGGATGGGGGAGGGGGCCAGGCAGTGGGATTTGAGGAAGTGGTAGCAGAAATCAGTTTCACATTTAGGGAATGATAGCAGTAGGCAGGCACTGTGCTAGGTCCTGTGGGGAGAGTAAAGTAAGTGTGACCCTGTTCACGCTCTCCATACGAAGTGTGCAGGTTTAGGTGTTTGTGGGAGAAAATGGTGTCATCCTTTTTTTTTTTTTTTAATTGAGACAAATTTTGAGAATTCCTTTAAAAACCTGAACACTTTAGGTGGATTTGATCATCTCAACTGTATGTTCATATCTTGCAATTCAAGATAACCTCAGGACTAGATAATTTTGAAATCTGATTGTCCCCATCTGTTTATCCCATTTCCTCACAGGCCCATATGGTTCAAACTCCCATCTTTATACACTTTTTTTTTTTCCCATCTAGCAAAAGCCAGATTTTTGGTTTCGATTCATCTGTCTTATTGAAAGATTATCTCTTCTTAGTAGTAATTTGGGAGTTAGAGCAAATAGAAGGTGGACATATTCTAGGACCTTCATAAAATCATAAAACACTGGAGCAGTTGAGATAGAACATTTTGTAAACAAGATAGGTCTTGTTTACAAAATGTTCAAATCCATATGGACTCCATTTCTTCCAAGTTTCATAATGGAATGGATGCTGGAGGGTTTAGCAAAATATTCTACCAATAGTTTGGATTAAAGGCGAGGCCAGTTTGTGAAAAGTTTACATAAAATAATTTTAGAGAAACTGCTTTACTGCCATCATGTGCAGCATTCCAAATTACTATTCAGTGTTTACATCAAATAGAAGTCCTACTGAACTTGTAATAAAGAAAAAATAAAAAATTTGTAATTGGCACGTTGAGTGGATGTTGCTAGGATACCAACAACTTTTTTTTTTTTCCAGGTGGTGTGTCAGTCATAAACAACACCCAAATCTCAGTGGTTTGAAACAAATGATTTTCACTCATGCTGTACATCCACAGGGGCTTGTAGGTAGGACTCTGCTCATGTGGTCACCTGGGGGCCCAGGCAGAGGGAGGCAGCACCTTATGTTTCTAGCATCTCAGCGTGACTCAAGGCTTGGTGCCCTGGCAGAAGAGCGCAAAGCATCACGCCCTGGCTCTTAAATGCTTCTGCTTAGAAGTGACACCAGTCACTCCCACTCCCATCTTATTAGCCAAAGGAGGTTACATGGCCGTGGTTTACCTTAAGTTTTCAGTAAAGTATAATCTTTTCATGGACCTAGACGGAGAAGAAACCAGAAATATCGGTGAACAATGTTCATATTTATTACAGTATGTGTATTAGGGTTCTCCATAGAAACAGAACCAATGGGGGGGTGTGTATATCTGTCTATCCATCCATCCATGGGGGGCAGGGAGGGGACATTTATTTTAAAGGACTGGCTCACACAGTTGTGGAGGCTTGGTATTTCAAAGTTTACAGGGTAGGCTGGAGACCTGGGGAGGAATTGCAGTTCGAGTCCAAAGGCAGTCTGGCAGAATTTCTTCTGGGGAGGTCAGGTTTTTTTCTATTAAGGTCTTCAACTGATTAGATGAAGTCTGGCCACATTATGGAGGGTAATTTTGCATTACTCAGAGTCTGCTGATTTAAATGTTAACCTCATCTAAAAAATACCCTCACAAAAACATCTAGAATATTTGACCAAAAACTTCAGTACCATGGCCTAGCCAAGTTGACTCATAAAATTAGCCATCCCAGAATGTTAACTACATCCTTTGCATTATACATTTTTCTTACAGACTGCAAAAAGTCTCAGATTTTTATTGCCTTGAAAAAAATCCTTTTTTCGTTGACAGGGGTCGAGGGACCTGTGTTCCTAGTGCCTTAACTACTTCTTCACTAGATTCCAAAGGAAAATAGTGATCGTTCCTTCCATAGTTTCTGAAGCTGGGTGTGGATAGGTTGGTTTGGTTTTGTTGCAGGATAACTTAAAAGTTCCCTATATTTCTGGATTTAAAAGAAAATGCAAAGGGTAAGAAAATCCATTCCGTGGAGCAGGTAAACATGATCCCAAGGCAGACACATATGTTTTCTGTCCACATATTGTGGAGAGCCATGGAGCCTTTCATGTACATCACAGCCATACCCTGTGTCAGCTGTGTCTCAGAGGCACGGGGTATATTACATCTAAAACTGAACCTCATCACTTTTCAAACATTAGGTTGGTATGGCTCTCACTTTCAGTATATTTGAAACCCATTTTAAGTATCTTTATCCTGAGAAAGCGAATGTGCTTCCTATTTGTCCTGTTGGTAGGACCTGACCTTTGAGCTGAGCAAGCCTGCCTCACACCCTCTTCCCAGTCTCTCTGGCACGAGCACAGATGCAGAGATTTCTGGGATGATTTCCCCACCTTGGGAGTGCGGTAGAAGATCCCCACGGGATCACACCTCCGCCCTGACCTCAGGAACCGACTGGGCAAGTCCTCGCCGTCTCCCTCTGTGGTCACTGAACAAGGCAGTCGCCTTTCCCAGACGCTGAAGCCTGAAGCAAAGAAGTTCCGAGACTTGCCTGGGTCACTTGGGGGGTGGCTGCGACTAGAATAACAGTTCCCACTGCTATTTGATCAGGCTCTTTTTTTTTTACATCTTTATTGGAGTATAATTGCTTTACAATGGTGTGTTAGTTTCTGCTGTATAACAAAGTGAATCAGTTATACATATACATATGTTCCCATATCTCTTCCCTCTTGTGTCTCTCTCCCTCCCACCCTCCCTATCCCACCCCTCTAGGAGGTCACAAAGTACCGAGCTGATCTCCCTGTGCTATGCGGCTGCTTCCCACTAGCTATCTATTTTACGTTTTGTAATGTATACATGTCCATGCCACTCTCTCACTTTGTCCCAGCTTACCCTATCCCCTTCCCATATCCTCAAGTCCATGCTCTCGTAGGTTTGTGTCTTTATTCCCGTCTTACCCCTAGGTTCTTCATGACCTTTTTTTTTTCTTCTTAGATTCCATATATATGTGTTAGCATACGGTATTTGTTTTTCTCTTTCTGACTTACTTGACTATGTAGGACAGACTCTAGGTCCATCCACCTCACTACAAATATCTCAATTTCGTTTCTTTTTATGGCTGAGTAATATTCCATTGTAAGTGTCCATCATCGGATGAATGGATAAAGAAGATGTGATCAGGCTCTTAAGTGCTGAGTTCCGTCGGCTTCTCTGTTGATTGTACGTTTAATCAATAAATCAATGTTCTCTTTACTCATCGTCCCAGTAGTCGCAATAAGAAGGCCCCAAGGTGTGTGAGGTCCTCTGTGTTCAAAGATGATGTTGCTGACAGTGATTTGTTGGCGCTCTGCTTGGGTGTGACAGGAAAGATCAATAGGCAGCCAACAGCCCTTTACACCCCGGCCGATGTACAAGCTGCCCTGGGGCTGTGTCTGCAGGTGCTGCATCTTGAGTTTTTTGACATGACTGTCTTTTAGAATTTGTTCCCCCCGCCCGCCCCCGGAGTCTCCTGAGTCCTAATTTCTACATGCCAGGCTGTTTCCCAGCAGCCCTTTGCTGCATCTTCATGTTAGAAGCTGCATCGTCAGACCCAGTAAGTACATGAGCGAGATGGAGACGGACTGTGTGCAATGGGATCTCCTTTTCCTCCCCGACCCAGCTCTGGCTGCATCCATTGTCCTTGGTCACAGGTACATGCGCTCAGATGTCAAATAAAGACTGAAAGAGTTTGGTGCCCTTTCTAGAGTGAGATTTGCTGTGCCGCTTGACCGCCCTCCTCTGCACCCCGTCACACCCACAGTGTGAGCTCAGGGGTCCCTCGCCCCCCACCCCTTGAAGTAAGACCCACCCCATGAAACCGCCACACCCCCAGAATCCAACCGGGTCGTGTTGTGTTTCCTGTTAGATACATTTTACTTGACAAGTTTACTGATGACTCCTCTTTTGCTGTTCTCCTTACCATCTTTCACTTTATTATATAACTTAAAAAAAAAAAAACCACACTTTTCACTGAAGCTGATCACTGAGAATTGTGATGGAAAAGTCCAGGATGTCGAGAGATGTAGCAGGCCTCCATCAAAATGTCCTATTGTGTTTGCATTTTGGAGAAAAAGAGAAACATCTATTTTAAGAACTATTTAAAATACTTCTTAAGAATGGGTGAGAGGCTGAGTGAGAATAGGTGCTTTTCCCCTGATTAGAACAGTGTTTTCCCAAATGAACCTGTTTTGCCCGTTCAGAGAAATGAAAGTATTGTTTTAACTGAAGAGGAAAACTAGGATAAATAATCAAGCCATCAGACAGAGAATTTAAAAACCGTTCTTTTTATTATTGAATAAAACCCAGAACAGACTCTTAATATGATTCCTTTTATTATTGTCATTCATTCCCCTTTAACGGGGTGAAACTTAACTCCAAACTAAGGCGTTCTCTTCTCTTCTTGCGCCATCTCCCCTGTGTTGTGGGAGAGACCAGCCTTGAGACTACAGTTCCTGTTCCTGACATCACCCCTCCCAGCTTACACAGGCGTCATTTCTCTCCAAGTTGCCCTTCTTCTGTACGTCATGTCCATTTCTGTATTTTTCGAACAAGCTGACCCTACCTCGAGCTTTCCGTGCAGGGGGAGGAGATGTGCCACAGTCACGGCTAACCTTCAGTGGAGGAAGGACCCATCCCACAGGTAGTGACCCCTTGAAGGGCTGGTGCGTGAGTGTCACTGACGTGGGTGCTTTAGGAATTTAACAAAACATGAAGAAAGAAGTTCCTCTCTGGCGCGTGTGGAGGCATGAGAGACACACCACTCCAGTTTAGACAGAAAACAGCGAGGAGACTGGATGGATTTTAGAGCCATCGTAGACTGGAGGCTCCTTGCAGGTAGGGCTGTGTTTGGCTTTGTATTTCCAGTGCCTGAAAGTGTCTGGCTCTTTGGTGTTTGTTTGCTGTCTTCCTGATGACAAGTAACCACACAGAAACACAGTCCTGACGCCCTTAAATAATTTACCTGGGTCGTTGGCAGGCATTTTTGCTTCCAGATAGACATGCTCTCATCCTCACCATCAGGCCCACTATTATATGTTATTGGGAAGTTTGGAAACACTGGCAAAGGCAGGGTACGGTGCTATTCCTTCATTTCCTAACATTGGCTGGCAGCTCATCCCGCTACAAGGAGGTCATCTGACACATTTTTGGCTTGCCTGGGTGACAGTTTCATCCCTTAGAAATCAGAAGAAACACCAAGGAGGGTTGATACTGGGCTCAGAGGAGGAAATGCTCACCGACAGAGAAGTGATGGGAACTGGGGAGAGTGACTTTGTCACATAAAATAAACATGAATGTAGTCAGACGTGTAGCCCAGCCTTTAGGAAGGCAGATAGCCAAAAGTTCAGAGAAAACATCATCTTGTGAGAGGAGACTCCAGAAGGTTAGAAACCTTCGTAAAGTTTTTTCCAGTACAGAAACTCCAAAGAGAAAGTGAAGGATCGGCCTTCAGAGAGTTCCCCGTGATACCGATACCAATAGCAGCTGGTTTTATGCTGGCCACTGTTCTAAGCTCACAGCAGCCCCACGAGATAGACATTATTCTTCCTTTTGCAAATGAGCAAGTTGATCACAAAGAGGCACTTGCTGGGCCTCACCCAGCTAGTAAGTGGCAGGGGTGGGATTTCCACCCAGCAGTTGATTTCAAAGACTCTAACCTACCACCTGAATATGTCAAGAAGCCCAAACCACAAATGAGCTGAGGCTTTTCAGAATAAAGTGAACCACCAAGGGACAGGCCACTTGTTAACGGGATGCTGCCAGGTGGTAAGAAGACCAGGCTACTCTTTATTCTTCAAAAAAAAAAAAAAAACAACTCTCCAAGCTGAAAACATTCCTAGGAGAGAAAGAATCCACCAAGATACAGGAGACTGTAGCTCGTCCAAGTTAACTCATTGAATTATGTCCCCCCGCACAAAACAACTTGCTGGTGACCTTGAGGAAACACTGTTAGGAGTCTGTGAGATCCAAGAAAACAAGAGGCGAGCAAGTGCCCTGGTTTTAAAAAAGGAAGAAAAGGTTAGGAAAACAACGGATCTGTGACTTGAGGTTACAACCTTTCAAATTCTTCTGAGGTTACTCAAAATAGAAAAAGAGGAAAAAAAGGGGTGATTTTTAGGAGGCACTTTGGGTTCACTTGAAGGAGGCATGCCAAGACCACATTAGTATGGTTTTGAGCAGCTATACTGGAGGAAGATCACTGTGACACCACCATCATCACCATCGATGTCATCCCAGCTAACAGCCATCCAGCCAGGCACTGTCTAGAGCACCCGGCTTACATCACCTCATTTCATCCTCAGAACCAACCACCCTATGGCATAGCCACGGTCTCTCTCTCTCTCTCTCTTTTTTAAAATATATTTTATTATTTACAATGTTGTGTTAATTTCTGCTCTACAGCAAAGTGATTTCGGTTATACATATACATATATTTTCATATTCTTTTACATTATGGTTTATTACAGGATATTGAATATAGTTCCCTGTGCTATACAGTAGGACCTTGTTGTTTATCCATTCTTTATATAATAGTTTGCATCTGCTGACCCCAAACTCCCACTCCTTCCTTTCCCCACCTGCCCTCCCCCTGGCAACCACAAGTCTGTTCTCTATGTCTGTGAGTCTGTTTCTGTTTCGTAGATATGTTCATTTGTGTCGTATTTTAGATTCCATATATAAGTGATATTATATGGTATTTGTCTTTCCATGGTCTCTTAATCTTACCACACTGAACAAAATTTCTCAACCTTGTGGACAAAAATAAAATAGAGAAGTTGTTGGTATGCTTGAAGGATTTGTAACTGATTCTTGGAAAAGAAACTACATAAATAAACACACCTGGGTGAGCAACTGCACTTAAAATGAGTTGCAATCTTCTGTTCTTGGTTCTATACAGTTTCATATTTTCATCAGTTACTCAGGTAAAAGGATCAAAGATTTTTCAGATGATGTAGTATAAGCAGGAACAGATAATAGAAATAGAATCAAGAATTGAAAAGCTTAATAATCTAGGATAAGAGAAGGAAAGCAATAAACTGGAAACAAAAAGCAGTTCAATTAGGATTTGGGTTTTTTTTAAGCTACATAACACAGTTTGTATTATTGAATGATTGAATCTCATTGCAGGAAGGAATTGTTGGCTCTCTGGCTCACCCAAGCAGCCTACTCAATAGTTCTCCAGGCCAATGTTTTTCAGTCCGCGTGATATGGCACTGGAGATGAAATCAATTTAGTGGATGAAGTTCAGCATTTAAAAAAAGTAAAATAGAGGGACTTCCCTGGTGGTCCAGTGGCTAAGATTCCCCACTCCCAATGCAGGGGGCCTGGGTTCGATCCCTGGTCGAGGAACTAGATCACGCACGCATGCCTCAACTAAGACCTGGCACAGCCAAAATAAGTACATAAATAGATTTTTTAAAAAAAGTAAAATAGGAAGAAAAACCCAAAGTGCATCATAGCAATTAGTAGTAGTAGTAGTTAGACTTTTGTTTCCATTTTATTCTCAATCACGTATGCATGTATATGGTGGTGATATAAAATATATTATCTACTATATGTATATATAATATATACTATGTATAATATTTAATAAATAGTGTATTATATATACTATGTATAACATATACATTATACATATACTATGTATTTTATATATATATATATATATATATATATATATATATATAATTTTCTGAAGATTGTGGTTGAAAATTTGAAAGCCACTGCTATGGCCCATTCTTAAATACCTTTCTTTCGTTGCCTCATAAGTAAGACACTATCTACATGAAATCTGCAGACTTCTACTTTGTATTTGTACAGATTTGACTCATAGGAGGACTTTTTCTATTAATATTGAATTTAAATTTGTTCTGAGCTCGAGCACATTCGTTGTCTCTCAGCCCTGCCACATACTGGCCAGAAGGTCTTTGCTCAAACAATTTTATGTCTTTAATCCAAGATATCCAAATATCTTGGATTAAATGCTCTTCTTCTTCATAATCCTTAAGTTTACCTTGGACAAACCTAATCTCTTCTTGTCAACCCTTCAGCTATTTGAAAACACCCCTCATAAATCTTCTCCCCCGTCCGTCCAACTGCACTTCGGAAATGCAGGTTCAGAGTCCACAAGCCACTCCGGCCACTCTCTTCTAAAAGCACTCCAGTTTGCATATGTTTATTCTGTTTTATTTATTTTCTTCTGTATACTCATTTTAAAGTAAGTATGCAACGTGAAAAGTGACATGCAAGCAATGAACATAGCCGTGTTGGGTGAAGGAACTTATGGACAATGACTTTGCTTCTTCAAAATTTTTTTTTTTAACATCTTTAATGGATTTTAATTGCTTTACGATATCAAAATTGTTTTTAATGTTAGTTTAGACCCATCTTCCACAGAAATAAAGCAGGGTGCCCAGAATCTAATTCCAAATGTAGACTAGTGATCTCAGAATATGAAGAACATATTCTTGTTCAAAAGACAAAATTGCATTAAGAAGTTTTGGGTTGTTTTTAGTGACATGCTTGTAGTTTAAAACTCTAAAGTTTTTTTGTTTGTTTTGTTTTGTTTTTTATGCCTGCTGGGGAACCATATCTCTTCCATCTTGGGTTGGTACCATTGGTTTTTTTCTGACCTAAGAAAAGCACTTAACATTTGTCCTTGTTTAATTTCATCTTGTTAGATTCAGCTCATTGCTCCGGCCTGTCAAGATCGTTTTTCATTATTATTCTGTCGTGGGGTTGTCTGCCTGCTCATCCCAGGGCTGGTCACCTACAGGCCAGAGTCACATGCCCGCCACACCTCCCTCCCTCAGCACTGGGGGAAGGGGCCACAGGGAGCCCCTCGCCAGGTGACATGAAGGAGACGACAATAAGTATCCTTTCCGAGATCCTGCAGCCAGTTTATCGTCTCTCTAGTTATCCTTGTGTTATTTTAGCCCATTTTTCTCCTTATGGTCCATAAAGATAATAAGTAGGCAACTGGTTATACTTACCTTTCTTACTTAGCTTCTAGGAAGCTCAGAGCCTGGGCCAATGATCCATTTTCAATGGGTCTAAGCCATTCAAAATCGATAGAAATAAACTAATAACATATGTGGTAAAAAGCTTTTGTTTTTAAATGATGTACTTCTATAATATATGTAATTTAAAAGAATCTGGCTATATAAATCCCACTTGGGACTGTTCCTATCTTGTATATTTCAAATAGAGTTATTTTTATACACATGGCGCAGAAAAGCAAAACACTAAAGGAGCGGCCATATTTGAATTTTGTTTAGACAAAAACTATGTTCGAATAATTAATAGTTTCTGCTTAACTACAGATCCTTCAGTAACACACGTGTGAATTTGGCTTTGGGAGGGAGATAGAGGTGCTTTGGTGGAGGAATTCGTACTGATGCGCCATCTTACCCTGTGAGATAAGCAAACAGGTCAGCAGGAGATTTAGTGAAATGATGGCGTTAAAGTGGTATTGTTGGCTCAGCTCAAGGTAGACCTTTCATTAAACTGAAGGGTGCTATTGCCACATGGATTTTGTCCCCTTCACAGCAATGTTTTCACGTGAAGAGAGAATTAAGTACTGGCCTAGGAATTGGGAAGGCTGGTGTTTCTCCTTCCAGCTTTCCTGCTCGGAAGCAAATGAGCACGTTTCTCTAAGATGCCTCAGACTCATGCAGACGTGGGCCCCCCTCACGTATTAGAGGTGTGTGCAGAGGACGTCAGTGATTCGGTAAAGACACTGGCCAGTCTCCCGGTAGCAAGTGCAGGTGTAGCATTAGCGGCTGTGCGGCACTGCCCTAGAGGCTGACTTCTACTGCGATTTAACGGGAGGCCAGTGAACGAGGCCTGTCCATTTCAGGTGCCCGTTTAGTAGAAGAAAGGGCTGTGTTAACAGCATGTGACAGAACTCCAGTGGGTCTGGGGGGAATTTGGACCCGGCTCCGGAGTTGAGGGTCATAAAGCTAAAGAAGGAATTTGTCCTTCAGAAATTGTCTATAAAAAGTGAACCAGAGAATCATCTTTGGAGTTTGGTCTTTGTAGGTGCCTTGAAAAATGTTTTTTAAAATTTTCTCAATTTTGATGAAGGGCCTTCACGTTCAAAGATCCTGGTATTCTCCATTGGCAAGGGAGGGCAGGGAGGAGGGTGCTAATCAAACAATCTGCTTGTTTTTGATGCAGGCTGGATAAGAGGTTTGGATCACTTCCGTAAGGGGGAAACTTAGAGAACCCTCCTTGTCGGGACTGCTTCCGTGATGGGACAGAAAAAGGTAGTGTGAAGGACGAGAAAGGGAAGGATGATATTTAGGTACTAGAATAAACATGTTCTTTATTTTGAAAAGAGGGAGAGAAAAAAGGGAAAAAGAAAATACATCCTTAGAATTTTAAAATTTCTTTAATTTGAGAACATCTGCCGTGGATGGAAGGATGGAAAACATTTGACAATGTGCAGTACTGAGGCGCCCTTACCTGCAGTTATGCTGTGGGCTTTTTACCTGCATCCTCTGAAGGAGTGGATTTGCCCATTTATGTTAGGTTTGCAAGTTCAGGATGCGAGTTCCTCCCTGAGGGGAAGTTCTCACGGGGTGTCCTACTTACCCAGAGGGCCTTCCAAACCCTGGTCCAAGAAGCAGAAAATTGAAGTCTCGCTGCCACCCCTAATGTACTCTTTAGAACCCTCACAACCCGCACCCTCTGTATACTTCAGTTTTCTGGAACATTGATGGCAGCTGCAACAGCACAGGGGTTGGCCACAGGTTCCAGAGCTCCTCCGCTTAGGAGCAATGTGACCTCAGACAAGTTGTCCTAATCTTTCTATGCCTCAGGCTGTAAAGCGGGAGAGGATTAATACATAGTTTATAGGGTCGTTGTGAAGATTAGATGAGCACATACATGTAGAGTTAGATGTGTGCCTAGCACATAGTGAGAACTCAACAATTGGGAGCTATTATTCCTCCTTCCCTGGGAAGGTTGGAAGAGGATGATTAAAATAAATGAAACACATAGAGTTCTGAACACAGAGACGCATGCACCTTCGCTTCCGTCTGTGCTAAATTATTGAACAGATAGCCTCACAATAAGCATGGTACTGTGCTATGTACTGGAGCTTAGCAACTTTAAGATGAATCCTGCCCTCCAGGGGTTTAGCGCTTGGGTGGTAGAGAAGATAAGCACACAAAGCCGGTCCGTTGCAATGCAGGGCAGGGAGGGGGACCAAGTGGCCACATGAGGATAAAGAGTAAACATGGTGTAGGATACTTAAAAAAGGCTACAGAACAGTCACAAACGCATTACTTGAAGACTGATCTTTGAGACTGATTTTCGGCATCCAATCACAAGATGTGAGTGTTTGGGTTTTTTGAAAAGGGAAAAGGAAATTCTTAACCAACCCCCAGATACTCCTCCTCTGTACTTCCATAGTCGTATGTGATTCTATCTCCGCTGATCATTTATCCCATAGTTTCGTGATTATCTGCTGATGCTTCAGTCTCCATGTCTAGCATGACAAAGGCAGATGTTGTGTTATTCATCTTGAGAGCCCAGCCCTGTGTACATGGCCTGCACTTAGTAGGCATTTAGGAGAGGTTGGCTGAGGAGTGGATGATGCTAAGAGGGCATTTTCAGCACGTCTAAGATTGAACGCTATCTCCCCTATTTCAGATATAGGTTATATTTTTCGTTCAGGCTTTCTAAATACCAATTTTTAAAAACCCCTCCTTCGTCTCCATACAGACAGCCTCCAGATCTTCCTGGCTCTTCCCTTTACTTCCATTTCCTCCCAACAACATCACTAGCTCCAACACCCTACATCAGGCATGCCTCATTTTATTTCCGGATAATTACAACTAACGCGATCCGTTTTTTCCCACTTTCACACCATTGTGCAATCTCTTTCTCCGGCTTTGAATGTTCTACTACCCTTCTCTATCTACCCAGACCCCACCTAACCTCTAAGATCCACCATCGTTTCTTGTTTCTAGTTGAAATACCTCTCTCTGCTCTAAATTCTGGTAGCCTGGCTTTAATCTCCCTTCTGATAACAGCTGTGATTTACTGCTATGCATCATTATACAAGGACACCTAGTCCTTACAGTATCCTTGTGAGAAACCTAATCATCTCCCCATCTCACAGATGGGAAAACTGAGGTTCATCAACATTAATTAACTTGCCAAGGCCACACAACTAACTTGCCGTCTGACTTCTTTCTTCTACATCCTGCCACCCCACCCCAAGTAAAACGTTAACTCCTAGAGAGAAGAGATACTGCTGACACTTTCTCACATTAGCCAACTCTCTGTAAGTACTTTTTTTGCAACTAGTAAGCAACTATTGATTTGTTTTAAAGTCCTGTTCGTCTGTATTGTTCTTTAACAGGGAGAATACAGGAGGGGATAATTGGGTAGAAAAAAAGCACCGAAAGATTCTTTTTTTCCAATGGAAGAAAGTGCATGGCAGCATGGAGAAGGAAGCAAGTCGACAAGCCTGCGACATTTACATAAATGTCCATCAATTTCCCCTTTTTAAGTAAATTAAAGTCGAGTTCAAAGAAAATTGTGAAAAATTTTCTCTTTTCTTACACTGATTGTCCCAGAAATCTGTAGTTTTAATAAAATTTTTATTTCTGAATATTGCAATGCTCACCACAATAACGATACTAGAATAGCCATATCTACCTACAAACACCAATCAATGTCAATGGAAATTCACGACCAAGGCATGAAAAAGGGACAAAGGGTGTTAATAAGTTGCCAAAGGCAGGGCCTTCCCTGGTGGTCTAGTGGGTAAGACTCCACGCTCGCAATGCAGGGGGCCCAGGTTCGATCCCTGGTCGGGGAACTAGATCCCGCATGCATGCCACAACTAAGAGTTCGTGTGCCACAACTAAGAGTCCTCATGCTGCAACTAAGAGCCCACATGCTGCAACTAAAAGATCCCTCATGCCACGACGAAGACCCGGCGCAGCCTAAATAAATATTAAAAAAAATAAGTTACCAAAGGCACATTCTCCATTTCTCCCTTTCAGAAGCCTCTAAACATGAAGAAAATGTCCCAGGGATGGGACTGGGCTGGTGAAGTTGGCAGGTCCTTCATCTCTGAGGATTCCATGGAGGTTGGGAAACACTTTTCCAAGGCTGCTCCCGTACCTGGAGGATGCAGGTGGTGTGGTCGTGGCATCATCACGTGCCAGACTTGGTCCATGTCATCCCAAGATGCTCTGAGGGTAGCTCATTCTATGCCTTCATGACTAAAATAAAAGTAAACCTATGTATAATTTTCTAGCGGGAAGAAATCTGAGGGATCATTTAATTCAAACCTTTTATTTTATACCGGAGGCAACACAGAGAAGTTAAGTGATTTACCGAAGGACACAGAGCTGCCGATTTATAACCATAAAACCCACCATGAAAGAGAATTTTCTTGTGTGTGATGTTAATGTAACTCTTCTAGTCGGGGGCCATGGGATGTTAATGTAACCACTTAGTCACTTAATGTATCAAGTCCAGCCAGATTGCCAGTGTGAAATGACTCCAGCAGATTCAAACAGAAAGCAATGTTTTCTTGCTTTCCCTGTGCACCCCGGAGCCCAGATGCTGGATACCCTCTTTCTTAGCCCCACTCTGGCTCTCTTCCTCACAGTCACACCCCTCACACCCCCACCCCCCGAGGGCTGCCCGGCAGGAAGCCTCTCCTCTGCAGCTCAGCCCTTCCGCAACGAACATGCTCTGAGCCCTTCCTTTGTGTCCAACCCGGCCCGAGGGCTCCCTGCTTACTCTTCATCACCTCACTGAAACCGCACAGAACGGGGGGATGCAGGTACAAGAAGGACGGTTGTCCTCATGTTTGGAGGAGGTTATAAAGGGGGTCAGTGGCAGAGCTGTGGGGAGAGACTGTGTCTATCACAGCCTGGGGGAAGTTAGACACAGGGGCTCAGTTTCCTCCCCTGTAAAATGGGCTAACAGTAGTACGGCCCTCCGGTGGTGTGAGTGTTCGTGAGCTAACTGGCTAAATGCCCAGAATGTGGCACAGGGAGTCCTGCCAACCCAGCGGAGGCTGTGAGTGAGGCAGGCAATGAAGGTCATGCCTCGGATAAGGTGTCCTCCTGGTTTCACCAACAGGAACACTTAGTACCTGGGTGAATGGCAGGATTATTTACTGAGCCGTGTGTGGGCTCTCTCCAGCTGCTCGCCAGCCCCTCTCTAACCTGGGGGCTGCTGGCCTTTTGAGAATCACTGCATCAGAGGGCATACTTGTTATGGGGCTAAAGCAGAAGTGTTGGCACCTTACCCCTCTCTCTGTGGCAGGTAGATTATACCAGGTGACCGGGGTGGGAGTTGGCTGGAGATAGTGGGGAGGGGCCCTGGGGAGGGGAGATAGCCAGTTATCCCCAGACTAGGAAGGGAGTGGGGTGAAGAAGTCTTTCCTAGCAGCAGGAATCTGTGCCCCACTCACGGGGGACCCGGCAGAGGGGGTGGGAGACGCTCAGAGGGCAAAGGACACTCGGTGCATCTGGGGAGGTCAAAGCCCAGCCTGGCTGGAGACTTGAGACTTTCTTTGCACCAGAGCATCTGAGCCAGAGCCTTCAAATGACCTTGTGAGCAACGGCGATGGAAGACCCTCACCCTAGGTTTCTGAGCCCCCCAGAGTCTCTGCTGACTTAACAGAAGATTGAGATTTCCTCCTTCCTGGTGGGACAGAGGCTTGGAGAAGTCAGATTCTATCAACGTGATTTCACCCTGCACAGGGAGCACCGGCGTCCTGGCCGAGGGAGCTCGACCTCCTCTGGCGTCTGCAGGGCAGACGGTCTTGCACTTGCCATGACGGCCTGAGCAACTTGGCCCCTAAACCGACATTACGGGCCTGGAACTGTGGTCTTCGAGTTGGTGCTTTGCCCATGAAGTCACTCACTTCATTGCCTGGAGCAGAGACTAGGCCTAACGGTCCAACTGCTGCCCTTCCTGGAGCCCTACTTCCTGTTACCTGGCACCGCCGGCGCTAGGATGCTCTCTAGGACATCCTGCATTTATTTTTTTTTTAATTTTTTAAAATAAACTTTATTGAAGTGTAGTTGGTTTAGATTGTTGTGTTCATTTCTGCTGTACAGCAAAGTGACTCAGTTATACATATATATATTCTTTTTCATATTCTTTTCCATTACAGTTTATCACAGGATATTGAATATAGTGCCCTGGGCTATACAGTAGGACCTTGTGGTTTATCCAGCCTGTGTATAATAGTTTGCATCTGCTAATCCCAAACTCTCAATCCGTCCCTCCCCCATCCAACTTCCCCCTTGGCAACCACAAGTCTGTTCTCTATGTAGGACACCCTGCATTCATTCGGTCACCAGATGCTACCAAGTCTGTCTCCAAATGGTGTCCTGAGTCCCTCCCTCTCATTATCTCCACTGTCACTGTTCACCTCACCCTTTCTGACTGACCTGCAATACAGTGGCCTCCTCCACAGCCCCTGGGCTCTCTTCTCTTCCCAAGTTGTCTTAAGGGACCCCACTGCCTGCCTGAAACTCTACTGCTTAAACAGCCATGGAAGTTCCTTACATCCCACTGAATACGGTTGAACCTCCTAATACTATGACGTGCAAATCCCTTCAGCGTTTGGTTGCTACCACAGTTCTCAGCCTTGCTTTCCTCTCCCTCAGAACCTTCTTTCTGGGCACGTCTCAAACATGCCAGGCCCTTCTCAGGACTCCACGGTCAAGTCTCAGAGGCGGAAAAACAAAGACAAACAAGCAAACACACGAAAGCGCTCTCCCATAGTTCCAATAAAGGGGAAGGAGGACGGGACAGAGAGAGAGCTCTCAGAAGTGAAATTTGGTTGGGCTGGGCATGTCACCTGTTCCAGTCCTCACTTTCTGTATCCTTTTAGCTCAGACGATGTGTTTCTTGAAAAGTCTGGATTCTCAAGGCAGCCTGGTTGGTTGCTTCCCCATCAGTGATTGACTCACCTTGGGTAAAGTGACTGCCTCTGACCAATCAGTCATGGTAGGGAGGGGGCAACGTCATACAGTATAAAGGGTCTCTGCCAAGGGCTGAGATCTGGCAGGTTCTCTGGGAAGCCTGTGAAAATGCAGGAACCGACTCAGTGGCTCTGCCTTTCTCACAGGCTCGCAGGTGACACGGGTGCTTCTGGTCCATGGACCACACTTTGAACAGTGAGACTCTACAATAGGATGTAGTCGGGAGAGGCAATAAACAGTATTCAGTACATCCTTCTTATTCTAGAATGTTCTCCATTCTTTGTTGGCAGGAAAATTTTGCTCACTGTTTAAGGTGCAGTTCAAATGTAAGGTCCACAGGGATGTTGGGTTCTCCTAGAGTTAATCTCATAAGTCCTTTCTGGAATCCCACGTGTCATTTGCCTAATAGTGACTTGTGTATATTTGTCACGTTCGTTTTTGCTTATTCTACTTTTTTAATGTACATACAGTAAAATCCACTTTTTTTGGTACACAGTCTGTGAGTTTTAACAAGGTGGTACAGTTGTGTAACTACCACCACAACTGATTCAGATTCACAGTAGTTCCATCCGCCAGAAGTTTCTCTCCTGCTGCCCTTTGGAGTCACCCCTCCCCACTGACCCCAGCCCCTGGCCACCACTGACCTGTTTCTGTTCTACAATTTTGCCTTTTTCAGAATGTTATAAAATAGAATCATGCACTCCGTAGCCTGTGAGTCTCCTCCGTTTTGCTATATCTATGGATTGGGATTCGTGTCTGATTCATCTTCATTTTTGACTAAATAAGTGCCTAACACCAAGTTAGAGTTCAGATAACCCATATGCATGCATGATGCTTGTAGTGAGTCCAATGTCTTTTCAGAAGCCTGACTCTTTATTAATAAACCTCCCGGTGGGATGGAGCCTCTAGAGGTTTGGTGGTGACTCTTCACCTCAGTGTTTGCCTAACTTGCCTGGTCAAAGAATCTCCTGTCTCCTGGGTGTGTAGTAAAAATATGGATTTCCAGAACTCTTTCCTGCACAGTCTGATTTCACAGGTCTGGAAAGAAACCTGGGGAGCTTCTCAAATTATGCTCATGTCAGAATCACTTGAATCACAGATTGCACGGTCCCACTCCAGAATTTCTTTTTCAGCGGGTCTGCAGTGAGATCTAAGAATTCGCACTTCTAACAAGTTTCCAGGTGAGGCCAGTGTTGTGCTCTGGGGATCCCACTTTGAGATCCGCCGATCTACGGCTCTGCGCTAGGGTCGTCTCCAACGATCTTTGTACGCATGCGCAGGTGTGAATTCCAGCTTAAGTGCGACTGATGGGGAGGGAGTGTGCTTGCACCCTGGCCATGACCTCAATCCCACTTCACCCGGGACAACTTCTTCAGCCCACGTTGACCCAGAAGCAGAGATCTCAGATTTGTTTGATTCGATCATTCTCCCCGTGGCAGGGGGACCAAGATGAAGGCGTCCGGCTCCTGCTGAGAATGCCGAAGGAAGTCATATGCAAAACCAGTCCCAGTTCTTTCTAGTTCTTCACACAGGCTTGAACAATGATGATGTGGAAACTGTACATGAGGATGCGTCTCTGATCTTAAAGAAACCAGTGCGATTAAGGCTGGATTTGGACTCCGAAGAAAAGTTCCTGGGGACGCTGAGGGTTAGCGGTAACAGCTGTTATCCTGCCCATTGGAGGAGAAACTGAAGGGGGAAGAAAGGACTTGTTGAAAGGATGTGTCTCTGCAGCTCTGAGAGTGGAAACTGTTGCATCAATCCTGGAGGAAAGTGTATTCCTCGGTAAGTGGTTGTTTTTTCTGGTTCAGGTAGACAACAAAGTGCCGGTGGGTAAGAAACTTCGAGATCTAAGGAGGGGGGGGAGGATGAAATTTATGGCTTCGGTGGTGATCTGCGGCATGTGGCCCTCACCCCGCTTCCTCCATAGGCATCTGTGTTCAAGCTGCCTCTGTGAGGAGGAGGCCAGCTTCCGCCATCCACAAGGGCCCCCCGGGGCTGTCTATGTGGCCCCTCTGAAAGGAGACGAGAAGGGCCCTGGGTCTCCTCAGCTGAGAATAGGCTTTTACAGCTCCTTGTTCATCATCTTCTAATGTGTCTGGAAATCGGTAGGAACGGCCCCTTGTGGTGTAGGGGTTTTGACTTTTACTGCCTTATGGAGAACAAACCTAGCAGAGAAAGGTATTGTCTGAGGACTCTTAGGACAAGTCCAAGAGATTCCCATTATACAATAGATCATACTCTG
This sequence comes from Orcinus orca, assembly GCF_937001465.1. NCBI lineage: Eukaryota > Metazoa > Chordata > Mammalia > Artiodactyla > Delphinidae > Orcinus > Orcinus orca. Next base: position 27,284,972 of record NC_064562.1, read on the forward strand.
GTCCCCTGTGTCTGGTCAGTGTAAAGGTGGCGATGGTGTGTGCAGATAGGATGGCAGTAGATGACACGATGATTTGGTTGTATGGTTTACCTCCTTAGTCTACTGCTTTTATAGCTAATTTCACCAAATTTTTACATTTTATTTTTACCTTTTAAAACCAGCTTATTAGAGAGGAGAGCTGTTGTTGCTTTGCATTGCTCCTTAGATCACAATATTAGCAGAACTTTTAAAATACATGTACATAGGACTATAAAAACAAATAGCTATTTTTAAAAAATGCCTACTAGTCCAGAATTTTTACTCAGAGAGCTTTTCATCTGTCTTATTTGCTACTTCTCACTTTACTTCCATCTGTGAACTTCTTTGACAATCAACTTTTAATTCTTTCTGTGGATGGGCATCGGAGGTGTAAACAAAAATATTTACTCTATAAATGTTGTTTTGCCCAAATATTTTATTCTATTTCTGAGCCAGTTTTTTTGTGGGCTTTTTTTCCCCCCCAGTATATTTAACAATGTATAGAGTGGATGGGCTTGGGTATAACTTTCTCTGTGAGAAAGGAGTGAAATAATTAAAAATCATCAACAGGAGAAAGGATAGGAGCTATGGAAGCATTGCAAATTTAGCAGTCTCCTCTAAATAACTGATAGTTGGCAGAAGATACGTAGCAGTTAACTCTGTAATCTGCAATTAGAGAGATAAACCAAGTCACCATATGTCAGGCTGCCTGCCCATATTGGAATATTGGGTGTCTCATTTCAGCAATAATATATTACAGCTCACGTTGTCCTTGGATATCAGGCAGTTTGTAAGGAGTCCACATTAGGATTCAAACATTTTCTGGTCTTTTTTCTTTGATGTAATTAGTATAACCTCTCTTTAAAAAGAAACATTCTTACAAAAAAATTACAAGAAGAGAGGTTTAAAAAAAAAGGTTTAGAAATGAAATACTTCCTACAGTCTGGCACATTTTTTTTTTCTTGTGGTTTCATTTTTCACATTTAAACTTTAATTCAATTGAAATTCCTTTTAGTTAAAAGATGTTCTAGCTATATTTATTGATCATTTCCACATTGATTTTTTTTTGTTTTTTTTAAATGCCATTTTAAAGAGATATACCTTTTTTTTAACAGAAGTATAGTTGATTTACAGTGTTGTGTTAGTTTCAGGTGTACAGCACAGTGATTCAGTTATACATATACATCTATTTTTATTCAGATTATTTCCTTTATAGGTTATTACAAAATGTTGAGTGCAATTCCCCATGCTATTACAGTGGGTCCTTGTTGGTCATCTGTTTTATGTATAGTAACGCGGCACATCTTTTTGATCTTGACCTTGAGTGCTTACAATCTGGGGAGGTGATACCGAAGGTATTTCAGGTTTAAAGGCAGTGTGGGATCCAGGTAAGGCACATTCAGAAGGACATCGTATTGTTTTCCTAAATAGCATCTGCATTGAAGCTGCTGTTTCTCGGGGCACAGGAGAGGGCAGGAAGAGGGTCCCCGCTGCCCTCGCAGGCTGGCCTTGTGCAGCTCTCTGCCCGGCATGCAGCTCCTCTGCCTTTTCCCATGGGACCGGCTCGGTGGCCTGTGTGGACATGCAGCCCAAGCACATTCCAGCCCAGCCTCAGCACCCCAGGACCCCCCACATCACCATTCTCACTGGCAGCTCTTCCGACTCACCGGATGACACGGCTTCGGGTATGTATGGGAGAGGCTTTGAGAGACCCCCAGGAGCCCCTGGGCCATAGTGACAAATTCCAAGTTGTGTTTGTCCCAGGTAGGAGTTTCCTGGGCTAAAGTTTGGCTTAATCCTAAGAAGAAATTATGTAGCCAAAAATAAGCATGAAATATTTGTGGGTTTAAAAAAATTTTTTTCTATCGAAGCATAGTGGATTTACAATGCTGTATTAATATCTGCTGTGTAGTAAAGTGCCTCAGTTATTCACATATATACATTATTTTTTATATTCTTTTCCACTGTGGTTTATCACAGGATATTGACTATAGTTCCCTGTGCTCTACAGTAGGACCTTGCTGTTTATCCATTCTATATGTAATAGTTTGCGTCAGCTAACCCCAAACTCCCAATCCATCCCTCCTCACACCCCCCTCCTCCGTGGCCACCACAAGTCTGTTCTCTATGTCTGTGAGTCTGTTCCTCTTTCGTAGATAGGTTCATTTGTGCTCTATTTTAGATTCCACATGTAAGTGATATCATATGGTGTTTGTCTTTCTCTTTCTGACTTACTTCACTTAGTATGATGATCCCTAGCTGTAGCTATGAAGCATGAAATATTTGTATCATGAAAATCATACAACTAATCCCTATATTGATATTAATCTTTATAAGAGAAGAGGGCACAAATGGCCTTACAATAAAAACTTATTTTGTCTTTATTATAAGGTATAAATACAGTTACCCTGAACAAACATCACATATCAAGGATGTGTGAGAAATAGACTTTTTTCCTCCTTATTTAAAACTAAAATTATTTGAGGAGTGAAAAGAGCATTTCCTGCTATTTTAGTTCAGGTGCCTACAAATTCAGAGCGAGAACTTGAGTTCAGGTGGTTTATTTGGGGAGTGATCCAGGAAGAATAGATGAGAGAGAGGGGAAAGTGTGACAGGGAATAACGAAACACTAATGAAGTGTCAAATAGAGTGGGTTACTGCCGTGGGCAACGCACTGGGGCCCAATTCCAGTGGGGACCCTCTGAGAAACCACGGGAAACACACCTGTGAATCATCCCTTGGGAGGATGGAGGAGGGGTATTTATTGGTTGAGGTAGCCCCCCAGGGGTGTTTCCACCATCCATCCCACCTCCCAACACGCATACACACACTTCAGAGTCACACCTGCCCACCTTGGACCAAGCTCCCAAGATGCCAGCTGGAAAAAGCAGGAAAGACAGCTACTCATGCAGAGTGAAGGAAGTCAGAAAGAGAAAAACAAGTATCGTATATTAACGCATATATGTGGAATCTAGAAAAATGGTGCAGATGAACCAATTTGCAGGGCAGGAATAGAGAGGTGAACGTAGAGAACGGGCGGATGGACACAGTGGGGGAAGCAGAGGGTGGGATGAATTGGGAGATTGGGATTGAAATATGTACACCACCATTTGTAAAACAGATAGCTAGTGGGAACCGGTGGTATATAGTGCAGGGAGCGCAGCTCAGTGCTCTGTGATGACCTAGAGGGGTGGGATGGTAGGGGGTGGGAGGGAGGTCCAAGAGGGAGCGGGTATATGTATACATAGAGCTGATTCACTTCGTCGTACAGCAGAAGCTAACACAACATTGTAAAGCAATTATACTCCAATAAGAAAAAAGAAAAAAAAAGAAAGAAAGCTACTGAGGTGATTCAGTTATACATAGACATATACACCCCTGGGGGGGCTACCCTCAACCAATAAATACTCCTCCTCCATCCTGAAACTAACACAACATTGTTAATCAACTATACTCCAATATAAAATATAAAGTTAAAAAAAGAAGAAAGCTACTGATGTTGAAGATAGTAGCTAAGCGTAGACAGGAAAGTATCTATTTAATAGCTACAGTGAACTCAAACACATCAACACTGTTGTCTCCATTCCTTTTTGATGTATGCTAACTCTTTTGATGGGAATTAGAGGCGATAAATGGAAATGAAATTTACCCTCTGTATATGGTTTTATCCAATCATTTTGTTCTACTGATTAGTGTGAGGAATAAAAAAAAATGGAAAATATTGTCGGGTTACCCCCTCAAAAAGTTTCACAGTTTAAGTTCCAGTACTACTGAATAAGTGCCCTAGCTTTTCTGTTGGCCTATCAATACTGGTTATAATTACACATTTTGAAATTTGTTAACATGATAGGTATAAAATAGTGTCTTATTTATAATTGTTTTAAAAATTATGATTGAGCTTGTTTATTTTCTGTTTGTGTCTATTGATAATTTTCAGTTTGGCTATCTTTTTGTTAATTCACCATAACTCTTTGTATATTTGTCTGTTGTATCTTACAAATACCTTTCTCATTTTATCGTTTGTTATTTCTTCTATATTGAGAATTTTAAGAAATCATCTTTTCCTTTATGGCTACTGAATTTGCTTAGAGAGGCATTCCTAACTCCAATATTAAAACAAAAACAAAAGCAAAAAAAACCCAAAACAAAAACAATGAAAAAAAAAAGCCAAACTATTGTTTCTACTTCTTTTGTATTTCATTTTTACATATCTTTTATATTCCATCTTTACAAATGGAATTTATTTTGGGTGTGAAATAGCACTTCAACCTTTTTTTTTCCCCTAATGAATTGTGTACTTTTGGGGGACTGGGCTGGTCCTAAGCTTTTCATTTTGAAAATACGCATGTAAATTCACCAAGTGGAACTCCTTCAAGTGTGTTGACCTTGAATGGATGTTTTCTGTGGAAGTGGCTGTGAGGGGCAGTCGTGATTTCATGGGCTTTCTACTTCAGGCCCGAAGGGAGTCTGATCATCAGATAGCTGGCACTTTTGTTTTCATTCTTCCTCATTCCAAACCAATGGCTTGTTTTGAAGAGGCTGACACAGTCACCCACATGGACAAGTCCCGGAAGAGAAATCTATCATTTGAGTGGCAGACCTGCCCACCCTGTAGGGGACATCAGGTTCCTATAAGAGAGTCAAGTTCTGGTTCTTGGTAACTGAGCTTCCACTTTGAAGACAGGGAGCTTCTCCTCCCTTTCTTCTCGTTTCCTACCTCCCACCCTCCACCTTATAACAAGGACAGGGTCACTGGGGCTGCCCCAACTAGAGTGTCTCTACGGGGGGGACTAAAAGAAAATTGTCCCAACGCCCCTCTGTGCTGTTATCCATGGTCCAGGAATGTGTGATGTCCCTCCTCCCTGCGCACAGATGAACCTTGGCCAATCTCTCCAGGAAATTCTCACTAGGGGACAAAAGAGCTGCTGGTGGGAGAGTCGGGAGAGAGCCCAGAAAGAGAGAGACAGAAGCAGACAGACAGTGGACACTTCCTGGGCCTGGGCAGAGCCACTGAGGGCTCTGTGCTTCAGCTTATTGTCCCCCAGACGGGTGTGATGATGACAGGACCCACCTCGTAGTGTTGCATAAGGACGAAGGAGCCAACTGCGTGGACCAGTTCCCGGCAACTGTAAGCATCATACAAGCATCATCGTTCCTCAAAAGGAGACCGTGGCTTTGTCCTTCTTTTCACTCACATGTACCAAGAAAGCGAACTTCTTTTTTTTTTTTTTTTTGGTTTTTAGGAAAGGGTATGTATTCCTCTGTTTCTTTCCCCTACACCCTCATATACAGAAGAGGGAGGTTGTGCCCAAGTGTGGACACATCCAGACCCCATGGTTGTCCCCTCTGCACTGGGGAACATGAGAGATGAGGTGTATATCCCCTGTCCCTCAGGGTCCTCTTTCCTTCCATCCATTCCTGGTGGCCTAAAACAACAGGAAGGACAAATAAGGAGGACAACACTGTGCCCTGACGACTTTGCCCATCTGGAAAGGCCAGGACCCACTCGACTGTTGGTGTAACTGGCTCCTGCCAGGACTTTGGTTCCAATGCAAGGGGTGTGTGGTGCCTGAAGGCCTTCAATCTGTACAGTTACTTTTATTTCTCAAAGCCCCTCCGTTTGTATTTTTAGATGTACTGTCATAGCTGCTCTGTGCTACAGAAGAAGTAGTTCAGAAACTGTTATCTCCCTTTGGCAGAAAAAGGAGCTGAGTCACTGGTCAGAAGCATCTCTCAAGTCCTACATTCTCTCACCTCCCAGGATCCTTTCCCACCATAACCTTGACATGACAACAAACCATGACTTTTACTTGCCCCTTAACTCTCTGGGTGATCTCAGCTAAATTCATCACCTTTTTATCACTGCCTTCTGAATACTTACAGTGAGAAAAATGGTACTTGCCAATAATCCCTACTTCGGTGAAATTTGGGGGAGGATGAATGAGATCATGTCAGTGCAAATGATTTTTACTGAAGAAAGGCATTATGTATTCAAAATATTATTTAGACTATGAATGATTTACCTCTCATTTTCAATAGCATTTACAATTCCAATAGGATTATACGATTTTACGACAGATTTATAAAATTTTCAATGAAGGGTGTAATTCAATTCATGACGTACCAGTACTGGCGAACGATCACAGTTGAAGATGAAACCTTTTGAGTCCACGGTTCTAGAAGACACCTCTTAGTCAAAAGGAGATTCTTAATGATTGCATTTATTCGGGAGGGTAATTGATTTGTACCTATTGTCTCCTATAGTCACCCGAGGGAGTAACACAATCATCTCTCTCTAAGTTCTATCCATGTAGACTTGGGCTCTTCTTTATCTTTTTGTTTGTTCTCTCCTTTCTATCAGGACGGTCCGAGGTACGATTTAAGGGAAACTAAATCCTCGAATCACTCTGCTCTCTTTCTCCACAGTTTATCAGTGGTCCAGTCATATTTCGTTTACTGGACGAGGATTGAATCATCTGTCGTGTCTCAGCAGACACACAGTAGAGCTAGTTCCGACAGCCACGTGGAGCCTGGCTCACCTATGCCAGCCCCTGGGCAGAGGCCGGAGGGCATGGAAGGAACCGCCCCAGGCGTAGCTTGCCGCTGCATTCACCAGCCTGGTTGGCAGCATTATTTTCAGTTACTAATTTTCACTTAAGAGTGACTCTAGCCAGTTTCCTGTTCCTGGGACCCAACCAATAGACACCTGCCTTGGGAGTGTCAACAGTTCCTGGGGATGAGATCCCACAGCCATGGGTATGGGTCGGGGAGACTCTTGCAAGTTCAGGGTTCGCTGCAGCAAACACACTCTGTCCGGCTCAACCTCACAGGTGAAGTTGGGCCACGAAGCATTGGGACTGAGCTGCAAAACCAAAAAATTAGCCAACCACCTTCCCCCACTCCCACACTTAACAAATCACCACGATATTTCAGCTGTTTTCCCCAGACCCCTGAGGCTGCCCAGGCAGCACCAGAAAGAAATAACCCTTTTTTCTTTTTTTATGTAAGTTCATCCAGTTTTGATTGTTATTTTCCGAGGTAGGTAGATGGCTCTTTGCAGCCTGGGTTGTAGAAGAGAATGAGGAACGAGAGGCTGTTTCGATGGCAATGGGTGTTTTCCCTGGCTCACCAAGTGGCTTTAGATTCCATGGCCCATGAACTTCTGAGAAAACAAACAAACAAAAACAGATAATGAAAAAAACCCTAACCAGCTAGAGAATGTCTGATCCACCTGAAAATTCCTGGTGAAATGGAACTCATTTTCGTTATTTATATCTAGTTAAGTGCTCTGAACAGATGCCTTCGTAAAGGCATCCAATCACCTGCACAGAAGATCCAACCTTTGATCCATTCAATTCCACTTTCCTTTCCGGGCTAACATGATGAGGCCGGGATCCGATATGAATCCTTGACTTTGCTAGTCTAGCAGACCCAGGCTCAGAGCCAACCCTGGGCCACCCTCCATCCCTGCCTGTGACCAAAACCTTTGTTTTCTCCACATTGCCCAGCACTGCTCCTCCAACCATTTCACCAAGATACTCCTAAAAGCAGAGAAAAGGTCTCAGGGTCTGAGAGGGTGGCCTTAAGAAGACCCTGCAAATCCAACATGGGTTTGAAGTCTCCTGTTTCATGTTATAAATCATGTGAATGTTGCATTCGGATCCCAGGCATGTTTGTTTTAAGATGAATATGAATATTAGTGAGGCTTCAGGAAGATGGGTCCCGTTGATACTGTAAAGTCTCTCAGATGGTTGACCCTGCTGACACCTTGTCGCCTGGGGGGTGGCGGACTCCAATCTGAGCAGCTACAGGGTGGACCCCTCATCATGCTACTCACATTCCTCCCCTTGGCCTCTGCCTCTTTTCTTACCCATTCCTCTACACAAACCCCAGCGCTTCCCAAGGGAAAAAAAAATGTGCGTGTGTGTGTGTGTGTGTGTGTGTGTGTGTGTGTGTGTACACGCGCACACATTGGGGGAGGTGTCATCTAACAAAGTTAAATGGATTTTTTAACTGTAAGAAGACTTCAGTTGGGAAATGTGAGTGACAAATTGTCCCATTGGGAAGATAGTATATTGTAACTCTCAAACTTATTTTCCAGCAGAGCCTTGGAACACTTTGGGGTCCTACCCAACCGCACTAGGCATGACCTACTTTTATATCTCCATGTTTTGCCTTCTGACATTTCCTTAAATGGAACTGTTCCTCATGATGAACTATTTACCTTTCCAGGAGCGATTCAAATATCTCCTTTGTGAGCCTTTTCCCCTTACTTCTTGGTAGGCAAATGTAATTGCTTTCTTTTTTTTTTTTTTTTTTTTTTTTTTGCGCTACGCGGGCCTCTCACTGTTGTGGCCTCTCCTGTTGCGGAACACAGGCTCCGGACATGCAGGCTCAGCAGCCGTGGCTCGCAGGCCCAGCCGCTCCGCGGCATGTGGGATCCTCCCAGACCGGGGCACGAACCTGTGTCCCCTGCATCGGCAGGCGGACTCTCAACCACTGCGCCACCAGGGAAGCCCTGTAATTGCTTTCTTCAGCTCTGGTATTGAAGCTCTCATCATACTGAGATTTATAAGGTTAGGCATCTAGGAGTCTGTCTCCTAGATTTTGAATTCAGAAACAACAGTTAGCAATCGGCATCGCTTCTGCATCCCCGGCACCTGGAATGATGCCCAGCACGCAGTGGGTCTGCAGAAAGTATCTGAAGCATTTAGAGTTCAGGCAGGAGTTAAAACTGTCAGAATTTTTGCTAAATTCTGCATGTCTGTGTAAGCCTTCTTTATTTTTCACTTCAATCTTGGTATTTTTGAGTAATGAAGACATTAGAACAAAGTGTCACAAAAAAAAAAAAAAAAAGAGAGAGAGAGAGAGAGAAAGAAAGAATTCAATCCAACCCAGTTGCAGCCCTGGCCAGAGAAACTTCTGTCAGCACCTTTTTGTGAACAACGTGGTCGCCGTACTCATCATCGTTGTAAACATGCAGTGCACGTCGCATCTGTACCAGGCACTGTGCTGCATGCGTTTACATCAATGATTTCACTTTACCCCTGCTACAGTCCTAGGCTGTAGGTACCATTACTGGTCTCATTTTGCAAAAGAAGAAACTGACCTTCTGGCGGACTTACCCCAAATCAGGAATTAGCAGAGTGAAGATTCCAAGACCTGTGCTTGTGTGTTTGCTGCCCTCTGTGAAGCTATTTCTAATGCTCTGGGCCATCATGTCAGCTCATCACAGATGGGAAAGGAGACAGTGGAGGGCAGTGATCCCACCTCTGCCCATAGCAGAGGCTCGAGCCCTTACCATCCCTGGGGAAACATTTTGCATTAATATACTATGGCAAGAATGATCTAGGGCTTTAAAAAATCTGTGATTTGTGGGATTCCATTTTATTTTCTAGCTAGAAGCAGGCTTTGGCAGAAGTGAGAAAACACAGAGTGGTCACAGCGGTTTCTATATTCTCTGATTGGTGTCTGTTAAGAAGACACAAGCCCAGAAGCCTAGGAGCTTACACTTTAAAAAGACATGAGAATTCAGGTGCTTTGCTGCTTGGTCAGGAGTTTCTATTACTGAGCAAATCATCTTTATGGTGATGCTTTTGAGTGGTTCACACTTAATAGTCTGTCCTCAGGCACGTTAAAGTCTCTGGCATTCAGCCCATTGTCCTGGCTATGTGTGCTAATCGATAAAAGGAACGATTTCTCCTTCTCTCCCTGTAGTGTCTCTGGGCCTCCGCTTGGCCCCCAGGGTCCCCGTCATTCTTCCTCAGCAGCGCACGGATATCTCTGCTGTGGCCATCCCTGGAGCTGCAGGAGAGGACAGCTTAGATCCTGTTCCTGCCAATGTTTGGGTGACAGAATTTCCTGGGGCTGCAGAGACTCCGTTCCCAGCATCTTCACACATAGCTGCCGTAGTCAGCGATGGCCACCAGCCCAGTGGGGACAGCAACCGAACCCTGGAAGTATCCCCGGACGTTCGTGGGCTGGAGAGGTTCATGGCCATCAGGGGATTCTCCTCAGAGAGCTTTGCTTCCAGCCCTAGCACCCACCACAGGTAATGGGCCAGGGGTGGGCCATTTGGGACAGGTGGTGGGATGAGGCCAAACACAAGGGTGCTAAGGAAATGCAACCTTCTTGGAGTCAGACAGAAAAAGATCTCAACCATATTTATTCTTAAGTACGTGAGAAACACTGATTGCAGAAAAGCCACTGGTCAGAAGAGCTGGATATATAAATTACCTGGGGAAACAGTACTGTCTTGGACAGGGTGAGGTCTCTGAGATGCTGCTATAAATAAAATAAAATATAAATATAGGTTTTAGATACATACATTTATAATATGTAAATATATATAAATATAAATTATATAAATCAATTCAAGCATTCACTGAGTCTTTGCTGCCATCTTCACATATCACCCACCCCCATGCCCTCTCCAACTCCAAACTCCAGTGTTTCCAACAAATGTAATTTTATCAGTATACACAGCAGTGACAGGAAATGTTGCTGTTATTTATTTATTATTATTATTTTTTTTGCTGCATTGGGTCTTCGTTGCTACGTGCAGGCTTTCTCCAGTTGTGGTGAGTGGGGCTCTTTGTTACGGTGCACAGGCTTCTCATTGCAGTGACTTCTCTTGTTGTGGAGCATGGGCTCTATAGGCACGCGAGCTTCAGTAGTTGTGGCTCGGGGGCTCTAGAGCACAGGCTCAGTAGTTGTGGCACGCGGGCTTAGTTGCTCCGCGGCATGTGGGATCTTCTCAAACCAGGGATCGAACCCATGTTCCCTGCATTGGCAGGCGGATCCTTAACCACTGCACCACCAGGGAAGCCCCAGGAAACGTTGCTTTTTGATTATCATACTAAGTGAAATAAAGTCAGAGAAAGACAAATACCATATGATATCACTTATATGTGGAATCTAAAGAAAATAATGCAAATGAACTTATTTACAAAACAGCAACAATCTCACAGACTTAGAGAACGAACTTATGGTCACCAGCGGGGAAGGGCAGATTGAGAATTTGGGATTGACATGTACACGCTGCTCTATTTAAAATAGATAGCCAGAAAGGTTTTAGCGCAGGGAACTCTGCTCAGTACTCTGTAATAACCTAAATGGGAAAAGAATTTGAAAAAGAATAGATACATGTATATGTAAACTGAATCACTGCTGTACACCTGGAATTAACACAGCATTGTTAATCAACTCTACTCCGAAATAAAATAAAAATAAATTAAATAAATTAATTTCTGAAGGAAAAATCAAACAAAAAAACCTGGCAGCAAAGTAGGTCGGTAGGAATAAAGATAAAATAAAATTGGTCATGAATTAATAATTTTTGAAGCTGGGTGGTAAATATTTGGGGGTTCATTATATTATTCTACTTGTTTACTTTGAAAATTTTTATAATGAAAGGTAAGAAAAACCCCCCGATACTTAGGGACTCCTTCTAAGCCTTTTTTCCCTTCCCTTTAGGACTCAGAATGATCCAAGCTTTGATTCATTGGAAACTTGCCTACCCTCAGATAGGGATGAACAGGTAACAGCCAAGTTGCGCATGGGCAGTGAGTTTGGTATTTTTGACGCCAGAGTGGGAAGTTCCAGGCTGGGAAATCAGAGCTATTAGACTAGCAGCCAAAATCAGAGAGAAGGAGGCAAGGGTATGATATATACACAGCATCTTTTTCCGATCAATATCAGCCTTTTCATTATACACAGCATCTCTGAAGTTATCGGCAATTGTAGAAATTGATGGTTTTAGTGAGTTGTTTTCCCACTTAGCTTCGGTTAATAAGCCCTCTCTCCTCCTCCCCCCACCCTGTCCTTCATAACATTGGCCTCAAAATACCATGTATGGTCCCAGAGGTGAGATCAATGGGCAATATAAAATATACATGCCCAATGAATACTATTCCTTTGAACTCTTAAAAGGAACACAAAATAAAACATGGTGTACTATCCTTACTCAAATTGATTGGAACCTACAGCAAGATTCAATGGTCCCTCTTGCATAAAAAGACACAGTCAAAGCTTTCAGCCATTGGAGATGACTGTCACCCACATTGGTCTAGAAGCCTCTTAAACGACCCTAAGTTTATTCTTGACTTACAAGAATGATCTCTCAGTGGAGTTTCCATTAGCTTCCCCATCACCATCAATAACAAGTGCATGTTTATCTGCATGGACGTTTTCCTCTGAGCTCTTTTTTTTTTTTTTTTTTTTTAAATTTATTTATTTAGTTTTGGCTGTGTTGGGTCTTCGGTGCTGCGCGCGGGCTTTCTCTAGTCGCGGTGAGCAGGGGCTACCCTTCCTTGCGGTGAACGGGCTTCTCATTGCGGTGGCTTCTCTTGTTGCGGAGCACGGGCTCTAGGCACACGGGCTTCAGTAGTTGTGGCTCGCGGGCTCTAGAGCGCAGGCTCAGTAGTTGTGGTGCACGGGCTAAGCTGCTCCGCAGCATGTGGGATCTTCCCGGACCAGGGCTCGAACCCGTGTCCCCTGCGTTGGCAGTCGGATTCTTAACCACTGCGCCACCAGGGAAGTCCCCTCTGAGCTGTTTTAAGAGCAGGCATGAGGCTGGGTTTTCATCTGCGATCTGGGATTCTCTAAGGAACTCAGGTTAGTTGCCAAGTTCAGTGGCTGCTTGCGGGGGAGACCAGCCCCTCTGATCTCTCTGTTTTCCTTTGCTTTTCTAGGACAAGATGACGGCCTCAAATAGGACGGTGATGAGGCCTCCTCTGTACACTGTCCGTCTTTCCTATACTCGCCTTTGGTCCTCTGGGGCACTCACTGGACATGGGGCCAGGGCGGCCAATCCAACCCCTGTCCTCCACACCTCTGCCACCTCCAGGCCACCCACTGCCAGTGGTCAGTCAGAGGCATCAAGACCCTCTGCCAGCTTCCTGCCTCAGTCAAAGCACAAGGAGCCCAAAGTGAGGGAGGGCAATGGAGAGAGTGGCATGGGACACCCCAGGAAGACCAACCCAAGGCCTGAGCTTGGGCAAGACGAGACCAGGGCCCCTTTGGGGATCCAGCTCGGGACTCTGCAGCTGGGAATGCTGCTTTGCCTTTCAGCTGCTTTGGGCATGGCCGTGGCTGCTGGCCTTCGCTACCTGCATACCCAGTCTTGCCACAAGCGGACAGAAGTATTCTTTAGTGAGCCTGCTGGACACGTACCTGCCAGGAGTGACGGAGGCGAGATCGTGCATGTCAGGAGGATTGGGGAGAACAGTTTTGTTTTGGTTGAAGCAGAATACAACTGGATCACTCCTTCTGTGGGTAGCAAGAAAACAGTCCTCTGAGAAGGCTCCTCAGTGCCCCCCCCTTAGACCCTGCAGAGTGTCTCAGCCAGAACAGAGTAACTGAGACTAGCTAATGAGGACAGGGTTTCACTGTGCTTCCCATCAGGGAACAGTTAATGGAGGGAGCAGCAAAAGGACAGTTTTATCAACAGAGGGAATTACTTTCTGGCTTTGTTGTCTTAACATCTGTAATTTAGCAGTTTTTTTTTTCTTTCTTATTTTTTTTAGCAGCTTTTTTTTCTTTTTGCAATTAGACGTTCTGTTTGAAGAGTTAAACTCAACACAATGAATATTGTATAATCTGCTCATTAACTAGACTCCTGTGGCCACTGAGCTTCCTCCGTTGCCTTAAGGAACCCGCAGAAATGGAACTTCTGTCCCTCCTCAGTGTGTCAGCCTCATCGACTCGCTTTGAAAAAACAGTAACGTTGAGGTTGAGTCTCCTGCAAGAAAAAGGACTGCAGCCCTCCCTTTGCCTCTTCAAACCACCCCCAAAGAAGTCCTGTTTTCCAAACTGGAGTTCAAAGGTGGCTCTGATGTCATTGTCTGGGTGAGCGCAAGGGTATTCAGCCTTCTTGGACACTCAGAAGCCCAGCAAATCTGCCATGGAAATTGATCCAAAGCAAGGAAGAGTTTAGAGAGTTGGATTACCCACATCTGTGGGAAAACATACATGCAGCGGGAGGCCATAAACACCAGAGAGGGGTAAGCAAACCTCTTCATCAGGGGTAAATGGATCTGAGGTCACCCATCCATTTACACTTGATGAGAGACTTATGTATCCCAGAGACTAGCAGACGTCTTGCCTTTTGCAAAAGGTCATGCTGAAAAAAAGGATGATACCAGCACAGTTTTAAGAAGAGTCTTTACCCGTCTAAGAAAACAAGAAGGACGAAGACTGTCTACCCACCTCATGACTTTATGAAGGTCACTTTGATTTAGCAAGAGTCCCATAGATACTACATGCGGTCAAAACAACGTGTTTGAATATAACTCTCGAATATGCTCACCTAATATAACACAATGGAATTAGCTGTCTTTTCAAAGGTAAACCTATTACAGAGTCACGATCCATTTAAATGTGGAAACGAAAACCACTATAAATTTGGAAAGGGTATTTCCTGATTGAGCACCTAAATCGTGCAGGTACTGTGCTAAGAACTGTACATTTATTTTCACATTCAATTCTCACAATAACTTCATGAGGAATTAAGTTCAGTAAATCGCTTAAAGGGAAGGAGGCATTCGTGACATCTCAATTCAACAAAAACATTTTTAAAAAATTGGGTGTGTGGGAAAGAGCTGCTTCTGTTTTTCCAGCCCCTGTTAGCTCACTGGGCATCAGTTCCAACACTCTCTCATCCTGGATTCTGGGGTTGACAGATCTGTCCCCTGACTTCAGGCAAGCACCTCATTGGGCACGTGGAGACCTAGGTAATTGTATGTTCACAAATGAAGGTGTTCTAGGAATGCTGTGGAAAGAGACACATGTACTGTACTCCAGGTGGGGCCACAGATATCCCTCCTACATACCCCACTCTCCCAAGGGATGCCCCCCGCCAAGATGCAGAAGACAAGCCATCTCACTAGTGGAGAGCTCCCATCTGGCCAGGTCACATCAGAGCTGGGTGCACCACGTATACACTACCTTCCAAATCTTTCCCGTCCAAGAGGATATTATCCTGTGTAAACACACTGTTTTGATTCTCTATTGCTGTGAAACAAACTACCCCTTAACCCAGTGCTTTAAAACAACGCCCACCACTGATGGTCTCACGGGACGCTGGGGTTGCCTGGGCTCAGCTGGGCAGCTCTTCTGCTCTGCCTGTTGTCAAATGGGCTGGGACATCCCAGATGACTCACTCACGGGGCTGGCAGTTCATGCTGGCTGCCGGCTGGGTACTCACTGGGGCCGTGGATGAGTGTGAGAAACAATTTGCTTCTCCTCTTTGTGGCTTCTTACTGCATAGTGGCTGGGTTCCCAGAAGGAGTGTCCCAGGCAGACAAAAGCAGAAGCTGGGCATCTTGGAAGGCTTAGCCTGGGAAGTAACATGGTTTTACTCCTGCCACGTTCTGGTGGTCACAGCATGTCACAGCCCTCATTCTTCCAAGGGAAGGGCAACAGATTTCAGTTTTCAAAGGAAGAGGTGGCAAAGGAGTTGAAGCTATGCTTAATTCACTGCATCGCTGGTTAGACGGCTGACCTGCCACGGGGCTCGTGTGAGAAGAGACAGGCTGCTCAGCTTCAGGAGATGCCATGGGTCACCCTCCCTGCAAAGCATCAAAGGGGCCGAGGGAATTCTCCAGGCTTTAGGGGGGTTTGTTTGTTTGTTTTCTTGTTTGTGTTTTGGCCACACCGCGAGGCTTGCGGGATCTTAGTTCCCCCGACCAGGGATCGAGCCCATGCCCACTGGATGGCCAGGGAATTGCCCAGGCTTTAGGGTTTAGGCACCTCCTCCTCTCCAGCTGGGAACTCCAGGTCAGGCACGATAGTGACAGGGTGCAGAAGAGTCAGCCAGACTTATGAGCCTCAGCTTCCTCATCAGAGATAAATGGATCACAAAATGATTTATCTCTTTTGGCTGTTGTGAAGATTAAACACATGTTGAACACTTAGCTGCCTCTAACCGACATGCCATTGTTATTAACATCACCCTGCAGCTGCGACACTATCTTTAAATCTAGTCCATTTAGAGAAATCCTATGGCCACCAAAAATGTGATTCCCTGTCCGTGACAATTTCTCCCCCTGTGCCCCTACTGCCCCAGCCCAGCCAGTGGAGGCATCACCGCGTTGGTTGTCATGGCAGCCATTGGCTACAGTTCCTGCTGGGGTCAGACATTTTTGCTGAGACATTCTGAGTAAACTCCGTTTGGGGAAGGGCGGCTGGAATCCCCAAGCCTGAATTCAGGACACATAAAACCCCTCAGTCACTGATCTTGAAGGTTCTCTAAGCCTGGCTTCAGAGAAGCCCCAGAGGGGAGTGAGTAGGCAGTGTTCATTTAACCTGAAGGCACTTACTAAAGCACAAAGCCCTTAAAAGTTCTAAAAAGGCGAAGGACTCAAATGCAGCATCTTAAAATAACTTTTTTGTTTTGTGGGAACAGCTAGAGAATTGCTCAGCTAACCACGTCTCGGAGAAGGAAGTTGGGGGCTAAAGACACACTTCAGGGAAGATAACAGAAAACCAATTGCTAAAATCTCTATTTTAAACCAATGGTTTTACATCTACGTGCTAATTTCATAATCACAGATCGGGGCTAGCGGTGGGCTTTAACCTTTTTACATTCAGAGACTATTTTTGATATTTCTAATTAATTTCTCCCCTTGGATACAATAATTTTGGTAAATCACGACTTAACGCTCAACTGTAGCCCCGCTGAGCTATCTCACTGGCAAGGCTGTCTGCATTAATTTACTGTTACAATGTTTGCTTTCTTTTTTAAAAAAAATCTAATTAACAACAACAACAACAAAAGGGATCAACAAGCCAGTAAACATTTAAACAAGTGTCACGTTTTATTTGAAATGTTGTCTGGGAAGAGCCGGCATTTTATGAATAAATTACAGATAGCGTACCCTCTCCTGGTCCTGGACTTCCGGTATTACAACGTGATCCCAGCCTTTCTGGAATGCAGGCTCTGTGATTTGATTTCATGTCACCCCGACGTATTCCCCTCTTCTAAAAAACGGTGTGTGGCAAGGAATTTCTTCTATTCGAGTGAAATGAATTTGCATTAATTTGTTTTATTAAACTTGAGAATTTCTCCGTTTTCTTAAGCTGTTCGGAACTCGGCTCCATCTGGCCTTTAGGGGTTTGCAAAAGCGTCCATAATCATCTCTGGCTCAGAATGTCAGGAGGGCCTTGGTGACGAAAGGCCGGTTGATGTTTTGTGGGTTTGCTCTGTTCTTTAAATGCGAAAAGAAAAGTGAACATTTTGAGACTCTGCTCCTCTGAGCAGATGGGTGGAGTGGCCGATACAACTGAAGTCTGACAACTGTTTTTTGGTTTTTGTATTTTGCTTTTAAAACATAAATCGTTCGTGCTACACTGTCTCCACGTTCACTAATGGCTTTCCATCTTGCGCAGAATAAAATGTCAATATCCGGACTGGGCTGACCAGGTACTGTGAGACCCCGTCCTCCAACCACCTTCTTGCACATTCCCTGAGTTTCCAAGAATGGTTCAGGGGTGCTGCACAGCTCCATCCAGCTCCCTTGGTCTGGCTGCCCTTCTTGTCTGGAAACTGGTTCCCTCCAGAATTCCACAGTCTTCAGAACTTTGCTCCCATGTTGCCTCACCTGAGCAGCCTCTCCTGTCCATTGCCCCCCACCACTCTCTATGCCCTTGGTTGCTTTAATATTGACAGCGCTTCTTACCTCCTGAGTCTACGCATTCATTTGTGTGTTTATTTTCTGACTCTCCTTGACTAGGGTGCTTTGTAAAGGCAGAGGCATTGTTTATTCATTGCTAATTGTTCCCAGTACATAGTAAGTTATCAATAAATAACAAGTGAGTGAAAAGTTCAGTGTTCGTGTTACTGTCACCACTGCCTGGTCTAGATCGAACTTGAATATGCAGCCAGCACCTTGGGCCGCTGCAGGTGCCTGGGTGTCAAGCAGTATGAGTTTCTCTCCAAAGGTGAACTAAAGAGTGCTGTGTGCCACCGTCCCCAGGAGGGGAATATTCTGTGTCTCAGATCCAAGGCTTGGAGCGTTCTTGGTGGGGGGAGGAGTTGAGAATGGACTTACCCTTTCAATCTTGGCTGGGCAGAAGATAAACTGAAAGGAGTCTTCCCACTTCACCTGTGAGCATCCTTTCCTCAGTGTATGTGGTCTGGCACGGGGTTTCTCATCCTCCATGCCATCAACATTTGGGGTTGGATCATTCTTTGCTGTGGAGGACTGTCCTGTGCATTGTGGAAGGTTTAGCAGCATTCCTGGCCTCTACCCTTTAGATGCCAGTGGTACCCCTAAGCGTGACAACCAAAAGCATTCCCAGACATTGCCAGATGTCCCCTGGGGGGGCAGAATCACCCCCAGTTGGGAACCATTGGCCTAGCAACTAAGAGATGCAATGATAGGCCCTTAGATGAAGCCGCATCTCCTAAATCATTGTCATATTCAGTGATGGAGTGGGCAGTATTGCAATAGAGAACTACAAGATTCAAAAATTGGAAATGGCTCTAAAGATAATCTGACTTAGTGGTTTTGAATTTTCAATTTTGCCTATTAGGTGAGACAGGAAAGGCTGAACGCTCTAGTTGAAGGCTGAGTATATTTCCCCTCCGCCTTCTCTCTCACCTTGAGGCACCGCCTCAGAAATGCAGGGCTCCAACAAGCACGGACTGAAATCATTAACAACACCTCCTCGTTAAAGATGATGAGAGCAAGGCCCCCCCCCACGAGCCGTCACAGTCAAGCAACAAGATAGGGTCTAGGTGGTCCTCGGATCCCTGCCTCTCACCTCGACTTCCAACCCACTTTTCTTTCGCCATACTCGGTAGATCATTTATTTTCTTGGAGCATGTTGGGGGCTGTAAATATTTCAGTGGATCCAGAGAGAGCCTGGAATCAAGCAGAAAAATGGCCTAGAATGATTAATCTACAGTTGCCATCAGGACCAGAAGGATGAACGAACTTTGAGCGATGGCCACTGAGGTGGGCTGAGGGCGTTACCAAGTCCAGGCTTATGCCGCTTCCCCCACGACAAGCCAGTAATGGAGAGACGAATTGCTGGGGCCAGGAGTAACGACTTCATTCGGGAAGCCGGGAAACCGAGAAGATGGTGGACTTGTGTCCCAAAGAACCATCTTGCCTGAGTTAGAATCCAGGCTTCTTTTATACTAAAAGGGGGAGGGAGTAAAGTCAAACACTCCCTGGTTCCCATCAGCCTCCGGAAGGGATGTGTTCATGTCTTCCTTCCTGCAGCCATTCACAGGTGGGCCTGGTCGGGATGTTTCCCGTGAGCTAAACAAAGGTATTTTAGCTTAATGTTCATGACCTGGGAAGCAGGGTTCCCAGAGATGGGCCATTATGTACAATTTAATCTTATAGGCAACATCCCTTTAGTGATTAACTTGTAATAGAATACAAAAGATTCTCCCTTATTACAAGGGGAGGAGACATAACGGAGGGAAAAGAGACCAATAGGCCCAGATAGGGAAGGTGCTGGCTGTCCCCATCCACTGCCCAGCTAAGAGACACCACTTTAAGATGTTTCTCTGGTTTACAGACGCCATCTTGAACTCAGTGCCTCCCTTCCTCTGGGCTTCTGCATTTTCCTTGCTTCCAAGAGACCCTTGGGAGAATCTTCCCCCCATCAGCTGGTCAGAGACGGTTTCCGCCAAGGGTTTTGTTAGTTACTTCGTCGAGGAAAGAAGCTGCCTGGAGATACAATCCATTGGATGTTAAAGAGTGTGTTTTCTTGATTTATAGTCAGGCCAGGCAGGGTTGTCCGAGAGGCAAGGAACCAATGGGGCGATCCACTTTGACTAATGATTAATTATTATACCTAAAGTGATGTTTTCCTATCATCTGATAGGCTAGAAAAATAGACTACAGCTTGCCAGGTTAGCGTCACGGGTCACAGACGTTGCCTCTGCGTTTTCAGATTGTATTATCCATTACAGTCGGCATCTTCTCATTTAGAGACATAATTTGTTGTTCTCGCAGACAAAAAAAAAAAAACCCTGACATTTCACTTGCAAGCCGAAGATTAGAATCACAGCACAGGACCACAGATGGGAGTCCATTAGGAGGTGGTTGTGGCGTCCCTGCATCAAGGACAGGAGGCTGGTGCCAGGAGAGCTGTAGAAGGCGGTGACTTCTGATCTTTATTATGCAAATGTGCGGCCCCGAGAGCCGGGCTGTTTAACCTCATCAGGGGAAATGTCACTGATCATTTCAAGCTCCAAATGTAGCACAAGCATTAGTACTATTATGTTATGATGATTATTATTTGTAGGACATGATGTAAGCCCGAGCCCTCGGATGAAGCTGAGTCTCTGCTTGCCCAGACCCTCTGGGGTTGAAAATCAAGTCTTCTTGATGTTAAACAATGAAACAAACACATATATTTTGTTCTTTCTCTTCAATGCTTGTGGAGGGGGCGCTGTCCAGGTCTGGTGTCTGCCGGGCATGGGGAAGACGGTGAGAGTTTCACAACGTCTAATTTCCACCCCCAGAGGCTTCCTCTCCTGTCTCCTGCAGGAATTATGCCCCAGCGACAGAGGTGTTTAGAGAAGCTGGGGCAGGAGAGGGGGACAGATCTGGGGGTGGAACATGGTGAGGATGGAAAAGAGAGAGATACTGCAGGAGATTAGAGAAGAAAGGGCTGAAGGAGGGGAAAGGTCCTTCAGCCCCGGGCATGGGTCCCTGCTATCTACCGGAGCCATAAAGCAAACTGAGAAGGCTCCCGGATCTAAGAGGTGGAGACAAAAAGAGATCGGAATCAAGCAACAAAGAAAAGGAAGTCAGTGAGAAGGGGAAAAGTCAGAGGCAGTTGACTTGCAGCCCGGGGTGATAGAAGGCAAAGGCTTGTGCATCTCTGAATCCAGATTCAGGACCCGAACTGGCAAGGTCCTAGTTTCCGAAGAAGAGACTCCCGATGTGGGAAACTAAGAAATAGAAGTAAAACACACAGAGGTAGTGAAGTTCTGGAAGAGACACAGAGCCCGAGTGTGTCATTGCTTTCCCCTCCCACAGCCTGGCAGCAGGGGAAAGGTCCAGCTTTACAAGTAACCCAGGAGGGAGGCTGATTCGCTGCACAATTGGGAAGACTAGACACGTCTCCGCAGACCCTCAGAGGCTCTCCCATCTGGACCCAAATCCTTCAGACATAAACACTGACATCAGGATCCCAGTCCAATTAAATCAGACTTCTTAGGAGTAGGGCCCACGTCCGTATTTTTTAAAGCTTTCCAGGTGACTCCGATGGGCTGCCAGGGCTGAGAACTGCTGCTTTAGATTCTGATGGATATAAACTCCACAAACTCTTGTGTGTTTATGTTCTGCTGTATCCTCTGGCCTCTAGCACAGTGCCTGGCACAGAGTAGAAACTGAATATAGATTTACTACATGAAAGGATAGCGGGTAAAGCACGGCATTTCTGTAATAGAAACAAGGCATATAATTAGGCCATGCAGGGCATCTGCGCAGAGGAGTTACCTCCCAGCCCTCCAAGAGCCATGGTCTCGGGGCACGTTTGTCTCTTGTTGTGTCAGTGCAAGCAGACGCACAGATGTTGGACTCTGGGTGTGGGTTGTTTAGTTGACAGCAAACCAACAACACTACCACCCAAGGAGTTGGCCCAGTTGTCTTCCTCTCTTCTCCCAGGAGCCCTGGTGTGACAACATGGCTTTCAGAGAAGAGGCTCAAACCATCACGCCACCATCGGCAGGCAGCCCGCTGTGGGCCATTAATCTTTCCCCACCAGCAACTGAGGAATAGACAAGGGTCATTTCCGGTGGACTTTTCTTCCTTCCTCTTCCTGCTTAAGGTCCAGTCAGTGATGAGTTCGGCAGAAGTTTTGAGTGACCTTTTCACTCCGAGGCAGGAAACCTGTCCCTTTGGCTGCTGGATGAGAGAAGCCTCGTGAAGGGAAGCTAAGGAGGGTCCCCGGGTGTGGACTTGGATCTGAGTTAGTTTTGTGGAAGAGCATCTCCTCAGCATCTCTGCAGGACCGAGGTCGAGGGAGTCTGACATCAACGGCCAGACTTGTGTACCACTGTCAAGAGCCAGAGAAGCAACACGTTGGACTGGAGCTAGAACCAGTGTATGGTCTGGGTCCTTCCTCTACTCTCGCGGGAGTCCTGCAGCAGATGCTGGGAGACAGGGAGCCGCGTACTGTGAACCCACTTCCGACAGTGCGGGATGCCCATTCGAAACCTGCGGGCTGGGAGAGACGTTGGGATCTCATCGTTCCCCTCCCCATTTCCAAGAAACAGGGCATAGGGAAAGAAAGATAGACACTATTTGGGAGTAAGACGGGCCTCAATTCCAAACTTGACAGTGCTACTGATGACCTCGACGACGTCTGGCCAGTCCTTTCAGACCTACACATCTATAAAATGAGGATGACACGATTTACCGGGCAGATTTATCTTGAGCAATAGATCTTAGGGCTATGGTGAAATCTCCCCGTTTGGATCCTATGGAATTATTATTTCACCATTGCGCTCTGAGCTCTTTGAAGGTACAGATGACATCGTCTTTTTATCTTTGTATCCTTAACCTCTAACACAGCAAACAGCTGGCCCATAATAGATGCTTAACGTAACCTTCTCAGAGCAGTCTGCCCCAACGCTCAATCTCGCGACCCCCCAGTTATTCATGACACTCTCTTGGTTTCCTTCAGAGCCTCAAAATGATATATTTGCTTGTGTATCATCTACCTCCAAATTATACTGTAATTTTCATGAGATCAGGACCTTGTCTGTCTGGGTGGTCTGAGTCTAGAACAGAGTGCCTGGTGCCCAGGAGGTGCTCAAATACGCTTCTTGAATGGGGGAAGGAAGGAACGGCAGCTATTTTATTACTACTCGTGGTAGCAATGGTTGCAAGGTGAATTGGAATCCATCCAAACGGAGAAAAGTTCATGGACTCTGGAAAGCGGACCAGAAAGGGAATGGGAATGGTCAGAAGCCCTTTGAGTTTCCTCCGCACAAAATTCTGCCAGGGAAGCCTTCTTTAGGGCCGGCGATTTCCTCAGGCCTCCGCCAGGGGGCCCTTCATGCTAAACTGAGCCGCGTGAATGGGGTTTTATGACGTGGACAAGGGCTGCCTCGGAGCCTGAACTGGGACCCTCTGGGGGGAGCGGGCGGGGGGCCACACCCACTCCTGGGCTCGGCACCAGTGGAAGGCTCCAGACGGCTCGGGCTCTGCGCCAGGCTGCTTGGTTCCAGTGGGAAAGCTGACCTTGGCCAGGAAGAGGCACAAATGACTCATTGTCCCACATCCTCCAAGGTAAAAACCCAGCAGTGTGTGTGGCCTTTGCGGCTGGACGTCACTGCAGCCTTGGCTGCCTCCGCAGCCAAAATAAAAGCCGTCGGCCAGCAACCCAGGCGCAGCCTAGGAATACAACCCAGGGATCTCTCCCATTGTCCCCTTCCACACACTTCCCTGCACGGAAAGTTCCTGAACACTGTGTGTAATTTCCAGTTCTAAAAGTGGAGCACCATTTCCTTTTAAAGACTTCAGGCAGCCTTCATTTCCAATCAAGACCATGTGACATTTTATGGACTCGTGGAAGAAACTGGATCTGTTTTCAGGTCACGTGTGAAGAAGGTCTGGGTGGAAGGTGCTTTATTTTTATTCAGGAGTTTGGGAGCCAAGTCCCTTCACTTTGTAAAACGTGCCACTGCCTTCAGATTTCCACTAGAGGGCACTCTTGGAAAATATTTATAAATATATATTTTATTGCTCTGTCTAGGAAATGCTGTTTGTAAAAAGAAGGGGGAAAAAAACCCACCGGCAGCCCAGTCTAAATTTCAGGGCAAGCCCTTTGCTTTCCGTTGGAACTGTTCCTGATTCTTCCAGAAGCACAGCTAGAGAAGGAAGCTGGAGAGCCCACAGGCAGCTGCTACCCTTGTCTTCTGTCCTTTTGTCCACATGGGATGCCGCTGACCAACCCCGCTCGTCCCTCCACCCTCGGGCCACGGCCCAAATCCCCTCCACGCCGTAGGGGGCCACCCCTGGCCTGCCTGGAGAATCCCCTTGGAAAGGGGCTTAAAGATGCTGAATTTGGGGGCCTCTGGTTTGGTTGGGGGCCTTCCCTCACGAGCCAGCGGTGGCCAGAAATCCTCAGAAAAGCGCCAGGAAGGGTCAGAGGGGTGGCTGGAGCGTCAAACAATTAAAAATAGGGCTTCCGGGCAGGCAGCCATGGAGATCTGGCTTGATATGTAAATAAGTGTAAATAAGAGCAAGCCCCGGTGCTGGGAGGACGCTGTGCACATCTTGTGCAGCCTGGGCTGTCCGGGCCGTGGTGGGCGGCCTTTATTCTGCACACAGCCCAATTTAGAAAAAAAAAATTATTTTTTCCCACCCAAAAAGAAAATAGCTTCACTGAGTTCCACTGGTGGGGTAGGGGTGGAGGACAGGAGATTATTCTTCCAGCTTAAAGTTCATACTCAATGAATAGAAGAATGTCAGTGAAGACATTGGGACTGATTTTTAGCCGCTCTAATTTAATTCTGGAGCATATTTGATACACAGCACTCAACTTTCCCATCCCTGACGTTTCTGTCACCTTTTAGAGTTGACACCTCATTTCATCCTGGAATCAGCTCTGTGAGGTGGGTATTACCATCAACATCCCATTTCACAGACGGAAACTAAACTCAGGGAGGAGCAAGGACACACAGCAGCGGTACAGAGCCCGGGGCAGAGGCAGTTCAGTTTCAGCTGTAACGTTTTACTGAGCATGCGCCGAACCGGCCGCTGCTTCTTGCTCTTCCTCAAAAACCAGGCTCTCCAAATGTCAAGGCAAGTCTTTGACTTCCTTGGAACCGTTCCATTTTTCCAGAATGAACCGTTCCTCATTCTTCCAGAAGCACAGCTAGAGAAGGGGGGGAGAAGTACAAAGGCAGCTGCTTCCTTTGTCCACGTGGGCATCTTCCCCGTAGCCAGAGCTCCTGTCCATCTGGGCGGAGCCAGCAGGGGGTGCCCCTTCCTCGGGGCATCCCGGGTCGATCAGGGTAGGCCTGGTGCCCAAGACCGCAGCTTGCTCCAGGGTCCTCCAGGCAGGAAGGCAGGCATCCATCCACTCCTTGGCCGTCCCCCCGCTGACCTTGGCCTCATCTGTGCAATCCCACAGGGACGGACAGCAATCCTCAGATGGCTTCTCTCTGTCCAGAGGTTTGCGCTGCAGGCTTCCTGCTCTCTAGTTCCTCTGTCTGGAGGGAGGCTGCACCTGAAAGTAGCCTTAGGGTTCTCAAGAAGCAAGGTGGCCGCAGTGACTCCTGAAGAGCTCCCCTGTGGCCTAAGGGCTAGGGCGGTAGAGAAAGAGAGGCAAAGACCACAGAAGGGCTCTGGGCAGTGGTTCCCAAAGTGTGCTCGGCAGATCGACTTTCCCTTGACTCCATTCTGGACTTCTTTCCGTGAGCACGTATTAGTTTATAACTAAACACACAGGTGCACGCGTGCGAGCACACACACACACACACACTCACACAAAGCACTCGTGCAGCTTTGAAAACCAGCTCCTGTCCAGTTTGTCAGGGCGAGTAACACCATATGCTGTAACAGTGACTGCGCATACAGATGGATTCCCCCCGCCCCCCAGATTCGGATGCAGCCGGGAATCTATATTAAAACTGTTGATACCCGTGAACAGAAACAGACACCATTTGATAAAAACAGTCTCCATTTGATAATACCGAGGTGTCTGAAAGCGTAGCAACAGAATGAAAACGCAAATTGGGAACCTGGGGGCTACTTTCTGCTTCAGAACCCCGTGAGAGGGGTTGGATAGGAGGATGGGGGAGTGAGAGAAGGGAGAGCAGAGGCTCTGGCCTGCTGCGAGTGGTCCCGGACTCTGGTCTTTTCTCGATTCATCTAAAGGGTGAGGTCAGGCTCAGGTCTAGGAACCACAGGCTCCCGTCCTAACAAGCAGGGCTGGAGGGACCCAGAGAGAAGGAGGTAATGGGTTTCTCCGGGCACAGAAATGTGGCAGTGGATTTCCTGGTTCGTGGCTCTTACAGGTGGCTCAGAAGGTTCCTCCACACACCTTGGCCGGGTTTCCCAAAGCCAGGTGAGCTGCGGAGGCGCGGGACCCATGGTTCGCATCCTCCAGGCCCATCCCCTGCGCTGCGGCCGCCGCGGGTCGACAGAAGGGGCGGTGGGTGCGGTCTGCCCCCTGCCGGCCAAGGGGATGCGGACGGCGAACTGGCGAGGATGTTCCTCAACAGCCCAAGAGGGCGCCTTGTATTCAGAGCCCCAGAGTCTTGGGAGGACTGGGCGCTCCTGGGATGACCCAAGAGGGGCCACACTGCACCGTCCTGGAGGGGTTAGAGGAAGTGGAGCTCGGACAAGGAAACTCTCCGAGGCCCAGACCGGGGATGCTCGGTGCCGCAGGTTTCACCACCCGGCGAAGAGGAGGGGTTTAGAAGTTTGCAGCGAGTCAGACCGCACTGTGCATTTGCCAGAACAATCCAGGGTGGGTGGGACTTCCTCCCCCTTGGTGGTGAGGAGAGTCCAGTCTGTGGGCGTTCCATAGACTGTCTCCCGAGAGTCTGGCAGGGCCTGTCTGTGCCCAGAAAGGGAGGAAGGGTCTTTCTTAGCTTCAGATGCTTTTAGGCTGGTGGCTTAGATAGTTCTATGAGGGAAGGAGAGAGGCGAAGATAAAACACCCTTAGAGAGGATTGTCCCCCGTGCCCCTCAGCCAGAGAGCTGGTGGTGAAGCCACTGTCCCTGCCTACCCTGCCCTGTAACTCACAGCTTTCGGGGACGCATTCAGCCGCCCAGCCCTGCATCGTGCAGCAGACAAGGATAAAAATGTCTTTTAGGGATTTTTCTGTTGTGATTTTGACCGCTCTTCTTCTGATGCTGCAGAATCAGATTTTCTCAGTTGTCCCATTACTTCTGACTACTTGCTAACACAATGGCCTCAGAGGGAAAAGACAAACCTAGATTAATAAGGTGCTCAGGAAGGGGGTGAGACGAGAGAGCCATCAGGGCCCCCGAGCGGAGGTTGCTGAGACGTGGGCTGGCCTGGCCTCAGAGGCCTGCCAGAGCCGGGGGCCTGTCGCCTGACTTCTCCTCCGTCTCCACAGAGTCCAGGGCTGCTTAGGGCCAAGTGTGATGTGGACACTTGCCTGCTGGTTGGTGACAGAAGCTCATTTTCCATCTGTCAAGCAGCCTGACACAGAGCTGCTAATGATCTTCTGCCAGGCGAGGCCTGGCTGGATTTGAACCAGTGACCCAGAGGTAAAAGGCCCCGATGCAGGGCTCCCTATGCAATAACTGGCCTGCCTCTGCCTGGCCCTGTGCTCTCTGTTCCTCTGCTCCTGCGTTCTCCTCATCCAGTTGAGTTTTGGTTGGATCCTAACTTAGCATTTGGGGCTGAGCGGTTCAAGTCCCAGGAGGGCAAGCAGGGGTGCATTTCTGTCCTGGGGGGCCATGAGATGGAAGGCAGTTGGAGGGCAGAGGGGCGGGGCCATCTTGATTAGCCTGGGCCCGAAAGCCACGTGCTCTTCCCAGGCTGGGTGCCTGATACTGACCTCAGGACCTTTGCACGCATATAGAGCTAGCCTCCACAGCAAAGGCTACAGCAAGAAATGTACATCTGAGGGGTACTGAGGCCTAGATGCTCTGGGCCTCAACTACTCTGAGGTCAACATTGTCATCATTTTTTTTTTTCTTTTTTGCTGGTAGTTTTCATGACAACAAAAAAAGTCCTTTCAGGAGCATTCATAGGTTGATTAACATGATGATTCCCATTCACTGAATGATAATCGAGTCACATGCCACTCTCCAAAAATAGTTTTATCATCTGAAGATGTCTCCTCCAGAATCAGAAAAGCAACCTGGGGGACAGTAAGGGCCAACCCATCGTTCAACAAACATTTATTGAGATTCCTGCTATCCGGCAAGCATTCTTCTAGTTATCAGGGTTGCAAAGATAAACAAGACAAGGTCCCCATTGAAGGAAGGAATCATTTAGAGGGAGAGAGGCATGTGGACAAAAGTGATTTGGCACAATCTGATGGGTAATCAATAAGCAAAAGAAGAAATTCAGTACACATGTGAAAACCAAGGGCCGTGTCTCACTGTAGGGGTAGAGGGTGTAGGGGACACGGCTGGAGCCCACAGGTCAGGAGTCAACATTGCAGAGGGGGAGGGAAGCACAGGTGCTGGCCAGGTCAGCGCCCAGGTGGGCAGCCAGGCTTTGCCACTTATAAGCTAGGGCATCTGACATTTTCTCTCTTGGGGCCTCCACTTTCTAGTCTGTAGAATGGGAATAATGACACCAATATAAAACATCTTCATAAGGATTAAATGGGATCGTTCAGGTAAAGCATTGAGCAGAGCACCCAGCACCTGGTAGGTGACTGAGAAATGTCAGCAAGGGCTTCCTGGATTGGAGAAGGCTTTACTGGAGGAAAAAAGAATAGTAAATGACAGCAGCCCAGTGGACAAGACAGTTGAGATTAAGGAGAGGTTTGGCAGATAGAATCAAGGGAATTTGGTGATTAGCTGAATATGAAAAGTGAAATGCGAAGGCTGAGGGGAGGACCCCAGGCCTGGTTGCTGTGACAAGCCAGGAAGCTGGTTGTGGAGGATAGTGTGTAAGGAAAGATGTTACTGACTTTTCCTTCAGGGCCAGGAGTGCCTTCAGGATGCCCGGGGTGGGGGTGGGGGGGTGGCGGGGAGGGGTGGTCTCCAAACACAATTGGAAATGTGAACTCAGGGCTATAGGACTGGGAGCTCTGGCTAAGTTACAGTGGTAGCTGGCGCTGCGGGAGTGGCCCACAGGCTCCCAGGGGGAGTGCATGGGGGGGGGGGTGGGAAGAAAGATCGGAGACCAGGATGCCTGGAAATGTCAATATTAAAGGTGTGAGTGGAAAGGGGGCCTGTGAACGGGAAACCCAGATGCTCCAGGGCCACGGGGGCACCTGAAGAGGTGGAACTGAGTGGCTGTCCAAGAGGACTGTGGTCATAGGGGGACAGCCCTAGAGCAGCTGTACAGTCGGACCTCAGATCAGCCGGGCGTTAGCAAATCAGTGTCCGTATAGGGCAGCTCTGTCAGCTGCATTATCAGGTGGTTCTCAGCCAGACTCAGTGCTTTTTGGGGAGTTGGGCAAAATTTCTGCTTGGAGTTCTTTGGAGTAAGTAGAAAAAGGCAAGACCCAAGCAGCAATGGTGGGCTGGAAAGGCCTTTCAATTCCTGCTGGAGGCCAGGGATGGCTGCAGTCGTCTTACAATTCAGAGTCAGGTGTCTTCATCAACTGATGAAGTAGGCACTCATGCCCTGGTCAGGTCCTGACTTAATTGGTGACATTTAATGACTGCCTAATAGATTTTTTGCATAGATTAGAAGTCAAGCAGAATAGACCCTGACAGCTGACCCCATACATCCGATACGGTTTACCCAGGGCCCATCCCTGTGGAACCATAACAATAGCTGTCACTGACTGGGTTCTTACAAAGTGCCAGACACTGTGACAAGCCATTTGCAAGGATTCTCTCATTCATTCCTAATAAAAAACCTGTGGCATTACATGCTTTTCACTTTGGCTTCATGA
This sequence comes from Orcinus orca, assembly GCF_937001465.1. Taxonomy (NCBI): domain Eukaryota; kingdom Metazoa; phylum Chordata; class Mammalia; order Artiodactyla; family Delphinidae; genus Orcinus; species Orcinus orca. The sequence goes on from NC_064562.1 coordinate 27,314,532, forward strand.
GCAGAGAAGTGATGCAGATGGTATCCTGCCCCGTCTTCAACGTGCACAGGTACAGAGGTGCTCTCTGGAGCTGGGGCGGCTGCTGAGGGGAAGGGGCATTGTCAGAGGCACCACGTGTGAGACGGTGAGAGCAGTGGGTCCCAGGGTAGGAAGTTGCCGTAAACATTTAGCGGTGGATGAGCTCTAGCTACATTGGCAAAACCAGCCCGGGAGGCTGCACTGACAGCAGTGCTCTCAGTGAACACCTAGCATCAGGGTCAAGAATGCCCACTAGGGATCCCAAGTCAATGTCGTCGTAAGGATTTCTAGTCTGGAATAGCCAGTAACAAGGGAACGACCCATGTCTAGGGCTGAGGCCAAGACTTGTTTCCTCCGTGTGTGGTCTTTTCCTATCAGTGGACTCCGAGGCCTGGCATGTGTCAGAAACCCTAGGCTCCTTCCTGCCAATGCTCTGGAATTTCTGAGTCGTGGGGCTTTTGAGTCACTCCAGTGAAGAGAAAACAACACCCTTTATGAAAACCTTGGTTGCAGAGTTCAGGTAGAGTTCAGAATCATTGCTAGCTAGTTTCTAGAATTTTGGAATATGAGAAAATAAGATCTTGCAGGGAGCACGTCGTTTCCGAGGTGCAGAAGAGTCTACTTAGTGGTGAGCAGTGTGGACTCTGGAATCGGGAAAGTCTGAGTTCAAATCCCAGCTCCACCATGTAAGCGCTGTGAGGCTTGCACTCTTTTTCGTCTTGGTTTCCTTATCTGTACATCGCCGATAATAAGGGTACATATCCTCTTAAGAATGTTGAAATAATTAAATGAAAAACTGGAATAAAGAAGCTAGTATCGACCTGGGCGGCAGAGGGATTTTCACACCTTGGCTACTGTGAGTAATGCTGCAGTGAACACGGAGGGACAGGTATCTGTTTGAGTTAGTGATTTTGTTTCATTTGGATATATAACTGCAAGTGGAATTACTGGATCATATGGTAGTTCTATTTTTAATTTCTTGAGGAACCACCATACTGTTCTTCACAGTGGCTGTTTCTGCAGTTTTAAAGCACCTGCTGCCCATCACCCCTCAACAAACAAACAAATTTTTAGTACAAATCTGCTTTTCCAGCAGATATGTTTGTTCATTTGGAGGAAAATGAAGTAAAAGTTTCAACATCCACAAGGAAGTTATATAGGGGAGAAAAAGAACATTCCAGTAATACAGACACCAAGTCACAAGCAGGAATTCTGTGCATGAGATGATAAAAATGGAAACTCCTGGAAATCTTGGGGGGCGTAGAATGCTTCCCACAGAACATGGAATTCATTCTCAAACCATTACATCTAAATATAAATTAATATGTATTCAGATGGACTGGGGGATTGCAACAGCCATAACTAATATTCAGTGCTCTGATCTGTGGTACTTGCCAATTTCTGGGGTGTAAACAGTCCCACCCTTGCCAATTTCAAGCTACCAGCAAGCTGTTCCTGAGTTGGCATCGGGAAAGGATGCCCTCGACTGGCTCTCAGGAGATGATACAAGCCGACTCCAGCCTACGCACAGATACCTGTTCCTCCGTGTTCACTGCAGCATTACTCACAGTAGCCAAGGTGTGAAAATCCCTCTGCCCCCCAGGTCGATACTAGGTTCTTTATTCCAGTTTTTCGTTTAATTATTTCAACATTCCTAAGAGGATATGTACCCTTATTATCGGCGATGTACAGATAAGGAAACCAAGACGAAAAAGAGTGCAAGCCTCACAACGCTTACATGGTGGAGCTGGGATTTGAACTCAGACTTTCCTGATTCCAGAGTCCACACTGCTCACCACTGAGTAGACTCTTCTGCACCTTGGAAACTACGTGCTCCCTGCAAGATCTTATTTTCTCATATTCTAACATTCTAGAAACTAGCAATGATTCTGAACTCTACCTGAACTCTGCAACCAAGGTTTTCATAAAGGGTGTTGTTTTCTCTTCACTGGAGTGACTCAAAAGCCCCACGACTCAGAAATTCCAGAGCATTGGCAGGAAGGAGCCTAGGGTTTCTGACACATGCCAGGCCTCGGAGTCTACTGATAGGAAAAGACCACACACGGAGGAAACAAGTCTTGGCCTCAGCCCTAGACATGGGTCGTTCCCTTGTTACTGGCTATTCCAGACTAGAAATCCTTACGACGACATTGACTTGGGATCCCTAGTGGGCATTCTTGACCCTGATGCTAGGTGTTCACTGAGAGCACTGCTGTCAGTGCGGCCTCCCGGGCTGGTTTTGCCAACGTAGCTAGAGCTCATCCACCGCTAAATGTTTACGGCAACTTCCTACCCTGGGACCCACTGCTCTCACCGTCTCACACGTGGTGCCTCTGACAATGCCCCTAAGTGGCCATCGACAGATGAATGGATGAAGAAAATGTGGTATATATACACAATGAAATATTATTCAGCCTTTAAAAAGAAGGAAATCCGGCCATTTGTGACAACACAGATGAACCTGGTGGGCGTTATGCTAAGTGAAATAAACCAGAAAGAGACAGACAAACACTGCACGGTATCACTTATATGTGGAATCTTACAAAGAAAAAAGTAGAACTCATAGAAGCAGAGAGTAGAATAGTGGTTGCCAGGGGCTGGGGGTGTGGGAATGAGAAGAGGTTGGTAAAAGGGTACAAACTTTCAGTTATAAGAAGAATAAGGTCTGAGGATCTGATGGACATCGTGGTGACTGTAGGTGAGAACTGTATCATATAATTGAAATTCGCTAAGAGACTGTATTAAGCATGCTCACACACACACAAGTAACTGTGTGAGGTGAAGGGTGTGTTCATTAATCGTGGGAATACTTTCACAATGTATGTGTATATTGGATCATCACTTGTACACTTTAGATAGCTTACAATTTTATTTGTCAATTATACCTCAATAAAGCTGGCAAAAGATAAAAATGATGATATGATAATTAACCACCACCACCACTATCACTTAGGCCATCACACATTTCCCACTGGACTGTCTTTTCTCTTTGGCCCACTTCCTCTCTGGTTCCTCTTCTTCCAGTCTTTGGACCTCTCAGCCCCCTTTCCCATGCTGTTGACTCCGACTCAAAATTCCTCTCACCTCAATGCATGGGACAGTCAGATTCCCTTGTCCGGCCCTTACCCCCCTAGGATGTGCCTAGAGGCCCATCTTTCTCAACCGAAAAAGGTTTTGCTTGACAAGTGTGCCACGGTTCAGAAATGAATTACGCCGTTCGCTCAAGAAGTAGCAGAAGTAGCCCCAGTTTGTGCTTTATGCTTGTTAGAACTCTTCCAAAGTGTGATTAAAAGAAAAGGTACAATTAAAAGTAAGAACACCTCTGCATTCCTGGTCCTAGGAATCATCACTGTTAAGTAGTCTAAGCGTGGTTAAAATGCGCCCACTTCTTAATTTTGTGGCCTTGAAAGCCACTTAGTCTGGGACTCAGTTTCTCATCTGTAAAATGGGGTAATACCACCTACCTCATACAGTTGTTGAGGGGGTTAGATGAAATAATGTACAGGGCGTGAAATAGTACCAGGCCCAAAGGAAAAGCTCAGTAATGTTACTTAAAAGTATACCTCTAAACATTTTTTATGTATGGAGTGTCCCTACACATATGTAACATATATTTTAACTAATGAAAAAATAGGATATATAAAAATAGTATGACAAAATGCATATTCTTCCCTGAAATTTATTCTTCTTCCTACTCAACAATGTATCGTTATTACGCAGTGACCGTCATTTCTTTTAATGCCTAAATAATGTTCTACGATAAGAGCATACCATTGAGTGTTTAAACACTTCCTTGAGTTGGGGAATTTGGGTGGCCTTTCAGCCTTATCAATGTTCTGAAATGTCCTTGTCAGTAGATTCTAGGGCACTTATCTATTTCTGGATTCACAGAAGCCAAAGAGCTGGGCTGAAGAACACATATATTTAAACTTTCAATGGTACAGCTAAATAGCCCTCCAGAAAATTCCATCCCCATTTATGTTCCAACTAGAAGCGCATGAGGTCCCTCTCCCCAAACCCTTATCAATATTTGAATATTATCAAACTTTCAACTTTTTGTCAATCTCATAGGTGAAAAACAGTATCTCATTTAAACGTATATTTCCCTGATCTCTGGTAAGACTGAATATTTAAAAATATGTCTATTATCCATTTTGTATAAATTACCCATTCACAAACTTTGCCTGTTTTGCTAGTGCAGAGAGAAGTCACAGCTCCTTTTCCATCTCCTCCCCGACGTTCGGGCTACAGCTCATCCAGAACATACGCGAATCCTCATGTTGCCTCATTCCAACGCCCAGTTGGCGAAATGAGAGGAAAGTGGAAATGAGGAAGTTTCTGTTAGGTTATATAGCCATTGGCCCCAGGGCAAGTTCAGGAAGTCAGAGAATGAACAAAGAGGTGGCTGAACTTCTGTGAACTTGGGGGTTGGGGAGAGAAAGAGCTGGTAACAGGGCAGGTAGATGGGGTTACGGGGAGGGGCGGTCAGTGAGAAATTCCAGGTGGGAGGGTGGCTGGGAGATTGGTGGGAACAGGATGTCTAACATTCCATTTTTTTCCTAACGTTCCAGTTTAAGTTTCTCTATCCCCCCCAAACTCAGTGTGTCCAGACTTTGGTAGAAATCAAGGAACTGGAATGGAATTCCATGTGTGGGTGGTGGAGTCTGAGATGCTGGAGAGCTCGGTGGAGGAAGGGGGTCTGGAGAGGCCTGTGGGCATCTTCTGGGTGACCCCCTGTGACTCAGCTCAGCCCTGCGACTTCAGTGCTCGTCTGCACCTGTGTTTACAAGCACATTGGCACCAACCGATCGTTAGAGTGACGTTTAATGTTTAATACAGTTTCTCATCATTGGCTCCGTAGACAAGTTCTCCAGGGTCTATGAAAAATTGTTTTCCCTTTACATGAGGTTAGTATTTTACTCACATTTGAGAAACTGTTCTATAGTGTAAATAAGATTAGCTGCTTTGCTAGAGAGAGTACTCTTATAAGACCCTTTGTATGTACCTACATAAACCAATAATATGATGATAATCATAATAATTTGTATCTAGTCTTTATAATAAGTATGTCAGAATTCCGATACGGAAAACACTTTATTTTTTATGCATATAAAGTATTCACTAATTCAGATCAACCCAAGCTGATTTAGCCTGAATTATTGAGGGTTTATTGTTCTGTCAAAATATAAAAGATGAAAGTTATTTGCATATCACATCTGCAGCTTCAACTTGGAGAGCTAGTATTTACACAGTTATGAAGCCACGCATTTCTCTCAGCAGCGCAATGTGGCTTCACAGTTTCCCTCAGGCTAGCTAGGAATAGTAGCAAAAAAAAAATCAGTTTTTCTTGTAACTGAGTAATGATCTATACGTAGGGAAGAGCTTTCATAATTATGAAGGTTCATGTCTTACCTATTAAGATCACAGTTTGGAAAATGGTTTTTTGGGTTTTTTTTTTTTTTCTGGTTATTAATCTGAGTCAGGCACTGTGCTAGGCACAGGAGGAAAACAAATGAGGACCACATTGGAGGAGACAGAAATGTAAAGTGATGATTAGACAAGCAAAGGTTTTGGAAGACTTGAGGGACTTGTTCTAAAGGCACGTCACAGGGAGTAAGTCTAGAACTGACTGGGGGAGCAGGAAAGCTTCCTGGATGAGGTGACATTTCTGTCAGCCTTCCAGGGAGAAGAGGCTTGCTAAGTCAAGACAGCAAAATGAGAACACGAAGGTATGGAATTCTACAAAAGGGAATGTACCCACGAAGAAACTCGGGGTTTGGAAAAGGCATTCTGAATTCTAAGGGTTCATATTTCTATCCCTGAAAAAATTGACAAGGTGGCTAAAACGCAGATCACCTATGTTCTGTCCCTTCTGTTGGATATGTTTCTCTTTTGGTCCTCAACCCTGATGCTGAGAAAATCTCTAACCAGCAAGGGCTGGTTCTGGATTTTAACGTTATGGCATGGTGAGGTATTGAGATGGATACCTGGGAAGCCTATGAAACTTATGTCCAGCTAACCACAAATAGTATAAGAGGATTGGAATGAATTAAAAGAAATCTACAGATACTTGGAAGGCATTATGAGTGTATATCTGAAATCAGGTTAAAAATAAGCCGCAGGTTCTCTTGTGATTTCTGAAACATCTTTGTTTAATCATAGAATTATGTCCATCTTCCATTCATCATAAATAATCCATTTCATTACTTTACCGATCCTTTTGAAAAAATTTGGTATTTAGCATAAACAAACACTGAACATTAGCCAGGGGTGTGTTAGTTTTAACCAGAAGAGGGAAGAATAAAAGGAAGAACCCACAAAATTTTAAAACTTAGAAAAGAGCACATGAAAAGATGAACATTCTCATCCATTTAAAAAATCAAATTTCATAACAACCATTAACAAAACTCCAGGTGGAAAAACAAGCAAACATAAATATAATCTAACGTATTTCTTTCATAAATACATTCAGACAAAACAAATGCATAAAAGAGATAGTGCATAGATATAACAACATATTTTAAGATATGAATAATTAAACCCCAATAATCATGAATTAAAAATAGATTTTGATTTTATTTTTTTGTCCTTTATGGAAAAATATGCCCAGCATTTGTGTAAAAAAAGAAATAGGTATACACATCAATAAAGCCACCAAAATTCACTACGGAAAGAAGATTATGTGAAAAAAGAACACAGTTTTTTTTAAAGCAAAAGGTAAAATGTTATATCATTTTCAGTTGAATTTTATCCCATAGTCACACCTACTATAGGTGTTAGATAATAGAGGTAGATAAGTTGGGGGAAAAAAATCAGTATTCTAATGCTAGGGAGAAGATTGTTATGATAGGTCAGACAGACAATTCCATTCACTCTGAAATTCAACGAAGCTTGCGGGAACAAAACATGAAAACCTTTCTGTGCTCCATATGTAAGCATCAAAAGTATCAAGCAGAATTACTGTAGTTTTAGACACAAGTGAAATTCTTGACAATAGGAATTCTTGCCCAACAGCCTATTTAGCATAGCTTTTTGCAGGGTCTGGCATTAGCCTTAAAACTCACACCCAGGCTAACTCTTATGAAATTTATGAGGTTCAGTGACATTGAAATGAGTCAGAAGTAACACAAGATGAGAGCTGGTAGTAACAATAATGTAAATTTACCATACTGGTAAACATGGTGAGTTTCTAAGGAATGATTTTTTGTTGTTGATAAAACAACAAAACAGCTGCTGAAGATACGGTGTGACTCATGATGTCAATATCACCTGTCAAATCACGAAAAGACACGTAGAGAGGATGTGACAGAATGGTGTGCAGGCAACAGAAAAAGTGTTCCCTTATTTCTATACATTGCTTTTTTCTCTATTCGGGTCGTGAAAGCTCTTCCAGACATAGTAGAAGCAAATATTGGATACTCCATGGCAGGCTGATGCCCAACTGGGAGCTAATTTTACTTAATATTTTGGTTGACGAATGGTTTTGCATCTTCTGTGTCTATTTTTCTTTCCATCTCGCTAGACAGAATGTGTATATGTCACATTTGTTTGCCTCTATGACCTTTATATTTTCATTTATTTGTAAGAGCAATGTGATTTAATTTTTTTTAAATGTTGCAAACATTTGTCAAATCTGCCAAGGAAATTCTCATTAATAACTTGTCTCAAATGCCTTAAGTGTGCTTAATTTAAAGATGTAACAGGCTTCTTCTGGCTAAAAGAGGAAATTTGTGCCCAGCACATCTGTGTAACAGGAAACACATTTTGGTCTCCGTTGTGGAATGTGAAATAATCCATCATTAATTGTTGCTGCTCTCGAACTAATTGTAATGTTTTTGGGTCTCACATTTGGTTGTTATGAGTTTGCAAGTGTGCTGGAAAACAGGTAAGAAAGAAATAATGGAAGAAAAACGAAAAACATTTGAAATATAATTTTAAGAATCCTGAAACCCAAATCCTGCAGTTTATCTGAAAACTGCACGTACTTTGACTCATAACTCAAACATCAGGCCCTTTCTTTGAAGCAGCTTATAATAAATTTAAGACATAGAACACCACAATCTCTTGTAATGGAACTGAGGAATTTCTGAGTGGAAACTATTTGAAGGAATGTCTTAAAAACTGATGTCAAGAAATGCAGATGACTTATGCTTTTCAGCATCTATTCAATCTATGACCCCTGCTGAGTTGATAAGGAAGAGGCATGTCACAGTTGCAGAAAAAAAGAATCACAAGGGAAATCAAAGTATCCGTGAATAAGACTTTGGAAATTTTCACTGTCATGAGAAGAGCCTTCCTGATGGTGTGACCTCATTCCAAATAGTACAGTAGCTAGTAGAGAGCTGTATTGCACAGAAGGTGGTACGATGAAAACGTGTTTGCTTTTTGTCACTTATGATGACTGTTTCCTGTGTTAGGAGAAAAAAAAAAACAAAGAACAACTCCAAAATACTGAACCACCCCTGGCAGTAACCAACAAAGTAGGTTTTGGAAATAACGCTCTCGTCAAATCCATTTTAAGGCACTTAAACAGTTATATTTTTTTGTGTAAAAAAATAAAATATGCATTGAAGCAACGTTCACAAATACATGTCTTCAGAACTGTTTGTATGTACAACCCTGTACGTATATACATTGCTGCGGAAAGACCACCTCCTTCCTTATACCGTTGGCCTTGTCAACTTCACTCCCTACGAGAAAGGAAAACATGACATCAGAGTTGGACGGTATCCACGAGCAACGTGAGAGCATCAATTAACACCAGATAATTTATGCTACGAGAAGGAAAAAGAGGCCCGCCTAGATAGCATTATATAACCCAGGATCCAAACCCCTGGATCCAAATAAATTCACCCGCCCACCTCACTGGCCTGCAGAATCTGGCACCTCCCCCACGCCCGGCATGGCTATTCATCCCGTCTGCTGTGCGTTAGATGGTGCCTGTGGGTCTCAGTCAGTATTGTCTGTAAAGCAGAGGAGACACTCAAGGATACCCTTACGATGGACACTTTGTTTTTGTGGCCAGGTGGGAATAGCTAAATATTCTAAGCCTTCTGGATTATTCTACATTAGCCAGTGGCCCCCTGGTTTGGAGTGGTTTCTGTGTGAAGGGAAAAATGAACAGCGTCCAGTTTAGTCTCCCTTTTGGAAATGCTTCTGTTACTCTGCAGGATAAATCCCAGAGCTTTTAAACATTTAGAAGAAAACTTCATTCTGATTAATTTGCTGTTCACTATGACTGTGTATTATTGATGGAGTATTAGGATTTTCAAATAATTTTCTTCATTCTTTGTCAAAATTTATATGTATAAATTCTGGTCTATCATGCATATACACATTGTTAAACACGAGCATATATACAAATGAAGTTTTCAAAGGGGATAAATAGTAAAAGAAAGAAAATTACTAAACTGCTCCTGTACCAATTCTGAGTGGGAAGACCCCAGCCTGGAGTGGTCCCCAGCACAGAATGGTGTTTGCTAACCTTTTGTTCAATTACAAGAGGAGGGAAGGTGCTGGAGGGCTACCTTCCCAGGCAGGATTCTGGGGACCTAGGGCTCTCCTTCTAAAATCAATCTTGGGGGTGGGGGGGGAGAGATAAATTAGGAGAGTCTGGGATTAACATATACACACTCCTATATATAAAATGGATAAACAACAAGGACCTACTGTACAGCACAGGGAACTATACTCAATATCTTGTAATAACCTATAATGGAAAAGAATCTGAAAAAGAATATATATATATTCCTATATATTTTTATTCTTATATATATTCTTACATATATAACAATCACTTTGCTGTACACTTGAAACTAACGCAACATTGTAAATTAACTGTACTTCAGTACCAAAAATTAAACAAAAGCAATCTTGTATTTCTGTTTGGAGCATCGTTGTGGTGTAGGGGAAAGATTTTGGGGGACACATAGACCAGGGTTCAAGTCCTAAGTCTAGCACTGAGTAAACCCACCCCCACAACCCTGGGCAAGTTGCTCAACTCTCTGGGCCTAGTTCCTATGTGTTCAATGGGGATAGCAGAGCCTGCTACAAACAGTGTTGTAGAAAATAAGGAACATCAGTGATGATAACAGAGATTATATCAGATAGCTTTTGTCAAATACCTGCCACGTAATCCTCCACAACTCTAAAGAGTAGATGTTATCATGAGTCTTAGTGTGGCAGAGACTGAGGTACACAGACGTGAAGTAACATGGCCAGGGTCACACGGGGGTAAGGTGGCAGAGCTGGCAGGATGGCTCAAGGGCCCACGCTCCGAACCTGGTAAAGGCTGGCACGTGCTTAGCATAACACAGAGCTTAACAGGCTGTAGTGGGGCTGTCCCATTTTCAGGACACTAAGAACATGACACACGGTGCTCTGTCACTGGCTATCTCCTTGCCACCTTGACAGCAGGCGAAAGCAGTCTTGCAAAGTCTGAGCCACTAGGAAGAAGGAAGAAGCCAGCTCTACGGGCACTTCCGTGGTATGTGCTGCCTCTGTATTTTGTATGAGTCACTCCGTTTATTTTATTTTGGCTGATAATTTAGAAAATCAAATCCACAAATATCAAATAAGTAACATGACTTCTGAGCCAAGTGTGGTGAAACTGATGTCCTTGTGTGGCCTCCTTTGCTACTGAAATTTTATTTTTTAATTCCCAAACGCATAGTACAAAGAAGTTATTATGTGTCTGGAAAATTAAAAATAAAGTAGACGCTCTGGATAAATCCAGGTGCTATCATATTTAGAAAGGCATGTGAAATCAGGACACGTACAAATGATCAGGTGGGCAAAGATGGTGGGCACCCGAGCAGTGGGGCACATATATTTTGAGTATATTTACTGAAACTTTAATCCACTGCAATATGCCCTTCGATAGGAGCAAATTAAAAAGGGCTTTTAAAAACTACCTTCTAAGTATCATCGTGCTGTTATAACAATATAGAACAATTAGCCCTCAATCCTCTTGTTCAAATTGAATTGGATTAATGCGTCATTATTACCGTATTTAGTTAAGAGAATGTGTACTTGAGAACAAGGTTATATGTGCAAAAGTTAAAGCATGTGAACAGCTAAGATTCAGAAATAGCATTTCAATGTGACTTGGATCCAAATAAGATTCTTCTAGAGTCTCACCTTCTGCCTTGACACCATCCAAGACTTTATTGTTGGCACCAACACACTTCCCAGAAGGATCTGCACCGGGTGGTAGATCAGCAAGGGGACGGATATTAAAGAGAGGTACTCATGGCCTGCAAACACGATCTTCAGCATTGGAATCCCTGATGAACAAAGAAGACAGAAAACCTAGAGGCAAATTCAGTCTGTCATCAAACTAAAGACATACGCCATTAAAACTGGACTTCGGATTGCACCGCCTTTCCCTTGTGTATATTCACAGAACTAAAAAGGGAAGGTCTGGAACGACTCACCAAATCTTTCCATCTTCCTTTCACTGTGTAAACCTCCAAGCTCTATCTAGAACAGATTAAAACTGAAAAGGTGGTCGGTTCAAGGGCAGCAGTAACTCTCACTGCAAGTTAGCAGCCTGTCTAACAAGGAGAGGAGAGAAGAGAGTGGGGAATAGAGTTTCTTTTTTTTTTTAATTTTTAAATTTTATTTATTTTTTTATATAGCAGGTCCTTATTAGTCATCAATTTTATACACATCAGTGTATACATGTCAATCCCAATCTCCCAATTCATCACACCACCACCCACCCACCCCCACCGCTTTCCCCCCTTGGTGTCCATACGCTTGTTCTCTACATCCGTGTCTCAATTTCTGCCCTGTAAACTGGTTCATCTGTACCATTTTTCTAGGTTCCACAGATATGCATTAATATACGATATTTGTTTTTCTCTTTCTGACTTACTTCACTCTGTATGACAGTCTCTAGATCCAACCACATATCAATAAATGACCCAATTTCATTGCTTTTTATGGCTGAGTAATATTCCATTGTATATATGTGCCACATCTTCTTTATCCATTCGTCTGCTGATGGGCATTTAGGTTGCTTCCATGATCTGGCTATTGTAAATAGTGCTGCAATGAACATTGGGCTGCATGTGTCTTTTTGAATTATGGTTTTCTCTGGGTATATGCCCAGTAGTGGGATTGCTGGGTCATATGGTAGTTCTATTTGTAGTATTTTAGGGAACCTCCGTACTGCTCTCCATAGTGGCTGCACCAATTTACATTCCCACCAACAGTGCAAGAGGGTTCCCTTTTCTCCACACCCTCTCCAGCATTTGTTGTTTGTAGATTTTCTGATGATGCCCATTCTAACTGGTGTGAGGTGATACCTCATGTAGTTTTGATTTGCATTTCTCTAATAATTAGTGATGTTGAGCAGCTTTTCATGTGCCTCTTGGCCATCTGTATGTCTTCTTTGGAGACATGTCTATTTAGGTTTTCTGCCCATTTTGGGGTTGGGTTGTTTGTTTTTTGATATTGAGCTGCATGAGTTGTTTATATATTTTGGAGATTAATCCTTTGTCCATTGATTCGTGTGCAAATATTTTCTCCCATTCTGAGGGTTGTCTTTTCGTCTTGTTTATGCTTTCCTTCGCTGTGCAAAAGCTTTTAAGTTTCATTAGGTCCCATTTGTTTATTTTTGTTTTTATTTTCATTACTCTAGGAGGTGGATCAAAAAAGATCTGGCTGTGATTTATGTCAAAGAGTGTTCTTCTTATGTTTTCCTCTAAGAGTTTTATAGTGTCTGGTCTTATATTTAGGTCTCAAACCCATTTTGAGTTTATTTTTGTGCATGGTGTTAGGGAGTGTTCTAATTTCATTCTTTTACATGTAGCTGTCCAGTTTTCCCAGCACCACTTATTGAAGAGACTGTCTTTTCTCCATTGTATATCCTTGCCTCCTTTGTCATAGATTAGTTGACCATAGGTGCGTGGGTTTATCTCTGGGCTTTCTATCTTGTTCCATTGATCTATGTTTCTGGTTTTCTGCCAGTACCATATTTTCTTGATTACTGTAGCTTTGTAGTATAGTCTGAAGTCAGGGAGTCTGATTCCTCCAGCTCCGTTTTTTTCACTCAAGGCTTCTTTGGCTATTCGGGGTCTTTTGTGTCTCCATACAAATTTCAAGATTTTTTGTTCTAGTTCCGTATAAAATGCCATTGGTAATTTGATAGGGATTGCATTGAATCTGCAGATTGCTTTGGGTAGTACAGTCATTTTCACAATATTGATTCTTCCAATCCAAGAACATGGTATATCTCTCCATCTGTTGGTATCATCTTTAATTTCTTTCATCAGTGTCTTATAGTTTTCTGCATACAGGTCTTTTGTCTCCCTAGGAAGGTTTATTCCTAGGTATTTTATTCTTTTTGTTGCAATGGTAAATTGGAGAGTTTCCTTAATTTCTCTTTCAGATTTCGGAATAGAGTTTCTTCGAGAAGGCTGAGGCATACTAGTAAGGTAGAGGTTAAAAATGGATCTTTTCTGCACAACACTATAAAGCAACTATACCACAATTAAAAAAAAAAAAAGGATCTTTTCTTGCTTAGTAGTGAAACACTCTGTTAGTCTTTAGGGAAGCCTGCCTGGCACCATTTCACAGCCCCCAAGTTCACTTTGGGGCTGAAAGTATATGGTAAGATAAAGTATGGTATATATGGCTATAAGTCGGAGGGTACTTTAGCCAGATAGACATTAATAAAGGCTTTTGCACATTCTCTTTTGGCCAAGAATCTCAAAGCGCTTTAAGCAGTACTGTATACGGCAGATGAATTCTAAAATCTGTGCTGAATGATTAACCCCCACAGTGAAGGCTGTAACGGAACTCAGGTAAACGAATACTACTTCTGAGTCTACCGCTCTGTTATATCCAGGGCAAGGTGTGCATCTTTTGTAAGCAGCTGCCTAACATATGTAACTATTAAGCTTCTGTAACAGAATTCAGACACTGGTGATTTGACTATTATCACCAATTGCTTTAATGTGGTCCAGTTGTCAGTACGGCTGTGCATGTCCATCAGTTTTTCAACTGAATAACTTTAACAGCTTAGCTTTCTTTTTGTTTCTTTGAGAACAACCACTGAAAAGGACCCAGGCTCCTAAATACACACAATGATGGTACATAAATAATGTTTTATGATAGCCTGGTGAGGAAAGCTCTGCTTTTTCAATTATTTTTACCTTCTAATAAACTTCAAACCTTTATGCAAAAATGTATTTCATGGCTGCTTTCTTTTTCACAGCCTCACATATCATTGCCATAAACTGCAAACACTTAACTCTTCCCAAACAAAGTCTCTCTCAAAGCGTCAAGCGTATGCATTTAGAGTTTTGCACAGCTTCTGTCTTCTCACTAATATAAAGAACAAAGGAGTTTTCTTTTTAAAAGTAATATGCTTAATCCACTTATTGGATTTGAATTAGATCAGTGTTAGATATTGAAAAGCAGCATTTAATATTATAATCCCAGAGGGCTTCCCTGGTGGCGCAGTGGTTAAGAACCCGCCTGCCAATGCAGGGGACACGGGTTCAAGCCCGGGTCCGGGAAGATCCCACGTGCTGCAGAACAACTAAGCCCGTGCGCCACAACTACTGAGCCTGCGCTCTAGAGCCTGTGTGCCACAACTACTGAGCCCGCGTGCCACAACTACTGAAGCCCACGCGCCTTGAGCCTGTGCTCTGAAACAAGAGAAGCTACCACAATAAGAAGCCCGCACACCACAACAAAGAGTAGCCCCCATTCGCCACAACTAAAGCCCACACGCAAGAACAAAGACCCAATGCAGCCAAAAAATAAATAAATAAAAAAATAAAATAAAATGAATAAAATCTAAAAAAAAAAAAAAATTATAGTCCCAGAAAGTTACTACAATGAGAAATGAAGAAGACCTGAACATATACTACTCCTGTTTTCAGGAAAGGTTATTTGGCCCAAAAGGATGATGTGAAGGAGCTGGGGGGTGGCGTGGAGTAATAGTGGGGCTAAAGGGAGCAAATGATAGAAATATGCAGGTATGTGTCTCTAAAACATGGTCAGAGCAGGGGTTTCTGACCCCAAATTCAAGGACGATGGCTGCTGGGCTAAATCACCTGAGTTACACTTTCTTGGCTAAGTTCAGGCAGGCTCTGGGTCGTTCTTCAGCCAGCTCAAGCAAGCCCACAGATGTGGTCACAGGGCTGCTGCTCCAATACGCAAGTTCACAAGGTATCTTAATGGAAGCGACATCAATTCACCGTAGTGTGATGAAAAGATAGTAGTAATAATGATAATAACGGTTTGTATGCAGTGAGTACTTACTTGAGGCCAGGTGCTGTCAAGGGCTCTCCCATATGAACAGACAACAACTCTCGGTGGTTGATGAAACCTATTGTTTGCACCATTTTACTAATGAGGAGACTGAAACGCCTCATTAGTGGTTAGAAAACTTTCCCAAGTGGTGGAGTCTTTACTGCAATCCAGGCCACCTGGGTTTCCAGTTCTCTGTGTCAGGTAAGGGTCAAGGCCTCCGAGGTCTTCAGTTCAAGATGCCACAGGCATGGCAGCTCCATGAAGCAGAAGAGGGCCTGGGATGCAAAGAGCTTTCTAGTCCAGAAGTCCTTTCGGAACTCGCTCCCCTTGGGCCCCTAACCCTCCCAGCAGCACTTCCGGGGGCAGCAGACCTCACACTCCCCTGCTACCCACGCTGGGGTATTCCTGTGATTTCACAGCGGCCAGGAGCTCAGTAACCGCGAGGCCTACCCCAATAGTGGCAAGGGAACCCCAGACTGACACTGTCTTCAAGAAACTTCCAGTGTACAGGTGAACTTCTACCTTCTGTGGATGCTGCTATCACTTTGTATGAAGTCTCTTCTGGTCCTGGGCTGGTTCTTCAGCTCTTCCGTCTCATCTTTGAACACACTCTTCTGTACAGACCAGGCTGGGACTCTGCAAACATCACTCCTCCTTGTCAGCAGGTGGCCCCCTGGACACTAGAGGAAGGCTGGAGAAGGCGCAGAGGCCTGGGGTTTGGCCCCAGCGGCTAGCCCACTGTGCCCCTCCTTGAAGGTCTGACCCCTGTTTCCTCTCCAGACTTCTAGGTTCTGAGAACCCAACTTCTTCCTTTGTTCCCCCAGCTCCAGCTACTTCCTGCACTTATTACTCCTTCATTTCCTCACTGTCCCCTCCCCGCTTTCCCACACTGTTTTAGTGCCCTATGTTGATGGCGTGGCGTGTTTGCCTGCCTCACCCTGGAGACACAGGCCCTCTCTCACTTGGCTTCGCACCCCAGTCATCCACTTCGCCTGGAAAAGAGAGGGCTCCCGCATGGCTGGCCGCTGCTGTAGACATCTGTCGAATGAAGTAGGGATTTCTCTTCATCACTTTGTGTGCCTGCAATACCTTCTTGTTAATTGTTAATCAGATTTCCTATCACCACCACTCTCAGTGACTAATGTTAAAAATATGATTGAAAATCACATCAGAGAGAAAAACTTAGCTTCCGGAGATTAGGGCCAGGTCCCTTTGCTGCGTCTTTGCTTGTCATTCTCTCAGGGTGGATTCACCACCGGCTAATCCCCGGATGAGGGGAGGGGGACTCCAGCGATTCAAGTCAAGCTATTTGTTTTGGGAACCTTTCTGTTCCCTCTGTCTGAAACTCTACCTTACTTCTCGATCATTCAATTATCCACTTTCCTTTTCAATTATTAGTTCCTTCGCAATCTCTTCTTTATATCTCAGTCTTTCCCCTGCTTTTCTTCAGTTTCTCCCCATCCGCCCTCCTGGCAGCTTCTACCCTGTGCATTTTCATTTTCTCGAGGATCAGAGTAGGAAGAGAAGTTGGGAGAAGTGGGGGGGTGGAAGGGGAGGTAACTATTCTACGATTCCACGTCTGAGTGGTCCAGTCCACCCTGGCGATGTTTGGAAGCGGCGAGTTTACGATCTCTGTTCTAGGGCATCTTTGCTGTGTTTCCAGCACTATCAGGATGAACACTGGAAATGAAATAGAGAGAGTCCTGGAACTGTGAGGGCCACTGTGCTCACCACACTGCGATTTCTGTCACCTGGTCACGAATTTGGCAAAACTTGACCTTCAAGTCAAATCAGAGAGCATCGCTGTCTTTTTCCAGAAGCCCATGTAATGCACCACCCTTTCATCCTCTTCACCCACCCTTTCAACAATTCACTCAATCGTTCATTCAATTAGCACTCACTTCACAGATTAACTAAAGGGCGAGGCATGTGACACGACCCTCACTCAGGTAGCTCACAGGCCCCTCTGTGACCACTCCCATTGCCTCCCCGTGACCTTCCTTCAGGGCTCCGTCAGCCCTCACCCGCCCCCCAACCCTTGCCCCAAACCCATCTCTCTGCCTTCAGGCTTGTCCTCTGCAGGGTATTTTCCAGTCTGCAACCAGGCTGAGTACAAAATCTCTCTCCGTCTCACCACGCTCCCCTGGGCTCTCTCTGTGCTCCAGCCATGAAGAGTGTGGTGCCCCTTCCTCCCCTCCTCTCCCCAACCCGTGCCCATGCCCACACTCTAGGCTCTAGAAGTCTCACCTCTCGGTCTTTGCACGTGAGTTCCTTTTGCCCAGGATGCCCGCCACCCACTTCTTGACCTGCCCAATTCCTTAGCCCGCAGTTCCTAACCCGCCTCCTCTGGGAAGCCATCCTTGATGTCCCAAGGCTCCTTTCTGCTCTAGGCTTACCCAACTGGGGCGCGTTCCAGCCTAGCGTTTGCTGCATTTATTATTGCTGCTTGCTTCGTGTGTGTGTGTGTGTGTGTGTGTGTGTGTGTGTGTGTGTGTGTGTGTGTGATTCCCTCACTAAGCTGTTAGCTTCTTAGGGTCAGTGACTGTTTTGTCTTCATCTCTGAGCATCTTAGTGCTCAGAGGAAGAGCACTGAAGGATCGGACTTGTGCTTTTCCAGACCCCATCATAAAGTTACTGTGCAGACTATCACTCCATTTTCACTCCATTCATTAACTAGGGAGAAAAAAAGGGCAATAATTTTAAAAAACCAAACAAACTTACTCAAAAGAGTTTTCTTTTTCAAGTAAAATTTAAATATAGGACTCTTTTCATCTTGCAATCACTGCGGTAACATAAATGAAGCAAATTAATTTTAATGCTCCCAGGTACTGATTCTGTGTCACCGTGGTTGACAGGATCCGACTAGACTTTATGAGACGGCGTTTGACTTTATGGAAGTGAACACCATGCGCGCATTTACAATTTTACAGGGACTTTAAGCTGTCATGCTGAAAAATGTTTATAAAACATTAATCAAAAAATGCCTCTTTAATACCATGCATTGTCTGAAAGATGTTAGAAGGCGCATATTGTAAATGGATTCCTTTTCTGACTAAAGTAATTTCCACCAGAAGCATTTCCCCACTGCTCTACAAGTACACTGTGTGGAGAGATAAAGAGCACTTCCTCAGCACATTACTACCTGCTCCAAACACTTGGGAAATCACTAATGTATGGCATGCCATATTTCCATGTCACACATGACACATTCGTCTAAAATTATCCAACAGACTTTGACACTGCGGCATATTCCATAAGCAGAGCTTTCAACTGACATCTGCCAACTAAGTACTTCAAGTGAGAGCTTTCTTCTTCTAACAAGCAAATAAGGGGTTTCTTTTATCCTACACCCAGGATGGAAAGGATAAAACAATACGTACCGGAACAAGTGGGGGTATCCCCCCTATTTTAAATGTTTATTTTATGTTCTCTGAATTAGAAAATTCCCTTTGTATCAAGTTTCAACAGTTACTAGTTTCTATTGGATGGACGGTTTTTAAATTTTTCCTTGAGAAACAGACATTTTTCTTCCTCGATTAAATATGGACCTTCACATACCTCTCACGGAAGGCCGCTCTATTGCTCACAATAGGAACACCATCTACTTTATATCGTTGTTCAGAGTTTACTTGTAGGAGCACGATGCTCTCACCATCTACTCATTCATTCAAAAAATACTTTCTGGGCCTCTGCTGTATGTGATTCACTGTTCCCGGTGCTGAGGATATAAGGAAAATAACACAGACAAGGCCCCTGCCTTCCTGGGGCCCACTTTCTGTAGCACTTGCTCCAGTCACCTAGGCTTTCCTTCGTCCAGAGTGAGTGCCGGCCTGGTGCATGCTTACCAAGTTGCTACAACTCAGAGTTTGGGGATCACCATTTGTCTTTCTATTTGTAGATCAAGTCAGCAAGTTCTGGAGGTTCTTTCCTCTATCGAGCACTGTCCTTCCCCCTCAGTTTTCACTGCCACCTTCCTAATTCGGTTCCTCATAAAATCAAGCCAAATGACTCTTTCAGCCTCCTGACATAACCCCCTGTCTTCAGACTCTTCCCTTCATCAATCCTACAAACCACAGCCAGATTAATCTTCCTAAAACCCACATTAATTAAAGGCAACACCCTGCTCAAGAATTACAATGACTTTCCAGTGCCCATTCATCAAATCCTCTACCCCTTCGACGTCAGTAAAGAACGATGGCAACTACCGCCATTTTGTAAGTGCTTCCTGCCTGCCAAGTGCTTTTCCTGCATTATCTCACTTAATCCTTAAAACGGCCCTAAGAAGTAGGTGGCAATTTCCCCACTGAAACATGAGGCAACTGAGGGGTAGAGCAGTTATGTGACTTGCCTAACATCACACATCTGGTAGGTGGTAGAGGCAGAATTAGACCACAGTCTATTTACTTTTAATCACTAACCTATGTTAACTCCATTAAACCAAACTCTCAGTTGCCAATTGCTGTCACTGGCTCAGGCCTAGAACTCTCTTGTCTTTGTAAGAGCTGAGCCCCTGCCTCGATCTTGTCCTTTCCCTCTGGGTGACTAAATCCTAGGGGTTGTTTTGGGCTCAGCTTTACATTTTTTCTCCATGGTGAAGGTGGCCTCCCTACCGATTTCTTCCTCTTTTGAAGAATGAAGCTTCTCTTCCTAGCTGCACTCCATAATTTAGCATTTGCTTATGTTGCCATTATTTTCTTTTGTGTAGGATTTGTTTGCCCCTGAAAATAGGCAAAGCCTTATATTTTTCTTTTAATCTCCTGCAGTGTTTAAGCACAGGACTGGTACTCAATACATGAATGATTAATTATTGAAGAATAGGTGCTAAAGCAATGTTTCCCATCAAAAAAGACAGGACAAGAACAAATACTAGTTGCTTTACTGGACTAAAAAGAGAATAAGGGCTTCCCTGGTGGCGCGGTGGTTGAGAGTCCGCCTGCCGATGCAGGGGACATGGGTTCGTGCCCCAGTCTGGGAAGATCCCACATGCCGCGGAGCGGCTGGGCCCGTGAGCCATGGCCGCTGAGCCTGCGCGTCCGGAGCCTGTGCTCCGCAACGGGAGAGGCCACAACAGTGAGAGGCCCGCATACCGCAAAAAAAAAAAAAAAAATCCTTCGCACACCCCTCTGGAAGAGGGTTGTATTTCATAGGAGAAAAATATATTCATTATGGCAGGAAGGAAAGAAACTGGTCTGACCGTGGAAACCAAACTTTGAAATGAGTATTGAATAGTGGAGTAGGAGAGGAAATATATTGAAAAACACCCTTTGTGTTTTTGAACTTGAATATGTCACTTACTTTCCCACTTCGCTAAGAGACAGTATACGCCAGTCACCTGGATCCTTTCCTGTCTTTCAAAGGTTCATTCGCCTGAATTCACATGATTTGTTTTCCATTTAAATTCTTTCTCGGATGTTCCAGTGAGTTCTGGAGAGAGCTGCTGGCAAATCTGGCATCGAGCTGCTTAGCTCTTCAGTCGTCATGGAGATTTCCCACTTTTGTTTAGTTTGTTCTTAGTTAGAAACATCCATAATTTTACTCTCCAAACATCTTACACATTGTTATTTGAATTCTATCTCTTCCTTCTTAGTGCATCTCTCAGTTCAAAAGCCCACATTTGCCTTTAAGAGTCACTGGGATAGATGGTCTCCCCAATCATAATGTAATTGCAGAGGCAGCCGCTATTAGAGGAACACAGCCACTCTTTTCAGGCATCACTAAATGCCAGTCTGGGTCCCCTTCTGACCCCACGCGCGCGCATGCGCGTGTGCGCACACACACGCACACACACACTCACACACACACACACACACACACTCACACACTTTCTCTTCAGAGACAAATAGTCACAGAAAGTCAAACTCACTGGCGCTGATTTATCTCAGTTACCACACAAAGGGGTACTTATATGCCTTTTCTAGAACACAAAATGGTGTCATGATAAGGTACACCAACAGTTTTGGAATTTGTTTAGAAAAGGCTTTCAGTTAGGATTTTCCTAAAGCAAGCTAATTTTCAGTAATATAGCTGTCGCTTCATGTAGCAATTTATAATTTATTATGTCCAGTAGCCTACACAAGGCAGTACAGGTAGCTGTTACGAAGCCTGATACAAGACACAGAGAGCCCCGGGTTGGAGTCCCATGCTTACCACTTACCAGCTGTGTTACTTTGGTTAGGCAAGTGATTGAACCTCTGTTTTCACATCTGTAAAATGTACCTACTCTGTAGGTTTTTTTTTTTCTTAATAAACCGTAAATGAAACAATACACAATGTCTGGTAAGTAGTAAGTCTTCAGATACCATTCTAGGTGCAGTGAATAAGTGGGTAAGCCGATACCCCTCCCCCAACCCCGCCTTCACTGAACTTATGCTCTTATTGACTAGAGAGAGAAGATGGAGAGTACCATGCCAAAGCTAGGTGAAGAGCAAATTCCACCCAACCACAGAATCATGGCACAGGGCAGTGAGGAAATGCAGCACTGCAAAGCTGTTAAGCAAAACGGATGCAGTGAACATCTGGGTTATTCTAATTTTTGCCTCTCTTTTAGAGTGGGTACAAAGAAAGGCCACCTACTTCCAGGTTGACGGGTATGGCTTGGCATGCTGTCCTTCAGAGAGAGGGCCACTAACGTGTGGCCTGTTGGAGCAGGTGGTACGTCTGCACAGCCCCCAGAATTACTGCTCGTAATGCTGGCTATTCTAGGACTTCCCCTGAAACCCATTCTGCAATGTTCCAAAGGCTGGCGAGTCTGCTTCCTGCAGATTCCCTTATGAAGGTGGACAGGATGTCACGGATCATGTGACCTGCTCTCATTCACTCCCATCTAAATGACTGGTCTTTTGCTCAAATTCTCCAAGGTATTTTAATACACAGATTGGGCTGTCTTACACTTGCCAGTGATTTACATTTTATTTGCTTCCCTGTTCTTTTCGTGTCATTCCATCTGTAATGGAAAACTGCTATATTATCTTTTTTTTAAATTTATTTATTTTATTTTTGGCTGCGCTGGATCTTTGTCGCTGTGTGCGGGCTTTCTCTAGTTGCGGCGAGCGGGGGCTACTCTTCGTTGCGGTGCGCAGGCTTCTCATTTCAGTGGCTTCTCTCGTTGCGGAGCACGGGCTCTAGGTGCACGGGCTTCAGTAGTTGTGGCTCATGGGCTCTAGAGCTCAGGCTCAGTAGTTGTGGCACGCGGGCTTAGTTGCTCCGCAGCATGTGGGATCTTCCCAGACCAGGGCTCGAACCCGTGTCCCCTGCATTGGCAGGCGGATTCTTAACCACTGCGCCACCAGGGAAGCCCGCCATATCATCTTTGATGCGACTCCACCATCAGAACCTCTATTGTTGCTTTATGAGACACAGAAGGAAAGATTCTTGTCCTTTTTGTAGCAGGAGTCATCCAAAATGATGTACAACTAAATAATATATGCAAATAAGAACTCTTTCGTTTTCTCAGTGTCCCAGTGATGGGTTCAGGGAACCCACATACACTAGGGCATTTCTAAATTTTTGAACACAAAGGCAATAGCAGCAGCTCAGGGATGGCTAACAACCAACCCCCGTGGCTAGACCTCCGGCAGAAAAACAAGACAATCTTATACCAGTTTCACAGGTAAGTATAAATGGAATTTTAATTTCCAACCTCTGAGGCCTGAAAAACCTCCCATGGTTATCTCTGTAGATGGCATTTGAGAGGGAAAGGGACACGTGGAAGTCCACACAGGAGGTGTCAGAAATGCACTTCACATGTTGGACTCAGACATCCCCTCTGAGGTCCTGACGGGGCTCTCCTGCCACCCTCCCCTCCACGGTTAGGAAGACTCACAGCTCCATTTCTTTTTGGTGTAGTCAGGAGCTATTTAGCTGTGCTAAATCGATGCTTATGTAAAACTTTCCTAAGAGATTTATCCTTCCTTCATATTTCAAAACCAGAATTCAAAAACATAACATTTTTATATATTATAAAATACAGACTATAATAATATATAAAAATACATCTCCCTTTATCCAAAAGGCAGAGTTAGGCCTGGAAGAGCAGGAAAATGAACAAATACAAGGGTATAAACTAGAAGTCCGAGGCCATTACTAACAGAAGGAACAATCTTTCCAGTAATTGAGAGTTTTAGAAAAAAAAGAGCAGTGTTCATGTTGTAGTCTTTCGGTCATCCCACCTCAGGCAGGACTTCAGAAGCCATATCTGGAGTTCATGGATCTTTCTGGCTCTCATCGGTATGTTGGTAGGTGGAATACAGATTGTGGAAAATCATTACACAGGGCTTACTATGGGTCAGGCACTATTCTGAGAGTGAGCCAACATTAGCTCATTCACTCCTTATGTCTACAATGTGAGTAAAGGCTACCGTTATTCTCCCCATTTTTCAGATGAGAAAACTGAGGCAGCAGAAGAATAAAAATCTCCCCAAGGCCACGCACAGTGAGCAACAGCGTGTAGATGTGAACACAGACAGACTGGCTCTGGTTCTGGGCCCTCTACCACATTACTGCCTCCAATGGTGATTTGTCAGAGTGCCTGGAACCCGAGAGAAAAAGAGATGCTTGATGATATTAACACAGAATAATGGAGGGTGAAAAGGAATAGAATATAGAACGTAAGAAATAAAATATTTACACAGGAAAGGTCTGCAAAGAAGAGAGGTATTCCTTTCGACAGAGGAGCTCATATGACCAGCTTTTACTCACTTTGAATAAAAGTTGGTCGATGACCATTTTCTGACCATTGTCAGCCCATTCAGAAAATGAAAGATGGTGGTTTAGCCTTCAGTCACCTGGGCTGTAACCCTACCCCTTTGCTGAAAGTTTTATGTAATAAAACTTGCATAAAGATGCAAGAAAAGACCCAAATGAGCAGCTGGTGTTACTTCTGTTTTGAAACAGGTACGTTCTGATTGGAAAAGATGTTTAATGAATGTCCTGAACTGGCTCACCACATGCTGACAATGAAACATTTAACTCTACCAATCGAAGTTCTCAGCCTCGGAAGATTAGGTACATCCTCACCTATCTGACAGCATTGTAGGAGTAATTAACAGATGGGGAATTCAAGAATGCATTGAAGAGCTGAGCCATGGAGGCTTCATTCAGATGCCCATGGTGGCTTCCGGGAGGGGTCACCATATTTACAGAGACAGGTGGGAAGGAAGTAGAGTGAGCTTAGCATTTTCCTTCTCTGGGCTGCGAAGGAAGAGTCATTTGTCTTCTAAAGAGAATAATCTGCCTAATGTTCACAATCACAGGATGTGAAACCTCAAAAATAGAGAGTTTCATATGACAAAAATAACACAAAGGCATCAGAATAGATTAAACATCGTCACCAACACAGGGCTGGCCCCATCTGACTGGCTCTGGAAAGCCTTGTCTAGTTTCACAGATTTTTTAAAAGATGTGTTTTTATATAAATGAAGAAAAACACTTGGAACTTTTTAAGTGTGAGCCAATGAGAGGCTGATGAGTATGACATGCACTTTTACTGATTCTGCCACAGCTTCCAACACCCTAAACTTAGTTCTCCCTAAGATTTTGCATTGATAATGTTCTTAACAATGGACAGAGGAACTTCTGGAAGGCGTCCAAATTGTAGTTAAGTTGTAAATGGGAGTAAACTGTGACCCAAATGCACATACACTTTGTTTTGTCAACGTGGCCACTAATCACCCTCTGGTGCTAATTTTCTTCTTGATGGTACCATGTTTATGATAAACTTAAACCTCAGAAGAGATATCTTCTGACACAGAAGAACAAGGATGTTTTGATTTGGGGATTAGAAACTAGAGTTATTAACCCATAAATCCATCTCTCTTTTAAAAGGCTGACTCGGAGACCTTCAAGATGGCGGAGGAGTAAGATGTGGAGATCACCTTCCTCCCCACAAATACATCAGAAATACATCTACACGTGGAACAACTCCTACAGAACACCTACTGAACGCTGGCAGAAGACCTCAGACCTCCCAAAAGGCAAGAAACTCCCCACGTACCTGGGTAGGGCAAAAGAAAAAATAAAAAACAGAGACAAAAGGATAGGGACGGGACCCGCACCAGTGGGAGGGAGCTGTGAAGGAGGAAAGGTCTCCACACACTAGGAAGCCCCTTCGCGGGCGGAGACTTATGGTGGCGGAGGGGGAAGCTTCGGCGCCGCGGAGGAGAGCCCAGCAACAGGGGTGCGGAGGGCAAAGCGGAGGAGAGCGCAGCCACAGGGGTGCGGAGGGCAAAGATTCCCGCACCGAAGATCAGGGCCGAACGGCACTCACGAGGCCGAGAGGCTTGTCTGCTCACCCGCCGGGGCGGGCGGGGCTGGGAGCTGAGGCTCGGGCTTCGATCGGAGCGCAGGGAGAGGACTGGGGTTGGCAGCGTGAACACAGCCTGCAGGGGGTTAGTGTGCCACGGCTAGCCAGGAGGGAGTCCGGCAAAAAGTATGGATCTGCCGAAGAGGCAAGAGACTTTTTCTTCCCTCTTTGTTGCCTGGTGCGCGAGGGATTAAGAGCGCTGCTTAAAGGAGCTCCAGAGACGGGCGCGAGCCGCGGCTAACAGCGCAGACACCAGAGACGGGCCTGAGACGCTAAGGCTGCTGCTGCCGCCACCAAGAAGCCTGTGTGCGAGCACAGGTCACTATCCACACCTCTCTCCCGGAGCCTGTGCAGTCCGCCACTGCCAGGGTCCCGGAATTCAGGGACAACTTCCCCGGGAGAACGCACGGCGCGCCTCAGGCCGGTGCAACGTCACACCGGCCTCTGCCACCGCAGGCTCGCCCTGCATCCGTACCCCTCCCTCCCCACGGCCTGAATGAGCCAGAGCCCCCGAATCAGCGGCTCCTTTAACCCCGTCCTGTCTGAGCGAAGAACAGACAACCTCAGGCGACCTACACAGAGAGGAGGGTCCAAATCCAAAGATGAACCCCGGGAGCTGTGCGAACAAAGAAGAGAAAGGGAAATCTCTCCCAGCAGCCTCAGGAGCAGTGGATTAAATCTCCACAATCAACTTGATGTACCCTGCATCTGTGGAATACCTGACTAGACAACGAATCATCCCAAAACTGAGGCGGTGGACTTTGTGTGATTTTGTCTGTATAGCTTTGCTTCTACCATTCGTCCTAGGGTTCTGCCTGTCCGTTTTTTAGTATAGTTTTTAGCACTTGTTATCATCGGTGGATTTGTTTTTTGGTTTGGTTGCTCTCTTCTTTCCTTCTTTTTTAAAAATTAGTTTAAATTTGTTATATTTAATAATTTTTTTATTTTTTAATGACTTTATTTTATTTTACCTTTTCTTTCTTTTTTTCTCCCTTATCTTCTGAGCCGTGTGGCTGACAGGGTCTTGGTGCTCTGGCTGGGTGTCAGGCCTGTGCCTCTGAGGTGGGAGAGGCAAGTTCAGGACATTGGTCCACCAGAGACCTCCCAGCCCCACGTAATATCAAATGGCAAAAGCTCTGCCAAGATCTCCATCTCAGTGCTAAGACCCAGCTCCACTCAACGACCAGCAAGCTACAGTGCTGGACACCCTATGCCAAACAAATAGCAAGACAGGAACACAACCTCACCCATTAGCAGAGAGGCTGCCTAGAATCATAATAAGGTCACAGACACCCCAAAACACACCACTGGATGCAGTCCTGCCCATCAGAAAGACAAGATCTAGCCTCATCCACCAGAACACAGGCACTAGTCCCCTCCACCAGGAAGCCTACACAACGCACTGAACCAACCTTAGCCACTGGGGGCAGCCACCAAAAACAACAGGAACTATGAACCTGCAGCCTGCAAACAAGAGACCCCAAACACAGTAAGTTAAGTAAAATGAGAAGACAGAGAAACCCACAGCAGATGAAGGAGCAAGATAAAAACCCACCAGACCTAACAAATGAAGAGAAATAGACAGTCTACCTGAAAACGAATTCAAAGTAATGATAGTAAACATGATCCAAAATCTTGGAAATAGAATGGAGAAAATACAAGAAACATTTAACAAGGAACAAGAACTAAAGAGGAAACAAACAATGATGAAAAACACAATAAATGAAATTAAAAATTCTCTAGAAGGAATCAATATTAGAATAACTGAGGCAGAAGAATGGATAAGTGACCTAGAAGATAAAATAGTAGAAATAACTAGCACAGAGCAGAATAAAGAAAAAAGTATGAAAAGAATTTAGGATAGTCTCAGAGACCTCTGGGACAACATTAAACACACCAACATTTGAATTATAGGGGTCCCAGAAGAAGAAGAGTAAAAGAAAGGAACTGAGAAAACATTTGAACAGATTATAGTTGAAAACTTCCCTAATATGGGAAAGGAAATAGTCAATCAAGTCCAGGAAGTGCAAAGAGTCCCATACAGGATAAAACCAAGGAGAAACACACCAACACACATATTAATCAAACTATCAAAAATTAAATACAAAGGAAAAATATTAAAAGCAGCAAGGGAAAAACAACAAATAACACACAAGGGAATCCCCATAAGGTTAACAGCTGATCTTTCCATAGAAACTCTGCAAGCCAGAAGGGAGTGGCAGAACATATTTAAAGTGATGAAAGGGAAAAACCTACAACCAAGAGTACTCTACCCAGCAAGGATCTCATTCAGATTCGATGGAGAAATTAAATCCTTTACAAGCGAGCAAAAGCTAAGAGAATTTAGCACCACCAAACCAGCTTTATGACAAATGCTAAAGGAATTTCTCCAGGCAGGAAACACAAGAGAAGGAAAAGACCTACAATAACAAACCCCAAACAATTAAGAAAATGGTAACAGGAACATACATATCGATAACTACCTTAAATGTAAATGGTTTAAATGCTCCAACCAAAAGACATAGACTGGCTGAATAGATACAGAAACAAGAACCGTATATATGTTGTCTACAAGAGACCCACTTCAGACCTAGGGACACATACAGACTGAAAGTGAGGGGATGGTAAAAGATATTCCATGCAAATGGAAATCAAAAGAAAGCTGGAGTAGCAATTCTCATATCAGACAAAATAGACTTTAAAACAAAGCCTATTAAAAGAGACAAAGAAGGACACTACATAATGATCAAGGGAATCAATACAAGAAGATGTAACAATTGTAAATCTTTTTGCACCCAACATAGGAGCACCTCAATACATAAGGCAAATGCTAACAGCCATAAAAGGGGAAATCGATAGGAACACAATCATAGTAGGGGATCATCCAAAATGAAAATAAATAAGGAAACACAAGCTTTAAATGATATATTAAACAAGATGGACTTAATTGATATTTATAGGACATTCCATCCCAAACTAACAGAATACACTTTCTTCTCAAGTGCTCATGGAACATTCTCCAGGATAGATCATATCTTGGGTCACAAATCAAGCCTTGGTAAATTTAAGAAAATTGAAATTGTATCAAGTATCTTTTCTGACCACAACGCTATGAGACTAGATATCAATTACAGGAAAAGATCTGTAAAAAAAATACAGACACATGGAGGCTAAACAGTACACTACTAAATAACCAAGAGATCACTGAAGAAATCAAAGAGGAAATCAAACAATACCTAGAAACAAATGACAATGAAAACACGATGACTCAAAACCTATGGGATGCAGCAAAACCAGTTCTAAGAGGGAATTTTATAGCAATACACTCCTCCCTCAAGAAACAACAAACAACTCAAATAAACAACCTAACCTTACACCTAAAGCAATTAGAGAAAGAAAAACAAAAAAACCCCGAAGTTAGCAGAAGGAAAGAAATCATAAAGATCAGATCAGAAATAAATGAAAAAGAAAGGAAGGAAACTATAGCAAAGATCAATAAAACTAAAAGCTGGTTCTTTGAGAAGATAAACAAAATTGATAAACCATTAGCCAGACTCTTCAAGAAAAAAAGGGAGAAAACTCAAATCAATTGAATTAGAAATGAAATAGGGGAAGTAACAACAGACACTGCAGAAATATAAAGGATCATGAGAGATTACTACAAGCAACTCTATGCCAATAAAATGGACAACCGGGAAGAAATGGACAAATTCTTAGAAAAGCACAACCTTCCAAGACTGAACCAGGAAGAAATAGAAAATATAAACAGACCAATCACAAGCACTGAAATTGAGACTGTCATTAAAAATCTTCCAACAAACAAAAGCCCAGGACCCGATGGCTTCACAGGTGAATTCTATAAAACATTGAGAGAAGAGTTAACACCTATCCTTCTCAAACTCTTCCAAAATATAGCACAGAGAGGAACACTCCCAAACTCATTCTATGAGGCCACCATCACCCTGATACCAAAACCAGACAAAGATGTCACAAAGAAAGAAAACTACAGGCCAATATCACTGATGAACATAGAGGCAAATATCCTCAACAAAATACTAGCAAACAGAATCCAACAGCACATTAAAAGGATCATACAACATGCTCAAGTGGGGTTTATCCCAGCAATGCAAGGAGTCTTCAGTATATGCAAATCAATCAATATGATAAACGATATTAAGAAACTGAAGGATAAAAACCATATGATCATCTCAATAGATGCAGAAAAAGATCTGACAAAATTCAACACCCATTTATGATAAAAACCCTCCAGAAAGTAGGCATAGAGGGAACTTACCTCAACATAATAAAGGCCATATATGACAAACTCACAGCCAGCATTGTTCTCAATGGTGAAAAACTGAAACCATTTCCTCTAAGATCAGGAAGAAGACAAGGTTGTCCACTCTCACCACTATTATTCAACATAGTTTTGGAAGTTTTAGCCACAGCAATCAGAGAAGAAAAAGAAATGAAAGGAATCCAAATCAGATAAGAAGAAGTAAAGCTGTCACTGTTTGCAGATGACATGCTACTATACGTAGAGAATCCTAAAGATGCTATCAGAAAACTCCTAGAGCTCATCAATGAATTTGGTAAAGTAGCAGGATACAAAATTAATGCACAGAAATCTCTTGCATTCCTATACACTAAAGAAGGAAAATCTGAAAGAGAAATTAAGGAAATACTCCCATTTACCATTGCAACAAAAAGGAATAAAATACCTAGAAATAAACCTACCTAAGGAGACAAAAGACCTGTACGCAGAAAACTATAAGACACTGATGAAAGAAATTAAAGATGATACACATAGATGGAGAGATATACCATGTTCTTGGATTGGAAGAATCAACATTGTGAATATGACTCTACTACTCAAAGCAATCTACAGATTAAATGCAATCTCTATCAAACTACCAATGGCATTTTTTACAGAACTAGAACAAAAAATTTCACAATTTGTATGGAAACACAAAAGACCCAAATAGCCAAAGCAATCTTGAGAAAGAAAAACAGAGCTAGAGGAATCAGACTCCCTGACTTCAGACTATACTACAAAGCTACAGTAATCAGGACAGTATGGTACTGGCTCTAAAACAGAACTATAGATCAATATAACAGGATAAAAAGCCCAGAGATAAACCTATGCCCATATGGTCACCTTATTTTTAATAAAGGAGGCAAGAATATATAATGGAGAAAAGACAGCCTCTTCAATAAGCGATGCTGGGAAAACTGGATAGCTACATGTAAAAGGATGAAATTAGAACACTCCCTAACATCATGCACAAAAATAAATTCAAAATGGATTAAAGACCTAAATGTAAGGCCAGACACTATAAAACTCTTAGAGGAAAACACAGGCAGAACACTCTATGACAGAAATCACAGCAAGATCCTTTTTTGACCCATGGAAATAAAATAAAAAATAAACAAATGGGACCTAATGAAACTTGAAAGCTTTCGCAAAGGAAAACATAAGACGAAAAGATAACCCTCAGAATCGGAGAAAACATTTTCAAATGAAGCAACTGACAAAGGATTAATCCCCAAAATTTACATGCAGCTCATGCAGCTCAATATCATAAAAAGAAGCAACCCATCCAAAAATGGGCAGAAGACCTAAACAGACATTTCTCCAAAGAAGATATACAGATTGCCAACAAACACATGAAAGAATGCTCAACATCAGTAATCATTAGAGAAATGCAAATCAAAACTACAATGAGGTATCATCTCACACCAGTCAGAATGGCCATCCTCAAAAAATCTACAAAGAACAAATGCTGTAGAGGGTGTGGAGAAAAGGGAACCCTCTTGCACTGTGGGTGGGAATGTAAATTGATAGAGCCACTATGGAGAACAGTACGGCGGTTCCTTAAAAAACTAAAAATAGAGCTACCAGATGACCCAGCAATCCCACTACTGGGCATATACCCTGAGAAAACCATAATTGAAAAAGAGTTATGTACCACAATGTTCATTGCAGCACTATTTACAATAGCCAGGACATGGAAGCAACAGATGAATGGATAAAGAAGATGTGGCACATATATACAATGGAATACTACTCAACCGTAAAAAGTAACGAAAGTGAGTTATTTGTAGTGAGGTGAATGGACGTAGAGTCTGTCATACAGAGTGAAGTAAGTCAGAAAGAGAAAAACAAATACTGTATGCTAACACATATATATGGAATCTAAAAAAAAAAAAAAAAAGGGGGTTCTGAAGAACCTAAGGGCAGGACAGGAATAAAGATGAAGATGTAGAGAATGGACTTGAGGACATGGGGAGGGGGAAGGGTAAGCTGGGACGAAGTGAGAGAGTAGCATTGACACATATATATATACTACCAAATGTAAAATAGATAGCTAGTGGGAAGCAGCTGCGTAGCACAGGGAGATCAGCTCGGTGTTTTGTGACCACCTAGAGGGGTGGGATAGCAAGGGTAGGAGGGAGATGCAAGAGGGAGGAGATAGGGGATATATGTATATATATAGCTGATTCACTTTGTTATAAAGCAGAAACTAACATACCATTGTAAAGCAATTATACTCCAATAAAGATGTTAAAAAAAGTCAAAAAAATAAAAATAGAAACAACAGGGGCTTCCCTGGTGGCGCAGTGGTTGAGAGTCCACCTGCCGATGCAGGGGACACGGGTTCTTGCCCCAGTCCGGGAGGATCCCACATGCCACGGTGCAGCTGGGCCCGTGAGCCATGGCCACTGAGCCTGCGGGTCCGGAGCCTGTGGTTCGCAACGGAAGAGGCCACAACAGTGAGAGGCCCGCGTACCGCAAAAAAAAAAAAAAAGAAACAACACAACTTAAATAAATAAATAAATAAAAGTCTGACTCACGTTTCCGTGGTTTAACTTGGCTAGATGTTGTCCCGCTAACCTACTTCTGCCCTCATTTGTTTTCAGTGATATAAAAATTGGGGAGTGAAGACCTCATTCAGAGGACTTTTAGGCAGAGGAAGAAAATAAGAGAACCCTGGAAGCCATTTCTGGAAATAACAATGTTTTTCTAATCCCCTTGGTTTTCTTTAAACTCTGAACAGTTTAACATATCTAATCACAACACAGAGAATTGTGGTTTTCACAAATGGTCGGTTTTATTAACAAATGAGCAGGTATAATCCCACCTGGATCCTTCTGGAACACAGTGGACCACGCATGCGTACAAATAAAGGAAGTAGCATGATACCATGGCTCTCAGCGGCAGCTGCTCGTTAGAATCACCTGGGTAGCTTTTAAAAACTGTGATACCTGGGTCTATCCTGAGAGATTCTGAGCAAACAGGTATGGGGAGAGTCCCGGCCCAGTTTTGCGTAGCTCTCAGGTGATTCCAGTGTGAGCTGGGCTGAGAAGCTTGGTCTGGTAATAAGGGAGAGCAAGAGGATTCTAGAGGTTTCTGGGGGTTTCTGGAGGTAGACACATGGCCACTGTGTGCTGGCTTTGCCGTTCTCCTCACTGTGTAAGCTGGGGTGATTTACTTGACCTCTCTGAGGCTCGGTTTTCTTGGACAATGGGATCAATAATAGCTATTGTGCAGGGCTGCTGTGTAGATCCAATGAGATAATAAGGCAACCCATGTGCCTGATGCAGTGCCTGGCACGTAGTAGGTGCCACAGGACTGCCAGACCCTCTTCCTTTTAATGTTTCGAAGTGGTTTCATATCTACTTTCTTATTCAATCATCACCTCAACCTTGTGATATGGGAGAAAAATACAGGCTAGCCATTTTGGACGTCTACATGTCTGGCTGATTTCTAATTTCAATATCATTTTACACTCAAAGTAATTTCGTAGCCTCCCTAACCTCTGGAGGGCCTCAGGGCCCAGTGCTCGGAGCCCTTTTCTCCTCTGTCTACCCATTCTTTAGTGATCCCATGGAGCCTGATAGCTTAAACTAACATCTATATGCTGAAAATTCCAGCCTAGATCAGAATTCTAGACTCAAAGACAACTCTTCTCTGGATGTCGAAAAGACATCTCAAACTTAACACGTTCAAGATGGAACTCTGGGTCTGCCCCACATCCCTCTTCCACCAGTAAAATCTGTTTCTCATCCAGTCTAGTAAATGGTAACTCCATCCTTCCAGCCCCTCAGGCCAAACCCCTTGGAATCGCCTTTCATTCCTCCTTCTTTTACATACAAATCCAATTCGTCAGCAAATCCCAGTAGTTCTGCATTCAAAATACAACCAGGATCCAACGCTTCTCACCACTCCACTATTACCTTTAACCACACCACCCCAGCTTTCGTCTGGATTAAAGGCTCTTAACTGGCTTTCCTGTTTCTCCCTGCTGCACCCTTCCCCCCAGCCAGACCCAGTCCTTTTTCAACAGAGCAGCCAAAGTGGGAGCTGAATCTTTTGACTTGTTCACTCAGACCCCTCACGGCTTCCCCTCTCCTTCTGCATAGCGGGCAAGTCCTCACAGCAGGTGGATAAGGTCTCACACAGTATCACCGGCACTCTCCTGTGACCTTTTACCACGCCTCCTAGAACTCTCTTCTCACCCCTTCTGCTCCCTGAACACTGGCCCCTTCCTCTTTCTCCAACTTGCCGAGCACACCGTGGCCTCACGTGCTTTGCCCTCGCTGTTCCCCCTGGTGGGAGCCTCCTTCCTCTCTATATCACGTGGCTTGCTCCCTCTTCCCTACAGGTCTTTGACCCAAAGTTCCCTTTAAGCCCTCTGGCCATCCTTGTTCTCCTTTATGGTTTTCTTTTTCTCCACACACTTCCCATCATCTGATGTGCAATATGTCTGAGTGTTTGTCTGTTGGACCCACTAGAAAGGAAGCTGGATAAGGGGGAGTGCTTTTTCGTGTTTTGCTCACTGCTGTGCCACCCTAGGGCCTAGGACAGTGCCTGGTGCATAGGAGGCATGAAATAAACACTTGTTGGATGAACGCACGAATTGAGCAAATGATGTTGGCAAAGCATCTTTCCATTGGCACCGTTTATTCCTGCACATTTCTGCACTCGCTGTCAGTTGCAGAGGAGTTGGTTTTCATTATGATTAATATTTAGAAAGCTTGCTCTAGCAGTACTAGAGTACAGTAGTAGGACTAGCACAGAGAGTAACTAGTACGTAGAGCAAACCTGAAGCAAAGGCAGCTCTGGGAAATGTCACTGCTCCAAAACCATGAGCGAGCTCAGCTTCAGGAGGTGACATTCCAAACGAGCTGGCTTCCTGGGGCCCAGGAATCTTTTGAGTTATGTCCAATTTTAAATTTATTTATTTATTTTGGCTGCATTGGGTCTTTCTTGCTGCATGCGGGCTTTCTCTAGTTGTGGCGAGCATAGGCTACTCTTCATTGCGGTGCATGGGCTTCTCATTGCGGTGGCTTCTCTTGTTGCGGAGCACAGGCTCGAGGTGCTTGGTCTTCAGTAGTTGTGGCTCGCGGGCTCTAGAGCGCAGGCTCAGCAGTTGTGGTGCACGGGTTCAGTTGCTCCGTGGCACGTGGGATCTTCCCGGACCAGGGCTCAAACTTGTGTCCCCTGCATTGGTAGGCAGATTATTAACCACTGCGCCATCAGGGAAGCCCTATGTCCAATTTTATATCTCCTCCTGCCTCCAGGGTAATTTGTCAAAAACCTACTGCATCCCGCATGGCTTTAAAAAATGGGCAGCTAACTTTAATATCTGGCTGGAATTGTTTGGATAGGTCTATAGACGGGGACAAGGAGGCAGTGGGTGTCACCTCATTCTGCAGCCGTGGAGTCCTTTAATCTTTATTGTAAAGAAGCATGGAGCTGGCTGTCATCAAATCCATGCAAACTGGTTTATAGTGTCTGGTTCAATTAAGGGAATTTCTGGGAAGAGTTATGACCAAATAAATAATGTGAGAGATGCAACTCTGAAACAATAATTGTTATTCATCAATCTCTGTTTGCAAGTAGAGATGGAGAGAGAGAAACTTCAAGTGAAGGAGCTCTCCTGGGTGAGATCCTTCACTTCAAACACAGTAAACAACTGTTGTTCTGTGATGCACATTTTAGTACCGCTAGAGGCAACCTTTCTAAATATTAATAATAATAAACAATCCCCTCCGCAACTGACAGCAGGTGCAGGGATGAACAGAGAGCCCTGGGAGACGGGCTGTGGTCAGCCCTCCTGGATGTGGCGAAGGCCTCCTCAGAAAGGACAAGCTCCAGGACAACAGAATGTGGTCCCCTCACTTCCTGTTTTCAGAAGCACGGAGTTTTCAGAAGCATATGGCTTTGGGCATGTGAGTTGATTATTAACATGTAAAATGAATCTCTTTAGAGCTCCTTCTAACTATGACACGGTGGTTTTTATTTTGAAAGAAATATGAAACTGCAGAATTAAAAGCTTCCACCACTAACAATTGACATTTAGAGACGCACAAGGGTAAGGATTCGGTGTATAGTTTGAGGTGCCGCTGTATAATATGTGGGATTTTTTTTTTTTTTCTTTTGCGGTATGCGGGCCTCTCACTGTTGTGGCCTCTCCCGTTGCGGAGCACAGGCTCCGGACGCGCAGGCCCAGCGGCCACGGCCCACGGGCCCAGCCGCTCCGCGGCATGTGGGATCCTCCCGGACCGGGGCACGAACCCACGTCCCCTGCATCAGCAGGCGGACTCTCAACCACTGCGCCACCAGGGAAGCCCTATGTGGGATTTTTTGTCTCCTTGCCATTGAGCTGTAGGGTAACAACGGTGAGTGAGCTCGGCTGCAGTGACGCTGCCGCATGTAAGCCTTGGCCGCTCTTGTTCCTGCTCCAATCCTGAGACCGAGAGAGCAGCAGACGATGCACCACTGGAGCTATTTCTAGAGGACTGGGTGGTGTGATGGAAAGGACTTGGGCTTTGACGTCAGAGACCTGGTTTTCAGTCCTGACGGTGCTACCCACCAGCTACGTGATTGGGTGACCTGACCCGAATACCCTGTTTCCACATCTGCTCAAAATGAGGTTAAAATAACTATCTCAAGTGGTAGTTGGAGGTTTCAGTGAGACAGTGCATGTCAAGTACCCAGTACAGTGCCTGGCATAAAGTCGGCATCTCCAAAATGATAGCTATTATTATTATTATGAATAGCATTATGAATCAGTATTGCGGGGTTCAAATTCGGTAGTCTACAGGACTGAGCAGGGAAGGGGTTTGTCACTGAAATCATCAAGGATGAGGTCGGAAGCATTCCTAAAATTTTTGAGAATGGGGACTGCTGAGGACTGCCACGGGAACTGAAACATCTACCTCGGATGCCACGCAAACCTCCATTGGCCTCCATCTGTTTACAACTTCTTGGTAAGTGCTTATGATTCTATCTGGCCTGCTGTCCCTTTCGGAGCACTGACTTCTGCAAAGCATGATTCTATTTTGTGTGTTGATGGTTTTTTTTAAATCTTTCTACAGTATCAATTACACTGTGAGACTTTTGGGGAAAATCATGTATATTTCCTTTCATAATGGGTTTTTTAAAAGGATAACTTTCAAATAGTTAGGCATTCCGAAATTGTTTTTAAACATGCTTAAATTTGACCGTCAGCTTGCCAGGAAGACATGGTCTTAAAGGAATAAAGCCCCCTCTTTTGGAGTGAGTGCTTGGTATGATGGGCACGAAATGGACGGTTTTCTTTTGCTCGGGTTATACCTCGTGAAATACTGGCACACTTCCACATCCAAGCACGGTGGTTTAACCAGACTGGTAAAAAAAAGGACTCAAGAGAACATCTGAAGGCAAAAAATCAGTACAGGTTTTTATCCTTCCTAGACATGACCATGAGGCCATGGAATGAAGTGAGTGATTCCTAGAAATCAGAGTCCAGGCCTACTGAGTCTTTAAAAAAAATGTTTGTTGTTTACCTTTTTATAGTACTTAGTGGTGTGTCATAAGCCTCTATGTCCTAAGCATCTCATTTTGGCTAATGATGAGATAAAAAAGTATCTAAAAGTGGGGCGCACCATGGCTAGGCTAAAGTTAAAAAAAAAAACAAAAAAAAGAAAACCAACAACCGTGGTTGGTACAAACTGGTTCCCACCATCATCACTAAGCACCTATACAAAGTTTGGCCGAATGCTCTGCTAGGTCAAATGCTCGCCTAAAAACCTGGGTGGGTGAGCTAGGTTCTCTGGAAGCTGAGAGGTGATTATGGATGGATGTAATATGGTGGCTCTTACACTTTTGTGTGCATAATACCCTTTTTTTGCGATGTGTTACAATCAGGCTCCAGGGTCTTATTCTTAAAAATTCTGAATCGGTAGGCCTCAGATGAGACCCCATAACGTTTTTTTTTTGGAAGCAATTTGCTATATTTTTAAGGGCCACCCTTTGAGAAATGCTGATCTTAGGCTGTCCCTCTGAATGACTCAAGATTCTAAAGCTAACACTTAAGTCTTTCAAAATCAGAAAATTATTGAATGTTAGAACTAGAAGGATCCCAGAGATCATCTAGCCTAGACTTTTCATGTTAGCAACCAAGGGCTGATACAAGAACCTGGGTTTCACAGCATAGGACCTTCCCCAGAACTCTCATTACAGCTCGGCACAGTGGCTAAGAGTCAGACTTCTGGCTTTGCCACTTGGGGTCATGTGACTTGGGCAAGTTGTTTATCACTCTGGACCTCACCTCCCTTGCGGGGGGTGACTGTGGTAGTGAGGTGAGCTGGTGCATGGAAAGGACTGTTGGAACGTGACCTATACCAGGCTGGTCATGCATAAGCTCCAGATTCTTCCAGCAGATAGAGTACAGTGGCTGAAGAAATTTGAAGGGTAGGTGAAAATTACCTGTACTCCCCACTCCCAGCACCTTGCCAGCAGCTTTGAGTGAAAGCAAGCGGCCACAGGTACAGGTATTTTTAGGTTAACACATATTAGCAGTTAAAGTGTCAACTAAAGTCCCAGCTCTGACTTTGCCAGTGCTCTCACTAGCACCTTGCACGAGAGGGTCTCTCAGAGCAGGATTCAGTAACACTTACAGTCAGCCTCAGGTGACTACAGGGCCTCCGGACAGAGGCTGAGCACAAAACTGGTAGGGATCAGGCCTTCAGCACAGCCCTGGGGATTGCATATTCAGGACATGGGATATGCTAGATTCTTCTAGCAAGTGGGAAGTGTGTCACTAAAGTTTAAAGGCAGGCTACATGTCAATGAGGGTCCATTTATTACATTTATCATGCAAGGCAACAAGTCAGTAATTTCATCAATAAAAACCTATTTCTGGGCTTCCCTGGTGGCGCAGTGGTTGAGAGTCCGCCTGCCGATGCAGGGGACGCGGGTTCGTGCCCCGGTCCAGGAAGATCCCATATGCCGTGGAGAGGCTGGGCCCGTGAGCCATGGCCGCTGAGCCTGCGTGTCTGGAGCCTGTGCTCTGCAATGGGAGAGGCCACAACAGTGAGAGGCCTGTGTACCACACACACACAAAAAAAAACTATTTCTGAATTCATTATGCTAATTAGTAAAGTCTCTGGTTGATAGAGATATAGATAACAAAAGCATCTGTTGTAGCTGCCTCTGGAGTATTTTCTTTTTGATAAAATAATAGCTGAACACTCCAGTGAGAATTTTCCATGAGAGCAGTGGGCTGTCCTGGGCGCCGAGGTCTACACTAACCATCAGCATAAAATATTTTCAAGTAAATTACTTCTTGTAACAAGCATTTAGCCTATTAAGTACCCAATTAATCTCCATTGTTATTATTATTACTAATTGAAAACATGTTGAATAGAGAAACAACTTAAAAAGTAAATCAACAAAAGGTATAGAAACTCTGTTATATAAGCTGGATTAATAAAATCTAAATGGAGGTGACCTGACTGCACTTCAAGAATTATTCCAAGTCTTAAATTAGGTCTGGTTCTTACATGGGATCAGAAATTTCGGTTAAAGTTTCGTGAAAAAACGGACAGCAGTAGCCGAAGCCTACATGGTAACTATTTGAGAAAGGGGGTAAAATTTCACCAAGCAAGACGTGAAGTAGTATTTTTCAGACCTTGGATCACGACCCATTAATGAGTTGCTGAATCAATGTAATGGGTTTTGATCTAGGACTTGGCTAGAAGATGGAATGTATCACGAGAAGTGAGAGTGAATGTTGTTTTGTCAAACTTTTACACACATGCAAATGTTTTCTGGATCACACTGTAAAAGGTATTTCTAATTGCAGGTTGTGGTTAAAAATGTCTGACAGTCCCCGGCACAGGAAACGTGGAGAAGGAGCAGAAATGTGCGAGCACCAAGGCATTGGTCCTGGTGAACACCGCACACTGCGAACACCTCCTGCGGTATCGTTCAGAAGAATGGTACCTGAGCATCAGGCTAGGAAATCCTCAAAGAGGTTTTAATGTCTTTCATTTGATACTTATGCAGAACCTGGGGACTTTCTAAATTTTTATTACGAAGTCTGGATATGCTAGTGATGAAGTTCAGACACCAAATTCAGAATCAAAAATTCAAAACAAAGTAATCTGCAAAGTTCCAAACATAAGTGTATCACTTTGTTTGAGAACTTGCATCTCTCTCTTTCTTTATGTGGATCAGAAAACAGTACAAAAGGACAGACACTACCCAACTTGTTTTCACTATGGTGGTAAATCCTACTGGGCCTTTAATTTCAGTGGCGTCTTTAAGACTCTGTCAGATGCCAGATGAATGGATAAAGAAGATGTATATATATATATATATATATACACACACACACACACACACACACACACACACACACACACACAATGGAATATTACTCAGCCATAAAAAAGAATGAAATAATGCCATGTGCAGCAACATGGATGACCCTGGAGATTATCATACTAAATGAAGTAAGTCAGACAGAGAAAGACAAACACCATATGATATCACTTATTTGTGGAATCTAAAATATGATATAAATGAACTTGTTTACAAAGCAGAAACAGACACACAGACATAGAAAACAATCTTACGGTTACCAAAGGGGAAGTGGGGGAAGAAAGGATAAATTAGGAGTATGGGATTAACAGATACACGCTACTATACATAAAACAGATAAACAACAAGGATCTACGATATAGCACAGGGAACTATATTCAGTATCTTGTAATAACCTATAATGGAAAAGAATCTGAAAAAGAATATATGTATATATATATTGAGTCACTTTTCTGTACACCTGAAACTAACACAACATTGTAAATCAACTATACTTCAATTTAAAAAAAAAATCTGTCAGGTGGTAGAGGACCCCATACTGTCTTTCCTTACAGAACTGAAACACCAAAAGCAAACTGCAGGACAAAAAATATATTTACGCTTATGCCTCAGAGAGAAACTTCTATTTTCTGTCTTTACCCAGGACTTCGATTTCTACTTTGATAGTTTGTTATTAAACAGCATTGTGGTTCTCAGTTTGCAAGAACAGAGTGCAGACACTGATGCCCCTGAAAGGTAAGGGCTGGCCCATCAAGACACACTTTAACTACAATATAACCTTTTGTTAATAAAGAAAATATAAGGACTGTGTGCCAGTTTATGACGGGCCATAAGGAATATACACATATGGCCACAATTACAGGTAGTGAAGATTTTTAAACTGTCTTATAACTAGCAATGGAATCAAAAGTGATTTTCTTTTTTAAATAATCAATAAAATGATTCAAACCCACACTGAGAACACTCAGAATCAGTCTAGCACTTCTGGGTCTTCGAAGAGCTTTCACATCCTATTGTCCAATGCAGCTCTGGAAGCAGGAGACCTGGAATCTAGTCTCTGTTAGTTATATGCCCTGGCATAAATTTTTAGAATTTTTTCTACGCTTCACTTCTTTGTTTGAAAAATAAGATAATAATTACTGATTTGCTAATATTCAAGGTTATTTAGGTAACAAGAGTTAAGGGGTTAAAGCCTTTAAAAAAGTGCTTCCCAATTGTAGGGCAGTTTCATCAAGATAATAGTCTTTATGTGCCAAATAGAATTGCAGAGAAGCTCTAGGGGGAAAGAAAAACAGAAATGCAAACTTTCCTATTTCAATTCCATTTCCTCTGGAGAAAATAACCCAGATGTTATTAAATGATCTTTTCAGCCCAAGCTGCAGGGTAATCCTTTAGCACTCTTGAAAAGCTTCCAAGTAAAATTGAAAATGAGATCCTTTTCAGAGTTTGTGTCTCCTATGAAACTCTTTGGAGAGTATGAAGATAATTTTTAGCCTCTTTAGGAAGATGTAACAGTCATATTTCCTTTCTTGTAATATTGTAACATTATTTATATAGCTGTTCCTTTCAAGAACTCTTTTCCTTTTCACACATAGCAGGGAAACTGTTACCTTATAGAATGGTGGTAATATCAGTCACTGAGCAAAAGACTCATAGGAACTTAAAACTGGAAGGAATCTCAAGTATCATCTCTTCCATCTTCTCATTTTACAGATTTGGAAATTGAGGCTGATAGCAGTTAAGTGATTTGTTCAGCTTTTGGTGAGAGAACTGCAACTTGAATCCCAACTAGCATCAGGTATGTATTCTTTCCACTCTTTCCAGAATCCTATGTCTATCAAAAAGCTATATGCTTTTTGCTTAACGCATAGTTTCTTATCACAGCTCAGCTGTGTAACTGCAAGCGTAGACTCATAATGAAGTTCAATGTGAGGAAAAGATGCCTTGATTGGTCTTTGTACACAAATGTCTATAAATGGTAAGACCCATAGTGGACTTTTAATACACATTGATCACAACACTCTATTTAAAACTTAAAGAGCATTCTTTCAATTCAGAAAAGCTTTTAGAAACAAACAACTGGTCTCACAACTGATTGCCAGTTGTCAGTTGACATGCTCTAGGAGTATACGCTTTCATTTTGCCATTTGGAAACATGAAAAACTAATATAAACATACACTCACTTAAGGATCTCAAACATCCTTAAACATTCTCTTTCTAGGAATAGTGAGAAAGCTTTCTATATATATTAGAACTCTAGATACCAAAGTGATTTGAACAGTCAAGAGAAAAAGATAAATAAAATAAAATACTAATTCCACAGGGTCCCTCGGATCGAATTTCTTTTGTGAT
Source organism: Orcinus orca (assembly GCF_937001465.1). Classification (NCBI taxonomy): domain Eukaryota; kingdom Metazoa; phylum Chordata; class Mammalia; order Artiodactyla; family Delphinidae; genus Orcinus; species Orcinus orca. The sequence continues at coordinate 27,357,129 of NC_064562.1, forward strand.
GAGCTCTATTGACTGAGTGAGCACTGAACCATTGGTAACTAGGGTGCACGCTGTTCTCCCACCTCTGCTATGTAAAGTATCTTCTCATCATTATACAAAAATCACCATCAAACTAGAAAACAATTTGGGAGAGTTCATGGCTTTTGGAGCAACCCACAGCCAGTGATGCTGTCTTGACAAAATATAATTATCTCCAACCCTGAGGTGCAACTACAGGAGAGCAGCAAACAAGCCCTGTAGTATTGTTTCAGATGAAGCACAGTGAAAGCTCTGCACTTCCTCCAGGCCTCCGCTTTCTTCCTGAACGAACTCCAGGGAATGGCATCATGTCAGGCTTTCCAGATGGATTATGTGAAGCCATAGCTCAATGTCATTTTCAATAGGAAGCCTCATAATTAAAGGTCAAATAGTCACTTCATCTGCAATCAATCAGTAGAAAAAGTACTAATACGAAGAACTAATCTATCAATGGCAAATGCACTAATAAAAGCAATGAATCAAATTCAGCATGTGTGTAGATGCAAGTACATTGAAGAGACTGAGACAGGGCAAAAGCAAGAACAAAAAAATAAATTTCAAGTGTATGTACAAGAGAACTTTCAGAAGGCTTCTCAAAGCCAGAGTTTTCATCTTCGGTTCATTAGTTACCTGGGTGTCACCGGGCCTGCAATAATTTACTCTTAAATACAAATACTGGATATAATAATAAAAAATGTTATTTCATAGGGCTTTCTTAATGTATTCTATTTGAGATGTTATGTGTGTGTGTGTTTAAAATCACTAGAAGAAATATTTTGACAGTGATCACAAAAGGGATAGATATATTTTCTACATGCCAAATAGATGCATTTTAATCTGTCGTATTTCATCTTGAAGTAAGAGCAATATAACTCTGAGTGATATTACCTGAAATTTGCCCCCTGCTTTCTGGAATATGAATTCTTCACACTTATTGTGATGTTCTTTCATTGCTATGCAGATGAGAAGTTCCATTAGGATAATTATCGGCCTGTAGCTCAGGTCACTGCCGGGCATATCCTCTGTACCAGAGAAGTCAGGTCACCAGTAGAGAGAAACATGAATTGGATCTTGTGAAAACTGATACACTAAATGTATAGGGCTTAACAAGTCCATTCAAGCAACAGGACCCAAACACCCCTTGCTGTATGTAGAAATAAGGGTGCTCCTGGGACAAGGGTGATCCGTGCCATCTCACTGAGATAAGGAAGCAGCAAAGAGGTCATTTTTATAAATGCTACCTAGGAGATTGCAGGCAGGAAGCCAGGTCTGATCCCGGCATGATAGAATAGCCTAGCTCGAAGTAAAATTCCCTCATCTAAGAGCTACGGAAACTGAGGCCTGGGGATGTCTCAGTGGAAGAGTCAGGATGAGTATTTAGGTCTTGCAATTCCAAGAAAGCATAGGCCTACCATGTTATGGAAATAACTAAGGATTTACACTACGATGGTTACTTAGATACCACATGAGTATTTTATTGGAGGACCCAAGTATCTATTTCATGGGCGAACACTGCAAAAGCAAAATGCAAAAGCAGAAGTCCAAGTTAACCCAAACATTTTTAGCACAACAGCTACTTTTGATCGACGTTCAGAGCACCTGTTTGCCTGAAAATGAGAAAGCATCAAGGACAGAAGGATATGGCTTTGAAATGAAAAAAATGAAAAGAAAAAATAAAAAGATAGGATGGGTAGGTATTCTGCTTACAGAAAAGAAAAGAATACTGATCACGTGCAGTATGCTTCTCGGGTAGCATACTAGGGTTCACCACCGCCAGCTCCAAGCACAGGAGAAAATCATGGAGAAACAAGCACAACCCGTTTTGGTTGTCCTGACAAAAGCAAATCCTACAGGGGGGGCAGGTTTGAAAGGCCACTGCAGAAGTGCGGAAGCATATGTGGTGCAGCCAGGACTCAGCATCTGCTCTAACGACGCAGGCTCATTTGATCCCTGACTCGTGACCTCTGAGGTGCCTGGCAGCATCCGCCTCTGGCCTCCCTACCTTTGTAACAGCCCCTTCCTTTTCAGGAGACCTGGAGCACCGGGCATCACATCACAATGACCGCATGAAGGAGGAAGTGCAAGATGATTTCTCTGAGGTCAACAGTTAAACCACACCTGTTACATGAACATCTACGGGACCGGGGTCAGGAGACTGGAACCCTGGGAATGGTAATACCGTCATAACCAATACAGTTAATAATAACTAATAACAGCTGCTGCTTTAAGGGTATGTGTTATGTGCCAGGCAGCACACCGAGCTCTCTAGGTGGGCACTCCCATTTCGTCCACAGCAATCCACACACAGCACAATTACTGAACACATTCTGTCATGTACTGACTTGTATTAGGTACAAGTCTGTGCTGGGTACTTAACACATTTTATCTTTAATCTTTACAGCAGCCTTAAGAATTAAGAAAAAGTAGGAAAATGGCTTACAAAGTGAGAAAGCTGAGGTTCAGGGAGCTTAAGTGATTTGTCCAGGATCACAAAATCAGGACTGGAATGTGGCTTCCAAAAAGCTTTTTCAAATTCTATTTGGTGATGATTATAAAGAAAACCTAACAGTCATAATGCAACGTATGGACAGTATATATATATTTTTTCTTCAAATAAGCTGAACCCCTAGATAGCAATTGCTTCTTTAAGAGTATGTCCAATTTCTAAATCATTTCCCAAACTTTGCAAGACTGAAAATAATTCTATCAGACAAATATGTTTGGGGCTAGTAAAACCATTATGAAATCTCTTTGTTTCCTAGTTTACAGACTGAACTTTAACACAAGCAGACTTAGAGCAACGTCATTCTCTTTAGTCAGTCACACGTCAAAGTGTAATGGAATTTTTAAAACTAGTTTTACCACAATGTGCCTACTACCCCAAGGAGTTTGTTAATGATGTATATTTCAATAAAGTTTCTCATTACTTAATGACTTTTAATGACTAAAAACATGGATTCCAGATGTCTTGGACAGGTTATTGGGATAATGTCATTAAACTGGATAAAGCTAAGTAGAAAATAGCACTTTTCTTGATCTATTTTTATCCATTAAATACCTACTTATTTCATTTTAGGTGCTGATCAGATTGAGTTAATGATAACTATGTCGTGTTTCTTTATAGAAATAACATTCTGAAAGGAACTTCAAACTGATGTCAATATCAAACTAGAGTCATAACATTATTTCCACCTTGCTCCAAGCTTCCAGAAAATATAAGGTGACATTGCCCAGGGGTCACTCTAGAGCCTTCCAAAACCAAGTTTGTGCTCATTGCATCCCCCGCCCCCAACTACGCACCCCCAGACTTTTAACATGAACATTCTACATTGAAAATCTTCTATGAGAATCAAAAACATGATTACAAATAAAGTTAAATCCTACGCTATTAAATTTAGGTCCTCAAAAATGGGTTCAGTCGAGTGATGGTATTTCAAAGCTATGACCCATCCTCACTTTGCTATTGCTCTTTAGGTCACAGAGTGGAAAATACCCCCATTCTATTTAATTTGAAGAGTTGTTTGAATTTTAAAATCATAAGATGCAATTACCTGAGGGTAACATTAAGTTGGTTTTTCAGTCTGTGGGACACTTACCCAATGTGAGGGATTTGTGTGTAGAACAGAACATGACAGCCACAGTGTCTGCTGGTGTGAAACCTGAATTATTCCTAGTGGCAAAAGAAAAAAGTGTTTTACAAATAAAAAGCATATTTAAGACATCCTCAATCAAACGTAGTACCTACCTTTGTGCTAACATCCCTTTGATCAGTCCTGGTGACAGAAGTAATTCTATACCCAAATGTACAGAAATATCCAAATTTCTTTTTAGAGAATAATTTCTGAGTCATTTATCCACGAAAAGGAGACAGTCTTAAAAATGTGTGGTGGAGGTCTTCTAAAATCACATAGGTAATCAGCTTGTGGCACAAGACTTTATAAAAATCACGCAGCAGGGAAAGTTAGCTCAGTCACTAGGCTATCACTTGATTTTAACCCAGTGGCTTGAAAAGAGTTAATGTATTTCAAAAAGGCTTCCCTCAAGGAGCAACACATCCCTTTGGCAGCAAACAACGGCCTTTGAGAAATACACGGTATGAACAAAGGTTTAACATCATATGTTTTTAGTAAAAATAATAAATTACCAATTTTTATCCATTACTATGTATCAGGTATTCCCTTAAGGTCTTTGCATATAAAGACAAAAACCCTATCAGGTAGGCAATACAATATCATTATTTATGGATGAGAAAACTGAGGCACACAGAAGTTATGTAACCTACCCAGGACCCCATAGCTAGGAAGTGACAGAGCCAGGATTTAAATCAAGTCTGGCTCCTGTGCCCGTGCTTAACTGCCATTGTTTTATTGTTATATAATATGTTAAGGATAAAAAAAATCTTGTGTAGTCAAAATCCATTAAATGTTACGGGGATCAGTACTGGTGAATATCATATTCAGATTTCCTATTTTAGATCATAAAGATTTAGAGAACCAGGAACCAAAAAGGTTAGAAATGTAAGTTTTATTATTGCATCCTTGATATGTTAGAAACTATTCCTTCCTGCACGATCAGTGTTTGAAGATATAGTGAGTCTGTTCATTCCCGCCCTGAACTCAGACAAGAGGGCTAGCAAATGGAAAAATGTTCTAGAACCCGACTGCATGCATATAGTTGTAGATGTAACAATCTAACCAATTGTCAAGTATGTCTAAAGAAAGAGACCCCACCATTTCCCTTAGTAACCTCATCCTTATATACAACTTTCACTGGGAGAAAAAGCTTCCCTCAGCAGATCCCACATCCTGTTTCTTTGTTATATACTCACTGGAGGGGAGCAGGACCCTCTCCTCCACCACCTGCTCCTCTGTACATATGTTAAGAGAATATTTAAATGCCCTTTAGTCTCCTCTCCTTTGAAAAATCATGTAAGCTCATGCTTCCTAACCAGTCTTACCTGCAGCCTTTTTTTTTTTTTTAATAACATCTTTCCAAATTGAATTTTTGGTGTCTCACCTCAGTTGAAAGAGAAGGAGGGAGGGAGACAGAGAAAGAGAGAGAGAGAGAAAGGGAGAGTCTCTAGAGAGGATGTTTTGGTTCTGAAGGGGAGGATGATCTCAAGCTTGTCAGGGGGGTAGGGGATGATGATGAAGCCTGTAGAGAACTTCTTGGAGGAAATTACAATTAAGCTAGGCTTTAAAGAACAGGTTTAGACATGCGCAGATGCGGATTTTAGGTAAAGGAGAGCAGAACGGAAGCATGCAAGTGCAGGAGGCAATTGGCAAAGCGCAGACTCTCCAGGGTGACTTGTGTGCAGGGGCACTCACTCACGTCCAGGAGCGTGGACTCCATAAGATAGGATAAGGGGAACTACTGAAGGACATGGGACAGTAGAATGGCATGGTCAGACCCGTTCTTAAGGAAGAGTAGTCACACAGCCCAGTATAAGGCTAAGTTGATGAGCCCAGGCAGGGAGCAGAAAGCTATGAGGGCCTGAAGAATCACAGTGAGTACAGGAGCTGGTGGTAAGAGACATGAAGATAGAATTAAAAGAACTTGTCAACTGGTAACTTCTACAAAATATTCCCTCCCAACAGCTTAAGAGCACAGGCAGTGCGGGAAACACACTGGAATTTAAATCCAGACCATCCTTTTGCTTAGATATAAAATGGGGATAATACTGTCTGCCTCTTAGGGTCATTGTGAGGATAAATGCCAATATCTGTTAAGAACTGGGCACATAGCAAGTGTTTAAAAATGCTAGTTTAGGGCTTCCCTGGTGGCGCAGTGGTTGAGAGTCCGCCTGCCGATGCAGGGGACACGGGTTCATGGCCCGGTCTGGGAAGATCCCACATGCCGCGGAGCGGCTGGGCCCGTGAGCCATGGCTGCTGAGCCTGCGCGTCTGGAGCCTGTGCTCCGCAACAGGAGAGGCCACAACAGTGCGAGGCCCGTGTACCGCAAAAAAAAAAAAAAAAAGCTAGTTTATACTTTTATTGTTATTGTTGCCTTGAGAGAAGAAGAGAGATTGAAGAGAAATTAGAAACTTTGAGAGAGGTATCAAAGCATTAATGGAAATAAGGAATGGAAGAGGAAGCCCAGTAGGGTCTGGGCAGGAGACCCAGGAGTTGAGGTTTAAGTTTACTGAATTTGCAGTAGTGAAGGGGGCTGTGTTTTCAAGAAATCTGGTGAAGAGAAGACAAGGGCCATGGAGACGAACCTGTTTATACATAGAAAGTGATGATACAGCAGGTAGAAATAATGGACGAAACCACATCCTCAAAGGGGCCTGAGAGGATGAGACTGAGATTAGCCGGAGAGGACAGTGTCCTACAGTCTGAGAGTCTGTGAGCTGGAAGCAAAAGAGGACAAGGTGAGTGAAAAATACAGAAAATCTTCAGGTGGAGAATAAGAAAGTGGAGGGAATCTACATCAGAGAGTTTACTTTCTGTGCAAAGCGTGAGGCAGTTCATTCATCTACAGAGAAGTCTGAGGGACAACTGAGGCCTGAGAAAAACTTGACATAAGCAGACTGGGGAATATGACCTACGGTCAATTCACAATGAATAAAAGATGTCTCCAGGAATGAATGCCCAGCTGTGATTGTGGAACACGTGGCAGAGCCAGCTGGCCTAGTCTGGGGTCTTTCTCCGGCAATGCTCTGGTGTCAATAACACTGCAAAGGCCTTTGAGGGCTTCGGCTGCCCTTGTTTGTAACCAGTTGCTGCTGCATCTGGATTTATGCAGTTTGGTTTTCTTCCAAGGGAGTCCGGCAGTACACTTCTTCTTTGGTGAACGCTGTTCTGCTTGACCCATTTCTAATGTGTCTAGATCTCTCTGGCCAAGAAAGCTCTGATTTAATCTGGCGCTGGCTGCCATGTTGGAGCAGCATTTCCAGTGTGGCGAAAGAGGATGTTTGCAAGATATGCTTACTTGTCCTCTGCTCCGGGGTAAGGAGACCGAAGGTAAGCCCACACGAGGAGGTATCTGGCCTGATGTGGGTTGGAACACTGCCCTAGGGTCCTACTGACAAAAAGCCCTTCAGTGGGGAGAGAGAATCAGGACATAAAGATGGAATGTTTGAGGTTAAAAACAATACTCCACCTAAATAGGGCTGACTTATACTCTATGTCTACAGTAACAGACTGTTCCACATCACAGGTCTTGGAGAAGCCAGCAGAGCACGTGCTCACTTAACCTTCCATCCAAGATAAGGAGGAAGAGGATAAGGATGGTGAGTAACCATAGCAGTAAACATTAAAGAAATTTTTTTCTATCACATATATATATATATATATATATTTTTTTTTTTTAATTGAAGTATAGTTGATTTGCAGTGAACTTTTTTTTTTTTTTTTTTTTTTTTTGTGGTACGTGGGCCTCTCACTGTTGTGGCCTCTCCCGTTGCGGAGCACAGGCTCCGGACGCACAGGCTCAGCGGCCATGGCTCACGGGCCCAGCCGCTCCGCGGCATGTGGGATCTTCCCGGACCGGGGCATGAACCCACGTCCCCTGCATCGGCAGGCGGACTCCCAACCACTGCGCCACCAGGGAAGCCCTGCAGTCAACATTTATTGAGCACTTTTCTAAGCACTTTGCATCCAGTTCTTCTTTCTTCATAGAACAGCCTTATACGGTAACAGTATTTTTGTCTTGTTTTTTCCGAAAAGGGATCTTGAAGCACAGTTGCCTCAAGTCACACAGCTAATAAGGAGGGTGCCCCAAATTGTGAAGACAAGTTTGCCTTCTGAGAAGAACATTATAAAAACTCAAAACCATAACCAAAATCACCACACAATTTAGTGGATGAGAGCAGCCATCCTGGTAACTAACCCTCCCTCACCCATGCTCTGTTCAGGGGTGGTTAAATGGTGAAAAGTCGTGACAACGCACAGAGAAACAAAGTATCCCATACATTATATTACGTGGTAATGGCTACAATTATTTTCAGTGATTATCATCTCTACTGTGTCTGCTCACATTCTTGAAAGGAATCGCATTACTATTTATTTTCGAACTCTACCTTATCTCTATTTAATATTGATTTTCTTTTTATCTTGTTTTTATAATTCTTTTGATTACTTTGGCTTCCCTCGAGATGTTTATTTCCTTTTCTTCCCAACTGGTCTTTTTATTCTCTCACAAAGCTTTCATTCAGTGTTTTCCACATAATATTTATTTTGCCTTCCTTTGAGTACCCACAAAGGAAAACATGTCAAAAGGTTTTACTAGCAGAATTACAGAATGTGGAGCAGAAAGGGTCCTCTGAGATAGTCCCATCTAAGCCCACTGTTTTTACAGGCAGAAACTTCCATGTGAAATACTTTCCTTTGTTAACCTCTGTACCTGTGTGGCTTTTTTTTTTTTTTAACAGAACATGGTTTAAAAATCTTTACCTGGGCTTCTCATCTTCTTTTTTTTGAAATTTTATTTCATTTTTTTTATACAGCAGTTTCTTATTAGTTATCTATTTTATACATATTAGTGTATATATGTCAATCCCAATCTCCCAGTTCATCCCATCACCCACCCCCACCCTGCTTTCCCCCCTTGGTGTCCATATGTTTGTTCTCTACATCTGTGTTTCTATTTCTGCTTTGCAAACCGGTTCATCTGTACCATTTTTCTAGACTCTATATATATGCGTTAATATACAATATTTGTTTTCCTCTTTCTGACTTACTTCACTCTGTATGACAGTCTCTAGGTCCATCCATGTCTCTACAAATGACCCAATTTCGTTCCTTTTTATGGTTGAGTAATATTCCATTGTATATATGTACCACACCTTTATCCATTCGTCTGTCGATGGGCATTTAGGTTGCTTCCATGACCTGGCTATAGTAAATAGTGCTGCAATGAACATTGGGCTGCATGTGTCTTTTTGAATTATGGTTTTCCCTGGGTATATGCCCAGTATTGGGATTGCTAGATCATATGGTAATTCTATTTTTAGTTTTTTGAGGAACCTGCATACTGTTCTCCATAGTGGTTGTATCAATTTACATTCCCACCAACAGTGCAAGAGGGTTCCCTTTTCTCCACACCCTCTCCAGCATTTGTGTTTATAGATTTTCTGATGATGCCCATTCTAACTGGTGTGAGGTGATACCTCATTGTAATTTTGATTTGCATTTCTGTAATAGTTAGTGATGTTGAGCAGCTTTTCCTGTGCCTCTTGGCCATCTGTATGTCTTCTTTGGAGAAATGTCTATTTAGGTCTTCTGCCCATTTTTTGATTGTTTGTTTGTTTTTTTTAATATTGAGCTGCATGAGCTGTTTACATATTTTGGAGATTAATCCTTTGTTGATTCGTTTGCAAATATTTTCTCCCATTCTGAGGGTTGTCTTTTCATCTTGTTTATAGTTTCCTTTGCTGTACAGAAGCTTTTAAGTTTCATCAGGTCCCATTTTTGTCTTTACACGTTTTAGGAGACCTCGTCTATCACCAGCTGTGTGGCACTAAACAAGTTACCCAGAGCTCTGGCTTAGTCGGCCCATCTCTGAAATGGCTAGGAGACTTCTCAGGAATAACAATGCTCCTCTTCTCTCCTTCCCTCCCTTTCTCCCTCTCCTGCCCTCCAGGTCACTCTCCTTCCCTCCCAGGACTATGGCCTGAGGCTGAATGAGACATCTGGTTGAAAATGTACTGATAAGGGCTAAAGCACCTAATGCAAATATTTATATTTGTTTTCTTCCTTTTCCTTTCTTAATAGTTTCTTTTGTCACTCTAGGGACAATCTAGGTTTCTATTACTCTAGTTATCAATCTACCAAACTATCTTGTATATACTTTTAAAAGGCTCCCAATTACTGCTTTATTTTTCTAAGCTTTTTCAACTTTTTTCTTCTACCTTTGAAGCTTCTGAAAGTTGCAGAAAGCTTAGGTCACTATGGACAGTGGACTCTTGGTTTGATGAATCAACTCCCCATTCCTAGCAACTGTGACAGAGAAACGTCCAAAAGAATATATTGCAAAACTAGAAATGCTAATTCTCTCTCTTCCATAATTAGTTTTTGAAATAACATACGCTACTGTGATATAGCAAATATTTTACAGTAGCTAACGTTTCTTGAGCACTTACTATATACTAGGTATTATGCTGAGGGCTTTATGTGCGTATTATTTAATTCTCCAAATGACCCTATGAGATAGGTACTACTACTATCTCCATTTTATCAATGAGGAAACGGACAAAAGTTACAAAGTTATTAAACAGGATTGAAACTTGAGTCTGTCTGACTCCAGAGTTGGAATTTTTAACCCTGATGCTCTTCTGTGGACAGATAAATGAGAACACAGAATAACAACTCTCAAATGTATTTTAAATACTCAAAGTAGAAGAGGCTCCCCTGCCAGACACAATGACATGTTACACAATGGTAACATGTCAGGTCTATAAACCTAAGAAATATTAACCAGGTAAACAAGTGTTGCAGGGAAGTTGAATTTTCTAGGCTGGGTCTCTCCTGGTTTATGCTAAACTTCCACCATCAGAGGTCAGTGGCATGCTGTACAAAAAAAGACAGACTGATTTCTATGTTGAGATTTTTGTCTTTGGATATCTGGATTGGTTTTAGCTTTACTGAATTGGCAAGTAAAAGAAAAGAAAAAACCCACCGCAGGCCAATTTCACTAATTTTAAGAAGGAAGGAACAAAAAGTAGGAAAAGAAAAGAACTCAGAGAATAAACCAATGGGTCCTAGTTCTAACTCTTGGTATCTCTGACTAATTTGTGTGTGTGTGTGAACTTGGAGAATCCAGTTATATGCTCTCTACAAATTCCCCAACCAAAACAAGGATTGTGAACATTAAAATTAATTGAAGTAGTTTAGTGCAGTGGAAAAAGCATGGGTAAATTCTTTTGGAAATGTCAAATGGAGATGAATTTCAGTTCTAAGTGCAGTATTTGCCATCTGATTTTGGGTAAGTTACTAAACTACTAAAATCTGATTTTAGGCAAGTCCCTAAACTACTCTAAGTGTGGGTCATCATCTGCAAAATAGCAACAAAAATGCATAGTAACCTAGTCTTTTGCTGTCAGACTTACACAAAATAACATATGCACAATCCCTAGCACAGTGCCTGGCACACAGTAGGGTTCAATAAATGTTGGTATTTTTCATTCCTCCAATAAAATCCTCGAGTGCTATGGGGTCTTCCAGCATGAAAACAGAATGTGAAAATCATAAATTTTGTCTAATTGAAACATCTCCAAATTTTAATGGCATATTTTGGGGCTACACAACCACTACCCAGGAGCGTGATTACAGCTATTCCATATTCTGTTGTTTACCAAAGAACAGGCATGTCTGGCAGTGGGCCAAGCAAGTTCAAAACACAACAGAACTTTAGTGAAGGTAGAATAAGCAGAATAGAAGGGCCTCAAAACCACAAGGCTTTATGAAAGTCCAGCCTACTCCATGCTGATAATTCTCACTTCGAATTCAACTAGTTGTGATACTCCCCTCCCCCAGCCCTCCTTCAGCAATCCCAGTAGTGGCTGTTCTGTGCTTTTCAAGGAATTTTTCAGTCACTGACAGTCTGATACGATAGGATGACTGGGTCTGAGGATTACTTCGGCCACAAGGACCAGCAAACAAACAGCCAGCGGAAGGCAAACATCTTTTCGAAGGTGACGTAACAAGCCATTTACAGAAAGAACTTTAAAATAGCTCCTACTCTCAGACTTACCCAATTAAGTCACATTTTCTCTGTGACTTAACGGCTCCAGGCTCTACTCTTACTTCATAAATCACAACCACAAGCCTGGGAAAATGCTTCAAATTACACCAATCAATAAATTTTTATTGACTGTTTACAACTGGCCTCGTGCTATAGCAAGTGCTCTAAGAGCCAAGTGCCTAATGTGAGGCCTGAGCCATCCATGCTCTGACGCTATTTCAGGCCCCATAAACAACGCAGGCCCCTTCCCTTGTGGCAGCTCATTGCCAGCACCTGGCATTCAAGGCCCTCGCAATCTGGCCCAAGCTTACTTTTCCAGTTACTATTATTATTTTTCATTTTCCTCTACTCCTATTGTTCCACCAGGTCTTTGTGTGTGTGTGTGTTTGCATGTCTACATTTGCTTTACTATTTCTTCTTCCAAGAACTCCCTCTTTGCATCTGTGTTTGCTGAATAATTAGCTATTCTTTATGACTCACGTCAAATCCCATCTCCTCCATGGAGTCTTGTTCTACCACTCTCTTTGGGAGTGCCTTCTTCTTTGAATTGACTCCAGGTTGTGTTACTGTCGCACTAAGAGAACACTCAGTTACCAATGCATATATCTAGTCTATAAACTCATACAGGATCAAAATCATTATTTGTGCTATTCACTGTGGTAACTTTCTCCTCCCAAAGGCTTAAGTCATATCTGTTGAATGTATAATACTGGTGGAAGAAGTGAGGCTTTAAGAACAGGAAAGATGAACCAGGACATGGAGACGAATTTTGACATGGGGTCAGCCTAAGCAAGGGACAGAAATGAGAATGCTTGAGGTTCTTCCAGGGAACAGCAAAGATTTTACCTCAACCTAAAGCTTAGATGGTGTGAATGCTAGTAGTGGTTCACTTAGCCCCCCAAAATGAACCTCATTCTGCAGGCACTGGCTGACCATTGAAGGTCTCTGAACAGGAGACCTATTATCAGGACTCTGAGTTATTGGAAGCAGTATGAAGTACACAAGAAAAGCTCAGTCTGGAAATGAAGAATAACAGTAAGACATGCATGGCAATAGTCTAGGGAGAAAGAGGCAGCGAGAGCCTGAATTAGGGAACGGGCTTGGAGAGCACCGAGGTAGGATCAAGACGTTGAAAAAATAATAATGTGAAGGATTCCAGTCTGAGTAACTCCGTGGATGGCAGTTCCATTAAAAAATATGAGAGAAAGAGGAAGTACTGGGGAAAAAGATTAATTCCATTTTGAATATTTTGAGTTTAGTGCAGTGGAAAAAGCACGGGTGAGTGTGAGGTCTTGTTAAGACAGTCAGGTGAAGATATCCAAATGGTAAGTGATGTGCAGGGCCAGAGCTCCAGAACACAGTGCAGTGTAAGGTCTAGGCTTCATCAGCAGGAAGCTGAGAGCTCGAGCCAGCAGAACGGAGGAGGCTGCCTATGCACAAAGTGTGAATAATGAAACGAGGGCCAAGAACAGATCCTTTGGTAACTTCTACAACTTGAGGGTGGCAGGAGCAAGATACAACAGTCGGGAGACAGGAGACCAAGTAGAAGCATGTAGGGGCCTGGAAGCCAAGTAAAGAGCATGAGTCATCCATTAGGAAATTAACAACAAGAGATACCAGGTCACTTACCTCGTTGAAAAGATGAATGTTAAAAGCATAAAACTCAGCTGAATGGAACAGACTGAAGAAAAAACAAAAAGATTAAATCTAAATTAGCACTGTAAAATCAGTATCTGTAGCATACTTGCTGGTATGCTTCGTTTTATCTGAAACTTAGGGGAATTCAAATAGAAAAATAAACAAACGAATAAGTGAAACACACACACATTGCTAAACTGACAGAATCATTTAAACTACTGGGACTCAACTTGTTCTTTTTATTTTATTTTTTCCACGCCTCGCAGCATGCGGGATCTTAGTTCTCCAACCAGGGATCGAACCCGAGCTCCCTGCAGTGAAAGCGCACCTGGGCCCCCCCGCAGTGGAAGCGTAGAGTCTTAACCACTGGACTGCCAGGGAAGTCCCTCAACTTGTTCTTAGTGAAGATATCCTCAGATATAACCTATGATATTTGCTACTCAGGGTCACTCTAAAACCCTCTTTGATTTAAAGTTTGGTTATTTGTTCAATTTCGGAAGAGCTGGTTTGTACTATGAATAATAGCAAATAGCATAAATGTGGTAGCATATAACATATATTTTGGAATGACTCATGTTGATTTTAATAACAAAACATTCTTTGATATTATAATTACCAAAGTAGTCTTTGGTATTACTGGGTAAATAGAACAAAAGGTTAGTTTTGGACCCTAGCAGTTACTTGCATTTTATAGCCTGCTGCTTCTTAAAATGAAATGATATTACTTTGGGTATATTTTAATAGAAAACATTATGTAAATAGTCACATTTTAACCAATGCAGCCAATTACTATACTTAGAAAACGACAGTACCATAGATTATAAATCCTACTTTTAATTCACAATAAAGGGTAAGATTAGCTTCAAGTTACAATAAAATAAATTGGCAAAAAAGTGCTCAATCTAGCATTTGAATTTGACAAATATTATGGCTTCTTTCATCTGGCATCAACTATTGTAAATCAGACATAAAAAACACAGGAGATTATGTCATAAGTGCATAACTGATGTCTTTCTAAAGAACAGATACATACGATAAAGTCACTGAGTCCGTACATGCAACACAAAAGGAAGTATTCTTTTCTAAGCAAATGAATATTGGCAATGAATTTAGGGACCACAGATGGCTTTGCTTTGCCATTGAGGAAGCTGAGGAGATAGCAAGGGTATCCCACCTTCCAACTTACTTATGAACAGTATGAGAATGAGACTGAATCTATCCAGGTCGATATCTGGGTTCGAGAACGTGTCACAGAAGGTTGTGTAGATTATCACGAGGAGCACGCTGCTGCTGACAGCACCAAAAGGAGGCTTCTTTCTTTCAAGCCAGTCCTTGATGTATCTTCGGACAATCTGAAACACAGAGACCAACAGTTTGCCTCTTTTCAGATGTGGAGGGAGTTGAATTGGGCATTGCAAAGTGATTCTGACAGCAGAAAGACATAAAGGAAAGAGAATAATTTGGAGGATGGCCATAGGGGATTTCAAAGCTTCCCTGCCACACCACTCTTCTCCTGGGGAATTTAACATTTGTAGTGCAACTTCCACTGGTGTCCATAAGGACAGTATATTTTCCACTGCATTCAAATCCATCCTTAATCATGCCAAATGCTCTTTGCTAGCTGTCACTGAGACATGCCCATTAAGCCTCCCCAAAGTTTATCTCTTCTGCTGATCCTAATGGATGTGTGTAATTATCACAGTCCCCTTTGCCTCGATGGACAATTCCAAGTGCAACTTTGGGAATCTTAACAGTCTGACATCTTCAAGAATTTCAAGACAGTAGATAATCGAAAATGATCCATGGAACATATTAATATTTAAAATGCTAGCAATGCACCAGAAGTTTTTAATTAAATTATAACTCATGCTTGAAAAGCAAAAGTGCATGTGTTGTGGGAGTTTAAATAATTCAGACTCTGAATATCTAGAGTTTTTGTGAATCCAAAGACAAATGCCATTTGCATGCTTTTAGAATTCCAGAATTAACACTTAAAAATGAATAAACCTGTCCTAACTTTCCTACAAAAGAATGAGTGAAATATGAAGTTATATGGCAATCCTCTCATATTTTAAAATCAAGTCAGATATTTCAAATAAGGACAGCCTGAACATTGGCGATAACTTTAAGTCTGGATATAAAAGTGAACCACTCTATTTAAAACCTTTGGCTTTTGGAAGAAGCTGAACAAACCCGATAATGAAGACTAGAGTTGAGAGACATTAAGTTTTGAGTCACTCATTATCCTGCATAATTGAACATGAGATTTCACAACAGGCTGAATTACCATGATCCATTAGCAATAATGAGGTCAGGGAACTTCTCCTGACAAGGCTGATGGGGTTCTGTCATCTTCCACTCTGTCACTAAAAAGGCTTAATTCGCAATGAGGCATGCCTTCACAGATACTCAAGAATAAATAAACGACTCTCCAGAGAACCTGTGAACAAACGGCTATTGGATCGATCTCCTCCGATCTCAAGTGCTCAGTAAGTAAAACAAGTGTTGAAAAAGGGTGTCCTGGCAGAAAGCTGACCAGTTGGTATGAAGTATAGGTGCAGCATCTTGAAGGTTGGGTGGGGCGGGAGGAGAACGAGGGTTTTATAGAGAGAGATAAATAGTGGTTCAATATTTTGAAAAAGTAGACCTTGTAATTAAAGTTACAGGTGAATTTATAAAAAATCATGTTTTGTTTTTGCACAAGTGATCCAAAACCACAGTAACTTATCTAGTGTTCATTTCTTTCTTCAAAGTTTCAATGTAGTGACGTAGAGAGAAATAAGAGTAGTTCTGTCACACAGTATTATGGACTGATGTATCAGCACACAAATTTTGGTACCTAAGGGACCCAGATAGTCCCATGTTCAGATATGTCACCATGGGGGTAGCTGCTTAATAGAAGGCTACAGAGACTTCACTTAAAAGGTCATTTCATAATCTGTTGTTTCTGGTAGCATAAAGCTGGTAATTGGTCCAATTCAGTGCAACCCAACTTCTTCAGGAAATAAAATAAATGGAAATTACACAGAGTTATTGAAATTGATACTGTCCTCCAATTTTGTTTTAATATATAATGGTTAAAAACACAGAAGTCCTCTCTTTGCAATAGGTTATAGAATGTATGATCCCAATTCCAAAAGTATTGGGTTGGCCAAAAAGTGCCTTCGGTTTTTAAGTAAAAATAAAAGACACATTTTTCATTTTCAAAGAACTTTATCGAAAAACATATTCACCCTTTTGTTCCACTACCTTCTGCCATTTTTCAGGCAACTTCATAATTCCATCTTCCCAAAACTTTTTATCTTTTTGAGCAAAGAACTGTTCCACGTGCCTTCTACAGTCTTCCAGGGAATTGAAATTTTTTCCATTAAGAGAACTTTGTAAGGACAGAAATAAATGGAAATCTGAAGGTGCAATGTCTGGTGAATACGACAGTTGAATCAGAACTTCCCAGCCAAGCTGTAACAGTTTTTGCCTGGTCATTGAAGAAACATATGGTCTTGCATTATCCTGTTGGAGGATTATGCATTTTCTGTTGACTAATTCTGGATGCTTTTCGTCAAGTGCTGCTTTCAGTTGGTCTAACTGGGAGCAGTACTTGTTGGAATTAATCGCTCAGTTTTCCAGAAGGAGCTCATAATAGAGGACTCCCTTCCAATCCCACCATATACACAACATCACCTTCTTTGATTGAATACCGGCCTTTGGTGTGCTTGGTGGTGGTTCATTTCGCTTGCCCCATGATCTCTTCCGTTCCACATTATTGTACAGTATCCACTTTTCATCGCCCCTCACGATTTGTTTCAAAAACGGAATGTTTTCACTACGTTTCAGTAGAGAATTGCATGCGGAAATACGGTCAAGAAGGTTTTTTTCGCTTAACTTATGTTGAACACAAACATCAAAGCAATGGACATAACCAAGCTGGTGCAAATGATTTTCAGTGCTTGATTTGGATATTTTGAGTATGTTGGCTATCTCCCACGTGGTATAACATTGACTGTTCTCAATTAATATCTCGACTTGATCGCTATCAACTTCAACTGGTGTACCTGACCATGGGGCATCATCCAGTGAGAAATCTCCAGCGCAAAACTTCGCAGACCACTTTTGACATGCTCGGTCAGTCACAGCACCTTCTCCATACGCTGCACAAATCTTTGTGTTTCAATTGCATTTTTACCTTTCTTGAAATAATAAAGCATAATATGCTGAAAATATTGCTTTTTCTCTTCCATCTTCAATATTAAAATGGCTACACAAAAGTTCACCAATTTTGATGTCTTTTTTTTTAAATGCACGCTGATATGACAGCTGTCACATACAATCTAACAAAATTGTTTCGAATGAAGTTAAAGACAACTAAGTGCTACTAGAGCCGTCTTACAGAAAAAACCGAATGAACCTTTTGGCCCACCCAATAAAAGCGTCTTCTTCCACTACCATCGAGCCCTCTGACAAAATAAACAAATAAATATGAATGAGGTGTAACTCGAAAGTCAAAGCCATTTTAAAAACCAAGACAAATCTGTAATCATCAATCCACTTTAGAAGCTGTGATTTGACTTAGTCAACCTTATTACCTCTTTCTTCATTACAAAGTACTCAAAGCCTCATAGTATATTAGGATTCTTTCAATAGGCAAGAAACACGGGCTCCAAATCCTGCGTCCTCCTAGCCAAAATGACTTTCTTCTAAACTCTAGCTCACAGAAACGCAAGCATTCAAAATTAAATGACTTTTTTGCTTTTCCCTGTGGAGAGAGAAGGGGAAAAAAATCCTCCTCAGGAAACTTTTTATTTTATTGTCTCACCTTCTACATTTTCATTTTCTTTTTTTTAAATTAAGCACAAGGAAAGGTTAAAGGGAAACTAAAATTCGAATCCCTGTACTTCTAATAAGCTGAGTGACATGTCAATTACTGCATGACCTCCAAGCTGAACCCCTGGAAAAATAACACATCTTAGGTGAAGAAGGTTGATATGCAGAAGTAAGTGAGAACTGTAACAGCCATCATTTTGTTTTCTTCATTTTCTTTTTCGGGGTATTTTCTTATGTTTTTCTTTCTACTCTGTCTCTATACTTATAAACTGATTTTTGAGTGGGGATATACAATGGATAATTTTTCATGTTAAGTCTGAATTTTAAAATTTCTTCAGGTGCCTTCAATTTTTTTAAGATTATTTTTTTCATTTGTTTTTATTTAAAAACACTTTTTAAACTTTAATACAATTTTTAAAGGTTGCTTTCCATCTACAGTTATTACAAAATATTGACTCTATTCCCCGTATTGTACAATACATCCTTGAGCCCATCTTACAGCCAGCAGCTTGCACCTCCCCCTCCCCTCCCCTATATTACCCCTCCCCCCTCCCCACTGGTAACCACTTGTTTGTTGTGTGTATCTGTGAGTCTGCTTCTTTCTTGTTATCTTCAATTTTTATCCCCATTCCACTGAATCCATACATTTTCATAAGCTGCTTTGTTTCTTCATGAATATTCTGTTGAAATGTATAGTAAGGGATATGATATCAAATCCAATTATGTAACGCTTATTAAATATTGAGTAGATTCAAAATAATATCTGTACACTTTCTAAAAAAGTAGAAACAATAATAATAGATGAATACAAGATGCACCCGTCATCTACTGCACTTTTCAAAAATTCTTTCCCTCTATTTACTTCCATTCTCAGGAGCGAGGTCGTGCAGATATTATCCTGCTCAGTTTACAGCTGTAAACAAGGGCATAGAGACCCCAAACAGCTTGAATAAATGTTAAAAAGCTAGTCAGGTGGATGAGCAGGACTCTGACCTCTATTTCCTGAGGGAATAATAGCGTAGAGGTTCAAGGTACAGACTTTGGAGCTTCTTACTTTGTCATCTTGGGCAAATTCCTTAACTTCCCTATGCCTCATCTCTAAAATGGATATAATAGTAGTTGTAGTGAGGACTAAGTAATTAAATAAATATAAAATTCTTTAGAACCAGGGACTGTACGTGGTAAATAATGGCTCTTCTTATTTCCAAGTACCAGTTTGGTGATGTTTCTCTCACAACACTGTTCAGCAATACATCCCAATGCATAATGTAAAAGTCACTGTTCTCTCAAAGCAATTCAAGTGAAGCAATGAAAACCGTTCATAACTAATTTTATAAATGCAAAATTTTACTAGCATTAATAACATTAACTGCAGCTTTAGCTGGGTATTATTTAATACAAAAAGCCAATCTCAAACTGTGAAACAAATCACTAATGAAAGACTAGAGAATGTACAAATGATAAATTATATGGTGTTTTTTTACTATTAATTTATTGAAAGAAAAGTGGGGTTTAGCGTGCTGTTTTAAAAAATAGTTTTCAAAGGTGCTGGAAATTCAATTTCATTTACATTTATTCATAAATCTCTCAAATTTAATGCATAAAATAAGTATGTGTCACAAGCACTTAGATATATTGAAGGCTTTATCGGAAGAGAAGAAATATTACAATAACAGACATTTTATCTCTTTCTAGAATTGACAGAAGCAACAATCTCCCAGCCATCTATGGAAAGACTGATCTTATCTCACAGAGTCACAGCATCTTCGAGCTGGAAGATATACTCCTCATCCTACAAATGAGGTAAGTGAGGCCTAGAAGTCGTGTGTATAGCCAAGCAGTGGCAAAGACCAAACTGCACCTCACGTCACATCACAGTCAGTCAATAATGATTTCAACCCCAAAGAAGTATTGTTTGGAGAAAACACACACAAAAAAAGAAAATAAAATCCACTCTCAGAAATATAAATAAAAAATGGAATGATGAAGTTTTATCATCACTAAAAGATTATGGAAAATATTTTCAACTCACCCTTCCTGGTCTTTTTCTTCTCCCTCTAGTTCCCATTGTTTATTTAAAAGGTAACAATAAAATCTCATTTAAAGATGCATATAAAAGTCTACAGAGATGTTTATTTTCACAGTGTGGCACTGTAACTATAATGTGGTTACAGTGGAGAAATGAGGCTACGTTGCCAGGAATCTAATTCCTCTGAAGTAAATAGTACACTGAGCACTTCTAATGAGGGCTTCAAAGATTGCGTCACAAAAGTTAGGTCTGTCAATCAATTACAAATGAGCAGAGATAAAAGAGCGGACAAGGTCCCTGGTCTCATGGAGCTCATGTTTGAGGAGATAAATAAAAAGCAAAACAACAAATAAATGAGAAGCAGATAATGATTCATACCAAATAGAGGTTTAAACTGGATAATACATGAGTGATTGAGTGGGTAGCCTCTGGAGGAAGGGCGAGGAAAGGTCTTTCTGCGGAGGTGACAGGTGAGAGGGTGTTCCAAACAGAAGTACCAGCCAGTGCAAAGGTTCTAAGGCAGCATCAAGGCTGGCTGCTTTCAGAAAATAGAAGCAAAGTCCATGAGACCCAAGGGTAATGGGCAAGTGGGAGAGTGTTAGGGGAAGTAAAAGGGACTTGAAAATAGAGGACAGGGTGAAATAATCCTGTGAGGAAGCAGAGTAAGATATCTGCAAAGTACTGAATAACATTTTAAATTTGGGGTCATGAATTTAAAACAAGATGAGAACCAATCATATGGTTCTCTCTAGTGAAGCTGGAGACCTAGGGAAAACGGCTGCTGGGGGTACTGAGGGGATAGGTTCAAAGTTTTCTTCAGCCAATGTTTTTATACAGTTGACACCCAACTACTGAGTATGCTATTAAATATACTTATGATAGAGTTTCCGCTTCCTGGAAGCTCACGGGTCCATTACTGTCTCTCCTGATAAATATGACGGGTGAAGTATGATGGGAGAACTGGAGTTTACTCTAGGCCCAGGGAGTCAGAGCACATCAGAGGGCATCTCTGTCTTGAGTCTTTAGAAATGAAGAGAAGTTTGCTGGCAGAAACGATGGCAACAACGAGATAAAAGGCATGGAGCCGTGAAGGGGCACGGTCGGGTGAGGGGGTAGTGGGCACACCGCATGGCAGAAGAGGAGCCTGTGTGAAGGGGATGGTGGGAGGGGACAGGCTGGGGTCAAACTGTGAGGGGCTTTGCGGGCCACACGAGGAGTGGGCGACAGGGAACTGGGAGGGAAGATTCTAAGGAGAGGAATAACATAATCTGGTTTGTTCTTTAGGACTGCCCTGGAGTGGTGAACACATTAGATGGGGACTGGAAGAGATGCCCAGCAGAGAGACAGGGTTGGGAGGTGCAGTAATTTAGACAAGAGATGGTGAAGGTGTGGCACCCTCTCTGGCACGCACGAGGCTGCAGATGCCAGAGCTGGAAGATTTTGGAGGCAGAAATGGTGACATTTAGTGCCTGCCTGGATGTGAGGGAGTAAGGACGTTAGGCGGCAGTGTGGCTTCTAGGGGGAGAGACCAGGGGTGTGACTGTTAATTCCCAAGACTAGAATATAAGAGGTAGATGCAAACACATCTACCTTTAAGTGGTTGCAAACATAAAGGTTTCCTCTTTGAAAAAAGCCACGAGGGTACTTTGGTACTAGAGAACTTTTTAAGAACCAGCCCTCTTGCTTTTTGACTACCTTTACTGCTTTATAATTTACTGTAATACTTTACTACTGGGCACGCAAGCTATCTAACAATTCATTATTCTCTCTGGATAAATAGTCTTAATTACATAAATAATATAACACTATATATTTAAAAAATCCATTGAATAGTGTAGACAACATTTTTTTGTCCATATAATTGAAGACAAACATTTATTATTAAGAGAGATTGTTTCTGAGATCCATTAAGAGAAGAATGTGTGAGCCCCGAGTTATTATATGGAATTCATTTCAGAACCAAGAGAATAAGCGTGGGTTTAAACTAATACTGTCCAGAGCTGAGCAGGGCAGGCAGGTTCCTCTCTAAGACACAGCATTTCCCTAAGTGATCGCAGACCTCTCACGCATTCACTCCCTCTCTCCCTCACCCAACACGTATTTATTGGGTGCCTATGTAATGGCAAACAAAGCAAATGTGGTTCCTGTACTCATAAAGCTCACCGTCTAATGAGGGAGACCAACTGTTAACAAGCAAACAAAAGATAAGTATATATTGTGACAAGGGCCAAGAAAGGACTCAAACAAGGTGCCACAATAAAGAGTAAAAGGGAAACATACTTCAGGTAGGTGGTCCAAAGAAGGTATGAATTAAAGAGCCCAATGAGCAATGAGTTGCAGTGGGAGGGTGGGTAGAAAGACATTCTAAACAGAAAAATTAAGCAGTAATTGAGAAAAAGCCAAGGCTAGAGTTTAGGAAATGGGCAAAGAGTTAGAGAGGTAGACGCCATAAGATTTATTCAGAATACCTGTTATGTGAGCAGCACTGTGGGAATATTTTTTCAAGGATTATCCTGTATTTAATTAAATGGTATTCTCTGAGTGCTTTTAAACCCTCCCCCTTTACTGTAAGTTTAGACCCTTTCCTAAAACTAAAATTAAAAAAAAAAATAGCGCATGTATAGTGGATGCTGTGTTGTGCCCCCCAGACCCATCTCTTCAGGAATGAGATGCTTATTCCCATATCTGCAGGGCATGTTGATTGACTGAAAGATCTCAGTTGACTTCCTCTTTGGGAACTGCTGCTAAGAGAGCAGACTCACCCAAGGACATACCGCGGAGGGGCAAGGAAGCCAGCATCTGATGACTGCTCAGCACAAGAGGAGAGAAACCAGGCACGCGTGTCTTAGGCAGGACAACTCTGAGGGGTTGGTCCAGCTAAAGCTGTGGCCCCTTCACCCCCGTCCTACTTGTCCCACTCTCCCAGGTGTTGATCCCAAGGGTTCTCCCCCATTCAGCTTCCTGCATGGAAACCTCTGTCTCAGAGTTGATTTCCCAGAAAACCTAAGACAGCATGTAAATATTACATGTCTATACACACACCAATTTTTATTGTTAGTGCCTCAAAGAGTTGCTTCCTGTTTCGTATCTACAGGGAATTTGAAAATGATGATGAAACTATAGAGCACTTACCTGTATCAAGTTCTATGAGGACAAAAACTTTACATGCATCCTATTTCATTTGATGCTCACAACAACCCTTCAAGACAGGTCCCATTATTACACAGTTTGATAAATTATGAACCTGGAGCTAAGGAGATTAAACGACTTGCCCAAGGTCACACAGCAAATAAAAGGCAGAACTAAGAGCTAGAGTCTAGTTGCTCTTAACCCAACATCTGTGCTCTTCGCCATCCTAATGTACTCTTTTTCTAAGACTCACTCACTTTAGGAGTACATTAAACTCTGTACGCTGTTACTGTGCCTACCTATGATGAAAACAACAATGACAACCTTGTTTTTGAATCTGTATGCTCATAACTGAATTATATGCTCATCATCAGCCTGTTATAAGAAGTTAGGAATTTCTTCTGCGAGTCTAATTCAGTAAGAATGATAAGGGAAACTAAACTTTCTAAGGTCTAATTTTAAGAGCTAATAGAATTAAATGTTTATTTTATCAACTACAGGGTCACAAATATGATCACTGCTATCGGAGGAGCCTAAGAATAAGAAGAAGCCAGTCAAATGCAGATGGTTGTCCCCCAAATGGTCACAGTTGCTGAGACCTTATCAGAAATCAAGGTAATGATCTGCTAGACGTTTCCAAGCTAGCTACATAGCTACAAAGAAGGGAAGATACATTTTAAACATCAAGATAGTGTGCTGGTGTCCCTATATATAGCTATCTGTAAAGCAGATTGATGTTAATTAAAAAAATAAAAAGATGAGACCTTTGTGGCTGAGGAAACCTTCTGTTGGACAGTCTTAGATTTTCATTTAACCATCTCTTCC
The DNA here is from genome assembly GCF_937001465.1 of Orcinus orca. NCBI lineage: Eukaryota > Metazoa > Chordata > Mammalia > Artiodactyla > Delphinidae > Orcinus > Orcinus orca. The sequence continues at coordinate 27,381,272 of NC_064562.1, forward strand.
TCTATCTTTTCTCTCGATTGTCCTGACATTACATAAGAATTCACAATTTGATCTATAAAGAAAAGAGCAGAGAGAACTGGAGACCTTACCTGTCCAATAATGAGGGGAACCACAACAGTCATAAAAAGCTGAGAAAAAATAGATGTAAAAGGCACAGAAGAGGAGGAGTGAAGCTGTAAAACAAGAATACGAGGAGTTAGAATCACTTTAAATCCGTTCTCAATACCGCTGTTAACTAGTGTAATAAATGAATTCTCTGACATGCACAAAAACTTGGTAGCTATATACAAGGAGCAAGTGAAGTTACTTTTATTTTTGAAATTTAGCACGAAATAGACTGAGTAGTTTAATATATAATTTTTATTGGGAGACTAAGATTGAAGAAAAATAACTATTGTTTTGCAATTAACTTAAATTTCTTCTTATTAAATACATTTCTGAATTGTAAAGCCATTCTGTGTTCATACTGTCTGTACTTATATGGCATATTTCACCTGTAATCATAGTTAACGTGATTTCTATTTCACCCATCTGCAGATACCTAAAACAAACGTGTCTCATTATTTTATTAACGAGATAATATTTGTATTTATGTAAACGAAAGTTTCTAACTTTCCTACTCCTCCAAAACAAAGGCAATGATTCTCATACCCTTTAAAATTCATTCTTAAACAAAATCTTGGAAATGGGAAATCCTGAAATGGAACTTATTTTTCAACTGAAAATTTCAATATACCGCTCCTAAATTTGTATGTCTTAACGTTGCTCAGAATTCCCGTTTTGCCTCTGTCCTCAGTTTTTGATTCTTTCTTTGCTAATGATTGCCGTCTCAGCTTCATAAAGATGCCAGCAGCATCAGGCAGTGTTTCTCTGTGAACACATCAACACTCACATTAACCTCAACTACCAAGACCTGCTGTCTTCCTATTAACTTTCTAATGTTTTTTTCAAAATCTCCTTTCTGGACAAACAGTAGCCTGTTCCACAGTTGTTTATCCCTTTCATGAGTCCTTTCTGCAAACAGGTTCTCCCAAGCCATCAGTGACGATCCCCCCTGGCCCTTGGAAGTTACTTTCGCCTTCCCCTGCAGACCACACCTCAGTTTTCATATTTACCTAAGTTTAGTTAAACTTGGAAATATCTTTTGGAAAGTAATTTTTGTGAAAGATGCGGAGACGGTAATGATGGAGGGCAGAGAATATTAAATAAAACATATCAAATATTTAGATAAGTGAAGTCCATAGCTCAGAATGAAGTGATGTGGGACCAGTGTTTTCACTGATTTCTGTGTGAACTGGCTTACCGAAATCTTTTCTATGCCCTGGTCTATTTTATAAAACTCTGTCCCCCATCCTCGGCCCCAATCTATACGCACTCAGAAGGTCAAGAATGTATGCCCTGTCCATCAGTGGCCTGCATCCACTTAATACTGCCTTCAACACTGACCACTGGCTGTCAGTTTCACCCACAAAAAGTGTCGCCTCTAGCCTTTTCCTCCAGAACAAATATAAACGAAAGAAATACAAGCAGAAAAAACGAAACTGGTGAAGAACACACAGGATTTGTGGTGTGTTAAATGTTACATGGCTGTTAGATATTTCTTTTTAGTCAAAACCAAAGTATTAAAAGCTAATGATTAGAGCAACGATGTCGTTGAAGTGCAAGGTATTTAACAAATATATTCTCTCCACAAATATTAACCCTAAGGATGCTCCTGGGGCAAGGACTGAAATAAGGAAAAATATATTTTACAAAGAAACTGAGACACTGGATAATTAGAAAAATAAACTTTAAAGAACAAAGTTTTCAAGTTCAGAAACATTCAACTCAATGCTCTATCCATAGGGTTCACAATGTTTGAAGAGAGGCAGCAGGGTTCGAGGTGATAACCCTCAAGGAAAAAGTCTCAACTCTTGCCTGAAATCTCATGGGTGATCTCACACATCTCTGTTTCTCTTTTTATCTCAACTTTATTAAGTTATTTAATGTATTTTTTAAACGTTTTCATGAATAATCATATGAAGCTATATTCCCTCTGTCAGCCGAGTGCTTATCCCAGGAACTGGCACAGAGAATATGTATGCAGAAAGGATGAACCTGTGCAGAATGAACAGATGAACTAATTTGTAAACATGGGATGCTAAAAGGAGACAAACTCTTATCCAAAATCATATCCCTGTTTTTTCTAAAAAAAAAAACACACAAAACTTAAGTATATCTAAAAATCTCTTACTATCATGTAGCATTACAAAATCAGTTGGTATTATTCTTTTCACTGCTTGTTTATCACGAGTAACAAAACGAATTCGAACGTGCACCTAGAAACTAAGGGCATCTATTCATGATAAAAACCAAGGGAAGAAAGGACCAGCTCACACGCACGTGTGCCTGTGTAAAACAACAGAGCGAGCCTGGTGGTGCATGTTACCTCCCTCAGTTCTCCTCCACCCCCTCCTTAGCTCCTTAATGCTGCTCTGGAAGGGAAGACCTAAAACTGATAGAATCCTAACCTGCAAGAGACTTGTAGTCCCATTAGCTCTTTTTAAAGATTGAAAACTGAGGTCCAGAGAGAAGCAGCTTGTAATGAACACTTCGAAGACCTGTGTTATGAGGTGCAGTTGGCAGTGCTCCTCAAACACATGCAAGCAACTCTTCAGCCAGATCTGCTCTGTGATAGAAGCCAGATGCACAGTGGGAAGGCTGGTTAGTTTAACCATAAAGTATTACTGCAGAGCAGTAAACTCAGATCAAATGGACAGAAGAGTTAAAATGTGATTTCGTGTATTGAGTCCATGTTGGGGGTTCTTTTTAATCCTAATTCAAGCTAAAAGGGAAGTAGAGGAAAACCCATTTCAACTTTGGTGTTGAAGAATATTCTGTGTTTCACTTTCTAGATCCATCACGTAATAGACCACCTGCATGTTCAGTGTTTGGGAGCCTCTTGTTCCTAGAAGACAGTGGAAAAGGCTATGGGGTGAGGGGGAGGGTGGGTGGTTGTCCATGATCCCCAAGGTCCCTTTGTCCTTGAAAACACCCATGATCTCTGATCCACTTGATTAGGAGCACAGGTTAGAGCAGCCCTCCTCTGCGGCTTTGTCAGATCAGAGGCCAGAGCAAGCTAGCCAGGGATGTAGGTAACTGGGTACACGAAACCAGACTAAGTACGGTGGAGATGTTGGGGAGGAAGTCCTGCAGGGTGGCTTCCTTAGAAGTGGCTCTGAAAGGAAGGAAATCTCAGTCCTGGGGTCTAACTTGGCATAAGTCCTTTCTTTTGAATCGGCCACCAGACCTGTCGCTGTGGTCAGTTTGAAGATGCAGAGGTCCCCTTGGGGAGGTTCCTGACACTATGAAGTACGCCCTGGCATCCAGAAGAAAGAAGAGTGAGCATCTGCATTTGAGAGTATGACTAGAAGATTACAAGACCCAATCACTTTGCATGCAGAGTTGATTTTGACTAAAGCAGAAGGAAATACGCTGCCCGGGCTATTTGTTTCTTCACATTTTAATGAGGAGCCTCATGTGGTTTCTATTTCAGAGACCAATGTGTTTGGTCTCTGAAGCATCAATTATTGAAGCATCAATAATTTGCACGTTTGGATAAAGTTGCAGGTTCAGCATAAGCTTGTGTCAAGCAAGTGCTCTGGGCTTCGCTGAGCCACCCGGCGGGTTTAAAGGTCCTACGTCTCACATTGCCAACCCGTGCTTTAAGATATCGCATGTGAAATAAACAATCCAGGCATTGGCTAATCTCTTTCAGGAATATAGTGCTTTAAAGCAGAGAACTCACAATTAGGTTTATTTGTTTTAATCTCATGCTGCGAAGAAACGTTTCAGTGAAAATTAAATATGTGGGAATTTAAGACCTTTGTGTTCAATCATTCAAATGGTAACTGGTGCCTCCTGTGGGCCAGAGGCATGTTCTCAGCCCCAGGGATCCAACAGTGAACAAAAAACCAACCAACCCCCCCCCCACCCCCCGCTCCAAGAGCTGCTTTTTCAAAGTTGGGGTCTGCGTGTGGGTCCACCCATCACCAAGTGCACACTCCTTTCTTTCCCCTGCTTATAACTGGAAAAGTTCTAGTCTTTTCCTAAGAATTATTTCAAGCATCACTTCTTTGGGGATTATTTCCAAACCCTCCTCCCCAAATGCGGACTCGGCCACCCCCTCTTTTGTGGCTCTGTGTTGCCACTGTACCGGTCAGAATCCTTGGTTGTTCTTGTTTACACATCTGCCTCTCCCAGTAGACTGTATGTTCCTGAAGGTCAGGGACGCGGTCCTTTTCATGTTTATGTTCCGGGTGCCCAGCAGAGTGACTACGTTCTACATCTAGGGTGGTGGTTCTCAAACGTTAACATACCAGACACACCTGGAGGGCTTGTGGGAACACCTGTTCCTTGGTGCCACCTTCAGAGTTTCTGATTCGTGACACCTAGCAGGAAGGACGAGGGGAGGAAGGGGAGAATTTGCACTTCTAACCAGGCCCCAGGTGATGCTGCTGCTACTGCTGGGCTGGGGTTTACCTTTGAGAACCACGGAGTTAGTACACAGTATGTGCTCCAGAATGTGTGTTCACCTAATGAATGGCCACAACACATAGGTAGAAAGAGAGGCTTGACAATGTTTTTTCTTCTTTCCATCCTTCCAGCTTTTGGTAAGTTACAGAGTCCTGCTGAATTCACAGCCCCAAGAAAGGACCAGGAGTCTCCCACCCAATTGTCTCCTATAATTACAGTTATGGTAACATTTATTGTGCACTGCTCTGAATGCCTAATGTGTTGAATGATTTAATACAGCGACCCCTTGAGGTGGGTCTCATTAGCACCCCCATTTTCATATGAGGAAACCGTGGCACAGAACACTTGAACAGCCTGGACATGGTCACCGTACCTAGAAAGTGACGGAGCCGGGAACTCAACCCAGAAGGCTGTCTCCACAGCCCTCACACTTATCCTTACATTCCACCGCACATTAACAACAGAAGGGACAGAGCGGTGAGATGGGGAAGGGGGCAGGAGTGGAGGCCAAAGCTGGCCTCCCCTTATCTTGTCCATGTGAGAGAAAGAGAAGAGCGTCTGTGTGTCTGTATGTGTGTTTTGTGAGGGCTGCAAGGAGATGGGGAACTGGAGGGCAGAAGCAAAAAGACAGAGGGAGGGCTTCCCTGGTGGCACAGTGGTTGAGAGTCCACCTGCCGATGCAGGGGATGTGGGTTCGTGCCCCAGTCCGGGAAGATCCCACATGCCGCGGAGTGGCTGGGCCCGTGAGCCATGGCCGCTGAGCCCGCGCGTCCGGAGCCTGTGCTCCGCGACGGGAGAGGCCACAACAGTGAGAGGCCCGCGTACCGCAAAAAAAAAAAAAAAAAAGAGGGGAAAAAAGAAGAAAAGGGGATGGGAGGAAACTGGATAAGCAGTGGATGACGGTGCAGCCTTTCTCACCTGGGTTTCTGGATTTGAACCACAGGACACCGAAGATTATTTGAGTAACTCTTTTCTTAACTCCCTCAAGGATGGTGCATCACTAGTACCAGGGTAGATGTGTCAGAAGGAAGTTAATCCAGTACATACAAGGCCTGCTGTAGAGCATCAGGATTTAATTTTCTAACCTGGCAGAGAAAGGCTGAGTCAAACGAAGCAAGATTGGCTGCTATCGATCCATTCAACTTAGAAATTGTTTGATTTGGAAAGAATCTGGGGGCGTCCAGTCAGTGAAATTTTACAGGGCCAGACTAAGCAGACTCAGAAAGACAAATAAGTAAATTCTTGATGAAGACACATTGACCGTCTGTAAATCACAGTTATCAGCCTACAGTTAGAAAACAGATGGTGCGTTTTAAATCACTCCTGTAAGCGAGCTGACCTGTAAATCGTCATTAACGCACCAGGTCCTCACTTGCTCTCTGTGTAATCAGCCTTTTATCTCCTACCAGGGAAATCCATTAGCCACAGGCGCTGCAACTATTTGTGTCCCTTCTCAGCTATTAAAACATTATTGTATTATATAATTCACCCTTGATGACTGGTCTTTGCTTTCATGAGTCCCACATTCAGAGAAACATAAGAATAGATATTTATAGTTTATACTGTAGAGTAGAGAATGTTAAATCTCCTTTGCGAGGAAATCAGGAAGAAGCCACTTCAGACCTATATAGAAAGCAGGATGAGCTCCCTTCCGGCCCAGTTCTGGCCCCTCACCTATGTTACCCAGAGCCCAGCCCCAGGCGAGGGAAAGAAGGAGGGGACTTGCTTACTATTGGATCTAACTTTCTTGTACCCACACACAGACATTATGGATGTTCATAAATACTATCCCCTTCCCGTCACAAAGACAAGGCATTCAGACGTAAGAAGGGAGAGTGTCCCTAGGCCTTGATCCCCTGAGCCCTTCTACAGTCCCGTCTTTCTCCAGAATCTATAGTCCAGTCTGTCTTTCATTCCATGCGAACTGAACTGATTACTTACACAAAATCAATGACTCAAAGGTATACCAGGCTGACAGGCTCAGTGGAAAAATGACTGTCATTTTTATGAAAATTAAGAATATGGTTGTTAAAAAGCCACACTGATTTGGCTGCGTGTATCAAACTAGAGGTGGGTTACGGCATGGAATGTGTATAGGTAGTTGAGGAAATGATCCCTTTTATTTATTATTTATATATCTAGATGCATGGTATTTTTCCTTCTCTGAGCAACAAAGAACAAAATAGGTTTTAAATGATTTTTTTAAAGATTAAAAAATATGTAAAACATTTCTTTTTGTTATCTGCTAATTTAAAACGTAAGATGAAAAGATTACCTTCCAATAACTGATGGAAACGACGTACAATTGTAAGTTCTGTTTATTCAAACAACACAAGAATCGTAGTGAAATGTGCCCAAATGAACTGTAAATCAGCTTATCGCCCGCAGAGGAAAGCTGTGTGAAGATGGGCTTCCAGGACACGGCTGGCTAGAGGCAGAGATACGCAGAGGCATCTAGAAACAAGCTTTGTCCGTTATTCCATGACCACAGGATTCAGTCTTGTCGATCCTGAGTTTGGTTCAGGAACCACAGAACCTGCTGTTGCTAATTGTCCCTTAAGGAGACAAAGTTTTAAGTTCCTCCAGAAGAGGGACCAACAGGCAAGGGTGGTGTAAGGAAGCAGTGTCCTTCTCACTTCAGCCAGATCATAACTGCTTGGGGAGCAGCTGCTGGTGTTGGAGGGGGACCAAGGTGCAGGGAGAAGCCTGGCTAGGACAGCGCTGCACCTGAGCGCATCCCTTCAGATAAGTCCGCCAAGTCCCAGAGCAGCAGTGGACTTGGCCTCTCTGGGTCAATGGTCCTTGAAGGGGGATGGGGGTGGGGGGAGTTTATCAATGTTGCTTCTAGAGCATTTGAAAGTGGCTTACCAGGTGCTCCCCTGCTTCCCCATTATTTCAACAAGGTCTGGGGGAGTCCCAGGAAGAGCATTTATAAAAGACTCCACAGATTATCTTGCGTTACAAAATTCTCCATGCGTGAGAAGCATCCCTGTGTGATTTATACACACAGTCAGAAGAAAAGCTGCTCTCAGGCTCGAGGAGATGAGATCCGTCTTACTGGCTTTAGGAACAAACGCTCCTGGGCACAGGGTGGAGAGCCCGGCTCCGTGTGGAACAACTGAGGCAATCAATGGGATCGTTTCTCTTCAAGTGCTTCATGTTTTATCATCATTTTATACATCGCACATGTATGTGACCATCAGTTATGCAACCATCATTGGGAACACACTACAAAAAATAATCAGAGTACTGTACATGACACTAAAGTCTGTATTTGCTGTTTTTGTTTCTATTGATGGGATCAAAAGTTGAAGGACTTTCTATCACAGGTAGCCAATTACTAGAGAAACTAATGATGACCGTAGCCTTGAAAGCTGCCACTGACGTCTCTCCCCAACCCTGACCTCGCTCTTCTGTGAACTCCTATGAAATTCAGTCTGAATCACATAGTTTAGTAGTTAATTTTTCCTCTAAAATTCTTCCATAGTCTATTCTTCTTTACCTACATGAGGTTTAAGTTTCTTCAAGGCAATATTTATGCCTTATTCTGTTTATCTTTCCTATGTTACCTAAAATATATGTCCAGGAAGTAGTAACTGAGTGCTGATAAAATGTCTTAAAATCACCCGTCTCCTAGGAGCCACGCTTTGTAAGCAAAACCTGGAAGGAACGCTGCCTGAAAGCGCCTCGTGTTCTTGACTAGTCTTTGAACCTAAGTTTTCTCATATAGGTGAGGATAATACCTACCTTTAAAGGTACTCATGCTACTCACATGGGAATATGCATAGAGTACCCATTATACCGACTCAATAAAAATTATTTTCCCCCTCTCCCCACCGTCCCCCTCCCCTTCTGGAAAAACAAGGTTTCTCTTAAAGTGTCCTGAGAATTCAAGCTGATTGGATTTAAGAACTGCTAAAATGGAAAGTAACAGAAGAGATAGTCAGACGAATGGAGCATACAGTTAGCCTAGAAACAGGGCCTGGTGTGCATGCATGGGGGTGCACGTACGTGTTTGCGTGTTGTACACATGTGTGTATATATGTCCAAGTATCACAATGCCTTCTAAATATCTACTTGATGAGGGGCCAGATTTCTAAGAAATCAAGTCATATAAAATCAATTAATATAACAGCAGAGCTGGTGGTGCTCCCACTTACTTAAGGGGCGCTTACATTACTATCGACTGGGTAAGCATGAGGGTGAATGTTTATTAAATATCCTAAGCGATTGATGTGACCATCCCCACATATGGAGATGGGCTGATCTGTAACTCTGAGAACATGACTTTCAGCAGTGGTCCAAGTTTCCGCCCTTTGAGTTTCCAGGGGTCTTGATGTTGAGCTGACCTTTGTGGCTGCGGTGGAAGTGAGGCCTTGATTTGTCGTTCCAATGGCACAAGCTCAAAGCACTACTGACTCTCCCCTGCCACGCAGGAACTCATTTAAATAAAAGTGGTGGTCTACAGAATTATGAGGCTTGAGGCCATGACAATACCAGATAATATCTGGTTTCCTTAGATCATAACTGCGTAGAATTAGACTGACCTGTTCCACAGTGTGAACATAGTTATCTTACCTTCTTTGTCTTAATTTCAGAGGGAGTAAGAGAGAAGTTTAGACGTTGCTTCCTTTCATTCCGCACAGTCGCCAAGATGTAGTTGGGAAGAAGGTGTGAGGGAGCTGCTAAGGAGACTTGGGGGGACAGGGGTCTACAAAGGCAGGAGCTTCATGCTGCCCAATGGACTGTCCCTGACCTCACAGCCTAAGTGCTTGACTCAGCACCGGGGCCTCTGCATCTTCACTACCCACAACACTCCATTTCAAGTTTTCAAATCTCTCTCTTTCAGTCTTCTCTATTATTTACTGCTGAATAAAAACTGTAATAATGGTCGGTAAACAGAGTGTTAGTGAGAAACCACATCAGAGGAAAGGAAAGATCTGCAAGTTTTAAGTGATGTTAGATACGAACGAGAATCAGAACCACACACATGAAAAAAACTTGAAGTAAGTAGGACATCCCTGGAGAAATATTAGAAGTTTCCATCTACCTCTCAAATTAAAAGTTTTCCTCAAATTAAAAGTTTTCTTTCAAAAGGGAGCTCTGCTACACTGTTGGTGGGAATGTAAATTGGTAAAGCCACTGTGGAGAACAGTATGGAGGTTCCTTAAAAAACTAAAAATAGAGCTACCATATCATCCAGCAATCCCACTCCCGGGCATATATCCAGAAAAGACAAAAACTCTCATTGGAAAAGATACATGCACCCCAGTGTTCATAGCAGCACTGTTTATAATAGCCAAGACATGGAAGCAACCTAAATGTCCATCAACAGATGAATGGATAGAGAAGATGTGGTACATAAATACAAAGGAATATTGCTCAGCCATAAAAATGAAATAATGTCATTTGCAGCAACATGGATGGACCTAGAGATGATTATACTAAGTGAAGTAAGTCAGACAAAGACAAATACCGTAAGATATCACTTATATGTGGAATCTAAAATATAACACAAAGGAACTTATCTACAAAACAGAAACAGACTCACAGACAATAGAGAAGAGACTTGTGGTTGCCAAGGGGGAGGGGGAGGAGGGGGAGGGACGGATTGGGAGTTTGGGGTCAGCAGACGCAAACTGTTACATATAGAAGGGATAAACAAAACAAGGTCCTACACACACAGGGAACTACATTCAATATCCTGTGATAAGCCATAATGGAAAAGAATATGAAAAAGAATATGTGTGTGTGTGTGTGTGTGTGTGTATAACTGAATCACTTTGCTGTACAGCAGAAATTAACATAAATCAACTATACTTGAATATATATTTTTTAAAAAGCTTCTTTCAGTAAAAAATTATTGTAAAAAAACCCAGTTCTCCTATTAAATAAAATGTTTTCTTTTTTAGTAATCTCCTTTGAAATATTATGATACTTGTGATACAATTTCTACCTTGGATTTTAATTATCTGTGAATATATTCTATTTTCTCTGTTAAATCATAAATTCTTTGAGGGAAGGATCAATGTCAGACTGATCGTTGTAATATTCACAGTGCACAGTAGGCATCCAAACACTGAATAAAAGAATGGATGTGTTAATATTATTGAAAAAAATTGTAAGTTATTTGTCATAGCAAATATAAAGTAAAATTTTATGGCTTAGGCTGGAATGCTAACCTTTGAACCACTTATTTATCATTTGAATCATTCTAATAATTGTTCACCCATCTTTCTATTCCCCTCCTTCCAACATTTATTGAATATTTGGCACCAGAGATAAGTTAATGAATAAGATGTTCATGGTTCCTGGCCCAGGCGGACAAAATCTAGTGGCTGCTTACCACTGGGAACACTGTTTCAGAAGGACAATTCACATGGAATTTCAAGTAATGAACTTATAAGTATAGTTTTTAGCTAGACAAGGCCTTTATTTACCCTTACAGATTGGACCTTCATGGTCTGATACACATCCACGAACAAAATAAAGACAATAATTTCTGCCCCTGCCAATAGCAAAGGTATGTTATCAAGAAAATTGAGGTGATATATGTAAAAACCACTTTGAGCCTTAGGAGTTAATGGTGCTATTTCAGGAAGTTTCACTGCACTCATTGCCAGCCATGGTAAATATTGGATTCATTTATATACAAGTTTATAAGATTATAGATGATTATAGAATCTTAAAGTTTTAAGACTCAGCTCATCATTAAGGTCTGGACTAGCTGGACCATCACTGCATTTCATCAGATAAGTGCTTTTGCAAAACCTTGACATCCTTCCTGGCATTATTTTCTATTTTCCTTTATAAAGTGTCAAATTTAAATAACTACCATTTGCTGGTTCCTTACAGTTTACAACAGGCTTTCCCATAAATGAATTCATTTCATCTTATAATTCTCACTTTACAGAGGTAAAAACCGAGGCTAAGAAGGGTAAAAGAAAATCCACTGTTCACAACAAATACTGGCTGCAGACTGAACCAAAACGGGATGCTTTCTCCCCATACCATGCCACCCCTGCACAACAGACTGTGAGGGAAGTGAAGTCGGTTCCTTCAAAATGGCTTTACAATAAGGAATGTGGCCCTGAAGGTAGAGCAAGTGATGAGGACATATGAGTCTTAAAAGTGGTCCTAGCCTGACTCTTTGAACAGAGGCACCTGTCCACCTGTCCAACTGTGATGTAGTGAAATAGTAAGAAATATATATTTGGTCTTTGTCCCCAATTCCTAGCACAGAGCTTCTAAAACCCTCAGAACTTCCTGAGGGATGGGATGATAAGAGTGTCTTTTGTTACATTATTTGGGTTTTGTCCCCAGTACCTGGCACAGAAGGGTTCAGAGAGCTTCCGGGTTGGTGAATGCACCCATATGCAGGGTGGGTGGCACACCCCAAACTCCATGGGACAGAAACTCCTGCACTTGGGACCGTTCTGGACCTTGCTCTACGTACCTCTTCACCTGGCTGTTTATTTGTTTTCTTTATAATTAACCGGTAATAATAAATAAAGTGTTTCACTGGGTTCTGTGAACAGTGGTAGCAAATTATTGGACCTGAGGAGGGGGCTGTGGGAGCCCCCTGATTTGTAGCCAAGTCGGACAGAAGTGTGGGTAACCTGGAAACCACTATTTCTGATTGGCACCTGAAGTGAGAGGCAATCTTGGGAGACTGAGCCCTCTACCTGTGGGGTCTGCATTAACTCTGGGAAGTTAGTGTCAAAATGAATTAAATTGTAGAATACCCGGTTGGTATTTGCAGAGAATTGGAGAATCCCTTGGCATCGAAAACCCACACCTTTGATGTTAGAAGTACTGTGAGAACAGAAACAGTTTTTCTTTACCAAGCATCCATTCAAAAATGCTTTCAAGTGGCTTCCATAGCCAGGCATTATTTTGAGCAGTGGGCTTTTAGCAGTGACCAAAACATAAAGTCTCTGCTATCTTGTAATGCTTTGCTCTAGTTAGGGAAGATGGATAATAAACAAATTAACTAGTGATTAAGATGTCACGTGATAAGTGCTAAAGAGGAACAATTAAGAATGGTAGGTGGGGAGAGAGTGATGGAATATATTATTCTTCTCCTCTAAAATGACACCTGACCAGAGACCTGATGAAAGTGAAGGAGGGAGCCATGTGGATATCCGGGGTGGGGAGAATCCAGGCTGAGCCAATGCCAAGTGTAAAGACTCAGGATGGTCCTCGGTGCTATTGGACCATAGCACTGCATTTGCCCATTCCATTCACTCTGCCACATGACTGTTTCATGTCTTTGCCTTTCTCATCAAATCTCCAACACCTCCTTGCCTTTTCTTGTCCTCCACCCCTAACCTTGCTTGCCACTTCACTGAGAAAACAGAACCAGAGGAGAACTTAACAAGCTCCTATAATTACATCATCCAATTTACTTGCATCCCTGCCTATATCCCATGGCTTCACTTCCATGACTCTGGATGAACTATCTGTGCTTAGGAGGCCATACTCCCTTTACACACTAGAACTCATCCCTTTCTCCTACTCAAGGACATGGGTCCACGAATTCTCCCCTCTTTTTTCTGTATCAAATTTTCCTTCTCTAACTGGATTAATCTATTGATACAAATATGCTAATAATTTTCCCAACTTAAAAAAGAATCCTCTCTCGGTCCTTCATTAACTTTGTTGCTCTCCCATTTCCTGCACACTTTACAGCAAAATGAACTCTTCTTTCTTCATTTATTCTTGAACCAACTTCAATAAGGCTTTCTCCTCCAAAACTCTGCTGAAATAGCTCTTGTTAAGGTCTCCAGTGGCCTCCATCTTGTTACAATCAATGGCCAATTGTTGGACTTCATTTTATCCGAATTATTACCAGCATTTGAAGTAGCTGACCATGATCCCCTTTTTGAAACATTCTCTGCTAGACTTCTAGGACATTAAAATCTCTTGGTGTTCTTCCTAAGCAAACTGGATATCCTTGGTCTTCTGTGCTGACCTCTTAATGTTAGAATGCCCCAAATTCAGTCCACTGATACCTCTCCTTCTTTATTCTCTTTTGGTGATCTCGTCCAGCCTAACTCAAAATCCATCTCTATGCTGAACTCTCCCAAATGTGTATCTCTAGAGATACATACACACAGAAAGTCCAGACCCTTTCTCCTGAATTCCAGACATATAGTCAACTGCTTACTTGACGTCTCTACTTAGATGTCTGAAAGGCATCTTAATCCAGACATGTCCAAGACTGAATTTGTTGGGAGTTCCATCAACTTGTTCGACCCTACAGCCTTCCCTATCTTAGTAAACGGCAATCCCATACTTCAAGTTGCACAGGCGTGGAGTCATCCTTGATTCTTATCTTTCCCTCATAATTTTCATTCAATCTCTCAGCTCTTTCAAGAAAATAAAGAACTACCTCCCACCAGATTTATTCAACCACGCTGGCCCAAGCTAACGGCATCTCTTGCACTAGCTTTCTAACTGGTCTTCCTGTCTCCACCATGATCCCCTTAACAATCTACTCTCAACCCAGCATCCAGAGTCACCCTTTTAAAGGGAATGTCAGAACATGCCATTCCCTTGATCAAAACTCTTTCAGTCGTTTCCTGTCTCTCTTGAATTACAATTCAAAATCCGTACAAAGGACTTTAAGGTCCTCTATCATTTGGCCTCTGCTATGTCTCTGACCTCATCTCCATCTACTCTCCCCTTGCTCACTCCATTCCAGCCACACTGGCCTCCTTGCTGTTCCTTAGGCACCAGGCACACTCTCAGGACCTTTGCACTTGTTGTTCCTTCCACCTGGAACATTCTACCACCAGAAAGCTCACTTTCTGGTGGTATCTCCTCTAGGCCTTTGCTCAAATATTGTTTCTCAGTCAGTCCAACCTCCCAACCCACTTCCCTTCCTTACTTTATTTTTTCTTTAGCACCCATCTTACACAATATATTTTTACTTATTTGTTGGTTGCTTCTTTCCACTAGTATATAACCTCCATTAGAGCAAAGATGTATCTGTTTTGCTCACTGCTATATCCTTGGCACCCCGGAAAGTGACTGGCATATTGGAAGAACTCAATACGTATTACTGAATGAGTGATAAATAAGTTAAAATAACTTTTTGGAGGACTTCCCTGGTGGTGCAGTGGTTGGGAGTCTGCCTGCTAATGCAGGGGACACGGGTTCAAGCCCTGGTCTGGGAGGATCCCACATGCCGCGGAGCGACTGGGCCCATGCGCCACAACTACTGAGCCTGCGCGTCTGAAGCCTGTGCTCCGCAACAAGAGAGGCCGCGACAGTGAGAGGCCCGCGCACCGCGATGAAGAGTGGCCCCCGCTTGCCACAACTAGAGAAAGCCCTCGCACAGAAACGAAGACCCAACACAGCAAAAAAATAAATTAAATAAATTAAAAAAGAAGGCTCAACATTAAAATAATAACAACTTTTTGGAGGAACTGTGCCATAAAAGAGTGCACAGAAATGGACTACAGGTAGGATAAGGTGAAATTTAATTTTTAAGATGTGTAATATTACAGAATGCTTACATGCTGACAGAAATGACCCAGCAGAGATAGAAAATTTAATGACATAGGAGAAAGAGGGAAATGTGTGTGGCTCCTATTGTTAAGTAGGCAATAAGGGATGGCACAACTGGAGGGACTGGCCTTAGATGGGAGCAAAGATAGTTTATCTACGGAAGGAGGAGAGAGGTGAAAAATATAGAAGCAAGTAGGCGGGATTTTGTAAATTTCTCTGATTGCTTCTGACTTCCTCATCATCTAGTTTCCTTTCTGCATCAGTTAAGATGAAAAAAAGAGAAGAGGCACTGGAGATTTGAGAAGCAAGGAGAAGGTGTGAAATGATTCTCTAGAGATTGGGGATGTGCATCAGTTCGGGGAAGGGAGTAGGACTGCCAGGCTCATTTACAATTAGTTGTCATGGATTTCGAATGAGATCAGTCAGCATGAGAGTGGGTGCCCCTGCGTGTTCAGGTACAAATACAGAAAGGTGTAGAGTTGGATTTAAGCAGGCCTGGCACTTGCCAGACAAATAGGAAGCAGTAAGAGATGAGCAAGGTTGTTGACGGTGTATGTAATAAAGTAATTACAGTGATGGACCATGAGATCTAGGCTAGGTCAGATGGAATCTGAGGGTAAGAGGGTGAAGGTAGGGTGGATTAGTTAGAAGCATTGAAGGTGATAAGGTAAATAAATGAGCCCTCCTGGCAAGTTTGCAGAATTCTTAATCTGGGGAGTAAGTCACAAAGATAGCAGCTGCTAGTAGGAGAAGACATTTGAAAATAGGATTATGGAAGGATGCTATCATTGGCAGTAATAAGTCAAAGGTCTGACTGCAGGGGCGACTGGCTGAGATGAGGGGGAAGGCAATCTCACTGGTGAAGGGGGTCAAGAATTTAGAGGCCAGGGTATTGGGAAGGTCAACTATGTGAATACTGAAAACACCAAGAATCAATCCAAGTGTATTGTGAAAAAGAAGACAATGGAAAGGTACTAACATTTTTCTGGACTCTTAGAGCGTGACCTGGTGTTCCACTGACAATTACAACAAAGAGCGGCAGCAGGTAATATAGGTGTGCTGGCATAACCTTTAAAGGTAATAGGAGGATTTTATGGAGCAGGCATGGGAAGTGATCTGGGATTGGTAAAGAGGAACAAGAAAGACACCTTCTCCCATTTCAAGGCTCAGTGATATGAAAGATGCCAACAGCAAAAACATGAATAAGAAGACAGGTTTCAGTTGGAGCAAGATGGTAAAGGGAACATTCTGAGAAGATGTTAAGAATACAGGGAACTGAGACTCCATCAGCAAAAATGGCTTTTACTAGCTACTGTGCCTGACTATCCAGAAATTTACACTTTCAAGATATGATTTAAAAAAAAAGACAATTCAATTTTCAGGGGTTGTATTAGCTTTTTTGACTTCTGTAATGAAATATCATAAACTGAGTGGCTTAAAACAACAGAAACGTATTGTTTCACAGTTGTGGAAACTGTAAGTCTGAAATCAAGCAAGGCCATGCTCCCTCTGAAATCTCTAGAGGAGAATCCTTCCTTGTCTCTTCTAGCTTCTGACGTTTGCCGGCAACCGCTGGTGTCCCTTGGCCTGTAGACCCATCTCTCTAATCTCTTCCTCCGTTGTGATGTGGCATTCTCCCTGTGGTTCTCTGACTCCTATTCTTTACGGACAGCAGTCATATTGGATTAAGGACCCACCCTGTACCACTATGACTTCATCTTAACTAATTACATCTGCAACACCCCTATTTTCCAATAAGGTCACATTCGGATGTACTAGGGATTAGAACTTCAACCTATCCTTTGGAGAATCACAATTTAAGCCACAACAGGGGTGTTGATGAAAAACACTACATCTTTAATGATATGTTTTCATATTTTAATCGCTCAGGCTTTTCTCTCCTGCTAAGTGAAGCCTGGTCACCCAAGTGTTTAAGCAATTCCCATTGTTCGTAAAATGCACAGGCAAAAAGTATTATATACTGTGCATGCGATTTCAAGTCACGTAACACAGAAGTAACTATTGATGTCGTGTGACGGTGCCATTGAACCTAGTGGGACAGCCCAGTTGGCTCAAAAGGGAAGCATTAAACTTTTAAGTTGAGGGTCTTGGGGTTTCTTTCACTATTCCTGTAGCTCGATGATTTGAAAAGGTTTACCCAACTAAAGCTCACAAGTCTAGGGTCTAAGAGGGGAGGCAAGCTTGCATGATGCCATTAATATTAACCAGCTGGGAATGTCTTGTTACGGCATGGAGATGGGAAGAGAGGGAGAAAAGTAAGCATCTGGTTCTTTTAGTCACAGCTGAAACAGTGTCTCAGGGATTCCAGACTCTGAGATACTCAAAAGTGCTACCTATGGGCTTCCCTGGTGGCGCAGTGGTTGAGAGTCCGCCTGCTGATGCAGGGGACACGGGTTCGTGACCCGGTCCAGGAAGATCCCACGTCGCGGAGCGGCTGGGCCCGTGAGCCATGGCCACTGAGCCTGCGCGTCCGGAGCCTGTGCCCCGTGGCAGGAGAGGCCACAGCAGTGAGAGGTCCGTGTACCGCAAAAAAAAAAAAAAAAAAAAAAAAAGTGCTACCTAGGTCTTAGCCCCCTAGTTGTGGCTGTGACTTCTCTCGTGATCTTCTTCAAAGAGTCCCCTGAGTAGGAGATGCTACCCTTCTGCAATGGAGAAAATCTAGGCTACGTAGCCATTTATTGGACACTTTCTATATGGCCAGCTCTATGCTACTTCTCTGACTCACTGCCAGGGGGGACCCCAGGCTGGCCTGCATCCTGTGCCCACTGAGTGCTGCTCCTGGGAAATTACGATCCCAAGGCTTGGAAGAAACACTGAGGGACGATCCCAGGTCCTCACATCTAGTGAGCAGGTGAGCAGGTAGGTACATACCAACCAAGTCTTTTTTTCCCAAAGAGACATTCACTTCAGTTTCAATTTGACTCACTGCAAATTCTGAATTGCTGAGTCTAAATTAATGAGGTTTGTGATACTGTGGGAAGTGATCTGATTTGACTCTCCTTACCTTGTCAGGATGGAGCTATCATTTCAGAAGGGATGGCAAGGCTGAGGGTTATTACTGGAAGGAAATGTCTTTCATGAAAGATGCAAAATCCAACTGTTTAGTAGGGCATCTCTCCCTCTCCACTTCCTACACAGCTTGTAAGAAATGAAGTCCCACATTCTATTACTCTAATTGAATTTCAACTTGGGTAATTACCCTATAATTAAATAAATTTGCCCCATAGTTTTAATTCACTGACAAATAGTGCTAGTCAAACAGCTACATTTCACTCCCAGAAATGCATCCCTACTCTATTTCAGTGATGAGTGGAGTGATTTATACTTGGGAGATGTGTGTATGAAAAATGCACAGTTCATAAAATATTTTAGGTATCATTCATGGTTACATATGCTTTTCTCAGCATGAGATAACATTAATTTCTATTATAATCTCTCATCTAATTTCTCATATGCTTAGTGCCAAAAGAAATAAGACAGCTAATTAGCATTTCTTATTTTCAGAACAATTTTTGCTTGGTTTGCCAGTAGCTTGTACTTTTCCTTTCTAAAGCACATTTCATTATCCCTGGGAGACAGACTGGGGTAGGTGTTATTGTTTCCCATTTTACAGATGAAAACACCGAGGCAGTATTCCCCAAAGTGAGGAAGCCAGTTCCTATCAGTACCAGCACAGGAAACTAAGCTTTGTCTGGTCCCCTGGACCAAGGCTCTTTCAATCAAACCCTTGCTCACTAGCAATCACTTCAGTCTCACTAGTGAGAAAATAAAGTGCAGCACATTTTTGACCTACGTCACAGGTCATTAATTTGTAATAATTAATGATTTAGCCAGGAGTCAGAGGCCCAAGAACTGGGTCCTGTTGCTCTCCTTGGGCCATGAGACTACAGAGATTCTTTGTGTCTCCATGTTATGACTTGGTACAGCTCAACTGGAAGAACAGTTCAAAATACGATGCAAGATTCAAATTTCAATTTATTTCTAAAGACCTTTCTTAAAGGGTTGTAGACGGCTTTTAATAAAGAATATTAAAAACAACATCAAAATACTCACAAAAAGCAGCAGTAGCAGGGGTGTTACAACGATGCCCTGAAAGAAATGAAAGAGATGATGATCATTTATCAGCCTGGAAAACAGGACACTTTCTTTGCCATTTTAAACTCTGATGCATGGACATGCTTACCCTTCTCATTTCTGTTTAATAAAATCTAGGAGATAAAGA
Organism: Orcinus orca; assembly: GCF_937001465.1. NCBI lineage: Eukaryota > Metazoa > Chordata > Mammalia > Artiodactyla > Delphinidae > Orcinus > Orcinus orca. The sequence goes on from NC_064562.1 coordinate 27,400,545, forward strand.
AGAGGGAGCCCCACTCTTGGCTCTCCCGACCATAATGCCTTAGCATCTCTAGTATAATTATTCGTATCTGGTATCATTTGAAGTACAACCACCAATCTTCCTTAAACTCGTCTTGCCTTTTTTAAGCTTAAGTTTCCTTCCACGTTGCATATGCATCACTTGGGTGGAAGCTGGCAAGATTGCTCACTCCAAGGCCTTCAACTCTAACTTGGATAAAGTGCCCCTTTTCAAGAGAAGACAGGTGGTTTAGTCCCAGTTGGGGTCCTCTCCTGAGCAAAGACCACGTCAGTTGTGATGAATGGGATGTCATGATTTTGTAATGTGAACTGATCTCCCCTAGGAAATGAGTTGGGATCTCAAAACTCATTTCGCTTGATTAGACTCCATGTCTCCATGGTGGAAGGCAAGTCTTTCATCTAATTCAGCCACCCAGGACCACCTCAGTCCCTCTGCCTCCAGAGGCAGGAAGGAGCAAAAGATTTGTTTTCTTCGATGACAGGGAACAGTTTGAGGCTGTTGTTGATGAGGCAGGATACAAGCTTTTAGGATTCTTGAAGGTAAATCTTTAAAACTAGGTGTTTGAGTTGGGAGTTAACATGACAGGTCTTGGTTTTACAACAGCAACTGATGATTTGCCCCCTTAGTTGTTCCTTTATCTCTCAACACTTTATTATGATTTATACAAGAAAAAGCAGTTCATATTTTTATTAATGAATTCTACTTGGAACTTTAAAATTCCAAAGAGTCTGTGTGTGTGTGTGTGTGTGTGTGTGTGTGTGTGTGTGTGTGAGAGAGAGAGAGAGAGAGAGACAGAGACAGAGACAGAGACAGAGATAGACAGACAGACAGAGAGAGACTATACTGTGCCCAGGATCGAGGTCTGGGACCACTTCATTACTTTTGGGAAAAAGTCCTTTTGGTATTAATATATGGAAGCCCTTTTATCATTACAGTAACTAAATTCTTTTGGATGTGGCCCAAAGGGAATGGCTTGCCTTATATGAATATTGCTACCATAACTTTTTTAGGCATATACACATGTGAATATCCACACACAGACTTGTTTTATTGTTAAATAATAGAATAAATGCTTCTTTATTGTGCAAACTTTCACAGCTAGCTGGCGATAAGGAATACCACATTTTTATTCAAGTGTTATATTTTAAAATCTACTTATTAAAACATGTATTGTGGTTTATCAGCTCCACTGGTGCCTCTGAAGCAAGGTCTCATCAGCACCATTTAGAAGAGCTCAATGTGCAAAATAATTTTTAAGAGTTACTGTCCTTCAATAACATGGAATCTATTCAGACTCTGGGAGGAATTCCGAACTTTGTGAGGTCACGTCGAAATGGAAATATCTGGCTGTTTCAGTCTAGGTGGGAGCTATGTGATTTCAAGTCAATTTGTTTAAATGTCTATTGAATACCCACTTACATGCCAGGCATGGTTCCAAATAATTAGAAGAATTAATGAAAAGTGATCCGGTAGAAAGGGTGTTAGGATATTGTAGGAAGAAGGAAGGGCATTTGCAAAGCTATGAAGTTGAGCAGGGAGGGAAAAAAAGTATCAAGTGGAGGATTCAGATACCAGATCATCAAAGGTCTTGGAGGCCAGGAGAGGGAGCTTGGAGCTGATCCTTCCAACGATGTCAAACTATTGTGTGGGCCAAAAGTTCGTTTGGTTTTTTTTGTAAGATGGCTCTAGTAGCACTTAGTTGTCTTTAACTTCATTTGAAACAATTTTGTTAGATTGTATTGTGACAGCTGTCATATCAGCATGCATTTTAAAAAAGACTTATCTAAATTGGTGAATTTTTGTGTAGCCATTTTAATATTGAAGACAGAAGAAAAAAAGCAACATTTTCTTCATATTACGCTTTATTATTTCAAGAAAGGTAAAAACACAACTGAAACACAAAGAAAGATTTGTGCAGTGTATGGAGAAAGTGCTGTGACTGATTGAACGTGTCAAAAGTGGTTTGCAAAGTTTCGTGCTGAAGACTTCATGCTGGACGATGCTCCACAGTTGGGTAGACCACTTGAAGTTGATAGCGATCAAGTCGAGATATTAATTGAGAACAGTCAACGTTATACCACGTGGGAGATAGCCGACATACTCAAAATATCCAAATCAAGCACTGAAAATCATTTGCACCAGCTTGGTTATGTTCATTGCTTTGATGTCTGGGTTCCATGTAAGTAAAGCAAAAAAAACCTTCTTGACCATATTTCCGCATGCAATTTTCTACCGAAACATAATGAAAACGTTCTATTTTTAAAACAAATTGTGATAGGCCATGAAAAGTGGATACTGTACAATAATGTGGAACGGAAGAGATCATGGGGCAAGCGAAAGGAACAACCACCAACCACACCAAAGGCCGGTATTCATCCAAAGAAGGTGATTTGTGTATATGGTGGGACTGGAAGGTAGTCCTCTATTATGAACTCCTTCCAGAAAACCAAACAATTAATTCCACCAAGTACTGCTTCCAACTAGACCAACTGAAAGCAACACTCCACAAAAGGCATCCAGAATTAGTCAACAGAAAACGCATAATCCTCCATCAGGATAACGCAAGACCGCATGTTTCTTTGATGACCAGGCAAAAACTGCTACAGCTTGGCTGGGAAGTTCTGATTCAACTCTCATATTCACCAGACATTGCACCTTCGGATTTCCATTGATTTCGGTCTTTACAAAATTCTCTTAATGGAAAAAATTTCAATTCCCTGGGAGACTGTAAAAGGCACCTGGAACAGTTCTTTGCTCAGAAAGATAAAAAGTTTGGGGCAGACGGAATTATGAAGTTGCCTGAAAAATGGCAGAAGGTAGTGGAACAAAAGGGTGAATATGTTGTTCAATAAAGTTCTTGGTGAAAATGAAAAACGTGTCTTTTATTTTTACTTAAAAAACCGAAGGCACTTTTTGGCCAAGCCAATGTTAAAGGGGGGGTATAATGAGTTAGTAAAATAATTTAGTAAATGGAAAATGAATTTGACTTTGCTTCTAACCTAGCCATTTTACCCTTGTTATCTATCAGTTCATCTAAATTCAGATAAAAGAAAATAGAAACTTATATTAATGTTAATTATGGAATTTCAATAGCACTAATAACACTTCTGAGAAACAGTATGATATCTGTGATAGGATAAGACTTTTCCCCCAGGAAGAAGGTTGAGCATTGTCACCACTCTGGGAACATCTGTCTTGTATTAGAGGGGTCGAACCCACACTGGTATCATATAACACGTGGGCACCCATATTCCTCCTGGTGCCCGTTTCATTTTCCTTTGCAATAGCGGAATAGTAACAGTATTAGTAATAATACCAGTACTACTAATGGTATTTTGCTTCAGTACTTTTATGTACATTTAAAAATTTGACCTTCCTCTACTGAAATAGTTGGTTTCCGTAATAGCCCCACTTTATGGATGACGAAACAGGTTCAGAAAAGCCAAGCAACCAGCCCAAAATCACACAGGAAATAAATGTCAAAGCTTGGACTAGAGCATGCTCTGTCCAGCTCCAAATCCTGAACTGACTCCAGTGCAGCACTGGTCTCTGGGTAGCAGATTAACAACCAGTACAGTTTCCTACAGAGTTCTGCTAAGGACATACATGTCATGATTAGTTGCTATATGACCTTGGCTTCCAGCTGATCACCAATTCTTAGAGATGCTCTCGTTCTGGAAGGGAGAGCACTATTATCTCCAGATTTTCCTGCTTGAATATTTCAAGTGTATGGTCACCAACACACAACAGTTCTTACAAGGACTTACGATATTTGTTGCTAAGACATTAAGTTTCCTAGTGAATAGGATGTATCTTCTAATTCTAGATTCACAATTCCTCATTATTTTCTCAAGAATGGCTGTTCAAGTTCATTAACTAAGAATGAATTGTTGCACAAAGCTGAAAGTTGCTTTTCAATTGTATTAGGAAATGAGTGCCGTTAATCCTGACAAGAGCACCATAATTAAGTTTTGGTGAAGTTGTTCTAATTATTATAAAATAATAATAGCTAATATTTATGGAGTACTTGTATTAGATGATGCGCTAAGGACTTTCTGTGTGTTATCTTATGTAATCCTTACAACACAATACAGTAGGTACTGATATTATCCCCATCTATTAGGGAAGGAAACTGAGTCTCAGAGACACTGAGTGACAGGAAAAGGCAATGTGAGGAATTCAATCTCTATCTCCCTGACTCCAGAGCCTGTGATCCTGAATTGTGTAAACAAAATCTTTGCAATCTTACGCTATTTCCCCAGGTTTATATTTTAAGAGTAAACCTAAGAGGAGCTTCAAACTCAGTATGTCTTTTTGATGACATGAAACAAATTGAGATATAAGCCTTTGTGTGACATGGCTGATACATTTTTTTAAAGTCGCGTTTTTGCAAATATCCATGGCAAATATCAATGGTAAAAAGGGTAAACTAAAAAGCTAAACTGTAACTGCAATAGTCACTGGAAGCTGGAAAATCAAATAAACACGCTATTTGCTCTTGAATATATCTGATTCCTTCTCCTTTCTCTTTCCCAAGTAAATTCTATACAGATGGTTAAAAACAAACAAGTGGTAGATGGGCACTTCTAGCAAAAGATGTTACCCAACTCCTTGCAGATTCAAGGTCAAGCATAGTTTTAGCATCCTTGCAATTGAGACGATGTGTTAAGCTTTCTTTTTGCAACACCTGAAGAAGTTAAGTCACAAAGCGTCTGACTTTGATTATCTCTTAAAAACCTTTAGAAAATCCATTTACACCTCTGATGTGAACGACCAGGTGAATATATTTCAATGACTTTAGTGGAAAGGAAAAAAAAGTGTCACACCTGAGACACTGAGATTTAGTCACATTAAAATACAAACCAGCATCACCCTCCCCAAATAACAACAAAATCAACAACAAAACTGTGAATGCGCTTCTCTCGGGAGTAGAGCTTGTAAAAAAGGTAAAACTGAAGTAAATTATCAATTTTTAAAAGGAGAAAAAATTATCAAAAGGCTTCGCTGCAATAACTATTGTGATCACACAGCTACTAAAACTAACATAAGGCTTCTGTCTCCAGGATATTAAACGTTGAGCCTTGGAAATGGTGCTTCTTATTTTTTAATTAAAGAGCAATAACTCAATTTTCACAAAATAACAGAATCTCAGTTTTGCAAAGGATCTTAGTTGAGGCTGGTCCAGTCCTCATCTGAAACGTGACCCTCCTCTGTCTCCCTCACTTGCTCCCGATGTGAGGCTGTGATGGCCACGCCTTTGCCAGAAAACCTGCAGACAGACACCTGTTCCTGCTCTCAAGGCACACACTGCCCGGCTGACGTTCTTTCACGGTGAGAAGCTCTTTCTCAATCTGAGCCCAAACCACTTCCACTGATGCCCTGTCTTCCCCTTGCAGCAACTTAAGGCACATCTCACCCCTCCTTTCTTGTGATGGCCTTTTAGCTGCTGCTTTTGGATGGTGTACATAAAATCTCTGCACTCTTAAACTATTTCCTCAGGCCTGTAGTTTAAGAGTAATGCTGCAGTGAGCATTTGGGTCCCCATACTAAGTCTTGTCCAGGCTAAAAGTCCTCAGGCCCTCCCACTGTTCCTCCTGGTGGGGAAGGGCGGTTCTGAGCCTTCTTTTATTTATTTAATTTTATTATTATTTTTTTTTGTGGTACACGGGCCTCTCACTGTTGTGGCCTCTCCCGTTGCGGAGCACAGGCTCCGGATGCGCAGGCTCAGTGGCCATGGCTCACGGGCCCAGCCGCTCTGCGGCATGTGGGATCCTCCCGGACCGGGGCACGAACCCACGTCCCCTGCATCGGCAGGCGGACTCTCAACAACTGTGCCACTAGGGAAGTCCCGAGCCTTCCTTTAGACATCATCTTATCCAGACGAATTTAAGAGTCCACAGCACTTGCTTAATAAAAATTGACCAAAACTTGGAAATAAGGCCAAATGAGGACCGCATGTCCTTTCAAAGTCACCCTGGAGATTTGTCTAACGGGCCAATCCAAGGATTACTTACTTAATTTCCTAGAGGGATATACCTTTGTTTGACTTCTACTTACTAGTGATTAGGGCCCAGACTATCAAATTACATGTTCACTTACAAAGCTTTGTCCAGTAGAGAAGGAAAGAATTTCTATCTAGTAGAAGAACAATCACAAAGGTTATGGTTTTATTACCCTGCAGAAATTAGCTGGTTCCGTCTCTAACTCAGCAAACTTATTTCGGTATGTTTTTCTGATGGACCAAATAACCCCTATTTCTATCATTCCTTGAAACCATCTTTACCATCCTGCCGGCTCCCTCATTATTCAGTTAAATAAATATTTGACAGGCGTCCATTCTATATTTATAAAAAAGTCATATTTTCAACTTTTGAAGATTATGCTTTGACAACTCCTTTACTCTGAACCTTGCATTTATGTTAATGCAAAGATCACTTTTATTTTTATTTTTTTAAGATTAATACTAACTTAAACTCGCAGGTTGTCTTAATATTTTGTTCTGTGGTCAGTATGTAGTGACATCTTAAAAAGTAGTAGTAAAGTTTAATCTTCAAGAATGAAATTGTATCAAACCAATATGTAATGAGTGACATTGGCCAACACATCCTAAGCAATAAATTTAAAAGGGGTGGTATGGAGAATTTTGGAGACACCTAAATTAAATAAAATGGTCAGGTTATATGGCCTCAGGGAATATGACCTTATAAATATGGCTCTCAAAATATGTAGTTGAGGAAATTTTATAGAGGAAAGAAAAATGCATTAGGAATCTAGGGAAGGGCAGTTGGAAAGAAAGTGGTGGTTGACTGGTAGGTGAGGGCCTCTTCCCTCCCCTCTGCCTATATTTTCCTCTTTAAAACTGGGCCTTCACAGAGTCAGTACCTTAAAATGCCCAGCTAAGCATTTCTCAGTATGTTCATAGCTCTGTCAGGGGACGGGTATATCTTAGCAGCTGATATGAGCATTCTGGCTTGTTCACCAGGCACAGTGCACTGTAGTAAAGTCAGATGCATCAGACTATTTGAGCTTGATAACACCAGCCACTGAAAACATCCACTTAATTCTCTCTAGTCGGAGTCCATGCTTGCCAAGAAAACACTGAATAATAATTTTGTTTTCCACACAGTATTTCTGATAGGAAGAGAAGACCCTGACTAGTTGACACCAGTCTCCTAGAGCACAACCACATTGGGGGGTGCTCATGATAGTTGAGTTTCTGGACCCGCAAAGCTAAGGGTCTATTCCTGGATTCTGGTGACCCCATAAAGCAATGTCACCCTGTGAGGCCTCGCAGCAATAGCAGTTGGCTTGTCTCAATGGCATACATTTCATTAAACAGACATTTATTGAGTGTCAACTGTGTACAGACATGATGGGTGCTGAGGGAGAAAAGATTCCAAGTCACCTAAACACATAAAACTTTATAGTCATTTTAAAGTGGACTCTTACCTAAAACTCCAGAAAATAGTTTCTGTGAAGTCCTTGGGGTTGTCTTTAAAGACTGTCTTGGAAAATCTTTGTTCTTTCTTTTCTGTTTTTCTTTTCCTACCACCACTGTTAAGCACTGCTTACCCTCACTAATATACTTAGAGTGATTTTTGATTTTTCAAGCCAAGTCTCTGATATGCACATATTTGATCTTTCATTGATGGTCCATGCCCATAAGGAGTTCCCATTATAGAAAGCAGTTCTACCTTGTCCTTCTGTAACTTCAATGCTTCTGTTAAGAAATGCCTCTACCATCTTATTCTCAAAAGATTGGGACTGGGCTTCCCTGGTGGCGCAGTGGTTGAGAGTCCGCCTGCCGATGCAGGGGACACGGGCTCATGTCCCGGTCTGGGAAGATCTCACATGCCGTGGAGCAGCTGGGCCCGCGAGCCATGGCCGCTGAGCCTGCGCGTCCGGAGCCTGTGCTCCGCAGCGGGAGAGGCCACAACAGTAAGAGGCCCGCGTACCGCAAAAAAAAAAAAAAAAGAAAAAAAAAGATTGACACTTTTTTTCCAAACCAAAATTATGATATATATATATATATGTATATATATATACACATTTATATATGTGTGTGTGTGTGTGTATATATATATATATATATATATATATATATATATATATATATCTCACCACTCTGGCTATAGTTTAGAGAAGAAATTAAAGTGGTGAAAAATTAAAGGGAGGGAGACTAACTAGGAGGTTGTTCAGTAATCCAGGCAGGAGTTGATTTGGGCTAAGGAGATAGAAGCTTAGAGATCAAATTAGAGAGACAACACATTCAAGAAATATTTGAAATGTACACTGGTAGATTAACTAAATATTGGGGGAGTGGTGATAAAAAGAAAGGAAGGATAGTGTCTTAATCTTCTGAGTTAAGGGATTTTTAACCAAATAGGTAGATTATAGATCAAATTACTGAGCCAGGAAAGCACTGGGATGTATAGGTTAATTTTTTCTTGGGGAAGATGATGAGTTTGAGGTGTCTACAAGGCATCCAGTTAGAGATGCTGTAAGGAGTTGGATATATGGGACTTAGGCGCAGAGTACTCTGGACAGTGGCTACAGATGAGTGAGTCCTCAGCATTTGGTTGGTGGTTTACTGTTACAGAGAAGATAAGCAGTTTAGGAATATAGAACATATATTAGAATTCAAAGGATGCCTAGAAGAATACAGTTTCAATGGGATGACTAGAATGAAAGTTAAACTGGAGTAGATTGAGGACTGAGAAGGAAGAGGAGAAAGAAAAACAGAGTTTGGACAATTCTTTCAAGAAATCTGACTGTAGAGAAGAGGAAAGAAATAGAGCTGAAATTCAAAGGGGAATAAAGATGAGGGAAAGGAAGCTTGCTGTTTGCTTTGTTTTTGAAAGGAGAAACTTAAGAATTTTCAAAATTCATAAAAAGGGGGGTGGGGGATGGAGATTTAGTAAAGAAAAGGGGTTATACTTACTACACCTAAGGAAGCAGCAGGGAGAGTTCCAGTGCACAGCTGGAGGGCTTAACTTTGGAAAAGAGGTAGGGCCGACACCTCTTCATTGTAAAAGGAGAATAAAGGATAGATTAGGTACAGATGAAGATAGACTTGTATGCTTGATGTTAGAAAGCTGAAGGGACTTTCATTTAAAGCTTCTTTTTCCTATATTAAGTAGAAGGTGAAGAGTTTTACTAAAATGAGGTGAAGACAGGTTCAGAGAAAGGGGAAAGTCAGTGATTGGAAACCTGGGCTGTGACTCATGGGAGAGGGTGTCTAAAACTGTGAAGGGGTTGAGATTTTACCAGACTTGAAGATCACAAGTTAGCCTGCCATAGCTTCATGGATGCTGGAAGCGGACACAAGATTCCCGGGTCAGAGCCAAAGGACTGTGTCACTCACACACATTAGAGTGAGTAACCTAGCATGACGTTAGCATCAGTTCCCCTTGCCCCCAAGTCAAGGGGGTGGTACAGATGGGCTTGGGTGGATGCCTGCATCTATAGTGGGTTACATTACAGGAAAGGAATACTGAGTTTAGGAAACCCAAATCTTTTTTTTTTTTTTTTTTTTTGGTACGCGGGCCTCTCATTGCTGCGGCCTCTCCCGTTGCGGAGCACAGGCTCCGTACGCACAGGCTCAGCGGTCATGGCTCACGGGCCCAGCCGCTCTGCGGCATGTGGGATCTTCCCGGACTGGGGCACGAACCCGTGTCCCCTGCATCGGCAGGCGGACTCTCAACCACTGCGCCACCAGGGAAGCCCCCAAATCTTTTTTAATGCGCAGTAAGCAAACTTGCCAGTTGTCCCAGAGGGAGATACTATTTGTATCTTTCAAGGCAGTTCACTATACAAACATCCTTGAAAAGAGAGTTGGGTAACAAAGAGCAGTCAGGGCACAAGATGGATAGAAATGTAGGAGACACGTGGAGAACTGTCTTCCAACAGAGGAAATGTCCAGCAGACCAATCTAGTTGATACTGGACACCTAAACATTTGAGCTATTGAGCTCATTATTGCTCCCTTCAAATATCATCACTGAGCCAATGTCCTTATACAAGGAAATGATCATTAGATAATCATTTTTTTAATTGGGGTATAGTTGTCTTACAATGTTGTGTTAGTTTCTACTGTACTGTAAGTGGAGTTCCCTGTGCTATACAGCGGGTTCTCATTAGTTATCTATTTTGTATATATTAGTGTATATATGTCAATCCCAATCTCCCAGTTCATCCCTAGATAATCATTTTTAAATGATCAGAAAAACTTCTCTCCAAGATAACACTGATCCTTTAACAGTCCTTGGGCACTATGATTCAAATAAGAGTCGAACCAACTGAACCGACTTCCAACTCATAATTCACTCTCTTGATTTTTCTAAATGGGGAAATTTTAAATCTTTTTGAAATCTACATCCTCGCCAGACTGAACTGTGGTCTGTAGACCAGCAGCACTCACCTCACCAGGAAGCTTGTCAGGAATTGCTGAATCTCAGACCCCACCCCAGATCTACTGTACCACTATCTGCATTTTAAACAAGATTTCCAGATAATCTGTCGACACATGAAAATTCAAAAAGAACTGATTTAGGCTCTAGAGCAGGTGTAGGCAAACCTTTTCTGTATACGGTCAGATAATAATTATTTCAGGCTCTGCTGGCGATACAGACTCTTGTTAAAATTACTCAACTCTGCTATTGTAGCTAGAAAGCAGCCCAAACAATAAGTAAACAAATGGACATGGTCAAATTTTGCCCAAGGGCTGTAGCTTGGACCCCTGCTGTAAGCATTGTTTTAGATTAGCAATTACATTTGAAAAAGAAATAAGTTATTGTAACAAACTTTTACTTTTAATGACTTGGTTTTTAGTGAACCCAAGCTGGCTTCTAAACGTCACAGCAGTTCCTCTGTAACTGCTTATAACACACTATTTAATGATCCGGTCTTCCAACTTTTCTCCAGACTGAAAACAAAATTATCAGTTAATAGTGTGTAAAATCTACTTTTTTCCTCTTTTTGATATTTGCAGTGACATTTGCACATGGCCAGCTGCTGCTTCTACTCCTTTTCTTTATGATTTGTCAAAGACAGAGATTCTGTAATCTCAAACATTAGTTTTCTCAGGACCCTACAACGTAATTTGTCTGGGCCAGCAGATAGAGTCCGCTTATCTTGAGCCTACTTTCCTTTTACCAGTATTTACTTTAGCATTTCTAATCTTAAGATGGTTCTCTTTGCCAAAGATGATGGAAGCAAAGGGAAGGGCCAGCAGGGAGGGAGAAATTAATTAAGGATGCTGAACAGCACACATAATGTGTGGCGTTTAGGGTCTTAATATCAGAGCTGTATAAGAGAAAAACAATAACACAAGAACACAAAAGGGGAAAAACATGTACATTGCTAATTAGAACTATATAGTGATATATAGTAAAGCTGAAATACGGTGCTCAAATTCATGATTTTTCCTTTTACTTTTTAACTGAAAAAGTCAATCCTTTTTTCAAATTATGTAAACTCATAGACCTGTATTAAAACTATTAACTATTAAGTTGGATTTTTCTATCCAGATTAAGAGTGATAAGAACAATTTGAAATTCACCTAAAGCCCACAGTGAGATGCATATGGGAATTTTCTGTATTTTCCAAGAATCTTTCATGTAAATGACTTCTAAGTGCATAGACATAACATGCAATAAATATTTTCCAAAGGACTTTCTTAAAAATGCTTACCTGTAGAATATATATTAGACCAAAAATGCAGCAAAAGGAAATTAAGTCAAAATTTCTTTTTTGATGACACAAGGTTTCATAGCTGAGGAAGGACTTGCCAGGGTTCACTTTGGTTTGCAGGTCTCCACTGTGGGTACACAGCTGCAAGCCAAAATGTTGAAGTTTTGTTTTCCCTGGTAATGCACGTGGCGGCCTATTAAGGGTCATCGTAGCACAACAAACATTTTACACAAGAAGCACAACTCTCACAAAATGTCAAGAAGATGGTCCCACGTTACCCAATGGTCAGCCAAAGTTCCTACGGTCTGAATATTATACATAGGAGCCTGTAGTATCTCTTACTTTGGAATCACTGCTTCAATAATACCAAATACCACCATCACCAAAGGCCAACATTTATTAAGGTATATTATGTACTAGGAACTGTGCTAAGTGCTTTACAAACATTATCTAGCTTAAAATTCCAATAAGTAAATTGATTATCCCAATTTAATAGGTGAGAAAAGAGGACTATAGAGACTAGGAAATACCAGGAGGCAGAACCCCAGCCAAAGGAATAAAAACAAAAGTTGAGAGGTCAAGAGATAGGCCAAACATAAGAAAAGTTTAGAAAAGAAAAAAGAAGAGCAAAGGAGGAAAGAGGAAACTCAAAATAAAAAGATATACAGGAAATGGACTGTCAGAAACCCATACAAAATATGTAATATAAATTAAAAATAGGGTCAAAGATCACACATACAATCTACCAGTGGTGTATGAATATATGAAAAGAATGCACCAAGTAACTCTCTCGGGTGACTAGGGAAACACTGAATATTTACTACTCACTGGCTTAAAAGATTTAATGTGTATCTACCATTATGCTTGTTGATGCCTATAAGAGAATAGCACCTGGCATATAGTAGGCACTCAATACATTTTTTTGCTGAACAAATGAATGAATGAAGGTATGTCCACAAGTGCTTCTCTCAGGGAGCAGCATATCCATTTGATGAGAAACACACACTTTCTGAAATGCTTTAAAACCTTATGTTTGTAATAATAACAAGACTAGTTGACATTTATTGAATGCCTACTTTGTATGTGTCAGGAACTATTCTATACTCTTCATATGTACTAACTTGTTCAGTCCTCACAACAAACCTATGGGAGGTGCTGCTATGATTCCCATTTTAAAGAGGAGAAAACTGAGGTGTACAGCAGAAGAATACAAAATTCCCAAGCAATAAGTGGCAGAATGGGAAGCAAGCTATGCATCTGGCTCCAGAATCCATGGTCTCTATCATTATATGTTTACATAACGGTTAAGAGTTCTCTGAAAATTTAGAGATATCAGAGAATTTTAGCTGAAAGGACTATTAGAGATAATTTGCTATCTCATTTAATAGATTGCAAAGTTGAGAACAAAGGTGGCAGTGTCTCTCACCCATAGCTTCAGAGTTGGTGGAAACAACAGGACTGGGACAGGAAGTATCTCAAATCCCCTGCCCAGTTCTTTATTTCTGACACCACACTGCCCCTTAAAAACCAGCTGAATAGAGCAAAACTCACAGATGGAAGACTTGAAAGCTATTATATTATTAAATATGAGTAATTATTTATTATTTTATTTATCATATGCATAAGACAAAAAAGACATAGACAATAAAACTAGAATGGACTATAAAAGGATGTTTTGAAGGAAATCAAATCTTGAAATAGATGCTCTTCCCCCCTCCCCAAAGTCCTATGAATTGTCAACATGGCTATGGGAGAACAGTTTTGCAAAATGTTGCAAAAGCAAGGAAGAGATGTGGAAGATGGAGAGAGAGAGTATGAGGGTCGATGAGGATGGAGAAGGGAGGCAATGAAAGGCGATTTATGGGAGATTTGGGGAAGGGGCTTTTAATTCAGGTCTCTGGATGTTAAAATAAACTTCTAGAACAACTGTACATTGATTTTCTTTTTCTTTTTTTTTTTTTTTTTTTGTGGTACGCGGGCCTCTCACTGTTGTGGCCTCTCCCATTGCAGAGCACAGGCTCTGCAGCCATGGCTCACGGGCCCAGCCACTCCGCGACATGTGGGATCTTCCCGGACCGGGGCACGAACCCGTGTCCCCTGCATCGGCAGGCGGACTCTCAACCACTCTGCCACCAGGGAAGCCCCATTGATTTTCTTTTAAATAAGATATTCAAATTAATGGTTTAGTCAAAACCAGTGTTCAAACTTAATAGACCTTTATCATAAACAAACAACAAACAGAAAACCCAGACCATGTGTACACATGTGAAATGAATGGGCTTGGCATAGCCCATCCATTTCTTTTGGATGTGTCTAAATGACAGCACACGCTGCCACTAGATCTAGCTGTGACGATCAATACTGAGTGTAAAGATGGACAAAATGAATGGAGACAGCTGCAGTCCACTTGCCTTGTCTCATATATCAATGGTCTGATTTACTCTAGTTTTCATAATATTCCTAAGCCAGAGCCAAGTGGCCCTGAACTTTATGACTCAGAGAGGCTTCAGCTCAGGGATGCAGGTGGATTAACCGATGGCCCCTAAATAATGTCTGTTCCTCATGTAGGAATCCTTGGTCCACAAATCCTCCCACCATCACCAGGGCAGAGGCAGTAGAATCCTGATATTCAGGCTGACTTTTGGGAGTCTTTTCTTTCCTAACACAATTCCCACCATCCATGTCTGTTTTAAACAGGTTTCTCCTTAATAACATGTTTAGTTTTATTAAATACCAGCGGGCAGGAGAAGAAAAACATACAGTGTGATACTGGGGTCTGAAGAAGATGGATCTTAGACCCTGACCCTCTCTAGGGCGGTGCTATCCAAAGCCTGACAGGATTTCTGGAAGCAGATAGAAAAGCACTGATGAGGTGAGGAAGAACATTGTCGTACCAGCTTATAAGAAGTGGTATATAGACCTTGCCATTTTATGATCATGTGATTTTTTTGGTATAAAAAGTTCAATAATTAATACAATAAGTAAATCACTTCTGCACCATTAAATTTGATCTTGACACACAGGAAAATGAGCTAGCTAAATTTTTTTGAGTGCTTAGACTTTTATCCTCAAAATTCCTATGGTGAGTTGCTAAAACAGTCCTGACTCATTTTTGGTTATGTAATTATATACAGCTAATTCCCCTTAATGCTTCAGTAAAGATTCATGTTATACTGTTATTTCTGGAGCTACACTATTGGGTGTTGTCACTAAGGGGTTTTTAAGAAGGAAAAGCCAATGTTTTCACTCAGAAACGGCTGTAGGTATCTTCACATCAGATATTTATTTTGAAATGTACGCTGTTAATCACTTCAATATCTTTGGAACTTAAAAGTGCCCGAGAGCAAGAAGTGATCATCGGGTAAATCACATCAATGAACTTAACTAAGAGTCTTTAAGAACATTGGAAATCTATGTCAACATAATTTTTCTAGTTCCCCAGTAGAGGGCAACTTCTACACACTTTGACAGTCAACAAAAAAAATCTATGCACACCACATCAGTAAGAACCACTGTATGTTTAAAATAATACAATTTGTGTCTATGAATGGATTTTCACTAACAGGTAGCTATAAAATGTCATGAAATTTTAAATATGTAATTAGAAATTGAATATACTTAACAATGAGTAATTAGCATTTTATGATTAATATAAGTGTTATTGTGGGAACTTTAAAGTAGCAACCATTTAGGTCACTATGATAGATAGTAAGTGAAATATAAAAGGTAAATGATGAGAGTACTGTTCCTTAGTAAACATTTTGATTGAATTTCATTATGACTGACATAGCTAATGTGAATGCATAAAATCTAAGAATAGGCATTAAAAAAAAAGCCATAAACATCTCAAAGTATAATTAACTTCCTTTGTTACTATAAACTTTGAATTAATACTTATCAATGTTCATATTTTAAATGATGTCAGATATAAGAATGCAACTATACATGCGTATTTATGTATTTGCAAACAGAGTAAAATTCTACTATAACACATCTCATTACTATACAGATTTGGACATAATGTGTTATGTTTTCATTCATTCACCCATTCAACATTTATTTACTGAGCACTTACTATATGCCAGAGACTATTCTAGAAGTCAAGAATACAGTGTGACAAATCTGACAAAATTCCTTACCTTCTTGGAGCTTATACTCCCACTAATAAAAAATACTATATCATGAAGGCTTCTGAAAAGATTAGCTTATAAGATAGATGCTTACCATGTCTCATAACACTAGTTTCATTTTTTATTAGAAAAGTAGGCTTTGTTTTTAGAGAAATATTACAAGGAAAAATGAAATGCTTCAAATCTTAATATTCAAAGACCACTTGTTGACCTTAAATAAAGTAATAAAGTTGATTAGAAAAATATTAATTGTACGGAAAAGTACAAAATGAAAAGTGAAATTTTCTAGCACCCCACTCTCCCCAGAGATGTTAACAGTTTCTTGTGACTCTATCCAGAAAAGAATCTACCAGTATTCATCCATCATTCTTTCCACCCATTCATCTAGTCTTCTTAAATTATTCAAATTTATACAGTTTTCTTAAGACAATCATATAATCAGACAAAAATACTTACTATACTCACACTTCACTATATTTCTTGGAGTGCTTTCCATAAAAGAATGTATAAGTGTACCCCATTCTTTTATTTAACTCATTTTATTTTTTAATGTAGAAGTATTTTATAACATTCCATCTCTAAAACCCTCAAAATTCTAGTTTTAAAAGTGGTTATATAATTTTGTCTGAAACTGATAAGAGCTGTGGAATGTGTCGTTACTTAGTGTGTTTTAATTTGTGGAGACTGGGAATTTATGGATTTCAAAAAGAAGCCCGGAAAAATTACCTTTCCTATAGAGCAGCAAATGAAAAAAAAGGAATCAACATCTGCTTTGGGTAAAAAGCTTATCAATAACTCCATTAGATCACACACAGGGTAACATCTTTAGCTGTGAATTAGAAATTCTAATACTTTTTTTTAACTAGTCAATTTTTATAATAGTTCTGTGTTATACAATCATCATTTTTTGAGTTTGACTTAAAATTTTTCAATTAAACATGTAAGAATTACTTTCTCTCTATGTATAATACTGCTTAAACCATATATTTATTTCAGTGCAAGATTTGATATTAAAATGTGATCATCAGAATTTTTTTAATTTATAAAAATATTATGCAAAATAAAATACAGGGCACTAGGTGGTGCTGTGGGACCTTCCAGATAAACCAACATTGCAACCTGCACTTCATTAGTTAGTTGTGGTTGGTTCTATATATTTAAACGTACATTACATATTTTTTTCTAGATAAACTAATGCCATATAAACAATAAAAATAACATAATAGAAAAGCAAAGTTTTGATGAGGACCTCTTTCAAAAAGACATGACTCCCTTTCATACTCTAGCTTCTATGTTAAACTATTAAAAAAATCTCTATATTATAAATGTCACTTTTGAGGCATGCTTCTTAATCAGTTATTTTTCATTTATCTTTAATGTTATTTTTTAATATGTAGGCAAGAATAAAAAAATCAGTGAACTGATGAGGATGGTTATAATTTTTGTGACTTTGTTTGAATTAAAAAAAAAAAATCCCACAAAGACTCAGAGGCAAAAAATATACAAATCAATTATCACTGCAAAGTAAAGGAGCTGTTACAGTGGAGGATTACTGGACTGAATGTCAATATTATGACATAGTATGAGTGGGTTTTGTGTTTGGTAATTGCAATCACTGTTGCTTCTGTTGTGGTCATCTATTTACAATGCTTGCTGTCAGTTTATTTATCTCCTGTAAAACTAAACTACAGTGTGTGTGTGTGTGTGTGTGTGTGTGTGTGTGTGTGTGTGTGAAAAAAAGAATAAAAAATCAGCAATTATATATTTTTATCAAATAATTTTCTATTAGGCAATTTCCTATTTCACAGTACACATTGTGTTCTTGGGTTCTATTTTTCTATTCTCCCTACATGTGACTGCTTGTTGTAGAGCTGTTAATTCAAAGGCTGACAGTGGCCAGACTGACAAGGTAAATGTCTGAATCGGGCCATGTGTAAGATAATAGGGAGTGAGGGCACCCTAGAAAAAACAGAGTATAGGCATTCAAATCCAGATGAAAAACAAAACCAGCACACGTGTGCACACACTCACACCCCGACACCCCCCCTATGCAGGCCAAAGAAAGCACATCTGTGGCCTGCGTGAAGTCTGTGGGCCACTTATTTGTGACCTCCGACCAAGGCCAACACATCCCTAACCATGAATCTATGAGTGACGTATTTGAAAAGAAAATCCAATTTCAGTTCGAATGAAGGAGTGCCAGTGGTGTTTCAGCTGTCCTTCTAGAATGTTTACATCACTTGTATATATATCCCTCCTTAAAGATCAGAAATCACTAATGATTCAGGAGATAAACTGTAGTGGTCAAGAGAGTTAATTCTCCGCGACAAGCTACTGGTTCAACGAAAAACATAGATTTAGCAGTCTCCCTCTAGCGGCAGGGTCTTCTCTCCCTGGAACCACTTGTATGACCCCTCTAATGGGGTGTGGGTGGAGGGGCGAAGCATTTACTATTGAATGCATAGAAATATATGATTAACATACATTTTAAAAGGGTAGATGGTGATGGTGGAATTTATATTACGGTACAAGGTGTGATTAAAAGGAACAAAAATAAATTTTTGACAAAAGCAACAACACTCATCTAAAGGAATGTGGTCCTTCGAGCTTGTTATTGAGAGAAGCCAAACTCATTTTTAGATGATGCATCATTCCAAACATTTTTCGCTGTCTTCAGAAAGAGTTTGTGTGCCACATAAGAAAATAATATAAAATCATGTCATTCCTGAACTGGAAGACAGCACAGAGATTAACAATACTCTGGTTACTTTAGCTACACCTCACAAGTCAGTTCTTCTTGAAAGATAAACATGGTGAAGCTGCGGTCTCCAGGAGAGGCTGTGCCGTAGAAAGCTAAGTGACCTGATGCTCAGAGGAGGGAATCACAATTTACTTTGCATAGGGAATAAGCCTTACACCAGAAACCAAGGCAAAACCAGCATGCTTCAGGAATTTCAAATATTGTCTAAACATCCATGAGAGTCTCTACTAACATTGAAAATCATTTGGAATTTTTAGAGAATTTAATGCGTTCAAACCCAGATGTACAGAAGAGGTGACGAAAGGCAGAAACAGATTAGAGTCACACTGCTGAGTTCTTTTCATTCACTTTTTAGATTGCCTGAAATGCCATCTCACATGAGCATCTTGGTTTTCTTTTAATTGCACGCCTTCTTCTGCAGCAGCAGTTCCCCAGGGTCCCTAAGACCATTTTGGGGGCTCAGTGAGACAAAACATGACTCATGATAATACTAAGTAAGACACTCTTTGCCTTTTTCACCTTCATTCTTTCACAGTCGTACAGCGAAGTTTTCCAGAGGCCACCCAACATGTGATACTGAGAGATTTTATACAGAAACAGATATGAGACTCCAGCTGTCCTGTATTAAGCCAGACATTAAAGAGATTTGCAAAATGTAAAATAATGGTATTGTTCTCACTGGTTTTTCTTTTTGTTTTGGAAAATAGAGTTATTTTTCATTAAAATATGTACGTTTGCATATCACGGGGTTTACTGTTATTTTAAAATGAATTGATAATTTCCCAGCTTTAATTTCAAACGTGGTAAATACAGATAGATCTAACCGATACAAATGAAAACTCCTTGGGGTTTTCAACAAACCTTAAGAATGTAAAGGGGTCCTAAAAGCTTGAGAACGCTGTTCTTGAGGTAAGCTGCTCACATCTTAGTCTAAATCAATTCTGTTAGGGTGCTTTCCTCTAAATATTAATATGAATGTAAAACTTCTATCGAAATGAGCTTTGTTCGAAATCAGGGAAGGTAGAGCATCTGGGGGTAGGAAGCACTCATCCGGGCAAGGTGAGCCTGTCAAGCTTGATGCAGAGGGGTAAACAGAGGCAGGAGAGCTAGGGGCCCAGGTGGAATGACTCAGGTAGAAGAGGGAGCAGAGAGGGAGTCAGAAGGGTGCAATGGCAAATGTTTGGATTTCAAAATGTAGCCTGGGACCAATGCTACATCTAGAAAGGGGTCATTGCTCTTCACCTTCTCTTACCTCTTATACTTTGGGAGACTCCAATCCAGTCTCCACACTGAAATGCAATCCTTCATTGGTTTCCAACTCGTCTTTAAAGACCAGGCATGACCTACAACACCCTGTATGATCTGCTTCTGCCTACCTCTCTATTTCCATCCCTCCTCATTCTGCACTGGGCTCTCCATGCTCCAGCCCCGGGGCCCCTGGTCTGTTTCCTTGACTGGGCTATGTTCCCTTCCACCTGCAGACTTTGGTTTCCTTCAGCCATCAAGGAAGGCTTCCTGCCAATATCAATTTCCCCTGAACATGCACTCTTATGGTATCATGGATCTCCTTTGTAGTACTTCCTATAGTTGCAATTTTACAATTACTTGTATGATTTTTAAATTATTATCTGTGTGTCCTACACTAGACTGTAAGCTTATGAGGGCAGGGGTCATTCTTATTTTTACTCCATCCTGTATTCCCTGTACCTAGTAAAATGCCTAGGACATAGTACGAGTTCAATTAATATTTTTGAATGGAGGAATAAATGATTTCTTGCTTCTAGGACTGATTAATAATTATAATAACAATAATAGGGAGTATTTACTGAGCATAGACACTGTTCTATGTACTTCACGAATGTAACATAATTCTGAAAATAAGCCAGTGGATAGGTACAATTATTATCCCCACTTACAGAAGAAGAAATTGAGGCACACAGAAGTTAGACAATTTGGCCAAGGTCAAACAGTCATTTTTGAGGTCAGGATATGAACTCAACAGTTTGATTCTAGAGCCTGTAATATAATAACTGTCGTTTGTGGGCCCAATTTCTACTCATAAGGTTGCCATTCAAAATTATTTCCCATAGAAATCAACAAATGATTTACAAAGTTTAGGAAGCTAATTAGCAAATTGATGAGTGACTCTAATGGGGAACTGTGTAATATGTTCTGGAATTAAAGGTATCTAAAAACTAACAAACAGTCATTTTTGCATTACTGCTTTTGTAGCTTTCTATGTTTCATCAGTTAAAAGAGAAAAAAGACATTTGTACATTCTGTTTTCCAAAAGTAAAAGGGGATCCAAGAAATAATGACAAAAACGATGTTCTCTTCTAGACCTCTAGAACTAGATAGTACACATGTTAAGATATAGAAAAAAAAATCTCTGATCTTTGAGAAATTATATTTTTTAAAAAGGAAGTGAACCCAAATAAAGCAATGAGCCTAAACTTTCCAAATTAAATAGATACATGTCCTCCTCCCCAATCTGGTTTAATTTCATTAAAAACTTTCAGTATGTTTATTTCTTAACAAACACAGGTTTTATTTATATTAACCTGGTCATTTGAAATTACAAATTAGTCTCATGAGTCTTTAAATTCAAAACATAATTGTAATTCAAATCTATTTTTTTCTGTTATCACAGCATTCTTAAGAACGTATGTTACTACAAGAAAAACAAAGTGCAAATCTAGGAATACTACAAATTCCGACGACTTATCATCTAAAACCTAACAATCTATTTCATCATTTTTATGTTTAATTTCAATTTTATATTGTTAGTATCTTTGTAGTTCTGTTCAGCAAATAACTATTGGACACCACTCTATGTCAGCCATATCCTAGAAGCTGGGGAAACAATGTTAAAGGTGGCCTGGTCTCTACTTTACAAGAAATTACGGTCTAGTTGCGGTAAAGTAAAAAGCCAGAGGCCAGATAATGGGGGGAGGAAGGGCTGTTCACCTCACCTAACTGAACGAGGGTTTCTGAAAGGGGTGATGTCTAAACTGAGGCCAGAATGATGAGTAGGAAGGGCCAAGAGACAGGTGGAGGTGGAAGGTTCTGGAAGTGACCTGGGAAGTGGGGGGACAGCGTGTACAAAGGCCTAAACACAAGAAAGTGTGCTCATGGCATTTAGGATAGGCAGGATGAATGGGATGTAACAAGCACCATTCTGGCGGCAAGAATCTCACAAATTCCTCATAAGATAACCAGTTATATCTACTAGACTTCTCACCTGCTAGTAAATCAAAGAACCAGAAAGGGCAATTAGATTAAGGGATACCCCAAAAAGTGCCATTTGGAATTTTAACTTTCCTCAGCACTAAACGTTTTAAAAAATATATTACCAAAATGTTAGCCAAACCAAACATTTCCAGGGCTGCTAGGTTGAGAGATGGTTAGAGTGGAGGGTAGGGTAGTAAAGTTAGGAGCTTAAGACTGTCCGAATCTTCTATTGCTGGCGAACGTTTTGTTCTCTGGAGAATATTTATTAGTATGGCAAACTTACTCCTTCTGGAATTTTTGTTACTTGGCAAGGAGTTATTTCTATTCAAAAATGGAAAATTCAAAGACCTAAGACCCCTCACCGTATGGTAATCTATATGGCTTGTGTACTGGTGCTGTCTGCTGGGCCTCAAGTCATCAATTATGTATAGAAATGTACAGCTACAGCAGTAGCCAGTGTTGTGGGCCGGTCAGGGGTTTCCTAAGAGGAACAAAAACATTTGACTGTGTCTTCTTTTAGAAAACACAGGCTAGGTGAAAAGAGGAAAATCTTTGAGAGCAAATATGGGTAATCCTCAATATATAAATTAACTTCTTATAATAACTGGAAAATGAATTTTAAAAAAGTACTTGAAAAGAAACCGAAAATATAACTAGGGGAAAAAGTCTCAAAAATAGATACATGAAAGGCTGACATTAATTCATTAAAACCACACACTTTAGAATATACATCCATTCCTTACATATTTGAGGAAAAGTAACTAAATGGGGTCACCAAGCTCCAGGCTCTCTGAACCAAATTCAATGGATTCTATGTTTACAACAAGGAGTAGTCAATGTTATTTGAAACAAAATGTCTTGTAATCCCCAAACCTGGCTGGCTTCTGAGGTGTGAGATTCCATTCTAAATGAATGAAGCATTATTTAGACACTGACCAGAGGGTACAAGGACTATGACTGAAAGTGCGATCTAAGATATCTTACGGAATTTTCCCTATTATCCCAAACACAAAAGCTTTCACTGGGATTTCAATAAATGTAGCTCTACACATTGCTGCAGAAATTTAGTTATTCTCCCTTTCTCTAGTGGATAGCTGGGGTAGCAGCTGGTGTGTTTTGTAATTAAAACGTGAGAAAGATCTCTCTCAGTACCTAGATAAATGTGCTCAAGAAAATTTGGAGAAATGACTGACTTTAAGTAAAATGACTCTATTTCCTTTCCTGTAAGATATCCGACAAGCTTTGAAACATCTAAGAGTGAGAGTCGTGCTTTCAAAAAGCATACCGATTTCTTCTGCAGGAAACTATCGTGCATAAAAACATATTTACATTTATGTAGATTTAAATGCACATGTTTGAATGTATATCCTGATTGTTCAGCACTATCTGGGTGGAATTTTTAAGGCCTGACTTTTATAAAATAATTTAGGTGACATAAATATTGTGAAGTAGCTAGAAAAAGATATCATAATTTTATATTACTTTAACGAGTATCTAACAGTCTCATTTTGTCATTTCTATAGAGGTTAGGTCAAATGTCATATTATTTAGCCAAATCTATAAAATTGAAAGCATGTTTGTAAATCAATGCTAAGTCATTAGGGAATGCCTGAAACAGATAAGAATTAAATCAATTTCCTTATTTCTTAGATTTAACTGGAAATAGTTTGCTGATCATTCGTAGAAACTGTAATTTAGCAAAACAGTCTCCTGTGAATGCTAAAATACCTGAATTTCTCAGCTCTTATTTTTTAACACATGATCTCTGCCAGTTTAAATGTGAAAATTCTGACACATTTAAACACATGACATATCAAATTAACTACTTACTAATACAGTCCGTTAAAAAAGACAAAGCTACAGTTCCACAACAATTATACTTTAACTTACTGACTTCCATATTTTGGCTTATGTACAGTTAATTGAAGATATTGCAAATTCAGTGAGAAATGGAATTGAGGCCATTTAAAAAATATCTTTCACTGTAAATTTTTAAATTCATGTTTTATTACACACATGAAATGTGAAGAAAATCTTCAGTTACCGTCTACTATATGACAGGTGATTTACATAAATTATCTCAATCCTTAGAAATTTATTATTGAATATTGCTCCAGTAAGGTACATAACTTGTCCAGGGGTCACATGGCTACTGAAAGCCCCTCATGTTATCCATCACTCAACAGCATACGACTTCCTCCTCCTTGAAACACTTTGTTCTTTGGCTTGTGGAATATTGCAAACTCCTCTTCTACCTTCTTCTCCTAGATCTTCCTCCCTCACTTAGTTCAGTTCTCTTAGAAGACCTTCCCTGACTGCCTTATCTACCCCAACCTGCACCTACTTTCTATTCCTTTATCTTGCTTTATTTCTGTTCACAAAATTTATCACCACTTGATATTATATTTAGTTATTTGCTTATTGTGTTTATTACCCCTACTGTTCACCTATTCCTACCCCCCAGCGAAGGTCCCCAAGGTTGGGATATTGTTTGTCTATCTCCCCCTGTGTTCTCAGTGCCTACAACAGTGCCTGGCACAAAGGTGGCCCTCAATAAATATGCTGACTGAACGGCTAGAAGTGTGAAGCTGGGATTCCAATTGTGGTCTTTCTAAACTCTAGGGATATGACTATTTTACCACACCTGGTTTAATTTCAAATATAGCGCACCTTTACTAAAAGTTTCCAAATAGTAAACTCCAAGGACACAATACATCTTTACAATGAATCCTAAGACCCTGTCCCTCTCTGCTCTACCCAAAGCCTATAACTAAAGAAAGATGTTTTACTGAAAGAAAGGGAGTGAAAAGTCACCTGGTCCAGGAAGAAGGAAGAAAGGAGTTAACTTTTTGCACACTTACCTTGTTCTAAGTACTATGGGTCTAATATGTGTGTATGTGCACGTGTGCATTTGCATGTCCATTTCTGTGTACATATAATTCAGTGCCATTTCATCCTCATGGCAATAATATAAAGCAAGAGAGTGGGCCCTGGCTCCCTCCTTGAGAAGCTTACAGCTGAGAGGCTGGGAGGGAGAGAGGCTGAAATGGGAGCAAACTGCAAGTTCTCCACTGGCCAGGCAAAGACGTGTCAGTTTTCCTCTGGGTCAAGTGACCCAAGGAAGAGATGGACTCAAGTCCTTCTGATTAGGACTCCAGCCGTAGGAGTAGATCAGTAAAGGCCAAGGGCTGCGGCTGGCGTGTTAAGAGGATCACTGCCCATGCCAGGCAATGCTGTACTGGGAGGTTCCTAGTGAAGCAGGATTGCTGAAAAACCCGCAGCAGCGTCCCCCCGAGAGAAAGAGCTGGCCTTTGGCGATGTGCCACACTCGGAGGGCAGCAAAGCCCGATTATAAGCCAAGACACATCACTGTGTCCATTCCTCTCTGGTTCCTCCTTCCCCCACGTACCTGATCCTGGAAGGGACAGAAACAGTGGCTCAGGAATGGGACAGGAGGTGGCCCAAGGATGAGAGAAGAAACCTATCACAGTTCTCCCTTCCTTACTGCAGATGGTTGATCGTGAGTCGTGGGGGAGGGGAAGAAAGGGGAAAAGCTTTCAATTAGCTAAGAGACTGAAGTTTTGACATTAGACTGGACTAGGCTTTTTCTCTATTTATTGAAGTACATCAAACATGGTATAAATTTTTACACATATATCTCATACACATACATACATACCTGGGTAACTGTCACACAAATCTAAATATGAAACATTTCTAGTAATCTAGAAAGATCCCTCATGCTTCCTCCTAGTCAAGTCCCACTCAGCCAAAGTCATCACTATTCTCACTTTCATTGCCATGGGTTAATTTTTCTCACCTTGAACTTCATATACATGAAATCATACATACAAACTCTTTTGTGTATGGTTTCATCGGCTCAATCTTACGTCTGTAAGAGTTAACCATGTTTCTGGGTGGAGCAGTAGCTCATCTTTTCCATTCATATGTCGTGTTCTATTGTATGAACACATCACAACTTATTTATCCACTCCCTAATGATGGACATTTGAATTTTTCCCTTTTGGTTTATGAAAAACAGCTGCTACGGAACATGCCTTCCGGTGGACATGTGCACTCATCTGTTGGGTATATACGTGACAGTAGAACTGCTGAGTCAGGGGTAGGCATGCATTTAGCATTCATAGATATTGCCAAACAGTTTCCCAAAGTACTAGAACCACTTTCCACTCCCACCAGCAATATATGAGAATTTCAGTTACTGGGCATCTGCATTAATACTTGCTATTGACAATCTCCTTAAATTTTAGCCATTCTGCACTTTCCTGATGATTGATGATGTTGAGTCCTTTTTTAGATGCTTTCTGAAGATTTGGATATCATTTTCAATGAAATGTCTATTCAAATCTTTGCCCATTTCTTATTGTGTCACCTATATTTTTTACTGATTGTATGAGCTATTTACATAGTCTGGATACGAATCTTTTGTTGGATACCCGACAATGTGTGTACTCGAAATATTTTCTCTGACTCGTGGCTTGCCTTTAACTCTCTTAATGGTAGTTTTTGTTGAACAGATGTTTTTAATTTTAACGAAGTCCATTTGATCAATCTTTTCAGATATAGTTATGATTTTGTGAGTTGAGAAGATGTTCTCCCGTGTTTTCTCCTAGTACACTGGACTTTTTAATACCTGAAAGTGACTGGAGAAACTATGGTTTTTTTCTGAAATTTTATACAAAAAGGGGAAAGAATTATTTCACAGAGCAAGTGTAAAAACAAGTACTGAGTGACAGTAATATTGCTTTATGCTTGTACCCAATAAGAGTCTAGCTCATCAATGGCTTGACTATGAAGATTCATTTGAGAAGGTATAGCACCCTTTTTTTTTTTAAATGAACAATCCTCCCAGTGAGTACATGAGGCACTCCTGATTTATTAGCTAAGTTTATTATAGATATGACACAGCTATACAGAATCAAGACTTTCCATTATTGAATATATATCGAGTGCCTTAGGGCATTCCATACAAAGAGATGCTTCTTCTCTTATAATTTGGTTTTCTTAGAAATGCTATTTGCTATTGAAGTTTAGTGTCATACTGAAGGGATGCTGGGCAGGAATTCAGAAGTGTTTCCAGTCTGCTCTGTCACTGACTGCCTAGCAATAGCTCATCCACATCCATAGAGTTAATTTTCCAAAACTGTGCATTACAAGGTTGGATTTGGATTTCTAACCTGTCTTTCTGTCCCCACCCAGTGACCCCAAACTAGAAACCTAGGAGTCAACCCTAACTCCTCTCTCTCTCTCACCTGCCACATCTACACCCACCAAGGACTCTATCCCACCTCTAAAATAACTTTGCAATATATATTTGCTTCTCATCATCCCACTGCTACTTTCCTCTAGGCCAATGTTCTTTTTCTCTTGAATCACGGTACCAGCCTCCTAATTAGTTCACACCTCTAGTCTAGCCCTGCTCCAAACCATCTTCCATACGCAGTCAAGGTGGTTCCTCTAAGTTAATAATGACGAAGTCTTCTACAGCACTTACTCTGCACTTGGTCCTTTATAAGGCATGATCTCATTTGATGTCTCTAACAACCCTAAGAGGGAGGTACTGTATTCCTCTTTCCTTTAAATGGAGTCATTGAAGCTTAAAGAGGAAGAGCAACTTCCCCACGATGATTCAGACAAGGAAGGAGTCTGCAAATCTGATCAGGTTGCTCGCCCCACTCGCCCTTAAGTTCATCAAATGAACCAGGCTCTCTCTCTGTACTGGCCCCTGTGTGTGCTGTTCCCTCTGCCTGGAACATTTTTTTTTCCTACTCTCTACTTCCCACCCCCCTTTTCCCTGACTGACGCTTCATCTTTCAGGCATCAGCACTCCTGAGGTTCCTGAAGGTTGAAGTCTCTATTTACATACTCAAATAGTTCCCTATCTTCTCTCACAGCATTGTCCACATTTTATTTTGATACTTGTTTAACTGTCTTCTCCACTAGATGAATATTCCTTGAGGGGAGGGGTGGTCTATCACGTTTATTACTGTTCCTGCGGGCCTAACCACGTGCTGCCCAACTTTTAGTAGGCACTCAATAAAGGTTAAAAGAAAAAAATGTCAGAAGAATATTTTGTGATTTGTGGATTGTTCAATGAGAAACACAATGGACCACAAAACTGTGAAATAAACCATCAAATAGAAATTATATTCTTTTCTCAAACAGCCCCCAAATAGATCATCAGGAAGTGTGTAAACTTGCTATAAGTTCCTTGAGTGCAGCGTCTGTATCTTATTCATTTCTGTAGTGCTTCCCACACGACGGGCATTTATTAAGTGACTGTCAAGCAGAATTACTCACAATGCCTCTCTTTGGATGCTTTTCCCTATCCATTACTGAAGACACACTCAAGACTCCCCTCAGATGAAAATACAGACTAGTATGAATTCTGGAGCCAGACTACTTCTGTTCAAACTCTAGCACCATCTGTTGTATGATCTTAGATAATGATTAAACCCTATGTACCTCAGTATCTTCATCTGTAAAATGGACATAATAATTGTACCTATGATGGCTGTTAACATAACTGATGCCATCTTGGGCCCTTACAGTTTCTCCCGTCCTTCTGTGAACCTACCCAGTAATTCAGTTTTCTGTTGTCGAGAGCTTTGTAGTTAATAGATATTGTTCAATAATCATTAGGATCAGGTGGCCTCTATGCTGTTAGTCCCCAAACAATGATGAAAACCACTGAGGAATTCTCAGTGCCCACAAGATTAGTTACTCATTCACGAGTCTTGACTTAGGAATGCACATCCTGTTTCCAAGCACATACTCCATACCATAGGTTAACTATAAAATTATCTCAATGGCCCCTTGGCAGTACGGAGTGCAGCTGCGAATGCTTCTGCATCATGGTCTGCCCAATCTCACCCTGTAAGTTACCCTATAATACACTGATCCATTGATTACATGGAGCTGCCTGCCTCAATTTTCAGTCTCAAGATGCCTTCTCAGTTCGGTGGGCACTTTTTGTTCCCTCCGTCCTCCAACACACCTACTCCATAGGGCTGATACAAGGATTACATGAGTTAACATAAAGTATTAGAATAGTGACAGACACAGAGAAAGTACTATGATACTGATGCTACTATTTATACTACTACTACTACTACTGCCACTAAAACTAATCCTTCTCTTCTCTGAACTTCTTGAAAGCAAATGTGTTAACTATCTTTTTACCTCCATCCACAATGCCAGGTATAAGGCCCCACACATCATTGGTCCATAATGAGTATTAGTTGGGTAGGTTGAGAGATTATTGCATTTCTAAAAAGAGCCAATGCCAGAGAGTCAGATGAACGGATTTTTTAGGTAGGTCAAATGTCCACTATTTATTTCAAGCTAAGTCAAAACTGTGCTTTGTAGGTAAGTTGGAAGAATGGGCTTGGAAGGCTTTAGAAGAGTTATTTTGATGGAGCCAATTAATCTGAGGCTGCCACAGCAAAATCACAAAGGATTTAGGTCAGTGATTCTTGCTTCTTGTCCAAGATCCTGACAAGTACACAGTTTAAGAAAAAAAAAAAAAGCCAATACGCACAGTGGAAGCCTCTTCCATTTCCTTTTTAGTACTACTTTCATTGGAGAGTATCCAACAAGGTAAACTGCCCCCCACCCAAAAAGCAGACTGCCAATCCTTGGCAGAAACTGACGTCAAGAGATCCATGGACCGAGCAAAGTATCAGGGGACTCTGTAATTCTAACTCGGCTTATTATATATTAAGATCACATTATTACAGCATAAAATCCAGTAAATATAGAAAATATAAAATTTTGCCAAAAAATTATGGTTCACTAATAATATCTTTTGTACTCCTAGAAAGCACAAAACACTATCTATATTTATATAAACACTGAATTAATCAATAATAAGTCAGATATTTGCTTCCTTTTTTCAAATATCTATATATGCATTTTTAATTTTAATTTTTATCTAGATTTTTTAAACTGTATTTTACTGTGTAAAATACAGTAAAAATCTCATATAATGATTTAAAAATCACAAAGTTATGTCCAAATATTATTTTAGTGCCTCATGATTGACGGTAGCTGACTTTATGACTGAGTTTAAAATTAAAGTTTATCTTTACTTAAAGCACAGGTAACAGAAGTTTTAAATTATATCATTAAATTAAATTAAATCATTAAATTCAACCTCAGATATTTAATAAACCAAAATTTTCTTATTATTGATAAATAATGCTTCAAAATTATAGGGATGGTCACCAACTTATCAATATCTGAAAGTTCTGCTCCAGCTCCAAAAGGTGGGTAGGTATATATTTACTGTTTCTCAATATACAGTCATTTTATTCAAATGAAGCAATGCTTTAGGCACTCAAATTCTGGAATCAGACAGTCTGAGTCTTAGCTCTGTTTCCTAATAGCTATGAGGACTTCAGCAAGTTATTATTTTTCTTTTTTTAAACTTATAATTTTGAGATCATTGTAGGTTCATATGCAGTTATAAGAAATAATGCAGAGAGATCAGTGTACCCTTCACCCAGTTTTCCCCAGTGGTAACATCTTGCACAAGTTTAGTATTGACAATATCACAACTGGGAAATTGGCAGTGATACAATCTACCCCTCTTATCCAGAGTTCACCAGAGTTTACTATTTTTAGAGTAAAATAGTTTTATACAACTTAAGAAAATACTTATTCTCCCTTCATGGAAAAGGGTCTACTTTCCTAAGTATTTCCTTCCAGATTTTCTTGGTCTTGCCTTTTATCATGCAGACAAAAATTCTTCTGAGTACCCTGTGTTGAAAATGTACTTGGGTTATAAATACATTAGGGGCAAAGAAACTTTATCCTTTGACTCCATATTCAGATCTTTTCCTCTTCTGAGCAACCTATAAGCAAGGCTTTTTTTGCTATGCATCCTAAAAAACATGGCTTAGTTAATCTACAAGGTATTTGCTCAGTTCCTGAGTCACTGGAATAATGTACGTATAGAGATCTGCGAGCTGTTTAATATCATAACAGTGCGACACCAAGATGAATACAAAGTTCTCACACTAATTCTCCTAACAGTTATAGTCTCTGCCTCTATAAAAAAAATATGTTAAAATGATAACTAAAAACCAAAACCAACAAAACAAAAGAAACAAACAAAAACTTATTTGGCTTTCCCTAGTATTGTCCAGTGCAGTGCTGTCGACTAGAACTTTCTGCAATGATGGAAAAGTTCCAGTCTGCACTGTTCAACACAATAGCCAGTAGCCACATGTAGCTATTTAAACACTTGAAATGTGGCTAGTGCAACTAAGGACTTGAATTTTAAATTTTATTTAATTTTCTAATTAATTTAAAGTTAATTAGCCACATGCGGTTAGTTAATAGTGTATTAGATAGTGCAGGTCCACAAACGTCAATTGTTCATGAATTCTTTAGTGGAGACACTGAACGTCACTTTTAGTTTTAAATGATTTGCAATGTTATCCATTGGATAAAATTTGGGAGCTCTTTTCTACAATTTTACTTGAAAAGAATCACTGAAAATCAAATTGTCAGAGCCTGCACGAAGAAAAGTTTCTGTTTCATTGTGCTATGTTGGTGGGAGTTGGCTAAAGAATTCATCACTTTATCCAACATTTGTCTCCATCTATAATTCTCTGGTTCTTTAGGCTGTTCTATCTGCCCTGCATTACCAAGTGGCTTCAGGCAGAAAAACATTAAAAACAAAACAAAACAAACAACAACACACATAGTCAATATAGCAAATGAGTCTGCAATCAGATAACAAAAGTGGCAAGTGACAAAAGCCAAGTCTCTACTCAATATTCTGTAATAACCTATATGGGAAAAGAATCTAAAAAAGAGTATATATATATATATATATATGTGTGTGTGTGTGTGTGTGTGTGTGTGTGTGTGTGTGTGTGTGTGTGTAACTGATTCACTTTGCTGTACACCTGAAACTGATACAACATTGTAAATCAACTAAACTCCACTAAAAAAAAAAAAAAAAACTATCACTGTCAAAAAAACCACTTTAAATTCCACCACAGTACACTGACCCTATTGCTCAGTATTAAAAACTTTACTCAAGTTTTGAAAACCTCCAGAAAGCTTTGGTTTCAGCAGTCATTATACTGCGGCTCACAATTAACACTGCCAGATTCCTCTCTAATCAACTATTCGCTCAGATGTCCAGCATTTCTTTGGAGCTCCTTACCTCCATGTCACCATGGTTTAGGAGATGACACATGCCTGTGTACTTTTCAGAATGAAGGGCGGGCTTTAAGTGGGTTTTAACACTAAATGAGAACAAGGGTGAGAGAAGAGAAATCAACCCTTTTAGTCAAAGTTGAGCTTCCGGCGAGCTGCAGGCAGTGCACAGCGTGAGAGAATCTGGCTCCAGAAAGTGCCCGTGTGTTGACAGCTGAATAAGAGTTTGAAGCCTTAATGGTACAAATGTTCTATCACTGGTACAGTTACACAGGGCTTTACTTCACCAGAACCGCCAAAATATGCAAAGCTGTTGACAACCCATGATGTGAAATTAATTCACTCTAGACTTTGACATTAAATTAGCAAGTTATTTTTACATAGGTAGTCACCCTGCACTGACTTGATTAACTGAAGAAAAAGAAGGATCATTTCGTTCAGCCTAAAACTTTCAAGGAGTAAGACTAGAGACTATGAAAGAATGCAACTAGTACCCGTGCCTTCCTTCTGGAACAAACCCGCTAGACAGCAGGTTGGCATTGTGTAACATTTTTATCAGGTGTAAATTCAATTTATTTCACAGGTGAGAGATCTCCAAATGCAAAGTTCACCCCAAAGTATAAATATTCAAAATAATCTGGGAGTAAATTAAAATCACTAAGAGATACTCCTACCGGTACGTAGCATCACGTGTAAAACATAAAGATACCGCAGTCTATAAAATTACTTCCAGTATTAACATTCAGTGTTTGGGAATTTTAAAGCTTTTCTAGGCATCTCAGTTTTAACTAAATAATGACAAGTTGTTCTGAATGCTACCCAGCCTATACTAGCCCTTTTGTCTTCTTGAATTCCTGCAGCACATATCTGGGGGATGTATTCTGCAACTTAGTAGTTGATCTTTTATTATGACTTCCTGTTCATGATTATTATCACCAAAATGAGAAAGTGAGCCCCCGAGGACAGGGACTAAACCTCTCACACGTGCCTCCTGCAGGTCTGCTGTATTAGTTAGGAGCATGGGCCCTGGGGCCAGACATCCTGGGTTCAAATCCTGCTCTACCACTGACAATCGGTGTGATCATAGCAAGTTATCACCCTAGCAAGTTATCTAACCTCTCTGGGCCTAGGTTTCCTCAGTAAACTCTGGATAAACACAGTACCTACATGCCTTTGTGTTATTGCAAGGAATGAATAAACGTATACATGCTAAATGCATGGTGCAGTTCTTGGCACTTAGTAAGTATTCAAAAGATGTTGGTTTACATTATTAGTAGTAGGTTTTTCTTGGACAAGTAGAGTTAAAAAAATAACAAAACAACTTTTTCTTTTTTTTTTTTCTGGATTGCAGGATGCATTATGGAAACTCTGATGTGAAGCATAAAACAGCTTCATTTTTAAACATCCCATGTTGGGTAAATAGAAAGAAAGGCTGATAAAGGAAATGAGGTTATCCTTTTGAATATATCATTGTTGGTAATACTGACAGGTAAATTCTACTATCCTAAATGATGTTTCTATGAACAGTCACCTTGTGATTCGTATAATATGAGGCCTCCACAGCAGACAAATGAGGCTTATTCCTAAGGCCTGATTACTGATAGACCATAAAATGAGTAATGTTAGACGCATTATCTTTGTTATTATAGTGAATGATTTATTCTACACCAGAGCTCAGGAATCCTAATATTAACATATCTCGCGGCAATCAATCATATTCAATTTTGACTTTCAAATCTTTGTGAAACATCAAATGATACTGCTAAGCATACAGCTTAATTGTGGAGACTGCTGATGTGGACAATAATGCCATTAGTGGGCCCAAAAAGCTAAATCAGCAGTATCGAGCCTGAAAATAAAAGAGGTTGGAATTCTGAAGAAAAAGAGTTAACCCACCAATTGAAACAAGATAAACACACTAAAAATAATTTGCAAAACAATGTTCTCCCTGCATTTAATAAACATGTGTCAGAAGAAACAAAAATCACAGGAGCTGAAAGTAAAAAAAATCAATTAAAATAAAGTCACAGGGCATGGTAGAGAATTCTTTCTGGCAGTCATTTGATATAATGTGGTTAATATTTCCAGTCAGTCAAATTAACGCCATTTTGCCACTGCAGATTTACAGTCACAAAATGCACACTCCCAAGAGGCTTATTTTATTCCAAGAATCAGAGTAACAAATTCCTTTTAGGCATAGAACAACTTGACCATTTTCTTCTGAACGTAAGTAATGAAAGAGAAACCGTCCCTCAGAAAAAAAATTAATTTGCTGTACATTCACATTTGGCCATCATCTTGTTCCTCCTTGATTTCCCCTTCAAAGTCCTTGGATAGAAACCCATCCATTTATCGCTCCATTTGTATCAACAGATATGCTTTTATTTCTTATCGGCCTGCCTATTCGTATCATGTGTACTCCGCCATGTTATTGATTGAAAGGAACTCAGGCAAGGTGGTGTCAGCTCATATTCCTAAAGGGAGTCCCCCGAGTAGATTGGTGAGGCACTTAAGGTCAAGTCAGAATTGTCTGTTTCTACATTAAAACTGCAGGGCACAGAGACAAGAAGAATGTAGATTTCTCAAGCATGCCAAACAAATACGAACATTCAACCTTCATGGTTTTATCTTCCCCCACAGAGTTCAGAGGTACTTTTCATGGAGGAAAACTTGGTTTTCTAAAAACAAAAATTATTTGAAACCCTTCTTCCTACTTTCCATGCTTTCTTCTTCCTTTCTTTCATCTCTTTTATTTATCCATCCAAATGGCTACTCCAAACAGAGAGAAATCGTAAGGCAAATAAAGTCACTGAAGCACACAATGGCCGGAGAGAGAGGATCTAGTAAGTCCCCTAATAGGTTAATCTGGTGTTTTCCTGATGACTTGTGAGGTAATCCTTTTCTCCTTTGAGCAAGGAGAAAGTAAAGTTAACCATGTTTGTCAACTATATGTTTAGCACCATAAAAATTCCCAAGATCTGGATTATTGGAAGAACCTCAAAATTCATTCATCAAACACTTTCCAGAGCACATATTATATGCACAGCACTCTTTCTGGAACAAGGGTTTCAAAGATGGATATGATATGCTTGCATGATATGTGCTGTGATAGGACATAAACCACATGTCAAGGGAGAGAACAGCATATCATGGCCTAAAGAGCTAGAGTTAGACAGACTGGGATTCAAATTTGTCTTTCTCCAACATAGTGGGGCTCTGGGAAGTCACCTACCTTCTTGAATTTCATTTTGCCCAAATATAACATAGACATCATATTATTTATCTTACATAGTACTCTTGGTAGATGGTTAATAAACAATAGTTTGCTTTTCCTCCTTGGATACAAAGTCAAGGACAATTCGTTTGGTCTAAGGGCAGAGAAGATAAGGGGACAAGGGGCCAAAGAAAGGGCAGAGTTGACGCTGGCTTTGTAGAAAAAGTAGGATTTCAATAGAGAAAAATGGGAAGTAAGGTATTCTTGGCAAAGAAAGCATCATGAGGGAAAAAAATGGAACTGTATAAAGTACATGTTTGTTTGTTTTTTTAAAAAGCACATGGCATGTTTAGAGGGAGAGAGCAGAGTGGTTAAGAGTGGGGTTATGGGGTCAGCCTGCCTGAGCTGGGATCATCATGCCTACTTGGGATAACCTGGGGTAGGTAACTTGCTTATTCACTTTCCTCCTGTATTGCCCACATATAACAATACCTACGTCATAGGGTGTATTGAAGATTAAATGGAGGATATATATATATATCTCCTCCATATATATGTGTGTGTGTGTGTGTGTGTATATATATATATATATATATATATATATATATATATATATATATATATATATATATAAAACAGGGCCTCCTGTAAAATCAATGTTACTGCCATTATTGTTAGAGCTATTACAACTAAAGACCTATTATTGTTAGAGAAGTCTCAGTGGGTTGGGGATGGCTCAAGTTTAAGGAAAATGGAAGAAATATGGGTCATCAGAGTGGTATTTTTCATTCTTCCTTTTGACTACCAGGCATCTGATTACTTAGTACTCTAAAAGCAATATTTTATCTCAGTTGGGTGAATGGGTTACTTCTATAGATATCAGGCTACTCTATGTCTCCTCGCATTGCTAAATATATTCTCGTCCAGTGGTTGCTAAACCTGGCCGTGCATCAGAATTCCTTGGGAATCTGATTTTAAAGAGAGAGAGAGAGAGAGAGAGAGAGAGAGAAACTCTTGGGTCTAAACCTAGAGATTCTTATTCAATAAATTTAAGGTGGAGCTGAGAAAACTGCATTTTTTAAAAAGCTTCCCTGGTGATTCTGATAAACACCTAAATGTGGAGACCTTCACTGTAGTCTATTCAGAAGCCAGGTCAATATGTTTTACTCTTATTGCCCATTGAATAAAATAACATCCAGCTTATCTAATAATAAGAGATTCATAAAAGTGCTAGCCTCCTTTTAATCTTACAGAAACACTCTTATTCATTGAAAGAAGGCATTAATAAGAGTATAACTTTTTTGTTAATTAGTTACTGAAGCATTTTGCAAGGATGATAGCATGAAAGAGCTTGGAATGACAGAGGTAAGTTAACTTTTCATCAAACATTAAAAACGAAAATACCCTTTTCTCAGATTAAATATCACAACGCTTCCAAAATAAGTTGTTTCACCATTATTTACTCTACTCTCAGATACATTTAGGAATGTAAATTATGAAATAAGAATCCAAGGAATTCATGATGGTTTCAACATTACTACTAGGAAGACTCAAATTTTGATTGTCCAGAGTCCGTTTGTTCTTTCAATAGATTTGTCTGAAAGAATATCAGTCAGCCATATCAGTGAGACCTATTAGCTTCATAAAATAATTGCTTATTTTATTAAGACCATTTATAGCTTCTTAGTGCACCTAAGGGTTTATTGATCATTATTGGATAGGAAGTCCTAGAGGAAGAACATTTTAAGCAAAAGGCTGATTTGGAATACAAATAAACATCCCTGAGGTTATAATTTTAAAGTAATTTTATGTGATTTACAAATAAATTCAAGGGCAGGGCAAGATACAAGGGCTGGCAAGGTAAGCCCAGGGACCAGGTCAAGAACTGCCATATTAAGTACAGATTTTATCCTGAGAGAAAGGAGGGGCTACTCAGGGATTTTAGTGGTAAAATTTACATTGTAAAAAGGTCTAATACAGTAGTTCTCAACACTGAACACATATTCGAGTCACCCAGGAGCTTTAAAAGCATATCAGTGTCTAAACCCCCCTACACCAGATTATAATTTAATTGGTCTGGGGTGGGGCCCACACAGCAGCAATTTTCTTAAAAAAACTACCCCAGTTATTTACTATATGGCCGGGGTTGAGAACTACTGCTCAGACTGGAAGCAAGGAAATCAGCAGGGCTGTGGAGAGACGATGGCTGAACAAGGGCCCTGGTGGTGGAGATGGAGAAATGTGAATAAAGTTGACAAATACTCAGGTGATAAAATGAACAGGATGTACTGATTGGTTACCTGTGGCAAGTGAGGGAAATACATGAAGTAAAAATTACGTACAGGTTACCCCAGGAAAATGGGCAAATTGTGATGCTGTTCATTGGCCTTAAATTCTATTGGACCTGGGTTTGGATCTGGTTTGTCCATTTTCTATTTTGAGCCTTTGGCCAAGTTATTTAATATCTCTTTGACTCCTCATACAAAATGGAGTCAATTTCACTTACTTCACAGCTGTAGAGATTATACAAGATAACATATATAAAGGACCTAGGACAGTGCCTGTTACACAACAGGTGCTTAATAAATGTTTTTCCCTTCCATATTATAACACAGCTACTCCAGGTGTCCCATTTAAATTCCTAAAGGAACTAAATTTGTTTCAATACATGAAATTATTTTAACATAGTATTTAACAAATACTATGATTTCTACTTCTCAGAAGATGCAAGACACTTAAAAAGGATGTCTTGGATGTTGGGAAATAGTTTACTATCATTTCTAGAAACACAGATACATTGAGGGAAATCTGCTTCTAATTTTAAGTTATTTCAGAAACAAACAGTAAGGATAGAGAGAGTTTGATAATGAAAGACTGATCTTAGGAAAAGCATTCTAGTTTCAATTTATAAACACAGGGTCTCAATACCTGGAGGGATGCTCTCACCTCG
This sequence comes from Orcinus orca, assembly GCF_937001465.1. NCBI lineage: Eukaryota > Metazoa > Chordata > Mammalia > Artiodactyla > Delphinidae > Orcinus > Orcinus orca. The sequence goes on from NC_064562.1 coordinate 27,438,733, forward strand.
TGGCCTTTGCACTGGCTGTTCCCTTTGCCTGGAATGTTCTTCTCCAGAAATCTTCATAGCTAACTCCCATGAGAGCCCTCAAGGTTTTGTTCTCCCTAAACGAGGCCAACTTGATCACTCCACTTAAATCCCAACCTCCCCACCTCTGCCTCAGCACTTCTGGCTTCCTTTAACCTCTCACTCTCCTTCTTTTTGTTTGTTTCTGTAGCTCTTATCTTTTTTTTTTAACAAACTGTATAATTTACCTATTTGTTTATTTTTTATTGTCTGTCTATTCCCAGCAGGATGTAAACTCCATGAGGGAAGAAATCTAAGATTGTTTTATTAACTTATTATCATTGTGCCAAGGACCTAGAATAGTGCCTGGCACAAAGTAGGTATAAAATGAGTATCTGCTGAATAATAAATGATTTAAAAATTACCAACAAAATTCAAAATTCATAGAAGTATATGCTAGTATTGTAAGTAGGAATGCAACTAATATAAAATCAAGTCATCAAAACTGATTAAAAAAGAAAAGCATAGGTGAAGGGGTTGTTGAAAACAAAAATTTTTGTTCACTAGTACCAATCAGTGCTCTGTTCTTAGAGCATCTGTGCCAGGACTAGTGGAAAACAGGAAAGAGTATGTGTTTTAGGGGGAAAACTAGCTTTGGAAGCAGTACCTTGGGAGTGAGGCATGATCTAGTGATGAAAACAAAGATTAGGATTTAAGAGTTTGCCATTTTGCTTTTAAGTTTGCAGGGATGCTTTCATATGCCAAAGAAGGGCATAAAAATACACTTTCTTATTAACAACTTATCAGGGATACTACCTGTCTAGCTATAGAGAAGATTATAACTTATAGCAAGCTAAAATGTCATTAGTGTTCTCGCTCGCTCTCTTTCTCACCCCCCCATCCCTCCCTCCCTCTTTTCTTATGTCCCTTTCTCTCTTTGTTTCTGAAAACAGGAGAGGATGATGATAATAGTCTGGTCTTTGACAAAAACATAATTCACAGTCCAGCCCTGATTTCCTAATCCACAGAAAACTGTGACTCACAGAGAACCAATCTTTCTTCTGACTGAATGACAGCTGCCTTGAAGAGCACAAACAAGCAAGACTACCAGGGCACCGAGGACAGCCTAGGCAGGAACGACTTTATGAATTTCCAGAGAAGAGATTAAATTACATCGTAATGCTCTATCTACATTACAGAGAACACAAAAAAGGAAAGGTGTTGGAGTAATTCCATTTTGCATGGATTTCATGATACATCTGTTCTCTAGTCTAAAGATTTCTAGGAGATAAGAGTAAAATAAATGGGGTTCAGGCAACTCTAGAGAATACAGATTAAGATAGAGAAAATGCCAAAGCAAATAAGCCCGAAGCCATTTAACAAAGCGGTGCCTGTTGATTGATTTATATTTGGTTTACTAATGGGATTGCACACAGAGTCCACCATGCCCAACTTCTTGTACTTCACATTTGAGACCCATACTTGGCAACTGAAAGCCCAGTAGGGAGGCTGATGAAAGAAGATCAGATAATCTGCAAAGCAGATAATCTGCTTCTCACAATTGAGTATTAGAACAGTCTAGTGGGCCACCTGAGCCCCCGTAATATACCCTTTCCAGGCTCACAGACAGAGTCTCTCAGGTTATTGACCTGAGCCCAGAGGCATCGTGGAGGTTCACAATTAAAAGGCTTTGACCCAACTTCTGACCTCAATGTCTGCTTCCTGTGGAGAGGGTCTGAACTGGCCTAACAAAATTGCAGACTTAGGAATGCTGTCCAAATTACTTTCATTCTGTCTTCTAGTTCACCAAACCATTAGGATCCTATTTGTTCAGATATATGCTGGCCCACCAGCTCAAAACAGTCCATGTTAGTCTTTGTTGTAGAGGGCTTTTGGTGTTCTCAACAATTACTTATCCTTTACTCCTATCAAAAGTGACAATCTTTAACACGTGTAATACGTGTGTCTGCAGCTTCAGCTCTATGCTTGATCGATGAATACAACATCTTTTATTGATGCAGATTTATCAGAAGATTCAGAAAGATCATCAGAACAAACAGGTCTTAGAGGAACAAGACCTCCAATAAAAAAGTTACTGGTTACCTTAATTTTGTAATTGCTGCTGCGGACAGAATAAAGGATATTCAAAACTACGACACTTGGTCTAAAATGAAACAAATATTTCACCTCATTTAATTGCTTGTGACATTGCCTGAATAACTAAGAGGATCAGCCCAATGGGGAGGCTGAGAAACAAGCAACTTCAGAGATGAAAATCCCAGTCTTGACAACCTCTCAGGCAGAAGAAAAAATTTTAAATATACTATGTTGATACTAATAATTAAGTACTTTGCTCAAAATCACTGTATTCTTTCTATATTTTTAATTCTCTCCAAAGAACATGGCCATAAAAGACTATACTCTTTCACTGTGTACTTCTAGACCATCCATCATTTGAGCATTGAGTCAAGCATTACTCCTAGCTGAGAGAGGTAAAGTTCCTAAGAGCTTGGAGAACGGCCCTAGCTCTGGTCAAGTTCTGTGCTGATAGCTCAGAGTTCATTCAGTGATTCAAACTATACAAATACCTGCTTGTCAAAAAACTATCTGTGCGTGTGGACTGCTTGTGTGTGTGTGTGTGTGTGTGTGTGTGTGTGTGTGTGTGTGTGTGTGTGAGAGAGAGAGAGAGAGAGAGAGAGAGAGAATGTGTGTATAAGAATATGAGTGAGTAAGCAAAAGAGAGCTAACCTCCTCTGTTATAGAAAGCTGTCGCAGCTGGGAAGAAAACTATCAAGGATATAAGTTTCAGATACAAGTATATAACTAGTCAAATAAAATTTTGTCGAAACCCAAGTATACCCTGTTGGTTATTATTTCTCCAGGTCAATTTACAACCCTATCAAAAGCAGGAAAAAAATCAAAAACAATAATAAAAAATAAGGAAAAAAATATCCCCAGAGCTTTCGGGCATACATGAATTTTCAGACGAGTCATATAGGATGCCTGAGTTAACCATGGATTCACTTATCAAATAAAAATGTGGTAGCAGGTTTGTGATCTCATGTTAATTATACTTGCCAAAGGATGATTATGAAATTTCCGGTAAGTAGAGAGTTTTGCTTTGTAAAAGTTACTTGCCATCAATGTGCATACAGCTACATTTAGGTTAAGTGTTTTATTTTTTTTCACATCAGCCAGATTCTGCTAGCTCTTCTTTTTAGTAAAGCAATCCAATTCACAACATACACTTAGTTTCAATTCAACAAATGCTTTTTGACCACGTACTGTATACAGGGCACTAAATGAGATATTGCTAAAAGGTAGAAGGATAAATGGTATCACAATTCAGAATACAGGAGATCTGAGTCTTTTAAAAACTAACTCCATTTGATTCTTATTTATAATTATTGTACCAGTATACAGAAATATGTAAAAAATGGTACCTCTATATTATTATATCATATTTTTTCTACTTTTCCTTTTTTAACATTACTAACACTCTATTTAGGGAATAAAGTAATCACTGTACTCACAAAAACATGTGATTAGCTAGGATATTGTTCATCTCAACTCCCAGAATTTCAAAACCTTGATAATTTAGAGTAAACAGATATAGGTCTAAGCATTTATGAAACTTAGTTCCTGAATCCCTAAGGAGTGAAGAAATGCTGGCCTTCATTTTGGAGAACTTTTCAATTTATGCCAATCACTCATTATTATTGGAATTTTATCAGCAGGGACAGATGTAGGTTTTGTGGGACTCGAGGCCTATACAATTTGGGGCTCTTCTTTAAGAAAGGAATGCAGAATTAGTTCCAGGGTGAGGGGTCCTACAGTTTAAGCTTCATTAGCTTCTCAGCAAATCTGTCTCTGGTTTTCAGCCATTAGTAACAAGCTTTTATTAGTGACATGATGTAAAACAGAGCAACAAGTATCTGAAACTTAAGTTGGGGCGGAAACATATTTCTCTGAAATTTAATTATAGGAGCTATGTGGACTTTTGTGAAAATGAGCTCCTAAGGCACCGCCCAGAAACCTCTAACATTACCATGCACAGCGTCAAGAGAAGGCTCAAGGTTAATCACTCATTTCCCCTTTCAATCTGTCTCAATTACTGTTCTGGGATGCTTCAATTAGTCATTCTCCTTCTCTCCAGGGATAGGGAGAGATTGCAGATAACTCATCCCAAATAGACTTCACAATTTGAATCCCTCCACCCTGCTAAACAAAAATCTTCACTAGAGACAAGCAAGACTTGCTATCATCCACTCTGTATTCTGTCAATGCCACTCTTTCATCAGACAAATAGAAGCCATAAGTCTTCTGGGATACTGGGCCTTCTTTTCCCTTCCCCCAGAGGAGTGAGTTCTTTTTCTGCAACACATTCAGCCCAAGACAGCCGTAGGCAATTGTTCTTAAAACTGCCCTTGGATGGCCCTTTCCAGAAGCCAGCCCCTGAGACAGACAACCATATTATCAATCACCTAGACAGCATTTATCCCTTTTTCTATGCCTACTCTCCACCTGTCATAAGGAGACTGTTTAGCCCTAGAGTCTAAAATCTGCAAAAGGAGATATTTCATAACTCTTTAATAAGCATGTGTGGTATCAATAGTTTACAGAAGACTACGTAGAAAATAATGATTTCTAAACCCGGAAAGAGTAATGTCTCCTATCATTAGAGAAGGCATTCAATCTCTCTAAATTCATGGGACGAGAAAAAATTCTAATCCAACAAAAGGCTTTGTTACAAAGGTTGATTTTTCTTTCTTTGCAAACAAACAAACAAACAAAAAACTAGGTTGTTTGGGTTCTGCTATCATGATATGGAGATATCTACAGCAGTAGTATAAATTGACCCTAGGAATGGATAAAGATTTCTAGTTATGCTGACATTTTGGTAATTGTTTATTTTTCTGTAGAAGGACTAAATGTGCTCAAGGACTGTGTAAAGTGGTCTGTTTCTGATTGGTCATTTCTTCCTTTGTGCTATCACTGGATTTACACTATCATAGCACTTGTATCATGCTGCAATTACTTTTTCTCATGACTGATACACCCATAGACTATAAATTTCTGGGGCTAGGGTGCAGGGGGAACACTGGGGCTGTATTCATTTTTGTCTCCTTAGTGATGAGTAGAGTGCTGACACATAGTAGATGCTCAACGTACTGAAGGAGAATCATGGAATGGATAATAGTAAATGGTGAGATTTAAATATTTTAAACATTGACTTGGAATTGTGCTCTTCAATTAAATGTGAATGGCAGGGAGCCCAATATTTTAGGAATCAACATGGTATTTTGAAAAACAAATAATGAAGCTACTTTATAAAGACCTGGCACAAAAGATGTTCTCTATGGAACCAAGCAGTGTTAAGTATGGAGTGATTTTTAATACATGGTAACTTCTCTTTCTGGAAAAACCTTTCAAAAACTAGAGATTAAAAAATTCCAGATGTGTTTAAAATTACATCATTTATTTCAAATTTCTTATAAAATTGACACTGTAAGTCCTGACTTTCCTTTTCATAACATTTGTATTTCTGCACATGAGAAAAATACAAAACTCAGTCAACTTATGAAACTCTTCTCATCTATGAGCCCAAGATATCTCAAGACAGAATTATATCAATATTGAAAGGATGGAAAGAGGAGGATTAAATCTAATCAATATTGATGACACTTTCATTTATATCATCTAACCTCCTCTTGGTACCACCTCCTCTTTGCATGACTCTAACTTGTTTTTGCAAGCAGGCCTCAAAAACAAATCAATGTTCAATTTGTCTCCTTATCTAGTTTGTGCTCTGCTCTCTCATCACACAATTTAAGTATTTTTATTGTATCAGTGACCATTGTAGATTGTGCTTACAATCACGACTCCAGAAGGAGGCGGGAAGCAACTAGACAAGATTAGTTGGCTCAAGCTGATTCTAGGAGACTAAGTGGTTCTATAATAATATTGGGAGGAGGCCATAGCCTAACTCCTGGGGACAGAAGGTCCTGCACTCAGGATCCTTCCAGACCTCACCCTATGTGCCTCTTCATCCATTGTTCATTTGTACTCTTTTTAATAAACTGGGGAAAAAAGGGGAAAAAATATTATTTCATATAATTTTTACATAATTATTATTTTGATACAGGTGCTGGTCTGTGTTCTGCATATTAGAAAAAACCAAAAACTGTTTCTTTCAACTCCCTTATGAGATAGTTTCTTTCACTATTGTCCCCTATTATAGTTGAGACACCTGAGGCTCAGAAAGACTAACAACTCACTGCTAATCTCACTGAGGTTCAATGTCAGTCTGCTTCCAGAATCTGTTCTCTTTGAATAATGATGAACATACTGATGACAACAGTGAAGTAACAATAATAGCTAATACTTAGGCAGCACTTATTAGGTACCAGCCATGTTCTAAGTACTTATATGTATTTATTCACTTACTGAAGAATCAACACTAGACTGAAAGTCAAAAAAAGACCAGAATTCCAGTCCAACTTCTGGTGCGATTAACTCCAAAATTTTGAGGAAGTCTCTTCAACCAGTCTGGGTCCCATTTTCCACAGATACGCATTGAAGGTATTGTACCAGATGATCTCTGAGGTCTAACATCATATTTATAGTTGGCCCACTCAGAATAGGACAGAAGAGACCCTTGAGATGAGTGTGGGTACTCGAATGAAATTATATTCTTGTTCTCAAAAAAGTTTTATACTAAGTCAAACAATATCAATGATTGAACATTAACAAAGATCTCACACAGTGCTCAAAACTGCCATTTGGTGGATTAACGCAGAATGCAATATTACACTTGGTAATTGCTATGGCTGAATTGTGTTCCCCCAACCCCAAATTCACATGTTGAGTCCCTAATTCCCACTGTGTCGCTATTTGGTGATAGGGCCTTTAGGATGTAATTAAGGTTAAATGAGGTCGCAAGAGTAAGGTCTTAATCAATAGTGCTGGTGCCTTATAACAAGAGGAAGAAACACCAGAGATCTCAGTCTCTCTCTCTCCACCATGTGAGGACACAGTGAGAAGGTGGCCATACACAGGAAAGAAAGAGATCCTTCACCAGGAACTGAATCATCTGGCACCTTGATCCTGAACTTCTTCGCCACTGTGAGGAATAAACTGATGTTTTTTAACCTACCCAGTCTATAGTATTTTGTTAATGGTAGCCTGAGCACACTAAGTAATTTAAAAAAAATTCCTAGAAGCTATAAAGGAAGAGACTGCTAAATTTAATTGCATATTAAACAACTTTATATGAAAAATATACAGTCAAAAGATAAATGAATTAAAAAAATTTGCCACACATGTAACAGGCTAGATTATTATTATATGAATAGCTTATGAAATCAATATAAATGATAAAATTGGTAAAAAGATACGAACATTTTTCTATCTTTGGTGCCTAGCACTGTTACTTGAGAGAAACCAATGGTAAAGAAGCTAACGATTAATTGAACTAAATACATAAACTATGTAATTTTATGATCCCTCTTTGTTAGGTTTTTTAAAGCACATAATATATATATAGATATACCTATATGGATATATATATATAGTGATTTAGATAATAAGGTTAATTCTACACATAGAATTTTATAGGAATATAAAATCAGAATATTGTATTAAAAAAGAAAAAGGTAGGAAAAAGTTAATGAAGATTTTAAAAACTGTTCAACCTCATTTATAATTAACAATAAATAATATAAATAATGCCATAATAAAGAATTGATAAATACACATCTAAACCAGGTAATATTTTCTCTTAATGAATTTACAAGTCGGTAATACCCACTATTGGTGAGGGTGTGGCAAAAACCCTCTCACACTATTGAAAGGAGGGTAAATGGTAGAGCCTTTTAAGAGGGAAATTATCAAAATTAAAACTATAAACAGTTCTTGGCCCAGCAATTCTACTTCTAGGAATTGTTGCTAATAATATGCTCCAAAACCAACCAACGAAACATCAAGATAAATGTACACTAATGTTCATGACCAGTTATTCGTAACAGTAAAAAACTGAAAACAACCTTACATGGTCATTCACGGGGAATTAGTTAAATCCAGTATGATATACCTTGCCAGTGGACTCATAAGCAGATGTTTAACAGAACAAAGGAAGATTGGATTGAGTTAAGGGAAAAAAAAGCAAGACCCCTAGATATATTACCATCCGTGTGAATTTTTGAAAGTACACACATATGCGTGTGTGTGTACACACAGATATGATACTGGTATTGTCATAAATATTTTTCTGGTAGAAAACATGAGAAACTTAACAATGGCTATCCACAAGGAGAGGCTTGGGAAGGATACTTTCATTAACCGTTCTATTTTGTGTGTGCACCTGTAATATATATTTAAGAACATAATTCTTCAAAACAGAGCATTTATATAAGAAGTCTCTAAATTATGGGTCTATCTTTAATAATTTCTAAGGACCAACCACCCTTCCTGAAAAGAATTCCTCAGCGTGTTCAACAATCAGTGTGGCAGACAACTCAATTAAGCCAGCATCTTCTTCTTTCCTTAGCAATTTCTCTTCTACAAACAAACAAACAACACCTGGAGTTTTTCCTGAGCTCTCTATCCTCCTCCTTGTTCCTTCAAATGCAACCAGTTGCCAACTCCTATGGATTTTCTCCCATCCCCCTGCTTCTCCCCTCGTTGAGGTGTTCGGTATCTTCAACTAGATAATGGTAGTAGTAGAAGGAGATGTTACTGAGTTCTTTTGCGTGCCAGGTACCTCATATGCTCTGCTCTTGAATCCCTACAGCAATCACAGAAGGTTGGTATTGTATTCTGTCGGCATGTATTCTGTGCCTATTAATACCTTCTGCTATCCTGGCCCTTCAGAGATCCTTTCTCAAGCATGTTGAATTCTCACCACTTCTGGTATAATGCATTTACTGTTTCCTTTCCTTGGAATGTCCAAATCTATCCATCCTTCAAAGTCCTGTAGTCTATGAAGGCTTCCCTTCTCACTTTTCCTTCTGATGTCTGTGCCTCTATTATACCACTTTTTGCTTTCTTCTTGGCACCACGATTAATTATGTATATGTCTCACATCCCCAAATAGTCCACGAACACCTGAGGACAAGAAGTGTGTCCAATAGCAACTTGTATTTTCACAGGGCTTAGCATAGCTCCTTGCAGATAGGAGACACTCAACAAACATCTGCAAAATCAACCAGCAGGATCACTGAATAAATGTTTGTTTATGAGAGAAGCAGAAGGAGGTTCTGACCCTGTCAGCAACTCTTTTTGATTTTCTACGAGTCACTTAACTTTAGTAGTGATAATACTGATGATAAAATAATAGCTCTTTCTTTTTCAAGACTAGGCACTTTACATATACTGTGTCATTCAGTCCTTTCAACAGCCTTATGAGGTAGACAGTATTACCATATTACAAGAGGAAACAAGTGTAGAGAGATCGAGTAACATGTCCAAGGTCACACAGGTGAGCTGTTGGCTTGTGATTTCTGTCTTGTTCATCTTTGTATTGTTTTTATTGCTCGCCTGACCTTTTGTATGTGTTCAATAAATGTTTGAAAAATGACTTTTTAAAAAGTGGGTATTTCTTCAAGGAGAAAACTTTTTCCTTTTCTTTTTATTGTATCTATATGAGAGGATGGAGGTTAGCTAGACCTACTGTGGTAATCATTTCATAATATATGTAAATCAAAGCATCATGCTGCATGCCTTAAATGTATAATACAGTGATGCATGTCAATTATTGCTCAGTGAAACTAGGGAAAAAACTAAAACTAAATAGATAGAGAGAGAGATAGATAGAAAGACAGGTAGATAAAATTGGGTGTTTCTTTGTACCTGCTTGGGCTTTTATGAATTCAATGACTCATGCTATTGAGCCAAAAAAAGCCCAAACAGATAATTAAAGAAAAGCTGATACTTTCTGTTATACACAGAAAGCGACGTATTGATCTTTGGGACTCTACGATAGGTTGGTTTGGCTTTTAACTTTTTGCTTTATCATGAACAGCAGCAATACTTAGAGAGGCACTGCTTGAAACATATGCAAAGTTAAGGGGCTTTTTCTTTGGGGGGGTTCTGGTGATGAGCTAGGTAATTTTAGCTCTGCTTTTATAATTGGCAATTCCACCAAAATCCCTCAGATGGGCATGTGTGATTTCTCTATTAAACATTTTATATTACCTTGGACAATGCTCAGGCCAAGAGTCCAGTGTCAGGGCCCTTTGTTACCAAACTGGGGATCTGGTGCCTATTTCTCACAGGTCTGAGAGTCAGTGGGCCAGGTACAAACTTTCTGGCTGACAAGGGCTGCGGAACCTCAAATAACTGGGCTACAGTTTGAGTTCTCTTAAATTCTGATGCCAAATTAACTGATAGGTTTTGCTCTTTAAATGAAAAAAGAAAAAAAGTTATGTGCATAGAACAACTTGTATCAAATTTTGTTTCCCTGAATTATACAGACATTCTCACAATCTATGACTATGTTTCAGTTTTGAATATATATGCTTAATAAGCTATATTAACTCTTTTAAGAGCAGTAAGTAGCCAAGACAAGTAGCAGACCAACACCTCCAGAGAGAACTTCAGCCTCCTTGTCCAGTCTTTATGGCCAAGGTCAGGGGATCAGCTTCAAAAATAGTGGCAGGGGGCAGCGAAGGGGGAAGTGAATGGCTGTTGTATAGATATAAACTCCAGATTTGGAATTGGGAAGCCTGGTGAGATAGTCTTCTGGCTCTGAGATGTTGGGCACATCACTTATCTAGCCTGTATAACCCTCAGCAAAAAATGCAGGGGTCCATTCTTCCCTGGGGCAGCTGATAGGATTTCTGATTGTGGGTGTGAAAGCACATAGCACAGTTACCTAGCTTAAGAAATGCTCGATAAATGTTGGTTGAATGCAAACTATGGGGACTCAAAACATATGTTTTTAGGGATTAGGACAATGAAAAGTGTTAATAGCATATGCATTACTAAAGCGTATGTGTTCGAGTTTTAATCTTTTAGTAAAATTTGTTGTAGACATCCTAGATTCTGCTATTTGAAGGATGACATATTTTATACCTCACCCTGAGCCAATAATAAATGTGTGTGTCCAGTGAACAAATGAATACATGACTGAAAAATGGGATTTGGGGTTATAAACATACCAGTTCACAAGAAACTGTATTAAAACTAACAAAAGGCAATTGGAATGTTTTATGGTTTCAATTACTGATAATATTGCTAAAGCTAGTACTTATTAAGGGCTTAAATTATGCTAGCTTTGGGGAGTTGTAGGGTAAGGATATGGAATACGTAAAAGATACTCATTTAAATCAGAATCCTAGAACTGGGAAGGTTCTGAGTAGGAAGTGCCAAGAAAACATGAGCCATTTTCCCTTCCAACTTTATCAGTTATTTAAATGTACTGAGTTTAAACATGCCTGCATTGCAAATACTTTTTGGCTTTTAATTCTAATTTCAGATTTAGCAGACATAAAGACACAAAATTCAAAATGCAGAAAATGGAAATAATGGAAATGGTGGTATAGACAGAGAATATAAAAGCAAGAAGGCTTTAGGAGAAACTGATGCTCAGAGCGACCTGAAAGGGAAAAGGAAACAGACAAACAAAGCTTGATCTATTTTCATTAAGAAGAGAGACAGATACTGAAGCTAGAAAGGGCAATATCATCCTCCTAGTAAAATGTCGATGTGATATGTAAGTGAAATTTCTAATTGTTTATAAAAAACGACGTATACATGTCATCTCGACTTGTAAAGAAAATTTCTGCTTTGCTCAAAATAGGATATGTAGACCATATAAACTCATGCACTTAGTACAACAATTGGTAACGATCTAGAATTTTTATCTTTATTGTAATTCTCATATCCATATTAATATAAAGGATGCCAGAGCTTTTAAATACTGGCCCCCCAAATTTGAACACTACAAATGTGTAAAGAGGAAAACAATGTCAGGTATCCATTTGTGACTGTGCAAATCAATGTCTCTAAAAAGAGCAGTCTGGACTATGGGTTATTCTTGTTACCAAAAAGGAAAACAGCCAGTGTGACCATCAACATGGAGAAAAAGTGCAAAGTAAAAACACTGCTAAAAGCAAAGAGAATTCTTGAACTCTTTGACCTAATTTGAGTTGAGATATAAAGTGTCCTTCAGCCCCTCGGTTCAGAGCCCACTCACATCTTTGGGGCCGTGGAGCTGGATTTCATTGAGTAACTAACTGGTCAGTGGTGGGGCTGAGCTACACGAAAGACAGATGAAGTCTTTCATTCTGAAGGTGAATACACCTGCTCTTAAGGTCCCCAAACATCCCTAACTCTAATCAGTAATTGCCATTAAAAGCTCTCATTATGTGAAGTAAGTGTAATTAGAGCATCTTGCCCTCACAGGGTGTACTGCACGGAGAAGGCTGGAAGCATTCATAAATTAGTGCCAATTCACTCTGCCTCTACCATGCATTCTGCTGTGAGGGGGAAAAATCGTATTTATACACATTAAGTCAAAAGCCCACTGGCCCTTACAAAATTAGCCTCAACGCTAACTGTGCTTATTTGAGGGACTCCCTATTTCATTATGTGTCTCAGAAATAAAAGAGATAAAGTTTGCTGCCATCAATAACGCTGAACATATCTGCTGAATCCCGCAAATTCCAAGAAATTAATTATTCAAAATCTTGTGGGAATTTTGTCATGGTGGAGATATGACTTGTTTGCAAACGGAGCTCAGGGGATGCTCAGTATGATCGAGCCCTGTATATGTGCACAACTGCTGCATTCATCACGACGTGGAGAACACAGCCTTCTCCTATCTCTCTGCAATTCCTGAAAACTTGGAATTTATATTATAAAGTCGTTATGCACAACACAATACATTCCCAATCTCTTATGAAGAGTAATCATGATATGTCATTATAGCTTATAGATTAAAGGGATTGGTAAATATATTTTCTCTTCCTCATCTCTTAAACATACATGCCATAACTCAAAAAACATTGAAATCGAATGGTCAGAGACAGAAGATAGGAGAGAAAAACATACTGGTCTCTCTTGGGAGACAGAATGTGTGTGTGTGTGTGTGTGTGTACACAAACATACATGCATGTATATTTATATGTATACATGTGTATACCTGTACACACATAATGTGTTTATATATATTTGCACATATATGCATATACTCATACACACCCACGCTCATATAATTCTGAACCGCAGATTTACTCAAAACCTAGAAATTGGCGATGCCAATTTTATCACTGACTGGTATCCCAGGGACCAACACCCAAGAAGGTAACACTAGCAAAAAATCCAATATTTCCCCCAAAAGGTCCCTTTACAGATGAGCCAAATTCTTGATGAAAAATTTCGAACCATTGTCAATACTTAAGCCAGAATAATCTTTCTAAAACTCAAATCTAATCATGCCATTCCCCTGTGGAAATTCTTCTTATTGTCCTTAGAATAAAGGCCTAAATCCTCCTTAACAAGGCCCACCAGACCCTGTGTGATCTAGCCACCCCAGCCTACCTCAGCCTCATTTTAAGCCATTCTTCATTTTCTGAGCTCTAGGCACAGGGGCTTTCTTTTAGTTCTTTGGACACATCATGTGCCCTGTCTCAGGGCCTTTGAACATGGTGTTCTTTCTTATAAGATGCTCTCCACTTAGCAAATCCCTACCATTGTTCAGATCTCAGTTTAAAAGTCAATTGCTCACAGAAGCCTTCCCTGACCCTCCCTCTCCCCCTCAAAAACAAATAGGTAATAATCACTAAATGTTCCTGTGTGTTAGGCACCATGCCCAAATTTTCACAACAGCCCCGTGAAATTAGCATTATTATTATCTCCATTTACAGATGCGAAAATGAGTCCCAGAAAGATTAATATGCAAGAGTATACAGCTTGTAAATGGTGGAAGAGGAACTCACTGATGTCATCCCCTTGGTGTAGTCTCTCTTCACACGCTACACACTTCGGTTAATACTTAGCACATAATCAGTTGCTTAATGTTTGCTTTCCACACTAGAATGTAACCTCCATAAAGGCAGTAAAGGCAGAACGGGTTCTACCTTGTACTAAGATACTGTGCTGGTACTGGGAACGAACACAGAGGTAAACAAATGTTTCTTGTTGCATGAATGAACGCATGACATATCAAGTCATTTTGAACACAAAGAAAAGAAAGGCTAACTAAAAATGCTCATGATAAGTTGCTACCTATGCAATTCTAGCACTGAATGTGGAATGCTGAAATAGGCATAACTTATTATTAAGTACTATATGAAGTCAAATCAAGTCCATAGTAAATATAATTTGAATAGGAAATGCATGAAGCATGTGTTAGAAAGAGGCAAGGCAGTGTACACATCTAACTCCATACTGAAACCTACTAGTAAGAGTACTCAGAGCACTTTTTGAAAATTCAGTTCTCTGTAGTTTTCAGAGTCAGCTTGATAGCTCCCAATTCCAACTTCAAAGTGTAATTGGTATGGCCACTGTGGAAAACAGTATAGAGGGTTCTCAAAAAGCTAAAACTAGAACTACCATATGACCCAGCAATTCCACTCCTGGGTATATATCTAAAAAAAACAAAAACACTAATTTGAAAAGATACATGCACCCTAATGTTCATAGCAGCATTATTTACAATTACCAAGGTATGGAAGCAACCTAAGTGTCTATCAAAAGATGAATGGATAAAGAAGATATGGTATATATATATATATATATGTATATATGTATGTGTATATATATATATATACCACATCTGAATATATATATTCCATTGTATGGAATGAAATATATTCAGCCATAAAAGTGAATGAAATTTTGCCATTTGCAGCAATGTGGAAGGACTTGGGGGGCATTATGCTAAGTGAAATAAGTCAGACAGAGGAAGACAAATGCTGTGTGACATCACTTATATGTGGACTCTAAAAAATACAACAAATTAGTGAATATAACAAAAAAGAAACAGACTCACAGACATAGGGAACAAACTTGTGGTTACCAGTGAAGAGAGGGGAGGGTTGGGGAATATAGGTGTAGGAAATTAAGAGGTGTAAACTATTAGGTATAAAATAAGCTACAAGAATATATTGCACAACAATGGGAATATAGCCAATATTTTACAACAACTATAAATGAATTGTAACCTTTACAAATTGTGAATCACTATATTGTACCCTTGTAACTTACGTAATACTGTACAGCAACTATACTTCAATAAAAGTAGGTAAATAAATAAAATCACATTGAAAAATTGTGTGTAAATATGGTAAAATCATCTCAAAGACCCATAGAAGATTTATCTCAATGAATATAGCTAATCCTAGCATCTAAACAAGATTACTCATATTATATCAGGAAATCTATTCAGAATAATTGCAAATTTTCTTGAACTTAATATGTAAGGCCAATACCACTGACTCTGGAGATTGGTCAAGGTCAGCCCTAGATTCCAAATTCTCATAATCCATGGTTATAACATGAATGAAAACCTGACTTAAGTATTTATTTCTACATTTCACCTCATTAAGTCTTTTTCTGTGTGTGTGTACATACATTTTATAAATTTTAAATTAAAAATTATGTAAGAGACAATGTAAACACCTAATACAGTGCCTGACAGTTTTTCTTTAGAATTGTAACCTAATGTTACACATGTATATCAAAGATGGCATACGCTTGTTCCAGCTAAACTACATGATCAGTTAATAGATGTGGTTTTCACCTCAAGTTTATGTAATTTACACATTATAGTTCTTGTTGGTTACATTTCCATTTTCTTTATTATTAATATATTAATCTATATCTCAAATTTATGAAAGCAAATCAATAGCTTCAAAGCAGTTTTATAGTATTAAATTAGTGAGAAAAATATTAAAAACATTATAAATAAATATAGTAAACAAGACAAGTGAAAATATAAAATATACATGCTGACATAAACACATCTCTAAGTATAAAAATTGGTATAAGTACTGCAAAAAAAAAAAAGGGAAGAAGAAATTTGGAAACTAACTGATTTGAGCCACAGAACCCAGGAAAGCCTCCGTACTTGACTAAGTAAGCGTAAGAAGAGGGAGAATAGGAGAATTGGTTGAAAGCCTGTATAAGAAGCAATTAGAATTCAAGATCCCCTCCCCCATCCCATATACTCCCTGGGACTGAAAACAAGATTTTTATTTTCTATGGAACTGAACCAGAAAGGTTCTAGTGCAGGGAATTCCATGTACCATGTAGAGTGAGCAATGACACATCATACTGAAAACAAAGGGATTAAATGAAATTCTACATTATGAACAATGAATAATGACCCTCAGGCTCGTTTTCCAGTCAGTTTCTAGAATGTTTGCATCAGGTTAGATACTCCCCAAAAGGAAATTCTCTGAAGGGTTACTAGCACAAGAGAAAAGACGGGGTGGATTTCCAATAAGCTTTTTTTTTTTTTTTTAAAACATCTGTATTGGAGTATAATTGCTTTACAATGTTGTTAGTCTCTGCTGTACGACAAAGTGAATCAGCTATATGCATATATATATCCCCACATCCCCTCCCTATACCATTCCTCTAGGTGGACACAAAGCATCGAGCTGATCTCCCTGTGCTATGCAGCTGCTTCCCTCTAGCTATCTATTTTACCTCTGGTAGTGTGTATATGTCAATGCTACTCTTACACTTCACCCCAGTTTACCCTTCCCTGACTCCATGTCCTCAAGTTGATTCTCTACCTCTGTGTCTTTATTCCTGTCCTGCCCCTAGGTTAATCAGAAACTCTTTTTTTTTTTAAGATTCCATATATATGTGTTAGCATACAGTATTTGTTTTTCTCCTTCTGACTTACTTCACTCTGTATGTCAGACTCTAGGTCCATCCACCTCACTACAAATAACTCACTTTCATTTCTTTTTATGGCTGAGTAATATTCCATTATACATATGTGCCACAGCTTCTTTATCCATTCATCTGTCGATAGACACATAGGTTGCTTCCATGTCCTGGCTATTGTAAATAGTGTTGCAATGAACATTGTGGTACATGATTCTTTTTGAATTATGGTTTTCTCAGGGTATCTGCCTAGTAGTGGGATTGCTGGGTCATATGGTAGTTCTATTTTTAGATTTTTAAGGATGCTCCATACTGTTCTCCATAGTGGCTATATCAATATACATTCCCACCAACAGTGCAAGAGGGTTCCCTTTTCTCCACACCCTCTCCAGCATTTATTGTTTATAGATTTCTTGATGATGGCCATTCTGACTGGTGTGAGGTGATACCTCACTGTAGTTTTCATTTGCATTTCTCTAATGATTACTGGTGTTGAGCATCCTTTCATATGTTTGTTGGCAATCTGTATATCTTCTTTGGAGAAATGTCTATTTAGGTCTTCTGCCCAGTTTTGGACTGGGTTGTTTGTTTTTTACATATTGAGCTGCATGAGCTGCTTATATATTTTGGAGATTAATCCTTTGTCAGTTGCTTCGTTTGCAAATATTTTCTCCCATTCTGAGAGTTGTCTTTTGCTCTTGTTTATGTTTTCCTTTGCTGTGCAAAAGCTTTTAAGTTTCATTAGGTCTTATTTGTTTATCCTTGTTTTTAATTTCCATTTCTCTAGGAGGTGGGTCAAAAAGGATCTTGCTGTGATTTATGTCGTAGAGTGTTCTGCCTATGTTTTCCTCTAAAAGTTTTATAGTGTCAGGCCTTACATTTAGGTCTTTAATCCATTTTCAGTTTATTTTTGTGTATAGTGTTAGGAACTGTTCTAATTTCATCCTTTTACATGTAGTTGTCTGGTTTTCTCAGCACCACTTATTGAAGAGGGTGTCTTTTCTCTATTGTATACTCTTGCCTCCTTTATCAAAGATAAGGTAACCACATGTGTGTGGGTTTATTTCTGGGGTTTCTATCCTGTTCCACTGATCTATATTTCTGTTTTTGTGCCAGTTCCATACTGTATTGATTGCTGTAGCTTTGTAGTATAGTCTGAAGTCAGGGAGCCTGATTCCTCCAGCTCCGTTTTTCTTTCTCAAGATTGCTTTGGCTATTCGGAGTCTTTTGTGTTTCCATACAAATTGTGAGATTTTTTGTTCTAGTTCTGTGAAAAATGCCATTGGTAGTTTGAGAGGGATTGCATTGAATCTGCAGATTCCTTTGGGTAGTATAGGCATTTTAACAATGTTGATTCTTCCAATCCAAGAACATGGTATATCTCTCCATCTGCTTGTATCATCTTTAATTTCTTTCATCAGTGTAATAGTTTTCTGCATACAGGTCTTTTGTCTCCTTAGGTAGGTTTATTCCTAGGTATTTTATTCTTTTTGTTGCAATGGTAAATGGAAGTGTTTCTCTAATTTCTCTTGCAGATTTTTCATCATTAGTGTATAGGAATGCAAGAGATTTCTGTGCATTAATTTTGTATCCTGCTACTTTACCAAATTCATTGATTAGCTCTAGTAGTTTTCTGGTAGCATCTTTAGGATACTCTATGTACAGTTTCATGTCATCTGCAAACAGTGACAGTTTTACTTCTTCTTTTCCAATTTCGATTCCTTTTATTTCTTTTTCTTCTCTGATTGCTGTGGCTAAAACTTCCAAAACTATGTTGAATAATAGTGGTGTGAGTGGGCAATCTTTTCTTGTTTCTGATCTTAGAGGAAATGGTTTTAGTTTTTCACTACTGAGAATGATGTTAGCTGTGGGTTTGTCAGATATGGACTTTATTATGTTGAGGTAGGTTCCCTCTATGCCTACTTTCTGGAGAGTTTTTATCATAAGTGGTGTTGAATTTTGTCAAAAGCTTTTTCTGCGTCTATTGAGATGATCATATAGTTTTTATCCTTCAATTTGTTAATATGGTGTATCACATTGATTGATTTGTGTATATTGAAGAATCCTTGCATTCCTGGGATACACCCTGCTTGATCATGGTGTATGATCCTTTTAATGTGCTGTTGGATTCTATTTGCTCGTATTTTTTGAGGATTTTTGCATGTATGTTCATCAGTGAGATTGGCCTATAGTTTTCTTTTTCTGTGACCTCTTTGTCTGGTTTTGTTTATCGGGGTGACGGTGGCCTCCTGGAATGAGTTTGGGAGTTTTTCTGCCTCTGCTATATTTTGGAAGAGTTTGAGAAGGATAGGTGTTAACTCTTCTCTCAATGCTTTATAGAATTCACCTGTGAAGCCATCTGGTCCTGGGCTTTTGTTTGTTGGAAGATTTTTATCCACAGTGACAATTTCACTGCTTGTGATTGGTCTGTTTATATTTTCTATTTCTTCCTGGTTCAGTCTTGGAAGGTTGTGCTTTTCTAAGAATTTGTGCATTTCTTCCAGGTTGTCCATTTTATTGGCATATAGTTGCTTGTGGTGATGTCTCATGATCCTTTGTATTTCTGTGGCGTCAGTTGTTAATTCTCCTTTTTCATTCCTAATTCTATTGATTTGAGTCTTCTCTCTTTTTTTCTTGATGAGTCTGGCTAATGGCTTATTAATTTTGTTTATCTTCTCAAAGAAACAGCTTTTAGTTTTATTGATCTTTGCTACTGTTACTTTCATTTCTTTTTCATTTATTTCTGATCTGATCTTTATTATTTCTTTCCTTCTGCTAACTTTGGGATTTTTTTTTCTTCTTTTTCTAATTGCTTTAGGTGTAAGGTTAGGTTGTTTATTTGAGATTTTTCTTGTTTCTTGAGGTAGGATTGCATTGCTATAAACTTCCCTCTTAAAACTGCTTTTGCTGCATCCCATAGGTTTTGGGTCGTCATGTTTTCTTTGTCATTTGTTTCTAGGTTTTTTTTTTATTTCCTCTTTGATTTCTTCATTGATCTCTTGGTTATTTAGTAGCATACTGTTTAGCCTGCATGTGTTTGTATTTTTTTACAGTTTTTTTTTCCTGTAATTGATATCTAGTCTCATAGTGTTGTGGTCAGAAAAGATACTTGATATGATTTCAATTTTCTTAAATTTACCAAGGCTTGTTTTGTGATCCAAGATATGACCTATCCTGGAGAATGTTCCATGAGCGCTTGAGAAGAAAGTGTATTCTGTTGTTTTTGGATGGAATGTACTATAAATATCAATTAATTCCATCTTGCTTAATGTGTCATTTAAAGCTTGTGTTTCCGTATTTATTTTCATTTTGGATCATCTGTCCATTGGTGAAAGTGGGGGGTTAAAGTCCCCTACTATGACTGTGTTACTGTCGATTTCCCCTTTTATAGCTGTTAGAATTTGTCTTATGTATTGATGTGCTACTGTGTTGGGTGCGTAAATATTTAAAATTGTTATATCTTCTTCTTGGATTGATCCCTTGATCATTATGTAGTATCCTTCTTTATCTCTTGTAATAGTCTTTATTTTGAAGTCTATTTTGTGTGATATGATAAATGTTACTCCAGCTTTCTTTTAATTTACGTTTTCATGGAATATCTTTTTCCATCTCCTCACTTTCAATCTGTATGTGTCCCTAGGTCTGAAGTGGGTCTCTTGTAGACAGCATATATACGGGTCTTGTTTTTGTATCCATTCAGCCAGTCTATGTCTTTTGGTGGGAGTATTTAATCCATTTACATTTAAGGTAATTATCAGTATGTATGTTCCTATTACCATTTTCTTAATTATTTTGGGTTTGTTATTGTAGGTCTTTTCCTTCTCTTATGTTTTCTGCCTAGAGAAGTTCCTTTAGCATTTGTTGTAAAGCTGGTTTGGTGGTGCTGAATTCTCTTAACTTTTGCTTGCCTGTAAAGGTTTTAATTTCTCCATAGAATCTGAATGAGATCCTTTCTGGGTAGAGTAATCTTGGTTGTAGGTTTTTCCCTTTCATCACTTTAAATATGTCCTGCTACTCCCTCTGGCTTGCAGAGTTTCTCCTGAAAGATCAGCTGTTAACCTTACGGGGATTCCATTGTATGTTATTTGTTGCTCTTCTCTTGCTGCTTTCAGTAATTTTTCTTTGTTTTTAATTTTTGATAGTTTGATTAATATGTGTCTTGGCATGTTTCTCTTTGGTTTTATTCTGTATGAGACTCTTTGCACTTCCTGGACTTGACTGACTATTTCCTTTCCCATGTTAGGGAAGTTTTCATCTATAATCTCTTCAAATATTTTCTCATACCCTTTCTTTTTCTCTTCTTCTTCTGGGACCCCTATAATTCAAATGCTGGTGTGTTTAATGTTGTCCCAGAGGTCTCTGAGACTGTCCTCAACTCTTTTCATTCTTTTTTCTTTATTCTGCTCCCTGGAAGTTATTTCCACCATTTTGTCTTCCAGCGCACTCATCCATTCTTCTGCCTCAGTTATTCTGCTATTGATTCTTTCTACAGTATTTTCAATTTCAGTTATTGTGTTGTTCATCACTGTCTGGTTACTCTTTAGTTCTTCTAGATCCTTGTTAAATGTTTCTTGTATTTTCCCCATTCTGTTTCCAAGATTTTGGATCACCTTTACTATCATTACTCTGAATTCTTTTTCAGGCAGGTTGCCTATTTCATCTTCATTTATTTGGTCTTGTAGGTGCTCCTTCATCTGTAACATATTTTTTTGTCATTTCATTTTTTCTTTTTGATGGGTGGGGCTGTATTCCTGTCTTATATGTTGTTAGGCCTGAGGCGTCCAGCACTGGAGTTTTCAGGCAGTTGGATAGAGCCAGGTCTGGGTGCTGAGATGAGGACCTCCGCGAGGCCCCACTCTGATTAATATTCCCTGAGGTCTGAGGTTCTCTGTTAGTCCAGCAGTTTAGGCTCATTGCTCCCACCACAGGAGCTCAGGCCTGACCTCCAACCTGGGAACCAATATCTGCAAGCTGCGTGGTGTGGCAAAAAAAAGAAAGAAAAAAGGGAGCAGTACAATATCAAAGAATAAAGAAGAAAATAAAATTAGAAAGATAAAGAATATATTAGGATAGGTAAAAATATAATTGACACAACTGGTCGCTGGGAACTCCTCCCATCCCTTAGGTGTCTGTGGTTCCCCACCGGTGCCTGGTAGGTGCACTAGTTGTGCGGAGATGCAAATTCCTTGTCCTCCTACTCTGCCATCTTGACTCCGCCCTCCTCATTAAATCTTTTATCTACCAGTGCTGCAACTGAAAAGCAAAATAAATAGGTCTTGCTTCATAATTTTCCTTTCTACCTTTCTGTAACAAAGTGGTTAATGATTACTGACATGGCCAAAGGCATGAGGCAGCTTGCCATGAAAAAATTTTCAAAGAGTACAAATATTATACCTTAAATCACATATTATAAAGGCTAATTATACTAGATCAGCACTTATATGAGGACACTGAGACAAAAGTCTGTCACTATATCTTTAGCAATGTACCTACTTAGACAGCCTGCAGAGCCCACCATGTACACATACACTAAATATGAACCACATGAGCAAATGAAAATATGGAGGACCTGGGAAAGATGCAAAGACATCTCCCTTCTAAATCCTTTTTCCATTCATGTATGTGTGGGATCACATTCCTTCATATTCTCATTCTTATGAGTATAAAATGAATTATCTGTAATTTTCAAAACACATGCCTTAATAGACATACATGAACTCTTTTCAGCTATCAGAATTGCTTAGTACTGTTCTCTGATCAACAGCTCTACTTCTTCCATGGAGCCTTCCCTGAATATTTCTATCTTCCCTCCTAAATCTCTGAGCTCTTACTCCTTGTTACCATGGTACCTGTCCCTCAGTTATATGCTTCCCTGTTAAAGCACACAGTTTCTACTATCTTGCTTTTCATATACTTATGTGTACATGTCTCCCCTTTTAAAGTAGAAGCTCTTTCGGGATAGGTTTTTCACCTGAATAAAATCTGCCCTGCTTCCCCTAAGCACTTGTCATAATGGATGCACATAATCGATAGAACAATTCACTTCACAAGTAAATGAACATGGCTGTCTGTGCGTGCAGTAGAGACAGGTGCTAATATATATTTGCTCCAACATATAATAACATCAGAGATGAGGTTATAACTTGATAAAATGTTATAACATAAGTAAAAAACCAAAACAATGTATGTATGGATGGCACGACTATCTTGCTAGACTAGTGTTTCTACTTTGATTATTCAATATTTCAATGTATTTTCTATCCCCTGGGCTCCCCCCACCCTGTACCTGTATATGACCATATATGTCATTTGTTTTCCTTTGCTCAATTTGGACTTTATAGAGCTTAATATTCATAAAAATGAATAAGATATTCTCATAAATGTAAGCCAAGCTGGCACTGAATTCCAGACACTGATCATTCTCTTTGCTGTGCATCACGGATTATTCTCATTATAGGTCAATTTACAGGGTTTTTTTCCCCCCTTTACATCCTTCCAATATTAATTATACTTTCTTCTCTCTAGTCTGGATCTACTATCCAACAGGTTGCTTAATCATTTCTATCTGAAGAAAATTGATAAGGTAACTAGACTCTGGTATCATTTGATATTCTATTCTCCAGTTTAATCACCCTGCTTAGTCCAATTCTTTGGCCACAATAGGGGATCATTATGTTGTTTTATTATAAATAAAGAGATGACTAATTAATCCAAAGTAATCCAAAGGCCTTAGAATATTGGAAGACACCCAGACAATGGTAGAAAAGCCTATTTCAATGGAGGGGGCATATTTAAATAAAAAATTTCCCTCCAGTGACAGACATTTTAGTGAAAGCTTTAAATAAAATGCATTATTTCATGCATTGTGGTGTGAAAGTCAAAAGCTCATGAAAGTAGAAAAGGTTGATAGTTTCAGATTACATTACTCTAAATAAAGAAGGAATTGTTGCTGACAGTACCTTAAATATACTGCATATATTGACATGCTTTTGAAGGAATTATAGTTGTGTGGCACAAGTCAAAATCAAATTTAGTTCAATCAGCTGCAGCATATTTTTAAAAAATAAAAACATATTAGGACACAAATGTATGAAAAGGTCTTTATCAACCTTGCTTTTTACATACCAAATTTTTTAATCCCTTCTTATTGGCAAGCAAAAAATGTGTACATTGGTGAAATTGTGGGATTATGCATATATTCATAGAAAAAGTAATTTCACACACACACACAAATTCCTGTCCACTACCTCCTCAAAAGTTCACGAGAATAAAAAGCAGGGAGGAACCTGCCGCTTTAGAATTCAGTACTAAATGTTTAAAGCCATAAAAGGAAAAGTCACCAAGATTTATACATACATAACAAAGGAAAAAAGAGCAAAAGAAATAACAGAATTAAGTCAAACCCTCTGTAAACTCAATTCAGACTTTAGGGTTTTACAGGGCATTAATCTAATATATGCCAAATTAGATTTTCAAATTCCATAATATTTGATTTCTTTTCTAAAACTGCTTTACCCTCAGTCCCAGAAGTTTTTCTTTCAAAGATAAACTACAGTTCTAAGTGAGATTTACGTTCAACTAGGAGCGCTATTTGTTGTTTTTTTAAGTATTTATGAATCATATATACGATTTTACCCTCTCTAAACATTATTTTTGACTTTAATAAAGTTAAGACAGTTGTAAGAACCAAAAGATGGTTTAATGTGGATTAAATAATGCTCATTTAAAAAGCAGGCCACCTGTACACTATCTGTCAACTAAAATCATGTCAGAAAAGTTTTCAGACATCTGGGAATTTCTTCCAACTTAACAACTAAGTTCCAGCAACAATAAAGTCATCCAGGAATTTTCAGGATAAGACAGAGCTGCTTTCAAAACACAACCCCCCAAATATACACAATTGATCACAGGTAACTTTTCTGCTTTTGCTGTGGGACCTTTAGCTTGAAAAAAACCCAAACAAACCCCATGACTATGTTTGTTTTTTTTTTTAACATCTTTATTGGAGTATAACTGCTTTACAATGGTGTGTTAGTTTCTGCTTTATAACAAAGTGAATCAGTTATACATATACATATGTTCCCATATCTCCTCCCTCTTGCATCTCCCTCCCTCCCCCATGACTATGTTTTAGTCTACGTCAGGAAGAACGTGCACAGCACGCTGGGATTTTTAGCAGTGGGTCAGCTTGAGCTTTCCTTCACACCCTGCTTAATGGGGCTTTTCGCTAACATCACTCCTGAACATCGAGTCTCAAAGTGAGACTGTAAAACAGAAGTCCTTCAGTTTGGCCCATCCTCTTATGCTGACGTGGTGTTGAGACGTAAGTCTGTGGGTTGTTCAAGAACAAATAAAAGATGGCAGCAGGATACCCAAGGATGTAATCACTGTACAGTGAGTAGATCTGGGGTAGCATCAAGATAGGACAGCAGAAGAAACACCTTTAAGAATTCTCGGGAGTATGATTTAACAGTACAAACCAGAGTAGAAACTAAAGCTGAAAGAAAAAAACTGGATAAAGCAGTAGCAAAAGAAGTTGTTATTTTGGGCAGAGGCTCTGGGGACCAGAGTTTAAGAGGTAGAGCTGTAAAGCACAGTGAGCTCTTCAGGCAGTGCAGATGTATGTAATGCACAAGTGTTCAAAGTGTTAACAATAGAGCATTGGCATTGTCTGCAACATCATGTAATCAGAACACCTCGAGATTTCTGAAAATATGTGGAAATGTGTGGACATGTACAAATGCCTGAGAAAGAGTAGAACTCTTCTACTGGACCCTCTCAATCAAAAAAGGAAGAAGATTCTGTACTGAAAAAAAAAAATAGATAAATCTCTTTACATAAGTCAGCGTCCTACAATTTCATATTTATTTCAGCAATGAAATATCAAGGTAGAATAAGCTATGTAAAAACTGGTAATAGTTACATACACTTATACACACACACAATGAATGTGTGACATCCACTACAGCTTAAATATTTGGTTATCTTTCTAGTTTCAGTATAGTAAGAGAAGGAGTATCAAAAAGATTCTTCATCACAAAAGAAGTCAAAGAAGACAGATGAAGATCAAGAAAATCAGAAACTCCAAAGGGGAATCTATACGCGATTATACTGTAACAACAGTGGAACATTTGTTTTAAGAAAAGTAGACAAGCCTTGGACCAGTGATCAGGAAGTTCTTTAATTTGATGTAATAAGAAACAGCTTTATGGACCACTGCATGCTGGACTTAACTTTCCTTCACAAACGAATCTCTGAGTGATGTCAAAAGACCAGAAGAATGAAATGTGGCCTTGGAAAGGCTGTTTAGAGATGGAAACAAAGACAAGTCCACCCTGAAGAAGAGAAAAGAAGGGAGAGAAAAAATAGCAAGGTGGGAAAAGTGAAAGCTTACCTGTGAATACGTAACACAGACAGACTGCTAACGGGTAAGACTTGAAAATTCCCAGACTTTTTGTTCTACTCTGAGTTCTGGAAAATTGTTAATTTATTCTATAGCTATTTAGCACAGTATAGGTGCCAGGCACTATATAAACAGCAGGAGTATTGGGATGAAAAGGGCAGACAAGGACCCTCCTCTCTCAGAGTTTACACTCTAGTGGGGATTGACATACAGCAGATAAATGAACAAGATAACTTGGATACTAATAACGGCTTTGAAGAAAATAAAACAGGTTGATGTGATAGAAAGTGCTGGGGAAGCACTCAGGGAAGGTCAGTGAGGAGGTGCCGTTTGAGTTGACACCTGCATGACGAGAATGAGCCAATCCAGTGAAGACTGGAGGAAAGAATGTTCCAGACAGAGGGGGTGGCTACTACAAAGGCCCTAAGGAAGAAACGGGCTTGGTGTGTTTGGGGAGAGAAACTTTGTGCTGCTGAAGTGTGCTGAGTATGGGGGGTATAAGGTAGGGCCAAGGAGGAAGGCAGGGCTAGGTAACAGGACCTTATTGGTTGGGATAAGGAGTCTAGATTTTATCCTCAGGGCAACAGAAGACACCACAGATGTCTTAAAACCAGGGAAGAGCTGGGAGAGAGTATGGTGACACAACAAGAGTTTTACATTCTGAAAAGGTTACTTTAGCTGATATGTGAAATCAGAATTTTAGGGGGATCAGAATAGAAGCAGGGGGACAAATTAGGGCATAATTGTAGCATAACAGGCAAGAGTTGATGGCATCTTGCATTTGGGTAGTGACAGTGAAGATGAAGAGAAGATGATGAACTCAAAATGTATTTTGAAGGTAGACCCAATAGGATTTGCTGATGACTTAGATACGGGGAGGGGGAAATGCTGAAAAGAGAGAAATCTAGGAAAACTCTTAAATCCAAGTAATGGGTAGAGCCATTAACTGAAATGAGATAGATTAAGGCAGAAGCAGTTTAAGGATGGGGGAGGTGTGATCAAGAATTCTATTTTGCATATGGTAAGCTTGAGATGCTTATTAGATATCCAAAATGAGACATCAAATAGGCATCTTGATGTATGAGTCTGGCATTTGGGGGAGAAGCTGGAGCTGAAGACATCAATTTGGTAGCAGATGCATTTTGATGTTCCATAAATCCATGAGATTGGATGATCTTTCCTAGGGAGTTACTGTAGACTAAGAAAAGACCAGGACTTACCACCAAATCCTGACACAACCTAACATTTACAGAAGTTAAGCACAGCAGAGAACCCACATAGGATACTGAAAAGGTGCAGTAGGAACCTCAGGAGAAGGAGGTAGCATGGAAATGAAGAAGGAGGAAAACATGTTTCAAGGAGAAAATGACTGACTGTGTCTAGTAGTGCCAAGTGTTTGGGTAAAACAAGGACAGAGAAGCCACCAGTGGCTTTGGCAAGATGGAGGTCACTGGTGACCTTGACAAGAGCAGAGTCAAGTTCTAAGTAGAGTGCTAGGGAGGCTTGATTAGAGTCAACTGAGGAGAGGCAGTGCTGTAAGAAGTAAAGATTGGGACAGCTATTTCAAATTTTGCTTGCTTGGAAGTTGAGCAGTGAAATGGGGCAGTGGCTGGAGGGAACATGGAAGGTGTTATAAGAGCACGGTCCAGTAGAGGCCCACACTCAATCCTATTCCGGTTTCTAGGCTCAGTATAAATATATGGGATGGAAAGCAGGATCTTGAGTTATTTACTGAGTCACGGATACAATAAATACTTGTGAAACATCTAGATGCAAGATGTGCAATGTGGTAGGAGTCAGAATAGAACTAAGGACATGGGCTTGAAATCAAAACTACGATGATATACACATATGCATATAACTGGATCACCTTGCTGTACACCTGAAACCAACAAGACATTGTAAATCAACTCTGCTTCAATTTAAAAATCTTTTTAATTAAAAAAAGAAGGATATGGTCTTGGAATTTCAGCACTTGAGCTCTTGCCAGGCAGCAGAACCCTAACCCTAGAATTTGGTTCCAAAAAAAGAAGGCTAGGCTTCAGGTCCCACTGGACTCACTGTACTTCACATCTGATGACAGATGAACGGACAGGCTGTCAACAAGAGCTCCTATTCGCCGCACATACAACATTTATTATATATATCTGACCTTGCAGATACATATTTTTTCTTTAGATTTTTCAACTGAATGTTTGTGCCTTTTGAGCACCTTCGCCCAGTTACCGCACCTCCCGACCCCACAGATATTAAAAGAAGAGGAAGAATACGAAGGAAATAGAAATGAACTAACATGTAATAAAGATGGCATAAAATGTATGTGGACATTTAGGGAATATATATTTACATATAAAAGTGTAAAGAAGGCTAGCAATAAGGAAAACACCCCAAAAAGAACAAAGGAAAAATGGAAACCATCAATGAAAGGGAAGAAACTGCAAACACTGAATGGCTTCAAGACTCAGAACAGCTAAAATTTGCTTGCTGAGTAAGGAGTCAGAGAGGAGAATCAGATAGTCATTTGGCCATGATCTATCAGTATTTTTCTTAGAGATCGTTAGCTGCCGTAACAGCAGAGATAATAGTATCCAGGTTGGAAAGACCTGCTCTGCTCTATCCAATCCTCCTCACTGACACTGGCTGCTGGTCTCCAGTAACCCACTCCAGCAATCCTCTCGTCCTCTCTGTGCTCTACTCCCATCCTCCCCCGCAAACTGTGATCACCATCTGGCTTGGTTCATCTTCTGGATGATGATGGATGACTTAATTACAGAAATAAGGCAAGAATCAGCTACAAGGAGAGAAGCCAAATATGAACAAAAGGGCAGGGACAGAGCCCTTTCCTATGGTCCCTTATTAATAAGCTTTGCACTTCCCTATGCCCGGGAGGCTTGTGTGGATGATTTTGGTGAGAGGAGGAAGAATGAAGTGAGGAAAGGCAATGCTTACTGCATGTCTCTTACATGCCAGCAACTCTGCTTAGGCTTTTCATGTTTCCACATTTGTTCCTGACAACAATCCTGAGTTGCCTATGGATGAGGAAACTGTGAACCAAAAAAAAAAAAAACCCATGAGAATTTTGCCCACATTCAAACAGCCAGATAGAAGCAGAAATGGGGTGTAAAACCAAGTCTGTCTGACTCTAAATACCATTATTTTCTCATTATAAAACACCAAGGAGTGGATTGCATATGTTTAAAATATATTAAACTAATGAGAAATTATGAACTTATATACTATCGTACATCAACTATATCTCAATAAAAAATTAGAAACAAAAAATACAAAGCAAATAAATAGAAAGAAACTATGTGAAAATAATAAGTAAAAAATGTATAAATGTAATAAATTTGTGATTTGGGGTACTCTGAATCAGTATTTTTTGTTGAGATTGCAAAGGTCAACTAAGCTCAAAACTAGATTAATAGAAACTTTATGAAACATTTTTAGAAACCAGGTTAAAGGGTGACATAGTATGCAGACCTGTTTAGAATGAAATAAAAATTTACATCTACACAACCACCACAAAAGAGGTATGAACAGGCATACACACTCAAGCACACACACACACACACACAATCATTATCTTCAGAACCAACTGAGTGTAAGTTGCAGATGTGATACACCATTAACACTTCAGAGCGTATTTCCTAAAAGACAAGGACACTCCCATATACAACCACAGTAAAACCTGCTAAATCAGGAAATTATCTTGATAATGATACCACCATCTACCGTCAATCCAGTCCCATCAAACTTCACCCAACTGTCCCAATCTAGAGTCATATTTTGCACTTAGTTGTCATGTCTCTTTATCTAGAACAATTCCTTAATCTTTCCATGCTTTTTATAACCTCGGTATTTTTGAAGAGTACAGGCCAGTTATTTCGCAGTGTCCCCCTATTTGGGTTTCTCTGTGTCGTTCGCATGATTAAATTCAGGTGATGCATTTTGACAGGAATGCCTCAGAAGTGACGCTATGCTCTTCTTAATGTACCACATTCGGCGGCAATGATGTCCATTTGCCCCACTACCGGGGATGTTCACTTTGCTCATTTGGTTTAGAGGTGGTTATCTTCTAGGTTTCTCCTCAGTGAAGTTACTGTTTCCCCCTTTTTAATTAAAATACTTTGAGAATACTACCACCCTGTTCCTTCATTAACTTTCCAGAGCTAGTTTTAACCTCCATGGATGATTCATGCCTGAATCAATTATGCGTATTACTTCTACAGCAGTGCCAAATGGCGATTTCCTAACTCCATCATTCTTTCTATGTTTATAGCCTGGAATTCTCCCCATTGATTTGTTTATTCAGTTATTTATTGATATTAGTATGGACTCCTGGGTTCCTATTTTATTCAGTGGAGTATAATCTTTTACAATCATTATTTATTTTGATGCTCAAATAATTCCAAATTTGACCAGTGCATGTCCTTTCAAGTTGGCTCCTGTATAACTTCTGACATGGCCTCATCATTTTTTTTAAGTTTTTTTAATTGAAATATAGTTGAGGTACAATATTACATAAGTTACAGGTGTACCGTATAGTGATTCACAATTTTTAAAGGTTATAATCTATTAATAGTTACTACAAAATACTGGCTATATTCCCTGTGTTGTACATCCTTGTAGCTTATTTTATACATAGTAGTTTGTACCTCTTAATCCTATACCCCTACCTTGCTCCTCCCCCATCCCCTCTCCCCAATGGAACCACTAGTTTCTTCTCTAGGTCTGTGAGTCTGCTTGTTCTTTGTTATATTCACTAGTTTGTTTTATTTTTTAAATTCCACATAAAAGTGAGATCACACATTTTTAGCACTAATTACCCTCAATTTAGTCATATCCCCATACCTCCTACATACAATGGCTATCCTGGCCCTCTCAGCCCCGGCGGCCTCTTCAGTCTTACCTCCACCCAAAACCCAGCCCCAGTCGCCTCCTCAGCTTGAGCACTGACCAGCCCTCTTGGTCCTGGCTGCCTCCTCAGCCCTGGACCTGAAGGCACCCCAACCCCAGCTGCCTCAAGAGGAGGGAAGGGAACCCAAATTATTTTTTAAAGAAATGATGAGGAAAGGAAGAGAAATAGGAGGAGGACAGGAAGAAGAACTCAGCCTCACTCTTGAATGACTGTCAATAATCTTCGGGGGCAGGGAGGTGGCCATTTTCCCACAGCACCTGAAGATATTCCATTTTATTTTGTCCTCTCTTACTGCTTTAGAGAAGTCAGCTGTCAGACTAGTTGTTATTGCTTTAGAAAGTTGTCTTTTCTCTTCGGTTGTTTTGAAGATTTTCTCCTTGAGCACTGTGTGCGGTGGTTAAGAGCACAAACTTGGGAGCCAGATTATACGGGTTCAAATCCCGTTTGGCCACAAAGTAGCTGAATGGCTTTAAGAAAATTCAGTAACTTCTTTGTGCCTTATTTTCCTCTTCAATAAAATAGGAAAAATTGTAAGTTACTATCCATAAATAAGTGAGTTAATATGTATATAAAGCACTTAGATGATTACCCAGCACAAAGTAACCACTATATAAGTGTTTGCTAGTACTATTAGTAGTAGCTGCAGTCATAGTAGTCTGTGTTGTATTGAACTTTTATTCTGACTCATTTATACTCATTCTAGTTGGGACTTGGTGAACTTCTTCAACCTAGGGATTCATATCTTCTAATTCTAAAAAATTCTCTCTTTTTGGAACTCCTGTCTGAAATTAGTTTTTAGATTAATTTCTAGGCTTGGAGTTTCTGGACCCATAAAATAGTATAAATTCATACTCCGCAACCGCCTGTAGAACAGGCTTTGAGTTTCCATTGTTCACAGGAGATTCCTTTTCTTCCATTCAAACTCCCAGCCTAGGACAACACTATCACTTATCTTGGCCAATGAGTAGGTTTTTTTCCAGTAACCCTCTGACTGAGGGGGCACCTTTTAGGTTCCCAAGTTTCTTCAGTGGTCTCAGTTCCCATTAACTGCCTTGAATATGCCCAAGCTACATTTCATGTAGGTGCATGTATACTTCTCACCTAAATATGAAGGTATGTAACATTCCTGTACATACAACTTGGGCATTGATGATTGTCTCTTTTTTTTTTTAAGATTTCTTTTTGATGTGGACCATTTTTTTTTAAGTCTTTATTGAATTTGTTACAATATCACTTCTGTTTTATGTTTTGGTTTTTTGGCCATGAGGCATGTGGGATCTTAGCTCCCCAACTGGGGATCGAACCCACACCCCCTGAACTGGAAGGCAAAGTCTTAATCATTGGACCGCCAGGGAAGTCCTGACGATTGTCTCTTTGATATAAATTCCTAGCACTGGAACGGACCCACCAAGAGCAGGCTGAACTACATAGTAGCTGTGGAATCTGGAGTTAGAAAGATATAAGTTCAAATCTAGTCTTCATCACTTAATAGCTATATCACTCTGGGGGAAGGGGGAACTCAAACTCTTTAAGTTCTGGTTTCCTCATTTATAATATAGGAGTAATAATAATTATTGTGAGAAAAAATATAATACATGCTAAATGTTTAGCACAGCTCCAAGTTCAGGGTAGCTTTGATAGATGCTATTATTATTGCTGTTATTATTTTAAGTGTTTTCGATTTTGCTTCACACTGTGAAACTACCATCTAGAAAGATAGTATATACGTACACACCTACCACCAGTGTGTATTTCTAAGTCTTTCCCTTCTTACCAATAATAGGTCCTGTCAATGTTGTTCAACTCTGCCAATTTTATAGATGGAAAATATTTTTTATTTGCACTGATCTGACTGGCAGTGCGGTTGTTCATCTTTTCATAGGTTTATTGCTCATCCATAGTTGTTCCTCTGTGAATGGCCAGTTAAAGATCTTTGCTCATTTTCCTCCTGGGATATGTATTTGTTTCTTCTTTATCTATGAGAATTGTTTATATATTAAAGATAAAAACAACCTTGTGTATATTTTGCCCCTTTATTATGGTGAACTTCGGATACTGAAAGCACTTTCTTTACAGAGAATGAACTTGTTGACATATCACTGTCAGAATAAACTGAAGATGTAGTCTTCACTGATGTACGTTGCAGTGGTTTGGGCTATCACCAATCTCGTTTGCCAATTACATATGAAAAGGACATAGGACCACATCCTTCCTTCTAGGTCAGATTTGACCTCCTCTTGCCTAATCAACACAAAATTCTGTTTCTAAAGGATGTCCCAGAGAACATGATAAAAAAAAAAATAGGAGGACTTGTTTAGCATAATAACATTTACAATTACTTAGGATATGTTCAGAGTTTACAGGAAGATTTGCTACATCTTAATTTCTCTTTGGTTTGAAAATAAATTCACCCAAAGCTTTTAAAAATTACTTTTCTGTCCCTGTTAAGTAGCTCCACTTCTTATATTTCAAGAGAGTTTCAAGAATGTCCTTCCATCTTTCTGTTTCCAGATCTAGCATCTTGGTCCATGTTCACCCTACCCATGCCATTCATGATTTGATAGATTTCTACTTTCCAGGCCAAAGAGTCCTAATCTTTCACTTTGTCCTCATATGTCAATTCCTCTTCCCCCTCTCCTACTCCTCTGATCATTTCATAATAAATTGGTAACCACAATAATGAAATTTACAGGGAAAACTAAATTTTGAGATGCTGCCATAAATAATGGAGTCAGAGAAATGATGAAAAGGGCTTTAAGGACGTTTGAGATATGGTTAGAATATTACAGATAGAAAATCAATTTGCAAAATGCTGTCAGCTTCGTCCACAGGGGGGATATTATTTAAACACACACGCATCTAAAGGGTGGGAGTAACTTTGAAGGCAACGAAGAACTGAGAATTGTTTTATAATAGAGAAAAATAGTTCTTTTTTATATCTATCTATCTTTCTATCTGTCTACCTACCTATCCATCATCTACCACTATTTTGCTATGATTAAAAGTCTAAGTAGGTAAATATCCAAATACATTGGGTATTCAAATTCCGGAAGCACTAGTAAATAATTAAGCATTTGACTATTATAACTAATTTACCCTTAACTCTACATAATCTTGAAGGTAAAAGAAAGAGTTTTACGTTCCTTTGCAATATCACTTACAAAAACACTGCCTAATTTTGGTCACCTCATGCAATATATTTTATCTTCCTCAAGAGAAAAACTGCATTTCATGGACTCAGGACTGATGAATATTTTACAGAAAAACATATCTTTTCCATAAAACCACTTATGCCATCTACTGCACATACTGTAAAGCACCATATACATCAAAGAGAAATTACTGTTTAAACAGATTATCAGGTCATAGAACAATTAGAAGTTGCAGTTCTCTTAAAATAACTCTAATGAGACCTGGAAAACTGCTTCAAGTCTGGGTTATTTAAGCATTCAACAGATTCTCTGTTTTTAATCTTTGAAAATCTGATGAAAGCTATGGCCTTGCTCTCTATAAAACTCCATATACAATTACAGAATAAATTTTGAATATAAATTTTCAGAACGTACTAGGACTCCAAGTCTTCAGGCTAAGAAACTCTTGCTCTAGAGGAAATTTGGTTTTTAAAACTATCACGAAATACCTAATATACAAACTAATCTGTCTCTACCTTAGGTACTCCGTCTATTTATTTTGGAGCATAGAAGAATTAACGCTTCACCATAAGTTTCACCTCATCCATAAGCTCTTCATCAGTGCTTTGCAGAGTAAAGCCTTATCAACCCCTGAAACTCACTTCCGATGCAGCTTCTACCTGATCTCCACTCTCAGCTACAGCCGACTTCCAAGGAGCATCTAAACTGACTACACTGGAGACCTAAGGATCTGCCAGAGCAGCCGTTGCAGTTTGACATGTAAGCAGCCAGCTACCACCGATCTGCTCAGTGCCTGGTTCCTAGGATCTTTCCTTACGATGCACTTCCGGTCTCTCATGTATAAACCTGGTTCACTTTGGTGATAGGCCCTTTCCCACCCCTCACTTTCTCTTTACAACTGCCAGCATAACTCAACGTATGCAGAAGTCATATTATCGCAAGTGACGCTGAAAGTATACCTGAAAAAAAGAAGTCAACTTTACAGCTACAAGCCTCCTTCACAGTATATAATAGTTTCACTATTAAAGGGGGAAAAAAAGTAACTCCCGAGAGTAACAGATACACATTTATTCAAATCCAAACACAATATATTCCAAGATCAAATGTAACTTATTTAAGGAAACATCTACTGTGCCAGGCTCTATTGATTAGTTACCTAAAAGCCACTTCACCTTACATGCTAATAGAACCCTGTTTTCTTTAGAGCAACAATAAGTCTAATCTAGGATGTGACTCATTACTAGTCTAAACTAGTCATTTCCAACCAATATGAGTCTTAAATGCACCACAGATAGCCAAGTTTTGACTCCCTTTAACCCTCAGGGCAAAAGTGCAGGACCTAGAGCCGCAGGAACACTCTTTTTACCCCTAGGATGTGTCATGAAAGGAAGGGGTCAAGAAGCATAGTTCTAAGCCAAACTCTGCTCCCTTTGATACCCTACCTGTCTTCTTTCCTTAGAGCTAGCAGTAACCCTGTGATTGAGCTCTGACCAATGAAAGATTAGAGCAAGTCTGCTGAGAGCCTCTTGGGAATGTTTGTTCTTACTTATTAGAAGGACAGAGATGAGAAGAAAGTTTCCCAGCAATGCCTTTCCCCTTCCATCCTACCTTGAACGACACACAATGCCTGAAGCTGCAGCAGCCGTCTTGCTACCACGAGGCCACAAAGCATAGATGCTGAAGCTTTTTGTCTTCAGAGCCAAAAGAAAGATAATTTACACAGAGTCAAAATTTTAGCAGTTCCAAAACTTTGAGTCTCAACCGAGGAAGAAAGGAAGGAAGGGAGGGAGGGAGGGAGGGAGGAAAGGAGAGAGACAGAAGGAAAGAAACAAAAGCATATCTTGTTCCTAGCTTCTTCACCTTTAAAATGAGGTGTTTATGTTTTTCTCCTTGACATAACAAAACCTCTTTGGGTGTCCTGAAGTGCTCTAAGTTCACCAAAAGCAGGTGTTTTGACACTAGTATCAGTCTCTAGGTACCAGTGTGGTAACCTGTAGCAAGGTTAACCAGCCTTTGAGACCAAAACGCAAAATGAGCCAAAATGAGAGTAGAAATAATTCCAGGAATTGTGATATTTCCCTTAAAATGTAAGTCTGCTTTAAAATTACATATTAAATGTTTAAAAATATCTCAGTTCTACCTTTTAAAAAAAACAGGAGTCTTAATTATAAGATTATAGAACAAATGGCTTATTTTTTTTTTGAATCTTCTTACCCAGCACGGAATAATGCACACACAGGGACTTGAGAAATATTTCATGGTGAGGTTGATGGTAATGACAATTAGAAAGCTACCTTCGCATTTATTTGTCTTTAGTGGCTTTCATTATAACAAAAATGAGAAAGAAAAACAATTTCCAGTTTCTATTGTTTTATATCGTCCCTTAAACCTGTGAGTTATCTGTTCCTGGGTGTATTTTTTTTTTTACACATAGAGATGTAAGTCACTTGCTGGAACAAAACTTACAAAATGAAGTTCATTTTGCTTGTCAAGTACAGATAAAAGGAAGAAGGGGAAGAAACAGTTTAAATGTAAAAGGCACCTTTTCCCTAACTCCTGAACTAGTTCACACAATACAATGAATAATTGAACTGCCTGAAAATTCGTATGTGCAGAACGCTGCAATGCAGACCAGTGGCATTTTCACTTCAAATTTGTATAGTCTTTAGTCAACATGCTTCATCTGCATTTCTAACACCTGCTTCAGTCAGCTGTGAAGTAGGCTGTTATTTCTATGGCTGTCTTTTATCTTTACTCTGTCCCTCTAACCAAAAAAAAAAAAAAATTGCATGATGGAATATAATTACTTGGCCTAAAAGAGATAGGGAGGAACTCACATGATCTTCTGGAAGGCATTTTCCTTTACCTTATCCAAAGGTAATTTTAAAACAAGTTACTAATCATCATTCTTTATCATATACATCTTTAAACATAAATTTTGTATGGCAAAAATAAGAGCATCAACACTTTTCTGCAATGAGTATCTGTTTTAGGAACAAAGGAAAGTAAAAAATTAAATGCAAGGACTGATATCATTTGTAAAGTACACAAACATCTCTTCTAAACTAGTTATTATTGTGCTGCTATTAAAATGATACTCTTCTAGCTTAGTGCCCCTAATGTGACCTAGGTTAAAGTTTTGTGTATGTCAACATAAATGTCAGCCAAATTTTGACTGTCTATCTATTAACAATGACTCACATTATTTGTCCTGTATTAAACAACTTCATATGGATGACTTGAGCAAAAAACTTAAAAGAACGAGTTTCTCTGATAAAAAAAATTATCTTAGGAGAAGAGGAAAAATGGGGAGTAGTTGAAGAAAGAACTGGACTAAAATGGAACAATTTCTGCTTTATCATCGCTCTGCTTATTTCCTTCATAATTAAAATTATAATGTAATTATTTCATCTCTTGTTCACTTCCCTATTTGAGTGTAGACTCCATCTGGACAAGGACCATGGCTGGCTTATTGACCACTCTATTGCTAATGTCTAGCTTAGTCCTAGGCATACAGTACATATTAAGTACAATTTTCTTAAACAAATGAATTAAAAATTTTTCTACCAGATTGAATTGAAAGGGATTCTGAAGGACCATTTGAACTTCTCTGTGGGGGGGGGGAGCATATATCTCCTTAAAGTCTTAATTTAACACTCACAGAATCAGAACTTTAATTCCGAGTGTAAACAGTAAACAGTGAACAGTCGAGAAAACAACAGAAATTAAGCAATTTCCAGAGAAGGAATTATTTGATAATTCAAAGGAGGTTCAAACTCTTGGACTACTTTAAGGAAACAAAGCTAAACTTTATGAAAAATTAGATACATGGGGAAATGCCATCAGAAGGAAGGAATGTTGGTCAGGATGGAATACTGCAAAGTTCAAATTATAGAGTATTTTAAAAGAAACTTTTACTACCTTCTATAACTTAAACTATGCTCTGGTTTAAAATAGAACTCCTTCAGCTACAAAATATAATGGAAAGCAGACTGTATGAGAAATAATAAGAACTGGATTCTAGCTGTGTTTCTTCTCATTACTAGCTAGGTAACTGGACAAACTAATGGACTTTTCTGACTCAATTTCATTATCTATTAAATGACAAACATAATGACAACTAGTATTTATTACTTACTAGTGTGCCACTCTACTAAACATTTAACAAAGAATGTTTCATTTAATCTGCACAACACTATACAAGGTAGGCACATTTGCGATTCTCAGGGATTGAACGCACATAGGGAAATACACACCCAGGAAGTTGCTCCAGAATTAGTCTCATTCAAAACTCCAGTCTCACAATACTGTGCTTGCCTCACAGGAGAGGCATGGTGCTTGCCTGAGAAAATATACGTACAAGAGCTCTGACATTCATAAGATACTATATACATATAAGCAATCCAGGGAACAGCCTGTGAGAATGCCCAAAGCTGTAATAAGCTTGGTTCAGTAGCTATCACCTGGGTTCCAGCCACTATCATCTTTTGGCTGAACTAGCGCAACCATTTCCTAACTGGTTCCTCTGCTCTTGCCCTTAATCCTACAGTCCATTCTCAACAAAGTGGTCATTGAGATTATGTTATTGGTCTGCTCAGAACTCTCAAATGTTTTCCCATCTGCTATGAATTGAATTCTGTTCCCCTAAAATTCCTATGTTGAAGCCCTAACCCCTAATGTGACTGTATTTGGAGATATGGCCTTTGAGAGGTAACTAGGTTAAATGAGGTCATAAGGACGGGGCCCTAATCCGAAGGACTAGTGTTGTATCAGAAGAGAGACACCAGATCCAATCCCTCTTTCTCTCTCTCTCTCTTAAGCCACCCAGTCCACGGCATTTTGTTATGGCAGCTCAAGTTGACTAATACACCATCTTATTTAGATTTAAACTCAAAGGTCTTTCAATGGCCCACATATAATCTGGCCCCTTGTCACATATCTCTATTGCCCACCCTATTCTGGCCCTTCTCCTGCCTGGCCCTTTAAACTTTGGAGACATTCTCTTTATATGGACACTATTTCCCCAAATATTCTCATGGCTTTCTCCCTCAGCTGCTTCACGTCTCTGTTGAAACATTCTAAGTGAGACCGTCACCTATCACCTTTTAAAAAAACTGCAACCCTCTAGCTTCCTCCTGTCTTTCTCCCTTCCTGCTTCATTTTTCTCCATTTTCTCCATATGACATATACACACATATAGATATAACTAAAATATATAGATAACTAAAATATATAATATAAAATGAATATGTAATGATCACATGAAATATATATACACATAGAATATATATACATGTAATATATACGTTTAGTCTCAAATCTATATATTTTAGTTGTTATAGTCCCTCACTAGAATGTAAGCTCCATGAGTTTTTGTCTGTTTTAT
Source organism: Orcinus orca (assembly GCF_937001465.1). Classification (NCBI taxonomy): domain Eukaryota; kingdom Metazoa; phylum Chordata; class Mammalia; order Artiodactyla; family Delphinidae; genus Orcinus; species Orcinus orca. The sequence goes on from NC_064562.1 coordinate 27,478,434, forward strand.
AGATTTCCATAGCCTCAATATAGAGTACGTGCTCAATAAAGTATTTGTTGCATGAATGAACTGGAGAAACTCAAGTATGTCTACATGGAAGCTGCCTTGTGGGTGAAGAAGGTGGCATGGGATGAAGCTGGAGAGGAAGGCAAGGCATAGATCATGCAGGCCCTTGTAAGCCATATAAGGAATTTCGGTATTTATTCTAAGAAACACTGAAGGATTTCAAGCAGGAAAATGTCGTATCAATTTACATGATTCAAGATCATTCTCACTGCTATAAAGAGAATGGAATGGAATGGGCCAAAAAAGAGAGGGAGAAATCCAGAGCAACTTCCATTTCTGGGGTTAATGCATGTCTTGGTGTCTCTTCATGTGAGGATGTGTACACCCTTAACACATGCTGATGTAAAAAGAAGGCATTGCTCACCTTATCACAATTATATTTGCAAAGCTCCCAATACTATCTCTCAAAATTTAAATATTTCTTTCCCATATCTTTTCCTTCTGAATAAGCCCTGCAATGAAAATGTACTTACATAATGACTTTTAGGAAATTCTAATTACTCAGCCCCCAATGCATAACATAGTCAGTACTTTGAGCTTACACAAAACATATCTCTGCACAAGGTGAATAAAGGTTATGAGGAGCCAAATTTTCTGAGATTCTTTTTGCTATAAATTTGGCTAAGAGCTTTGGTAGTATGGGAAAGAAGATAAGTGAGAGAAACACTGGTGATTTAACCTCCAGTGTTCCCTTAAGGACAAACATTTGTCACCTTGACAGCAAGGTGAAAGGTTTGCAGCGAGTGTGCTTATAACAGGACTCTCCCCACTCTCCCCTCCCTGGGGACCTGTGATTTCTGAACAGGCATGATCTGAACGGATGATGATGATGATGATGAGCCACAGGAAAGGCCAGGGGAGGAAAAGAGGTTGAGACCTACATAACTCAGAGCCTCAAACTGAAATGCTACTCCAGGGACCATCACAGAGATTTACCATTTGCTGCTCTTCTTTCTAAGGTTCCACTTGAAGCTGGAGTAATCAACCCTATAAATTATCACAGAACATTCAACCAGCATCCAATGTTAACAGCAAGGATCCCATTGCTAATAATTATGAGCCTGTTATAAAACTGAAGTAGGTCCTAACCATATATACTTCCACTTTCTATACACATCTCTAAATTTCTAATTCGAATATGAAAGTCTGCTGCAGGCTCAAATCAGGTGCTAAAATAAGCCTGATTCTCACTCTCGATGAACACACATAACAAAAATTAGCATGAATGTCATGACACCTATGCATCAAAAAGAATAATAAGACCTCTATTTTGGCCTATGAGCTAAACTGTTTACTATTTTCAAAGTGAAATAGGAAGAGGTACTTTGAAAGCTAAGAACTTAAAAAAAAGAATTAAAGTTATGAATTTATGAGCATTTGTGTTCTAATTTAATTTCAGGAATCAGTGGCAACTATTTGTCTCCCTTTGATGGAACTTTGGCTATGATACTATTTTACACTTTTCCTTTGAAAAACATCTTAAGCTGAAATCACTATAAAATCAAAATTGAAGCTATCATCCATCCCATTTGAATATTTATTCATTACCTATTAATCATCACTGACTCTAAGTACTGTCAGATGGGCCAAACTATTTTTAATAAAAAAATAAACTTTAACCTAATCAACTCAAATAAACACAATTAATAGAAAAGTAAGGTTAAAAAATGTATAGGAGTAGAGGGGAGTGGCAACAGAGAGGTGAAGGCTGGGATACAGAAAGGATGAGATCAAAAGTTTAAAAAAAAAAAAAAAAAAAAAAAGAGGGAAGGGCATTAATGATCAACCCCAAAGAATCTATATTGGTTTAAGATCCGTGTATCCTCCATTCATGAAGGAAAACAGATTCCAATCATGTCCATCCCTGGACACCTGCCTTTGAACGTCCCACCACCACCATGTAACTAATAGGTATCAATTCAAACTTAGTCATCTCACTCAAAATTAGTCTCTTGCTTAAATTCCCTGTTTTTCTTCACGACACCACAGCTTTAATCCTAAGATCCTTGAGTCTCCTGTCTATGTTCCTTGCATTTCCTGGCCCCTTTCTACCATAAAGATATCCCAAACTCTTTCGTGAAAAACTGGACCAGTAAAAGTCTGTAAGTGGGAAAACAGCATCATAGTTATGTTTAATAAAGAGAGCCCTTACCTATTAAATTCATGTTGAAATGAGAAGACGTGTGGCGTTTGCTTCAAAATAATACCTGAGAGAAGAAAAGTGGATGCAAGTGTAGAGGAAACAAGAGTGGGCTGAGTTAACAATCACTGAAGCTGAGAGATGTGTACACAACATTCATTAATATTATCTCATCTACTTTGTATAAGTTTCAGAGTTTCTAACTAAAAAATGTTGTTGTTTTTAAGGGTCCAGAGCTTTAGGAAAATACTGTTTCTAGGGACTAGATAAAAAGTCTAAATACAGGATTATAGAGAGGGTTTTGGCCATAGGGATGAGGACGGTCAGGGTTTCTAAAGTAAGCTGGATAATAGTAATAGCCACTACCACTTATAATTCTTGCTCATGTGCCAGACATTCTGCTAAGCATCTCAGGGACTCAATCTAACTGAATCCTTTTAACAGTGCTAGGAGGTAGGTATCCTTGATTCAAAGCTTCGTAGTGAGACTCCTATGTCAGGACCTTCATACAGTAGGCACTAGGTTAATATTAGCTGTCTAAATAATTTAATAAATGGCTAAGAAAGTTTTTCCTTTTTCTTTTGTGCTTGTGATTATTTCTTTGTAAGAAAATTTAAAGGCTCTCGCCAGGGCGTTCATCACTGTTTGTCTACACTCAGAATGGTGTACGTTCGTCTTTCACATACAAACTCACCAACAAACACACCGCTGCCAGGCCACTTATCTTAAGATACCACTTTTGGCATGATATACTCTTAGAAGACACCTCAATAATGCCTCACCTGGTATCAAGTTCCAGATTTGCTTCCGATTCAAGGCTCTTCATTAACCTATCTCACATAATTTCTACAAGTCACCAACAAGAATTGGCTTAGTCCCATAAACACCTCTCTTTTCACTGTGTTTTATCTACCCATTCATTTATTTATTCATTACATATTGATCATCTACTATGTACCAGGCACTATATTTGCCATTACATCTACATATAGAGATAGAGCAATGAGCATAAATAGCACGGTCCCTGCCCTTGCTGGGCCATATCCACTCTCAGGTTGACCTTCTCTGCTTGTTCTCGATTTTAAAGATCTTACATTGAACATCCTCCAGGAATCCTTTCCTGATCACTTTACCCTGTCTTGCTCTCCCTTTCTGAATTGATGGTACCACACATTTAAGCACTTGATTATATTTTTTCTTGTTTTTCTCCCAGCATTTTACTTATGCCTGTTTCATTTCCTCCATTACACTAAGTCTCTTAAACAGAAATTGTGTCTTATACTTTTCTTCATCACCCAACTGAATGTAACTCAACTGAATTCATGGATATGTATACAGCATGTCATTAATCAATAGCTTTTGGTATTGAAAAGAGTTCAGAATACTAAGTCAAACTAAGACCAAGATCTAATTTATCTTTGCAAATAGAGATATAAGAAAATCTCTGGAAAAGGAACAGGTATATAAAAGATATAGTTATATAAAAAAAAAGAGAAGAGGAACAAAAAGAAAAATTTCTCCTACATGGTATAACTGTCTCCCAATCATGTGTGATATTTCATAAGTTCTATGAAACATCAGTCTTTTTCTTTAATTCATGTATTTTATATTTATTTTATACAACATAGAGACCATACTATAGCCCAAGTTTAATAGGGTTCTACTAAGATGTCAATAATATTGATGAAAGTAAATGAGGTCTTTACTTATTTAACTTTTTTAAAAGAAAAAGTATTTTCAAAGCAAGCAAAGATTAATATTCTACATGTAGAGACCATTTTCATTTTCTATATATAGAGACTACTGTCTTTTATATTTACCTAAAAAGAATATTACGACAGTTAAACCATGTGTAAAAGTGTAACTAGAATGTCTAATAAATGAATTTGCAGGCTTTTCATGTCAATTATACCTTTCTTGCAGAAATTCAGCTATGACAAATATTAGACCAGGCCTCCTTCTATGTATTACTCATCCCTGTTGGATTATTATTTTGTATTATACCAGATTTTTGTCTACAAGACACTAACATTATAACTCATCAAAAACTTAAGCCTACTAGGTAGACTTCTGCAAGAGAATCAGTAACAGTAAGATCCCCTTAGCCTTAGTCTGGAATGAGCATCACTACATTCCCAAATTCTATTTATTCTGCAAGGCTTCTTCTCATACCATCTCTGCTGGGAAATATTCCCAGTCGCGCATACTGTAGCTATTCTCTTACATGTACTTTTGTATGTATTTGATTACTACAGTGTAAGCCCTCTGAGAGCAGGATCTGTGCCCAGAGACATCTTGGCCTCCCAGAAGCTACACTGAATCCATTACCTCTAAAGTACTCAATAACAAGTGACATTTTCTAATGATAAGAACAATTGTGTATAAGAATATGGATGAAAAAATATTTATTTGAGTGTATATACATACTCTCCAATAAGTTCTTTCACAAGTCCACCAAGCACATAAAAATTCCACTGGTAAAAATTATATATATATGAATTACATGTTACCTTAAAAAATATTTTCCAAACTACATATTTTTTTCTAAAATTCTAAGTTCCTAAAAAGTGAGCTGTATTATCCAAATATTCCCCAAATAGACTTTTCTCTGAAAATGAATTATTAGGTCTACTTAAGAATTTACTTTGTCTTAATTCCTTTGTTTTCATCTCCCTCCAGTTCTGGAAGAGATATCTATTTCTTCCTACTCCCAAGAGACTATAACTTGGACAAACTTAGAGTATAGCTCAGACAAATGAAAATCTGGTTAATAGTTGCCATGGTTGAGACTTAAATAACTTTTTGATAAATTACTACCACTTATTAAATGTTCTGACTGGCCTGATTATATTATAGGATTTCCTTGAATAGAGACAGTCTTTGCCTAACAAATAGCATAGAATCTATATCAAAATTATAATTCAAAATACCAAATAGAGGTGGTAAAAATATCAAAAAAAAGAAGAAGAAAACCAGCAAAGGGTAATTTACAGCGAAGAGCTTGGGCTTGTGACTAGTCAGAAGCTCTAAAAGAATAAATGGGAAAAATAAGAAGAATGTAGTATGACTATCATAAAGCTAAATTTATTCAAGGATGTCTGAAATACATCCTTTCAGGTTTTATGTTTAAATGTCCATTCTTGGGGCTTCCCTGGTGGCGCAGCGGTTGAAAGTCCGTCTGCCGATGCAGGGGACGAGGGTTCATGCCCCGGTCCGGGAAGATCCCACATGCCGCGCAGCGGCTGCGTCCGTGAGCCATGGTCGCTGAGCCTGCGCGTCCGGAGCCTGTGCTCCGCAACGGGAGAGGCCACAACAGTGAGAGGCCCGCGTATCGCAAAAAAAAAAAAAAAAAAAAAAAAAAAAAAAAAAAAAAATCCATTCTTCCATGGATTGAAAATGATAATAAATGGTAGTTCTTATTTGGCAAAATAAAGAATTAAAGACACTGGGCACTCCCAAAAATTTCTTTTGAAATTTTACTGATCAAGAAATCCAAATGTTCGAAAATCACTGACCCCATTAAACTACCAGGTAAGAAAGACCAGTCTTATTGAGTATGATCTTTCAAATGTACAAGAGTAAAGCAGATTTTAAAAAATTCTAAGAATCCCATGAGAACAGTTGTTAAATGCAGAGGAAGGCACACAAATTAAAAATAAAATCATATTCAGACTTTGAAAATGGATTGACTTTCAGGCCCCTCTAGCTACAACATTGTACTATTTTCCAAAGGATCTCTCTTACGCATTTATTTTCCTGGCACTGTCAGCATTTCTGAATGAGCTTTATTAATTTATCAAAATAGCAAAGTGTTGGAAAAAGAAAGAAATCTACCATTACAAGTCAAAATTATGAAAATTATAATATAACCATTTAAAAATGTTTTGGCTGTGCACTGGAGTTTTTTCCAATACTCCAAAGTAAACAGTCCTCTCAGTAACTGTAGGAGAATTGCAAATGAAATTCATGAGCACTTGTTAATAAGCAGAGTAGTTAAGTGCTGGATACATAACCAACAATTATCTTAACAACAACAAAATCCCTGTTGATCGACTTCAAATTCACTAAAGAAGATCGGAATAGTAAGTTGGACTATACCTGAAATACATATACAAAATGAAGACATATAAAGATATCAGACACCAAATTATATTAAAATAGATAATGCAAACTATCTTGTCAATTAAACATCTCTTTGGTGTTGTCCAACAGAACTTTCTGCAATGATGAAAATGTTCAGCATCCTGCACTGTTCATTACAGTAACCAGCAGTCACTGTGCTTACTGAATCCCTGAAATGTGTGACTGGGGAACTGAATGTTTAATTTTGTCTAATTTTAACTAATTAAATTTTAAATAGCCGCATGTAGCTTGTAGCTACCTTATCGGTCAGTTTAACCATAGATGATACAAAATGGGATTTTATATTTGTATTTCTTCCCTCTTTGAACTTGGAAATAAAGGAAATGCCTTTACAGCAAAGACATGCAAAATCACTTTAAAACATTAGAATCGTTTCAATGTCAGCAAGATTTCACTTTAAGGTATGGTAAGTCTATAAAAAGGGAAACTAGTCAGCAATGAAGGCAGTGAAAGTACCTTGAAGTAATTTTTAAGAACACCTACCTAAGCACCATCTAGGAAAGAAGATCCCTGATCCAAATGATGGACCTGTTTCCAAGGGCAACATAACCCTCGTTGTGGAGCCAGACACATTCACTTACAACAGCCTGATAGAATCAAACTTGGGAATTATCTCCCTATCTCTCCTTCCTCTAATTCCAGTCCCACCAAGCAAACTTCCCTTTTTTTTTTTAAGTAAAATTCTTATTAAAATACCTTCCCATGTGAATTTAGCCATGAGGAGAGAAGGCATCAACCCAAGTGTCTAAGAGCTTCTCATAATTATCTTTCCCACTCTCAATTAATAAATTGGCAATCTGCTTGAAATATCATTATCTATGAGTATGATTAATGTGAGTCCATCCCTGTGAGCTGGAGACACAAAATCAGTTTCTGAAACAGGACCACAGTAAATTTACAAAGTATGTGTCCCTTAGAGCTCTGGCAATGAGGAGCTCAGTATCTTAAAAGTGGATGATTCAAATAGACAAAGAAAAAAACAATAAGGTTACTGGAAATGATTCTGCTTAAGGGTGACATCATGCCAAAAAAAGGCTTAACCCAAGAAAAGAGGTCTCAGATCTTTGAAGCAACAAGAGTGATTTCCAGCAGAGAAAGAAAAACTTCCTTTAAGACTATATGGCACCCAACTTCTTAAAGGAGAAAAACTTCCCCTTCTAGTTTGTTTGTATTTTTATAACACATATCAAAACATATATGTTAGGTGACTCACTACATATAGTTCCCATATAGAAATGAAAGGCTAACAACATCTAGGAAATCTAAGACAGCGATGCACAATGCTACTTTAGATTTCCATTAGTTTATGATATTTTTGTCACTAGAAAACCCTTAGTGATTGTGGCATCAGGTTGATAGAATTTGGGGAAAAAAGCCAGACATAATGGAAGATTCGTTTCAAGACTAAAGATTGTTGAGATTACTCCTTAGGGAGATCTTGATGCTACTTTTCAAATATATCTTGAAGCTTCATACAAAAAAAAAAAAAAAGCACTGTAAGAGGAAGCATTCTTCCTAATGTAGATATTTTCTACTGTTACACATTTAAGCCTTTTTTTAAGACCACTTGTCTGCACTGGTGGGAGTTCTTATTCAATTTTTTTTAAGAGTTGGAAATTTAACCTTTTGACTTCAACAGTTGTTTAGCTTGAAACTACATGAGATATGGATCCAAAATTCTATAGAGACATTTAATGATACAGAATCAGGATTCAACCATCTTTGAGGGAAAATATCTACGAATTAAAGGGCAAAAGGCAGGAAGTCTCCACATACATTTCTCTAATATTTTCCATTATTTCTACTCATTTTTTCCTCTTTAGTTTAAAGAAGTAGAAGTAAATGAAGAAAAAAAAAAGTAACACGTAAGTCTACTTTCTGTGGTGGGGGGCAGTAAATAAGACATAACCTTTCCTATTGCTTTAGTTATTGAAAAAGATTGAAAAGCTGTCCTGCTCCAAATTTGTATACCTCAGCAGTTACTGATCAGGAATTCTGAATGGCTTATTAGGCTGCTATAACAAATATAAATGGCACAAAGGTATTTTTTAGGTTATCATAAGAAAATGTAACCAACTCTTCCGTGAAAAAAATCATGTCTGATTAACTATACGTCTCTTCCTTTAGTATCTTAAAATTCTCTCTTCTTTACTCCATTATATAGAGGTATTTCTCACTCTCCAAAGCTCTGCTAGCTAAAGTCACATCTTCATTATTTTCTATATCTCACTTAACAAATTTTAACCTCTGACAAGATAATAAGACCAACATCAAAGCAATATTCTGAATCATGAACCTACCAAACTCAAGTGCAGACGGCTGTAACATGATGCTTCTAAAGAAGGAACTGCATTAGCTTTCATTTGCTGTCATATCATATTGCAAGTTCAAGCTATCTGCCTCCTCATTATCACCTTGGCTTTTCTTTCTTTCTTTCTTTTTCTTTTTTTGGTCATTTTTATTTCCTAAGTACTTCTAATGCCTCTCAGTCATGGATTTGACCTCGTTTTTATACACCATTGAATTGGTTCTTCTATTTTTCAGACTTACTTTCATTTTTACTTCTTCTCTAGGATACTGTACAATTTCTTTTCCAGCATTGTCTAGAAATTTGGCTCTCATTTGTCAATTTACTTATATATTTCACAAGTTGTGAAAGGTTAAACTTTAACAATATAATCCTTTTCCTGAATACCAACAGTGCAACAATTCTTTAAAATGAACTCACTTATTATAGCCCCTTATCTACAAATATCCAGCTCTTTATAAATATATATGTAGTAATCAAACTTGTAGCAATTTTTCATGGAAAACTTTCTGATAGTTAAGATAAATTATTTGAATCATAATAGCATATGGGTTGGTAATCTATTACATAGAGATGATCTGCCCTAATCTACTCACAGGGAGTTATTATAAGAAAATCTTACAAATCACCCAATATCAAATTTAGATGTGGGAATGAGTTTGCATCCTCATTCCAAATCAATACCGTGAATAGAAAACAATACGAATTTCTATGGCTATAGCATTTCTTTTTGTCTTTTTTTATAGCATATGTTTTATTGAAACTAAAAGTTTATGATTTAAAATCACTTTAACATAAGTAAGAAGAATTTGGTGGATAACCAATTAAAGTAATATTGGGATTTTTGTCAAACTAATTTAACATCTAATTAGCATGCATTTTAAGTGCACATTATACATAAGATATTTTACAACCTTAGATACATGAAGAAGAGAGGTTAAAATAACATTCACTGAACATACTTCTTCATTTAACAAATATTTTTTGTGTGCTGACCATGTGCCAGATACTACATGTGCTGTGCATAGTGCAGTGAACCAAACCACCCAGAAGAAAAATACCCACCTTCATGGAGCATTTATTGGAATAAGGAGAGACAGACAATAAAAATAATAAATATATAATGTTAGAAGCTAAGTATTTTAGAATAAAATTATAAGAGCAGGATCACAGGAGGAGCCAGAGGTGGGAGACAAGATCAGAATTTTAAGCTAACTATATCAAGCAGTTGCAATCTAGATGGAAAGTCATCCCAAGAGCTAAATAATCATAAAAGAAAAGCTGGAGAACTTGCTTGAAAGGGCATACAGGCTTTTGAGAGATGGATAGGATATGGAAAGGATGGGAATAGTATAAGCAAAGAGGTGGGAGCCCCAAGTGTTGGAGGAAAGGGAGGAAAGAGTAAATCAACAGTTAAAATGTGAATGTAAGAAGGATGCCGGAGAGAGAGGGGATGGGGTTGCACTGAGAAGACTCCAGAATGGCCAACTGGGTGGTGGGCAATAAAGAGCCACTGAAGGCATTGAGGCATAGGAGTAACATATAAAGGTAGTATGTGAAGATAGTTTATCTTACAATAACAATAGGATGGTGAGAAAGAATATAGGACGCACCACTTTGGTTCTTGAGAATAACCAAAAGCACAATAATGTTAATAAACATTATCCTTCCTAAATAAATGGATAAAAAGAATATCATAAGCTTTCAAGTGAAAACGTAGGAACACTTTAGAAAATAACTACTTTTAAGAGAGTTGCCTGAATAATGAAAAACTAAACCACAAATACTGACCACTAGACCAAGCACTGTTACAGTAAAACTATAAACACAGTGGAAATTTTTAATTTAATTACTCTACTTATTAGAAACATCACAGAAAAAGCTACCCAGGAAAAGTAAACACGTATGTGGTTCTGTCAAAAGAGAAAGAAAATGTACAAACTGCATACTCGGAGTACAACCATCAATGGACATGTAAAATATGAATCAATGTTCATCTCATGAGCCTGGAGAGCTGTGATGCTTTGACTTTAATTTCCAAGATACCATGTTCTCATCATGAAAATTTTCTTTCCCCTGACCAGTACAGTTTGTTCAATTATAAAATTTAAAATCAAATTGATCAGGGTTTTTAAAATCATATTTTATCTTTTAAAAGTCCTCTATTATTTGAAACTCTGCAACTAAGAGAGTTATTCACCTTACTCAACAATCCTCCAAGTAGAAACATTTTACTGTTAGTTTGTGTGAATATTTGCAAATTAAATTGATAGAGATCAAAAGGAGGTTTCTATAATTTTCAATCACTATTCTATGTACATCTCCATTTTATACTTCAAACGAATAATTTTATCTTAGGTAATTATATTAATGTCATGGGTAATATCCTAAGATAGAGAAACCATTTTTAACAGTCATGAATACTGATCTAATTATTTTCAGGGACAAGCATATATGTCACTATGTAGATATGAGAGTATCACTACAAAGATGGACTTACATGAAAAGAAAACAAAAAACAACAGTAGGGCCACAGCAGCAACAGAAATTGACTTCTTTAACCAATGATACCTTAATCAGGTGAAGTACTTTCAAACTGTTATTTGTATTTGTTAACTCCTGTATGACAGGCTTTACTTTTAAGCATACACTATGTATGCATTTTGTCTATAAAGCTAAAAGAAAATACATGTGAAATTTTATCTGATACTGTGATTAGGGAAAGGCTTTATAAGTATAAAGACTATGGAAAAATCCATAAAGGGAAAGATGGATACATTTGACAGACATAAAAACTTTAAACTTCTACAACTATACGCAAAATAATGAATCCCAACTCATATAAGGCATCATGTACAAACATTAATTCAAAATGGATCACAGACTTAAATATAAAAACAAAAACTATAAAACATCTAGAAGAAAACATAAAGAATTTTGTAATTTTGGATTAAACAAGAATTTCTTAGAGGACACAAAAACCAAGAGCCATAAAAGAAAAAAAAATGGATTTAATCAAAATTTAAAACTTCTGCTCTTCAAAAGACACCATTAAGAAAATGAGAAGACAAGCCACAGACTGGGAGAAAACACTTGCAAAATACATATCTGATAAATGACTGGTGTTCACACATATTTAGAAATTCACAATCCAATTATAAGAAAACAACCCCATTAAAAAATAGACAAGAGATTTGAACAGACACCCCCAAGAAGATACACAGGTGGCAAATAAGCACAAAAAAAGATGTCCAACATCATTCGCCATTAGGGAACTAGAAGTTAAAGCTATGATGATGTATCGCTAAACACCTATTAGAATGGCTAAAAGAAAAGGTACTGCTAATACCTAGGGCTGGCCAGGATATGGAGCAACTAGATTCCTCAAACATTCCTGATAGAAATGTTAAAAGGTACAACCACTTTGGAAAACAATTTGGTGATTTCATATGATATTAAACATATGCAGGTGTCCCTCAGTATCTGCAGGGAATTGGTTCTAGGAACCCCACAGATGCTAAACTCCACAGACACTCAAGTCCCTTATATAAAATAATGTAGTATTTGCATATAACCTATGCACATCCTCCCATATACTTTAAATCATCTCTAGATTACATATAATACCTGATACAAGGTAAATGCTATGTAAATAGTTGCAGCAAGTTCAAGTTTTCCTTTTTGGAACTTCCTGGAATCTTTTTTTTTTTTTCCCTGAATATTTTTGAGCTCAGCTGGTTGAATTCTTGGATGTGGAACCTGAGGATACAGAGGACTGACTATACTACAATTAAAATAGCTTTAAAAAAGTTAATTTTTAACACAATGTTCCCACAGAATAAGTTAGATATCATAAGGTACTTTTCTAAGTCAGCTTTTGATATACTTATAAACTGAATCTAGTATCTGATAAGCTGCTTTTTAAAAACATCTATATTGGCAGACACATAAACTTAAAATTCAGTTTTCTTTGGAATTTCAATAAAAATGAAAGAGTTTTATTTTAATAATTGGAGATGCTAATCTTCTGCTTTATTTGAAGTTATATAGTCAGAATAAGTGGTCCTCAAACTCTGTGAGAGCAAATCATCACTTAGGGGTAATTAAGAATCAGGTTGCCTGGGTAATCACACTGTGAAAAATGACATTTAAAATCCAGGAATTTTATATGCCTTGAAGCCAAGACCTCATATACATACATACATACATATATATATATGTAAAATTTAGTTAGTTAGCTCTAAAACCTAGCCCAGAGCCTAGCACATAGTAGGCTACTTCCTAGCAGGAAGTCCACAAATGTTTAATTAATAAAATTGATATAAGGGGAAACAATGACACACAATGAATTGAGCTAAAAAAAAAAGTTTGATTTCTTCATTTCAAACTACAGTCTGCCATTTCCAATAATACAGACCATTGTTTTTTAGAAGTGCTAAGTGTTTACTTGAAAACCTGAGGCCGCAATGGAGTTTAGATGTCTAACTTTGCTTTCTTCCTAAAGACCAGTAATTAAAGGGAAGGTTCTTTCTGGTTGGTAGAATCCACAAGTTTAAACAGTTTATGCATGCTCAGATGCCCTCCTGCTTCTTTCCCATGCCCAGATATATGTTGGAATGGCAGTTCGGTCTGAATCAATGAGGTATATTGAGAATGAAAATGATTACCTCCTCCCTTCCCCCCGCCATGGGACTTGATATTCTCACCTTAAGAATCACTAATGCAGATGAAGACATGAAACTTAATTGTTTGGCTCACCACACTATTATCCCCAGATCCCCCAAATATTAGCTTAATAACTGGGTTAATCATGGTAAATTTTTAGTTTGGAGAAACGAGAACTATCTAACATATTATCATCATTTAGCAGTTAGTGGGTATCTCCTACTAAAGGCCATAGACTAAGCAATTCTGTAGTTAGGTTGGATTCAAATTAAGGAAATAGTCTTGCTTTTAACCAACTACTAGGATTGTGTTTCTTAGGAGGCCATTTACAAATATCCTGTGCCCCGCCCCCCAAATTTATATTTATTTATTTTTACCTAAATCAGTATAGGAGCAAGTACTTTTCCAGTTTGGGAATGATGACATTTTAAAAATTAATAAAAATAGAAATGAAAGTACGTGGCATATGTTAAAGGGTAATAAAATAATTTCAGTCAATTGACTAGTTCTACACCAGTAGATTTCTTTAAATGGTAATGAAATCATTGCTTTTAAAAAAATCCATCATTATTAAAATAAAAAAAAAGTTGCCTCAGCCTCCACCAAAATTAGATTTGTAAGTTGCTGGTCATTCCTATAATTAAATCTATGTCACAAATTTGCAAGAAAAATGGTCACTGTGACTAATGCATTGACTTGCTACACAAGTCCTGTCAGACGGCACAGAGCATTATGCTGCTATAATGGAGTAGGTAAGGATTCTATACATTTTTATGAAGTAACGAAGACCATTTTTTTATTTACGGTGATTGTACTTCAGATAAGAATTTGTCTGAGAAATGAATCCAAATGCAACTATCACGGGGTTTTCCTTACTAAAGCGATATTGCATACTTTTACGTCTACAAACATGTTTGGCACACATGCATACTGCTTTTCTGGACAAGCGTTAGGTAGAAAATATTCTAATGAAAGAAACACGAATATATTCATGTTGCCAGAGTCCCTGATTCTGGGGGTTTCCTCATTTGACCTCCCAAAATGGTTTTAATTCACCTCTTTGCTGAAATGATTTGAGAAATGACCCTAGAGGACAGTGCTTCCCAGAGCCTAAGAACGTGAAGCCCAAAGTGGAAGTCAAAGCAAACGACACAGAGACAGAGAATTTGTAATAAAACTTACTCTCTTTACAAAAAATCTTTTTCAATCCTTCAGATTGCAGAAAGAGACAGTTCTTGGTTAGGTACTGATGCTAATTCCACTTCTTATCAAAAGGAGGGTAGGCATGGACTCAGAGCCTTGTGTAGGCAGCAGAGTACAAATTAATGATAGCTTTTTCCTATTTGATTTAACTTCAGTTACCTTCTCTTCATGACAAGATTGGTTTTTATTTGACGTGCTGATGTAGAGTTTCACTTTAAAATAAAGTTAAATTTTAAAAGTGAGTTTTATTTAACTTAATAATACAAATAATATGTTGACATGGCAAAAGTCATAAAGGTGCCTGAAATTTGGAAGACACTGCCTTCAAGGCAATTCCTGTCCTCTTAATTCTTTTACTGTTACTTATTTTTTTCACATATTTATGTATTGTGCATTTGCTTCAGTATCTGGAAAAATGCCTTGAATCTAATTGACTCTGAGTATATGTGTGTTAATTTTATATGCTATTTTCCTATTTTGTGCCATACTGCTAATTGACCCAATGGCATTTTTTGAAGAGGAAGTAGTCTGTTCTCAGCAATCCAGCTTTCATGGTGTCCATCTGCCCAAAGAGGTGAACAAATGAAAGGCATAGAATGATGATGGATTCTGCTTTATAAAGGTAGAAACTAGCTTCCTTTTGTCCAAACATAGTTCATAAGTTACTTTAAAGCCCAGGATGATATTTAAAATCCTGGTTTTATTGAGTCCTTAGCAATAAAAGGATAAATGTAAGAAATGACATTCTGTAAGATAGTACTGAATATTGCTCAAAAATTCAGTTGTTTGTTCTGGTGTTTAAGCTTAATGAAAATAAAAACCTGTATTTTAAACAAGTCATGAACTTTTGAGGGGAAACAAAGATCTCAAGTGAATAATACAGGTTGGTTAAGATTTTAAACAAATTAAGGAAAAAAATTGGCATAGTTTTCAGTATTGCACAAAATGAGTATTCCGTAAACAAACTGAATTAAAAACTGACATCCTAGATTTAGATGAAAGGAAACCCAAATTAACAATTAAGCCTTGTATGGTACCACCCTTAACCTTCTTCGTTAATATTTGAGATTCTTGATCTGATTTTTTTTTTTTTTTTTTTGGCGGTACGCGGGCCTCTCACTCCTGTGGCCTCTCCCGTTGTGGAGCACAGGCTCCGGACGCGCAGGCTCAGCGGCCATGGCTCACGGGCCCAGCCGCTCCGCGGCATGTGGGATCTTCCCGGACCGGGGCACGAACCCGCGTCCCCTGCATCGGCAGGTGGACTCCCAACCACTGCGCCACCAGGGAAGCCCTCTTGATCTGATTTTTAAAAAGCAGTGTTGCACAGCAATCAAACAAGTTACAAAGTTAATGTGCTTCCTCTCTAACCGTTCTGAGTATGGCTGAGCACATTTTTGTATTTACAAGAAAGGAAGAATAAAGTGATAAACATATATCCCAATTTATTAAAACATGGCATTTGTGTTTGAGACTTCTTTTATTTCAGCAACTATTTTCTTTCAGCATCAGTTAACTATTAAATCTTTCTACAAAGATGGGTAGTAATGGAGGATCAGCCAAAGCAAAGAAGGAAGACAGAACAGGTAAGGGAAGAAAAATACGTGCTGGCTAGTTCTTCAGCTCAAGGTAAGGAGTTTCTTTTAACCCTTGGTCTGGCATAAAAAAAAATAAAATTATTCATCTTAGAATAGCTTCTGCTGGTTCTGGAAATGACTATTTTAAAGGAGAATTATGTAGAATAAACCCATTTCTTGATACTTTAAATGACGAGATTTAGAAAGTAAACAGTGACTCTTAAAGATCTTTTTTAGACTAGGTGTTATCAATTCACAAAAATGATTTAACTTTGCTTAGAATTCTTTGCTACTGTTTCAGAACTCCTTACATTTATGTTGCCATGAATTACTATAATGCTGTATAACATAGTTATTCGAAACTCAATTTGACAGATCGACTTCGTCACTCACTAGGGTTTCCCTTTAAGATTAGGAGCTACCAAAAATAATAAAATAGGCTAAGGAATCTAAAAAGAAAAAATTCTACTTTTTCCTTTTAAACTTTAACGTATAACTCTTGAGAACATGGAAACACTGAAATTTAGCCTCCAAACCAAAAATGCTCAGGGTCTAACAAATCATGTGATCAATTTTTTTTCAACATAGTTGAATCTTTTTAAGTTAAAGAAATGATTTTTCAATTGGAATTTTTCAAAAAGTTGCCAATATCTAAATCTATTTTTAAAAAATCTTTCATTTGATGAAGAAGCAACATATGAAATGGTTGAACTTGAAATACATGGTTTTACATAGAAAAAATAGATATACATATAAATTTTGATAACATTTTCATTATTCAGGGTGGTTGACTATCAAATTTTATTAAAATTTCATCGAGGGAAATCTCAAAACACTTATTATGCTCCACAATTATTATAAACCAAACAATTTAAATGAGAGGAGATAATAACATTAACTTCTTAACTTAAAGCAATCCTCTGTGGCATAATTTTAAAATATTTTCTTGGCCTGAAATTTATGTAAATTGAATTCAACTATCATTAGTTATTATCAGCCTAGCTACATTAAAAAAAGTTTTCTGTGACAATTAGTTCTTAAAAACACTGTTTTAATTAGACCTGGGACATTATTAAACTAGCTAATAAATATGTACAGTAGTTTACTTGGTATACCCAGATGTCTGAAAACCAACAAGAATGCCCAAATAGTTCATTCTTCAAAAATTCTTCTAGTAAAAGGCCTTCATTCAAAGTTTTAATGTAATCCAAAATAAATAGCCTTTTCACACTCTATGCTTTAAATACAAAAGAAATGGTCACTCATAACCAGAGAATAAGCATTGGATCAGTGTATCTTAGAATTATAGGGCTTAGTCACAGATAACCAATTTCTTCATTTTATGAATGTCCATGGTCATGCACAAAAAATTCATGATAGAACTTGGACAAAACCTAGACCAGTTATTTCTACTACATCATTCAAGCATTTTTTATAGATTATCCCATTTAATCCTTACCTCAACTGTATAGTTTAGGTACTATCATTACCCCATTTTATATATATGGAAGGTTTTGTGGTTAGAATAGTATTCAGTCAAGTAAGGATTTAAACCCAGTCTGACTCTAGAAACCATCCTACTACCAATAATCCTAAATTTTAAGGATAGGTGAATATTTTTCATTTATAAAGAAAATTAAAAAAAAAAAACTCTTAACAAGTACCATCCTTTAGGAATAACAAAATAAAACATGAAGGTTATAGTTTGGAATTTTCCTCCTCTAAAATAAGTCCTTTTACCCAAGCCCAACTCAAGCACCAACTTCTCCCTGAAGCCTTCTCATATCATTCAACTAAGCTTAACCTCTTTCTTCAAACCCTTGACAAATGCTATACACTGCTCTTTTGCACAAAGCACTAGCTGCCTCTTATACATTCTCTTCTTCCTTAGTTACAGAAATTCAGTTTGTAGCTCTTACCAATTTGCCACATGTCCCAGCCTCTCCAGTGGCTGGGTAGGATGATATGACTAAGTTCTGCAATAAGATATTACTGCAAGTATGGTGTTGGAGTTCCAGGAATGCTGTTTAAAGAAAGCAGACTTAGCTTTTAGGGGAGCTCTTTTGTGCTTTCCCAAGGTAAAGACCTTGCTATCCACTTGGACCATAAGGTAACACTGATGAAGGCAGCTGTGTGCTGTGGATGGTGCAGGAGAAAGATGGTTGTCTCTGTACACAATGAGACCATGAAGCTCCCATGACAGCCTCCTTCCAGATTTTACATAATAGAGAAATAAACATTTACCTTTGTCCAAGCCACTATTTTTTTTTCCTGGTAAATAAGCTGAGCCTAATTCTAACTGATTTAGTTCAGACTTGCACACAGTTCATAATCCAAGGTTTGTTGTAACTATGGTGGAGAGGGAAGAAAAAGGAATAGAGTTATTTCCCTTACAACACTGGAGCAAAACATCTCCAATCATAATTTTTATTCTCAACCCCTTCTGGTAATTTTCAGCTTTGGGAAAGAAAAAGGAGGGAAAGGAAGGGGAAGGGGAAAAACTGGAAGACGCTTCTGCCTCTCTGCCACTGTTCATGCCTTTTTCCTCTCCTCTCTTCTTGACTAGCTAAGTCCTATCACACTTCAAGGCCCAACAGCGAAATTGTTTCTGTCCGACCTTTCAACCCAGAGTTCATATCTGATAATCATACATCACCTAGTAACATCTTTTGTTTGATTTGTTAGCTTTTACATTGTATTTCTTTTTCTATGTGTTATCTCCACAGCAGAGTGGGACCATGTTGTATTTTTTTGCACCTCTACAGCTATTAGAAAACCACCTCTGTGTGCAGGAAATCAATAAATACTTTCGATTGACTCATTAATGTAAGAAAAAAAGGTGAAGAGAGGAAAAAGGGCAAAAGACTAAGGAGTGAGAATGCATAACGTTTTAAAAGTGAAAGGGCATAACAAAAATCTGAAAGAATCCCTAGAACAAGTTTTACTTCACTGGATCTTATCAAAGAATTGGGCCTGGTAGAACAAATAACATGATACATTTATTGTTCATACAGTCAGTCAGTGCAAAGCTCAAACTGTACTTAGTGAGCTTGTCCTCCAACTAAAGGACTGTATTTTGCTTTAGTTACTCAGACAATTGCCTCAAAGTTATTTTCTCAATTACACCAGACATTTTAAAGAGTAGGAGATCCAGTTTAGGTAACCACGTTTCGACAGTGGATATATACAAATCCAAAGCACGTAAAAAAAAACTGGCTTACAGCAAGAACGTATCTTACAGATATTATTTTGTCAATTGTGACAACATATAGAAAATAATACTTGGATATGTGAAATAATGACAAGAAAATATCACTGAGTCTAAAATAAGTAGCTCAAGAGATCATTTGCATTAAATGGACTCTATTACCTCTCTTCTAAAACCCAATAATAATAATACACCATCGGGAATAATATTACTACTTCTTTAAAAATAAGATAGAATCTAAGCATGTATTTTGCAGAAGCTACATCATTAAAAGCTCTGTAACATTGGGACATTAAAAGCTATATAGGACTGTACAGAATTAACACTATGTAACAATATGTTTTAAAGCTTCAAGTACATTTAAATACATACAATAATAAGTGACATAAAGAGCATTTTAAACAGAAGTAATTGATATTTTGCCTAGACTCATGAACCAGCTTATATACCTCACTGATTTCATTCTCAATTTTTTGTAAATCACTGTAACCACATATCTGTTAATGAGTTATATATCCAAAAATACAATATTCTAATTTGCTTTCATCAATTTAGCAAAGTTTTAGGGAAGGTATAAATAAAATATTCAGTTGACAGAAAACTCAGTTTCTTTCTCATTCTTTCATAACACAAACCAAGTCTTTGTTTATATCATCTGTTTAAAAGATAATGATTTAAAAATGCTAAAATAGTATTGTCCTTATAATTATATTGGTTCCACTTATGAAAGATGAACTATTTTTAATCTTTTTATATACAATTGATAGTTCACATGTCAAAAAATATTGTATTTTCTTGCAAATTACTCATTAGTTATTTCCTCATTTCAAATTTTTTTTCACATAGATTTCTCAGAAGTATCTAAGACAGTAGCTTCTTTAAAAGTGAAATGTACAAAATAAATGACATGTCAACAAGTAAATTAGCATTCCCTTTCTGACCAGCTGGGTCATGTTTCCTTTTTCAAAATCCTCAGTCCCATGACACAAAATAATAATAATCTAAAAGACCTCATTAAATGATCAATATATTGACATACCTCTATAAGGAGACACATAGTGTTTTAATTGATTCCTTGAATCCATTAAATGGAATATTAAACCCAAGCCTCCAAATTATATTATAAGAGAATATTTCCTTTATTTATTAATTTTCTTTAGGGTATGGATAATGGCATATGACAGGATTCAAGAACTTTTATATTTAACCAAATAGTAAAAAAAAAGTCCAATTTTCACTAAATATTTCATACAATCATCACAACAAAAGTTATAAAAGATAAATTAAACCATGTTTACTTACCAAAAAACTTCCAAAGGCCGAATTAAATATTGCAGCTGCCTATAGAGAGAATAAATGGGGGGAAAAAAACTCACTGAAAGTAAACAGGAAAAGGGAAAGCAAAGACTATCATTCTCCCATCCCCCACTATTCAAAACCTTAAAACACTCACTCTGTAAAGCAAAGTTAGTCACTGCTTACAAAAATTGCCAGTAGCCTGTAGTTTACTAAGATAGATGAGCTACAGCTTAGGAATTCATAAATAATGGGTCTCAAAAGCAAGGAGAAAAGGCTTGCCATAAGATGCTTTGAACCTATACGACAGTACTGAAGAATCATCCCCAACAGCAAATTGAAACCTTGTTGTTATTGATTTTGCTACTAAACTTAAAACAATCAGAGGTTGATTTGTTCACCAAAAAAAAAGAAAAAGAAAAAGAAAAGAAAGGAAGAAAATTCATATTACTGGGAAAAGGAATACCAGAATTGTAAAGCAAACATTAAGTACTCCCCATCAAGGAGCATAAGACCTATATGAGCTACGCCCACAAAGTGAGATCCGTAGTTACCATACAACGCACATCAGAAATATGAACAATGCTGTTAAGACCATGGGAGTTACTGCTACACGATTAATTCTAACGTAGAAACAGGCAAGAAAAACTTCTGTTTGGTGTTCAAAATTCAAAGAAGAAATACTTGACTTTGAGCTTACCTAAATATCCCGGGAATACATAGTAGATATAATATAGTTCTTAACTTTAATTCAATCACTACAGTCCATGAAGCTACACCTGAATTCTGAAAGCTTCTCACATGACCTCCAAAAGATAAAAACTCGTATAATATCCAATTTGATGGAAAAAAAAAGAGAGAAAGAAAAATAATAAAAAGCGGAAGGAGGGGCAGAGAAAACCTATTGACATCTCCTGTGGATCCAGAGCAGAATTAAATTAATCATCATGGACATTAGCAGCCACATCGTAGTAAGAAGAGGATGTCAGTTTAGCAAGTTTGAATAAAGTCCAAAGCCAAGCTAAGAGCTGTAGCTGAAAATGCCTTCTGCTCCAGAAGAGAATGCAATGAGAATGCATGGGTAATGAGATCCTTGGCTCCAGAGAGCTTAGCTCTCCTATTCAAGTTCATAATTAATTCAAAGCTTTGATAATTTCATTAGATTTCTCCTTTGCTGGCCTTATCAATAAAAGATGGCACTGGACCACAGCTCCGCTGTGGCATAAACATAGGCACAGGCACAGACCAGGGAAACCTTTGCTTCCTGACAGGGACAATGGCATATGGTATTTCATGTTGTACAGGGAGCTGTGAAGGAAAAAAAAAAGATTTGGCTAAATAAAACATCACAGATGACAAATGTAAACTGTAGCAACATATTTAACACATCTTCCTAGTATCCGATTATGGATGATTCAGGAAAAAGTTTTATGTGCAGAGAAAAATAAGTAAAACTGTATAAATAAATGAGTTGTGGGGAGATCAATAGGGAACACTGCCTTCCTTTTGATAAAAATGTACTTCGCCACAAACAATGTTTATTTCTAGACCCTATTTTGTGCTTAGAACGAGTTTCTCTCTTTTTAATAAAGAAATGAGGTATTCCTGTTTGAGCTCCTCTCTTCCAGATTTGTTTCTTTCCAGTGCCTTTCACCAGCCTTATACTAGACCACTAATAGTTTTGCCTAGCATTTAAAAAAACAAACAAACAAACATGGAACATTAGAAACAAAAAGACTCAGAAGTCAAAGTAAAATAAGTATTAACTACTACTCAGTAGATCAAATCGCTATACTCCCATTCCATCCTGTTCTCTTTTAACCCAAACCCAAGCAATATATTTTATGTGGATTGGCTATGTTCCTGCATTTTATAAAATGATGGTGATGACAGTGATGAGATATCTTAGGTATCCAAAGATGCTGCAGGCCAACTTCTTAGCTATTTTCCTGACAGTGGTGATGGATTTGAAATCACTCACCATGCAGTGGGCTCTGGCAACCACTGGTGACTTGGCTGATTAAGGTTCTGGGTTCCCTGAAGAACCATGTGAAATCGGACACCGAACTAAGGATCCTGGGCTCAATAGCAACAGATAATGAAGCTAACAGTTGGCTCAATTTTGCCGTTGCAGCATAGGAAGCCATTACGTTTTCCAGAGTTCCAAAAAGTGATGACAAATATTTAGAGAGCTTTTAATTGATATATAAAGACAAGCATATCTTTTGACTTAAGGGGGAATTCCCAGCTCCTCAGCATGAACTACAAGGCCGTCCATGAACAGGTCACTGTCCATCTCATTTATTGCCTCAAAATTTATATTCTGACAGCACTAAACTACTTGTGATTCCCCACACTCATCATGCTGTTTCTTACCTCTTTGCGCCTTGGCCTGGAATGCCCTTCTGCCTGCCAGGGAACTCCCATTCATCTTAGTGACTCAGCTTAAGCATCGTCCTTCCAAGAAGCTTTCAGTCACCTCCTCAACACTCACACATCCATACTTCTGGGTG
The DNA here is from genome assembly GCF_937001465.1 of Orcinus orca. Lineage (NCBI taxonomy): Eukaryota > Metazoa > Chordata > Mammalia > Artiodactyla > Delphinidae > Orcinus > Orcinus orca. Next base: position 27,501,541 of record NC_064562.1, read on the forward strand.
GCCTGAGTGTCCCCATACCTGCTGTCACAACATCCTGAGCATACTTCTGCCCTGGCACTTGTCACACTATTGAATGACCTATCTACATGCCTCCCTGCCCCGCAAGAGACTCAAGTCTTCTAAGGAAGGAATCTGATGAAGCTCCTGAGCATCTCCATGTTTGCTAATTGGATTTCTAAAGTAAGTAGGATTCCCAGAAATGTCCAAAGTCTACTTCTCCAACTACATTATTCTATGTGTTTGGCAGAATCCAAGGATTGGCAGACAAAGAAGACTGGATCAGCCACCTGGCACCACAGCCAAGCAAGCAGTGGAAATGACATTTAGACTTTGGTCTCTCACCCAGTATAAGTATCTCTCTCACGGCATCGTATTTTACTTCTCTTAACCTCCCTGTTCTTATATAGTTATATACATACGCTTAATGTAATATAAAAAATGGTTTAAAATCTGCCACCACTATATAGCAATAGAGTTAGTTAAATAAAATCTAGAATTACAAAGGAATACTCTGTAGCCATTAAAAAGATGACCTGCATATACTGATATTAAAGCAGGCCTAGATATTTTAAGTAAAAAAAGCAAGTTTCAGAACAGTGTGTGTAATTCCTTCAGTATGTGTTTCTCCACACCACCATGAAATTCACCCACCACCAGTTGGGTTTTCTACAATTCAACTCATTTCTGACATTATCTACCCTCAAATAGCATCAGATTCCCCAGGTTAAGGGTTCAGAACCACAAGGCTGTCCCCACTTCAGATGTCAATCAAAAGTCAAGGCTGTCACCTGTGCTTCTGACCAACTGACTATACATCGGAGGTTCCACAACCCAGTCCCCTCCAGTTTGATTAGTTTGCTAGAGCAGCTCACAGAACTCAGCTTACTCACTAGATTACTGCTTTATCATAAAAGGCTATAACTCAGGAACAGCCAGATGGAAGAGATGCAGAGGGCAAGGTATGGGGCAAGGCTGTGGAGCTGCCATGCCCTCTGATCGCACGCCTCTCTCATCACCTCCAGTGCTCACCAACCCAGAAGCTCTCCAAACCCATCCTTTGGGTTTCTATAGAGGCTCCATTACATAGCATGATTGATTTCAACATTGGCCACTGGTGACTGAACTCAATCTCTAGCCCCTCTCCCCTCCCCAGAGGTCCAACCTTCTAATCTCTGATTGGTTCCCCTGGCAACCAGCCCCATCCTCAGGTTAGCTAGGGGCTTTCCAAAAGTCATCTACTTAGCATAACAAAAGACACTTTTTCCAGCTCTCTTCACTTAGGAAATCTAATCATTTTAGAAGCTCTGTGCCAGGAATTGAGACAAAGACCAAATATATATTTCTTATTATAATCATAATATCACATTCCTATTGTGTAAATGTGTACACACACACACACACACACACACACACATATATACACAGACAAGTATAAAAAAACACTTGTTTTCTGAAAGGGATCACAGAAAAAACCTCAACTATGATTAAATTTGTTTGAAAGGAATTGAGTGGGGGTCATTTTTATTTTTCATTTTCTTCCGTCTGTCCTGTTTGTCTTTTTTTTTTTTTTTTTTTGGTCTTCTTTTTTTAAACGTGTTGCATTTCTATATCTGGGCAGGAAGATGTTGAGCCATTTACTGTTCGCATTTTAAATCCCTTTGTGTTAAAAATGGAATACATATTTTATTTTTAAATAAAATTAAGATTTCAATCCCTACTTTGCACGTTAGTGATATCTCTTGCTGGCTGCCTGACAAGCTGGAGGTTGAGAACCCTCTGGAACATACATCAGTGTGCTGGGGGTATGAGAAGCCACAGGATGAAGAGAGGACACCTTCCACAAGTATCTGTAGCATGTGAATATTTGGTTTAGAAAATAATCCAAAAATGCACTTTCATTTTTATATTAAAGCAAACATGGCTGTGTACAAACTTCATGTACTGAGATCAAACGTGAACCACCAAAGACAATTTGTTCTGAAGGGAGGACCCCTCAGGTTATATGACCAGACTGTCTTAGGATATAAGTTTCCTCTCCTCTGTCTTCTAGAAGCCACACCTGAGAGAGTCCATTGATTTTTGTTTTTTAAAGATTTTTTTAATTTTATTGAAGTATAGTTGATTTACAATGTTGTGTTAATTTCTGCTGTAGAGCAAAGTGATTCAGTTATACATATATATATATATTCTTTTTCACATTCTTTTCCATTATAGTTTATCAGAGGATATTGAATATAGTTCCCTGTGCTATACAGTAGGACCTTGTTGTTTATCCATTCTGATTTTTAAATAGTGCATTTTATTTATTATCTCTTTTGCCAGAAACAACTTAATTATCCATTCCCCCTCTAGAATGTTCCATCACAAGAAGAATTTTGTCTAATTTGTACAAGACTGTATCTTCACTGCCTAGAACAGCACCTGACTTGTAGTAAACCCTCAACGAATATTACTGAACAAAAGAATGAATGAATAAATGAATGAATAGTTCTTATGTTAACTGAATGTCCTACACAGTAATGTTTTCATTATTAACTCAGGAATCCCATGTGCAAAGTACATACCTTGGTGTAATCATGTTTGAGGGATAATTTGATCAATGCTAACTAAAAAAGTTCATATTGAGGTGGTTTTTTAATACTGAGTAGATTGGCTTCCTTTATATTGTACATTTTTAGATAATATATTGCTTTTAGTATCAGCCCAGTTTTACTTGAAATATGGTATTTTACTAATGTTTCATTATATATTACAGCATGTCTTTATTAAATTATTTTGGAAAATTGAGCAAGTTCAATAACAAATTAATTTCTTCATAACTTACTTGGAATTATTTGAAATAAAAAGGTAAATTAAAACAAAACGCTGAAAAGCATGGTGACAGAGTGTTCTCTAACTCAGGAAATCAAGTGCTTCCACTGCTGAATGCCCTTGAATGTTATGAAGTCCTACCTGACAGTAAGCCCAAAACCTTCACCTTCCATAACTGCTGTGCACTGACCATGTTCCATACTCTGGAGTTACATAAACATGTGGTCCCCTTATAAAATGACTGCACTCCAAATATATGACACTGTTGGGCTCTACCCAAGTCCTCTCCTCATATCACTATATCTACAGTTTTCATAATGCTGGCCCAACACCCCTCTTTTTCTTTCCCTCATCAGTCCACTAAAAAAAAAAATGAGATCCATTGTTTACACTGAGTGTGAATGATCTGTTACAAATTAATTGATGAAACTTCCTGTGTGGTGTTCCGTGTTCGCTGTTGCATAACCTGTTTCCCCAGCCAATGTATACAGCAATGCTTACTAAAATGCTAAAATGGAACATTTATGGTTGTCTCGGAATTTCTAATAATGCTCCAAGCTAAGGAGAATGTGTGGCAAGTATCCCACTAGTCCAAAGTAATATTCCAGAGATATCAATGCAGAGCTTATAAAAAGACATGAAAACTAAGCTAGGGACCATTTCACATGCAGCCTATATAAGAAAAGCCTAGATGTTCTAGAGGAGATTGATAAAAGGAAATTTCTAGTAGTAGTGGGTTTTTTTACTTTTTCTTCTTCCTCTAGGCAAGAAAGCTGATGTGTCTGCCATGCCTCCCAAAGTGGGGATGGATGTTTACTGAGGGAGAAAGTGCTCGCCAGGCTGCCACAGGAGTGGAGTGCACTCTGTGAGCGCTTGTGGAACCATCACGGTCTATTCCCTAGAACTGTGCTGGGGGGAAAGGGAGGGTGTGTAATGAACCAGAGACAGGTACTTGCTTCCCGACTAGAAACAGCAAAGCTGGGGAGGCTGCCTAGGACAGGCCACAAGGGTAGGGCAAGGACGGAGGTAAGCCATTGGGCAAAGTATACTTCAGTTCAGTGATGGGGCAAGGTTCCGTCAATCCCAGGGGCCAGGTAGGGGCCTCAGAGGACTGCCATGAAACTTGATTCATTGTGAGAGACCCTACATAGCAGCCTTCCGGGGAGAAGAGACTCCAGCAATGAGAGGATGAAGGGCTGTGTTGAGGGTTGGAAGCTGCACGTGTACTCTGAAGAACTCCCTCCCCAACCTGTCCTGGAAAAAGAAATAGAAGGTAGACACCTGCTATGACAGAGGGCACTACGGGCCAGATTAGAACAGCACCAGTAAGATCAGATTCTGTCCCTCTCCCTCTAAGCCAGTGGTCCTACTCTCATCCCTGACTCTACAGAGTAGGGAGGGTGAGAAAGTAAAAACGTAGTGAAACAGACCATACCTTCTTCCCCACTGGCTCTACCTATCTGTTTATTTAAAAAAAAAAAAAAAAAAGATTATATTTGTATATGTGTATGTATTCATTAAGAAAAAAGTACAATTTTCTGTGCTTTACAAACACAGATTAGGGCCTCTCGCCTTCTGAGCTGGTCCTCACTCTGTGGAGTGTGTTTCTCTCAGGGCTGCGCTCACCTTTTGAGAAGGACCTCACTCTGTCTATGGTATGTGACCTCTCTAAATAAATCCACTTCCTACCTATCACTTTGTCTCTCACTGAACTCTTTCTGCAACGAAACAAAGAACCTGAGCTTCAGTAAAGTCCTGACACCAGGAACTAAGGCTCCCACCCAGGTGGAGGATGGAATGATGATGTTGACCCTTCTGTCTTTAATAAACTAAAGCTTGGACTGTCGACCTTTGCCCCAATTCTATGCTGAATTCTTCTCTGCTCAAGCCCCCTTAAGAATATGCACATACCCATAGTTTAAAGCTTCCCCAATTTTGCAGTTCAGGGAGACACTGCTTTGGGAAAAGAGCCCTGGTGTTCTCCTTACTGGCTGCAAGTAATAAATCCTTCCTTCTCGCCCACCCGCCCCCCCGCAAAAAAAAACAGAAAACAAAAAACACAGATTAGGCCTAGGTTGGCAAAGAAGAGAATTTGTTTAAGCTAGACTGCCCCGAATGATATAATACCAGAAAGTTAAACTTAATTACTAAATATATGACTGTTTTTGTAACAAAAAGTGACCAGAAAAACCTTGAGATCTGTCAGAGATGTTGCCCAAAGAGAGGGTAAGGGTGGGGAAAAGGACTATGTTAGACGGCATTTCATGTATATAATCCTTAAATTCACACCACTCAATAGATTATAAGAATATAACATTTTAAATGTATAGTTGAGGGGCTTCCCTGGTGGCGCAGTGGTTGAGAGTCCGCCTGCCGATGCAGGGGACACGGGCTCATGTCCCGGTCTGGGAAGATCTCACATGCCGCGGAGCAGCTGGGCCCGCGAGCCATGGCCGCTGAGCCTGCGTGTCCGGAGCCCGTGCTGCGCAACGGGAGAGGCCACAACAGTGAGAGGCCCGCGTATCGCAAAAAAAAAAAAAAATGTATAGTTGAGCCAAAACAAAACAAAAACCCTGGTAGGAGACATATGGAAGTTAGTCAAAGACAGAGTGGTCAAACAGGGGGTTTGAGGCTGCACTCTCCCAGGCGATACTGACGCATGCGCAAGAAGCACTAGGACGCACTGCCTTTGGCTACAAAGGGTGAGGACCTGAGCTGAGGCACCTGCGGCCAGAAGAGCGGGATGCTGAAGGGGCTGCCCACCAGGGGAGGGCAACTAGAAAACTCTCCTCAGACAATCACGGAGGTAACACAGGGCCTGGCGTCAAGGGTGGGCACGGAATAGAATTTACACTACCTATGTGACTCAGGAATCCCAAACTAACGATTAATTAAACGGATCAAAGACCGGTGGAACCCCTGAGGCCCGGAAAGAAGCAAATGCAGAACTTCTCTTTGGAGTCACTCTAATAATCCGGAACAAAGCAGATTCCCAATTAAACGACCCCCAGTGAACAGGAGTTTACAATAAAAAAAGTACAGACAATGTGAGAAAGCTGTATATGACAGCAGCTCCACTGTAACACAGTTGGGAAAGGAGGAGAAACTGAGTTTTTCACAATATGCTAGAAAAGAAAATACAACATAAATTAGAGACCTAGAATTGGAAGGCACAACTTTAAAACTCTTAGAAGAAAATATGAGACTCACTGTATGCTTCCTGAAAAGGAAAAAAAATTTTAAATAAGACACAAAAAGTACACGTGAAATAGGAAAAGCTAGGGTGGCCACGCAACAAGGTGCTGGCCAGTGAGATATAAATTGGTTTCCGCTTGATGGTTGGGGGATAGGGAAGTTAGTTTCTGGCACTGCCCTTCTTCCGTTCTTCCTGCCTAGAGCAGTGAAAGCTACCTTGCATCCAGCAGAGAAAGGCCAAGAGCAATGCAGAGATAATATCATTGAGCCACAGAACAAATGCCAGCCAGCCGCACCTCCAGGCATCTTGATATATGAGAAAAATAAGTCCCTGCTTGTGTAAGCTACTTTTAGTCTGATTTTCTGTTACTTGAAATCTAACTGATACAATCATGTTCCTAAACAAAGGAGTAAGTAATGAAGTACTAATCAGGCAGGTTAGATAAATCAAAAGCGTTTCCCAGACATAAACTTGACTAGGCTATTAAGTTTTATTTAGCATAATCTCTTGTTCCCATTGCATATGGCATAACATATCATGAAAAACCAACAGAAAGAAAATTGACTATTGGTGACGGTTGTTGGAGATCAAAGCTGCATTATCCTAACCTGGAAAAGTTCCTCAACTATGTGAATTTATATCACCCCTGCCTCTGAGTCACAAGAAGGAGAACTAGCCTGAATATTTATCCCCTTTCTAAGCATAGCTGTAGTTGGAAAAAGCATAAAGGCATCAAAGATTGAATTCCTATCCTTGGTCTCCAATTAAACAAGGAAATACAAAACATTTTCTTTTTACTTGTAAGGTATTTTGCAAAATGCTACAGAAAGGCCAAAAAAAAAAAAAAAAGAATTAAGGAAAGCTTATTCTGCCTGTTTTTAAAAATTATAATTGGCTGACAAGCACCTTAGTTGCTAGGACATTTTAGTACTAAATTACCACTATTTTCACTGTATAAATCTCATAGCAAGTAAAATTTGAGTTATACATTTCTATATTACCTTTAAATATTATTGAACCATACCACACAAAAGTATATATAAGACATCAATTTAAATGCGAGTTTATTTACCATGCTCAATATTAAAGGGGCATTATTCATTTGATTCCATTATTTGTGTTGTATTTTTTAAGCAGCAATGGCTAAAAAGTAGAATATTGCCTTAAAATCACTACTGAATATTTCTTCTCAACAAATACATCTAAGTGAAGACTATAGAACTGCTACAAGGCATTCTCCAATTTAAAGAAAGATTATTTAATATACCATTAAAATTCACCATCTTAATGACCGCTTTCATTCTTTGTTTTGAAAACACTACAGGAATGAAGAGACGTTCATCTATACGCAAGTTATGAGAAAATGCCATCCAGCTGCTTTTTTGAGAGTAAGCGACATTTCTTGCCTATTTCTATGGGTCCATTTCTTGATATCAATGGAAAAAAATATTTAACATCCCTAATCTTGAGGTGAATGGGGGGGCGCTATTCTTGTTTGTAACTATTCATCTCAATTCAGGCAAGGAAAAAATATATTCAAGTTACCGCTTCTGGATGCCAAATTGAATCAGGTGTCCTCTCCTCTTAAGAAAATTAAGTTGCTTTTGTGCAAGAGTGTTTTAATGAGAACCGAGCCCGCCGACAGTGATAAATGGGAATGACACCAGAGAGAGCATGTAAGCAGGACAATATATGCATGTTACAGTCTTACAGCCTATGTTTCACTGACAATTCTGAATGACTTCGCTGTTTCTTAAGGGGCCTATTAATCTCAAATTTAGTTATTACACAACGTTTATTTGAACATATATTCTGCGGATGATGACAGCTAATAAAGGAAATCTTCCGCAAGCTGTATTTTTACATATTGTTCCAACTCCAGCTCCCAGTCATTTGATGGTATTGATGGAATAACCTACATTGTGCTGAGGCTTTAAAAAAAAAAAAAAAAAAAAGGCACATACATTCTGATTCCTTTCGAAGCATATGGGGACTCTTAAAAAACAGTTAAAATGCATACCAAAAATCCTACTAAGAAATGGTAAAAGTTAAAGGACATCTTAACTGTTCAACAAAAATTGTTTAATGTGAAAATGGACCCTTGTAAGATAAACCAGACACCTCGGAACACTTTTAAAGCTTTGGTCCATCATATGCGATAGTTCTTGCATACCAATCTACATTTTTACAATATGCGTGGAGGAGGGGAGGGGAGACAAAATCAATTTTCTTGAGGGACAAAAAGAATCAAGTCAAATAGTTGCTTTTCTCCTTGGTATGCTTTTTTGATAAAATACCATGTACTGAAAATAGTGGCGATACTGTATATCTTATTTCTGGTCACATACCTAAAGGCTGATGAGAATTATTTTAACACTTTCCTACACACATATTTATCAGCTCAAATACCTTCATCTGGAATTCAGATTTTGATTCAAGAATCACAATATGTTATGAAGTATAACTGCTTCATAATAACAAAAACCTAATGATATTAGCAAGAAATATTTATACCAGTTTAAGATTTTTAAATCTGCCTCAAAATTAAGATGAATATAGACTTAAACACTTTCGATTTCATCCTCTGAAATCTATCTTCAAAGGTGTTCAGTGTCAATGAAATCAGAATTTTCAAGCGAGAAAAGGCCCTTAGATAATATGACAATCCCTTTATAAATGAAGAAACAGAACTCTAGAGATAAAGGATCTTTCCTAAGGTCATACTGACTAGTGGCAAAGCCAGAATAGAATTCATCTCCAGATGTTCCCTCTACCCTCTCTATAACACCCACACGGCCTATTTTATATATTATTTTTAATATGATATTTGTAGATTTATAGTGTAAAAAGGGCATACACCAAAACACTCACAGTGGTTATATCGGGGTAATAGGATTAGGGATATTTTTTTCCTTCATGCTTTTCCCAGATTTTCAAGGATTTTTGTACTGATTAGGTATTTATTAGAAAAAAAGCATATAATAAATGTTATATGTTAAATACAACTAGCATTTTAGAGGTTCTCTCTTTAATCTTTAGGCAAACCTTGAATAATGTTGCACTCAATCGATATCTAACTAAAAGCTGAATGATACTAAGGATAATACCAAGAAGAAAGTACCTAAACAGTCCTACTTGTTATATTAATGCTGAATACTCAGAGGAACAAAGTGTGATTGTAACTCAGAATATCAACTATTAAACTGAAAATATATGTTACTTACTTATTAATAGCTTATTAAACACTTGTAAATATCTAGGATGAAGCTGAACAAAACGTACTTGAAATATTACACACGATTTGACATTACATCTTTCTTTTTAATGCCAATTTTCTCAATATTCCTGAAATTTAACTGTGCTTAATCTTTTGGGTTCCCTATTTCCTGCCAAAAAGGAATAAAATAGGGCTTCCCTGGTGGCGCAGTGGTTGAGAGTCTGCCTGCCGATGCAGAGGACGCGGGTTCGTGCCCCGGTCTGGGAAGATCCCACATGCCGCGGAGAGACTGGGCCCGTGAACCATGGCCGCTGAGCCTGCGTTTCCGGAGCCTGTTCTCCGCAACGGGAGAGGCCACAACAGTGAGAGGCTTGCGTACCGCAAAAAAAAAAAAAAAAAAAAAAAAAAAAGGAATAAAATAAATGTTCCTTTAATTATTCATTCATTCAACAAAAATTTATTAAGCAGTTTACAATGCTAAGCACTGAGAATACAAAACCAAATACAATAGAGTATCTGCTCACAGTATCGGGCTAGAAGAGAGACATCATAATGGCTATAACACAACAAGATCAATGGGATCAAAGCTATGGCAGCACAGAAATTTACTAAAATTTCCTTTTAAGTGGGCTTTTTCAATACCTCCTAGTGATATACAAACACTTTTCTGATCAATTAATGGAAACTCTATTTAATGCCAAACACATGAACTAAGCTCTCAGCACACCAACAGAGAAATTGGCCAAGAATTCGCCTAACACTTTGCTTAGAAGGGCATCCACAAAACATAAGTGACAACTTATGTCAAACCATCTAATGTTTCTTACAAATTTTAAACTTGAGCTACCTAACTCTGTTATTTCTGCTCTTTTCCGTCCTTTAGGTCTGGGAATCTCAGAGCTTCTTAAAAGGGCAGTGGATCAATCCCTCAGCACTAACTCACTCATCAGCTTTTCATTTGCAATAAAATAGCTTTCCTACCATCTTCTGGGAAATAACTTACCATAGATTCACAGAACTGCAATGGACTTCTACAGATCATCTAATCAAGGCACTTTTCCTCAAGAAGGACTACACTGAAATCACTAACAAATGGAACCTACTATCCTATTCTTCATGACTTCAGGATCAAGACTGCATAATCTCTTTGCGAATTTTAGATTTAAAATCTATATTTTAAATCACATTTTTTCACTAACAAGTCTTTTCCTTTTCTGAATTAACTTTTAAGATCATCTTTTTGTGTTAGGTGCCCTGAGAGGATTAAAAAAGAGCTGTGTTGATGGCCAACAGGCATATGAAAAGATGCTCGATATCACGAATTATTAGAGAAATGCAGATCGAAACTACAATGAGGTATCACCTCACTCCAGGCAGAATGGCCATCATCAAAAAGTCTACAAATAAATACTGGAGTGGGAGTGGAGAAAAAGGAACCCTCCTACACTGTTGGTGGGAATGTAAGTTGGTACAGCCACTACGGAGAGCAGTATGAAGGTTCCTTAAAAAACTGAAAATACAGCTATCACATGATTCTGCAATCCCACTCCAGGGCATATACCCAGAGAAAACCATAATTCGAAAAGATACATGCACCCCAATGTTCATTGCAGCACTATTTACAATAGCCAAGACATGGAAGAAACCTAAATGTCCATCGACAGATGAATGGATAAAGAAGATGTGGTATATATAAACAATGGAATATATCATTTACTCAGCCATAAAAAAGAATGAAATAGTGCCATTTGCTGCAACATGGGTGGACCTAGAGAGTATCATACTAAGTGAAGTAAGTCAGACAAAGACAAATATTTGATATCACTTACATGTGGAATCTAAAATAAATGATACAGGGCTTCTTCCCTGGTGGCGCAGTGGTTGAGAGTCCGCCTGCCAACGCAGGGGACACGGGTTCGTGCCCCAGTCCAGGAAGATCCCACATGCCGCGGAGCGGCTGGGCCCGTGAGCTATGGCCGCTGAGCCTGCGCGTCCGGAGCCTGTGCTCCGCAACGGGAGAGGCCACAACAGTGAGAGGCCCGCGTGCCGCAAAAAAAAAAAAAAGAGAAGCCCACATGCCACAACTAAGACCTGGCACAGCCTAAATAAATAAATTAAAAAAATATTTTTTTAAATAAAAAAAATAGCCCATTATATATTAAAGACATTGAATCTATGCTTTAAAATTTTCCCACAAATCTCCAAAACCAAATGGCTTCACTGGTGAATTCTACCAAATATTTAAAGAAGAAATAATATTAATTCTGTAAAAACTCACCCAGAAAATACAAGAAGAGGGAAAAATCATTTTATGAAACCAACATTAGCCTGATACTGAAACCAAGTCAAAACATCATAAAAGAACTGCAGAACAATAATTCTCATGCACATAGACAAACACAAAACTTACAAAATTTTAGCTAATTAAACTCAATAATATACAAAAAGGATAATATATCATGACCAAGTGGAGTTATTCCAGGAATGCAAACTTGGTTTAAGATTTGAAATCAATCAAGGCGATTCACCTCTTCAACAGATTAAAAGAAAAAACATATGGTCAGATCAATAAATGGAGAAAAAGTATTTGACAAAAGTCCATATATATTCATGATAAAAACTCTCAGAAAATTGAATTGGTAAGAATTTCTTCCAACTGATAAAGGGCATCTTTATCAAAAATCAAACAGATAACATCATACTTAATGAGAAAAGACTGAATGCTTTCCCCCTAAAATCAGGGACATGATAAGAATCTCTACTCTTACTACCATTTCTATACAACATTGGCCTGAAAGCCTTTGCCATGTAATAATGCAAGAAAAAGAAATAAAAGGCAGAGAGATCGGAAAAGAAGAAATAAACCCATTTTTTTCACAAATTATATGATCCTAGAAAACCTTGACCAAAAACAAACAAATAAAAAAAAACAAAACAAACTCCAAGAAATAATAAGTGAATTTAGCAATGTTGCAGCATACAAGGTGTAAAAATCAATGAACATCTACATACTGGCAAGGACTAAATTGAAATTAATAAAAATACCATTTACAATAGGACACCAAAACCATGAATAATTTGAGAAATATTTAAAGTCCTAAATAGAGACATATGTATTAGAATCCTCAATTATTAAGATGTCAAATTTCCCCAGATTGTTCTATATATTTAATGTAATTCCAATCAAAATCCCTGCAGGATTTTTAGAAGAAAATGACAATATGACTAAAATTTATTTGGAAATCTTCTTCTTGGAAAAAGAAAAATAACAGTTGGAAGACTCACACAACTTGATTTCAACACTTAATATAAAGCTATATTAACTGATGAATTCATAAAAGTGCTAACAAAAGATCAAGATGAAAAAAAAATAATTACATGGGACTGAGTGAACTGATGAGGATGATTATAATTTTTGTGACTTTCTGTTTGAATGAAAAAAAAAAGCTATATTAGTTAAAATAGTGTGGTACTGGCTTAAGGACAAGTATATAGATCAATGGAACAGAATAGAAAGTCCAGAAATAGATCTATATAGAAATGATAAATTGATTTTTGACATGGGTGCTACAGTAATTCAATGGGAAAAGAATAATCTTTTCAGTAAGTGGTAACTGATATCTCTGTGCAAAAAACAACAATAACAAAACCTAGAACTTTGACCCTTATACACTGTACACAAAACATAAGCTGGAATGGATTATAGAGCTAAATGTAAGAACTAAATCTATAAAACTTCTAGAAGAGAACATAGAGAAAATCTTTGTGACTTTGGGTTAGGACAACATTTCTCAGGACACAAAACTTGTAACTTTAAAATTAAAAAATGATAAATTAGACCATCACAATTTAAAACTTTTTTCCTTCAAAGACACTGTTAAGAAAATGCAAAAGCAAGCTACATATTGAGAGAATATATTTACAAAACACACATCTGGTAAAGGACTTGTAGGTAGAATATATTTTTAAAACTCTTACAAGTAAATAATAAGGTGACAATCCAATAAAAAAGTGGGCTAATGATTCGAACAGACACTTCACTAAAGAAGAGATTTGGGTGACAAATCAACACAAGAAAAGATGCTCAACATCATTAGTTACTTGAGGTATGTAAATTAAAATCATGAGACACCACTACACACCTACTAAAAACTTAAAAACAAAACAAAACAAAACCCTGATAGTTCAGGGCTGGTTAGGATGTGGACCAGATAGAACTCTCATATATTGCTGGAATGAATCCAAATGATACAGCCACCTTGGAAGAAGTTTAGCAGTCCCTTTTAAAGTTGCACATATACTTACCATATGGCCCAGCTATCCCACCACTGGGTATTTATTTACCCAAGAGACAGATATTAATATGTTCATATAAGAACTTGTACTCAAATATTCATAGCAGCTTTATTTGTAATAGTTCATAATTGGAAATTACCCAAATATCCATCAACTGGTGAATAAACACATTATGATACATCCGTACAAGAGAATACTACTTGGCAACAAAAAGGAATGAACTACTGATACATGCAACAACATGGATGGATCTCAAAAGCATTGCTGGTCAAATGCAGCCAGACACAAAAGGCTATGTACTATATGAGTCCATTGATATGACATTCTGGAAGAGTCAAAACTATACAGACAGAATTCAGATCACTAGCTGTCAGGGACTGCAGGTAGGGAAAAGGAAAAGAGGCACAAAAGAATTTTTTACCATGATAGCAATGTGCCACACAACTTTATTTTCCAAACTAATCAAACTACATACTTTAAAAGAGGGAATTTTAATATCTATAAGTCATGCATCCATAAACCTGACTTTGTAGATTTATAAAAATTTTGAAAATAAACAAAAAAGTAGAGAAATGTAACTATATAATATTATGATTCAGCTTTTTCATAGTTACTTCGTTTTGAGGTTTACAGAGAAAATTTCAATAAATAAGCATTAATAGGTCTTTACTTAATAAAAACATAAATTAATCAAAACCACAGAATTACTGTTACTACTTACTACCTATGAAAACTGAAGCTTCAGAGCTCTACCGTGTAATTTGTAAAAATGTCTTTCCAAGTCATTGTTTTAAACATTAACATAATGTGGATACTTAAAGAGTCTATGGGCTTATCTGATATTCAAAACAGATATCCTTGCTTTAAAGATGATAAAGATATCATGTTAAATAACTGTTTTAATTTAAAATCATCAGAGACAAAAATGGTACAAATGAACCTATTTACAAAACAAAAATAGAGTCACAGACGTAGAAAACAAACCTATGGTTACCAAGAGGAAAACAGGGGGAGGGATAAATTGGGAGATTGGGATTGACATATACACACTACTATTTATAAAATAGATAACTAGTGAGAACCTACTGTATAGCACAGGGAACTCTCCTCAATACTCTGTAATGACCTATATGGGAATAGGCTCTAAAAAAGTGTGGATATATGTTTATGTATAACTGATTCACTTTGCTGTACACCTGAAACTAACACAACATTGTAAATCAGCTAGACTCCAATAAAAATTAATTTAAAAAAAAGAAATGGTAAAAATAAAATAAAATAATCACAGAGACATCTCTGAAAAAGTAGAAAAAGCAATGATAATGAAGTCAGAAGACTTAGTTTAAAAACAACCTGATCACATACTCAGCTATGAAAACTCTTTAAATCTCAGTTTCTTCACTTCATTAAATGGGAATAACAACATCCACTTCGTAAAATTTTTGTGAGGATTAAATAAGATGAAATATAGACCCCCTGGGTATTCTACAACCATAGAAAATCTCATATACAAAAGGCCCAGCAAGCCCTCATCATACAAGTATTCATTCTCCAAGTCCCTGAAGAATTTAGGTTTAGGTTGTACAGGGAAACCAGAGACTCACAAATGAAATGACCATTTCTAAAATGATTCTCAAGAAAATATTTTCTCCTCCCACACTCACACCCCAACTACTTCGCAATAATATCTCTCTCTGTACCTCAGCTTTCGTTGGTTTATTCTCACCAATTGTCTGGTACTTTAAGCCACCTGACAATACAACACAAATAAAACACAAATAGGTTGCTAAATATAATTGCAAGTCCTATAGAAGATGCAGGATTTCATTAGTCAGTGAAATCAGAACAAAGTCAATGACAAGTGAGAAAAAAATGACAGGATAGGTATTAAAAGGAGAGTAATCGAAATATTTTTTTAAGTGAGAGCACTTGTGAAAATTGATGAAGCCTCAATTTTTTTTTTTTTGCAAATTTGTATCTTTATGATTGTGTTACAAAAATAAACAGAAAAAGATGTGACGTCATGTCATCATCATACAATTCCTTGCGAGAAATACATTGATCCCTGCCCTCCAAAACAACACTTGATTCTTTCCTCATTCACTCCAAGAATTAGCAGACAGTTATAATATAACCTGAATTTTGTTCAACAAATTAAAAAATAAGCTTATTTCCATAATTTACAGTTCCATTTTTTCAAACTAAAAACTAATATTTTTCAGTAATTATTACTAAATGCTAATTCTTTTTTTAAAGTTAGTTGACTTTAAGTGAGCTTTCTTCTATATCATTTACCATTGAATAATTGGATTTTTTTTTTATTCTAGTTACTCAAACTTTTATGGGGGGGGCAGAATAGAGCAATTCTTTTTATTTCCTATAAAAGCATCAATGAGGTTAAAAATGTTTCAATGTGTTACATTCAGCAGAATGTAATTTATATTTTCTACAAATAATAGAGTGATGCAGGAACAAATATCAGCCAATATCTTCCCAATTTCCTAAATTTTACATGTACGGTTTGGACAGAAGCCCAGTGTGGGAAGTGACTTGCTCAAGATCACACAGTTTCTGGCAGTGGCCAAGCTGGGGTTATAAGAGCTCCCAAACACTCTTCCTTCTCTAGGCCATTAATGTTTATTTGATTCTAATATATTATGTAGATAAGATCTATGTGAATATCAAAAATACACGGAATGGAATATATAGACACACTAAAGCGTAAAACACTGGTCAGCAAGCAGTGAAGCACTAAATCGACTTCAAATTTTTATTAAGGTTATCCTTCTGTTAGTGATTGAAGGTATATTAGCTTAGTGGGCCATACAATAGCTGTAGCACCACAACTAATGGACTGCCAAGAGATGATTTAATAAAGAGGCCCAGCTGAACAACAGTGTATAAGTAACTCTGACAACCTGAGGCTTTCTTTTGGTCAAATGTTTTATGTCTGTAAGTGACTTTCTCTAAAAAAAATTACCTGAGAAGATACTCTAAGAAGGTTTCACTGTAATAACAGCAGCCCAAACATTCTTATATAAGTTCAGATTCTTCGAGATCTAAAGATGTGATTAAAAAAAAAAAAAAAAGCTTAAAGATCTTGTCCCCAGATCCTTCTACAGGAACCATTTATAACATGGTTAGAGATCTAGTTAAACAACTCATTCAGCAACCACACTGTGTCTTTCTTTTGATTGAAATAAAAGAAATAGAACAACTTTTTAAATGTTGCCCTCAAGATTTTACTCTAAGATATGAGCAGTATAAATTGGGAGAGGACTGGGTAGGATGAAATGAGAATATTTATTAAATACACTGTTCTATAAAATATTACATGGACTCCTCATCTTTACAACATGGACCAATCTGTAATGGGAAGAGAAAAACGAAGGTCGTGTGGAAGAAAATATCAAATGAGCAAAGAATTAAAAAATTAATAATGCTGATGACTGATCAGAGTTCAGGGAAAAGACACTTTGCGTCCTTTATAACCATACTGGATGTGCTGCGGTAAGTAGTAAAACCTTAAAAATGTCCATACACACCCCTTAATCCAGGAATTCCACTTTAAAAAATTTATCTAAGAAAATAATACAGATACAAGAAAAGATTACTAAAAGGATCTTCATTTTAACATTATTATTATTTTTTTAATAGCAAAAGTTATCCAGGGCTGAAATGAACCATTGCACAGCCACACATGAGAATGGTCAGTAGCCTTTAAAAAGAATGTTTTAGAACCCTGTTCACAATGTATTGTTACGTGGACAAATAGGATTACAAAATGGTGTATATTATATGATCTCATTTTATTAAATATATGTACAGATAAAAAGGTCTGGAAAATACACATTCAAATATCCCTATGGTTGTCAGACCAGTGGGATTATGATATTTCTTTGTTTTGTTTAGCTATATTTTCTCGATTATCCACTAGGAATACATACTGCTTTTGTAATAAGAAAAAAACAAGTTATTAAAAATTTTTTAAACAGTACAAGAATATAAAATTCTATATAGTCATTTTGGAATATTGTATGTGACTTCGAAATGCCACAATATAATGTGCTTCAGGGCAGTGAATGAATGGTAATCCTTTCCTTTGATATGCCACTGGTCAAAAATTATGTTTATGTGAAAAAAATTATGTTTATGTGATAGTGAGAATCTAACCCGAAAGAAAAATAATCATTTCATTGAGAATAACAGTAATTTTATGTTATTAGAAAAAGAAACCATGACAGTCATTATCAAAGTAGTCATTTTGGGGAAATTAAATTGCAAATAAATGAAGACATTTACATGGAATGATTTTAGGTTGCAAGCAAAATGAATGAGGGTTTAGATACTTAAAGTCACAAATAGTATTTTAAGTAAAAACAGAGTTTTTATTTCCTTTAAAACAGGGTTTAGTATTTACTCATTTAAAAAAATGTGTTCCCTTAAATACTCCTTACAATATAGCATAAAGTCAAAGAACTCTGTTCCAGATGTAAAGTCAGATTCATGTTTCTATTTTAAGGATGTTCAACTTCTAATGAAACAAAGACAGAGCTTCCCACCTGAATTTTCACATGAAATATTTCTACTAAGAGACAATCTAAAAGTCTTTGAAATTTGTTTTTTTTATATTATGTTTATAGAGCCCAATAAATATTAGGTAGCCAATGTGTGTAACTAACATACACACACACTGTGGTTTGTGTATCACATCTATGGTATGACTCATTCAAAACAGGTTTATGAAGTAAATATTTTCCTCTTCTAGACACATGTGAAAATAAGGAAATGACTTAAAAGTAGGAATAATACCATTGCATTTAGAACTGTGTTTAGGGAATTCCCTGGCGGTCCACTGGTTAGAACTCCATGTTTCCACTGCAGGGGGGCCAGGTTCGATCCCTGGTTGGGGAACTAAGATCCCGCAAGCCATCCCACAATTCTTTTGTTGGCGTGGCCAATAGAATAAATTAAAATAAAAACAGAAAATTAAAAACAACAACAACAAAAAAACTGTTTAGATTATCTTAAAACAAACTCTTGGGACTTCCCTCATGGTGCAGTGGTTAAGACTCCGCACTCCCAATGCAGGGGGCTGGGGTTCTATCCCTGGTCAGGGAACTAGATCCCACATGCATGCCACAACTAAGAGTTCACATGCCACAACTAAGGAGCCGGTGAGCCACAACCCAGAAGTCCACCTGCCGCAACTAAGGAGCCAGTGAGCCGCAACTAAGGAGCCTGCCTGCCTCAACTAAGACCTGGCACAACCAAATAAATAAATATTAAACAAAATAAAATGTGTTCTTGGGAAATTTTAAGAATAAAATGAGGCACAACGTTATTCCTTTTGAAAAACTGTTTTCAAATTCAATATCAAATAATTAATTGCTATACTTCCTTCTCCCAATCATAGACATATGACTGCTCAACATTTTTTAAGACCTTAAATCTCAAATTTTAGTATTCTATAGAAATTAGGGGGAAAAAATAAGGTATTTGTCTTTCTTCCAATACTACTCTTTATTTCCATTAATATAATGAAGTTATCATAGAAAAGCACTGCTTAAATCTGAACTGTCTATGCACAAAGTGTCTATTACACCTAATTATTCCTAAGACACCCCCTTGACCAGAATATTGTAAGGAAAATTGAAGCATCAGGTAACAGGTGAATTGAAAGACCTCTGTTTCTATCGACTTCCTTCCCAATCATTCTCGGCAGTTCTTAAAGAGCTCAGGTTAACTGAAGTCTTTATCAGACACCAAGCAAGTTAATATGTACTGGAAGACTCTAGGGATATAAATGAGAAGGCTACTCAAACCACCCCTCCTTCTTTAAACACAAGTAGCTTAAATTCAAGACCCATATTGTGAACACAGTTTGAAAATTTTTCTAATATGTCCTTTAACCTGCTTCCTCCCCTTCTCTTCCATATGTCCTTTATCTTTCTAACCTTAAACTTTAGAGACACTTACATTTTTCAGAAAAAATATGGATGCTTTTTCAAAATGTATCCCCTTAACTACTCCTCACATCTACTTTCTAATCCCCAACTCAATTAAATTCGGCATGAATTTAAATTGCAATTAACATCTTTTGAGGGATTACATGTTTTAATCACAATTAGGCAGTGAATACTTGAAACACATGCATTTTGTTATATTATCTGAAATGCAAATTGGAGTCCAAAAAAGATGTTTAATAAAACTGTATAGTACTGAAGACTTTATTATGGAACCCAAGGGACTAGAAATGAGATTTAAGAGTAAAAGTACAGATACAAGTACAAAAACAAATTGTTTCACCTCCAAGACCCCTAGAAATGGCCTCACTTGGCTACCATTTAACCTAGCTTCATCACAGTTTAAAAACTACCTTCTAAGAGTTTTCATTAACCTAATTAAATTTCATTTTTTCCCCTACATCAGGAGCTCACAGGGTCTTAAAGGAGAGATGATGCAAAATATTCTATAAGATCAGGGGATCAAACCTGTTTTCTGACCCAGGAATTTATAGTGAAATGACTTCTTTTACTTTACTTTTCCTTCAAAATAGCAATTCATAAGCAGAAAAAAAAAAGCTGACCTTTTCTGAGCATCTTCTATGTGCCAAACAATAAGTGATATTTCACATAATCCCCAAAAGAACCCTATGAGGTATTATTCCATTTCATAGATTGTGAAAAATAAGGCTCAGGGAAGTCAAGTGGTTGAGAGAAATAAGTGCAATGAATCAGTGATGACATTGGGACTCCTAAACCCATGCTCTTGTAAAAGGACAGTATCATAAATGTAAGACCTTAGGAAGAAAGCCTAGGACAGAGCACCTGTTTTCAATTGTCCATTTTAACTAGAATCCTCTCAAACAGGCCGCTGGGATTTCAGGAGCCCCAGCAGACACCTTCCTCTCTGGTTAGGAGCCTGGATAAAGTGATTCAAAAAGTTTCATTCTTGGGACTCTCAGGGCTCTTTCTGCAAAATCCAAAAGCTTGCTGAAAGCCAGGCTTACTTCACTGCCTTTTCAGTGTCTGGCAAACAGGACAGGCCTTATCAGGAAGTCAAGATCTGACTTATTAACTTATACCCGGTTTCCTTTTGATAACTTTTCTCTTCAAGGTCTGTCTGTGCACTTAGCAGATTGTTACATCCAAGGTGAGGTTCATCTTTAAGGAAACTAATACAAACTTCATTCCCTTCAACTGTCAGCTTCCTATTAGCTATTTACTACCCACACAACATTTGCTGTCGAGCTTTGCTAGTAAAAGAGGGACTAGTTAGCCTAGCTCATAGTTTTTCCTTTGAGATCATCATTATGAGATAATACCAAGTTACTAAGCTGCCTACCCAGTCAAGCCGGAAAAGTAGGGGTAAAAAAACCCTACTAGCGTGGTTTTCCTTTTATTTATCCATGATCCATCCTCCTAGACCTATGTGACGTGATTATGCCTAATGTGACACAACCTCCTGTGCAAAAATAGATACAGACAGAACCCAAAGACTGAAGGGAGACAGGTGGGAGAAGAGGGCTATGTTTTCCGTATGTAGTTTACCACCTAAAATAGCCATGAGATATACAGGCACACACAAGAGGGCAGTAGACTTAACTGACCTAGGTCCGAATCCAGCACCAAAGCCAGAGGTACCTCCAACAAGATCAGTTTTCCATCTCATGCCTGTTTCCTCATCTCAAAAATAGGTGTAATATTAGTATCTACTTGTGAGTACTAAGTAAGAATTAAATCAGACAATTCATGTAAAGTATTAGCACCGTAAATGCTTAATAAAGATTAGTTATTATTATATATGTTATATTATTATATTACATATATACAATATCGTCAATATTATCATATTATTAAGTGGTAAGAACCATTACTCAATGACTTGCCAAATTAGAAATCCAGAAATAGAGATAAAATTTCTGGTAAATTTGAAAAAATAGAGACAAACAACTTAAGGTCGAAAAAAAGAAGGAAGGATGAACATTGGGATGCGAGGCAAGCAAGCCTTTTTAAAAATGCAGTGTTTCATATATATGGAATCTAAAAAAAAAAATGGTTCTGAAGAACCTAGGGGCAGGACAGGAATAAAGACGCAGATGTAGAGAATGGACTTGTGGACACGGGGAGGGGGAAAGGGAAGCTGGGACGAAGTGAGAGAGTAGCATGGACATGTATACACTACCAAATGCAAAATAGATAGCTAGTGGGAAGCAGCCGCATAGCACAGAGAGCTCAGCTCGGTGCTTTGTGACCACCTAGAGGGGTGGGATAGGGAGGGTGGGAGGAGACGCAAGAGGGAGGGGATATGGGGACATATGTATATGTATAGCTGATTCACTTTGTTATACAGCAGAAACTAACACAACATTGTAAAGCAATTATACTACAATAAAGATGTTAAAAAACAATACAGTGTTTATTTTTTTACAACATAACTCACTGTGTTTTAAAATTATAACCTGTTATGTAAAATTCTTTGGTAATATTTAGAGATTTGTCAGACCTCAGAAAATATTCAACAAAAAATTTTTTTTTACCACTTTTGGGGTAAAAACCTGAAAGAAGTCCTGGATTGGGGTTGGGAGAAGAGGTGGAAATGAACCTTTATAGCAGAGCGGGTCCTAACAATTCTAATTAGGATTGGGGTTTGGAATAAACTAATTGTTCACAGTGCTCATAAAGTCTCCCGAAAGCCAAAGGCTGAATGGGGAACATAGCCAGAGGGACGGCAGGTCACTGGAGAGGCTAATGGCTTCCAGGAGAACAGAAACCAACCCATCCGGCAAGATCTTTGCATCTTTCTATGAAGTGAATCTCAATCCAGTCATCATTTCTCCACCTCTAGCCTTTCTTGCACCTCTGATAAAATAACAATGTGGGGAGGGGGTAAGGAGGTGCACGTGGCCGGTAGAGGTAGGAAGGTGGTCAGGAGAAGTTAACACTGGCGTCAGAAAGGTTGAAAATTGAACTCAGTCAGCGGCTTCATGAAGCTGCCAAAGGGCACATGGATAATGCTTCCTTGAAAGCAGTACTAAGGAAAGGTAAGAGAAAGCAAGGAATGCTCAGATCCATGGACTTAAAATCTGAGTATTACCTTCAAAACCAACCCAGTTATCTGGTCAACAAGTATTTGATGAATTCTTTCTGTGTATAAGGAACTGGGATTCCTTTTTTAAAATATAAGCTGTGACCCCTGTCCTCAAGAATATTTCAACCTACAAGGGAGTATAGGATGTATCAAATCCAAAGCTCCTTTAGAGAAAAGCAGGCATTGGACAAATGTTTATTTAAAACAAATAGACTGCATAGATTTTCTTCAAAGTCGACTTCCTTTAAAACAGTTTGTTACTGGGCTTCCCTGGTGGCGCAGTGGTTGAGAATCTGCCTGCTAATGCAGGGGACACGGGTTCGAGCCCTGGTCTGGGAGGATCCCACATGCCGCGGAGCAACTAGGCCCGTGAGCCATAACTACTGAGCCTGCGCGTCTGGAGCCTGTGCTCCGCAACAAGAGAGGCCGCGATAGTGAGAGGCCCACGCACCGCGATGAAGAGTGGCCCCCTGCTTGCCACAACTAGAGAAAGCCCTCGCACAGAAACTCAGACCCAACACAGCAAAAAATAAATAAATAAAAATAAATTTTAAAAAAGAAACAGTTTGTTATTTACTCTATGATGGGCTTCTTTCTGTGCACAGTGGCTATGTCTGGGGCAGATGTATAACTCTGTTCTGACAACAGGCAGTGTACACAGCCTGAACTGTTGGTTGGTGGGAAAACAAGGATGTAAAGAAAGGGGTAATCCTTCGACTATTTCTCTACTTACCTCATGGTCTTACTGCTTCTACACACACCCCATACATAAAACACATTACATATAACATATATAACACATTACCCACAATGTGAAAACATGTTATAAAATTTTGCTATAACCACAAAGGATTGCTTAGAACTGGTTCCTTCTCCCTTTATTCTGTGTATGTAAATGCACAATTACCTTTTTAGAAAAGAATCTTTTTGCTAATATAACACAAGGTACCTATCTTAAACTTTAACAAAGTTTTCAATGGGATAGTAAAGTGATTTGAAAAAATTACAAAGAATCATGTAGACCCTTTTTCACCAGATATATATGGTAACTGTCTTACTAGCCTGAAGAGCCTATACTAGACCCAGACTTTCTGCACTTGTTGACCTTGAGAATCTCCCTGAAGTTCCTCCTTTTTAATCTGGAAAGTTACAAACACAGGCTGGTCTGTCAGTATGGAATATGCACTACCACTAATATCAGTGACCACCATCTCCCAATCCCTCCATGTGTGTCAGGCACTGTGCACAGATCATCTTTACACAATCATCTCGTGCAACAGGTACGGTGCTAAGTAATAAACACAAGAGATATATTTAAAATAGTTCCCAATCATATACTGCCATTTTAAGCTAGTTTAAATGTATGTATCAGAAAGTTACACATACAAGAATATTTGGAAACTTTCCCGAATTTAGGCAAACACTAAAAGTACCTCCAGAACTGTCTAGAACACTGGCCCAACTAGATTTTCTTTTCCATTCAATATTCTTTCACATTTGAAGGATGACTTATTATAAAACTAATTGTTTAAGAGCATATTCTAGCATTAACCCTTTCAGTTAAATAATGTCTATCTGAATAATTTTCTGTCTCAAATTCTGGTTGAAGCTAAAGTTACTCCCACTTGGTGAGGTTTGGTGATGAAAAGGTAGATAATCTAGGAGAAAGATAAAAAATCTTCAATCCATTGAAATCTATTGAAAGTATAGAGCCATACATATTAAAATAATCATCTAATAACTGAAAATTATTACTGTTATGATGGCAATTAAGTATCATTATTATGGCAAGCATTTGTGAGTACTCACTCTAGGTCAGACTAAATGATTTATATTCATTATCCTCTCATTTAAAATTCATATCACACCCATTTTACAGGTGAGGTAGATGAGTGGTAAAGTAATTTATCTAAAGTTAGACAGCTACTAATGAGTAGAGCTGGGATTTGTATAGGTCTAGAGACACCAAAGCCCATACTCTTTTTATTATGTTACAATGGCAACATTAAAAACCTCAACTGAGGGCTTCCCTGGTGGTGAAGTGGTTAAGAATCTGCCTGCCAATTCAGGGGACACGGGTTTGAGGCCTGGTCTGGGAAGATCCCACATGCTGTGGAGCGACTAAGCCTGTGCGCTGCAACTACTTAGCCTGCGCTCTACAGCCCGCGAGTCACAACTACTGAAGCCCGCATGCCTAGAGCCCATGCTCTGCAACAGGAGAAGCCACTGCAATGAGAAGCCCGCGCACCGCAACGAAGAGTAGCCCCCGCTTTCTGCAACTAGAGAAAGTCCACGCGAAACAACGAAGACCCAATGCAGCCAAAAATAAAATAAACAAATTTTTAAAAAATAAAAATAAAAATCTCAACTGAAAACAAAATGCTACTGCAATTTGAACCCCTACTCATATCAAACTCATAACCCACCAAAATATCCCTCCAGCTCATTCAATCATTTCCTCACATCCACCCCTACCTACTCCCAAAAGATAGGTTTAGGAAGTTTCCTAAAGCTGCATCAAAAATAAAGAGAAATAAAAGTGATGTCAACACAAAATATAAATCCTTCAGCATCTTAAAAAAATAACTTTTCTATAAAATATAGTGCAATAACTAAGGGACGAGTATTAAAGAATAATGAAGGTGCGAAAAAATTCATTACTGTCAGCACTCTACCTGGGTACCAATGTGTTAGAGCATCTTAGTTGAAAACAAATCAACCTAAGTGCCTATTTTGGAAAACATTGCCTGTGCTGTATATACCAGTGTTAGGGGAAAGCAAGCCCAGAAATTAATTAAGAAATGAGTAAAACCACTCATTGTGCTATGAGAGAAAGTACTTTGTAATAAACTTTCTCTCTACACTTAGAGTGAAATCTTCCTACAGATTGCCTTCCTTCATTTACATATCTGCGCAGGTCTATTCTTTTTTTTTCCTTCCAAGCCCCTTTGCCCTTTCAATCATGAAGCATATTACTCCACTGTCAGTGCAAAGCAGTTCCTAACAACAGGGAACCCAGCTGGGATAGGAAGAGGGCAGCAGGCTCATGCATTAACATAATAATCCAACTGTGTTCCCATAGGCCCTTAGGGCAGACAGCATATTAGGTAGGCCTCCTGTGCAGACCCTGGTGGAAGCTGCCTGATCACCTGCCTATCAACCTGTGGCAGCCACAGCGGGCTCAATAGCACCAGCTCCTGCCAAGCAGTGGTGCCCAATTACCTTACTACAAAAGACAGAAATCCATTTTTCTATGTCTATTTAATGTACTCAATGCATTTCCTTATTTACGATTTGAATCTACGTTTCTGCATCGTTTCCAGGGGACTGACTTATTGCCTTTTAACTTTTGAAAGTCTAGTTGTCCAAAGGCCATATCACTGCAGTAGGGAGGAATGAGAATGAAAACCAAATTTCAAATACAAGAGGCCAGGTTGGTAAAGCTAACTGCTTGGTCACCAGTTGTCGCAAGATTCTTTCCTCATCAATACAGAGGACTAGAGGTTTGGGGAAGACCTGAAAGGCTGCCATCTCTATTTCCTCGAGGGGACAGAGTTGGGGGGAATCCTATCCCCACGTCTTCTCAAAATGTAGTTTTTCTTAATTCTAACCCAAGCATGTTTTGATTTAATGCTGCTCGGTTCCCGGAGTCTTTGATTTACTCTATGTGTGGTTTTCTTTCCAAGTCACAATATCTATCAAATAAGGAAAAGCCCAGGGTTATATTCCACTAAAAAGATATTATTTATACATTACACAAGATCACCCTTATCACGTCATAAACATATGTTTGAAATTATCGTTCACCTCAGTGAATTAAACACAGTAGTCTCATTCTTTGATGAAATTTCTCCTTAAAAAGGTTGCAAGGAAGGTGCATAATTTGACATTTAATTTAATACATGAAAAAGTACTTTTAGAAGCATTCCAAATAATGCCATTTAAAAGATCACGACACTACCAATTTGGCTGGAGAAGCATTTTCTACTGGTCAAGTATTTCTTACAAAAGTTGAGTTTCTAGAAATGTTATGTTTTGGGTTTTTTAATGGCTATTTTAATAAAAAATGAATCCTCTAGTCAAACAAAAGTGCATTTATCTAACATTTCTATGAATTTTAAATGATACGGAACTAATACTATTGTTTAAGCCAACCAACCTGATGTGCTTTATGTGTATTCTAATAATTAAGTAAAAATTAAGTATCAAGGGTCATATCCGCACATGCCACGGATTTTCACTGTCAAGGTTACCTCTGTTACCTTAGCATGAACAGTGTGTGCATTACATTAAAAGATGACGGTGACCATGCAGCAACTTGTCAGTTCTTTGATTACTTCCACACATACCAGACCAGGTTTTATATAATGTAAGTTCCCTCATCCGGAGGAAATCTGTTTGCTCTTTACCAAACAACCTAGGGAAAATTCAAATAAAAGAGAGGAAAAAAAAAAACCTAACGTTTTTTTTTCCTCTTCTGTGAATAAATCGCGAGCTGTTTAACGGCCTCTAAACAATACGCTATAATATATTATACGTTGATGGGAGTGTAAATACAAAATACTAAACTCAATAATAAATATTAATGCTTATATATGTGTTAAACAGCAAAATTATACACATCCCCTCCTTGATCTTTTGGGGATTCCAGAGGCTCTTTATTCTTCATAAATTCTTATATTTTGACAAAATGTAATGCATCTTCCAAGTCATTAAGTACAGAAACTTGATTTTTGATTAAAAAACAATAAACTACAGCCATGTGGTGACAGAATAAATGGCAGCCTAGACTTTACCATTTTAATTCCTTCAAGGAGTATGTTTCTACTCTAGCATAAACAAAAGAAAAGCATTTATAGAAACTAGAAATCTAGCTATTCCATTAGTAAGAATTTGATTTTACCTTAAACAGCAAGTTATACAGCTAGAATAATTCAGCCTCTAAAGAATGGTAGAGAAGGAAATAAGGGACAGAATTGTAGTATCATTTCTAGCATGAGACATTCAATTTTGGATGAGGTTAAAAAAAAAACAAAAACAAAAACCTAAGCATAAATGAAAGAAAGTGCTATTTCAAATTTAAGTGGGAATAAGTAGAAATAGAAAATAATGCAAAACAAACCATAATACACCAAAGTTTAAAATCTCCTTCCCCTCCTCCCTGCAGCCATTCCTTTAGGCTGTATGTTCCTATATTTGAAATACACCACATCATCATTTTTATTCTACTAGAGTAGTCCCTTCCCAGCAGAGAATTACCTAGAAAGGACCCTCTTCTCCCCGTGGAAAACTACTTGATTCTTAAAGACTTTACCCAGTTCAATTTGATAGTGTAGATACGGCTTCAGAGACGGTTTGCAGCTAGTATATTCTGACATTTCTGCCAAGGATAAGATTAAGTATGAAATATCAAATTACACGTTAAAATAGATGCCATTTTACTTTGTTTCTTCCTGAATAGCCCTTCAGCTGTTGAGGCACATACATTTTTCCCCAGGCAAAATCCCCAGGCTAAAATAACTAAGTCTCATATCTTCAGGAAACCCAGCTTCCCAAACACTATTCTTAGGTATCTGATTATCTATGGGCTGTAGTTTCATTTCATAGTGAATCATGTAAATCTTACTTGAAAAAGGAAAACTACTCCACTGTAAACATTTCTCTTCAGTCAATTGCTCATACTGGATATGACAACACATAATTTTCTACAACTTCTTAAAAACATTTTTTTTTATTTTAGTAATAGAGTTAGAAGTCACAAGGATTCAAGAACTGATCATTTGTATTCAAAACATAACTTTCCTGGGGCTTCCCTGGCGGCGCAGTGGCTAAGAATCTGCCTGCCAATGCAGGGGACACGGGTTCGAGGCCTGGTCTGGAAAGATCCCACATGCTGCGGAGCAACTAAGCCCGTGCGCCACAACTACTGAGCCTGCGCTCTAGAGCCCATGATCCACGACAAGAGGAGCCACCGCAATGAGAAGCCCGCACACCTCAAGGAAGAGTAGCCCCTGCTCAGCACAACCAGAGGAAGCCCACGTGCAGCAATGAAGACCCAACACAGCCAAAAATAATTTTTTTAATTAAAAAAAAAAACAAAACCATAACTTTCCTTCCAGGACTGCCCTCTCTACCAGCATGCTACCCTACACTTGCCACTGGGGAAAGGACCTTCCCATTTGCTAAGATCTAATCCTATCACTTTGCAACCTCAGACTCTCAGGCAACTTAAAGTCAAAGACCACCGCTTTAAACAGTAAACATGTTCCAAGGCTATTACTCCAAACCTCAGGTGAGGATAAATACAACTTTAAATTAAAACTAAAGAAATTTAGCAAGCAAGTAAAAAGGTAAGTAAGTCAGGAGCTCTTAAGATCTTTCAGACCATCATAAATTAAAAAGAAAAGTTTAAGATTCTACCTTTAACCTCAAAGCTTTTAAAATTAAGAGGAATTAAAATGCATATTATCATCACATTCTAACAAAGCCAACTTGAGTTATATTGCAAGCATTTTTATTTAGCACATAATCCCATCACAAAAAGTTTTATAGATTACTCCCTCCATGCCCACTCAAATACTGAATCATTATGCATTAAGTTATTAAAAGAATTTTTTAATATAGGTCTTAATTGCCTGCTCTTAACAACTTAGTTCATATTTCAAATCAGAACCCATCTTAGAAAGCTGTAGGCAGAATGCTGAAACAGAGTTAAGAAAAGTAAAAGATGAAGAAAAAGAGAAAATATGACAGGGTAGAGGAGAAGGTCATAAAAAAAGAAATCTATGAATGAGAAGATCAAGTGAATAGATAAAAAGCAGGAACTAGAAAACCCACACTCTTCACCTCCTCAAATTTGATAATATCAAATTTTTAAAAAACATAATTAAACACATCTCTGTACACAGTGTTGTGGGAGAAATGCCCCACGAAGAGCTGATACACACAGCAATGGTTCATAAGTTATGGCAGGGGGAGAGGAGGCAAAGAAGATGGGCAGGGAGTGAGATGAGTGCCCCAAATGTCAGTGGAGCAACCCAAGGTGAAGGCATTCACAGGTTCATGGTCAGCAACGTTGGTAACTTCTGAAAGATAAAAAGAGGGGTTACCTTTTTGTCTTCTCCTTAGCAAATCCCTATTTTACGTGTGTGTGTGTGTGTGTGTGTGTGTGTGTGTGTGTGTGTGTGTACATGAGTCTGTGTGTCTTGCGGATGAGGGGAAAGAGGGAAACAAGTACAGTCCCCCCCGGGGGCTTCCCTGGTGGTGCAGTGGTTAAGAATCCACCTGCCAATGCAGGGGACACGGGTTCAAGCCCTGGTCCGGGAAGATCCCACGTGCCGCAGAGCAGCTAAGCCCGTGCGCCACAACTATTGAGCCTGTGCTCTAGAGCCCTCAAGCCACAACTACTGAGCCCGCGTGGTACAACTACTGAAGCCCGTGTGCCTAGAGCCTGTGCTCCGCAACAAGAGAAGCCACTGCAACGAGAAGCCCGCGCACCGCAACGAAGAGTAGCTCCCATTCGCCACAGCTAGAGAAAGCCCGCACGCAGCAATGAAGACCCAACGCAGCCAAAAATAATAAATAAATAAAAACAAAATAAATAAATTAAAAAAAAAAAGAACCACCCCCTGGGCTACAAAGGGTGGAGTGCTACTTCTACCACTGGACCTCAGTCCTGGAACTAAGACTCTCATTCCCTCAGATCAAATCTTGCCATATAACCAACTCCAAGGAACTGACTAATATTGTGGTACTGGGAGGTGTTTTGTTACTCTTGAATACTACTTACTTAAGGTAAGCCATTAACTGGGGCTGAGAAATATTTACGATATAGTCGTCATAGCTGACAACTTGCGTTCAAAATAGGAAAATGGAACTTCCTCTTCCCATAAGCGGCGAGGTGACCTCTGAAAATGGTTCACTATTCATGTGACCCAGAAAACCCCACAGAGTCATACAAGTCAAGAGGTTCAAACCTTTGTGTTCATTTTAAGAACACTCATGAAACCACCCCGGCCATGAAGGGTATCCGTATCTGAAAAGCCACCAAGTATGTGAAGGACGTCACTTTACAGAAGCAATGTGTGCCACACTGTGGTTACAATGGTGGAGTTGGTAGGTGTGCCCAGGCCAGACAGAGGAGCTGGACGCAGGGTCGATGGCCCACAAAGAGTGCTGAATTTTTACTGCACATGCTTACAAAAGCAGAGAGTAATGCTGAACTACAGGGCCTAGAAGCAGATTCTCTGATCACTGAGCACATCCAGGTGAACACAGCCTCGGCACAGAACCTACAGACAACACGTGCATAAGCTTTCCCTGCCACGCTGAGCTGACCCTCACTGAAACACAGCAGGTTGTTCCTAAAGCAGAAGAAGAGGTTGCACAGGAGAAAAAGATATCCCAGAAGAAACTGAAAAAACAAAAACTTATGGCCTGGAAATAAATTCAGCATAAAATAAAGGCAAATAAATAAAAGAGAAAAAAAAAAAGACAAATAAGCAGCCTCTGGTGATAGCAAATGGTGTTCACAAGGGTAGCCAGTGAGAGAAACACAGGTGGAAAGAGTGAAAACGCAGATCGCCCTTTGTCACGGAAGTAACAACAAATTCTGCTCTGAAAAAAAATAGTTTCCTCTCCAGTTCTTTGTGCAAGAAGCCAATATTTTATTCTTGCTTCCATACTTAAATCTAGAGACAAAGAGATCTATTAATCCTTATAAACTGCTCCTAGGAGCTTCCTTTTCCTCAAGGAGTTAACAGAAGCCTTGACCATCACACAAAGGAGATGAAATCTCTGCACTACATAGCAAACACATAGCTCCAATTAGGTATAAGGACATTTTTACAGCTTTTATGCCAAGTTTATATTACCAGATGTTAAAGAATGTGTGGTAGCACTTAAAAGCGCTAAAGCTGGCTAATCACGCTCTTGATAACAATGGTTTATGATTATATCTCAAGGAAAGCAGGAAGAAGGCATTTACATGATTTTGTTGTTACATCATAATATTGAACAGAAGCAAAAACAAGGGGCAAGGCCAACCCAAATCTTTTGTTCTCTCTTTTGATACTCTCATCTAGGGGCTAAGACATGGGAAGTTATCCTTAGATTTTTCCTCGTGCCTTAGAATAAATTCAGCTTTAGAGCTTTAGGATGAAGACTAACTCTAAAAAGCAAATGTATTCATATTGTCCAAATCTGTATATGTCTAAACAATATAAAATTATACCTATAAAGCAAACAGGTAAAGGATGGCAAGAATTTTTAATTAGCATTTCATTATAATACCAATGTGAAAAGAAAGAGGTCAACTATTAATAAGGGACAGATTTCCCACCACTGGGATTTATTCTGAATTCATTTTAAGACCAGAAAGCTGTGATCTTAAAAATCTCCACTCTGAAAGGGTTAAAAGTTGAAATAACAGTACTTTAAGGATTGGGGCTTTAAGAACAGCTCTTTGTATGTAGAAACCATGTAGTTCCAGACTCTTAATTTGTAATTTTAACTTAGAACCATAATGCCCACTTATTTCATGAATAAATGATTACACACTGGATAGCGTATCTATTTTGGATAAGGATAAAGGCTTAGAGGTTTCAATCAAGCATGTGACTTCCTTTTCAGTTCTCTATTTTGATACGTGCACTTCTCAAAATTCCACAAAAGAATACATATCAAAAAAGAAATATACTCACTAAAATTTAAGGTTACTCCAACAAAAGGGTTAATTAGAGAAACAAATTTTCTCAGACTGTTAATAATGGGAATGACACATACTATGTGCCCATAAGTAATTCTCAGGTATCTTTGATCTTCAGCCCCATGCGGTTTCTGTTGCCTACCGTAGCCTGGCCTCTGGGACTCTCTCAGAACCAGACATCTGGCTACTTTGTTGTTTTAGACTAATCTCCTCCCAGGAGAGCTCAAGAAATGACACCAGGCAAGGAGGGTCCTGGCAAGGGAAAAAACATTACAGTATTGGCAGATTTCTTTTCGAGTGGACGAGAGTATCAAAATTGTCTTCAAATTTCTACAGTGGTCTTAGGAGTGCTTCTGTTCTGTGGTTTTACTCCAGCATAATTTAAATAGGATGTATATATTATATCCTTAAGGCCCATCAATCATCTTTAAGAACTCACTGAATGTTAATCATAGAATATTACAATGTGTAGGAGAAAGTTGTGAGGAAAAATACAAATCAGATTAATGCTTCACCCATCTGTTAGGGTTGGGTGATGACTGATAAAACAAAGATTTTAACTGTCAGCTGAAGGGTTACACCAAAACTGTGGGATAATGTCTAAGATTTGCAAATACAGTTGCATGCCTCTCATTACGCCAACCTCCTATCATGTTTCTACTTTTAACTAGGATTTTTTTTTAAAGAATCTAGCTGCCAATCTACCAGAAAGGTTCGATTAAAGTATACTTCTGTAATGTGCCTCTGAGGAAAGCAAGAGGGTGCAAGAAGTGATGTAAGCTTTAAAAAAAAAAGCCAAACAATTCAGTCAAGGACAAAATGTTATTTTTGAAATGACAAAGATTATCAATATTTTCCCCCCAAGTCAACAAATAATCATCAACATTTTAATTCCTTTTTAGGGATTATTGTTTAATCTCCCAAGTCTACACATTCTGAGAAAAAAAATAATTTACCATTTTTACACAAATAGAATATAAGCCAAGTGGGATAATGGCTTAATCTGTGAACTTCAATATTTTATCCTAAAATCACATTTTATCTATTTGCAATACATTCAGATAATATATGAGATCAAGTGTTATACTACATATGACATTTATGTTCTTATACAGGGTGACAGAAAACTCATGAGACTTGCTAAAATACCTGATGCATTCATCTCGTACCTGTCAAAAGAAGTCCTTGTTTTGTTTCAATTTTTTTGTAATATTCAAAACACAACTATATAAAGGCTTCTACCTTGTAGTGTACTTCATAAGTTAACGATTCTAATATCCTATTTTATCCTAACACTATCTACTCTGTTAACATCCATTATAATTACCACTAGAGACAAAAATTTTCAGAGGATGAACGTAAGAAATTTAAGCAATAACAATTTAAGCAATAACAATTCATTTATTATCAAGTAAAGCAAAAGAATTATGTTAGTGTGAAATAAGCCCCTCACAAAAAGACAAATATTGTATGATTCCACTTACATGAGGTTTCTAGAGCAGTCTAATGTACAGAGACAAAATAAGAAAGTTGGTTGCTGAGGGCTGGGGGCAGGGAGAAATGGAGAGCTATTGTTTAATGCGGATGGAGTTTTATTTCGGGAAGATGAAAAAGTTCTGGGTGGTAATGATTACACAGCAATGTAATTAATGCCAATGAACTGTATACTTAAAAATAATTAAAAAGGTAAATTTTATGTTATGTTTGTATATTTTACAACAATTTTTAAAAGAATTATGTTAGATATATAATAATATGAAAACTCAAAGATAATGAAAATTTGGAGGTCTTTTATTTTGAATGTCTTTCCTTGACCAAAGATACATAAATGAGAAGCATCCGCAATCATGTTTTAATTTATATACTCTTATCACCATCACTCAAGAAATGAAAAAACAAAACAAAACAAAAGCCCTAAATCAATTTCAGAGCACATTAGCAGAATAGATTCCAAAAAACGTATTTCCAAAATTTCCCCTAGATGTCTAGAGTTTGGGACCTCACATTAGGAATACTGCTGCTAAGTAACAAAACTATTTCTCAATATTAATCTGCATTTCCAGAATTAAAAGAGGTAGAAAATTCAAGACAACCAATGAGATTTTTTTACAATACTGTGAACTATTAAGATATAATGGACCCAGGAATTAATCCGGCTCTCCAAGTGCCTTCCAAATATCATATTATTTTAAATTATATTCAGGGTAGTTCCAGTGCTAAGCTTACTTTATTCTATTCTATTATTTGAAAATTATACAAATATATTTTATATTAATTGTGATTAAGTTTAACTACATACACACACTAAAAAAGAAACTCCAAATAACAGTAGCTTATACAAGAGAGAAATTCACTTCTCTTTCACGTGAAGGAAGTCCAGAGTTAGGCAATCCAGGGCTGGAATGGCAGCTCCACAGACAAAAGGACCCAGAATCCTATTCTTGCTGCTCTGCTACCATTAGCAGGTCAAATCATTAGCATGGACGAAGTTTTCTCCTCAAGTTCTAGTCATCAAGTCAACATTCCAGTAAGCAGAGAGGAAGGAAAAATGAAGGCTGTACCACCTACTTTTAAAGAGATGTCTTGGATGTTAATATACAATATTTTCACTTACATTTCACTGGCCAGAACTTAGTTACGTGGCCACTAGAACACCAAGAAGTCTAGTAAATACAGTATTTAGGTGGCAGTGTGCCCACCTGAAAGTTTGGGTTCTGCTCTAAAGACGAAGGGAAAAGGAAATTAGAAAGCAACCAGAGGTGTCTGACACATATATTAACCAGAATACTCACTTAAATACAACTACTATTGTAGGTAAATAAACAAGTCGTAACAAAGGGAAAACAAATTCATTAACTATTACTGGTATCTGAAGAGTATAATTCATATAAAAGAATGAGAATTATCAACAAATCACCATGATGAAAAAAGGAAATTTGAAATTAGTTTTCAATTTGAGAAAATATCAATAATATCCAATTAAAGAGACAGAGAATCAATTCATTTCCTTGCAACACAGTGAATTTCATTTATTTCCTTAAAAATGAATAGAGTACTTACTAAATAAATGAATCAGGCAGATTCTCCCAATGAGTTAATATTGTGTGTTGGCTTAGACCGAGTCAACGTAGAGATGAAAACATAACTTCAGGTCTGGATTGAAGACAGTGTTTTTCCATCACCCCACCCCCATCCCTTGCCACCACTGAGGAAAAAAATGTTGGAAAAGAAGCAAAAGAGTGAAAATCAGAAAAACCAAACCAATTCCCCTTAAGGCACATCTTCCAGATCAAATGGAGAATTATTTGTACAGAATCATGGAGGAGGGAGTTTAAGAAGATTATATGATTTGACTCTGACTAGAGATTTTAGAGAGTTCCAGTTATAGCCCAAATTCCTCTCATTTGGCTATTGATCTCCATGCCTTCTGCAACATCCATATAAAGCTGCAATGATTCATTCTGAGAAGCCTCTGGAAGCAGCACTTTAAAAAGTGGCTGCCAAGGAGAAAGGCCCAAAGGTGCATGACAGCAGCAGCACGACAGCAGCGGCAAGCACAACAGGGTCACACATTCTAAAGGAAGCTTCCTAATACCTTGGTGCTGAGGGCGGAATGCTTCAGAGTCCCACGGACCCTAAAAACACCTGCTACACACAGAGCTGGTGTGCAGGGCAATCCCCTGTCCCAGGAGACCTTCAAAGACGATCCCTGCCGGAGCAGACTGACCGACCCTAACAGCTTTTGGAAGAGTATGTAGGGCCAGGAAAGTAGATACTTTTGTCCTTACAAGGCCAAGTTCAGGATTTGGAAACCTGAGTGGATGCCCCACTCTGGGCTGAAAAACAGTTACGCCCAGAGCTTCCAAGAGACCACACAATGGCGAGATGACCACGAGGGCAGTGACAACAACAAAGGCGCCAGAGGACCATGCAGGAACCTATTGAAGGGTCTACCTGGGTTAAGACCTAGTTAGTGGAGGAACTAAAATTCACCAGCAAACAGAGGGAGAAACAGTGATGGAAGAAAAAGAGGAGAAGGACAGGAAAGAGAAAGGGAGAAGCTCAGATGATAGAGGCATAATTTTTAAAATATAAATATAAAAAATGAATAAGCTTTAAAAAATCAAGTAGACTATCATAGCATCCTCTCTTCCCAGGCTTATGAGGCAAAAAGAAGTATGTGAAGCAACTTAGGCAAGTAAGAGAGATAATAAACACTAAATGTTTTTTCAGGTATCATGATAAAACTAGTCTTATCAACCAAGGTGAAAAATACCACATTTAACTTCTAACCCCCAAAGTAATAACACAACATTCAATAAGACATTCAATACTCAATTAGAAACTATAGGCCATTCAGATAAGCTGTCAAGAGAGCAATAATTAATTTATGAACAATTAGCTACATCCAATAGACTTTCCAATCAACAAAATTTTTAAAAGCCAGTCATCTATAGCAATAACGTAATTATATAATGTTTTGTAATTTGCAAAGCATGTACACATTATGTTAATTTAATCATTTAACAAGCTAACACTAAGCAACGTGTATCTGTTGCTGGGAGATATTTTATATAACTTAATCTATGGTGTGGATTTAGGGGGGAAAGTGGGTATGTACTTATAGGGTTTCTAACATTGTAATTAATTTTTTTTATTTAAATAGCTTTTAAAGAAAAAGCATGTACATGGTATCTTACAGTTTCAGATACTGGAATAACATTTGCTAGAAAGGGATATATTTGCTGCTGTGTTTCTGGGTGGAACTGGCTTCCTGGTGGTAGAGTTTGGGTCTGTGGTACCAAAACAAATTCAAGACAAAAGGCCTCCCATGTTTGAGGCATAGAAGGAAACCTCGGCTTTGCTTTTCACCTTTTCATCCTGCAGGGAATGGAAGTTGCTGAGATATACGTGAAAAATCTCCCTGTGATTAGGGCAGTGGTGAGCTCCTCTTTTAACCCTGCAATGGCCGTGAAGCAGGGCACACAGGCTTGACCTCCCTGTGCCACCGACCTACCCACACCACCCAAGCGTTTGGTTATTCCATTCAGATTTGGTACCTGTGTGGCACAGCAAAGCAGTAACTCTGCCACTAGCTCACTAAATATAAAGGAAGCAACATTTGCAGTCAAATTGTCAGCCACAATGCAATTGCTTCTCTGGTCAGTCTGCACTCCGGCTCTCACATGCAGGTCAGGTATGTTGCATTGATCAGGCCACTGGGACAGGATTTGTGAGCAGCACCCCTTCCATCAGACTCATCCATTCTCTTGGATCTTCCAACCAGTGTATTATCTTAACCCTAAGGGGGAGGCCTTTCAAAAAGATACCCTAAGCACTAGGAGAGAATTTGAAAGCCTATCACTTCCAAGAACCAACTTGCCAACCAGGACCTGTGGGCCCAGCTCAAGCTCTAGGGACCTCCCCTGCCCCCTCCTGACTTACTCCACTAGCTCACTCACACGCACCTGCTGTTAACGCTCCCAGTTCTCCCCATTTCATTACCAAACTCTGTGAAAGCATATGACATTGCATTTTCTTTGTACTCCACCTCCCTACGCCTCAAAATACTAGCTCGGTGCTCTGTAAATTGCAAATGCTCCCTAATGTGTTTTAATTTAATTGTACACTGACATTCATCTCTCGGAAAAAAATTCAAGCCATCCACCTTTAATGAGAAGCCAACACAAGATCTAGGTGTTCCTTCTTATGTGACTGATTTCTAGAGTTTTGCTGGTTTTGCTGAAGATATTGCATAATTGGATGAAAGGGTCCTGGAGAAGGAGTCTATGCTTCCCAGCTGTGTGACTTTAGTCACCTCACCTCTAAATCCTAATTTGACCAACTACGAAAATCAGGATAACATAATACCAGTCCTATCTACTTCATATAACTGTTGGGAGGTTAGAAAAGGAAAATACAGGTAAAAGCATTTCATAAGATATGCAAAATAAATATATTTATCACAATAGGAGATGATCTGATTAAGGGTACAAAAACAGTCTCTCCTGTGGAAGGAAAAAAGAAGTACTTGCATATGTTTTAATTCTATATACAGTTGACCCTTGAACAACAAGGGTTTGAACTGCCCATGTCCACGTATATGCAGATTTTTTTTTCAGTAGTAAACACTACAGTTTTTACTGTACTACAGTACTAGACAATCAGTGGTTGGTTGAATCTGTGGATGTGTATATGGTGTTGAATCCATGGATACGGAGGAACCAAGGGTATGGGGTCTGACTATAAATTACACATGGATTTCAACTGTGAGGAGGGTTGGCACCCCTAACCCCTATGCTGTTCAAGGGTCAACTGTATACTGAAACTTCCATACAGAAATCACTATTTATTTTAAATAATGGAAAGAAATTTTACCTTATCATTCATGCAAAAAAATCTATTTTAAGTATCTACTAATATCTTTAATGTCAAAATCATTTTTCCCACATGAGATATTTACTAGACTAGTTAATTTAAGAGCATCCAAAATTTACAAGGGAAGAAAATAGACTGAAAGGTCCCATTCAGCTACTAAAATGTCTGTGTATGTTTTTCATCACTTAATAGGTTTGAAAATGCAAGATCAACCCTATAGAAGTCTTTTATTCCCTTCCAGGCCAGATCAACCATATAAAAGTCTTTCATTCCCTTCCAAGCACTAGAAATCTTGTATTTCCTTCTAGGCATTATGCCAGCCATTTTGGAGACTGCCACCATGTAAGTGGCTATGACTGCTGATGCTTAGACAAAGCAGAACAGGTGGGCTTCCCTGGTGGCACAGTGGTTAAGAGTCCGCCTGCCGATGCAGGGGATACGGGTTCGTGCCCCGGTCCGGGAAGATCCCACATGCCGCGGGGCGGCTGGGCCCATGAGCCATGGCCGCTGAGCCTGCGCTCCACTACGGGAGAGGCCACAACAGTGAGAGGCCCGTGTACCGCAAAAAAAAAAAAAAAAAAAAAAGCAGAACAGGTGTGAATAACGGAGAAAAGTAGAAATATTACAAGAGACAGCCAATTATGTATCCTGATTTTTTACAAAA
The DNA here is from genome assembly GCF_937001465.1 of Orcinus orca. Classification (NCBI taxonomy): domain Eukaryota; kingdom Metazoa; phylum Chordata; class Mammalia; order Artiodactyla; family Delphinidae; genus Orcinus; species Orcinus orca. The sequence goes on from NC_064562.1 coordinate 27,540,902, forward strand.
ATTTATATTTCTATAAAAGTTTATTTAACATACAACAAAGTAAAACTAGATATCAGATATTACTTTAATAAGACATTTAAATGAAGACACTGATAGGGCTAGATTTAAAGTCCTTCAAGAATATTAATCTATTCAAATATATTTACTGTGGCCCCAGTACATGCCAAATGCCGCAACAGACACAGAGGACACAACCGTGAATAAGAAATACACATTTCTGTCATCTCATGACGACAGTGAGATACACAGGCATTTACAATACTCTGTGCTATACGAGCCTTGATGGGGTCAGTACCACAGAGCCCTGGTAGAGAGATGGGAAAGCTTCCTCAAGGGAGGCTTGCAGTCAAGTGGGGAAGTCAATACCTATACAACTTCTTAGTGTTTTACCTAACTCCATTTTTTTTTTTTTTTTTTTTTTTTGCTAACTACTGGCTTTTTGGTCTACTCGTAGATCAACCCTTATTTTTCTTACCTAAGTAGTTCAGGCACTAAGCCACGTGTAGATGGAGAGCCTTTAGTACCATGGGTCCTATCTACCTCCAGTGTTAACTCAGAGTCCAGTATTGAAGGGGAGACTAGGAGCACAGGCACTGAAAGAGAAGCGCCTGGGTTTACATCCTTGCTCTTCCTCTTTTGCACTACATAACCCTGCACAAGTTTCTTAATCTCTTTTTGCGTCAGTGTTCTCATCTATAAAATGGAGATAATAATAATAATAGTACCTAGCTCAAAAGGTTGTTAAAAGGCTTCAAGGAGTTAATATATAATATAAAGCACTGAGAACAAGGATTGACACATATCGTGAGCTATAAACGCACTGGGATGTTATTATTTTGATGGCAAGACCTTACTGTGATCGCAGTTATCTCTTGCTGTGTGGGTCAGCAGCTAAATAAATCAACTTAGGGCAGAGGAATTGCCCAAAGTTAAGAATGCTCCCCGGAATTGTGCGTTGTTGCCGTCCTGTGTCATTCCATTGTCCTGCTGTGCCCTTATTTTCTTTTCCAGGTCAGAAAGTGGGAAAGCGTAGAAAAACGTTAGCAGTTCTTCACATGTCTAAGAGGCTTTGTAAAACCTGAGGTCAAGCTTCTTCCATCCAGTAAAAGGCTCCTTTAATTAAACAAACAAGCTTCTAACTCAATTAACTTCTTTCCTCTTTCTATATTGACAATGAATTTATAATGAATTGCACCTGAAGTTGTAAAACTTCATCAACCACAGGCAAATTGCTTCTTGAAGTAGGTTCGTTTTTTTACCCTCAGAAGTATTTCAAACACAACTTGAAAATAAAATTTTTTTCACGAGAGCTACATAATCCTCCAACAAAAATTTCATTTTTGGTTATCCATAAAAAGATAACGATATCAAACCAACAGAATTCATGTGTCTCTTTATAAACTACTTGAGCATAGTAGATCTGTTTTAATTTTAATGCCAGCTTCCATTTTTCATATGAAAATGTGACTATGTATCTCACATTTAACAACAAGTGTGCAAGCACACAGCAAAATAATTGGTAATTAAAACTATCTGGGAACTGGAAACATCAAACGTTGGAGGAACTAAAAGAATAACGCATGTCAGCAACTCCATTGCATAAATGCAATGAGTGTCCACAATGGCTTATTTTGACAAGGACTTAACATGAACTCAAACAAGAATTAAGGCATATCAGTCCCCGCTGTCCTTGATAAGGAGGGCCACGAAAGTTGAAAAGCATTTTTCACAGGCTAACTCATTATGCACTTTAAAAAAAGATTAGTATGTATAAGTATATAAATACACTTTGCCTCATACAGTTTCTCAGACTGGTTTTCAGAATTAAAGTACCATGATCTCCCTATTTGAAAAACTATACCATTGTCAAACATGAACTTAATGTAACTGTAATAAGACTGGAAGTTTGCAATAACACTGTCTCTGAGTCCAGATCTAAAGGACTGTTTAATGAGAGACACTATGGAGCATAAACTCTGAAAACTTCCCATAAATAAGCGCTCTTAACGGGATCTAAAATGTACGTACATCAATGAGAAAATATGTCTAATCTAGATAGAACATTGTTCAATTCTATCCCACTTTATTCCGGCACAGTAAATACAAAAAGATACTTGAAGGAGAGATTGAGAACATATGAAAATTACTGCAGTGTAAGTGACCTCACATTGTTCTGAACAACTCTGCTGGGACCATCGCGTGACTAAGAGTCATACAAAGCTAGAGTCATTCGCTAGCTTCCCCAATCCTTTGCCATTTTTATTATGGATACTCTAGTACTGCATTAAAGGGATACAAAGAAAAGCAGTTCCTGCCAAGAAAAGTCAAAAATTGATTAAAGAGCCTAATACATGCAAAAGTATCTGATTAAGGGTACAAAAACAGTCTCTCCTGTGGAAGGAAAAAAAAGATTAATATTTCTGCCTGGGCATCTGCAAGGCTTCTTACGAGGGAAATGATTATTTGAGCTGGGTCTTTGACTGATGGGCAGGACTTCCACCAGCAGATACTGGAAGATGAGGAGGTCTCTATTACAGAGCAGACTGGTCAAGTGAACTGATCACAAGCAGCAGAAGACTTTCTCAGAAACACAAAGTTCTCACACTGGTCTGAGGGCCAACACCAAAGGAACTGTCTGCAAGTAACAGGAGGCCAGGAATCTCCTTGAGAATAGACCAAAGGCTAGAAATTCTGTCCAGAGGATCAGAGGAGCTGACTCAGGAGGAAATACAGGTGGCACGTTTCCACTACAGTTTAGGGTTGTGTTTTTCAAACTGTAGTTCCCAAAACCAATTAGTAAATTGGCATTTATTTTACAAAATGAAAGAAAGTAAAATAAAAGGAAGGGAAGGAAAGGAGAAAGGTGGAGGAGGAGGGGGAAGGGAAGAAGACAAGAGAGGAGAGGAGAGAGTGAATTACACATAGAGTACCTTTTCAGTTTCTAGCTGTGGATTGTGTTTTTTTTTTAAAAATGGAAATCACTCATTTAAAGGGCCCTTCAGGTCTAATCTTGGCACTTGATTAGAATGCAGCTCAGTCTCACTCAATATATTCAGACCATTAGTTTGGGTCTAAGTGTTCTTGGTCATGAATAATTGACTTAAAAAATCTTACTGCACTAAGCAAGATGTTCTCATTAGATACTTAGAAGACACAGTCTGATGTCTTCATAAAGCAAGTAAAGTTTAAAAGAGTCATTTCCAAAGTTCATAGCCATGCAGTAAAGATTATGCTTGTTTCCTTTAGACTGACAGATGCTAAGCATCTTCATATGAAAGATACATGGATAATGTAATGCTCTGTTATGAAGCGGATAATCTCATAGAAGAAATTGAGAAAGCATAAAGATCTACAATTAACACAATAAAGTAGATCATATTTCACCAAGAAGTAAACAGCTTAAAATGACAGATTACCTCCTCTCATTTATATAAGTCCTTATATATTTTTTCCCAAAGTATATTCATCTAAAACAACGCTGCCTACATACAACTGATTAAAAAGCTGAAAAAGAGAATACCCAAGATCACAGAGCTAGTTAGCGATGGGGCCAAGAGAAGAAACTAAGTCTTCTCAGGTTTAATTTATTAGTATTACCATAATTCCATGGTTTAACAAATTATTGAGAATAATCTCCTTTTTCAATAGTAACAACTTTACAAACACATACAAATATATATGTAACTAGCATGTAGTCAATGCACAGATAAGCCAAAGAACCTAAAAAGGGTGCTTGCCCAGAATTTGGAAATGAAGGTATAAATACTCAAATTCTCTATAACGAGATACAACAAATGTGAACATTAATCAAATAAGATTAACTAAGAAAAAAGTGATGAGTGTGTTGTTGTTTAGACTAGTGTTTCCTCAAAATCACTAATGGACCCAGGGTACCTCCCTAAAAAAGGAAGTTTGATTATTAAAATGTAACTAATAGAAATAAACCAAATTATTGAAAAATGTTTTATGTTAGTCATAATATATGCAGACAATCTGACATTGAAAAAGAATCAGATAACAAATGTCCAATGTTTATGAAGAATTGTTCAAAGGACACATGGTACCTGATTGTTTCTGTGGTCTGTTTGTTTGTTAGTTACAATGGAACCCGGGGTGGTTTTCCAGGCATTAGAGTTTAGAGGAAACATCCTGCAGGTCTGTTCAGTCCTCTTTATCTGGTTCTAAATTCCCAAAGCAATCTTTCCATAAGTAACTTGACTTCCCGTGCCCTTTAGTTCCCAGAGGGGGTAATCTCAGCTATCTGACATGAATATTCCATGTTATGGTAAGAAATATTTATACAAAAATGTTGAGGATCTATAATAAAAACCAATAAACTGGGATTACCCAGTTTGTTAAATTTATTTAGACACCTGCCATCTTGTAAACTTATTTAAACACCAACCTTCTTATATTGCAATTTACTGTTTATGCTTTATATCACTTACTCAACTGAAAATTCTATGAAGGTACGATATATAGGAAGCTATAGTAAGTACTCAACATATATTTTTGAATGAATGAATGAACAGAGTAAATGAATAGACTTAGATCAAACTTTGAGGAAGCAATGATAATGACTCAGAAAACTAGGTGATTTCATCAGTGACAAACCTCTACAATGAGGATAGCGCTGATGCTTGCTTGATACGTGCCCTCACAATTTATAAGTACTTCTGCATGTGATTTCATGAGATCCTTGTAAGCAATTTTATGAAATAAGGATGCAAAGACTATTGATCCTCAGATGAGAAAACCAAGGCTCAGAAAGGTCCAGGGCTTACCTGGTGACCACTCAGACCACTAGGTGAGTGATGGCAAAAGCAGGACTCAAACACCAGCTTTCATTTCCTGGCAAGTGTATCCTTTGCTAAAAGGTCAGGTGGCCTAGCAGCTCAGGTGTGATGCTGCACCCAGCATGTTAAGCTGGTGTTGTTTAAATGCGTCTCACCCAAGATCAGGACTTGTCCTTATGTCTGAGGCAGAGTTGGACCCAAAGGTGGGGGTCAAATGACTTCAGCTGTAGAAAGAAGGGCTCGGAAACAGGAATCTGGCGATGTTGAACAAGGTGTTTCAAGATCAAGTCCCTGGAAGACACTCCCATTCAGATGGGAAAGGAGCCAGGTAAGAAGAAAAGGAGTGATGAGAAACATAGGAAGAGAATTAGGAGAGAAGAGGGTCAGAGAAGCAAAAGGAAGTTGGAAGCAAGTAGGCGTGGTGTCACAGGTTGAAGTCAGGTCATGAAGGATGAGAACGGGACACTGGATTTGGTGAACAGACATCACTGCCGGCCACCAGGACCCATTTGGTTGGAGTGGTAGAAATAGAAGACAGTTTGAGAGGCTTTAAGGGGTTAAATGAGAGAATTCTAAGTTACACACAAAAATCTTGGGAAATCTAGGTATGTTTCAAGCCCGTTTTATAACAGCTTCAAACAAACCCAGTCAACTCTTCTGAGGGCTCCTAAGAATGTTAACCCAATGCAGATAATGAGACTAAAGTTCAAAGGTAGAAACGGAAGACCAGTAGGGATATGGAATTTCTTGCTGCTATTACTTCCTTTCTTTCATCTGTCAAAGAGGAAAAACTGGAGCTTCCCTGGTGGCACAGTGGTTGAGAGTCCACCTGCTGATGCAGGGGACACGGGTTCGTGCCCCGGTCTGGGAAGATCCCACATGCCGCGGAGCGGCTGGGCCCGTGAGCCATGGCCACTGAGCCTGCACGTCCGGAGCCTGTGCTCCGCAACAGGAGAGGCCACAACAGTGAGAGGCCCATGCGTACCACTAAAAAAAAAAAAGAGGAAAAACTGTTACCATTTCTCTGAGAGCACAGGAGGCTGGAGGGTAGAAAGTACACATAGGCCAGCTTGCAAGAGGGCTCAACACTGACAAGCTTTTCAGGCTGTACAAGATTGCTCCAGGAGGCCAGTAAACTCCCACCGCAAGCAAAAGCAGTGACCAAGCCCATTTAACAGGAGAGAAATGCAAGGTACACCAAAGTCCAGTGATGGCTGAAGCTGAGACAGTGACTGACAGATCAGATTTCCTTCTCACTTCAAGTCCTCTCTCTGCTGATCAGATCTACTCTAAATGCCTTTATAAATGTTTCAGTGAATCTTATCTTCATGCATTGGATTAGCAAGATCAACTCCCCACTGATAATGCAAAATAACCCTGAAATGTTTCATGCCTTGCTGATCAGCCAGAAATTGAACTTTCCGTCTTCATTTGGACTGTGACGATCTTGATCTTTCACCTCTAGCAAAAATCTTCTCATAGCTATAATTTTAAAGTTCGTAATGAGTGCTTCATTTGCTTTCCAAGCAGATAGAACACCTTTTTTAAATACACTCAGCCTGCCATGACCTTCGTCAATGACTTAAAGAGTTCACCACATGTAATCATTTTCTTTGCTCGGGAGACATTCTTAAGTTTTCTTTGAAGAGATTTGGGCAATAACTCCATCGATGAAATTAAGCGCACGTGCGCGCGCGCACACACACACACACACACACACACACACACACACACACACACATTTTCAACTTGTCACCTTTCTACCATACCTGAAATCAAAACTTTTCCTTAAAATGTACTTGGAATTCTGCATGACCACCAAAGGGTTCTAAAATCCTTCAGCCTGTTAACTAAAACACAATAAAAACGTCAGCTAAATCTGTTTACACTAAAAGCAACACACCATCTTAACTCTAGGCTAGGCAAGAGGACAGCTTAATGCCTACAGGAAGCAACCACAGTCAGCATCCCCAAATGGAACTTCGGGCTGCCCTACACAGCTGAGTGAGACTGAACTCACTTGCGGTACATTTTGGTTTTTTCTACACTAAGGAAAAAAACAATGATTTTAATGATATGGGCCAATGTAAAGCCATTCTACTCTGTTTTGCCTACTTTTGTGAGGTTTTCAATATGAAATAGAGGTTTTGAGTAGTGTAACATGACACTAAGTGTAGGCTTCTTGAAGGCAGGCCCCAGATCTTACTCTCCTTTTTTATTCCCTATGGTAAAAGGCAGTGTCTACATAAAGTGGGTGCTAAACTACTGTTGACTAGTACATTCTATTTCTAAAGCTGGATGGTGGGCACAGTGGTGTCTATTATTATGCTTTAAAATGGAGATATGTGTGTTTTTTGTAGATATGATATTTCATAATTTTTAAAAAGAGGGAGAATCCTGAGGTCCATCCACTACACATTCTAATTCAACAGGTCTAGAGTGGAGATAAGGGATTTTTTTTTTCTAATCACCCCAGGTAACGCAGATGTGGGCGATCTGTAGAATTCACTTTGAGAAAAAAAAACAACAAAAAAATAAATAAACAGACCAACATAAATAACATGCCTGTTATCAGTACACTGCTATTAGTGGTGAAGGTGTTTTACTTTCCTGGTTCAAATTATCAGGCTCAGACTTAAACACAGAGAACATAGTATTTAGCATAAAATATTACCCTCAGATATGCCTGGAAATTCCTTCCCAACTTGCTCTGATTTTCCTCTAATTCTTAATGCTTTTGCTTTCCTTTTCTTTTTTCCTTCAGATATTTGAAGATAGAAATCCTTAATTACATTTCTCTCCTACTTAGTTTATTGCCCAGACTCACAAAATCTTACAAAGTTATACAGCTTCGCAACTTTACTTGGAAATTAAGACCTCATATTTACTTCATATTTTGAGGAAGGGTTTTTAGCTGAATCCTTCCATATGTCAGTTTACAAAAAAAGAAATAGAGGTAAAAGGAGATAGTGCATCTTTTCCCAAACCCTACCTCTCTTGCTTTTTCATTAAACAGCAGTGTAAGTGTCAAATGAAATAAAAATACCTCTATAACAACAACACAAAAACCACATGATACCTTCTCTCCAAACTTAGGGAAATAATTTTCCAGTTTTTTTTTCTTTAAAGAAACGCCTTGGGCTTCCCTGGAGGCGCAGTGGTTGAGAGTCCGCCTGCCGATGCAGGGGACGTGGGTTCGTGCCCCGGTCCGGGAAGATCCCACATGCTGTGGAGCGGCTGGGCCCGTGAGCCATGGCCGCTGAGCCTGCGCATCCGGAGCCTGTGCTCCGCAATGGGAGAGGCCACAACAGTGAAAGGCCCGCGTACAGCAAAAAAAAAAAAAAAAAAGAAAGGCCTTTTATAAAAGAAATCCCTGTGGTAGTTACTATAAGGCAGAAGTTACTTGAATTTAAGCACAATGATTTTCTTAGCAAATCTCATAAAGTTTAAAACCTATGTAAGGCTTTTGGAAAAAAAATCATGTCTTTTACCACCTAACATTACATTTGGAACAGAACTGTATACAGTTTTAAACAAAAAATATGTGTTTATACTATGTCTCCCATGTTAGAATAAAAAACATTTTGACCTATCTTCTTTTTTATACTTGGCAATGTAATTAGGACAGACACACACACACACACACACACACACACACACACACACACACACACACACTACCATTATCGCCACCAATCAGACCATGTCAACATCATATACTACAATCCTGCAGGTTTGAAAAATTGCATTTAAAACACTGGAATGAATAAATAACAATCACAAAAACAAACCTAACCAAGTTTCCAATACTTAATTGAAAGTAGTTTAAAATTTAAAAGCCACGAAATAAGACTGCCAGTCAGCTATACCCTCCAACAGTCTCACTTTAATACCTAAAGGATATGCTGGCATTCCAGTGTACACGCATTGTTATGCACATGCATTGAGTTCCCTCTGCTCCTAAAAATGATTATAAATTTTAATTGGCTCACTGAAACAAAAACAATCTAAGTTATAAAAACAGAAATTGTTTTTTAACTTTAACAAAAAGTAAAAAGGCTATTCTCACCAAAGTACAAGATGTGAGTTTAAGGGACGCAATAAGTTTCAATCCATGACAAAAACCTTTCCGTAACCAACAGTTTTATGGAAAAAAGCATTTACAATGAGAGGTATATAAGTAACAGAAAAAAAAAATTCCTTCTAAGTTATACAACAACTTTACAAAATAAAATGAAGAGAATCACTTCAAATGACACTATTGTATCTGCATATGTCCCCAAAATCATTAAATACAAATATGCTACACAGTCGCACATTTTAACATATGAGAGCATATGCTAAACATGTGTACAGGTATTAAAAGATGTATATATAAGTGTTTGAGAGCATAAACTCAATGTCAATAAGTTTAATAACACAAAATCTGGAAAGAAAAAAGTTTTCTTACATGTATAAACACTGCAAAGAATGGTCAGCTGAAAAGAACAGTGTAACATGGAAATGTGCCCCAGTAATTTTCCCCCCATGCTAAAATCCATGTGGGTACAGCCGCTGTGTGTGAGACAGAGCAGACAACCACGGTGAAGTAGAATCGAAACCTTCACCTAATGGCACCTGACACTGCACTCAGCTTTTGGATCTTTTCATTTACATGCACGAAAAAATTTATTTTCTATCCTTAGTTTTTTCCGATATATGATACAAAAGATTAATCTTCCCTTACATTTATTTCAACAAAAGCCTATATTCGGTTACCTTATAACAGTATTTTAGAAAACCATGAAACTTAAAATTATCTAGTATTTTTACCTACAGATCATTTTCTTCCATAATCTGACATAAATATAAAATAGTCTATTCACTGCACATCGGAAGACATGACCAAAATGGACTTTGAAAGCTTCATTTCTGAAGCTCAATGTTCAATATTTATGAAAAATTGTGTCTTATTCCCCAGGACTTCAAAAACGCTTGACAGGGCTTCCCTGGTGGCACAGTGGTTAAGAATCCACCTGCCAATGCAGGGGACACAGGTTCAAGCCCTAGTGTGGGAAGATCCCACCTGCTGCGGAGCAACTAAGTCCCTGTGCTACAACTACTGAGCCTGCACTCTAGAGCCTGCGAGCCACAACTACTGAGTCCGCGTGCCTAGAGCCTGTGCTCTGCAACAAGAGAAGCCACCACAATGAGAAGCCTGCGCACCACAACAAAGAGTAGCCCCCGCTCGCTGCAACTAAAGAAAGCCAGCGCGCAGCAACAAAGACCCAACGCAGCCAAAAATAAAAATAAATAAAAAAATTTTTTAAATGACAATCATGAAGCTGCACAATATAAACATTTAAAGAACTAGACCAATGATGCTAGAAAACAAAGGAGATGTTCATAAATTCAGCATTATTAACATGCAACATTAATGTAAATAATTTAAATATCCACTGGGGAATGAACATGTAGATACAATTTCAAATGTTATATGTTGATGTCAAGAAAATGAGTGAACTTTGAACTTCTGCCAAAAGTCATTTGAGAAAGAAAAGTTTTTTAAGGGAATCACATAGAAAGAAAGAGAGAAATGACACCTTTAAACCAATTACCATTAGTCTCAGATATACCACAGGAGACCCTTTCCTCAAATTCTTTCAAGGCAATAGAAAGATAATCATAGCAGGTGCTAATCCAAGACTCCAGTAACTTCTCTACCTCACTAATTATGTGGCAACTGAAAGAATTACTTGGCATACTGAAATGATGGTTAAATCCATCTATCTGCCAATTCCATTCCTACACCGAGAAGTTAAATGTGGCTTAGAGAAAACACACATCCACGATGCCTGGCTTCACTTTAAATGCATGGCTTGGTTTCAGCTGGGTCCTTGGTGCTGCCTGGCAATGCTACCATCTTCTCCAGTTGACTCACTCTCCCCATCTACATGGCAATTCCGCATTTTCTCCTCTCATCTCGAACATTAATAGCACTTAGCCCCATCACCACTCTCTGCTGCTGAGAAAAAATGAAAGCCACCAGAAAAAACTCCCAAGTGTACCCCTTCTACCCATCTATGTGCATCTATAGCCAAGCACCCTGCCTTCCCTCTTGTTATTATGAACAAATGGTCCAAGCTCCTACTGAAGCTCATACAACCCAATACCACTGTCTCCCACTTGATCAAATAAACTACTCCAGCGCTCTCAAATCCACAGCTTGCTCTCTGCTGTATGATTTTCATCATGATAGAAATACACTGTCCTTTCTGCATTAAAAAAAAATATCTTGAGCCCACATCCCTCTCTAAACATAGTCCCATTTCTCTATTCCCTTTTATCACAAAGGACCTCATAACAATGGTCTGGACTTCCTGTCTCTAATTCTTCTCTTCCTGTTTTCCTTGAACCCACTCTACAAGCTTTTGCCCCTACGCTCCACCAAAACCACCCTGGTCAAGGTTACCAGTAACCTCCACATACCTTAATTCAATGGTCAACTCTCGGAATTCATCTTACACAACTCACATTAGCAGAATTTGATACCGCTCATCATATCCTCCTCCTTCAAACGCCTTCTTCACCTGGCTTCGAGGATACCATGCTCTCTTGTTTTTTCTTCAGTCTCACTAATTATACTCTCTGTTGCCTTTGCTGGTTATTCCTCATTGTCCTGACCTCTTAATGTTGGAGGGTTCCCGGACTCAGTCCTTGAACCTCTGCTCTTTTCTCTTTATGCTCTCTCCCTAAGGAATCTCAACCTCAATCTTGGCTTTTAATACAGTTTATTCACTGATGACTCCCTAATTTATGTCTCCAGGTTTAGGCCACCCCTCAACTCTCAACCCCTGTATCTCTAATTGCTCACTGACATTTTCGTTTGGATATGTAATAGGCATCTTGACACATCAAAAAAATAAGCTCTTGATCTTTACCATATGGCTGACATTACAAGTGTTCATCAACGTCCAGCTCCCCTCCCCTTCAGGGCACAGGAATGACAACCCATGATAAGACCACATGACTTGTTCTGGCCAATGTAATGTGAGCAGAAGTGCCATATGTGATCTCCAGCCTGGACATGATAAGCCCATTGTGATTCTCCAATCTCTCTCCTTCCGTGCTGTGGCAACTGAAAATGTTTTGTGTTCCATCCAGATGGTGTACTTCAAGACGTGGAGCCAACCAGGCTTCCTTAGTGATGGCAAAGACCTTCCCACTGACCAACATGGAACAGGTACTATTAACAAGAAATAAACTTATATGCTTAACAAGCCATTGAGATTTTGGAGTTCTTAGTTATCATAGTATAGCCTTGCCTACCCAGACTAAATACCCCCCAAAAGCGGCTCTCACGTAGTGGTCTTTTCCATCTCAGCAAACTCCATCCTTTTAGCTGCTCAGTCAAAAACGCTGAAGTCATTCTTGACCCGTTTCTTTCTCTCATACCCCACATCCAATTCATCAGCATACCCTGTGCCTTCAAAATACATACAGAATCCAACCACCCTTTACTTTTTCCACTACCACTCTGCTCTTCAAAAGACACTGATAAGAACATGAAAAGACAAACACAAACTGGGAGAAAACACTTTAAAAGCATATAGATAAAATGAAGGGCTTGTATCCAGAATATATAAAACTCTCCAAGCTCATCAATAAGAAAACAAAACACCCAATTTTTTAAAAAACAAAATTTTAATAGACATTTCCCCAAGAAAGGCATGGATAGCAAATAAACACATGGAAAGATAAGAATGCTCACCACTATTAGTCACTGGAAAATGCAAATTAAATTAAAACCACAATGAGATACAACTACATACATATTAGAATGGCTAAAATTAAAAAAGAATGACAATACCAAGTATTGATGAGACATAGAACACAGCAATTCTCATATATTGCTATTTAAAATGTAAAATGATACAACCACTTTGGAAAATATTTTGGCAATTTCTAAAAAGTTAAACATACACTGGTGGTAAAAGAAGAGTGTTTATATATTGACAGATATGGTCCACTCCAGAAGCTGTTTATAGATGACTTATATTTATTGGTGATTCTTCCCTTGGCTGAAAGGTCCTAAAACATATACCTATTAGATGATCCAGCCATTCCACTCCTAAGTATTCTCAAAAGAAAGAAAGTATATGTCCACTTAAAGATTTGTACACAAATGTTCATAGCCCAAAAGTGGAAACTACCCAAATGTCCATCACCAAGTGAATGGATAGTCAAATTGTGGCATATTCATACAAAATACTACTATTCAGCAATAAAAAGGACTGAATTACTAATACACACAATATAGATGAATCTCAAAATAATTATGCTGAGTAAGAGAAGAAAAGGAAAAGAAAAGGAGTACACACTGTGTGATTCCGTTACAGTAAGTCCCCTACATACAAACGAGTTCCATTCCAAGAGCGCATTCGTAAGTCCATTTGTTTGTAAGTCCAACAAAGTTAGCCTAGGTACCCAACTAACACAATCAGCTATATAGTACTGTACTGTAATAGGTTTATGATACTTTTCACACAAATAGTACATAAAAAACAAACACAAAAAATAAAGAAAACATTTTTAATTTACACTACAGTAGCTTGAAAAGTACAATAGTACAGTACAACAGCTGGCATACAGGGGTTGGCATCGAGTAAACAGGCAAGAAGAGTTACTGCCTGGAGGAGGGAGAGGAGGTGGGAGAGGGTAGAGCTGTCAGCGATAGGAGACGGAGGGCAAGGTGCAATTTCACTCATGCCTGACATCGATGGAACACACGTTCGCATCTTTGAAAGCTCGCAACTTGAAGGTTCGTATGTAGGGGACTTACTGTATATAAAACTCTAGAAAATGCAAACATCTATAGTAACAGAAAACAGATCAGAGGTTTCCTGGGGAAGACGACAGGAGGGAGGGATTACACAGCGGTACAAGGAAACTTTTGGGGGTGATGAACACGTTCACTATCTCAATTGTGTTGATGATTTCCCAATGCATACATATGTCAAAATGTTAAATTGTTTTAATTTGTTCAGTTTATTGTATGTCGATGATACTTCAATTAACTTTTTTTAAAAGGAATATAGCAGGTACTGAATAAAGTAAATAAAGATGAAAACAGATGCAAAGAAAGCAAAATCCTAAGAACGAATTGCAGTGGGAACATTTATATCCTCCCTCATTCTATAGTATTCTTTTCTGAATGATAAAATATTAGTGGAAAAGGAGGAATAAGCTACTACAAAGCAGAGTCCCTCAGTATAAAGTCGTAGGGTCTTTCAGCCAAGAAAAACCACCTATAAGTAGCTCCCGAAATGGACAACTGCCACCCCAATATACAAGCACTCTTCTTTGGCCACAGTTTCCTAGTAGTTGAATAATTTCTTTGAATTCATCTTAGAAACCTGGCCTAATTTCTCCTTTTTTATATCATCTTCATTTGCCATTAAACTTATATTGACCCTTTTCCCATGAATTAATTTGCTACAAATTTTTTAAGAACTAAGGAATGGCCATGGCAGGTGTCCTCAGTTGATGAGTCTTGGATGTAAAAGTTCCTTGCCTTGGACTCACCGTCTTCTGTCTCCTCATTTCCCACTGAGGTAGAAAAATCACCATCTCTATTTCATTCACCTCCCTTGCTCTTCTCTTTGAAATCCTAAATTTCATTCATTATTGTCAATTTTAGCATCATCCTAAACATGAATTCACCCACTTCTTTCATAAGCTGCTATGGTTATATGTTTTCTGTGACATGACTCCATCATAGAATAGAATAGAATAGAATAGAATAAAATAAAATAAAATAAAATATAAAATAAGAGCATAGCACCCACTTATGTTTATACAAAGTTAGCCCTGTGACTTACCTCATTTCCACCAACTGCCTTGGTTAAAATCACTGCAGAAGACACAGGGGGAGGCATGCAACCTACTGTCTGCAACCTGAAAAAGAAAAAAATAAGCAACTATAAGTAGGCTTTTGTTATCAATTATAAATAGTTTTCACTACATTCATTCTAAAATAGCAGAGCTGAGTAAATGAAAATAGGAGAATGTTTACTGATGCACATGCCCTTTTGAGTTTAGACAATTCTATATGAGGCAACGTGGCTTAATAGAAGCTCTCACTCCATTCCACAGACTTGGGTGATTTTATTTTTTAAATTATTTAAGGTCTTATACAATTCAAAAAACAGTCAGGTTATGGTGAGTGTAGTCATTGCAAGATAACCAAAATGGTTAATCATTTGGCAAGTGTATATAGTCAGTTATTTTCAGGTATCTTTTCCTTACATTTTTTATAGGAAGGTTTTTGGCAAAAATAAAACTTTAAAACCTCTTGCAGATTCTTTTCCACATAACAGCAATTCTCAAACTTTCATCTCATAAAAGACATTTTCATGCTGTTGTAATATCATTATAAAAATAGGCATGACACAATCATGTACTTCTTAGATTCAGACCCTATAGTAAATTCTAGTGTCTATTCTAAATTTGGTTTTTATTAAACTATGTGTATACTCCCAAGATCGTGACAAGAATTCTATTCTCTTAGTTTAGAATAGAAAACACATTGCATGACAAGCAAATGAAACTATGAGTAGTAAATCCAAGTATTAAAGATAAAAAACATTCCTCAGCATTCATACAGAATATATATTCTGGGGACAAAGCCCAACTAAAGTGGAAAGTTTATACAAGGAATCAAGGACACAGAGTATCTGACTAATATTTTGAATGTAGGATCACAGGTCATTTTTATTCACTTTTGTAATAATATATTGTCTAATCTTTATGCAATGAATTTATATTGGCTCTGAAGTAAGAAAAAATAAAAAGTTTTCATTAATTTTTGACTGAAAACTTAAGAAAAAACCTTATAGGGAACTTCCAGTTCAATTCACTTTAACACGGTCTTCTTTTAAGGTCTGTTTTCCCAAGTGATGCTGAAGTAGTCTGTCTGATTAAGAATTCCCAATCTCTGAGCCTTCCTTGTAATCATTACCATCAACATCACTAATATTACTGAGATTTTACCATCTGTAGTAGATACTGTTCTAGACACTTTACTCATTTATCCCTCACAAGTATTTAAGATAAATACTATTATTATTCTCATTTTTACAAAAGCTGAAGTTAAGACAGGAGTTAAATATATGACCAAACTCACAAAATCACCTATCTTGGGTTAAACTTTTATTCTGTAATCCAGGGCCAAAGCCTTACCAAGGCCACCCCTCCAGGCTCTCTGACTTCTGGCTTCTCTACCACCAATACAAGGAACAGGTCCTCTCAGGTATTTTCAATCGAACTTTTTCAAACTTTCCCTCTCATCTGGCCTCTTCCCCTCTATGTACAAAGGAGAGTTCTCCATATCTTAAAAAAAATCTCTAAGATATATACTGAATACATATACTTTCTACAGGTAGGACACTACACAAGGGCATAAAAAAAAGTATAAGACATCATTCCTGCCTTCAAGGAGGCAGAATATTCAACACACAAATGTAGATAACTAACCTCAAAATTAGTACTGTTGCCTCCTCAGGATGTAATAATACTTTTTCCACTGTGGCTCACTGTTGTGCTCTACCTCCAAGACCCCAAAGCTCATTCCCTCTTTACTCCCCTGGAATCTGACTTATGCCCCTTCTAGTAAAAGCAGTAACCTTATAAGTAACCAGCAATCTCCCAATCACCAAATCCAACATCCTTTTCCCTGTATTCATTCTCCTTTCCTCCTTGCTTCTCAAAGCACTCTATTCTCTTGGTTGCCATAGTACAGTATCATTCTAATTTATCTCCTGTCTTTTAAACCAGCCCATTCAAGTATTTTCCTGTCTTCTTCTCAATCTTATTTGCAAATCTGAATCTATATGAATACTTACAAATTTCTATTGCTAACCCTAACCTCCATTCCCAAATCCGTAGCTGTCTATGACTGCCACCATAAACAAAACATGTCTAATGTTGAATTTATGTATTTTCTAAGAAATCAATTTTGCCTCTCAATTAACCTATTTCTTCCAATGGGACAGCTTTTTTCCTAATGATCCAGTCTGAAACTTTGGAGTTAAATGGAGCTCCACTCACTCTTCACAAACCAAACAATTGCCACAACCAACTTTCCATTCTTTTCCATGACTACTGTCATCATCCCCCTTCAGATGCTTTTCGCCCAAGTCTGGACATTTCTAAATGCCTACTCAGTGCTCTCTCTACCTTCACTCTTTCCCTTTAACACAGCAAGGTAAGGAGTGTGCGCTCAGAATACATTTATCTCAGTGATTTAAACAGGACCTTGATGTAGAAGTCGGCAATTCCCTCCAGTCATACTAAGTGTGTACTCTCAAACTGGGAGGGGAAAAGTGAGTGAGGAAGAGCTTTCTCTAAGTGAGGTAGACTAAGTTTGTACTCCGTTAAGTTTAATATCCTGAGCTGAGAATTGTATGCTTTTTTTTTATTTAGCATACTGTGATTACAAACTCTACTCTGCTCTGCTTATATACCCAGGACAATACTATCAGATAATCTTCTTTAATGACCATTTTCTAGCATGTTGTTCTCTTGTTTAGCACATTTAAGAACGCTGCATCATCTACAGATTCAAACTCAAACTCCTCAGCCCAGTAGTTCCAGTCTTGCAACTTGGCCTTAAGGAAGCTTTTTATCTTTGTCTCCCACTAATGCCTCATGTTTGAATTCTCTTCTTTAGGAGTACACAACCCTTGCTGAACCTCTTCCCCTTTAACTGATCACACCACTTATCTAACAAATCATATGCTGCCCCATTTTATTGGTTACTGTTTTATATATCTGTATATATATCCTACATATCCAACTAAGTTGGAAGTTCCCTGAATACAATGAAAATGAGTTAATATCTTCCAATTTCTTGAGTGCTCTCTACAGGGCAGATAGTTGGTAAATACTGGTTCTCTATATGCATCATACCTTGTTGCTCTAAAATGATGTCATCACATTTATGTAGCATTTTATGCTTTCTGGTGAAATTTTATGTTCAGTCTCTCAAACTCGACCTGGCCAAAACAGCACTCTTGATTTCCTGCTCTCGTCCCAACCTATTTCTCCCCCAGCTAAGAAAATGATGCCGCCAATCGGCCAGTGGCTCATACCCCGAATCCAGACTCCTCCCTGTCCTCTCTCCACAACCTATCCACCCATGGATACTGAGAGCTCTAATTTTAAAATATATCCTCCATACATCCATTTCTTTCTTCTGAGCTGCTCCCTCATCACACTAGCCTCCAAGCTGGTCTCCTAGTTTTCTCTCAGGCTCTTCTACTATCTATTCTTCATACAGGAACTAGAAGAATCATTTGCAAACATAAATCAGAACCATATTACTCTCTCATTTAAATCCCTCCTGTAGCTTCCTGCAGCACTCGAAATAAAAAGTGAATGCTTTACAAGCCTACAAGGCTCTGCATGACCAGGATCCTATCCATCTTTCCAACCCCAAGTCACATTATTTGTCCTCTATATCATCAGGCTTTGGCCATCATTGTCTCTTTCCTGACCCTAGAAGACACCAGGCTTGTTCCAGTCCTTAAACATTTTGTTTCCTTTACCTAGTACATTCTGCCCCCAGAACTCTGCAGTCTAAATTGATCACCAGCCTGTCCTCTCAACCATTCATATCACACAGTTTTACTTCAGATCACTTATCTCTATCTTGATCATCTATTTACTTATTTATTGACAATCACACCTAGAGTGTCCTTGATGTGCAAAACTAACTTGCCAATTTTGTTCACTGCTGTTTCTCCAATACCTATGATAATTCCTGGCATATAGAAGGAGCTGAATAAATGACTTGAATAAATGAATGAATAAGTGATCTCAATTGATATCCCCACAGCATTACTAAGCAGGCAATAAAAGTATGATTATCCTCACTTTCTACACAGGGAAATTGAGGTTCAAGACTATTCAATGACTTTCCTAAAAGTCACATAGCAACTTAGGGACAAGGTCAGACTGCAATCTTTAGGCTTTAAGTTCAGTGTTATAGTTGTTATACCATGATGCTAAAATGTGGTTAGTTTCAAACCACTTCAAATAATTTTTAAAAATCATTAAATCCTTTTAACAAACATGGCAACATTTTTAATGGAAGAAAAGATTCTAATAAAAATCTATTGCTCTATTTACAACAGTCAGGACATGGAAACAACCTAAGTGTCCATAGACAGATGAATGGATAAAGAAGATGTGGCACATACATACAATGGAATATTACTCAGCCATAAAAAGAAACAAAATTGAATTATTTGTAGTGAGGTGGATGGACCTAGAGACTGTCATATAGAGTGAAGTAAGTCAGAAAGAGAAAAACAAATACCGTACACTAACACATACATATGGAATTGGGAAAAAAATGGTTCTGAAGAACCTAGGGGCAGGACAGGAATAAAGATGCAGATGTAGAGAATGGACTTGAGGACACAGGGAGGGGGAAGGGTAAGCTGGGACGAAGTGAGAAAATGGCATGGATATATATACACTACCAAATGTAAAATAGCTAGCTAGTGGGAAGCAGCCACATAGCACAGGGAGATCAGCTCGGTGTTTTGTGACCACCTAGAGAGGTGAGATAGGGAGGGTGGGAGGGAAACGCAAGAGGGAGGAGATATGGGGATATACGTATACATATAGCTGATTCACTTTGCTTTACAGCAGAAACTAACACACCATTGTAAAGCAATTATACTCCAATAAAGATGTTAAAAAAAATTTAAAAATAACATGAAAAAAATCTATTGCTAATTCAATTATCCTATCAAACATAAAACAGAACAAGGGAAAAAGTAAATGTTTGTCCCCTCTATATATTTTTCTTTCCTATGCATTTTAAAAACACATATTATAGTCAGCCAGTATCTGTATACATTTGGTAAGATATAGAACACAAAAGTTAAAGCACCCAATTGACAGCCTACATTACACACATGCACACAGACCTTACATCCTGTAGTGCCTTCCAATTTTCTCCCAACAGAAAATTGTCTCTCCTAGAACCTTATCATTTAGCAAGAGTGTATATTTTAAGATTCTTGTTATAAAATTCTTTAATGCAGTTCCTTAGTGAAACACTATCACTTTAAAGAATAATAATAATGTTAAAAGTGTTTTTATTTCCTTATATGACACATAAGCCCTTTTGTGTACAGTTGCCACAGAAATAATAATGTTACTAAAGATACCCCATTAAAAGTGGACCCTTCAAAATATTTAAACATACCCTTTTAAAAGCCATTCATTGATGGGTGTGATTGACAAAAGCTGAAGAAGAAGCCATATTGCTGCTGGGAAGAATGCAAGTGTAAAGATCTGAATAAAAAGATGTAGTTTTATATGCACCAAAGCACTTGTCAGCTCCTGTGAATATGAAGGACACAAAATAACAAAGGTAAGAAAACTATTTCTGAAGACAGACTGCTACCAAAACAACATCATATGAATTAGGTTTTTTTAAATTGAGATATAATTGACATATAACATTATATTAATTTTAGGTATACAACATGAAGATTCATTGTGTATACTGCAAAATGATCACCACAATAAGTCTAGTTAATATCCATCAATGTGGAGTTATTTCAGAGCTAAAACTTTTACCTATAAGCATATGCATAAGAGACAGACTTTAAGGGAAAAAAAAGTTGTTCATGATAATTATAAAGTATTTTTCTATAAAATTTCTGAAGCATTCTAATTTCTTTCAAATACAGTATACCCCAACAATTCAGATTTGTAAAAGTCTGGAACAGGACTAAGCTAACTACCTTTACACTAGTATAGATTTCAGAATTGTTGACATTGCAAACAAACATGTATGTTTAACTATTTAAAACAAAATCTTGTTTAAAAATTTTGGCAGGACCTAGAATTTTAATTAAATTTGATAATTAACCTCTACTCAATTACACCAGACCTAGCAAGGAGTCAATTTGGCAAGATGTTACTAAATCTACACACAAATTATAATTTTTAAAAATGTTTTCCCCAACAATATTCTACATTTCAAAAGGGCTTTTTTTCCCAAAATCTACTCACTAGATTTCTTTATTAACATTTACTGAATAGCAGCTCTGTGCCATGCTCTGAGCTTGCCACTTTATGTATGTTATCTCATTTAATCCTGACAACAACCCAGTTAGGAAGATATTATTATCCCTATTGTACTAATGAGGAAATTGAGATTGAGAGTGAAGCCCAGAATCAAACCCATTTCTGGCATTCTATCAAACCCACTCACTCCTGCTTCTCCCACCATGTCACACCGCTGCCCCAGGAGAGAAAAGATTTGCATGAATCATGACACACCAGGCACATATTGTAAGTCTCACAGCTAAAAAGGGATACTCGGTAAACTTTGGGATTTCAATATGTACAAACCAACAAGCGTTTACATTTGAATTTCTTTGAGTTATGTGGTTATTCAGCAAAAATAAAACAAATTCAGAAAGTAGTAGAATATAAAACATGCAGGCAGTCATTAAACACATTCAAAGTTGCCAGAGATTCACTGGTTTATAAACATAGCACTGTCATGTTCCCCACCTCCCTTAGTTCAAGTAAGTCATGAACTAGCCTCAGAGACATTAGCCAAAGTTCATGGTGTAATAAACAGTAGGTTAATGCAAACTCATTCACTGGTCACCACTTTCTGCAATCTGTCTCATCAGTTCCCACCATTAATCTCCCTTCATGTTACACAGCAGTTCCAGTTTAATCACAATACGTCCCTAATGGCATCTATGGAACTTCTGGAAATCTGGGTCTAATGCAGGACAACAGGGAAACACTGTGCAGACTGGAAGCCACACTGGGTCCATGGATCAGAGCTAACATAAAAGGAGTCATCTTTACAATGAACCCGAAATTGCACCCCAGAGAAAACTTGAGCACCAGCAGTTCCAAGAATTCTCAGCAGTCTTGAAACCAAATCTCACGCAAATACACTCAGAGGCATTCTTAAATACCAAATGAATATCAGTGGGTTTTTTATTTTCAAAAAATGAAAATAAAATGATTAGCCAGAAGGCAGTAGCAAAGGCATTTGCATACACTTCTCATAGGAATATAAAACGCTGTAACTGTTCTGAAAAGTAATTTGGGAGAATATCTCAAGGACTATAATAGGATTCATACTCTTGGACCCCGAAATTTTATGTCTAGGCATTTCTCCTAAGGATATAAAAAGTGGTTACAAGCATTTATATATAGAATTGGTTGATAGTCACCTATTACAGTAAAATCTGGAAACAACTTATATGTCCAAAAGTGAGGAAATAACTAAATAACTTAAGGTAGCAACAGAGTGTTAAGAGCTATTAGAAACTATGTTAAAACTGTGTAGACAAGGATGTAGAAGTTCAGGGTCTCTCCCTACTTAACCAACAGGTGTCTCACTGGCACAGCCTACGTAGACCAACCTAGCAACTCACTCCTTCAGGCGGCAAACACTTACCCAGCACCTGCCTCCTTTCTAGGTACTTGGACTATCTCTCACAACTCAAACTTCACATATCATCTGACCCAGCAATCCTACTTCGAGGAATTAATCCTTCATACATATTCCCAAATGTAGGAAATGATGTATTTTTAGGTTATCCTTTGCAGAATGTTTATAATAGCAAAACCCCATAAGCTACCTAAATGCCATTCAAGAGAAGATGAGGAAAATATATCAAGACACATTCAAAAGTGGAATATTTTTCAGCATCCAAAAAGAAACAGGGAGTTTTTTATGTGTTGATATGAAAAAACCTCCAAAATATGTGTTTTGAGTAAAATAAGGTAAGGTGGCAAACGGTATAAAACACCCCAGTTTGACAGGGGCGGGGGGTGATACACATATGTATGTTTTGCATAGAATACCTCCAGAAAGATACACAGAAACTGTTAACATTGGTTGTCTCCAGAGACGAGAACTGAATATTTAGTAGGGGGGTAAAAAGAAGACTTCTCATCGTATATACTTTTGTACCTTTTGATTTATGTTCATAAAAGTAAATAAAATATAAATTATCTTACTTTCAAATATGAAGAAAAAATAAATGAAATATATTACATGGAAAATTACTATTATACACTGTCATGTATTAAAAATAAAATTGTATGTGTGTATGTATGTGTATATTCATGCAAGTATGTGTATACATATATACACATATATACATATATACAATTTTTTAAGTATTTTATTTTTAAAGTAGTCTCTATATAAAAAATGCGTTTAGGGAAAAAAGGGCTAAAATACACACAAATGTTAACAGCAGTTATTTTTATTCTTTCTAATCTTTCTACATGGGGAAAGACTACTTTTGTAATCATGAAAAAAAGTTATAAGAAGTAAAATGTAGTTAGAAAACACTAGGTGATCTGAAAAATGACAGTAGAAACAACTTATATTGTATCAAAATAATGGAACGGTAAAGAACCCAGCAAAATGAATCACAAGGGGCCACTATGTTGGGTCCTCAGGGGCTTCTTAACAACAGGGAAATAACAGACATGAAGTGTTTCCAAGAAAGATTTTCAAGACTGTCACAAAAACCCAGTATTCTATATCTTCTATACCTTCTTCATACAACCTTAAAGATAAAATAAGCTTGCACTGGAAAAGAAAAAGCAAGTAAACACTATAAAATTCAAAATACTATTATTCCATACATATCCATGTAGAATGGAGGGCCACATACTCAAATAAATACCATCATGAATAACTGAAGAGTTGATTCCACATGACATTTATTCACATGTAATACAGGTTGAATCCCATTAAAATAAACTTAAGGAGATACTCCACATACCAGGGCCTCACTGACAGCATCAAGAATCGCTTAAAATCAGAGGCTCTGACTGGGACTTAGAAATATTTTCATTACATACCAATTTCCCTCCTAACCCTTATTTGACCTTTATTGGATTTGCTTTCGGAGAGTCAGCCTCATAGCTCTGGGCTGGAAACAAGCGGCAAGAACCTCAATTTTAGAATTTGCTGTATTTATTTCTAAGCTGATGGGATTTTTCAAAAATGATCTGTTTAGGAAAATAAAGGAAAGCCGGTATATTCTGGCCTAGTGGGGACCCTTTTCACGCCCTGAGTTTCCTGCTCATCTTTGCTTCTGTCCCGAGCCAAGTACAAGTGCACAAGGTGGCAGTGCCTTGTGGCCACAGGTGCTAAACAGGTACTTGTTTAAATGAGATTGGTCTTGTCACAGTCTCTTAAGTAACAAATCCTCTGAAACTGTAGATTTGAAGTTGGCTAAATATGAAATATATTTCGAATGTGACCTTATTTCATATCACTACAACAAAATTTCAGAAACCACTTCAACAGGTATGTCACAAACTAGAAATCAACAGTCATAAAACCGAAGACTTAGCATTAAATCTTTTCAGCATGAAGTATTAACACAGTCCTTTATAACTTTAATAAATGAACAAAACAAATTCTAGAATACACATCATTACATCAATGTATAAGTAATACTACATGAAATGTTCATTATAAATCAAACTTGAGTGGGGCCGATGTAAATGCTTTCAAATAAACGCAAGTTAATTATAACCTACCGTCTCCTGTGCGCAAAAATGCACTGTTCCAGGACCTAACAGGATATAAAAATAGTAGTCCCAGCTGAAATTAGTTTGTTAACTAGAAAACAAATTGTTACAATCTTGTTATTGAAACAAGATTGTTAACTAGAAAACAAATAACAAGAAGTTCACTACCTCCTAACTTACAACTGTTTGGTTGCCCGGGAAATTAACAGGGCTTAGAGATGGTTTAACATTACAGAATGACGCAATCTAGGGCATCTTAAGTTAAACAGATCTTGAAAATGACTTAATGTTGTATTAGCTTGAAAAGGGCCTTTAATATGGAAGAAGTGGCTTTGATGGCTATTTAGATGGCACAATAAAGCACAGGATCAAGGCATTTCAGCGTTAGATCCCAATTAGCTGGATGATTCTGAAGGTTTCCTAGGTGCTTACAGAAGAATTCGGTCCTTAGAGAAATGCTGGTAAGTATGACCTTCTTCCTTCTTCAACTCCTGCATCCCGCAAAGTTGGCTGCTTGACAGAAGAGCATTAAGCAAGAAGCTAAAGGAGTGAGAGAATCAAATCTTGCCAGATTTCCCATGGCATAAAGAACAGCTGTAGCCATTAAGCAGCCACCAGGGGACGTAGTTAGAGCAACGTCCCAAGTAGAGGACTTGGGTAAGGCAGCTGCTCCACAAAGAGCATGAGCAAAGGCCAGCAGGAAGATCTCCAGGGAAGCTCAGTCCAGCGCCACAGGAGTGGCAACTATCTTTCTGTATCACTGGGTCCCACATTTGAGAACCAGTAGGAGAACTCAGGCGTTGACAGAAAAAGCCTGTGCCCCCTTAAGCACTAATCGTAGTCCTTTATTGCAATATAATTTCCAAAAACTAGAATTCAACATATTTAGGAAATCCTGTTCTATGTCAGTTTTCAAAAGAGCAAGTAATTAGTGAGAATATTTCAAATTCTTGAGACAAAATTTCTCAGACACTACACGGGGATCCCATTTACATCAAAAATGCCCCATTGATAAGATTTATACCAACCTGACAACTACGGAATACATAAATTCAGTAAAACCATGCTTTTTCCACGTCACTACTAGGATGGTCAAAGAAGAAGGTAACTAAATTTGGTCTTCATTCAAAGCACACTTCAAAGAAAATAAACTTAAAATAAATAAAGGCAAGACATAATGCTGAAACAAATTGTACAGCCATTTCTAAAAAAACCCAAAATCCTGACATAGTAAGATTTCCCTATCTACATAAGAATAGCATCTTAGAATGACAACTTTAGAAACTCAATGTAATTTCTTCAAAAGTAAATAGGTATTTTCTCCTCTTTTTTTCTTCTACTACAATTCAAAAGAGAATCACAAATTCTACTCATTCCTCTCTTGGATGTAAAAATGCCTGGATTTGTTTAATTCTATAAGAATCCCATATTTAGTGACACCTAGATCAGTAAATAACATTACCTGTGTGTCTTCATAATAGATTGTGACTGAGTATGAAAAATTCCAGAATTTCTCTTAAAACATTTATTAATATGTAACAGATATACCAGCAAAGAATATACTTTTAAAAAAATTAGTTAAAAATTATAACATAACGAGCATCACTTGAGCAGCATAAGTCCTGGAAGCAAAAGATGATCTACAAGTTATGGAAACCTAACTAAACATCAATAACTCCAGTGCGCCTCAGTGCCACTAGAGTGACCACCACAATCTGAGGAAGATCTGAAGTAGATGTTTCAGTTCAGTTGTTGTACTGAAAACATAACCACTATAAACACACCCTTATTCTCCATGCCACCCAGCTATGCAGTATCTATAACATATAAGTACAAAACGCAAGTCCTTTGCTGCAGTCCAAGTTCTCTTCTGTGATAGTGAAGCTTCAGACTGTACCTACACACGTCTTTACAAAAGGAATCTGAAATTTCAAAAGAGTAAGCACGAATTAAATTTTTCTCCCTGCTTCTCATGTGCCCCATAGTTGACAGTACCTCCGTATTTAATGATAATCCACTGTTAAAGAATATTGTTGCGACAGCAATGTAGGAGACAGTTATTTCTGGCATCAGTGGTCCTAAAGAGAGAGAAATGAGTCACTGTTAGATAGGCATTTCCTGTAGATAACTTGACATGAAAGGAGAATCCATTGGAGGAGAATAAACGGTACTTTAAATCTCGGTGTCGCCGCTAATATACTAATGTCCTGACAGAGTTAAGTGTTTGCTGTGATGCAGCCTAACTCCAGAGGATTTTCCAGATAGGCGAAGACCACGGTTGTCCAGTGCAGCACAGTATCCTCAGAGCAGAAAAATGAAAATAAATGCTGCTCTCACACGAGAGAGCAAATAGGCCGCATCCTTCCATATTAGGTCCTCTAATTTTTTCTGCCATAGTAAATGTCAGCCCTGCCGACATTTTGATTTCTGAATCCTAGCCACCAGAGTAAGTTCTGGGAAAAAAAAATTTCTGTTGTTTTAAGCCACCCAGTTTGTGGTAATTTATTGTGGCAGCGCTAAGAAATGAACACACTCCCTCAAGCCAAACAACAGGACCACATCATGGTTCCTCCATTGCCTGTAACCCTCCACCATTCCAATAGATACTGCTCAGCAAATAAGACCAAGCTGGGGAAAAATCACCACTCAGTCAGTCAACAAATATTCACTGAGCAACCACAAGGCTACATTTTAGGCATTTGTAGCACATCAGTGAATAAAAGAAACAAAGAGCTCCTCAAACACTGCAATACCTAAGTGTCCATCAACAGATGAATGGATAAAGAAGATGTGGCACATATATACAATGGAGTATTACTCAGCCATAAAAAGAAACGAAATTGAGTTATTTGTAGTGAGGTGGATGGACCTAGAGTCTGTCATACAGAGTGAAGTAAGTCAGAAAGAGAAAAACAAATACCGTATGCTAACACATATAAGAAAAAAAATCTAAGGGGAAAAAAAAAAAAGGTCATGAAGAACCTAGGGGTAAGATGGGAATAAAGACATAGACCTACTAGAGCATGGACTTGAGGATATGGGGAGGGGGAAGGGTACGCTTTGACAAAGTGAGAGAGTGGCATGGACATATATACACTACCAAACGTAAAATAGATAGCTAGTGGGAAGCAGCTGCATAGCACAGGGAGATCAGCTCAGTGCTTTGTGACCACCTAGAGGGGTGGGATAGGGAGGGTGGGAGGGAGGGAGACGCAAGAGGGAAGAGATATGGGAACATATGTATACGTATAACTGATACACTTTGTTATAAAGCAGAAACTAACACACCATTGTAAAGCAATTATACTCCAATAAAGATGTTAAAAAAAATGATAATCAAGTTTGGGGATCTTGAGTTCTATAGTGGAGACTATAGTTCATAATACCATTTTGTATACAGTAGATCTTAAATGTTCTTATTATAACAACAACAAAAAACATGGTAATTATGTGAGGTGAAGAATGTGTTAACTAACTTGATTGTGGTAATCATTTTGTATATCTAAAATCATCACATTGTACACCTTAAACTTATTCAGTGTTATATGTTAATTATATCTCAATAAAGCCGGAAAAAAGAA